>NC_082673.1:42154017-44599222 GCF_025265405.1 Mesoplodon densirostris
CAGCTTTTCTCCCACTGTGTACTCTTTGGGCTCTTCCACGAATGAACTTCTATATGCAGGGTTTCCGACGTGGAGCGAACTGCCTCAACCAAGGCAGGCTGTAGCGAGGACTGTAAGCATTTCCTCTTCCAAAACACGGCAGTTTTACCAAAGAATTCTGCTTTAGTTGCAGGTGGCATACAAGCAGCATTACTCCCACTGTGTACTCTTTGGGCTCTTACACGAATGAACTTTTTATGCAGGGATTCCCACGAGGAGCGAACTGCCTCCACCACGGCAGGTTGTAGCGAGGACTGTAAGCATATCCTCTACCAAATCACGCAGGTTTACCCGAAGAACTCTGCTTTAGTTGCAGGGGGAACGCTAGCATCTTTTCTCCCACAGTGTACAAAATGCGCACTTCCCCTAATGAACTTGTTCTATAAGAATGGTTTCCCGCGTGGAGCGAACTGCCTCAGCCATGGCAGGCACTACTGTGGTCTCTAAGGATTTCCTCTCTGAAAACACGGCACTTTTAACCGAAGAACTCTGCTTTAGTTGCAGGTGGAACACAAGCTGCATTTGTCCCACACTTTATACAAAGGGCCCTTCCCCGAATGAATCTTCAATATGCAGGTTGTCCCACGAGCAGCGAACTGCCTCAATGAAGGCAGGCTCTCGTAAGGACTGTAAGCATTTCCTCTCCCAAAACACGCAGTTTTACCCGAAGAACTCTGCTTTAGTTGCAGGTGGAACACAAGCAGCATTTCTCCCACTGTGTACTCTTTGGGCTCTTACACGAATGAACTTCTTTATGCAGGGATTCCCACGAGGAGCGAACTGCCTCCACCATGGCAGGCTGTAGCGAGGACTGTAAGCATATCGTCTCCCAAACCACGCAGTTTTAACGTTAGAACTCTGCTTTAGTTGCAGGGGGAACACAAGCATCTTTTCTCCCACACTGTACACAATGGGCACTTCCCCTAATGAACTTGTTCTATAAGAATGGTTTCCCGCGTGGAGCGAACTGCCTCAGCCATCGCAGGCACTACTGTGGTCTCTAAGGATTTCCTCTCTGAAAACACGGCACTTTTACCCGAAGAACTCTGCTTTAGTTGCAGGTGGAACACAAGCTTCATTTGTCCCACACTTTATACAAAGGGCCCTTCCCCGAATGAATCTTCAATATGCAGGTTGTCCCACGAGCAGCGAACTGCCTCAATGAAGGCAGGCTCTCGTAAGGACTGTAAGCATTTCCTCTCCCAAAACACGCAGTTTTACCCGAAGAACTCTGCTTTAGTTGCAGGTGGAACACAAGCAGCATTTCTCCCACTGTGTACTCTTTGGGCTCTTACACGAATGAACTTCTTTATGCAGGGATTCCCACGAGGAGCGCACTGCCTCCACCATGGCAGGCTGTAGCGAGGACTGTAAGCATATCCTCTCCCAAACCACGCAGTTTTAACGCTAGAACTCTGCTTTAGTTGCAGGTGGAACACAAGCAGCATTTCTCCCACTGTGTACTCTTTGGTCTCTTCACGAATGAACTTGTATATGCAGGGTTTCCCACGTGGAGCGAACTGCCTCAACCATGGCAGGCTGTAGCGAGGACTGTAAGCATATCCTCTCCCAAGCCTCGCAGTTTTAATGCTAGAAGTCTGCTTTACTTGCAGGCGTAACACAAGCAGCTTTTCTCCCACTGTGTACTCTTTGGGCTCTTCCACGAATAAACTTCTATATGCAGGGTTTCTGACGTGGAGCGAACTGCCTCAACCAAGGCAGGCTGTAGCGAGGACTGTAAGCATTTCCTCTTCCACAACAGGGCAGTTTTACCAAAGAATTCTGCTTTAGTTGCAGTTGGAACACAAGCAGCATTTCTCCCACTGTGTACTCTTTGGGCTCTTCCACGAATGAACTTCTTTATGCAGGGATTCCCACGTGGAGCGAACTGCCTCAACCAAGGCAGGCTGTAGCGAATACTGTAAGCATTTCCTCTCCCAAAACACGCAGTTTTACACGAAGAACTCTGCTTTAGTTGCAGGGGGAACACCATCAGCTTTCCTCCCACAGTGTACACAATGGGCACTTCCCCTAATGAACTTGTTCTAAAAGAATGGTTTCCAGCGTGGACCGAACTGCCTCAACCATGGCAGGCTCTCCTGTGGTCTCTAAGGATTTCCTCTCTGAAAACACGGCACTTTTACCCGAAGAATTCTGCTTTAGTTGCAGGTGGAACACAAGCTGCATTTGTCCCACACTTTATACAAAGGGCCCTTCCCCGAAGGAGTCTACAGGGTGTATGCAGGGTGTCCCACGTGCAGTGAACTGCCTCAACGAAGGGAGGCTCTCGTAAGGGCTGTAAGCATTTCCTCTCCCAATACACGCAGTTTTACCCAAAGAATTCTGCTTTAGTTGCAGGTGGAACACAAGCAGCTTTTCTCCCACAGTGTACCCAATGAGCCTTTGCCCGAAAGAATATCTATACTCAAGGGGTCCCGCGTGGAGTGAAATGCCTAAAGCAAGCAGGCTCTAGTGAGGCCTCTAAGCATTTCCTCTCCAAAAACACGGCAGTTTTACCCAAGAAACTCTGCGTTAGTTGCAGGTGGAACACAAGCAGCATTACTCCCAGTGTGTAATCTTTGGGCTCTTCCACGAATGAATTTCTTTATGCAGGGATTCCCACGTGGATCGAACTGCCTCAACCGTGGCAGGCTGTAGCGAGGACTCTAAGAATATCCTATCCCAAAACACACAGGTTTAACGGTAGAACTCTGCTTTAGTTGCAGATGTAAGACAAGCAGCTTTTCTCCCACTGTGTACTCTTTGGGCTCTTCCACGAATGAACTTCTATATGCAGGGTTTCCGACGTGGAGCGAACTGCCTCAACCAAGGCAGGCTGTAGCGAGGACTGTAAGCATTTCCTCTTCCAAAACACGGCAGTTTTACCAAAGAATTCTGCTTTAGTTGCAGGTGGCATACAAGCAGCATTACTCCCACTGTGTACTCTTTGGGCTCTTACACGAATGAACTTTTTATGCAGGGATTCCCACGAGGAGCGAACTGCCTCCACCACGGCAGGTTGTAGCGAGGACTGTAAGCATATCCTCTACCAAATCACGCAGGTTTACCCGAAGAACTCTGCTTTAGTTGCAGGGGGAACGCAAGCATCTTTTCTCCCACAGTGTACAAAATGCGCACTTCCCCTAATGAACTTGATCTATAAGAATGGTTTCCCGCGTGGAGCGAACTGCCTCAGCCATGGCAGGCACTACTGTGGTCTCTAAGGATTTCCTCTCTGAAAACACGGCACTTTTACCCGAAGAACTCTGCTTTAGTTGCAGGTGGAACACAAGCTGCATTTGTCCCACACTTTATACAAAGGGCCCTTCCCCGAAGGAGTCTACAGGGTGTATGCAGGGTGTCCCACGTGCAGTGAACTGCCTCAACGAAGGGAGGCTCTCGTAAGGGCTGTAAGCATTTCCTCTCCCAATACACGCAGTTTTACCCAAAGAATTCTGCTTTAGTTGCAGGTGGAACACAAGCAGCTTTTCTCCCACAGTGTACCCAATGAGCCTTTGCCCGAAAGAATATCTATACTCAAGGGGTCCCGCGTGGAGTGAAATGCCTAAAGCAAGCAGGCTCTAGTGAGGCCTCTAAGCATTTCCTCTCCAAAAACACTGCAGTTTTACCCAAGAAACTCTGCGTTAGTTGCAGGTGGAACACAAGCAGCATTACTCCCAGTGTGTAATCTTTGGGCTCTTCCACGAATGAATTTCTTTATGCAGGGATTCCCACGTGGATCGAACTGCCTCAACCGTGGCAGGCTGTAGCGAGGACTCTAAGAATATCCTATCCCAAAACACACAGGTTTAACGGTAGAACTCTGCTTTAGTTGCAGATGTAAGACAAGCAGCTTTTCTCCCAGTGTGTACTCTTTGGGCTCTTCCACGAATGAACTTCTATATGCAGGGTTTCCGACGTGGAGCGAACTGCCTCAACCAAGGCAGGCTGTAGCGAGGACTGTAAGCATTTCCTCTTCCAAATCACGGCAGTTTTACCAAAGAATTCTGCTTTAGTTGCAGGTGGCATACAAGCAGCATTACTCCCACTGTGTACTCTTTGGGCTTTTACACGAATGAACTTTTTATGCAGGGATTCCCACGAGGAGCGAACTGCCTCCACCACGGCAGGTTGTAGCGAGGACTGTAAGCATATCCTCTACCAAATCACGCAGGTTTACCCGAAGAACTCTGCTTTAGTTGCAGGGGGAACGCAAGCATCTTTTCTCCCACAGTGTACAAAATGCGCACTTCCCCTAATGAACTTGTTCTATAAGAATGGTTTCAAGCGTGGAGCGAACTGCCTCAGCCATCGCAGGCACTACTGTGGTCTCTAAGGATTTCCTCTCTGAAAACACGGCACTTTTACCCGAAGAACTCTGCTTTAGTTGCAGGTGGAACACAAGCTGCATTTGTCCCACACTTTATACAAAGGGCCCTTCCCCGAAGGAGTCTACAGGGTGTATGCAGGGTGTCCCACGTGCAGTGAACTGCCTCAACGAAGGGAGGCTCTCGTAAGGGCTGTAAGCATTTCCTCTCCCAATACACGCAGTTTTACCCAAAGAATTCTGCTTTAGTTGCAGGTGGAACACAAGCAGCTTTTCTCCCACAGTGTACCCAATGAGCCTTTGCCCGAAAGAATATCTATACTCAAGGGGTCCCGCGTGGAGTGAAATGCCTAAAGCAAGCAGGCTCTAGTGAGGCCTCTAAGCATTTCCTCTCCAAAAACAAGGCAGTTTTACCCAAGAAACTCTGCGTTAGTTGCAGGTGGAACACAAGCAGCATTACTCCCAGTGTGTAATCTTTGGGCTCTTCCATGAATGAATTTCTTTATGCAGGGATTCCCACGTGGATCGAACTGCCTCAACCGTGGCAGGCTGTAGCGAGGACTCTAAGAATATCCTATCCCAAAACACACAGGTTTAACGGTAGAACTCTGCTTTAGTTGCAGATGTAAGACAAGCAGCTTTTCTCCCACTGTGTACTCTTTGGGCTCTTCCACGAATGAACTTCTATATGCAGGGTTTCCGACGTGGAGCGAACTGCCTCAACCAAGGCAGGCTGTAGCGAGGACTGTAAGCATTTCCTCTTCCAAAACACGGCAGTTTTACCAAAGAATTCTGCTTTAGTTGCAGGTGGCATACAAGCAGCATTACTCCCACTGTGTACTCTTTGGGCTCTTACACGAATGAACTTTTTATGCAGGGATTCCCACGAGGAGCGAACTGCCTCCACCATGGCAGGTTGTAGCGAGGACTGTAAGCATATCCTCTACCAAATCACGCAGGTTTACCCGAAGAACTCTGCTTTAGTTGCAGGGGGAACGCAAGCATCTTTTCTCCCACAGTGTACAAAATGCGCACTTCCCCTAATGAACTTGTTCTATAAGAATGGTTTCCCGCGTGGAGCGAACTGCCTCAGCCATCGCAGGCACTACTGTGGTCTCTAAGGATTTCCTCTCTGAAAACACGGCACTTTTACCCGAAGAACTCTGCTTTAGTTGCAGGTGGAACACAAGCTGCATTTGTCCCACACTTTATACAAAGGGCCCTTCCCCGAATGAATCTTCAATATGCAGGTTGTCCCACGAGCAGCGAACTGCCTCAATGAAGGCAGGCTCTCGTAAGGACTGTAAGCATTTCCTCTCCCAAAACACGCAGTTTTACCCGAAGAACTCTGCTTTAGTTGCAGGTGGAACACAAGCAGCATTTCTCCCACTGTGTACTCTTTGGGCTCTTACACGAATGAACTTCTTTATGCAGGGATTCCCACGAGGAGCGAACTGCCTCCACCATGGCAGGCTGTAGCGAGGACTGTAAGCATATCGTCTCCCAAACCACGCAGTTTTAACGTTAGAACTCTGCTTTAGTTGCAGGGGGAACACAAGCATCTTTTCTCCCACACTGTACACAATGGGCACTTCCCCTAATGAACTTGTTCTATAAGAATGGTTTCCCGCGTGGAGCGAACTGCCTCAGCCATCGCAGGCACTACTGTGGTCTCTAAGGATTTCCTCTCTGAAAACACGGCACTTTTACCCGAAGAACTCTGCTTTAGTTGCAGGTGGAACACAAGCTTCATTTGTCCCACACTTTATACAAAGGGCCCTTCCCCGAATGAATCTTCAATATGCAGGTTGTCCCACGAGCAGCGAACTGCCTCAATGAAGGCAGGCTCTCGTAAGGACTGTAAGCATTTCCTCTCCCAAAACACGCAGTTTTACCCGAAGAACTCTGCTTTAGTTGCAGGTGGAACACAAGCAGCATTTCTCCCACTGTGTACTCTTTGGGCTCTTACACGAATGAACTTCTTTATGCAGGGATTCCCACGAGGAGCGAACTGCCTCCACCATGGCAGGCTGTAGCGAGGACTGTAAGCATATCCTCTCCCAAACCACGCAGTTTTAACGCTAGAACTCTGCTTTAGTTGCAGGTGGAACACAAGCAGCATTTCTCCCACTGTGTACTCTTTGGTCTCTTCACGAATGAACTTGTATATGCAGAGTTTCCCACGTGGAGCGAACTGCCTCAACCATGGCAGGCTGTAGCGAGGACTGTAAGCATATCCTCTCCCAAGCCTCGCAGTTTTAATGCTAGAAGTCTGCTTTACTTGCAGGCGTAACACAAGCAGCTTTTCTCCCACTGTGTACTCTTTGGGCTCTTCCACGAATGAACTTCTATATGCAGGGTTTCCGACGTGGAGCGAACTGCCTCAACCAAGGCAGGCTGTAGCGAGGACTGTAAGCATTTCCTCTTCCAAGACACGGCAGTTTTACCAAAGAATTCTGCTTTAGTTGCAGGTGGAACACAAGCAGCATTTCTCCCACTGTGTACTCTTTGGGCTCTTCCACGAATGAACTTCTTTATGCAGGGATTCCCACGTGGAGCGAACTGCCTCAACCAAGGCAGGCTGTAGCGAATACTGTAAGCATTTCCTCTCCCAAAACACGCAGTTTTACACGAAGAACTCTGCTTTAGTTGCAGGGGGAACACCATCAGCTTTCCTCCCACAGTGTACACAATGGGCACTTCCCCTAATTAACTTGTTCTAAAAGAATGGTTTCCAGCGTGGACCGAACTGCCTCAACCATGGCAGGCTCTCCTGTGGTCTCTAAGGATTTCCTCTCTGAAAACACGGCACTTTTACCCGAAGAACTCTGCTTTAGTTGCAGGTGGAACACAAGCTGCATTTGTCCCACACTTTATACAAAGGGCCCTTCCCCGAAGGAGTCTACAGGGTGTATGCAGGGTGTCCCACGTGCAGTGAACTGCCTCAACGAAGGGAGGCTCTCGTAAGGACTGTAAGCATTTCCTCTCCCAATACACGCAGTTTTACCCAAAAAATTCTGCTTTAGTTGCAGGTGGAACACAAGCAGCTTTTCTCCCACAGTGTACCCAATGAGCCTTTGCCCGAAAGAATATCTATACTCAAGGGGTCCCGCGTGGAGTGAAATGCCTAAAGCAAGCAGGCTCTAGTGAGGCCTCTAAGCATTTCCTCTCCAAAAACACGGCAGTTTTACCCAAGAAACTCTGCGTTAGTTGCAGGTGGAACACAAGCAGCATTACTCCCAGTGTGTAATCTTTGGGCTCTTCCACGAATGAATTTCTTTATGCAGGGATTCCCACGTGGATCGAACTGCCTCAACCGTGGCAGGCTGTAGCGAGGACTCTAAGAATATCCTATCCCAAAACACACAGGTTTAATGGTAGAACTCTGCTTTAGTTGCAGAGGTAAGACAAGCAGCTTTTCTCCCACTGTGTACTCTTTGGGCTCTTCCACGAATGAACTTCTATATGCAGGGTTTCCGACGTGGAGCGAACTGCCTCAACCAAGGCAGGCTGTAGCGAGGACTGTAAGCATTTCCTCTTCCAAAACACGGCAGTTTTACCAAAGAATTCTGCTTTAGTTGCAGGTGGCATACAAGCAGCATTACTCCCACTGTGTACTCTTTGGGCTCTTACACGAATGAACATTTTATGCAGGGATTCCCACGAGGAGCGAACTGCCTCCACCACGGCAGGTTGTAGCGAGGACTGTAAGCATATCCTCTACCAAATCACGCAGGTTTACCCGAAGAACTCTGCTTTAGTTGCAGGGGGAACGCAAGCATCTTTTCTCCCACAGTGTACAAAATGCGCACTTCCCCTAATGAACTTGTTCTATAAGAATGGTTTCCCGCGTGGAGCGAACTGCCTCAGCCATCGCAGGCACTACTGTGGTCTCTAAGGATTTCCTCTCTGAAAACACGGCACTTTTACCCGAAGAACTCTGCTTTAGTTGCAGGTGGAACACAAGCTGCATTTGTCCCACACTTTATACAAAGGGCCCTTCCCCGAATGAATGTTCAATATGCAGGTTGTCCCACGAGCAGCGAACTGCCTCAATGAAGGCAGGCTCTCGTAAGGACTGTAAGCATTTCCTCTCCCAAAACACGCAGTTTTACCCGAAGAACTCTGCTTTAGTTGCAGGTGGAACACAAGCAGCATTTCTCCCACTGTGTACTCTTTGGGCTCTTACACGAATGAACTTCTTTATGCAGGGATTCCCACGAGGAGCGAACTGCCTCCACCATGGCAGGCTGTAGCGAGGACTGTAAGCATTTCCTCTTCCAAAACAGGGCAGTTTTAACAAAGAATTCTGCTTTAGTTGCAGGTGGAACACAAGCAGCATTTCTCCCACTGTATACTCTTTGGGCTCTTACACGAATGAACTTCTTTATGCAGGGATTCCCACGAGGAGCGAACTGCCTCCACCATGGCAGGCTGTAGCGAGGACTGTAAGCATATCCTCTCCCAAACCACGCAGTTTTAACGCTAGAACTCTGCTTTACTTGCAGGCGTAACACAAGCAGCTTTTCTCCCACTGTGTGCTCTTTGGGCTCTTCCACGAATGAACTTCTATATGCAGGGTTTCCGACGTGGAGCGAACTGCCTCAACCAAGGCAGGCTGTAGCGAGGACTGTAAGCATTTCCTCTTCCAAAACAGGGCAGTTTTACCAAAGAATTCTGCTTTAGTTGCAGGTGGAACACAAGCAGCATTTCTCCCACTGTGTACTCTTGGGTTCTTCCACGAATGAACTTCTTTATGCAGGGATTCCCACGTGGAGCGAACTTCCTCAACCATGGCAGGCTGTAGCGAGGACTGTAAGCATATCCTCTCCCAAACCTGGCAGTTTTACCCGAAGAACTCTGCCTTAGTTGCAGTTGGAACACAAGTAGCATTTCTCCCACTGTGTACTCTTTGGGCTCTTACACGAATGAACTTCTTTATGCAGGGATTCCCACGAGGAGCGAACTGCCTCCACCATGGCAGGCTGTAGCGAGGACTGTAAGCATATCCTCTCCCAAACCACGCAGTTTTAACGCTAGAACTCTGCTTTAGTTGCAGGTGGAACACAAGCAGCCTTTCTCCCACTGTGTACTCTTTTGTCTCTTCACGAATGAACTTGTATATGCAGGGTTTCCCACGTGGAGCGAACTGCCTCCACCATGGCAGGCCGTAGCGAGGACTGTAAGCATATCCTCTCCCAAGCCTCGCAGTTTTAATGCTAGAAGTCTGCTTTACTTGCAGGCGTAACACAAGCAGCTTTTCTCCCACTGTGTACTCTTTGGGCTCTTCCACGAATGAACTTCTATATGCAGGGTTTCCGACGTGGAGCGAACTGCCTCAACCAAGGCAGGCTGTAGCGAGGACTGTAAGCATTTCCTCTTCCAAAACAGGGCAGTTTTACCAAAGAATTCTGCTTTAGTTGCAGGTGGAACACAAGCAGCATTTCTCCCACTGTGTACTCTTTGGGCTCTTCCACGAATGAACTTCTTTATGCAGGGATTCCCACGTGGAGCGAACTGCCTCAACCAAGGCAGGCTGTAGCGAATACTGTAAGCATTTGCTCTCCCAAAACACGCAGTTTTACACGAAGAACTCTGCTTTAGTTGCAGGGGGAACACCATCAGCTTTCCTCCCACAGTGTACACAATGGGCACTTCCCCTAATGAACTTGTTCTATAAGAATGCTTTCCAGCGTGGAGCGAACTGCCTCAACCATGGCAGGCTCTCCTGTGGTCTCTAAGGATTTCCTCTCTGAAAACACGGCACTTTTACCCGAAGAACTCTGCTTTAGTTGCAGGTTGAACACAAGCTGCATTTGTCCCACACTTTATACAAAGGGCCCTTCCCCGAAGGAGTCTACAGGGTTTATGCAGGTTGTCCCACGTGCAGTGAACTGCCTCAACGAAGGGAGGCTCTCGTAAGGACTGTAAGCATTTCCTCTCCCAATACACGCAGTTTTACCCAAAAAATTCTGCTTTAGTTGCAGGTGGAACACAAGCAGCTTTTCTCCCACAGTGTACCCAATGAGCCTTTGCCCGAAAGAATATCTATACTCAAGGGGTCCCGCGTGGAGTGAAATGCCTAAAGCAAGCAGGCTCTAGTGAGGCCTCTAAGCATTTCCTCTCCAAAAACACGGCAGTTTTACCCAAGAAACTCTGCGTTAGTTGCAGGTGGAACACAAGCAGCATTACTCCCAGTGTGTAATCTTTGGGCTCTTCCACGAATGAATTTCTTTATGCAGGGATTCCCACGTGGATCGAACTGCCTCAACCGTGGCAGGCTGTAGCGAGGACTCTAAGAATATCCTATCCCAAAACACACAGGTTTAACGGTAGAACTCTGCTTTAGTTGCAGAGGTAAGACAAGCAGCTTTTCTCCCACTGTGTACTCTTTGGGCTCTTCCACGAATGAACTTCTATATGCAGGGTTTCCGACGTGGAGCGAACTGCCTCAACCAAGGCAGGCTGTAGCGAGGACTGTAAGCATTTCCTCTTCCAAAACACGGCAGTTTTACCAAAGAATTCTGCTTTATTTGCAGGTGGCATACAAGCAGCATTACTCCCACTGTGTACTCTTTGGGCTCTTACACGAATGAACTTTTTATGCAGGGATTCCCACGAGGAGCGAACTGCCTCCACCACGGCAGGTTGTAGCGAGGACTGTAAGCATATCCTCTACCAAATCACGCAGGTTTACCCGAAGAACTCTGCTTTAGTTGCAGGGGGAACGCAAGCATCTTTTCTCCCACAGTGTACAAAATGCGCACTTCCCCTAATGAACTTGTTCTATAAGAATGGTTTCCCGCGTGGAGCGAACTGCCTCAGCCATCGCAGGCACTACTGTGGTCTCTAAGGATTTCCTCTCTGAAAACACGGCACTTTTACCCGAAGAACTCTGCTTTAGTTGCAGGTGGAACACAAGCTGCATTTGTCCCACACTTTATACAAAGGGCCCTTCCCCGAATGAATCTTCAATATGCAGGTTGTCCCACGAGCAGCGAACTGCCTCAATGAAGGCAGGCTCTCGTAAGGACTGTAAGCATTTCCTCTCCCAAAACACGCAGTTTTACCCGAAGAACTCTGCTTTAGTTGCAGGTGGAACACAAGCAGCATTTCTCCCACTGTGTACTCTTTGGGCTCTTACACGAATGAACTTCTTTATGCAGGGATTCCCACGAGGAGCGAACTGCCTCCACCATGGCAGGCTGTAGCGAGGACTGTAAGCATATCGTCTCCCAAACCACGCAGTTTTAACTTTAGAACTCTGCTTTAGTTGCAGGGGGAACACAAGCATCTTTTCTCCCACACTGTACACAATGGGCACTTCCCCTAATGAACTTGTTCTATAAGAATGGTTTCCCGCGTGGAGCGAACTGCCTCAGCCATCGCAGGCACTACTGTGGTCTCTAAGGATTTCCTCTCTGAAAACACGGCACTTTTACCCGAAGAACTCTGCTTTAGTTGCAGGTGGAACACAAGCTGCATTTGTCCCACACTTTATACAAAGGGCCCTTCCCCGAATGAATCTTCAATATGCAGGTTGTCCTACGAGCAGCGAACTGCCACAATGAAGGCAGGCTCTCGTAAGGACTGTAAGCATTTCCTCTCCCAAAACACGCAGTTTTACCCGAAGAACTCTGCTTTAGTTGCAGGTGGAACACAAGCAGCATTTCTCCCACTGTGTACTCTTTGGGCTCTTACACGAATGAACTTCTTTATGCAGGGATTCCCACGAGGAGCGAACTGCCTCCACCATGGCAGGCTGTAGCGAGGACTGTAAGCATATCCTCTCCCAAACCACGCAGTTTTAACGCTAGAACTCTGCTTTACTTGCAGGCGTAACACAAGCAGCTTTTCTCCCACTGTGTACTCTTTGGGCTCTTCCAAGAATGAACTTCTATATGCAGGGTTTCCGACGTGGAGCGAACTGCCTCAACCAAGGCAGGCTGTAGCGAGGACTGTAAGCATTTCCTCTTCCAAAACAGGGCAGTTTTACCAAAGAATTCTGCTTTAGTTGCAGGTGGAACACAAGCAGCATTTCTCCCACTGTGTACTCTTGGGTTCTTCCACGAATGAACTTCTTTATGCAGGGATTCCCACATGGAGCGAACTGCCTCAACCATGGCAGGCTGTAGCGAGGACTGTAAGCATATCCTCTCTCAAACCAGGCAGTTTTACCCGAAGAACTCTGCTTTAGTTGCAGGTGGAACACAAGCAGCATTTCTCCCACTGTGTACTCTTTGGGCTCTTACACGAATGAACTTCTTTATGCAGGGATTCCCACGAGGAGCGAACTGCCTCCACCATGGCAGGCTGTAGCGAGGACTGTAAGCATATCCTCTCCCAAACCACGCAGTTTTAACGTTAGAACTCTGCTTTAGTTGCAGGGGGAACACAAGCATCTTTTCTCCCACTGTGTAGACAATGGGCCCTTCCCCTAATGAACTTGTTCTATAAGAATGGTTTCCCGCGTGGAGCGAACTGCCTCAGCCATCGCAGGCACTACTGTGGTCTCTAAGGATTTCCTCTCTGAAAACACGGCACTTTTACCCGAAGAACTCTGCTTTAGTTGCAGGTGGAACACAAGCTGCATTTGTCCCACACTTTATACAAAGGGCCCTTCCCCGAATGAATCTTCAATATGCAGGTTGTCCTACGAGCAGCGAACTGCCACAATGAAGGCAGGCTCTCGTAAGGACTGTAAGCATTTCCTCTCCCAAAACACGCAGTTTTACCCGAAGAACTCTGCTTTAGTTGCAGGTGGAACACAAGCAGCATTTCTCCCACTGTGTACTCTTTGGGCTCTTACACGAATGAACTTCTTTATGCAGGGATTCCCACGAGGAGCGAACTGCCTCCACCATGGCAGGCTGTAGCGAGGACTGTAAGCATATCCTCTCCCAAACCACGCAGTTTTAACGCTAGAACTCTGCTTTACTTGCAGGCGTAACACAAGCAGCTTTTCTCCCACTGTGTACTCTTTGGGCTCTTCCAAGAATGAACTTCTATATGCAGGGTTTCCGACGTGGAGCGAACTGCCTCAACCAAGGCAGGCTGTAGCGAGGACTGTAAGCATTTCCTCTTCCAAAACAGGGCAGTTTTACCAAAGAATTCTGCTTTAGTTGCAGGTGGAACACAAGCAGCATTTCTCCCACTGTGTACTCTTGGGTTCTTCCACGAATGAACTTCTTTATGCAGGGATTTCCACATGGAGCGAACTGCCTCAACCATGGCAGGCTGTAGCGAGGACTGTAAGCATATCCTCTCTCAAACCAGGCAGTTTTACCCGAAGAACTCTGCTTTAGTTGCAGGTGGAACACAAGCAGCATTTCTCCCACTGTGTACTCTTTGGGCTCTTACACGAATGAACTTCTTTATGCAGGGATTCCCACGAGGAGCGAACTGCCTCCACCATGGCAGGCTGTAGCGAGGACTGTAAGCATATCCTCTCCCAAACCACGCAGTTTTAACGTTAGAACTCTGCTTTAGTTGCAGGGGGAACACAAGCATCTTTTCTCCCACTGTGTACACAATGGGCCCTTCCCCTAATGAACTTGTTCTATAAGAATGGTTTCCCGCGTGGAGCGAACTGCCTCAGCCATCGCAGGCACTACTGTGGTCTCTAAGGATTTCCTCTCTGAAAACACGGCACTTTTACCCGAAGAACTCTGCTTTAGTTGCAGGTGGAACACAAGCTGCATTTGTCCCACACTTTATACAAAGGGCCCTTCCCCGAATGAATCTTCAATATGCAGGTTGTCCTACGAGCAGCGAACTGCCTCAATGAAGGCAGGCTCTCGTAAGGACTGTAAGCATTTCCTCTCCCAAAACACGCAGTTTTACCCGAAGAACTCTGCTTTAGTTGCAGGTGGAACACAAGCAGCATTTCTCCCACTGTGTACTCTTTGGGCTCTTACACGAATGAACTTCTTTATGCAGGGATTCCCACGAGAAGCGAACTGCCTCCACCATGGCAGGCTGTAGCGAGGACTGTAAGCATATCCTCTCCCAAACCACGCAGTTTTAACGTTAGAACTCTGCTTTAGTTGCAGGGGGAACACAAGCATCTTTTCTCCCACTGTGTACACAATGGGCTCTTCCCCTAATGAACTTGTTCTATAAGAATGGTTTCCCGCGTGGAGCGAACTGCCTCAGCCATCGCAGGCACTACTGTGGTCTCTAAGGATTTCCTCTCTGAAAACACGGCACTTTTACCCGAAGAACTCTGCTTTAGTTGCAGGTGGAACACAAGCTGCATTTGTCCCACACTTTATACAAAGGGCCCTTCCCCGAATGAATCTTCAATATGCAGGTTGTCCTACGAGCAGCGAACTGCCTCAATGAAGGCAGGCTCTCGTAAGGACTGTAAGCATTTCCTCTCCCAAAACACGCAGTTTTACCCGAAGAACTCTGCTTTAGTTGCAGGTGGAACACAAGCAGCATTTCTCCCACTGTGTACTCTTTGGGCTCTTACACGAATGAACTTCTTTATGCAGGGATTCCCACGAGGAGCGAACTGCCTCCACCATGGCAGGCTGTAGCGAGGACTGTAAGCATATCCTCTCCCAAACCACGCAGTTTTAACGCTAGAACTCTGCTTTAGTTGCAGGTGGAACACAAGCAGCATTTCTCCCACTGTGTACTCTTTGGTCTCTTCACGAATGAACTTGTATATGCAGAGTTTCCCACGTGGAGCGAACTGCCTCAACCATGGCAGGCTGTAGCGAGGACTGTAAGCATATCCTCTCCCAAGCCTCGCAGTTTTAATGCTAGAAGTCTGCTTTACTTGCAGGCGTAACACAAGCAGCTTTTCTCCCACTGTGTACTCTTTGGGCTCTTCCACGAATGAACTTCTATATGCAGGGTTTCCGACGTGGAGCGAACTGCCTCAACCAAGGCAGGCTGTAGCGAGGACAGTAAGCATTTCCTCTTCCAAGACACGGCAGTTTTACCAAAGAATTCTGCTTTAGTTGCAGGTGGAACACAAGCAGCATTTCTCCCACTGTGTACTCTTTGGGCTCTTCCACGAATGAACTTCTTTATGCAGGGATTCCCACGTGGAGCGAACTGCCTCAAACAAGGCAGGCTGTAGCGAAGACTGTAAGCATTTCCTCTCCCAAAACACGCAGTTTTACACGAAGAACTCTGCTTTAGTTGCAGGGGGAACACCATCAGCTTTCCTCCCACAGTGTACACAATGGGCACTTCCCCTAATGAACTTGTTCTAAAAGAATGGTTTCCAGCGTGGACCGAACTGCCTCAACCATGGCAGGCTCTCCTGTGGTCTCTAAGGATTTCCTCTCTGAAAACACGGCACTTTTACCCGAAGAACTCTGCTTTAGTTGCAGGTGGAACACAAGCTGCATTTGTCCCACACTTTATACAAAGGGCCCTTCCCCGAAGGAGTCTACAGGGTGTATGCAGGTTGTCCCACGTGCAGTGAACTGCCTCAACGAAGGGAGGCTCTCGTAAGGACTGTAAGCATTTCCTCTCCCAATACACGCAGTTTTACCCAAAGAATTCTGCTTTAGTTGCAGGTGGAACACAAGCAGCTTTTCTCCCACAGTGTACCCAATGAGCCTTTGCCCGAAAGAATATCTATACTCAAGGGGTCCCGCGTGGAGTGAAATGCCTAAAGCAAGCAGGCTCTAGTGAGGCCTCTAAGCATTTCCTCTCCAAAAACACAGCAGTTTTACCCAAGAAACTCTGCGTTAGTTGCAGGTGGAACACAAGCAGCATTTCTCCCACTGTGTACTCTTTGGGCTCTTACACGAATGAACTTCTTTATGCAGGGATTCCCACGAGGAGCGAACTGCCTCCACCATGGCAGGCTGTAGCGAGGACTGTAAGCATATCCTCTCCCAAACCACGCAGTTTTAACGCTAGAACTCTGCTTTAGTTGCAGGTGGAACACAAGCAGCATTTCTCCCACTGTGTACTCTTTGGTCTCTTCACGAATGAACTTGTATATGCAGGGTTTCCCACGTGGAGCGAACTGCCTCAACCATGGCAGGCTGTAGCGAGGACTGTAAGCATATCCTCTCCCAAGCCTCGCAGTTTTAATGCTAGAAGTCTGCTTTACTTGCAGGCGTAACACAAGCAGCTTTTCTCCCACTGTGTACTCTTTGGGCTCTTCCACGAATGAACTTCTATATGCAGGGTTTCCGACGTGGAGCGAACTGCCTCAACCAAGGCAGGCTGTAGCGAGGACTGAAAGCATTTCCTCTTCCAAGACACGGCAGTTTTACCAAAGAATTCTGCTTTAGTTGCAGGTGGAACACAAGCAGCATTTCTCCCACTGTGTACTCTTTGGGCTCTTCCACGAATGAACTTCTTTATGCAGGGATTCCCACGTGGAGCGAACTGCCTCAACCAAGGCAGGCTGTAGCGAAGACTGTAAGCATTTCCTCTCCCAAAACACGAAGTTTTACACGAAGAACTCTGCTTTAGTTGCAGGGGGAACACCATCAGCTTTCCTCCCACAGTGTACACAATGGGCACTTCCCCTAATGAACTTGTTCTAAAAGAATGGTTTCCAGCGTGGACCGAACTGCCTCAACCATGGCAGGCTCTCCTGTGGTCTCTAAGGATTTCCTCTCTGAAAACACGGCACTTTTACCCGAAGAACTCTGCTTTAGTTGCAGGTGGAACACAAGCTGCATTTGTCCCACACTTTATACAAAGGGCCCTTCCCCGAAGGAGTCTACAGGGTGTATGCAGGGTGTCCCACGTGCAGTGAACTGCCTCAACGAAGGGAGGCTCTCGTAAGGACTGTAAGCATTTCCTCTCCCAATACACGCAGTTTTACCCAAAGAATTCTGCTTTAGTTGCAGGTGGAACACAAGCAGCTTTTCTCCCACAGTGTACCCAATGAGCCTTTGCCCGAAAGAATATCTATACTCAAGGGGTCCCGCGTGGAGTGAAATGCCTAAAGCAAGCAGGCTCTAGTGAGGCCTCTAAGCATTTCCTCTCCAAAAACACGGCAGTTTTACCCAAGAAACTCTGCGTTAGTCGCAGGTGGAACACAAGCAGCATTACTCCCAGTGTGTAATCTTTGGGCTCTTCCACGAATGAATTTCTTTATGCAGGGATTCCCACGTGGATCGAACTGCCTCAACCGTGGCAGGCTGTAGCGAGGACTCTAAGAATATCCTATCCCAAAACACACAGGTTTAACGGTAGAACTCTGCTTTAGTTGCAGAGGTAAGACAAGCAGCTTTTCTCCCACTGTGTACTCTTTGGGCTCTTCCACGAATGAACTTCTATATGCAGGGTTTCCGACGTGGAGCGAACTGCCTCAACCAAGGCAGGCTGTAGCGAGGACTGTAAGCATTTCCTCTTCCAAAACACGGCAGTTTTACCAAAGAATTCTGCTTTAGTTGCAGGTGGCATACAAGCAGCATTACTCCCACTGTGTACTCTTTGGGCTCTTACACGAATGAACTTTTTATGCAGGGATTCCCACGAGGAGCGAACTGCCTCCACCACGGCAGGTTGTAGCGAGGACTGTAAGCATATCCTCTACCAAATCACGCAGGTTTACCCGAAGAACTCTGCTTTAGTTGCAGGGGGAACACAAGCATCTTTTCTCCCACAGTGTACAAAATGCGCACTTCCCCTAATGAACTTGTTCTATAAGAATGGTTTCCCGCGTGGAGCGAACTGCCTCAGCCATGGCAGGCACTACTGTGGTCTCTAAGGATTTCCTCTCTGAAAACACGGCACTTTTACCCGAAGAACTCTGCTTTAGTTGCAGGTGGAACACAAGCTGCATTTGTCCCACACTTTATACAAAGGGCCCTTCCCCGAATGAATGTTCAATATGCAGGTTGTCCCACGAGCAGCGAACTGCCTCAATGAAGGCAGGCTCTCGTAAGGACTGTAAGCATTTCCTCTCCCAAAACACGCAGTTTTACCCGAAGAACTCTGCTTTAGTTGCAGGTGGAACACAAGCAGCATTTCTCCCACTGTGTACTCTTTGGGCTCTTACACGAGTGAACTTCTTTATGCAGGGATTCCCACGAGGAGCGAACTGCCTCCACCATGGCAGGCTGTAGCGAGGACTGTAAGCATATCCTCTCCCAAACCACGCAGTTTTAACGTTAGAACTCTGCTTTAGTTGCAGGGGGAACACAAGCATCTTTTCTCCCACTGTGTACACAATGGGCTCTTCCCCTAATGAACTTGTTCTATAAGAATGGTTTCCCGCGTGGAGCGAACTGCCTCAGCCATCGCAGGCACTACTGTGGTCTCTAAGGATTTCCTCTCTGAAAACACGGCACTTTTACCCAAAGAACTCTGCTTTAGTTGCAGGTGGAACACAAGCTGCATTTGTCCCACACTTTATACAAAGGGCACTTCCCCGAATGAATCTTCAATATGCAGGTTGTCCTACGAGCAGCGAACTGCCTCAATGAAGGCAGGCTCTCATAAGGACTGTAAGCATTTCCTCTCCCAAAACACGCAGTTTTACCCGAAGAACTCTGCTTTAGTTGCAGGTGGAACACAAGCAGCATTTCTCCCACTGTGTACTCTTTGGGCTCTTACACGAATGAACTTCTTTATGCAGGGATTCCCACGAGGAGCGAACTGCCTCCACCATGGCAGGCTGTAGCGAGGACTGTAAGCATATCCTCTCCCAAACCACGCAGTTTTAATGCTAGAACTCTGCTTTAGTTGCAGGTGGAACACAAGCAGCATTTCTCCCACTGTGTACTCTTTGGTCTCTTCACGAATGAACTTGTATATGCAGGGTTTCCCACGTGGAGCGAACTGCCTCAACCATGGCAGGCTGTAGCGAGGACTGTAAGCATATCCTCTCCCAAGCCTCGCAGTTTTAATGCTAGAAGTCTGCTTTACTTGCAGGCGTAACACAAGCAGCTTTTCTCCCACTGTGTACTCTTTGGGCTCTTCCACGAATGAACTTCTATATGCAGGGTTTCCGACGTGGAGCGAACTGCCTCAACCAAGGCAGGCTGTAGCGAGGACTGAAAGCATTTCCTCTTCCAAGACACGGCAGTTTTACCAAAGAATTCTGCTTTAGTTGCAGGTGGAACACAAGCAGCATTTCTCCCACTGTGTACTCTTTGGGCTCTTCCACGAATGAACTTCTTTATGCAGGGATTCCCACGTGGAGCGAACTGCCTCAACCATGGCAGGCTGTAGCGAATACTGTAAGCATTTCCTCTCCCAAAACACGCAGTTTTACACGAAGAACTCTGCTTTAGTTGCAGGGGGAACACCATCAGCTTTCCTCCCACAGTGTACACAATGTGCACTTCCCCTAATGAACTTGTTCTAAAAGAATGGTTTCCAGCGTGGACCGAACTGCCTCAACCATGGCAGGCTCTCCTGTGGTCTCTAAGGATTTCCTCTCTGAAAACACGGCACTTTTACCCGAAGAACTCTGCTTTAGTTGCAGGTGGAACACAAGCTGCATTTGTCCCACACTTTATACAAAGGGCCCTTCCCCGAAGGAGTCTACAGGGTGTATGCAGGGTGTCCCACGTGCAGTGAACTGCCTCAACGAAGGGAGGCTCTCGTAAGGACTGTAAGCATTTCCTCTCCCAATACACGCAGTTTTACCCAAAGAATTCTGCTTTAGTTGCAGGTGGAACACAAGCAGCATTTCTCCCACTGTGTACTCTTTGGGCTCTTACACGAATGAACTTCTTTATGCAGGGATTCCCAAGAGGAGCGAACTGCCTCCACCATGGCAGGCTGTAGCGAGGACTGTAAGCATATCCTCTCCCAAACCACGCAGTTTTAACATTAGAACTCTGCTTTAGTTGCAGGGGGAACACAAGCATCTTTTCTCCCACTGTGTACACAATGGGCTCTTCCCCTAATGAACTTGTTCTATAAGAATGGTTTCCCGCGTGGAGCGAACTGCCTCAGCCATCGCAGGCACTACTGTGGTCTCTAAGGATTTCCTCTCTGAAAACACGGCACTTTTACCCGAAGAACTCTGCTTTAGTTGCAGGTGGAACACAAGCTGCATTTGTCCCACACTTTATACAAAGGGCCCTTCCCCGAATGAATCTTCAATATGCAGGTTGTCCTACGAGCAGCGAACTGCCTCAATGAAGGCAGGCTCTCGTAAGGACTGTAAGCATTTCCTCTCCCAAAACACGCAGTTTTACCCGAAGAACTCTGCTTTAGTTGCAGGTGGAACACAAGCAGCATTTCTCCCACTGTGTACTCTTTGGGCTCTTACACGAATGAACTTCTTTATGCAGGGATTCCCACGAGGAGCGAACTGCCTCCACCATGGCAGGCTGTAGCGAGGACTGTAAGCATATCCTCTCCCAAACCACGCAGTTTTAACGTTAGAACTCTGCTTTAGTTGCAGGGGGAACACAAGCATCTTTTCTCCCACTGTGTACACAATGGGCTCTTCCCCTAATGAACTTGTTCTATAAGAATGGTTTCCCGCGTGGAGCGAACTGCCTCAGCCATCGCAGGCACTACTGTGGTCTCTAAGGATTTCCTCTCTGAAAACACGGCACTTTTACCCGAAGAACTCTGCTTTAGTTGCAGGTGGAACACAAGCTGCATTTGTCCCACACTTTATACAAAGGGCCCTTCCCCGAATGAATCTTCAATATGCAGGTTGTCCTACGAGCAGCGAACTGCCTCAATGAAGGCAGGCTCTCGTAAGGACTGTAAGCATTTCCTCTCCCAAAACACGCAGTTTTACCCGAAGAACTCTGCTTTAGTTGCAGGTGGAACACAAGCAGCATTTCTCCCACTGTGTACTCTTTGGGCTCTTACACGAATGAACTTCTTTATGCAGGGATTCCCACGAGGAGCGAACTGCCTCCACCATGGCAGGCTGTAGCGAGGACTGTAAGCATATCCTCTCCCAAACCACGCAGTTTTAACGCTAGAACTCTGCTTTAGTTGCAGGTGGAACACAAGCAGCATTTCTCCCACTGTGTACTCTTTGGTCTCTTCACGAATGAACTTGTATATGCAGAGTTTCCCACGTGGAGCGAACTGCCTCAACCATGGCAGGCTGTAGCGAGGACTGTAAGCATATCCTCTCCCAAGCCTCGCAGTTTTAATGCTAGAAGTCTGCTTTACTTGCAGGCGTAACACAAGCAGCTTTTCTCCCACTGTGTACTCTTTGGGCTCTTCCACGAATGAACTTCTATATGCAGGGTTTCCGACGTGGAGCGAACTGCCTCAACCAAGGCAGGCTGTAGCGAGGACTGTAAGCATTTCCTCTTCCAAGACACGGCAGTTTTACCAAAGAATTCTGCTTTAGTTGCAGGTGGAACACAAGCAGCATTTCTCCCACTGTGTACTCTTTGGGCTCTTCCACGAATGAACTTCTTTATGCAGGGATTCCCACGTGGAGCGAACTGCCTCAAACAAGGCAGGCTGTAGCGAATACTGTAAGCATTTCCTCTCCCAAAACACGCAGTTTTACACGAAGAACTCTGCTTTAGTTGCAGGGGGAACACCATCAGCTTTCCTCCCACAGTGTACACAATGGGCACTTCCCCTAATGAACTTGTTCTAAAAGAATGGTTTCCAGCGTGGAGCGAACTGCCTCAACCATGGCAGGCTCTCCTGTGGTCTCTAAGGATTTCCTCTCTGAAAACACGGCACTTTTACCCGAAGAACTCTGCTTTAGTTGCAGGTGGAACACAAGCTGCATTTGTCCCACACTTTATACAAAGGGCCCTTCCCCGAAGGAGTCTACAGGGTGTATGCAGGGTGTCCCACGTGCAGTGAACTGCCTCAACGAAGGGAGGCTCTCGTAAGGACTGTAAGCATTTCCTCTCACAATACACGCAGTTTTACCCAAAGAATTCTGCTTTAGTTGCAGGTGGAACACAAGCAGCATTTCTCCCACTGTGTACTCTTTGGGCTCTTACACGAATGAACTTCTTTATGCAGGGATTCCCACGAGGAGCGAACTGCCTCCACCATGGCAGGCTGTAGCGAGGACTGTAAGCATATCCTCTCCCAAACCACGCAGTTTTAACGTTAGAACTCTGCTTTAGTTGCAGGGGGAACACAAGCATCTTTTCTCCCACTGTGTACACAATGGGCCCTTCCCCTAATGAACTTGTTCTATAAGAATGGTTTCCCGCGTGGAGCGAACTGCCTCAGCCATCGCAGGCACTACTGTGGTCTCTAAGGATTTCCTCTCTGAAAACACGGCACTTTTACCCGGAGAACTCTGCTTTAGTTGCAGGTGGAACACAAGCTGCATTTGTCCCACACTTTATACAAAGGGCCCTTCCCCGAATGAATCTTCAATATGCAGGTTGTCCTACGAGCAGCGAACTGCCTCAATGAAGGCAGGCTCTCGTAAGGACTGTAAGCATTTCCTCTCCCAAAACACGCAGTTTTACCCGAAGAACTCTGCTTTAGTTGCAGGTGGAACACAAGCAGCATTTCTCCCACTGTGTACTCTTTGGGCTCTTACACGAATGAACTTCTTTATGCAGGGATTCCCACGAGAAGCGAACTGCCTCCACCGTGGCAGGCTGTAGCGAGGACTGTAAGCATATCCTCTCCCAAACCACGCAGTTTTAACGTTAGAACTCTGCTTTAGTTGCAGGGGGAACACAAGCATCTTTTCTCCCACTGTGTACACAATGGGCTCTTCCCCTAATGAACTTGTTCTATAAGAATGGTTTCCCGCGTGGAGCGAACTGCCTCAGCCATCGCAGGCACTACTGTGGTCTCTAAGGATTTCCTCTCTGAAAACACGGCACTTTTACCCGAAGAACTCTGCTTTAGTTGCAGGTGGAACACAAGCTGCATTTGTCCCACACTTTATACAAAGGGCCCTTCCCCGAATGAATCTTCAATATGCAGGTTGTCCTACGAGCAGCGAACTGCCTCAATGAAGGCAGGCTCTCGTAAGGACTGTAAGCATTTCCTCTCCCAAAACACGCAGTTTTACCCGAAGAACTCTGCTTTAGTTGCAGGTGGAACACAAGCAGCATTTCTCCCACTGTGTACTCTTTGGGCTCTTACACGAATGAACTTCTTTATGCAGGGATTCCCACGAGGAGCGAACTGCCTCCACCATGGCAGGCTGTAGCGAGGACTGTAAGCATATCCTCTCCCAAACCACGCAGTTTTAACGCTAGAACTCTGCTTTAGTTGCAGGTGGAACACAAGCAGCATTTCTCCCACTGTGTACTCTTTGGTCTCTTCACGAATGAACTTGTATATGCAGAGTTTCCCACGTGGAGCGAACTGCCTCAACCATGGCAGGCTGTAGCGAGGACTGTAAGCATATCCTCTCCCAAGCCTCGCAGTTTTAATGCTAGAAGTCTGCTTTACTTGCAGGCGTAACACAAGCAGCTTTTCTCCCACTGTGTACTCTTTGGGCTCTTCCACGAATGAACTTCTATATGCAGGGTTTCCGACGTGGAGCGAACTGCCTCAACCAAGGCAGGCTGTAGCGAGGACTGTAAGCATTTCCTCTTCCAAGACACGGCAGTTTTACCAAAGAATTCTGCTTTAGTTGCAGGTGGAACACAAGCAGCATTTCTCCCACTGTGTACTCTTTGGGCTCTTCCACGAATGAACTTCTTTATGCAGGGATTCCCACGTGGAGCGAACTGCCTCAAACAAGGCAGGCTGTAGCGAATACTGTAAGCATTTCCTCTCCCAAAACACGCAGTTTTACACGAAGAACTCTGCTTTAGTTGCAGGGGGAACACCATCAGCTTTCCTCCCACAGTGTACACAATGGGCACTTCCCCTAATGAACTTGTTCTAAAAGAATGGTTTCCAGCGTGGAGCGAACTGCCTCAACCATGGCAGGCTCTCCTGTGGTCTCTAAGGATTTCCTCTCTGAAAACACGGCACTTTTACCCGAAGAACTCTGCTTTAGTTGCAGGTGGAACACAAGCTGCATTTGTCCCACACTTTATACAAAGGGCCCTTCCCCGAAGGAGTCTACAGGGTGTATGCAGGGTGTCCCACGTGCAGTGAACTGCCTCAACGAAGGGAGGCTCTCGTAAGGACTGTAAGCATTTCCTCTCACAATACACGCAGTTTTACCCAAAGAATTCTGCTTTAGTTGCAGGTGGAACACAAGCAGCATTTCTCCCACTGTGTACTCTTTGGGCTCTTACACGAATGAACTTCTTTATGCAGGGATTCCCACGAGGAGCGAACTGCCTCCACCATGGCAGGCTGTAGCGAGGACTGTAAGCATATCCTCTCCCAAACCACGCAGTTTTAACGTTAGAACTCTGCTTTAGTTGCAGGGGGAACACAAGCATCTTTTCTCCCACTGTGTACACAATGGGCCCTTCCCCTAATGAACTTGTTCTATAAGAATGGTTTCCCGCGTGGAGCGAACTGCCTCAGCCATCGCAGGCACTACTGTGGTCTCTAAGGATTTCCTCTCTGAAAACACGGCACTTTTACCCGGAGAACTCTGCTTTAGTTGCAGGTGGAACACAAGCTGCATTTGTCCCACACTTTATACAAAGGGCCCTTCCCCGAATGAATCTTCAATATGCAGGTTGTCCTACGAGCAGCGAACTGCCTCAATGAAGGCAGGCTCTCGTAAGGACTGTAAGCATTTCCTCTCCCAAAACACGCAGTTTTACCCGAAGAACTCTGCTTTAGTTGCAGGTGGAACACAAGCAGCATTTCTCCCACTGTGTACTCTTTGGGCTCTTACACGAATGAACTTCTTTATGCAGGGATTCCCACGAGAAGCGAACTGCCTCCACCGTGGCAGGCTGTAGCGAGGACTGTAAGCATATCCTCTCCCAAACCACGCAGTTTTAACGTTAGAACTCTGCTTTAGTTGCAGGGGGAACACAAGCATCTTTTCTCCCACTGTGTACACAATGGGCTCTTCCCCTAATGAACTTGTTCTATAAGAATGGTTTCCCGCGTGGAGCGAACTGCCTCAGCCATCGCAGGCACTACTGTGGTCTCTAAGGATTTCCTCTCTGAAAACACGGCACTTTTACCCGAAGAACTCTGCTTTAGTTGCAGGTGGAACACAAGCTGCATTTGTCCCACACTTTATACAAAGGGCCCTTCCCCGAATGAATCTTCAATATGCAGGTTGTCCTACGAGCAGCGAACTGCCTCAATGAAGGCAGGCTCTCGTAAGGACTGTAAGCATTTCCTCTCCCAAAACACGCAGTTTTACCCGAAGAACTCTGCTTTAGTTGCAGGTGGAACACAAGCAGCATTTCTCCCACTGTGTACTCTTTGGGCTCTTACACGAATGAACTTCTTTATGCAGGGATTCCCACGAGGAGCGAACTGCCTCCACCATGGCAGGCTGTAGCGAGGACTGTAAGCATATCCTCTCCCAAACCACGCAGTTTTAACGCTAGAACTCTGCTTTAGTTGCAGGTGGAACACAAGCAGCATTTCTCCCACTGTGTACTCTTTGGTCTCTTCACGAATGAACTTGTATATGCAGAGTTTCCCACGTGGAGCGAACTGCCTCAACCATGGCAGGCTGTAGCGAGGACTGTAAGCATATCCTCTCCCAAGCCTCGCAGTTTTAATGCTAGAAGTCTGCTTTACTTGCAGGCGTAACACAAGCAGCTTTTCTCCCACTGTGTACTCTTTGGGCTCTTCCACGAATGAACTTCTATATGCAGGGTTTCCGACGTGGAGCGAACTGCCTCAACCAAGGCAGGCTGTAGCGAGGACTGTAAGCATTTCCTCTTCCAAGACACGGCAGTTTTACCAAAGAATTCTGCTTTAGTTGCAGGTGGAACACAAGCAGCATTTCTCCCACTGTGTACTCTTTGGGCTCTTCCACGAATGAACTTCTTTATGCAGGGATTCCCACGTGGAGCGAACTGCCTCAAACAAGGCAGGCTGTAGCGAATACTGTAAGCATTTCCTCTCCCAAAACACGCAGTTTTACACGAAGAACTCTGCTTTAGTTGCAGGGGGAACACCATCAGCTTTCCTCCCACAGTGTACACAATGGGCACTTCCCCTAATGAACTTGTTCTAAAAGAATGGTTTCCAGCGTGGACCGAACTGCCTCAACCATGGCAGGCTCTCCTGTGGTCTCTAAGGATTTCCTCTCTGAAAACACGGCACTTTTACCCGAAGAACTCTGCTTTAGTTGCAGGTGGAACACAAGCTGCATTTGTCCCACACTTTATACAAAGGGCCCTTCCCCGAAGGAGTCTACAGGGTGTATGCAGGTTGTCCCACGTGCAGTGAACTGCCTCAACGAAGGGAGGCTCTCGTAAGGACTGTAAGCATTTCCTCTCCCAATACACGCAGTTTTACCCAAAGAATTCTGCTTTAGTTGCAGGTGGAACACAAGCAGCTTTTCTCCCACAGTGTACCCAATGAGCCTTTGCCCGAAAGAATATCTATACTCAAGGGGTCCCGCGTGGAGTGAAATGCCTAAAGCAAGCAGGCTCTAGTGAGGCCTCTAAGCATTTCCTCTACAAAAACACAGCAGTTTTACCCAAGAAACTCTGCGTTAGTTGCAGGTGGAACACAAGCAGCATTTCTCCCACTGTGTACTCTTTGGGCTCTTACACGAATGAACTTCTTTATGCAGGGATTCCCACGAGGAGCGAACTGCCTCCACCATGGCAGGCTGTAGCGAGGACTGTAAGCATATCCTCTCCCAAACCACGCAGTTTTAACGCTAGAACTCTGCTTTAGTTGCAGGTGGAACACAAGCAGCATTTCTCCCACTGTGTACTCTTTGGTCTCTTCACGAATGAACTTGTATATGCAGGGTTTCCCACGTGGAGCGAACTGCCTCAACCATGGCAGGCTGTAGCGAGGACTGTAAGCATATCCTCTCCCAAGCCTCGCAGTTTTAATGCTAGAAGTCTGCTTTACTTGCAGGCGTAACACAAGCAGCTTTTCTCCCACTGTGTACTCTTTGGGCTCTTCCACGAATGAACTTCTATATGCAGGGTTTCCGACGTGGAGCGAACTGCCTCAACCAAGGCAGGCTGTAGCGAGGACTGTAAGCATTTCCTCTTCCAAGACACGGCAGTTTTACCAAAGAATTCTGCTTTAGTTGCAGGTGGAACACAAGCAGCATTTCTCCCACTGTGTACTCTTTGGGCTCTTCCACGAATGAACTTCTTTATGCAGGGATTCCCACGTGGAGCGAACTGCCTCAACCAAGGCAGGCTGTAGCGAAGACTGTAAGCATTTCCTCTCCCAAAACACGCAGTTTTACACGAAGAACTCTGCTTTAGTTGCAGGGGGAACACCATCAGCTTTCCTCCCACAGTGTACACAATGGGCACTTCCCCTAATGAACTTGTTCTAAAAGAATGGTTTCCAGCGTGGACCGAACTGCCTCAACCATGGCAGGCTCTCCTGTGGTCTCTAAGGATTTCCTCTCTGAAAACACGGCACTTTTACCCGAAGAACTCTGCTTTAGTTGCAGGTGGAACACAAGCTGCATTTGTCCCACACTTTATACAAAGGGCCCTTCCCCGAAGGAGTCTACAGGGTGTATGCAGGGTGTCCCACGTGCAGTGAACTGCCTCAACGAAGGGAGGCTCTCGTAAGGACTGTAAGCATTTCCTCTCCCAATACACGCAGTTTTACCCAAAGAATTCTGCTTTAGTTGCAGGTGGAACACAAGCAGCTTTTCTCCCACAGTGTACCCAATGAGCCTTTGCCCGAAAGAATATCTATACTCAAGGGGTCCCGCGTGGAGTGAAATGCCTAAAGCAAGCAGGCTCTAGTGAGGCCTCTAAGCATTTCCTCTCCAAAAACACGGCAGTTTTACCCAAGAAACTCTGCGTTAGTCGCAGGTGGAACACAAGCAGCATTACTCCCAGTGTGTAATCTTTGGGCTCTTCCACGAATGAATTTCTTTATGCAGGGATTCCCACGTGGATCGAACTGCCTCAACCGTGGCAGGCTGTAGCGAGGACTCTAAGAATATCCTATCCCAAAACACACAGGTTTAACGGTAGAACTCTGCTTTAGTTGCAGAGGTAAGACAAGCAGCTTTTCTCCCACTGTGTACTCTTTGGGCTCTTCCACGAATGAACTTCTATATGCAGGGTTTCCGACGTGGAGCGAACTGCCTCAACCAAGGCAGGCTGTAGCGAGGACTGTAAGCATTTCCTCTTACAAAACACGGCAGTTTTACCAAAGAATTCTGCTTTAGTTGCAGGTGGCATACAAGCAGCATTACTCCCACTGTGTACTCTTTGGGCTCTTACACGAATGAACTTCTTTATGCAGGGATTCCCACGAGGAGTGAACTGCCTCCACCACGGCAGGTTGTAGCGAGGACTGTAAGCATATCCTCTAGCAAATCACGCAGGTTTACCCGAAGAACTCTGCTTTAGTTGCAGGGGGAACATAAGCATCTTTTCTCCCACAGTGTACAAAATGCGCACTTCCCCTAATGAACTTGTTCTATAAGAATGGTTTCCCGCGTGGAGCGAACTGCCTCAGCCATGGCAGGCACTACTGTGGTCTCTAAGGATTTCCTCTCTGAAAACACGGCACTTTTACCCGAAGAACTCTGCTTTAGTTTCAGGTGGAACACAAGCTGCATTTGTCCCACACTTTATACAAAGGGCCCTTCCCCGAATGAATCTTCAATATGCAGGTTGTCCCACGAGCAGCGAACTGCCTCAATGAAGGCAGGCTCTCGTAAGGACTGTAAGCATTTCCTCTCCCAAAACACGCAGTTTTACCCGAAGAACTCTGCTTTAGTTGCAGGTGGAACACAAGCAGCATTTCTCCCACTGTGTACTCTTTGGGCTCTTACACGAATGAACTTCTTTATGCAGGGATTCCCACGAGGAGCGAACTGCCTCCACCATGGCAGGCTGTAGCGAGGACTGTAAGCATATCCTCTCCCAAACCACGCAGTTTTAACGTTAGAACTCTGCTTTAGTTGCAGGGGGAACACAAGCATCTTTTCTCCCACAGTGTACACAATGGGCACTTCCCCTAATGAACTTGTTCTATAAGAATGGTTTCCTGCGTGGAGCGAACTGCCTCAGCCATCGCAGGCACAACTGTGGTCTCTAAGGATTTCCTCTCTGAAAACACGGCACTTTTACCCGAAGAACTCTGCTTTAGTTGCAGGTGGAACACAAGCTGCATTTGTCCCACACTTTATACAAAGGGCCCTTCCCCGAATGAATCTTCAATATGCAGGTTGTCCTAAGAGCAGCGAACTGCCTCAATGAAGGCCGGCTCTCGTAAGGACTGTAAGCATTTCCTCTCCCAAAACACGCAGTTTTACCCGAAGAATTCTGCTTTAGTTGCAGGTGGAACACAAGCAGCATTTCTCCCACTGTGTACTCTTTGGGCTCTTACACGAATGAACTTCTTTATGCAGGGATTCCCACGAGGAGCGAACTGCCTCCACCATGGCAGGCTGTAGCGCGGACTGTAAGCATATCCTCTCCCAAACCACGCAGTTTTAACGCTAGAACTCTGCTTTACTTGCAGGCGTAACAAAAGCAGCTTTTCTCCCACTGTGTACTCTTTGGGCTCTTCCAAGAATGAACTTCTATATGCAGGGTTTCCGACGTGGAGCGAACTGCCTCAACCAAGGCAGGCTGTAGCGAGGACTGTAAGCATATCCTCTCCCAAACCAGGCAGTTTTACCCGAAGAACTCTGCTTTAGTTGCAGGTGGAACACAAGCAGCATATCTCCCACTGTGTACTCTTTGGGCTCTTACACGAATGAACTTCTTTATGCAGGGATTCCCACGAGGAGCGAACTGCCTCCACCATGGCAGGCTGTAGCGAGGACTGTAAGCATATCCTCTCCCAAACCACGCAGTTTTAACGCTAGAACTCTGCTTTAGTTGCAGGTGGAACACAAGCAGCATTTCTCCCACTGTGTACCCTTTGGTCTCTTCACGAATGAACTTGTATATGCAGGGTTTCCCACGTGGAGCGAACTGCCTCAACCATGGCAGGCTGTAGCGAGGACTGTAAGCATATCCTCTCCCAAGCCTCGCAGTTTTAATGCTAGAAGTCTGCTTTACTTGCAGGCCTAACACAAGCAGCTTTTCTCCCACTGTGTACTCTTTGGGCTCTTCCACGAATGAACTTCTATATGCAGGGTTTCCGACGTGGAGCGAACTGCCTCAACCAAGGCAGGCTGTAGCGAGGACTGTAAGCATTTCCTCTTCCAAAACACGGCAGTTTTACCAAAGAATTCTGCTTTAGTTGCAGGTGGAACACAAGCAGCATTTCTCCCACTGTGTACCCTTTGGGCTCTTCCACGAATGAACTTCTTTATGCAGGGATTCCTACGTGGAGCGAACTGCCTCAACCAAGGCAGGCTGTAGCGAAGACTGTAAGCATTTCCTCTCCCAAAACACGCAGTTTTACACGAAGAACTCTGCTTTACTTGCAGGGGGAACACCATCAGCTTTCCTCCCACAGTGTACACAATGGGCACTTCCCCTAATGAACTTGTTCTAAAAGAATGGTTTCCAGCGTGGACCGAACTGCCTCAACCATGGCAGGCTCTCCTGTGGTCTCTAAGGATTTCCTCTCTGAAAACACGGCACTTTTACCCGAAGAACTCTGCTTTAGTTGCAGGTGGAACACAAGCTGCATTTGTCCCACACTTTATACAAAGGGCCCTTCCCCGAAGGAGTCTACAGGGTGTATGCAGGGTGTCCCACGTGCAGTGAACTGCCTCAACCAAGGGAGGCTCTCGTAAGGACTGTAAGCATTTCCTCTCCCAATACACGCAGTTTTACCCAAAGAATTTTGCTTTAGTTGCAGGTGGAACACAAGCAGCTTTTCTCCCACAGTGTACCCAATGAGCTTTTGCCCGAAAGAATATCTATACTCAAGGGGTCCCGCGTGGAGTGAAATGCCTAAAGCAAGCAGGCTCTAGTGAGGCCTCTAAGCATTTCCTCTCCAAAAACACGGCAGTTTTACCCAAGAAACTCTGCGTTAGTTGCAGGTGGAACACAAGCAGCATTACTCCCAGTGTGTAATCTTTGGGCTCTTCCACGAATGAATTTCTTTATGCAGGGATTCCCACGTGGATCGAACTGCCTCAACCGTGGCAGGCTGTAGCGAGGACTCTAAGAATATCCTATCCCAAAACACACAGGTTTAACGGTAGAACTCTGCTTTAGTTGCAGAGGTAAGACAAGCAGCTTTTCTCCCACTGTGTACTCTTTGGGCTCTTCCACGAATGAACTTCTATATGCAGGGTTTCCGACGTGGAGCGAACTGCCTCAACCAAGGCAGGCTGTAGCGAGGACTGTAAGCATTTCCTCTTCCAAAACACGGCAGTTTTACCAAAGAATTCTGCTTTAGTTGCAGGTGGCATACAAGCAGCATTACTCCCACTGTGTACTCTTTGGGCTCTTACACGAATGAATTTCTTTATGCAGGGATTCCCACGAGGAGCGAACTGCCTCCACCACGGCAGGTTGTAGCGAGGACTGTAAGCATATCCTCTACCAAATCACGCAGGTTTACCCGAAGAACTCTGCTTTAGTTGCAGGGGGAACACAAGCATCTTTTCTCCCACAGTGTACAAAATGGGCACTTCCCCTAATGAACTTGTTCTATAAGAATGTTTTCCCGCGTGGAGCGAACTGCCTCAGCCATGGCAGGCACTACTGTGGTCTCTAACGATTTCCTCTCTGAAAACACGGCACTTTTACCCGAAGAACTCTGCTTTAGTTGCAGGTGGAACACAAGCTGCATTTGTCCCACACTTTATACAAAGGGCCCTTCCCCGAATGAATCTTCAGTATGCAGGTTGTCCCACGAGCAGCGAACTGCCTCAATGAAGGCAGGCTCTCGTAAGGACTGTAAGCATTTCCTCTCCCAAAACACGCAGTTTTACCCGAAGAACTCTGCTTTAGTTGCAGGTGGAACACAAGCAGCATTTCTCCCACTGTGTACTCTTTGGGCTCTTACACGAATGAACTTCTTTATGCAGGGATTCCCACGAGGAGCGAACTGCCTCCACCATGGCAGGCTGTAGCGAGGACTGTAAGCATATCCTCTCCCAAACCACGCAGTTTTAACGTTATAACTCTGCTTTAGTTGCAGGGGGAACACAAGCATCTTTTCTCCCACACTGTACACAATGGGCACTTCCCCTAATGAACTTGTTCTATAAGAATGGTTTCCCGCGTGGAGCGAACTGCCTCAGCCATCGCAGGCACTACTGTGGTCTCTAAGGATTTCCTCTTGAAAACACGGCACTTTTACCCGAAGAACTCTGCTTTAGTTTCAGGTAGAACACAAGCTGCATTTGTCCCACACTTTATACAAAGGGCCCTTCCCCGAATGAATCTTCAATATGCAGGTTGTCCCACGAGCAGCGAACTGCCTCAATGAAGGCAGGCTCTCGTAAGGACTGTAAGCATTTCCTCTCCCAAAACACGCAGTTTTACCCGAAGAACTCTGCTTTAGTTGCAGGTGGAACACAAGCAGCATTTCTCCCACTCTGTACTCTTTGGGCTCTTACACGAATGAACTTCTTTATGCAGGGATTCCCACGAGGAGCGAACTGCCTCCACCATGGCAGGCTGTAGCGAGGACTGTAAGCATATCCTCTCCCAAACCACGCAGTTTTAACGCTAGAACTCTGCTTTAATTGCAGGCGTAACACAGGCAGCTTTTCTCCCACTGTGTACTCTTTGGGCTCTTCCACGAATGAACTTCTATATGCAGGGTTTCCGACGTGGAGCGAACTGCCTCAACCAAGGCAGGCTGTAGCGAGGACTGTAAGCATTTCCTCTTCCAAAACACGGCAGTTTTACCAAAGAATTCTGCTTTAGTTGCAGGTGGAACACAAGCAGCATTTCTCCCACTGTGTACTCTTGGGTTCTTCCACGAATGAACTTCTTTATGCAGGGATTCCCACGTGGAGCGAACTGCCTCAACCATGGCAGGCTGTAGCGAGGACTGTAAGCATATCCTCTCACAAACCAGGCAGTTTTAATGCTAGAAGTCTGCTTTACTTGCAGGCCTAACACAAGCAGCTTTTCTCCCACTGTGTACTCTTTGGGCTGTTACACGAATGAATTTCGTTATGCAGGGATTCCCACGAGGAGCGAACTGCCTCCACCATGGCAGGCTGTAGCGAGGACTGTAAGCATATCCTCTCCCAAACCACGCAGTTTTAACGCTAGAACTCTGCTTTAGTTGCAGGTGGAACACAAGCAGCATTTCTACCACTGTGTACTCTTTGGTCTCTTCACGAATGAACTTGTATATGCAGGGTTTCCCACGTGGAGCGAACTGCCTCAACCATGGCAGGCTGTAGCGAGGACTGTAAGCATATCCTCTCCCAATCCTCGCAGTTTTAATGCTAGAAGTCTGCTTTACTTGCAGGCGTAACACAAGCAGCTTTTCTCCCACTGTGTACTCTTTGGGCTCTTCCACGAATGAACTTCTATATGCAGGGTTTCCGACGTGGAGCGAACTGCCTCAACCAAGGCAGGCTGTAGCGAGGACTGTAAGCATTTCCTCTTCCAAGACACGGCAGTTTTACCAAAGAATTCTGCTTTAGTTGCAGGTGGAACACAAGCAGCATTTCTCCCACTGTGTACTCTTTGGGCTCTTCCACGAATGAACTTCTTTATGCAGGGATTCCCACGTGGAGCGAACTGCCTCAACCAAGGCGGGCTGTAGCGAAGACTGTAAGCATTTCCTCTCCCAAAACACGCAGTTTTACACGAAGAACTCTGCTTTACTTGCAGGGGGAACACCATCAGCTTTCCTCCCACAGTGTACACAATGGGCACTTCCCCTAATGAACTTGTTCTAAAAGAATGGTTTCCAGCGTGGACCGAACTGCCTCAACCATGGCAGGCTCTCCTGTGGTCTCTAAGGATTTCCTCTCTGAAAACACGGCACTTTTACCCGAAGAACTCTGCTTTAGTTTCAGGTGGAACACAAGCTGCATTTGTCCCACACTTTATACAAAGGGCCCTTCCCCGAAGGAGTCTACAGGGTGTATGCAGGGTGTCCCACGTGCAGTGAACTGCCTCAACGAAGGGAGGCTCTCGTAAGGACTGTAAGCATTTCCTCTCCCAATACACGCAGTTTTACCCAAAAAATTCTGCTTTAGTTGCAGGTGGAACACAAGCAGCTTTTCTCCCACAGTGTACCCAATGAGCCTTTGCCCGAAAGAATATCTATACTCAAGGGGTCCCGCGTGGAGTGAAATGCCTAAAGCAAGCAGGCTCTAGTGAGGCCTCTAAGCATTTCCTCTCCAAAAACATGGCAGTTTTACCCAAGAAACTCTGCGTTAGTTGCAGGTGGAACACAAGCAGCATTTCTCCCACTGTGTACTCTTTGGGCTCTTACACGAATGAACTATTTTATGCAGGGATTCCCACGTGGAGCGAACTGCCTCGACCATGGCAGGCTGTAGCGAGGACTGTAAGCATATCCTCTCCCAAGCCTCGCAGTTTTAATGCTAGAAGTCTGCTTTACTTGCAGGCGTAACACAAGCAGCTTTTCTCCCACTGTGTACTCTTTGGGCTCTTCCACGAATGAACTTCTATATGCAGGGTTTCCGACGTGGAGCGAACTGCCTCAACCAAGGCAGGCTGTAGCGAGGACTGTAAGCATTTCCTCTTCCAAAACACGGCAGTTTTACCAAAGAATTCTGCTTTAGTTGCAGGTGGAACACAAGCAGCATTTCTCCCACTGTGTACTCTTTGGGCTCTTCCACGAATGAACTTCTTTATGCAGGGATTCCCACGTGGAGCGAACTGCCTCAACCAAGGCAGGCTGTAGCGAAGACTGTAAGCATTTCCTCTCCCAAAACACGCAGTTTTACACGAAGAACTCTGCTTTACTTGCAGGGGGAACACCATCAGCTTTCCTCCCACAGTGTACACAATGGGCACTTCCCCTAATGATCTTGTTCTAAAAGAATGGTTTCCAGCGTGGACCGAACTGCCTCAACCATGGCAGGCTCTCCTGTGGTCTCTAAGGATTTCCCCTCTGAAAACACGGCACTTTTACCCGAAGAACTCTGCTTTAGTTGCAGGTGGAACACAAGCTGCATTTGTCCCACACTTTATACAAAGGGCCCTTCCCCGAAGGAGTCTACAGGGTGTATGCAGGTTGTCCCACGTGCAGTGAACTGCCTCAACGAAGGGAGGCTCTCGTACGGACTGTAAGCATTTCCTCTCCCAATACACGCAGTTTTACCCAAAAAATCCTGCTTTAGTTGCAGGTGGATCACAAGCAGCTTTTCTCCCACAGTGTACCCAATGAGCCTTTGCCCGTAAGAATATCTATACTCAAGGGGTCCCGCGTGGAGTGAAATGCCTAAAGCAAGCAGGCTCTAGTGAGGCCTCTAAGCATTTCCTCTCCAAAAACACGGCAGTTTTACCCAAGAAACTCTGCGTTAGTTGCAGGTGGAACACAAGCAGCATTTCTCCCACTGTGTACTCTTTGGGCTCTTACACGAATGAACTTCTTTATGCAGGGATTCCCACGAGGAGCGAACTGCCTCCACCATGGCAGGCTGTAGCGAGGACTGTAAGCATATCCTCTCCCAAACCACGCAGTTTTACCAAAGAATTCTGCTTTAGTTGCAGGTGGAACACAAGCAGCATTTATCCCACTGTGTACTCTTGGGTTCTTCCACGAATGAACTATTTTATGCAGGGATTCCCACGTGGAGCGAACTGCCTCCACCATGGCAGGCTGTAGCGAGGACTGTAAGCATATGCTCTCCCAAGCCTCGCAGTTTTAATGCTAGAAGTCTGCTTTACTTGCAGGCGTAACACAAGCAGCTTTTCTCCCACTGTGTACTCTTTGGGCTCTTCCACGAATGAACTTCTATATGCAGGGTTTCCGACGTGGAGCGAACTGCCTCAACCAAGGCAGGCTGTAGCGAGGACTGTAAGCATTTCCTCTTCCAAAACACGGCAGTTTTACCAAAGAATTCTGCTTTACTTGCAGGTGGAACACAAGCAGCATTTCTCCCACTGTGTACTCTTTGGGCTCTTCCACGAATGAACTTCTTTATGCAGGGATTCCCACGTGAAACGAACTGCCTCAACCAAGGCAGGCTGTAGCGAAGACTGTAAGCATTTCCTCTCCCAAAACACGCAGTTTTACACGAAGAACTCTGCTTTAGTTGCAGGGGGAACACCATAAGCTTTCCTCCCACAGTGTACACAATGGGCACTTCCCCTAATGATCTTGTTCTAAAAGAATGGTTTCCAGCGTGGACCGAACTGCCTCAACCATGGCAGGCTCTCCTGTGGTCTCTAAGGATTTCCCCTCTGAAAACACGGCACTTTTACCCGAAGAACTCTGCTTTAGTTTCAGGTGGAACACAAGCTGCATTTGTCCCACACTTTATACAAAGGGCCCTTCCCCGAAGGAGTCAACAGGGTGTATGCAGGGTGTCCCACGTGCAGTGAACTGCCTCAACGAAGGGAGGCTCTCGTAAGGACTGTAAGCATTTCCTCTCCCAATACACGCAGTTTTACCCAAAAAATTCTGCTTTAGTTGCAGGTGGAACACAAGCAGCTTTTCTCCCACAGTGTACCCAATGAGCCTTTGCCCGAAAGAATATCTATACTCAAGGGGTCCCGCGTGGAGTGAAATGCCTAAAGCAAGCAGGCTCTAGTGAGGCCTCTAAGCATTTCCTCTCCAAAAACACGGCAGTTTTACCCAAGAAACTCTGCGTTAGTTGCAGGTGGAACACAAGCAGCATTTCTCCCACTCTGTACTCTTTGGGCTCTTACACGAATGAACTTCTTTATGCAGGGATTCCCACGAGGAGCGAACTGCCTCCACCATGGCAGGCTGTAGCGAGGACTGTAAGCATATCCTCTCCCAAACCACGCAGTTTTACCAAAGAATTCTGTTTTAGTTGCAGGTGGAACACAAGCAGCATTTATCCCACTGTGTACTCTTGGGTTCTTCCACGAATGAACTATTTTATGCAGGGATTCCCACGTGGAGCGAACTGCCTCCACCATGGCAGGCTGTAGCGAGGACTGTAAGCATATGCTCTCCCAAGCCTCGCAGTTTTAATGCTAGAAGTCTGCTTTACTTGCAGGCGTAACACAAGCAGCTTTTCTCCCACTGTGTACTCTTTGGGCTCTTCCACGAATGAACTTCTATATGCAGGGTTTCCGACGTGGAGCGAACTGCCTCAACCAAGGCAGGCTGTAGCGAGGACTGTAAGCATTTCCTCTTCCAAAACACGGCAGTTTTACCAAAGAATTCTGCTTTACTTGCAGGTGGAACACAAGCAGCATTTCTCCCACTGTGTACTCTTTGGGCTCTTCCACGAATGAACTTCTTTATGCAGGGATTCCCACGTGGAGCGAACTGCCTCAACCAAGGCAGGCTGTAGCGAAGACTGTAAGCATTTCCTCTCCCAAAACACGCAGTTTTACACGAATAACTCTGCTTTAGTTGCAGGGGGAACACCATCAGCTTTCCTCCCACAGTGTACACAATGGGCACTTCCCCTAATGAACTTGTTCTAAAAGAATGGTTTCCAGCGTGGACCGAACTGCCTCAACCATGGCAGGCTCTCCTGTGGTCTCTAAGGATTTCCCCTCTGAAAACACGGCACTTTTACCCGAAGAACTCTGCTTTAGTTTCAGGTGGAACACAAGCTGCATTTGTCCCACACTTTATACAAAGGGCCCTTCCCCGAAGGAGTCTACAGGGTGTATGCAGGGTGTCCCACGTGCAGTGAACTGCCTCAACGAAGGGAGGCTCTCGTAAGGACTGTAAGCATTTCCTCTCCCAATACACGCAGTTTTACCCAAAAAATTCTGCTTTAGTTGCAGGTGGAACACAAGCAGCTTTTCTCCCACAGTGTACCCAATGAGCCTTTGCCCGAAAGAATATCTATACTCAAGGGGTCCCGCGTGGAGTGAAATGCCTAAAGCAAGCAGGCTCTAGTGAGGCCTCTAAGCATTTCCTCTCCAAAAACACGGCAGTTTTACCCAAGAAACTCTGCGTTAGTTGCAGGTGGAACACAAGCAGCATTTCTCCCACTGTGTACTCTTTGGGCTCTTACACGAATGAACTTCTTTATGCAGGGATTCCCACGAGGTGCGAACTGCCTCCACCATGGCAGGCTGTAGCGAGGACTGTAAGCATATCCTCTCCCAAACCACGCAGTTTTACCAAAGAATTCTGCTTTAGTTGCAGGTGGAACACAAGCAGCATTTATCCCACTGTGTACTCTTGGGTTCTTCCACGAATGAACTATTTTATGCAGGGATTCCCACGTGGAGCGAACTGCCTCCACCATGGCAGGCTGTAGCGAGGACTGTAAGCATATCCTCTCCCAAGCCTCGCAGTTTTAATGCTAGAAGTCTGCTTTACTTGCAGGCGTAACACAAGCAGCTTTTCTCCCACTGTGTACTCTTTGGGCTCTTCCACGAATGAACTTCTATATGCAGGGTTTCCGACGTGGAGCGAACTGCCTCAACCAAGGCAGTCTGTAGCGAGGACTGTAAGAATTTCCTCTTCCAAAACACGGCAGTTTTACCAAAGAATTCTGCTTTACTTGCAGGTGGAACACAAGCAGCATTTCTCCCACTGTGTACTCTTTGGGCTCTTCCACGAATGAACTTCTTTATGCAGGGATTCTCACGTGGAGCGAACTGCCTCAACCAAGGCAGGCTGTAGCGAAGACTGTAAGCATTTCCTCTCCCAAAACACGCAGTTTTACACGAATAACTCTGCTTTAGTTGCAGGGGGAACACCATAAGCTTTCCTCCCACAGTGTACACAATGGGCACTTCCCCTAATGATCTTGTTCTAAAAGAATGGTTTCCAGCGTGGACCGAACTGCCTCAACCATGGCAGGCTCTCCTGTGGTCTCTAAGGATTTCCCCTCTGAAAACACGGCACTTTTACCCGAAGAACTCTGCTTTAGTTTCAGGTGGAACACAAGCTGCATTTGTCCCACACTTTATACAAAGGGCCCTTCCCCGAAGGAGTCAACAGGGTGTATGCAGGGTGTCCCACGTGCAGTGAACTGCCTCAACGAAGGGAGGCTCTCGTAAGGACTGTAAGCATTTCCTCTCCCAATACACGCAGTTTTACCCAAAAAATTCTGCTTTAGTTGCAGGTGGAACACAAGCAGCTTTTCTCCCACAGTGTACCCAATGAGCCTTTGCCCGAAAGAATATCTATACTCAAGGGGTCCCGCGTGGAGTGAAATGCCTAAAGCAAGCAGGCTCTAGTGAGGCCTCTAAGCATTTCCTCTCCAAAAACACGGCAGTTTTACCCAAGAAACTCTGCGTTAGTTGCAGGTGGAACACAAGCAGCATTTCTCCCACTGTGTACTCTTTGGGCTCTTACACGAATGAACTTCTTTATGCAGGGATTCCCACGAGGTGCGAACTGCCTCCACCATGGCAGGCTGTAGCGAGGACTGTAAGCATATCCTCTCCCAAACCACGCAGTTTTACCAAAGAATTCTGCTTTAGTTGCAGGTGGAACACAAGCAGCATTTATCCCACTGTGTACTCTTGGGTTCTTCCACGAATGAACTATTTTATGCAGGGATTCCCACGTGGAGCGAACTGCCTCCACCATGGCAGGCTGTAGCGAGGACTGTAAGCATATGCTCTCCCAAGCCTCGCAGTTTTAATGCTAGAAGTCTGCTTTACTTGCAGGCGTAACACAAGCAGCTTTTCTCCCACTGTGTACTCTTTGGGCTCTTCCACGAATGAACTTCTATATGCAGGGTTTCCGACGTGGAGCGAACTGCCTCAACCAAGGCAGGCTGTAGCGAGGACTGTAAGCATTTCCTCTTCCAAAACACGGCAGTTTTACCAAAGAATTCTGCTTTACTTGCAGGTGGAACACAAGCAGCATTTCTCCCACTGTGTACTCTTTGGGCTCTTCCACGAATGAACTTCTTTATGCAGGGATTCTCACGTGGAGCGAACTGCCTCAACCAAGGCAGGCTGTAGCGAATACTGTAAGCATTTCCTCTCCCAAAACACGCAGTTTTACACGAATAACTCTGCTTTAGTTGCAGGGGGAACACCATCAGCTTTCCTCCCACAGTGTACACAATGGGCACTTCCCCTAATGAACTTGTTCTAAAAGAATGGTTTCCAGCGTGGACCGAACTGCCTCAACCATGGCAGGCTCTCCTGTGGTCTCTAAGGATTTCCTCTCTGAAAACACAGCACTTTTACCCGAAGAACTCTGCTTTAGTTGCAGGTGGAACACAAGCTGCATTTGTCCCACACTTCATACAAAGGGCCCTTCCCCGAAGGAGTCTACAGGGTGTATGCAGGGTGTCCCACGTGCAGTGAACTGCCTCAACGAAGGTAGGCTCTCGTAAGGACTGTAAGCATTTCCTCTCCCAATACACGCAGTTTTACCCAAAAAATTCTGCTTTAGTTGCAGGTGGAACACAAGCAGCTTTTCTCCCACAGTGTACCCAATGAGCCTTTGCCCGAAAGAATATCTATACTCAAGGGGTCCCGCGTGGAGTGAAATGCCTAAAGCAAGCAGGCTCTAGTGAGGCCTCTAAGCATTTCCTCTCCAAAAACACGGCAGTTTTACCCAAGAAACTCTGCGTTAGTTGCAGGTGGAACACAAGCAGCATTTCTCCCACTCTGTACTCTTTGGGCTCTTACACGAATGAACTTCTTTATGCAGGGATTCCCACGAGGAGCGAACTGCCTCCACCATGGCAGGCTGTAGCGAGGACTGTAAGCATATCCTCTCCCAAACCACGCAGTTTTACCAAAGAATTCTGTTTTAGTTGCAGGTGGAACACAAGCAGCATTTATCCCACTGTGTACTCTTGGGTTCTTCCACGAATGAACTATTTTATGCAGGGATTCCCACGTGGAGCGAACTGCCTCCACCATGGCAGGCTGTAGCGAGGACTGTAAGCATATGCTCTCCCAAGCCTCGCAGTTTTAATGCTAGAAGTCTGCTTTACTTGCAGGCGTAACACAAGCAGCTTTTCTCCCACTGTGTACTCTTTGGGCTCTTCCACGAATGAACTTCTATATGCAGGGTTTCCGACGTGGAGCGAACTGCCTCAACCAAGGCAGGCTGTAGCGAGGACTGTAAGCATTTCCTCTTCCAAAACACGGCAGTTTTACCAAAGAATTCTGCTTTACTTGCAGGTGGAACACAAGCAGCATTTCTCCCACTGTGTACTCTTTGGGCTCTTCCACGAATGAACTTCTTTATGCAGGGATTCCCACGTGGAGCGAACTGCCTCAACCAAGGCAGGCTGTAGCGAAGACTGTAAGCATTTCCTCTCCCAAAACACGCAGTTTTACACGAATAACTCTGCTTTAGTTGCAGGGGGAACACCATCAGCTTTCCTCCCACAGTGTACACAATGGGCACTTCCCCTAATGAACTTGTTCTAAAAGAATGGTTTCCAGCGTGGACCGAACTGCCTCAACCATGGCAGGCTCTCCTGTGGTCTCTAAGGATTTCCCCTCTGAAAACACGGCACTTTTACCCGAAGAACTCTGCTTTAGTTTCAGGTGGAACACAAGCTGCATTTGTCCCACACTTTATACAAAGGGCCCTTCCCCGAAGGAGTCTACAGGGTGTATGCAGGGTGTCCCACGTGCAGTGAACTGCCTCAACGAAGGGAGGCTCTCGTAAGGACTGTAAGCATTTCCTCTCCCAATACACGCAGTTTTACCCAAAAAATTCTGCTTTAGTTGCAGGTGGAACACAAGCAGCTTTTCTCCCACAGTGTACCCAATGAGCCTTTGCCCGAAAGAATATCTATACTCAAGGGGTCCCGCGTGGAGTGAAATGCCTAAAGCAAGCAGGCTCTAGTGAGGCCTCTAAGCATTTCCTCTCCAAAAACACGGCAGTTTTACCCAAGAAACTCTGCGTTAGTTGCAGGTGGAACACAAGCAGCATTTCTCCCACTGTGTACTCTTTGGGCTCTTACACGAATGAACTTCTTTATGCAGGGATTCCCACGAGGTGCGAACTGCCTCCACCATGGCAGGCTGTAGCGAGGACTGTAAGCATATCCTCTCCCAAACCACGCAGTTTTACCAAAGAATTCTGCTTTAGTTGCAGGTGGAACACAAGCAGCATTTATCCCACTGTGTACTCTTGGGTTCTTCCACGAATGAACTATTTTATGCAGGGATTCCCACGTGGAGCGAACTGCCTCCACCATGGCAGGCTGTAGCGAGGACTGTAAGCATATCCTCTCCCAAGCCTCGCAGTTTTAATGCTAGAAGTCTGCTTTACTTGCAGGCGTAACACAAGCAGCTTTTCTCCCACTGTGTACTCTTTGGGCTCTTCCACGAATGAACTTCTATATGCAGGGTTTCCGACGTGGAGCGAACTGCCTCAACCAAGGCAGGCTGTAGCGAGGACTGTAAGAATTTCCTCTTCCAAAACACGGCAGTTTTACCAAAGAATTCTGCTTTACTTGCAGGTGGAACACAAGCAGCATTTCTCCCACTGTGTACTCTTTGGGCTCTTCCACGAATGAACTTCTTTATGCAGGGATTCTCACGTGGAGCGAACTGCCTCAACCAAGGCAGGCTGTAGCGAAGACTGTAAGCATTTCCTCTCCCAAAACACGCAGTTTTACACGAATAACTCTGCTTTAGTTGCAGGGGGAACACCATAAGCTTTCCTCCCACAGTGTACACAATGGGCACTTCCCCTAATGATCTTGTTCTAAAAGAATGGTTTCCAGCGTGGACCGAACTGCCTCAACCATGGCAGGCTCTCCTGTGGTCTCTAAGGATTTCCCCTCTGAAAACACGGCACTTTTACCCGAAGAACTCTGCTTTAGTTTCAGGTGGAACACAAGCTGCATTTGTCCCACACTTTATACAAAGGGCCCTTCCCCGAAGGAGTCAACAGGGTGTATGCAGGGTGTCCCACGTGCAGTGAACTGCCTCAACGAAGGGAGGCTCTCGTAAGGACTGTAAGCATTTCCTCTCCCAATACACGCAGTTTTACCCAAAAAATTCTGCTTTAGTTGCAGGTGGAACACAAGCAGCTTTTCTCCCACAGTGTACCCAATGAGCCTTTGCCCGAAAGAATATCTATACTCAAGGGGTCCCGCGTGGAGTGAAATGCCTAAAGCAAGCAGGCTCTAGTGAGGCCTCTAAGCATTTCCTCTCCAAAAACACGGCAGTTTTACCCAAGAAACTCTGCGTTAGTTGCAGGTGGAACACAAGCAGCATTTCTCCCACTGTGTACTCTTTGGGCTCTTACACGAATGAACTTCTTTATGCAGGGATTCCCACGAGGTGCGAACTGCCTCCACCATGGCAGGCTGTAGCGAGGACTGTAAGCATATCCTCTCCCAAACCACGCAGTTTTACCAAAGAATTCTGCTTTAGTTGCAGGTGGAACACAAGCAGCATTTATCCCACTGTGTACTCTTGGGTTCTTCCACGAATGAACTATTTTATGCAGGGATTCCCACGTGGAGCGAACTGCCTCCACCATGGCAGGCTGTAGCGAGGACTGTAAGCATATGCTCTCCCAAGCCTCGCAGTTTTAATGCTAGAAGTCTGCTTTACTTGCAGGCGTAACACAAGCAGCTTTTCTTCCACTGTGTACTCTTTGGGCTCTTCCACGAATGAACTTCTATATGCAGGGTTTCCGACGTGGAGCGAACTGCCTCAACCAAGGCAGGCTGTAGCGAGGACTGTAAGCATTTCCTCTTCCAAAATACGGCAGTTTTACCAAAGAATTCTGCTTTACTTGCAGGTGGAACACAAGCAGCATTTCTCCCACTGTGTACTCTTTGGGCTCTTCCACGAATGAACTTCTTTATGCAGGGATTCTCACGTGGAGCGAACTGCCTCAACCAAGGCAGGCTGTAGCGAATACTGTAAGCATTTCCTCTCCCAAAACACGCAGTTTTACACGAATAACTCTGCTTTAGTTGCAGGGGGAACACCATCAGCTTTCCTCCCACAGTGTACACAATGGGCACTTCCCCTAATGAACTTGTTCTAAAAGAATGGTTTCCAGCGTGGACCGAACTGCCTCAACCATGGCAGGCTCTCCTGTGGTCTCTAAGGATTTCCTCTCTGAAAACACGGCACTTTTACCCGAAGAACTCTGCTTTAGTTGCAGGTGGAACACAAGCTGCATTTGTCCCACACTTCATACAAAGGGCCCTTCCCCGAAGGAGTCTACAGGGTGTATGCAGGGTGTCCCACGTGCAGTGAACTGCCTCAACGAAGGTAGGCTCTCGTAAGGACTGTAAGCATTTCCTCTCCCAATACACGCAGTTTTACCCAAAAAAATTCTGCTTTAGTTGCAGGTGGAACACAAGCAGCTTTTCTCCCACAGTGTACCCAATGAGCCTTTGCCCGAAAGAATATCTATACTCAAGGGGTCCCGCGTGGAGTGAAATGCCTAAAGCAAGCAGGCTCTAGTGAGGCCTCTAAGCATTTCCTCTCCAAAAACACGGCAGTTTTACCCAAGAAACTCTGCGTTAGTTGCAGGTGGAACACAAGCAGCATTTCTCCCACTCTGTACTCTTTGGGCTCTTACACGAATGAACTTCTTTATGCAGGGATTCCCACGAGGAGCGAACTGCCTCCACCATGGCAGGCTGTAGCGAGGACTGTAAGCATATCCTCTCCCAAACCACGCAGTTTTACCAAAGAATTCTGTTTTAGTTGCAGGTGGAACACAAGCAGCATTTATCCCACTGTGTACTCTTGGGTTCTTCCACGAATGAACTATTTTATGCAGGGATTCCCACGTGGAGCGAACTGCCTCCACCATGGCAGGCTGTAGCGAGGACTGTAAGCATATGCTCTCCCAAGCCTCGCAGTTTTAATGCTAGAAGTCTGCTTTACTTGCAGGCGTAACACAAGCAGCTTTTCTCCCACTGTGTACTCTTTGGGCTCTTCCACGAATGAACTTCTATATGCAGGGTTTCCGACGTGGAGCGAACTGCCTCAACCAAGGCAGGCTGTAGCGAGGACTGTAAGCATTTCCTCTTCCAAAACACGGCAGTTTTACCAAAGAATTCTGCTTTACTTGCAGGTGGAACACAAGCAGCATTTCTCCCACTGTGTACTCTTTGGGCTCTTCCACGAATGAACTTCTTTATGCAGGGATTCCCACGTGGAGCGAACTGCCTCAACCAAGGCAGGCTGTAGCGAAGACTGTAAGCATTTCCTCTCCCAAAACACGCAGTTTTACACGAATAACTCTGCTTTAGTTGCAGGGGGAACACCATAAGCTTTCCTCCCACAGTGTACACAATGGGCACTTCCCCTAATGATCTTGTTCTAAAAGAATGGTTTCCAGCGTGGACCGAACTGCCTCAACCATGGCAGGCTCTCCTGTGGTCTCTAAGGATTTCCCCTCTGAAAACACGGCACTTTTACCCGAAGAACTCTGCTTTAGTTTCAGGTGGAACACAAGCTGCATTTGTCCCACACTTTATACAAAGGGCCCTTCCCCGAAGGAGTCTACAGGGTGTATGCAGGGTGTCCCACGTGCAGTGAACTGCCTCAACGAAGGGAGGCTCTCGTAAGGACTGTAAGCATTTCCTCTCCCAATACACGCAGTTTTACCCAAAAAATTCTGCTTTAGTTGCAGGTGGAACACAAGCAGCTTTTCTCCCACAGTGTACCCAATGAGCCTTTGCCCGAAAGAATATCTATACTCAAGGGGTCCCGCGTGGAGTGAAATGCCTAAAGCAAGCAGGCTCTAGTGAGGCCTCTAAGCATTTCCTCTCCAAAAACACGGCAGTTTTACCCAAGAAACTCTGCGTTAGTTGCAGGTGGAACACAAGCAGCATTTCTCCCACTGTGTACTCTTTGGGCTCTTACACGAATGAACTTCTTTATGCAGGGATTCCCACGAGGTGCGAACTGCCTCCACCATGGCAGGCTGTAGCGAGGACTGTAAGCATATCCTCTCCCAAACCACGCAGTTTTACCAAAGAATTCTGCTTTAGTTGCAGGTGGAACACAAGCAGCATTTATCCCACTGTGTACTCTTGGGTTCTTCCACGAATGAACTATTTTATGCAGGGATTCCCACGTGGAGCGAACTGCCTCCACCATGGCAGGCTGTAGCGAGGACTGTAAGCATATCCTCTCCCAAGCCTCGCAGTTTTAATGCTAGAAGTCTGCTTTACTTGCAGGCGTAACACAAGCAGCTTTTCTCCCACTGTGTACTCTTTGGGCTCTTCCACGAATGAACTTCTATATGCAGGGTTTCCGACGTGGAGCGAACTGCCTCAACCAAGGCAGGCTGTAGCGAGGACTGTAAGAATTTCCTCTTCCAAAACACGGCAGTTTTACCAAAGAATTCTGCTTTACTTGCAGGTGGAACACAAGCAGCATTTCTCCCACTGTGTACTCTTTGGGCTCTTCCACGAATGAACTTCTTTATGCAGGGATTCTCACGTGGAGCGAACTGCCTCAACCAAGGCAGGCTGTAGCGAATACTGTAAGCATTTCCTCTCCCAAAACACGCAGTTTTACACGAATAACTCTGCTTTAGTTGCAGGGGGAACACCATAAGCTTTCCTCCCACAGTGTACACAATGGGCACTTCCCCTAATGAACTTGTTCTAAAAGAATGGTTTCCAGCGTGGACCGAACTGCCTCAACCATGGCAGGCTCTCCTGTGGTCTCTAAGGATTTCCTCTCTGAAAACACGGCACTTTTACCCGAAGAACTCTGCTTTAGTTGCAGGTGGAACACAAGCTGCATTTGTCCCACACTTCATACAAAGGGCCCTTCCCCGAAGGAGTCTACAGGGTGTATGCAGGGTGTCCCACGTGCAGTGAACTGCCTCAACGAAGGGAGGCTCTCGTAAGGACTGTAAGCATTTCCTCTCCCAATACACGCAGTTTTACCCAAAAAATTCTGCTTTAGTTGCAGGTGGAACACAAGCAGCTTTTCTCCCACAGTGTACCCAATGAGCCTTTGCCCGAAAGAATATCTATACTCAAGGGGTCCCGCGTGGAGTGAAATGCCTAAAGCAAGCAGGCTCTAGTGAGGCCTCTAAGCATTTCCTCTCCAAAAACACGGCAGTTTTACCCAAGAAACTCTGCGTTAGTTGCAGGTGGAACACAAGCAGCATTTCTCCCACTCTGTACTCTTTGGGCTCTTACACGAATGAACTTCTTTATGCAGGGATTCCCACGAGGAGCGAACTGCCTCCACCATGGCAGGCTGTAGCGAGGACTGTAAGCATATCCTCTCCCAAACCACGCAGTTTTAACGCTAGAACTGTGCTTTAGTTGCAGGCGTAACACAAGCAGCTTTTCTCCCACTGTGTACTCTTTGGGCTCTTCCACGAATGAACTTCTATATGCAGGGTTTCCGACGTGGAGCGAACTGCCTCAACCAAGGCAGGCTGTAGCGAGGACTGTAAGCATTTCCTCTTCCAAAACACGGCAGTTTTACCAAAGAATTCTGCTTTAGTTGCAGGTGGAACACAAGCAGCATTTCTCCCACTGTGTACTCTTGGGTTCTTCCACGAATGAACTTCTTTATGCAGGGATTCCCACGTGGAGCGAACTGCCTCAACCATGGCAGGCTGTAGCGAGGACTGCAAGCATATCCTCTCCCAAACCAGGCAGTTTTACCCGAAGAACTCTGCTTTAGTTGCAGGTGGAACACAAGCAGCATTTCTCCCACTGTGTACTCTTTGGGCTCTTACACGAATGAACTTCTTTATGCAGGGATTCCCACGAGGAGCGAACTGCCTCCACCATGGCAGGCTGTAGCGAGGACTGTAAGCATATCCTCTCCCAAACCACGCAGTTTTAACGCTAGAACTCTGCTTTAGTTGCAGGTGGAACACAAGCAGCATTTCTCCCACTGTGTACTCTTTGGTCTCTTCACGAATGAACTTGTATATGCAGGGTTTCCCACGTGGAGCGAACTGCCTCAACCATGGCAGGCTGTAGCGAGGACTGTAAGCATATCCTCTCCCAAGCCTCGCAGTTTTAATGCTAGAAGTCTGCTTTACTTGCAGGCGTAACACAAGCAGCTTTTCTCCCACTGTGTACTCTTTGGGCTCTTCCACGAATGAACTTCTATATGCAGGGTTTCCGACGTGGAGCGAACTGCCTCAACCAAGGCAGGCTGTAGCGAGGACTGTAAGCATTTCCTCTTCCAAAACACGGCAGTTTTACCAAAGAATTCTGCTTTAGTTGCAGGTGGAACACAAGCAGCATTTCTCCCACTGTGTACTCTTGGGTTCTTCCACGAATGAACTTCTTTATGCAGGGATTCCCACGTGGAGCGAACTGCCTCAACCAAGGCAGGCTGTAGCGAGGACTGCAAGCATATCCTCTCCCAAACCAGGCAGTTTTACCCGAAGAACTCTGCTTTAGTTGCAGGTGGAACACAAGCAGCATTTCTCCCACTGTGTACTATTTGGGCTCTTACACGAATGAACTTCTTTATGCAGGGATTCCCACGAGGAGCGAACTGCCTCCACCATGGAAGGCTGTAGCGAGGACTGTAAGCATATCCTCTCCCAAACCACGCAGTTTTAACGCTAGAACTCTGCTTTAGTTGCAGGTGGAACACAAGCAGCATTTCTCCCACTGTGTACTCTTTGGTCTCTTCACGAATGAACTTGTATATGCAGGGTTTCCCACGTGGAGCGAACTGCCTCAACCATGGCAGGCTGTAGCTAGGACTGTAAGCATATCCTCTCCCAAGCCTCGCAGTTTTAATGCTAGAAGTCTGCTTTACTTGCAGGCCTAACACAAGCAGCTTTTCTCCCACTGTGTACTCTTTGGGCTCTTCCACGAATGAACTTCTATATGCAGGGTTTCCGACGTGGAGCGAACTGCCTCAACCAAGGCAGGCTGTAGCGAGGACTGTAAGCATTTCCTCTTCCAAAACACGGCAGTTTTACCAAAGAATTCTGCTTTAGTTGCAGGTGGAACACAAGCAGCATTTCTCCCACTGTGTACTCTTTGGGCTCTTCCACGAATGAACTTCTTTATGCAGGGATTCTCACGTGGAGCGAACTGCCTCAACCAAGGCAGGCTGTAGCGAAGACTGTAAGCATTTCCTCTCCCAAAACACGCAGTTTTACACGAATAACTCTGCTTTAGTTGCAGGGGGAACACCATAAGCTTTCCTCCCACAGTGTACACAATGGGCACTTCCCCTAATGATCTTGTTCTAAAAGAATGGTTTCCAGCGTGGACCGAACTGCCTCAACCATGGCAGGCTCTCCTGTGGTCTCTAAGGATTTCCCCTCTGAAAACACGGCACTTTTACCCGAAGAACTCTGCTTTAGTTTCAGGTGGAACACAAGCTGCATTTGTCCCACACTTTATACAAAGGGCCCTTCCCCGAAGGAGTCAACAGGGTGTATGCAGGGTGTCCCACGTGCAGTGAACTGCCTCAACGAAGGGAGGCTCTCGTAAGGACTGTAAGCATTTCCTCTCCCAATACACGCAGTTTTACCCAAAAAATTCTGCTTTAGTTGCAGGTGGAACACAAGCAGCTTTTCTCCCACAGTGTACCCAATGAGCCTTTGCCCGAAAGAATATCTATACTCAAGGGGTCCCGCGTGGAGTGAAATGCCTAAAGCAAGCAGGCTCTAGTGAGGCCTCTAAGCATTTCCTCTCCAAAAACACGGCAGTTTTACCCAAGAAACTCTGCGTTAGTTGCAGGTGGAACACAAGCAGCATTTCTCCCACTCTGTACTCTTTGGGCTCTTACACGAATGAACTTCTTTATGCAGGGATTCCCACGAGGAGCGAACTGCCTCCACCATGGCAGGCTGTAGCGAGGACTGTAAGCATATCCTCTCCCAAACCACGGAGTTTTACCAAAGAATTCTGTTTTAGTTGCAGGTGGAACACAAGCAGCATTTATCCCACTGTGTACTCTTGGGTTCTTCCACGAATGAACTATTTTATGCAGGGATTCCCACGTGGAGCGAACTGCCTCCACCATGGCAGGCTGTAGCGAGGACTGTAAGCATATGCTCTCCCAAGCCTCGCAGTTTTAATGCTAGAAGTCTGCTTTACTTGCAGGCGTAACACAAGCAGCTTTTCTCCCACTGTGTACTCTTTGGGCTCTTCCACGAATGAACTTCTATATGCAGGGTTTCCGACGTGGAGCGAACTGCCTCAACCAAGGCAGGCTGTAGCGAGGACTGTAAGCATTTCCTCTTCCAAAACACGGCAGTTTTACCAAAGAATTCTGCTTTACTTGCAGGTGGAACACAAGCAGCATTTCTCCCACTGTGTACTCTTTGGGCTCTTCCACGAATGAACTTCTTTATGCAGGGATTCCCACGTGGAGCGAACTGCCTCAACCAAGGCAGGCTGTAGCGAAGACTGTAAGCATTTCCTCTCCCAAAACACGCAGTTTTACACGAATAACTCTGCTTTAGTTGCAGGGGGAACACCATAAGCTTTCCTCCCACAGTGTACACAATGGGCACTTCCCCTAATGAACTTGTTCTAAAAGAATGGTTTCCAGCGTGGACCGAACTGCCTCAACCATGGCAGGCTCTCCTGTGGTCTCTAAGGATTTCCCCTCTGAAAACACGGCACTTTTACCCGAAGAACTCTGCTTTAGTTTCAGGTGGAACACAAGCTGCATTTGTCCCACACTTTATACAAAGGGCCCTTCCCCGAAGGAGTCTACAGGGTGTATGCAGGGTGTCCCACGTGCAGTGAACTGCCTCAACGAAGGGAGGCTCTCGTAAGGACTGTAAGCATTTCCTCTCCCAATACACGCAGTTTTACCCAAAAAATTCTGCTTTAGTTGCAGGTGGAACACAAGCAGCTTTTCTCCCACAGTGTACCCAATGAGCCTTTGCCCGAAAGAATATCTATACTCAAGGGGTCCCGCGTGGAGTGAAATGCCTAAAGCAAGCAGGCTCTAGTGAGGCCTCTAAGCATTTCCTCTCCAAAAACACGGCAGTTTTACCCAAGAAACTCTGCGTTAGTTGCAGGTGGAACACAAGCAGCATTTCTCCCACTGTGTACTCTTTGGGCTCTTACACGAATGAACTTCTTTATGCAGGGATTCCCACGAGGTGCGAACTGCCTCCACCATGGCAGGCTGTAGCGAGGACTGTAAGCATATCCTCTCCCAAACCACGCAGTTTTACCAAAGAATTCTGCTTTAGTTGCAGGTGGAACACAAGCAGCATTTATCCCACTGTGTACTCTTGGGTTCTTCCACGAATGAACTATTTTATGCAGGGATTCCCACGTGGAGCGAACTGCCTCCACCATGGCAGGCTGTAGCGAGGACTGTAAGCATATGCTCTCCCAAGCCTCGCAGTTTTAATGCTAGAAGTCTGCTTTACTTGCAGGCGTAACACAAGCAGCTTTTCTCCCACTGTGTACTCTTTGGGCTCTTCCACGAATGAACTTCTATATGCAGGGTTTCCGACGTGGAGCGAACTGCCTCAACCAAGGCAGGCTGTAGCGAGGACTGTAAGCATTTCCTCTTCCAAAACACGGCAGTTTTACCAAAGAATTCTGCTTTACTTGCAGGTGGAACACAAGCAGCATTTCTCCCACTGTGTACTCTTTGGGCTCTTCCACGAATGAACTTCTTTATGCAGGGATTCTCACGTGGAGCGAACTGCCTCAACCAAGGCAGGCTGTAGCGAATACTGTAAGCATTTCCTCTCCCAAAACACGCAGTTTTACACGAATAACTCTGCTTTAGTTGCAGGGGGAACACCATCAGCTTTCCTCCCACAGTGTACACAATGGGCACTTCCCCTAATGAACTTGTTCTAAAAGAATGGTTTCCAGCGTGGACCGAACTGCCTCAACCATGGCAGGCTCTCCTGTGGTCTCTAAGGATTTCCTCTCTGAAAACACGGCACTTTTACCCGAAGAACTCTGCTTTAGTTGCAGGTGGAACACAAGCTGCATTTGTCCCACACTTCATACAAAGGGCCCTTCCCCGAAGGAGTCTACAGGGTGTATGCAGGGTGTCCCACGTGCAGTGAACTGCCTCAACGAAGGTAGGCTCTCGTAAGGACTGTAAGCATTTCCTCTCCCAATACACGCAGTTTTACCCAAAAAATTCTGCTTTAGTTGCAGGTGGAACACAAGCAGCTTTTCTCCCACAGTGTACCCAATGAGCCTTTGCCCGAAAGAATATCTATACTCAAGGGGTCCCGCGTGGAGTGAAATGCCTAAAGCAAGCAGGCTCTAGTGAGGCCTCTAAGCATTTCCTCTCCAAAAACACGGCAGTTTTACCCAAGAAACTCTGCGTTAGTTGCAGGTGGAACACAAGCAGCATTTCTCCCACTCTGTACTCTTTGGGCTCTTACACGAATGAACTTCTTTATGCAGGGATTCCCACGAGGAGCGAACTGCCTCCACCATGGCAGGCTGTAGCGAGGACTGTAAGCATATCCTCTCCCAAACCACGCAGTTTTACCAAAGAATTCTGTTTTAGTTGCAGGTGGAACACAAGCAGCATTTATCCCACTGTGTACTCTTGGGTTCTTCCACGAATGAACTATTTTATGCAGGGATTCCCACGTGGAGCGAACTGCCTCCACCATGGCAGGCTGTAGCGAGGACTGTAAGCATATGCTCTCCCAAGCCTCGCAGTTTTAATGCTAGAAGTCTGCTTTACTTGCAGGCGTAACACAAGCAGCTTTTCTCCCACTGTGTACTCTTTGGGCTCTTCCACGAATGAACTTCTATATGCAGGGTTTCCGACGTGGAGCGAACTGCCTCAACCAAGGCAGGCTGTAGCGAGGACTGTAAGCATTTCCTCTTCCAAAACACGGCAGTTTTACCAAAGAATTCTGCTTTACTTGCAGGTGGAACACAAGCAGCATTTCTCCCACTGTGTACTCTTTGGGCTCTTCCACGAATGAACTTCTTTATGCAGGGATTCCCACGTGGAGCGAACTGCCTCAACCAAGGCAGGCTGTAGCGAAGACTGTAAGCATTTCCTCTCCCAAAACACGCAGTTTTACACGAAGAACTCTGCTTTAGTTGCAGGGGGAACACCATAAGCTTTCCTCCCACAGTGTACACAATGGGCACTTCCCCTAATGATCTTGTTCTAAAAGAATGGTTTCCAGCGTGGACCGAACTGCCTCAACCATGGCAGGCTCTCCTGTGGTCTCTAAGGATTTCCCCTCTGAAAACACGGCACTTTTACCCGAAGAACTCTGCTTTAGTTTCAGGTGGAACACAAGCTGCATTTGTCCCACACTTTATACAAAGGGCCCTTCCCCGAAGGAGTCTACAGGGTGTATGCAGGGTGTCCCACGTGCAGTGAACTGCCTCAACGAAGGGAGGCTCTCGTAAGGACTGTAAGCATTTCCTCTCCCAATACACGCAGTTTTACCCAAAAAATTCTGCTTTAGTTGCAGGTGGAACACAAGCAGCTTTTCTCCCACAGTGTACCCAATGAGCCTTTGCCCGAAAGAATATCTATACTCAAGGGGTCCCGCGTGGAGTGAAATGCCTAAAGCAAGCAGGCTCTAGTGAGGCCTCTAAGCATTTCCTCTCCAAAAACACGGCAGTTTTACCCAAGAAACTCTGCGTTAGTTGCAGGTGGAACACAAGCAGCATTTCTCCCACTGTGTACTCTTTGGGCTCTTACACGAATGAACTTCTTTATGCAGGGATTCCCACGAGGTGCGAACTGCCTCCACCATGGCAGGCTGTAGCGAGGACTGTAAGCATATCCTCTCCCAAACCACGCAGTTTTACCAAAGAATTCTGCTTTAGTTGCAGGTGGAACACAAGCAGCATTTATCCCACTGTGTACTCTTGGGTTCTTCCACGAATGAACTATTTTATGCAGGGATTCCCACGTGGAGCGAACTGCCTCCACCATGGCAGGCTGTAGCGAGGACTGTAAGCATATCCTCTCCCAAGCCTCGCAGTTTTAATGCTAGAAGTCTGCTTTACTTGCAGGCGTAACACAAGCAGCTTTTCTCCCACTGTGTACTCTTTGGGCTCTTCCACGAATGAACTTCTATATGCAGGGTTTCCGACGTGGAGCGAACTGCCTCAACCAAGGCAGGCTGTAGCGAGGACTGTAAGCATTTCCTCTTCCAAAACACGGCAGTTTTACCAAAGAATTCTGCTTTACTTGCAGGTGGAACACAAGCAGCATTTCTCCCACTGTGTACTCTTTGGGCTCTTCCACGAATGAACTTCTTTATGCAGGGATTCTCACGTGGAGCGAACTGCCTCAACCAAGGCAGGCTGTAGCGAATACTGTAAGCATTTCCTCTCCCAAAACACGCAGTTTTACACGAATAACTCTGCTTTAGTTGCAGGGGGAACACCATCAGCTTTCCTCCCACAGTGTACACAATGGGCACTTCCCCTAATGAACTTGTTCTAAAAGAATGGTTTCCAGCGTGGACCGAACTGCCTCAACCATGGCAGGCTCTCCTGTGGTCTCTAAGGATTTCCCCTCTGAAAACACGGCACTTTTACCCGAAGAACTCTGCTTTAGTTGCAGGTGGAACACAAGCTGCATTTGTCCCACACTTCATACAAAGGGCCCTTCCCCGAAGGAGTCTACAGGGTGTATGCAGGGTGTCCCACGTGCAGTGAACTGCCTCAACGAAGGGAGGCTCTCGTAAGGACTGTAAGCATTTCCTCTCCCAATACACGCAGTTTTACCCAAAAAATTCTGCTTTAGTTGCAGGTGGAACACAAGCAGCTTTTCTCCCACAGTGTACCCAATGAGCCTTTGCCCGAAAGAATATCTATACTCAAGGGGTCCCGCGTGGAGTGAAATGCCTAAAGCAAGCAGGCTCTAGTGAGGCCTCTAAGCATTTCCTCTCCAAAAACACGGCAGTTTTACCCAAGAAACTCTGCGTTAGTTGCAGGTGGAACACAAGCAGCATTTCTCCCACTCTGTACTCTTTGGGCTCTTACACGAATGAACTTCTTTATGCAGGGATTCCCACGAGGAGCGAACTGCCTCCACCATGGCAGGCTGTAGCGAGGACTGTAAGCATATCCTCTCCCAAACCACGCAGTTTTAACGCTAGAACTGTGCTTTAGTTGCAGGCGTAACACAAGCAGCTTTTCTCCCACTGTGTACTCTTTGGGCTCTTCCACGAATGAACTTCTATATGCAGGGTTTCCGACGTGGAGCGAACTGCCTCAACCAAGGCAGGCTGTAGCGAGGACTGTAAGCATTTCCTCTTCCAAAACACGGCAGTTTTACCAAAGAATTCTGCTTTAGTTGCAGGTGGAACACAAGCAGCATTTCTCCCACTGTGTACTCTTGGGTTCTTCCACGAATGAACTTCTTTATGCAGGGATTCCCACGTGGAGCGAACTGCCTCAACCATGGCAGGCTGTAGCGAGGACTGCAAGCATATCCTCTCCCAAACCAGGCAGTTTTACCCGAAGAACTCTGCTTTAGTTGCAGGTGGAACACAAGCAGCATTTCTCCCACTGTGTACTCTTTGGGCTCTTACACGAATGAACTTCTTTATGCAGGGATTCCCACGAGGAGCGAACTGCCTCCACCATGGCAGGCTGTAGCGAGGACTGTAAGCATATCCTCTCCCAAACCACGCAGTTTTAACGCTAGAACTCTGCTTTAGTTGCAGGTGGAACACAAGCAGCATTTCTCCCACTGTGTACTCTTTGGTCTCTTCACGAATGAACTTGTATATGCAGGGTTTCCCACGTGGAGCGAACTGCCTCAACCATGGCAGGCTGTAGCGAGGACTGTAAGCATATCCTCTCCCAAGCCTCGCAGTTTTAATGCTAGAAGTCTGCTTTACTTGCAGGCGTAACACAAGCAGCTTTTCTCCCACTGTGTACTCTTTGGGCTCTTCCACGAATGAACTTCTATATGCAGGGTTTCCGACGTGGAGCGAACTGCCTCAACCAAGGCAGGCTGTAGCGAGGACTGTAAGCATTTCCTCTTCCAAAACACGGCAGTTTTACCAAAGAATTCTGCTTTAGTTGCAGGTGGAACACAAGCAGCATTTCTCCCACTGTGTACTCTTGGGTTCTTCCACGAATGAACTTCTTTATGCAGGGATTCCCACGTGGAGCGAACTGCCTCAACCAAGGCAGGCTGTAGCGAGGACTGCAAGCATATCCTCTCCCAAACCAGGCAGTTTTACCCGAAGAACTCTGCTTTAGTTGCAGGTGGAACACAAGCAGCATTTCTCCCACTGTGTACTATTTGGGCTCTTACACGAATGAACTTCTTTATGCAGGGATTCCCACGAGGAGCGAACTGCCTCCACCATGGAAGGCTGTAGCGAGGACTGTAAGCATATCCTCTCCCAAACCACGCAGTTTTAACGCTAGAACTCTGCTTTAGTTGCAGGTGGAACACAAGCAGCATTTCTCCCACTGTGTACTCTTTGGTCTCTTCACGAATGAACTTGTATATGCAGGGTTTCCCACGTGGAGCGAACTGCCTCAACCATGGCAGGCTGTAGCTAGGACTGTAAGCATATCCTCTCCCAAGCCTCGCAGTTTTAATGCTAGAAGTCTGCTTTACTTGCAGGCCTAACACAAGCAGCTTTTCTCCCACTGTGTACTCTTTGGGCTCTTCCACGAATGAACTTCTATATGCAGGGTTTCCGACGTGGAGCGAACTGCCTCAACCAAGGCAGGCTGTAGCGAGGACTGTAAGCATTTCCTCTTCCAAAACACGGCAGTTTTACCAAAGAATTCTGCTTTAGTTGCAGGTGGAACACAAGCAGCATTTCTCCCACTGTGTACTCTTTGGGCTCTTCCACGAATGAACTTCTTTATGCAGGGATTCCCACGTGGAGCGAACTGCCTCAACCAAGGCAGGCTGTAGCGAAGACTGTAAGCATTTCCTCTCCCAAAACACGCAGTTTTACACGAAGAACTCTGCTTTACTTGCAGGTGGAACACCATCAGCTTTCCTCCCACAGTGTACACAATGGGCACTTCCCCTAATGAACTTGTTCTAAAAGAATGGTTTCCAGCGTGGACCGAACTGCCTCAACCATGGCAGGCTCTCCTGTGGTCTCTAAGGATTTCCTCTCTGAAAACACGGCACTTTTACCCGAAGAACTCTGCTTTAGTTGCAGGTGGAACACAAGCTGCATTTGTCCCACACTTTATACAAAGGGCCCTTCCCCGAAGGAGTCTACAGGGTGTATGCAGGGTGTCCCACGTGCAGTGAACTGCCTCAACGAAGGGAGGCTCTCGTAAGGACTGTAAGCATTTCCTCTCCCAATACACGCAGTTTTACCCAAAGAATTCTGCTTTAGTTGCAGGTGGAACACAAGCAGCTTTTCTCCCACAGTGTACCCAATGAGCCTTTGCCCGAAAGAATATCTATACTCAAGGGGTCCCGCGTGGAGTGAAATGCCTAAAGCAAGCAGGCTCTAGTGAAGCCTCTAAACATTTCCTCTCCAAAAACACGGCAGTTTTACCCAAGAAACTCTGCGTTAGTTGCAGGTGGAACACAAGCAGCATTACTCCCAGGGTGTAATCTTTGGGCTCTTCCACGAATGAATTTCTTTATGCAGGGATTCCCACGTGGATCGAACTGCCTCAACCGTGGCAGGCTGTAGCGAGGACTCTAAGAATATCCTATCCCAAAACACACAGGTTTAACGGTAGAACTCTGCTTTAGTTGCAGAGGTAAGACAAGCAGCTTTTCTCCCACTGTGTACTCTTTGGGCTCTTCCACGAATGAACTTCTATATGCAGGGTTTCCGACGTGGAGCGAACTGCCTCAACCAAGGCAGGCTGTAGCGAGGACTGTAAGCATTTCCTCTTCCAAAACACGGCAGTTTTACCAAAGAATTCTGCTTTACTTGCAGGTGGCATACAAGCAGCATTACTCCCACTGTGTACTCTTTGGGCTCTTACACGAATGAACTTCTTTATGCAGGGATTCCCACGAGGAGCGAACTGCCTCCACCACGGCAGGTTGTAGCGAGGACTGTAAGCATATCCTCTACCAAATCACGCAGGTTTACTCGAAGAACTCTGCTTTAGTTGCAGGGGGAACACAAGCATCTTTTCTCCCACAGTGTACAAAATGCGCACTTCCCCTAATGAACTTGTTCTATAAGAATGGTTTCCCGCGTGGAGCGAACTGCCTCAGCCATGGCAGGCACTACTGTGGTCTCTAAGGATTTCCTCTCTGAAAACACGGCACTTTTACCCGAAGAACTCTGCTTTAGTTTCAGGTGGAACACAAGCTGCATTTGTCCCACACTTTATACAAAGGGCCCTTCCCCGAATGAATCTTCAATATGCAGGTTGTCCCACGAGCAGCGAACTGCCTCAATGAAGGCAGGCTCTCGTAAGGGCTGTAAGCATTTCCTCTCCCAAAACACGCAGTTTTACCCGAAGAACTCTGCTTTAGTTGCAGGTGGAACACAAGCAGCATTTCTCCCACTGTGTACTCTTTGGGCTCTTACACGAATGAACTTCTTTATGCAGGGATTCCCACGAGGCGCGAACTGCCTCCACCATGGCAGGCTGTAGCGAGGACTGTAAGCATATCCTCTCCCAAACCACGCAGTTTTAACGTTAGAACACTGCTTTAGTTGCAGGGGGAACACAAGCATCTTTTCTCCCACAGTGTACACAATGGGCACTTCCCCTAATGAACTTGTTCTATAAGAATGGTTTCCCGCGTGGAGCGAACTGCCTCAGCCATCGCAGGCACTACTGTGGTCTCTAAGGATTTCCTCTCTGAAAACACGGCACTTTTACCCAAAGAACTCTGCTTTAGTTGCAGGTGGAACACAAGCTGCATTTGTCCCACACTTTATACAAAGGGCCCTTCCCCGAATGAATCTTCAATATGCAGGTTGTCCTACGAGCAGCGAACTGCCTCAATGAAGGCAGGATCTCGTAAGGACTGTAAGCATTTCCTCTCCCAAAACACGTAGTTTTACCCGAAGAACTCTGCTTTAGTTGTAGATGGAACACAAGCAGCATTTCTCCCACTGTGTACTGTTTGGGCTCTTACACGAATGAACTTCTTTATGCAGGGATTCCCACGAGGAGAGAACTGCCTCCACCATGGCAGGCTGTAGCGAGGACTGTAAGCATATCCTCTCCCAAACCACGCAGTTTTAACGCTAGAACTCTGCTTTACTTGCAGGCGTAACACAAGCAGCTTTTCTCCCACTGTGTACTCTTTGGGCTCTTCCACGAATGAACTTCTATATGCAGGGTTTCCGACGTCGAGCGAACTGCCTCAACCAAGGCAGGCTGTAGCGAGGACTGTAAGCATTTCCTCTTCTAAAACACGGCAGTTTTACCAAAGAATTCTGCTTTAGTTGCAGGTGGAACACAAGCAGCATTTCTCCCACTGTGTACTCTTGGGTTCTTCCACGAATGAACTTCTTTATGCAGGGATTCCCATGTGGAGCGAAATGCCTCAACCATGGCAGGCTGTAGCGAGGACTGTAAGCATATCCTCTCCCAAACCAGGCAGTTTTACCAGAAGAACTCTGCTTTAGTTGCAGGTTGAACACAAGCAGCATTTCTCCTACTGTGTACTCTTTGGGCTCTTACACGAATGAACTTCTTTATGCAGGGATTCCCACGAGGAGCGAACTGCCTCCACTATGGCTGGCTGTAGCGAGGACTGTAAGCATATCCTCTCCCAAACCACGCAGTTTTAACGCTAGAACTCTGCTTTAGTTGCAGGTGGAACACAAGCAGCATTTCTCCCACTGTGTACTCTTTGGTCTCTTCACGAATGAACTTGTATATGCAGGGTTTCCCACGTGGAGCGAACTGCCTCAACCATGGCAGGCTGTAGCGAGGACTGTAAGCATATCCTCTCCCAAGCCTCGCAGTTTTAATGCTAGAAGTCTGCTTTACTTGCAGGCCTAACACAAGCAGCTTTTCTCCCACTGTGTACTCTTTGGGCTCTTCCACGAATGAACTTCTATATGCAGGGTTTCCGACGTGGAGCGAACTGCCTCAACCAAGGCAGGCTGTAGCGAGGACTGTAAGCATTTCCTCTTCCAAAACACGGCAGTTTTACCAAAGAATTCTGCTTTAGTTGCAGGTGGAACACAAGCAGCATTTCTCCCACTGTGTACTCTTTGGGCTCTTCCACGAATGAACTTCTTTATGCAGGGATTCCCACGTGGAGCGAACTGCCTCAACCAAGGCAGGCTGTAGCGAATACTGTAAGCATTTCCTCTCCCAAAACACGCAGTTTTACACGAAGAACTCTGCTTTAGTTGCAGGGGGAACACCATCAGCTTTCCTCCCACAGTGTACACAATGGGCACTTCCCCTAATGAACTTGTTCTAAAAGAATGGTTTCCAGCGTGGACCGAACTGCCTCAACCATGGCAGGCTCTCCTGTGGTCTCTAAGGATTTCCTCTCTGAAAACACGGCACTTTTACCCGAAGAACTCTGCTTTAGTTGCAGGTGGAACACAAGCTGCATTTGTCCCACACTTTATACAAAGGGCCCTTCCCCGAAGGAGTCTACAGGGTGTATGCAGGGTGTCCCACGTGCAGTGAACTGCCTCAACGAAGGGAGTCTCTCGTAAGGACTGTAAGCATTTCCTCTCCCAATACACGCAGTTTTACCCAAAGAATTCTGCTTTAGTTGCAGGTGGAACACAAGCAGCTTTTCTCCCACAGTGTACCCAATGAGCCTTTGCCCGAAAGAATATCTATACTCAAGGGGTCCCGCGTGGAGTGAAATGCCTAAAGCAAGCAGGCTCTAGTGAGGCCTCTAAGCATTTCCTCTCCAAAAACACGGCAGTTTTACCCAAGAAACTCTGCGTTAGTTGCAGGTGGAACACAAGCAGCATTACTCCCAGTGTGTAATCTTTGGGCTCTTCCACGAATGAATTTCTTTATGCAGGGATTCCCACGTGGATCGAACTGCCTCAACCGTGGCAGGCTGTAGCGAGGACTCTAAGAATATCCTATCCCAAAACACACAGGTTTAACGGTAGAACTCTGCTTTAGTTGCAGAGGTAAGACAAGCAGCTTTTCTCCCACTGTGTACTCTTTGGGCTCTTCCACGAATGAACTTCTATATGCAGGGTTTCCGACGTGGAGCGAACTGCCTCAACCAAGGCAGGCTGTAGCGAGGACTGTAAGCATTTCCTCTTCCAAAACACGGCAGTTTTACCAAAGAATTCTGCTTTAGTTGCAGGTGGCATACAAGCAGCATTACTCCCACTGTGTACTCTTTGGGCTCTTACACGAATGAACTTCTTTATGCAGGGATTCCCACGAGGAGCGAACTGCCTCCACCACGGCAGGTTGTAGCGAGGACTGTAAGCATATCCTCTACCAAATCACGCAGGTTTACCCGAAGAACTCTGCTTTAGTTGCAGGGGGAACACAAGCATCTTTTCTCCCACAGTGTACAAAATGCGCACTTCCCCTAATGAACTTGTTCTATAAGAATGGTTTCCCGCGTGGAGCGAACTGCCTCAGCCATGGCAGGCACTACTGTGGTCTCTAAGGATTTCCTCTCTGAAAACACGGCACTTTTACCCGAAGAACTCTGCTTTAGTTGCAGGTGGAACACAAGCTGCATTTGTCCCACACTTTATACAAAGGGCCCTTCCCCGAATGAATCTTCAATATGCAGATTGTCCCACGAGCAGCGAACTGCCTCAATGAAGGCAGGCTCTCGTAAGGACTGTAAGCATTTCCTCTCTCAAAACACGCAGTTTTACCCGAAGAACTCTGCTTTAGTGGCAGGTGGAACACAAGCAGCATTTCTCCCACTGTGTACTCTTTCGGCTCTTACACGAATGAACTTCTTTATGCAGGGATTCCCACGAGGAGCGAACTGCCTCCACCATGGCAGGCTGTAGCGAGGACTGTAAGCATATCCTCTCCCAAACCACGCAGTTTTAACGTTAGAACTCTGCTTTAGTTGCAGGGGGAACACAAGCATCTTTTCTCCCACAGTGTACACAATGGGCACTTCCCCTAATGAACTTGTTCTATAAGAATGGTTTCCCGCGTGGAGCGAACTGCCTCAGCCATCACAGGCACTACTGTGGTCTCTAAGGATTTCCTCTCTGAAAACACGGCACTTTTACCCGAAGAACTCTGCTTTAGTTGCAGGTGGAACACAAGCTGCATTTGTCCCACACTTTATACAAAGGGCCCTTCCCCGAATGAATCTTCAATATGCAGGTTGTCCTACGAGCCGCGAACTGCCTCAATGAAGGCAGGCTCTCGTAAGGACTGTAAGCATTTCCTCTCCCAAAACACGCAGTTTTACCCGAAGAACTCTGCTTTAGTTGCAGGTGGAACACAAGCAGCATTTCTCCCACTGTGTACTCTTTGGGCTCTTACACGAATGAACTTCTTTATGCAGGGATTCCCACGAGGAGCGAACTGCCTCCACCATGGCAGGCTGTAGCGAGGACTGTAAGCATATCCTCTCCAAAACCACGCAGTTTTAACGCTAGAAATCTGCTTTAGTTGCAGGTGGAACACAAGCAGCATTTCTCCCACTGTGTACTCTTTGGTCTCTTCACGAATGAACTTGTATATGCAGGGTTTCCCATGTGGAGCGAACTGCCTCAACCATGGCAGGCTGTAGCGAGGACTGTAAGCATATCCTCTCCCAAGCCTCGCAGTTTTAATGCTAGAAGTCTGCTTTACTTGCAGGCATAACACAAGCAGCTTTTCTCCCACTGTGTACTCTTTGGGCTCTTCCACGAATGAACTTCTATATGCAGGGTTTCCGACGTGGAGCGAACTGCCTCAACCAAGGCAGGCTGTAGCGAGGACTGTAAGCATTTCCTCTTCCAAAACACGGCAGTTTTACCAAAGAATTCTGCTTTACTTGCAGGTGGAACACAAGCAGCATTTCTCCCACTGTGTACTCTTGGGTTCGTCCACGAATGAACTTCTTTATGCAGGGATTCCCACGTGGAGCGAACTGCCTCAACCATGGCAGGCTGTAGCGAGGACTGCAAGCATATCCTATCCCAAACCAGGCAGTTTTACCCGAAGAACTCTGCTTTAGTTGCAGGTGGAACACAAGCAGCATTTCTCCCACTGTGTACTCTTTGGGCTCTTACACGAATGAACTTTTTTATGCAGGGATTCCCACGAGGAGCGAACTGCCTCAACCATGGCAGGCTGTAGCGAGGACTGTAAGCATATCCTCTCCCAAACCACGCAGTTTTAACGCTAGAACTCTGCTTTAGTTGCAGGTGGAACACAAGCAGCATTTCTCCCACTGTGTACTCTTTGGTCTCTTCACGAATGAACTTGTATATGCAGGGTTTCCCACGTGGAGCGAACTGCCTCAACCATGGCAGGCTGTAGCGAGGACTGTAAGCATATCTTCTCCCAAGCCTCGCAGTTTTAATGCTAGAAGTCTGCTTTACTTGCAGGCCTAACACAAGCAGCTTTTCTCCCACTGTGTACTCTTTGGGCTCTTCCACGAATGAACTTCTATATGCAGGGTTTCCGACGTGGAGCGAACTGCCTCAACCAAGGCAGGCTGTAGCGAGGACTGTAAGCATTTCCTCTTCCAAAACACGGCAGTTTTACCAAAGAATTCTGCTTTAGTTGCAGGTGGAACACAAGCAGCATTTCTCCCACTGTGTACTCTTTGGGCTCTTCCACGAATGAACTTCTTTATGCAGGGATTCCCACGTGGAGCGAACTGCCTCAACCAAGGCAGGCTGTAGCGAAGACTGTAAGCATTTCCTCTCCCAAAACACGCAGTTTTACACGAAGAACTCTGCTTTAGTTGCAGGGGGAACACCATCAGCTTTCCTCCCACAGTGTACACAATGGGCACTTCCCCTAATGAACTTGTTCTAAAAGAATGGTTTCCAGCGTGGACCGAACTGCCTCAACCATGGCAGGCTCTCCTGTGGTCTCTAAGGATTTCCTCTCTGAAAACACGGCACTTTTACCCGAAGAACTCTGCTTTAGTTGCAGGTGGAACACAAGCTGCATTTGTCCCACACTTTATACAAAGGGCCCTTCCCCGAAGGAGTCTACAGGGTGTATGCAGGGTGTCCCACGTGCAGTGAACTGCCTCAACGAAGGGAGGCTCTCGTAAGGACTGTAAGCATTTCCTCTCCCAATACACGCAGTTTTACCCAAAGAATTCTGCTTTAGTTGCAGGTGGAACACAAGCAGCTTTTCTCCCACAGTGTACCCAATGAGCCTTTGCCCGAAAGAATATCTATACTCAAGGGGTCCCGCGTGGAGTGAAATGCCTAAAGCAAGCAGGCTCTAGTGAGGCCTCTAAGCATTTCCTCTCCAAAAACACGGAAGTTTTACCCAAGAAACTCTGCGTTAGTTGCAGGTGGAACACAAGCAGCATTACTCCCAGTGTGTAATCTTTGGGCTCTTCCACGAATGAATTTCTTTATGCAGGGATTCCCACGTGGATCGAACTGCCTCAACCGTGGCAGGCTGTAGCGAGGACTCTAAGAATATCCTATCCCAAAACACACAGGTTTAACGGTAGAACTCTGCTTTAGTTGCAGAGGTAAGACAAGCAGCTTTTCTCCCACTGTGTACTCTTTGGGCTCTTCCACGAATGAACTTCTATATGCAGGGTTTCCGACGTGGAGCGAACTGCCTCAACCAAGGCAGGCTGTAGCGAGGACTGTAAGCATTTCCTCTTCCAAAACACGGCAGTTTTACCAAAGAATTCTGCTTTAGTTGCAGGTGGCATACAAGCAGCATTACTCCCACTGTGTACTCTTTGGGCTCTTACACGAATGAACTTCTTTATGCAGGGATTCCCACGAGGAGCGAACTGCCTCCACCACGGCAGGTTGTAGCGAGGACTGTAAGCATATCCTCTACCAAATCACGCAGGTTTACCCGAAGAACTCTGCTTTAGTTGCAGGGGGAACACAAGCATCTTTTCACCCACAGTGTACTCGATTGGCACTTCCCCTAATGAACTTGTTCTATAAGAATGGTTTCCCGCGTGGAGCGAACTGCCTCAGCCATGGCAGGCACTACTGTGGTCTCTAAGGATTTCCTCTCTGAAAACACGGCACTTTTACCCGAAGAACTCTGCTTTAGTTTCAGGTGGAACACAAGCTGCATTTGTCCCACACTTTATACAAAGGGCCCTTCCCCGAATGAATCTTCAATATGCAGGTTGTCCCACGAGCAGCGAACTGCCTCAATGAAGGCAGGCTCTCGTAAGGACTGTAAGCATTTCCTCTCCGAAAACACGCAGTTTTACCCGAAGAACTCTGCTTTAGTTGCAGGTGGAACACAAGCAGCATTTCTCCCACTGTGTACTCTTTGGGCTCTTACACGAATGAACTTCTTTATGCAGGGATTCCCACGAGGAGCGAACTGCCTCCACCATGGCAGGCTGTAGCGAGGACTGTAAGCATATCCTCTCCCAAACCACGCAGTTTTAACGTTAGAACTCTGCTTTAGTTGCAGGGGGAACACAAGCATCTTTTCTCCCACAGTGTACACAATGGGCACTTCCCCTAATGAACTTGTTCTATAAGAATGGTTTCCCGCGTGGAGCGAACTGCCTCAGCCATCGCAGGCACTACTGTGGTCTCTAAGGATTTCCTCTCTGAAAACACGGCACTTTTACCCGAAGAACTCTACTTTAGTTGCAGGTGGAACACAAGCTGCATTTGTCCAACACTTTATACAAAGGGCCCTTCCCCGAATGAATCTTCAATATGCAGGTTGTCCTACGAGCAGCGAACTGCCTCAATGAAGGCAGGCTCTCGTAAGGACTGTAAGCATTTCCTCTCCCAAAACACGCAGTTGTACCCGAAGAACTCTGCTTTAGTTGCAGGTGGAACACAAGCAGCATTTCTCCCACTGTGTACTCTTTGGGCTCTTACACGAATGAACTTCTTTATGCAGGGATTCCCACGAGGAGCGAACTGCCTCCACCATGGCAGGCTGTAGCGAGGACTGTAAGCATATCCTCTCCCAAACCACGCAGTTTTAACGCTAGAACTCTGCTTTACTTGCAGGCGTAACACAAGCAGCTTTTCTCCCACTGTGTACTCTTTGGGCTCTTCCACGAATGAACTTCTATATGCAGGGTTTCCGACGTGGAGCGAACTGCCTCAACCAAGGCAGGCTGTATCGAGGACTGTAAGCATTTCCTCTTCCAAAACACGGCAGTTTTACCAAGGAATTCTGCTTTAGTTGCAGGTGGAACACAAGCAGCATTTCTCCCACTGTGTACTCTTGGGTTCGTCCACGAATGAACTTCTTTATGCAGGGATTCCTACGTGGAGCGAACTGCCTCAACCATGGCAGGCTGTAGCGAGGACTGTAAGCATATCCTCTCCCAAACCAGGCAGTTTTACCCGAAGAACTCTGCTTTAGTTGCAGGTGGAACACAAGCAGCATTTCTCCCACTGTGTACTCTTTGGGCTCTTACACGAATGAACTTCTGTATGCAGGGATTCCCACGAGGAGCGAACTGCCTCCACCATGGCAGGCTGTAGCGAGGACTGTAAGCATATCCTCTCCAAAGCCACGCAGTTTTAACGCTAGAACTCTGCTTTAGTTGCAGGTGGAACACAAGCAGCATTTCTCCCACTGTGTACTCTTTGGTCTCTTCACGAATGAACTTGTATATGCAGGGTTTCCCACGTGGAGCGAACTGCCTCAACCATGGCAGGCTGTAGCGAGTACTGTAAGCATATCCTCTCCCAAGCCTCGCAGTTTTAATGCTAGAAGTCTGCTTTACTTGCAGGCGTAACACAAGCAGCTTTTCTCCCACTGTGTACTCTTTGGGCTCTTCCACGAATGAACTTCTATATGCAGGGTTTCCGACGTGGAGCGAACTGCCTCAACCAAGGCAGGCTGTAGCGAGGACTGTAAGCATTTCCTCTTCCAAGACACGGCAGTTTTACCAAAGAATTCTGCTTTAGTTGCAGGTGGAACACAAGCAGCATTTCTCCCACTGTGTACTCTTTGGGCTCTTCCACGAATGAACTTCTTTATGCAGGGATTCCCACGTGGAGCGAACTGCCTCAACCAAGGCAGGCTGTAGCGAAGACTGTAAGCATTTCCTCTCCCAAAACACGCAGTTTTACACGAAGAACTCTGCTTTATTTGCAGGGGGAACACCATCAGCTTTCCTCCCACAGTGTACACAATGGGCACTTCCCCTAATGAACTTGTTCTAAAAGAATGGTTTCCAGCGTGGACCGAACTGCCTCAACCATGGCAGGCTCTCCTGTGGTCTCTAAGGATTTCCTCTCTGAAAACACGGCACTTTTACCCGAAGAACTCTGCTTTAGTTGCAGGTGGAACACAAGCTGCATTTGTCCCACACTTTATACAAAGGGCCCTTCCCCGAAGGAGTCTACAGGGTGTATGCAGGGTGTCCCACGTTCAGTGAACTGCCTCAACGAAGGGAGGCTCTCGTAAGGACTGTAAGCATTTCCTCTCCCAATACACGCAGTTTTACCCAAAGAATTCTGCTTTAGTTGCAGGTGGAACACAAGCAGCTTTTCTCCCACAGTGTACCCAATGAGCCTTTGCCCGAAAGAATATCTATACTCAAGGGGTCCCGCGTGGAGTGAAATGCCTAAAGCAAGCAGGCTCTAGTGAGGCCTCTAAGCATTTCCTCTCCAAAAACACGGAAGTTTTACCCAAGAAACTCTGCGTTAGTTGCAGGTGGAACACAAGCAGCATTACTCCCAGTGTGTAATCTTTGGGCTCTTCCACGAATGAATTTCTTTATGCAGGGATTCCCACGTGGATCGAACTGCCTCAACCGTGGCAGGCTGTAGCGAGGACTCTAAGAATATCCTATCCCAAAACACACAGGTTTAACGGTAGAACTCTGCTTTAGTTGCAGAGGTAAGACAAGCAGCTTTTCTCCCACTGTGTACTCTTTGGGCTCTTCCACGAATGAACTTCTATATGCAGGGTTTCCGACGTGGAGCGAACTGCCTCAACCAAGGCAGGCTGTAGCGAGGACTGTAAGCATTTCCTCTTCCAAAACACGGCAGTTTTACCAAAGAATTCTGCTTTAGTTGCAGGTGGCATACAAGCAGCATTACTCCCACTGTGTACTCTTTGTGCTCTTACACGAATGAACTTCTTTATGCAGGGATTGCCACGAGGAGCGAACTGCCTCCACCACGGCAGGTTGTAGTGAGGACTGTAAGCATATCCTCTACCAAATCACGCAGGTTTACCCGAAGAACTCTGCTTTAGTTGCAGGGGGAACACAAGCATCTTTTCTCCCACAGTGTACAAAATGCGCACTTCCCCTAATGAACTTGTTCTATAAGAATGCTTTCCCGCGTGGAGCGAACTGCCTCAGCCATGGCAGGAACTACTGTGGTCTCTAAGGATTTCCTCTCTGAAAACACGGCACTTTTACGCGAAGAACTCTGCTTTAGTTTCAGGTGGAACACAAGCTGCATTTGTCCCACACTTTATACAAAGGGCCCTTCCCCGAATGAATCTTCAATATGCAGGTTGTCCCACGAGCAGCGAACTGCCTCAATGAAGGCAGGCTCTCGTAAGGACTGTAAGCATTTCCTCTCTCAAAACACGCAGTTTTATCCGAAGAACTCTGCTTTAGTGGCAGGTGGAACACAAGCAGCATTTCTCCCACTGTGTACTCTTTGGGCTCTTACACGAATGAACTTCTTTATGCAGGGATTCCCACAAGGAGCGAACTGCCTCCACCATGGCAGGCTGTAGCTAGGACTGTAAGCATTTCATCTTCTAAAACACGGCAGTTTTACCAAAGAATTCTGCTTTAGTTGCAGGTGGAACACAAGCAGCATTTCTCCCACTGTGTACTCTTGGGTTCTTCCACGAATGAAATTCTTTATGCAGGGATTCCCACGTGGAGCGAACTGCCTCAACCATGGCAGGCTGTAGCGAGGACTGTAAGCATATCCTCTCCCAAACCAGGCAGTTTTACCCGAAGAACTCTGCGTTCGTTGCAGGTGGAACACAAGCAGCATTACTCCCAGTGTGTAATCTTTGGGCTCTTCCACGAATGAATTTCTTTATGCAGGGATTCCCACGTGGATCGAACTGCCTCAACCGTGGCAGGCTGTAGCGAGGACTCTAAGAATATCCTATCCCAAAACACAGAGGTTTAACGGTAGAACTCTGCTTTAGTTGCAGAGGTAAGACAAGCAGCTTTTCTCCCACTGTGTACTCTTTGGGCTCTTCCACGAATGAACTTCTATATGCAGGGTTTCCGACGTGGAGCGAACTGCCTCAACCAAGGCAGGCTGTAGCGAGGACTGTAAGCATTTCCTCTTCCAAAACACGGCAGTTTTACCAAAGAATTCTGCTTTAGTTGCAGGTGGCATACAAGCAGCATTATTCCCACTGTGTACTCTTTGGGCTCTTACACGAATGAACTTTTTATGCAGGGATTCCCACGAGGAGCGAACTGCCTCCACCACGGCAGGTTGTAGCGAGGACTGTAAGCATATCCTCTACCAAATCACGCAGGTTTACCCGAAGAACTCTGTTTTAGTTGCAGGGGGAACACAAGCATCTTTTCTCCCACAGTGTACAAAATGCGCACTTCCCCTAATGAACTTGTTCTATAAGAATGGTTTCCCGCGTGGAGCGAACTGCCTCAGCCATGGCAGGCACTACTGTGGTCTCTAAGGATTTCCTCTCTGAAAACACGGCACTTTTACCCGAAGAACTCTGCTTTAGTTGCAGGTGGAACACAAGCTGCATTTGTCCCACACTTTATACAAAGGGCCCTTCCCCGAATGAATCTTCAATATGCAGGTTGTCCCACGAGCAGCGAACTGCCTCAATGAAGGCAGGCTCTCGTAAGGACTGTAAGCATTTCCTCTCCCAAAACACGCAGTTTTACCCGAAGAACTCTGCTTTAGTTGCAGGTGGAACACAAGCAGCATTTCTCCCACTGTGTAATATTTGGCTCTTACACGAATGAACTTCTTTATGCAGGGATTCCCACGAGGAGCGAACTGCCTCCACCATGGCAGGCTGTAGCGAGGACTGTAAGCATATCCTCTCCCAAACCACGCAGTTTTAACGTTAGAACTCTGCTTTAGTTGCAGGGGGAACACAAGCATCTTTTCTCCCACAGTGTACACAATGAGCACTTCCCCTAATGAACTTGTTCTATAAGAATGGTTTCCCGCGTGGAGCGAACTGCCTCAGCCATCGCAGGCACTACTGTGGTCTCTAAGGATTTCCTCTCTGAAAACACGGCACTTTTACCCGAAGAACTCTGCTTTAGTTGCAGGTGGAACACAAGCTGCATTTGTCCCACACTTTATACAAAGGGCCCTTCCCCGAATGAATCTTCAATATGCAGGTTGTCCTACGAGCAGCGAACTGCCTCAATGAAGGCAGGCTCTTGTAAGGACTGTAAGCATTTCCTCTCCCAAAACACGCAGTTTTACCCGAAGAACTCTGCTTTAGTTGCAGGTGGAACACAAGCAGCATTTCTCCCACTGTGTACTCTTTGGGCTCTTACACGAATGAACTTCTTTATGCAGGGATTCCCACGAGGAGCAAACTGCCTCCACCATGGCAGGCTGTAGCGAGGACTGTAAGCATATCCTCTCCCAAACCACGCAGTTTTAACGCTAGAACTCTGCTTTAATTGCAGGCGTAACACAAGCAGCTTTTCTCCCACTCTGTACTCTTTGGGCTCTTCCACGAATGAACTTCTATATGCAGGGTTTCCGACGTGGAGCGAACTGCCTCAACCAAGGCAGGCTGTAGCGAGGACTGTAAGCATTTCCTCTTCCAAAACACGGCAGTTTTACCAAAGAATTCTGTTTTAGTTGCAGGTGGAACACAAGCAGCATTTCTCCCACTGTGTACTCTTGGGTTCTTCCACGAATGAACTTCTTTATGAAGGGATTCCCACGTGGAGCGAACTGCCTCAACCATGGCAGGCTGTAGCGAGGACTGTAAGCATATCCTCTCCCAAACCAGGCAGTTTTACCCGAAGAACTCTGCTTTAGTTGCAGGTGGAACACAAGCAGCATTTCTCCCACTGTGTACTCTTTGGGCTCTTACACGAATGAACTTCTTTATGCAGGGATTCCCACGAGGAGCGAACTGCCTCCACCATGGCAGGCTGTAGCGAGGACTGTAAGCATATCCTCTCCCAAACCACGCAGTTTTAACGCTAGAACTCTGCTTTAGTTGCAGGTGGAACACAAGCAGCATTTCTCCCACTGTGTACTCTTTGGTCTCTTCACGAATGAACTTGTATATGCAGGGTTTCCCACGTGGAGCGAACTGCCTCAACCATGGCAGGCTGTAGCGAGGACTGTAAGCATATCCTCTCCCAAGCCTCGCAGTTTTAATGCTAGAAGTCTGCTTTACTTGCAGGCTTAACACAAGCAGCTTTTCTCCCACTGTGTACTCTTTGGGCTCTTCCACGAATGAACTTCTATATGCAGGGTTTCCGACGTGGAGCGAACTGCCTCAACCAAGGCAGGCTGTAGCGAGGACTGTAAGCATTTCCTCTTCCAAGACACGGCAGTTTTACCAAAGAATTCTGCTTTAGTTGCAGGTGGAACACAAGCAGCATTTCTCCCACTGTGTACTCTTTGGGCTCTTCCACGAATGAACTTCTTTATGCAGGGATTCCCACGTGGAGCGAACTGCCTCAACCAAGGCAGGCTGTAGCGAAGACTGTAAGCATTTCCTCTCCCAAAACACGCAGTTTTACACGAAGAACTCTGCTTTAGTTGCAGGGGGAACACCATCAGCTTTCCTCCCACAGTGTACACAATGGGCACTTCCCCTAATGAACTTGTTCTAAAAGAATGGTTTCCAGCGTGGACCGAACTGCCTCAACCATGGCAGGCTCTCCTGTGGTCTCTAAGGATTTCCTCTCTGAAAACACGGCACTTTTACCCGAAGAACTCTGCTTTAGTTGCAGGTGGAACACAAGCTGCATTTGTCCCACACTTTATACAAAGGGCCCTTCCCCGAAGGAGTCTACAGGGTGTATGCAGGGTGTCCCACGTGCAGTGAACTGCCTCAACGAAGGGAGGCTCTCGTAAGGACTGTAAGCATTTCCTCTCCCAATACACGCAGTTTTACCCAAAGAATTCTGCTTTAGTTGCAGGTGGAACACAAGCAGCTTTTCTCCCACAGTGTACCCAATGAGCCTTTGCCCGAAAGAATATCTATACTCAAGGGGTCCCGCGTGGAGTGAAATGCCTAAAGCAAGCAGGCTCTAGTGAGGCCTCTAAGCATTTCCTCTCCAAAAACACGGCAGTTTTACCCAAGAAACTCTGCGTTAGTTGCAGGTGGAACACAAGCAGCATTTCTCCCACTGTGTACTCTTTGGGCTCTTACACGAATGAACTTCTTTATGCAGGGATTCCCACGAGGATCGAACTGCATCCACCATGGCAGGCTGTAGCGAGGACTGTAAGCATATCCTCTCCCAAACCACCCAGTTTTAACGCTAGAACTCTGCTTTACTTGCAGGCGTAACACAAGCAGCTTTTCTCTCACTGTGTACTCTTTGGGCTCTTCCACGAATGAACTTCTATATGCAGGGTTTCCGACGTGGAGCGAACTGCCTCAACCAAGGCAGGCTGTAGCGAGGACTGTAAGCATTTCCTCTTCCAAAACACGGCAGTTTTACCAAAGAATTCTGCTTTAGTTGCAGGTGGAACACAAGCAGCATTTATCCCACTGTGTACTCTTGGGTTCTTCCACGAATGAACTATTTTATGCAGGGATTCCCACGGGGAGCGAACTGCCTCCACCATGGCAGGCTGTAGCGAGGACTGTAAGCATATCCTCTCCCAAGCCTCGCTGTTTTAATGCTAGAATTCTGCTTTACTTGCAGGCGTAACACAAGCAGCTTTTCTCCCACTGTGTACTCTTTGGGCTCTTCCACGAATGAACTTCTATATGCAGGGTTTCCGACGTGGAGCGAACTGCCTCAACCAAGGCAGGCTGTATCGAGGACTGTAAGCATTTCCTCTTCCAAAACACGGCAGTTTTACCAAAGAATTCTGCTTTACTTGCAGGTGGAACACAAGCAGCATTTCTCCCACTGTGTACTCTTGGGTTCGTCCACGAATGAACTTCTTTATGCAGGGATTCCCACGTGGAGCGAACTGCCTCAACCATGGCAGGCTATAGCGAGGACTGCAAGCATATCCTCTCCCAAACCAGGCAGTTTTACCCGAAGAACTCTGCTTTAGTTGCAGGTGGAACACAAGCAGCATTTCTCCCACTGTGTACTCTTTGGGCTCTTACACGAATGAACTTCTTTATGCAGGGATTCCCACGAGGAGCGAACTGCCTCCACCATGGCAGGCTGTAGCGAGGACTGTAAGCATATTCTCTCCCAAACCACGCAGTTTTAACGCTAGAACTCTGCTTTAGTTGCAGGTGAAACACAAGCAGCATTTCTCCCACTGTGTACTCTTTGGTCTCTTCACGAATGAACTTGTATATGCAGGGTTTCCCACGTGGAGCGAACTGCCTCAACCATGGCAGGCTGTAGCGAGGACTGTAAGCATATCCTCTCCCAAGCCTCGCAGTTTTAATGCTAGAAGTCTGCTTTACTTGCAGGCCTAACACAAGCAGCTTTTCTCCCACTGTGTACTCTTTGGGCTCTTCCACGAATGAACTTCTATATGCAGGGTTTCCGACGTGGAGCGAACTGCCTCAACCAAGGCAGGCTGTAGCGAGGACTGTAAGCATTTCCTCTTCCAAAACACAGCAGTTTTACCAAAGAATTCTGCTTTAGTTGCAGGGGGAACACAAGCAGCATTTCTCCCACTGTGTACTCTTTGGGCTCTTCCACGAATGAACTTCTTTATGCAGGGATTCCCACGTGGAGCGAACTGCCTCAGCCAAGGCAGGCTGTAGCGAAGACTGTAAGCATTTCCTCTCCCAAAACACGCAGTTTTACACGAAGAACTCTGCTTTAGTTGCAGGGGGAACACCATCAGCTTTCCTCCCACAGTGTACACAATGGGCACTTCCCCTAATGAACTTGTTCTAAAAGAATGGTTTCCAGCGTGTACCGAACTGCCTCAACCATGGAAGGCTCTCCTGTGGTCTCTAAGGATTTCCTCTCTGAAAACACGGCACTTTTACCCGAAGAACTCTGCTTTAGTTGCAGGTGGAACACAAACTGCATTTGTCCCACACTTTATACAAAGGGCCCTTCCCCGAAGGAGTCTACAGGGTGTATGCAGGGTGTCCCACGTGCAGTGAACTGCCTCAACGAAGGGAGGCTCTCGTAAGGACTGTAAGCATTTCCTCTCCCAATACACGCAGTTTTACCCAAAGAATTCTGCTTTAGTTGCAGGTGGAACACAAGCAGCTTTTCTCCCACAGTGTACCCAATGAGCCTTTGCCCGAAAGAATATCTATACTCAAGGGGTCCCGCGTGGAGTGAAATGCCTAAAGCAAGCAGGCTCTAGTGAGGCCTCTAAGCATTTCCTCTCCAAAAACACGGCAGTTTTACCCAAGAAACTCTGCGTTAGTTGCAGGTGGAACACAAGCAGCATTACTCCCAGTGTGTAATCTTTGGGCTCTTCCACGAATGAATTTCTTTATGCAGGGATTCCCACGTGGATCGAACTGCCTCAACCGTGGCAGGCTGTAGCGAGAACTCTAAGAATATCCTATCCCAAAACACACAGGTTTAATGGTAGGACTCTGCTTTAGTTGCAGAGGTAAGACAAGCAGCTTTTCTCCCACTGTGTACTCTTTGGGCTCTTAAACGAATGAACTTCTATATGCAGGGTTTCCGACGTGGAGCGAACTGCCTCAACCAAGGCAGGCTGTAGCGAGGACTGTAAGCATTTCCTCTTCCAAAACACGGCAGTTTTACCAAAGAATTCTGCTTTAGTTGCAGGTGGCATACAAGCAGCATTACTCCCACTGTGTACTCTTTGGGCTCTTACACGAATGAACTTCTTTATGCAGGGATTCCCACGAGGAGCGAACTGCCTCCACCACGGCAGGTTGTAGCGAGGACTGTAAGCATATCCTCTACCAAATCACGCAGGTTTACCCGAAGAACTCTGCTTTAGTTGCAGGGGGAACACAAGCATCTTTTCTCCCACAGTGTACAAAATGTGCACTTCCCCTAAAGAACTTGTTCTATAAGAATGTTTTCCCGCGTGGAGCGAACTGCCTCAGACATGGCAGGCACTACTGTGGTCTCTAAGGATTTCCTCTCTGATAACACGGCACTTTTACCAGAAGAACTCTGCTTTAGTTGCAGGTGGAACACAAGCTGCATTTGTCCCACACTTTATACAAAGGGCCCTTCCCTGAAAGAGTCTACAGGGTGTATGCAGGGTGTCCCACGTGCAGTGAACTGCCTCAACGAAGGGAGGCTCTCGTAAGGACTGTAAGCATTTCCTCTCCCAATACACGCAGTTTTATCCAAAGAATTCTGCTTTAGTTGCAGGTGGAACACAAGCAGCTTTTCTCCCACAGTGTACCCAATGAGCCTTTGCCCGAAAGAATATCTATACTCAAGGGGTCCCGCGTGGAGTGAAATGCCTAAAGCAAGCAGGCTCTAGTGAGGCCTCTAAGCATTTCCTCTCCAAAAACACGGCAGTTTTGCACAAGAAACTCTGCGTTAGTTGCAGGTGGAACACAAGCAGCATTACTCCCAGTGTGTAATCTTTGGGCTCTTCCACGAATGAATTTCTTTATGCAGGGATTCCCACGTGGATCGAACTGCCTCAACCGTGGCAGGCTGTAGCGAGGACTCTAAGAATATCCTGTCCCAAAACACACAGTTTTAACGGTAGAACTCTGCTTTAGTTGCAGAGGTAACACAAGCAGCTTTTCTCCCACTGTGTACTCTTTGGGCTCTTCCACGAATGAACTTCTATATGCAGGGTTTCCGACGTGGAGCGAACTGCCTCAACCAAGGCAGGCTGTAGCGAGGACTGTAAGCATTTCCTCTTCCAAAACACGGCAGTTTTACCAAAGAATTCTGCTTTACTTGCAGGTGGAACACAAGCAGCATTTCTCCCACTGTGTACTCTTTGGGCTCTTCCACGAATGAACTTCTTTATGCAGGGATTCCCACGTGGAGCGAACTGCCTCAACCAAGGCAGGCTATAGCGAAGACTGTAAGCATTTCCTCTCCCAAAACACGCAGTTTTACACGAAGAACTCTGCTTTAGTTGCAGGGGGAACACCATCAGCTTTCCTCCCACAGTGTACACAATGGGCACTTCCCCTAATGAACTTGTTCTAAAAGAATGGTTTCCAGCGTGGACCGAACTGCCTCAACCATGGCAGGCTCTCCTGTGGTCTCTAAGGATTTCCTCTCTGAAAACACGGCACTTTTACCCGAAGAACTCTGCTTTAGTTGCAGGTGGAACACAAGCTGCATTTGTCCCACACTTTATACAAAGGGCCCTTCCCCGAAGGAGTCTACAGGGTTTATGCAGGGTGTCCCACGTGCAGTGAACTGCCTCAACGAAGGGAGGCTCTCGTAAGGACTGTAAGCATTTCCTCTCCCAATACACGCAGTTTTACCCAAAGAATTCTGCTTTAGTTGCAGGTGGAACACAAGCAGCTTTTCTCCCACAGTGTACCCAATGAGCCTTTGCCCGAAAGAATATCTATACTCAAGGGGTCCCGCGTGGAGTGAAATGCCTAAAGCAAGCAGGCTCTAGTGAGGCCTCTAAGCATTTCCTCTCCAATAACACGGCAGTTTTACCCAAGAAACTCTGCGTTAGTTGCAGGTGGAACACAAGCAGCATTACTCCCAGTGTGTAATCTTTGGGCTCTTCCACGAATGAATTTCTTTATGCAGGGATTCCCACGTCGATCGAACTGCCTCAACCGTGGCAGGCTGTAGCGAGGACTCTAAGAATATCCTATCCCAAAACACACAGGTTTAACGGTAGAACTCTGCTTTAGTTGCAGAGGTAAGACAAGCAGCTTTTCTCCCACTGTGTACTCTTTGGGCTCTTCCACGAATGAACTTCTATATGCAGGGTTTCCGACGTGGAGCGAACTGCCTCAACCAAGGCAGGCTGTACCGAGGACTGTAAGCATTTCCTCTCCCAAGACACGGCAGTTTTACCAAAGAATTCTGCTTTAGTTGCAGGTGGAACACAAGCAGCATTTCTCCCACTGTGTACTCTTTGGGCTCTTCCACGAATGAACTTCTTTATGCAGGGATTCCCACGTGGAGCGAACTGCCTCAACCAAGGCAGGCTGTAGCGAAGACTGTAAGCATTTCCTCTCCCAAAACACGCAGTTTTACACGAAGAACTCTGCTTTAGTTGCAGGGGGAACACCATCAGCTTTCCTCCCACAGTGTACACAATGGGCACTTCCCCTAATGAACTTGTTCTAAAAGAATGGTTTCCAGCGTGGACCGAACTGCCTCAACCATGGCAGGCTCTCCTGTGGTCTCTAAGGATTTCCTCTCTGAAAACACGGCACTTTTACCCGAAGAACTCTGCTTTAGTTGCAGGTGGAACACAAGCTGCATTTGTCCCACACTTTATACAAAGGGCCCTTCCCCGAAGGAGTCTACAGGGTGTATGCAGGGTGTCCCACGTGCAGTGAACTGCCTCAACGAAGGGAGGCTCTCGTAAGGACTGTAAGCATTTCCTCTCCCAATACACGCAGTTTTACCCAAAAAATTCTGCTTTAGTTGCAGGTGGAACACAAGCAGCTTTTCTCCCACAGTGTACCCAATGAGCCTTTGCCCGAAAGAATATCTATACTCAAGGGGTCCCGCGTGGAGTGAAATGCCTAAAGCAAGCAGGCTCTAGTGAGGCCTCTAAGCATTTCCTCTCCAAAAACACGGCAGTTTTACCCAAGAAACTCTGCGTTAGTTGCAGGTGGAACACAAGCAGCATTTCTCCCACTGTGTACTCTTTGGGCTCTTACACGAATGAACTTCTTTATGCAGGGATTCCCACGAGGTGCGAACTGCCTCCACCATGGCAGGCTGTAGTGAGGACTGTAAGCATATCCTCTCCCAAACCACGCAGTTTTAACGCTAGAACTCTGCTTTACTTGCAGGCGTAACACAAGCAGCTTTTCTCCCACTGTGTACTCTTTGGGCTCTTCCACGAATGAACTTCTATATGCAGGGTTTCCGACGTGGAGCGAACTGCCTCAACCAAGGCAGGCTGTAGCGAGGACTGTAAGCATTTTTTCTTCCAAAACACGGCAGTTTTACCAAAGAATTCTTCTTTCGTTGCAGGTGGGACACAAGCAGCATTTATCCCACTGTGTACTCTTGGGTTCTTCCACGAATGAACTATTTTATGCAGGGATTCCCACGTGGAGCGAACTGCCTCCACCATGGCAGGCTGTAGCGAGGACTGTAAGCATATCCTCTCCCAAGCCTCGCAGTTTTAATGCTAGAAGTCTGCTTTACTTGCAGGCGTAACACAATCAGCTTTTCTCCCACTGTGTACTCTTTGGCCTCTTCCACGAATGAACTTCTATATGCAGGGTTTCCGACGTGGAGCGAACTGCCTCAACCAAGGCAGGCTGTAGCGAGGACTGTAAGCATTTCCTCTTCCAAAACATGGCAGTTTTACCAAAGAATTCTGGTTTACTTGCAGGTGGAACACAAGCAGCATTTCTCCCACTGTGTACTCTTTGGGCTCTTCCACGAATGAACTTCTTTATGCAGGGATTCCCACGTGTAGCGAACTGCCTCAACCAAGGCAGGCTGTAGCGAATACTGTAAGCATTTCCTCTCCCAAAACATGCAGTTTTACACGAATAACTCTGCTTTAGTTGCAGGGGGAACACCGTCAGCTTTCCTCCCACAGTGTACACAATGGGCACTTCCCCTAATGAACTTGTTCTAAAAGAATGGTTTCCAGCGTGGACCGAACTGCCTCAACCATGGCAGGCTCTCCTGTGGTCTCTAAGGATTTCCTCTCTGAAAACACGGCACTTTTACCCGAAGAACTCTGCTTTAGTTGCAGGTGGAACACAAGCTGCATTTGTCCCACACTTCATACAAAGGGCCCTTCCCAGAAGGAGTCTACAGGGTGTATGCAGGGTGTCCCACGTGCAGTGAACTGCCTCAACGAAGGGAGGCTCTCGTAAGGACTGTAAGCATTTCCTCTCCCAATACACGCAGTTTTACCCAAAAAATTCTGCTTTAGTTGCAGGTGGAACACAAGCAGCTTTTCTCCCACAGTGTACCCAATGAGCCTTTGCCCGAAAGAATATCTATACTCAAGGGGTCCCGCGTGGAGTGAAATGCCTAAAGCAAGCAGGCTCTAGTGAGGCCTCTAAGCATTTCCTCTCCAAAAACACGGCAGTTTTACCCAAGAAACTCTGCGTTAGTTGCAGGTGGAACACAAGCAGCATTACTCCCAGTGTGTAATCTTTGGGCTCTTCCAAGAATGAATTTCTTTATGCAGGGATTCCCATGTGGATCGAACTGCCTCAACCGTGGCAGGCTGTAGCGAGGACTCTAAGAATATCCTATCCCAAAACACACAGGTTTAACGGTAGAACTCTGCTTTAGTTGCAGAGGTAAGACAAGCAGCTTTTCTCCCACTGTGTACTCTTTGGGCTCTTCCACGAATGAACTTCTATATGCAGGGTTTCCGACGTGGAGCGAACTGCCTCAACCAAGGCAGGCTGTATCGAGGACTGTAAGCATTTCCTCTTCCAAAACACGGCAGTTTTACCAAAGAATTCTGCTTTAGTTGCAGGTGGAACACAAGCAGCATTTCTCCCACTGTGTACTCTTGGGTTTGTCCACGAATGAACTTCTTTATGCAGGGATTCCCACGTGGAGCGAACTGCCTCAACCATGGCAGGCTATAGCGAGGACTGCAAGCATATCCTCTCCCAAACCAGGCAGTTTTACCCGAAGAACTCTGCTTTAGTTGCAGGTGGAACACAAGCAGCATTTCTCCCACTGTGTACTCTTTGGGCTCTTACACGAATGAACTTCTTTATGCAGGGATTCCCACGAGGAGCGAACTGCCTCCACCATGGCAGGCTGTAGCGAGGACTGTAAGCATATCCTCTCCCAAACCACGCAGTTTTAACGCTAGAACTCTGCTTTAGTTGCAGGTGAAACACAAGCAGCATTTCTCCCACTGTGTACTCTTTGGTCTCTTCACGAATGAACTTGTATATGCAGGGTTTCCCACGTGGAGCGAACTGCCTCAACCATGGCAGGCTGTAGCGAGGACTGTAAGCATATCCTCTCCCAAGCCTCGCAGTTTTAATGCTAGAAGTCTGCTTTACTTGCAGGCCTAACACAAGCAGCTTTTCTCCCACTGTGTACTCTTTGGGCTCTTCCACGAATGAACTTCTATATGCAGGGTTTCCGACGTGGAGCGAACTGCCTCAACCAAGGCAGGCTGTAGCGAGGACTGTAAGCATTTCCTCTTCCAAAACACAGCAGTTTTACCAAAGAATTCTGCTTTAGTTGCAGGTGGAACACAAGCAGCATTTCTCCCACTGTGTACTCTTTGGGCTCTTCCACGAATGAACTTCTTTATGCAGGGATTCCCACGTGGAGCGAACTGCCTCAACCAAGGCAGGCTGTAGCGAAGACTGTAAGCATTTCCTCTCCCAAAACACGCAGTTTTACACGAAGAACTCTGCTTTAGTTGCAGGGGGAACACCATCAGCTTTCCTCCCACAGTGTACACAATGGGCACTTCCCCTAATGAACTTGTTCTAAAAGAATGGTTTCCAGCGTGGACTGAACTGCCTCAACCATGGAAGGCTCTCCTGTGGTCTCTAAGGATTTCCTCTCTGAAAACACGGCACTTTTACCCGAAGAACTCTGCTTTAGTTGCAGGTGGAACACAAACAGCATTTGTCCCACACTTTATACAAAGGGCCCTTCCCCGAAGGAGTCTACAGGGTGTATGCAGGGTGTCCCACGTGCAGTGAACTGCCTCAACGAAGGGAGGCTCTCGTAAGGACTGTAAGCATTTCCTCTCCCAATACACGCAGTTTTACCCAAAGAATTCTGCTTTAGTTGCAGGTGGAACACAAGCAGCTTTTCTCCCACAGTGTACCCAATGAGCCTTTGCCCGAAAGAATATCTATACTCAAGGGGTCCCGCGTGGAGTGAAATGCCTAAAGCAAGCAGGCTCTAGTGAGGCCTCTGAGCATTTCCTCTCCAAAAACACGGCAGTTTTACCCAAGAAACTCTGCGTTAGTTGCAGGTGGAACACAAGCAGCATTACTCCCAGTGTGTAATCTTTGGGCTCTTCCACGAATGAATTTCTTTATGCAGGGATTCCCACGTGGATCGAACTGCCTCAACCGTGGCAGGCTGTAGCGAGAACTCTAAGAATATCCTATCCCAAAACACACAGGTTTAATGGTAGGACTCTGCTTTAGTTGCAGAGGTAAGACAAGCAGCTTTTCTCCCACTGTGTACTCTTTGGGCTCTTAAACGAATGAACTTCTATATGCAGGGTTTCCGACGTGGAGCGAACTGCCTCAACCAAGGCAGGCTGTAGCGAGGACTGTAAGCATTTCCTCTTCCAAAACACGGCAGTTTTACCAAAGAATTCTGCTTTAGTTGCAGGTGGCATACAAGCAGCATTACTCCCACTGTGTACTCTTTGGGCTCTTACACGAATGAACTTCTTTATGCAGGGATTCCCACGAGGAGCGAACTGCCTCCACCACGGCAGGTTGTAGCGAGGACTGTAAGCATATCCTCTACCAAATCACGCAGGTTTACCCGAAGAACTCTGCTTTAGTTGCAGGGGGAACACAAGCATGTTTTCTCCCACAGTGTACAAAATGCGCACTTCCCCTAAAGAACTTGTTCTATAAGAATGTTTTCCCGCGTGGAGCGAACTGCCTCAGACATGGCAGGCACTACTGTGGTCTCTAAGGATTTCCTCTCTGATAACACGGCACTTTTACCAGAAGAACTCTGCTTTAGTTGCAGGTGGAACACAAGCTGCATTTGTCCCACACTTTATACAAAGGGCCCTTCCCCGAAAGAGTCTACAGGGTGTATGCAGGGTGTCCCACGTGCAGTGAACTGCCTCAACGAAGGGAGGCTCTCGTAAGGACTGTAAGCATTTCCTCTCCCAATACACGCATTTTTATCCAAAGAATTCTGCTTTAGTTGCAGGTGGAACACAAGCAGCTTTTCTCCCACAGTGTACCCAATGAGCCTTTGCCCGAAAGAATATCTATACTCAAGGGGTCCCGCGTGGAGTGAAATGCCTAAAGCAAGCAGGCTCTAGTGAGGCCTCTAAGCATTTCCTCTCCAAAAACACGGCAGTTTTACCCAAGAAACTCTGCGTTAGTTGCAGGTGGAACACAAGCAGCATTACTCCCAGTGTGTAATCTTTGGGCTCTTCCACGAATGAAATTCTTTATGCAGGGATTCCCACGTGGATCGAACTGCCTCAACCGTGGCAGGCTGTAGCGAGGACTCTAAGAATATCCTATCCCAAAACACACAGGTTTAATGGTAGAACTCTGCTTTAGTTGCAGAGGTAACACAAGCAGCTTTTCTCCCACTGTGTACTCTTTGGGCTCTTCCACGAATGAACTTCTATATGCAGGGTTTCCGACGTGCAGCGAACTGCCTCAACCAAGGCAGGCTGTAGCGAGGACTGTAAGCATTTCCTCTTCCAAAACACGGCAGTTTTACCAAAGAATTCTGCTTTACTTGCAGGTGGAACACAAGCAGCATTTCTCCCACTGTGTACTCTTTGGGCTCTTCCACGAATGAACTTCTTTATGCAGGGATTCCCACGTGGAGCGAACTGCCTCAACCAAGGCAGGCTATAGCGAAGACTGTAAGCATTTCCTCTCCCAAAACACGCAGTTTTACACGAAGAACTCTGCTTTAGTTGCAGGGGGAACACCATCAGCTTTCCTCCCACAGTGTACACAATGGGCACTTCCCCTAATGAACTTGTTCTAAAAGAATGGTTTCCAGCGTGGACCGAACTGCCTCAACCATGGCAGGCTCTCCTGTGGTCTCTAAGGATTTCCTCTCTGAAAACACGGCACTTTTACCCGAAGAACTCTGCTTTAGTTGCAGGTGGAACACAAACTGCATTTGTCCCACACTTTATACAAAGGGCCCTTCCCCGAAGGAGTCTACAGGGTGTATGCAGGGTGTCCCACGTGCAGTGAACTGCCTCAACGAAGGGAGGTTCTCGTAAGGACTGTAAGCATTTCCTCTCCCAATACACGCAGTTTTACCCAAAGAATTCTGCTTTAGTTGCAGGTGGAACACAAGCAGCTTTTCTCCCACAGTGTACCCAATGAGCCTTTGCCCGAAAGAATATCTATACTCAAGGGGTCCCGCGTGGAGTGAAATGCCTAAAGCAAGCAGGCTCTAGTGAGGCCTCTAAGCATTTCCTCTCCAAAAACACGGCAGTTTTACCCAAGAAACTCTGCGTTAGTTGCAGGTGGAACACAAGCAGCATTACTCCCAGTGTGTAATCTTTGGGCTCTTCCACGAATGAATTTCTTTATGCAGGGATTCCCACGTGGATCGAACTGCCTCAACCGTGGCAGGCTGTAGCGAGGTCTCTAAGAATATCCTATCCCAAAACACACAGGTTTAACGGTAGAACTCTGCTTTAGTTGCAGAGGTAAGACAAGCAGCTTTTCTCCCACTGTGTACTCTTTGGGCTCTTCCACGAATGAACTTCTATATGCAGGGTTTCCGACGTGGAGCGAACTGCCTCAACCAAGGCAGGCTGTAGCGAGGACTGTAAGCATTTCCTCTCCCAAGACACGGCAGTTTTACCAAAGAATTCTGCTTTAGTTGCAGGTGGAACACAAGCAGCATTTCTCCCACTGTGTACTCTTTGGGCTCTTCCACGAATGAACTTCTTTATGCAGGGATTCCCACGTGGAGCGAACTGCCTCAACCAAGGCAGGCTGTAGCGAAGACTGTAAGCATTTCCTCTCCCAAAACACGCAGTTTTACACGAAGAACCCTGCTTTAGTTGCAGGGGGAACAGCATCAGCTTTCCTCCCACAGTGTACACAATGGGCACTTCCCCTAATGAACTTGTTCTAAAAGAATGGTTTCCAGCGTGGACCGAACTGCCTCAACCATGGCAGGCCCTCCTGTGGTCTCTAAGGATTTCCTCTCTGAAAACACGGCACTTTTACCCGAAGAACTCTGCTTTAGTTGCAGGTGGAACACAAGCTGCATTTGTCCCACACTTTATACAAAGGGCCCTTCCCCGAAGGAGTCTACAGGGTGTATGCAGGGTGTCCCACGTGCAGTGAACTGCCTCAACGAAGGGAGGCTCTCGTAAGGACTGTAAGCATTTCCTCTCCCAATACACGCAGTTTTACCCAAAAAATTCTGCTTTAGTTGCAGGTGGAACACAGGCAGCTTTTCTCCCACAGTGTACCCAATGAGCCTTTGCCCGAAAGAATATCTATACTCAAGGGGTCCCGCGTGGAGTGAAATGCCTAAAGCAAGCAGGCTCTAGTGAGGCCTCTAAGCATTTCCTCTCCAAAAACACGGCAGTTTTACCCAAGAAACTCTGCGTTAGTTGCAGGTGGAACACAAGCAGCATTTCTCCCACTGTGTACTCTTGGGTTCTTCCACGAATGAACTTCTTTATGAAGGGATTCCCACGTGGAGCGAACTGCCTCAACCATGGCAGGCTGTAGCGAGGACTGTAAGCATATCCTCTCCCAAACCAGGCAGTTTTACCCGAAGAACTCTGCTTTAGTTGCAGGTGGAACACAAGCAGCATTTCTCCCACTGTGTACTCTTTGGGCTCTTACACGAATGAACTTCTTTATGCAGGGATTCCCACGAGGAGCGAACTGCCTCCACCATGGCAGGCTGTAGCGAGGACTGTAAGCATATCCTCTCCCAAACCACGCAGTTTTAACGCTAGAACTCTGCTTTAGTTGCAGGTGGAACACAAGCAGCATTTCTCCCACTGTGTACTCTTTGGTCTCTTCACGAATGAACTTGTATATGCAGGGTTTCCCACGTGGAGCGAACTGCCTCAACCATGGCAGGCTGTAGCGAGGACTGTAAGCATATCCTCTCCCAAGCCTCGCAGTTTTAATGCTAGAAGTCTGCTTTACTTGCAGGCCTAACACAAGCAGCTTTTCTCCCACTGTGTACTCTTTGGGCTCTTCCACGAATGAACTTCTATATGCAGGGTTTCCGACGTGGAGCGAACTGCCTCAACCAAGGCAGGCTGTAGCGAGGACTGTAAGCATTTCCTCTTCCAAGACACGGCAGTTTTACCAAAGAATTCTGCTTTAGTTGCAGGTGGAACACAAGCAGCATTTCTCCCACTGTGTACTCTTTGGGCTCTTCCACGAATGAACTTCTTTATGCAGGGATTCCCACGTGGAGCGAACTGCCTCAACCAAGGCAGGCTGTAGCGAAGACTGTAAGCATTTCCTCTCCCAAAACACGCAGTTTTACACGAAGAACTCTGCTTTAGTTGCAGGGGGAACACCATCAGCTTTCCTCCCACAGTGTACACAATGGGCACTTCCCCTAATGAACTTGTTCTAAAAGAATGGTTTCCAGCGTGGACCGAACTGCCTCAACCATGGCAGGCTCTCCTGTGGTCTCTAAGGATTTCCTCTCTGAAAACACGGCACTTTTACCCGAAGAACTCTGCTTTAGTTGCAGGTGGAACACAAGCTGCATTTGTCCCACACTTTATACAAAGGGCCCTTCCCCGAAGGAGTCTACAGGGTGTATGCAGGGTGTCCCACGTGCAGTGAACTGCCTCAACGAAGGGAGGCTCTCGTAAGGACTGTAAGCATTTCCTCTCCCAATACACGCAGTTTTACCCAAAGAATTCTGCTTTAGTTGCAGGTGGAACACAAGCAGCTTTTCTCCCACAGTGTACCCAATGAGCCTTTGCCCGAAAGAATATCTATACTCAAGGGGTCCCGCGTGGAGTGAAATGCCTAAAGCAAGCAGGCTCTAGTGAGGCCTCTGAGCATTTCCTCTCCAAAAACACGGCAGTTTTACCCAAGAAACTCTGCGTTAGTTGCAGGTGGAACACAAGCAGCATTTCTCCCACTGTGTACTCTTTGGGCTCTTACACGAATGAACTTCTTTATGCAGGGATTCCCACGAGGATCGAACTGCCTCCACCATGGCAGGCTGTAGCGAGGACTGTAAGCATATCCTCTCCCAAACCACCCAGTTTTAACGCTAGAACTCTGCTTTACTTGCAGGCGTAACACAAGCAGCTTTTCTCCCACTGTGTACTCTTTGGGCTCTTCCACGAATGAACTTCTATATGCAGGGTTTCCGACGTGGAGCGAACTGCCTCAACCAAGGCAGGCTGTAGCGAGGACTGTAAGCATTTCCTCTTCCAAAACACGGCAGTTTTACCAAAGAATTCTGCTTTACTTGCAGGTGGAACACAAGCAGCATTTCTCCCACTGTGTACTCTTGGGTTCGTCCACGAATGAACTTCTTTATGCAGGGATTCCCACGTGGAGCGAACTGCCTCAACCATGGCAGGCTATAGCGAGGACTGCAAGCATATCCTCTCCCAAACCAGGCAGTTTTACCCGAAGAACTCTGCTTTAGTTGCAGGTGGAACACAAGCAGCATTTCTCCCACTGTGTACTCTTTGGGCTCTTACACGAATGAACTTCTTTATGCAGGGATTCCCACGAGGAGCGAACTGCCTCCACCATGGCAGGCTGTAGCGAGGACTGTAAGCATATCCTCTCCCAAACCACGCAGTTTTAACGCTAGAACTCTGCTTTAGTTGCAGGTGAAACACAAGCAGCATTTCTCCCACTGTGTACTCTTTGGTCTCTTCACGAATGAACTTGTATATGCAGGGTTTCCCACGTGGAGCGAACTGCCTCAACCATGGCAGGCTGTAGCGAGGACTGTAAGCATATCCTCTCCCAAGCCTCGCAGTTTTAATGCTAGAAGTCTGCTTTACTTGCAGGCCTAACACAAGCAGCTTTTCTCCCACTGTGTACTCTTTGGGCTCTTCCACGAATGAACTTCTATATGCAGGGTTTCCGACGTGGAGCGAACTGCCTCAACCAAGGCAGGCTGTAGCGAGGACTGTAAGCATTTCCTCTTCCAAAACACAGCAGTTTTACCAAAGAATTCTGCTTTAGTTGCAGGGGGAACACAAGCAGCATTTCTTCCACTGTGTACTCTTTGGGCTCTTCCACGAATGAACTTCTTTATGCAGGGATTCCCACGTGGAGCGAACTGCCTCAACCAAGGCAGGCTGTAGAGAAGACTGTAAGCATTTCCTCTCCCAAAACACGCAGTTTTACACGAAGAAATCTGCTTTAGTTGCAGGGGGAACACCATCAGCTTTCCTCCCACAGTGCACACAATGGGCACTTCCCCTAATGAACTTGTTCTAAAAGAATGGTTTCCAGCGTGGACCGAACTGCCTCAACCATGGAAGGCTCTCCTGTGGTCTCTAAGGATTTCCTCTCTGAAAACACGGCACTTTTACCCGAAGAACTCTGCTTTAGTTGCAGGTGGAACACAAACTGCATTTGTCCCACACTTTATACAAAGGGCCCTTCCCCGAAGGAGTCTACAGGGTGTATGCAGGGTGTCCCACGTGCAGTGAACTGCCTCAACGAAGGGAGGCTCTCGTAAGGACTGTAAGCATTTCCTCTCCCAATACACGCAGTTTTACCCAAAGAATTCTGCTTTAGTTGCAGGTGGAACACAAGCAGCTTTTCTCCCACAGTGTACCCAATGAGCCTTTGCCCGAAAGAATATCTATACTCAAGGGGTCCCGCGTGGAGTGAAATGCCTAAAGCAAGCAGGCTCTAGTGAGGCCTCTAAGCATTTCCTCTCCAAAAACACGGCAGTTTTACCCAAGAAACTCTGCGTTAGTTGCAGGTGGAACACAAGCAGCATTACTCCCAGTGTGTAATCTTTGGGCTCTTCCACGAATGAATTTCTTTATGCAGGGATTCCCACGTGGATCGAACTGCCTCAACCGTGGCAGGCTGTAGCGAGAACTCTAAGAATATCCTATCCCAAAACACACAGGTTTAATGGTAGGACTCTGCTTTAGTTGCAGAGGTAAGACAAGCAGCTTTTCTCCCACTGTGTACTCTTTGGGCTCTTAAACGAATGAACTTCTATATGCAGGGTTTCCGACGTGGAGCGAACTGCCTCAACCAAGGCAGGCTGTAGCGAGGACTGTAAGCATTTCCTCTTCCAAAACACGGCAGTTTTACCAAAGAATTCTGCTTTAGTTGCAGGTGGCATACAAGCAGCATTTCTCCCACTGTGTACTCTTTGGGCTCTTACACGAATGAACTTCTTTATGCAGGGATTCCCACGAGGAGCGAACTGCCTCCACCACGGCAGGTTGTAGCGAGGACTGTAAGCATATCCTCTACCAAATCACGCAGGTTTACCCGAAGAACTCTGCTTTAGTTGCAGGGGGAACACAAGCATCTTTTCTCCCACAGTGTACAAAATGCGCACTTCCCCTAAAGAACTTGTTCTATAAGAATGTTTTCCCGCGTGGAGCGAACTGCCTCAGACATGGCAGGCACTACTGTGGTCTCTAAGGATTTCCTCTCTGATAACACGGCACTTTTACCAGAAGAACTCTGCTTTAGTTGCAGGTGGAACACAAGCTGCATTTGTCCCACACTTTATACAAAGGGCCCTTCCCCGAAAGAGTCTACAGGGTGTATGCAGGGTGTCCCACGTGCAGTGAACTGCCTCAACGAAGGGAGGCTCTCGTAAGGACTGTAAGCATTTCCTCTCCCAATACACGCAGTTTTACCCAAAGAATTCTGCTTTAGTTGCAGGTGGAACACAAGCAGCTTTTCTCCCACAGTGTACCCAATGAGCCTTTGCCCGAAAGAATATCTATACTCAAGGGGTCCCGCGTGGAGTGAAATGCCTAAAGCAAGCAGGCTCTAGTGAGGCCTCTAAGCATTTCCTCTCCAAAAACACGGCAGTTTTACCCAAGAAACTCTGCGTTAGTTGCAGGTGGAACACAAGCAGCATTACTCCCAGTGTGTAATCTTTGGGCTCTTCCACGAATGAATTTCTTTATGCAGGGATTCCCACGTGGATCGAACTGCCTCAACCGTGGCAGGCTGTAGCGAGGACTCTAAGAATATCCTATCCCAAAACACACAGGTTTAACGGTAGAACTCTGCTTTAGTTGCAGAGGTAAGACAAGCAGCTTTTCTCCCACTGTGTACTCTTTGGGCTCTTCCACGAATGAACTTCTATATGCAGGGTTTCCGACGTGGAGCGAACTGCCTCAACCAAGGCAGGCTGTAGCGAGGACTGTAAGCATTTCCTCTTCCAAGACACGGCAGTTTTACCAAAGAATTCTGCTTTAGTTGCAGGTGGAACACAAGCAGCATTTCTCCCACTCTGTACTCTTTGGGCTCTTCCACGAATGAACTTCTTTATGCAGGGATTCCCACGTGGAGCGAACTGCCTCAACCAAGGCAGGCTGTAGCGAAGACTGTAAGCATTTCCTCTCCCAAAACACGCAGTTTTACACGAAGAACTCTGCTTTAGTTGCAGGGGGATCACCATCAGCTTTCCTCCCACAGTGTACACAATGGGCACTTCCCCTAATGAACTTGTTCTAAAAGAATGGTTTCCAGCGTGGACCGAACTGCCTCAACCATGGCAGGCTCTTCTGTGGTCTCTAAGGATTTCCTCTCTGAAAACACGGCACTTTTACCCGAAGAACTCTGCTTTAGTTGCAGGTGGAACACAAGCTGCATTTGTCCCACACTTTATACAAAGGGCCCTTCCCCGAAGGAGTCTACAGGGTGTATGCAGGGTGTCCCACGTGCAGTGAACTGCCTCAACGAAGGGAGGCTCTCGTAAGGACTGTAAGCATTTCCTCTCCCAATACACGCAGTTTTACCCAAAAAATTCTGCTTTAGTTGCAGGTGGAACACAAGCAGCTTTTCTCCCACAGTGTACCCAATGAGCCTTTGCCCGAAAGAATATCTATACTCAAGGGGTCCCGCGTGGAGTGAAATGCCTAAAGCAAGCAGGCTCTAGTGAGGCCTCTAAGCATTTCCTCTCCAAAAACACGGCAGTTTTACCCAAGAAACTCTGCGTTAGTTGCAGGTGGAACACAAGCAGCATTTCTCCCACTGTGTACTCTTTGGGCTCTTACACGAATGAACTTCTTTATGCAGGGATTCCCACGAGGTGCGAACTGCCTCCACCATGGCAGGCTGTAGCGAGGACTGTAAGCATATCTTCTCCCAAACCACGCAGTTTTAACGCTAGAACTCTGCTTTACTTGCAGGCGTAACACAAGCAGCTTTTCTCCCACTGTGTACTCTTTGGGCTCTTCCACGAATGAACTTCTATATGCAGGGTTTCCGACGTGGAGCGAACTGCCTCAACCAAGGCAGGCTGTAGCGAGGACTGTAAGCATTTCCTCTTCCAAAACACGGCAGTTTTACCAAAGAATTCTTCTTTCGTTGCAGGTGGGACACAAGCAGCATTTATCCCACTGTGTACTCTTGGGTTCTTCCACGAATGAACTATTTTATGCAGGGATTCCCACGTGGAGCGAACTGCCTCCACCATGGCAGGCTGTAGCGAGGACTGTAAGCATATCCTCTCCCAAGCCTCGCAGTTTTAATGCTAGAAGTCTGCTTTACTTGCAGGCGTAACACAATCAGCTTTTCTCCCACTGTGTACTCTTTGGCCTCTTCCACGAATGAACTTCTATATGCAGGGTTTCCGACGTGGAGCGAACTGCCTCAACCAAGGCAGGCTGTAGCGAGGACTGTAAGCATTTCCTCTTCCAAAACATGGCAGTTTTACCAAAGAATTCTGGTTTACTTGCAGGTGGAACACAAGCAGCATTTCTCCCACTGTGTACTCTTTGGGCTCTTCCACGAATGAACTTCTTTATGCAGGGATTCCCACGTGTAGCGAACTGCCTCAACCAAGGCAGGCTGTAGCGAATACTGTAAGCATTTCCTCTCCCAAAACATGCAGTTTTACACGAATAACTCTGCTTTAGTTGCAGGGGGAACACCATCAGCTTTCCTCCCACAGTGTACACAATGGGCACTTCCCCTAATGAACTTGTTCTAAAAGAATGGTTTCCAGCGTGGACCGAACTGCCTCAACCATGGCAGGCTCTCCTGTGGTCTCTAAGGATTTCCTCTCTGAAAACACGGCACTTTTACCCGAAGAACTCTGCTTTAGTTGCAGGTGGAACACAAGCTGCATTTGTCCCACACTTCATACAAAGGGCCCTTCCCAGAAGGAGTCTACAGGGTGTATGCAGGGTGTCCCACGTGCAGTGAACTGCCTCAACGAAGGGAGGCTCTCGTAAGGACTGTAAGCATTTCCTCTCCCAATACACGCAGTTTTACCCAAAAAATTCTGCTTTAGTTGCAGGTGGAACACAAGCAGCTTTTCTCCCACAGTGTACCCAATGAGCCTTTGCCCGAAAGAATATCTATACTCAAGGGGTCCCGCGTGGAGTGAAATGCCTAAAGCAAGCAGGCTCTAGTGAGGCCTCTAAGCATTTCCTCTCCAAAAACACGGCAGTTTTACCCAAGAAACTCTGCGTTACTTGCAGGTGGAACACAAGCAGCATTACTCCCAGTGTGTAATCTTTGGGCTCTTCCACGAATGAATTTCTTTATGCAGGGATTCCCATGTGGATCGAACTGCCTCAACCGTGGCAGGCTGTAGCGAGGACTCTAAGAATATCCTATCCCAAAACACACAGGTTTAACGGTAGAACTCTGCTTTAGTTGCAGAGGTAAGACAAGCAGCTTTTCTCCCACTGTGTACTCTTTGGGCTCTTCCACGAATGAACTTCTTTATGCAGGGATTCCCACGTGGAGCGAACTGCCTCAACCAAGGCAGGCTATAGCGAAGACTGTAAGCATTTCCTCTCCCAAAACACGCAGTTTTACACGAAGAACTCTGCTTTAGTTGCAGGGGGAACACCATCAGCTTTCCTCCCACAGTGTACACAATGGGCACTTCCCCTAATTAACTTGTTCTAAAAGAATGGTTTCCAGCGTGGACCGAACTGCCTCAACCATGGCAGGCTCTCCTGTGGTCTCTAAGGATTTCCTCTCTGAAAACACGGCACTTTTACCCGAAGAACTCTGCTTTAGTTGCAGGTGGAACACAAGCTGCATTTGTCCCACACTTTATACAAAGGGCCCTTCCCCGAAGGAGTCTACAGGGTTTATGCAGGGTGTCCCACGTGCAGTGAACTGCCTCAACGAAGGGAGGCTCTCGTAAGGACTGTAAGCATTTCCTCTCCCAATACACGCAGTTTTACCCAAAGAATTCTGCTTTAGTTGCAGGTGGCACACAAGCAGCTTTTCTCCCACAGTGTACCCAATGAGCCTTTGCCCGAAAGAATATCTATACTCAAGGGGTCCCGCGTGGAGTGAAATGCCTAAAGCAAGCAGGCTCTAGTGAGGCCTCTAAGCATTTCCTCTCCAAAAACACGGCAGTTTTACCCAAGAAACTCTGCGTTAGTTGCAGGTGGAACACAAGCAGCATTACTCCCAGTGTGTAATCTTTGGGCTCTTCCACGAATGAATTTCTTTATGCAGGGATTCCCACGTGGATCGAACTGCCTCAACCGTGGCAGGCTGTAGCGAGGACTCTAAGAATATCCTATCCCAAAACACACAGGTTTAACGGTAGAACTCTGCTTTAGTTGCAGAGGTAAGACAAGCAGCTTTTCTCCCACTGTGTACTCTTTGGGCTCTTCCACGAATGAACTTCTATATGCAGGGTTTCCGACGTGGAGCGAACTGCCTCAACCAAGGCAGGCTGTACCGAGGACTGTAAGCATTTCCTCTCCCAAGACACGGCAGTTTTACCAAAGAATTCTGCTTTAGTTGCAGGTGGAACACAAGCAGCATTTCTCCCACTGTGTACTCTTTGGGCTCTTCCACGAATGAACTTCTTTATGCAGGGATTCCCACGTGGAGCGAACTGCCTCAACCAAGGCAGGCTGTAGCGAAGACTGTAAGCATTTCCTCTCCCAAAACACGCAGTTTTACACGAAGAACTCTGCTTTAGTTGCAGGGGGAACACCATCAGCTTTCCTCCCACAGTGTACACAATGGGCACTTCCCCTAATGAACTTGTTCTAAAAGAATGGTTTCCAGCGTGGACCGAACTGCCTCAACCATGGCAGGCTCTCCTGTGGTCTCTAAGGATTTCCTCTCTGAAAACACGGCACTTTTACCCGAAGAACTCTGCTTTAGTTGCAGGTGGAACACAAGCTGCATTTGTCCCACACTTTATACAAAGGGCCCTTCCCCGAAGGAGTCTACAGGGTGTATGCAGGGTGTCCCACGTGCAGTGAACTGCCTCAACGAAGGGAGGCTCTCGTAAGGACTGTAAGCATTTCCTCTCCCAATACACGCAGTTTTACCCAAAAAATTCTGCTTTAGTTGCAGGTGGAACACAAGCAGCTTTTCTCCCACAGTGTACCCAATGAGCCTTTGCCCGAAAGAATATCTATACTCAAGGGGTCCCGCGTGGAGTGAAATGCCTAAAGCAAGCAGGCTCTAGTGAGGCCTCTAAGCATTTCCTCTCCAAAAACACGGCAGTTTTACCCAAGAAACTCTGCGTTAGTTGCAGGTGGAACACAAGCAGCATTTCTCCCACTGTGTACTCTTTGGGCTCTTACACGAATGAACTTCTTTATGCAGGGATTCCCACGAGGTGCGAACTGCCTCCACCATGGCAGGCTGTAGTGAGGACTGTAAGCATATCCTCTCCCAAACCACGCAGTTTTAACGCTAGAACTCTGCTTTACTTGCAGGCGTAACACAAGCAGCTTTTCTCCCACTGTGTACTCTTTGGGCTCTTCCACGAATGAACTTCTATATGCAGGGTTTCCGACGTGGAGCGAACTGCCTCAACCAAGGCAGGCTGTAGCGAGGACTGTAAGCATTTTTTCTTCCAAAACACGGCAGTTTTACCAAAGAATTCTTCTTTCGTTGCAGGTGGGACACAAGCAGCATTTATCCCACTGTGTACTCTTGGGTTCTTCCACGAATGAACTATTTTATGCAGGGATTCCCACGTGGAGCGAACTGCCTCCACCATGGCAGGCTGTAGCGAGGACTGTAAGCATATCCTCTCCCAAGCCTCGCAGTTTTAATGCTAGAAGTCTGCTTTACTTGCAGGCGTAACACAATCAGCTTTTCTCCCACTGTGTACTCTTTGGCCTCTTCCACGAATGAACTTCTATATGCAGGGTTTCCGACGTGGAGCGAACTGCCTCAACCAAGGCAGGCTGTAGCGAGGACTGTAAGCATTTCCTCTTCCAAAACATGGCAGTTTTACCAAAGAATTCTGGTTTACTTGCAGGTGGAACACAAGCAGCATTTCTCCCACTGTGTACTCTTTGGGCTCTTCCACGAATGAACTTCTTTATGCAGGGATTCCCACGTGTAGCGAACTGCCTCAACCAAGGCAGGCTGTAGCGAATACTGTAAGCATTTCCTCTCCCAAAACATGCAGTTTTACACGAATAACTCTGCTTTAGTTGCAGGGGGAACACCGTCAGCTTTCCTCCCACAGTGTACACAATGGGCACTTCCCCTAATGAACTTGTTCTAAAAGAATGGTTTCCAGCGTGGACCGAACTGCCTCAACCATGGCAGGCTCTCCTGTGGTCTCTAAGGATTTCCTCTCTGAAAACACGGCACTTTTACCCGAAGAACTCTGCTTTAGTTGCAGGTGGAACACAAGCTGCATTTGTCCCACACTTCATACAAAGGGCCCTTCCCAGAAGGAGTCTACAGGGTGTATGCAGGGTGTCCCACGTTCAGTGAACTGCCTCAACGAAGGGAGGCTCTCGTAAGGACTGTAAGCATTTCCTCTCCCAATACACGCAGTTTTACCCAAAAAATTCTGCTTTAGTTGCAGGTGGAACACAAGCAGCTTTTCTCCCACAGTGTACCCAATGAGCCTTTGCCCGAAAGAATATCTATACTCAAGGGGTCCCGCGTGGAGTGAAATGCCTAAAGCAAGCAGGCTCTAGTGAGGCCTCTAAGCATTTCCTCTCCAAAAACACGGCAGTTTTACCCAAGAAACTCTGCGTTAGTTGCAGGTGGAACACAAGCATCATTACTCCCAGTGTGTAATCTTTGGGCTCTTCCAAGAATGAATTTCTTTATGCAGGGATTCCCATGTGGATCGAACTGCCTCAACCGTGGCAGGCTGTAGCGAGGACTCTAAGAATATCCTATCCCAAAACACACAGGTTTAACGGTAGAACTCTGCTTTAGTTGCAGAGGTAAGACAAGCAGCTTTTCTCCCACTGTGTACTCTTTGGGCTCTTCCACGAATGAACTTCTATATGCAGGGTTTCCGACGTGGAGCGAACTGCCTCAACCAAGGCAGGCTGTATCGAGGACTGTAAGCATTTCCTCTTCCAAAACACGGCAGTTTTACCAAAGAATTCTGCTTTAGTTGCAGGTGGAACACAAGCAGCATTTCTCCCACTGTGTACTCTTGGGTTCGTCCACGAATGAACTTCTTTATGCAGGGATTCCCACGTGGAGCGAACTGCCTCAACCATGGCAGGCTATAGCGAGGACTGCAAGCATATCCTCTCCCAAACCAGGCAGTTTTACCCGAAGAACTCTGCTTTAGTTGCAGGTGGAACACAAGCAGCATTTCTCCCACTGTGTACTCTTTGGGCTCTTACACGAATGAACTTCTTTATGCAGGGATTCCCACGAGGAGCGAACTGCCTCCACCATGGCAGGCTGTAGCGAGGACTGTAAGCATATCCTCTCCCAAACCACGCAGTTTTAACGCTAGAACTCTGCTTTAGTTGCAGGTGAAACACAAGCAGCATTTCTCCCACTGTGTACTCTTTGGTCTCTTCACGAATGAACTTGTATATGCAGGGTTTCCCACGTGGAGCGAACTGCCTCAACCATGGCAGGCTGTAGCGAGGACTGTAAGCATATCCTCTCCCAAGCCTCGCAGTTATAATGCTAGAAGTCTGCTTTACTTGCAGGCCTAACACAAGCAGCTTTTCTCCCACTGTGTACTCTTTGGGCTCTTCCACGAATGAACTTCTATATGCAGGGTTTCCGACGTGGAGCGAACTGCCTCAACCAAGGCAGGCTGTAGCGAGGACTGTAAGCATTTCCTCTTCCAAAACACAGCAGTTTTACCAAAGAATTCTGCTTTAGTTGCAGGTGGAACACAAGCAGCATTTCTCCCACTGTGTACTCTTTGGGCTCTTCCACGAATGAACTTCTTTATGCAGGGATTCCCACGTGGAGCGAACTGCCTCAACCAAGGCAGGCTGTAGCGAAGACTGTAAGCATTTCCTCTCCCAAAACACGCAGTTTTACACGAAGAACTCTGCTTTAGTTGCAGGGGGAACACCATCAGCTTTCCTCCCACAGTGTACACAATGGGCACTTCCCCTAATGAACTTGTTCTAAAAGAATGGTTTCCAGCGTGGACCGAACTGCCTCAACCATGGAAGGCTCTCCTGTGGTCTCTAAGGATTTCCTCTCTGAAAACACGGCACTTTTACCCGAAGAACTCTGCTTTAGTTGCAGGTGGAACACAAACAGCATTTGTCCCACACTTTATACAAAGGGCCCTTCCCCGAAGGAGTCTACAGGGTGTATGCAGGGTGTCCCACGTGCAGTGAACTGCCTCAACGAAGGGAGGCTCTCGTAAGGACTGTAAGCATTTCCTCTCCCAATACACGCAGTTTTACCCAAAGAATTCTGCTTTAGTTGCAGGTGGAACACAAGCAGCTTTTCTCCCACAGTGTACCCAATGAGCCTTTGCCCGAAAGAATATCTATACTCAAGGGGTCCCGCGTGGAGTGAAATGCCTAAAGCAAGCAGGCTCTAGTGAGGCCTCTGAGCATTTCCTCTCCAAAAACACGGCAGTTTTACCCAAGAAACTCTGCGTTAGTTGCAGGTGGAACACAAGCAGCATTACTCCCAGTGTGTAATCTTTGGGCTCTTCCACGAATGAATTTCTTTATGCAGGGATTCCCACGTGGATCGAACTGCCTCAACCGTGGCAGGCTGTAGCGAGAACTCTAAGAATATCCTATCCCAAAACACACAGGTTTAATGGTAGGACTCTGCTTTAGTTGCAGAGGTAAGACAAGCAGCTTTTCTCCCACTGTGTACTCTTTGGGCTCTTAAACGAATGAACTTCTATATGCAGGGTTTCCGACGTGGAGCGAACTGCCTCAACCAAGGCAGGCTGTAGCGAGGACTGTAAGCATTTCCTCTTCCAAAACACGGCAGTTTTACCAAAGAATTCTGCTTTAGTTGCAGGTGGCATACAAGCAGCATTACTCCCACTGTGTACTCTTTGGGCTCTTACACGAATGAACTTCTTTATGCAGGGATTCCCACGAGGAGCGAACTGCCTCCACCACGGCAGGTTGTAGCGAGGACTGTAAGCATATCCTCTACCAAATCACGCAGGTTTACCCGAAGAACTCTGCTTTAGTTGCAGGGGGAACACAAGCATGTTTTCTCCCACAGTGTACAAAATGCGCACTTCCCCTAAAGAACTTGTTCTATAAGAATGTTTTCCCGCGTGGAGCGAACTGCCTCAGACATGGCAGGCACTACTGTGGTCTCTAAGGATTTCCTCTCTGATAACACGGCACTTTTACCAGAAGAACTCTGCTTTAGTTGCAGGTGGAACACAAGCTGCATTTGTCCCACACTTTATACAAAGGGCCCTTCCCCGAAAGAGTCTACAGGGTGTATGCAGGGTGTCCCACGTGCAGTGAACTGCCTCAACGAAGGGAGGCTCTCGTAAGGACTGTAAGCATTTCCTCTCCCAATACACGCAGTTTTATCCAAAGAATTCTGCTTTAGTTGCAGGTGGAACACAAGCAGCTTTTCTCCCACAGTGTACCCAATGAGCCTTTGCCCGAAAGAATATCTATACTCAAGGGGTCCCGCGTGGAGTGAAATGCCTAAAGCAAGCAGGCTCTAGTGAGGCCTCTAAGCATTTCCTCTCCAAAAACACGGCAGTTTTACCCAAGAAACTCTGCGTTAGTTGCAGGTGGAACACAAGCAGCATTACTCCCAGTGTGTAATCTTTGGGCTCTTCCACGAATGAAATTCTTTATGCAGGGATTCCCACGTGGATCGAACTGCCTCAACCGTGGCAGGCTGTAGCGAGGACTCTAAGAATATCCTATCCCAAAACACACAGGTTTAATGGTAGAACTCTGCTTTAGTTGCAGAGGTAACACAAGCAGCTTTTCTCCCACTGTGTACTCTTTGGGCTCTTCCACGAATGAACTTCTATATGCAGGGTTTCCGACGTGCAGCGAACTGCCTCAACCAAGGCAGGCTGTAGCGAGGACTGTAAGCATTTCCTCTTCCAAAACACGGCAGTTTTACCAAAGAATTCTGCTTTACTTGCAGGTGGAACACAAGCAGCATTTCTCCCACTGTGTACTCTTTGGGCTCTTCCACGAATGAACTTCTTTATGCAGGGATTCCCACGTGGAGCGAACTGCCTCAACCAAGGCAGGCTATAGCGAAGACTGTAAGCATTTCCTCTCCCAAAACACGCAGTTTTACACGAAGAACTCTGCTTTAGTTGCAGGGGGAACACCATCAGCTTTCCTCCCACAGTGTACACAATGGGCACTTCCCCTAATGAACTTGTTCTAAAAGAATGGTTTCCAGCGTGGACCGAACTGCCTCAACCATGGCAGGCTCTCCTGTGGTCTCTAAGGATTTCCTCTCTGAAAACACGGCACTTTTACCCGAAGAACTCTGCTTTAGTTGCAGGTGGAACACAAACTGCATTTGTCCCACACTTTATACAAAGGGCCCTTCCCCGAAGGAGTCTACAGGGTGTATGCAGGGTGTCCCACGTGCAGTGAACTGCCTCAACGAAGGGAGGCTCTCGTAAGGACTGTAAGCATTTCCTCTCCCAATACACGCAGTTTTACCCAAAGAATTCTGCTTTAGTTGCAGGTGGAACACAAGCAGCTTTTCTCCCACAGTGTACCCAATGAGCCTTTGCCCGAAAGAATATCTATACTCAAGGGGTCCCGCGTGGAGTGAAATGCCTAAAGCAAGCAGGCTCTAGTGAGGCCTCTAAGCATTTCCTCTCCAAAAACACGGCAGTTTTACCCAAGAAACTCTGCGTTAGTTGCAGGTGGAACACAAGCAGCATTACTCCCAGTGTGTAATCTTTGGGCTCTTCCACGAATGAATTTCTTTATGCAGGGATTCCCACGTGGATCGAACTGCCTCAACCGTGGCAGGCTGTAGGGAGGTCTCTAAGAATATCCTATCCCAAAACACACAGGTTTAACGGTAGAACTCTGCTTTAGTTGCAGATGTAAGACAAGCAGCTTTTCTCCCACTGTGTACTCTTTGGGCTCTTCCACGAATGAACTTCTATATGCAGGGTTTCCGACGTGGAGCGAACTGCCTCAACCAAGGCAGGCTGTAGCGAGGACTGTAAGCATTTCCTCTCCCAAGACACGGCAGTTTTACCAAAGAATTCTGCTTTAGTTGCAGGTGGAACACAAGCAGCATTTCTCCCACTGTGTACTCTTTGGGCTCTTCCACGAATGAACTTCTTTATGCAGGGATTCCCACGTGGAGCGAACTGCCTCAACCAAGGCAGGCTGTAGCGAAGACTGTAAGCATTTCCTCTCCCAAAACACGCAGTTTTACACGAAGAACCCTGCTTTAGTTGCAGGGGGAACAGCATCAGCTTTCCTCCCACAGTGTACACAATGGGCACTTCCCCTAATGAACTTGTTCTAAAAGAATGGTTTCCAGCGTGGACCGAACTGCCTCAACCATGGCAGGCTCTCCTGTGGTCTCTAAGGATTTCCTCTCTGAAAACACGGCACTTTTACCCGAAGAACTCTGCTTTAGTTGCAGGTGGAACACAAACAGCATTTGTCCCACACTTTATACAAAGGGCCCTTCCCCGAAGGAGTCTACAGGGTGTATGCAGGGTGTCCCACGTGCAGTGAACTGCCTCAACGAAGGGAGGCTCTCGTAAGGACTGTAAGCATTTCCTCTCCCAATACACGCAGTTTTACCCAAAAAATTCTGCTTTAGTTGCAGGTGGAACACAGGCAGCTTTTCTCCCACAGTGTACCCAATGAGCCTTTGCCCGAAAGAATATCTATACTCAAGGGGTCCCGCGTGGAGTGAAATGCCTAAAGCAAGCAGGCTCTAGTGAGGCCTCTAAGCATTTCCTCTCCAAAAACACGGCAGTTTTACCCAAGAAACTCTGCGTTAGTTGCAGGTGGAACACAAGCAGCATTTCTCCCACTGTGTACTCTTGGGTTCTTCCACGAATGAACTTCTTTATGAAGGGATTCCCACGTGGAGCGAACTGCCTCAACCATGGCAGGCTGTAGCGAGGACTGTAAGCATATCCTCTCCCAAACCAGGCAGTTTTACCCGAAGAACTCTGCTTTAGTTGCAGGTGGAACACAAGCAGCATTTCTCCCACTGTGTACTCTTTGGGCTCTTACACGAATGAACTTCTTTATGCAGGGATTCCCACGAGGAGCGAACTGCCTCCACCATGGCAGGCTGTAGCGAGGACTGTAAGCATATCCTCTCCCAAACCACGCAGTTTTAACGCTAGAACTCTGCTTTAGTTGCAGGTGGAACACAAGCAGCATTTCTCCCACTGTGTACTCTTTGGTCTCTTCACGAATGAACTTGTATATGCAGGGTTTCCCACGTGGAGCGAACTGCCTCAACCATGGCAGGCTGTAGCGAGGACTGTAAGCATATCCTCTCCCAAGCCTCGCAGTTTTAATGCTAGAAGTCTGCTTTACTTGCAGGCCTAACACAAGCAGCTTTTCTCCCACTGTGTACTCTTTGGGCTCTTCCACGAATGAACTTCTATATGCAGGGTTTCCGACGTGGAGCGAACTGCCTCAACCAAGGCAGGCTGTAGCGAGGACTGTAAGCATTTCCTCTTCCAAGACACGGCAGTTTTACCAAAGAATTCTGCTTTAGTTGCAGGTGGAACACAAGCAGCATTTCTCCCACTGTGTACTCTTTGGGCTCTTCCACGAATGAACTTCTTTATGCAGGGATTCCCACGTGGAGCGAACTGCCTCAACCAAGGCAGGCTGTAGCGAAGACTGTAAGCATTTCCTCTCCCAAAACACGCAGTTTTACACGAAGAACTCTGCTTTAGTTGCAGGGGGAACACCATCAGCTTTCCTCCCACAGTGTACACAATGGGCACTTCCCCTAATGAACTTGTTCTAAAAGAATGGTTTCCAGCGTGGACCGAACTGCCTCAACCATGGCAGGCTCTCCTGTGGTCTCTAAGGATTTCCTCTCTGAAAACACGGCACTTTTACCCGAAGAACTCTGCTTTAGTTGCAGGTGGAACACAAGCTGCATTTGTCCCACACTTTATACAAAGGGCCCTTCCCCGAAGGAGTCTACAGGGTGTATGCAGGGTGTCCCACGTGCAGTGAACTGCCTCAACGAAGGGAGGCTCTCGTAAGGACTGTAAGCATTTCCTCTCCCAATACACGCAGTTTTACCCAAAGAATTCTGCTTTAGTTGCAGGTGGAACACAAGCAGCTTTTCTCCCACAGTGTACCCAATGAGCCTTTGCCCGAAAGAATATCTATACTCAAGGGGTCCCGCGTGGAGTGAAATGCCTAAAGCAAGCAGGCTCTAGTGAGGCCTCTAAGCATTTCCTCTCCAAAAACACGGCAGTTTTACCCAAGAAACTCTGCGTTAGTTGCAGGTGGAACACAAGCAGCATTTCTCCCACTGTGTACTCTTTGGGCTCTTACACGAATGAACTTCTTTATGCAGGGATTCCCACGAGGATCGAACTGCCTCCACCATGGCAGGCTGTAGCGAGGACTGTAAGCATATCCTCTCCCAAACCACCCAGTTTTAACGCTAGAACTCTGCTTTACTTGCAGGCGTAACACAAGCAGCTTTTCTCCCACTGTGTACTCTTTGGGCTCTTCCACGAATGAACTTCTATATGCAGGGTTTCCGACGTGGAGCGAACTGCCTCAACCAAGGCAGGCTGTAGCGAGGACTGTAAGCATTTCCTCTTCCAAAACACGGCAGTTTTACCAAAGAATTCTGCTTTAGTTGCAGGTGGAACACAAGCAGCATTTATCCCACTGTGTACTCTTGGGTTCTTCCACGAATGAACTATTTTATGCAGGGATTCCCACGTGGAGCGAACTGCCTCCACCATGGCAGGCTGTAGCGAGGACTGTAAGCATATCCTCTCCCAAGCCTCGCTGTTTTAATGCTAGAAGTCTGCTTTACTTGCAGGCGTAACACAAGCAGCTTTTCTCCCACTGTGTACACTTTGGGCTCTTCCACGAATGAACTTCTATATGCAGGGTTTCCGACGTGGAGCGAACTGCCTCAACCAAGGCAGGCTGTATCGAGGACTGTAAGCATTTCCTCTTCCAAAACACGGCAGTTTTACCAAAGAATTCTGCTTTACTTGCAGGTGGAACACAAGCAGCATTTCTCCCACTGTGTACTCTTGGGTTCGTCCACGAATGAACTTCTTTATGCAGGGATTCCCACGTGGAGCGAACTGCCTCAACCATGGCAGGCTATAGCGAGGACTGCAAGCATATCCTCTCCCAAACCAGGCAGTTTTACCCGAAGAACTCTGCTTTAGTTGCAGGTGGAACACAAGCAGCATTTCTCCCACTGTGTACTCTTTGGGCTCTTACACGAATGAACTTCTTTATGCAGGGATTCCCACGAGGAGCGAACTGCCTCCACCATGGCAGGCTGTAGCGAGGACTGTAAGCATATTCTCTCCCAAACCACGCAGTTTTAACGCTAGAACTCTGCTTTAGTTGCAGGTGAAACACAAGCAGCATTTCTCCCACTGTGTACTCTTTGGTCTCTTCACGAATGAACTTGTATATGCAGGGTTTCCCACGTGGAGCGAACTGCCTCAACCATGGCAGGCTGTAGCGAGGACTGTAAGCATATCCTCTCCCAAGCCTCGCAGTTTTAATGCTAGAAGTCTGCTTTACTTGCAGGCCTAACACAAGCAGCTTTTCTCCCACTGTGTACTCTTTGGGCTCTTCCACGAATGAACTTCTATATGCAGGGTTTCCGACGTGGAGCGAACTGCCTCAACCAAGGCAGGCTGTAGCGAGGACTGTAAGCATTTCCTCTTCCAAAACACAGCAGTTTTACCAAAGAATTCTGCTTTAGTTGCAGGGGGAACACAAGCAGCATTTCTTCCACTGTGTACTCTTTGGGCTCTTCCACGAATGAACTTCTTTATGCAGGGATTCAAACGTGGAGCGAACTGCCTCAACCAAGGCAGGCTGTAGAGAAGACTGTAAGCATTTCCTCTCCCAAAACACGCAGTTTTACACGAAGAACTCTGCTTTAGTTGCAGGGGGAACACCATCAGCTTTCCTCCCACAGTGCACACAATGGGCACTTCCCCTAATGAACTTGTTCTAAAAGAATGGTTTCCAGCGTGGACCGAACTGCCTCAACCATGGAAGGCTCTCCTGTGGTCTCTAAGGATTTCCTCTCTGAAAACACGGCACTTTTACCCGAAGAACTCTGCTTTAGTTGCAGGTGGAACACAAACTGCATTTGTCCCACACTTTATACAAAGGGCCCTTCCCCGAAGGAGTCTACAGGGTGTATGCAGGGTGTCCCACGTGCAGTGAACTGCCTCAACGAAGGGAGGCTCTCGTAAGGACTGTAAGCATTTCCTCTCCCAATACACGCAGTTTTACCCAAAGAATTCTGCTTTAGTTGCAGGTGGAACACAAGCAGCTTTTCTCCCACAGTGTACCCAATGAGCCTTTGCCCGAAAGAATATCTATACTCAAGGGGTCCCGCGTGGAGTGAAATGCCTAAAGCAAGCAGGCTCTAGTGAGGCCTCTAAGCATTTCCTCTCCAAAAACCCGGCAGTTTTACCCAAGAAACTCTGCGTTAGTTGCAGGTGGAACACAAGCAGCATTACTCCCAGTGTGTAATCTTTGGGCTCTTCCACGAATGAATTTCTTTATGCAGGGATTCCCACGTGGATCGAACTGCCTCAACCGTGGCAGGCTGTAGCGAGAACTCTAAGAATATCCTATCCCAAAACACACAGGTTTAATGGTAGGACTCTGCTTTAGTTGCAGAGGTAAGACAAGCAGCTTTTCTCCCACTGTGTACTCTTTGGGCTCTTAAACGAATGAACTTCTATATGCAGGGTTTCCGACGTGGAGCGAACTGCCTCAACCAAGGCAGGCTGTAGCGAGGACTGTAAGCATTTCCTCTTCCAAAACATGGCAGTTTTACCAAAGAATTCTGCTTTAGTTGCAGGTGGCATACAAGCAGCATTTCTCCCACTGTGTACTCTTTGGGCTCTTACACGAATGAACTTCTTTATGCAGGGATTCCCACGAGGAGCGAACTGCCTCCACCACGGCAGGTTGTAGCGAGGACTGTAAGCATATCCTCTCCCAAGCCTCGCAGTTTTAATGCTAGAAGTCTGCTTTACTTGCAGGCGTAACACAATCAGCTTTTCTCCCACTGTGTACTCTTTGGCCTCTTCCACGAATGAACTTCTATATGCAGGGTTTCCGACGTGGAGCGAACTGCCTCAACCAAGGCAGGCTGTAGCGAGGACTGTAAGCATTTCCTCTTCCAAAACATGGCAGTTTTACCAAAGAATTCTGGTTTACTTGCAGGTGGAACACAAGCAGCATTTCTCCCACTGTGTACTCTTTGGGCTCTTCCACGAATGAACTTCTTTATGCAGGGATTCCCACGTGTAGCGAACTGCCTCAACCAAGGCAGGCTGTAGCGAATACTGTAAGCATTTCCTCTCCCAAAACATGCAGTTTTACACGAATAACTCTGCTTTAGTTGCAGGGGGAACACCATCAGCTTTCCTCCCACAGTGTACACAATGGGCACTTCCCCTAATGAACTTGTTCTAAAAGAATGGTTTCCAGCGTGGACCGAACTGCCTCAACCATGGCAGGCTCTCCTGTGGTCTCTAAGGATTTCCTCTCTGAAAACACGGCACTTTTACCCGAAGAACTCTGCTTTAGTTGCAGGTGGAACACAAGCTGCATTTGTCCCACACTTCATACAAAGGGCCCTTCCCAGAAGGAGTCTACAGGGTTTATGCAGGGTGTCCCACGTGCATAGAACTGCCTCAACGAAGGGAGGCTCTCGTAAGGACTGTAAGCATTTCCTCTCCCAATACACGCAGTTTTACCCAAAGAATTCTGCTTTAGTTGCAGGTGGAACACAAGCAGCTTTTCTCCCACAGTGTACCCAATGAGCCTTTGCCCGAAAGAATATCTATACTCAAGGGGTCCCGCGTGGAGTGAAATGCCTAAAGCAAGCAGGCTCTAGTGAGGCCTCTAAGCATTTCCTCTCCAAAAACACGGCAGTTTTACCCAAGAAACTCTGCGTTACTTGCAGGTGGAACACAAGCAGCATTACTCCCAGTGTGTAATATTTGGGCTCTTCCACGAATGAATTTCTTTATGCAGGGATTCCCATGTGGATCGAACTGCCTCAACCGTGGCAGGCTGTAGCGAGGACTCTAAGAATATCCTATCCCAAAACACACAGGTTTAACGGTAGAACTCTGCTTTAGTTGCAGAGGTAAGACAAGCAGCTTTTCTCCCACTGTGTACTCTTTGGGCTCTTCCACGAATGAACTTCTATATGCAGGGTTTCCGACGTGGAGCGAACTGCCTCAACCAAGGCAGGCTGTATCGAGGACTGTAAGCATTTCCTCTTCCAAAACACGGCAGTTTTACCAAAGAATTCTGCTTTACTTGCAGGTGGAACACAAGCAGCATTTCTCCCACTGTGTACTCTTGGGTTCGTCCACGAATGAACTTCTTTATGCAGGGATTCCCACGTGGAGCGAACTGCTTCAACCATGGCAGGCTATAGCGAGGACTGCAAGCATATCCTCTCCCAAACCAGGCAGTTTTACCCGAAGAACTCTGCTTTAGTTGCAGGTGGAACACAAGCAGCATTTCTCCCACTGTGTACTCTTTGGGCTCTTACACGAATGAACTTCTTTATGCAGGGATTCCCACGAGGAGCGAACTGCCTCCACCATGGCAGGCTGTAGCGAGGACTGTAAGCATATCCTCTCCCAAACCACGCAGTTTTAACGCTAGAACTCTGCTTTAGTTGCAGGTGAAACACAAGCAGCATTTCTCCCACTGTGTACTCTTTGGTCTCTTCACGAATGAACTTGTATATGCAGGGTTTCCCACGTGGAGCGAACTGCCTCAACCATGGCAGGCTGTAGCGAGGACTGTAAGCATATCCTCTCCCAAGCCTCGCAGTTTTAATGCTAGAAGTCTGCTTTACTTGCAGGCCTAACACAAGCAGCTTTTCTCCCACTGTGTACTCTTTGGGCTCTTCCACGAATGAACTTCTATATGCAGGGTTTCTGACGTGGAGCGAACTGCCTCAACCAAGGCAGGCTGTAGCGAGGACTGTAAGCATTTCCTCTTCCAAAACACAGCAGTTTTACCAAAGAATTCTGCTTTAGTTGCAGGTGGAACACAAGCAGCATTTCTCCCACTGTGTACTCTTTGGGCTCTTCCACGAATGAACTTCTTTATGCAGGGATTCCCACGTGGAGCGAACTGCCTCAACCAAGGCAGGCTGTAGCGAAGACTGTAAGCATTTCCTCTCCCAAAACACGCAGTTTTACACGAAGAACTCTGCTTTAGTTGCAGGGGGAACACCATCAGCTTTCCTCCCACAGTGTACACAATGGGCACTTCCCCTAATGAACTTGTTCTAAAAGAATGGTTTCCAGCGTGGACCGAACTGCCTCAACCATGGCAGGCTCTCCTGTGGTCTCTAAGGATTTCCTCTCTGAAAACACGGCACTTTTACCCGAAGAACTCTGCTTTAGTTGCAGGTGGAACACAAACTGCATTTGTCCCACACTTTATACAAAGGGCCCTTCCCCGAAGGAGTCTACAGGGTGTATGCAGGGTGTCCCACGTGCAGTGAACTGCCTCAACGAAGGGAGGCTCTCGTAAGGACTGTAAGCATTTCCTCTCCCAATACACGCAGTTTTACCCAAAGAATTCTGCTTTAGTTGCAGGTGGAACACAAGCAGCTTTTCTCCCACAGTGTACCCAATGAGCCTTTGCCCGAAAGAATATCTATACTCAAGGGGTCCCGCGTGGAGTGAAATACCTAAAGCAAGCAGGCTCTAGTGAGGCCTCTAAGCATTTCCTCTCCAAAAACACGGCAGTTTTACCCAAGAAACTCTGCGTTAGTTGCAGGTGGAACACAAGCAGCATTACTCCCAGTGTGTAATCTTTGGGCTCTTCCACGAATGAATTTCTTTATGCAGGGATTCCCACGTGGATCGAACTGCCTCAACCGTGGCAGGCTGTAGCGAGAACTCTAAGAATATCCTATCCCAAAACACACAGGTTTAATGGTAGGACTCTGCTTTAGTTGCAGAGGTAAGACCAGCAGCTTTTCTCCCACTGTGTACTCTTTGGGCTCTTAAACGAATGAACTTCTATATGCAGGGTTTCCGACGTGGAGCGAACTGCCTCAACCAAGGCAGGCTGTAGCGAGGACTGTAAGCATTTCCTCTTCCAAAACACGGCAGTTTTACCAAAGAATTCTGCTTTAGTTGCAGGTGGCATACAAGCAGCATTACTCCCACTGTGTACTCTTTGGGCTCTTACACGAATGAACTTCTTTATGCAGGGATTCCCACGAGGAGCGAACTGCCTCCACCACGGCAGGTTGTAGCGAGGACTGTAAGCATATCCTCTACCAAATCACGCAGGTTTACCCGAAGAACTCTGCTTTAGTTGCAGGGGGAACACAAGCATCTTTTCTCCCACAGTGTACAAAATGCGGACTTCCCCTAAAGAACTTGTTCTATAAGAATGTTTTCCCGCGTGGAGCGAACTGCCTCAGACATGGCAGGCACTACTGTGGTCTCTAAGGATTTCCTCTCTGATAACACGGCACTTTTACCAGAAGAACTCTGCTTTAGTTGCAGGTGGAACACAAGCTGCATTTGTCCCACACTTTATACAAAGGGCCCTTCCCCGAAAGAGTCTACAGGGTGTATGCAGGGTGTCCCACGTGCAGTGAACTGCCTCAACGAAGGGAGGCTCTCGTAAGGACTGTAAGCATTTCCTCTCCCAATACACGCAGTTTTATCCAAAGAATTCTGCTTTAGTTGCAGGTGGAACACAAGCAGCTTTTCTCCCACAGTGTACCCAATGAGCCTTTGCCCGAAAGAATCTCTATACTCAAGGGGTCCCGCGTGGAGTGAAATGCCTAAAGCAAGCAGGCTCTAGTGAGGCCTCTAAGCATTTCCTCTCCAAAAAGACGGGAGTTTTACCCAAGAAACTCTGCGTTAGTTGCAGGTGGAACACAAGCAGCATTACTCCCAGTGTGTAATCTTTGGGCTCTTCCACGAATGAATTTCTTTATGCAGGGATTCCCACGTGGATTGAACTGCCTCAACCGTGGCAGGCTGTAGCGAGGACTCTAAGAATATCCTATCCCAAAACACACAGGTTTAACGGTAGAACTCTGCTTTAGTTGCAGAGGTAACACAAGCAGCTTTTCTCCCACTGTGTACTCTTTGGGCTCTTCCACGAATGAACTTCTATATGCAGGGTTTCCGACGTGGAGCGAACTGCCTCAACCAAGGCAGGCTGTAGCGAGGACTGTAAGCATTTCCTCTTCCATAACACGGCAGTTTTACCAAAGAATTCTGCTTTAGTTGCAGGTGGAACACAAGCAGCATTTCTCCCACTGTGTACTCTTTGGGCTCTTCCACGAATGAACTTCTTTATGCAGGGATTCCCACGTGGAGCGAACTGCCTCAACCAAGGCAGGCTGTAGCGAAGACTGTAAGCATTTCCTCTCCCAAAACACGCAGTTTTACACGAAGAACCCTGCTTTAGTTGCAGGGGGAACAGCATCAGCTTTCCTCCCACAGTGTACACAATGGGCACTTCCCCTAATGAACTTGTTCTAAAAGAATGGTTTCCAGCGTGGAGCGAACTGCCTCAACCATGGCAGGCTCTCCTGTGGTCTCTAAGGATTTCCTCTCTGAAAACACGGCACTTTTACCCGAAGAACTCTGCTTTAGTTGCAGGTGGAACACAAGCTGCATTTGTCCCACACTTTATACAAAGGGCCCTTCCCCGAAGGAGTCTACAGGGTGTATGCAGGGTGTCCCACGTGCAGTGAACTGCCTCAACGAAGGGAGGCTCTCGTAAGGACTGTAAGCATTTCCTCTCCCAATACACGCAGTTTTACCGAAAAAATTCTGCTTTAGTTGCAGGTGGAACACAGGCAGCTTTTCTCCCACAGTGTACCCAATGAGCCTTTGCCCGAAAGAATATCTATACTCAAGGGGTCCCGCGTGGAGTGAAATGCCTAAAGCAAGCAGGCTCTAGTGAGGCCTCTAAGCATTTCCTCTCCAAAAACACGGCAGTTTTACCCAAGAAACTCTGCGTTAGTTGCAGGTGGAACACAAGCAGCATTTCTCCCACTGTGTACTCTTTGGGCTCTTACACGAATGAACTTCTTTATGCAGGGATTCCCACGAGGAGCGAACTGCCTCCACCATGGCAGGCTGTAGCGAGGACTGTAAGCATATCCTCTCCCAAACCACGCAGTTTTAACGCTAGAACTCTGCTTTACTTGCAGGCGTAACACAAGCAGCTTTTCTCCCACTGTGTACTCTTTGGGCTCTTCCACGAATGAACTTCTATATGCAGGGTTTCCGACGTGGAGCGAACTGCCTCAACCAAGGCAGGCTGTAGCGAGGACTGTAAGCATTTCCTCTTCCAAAACACGGCAGTTTTACCAAAGAATTCTGCTTTCGTTGCAGGTGGGACACAAGCAGCATTTATCCCACTGTGTACTCTTGGGTTCTTCCACGAATGAACTATTTTATGCAGGGATTCCCACGTGGAGCGAACTGCCTCCACCATGGCAGGCTGTAGCGAGGACTGTAAGCATATCCTCTCCCAAGCCTCGCAGTTTTAATGCTAGAAGTCTGCTTTACTTGCAGGCGTAACACAAGCAGCTTTTCTCCCACTGTGTACTCTTTGGGCTCTTCCACGAATGAACTTCTATATGCAGGGTTTCCGACGTGGAGCGAACTGCCTCAACCAAGGCAGGCTGTAGCGAGGACTGTAAGCATTTCCTCTTCCAAAACATGGCAGTTTTACCAAAGAATTCTGCTTTACTTGCAGGTGGAACACAAGCAGCATTTCTCCCACTGTGTACTCTTTGGGCTCTTCCACGAATGAACTTCTTTATGCAGGTATTCCCACGTGTAGCGAACTGCCTCAACCAAGGCAGGCTGTAGCGAATACTGTAAGCATTTCCTCTCCCAAAACATGCAGTTTTACACGAATAACTCTGCTTTAGTTGCAGGGGGAACACCATCAGCTTTCCTCCCACAGTGTACACAATGGGCACTTCCCCTAATGAACTTGTTCTAAAAGAATGGTTTCCAGCGTGGACCGAACTGCCTCAACCATGGCAGGCTCTCCTGTGGTCTCTAAGGATTTCCTCTCTGAAAACACGGCACTTTTACCCGAAGAACTCTGCTTTAGTTGCAGGTGGAACACAAGCTGCATTTGTCCCACACTTCATACAAAGGGCCCTTCCCAGAAGGAGTCTACAGGGTGTATGCAGGGTGTCCCACGTGCAGTGAACTGCCTCAAAGAAGGGAGGCTCTCGTAAGGACTGTAAGCATTTCCTCTCCCAATACACGCAGTTTTATCCAAAGAATTCTGCTTTAGTTGCAGGTGGAACACAAGCAGCTTTTCTCCCACAGTGTACCCAATGAGCCTTTGCCCGAAAGAATATCTATACTCAAGGGGTCCCGCGTGGAGTGAAATGCCTAAAGCAAGCAGGCTCTAGTGAGGCCTCTAAGCATTTCCTCTCCAAAAACACGGCAGTTTTACCCAAGAAACTCTGCGTTAGTTGCAGGTGGAACACAAGCAGCATTACTCCCAGTGTGTAATCTTTGGGCTCTTCCACGAATGAATTTCTTTATGCAGGGATTCCCACGTGGATCGAACTGCCTCAACCGTGGCAGGCTGTAGCGAGGACTCTAAGAATATCCTATCCCAAAACAAACAGGTTTAACGGTAGAACTCTGCTTTAGTTGCAGAGGTAACACAAGCAGCTTTTCTCCCACTGTGTACTCTTTGGGCTCTTCCACGAATGAACTTCTATATGCAGGGTTTCCGACGTGGAGCGAACTGCCTCAACCAAGGCAGGCTGTAGCGAGGACTGTAAGCATTTCCTCTTCCAAAACACGGCAGTTTTACCAAAGAATTCTGCTTTACTTGCAGGTGGAACACAAGCAGCATTTCTCCCACTGTGTACTCTTTGGGCTCTTCCACGAATGAACTTCTTTATGCAGGGATTCCCACGTGGAGCGAACTGCCTCAACCAAGGCAGGCTATAGCGAAGACTGTAAGCATTTCCTCTCCCAAAACACGCAGTTTTACACGAAGAACTCTGCTTTAGTTGCAGGGGGAACACCATCAGCTTTCCTCCCACAGTGTACACAATGGGCACTTCCCCTAATGAACTTGTTCTAAAAGAATGGTTTCCAGCGTGGACCGAACTGCCTCAACCATGGCAGGCTCTCCTGTGGTCTCTAAGGATTTCCTCTCTGAAAACACGGCACTTTTACCCGAAGAACTCTGCTTTAGTTGCAGGTGGAACACAAGCTGCATTTGTCCCACACTTTATACAAAGGGCCCTTCCCCGAAGGAGTCTACAGGGTGTATGCAGGGTGTCCCACGTGCAGTGAACTGCCTCAACGAAGGGAGGCTCTCGTAAGGACTGTAAGCATTTCCTCTCCCAATACACGCAGTTTTACCCAAAGAATTCTGCTTTAGTTGCAGGTGGAACACAAGCAGCTTTTCTCCCACTGTGTACTCTTTGGGCTCTTCCACGAATGAACTTCTTTATGCAGGGATTCCCACGTGGAGCGAACTGCCTCAACCAAGGCAGGCTGTAGCGAAGACTGTAAGCATTTCCTCTCCCAAAACACGCAGTTTTACACGAAGAACCCTGCTTTAGTTGCAGGGGGAACAGCATCAGCTTTCCTCCCACAGTGTACACAATGGGCACTTCCCCTAATGAACTTGTTCTAAAAGAATGGTTTCCAGCGTGGAGCGAACTGCCTCAACCATGGCAGGCTCTCCTGTGGTCTCTAAGGATTTCCTCTCTGAAAACACGGCACTTTTACCCGAAGAACTCTGCTTTAGTTGCAGGTGGAACACAAGCTGCATTTGTCCCACACTTTATACAAAGGGCCCTTCCCCGAAGGAGTCTACAGGGTGTATGCAGGGTGTCCCACGTGCAGTGAACTGCCTCAACGAAGGGAGGCTCTCGTAAGGACTGTAAGCATTTCCTCTCCCAATACACGCAGTTTTACCGAAAAAATTCTGCTTTAGTTGCAGGTGGAACACAGGCAGCTTTTCTCCCACAGTGTACCCAATGAGCCTTTGCCCGAAAGAATATCTATACTCAAGGGGTCCCGCGTGGAGTGAAATGCCTAAAGCAAGCAGGCTCTAGTGAGGCCTCTAAGCATTTCCTCTCCAAAAACACGGCAGTTTTACCCAAGAAACTCTGCGTTAGTTGCAGGTGGAACACAAGCAGCATTTCTCCCACTGTGTACTCTTTGGGCTCTTACACGAATGAACTTCTTTATGCAGGGATTCCCACGAGGAGCGAACTGCCTCCACCATGGCAGGCTGTAGCGAGGACTGTAAGCATATCCTCTCCCAAACCACGCAGTTTTAACGCTAGAACTCTGCTTTACTTGCAGGCGTAACACAAGCAGCTTTTCTCCCACTGTGTACTCTTTGGGCTCTTCCACGAATGAACTTCTATATGCAGGGTTTCCGACGTGGAGCGAACTGCCTCAACCAAGGCAGGCTGTAGCGAGGACTGTAAGCATTTCCTCTTCCAAAACACGGCAGTTTTACCAAAGAATTCTGCTTTCGTTGCAGGTGGGACACAAGCAGCATTTATCCCACTGTGTACTCTTGGGTTCTTCCACGAATGAACTATTTTATGCAGGGATTCCCACGTGGAGCGAACTGCCTCCACCATGGCAGGCTGTAGCGAGGACTGTAAGCATATCCTCTCCCAAGCCTCGCAGTTTTAATGCTAGAAGTCTGCTTTACTTGCAGGCGTAACACAAGCAGCTTTTCTCCCACTGTGTACTCTTTGGGCTCTTCCACGAATGAACTTCTATATGCAGGGTTTCCGACGTGGAGCGAACTGCCTCAACCAAGGCAGGCTGTAGCGAGGACTGTAAGCATTTCCTCTTCCAAAACATGGCAGTTTTACCAAAGAATTCTGCTTTACTTGCAGGTGGAACACAAGCAGCATTTCTCCCACTGTGTACTCTTTGGGCTCTTCCACGAATGAACTTCTTTATGCAGGTATTCCCACGTGTAGCGAACTGCCTCAACCAAGGCAGGCTGTAGCGAATACTGTAAGCATTTCCTCTCCCAAAACATGCAGTTTTACACGAATAACTCTGCTTTAGTTGCAGGGGGAACACCATCAGCTTTCCTCCCACAGTGTACACAATGGGCACTTCCCCTAATGAACTTGTTCTAAAAGAATGGTTTCCAGCGTGGACCGAACTGCCTCAACCATGGCAGGCTCTCCTGTGGTCTCTAAGGATTTCCTCTCTGAAAACACGGCACTTTTACCCGAAGAACTCTGCTTTAGTTGCAGGTGGAACACAAGCTGCATTTGTCCCACACTTCATACAAAGGGCCCTTCCCAGAAGGAGTCTACAGGGTGTATGCAGGGTGTCCCACGTGCAGTGAACTGCCTCAAAGAAGGGAGGCTCTCGTAAGGACTGTAAGCATTTCCTCTCCCAATACACGCAGTTTTATCCAAAGAATTCTGCTTTAGTTGCAGGTGGAACACAAGCAGCTTTTCTCCCACAGTGTACCCAATGAGCCTTTGCCCGAAAGAATATCTATACTCAAGGGGTCCCGCGTGGAGTGAAATGCCTAAAGCAAGCAGGCTCTAGTGAGGCCTCTAAGCATTTCCTCTCCAAAAACACGGCAGTTTTACCCAAGAAACTCTGCGTTAGTTGCAGGTGGAACACAAGCAGCATTACTCCCAGTGTGTAATCTTTGGGCTCTTCCACGAATGAATTTCTTTATGCAGGGATTCCCACGTGGATCGAACTGCCTCAACCGTGGCAGGCTGTAGCGAGGACTCTAAGAATATCCTATCCCAAAACAAACAGGTTTAACGGTAGAACTCTGCTTTAGTTGCAGAGGTAACACAAGCAGCTTTTCTCCCACTGTGTACTCTTTGGGCTCTTCCACGAATGAACTTCTATATGCAGGGTTTCCGACGTGGAGCGAACTGCCTCAACCAAGGCAGGCTGTAGCGAGGACTGTAAGCATTTCCTCTTCCAAAACACGGCAGTTTTACCAAAGAATTCTGCTTTACTTGCAGGTGGAACACAAGCAGCATTTCTCCCACTGTGTACTCTTTGGGCTCTTCCACGAATGAACTTCTTTATGCAGGGATTCCCACGTGGAGCGAACTGCCTCAACCAAGGCAGGCTATAGCGAAGACTGTAAGCATTTCCTCTCCCAAAACACGCAGTTTTACACGAAGAACTCTGCTTTAGTTGCAGGGGGAACACCATCAGCTTTCCTCCCACAGTGTACACAATGGGCACTTCCCCTAATGAACTTGTTCTAAAAGAATGGTTTCCAGCGTGGACCGAACTGCCTCAACCATGGCAGGCTCTCCTGTGGTCTCTAAGGATTTCCTCTCTGAAAACACGGCACTTTTACCCGAAGAACTCTGCTTTAGTTGCAGGTGGAACACAAGCTGCATTTGTCCCACACTTTATACAAAGGGCCCTTCCCCGAAGGAGTCTACAGGGTGTATGCAGGGTGTCCCACGTGCAGTGAACTGCCTCAACGAAGGGAGGCTCTCGTAAGGACTGTAAGCATTTCCTCTCCCAATACACGCAGTTTTACCCAAAGAATTCTGCTTTAGTTGCAGGTGGAACACAAGCAGCTTTTCTCCCACAGTGTACCCAATGAGCCTTTGCCCGAAAGAATATCTATACTCAACGGGTCCCGCGTGGAGTGAAATGCCTAAAGCAAGCAGGCTCTAGTGAGGCCTCTAAGCATTTCCTCTCCAAAAACACGGCAGTTTTACCCAAGAAACTCTGCGTTAGTTGCAGGTGGAACACAAGCAGCATTACTCCCAGTGTGTAATCTTTGGGCTCTTCCACGAATGAATTTCTTTATGCAGGGATTCCCACGTGGATCGAACTGCCTCAACCGTGGCAGGCTGTAGCGAGGACTCTAAGAATATCCTATCCCAAAACACACAGATTTAACGGTAGAACTCTGCTTTAGTTGCAGAGGTAAGACAAGCAGCTTTTCTCCCACTGTGTACTCTTTGGGCTCTTCCACGAATGAACTTCTATATGCAGGGTTTCCGACGTGGAGCGAACTGCCTCAACCAAGGCAGGCTGTAGCGAGGACTGTAAGCATTTCCTCTTCCAAAACACGGCAGTTTTACCAAAGAATTCTGCTTTCGTTGCAGGTGGGACACAAGCAGCATTTATCCCACTGTGTACTCTTGGGTTCTTCCACGAATGAACTATTTTATGCAGGGATTCCCACGTGGAGCGAACTGCCTCCACCATGGCAGGCTGTAGCGAGGACTGTAAGCATATCCTCTCCCAAGCCTCGCAGTTTTAATGCTAGAAGTCTGCTTTACTTGCAGGCGTAAAACAAGCAGCTTTTCTCCCACTGTGTACTCTTTGGGCTCTTCCACGAATGAACTTCTATATGCAGGGTTTCCGACGTGGAGCGAACTGCCTCAACCAAGGCAGGCTGTAGCGAGGACTGTAAGCATTTCCTCTTCCAAAACATGGCAGTTTTACCAAAGAATTCTGCTTTACTTGCAGGTGGAACACAAGCAGCATTTCTCCCACTGTGTACTCTTTGGGCTCTTCCACGAATGAACTTCTTTATGCAGGTATTCCCACGTGTAGCGAACTGCCTCAACCAAGGCAGGCTGTAGCGAATACTGTAAGCATTTCCTCTCCCAAAACATGCAGTTTTACACGAATAACTCTGCTTTAGTTGCAGGGGGAACACCATCAGCTTTCCTCCCACAGTGTACACAATGGGCACTTCCCCTAATGAACTTGTTCTAAAAGAATGGTTTCCAGCGTGGACCGAACTGCCTCAACCATGGCAGGCTCTCCTGTGGTCTCTAAGGATTTCCTCTCTGAAAACACGGCACTTTTACCCGAAGAACTCTGCTTTAGTTGCAGGTGGAACACAAGCTGCATTTGTCCCACACTTCATACAAAGGGCCCTTCCCAGAAGGAGTCTACAGGGTGTATGCAGGGTGTCCCACGTGCAGTGAACTGCCTCAAAGAAGGGAGGCTCTCGTAAGGACTGTAAGCATTTCCTCTCCCAATACACGCAGTTTTATCCAAAGAATTCTGCTTTAGTTGCAGGTGGAACACAAGCAGCTTTTCTCCCACAGTGTACCCAATGAGCCTTTGCCCGAAAGAATATCTATACTCAAGGGGTCCCGCGTGGAGTGAAATGCCTAAAGCAAGCAGGCTCTAGTGAGGCCTCTAAGCATTTCCTCTCCAAAAACACGGCAGTTTTACCCAAGAAACTCTGCGTTAGTTGCAGGTGGAACACAAGCAGCATTACTCCCAGTGTGTAATCTTTGGGCTCTTCCACGAATGAATTTCTTTATGCAGGGATTCCCACGTGGATCGAACTGCCTCAACCGTGGCAGGCTGTAGCGAGGACTCTAAGAATATCCTATCCCAAAACAAACAGGTTTAACGGTAGAACTCTGCTTTAGTTGCAGAGGTAACACAAGCAGCTTTTCTCCCACTGTGTACTCTTTGGGCTCTTCCACGAATGAACTTCTATATGCAGGGTTTCCGACGTGGAGCGAACTGCCTCAACCAAGGCAGGCTGTAGCGAGGACTGTAAGCATTTCCTCTTCCAAAACACGGCAGTTTTACCAAAGAATTCTGCTTTACTTGCAGGTGGAACACAAGCAGCATTTCTCCCACTGTGTACTCTTTGGGCTCTTCCACGAATGAACTTCTTTATGCAGGGATTCCCACGTGGAGCGAACTGCCTCAACCAAGGCAGGCTATAGCGAAGACTGTAAGCATTTCCTCTCCCAAAACACGCAGTTTTACACGAAGAACTCTGCTTTAGTTGCAGGGGGAACACCATCAGCTTTCCTCCCACAGTGTACACAATGGGCACTTCCCCTAATGAACTTGTTCTAAAAGAATGGTTTCCAGCGTGGACCGAACTGCCTCAACCATGGCAGGCTCTCCTGTGGTCTCTAAGGATTTCCTCTCTGAAAACACGGCACTTTTACCCGAAGAACTCTGCTTTAGTTGCAGGTGGAACACAAGCTGCATTTGTCCCACACTTTATACAAAGGGCCCTTCCCCGAAGGAGTCTACAGGGTGTATGCAGGGTGTCCCACGTGCAGTGAACTGCCTCAACGAAGGGAGGCTCTCGTAAGGACTGTAAGCATTTCCTCTCCCAATACACGCAGTTTTACCCAAAGAATTCTGCTTTAGTTGCAGGTGGAACACAAGCAGCTTTTCTCCCACAGTGTACCCAATGAGCCTTTGCCCGAAAGAATATCTATACTCAACGGGTCCCGCGTGGAGTGAAATGCCTAAAGCAAGCAGGCTCTAGTGAGGCCTCTAAGCATTTCCTCTCCAAAAACACGGCAGTTTTACCCAAGAAACTCTGCGTTAGTTGCAGGTGGAACACAAGCAGCATTACTCCCAGTGTGTAATCTTTGGGCTCTTCAACGAATGAATTTCTTTATGCAGGGATTCCCACGTGGATCGAACTGCCTCAACCGTGGCAGGCTGTAGCGAGGACTCTAAGAATATCCTATCCCAAAACACACAGATTTAACGGTAGAACTCTACTTTAGTTGCAGAGGTAAGACAAGCAGCTTTTCTCCCACTGTGTACTCTTTGGGCTCTTCCACGAATGAACTTCTATATGCAGGGTTTCCGACGTGGAGCGAACTGCCTCAACCAAGGCAGGCTGTAGCGAGGACTGTAAGCATTTCCTCTCCCAAGACTCGGCAGTTTTACCAAAGAATTCTGCTTTAGTTGCAGGTGGAACACAAGCAGCATTTCTCCCACTGTGTACTCTTTGGGCTCTTCCACGAATGAATTTCTTTATGCAGGGATTCCCACGTGGAGCGAACTGCCTCAACCAAGGCAGGCTGTAGCGAAGACTGTAAGCATTTCCTCTCCCAAAACACGCAGTTTTACACGAAGAACTCTGCTTTAGTTGCAGGGGGAACACCATCAGCTTTCCTCCCACTGTGTACACAATGGGCACTTCCCCTAATGAACTTGTTCTAAAAGAATGGTTTCCAGCGTGGACCGAACTGCCTCAACCATGGCAGGCTCTCCTGTGGTCTCTAAGGATTTCCTCTCTGAAAACACGGCACTTTTACCCGAAGAACTCTGCTTTAGTTGCAGGTGGAACACAAGCTGCATTTGTCCCACACTTTATACAAAGGGCCCTTCCCCGAAGGAGTCTACAGGGTGTATGCAGGGTGTCCCACGTGCAAGTGAACTGCCTCAACGAAGGGAGGCTCTCGTAAGGACTGTAAGCATTTCCTCTCCCAATACACGCAGTTTTACCCAAAAAATTCTGCTTTAGTTGCAGGTGCAACACAAGCAGCTTTTCTCCAACAGTGTACCCAATGAGCCTTTGCCCGAAAGAATATCTATACTCAAGGGGTCCCGCGTGGAGTGAAATGCCTAAAGCAAGCAGGCTCTAGTGAGGCCTCTAAGCATTTCCTCTCCAAAAACACGGCAGTTTTACCCAAGAAACTCTGCGTTAGTTGCAGGTGGAACACAAGCAGCATTTCTCCCACTGTGTACTCTTTGGGCTCTTACACGAATGAACTTCTTTATGCAGGGATTCCCACGAGGAGCGAACTGCCTCCACCATGGCAGGCTGTAGCGAGGACTGTAAGCATATCCTCTCCCAAACCACGCAGTTTTAACGCTAGAACTCTGCTTTACTTGCAGGCGTAACACAAGCAGCTTTTCTCCCACTGTGTACTCTTTGGGCTCTTCCACGAATGAACTTCTATATGCAGGGTTTCCGACGTGGAGCGAACTGCCTCAACCAAGGCAGGCTGTAGCGAGGACTGTAAGCATTTCCTCTTCCAAAACACGGCAGTTTTACCAAAGAATTCTGCTTTCGTTGCAGGTGGGACACAAGCAGCATTTATCCCACTGTGTACTCTTGGGTTCTTCCACGAATGAACTATTTTATGCAGGGATTCCCACGTGGAGCGAACTGCCTCCACCATGGCAGGCTGTAGCGAGGACTGTAAGCATATCCTCTCCCAAGCCTCGCAGTTTTAATGCTAGAAGTCTGCTTTACTTGCAGGCGTAACACACGCAGCTTTTCTCCCACTGTGTACTCTTTGGGCTCTTCCACGAATGAACTTCTATATGCAGGGTTTCCGACGTGGAGCGAACTGCCTCAACCAAGGCAGGCTGTAGCGAGGACTGTAAGCATTTCCTCTTCCAAAACATGGCAGTTTTACCAAAGAATTCTGCTTTACTTGCAGGTGGAACACAAGCAGCATTTCTCCCACTGTGTACTCTTTGGGCTCTTCCACGAATGAACTTCTTTATGCAGGTATTCCCACGTGTAGCGAACTGCCTCAACCAAGGCAGGCTGTAGCGAATACTGTAAGCATTTCCTCTCCCAAAACATGCAGTTTTACACGAATAACTCTGCTTTAGTTGCAGGGGGAACACCATCAGCTTTCCTCCCACAGTGTACACAATGGGCACTTCCCCTAATGAACTTGTTCTAAAAGAATGGTTTCCAGCGTGGACCGAACTGCCTCAACCATGGCAGGCTCTCCTGTGGTCTCTAAGGATTTCCTCTCTGAAAACACGGCACTTTTACCCGAAGAACTCTGCTTTAGTTGCAGGTGGAACACAAGCTGCATTTGTCCCACACTTCATACAAAGGGCCCTTCCCAGAAGGAGTCTACAGGGTGTATGCAGGGTGTCCCACGTGCAGTGAACTGCCTCAACGAAGGGAGGCTCTCGTAAGGACTGTAAGCATTTCCTCTCCCAATACACGCAGGTTTACCCAAAGAATTCTGCTTTAGTTGCAGGTGGAACACAAGCAGCTTTTCTCCCACAGTGTACCCAATGAGCCTTTGCCCGAAAGAATATCTATACTCAAGGGGTCCCGCGTGGAGTGAAATGCCTAAAGCAAGCAGGCTCTAGTGAGGCCTCTAAGCATTTCCTCTCCAAAAACACGGCAGTTTTACCCAAGAAACTCTGCGTTAGTTGCAGGTGGAACACAAGCAGCATTACTCCCAGTGTGTAATCTTTGGGCTCTTCCACGAATGAATTTCTTTATGCAGGGATTCCCACGTGGATCGAACTGCCTCAACCGTGGCAGGCTGTAGCGAGGACTCTAAGAATATCCTATCCCAAAACAAACAGGTTTAACGGTAGAACTCTGCTTTAGTTGCAGAGGTAACACAAGCAGCTTTTCTCCCACTGTGTACTCTTTGGGCTCTTCCACGAATGAACTTCTATATGCAGGGTTTCCGACGTGGAGCGAACTGCCTCAACCAAGGCAGGCTGTAGCGAGGACTGTAAGCATTTCCTCTTCCAAAACACGGCAGTTTTACCAAAGAATTCTGCTTTACTTGCAGGTGGAACACAAGCAGCATTTCTCCCACTGTGTACTCTTTGGGCTCTTCCACGAATGAACTTCTTTATGCAGGGATTCCCACGTGGAGCGAACTGCCTCAACCAAGGCAGGCTATAGCGAAGACTGTAAGCATTTCCTCTCCCAAAACACGCAGTTTTACACGAAGAACTCTGCTTTAGTTGCAGGGGGAACACCATCAGCTTTCCTCCCACAGTGTACACAATGGGCACTTCCCCTAATGAACTTGTTCTAAAAGAATGGTTTCCAGCGTGGACCGAACTGCCTCAACCATGGCAGGCTCTCCTGTGGTCTCTAAGGATTTCCTCTCTGAAAACACGGCACTTTTACCCGAAGAACTCTGCTTTAGTTGCAGGTGGAACACAAGCTGCATTTGTCCCACACTTTATACAAAGGGCCCTTCCCCGAAGGAGTCTACAGGGTGTATGCAGGGTGTCCCACGTGCAGTGAACTGCCTCAACGAAGGGAGGCTCTCGTAAGGACTGTAAGCATTTCCTCTCCCAATACACGCAGTTTTACCCAAAGAATTCTGCTTTAGTTGCAGGTGGAACACAAGCAGCTTTTCTCCCACAGTGTACCCAATGAGCCTTTGCCCGAAAGAATATCTATACTCAACGGGTCCCGCGTGGAGTGAAATGCCTAAAGCAAGCAGGCTCTAGTGAGGCCTCTAAGCATTTCCTCTCCAAAAACACGGCAGTTTTACCCAAGAAACTCTGCGTTAGTTGCAGGTGGAACACAAGCAGCATTACTCCCAGTGTGTAATCTTTGGGCTCTTCAACGAATGAATTTCTTTATGCAGGGATTCCCACGTGGATCGAACTGCCTCAACCGTGGCAGGCTGTAGCGAGGACTCTAAGAATATCCTATCCCAAAACACACAGATTTAACGGTAGAACTCTACTTTAGTTGCAGAGGTAAGACAAGCAGCTTTTCTCCCACTGTGTACTCTTTGGGCTCTTCCACGAATGAACTTCTATATGCAGGGTTTCCGACGTGGAGCGAACTGCCTCAACCAAGGCAGGCTGTAGCGAGGACTGTAAGCATTTCCTCTCCCAAGACTCGGCAGTTTTACCAAAGAATTCTGCTTTAGTTGCAGGTGGAACACAAGCAGCATTTCTCCCACTGTGTACTCTTTGGGCTCTTCCACGAATGAATTTCTTTATGCAGGGATTCCCACGTGGAGCGAACTGCCTCAACCAAGGCAGGCTGTAGCGAAGACTGTAAGCATTTCCTCTCCCAAAACACGCAGTTTTACACGAAGAACTCTGCTTTAGTTGCAGGGGGAACACCATCAGCTTTCCTCCCACTGTGTACACAATGGGCACTTCCCCTAATGAACTTGTTCTAAAAGAATGGTTTCCAGCGTGGACCGAACTGCCTCAACCATGGCAGGCTCTCCTGTGGTCTCTAAGGATTTCCTCTCTGAAAACACGGCACTTTTACCCGAAGAACTCTGCTTTAGTTGCAGGTGGAACACAAGCTGCATTTGTCCCACACTTTATACAAAGGGCCCTTCCCCGAAGGAGTCTACAGGGTGTATGCAGGGTGTCCCACGTGCAAGTGAACTGCCTCAACGAAGGGAGGCTCTCGTAAGGACTGTAAGCATTTCCTCTCCCAATACACGCAGTTTTACCCAAAAAATTCTGCTTTAGTTGCAGGTGCAACACAAGCAGCTTTTCTCCAACAGTGTACCCAATGAGCCTTTGCCCGAAAGAATATCTATACTCAAGGGGTCCCGCGTGGAGTGAAATGCCTAAAGCAAGCAGGCTCTAGTGAGGCCTCTAAGCATTTCCTCTCCAAAAACACGGCAGTTTTACCCAAGAAACTCTGCGTTAGTTGCAGGTGGAACACAAGCAGCATTTCTCCCACTGTGTACTCTTTGGGCTCTTACACGAATGAACTTCTTTATGCAGGGATTCCCACGAGGAGCGAACTGCCTCCACCATGGCAGGCTGTAGCGAGGACTGTAAGCATATCCTCTCCCAAACCACGCAGTTTTAACGCTAGAACTCTGCTTTACTTGCAGGCGTAACACAAGCAGCTTTTCTCCCACTGTGTACTCTTTGGGCTCTTCCACGAATGAACTTCTATATGCAGGGTTTCCGACGTGGAGCGAACTGCCTCAACCAAGGCAGGCTGTAGCGAGGACTGTAAGCATTTCCTCTTCCAAAACACGGCAGTTTTACCAAAGAATTCTGCTTTCGTTGCAGGTGGGACACAAGCAGCATTTATCCCACTGTGTACTCTTGGGTTCTTCCACGAATGAACTATTTTATGCAGGGATTCCCACGTGGAGCGAACTGCCTCCACCATGGCAGGCTGTAGCGAGGACTGTAAGCATATCCTCTCCCAAGCCTCGCAGTTTTAATGCTAGAAGTCTGCTTTACTTGCAGGCGTAACACACGCAGCTTTTCTCCCACTGTGTACTCTTTGGGCTCTTCCACGAATGAACTTCTATATGCAGGGTTTCCGACGTGGAGCGAACTGCCTCAACCAAGGCAGGCTGTAGCGAGGACTGTAAGCATTTCCTCTTCCAAAACATGGCAGTTTTACCAAAGAATTCTGCTTTACTTGCAGGTGGAACACAAGCAGCATTTCTCCCACTGTGTACTCTTTGGGCTCTTCCACGAATGAACTTCTTTATGCAGGTATTCCCACGTGTAGCGAACTGCCTCAACCAAGGCAGGCTGTAGCGAATACTGTAAGCATTTCCTCTCCCAAAACATGCAGTTTTACACGAATAACTCTGCTTTAGTTGCAGGGGGAACACCATCAGCTTTCCTCCCACAGTGTACACAATGGGCACTTCCCCTAATGAACTTGTTCTAAAAGAATGGTTTCCAGCGTGGACCGAACTGCCTCAACCATGGCAGGCTCTCCTGTGGTCTCTAAGGATTTCCTCTCTGAAAACACGGCACTTTTACCCGAAGAACTCTGCTTTAGTTGCAGGTGGAACACAAGCTGCATTTGTCCCACACTTCATACAAAGGGCCCTTCCCAGAAGGAGTCTACAGGGTGTATGCAGGGTGTCCCACGTGCAGTGAACTGCCTCAACGAAGGGAGGCTCTCGTAAGGACTGTAAGCATTTCCTCTCCCAATACACGCAGGTTTACCCAAAGAATTCTGCTTTAGTTGCAGGTGGAACACAAGCAGCTTTTCTCCCACAGTGTACCCAATGAGCCTTTGCCCGAAAGAATATCTATACTCAAGGGGTCCCGCGTGGAGTGAAATGCCTAAAGCAAGCAGGCTCTAGTGAGGCCTCTAAGCATTTCCTCTCCAAAAACACGGCAGTTTTACCCAAGAAACTCTGCGTTACTTGCAGGTGGAACACAAGCAGCATTACTCCCAGTGTGTAATCTTTGGGCTCTTCCACGAATGAATTTCTTTATGCAGGGATTCCCATGTGGATCGAACTGCCTCAACCGTGGCAGGCTGTAGCGAGGACTCTAAGAATATCCTATCCCAAAACACACAGGTTTAACGGTAGAACTCTGCTTTAGTTGCAGAGGTAAGACAAGCAGCTTTTCTCCCACTGTGTACTCTTTGGGCTCTTCCACGAATGAACTTCTATATGCAGGGTTTCCGACGTGGAGCGAACTGCCTCAACCAAGGCAGGCTGTATCGAGGACTGTAAGCATTTCCTCTTCCAAAACACGGCAGTTTTACCAAAGAATTCTGCTTTACTTGCAGGTGGAACACAAGCAGCATTTCTCCCACTGTGTACTCTTGGGTTCGTCCACGAATGAACTTCTTTATGCAGGTATTCCCACGTGGAGCGAACTGCTTCAACCATGGCAGGCTATAGCGAGGACTGCAAGCATATCCTCTCCCAAACCAGGCAGTTTTACCCGAAGAACTCTGCTTTAGTTGCAGGTGGAACACAAGCAGCATTTCTCCCACTGTGTACTCTTTGGGCTCTTACACGAATGAACTTCTTTATGCAGGGATTCCCACGAGGAGCGAACTGCCTCCACCATGGCAGGCTGTAGCGAGGACTGTAAGCATATCCTCTCCCAAACCACGCAGTTTTAACGCTAGAACTCTGCTTTAGTTGCAGGTGAAACACAAGCAGCATTTCTCCCACTGTGTACTCTTTGGTCTCTTCACGAATGAACTTGTATATGCAGGGTTTCCCACGTGGAGCGAACTGCCTCAACCATGGCAGGCTGTAGCGAGGACTGTAAGCATATCCTCTCCCAAGCCTCGCAGTTTTAATGCTAGAAGTCTGCTTTACTTGCAGGCCTAACACAAGCAGCTTTTCTCCCACTGTGTACTCTTTGGGCTCTTCCACGAATGAACTTCTATATGCAGGGTTTCTGACGTGGAGCGAACTGCCTCAACCAAGGCAGGCTGTAGCGAGGACTGTAAGCATTTCCTCTTCCAAAACACAGCAGTTTTACCAAAGAATTCTGCTTTAGTTGCAGGTGGAACACAAGCAGCATTTCTCCCACTGTGTACTCTTTGGGCTCTTCCACGAATGAACTTCTTTATGCAGGGATTCCCACGTGGAGCGAACTGCCTCAACCAAGGCAGGCTGTAGCGAAGACTGTAAGCATTTCCTCTCCCAAAACACGCAGTTTTACACGAAGAACTCTGCTTTAGTTGCAGGGGGAACACCATCAGCTTTCCTCCCACAGTGTACACAATGGGCACTTCCCCTAATGAACTTGTTCTAAAAGAATGGTTTCCAGCGTGGACCGAACTGCCTCAACCATGGCAGGCTCTCCTGTGGTCTCTAAGGATTTCCTCTCTGAAAACACGGCACTTTTACCCGAAGAACTCTGCTTTAGTTGCAGGTGGAACACAAACTGCATTTGTCCCACACTTTATACAAAGGGCCCTTCCCCGAAGGAGTCTACAGGGTGTATGCAGGGTGTCCCACGTGCAGTGAACTGCCTCAACGAAGGGAGGCTCTCGTAAGGACTGTAAGCATTTCCTCTCCCAATACACGCAGTTTTACCCAAAGAATTCTGCTTTAGTTGCAGGTGGAACACAAGCAGCTTTTCTCCCACAGTGTACCCAATGAGCCTTTGCCCGAAAGAATATCTATACTCAAGGGGTCCCGCGTGGAGTGAAATGCCTAAAGCAAGCAGGCTCTAGTGAGGCCTCTAAGCATTTCCTCTCCAAAAACACGGCAGTTTTACCCAAGAAACTCTGCGTTAGTTGCAGGTGGAACACAAGCAGCATTACTCCCAGTGTGTAATCTTTGGGCTCTTCCACGAATGAATTTCTTTATGCAGGGATTCCCACGTGGATCGAACTGCCTCAACCGTGGCAGGCTGTAGCGAGGACTCTAAGAATATCCTATCCCAAAACACACAGATTTAACGGTAGAACTCTGCTTTAGTTGCAGAGGTAAGACAAGCAGCTTTTCTCCCACTGTGTACTCTTTGGGCTCTTCCACGAATGAACTTCTATATGCAGGGTTTCCGACGTGGAGCGAACTGCCTCAACCAAGGCAGGCTGTAGCGAGGACTGTAAGCATTTCCTCTTCCAAAACACGGCAGTTTTACCAAAGAATTCTGCTTTCGTTGCAGGTGGGACACAAGCAGCATTTATCCCACTGTGTACTCTTGGGTTCTTCCACGAATGAACTATTTTATGCAGGGATTCCCACGTGGAGCGAACTGCCTCCACCATGGCAGGCTGTAGCGAGGACTGTAAGCATATCCTCTCCCAAGCCTCGCAGTTTTAATGCTAGAAGTCTGCTTTACTTGCAGGCGTAAAACAAGCAGCTTTTCTCCCACTGTGTACTCTTTGGGCTCTTCCACGAATGAACTTCTATATGCAGGGTTTCCGACGTGGAGCGAACTGCCTCAACCAAGGCAGGCTGTAGCGAGGACTGTAAGCATTTCCTCTTCCAAAACATGGCAGTTTTACCAAAGAATTCTGCTTTACTTGCAGGTGGAACACAAGCAGCATTTCTCCCACTGTGTACTCTTTGGGCTCTTCCACGAATGAACTTCTTTATGCAGGTATTCCCACGTGTAGCGAACTGCCTCAACCAAGGCAGGCTGTAGCGAATACTGTAAGCATTTCCTCTCCCAAAACATGCAGTTTTACACGAATAACTCTGCTTTAGTTGCAGGGGGAACACCATCAGCTTTCCTCCCACAGTGTACACAATGGGCACTTCCCCTAATGAACTTGTTCTAAAAGAATGGTTTCCAGCGTGGACCGAACTGCCTCAACCATGGCAGGCTCTCCTGTGGTCTCTAAGGATTTCCTCTCTGAAAACACGGCACTTTTACCCGAAGAACTCTGCTTTAGTTGCAGGTGGAACACAAGCTGCATTTGTCCCACACTTCATACAAAGGGCCCTTCCCAGAAGGAGTCTACAGGGTGTATGCAGGGTGTCCCACGTGCAGTGAACTGCCTCAAAGAAGGGAGGCTCTCGTAAGGACTGTAAGCATTTCCTCTCCCAATACACGCAGTTTTATCCAAAGAATTCTGCTTTAGTTGCAGGTGGAACACAAGCAGCTTTTCTCCCACAGTGTACCCAATGAGCCTTTGCCCGAAAGAATATCTATACTCAAGGGGTCCCGCGTGGAGTGAAATGCCTAAAGCAAGCAGGCTCTAGTGAGGCCTCTAAGCATTTCCTCTCCAAAAACACGGCAGTTTTACCCAAGAAACTCTGCGTTAGTTGCAGGTGGAACACAAGCAGCATTACTCCCAGTGTGTAATCTTTGGGCTCTTCCACGAATGAATTTCTTTATGCAGGGATTCCCACGTGGATCGAACTGCCTCAACCGTGGCAGGCTGTAGCGAGGACTCTAAGAATATCCTATCCCAAAACAAACAGGTTTAACGGTAGAACTCTGCTTTAGTTGCAGAGGTAACACAAGCAGCTTTTCTCCCACTGTGTACTCTTTGGGCTCTTCCACGAATGAACTTCTATATGCAGGGTTTCCGACGTGGAGCGAACTGCCTCAACCAAGGCAGGCTGTAGCGAGGACTGTAAGCATTTCCTCTTCCAAAACACGGCAGTTTTACCAAAGAATTCTGCTTTACTTGCAGGTGGAACACAAGCAGCATTTCTCCCACTGTGTACTCTTTGGGCTCTTCCACGAATGAACTTCTTTATGCAGGGATTCCCACGTGGAGCGAACTGCCTCAACCAAGGCAGGCTATAGCGAAGACTGTAAGCATTTCCTCTCCCAAAACACGCAGTTTTACACGAAGAACTCTGCTTTAGTTGCAGGGGGAACACCATCAGCTTTCCTCCCACAGTGTACACAATGGGCACATCCCCTAATGAACTTGTTCTAAAAGAATGGTTTCCAGCGTGGACCGAACTGCCTCAACCATGGCAGGCTCTCCTGTGGTCTCTAAGGATTTCCTCTCTGAAAACACGGCACTTTTACCCGAAGAACTCTGCTTTAGTTGCAGGTGGAACACAAGCTGCATTTGTCCCACACTTTATACAAAGGGCCCTTCCCCGAAGGAGTCTACAGGGTGTATGCAGGGTGTCCCACGTGCAGTGAACTGCCTCAACGAAGGGAGGCTCTCGTAAGGACTGTAAGCATTTCCTCTCCCAATACACGCAGTTTTACCCAAAGAATTCTGCTTTAGTTGCAGGTGGAACACAAGCAGCTTTTCTCCCACAGTGTACCCAATGAGCCTTTGCCCGAAAGAATATCTATACTCAACGGGTCCCGCGTGGAGTGAAATGCCTAAAGCAAGCAGGCTCTAGTGAGGCCTCTAAGCATTTCCTCTCCAAAAACACGGCAGTTTTACCCAAGAAACTCTGCGTTAGTTGCAGGTGGAACACAAGCAGCATTACTCCCAGTGTGTAATCTTTGGGCTCTTCCACGAATGAATTTCTTTATGCAGGGATTCCCACGTGGATCGAACTGCCTCAACCGTGGCAGGCTGTAGCGAGGACTCTAAGAATATCCTATCCCAAAACACACAGATTTAACGGTAGAACTCTACTTTAGTTGCAGAGGTAAGACAAGCAGCTTTTCTCCCACTGTGTACTCTTTGGGCTCTTCCACGAATGAACTTCTATATGCAGGGTTTCCGACGTGGAGCGAACTGCCTCAACCAAGGCAGGCTGTAGCGAGGACTGTAAGCATTTCCTCTCCCAAGACTCGGCAGTTTTACCAAAGAATTCTGCTTTAGTTGCAGGTGGAACACAAGCAGCATTTCTCCCACTGTGTACTCTTTGGGCTCTTCCACGAATGAACTTCTTTATGCAGGGATTCCCACGTGGAGCGAACTGCCTCAACCAAGGCAGGCTGTAGCGAAGACTGTAAGCATTTCCTCTCCCAAAACACGCAGTTTTACACGAAGAACTCTGCTTTAGTTGCAGGGGGAACACCATCAGCTTTCCTCCCACTGTGTACACAATGGGCACTTCCCCTAATGAACTTGTTCTAAAAGAATGGTTTCCAGCGTGGACCGAACTGCCTCAACCATGGCAGGCTCTCCTGTGGTCTCTAAGGATTTCCTCTCTGAAAACACGGCACTTTTACCCGAAGAACTCTGCTTTAGTTGCAGGTGGAACACAAGCTGCATTTGTCCCACACTTTATACAAAGGGCCCTTCCCCGAAGGAGTCTACAGGGTGTATGCAGGGTGTCCCACGTGCAGTGAACTGCCTCAACGAAGGGAGGCTCTCGTAAGGACTGTAAGCATTTCCTCTCCCAATACACGTAGTTTTACCCAAAAAATTCTGCTTTAGTTGCAGGTGCAACACAAGCAGCTTTTCTCCAACAGTGTACCCAATGAGCCTTTGCCCGAAAGAATATCTATACTCAAGGGGTCCCGCGTGGAGTGAAATGCCTAAAGCAAGCAGGCTCTAGTGAGGCCTCTAAGCATTTCCTCTCCAAAAACACGGCAGTTTTACCCAAGAAACTCTGCGTTAGTTGCAGGTGGAACACAAGCAGCATTTCTCCCACTGTGTACTCTTTGGGCTCTTACACGAATGAACTTCTTTATGCAGGGATTCCCACGAGGAGCGAACTGCCTCCACCATGGCAGGCTGTAGCGAGGACTGTAAGCATATCCTCTCCCAAACCACGCAGTTTTAACGCTAGAACTCTGCTTTACTTGCAGGCGTAACACAAGCAGCTTTTCTCCCACTGTGTACTCTTTGGGCTCTTCCACGAATGAACTTCTATATGCAGGGTTTCCGACGTGGAGCGAACTGCCTCAACCAAGGCAGGCTGTAGCGAGGACTGTAAGCATTTCCTCTTCCAAAACACGGCAGTTTTACCAAAGAATTCTGCTTTCGTTGCAGGTGGGACACAAGCAGCATTTATCCCACTGTGTACTCTTGGGTTCTTCCACGAATGAACTATTTTATGCAGGGATTCCCACGTGGAGCGAACTGCCTCCACCATGGCAGGCTGTAGCGAGGACTGTAAGCATATCCTCTCCCAAGCCTCGCAGTTTTAATGCTAGAAGTCTGCTTTACTTGCAGGCGTAACACAAGCAGCTTTTCTCCCACTGTGTACTCTTTGGGCTCTTCCACGAATGAACTTCTATATGCAGGGTTTCCGACGTGGAGCGAACTGCCTCAACCAAGGCAGGCTGTAGCGAGGACTGTAAGCATTTCCTCTTCCAAAACACGGCAGTTTTACCAAAGAATTCTGCTTTACTTGCAGGTGGAACACAAGCAGCATTTCTCCCACTGTGTACTCTTTGGGCTCTTCCACGAATGAACTTCTTTATGCAGGTATTCCCACGTGTAGCGAACTGCCTCAACCAAGGCAGGCTGTAGCGAATACTGTAAGCATTTCCTCTCCCAAAACATGCAGTTTTACACGAATAACTCTGCTTTAGTTGCAGGGGGAACACCATCAGCTTTCCTCCCACAGTGTACACAATGGGCACTTCCCCTAATGAACTTGTTCTAAAAGAATGGTTTCCAGCGTGGACCGAACTGCCTCAACCATGGCAGGCTCTCCTGTGGTCTCTAAGGATTTCCTCTCTGAAAACACGGCACTTTTACCCGAAGAACTCTGCTTTAGTTGCAGGTGGAACACAAGCTGCATTTGTCCCACACTTCATACAAAGGGCCCTTCCCAGAAGGAGTCTACAGGGTGTATGCAGGGTGTCCCACGTGCAGTGAACTGCCTCAACGAAGGGAGGCTCTCGTAAGGACTGTAAGCATTTCCTCTCCCAATACACGCAGTTTTACCCAAAAAATTCTGCTTTAGTTGCAGGTGGAACACAAGCAGCTTTTCTCCCACAGTGTACCCAATGAGCCTTTGCCCGAAAGAATATCTATACTCAAGGGGTCCCGCGTGGAGTGAAATGCCTAAAGCAAGCAGGCTCTAGTGAGGCCTCTAAGCATTTCCTCTCCAAAAACACGGCAGTTTTACCCAAGAAACTCTGCGTTACTTGCAGGTGGAACACAAGCAGCATTACTCCCAGTGTGTAATCTTTGGGCTCTTCCACGAATGAATTTCTTTATGCAGGGATTCCCATGTGGATCGAACTGCCTCAACCGTGGCAGGCTGTAGCGAGGACTCTAAGAATATCCTATCCCAAAACACACAGGTTTAACGGTAGAACTCTGCTTTAGTTGCAGAGGTAAGACAAGCAGCTTTTCTCCCACTGTGTACTCTTTGGGCTCTTCCACGAATGAACTTCTATATGCAGGGTTTCCGACGTGGAGCGAACTGCCTCAACCAAGGCAGGCTGTAGCGAGGACTGTAAGCATTTCCTCTTCCAAAACACGGCAGTTTTACCAAAGAATTCTGCTTTACTTGCAGGTGGAACACAAGCAGCATTTCTCCCACTGTGTACTCTTTGGGCTCTTCCACGAATGAACTTCTTTATGCAGGGATTCCCACGTGGAGCGAACTGCCTCAACCAAGGCAGGCTATAGCGAAGACTGTAAGCATTTCCTCTCCCAAAACACGCAGTTTTACACGAAGAACTCTGCTTTAGTTGCAGGGGGAACACCATCAGCTTTCCTCCCACAGTGTACACAATGGGCACATCCCCTAATGAACTTGTTCTAAAAGAATGGTTTCCAGCGTGGACCGAACTGCCTCAACCATGGCAGGCTCTCCTGTGGTCTCTAAGGATTTCCTCTCTGAAAACACGGCACTTTTACCCGAAGAACTCTGCTTTAGTTGCAGGTGGAACACAAGCTGCATTTGTCCCACACTTTATACAAAGGGCCCTTCCCCGAAGGAGTCTACAGGGTGTATGCAGGGTGTCCCACGTGCAGTGAACTGCCTCAACGAAGGGAGGCTCTCGTAAGGACTGTAAGCATTTCCTCTCCCAATACACGCAGTTTTACCCAAAGAATTCTGCTTTAGTTGCAGGTGGAACACAAGCAGCTTTTCTCCCACAGTGTACCCAATGAGCCTTTGCCCGAAAGAATATCTATACTCAACGGGTCCCGCGTGGAGTGAAATGCCTAAAGCAAGCAGGCTCTAGTGAGGCCTCTAAGCATTTCCTCTCCAAAAACACGGCAGTTTTACCCAAGAAACTCTGCGTTAGTTGCAGGTGGAACACAAGCAGCATTACTCCCAGTGTGTAATCTTTGGGCTCTTCCACGAATGAATTTCTTTATGCAGGGATTCCCACGTGGATCGAACTGCCTCAACCGTGGCAGGCTGTAGCGAGGACTCTAAGAATATCCTATCCCAAAACACACAGATTTAACGGTAGAACTCTACTTTAGTTGCAGAGGTAAGACAAGCAGCTTTTCTCCCACTGTGTACTCTTTGGGCTCTTCCACGAATGAACTTCTATATGCAGGGTTTCCGACGTGGAGCGAACTGCCTCAACCAAGGCAGGCTGTAGCGAGGACTGTAAGCATTTCCTCTCCCAAGACTCGGCAGTTTTACCAAAGAATTCTGCTTTAGTTGCAGGTGGAACACAAGCAGCATTTCTCCCACTGTGTACTCTTTGGGCTCTTCCACGAATGAACTTCTTTATGCAGGGATTCCCACGTGGAGCGAACTGCCTCAACCAAGGCAGGCTGTAGCGAAGACTGTAAGCATTTCCTCTCCCAAAACACGCAGTTTTACACGAAGAACTCTGCTTTAGTTGCAGGGGGAACACCATCAGCTTTCCTCCCACTGTGTACACAATGGGCACTTCCCCTAATGAACTTGTTCTAAAAGAATGGTTTCCAGCGTGGACCGAACTGCCTCAACCATGGCAGGCTCTCCTGTGGTCTCTAAGGATTTCCTCTCTGAAAACACGGCACTTTTACCCGAAGAACTCTGCTTTAGTTGCAGGTGGAACACAAGCTGCATTTGTCCCACACTTTATACAAAGGGCCCTTCCCCGAAGGAGTCTACAGGGTGTATGCAGGGTGTCCCACGTGCAGTGAACTGCCTCAACGAAGGGAGGCTCTCGTAAGGACTGTAAGCATTTCCTCTCCCAATACACGTAGTTTTACCCAAAAAATTCTGCTTTAGTTGCAGGTGCAACACAAGCAGCTTTTCTCCAACAGTGTACCCAATGAGCCTTTGCCCGAAAGAATATCTATACTCAAGGGGTCCCGCGTGGAGTGAAATGCCTAAAGCAAGCAGGCTCTAGTGAGGCCTCTAAGCATTTCCTCTCCAAAAACACGGCAGTTTTACCCAAGAAACTCTGCGTTAGTTGCAGGTGGAACACAAGCAGCATTTCTCCCACTGTGTACTCTTTGGGCTCTTACACGAATGAACTTCTTTATGCAGGGATTCCCACGAGGAGCGAACTGCCTCCACCATGGCAGGCTGTAGCGAGGACTGTAAGCATATCCTCTCCCAAACCACGCAGTTTTAACGCTAGAACTCTGCTTTACTTGCAGGCGTAACACAAGCAGCTTTTCTCCCACTGTGTACTCTTTGGGCTCTTCCACGAATGAACTTCTATATGCAGGGTTTCCGACGTGGAGCGAACTGCCTCAACCAAGGCAGGCTGTAGCGAGGACTGTAAGCATTTCCTCTTCCAAAACACGGCAGTTTTACCAAAGAATTCTGCTTTCGTTGCAGGTGGGACACAAGCAGCATTTATCCCACTGTGTACTCTTGGGTTCTTCCACGAATGAACTATTTTATGCAGGGATTCCCACGTGGAGCGAACTGCCTCCACCATGGCAGGCTGTAGCGAGGACTGTAAGCATATCCTCTCCCAAGCCTCGCAGTTTTAATGCTAGAAGTCTGCTTTACTTGCAGGCGTAACACAAGCAGCTTTTCTCCCACTGTGTACTCTTTGGGCTCTTCCACGAATGAACTTCTATATGCAGGGTTTCCGACGTGGAGCGAACTGCCTCAACCAAGGCAGGCTGTAGCGAGGACTGTAAGCATTTCCTCTTCCAAAACACGGCAGTTTTACCAAAGAATTCTGCTTTACTTGCAGGTGGAACACAAGCAGCATTTCTCCCACTGTGTACTCTTTGGGCTCTTCCACGAATGAACTTCTTTATGCAGGTATTCCCACGTGTAGCGAACTGCCTCAACCAAGGCAGGCTGTAGCGAATACTGTAAGCATTTCCTCTCCCAAAACATGCAGTTTTACACGAATAACTCTGCTTTAGTTGCAGGGGGAACACCATCAGCTTTCCTCCCACAGTGTACACAATGGGCACTTCCCCTAATGAACTTGTTCTAAAAGAATGGTTTCCAGCGTGGACCGAACTGCCTCAACCATGGCAGGCTCTCCTGTGGTCTCTAAGGATTTCCTCTCTGAAAACACGGCACTTTTACCCGAAGAACTCTGCTTTAGTTGCAGGTGGAACACAAGCTGCATTTGTCCCACACTTCATACAAAGGGCCCTTCCCAGAAGGAGTCTACAGGGTGTATGCAGGGTGTCCCACGTGCAGTGAACTGCCTCAACGAAGGGAGGCTCTCGTAAGGACTGTAAGCATTTCCTCTCCCAATACACGCAGTTTTACCCAAAAAATTCTGCTTTAGTTGCAGGTGGAACACAAGCAGCTTTTCTCCCACAGTGTACCCAATGAGCCTTTGCCCGAAAGAATATCTATACTCAAGGGGTCCCGCGTGGAGTGAAATGCCTAAAGCAAGCAGGCTCTAGTGAGGCCTCTAAGCATTTCCTCTCCAAAAACACGGCAGTTTTACCCAAGAAACTCTGCGTTACTTGCAGGTGGAACACAAGCAGCATTACTCCCAGTGTGTAATCTTTGGGCTCTTCCACGAATGAATTTCTTTATGCAGGGATTCCCATGTGGATCGAACTGCCTCAACCGTGGCAGGCTGTAGCGAGGACTCTAAGAATATCCTATCCCAAAACACACAGGTTTAACGGTAGAACTCTGCTTTAGTTGCAGAGGTAAGACAAGCAGCTTTTCTCCCACTGTGTACTCTTTGGGCTCTTCCACGAATGAACTTCTATATGCAGGGTTTCCGACGTGGAGCGAACTGCCTCAACCAAGGCAGGCTGTATCGAGGACTGTAAGCATTTCCTCTTCCAAAACACGGCAGTTTTACCAAAGAATTCTGCTTTACTTGCAGGTGGAACACAAGCAGCATTTCTCCCACTGTGTACTCTTGGGTTCGTCCACGAATGAACTTCTTTATGCAGGGATTCCCACGTGGAGCGAACTGCTTCAACCATGGCAGGCTATAGCGAGGACTGCAAGCATATCCTCTCCCAAACCAGGCAGTTTTACCCGAAGAACTCTGCTTTAGTTGCAGGTGGAACACAAGCAGCATTTCTCCCACTGTGTACTCTTTGGGCTCTTACACGAATGAACTTCTTTATGCAGGGATTCCCACGAGGAGCGAACTGCCTCCACCATGGCAGGCTGTAGCGAGGACTGTAAGCATATCCTCTCCCAAACCACGCAGTTTTAACGCTAGAACTCTGCTTTAGTTGCAGGTGAAACACAAGCAGCATTTCTCCCACTGTGTACTCTTTGGTCTCTTCACGAATGAACTTGTATATGCAGGGTTTCCCACGTGGAGCGAACTGCCTCAACCATGGCAGGCTGTAGCGAGGACTGTAAGCATATCCTCTCCCAAGCCTCGCAGTTTTAATGCTAGAAGTCTGCTTTACTTGCAGGCCTAACACAAGCAGCTTTTCTCCCACTGTGTACTCTTTGGGCTCTTCCACGAATGAACTTCTATATGCAGGGTTTCTGACGTGGAGCGAACTGCCTCAACCAAGGCAGGCTGTAGCGAGGACTGTAAGCATTTCCTCTTCCAAAACACAGCAGTTTTACCAAAGAATTCTGCTTTAGTTGCAGGTGGAACACAAGCAGCATTTCTCCCACTGTGTACTCTTTGGGCTCTTCCACGAATGAACTTCTTTATGCAGGGATTCCCACGTGGAGCGAACTGCCTCAACCAAGGCAGGCTGTAGCGAAGACTGTAAGCATTTCCTCTCCCAAAACACGCAGTTTTACACGAAGAACTCTGCTTTAGTTGCAGGGGGAACACCATCAGCTTTCCTCCCACAGTGTACACAATGGGCACTTCCCCTAATGAACTTGTTCTAAAAGAATGGTTTCCAGCGTGGACCGAACTGCCTCAACCATGGCAGGCTCTCCTGTGGTCTCTAAGGATTTCCTCTCTGAAAACACGGCACTTTTACCCGAAGAACTCTGCTTTAGTTGCAGGTGGAACACAAACTGCATTTGTCCCACACTTTATACAAAGGGCCCTTCCCCGAAGGAGTCTACAGGGTGTATGCAGGGTGTCCCACGTGCAGTGAACTGCCTCAACGAAGGGAGGCTCTCGTAAGGACTGTAAGCATTTCCTCTCCCAATACACGCAGTTTTACCCAAAGAATTCTGCTTTAGTTGCAGGTGGAACACAAGCAGCTTTTCTCCCACAGTGTACCCAATGAGCCTTTGCCCGAAAGAATATCTATACTCAAGGGGTCCCGCGTGGAGTGAAATGCCTAAAGCAAGCAGGCTCTAGTGAGGCCTCTAAGCATTTCCTCTCCAAAAACACGGCAGTTTTACCCAAGAAACTCTGCGTTAGTTGCGGGTGGAACACAAGCAGCATTACTCCCAGTGTGTAATCTTTGGGCTCTTCCACGAATGAATTTCTTTATGCAGGGATTCCCACGTGGATCGAACTGCCTCAACCGTGGCAGGCTGTAGCGAGAACTCTAAGAATATCCTATCCCAAAACACACAGGTTTAATGGTAGGACTCTGCTTTAGTTGCAGAGGTAAGACAAGCAGCTTTTCTCCCACTGTGTACTCTTTGGGCTCTTAAACGAATGAACTTCTATATGCAGGGTTTCCGACGTGGAGCGAACTGCCTCAACCAAGGCAGGCTGTAGCGAGGACTGTAAGCATTTCCTCTTCCAAAACACGGCAGTTTTACCAAAGAATTCTGCTTTAGTTGCAGGTGGCATACAAGCAGCATTACTCCCACTGTGTACTCTTTGGGCTCTTACACGAATGAACTTCTTTATGCAGGGATTCCCACGAGGAGCGAACTGCCTCCACCACGGCAGGTTGTAGCGAGGACTGTAAGCATATCCTCTACCAAATCACGCAGGTTTACCCGAAGAACTCTGCTTTAGTTGCAGGGGGAACACAAGCATCTTTTCTCCCACAGTGTACAAAATGCGCACTTCCCCTAAAGAACTTGTTCTATAAGAATGTTTTCCCGCGTGGAGCGAACTGCCTCAGACATGGCAGGCACTACTGTGGTCTCTAAGGATTTCCTCTCTGATAACACGGCACTTTTACCAGAAGAACTCTGCTTTAGTTGCAGGTGGAACACAAGCTGCATTTGTCCCACACTTTATACAAAGGGCCCTTCCCCGAAAGAGTCTACAGGGTGTATGCAGGGTGTCCCACGTGCAGTGAACTGCCTCAACGAAGGGAGGCTCTCGTAAGGACTGTAAGCATTTCCTCTCCCAATACACGCAGTTTTATCCAAAGAATTCTGCTTTAGTTGCAGGTGGAACACAAGCAGCTTTTCTCCCACAGTGTACCCAATGAGCCTTTGCCCGAAAGAATATCTATACTCAAGGGGTCCCGCGTGGAGTGAAATGCCTAAAGCAAGCAGGCTCTAGTGAGGCCTCTAAGCATTTCCTCTCCAAAAACACGGCAGTTTTACCCAAGAAACTCTGCGTTAGTTGCAGGTGGAACACAAGCAGCATTACTCCCAGTGTGTAATCTTTGGGCTCTTCCACGAATGAATTTCTTTATGCAGGGATTCCCACGTGGATCGAACTGCCTCAACCGTGGCAGGCTGTAGCGAGGACTCTAAGAATATCCTATCCCAAAACACACAGGTTTAACGGTAGAACTCTGCTTTAGTTGCAGAGGTAACACAAGCAGCTTTTCTCCCACTGTGTACTCTTTGGGCTCTTCCACGAATGAACTTCTATATGCAGGGTTTCCGACGTGGAGCGAACTGCCTCAACCAAGGCAGGCTGTAGCGAGGACTGTAAGCATTTCCTCTTCCATAACACGGCAGTTTTACCAAAGAATTCTGCTTTACTTGCAGGTGGAACACAAGCAGCATTTCTCCCACTGTGTACTCTTTGGGCTCTTCCACGAATGAACTTCTTTATGCAGGGATTCCCACGTGGAGCGAACTGCCTCAACCAAGGCAGGCTATAGCGAAGACTGTAAGCATTTCCTCTCCCAAAACACGCAGTTTTACACGAAGAACTCTGCTTTAGTTGCAGGGGGAACACCATCAGCTTTCCTCCCACAGTGTACACAATGGGCACTTCCCCTAATGAACTTGTTCTAAAAGAATGGTTTCCAGCGTGGACCGAACTGCCTCAACCATGGCAGGCTCTCCTGTGGTCTCTAAGGATTTCCTCTCTGAAAACACGGCAGTTTTACCCGAAGAACTCTGCTTTAGTTGCAGGTGGAACACAAACTGCATTTGTCCCACACTTTATACAAAGGGCCCTTCCCCGAAGGAGTCTACAGGGTGTATGCAGGGTGTCCCACGTGCAGTGAACTGCCTCAACGAAGGGAGGCTCTCGTAAGGACTGTAAGCATTTCCTCTCCCAATACACGCAGTTTTACCCAAAGAATTCTGCTTTAGTTGCAGGTGGAACACAAGCAGCTTTTCTCCCACAGTGTACCCAATGAGCCTTTGCCCGAAAGAATATCTATACTCAAGGGGTCCCGCGTGGAGTGAAATGCCTAAAGCAAGCAGGCTCTAGTGAGGCCTCTAAGCATTTCCTCTCCAAAAACACGGCAGTTTTACCCAAGAAACTCTGCGTTAGTTGCAGGTGGAACACAAGCAGCATTACTCCCAGTGTGTAATCTTTGGGCTCTTCCACGAATGAATTTCTTTATGCAGGGATTCCCACGTGGATCGAACTGCCTCAACCGTGGCAGGCTGTAGCGAGGACTCTAAGATTATCCTATCCCAAAACACACAGGTTTAACGGTAGAACTCTGCTTTAGTTGCAGAGGTAAGACAAGCAGCTTTTCTCCCACTGTGTACTCTTTGGGCTCTTCCACGAATGAACTTCTATATGCAGGGTTTCCGACGTGGAGCGAACTGCCTCAACCAAGGCAGGCTGTAGCGAGGACTGTAAGCATTTCCTCTCCCAAGACACGGCAGTTTTACCAAAGAATTCTGCTTTAGTTGCAGGTGGAACACAAGCAGCATTTCTCCCACTGTGTACTCTTTGGGCTCTTCCACGAATGAACTTCTTTATGCAGGGATTCCCACGTGGAGCGAACTGCCTCAACCAAGGCAGGCTGTAGCGAAGACTGTAAGCATTTCCTCTCCCAAAACACGCAGTTTTACACGAAGAACCCTGCTTTAGTTGCAGGGGGAACAGCATCAGCTTTCCTCCCACAGTGTACACAATGGGCACTTCCCCTAATGAACTTGTTCTAAAAGAATGGTTTCCAGCGTGGACCGAACTGCCTCAACCATGGCAGGCTCTCCTGTGGTCTCTAAGGATTTCCTCTCTGAAAACACGGCACTTTTACCCGAAGAACTCTGCTTTAGTTGCAGGTGGAACACAAGCTGCATTTGTCCCACACTTTATACAAAGGGCCCTTCCCCGAAGGAGTCTACAGGGTGTATGCAGGGTGTCCCACGTGCAGTGAACTGCCTCAACGAAGGGAGGCTCTCGTAAGGACTGTAAGCATTTCCTCTCCCAATACACGCAGTTTTACCCAAAAAATTCTGCTTTAGTTGCAGGTGGAACACAGGCAGCTTTTCTCCCACAGTGTACCCAATGAGCCTTTGCCCGAAAGAATATCTATACTCAAGGGGTCCCGCGTGGAGTGAAATGCCTAAAGCAAGCAGGCTCTAGTGAGGCCTCTAAGCATTTCCTCTCCAAAAACACGGCAGTTTTACCCAAGAAACTCTGCGTTAGTTGCAGGTGGAACACAAGCAGCATTTCTCCCACTGTGTACTCTTTGGGCTCTTACACGAATGAACTTCTTTATGCAGGGATTCCCACGAGGAGCGAACTGCCTCCACCATGGCAGGCTGTAGCGAGGACTGTAAGCATATCCTCTCCCAAACCACGCAGTTTTAACGCTAGAACTCTGCTTTACTTGCAGGCGTAACACAAGCAGCTTTTCTCCCACTGTGTACTCTTTGGGCTCTTCCACGAATGAACTTCTATATGCAGGGTTTCCGACGTGGAGCGAACTGCCTCAACCAAGGCAGGCTGTAGCGAGGACTGTAAGCATTTCCTCTTCCAAAACACGGCAGTTTTACCAAAGAATTCTGCTTTCGTTGCAGGTGGGACACAAGCAGCATTTATCCCACTGTGTACTCTTGGGTTCTTCCACGAATGAACTATTTTATGCAGGGATTCCCACGTGGAGCGAACTGCCTCCACCATGGCAGGCTGTAGCGAGGACTGTAAGCATATCCTCTCCCAAGCCTCGCAGTTTTAATGCTAGAAGTCTGCTTTACTTGCAGGCGTAACACAAGCAGCTTTTCTCCCACTGTGTACTCTTTGGGCTCTTCCACGAATGAACTTCTATATGCAGGGTTTCCGACGTGGAGCGAACTGCCTCAACCAAGGCAGGCTGTAGCGAGGACTGTAAGCATTTCCTCTTCCAAAACATGGCAGTTTTACCAAAGAATTCTGCTTTACTTGCAGGTGGAACACAAGCAGCATTTCTCCCACTGTGTACTCTTTGGGCTCTTCCACGAATGAACTTCTTTATGCAGGTATTCCCACGTGTAGCGAACTGCCTCAACCAAGGCAGGCTGTAGCGAATACTGTAAGCATTTCCTCTCCCAAAACATGCAGTTTTACACGAATAACTCTGCTTTAGTTGCAGGGGGAACACCATCAGCTTTCCTCCCACAGTGTACACAATGGGCACTTCCCCTAATGAACTTGTTCTAAAAGAATGGTTTCCAGCGTGGACCGAACTGCCTCAACCATGGCAGGCTCTCCTGTGGTCTCTAAGGATTTCCTCTCTGAAAACACGGCACTTTTACCCGAAGAACTCTGCTTTAGTTGCAGGTGGAACACAAGCTGCATTTGTCCCACACTTCATACAAAGGGCCCTTCCCAGAAGGAGTCTACAGGGTGTATGCAGGGTGTCCCACGTGCAGTGAACTGCCTCAAAGAAGGGAGGCTCTCGTAAGGACTGTAAGCATTTCCTCTCCCAATACACGCAGTTTTATCCAAAGAATTCTGCTTTAGTTGCAGGTGGAACACAAGCAGCTTTTCTCCCACAGTGTACCCAATGAGCCTTTGCCCGAAAGAATATCTATACTCAACGGGTCCCGCGTGGAGTGAAATGCCTAAAGCAAGCAGGCTCTAGTGAGGCCTCTAAGCATTTCCTCTCCAAAAACACGGCAGTTTTACCCAAGAAACTCTGCGTTAGTTGCAGGTGGAACACAAGCAGCATTACTCCCAGTGTGTAATCTTTGGGCTCTTCCACGAATGAATTTCTTTATGCAGGGATTCCCACGTGGATCGAACTGCCTCAACCGTGGCAGGCTGTAGCGAGGACTCTAAGAATATCCTATCCCAAAACAAACAGGTTTAACGGTAGAACTCTGCTTTAGTTGCAGAGGTAACACAAGCAGCTTTTCTCCCACTGTGTACTCTTTGGGCTCTTCCACTAATGAACTTCTATATGCAGGGTTTCCGACGTGGAGCGAACTGCCTCAACCAAGGCAGGCTGTAGCGAGGACTGTAAGCATTTCCTCTTCCAAAACACGGCAGTTTTACCAAAGAATTCTGCTTTACTTGCAGGTGGAACACAAGCAGCATTTCTCCCACTGTGTACTCTTTGGGCTCTTCCACGAATGAACTTCTTTATGCAGGGATTCCCACGTGGAGCGAACTGCCTCAACCAAGGCAGGCTATAGCGAAGACTGTAAGCATTTCCTCTCCCAAAACACGCAGTTTTACACGAAGAACTCTGCTTTAGTTGCAGGGGGAACACCATCAGCTTTCCTCCCACTGTGTACACAATGGGCACTTCCCCTAATGAACTTGTTCTAAAAGAATGGTTTCCAGCGTGGACCGAACTGCCTCAACCATGGCAGGCTCTCCTGTGGTCTCTAAGGATTTCCTCTCTGAAAACACGGCACTTTTACCCGAAGAACTCTGCTTTAGTTGCAGGTGGAACACAAGCTGCATTTGTCCCACACTTTATACAAAGGGCCCTTCCCCGAAGGAGTCTACAGGGTGTATTCAGGGTGTCCCACGTGCAGTGAACTGCCTCAACGAAGGGAGGCTCTCGTAAGGACTGTAAGCATTTCCTCTCCCAATACACGCAGTTTTACCCAAAAAATTCTGCTTTAGTTGCAGGTGCAACACAAGCAGCTTTTCTCCAACAGTGTACCCAATGAGCCTTTGCCCGAAAGAATATCTATACTCAAGGGGTCCCGCGTGGAGTGAAATGCCTAAAGCAAGCAGGCTCTAGTGAGGCCTCTAAGCATTTCCTCTCCAAAAACACGGCAGTTTTACCCAAGAAACTCTGCGTTAGTTGCAGGTGGAACACAAGCAGCATTTCTCCCACTGTGTACTCTTTGGGCTCTTACACGAATGAACTTCTTTATGCAGGGATTCCCACGAGGAGCGAACTGCCTCCACCATGGCAGGCTGTAGCGAGGACTGTAAGCATATCCTCTCCCAAACCACGCAGTTTTAACGCTAGAACTCTGCTTTACTTGCAGGCGTAACACAAGCAGCTTTTCTCCCACTGTGTACTCTTTGGGCTCTTCCACGAATGAACTTCTATATGCAGGGTTTCCGACGTGGAGCGAACTGCCTCAACCAAGGCAGGCTGTAGCGAGGACTGTAAGCATTTCCTCTTCCAAAACACGGCAGTTTTACCAAAGAATTCTGCTTTCGTTGCAGGTGGGACACAAGCAGCATTTATCCCACTGTGTACTCTTGGGTTCTTCCACGAATGAACTATTTAATGCAGGGATTCCCACGTGGAGCGAACTGCCTCCACCATGGCAGGCTGTAGCGAGGACTGTAAGCATATCCTCTCCCAAGCCTCGCAGTTTTAATGCTAGAAGTCTGCTTTACTTGCAGGCGTAACACAAGCAGCTTTTCTCCCACTGTGTACTCTTTGGGCTCTTCCACGAATGAACTTCTATATGCAGGGTTTCCGACGTGGAGCGAACTGCCTCAACCAAGGCAGGCTGTAGCGAGGACTGTAAGCATATCCTCTCCCAAACCACGCAGTTTTAACGCTAGAACTCTGCTTTAGTTGCAGGTGGAACACAAGCAGCATTTCTGCAACTGTGTACTCTTTGGTCTCTTCACGAATGAACTTGTATATGCAGGGTTTCCCACGTGGAGCGAACTGCCTCAACCATGGCAGGCTGTAGCGAGGACTGTAAGCATATCCTCTCCCAAGCCTCGCAGTTTTAATGCTAGAAGTCTGCTTTACTTGCAGGCGTAACACAAGCAGCTTTTCTCCCACTGTGTACTCTTTGGGCTCTTCCACGAATGAACTTCTATATGCAGGGTTTCCGACGTGGAGCGAACTGCCTCAACCAAGGCAGGCTGTAGCGAGGACTGTAAGCATGTCCTCTTCCAAAACACGGCAGTTTTACCAAAGAATTCCGCTTTAGTTGCAGGGGGAACACCATCAGCTTTCCTCCCACAGTGTACACAATGGGCACTTCCCCTAATGAACTTGTTCTAAAAGAATGGTTTCCAGCGTGGAGCGAACTGCCTCAACCATGGCAGGCTCTCCTGTGGTCTCTAAGGATTTCCTCTCTGAAAACACGGCACTTTTACCCGAAGAACTCTGCTTTAGTTGCAGGTGGAACACAAGCTGCATTTGTCCCACACTTTATACAAAGGGCCCTTCCCCGAAGGAGTCTACAGGGTGTATGCAGGGTGTCCCACGTGCAGTGAACTGCCTCAACGAAGGGAGGCTCTCGTAAGGACTGTAAGCATTTCCTCTCCCAATACACGCAATTTTACCCAAAAAATTCTGCTTTAGTTGCAGGTGCAACACAAGCAGCTTTTATCCCACAGTGTACCCAATGAGCCTTTGCCGGAAAGAATATCTATACTCAAGGGGTCCCGCGTGGAGTGAAATGCCTAAAGCAAGCAGGCTCTAGTGAGGCCTCTAAGCATTTCCTCTCCAAAAACACGGCAGTTTTACCCAAAAAACTCTGCGTTAGTTGCAGGTGGAACACAAGCTGCATTACTCCCAGTGTGTAATCTTTGGGCTCTTCCACGAATGAACTTTTTATGCAGGGATTCCCACGTGGAGCGAACTGCCTCAACCATGGCAGGCTGTAGCGAGGACTGTAAGCATATCCTCTCCCAAACCAGGCAGTTTTACCCGAAGAACTCTCCATTAGTTGCAGGTGGAACACAAGCAGCATTTCTCCCACTGTGTACTCTTTGGGCTCTTACACGAATGAACTTCTTTATGCAGGGATTCCCACGAGGAGCGAACTGCCTCCACCATGGCAGGCTGTAGCGAGGACTGTAATCATATCCTCTCCCAAACCACGCAGTTTTAACGTTAGAACTCTGCTTTAGTTGCAGGGGGAACACAAGCATCTTTTCTCCCACAGTGTACACAATGGGCACTTCCCCTAATGAACTTGTTCTATAAGAATGGGTTCCCGCGTGGAGCGAACTGCCTCAGCCATCGCAGGCACTACTGTGGTCTCTAAGGATTTCCTCTCTGAAAACACGGCACTTTTACCCGAGGAACTCTGCTTTAGTTGCAGGTGGAACACAAGCTGCATTTGTCCCACACTTTATACAAAGGGCCCGTCCCCGAATGAATCTTCAATATGCAGGTTGTCCTACGAGCAGCGAACTGCCTCAATGAAGGCAGGCTCTCGTAAGGACTGTAAGCATTTCCTCTCCCAAACCACGCAGTTTTATCCGAAGAACTCTGCTTTAGTTGCAGGTGGAACACAAGCAGCATTTCTCCCACTGTGTACTCTTTGGGCTCTTACACGAATGAACTTCTTTATGCAGGGATTCCCACGAGGAGCGAACTGCCTCCACCATGGCAGGCTGTAGCGAGGACTGTAATCATATCCTCTCCCAAACCACGCAGTTTTAACGCTAGAACTCTGCTTTACTTGCAGGCGTAACACAAGCAGCTTTTCTCCCACTGTGTACTCTTTGGGCTCTTCCACGAATGAACTTCTATATGCAGGGTTTCCGACGTGGAGCGAACTGCCTCAACCAAGGCAGGCTGTAGCGAGGACTGTAAGCATTTCCTCTTCCAAAACACGGCAGTTTTACCAAAGTATTCTGCTTTAGTTGCAGGTGGAACACAAGCAGCATTTCTCCCACTGTGTACTCTTGGGTTCTTCCACGAATGAACTTCTTTATTCAGGGATTCCCACGTGGAGCGAACTGCCTCAACCATGGCAGGCTGTAGCGAGGACTGTAAGCATATCCTCTCCCAAACCAGGCAGTTTTACCCGAAGAACTCTGCTTTAGTTGAAGGTGGAACACAAACAGCATTTCTCCCACTGTGTACTCTTTGGGCTCTTACACGAATGAACTTCTTTATGCAGGGATTCCCACGAGGAGCGAACTGCCTCCACCATGGCAGGCTGTAGCGAGGACTGTAAGCATATCCTCTCCCAAACCACGCAGTTTTAACCCTAGAACTCTGCTTTAGTTGCAGGTGGAACACAAGCAGCATTTCTCCCACTGTGTACTCTTTGGTCTCTTCACGAATGAACTTGTATATGCAGGGTTTCCCACGTGGAGCGAACTGCCTCAACCATGGCAGGCTGTAGCGAGGACTGTAAGCATATCCTCTCCCAAGCCTCGCAGTTTTAATCCTAGAAGTCTGCTTTACTTGCAGGCGTAACACAAGCAGCTTTTCTCCCACTGTGTACTCTTTGGGCTCTTCCACGAATGAACTTCTATATGCAGGGTTTCCGACGTGGAGCGAACTGCCTCAACCAAGGCAGGCTGTAGCGAGGACTGTAAGCATTTCCTCTTCCAAAACACGGCAGTTTTACCAAAGAATTCTGCTTTAGTTGCAGGTGGAACACAAGCAGCATTTCTCCCACTGTGTACTCTTTGGGCTCTTCCACGAATGAACTTCTTTATGCAGGGATTCCCACGTGGGGTGTACTGCCTTAACCAAGGCCGGCTGTAGCGAATACTGTAAGCATTTCCTCTCCCAAAACACGCAGTTTTACACGAAGAACTCTGCTTTAGTTGCAGGGGGAACACCATCAGCTTTCCTCCCACAGTGTACACAATGGGCACTTCCCCTAATGAACTTGTTCTAAAAGAATGGTTTCCAGCGTGGACCGAACTGCCTCAACCATGGCAGGCTCTCCTGTGGTCTCTAAGGATTTCCTCTCTGAAAACACGGCACTTTTACCCGAAGAACTCTGCTTTATTTGCAGGTGGAACACAAGCTGCATTTGTCCCACACTTTATACAAAGGGCCCTTTCCCGAAGGAGTCTACAGGGTGTATGCAGGGTGTCCCACGTGCAGTGAACTGCCTCAACGAAGTGAGGGTCTCGTAAGGACTGTAAGCATTTCCTCTCCCAATACACGCAGTTTTACCCAAAGAATTCTGCTTTAGTTGCAGGTGGAACACAAGCAGCTTTCCTCCCACAGTGTACCCAATGAGCCTTTGCCCGAAAGAATATCTATACTCAAGGGGTCCCGCATGGAGTGAAATGCCTAAAGCAAGCAGGCTCTAGTGAGGCCTCTAAGCATTTCCTCTCCAAAAACACGGCAGTTTTACCCAAGAAACTCTGCGTTAGTTGCAGGTGGAACACAAGCAGCATTACTCCCAGTGTGTAATCTTTGGGCTCTTCCAAGAATAAACTTTTTATGCAGGGATTCCCACGTGGAGCGAACTGCCTCAACCATGGCAGGCTGTAGCGAAGACTGTAAGCATATCCTCTCCCAAACCAGGCAGTTATACCCGAAGAACTCTGCTTTAGTTGCAGGTGGAACACAAGCAGCATTTCTCCCACTGTGTACTCTTTGGGCTCTTACACGAATGAACTTCTTTAAGCAGGGATTCCGACGAGGAGCGAACTGCCTCCACCATGGCAGGCTGTAGCGAGGACTGTAAGCATATCCTCTCCCAAACCACGCAGTTTTAACGCTAGAACTCTGCTTTAGTTGCAGGTGGAACACAAGCAGCGTATCTCCCACTGTGTACTCTTTGGTCTCTTCACGAATGAACTTGTATATGCAGGGTTTCCCACGTGGAGCGAACTGCCTCAACCATGTCACGCTGTAGCGGGACTGTAAGCATATCCTCTCCCAAACCTCGCAGTTTTGACGCTAGAAGTCTGCTTTACTTGCAGGCGTAACACAAGCAGCTTTTCTCCCACTGTGTACTCTTTGGGCTCTTCCACGAATGAACTTCTATATGCAGGGATTCCGACGTGGAGCGAACTGCCTCAACCAAGGCAGGCTGTAGCAAGGACTGTAAGCATTTCCTATTCCAAGACACGGCAGTTTTACCAAAGAATTCTGCTTTAGTTGCAGGTGGAACACAAGCAGCATTTCTCCCACGGTGTACTCTTGGGTTCTTCCACGAATGAACTTCTTTATGCAGGGATTCCCACGTGGAGCGAACTGCCTCAACCATGGCAGGCTGTAGCGAGGACTGTAAGCATATCCTCTCCCAAACCAGGCAGTTTTACCCGAAGAACTCTGCTTTAGTTGAAGGTGGAACACAAGCAGCATTTTTCCCACTGTGTACTCTTTGGGCTCTTACACGAATGAACTTCTTTATGCAGGGATTCCCACGAGGAGCGAACTGCCTCCACCATGGCAGGCTGTAGCGAGGACTGTAAGCATATCCTCTCCCAAACCACGCAGTTTTAACACTAGAACTCTGCTTTAGTTGCAGGTGGAACACAAGCAGCATTTCTCCCACTGTGTACTCTTTGGTCTCTTCACGAATGAACTTGTATATGCAGGGTTTCCCACGTGGAGCGAACTGCCTCAACCATGGCAGGCTGTAGCGAGGACTGTAAGCATATCCTCTCCCAAGCCTCGCAGTTTTAATGCTAGAAGTCTGCTTTACTTGCAGGCGTAACACAAGCAGCTTTTCTCCCACTGTGTACTCTTTGGGCTCTTCCACGAATGAACTTCTATATGCAGGGTTTCCGACGTGGAGCGAACTGCCTCAACCAAGGCAGGCTGTAGCGAGGACTCTAAGCATTTCCTCTTCCAAAACACGGCAGTTTTACCAAAGAATTCTGCTTTAGTTGCAGGTGGAACACAAGCAGCATTTCTCCCACTGTGTACTCTTTGGGCTCTTCCACGAATGAACTTCTTTATGCAGGGATTCCCACGTGGAGCGAACTGCCTCAACCAAGGCAGGCTGTAGCGAATACTGTAAGCATTTCCTCTCCCAAAACACGCAGTTTTACACGAAGAACTCTGCTTTAGTTGCAGGGGGAACACCATCAGCTTTCCTCCCACAGTGTACACAATGGGCACTTCCCCTAATGAACTTGTTCTAAAAGAATGGTTTCCAGCGTGGATCGAACTGCCTCAACCATGGCAGGCTCTCCTGTGGTCTCTAAGGATTTCCTCTCTGAAAACACGGCACTTTTACCCGAAGAACTCTGCTTTAGTTGCAGGTGGAACACAGGCTGCATTTGTCCCACACTTTATACAAAGGGCCCTTCCCCGAAGGAGTCTACAGGGTGTATGCAGGGTGTCCCACGTGCAGTGAACTGCCTCAACGAAGGGAGGCTCTCGTAAGGACTGTAAGCATTTCCTCTCCCAATACACGCAGTTTTACCCAGAAAATTCTGCTTTAGTTGCAGGTGCAACACAAGCAGCTTTTCTCCCACAGTGTACCCAATGAGCCTTTGCCTGAAAGAATATCTATACTCAAGGGGTCCCGCGTGGAGTGAAATGCCTAAAGCAAGCAGGCTCTAGTGAGTCCTCTAAGCATTTCCTCTCCAAAAACACGGCAGTTTTACCCAAGAAACTCTGCGTTAGTTGCAGGTGGAACGCAAGCAGCATTACTCCCAGTGTGTAATCTTTGGGCTCTTCCACGAATGAACATTTTATGCAGGTATTCACACGAGGAGCGAACTGCCTTCACCACGGCAGGTTGTAGCGAGGACTGTAAGCATATCCTCTACCAAATCACGCAGGTTTACCCGAAGAACTCTGCTTTAGTTGCAGGGGGAACACAAGCATCATTTCTCCCACAGTGTACAAAATGCGCACTTCCCCTAATGAACTTGTTCTATAAGAATCGTTTCCCGCGTGGAGCGAACTGCCTCAGCCATGGCAGGCACTACTGTGGTCTCTAAGGATTTCCTCTCTGAAAACACGGCACTTTTACCCGAAGAACTCTGCTTTAGTTGCAGGTGGAACACAAGCTGCATTTGTCCCACACTTTATACAAAGGGCCCTTCCCCGAATGAATGTTCAATATGCAGGTTGTCCCACGAGCAGTGAACTGCCTCAATGAAGGCAGGCTCTCGTAAGGACTGTAAGCATTTCCTCTCCCAAAACACGCAGTTTTACCCGAAGAACTCTGCTTTAGTTGCAGGTGGAACACAAGCAGCATTTTTCCCACTGTGTACTCTTTGGGCTCTTACACGAATGAACTTCTTTATGCAGGGATTCCCACGAGGAGCGAACTGCCTCCACCATGGCAGGCTGTAGCGAGGACTGTAAGCATATCCTCTCCCAAACCACGCAGTTTTAACGTTAGAACTCTGCTTTAGTTGCAGGGGGAACACAAGCATCTTTTCTCCCACAGTGTACACAATGGGCACTTCCCCTAATGAACTTGTTCTATAAGAATGGTTTCCCGCCTGGAGCGAACTGCCTCAGCCATCGCAGGCACTACTGTGGTCTCTAAGGATTTCCTCTCTGAAAACACGGCACTTTTACCCGAAGAACTCGGCTTTAGTTGCAGGTGGAACACAAGCTGCATTTGTCCCACACTTTATACAAAGGGTCCTTCCCCGAATGAATCTTCCATATGCAGGTTGTCCTACGAGCAGCGAACGGCCTCAATGAAGGCAGGCTCTCGTAAGGACTGTAAGCATTTCCTCTCCCAAAACACGCAGTTTTACCCGAAGAACTCTGCTTTAGTTGCAGGTGGAACACAAGCAGCATTTCTCCCACTGTGTACTCTTTGGGCTCTTACACGAATGAACTTCTTTATGCAGGGATTCCCACGAGGAGCGAACTGCCTCCACCATGGCAGGCTGTAGCGAGGACTGTAAGCATATCCTCTCCCAAACCACGCAGTTTTAACGCTAGAACTCTGCTTTACTTGCAGGCGTAACACAAGCAGCTTTTCTCCCACTGTGTACTCTTTGGGCTCTTCCACAAATGAACTTCTATATGCAGGGTTTCCGACGTGGAGCGAACTGCCTCAACCAAGGCAGGCTGTAGCGAGGACTGTAAGCATTTCCTCTTCCAAAACACGGCAGTTTTACCAAAGAATTCTGCTTTAGTTGCAGGTGGAACACAAGCAGCATTTCTCCCACTGTGTACTCTTTGGGCTCTTCCACGAATGAACTTCTTTATGCAGGGATTCCCACGAGGAGCGAACTGCCTCCACCATGGCAGGCTGTAGCGAGGACTGTAAGCATATCCTCTCCTAAACCACGCAGTCTTAACGCTAGAACTCTGCTTTAGTTGCAGGTGGAACACAAGCAGCATTTCTCCCACTGTGTACTCTTTGGTCTCTTCACGAATGAACTTGTATATGCAGGGTTTCCCACGTGGAGCGAACTGCCTCAACCATGGCAGGCTGTAGCGAGGACTGTAAGCATATCCTCTCCCAAACCTCGCAGTTTTGACGCTAGAAGTCTGCTTTACTTGCAGGCGTAACACAAGCAGCTTTTCTCCCACTGTGTACTCCTTGGGCTCTTCCACGAATGAACTTCTATATGCAGGGTTTCCGACGTGGAGCGAACTGCCTCAACCAAGGCAGGCTGTAGCGAGGACTCTAAGCATTTCCTCTTCCAAAACACGGCAGTTTTACCAAAGAATTCTGCTTTAGTTGCAGGTGGAACACAAGCAGCATTTCTCCCACTGTGTACTCTTTGGGCTCTTCCACGAATGAACTTCTTTATGCAGGGATTCCCACGTGGAGCGAACTGCCTCAACCAAGGCAGGCTGTAGCGAATACTGTAAGCATTTCCTCTCCCAAAACACGCAGTTTTACACGAAGAACTCTGCTTTAGTTGCAGGGGGAATACCATCAGCTTTCCTCCCACAGTGTACACAATGGGCACTTCCCCTAATGAACTTGTTCTAAAAGAATGGTTTCCAGCGTGGACCGAACTGCCTCAACCATGGCAGGCTCTCCTGTGGTCTCTAAGGATTTCCTCTCTGAAAACACGGCACTTTTACCCGAAGAACTCTGCTTTAGTTGCAGGTGGAACACAAGCTGCATTTGTCCCACACCTTATACAAAGGGCCCTTCCCCGAATGAGTCTACAGGGTGTATGCAGGGTGTCCCACGTGCAGTGAACTGCCTCAACGAAGGGAGGCTCTCGTAAGGACTGTAAGCATTTCCTCTCCCAATACACGCAGTTTTACCCAAAGAATTCTGCTTTAGTTGCAGGTGGAACACAAGCAGCTTTTCTCCCACAGTGTACCCAATGAGCCTTTGCCCGAAAGAATATCTATACTCAAGGGGTCCCGCGTGGAGTGAAATGCCTAAAGCAAGCAGGCTCTAGTGAGGCCTCTAAGCATTTCCTCTCCAAAAACACGGCAGTTTTACCCAAGAAACTCTGCGTTAGTTGCAGGTGGAACACAAGCCGTATTACTCCCAGTGTGTAATCTTTGGGCTCTTCCACGAATGAATTTCTTTATGCAGGGATTCCCACGTGGATCGAACTGCCTCAACCGTGGCAGGCTGTAGCGAGGACTCTAAGAATATCCTATCCCAAAACACACAGGTTTAACGGTAGAACTCTGCTTTAGTTGCAGGTGGCATACAAGCAGCATTACTCCCACTGTGTACTCTTTGGGCTCTTACACGAATGAACTTCTTTATGCAGGGATTCCCACGAGGAGCGAACTGCCTCCACCACCGCAGGTTGTAGCGAGGACTGTAAGCATATCCTCTACCAAATCACGCAGGTTTACCCGAAGAACTCTGCTTTAGTTGCAGGGGGAACACAAGCATCTTTTCACCCACAGTGTACTCGATGGGCACTTCCCCTAATGAACTTGTTCTATAAGAATGGTTTCCCGCGTGGAGCGAACTGCCTCAGCCATGGCAGGCACTACTGTGGTCTCTAAGGATTTCCTCTCTGAAAACACGGCACTTTTACAAGAAGAACTCTGCTTTAGTTGCAGGTGGAACACAAGCTGCATTTGTCCCACACTTTATACAAAGGGCCCTTCCCCGAATGAATGTTCAATATGCAGGTTGTCCCACGAGCAGCGAACTGCCTCAATGAAGGCAGGCTCTCGTAAGGACTGTAAGCATTTCCTCTCCCAAAACACGCAGTTTTACCCGAAGAACTCTGCTTTAGTTGCAGGTGGTACACAAGCAGCATTTCTCCCACTATGTACTCTTTGGGCTCTTACACGAATGAACTTCTTTATGCAGGGATTCCCACGAGGAGCGAACTGCCTCCACCATGGCAGGCTGTAGCGAGGACTGTAAGCATATCCTCTCCCAAACCACGCAGTTTTAACGTTAGAACTCTGCTTTAGTTGCAGGGGGAACACAAGCAACTTTTCTCCCACAGTGTACACAATGGGCACTTCCCCTAATGAAGTTGTTCTATAAGAATGGTTTCCCGCCTGGAGCGAACTGCCTCAGCCATCGCAGGCACTACTGTGGTCTCTAAGGATTTCCTCTCTGAAAACAGGGCACTTTTACCCGAAGAACTCGGCTTTAGTTGCAGGTGGAACACAAGCTGCATTTGTCCCACACTTTATACAAAGGGCCCTTCCCCGAATGAATCTTCAATATGCAGGTTGTCCTACGAGGAACGAACGGCCTCAATGAAGGCAGGCTCTCGTAAGGACTGTAAGCATTTCCTCTCCCAAAACACGCAGTTTTACCCGAAGAACTCGGCTTTAGTTGCAGGTGGAACACAAGCAGCATTTCTCCCACTGTGTACTCTTTGGGCTCTTACACGAATGAACTTCTTTATGCAGGGATTCCCACGAGGAGCGAACTGCCTCCACCATGGCAGGCTGTAGCGAGGACTGTAAGCATATCCTCTCCCAAACCACGCAGTTTTAACGCTAGAACTCTGCTTTACTTGCAGGCGTAACACAAGCAGCTTTTCTCCCACTGTGTACTCTTTGGGCTCTTCCAAGAATGAACTTCTATATGCAGGGTTTCCGACGTGGAGCGAACTGCCTCAACCAAGGCAGGCTGTAGCGAGGACTGTAAGCATTTCCTCTTCCAAAACACGGCAGTTTTACCAAAGAATTCTGCTTTAGTTGCAGGTGGAACACAAGCAGCATTTCTCCCACTGTGTACTCTTGGGTTATTCCACGTATGAACTTCTTTATGCAGGGATTCCCACGTGTAGCGAACTGCCTCAACCATGGCAGGCTGTAGCGAGGAATGTAAGCATATCCTCTCCCAAACCAGGCAGTTTTACCCGAAGAATTCTGCTTTACTTGCAGGTGGAACACAAGCAGCATTTCTCCCACTGTGTACTCTTTGGGCTCTTACACGAATGAACTTCTTTATGCAGGGATTCCCACGAGGAGCGAACTGCCTCCACCATGGCAGGCTGTAGCGAGGTCTGTAAGCATATCCTCTCCCAAACCACGCAGTGTTAACGCTAGAACTCTGCTTTAGTTGCAGGTGGAACACAAGCAGCATTTCTCCCACTGTGTACTCTTTGGTCTCTTCACGAATGAACTTGTATATGCAGGGTTTCCCACGTGGAGCGAACTGCCTCAACCATGGCAGGCTGTAGCGAGGACTGTAAGCATATCCTCTCCCAAACCTCGCAGTTTTGACGCTAGAAGTCTGCTTTACTTGCAGGCGTAACACAAGCAGCTTTTCTCCCACTGTGTACTCCTTGGGCTCTTCCACGAATGAACTTCTATATGCAGGGTTTCCGACGTGGAGCGAACTGCCTCAACCAAGGCAGGCTGTAGCGAGGACTCTAAGCATTTCCTCTTCCAAAACACGGCAGTTTTACCAAAGAATTCTGCTTTAGTTGCAGGTGGAACACAAGCAGCATTTCTCCCACTGTGTACTCTTTGGGCTCTTCCACGAATGAACTTCTTTATGCAGGGATTCCCACGTGGAGTGAACTGCCTCAACCAAGGCAGGCTGTAGCGAATACTGTAAGCATTTCCTCTCCCAAAACACGCAGTTTTACACGAAGAACTCTGCTTTAGTTGCAGGGGGAATACCATCAGCTTTCCTCCCACAGTGTACACAATGGGCACTTCCCCTAATGAACTTGTTCTAAAAGAATGGTTTCCAGCGTGGAGCGAACTGCCTCAACCATGGCAGGCTCTCCTGTGGTCTCTAAGGATTTCCTCTCTGAAAACACGGCACTTTTACCCGAAGAACTCTGCTTTAGTTGCAGGTGGAACACAAGCTGCATTTGTCCCACACGTTATACAAAGGGCCCTTCCCCGAATGAGTCTACAGGGTGTATGCAGGGTTTCCCACGTGCAGTGAACTGCCTCAACGAAGGGAGGCTCTCGTAAGGACTGTAAGCATTTCCTCTCCCAATACACGCAGTTTTACCCAAAGAATTCTGCTTTAGTTGCAGGTGGAACACAAGCAGCTTTTCTCCCACAGTGTACCCAATGAGCCTTTGCCCGAAAGAATATCTATACTCAAAGGGTCCCGCGTGGAGTGAAATGCCTAAAGCAAGCAGGCTCTAGTGAGGCCTCTAAGCATTTCCTCTCCAAAAACACGGCAGTTTTACCCAAGAAACTCTGCGTTAGTTGCAGGTGGAACACAAGGAACATTACTCCCAGTGTGTAATCTTTGGGCTCTTCCACGAATGAATTTCTTTATGCAGGGATTCCCACGTGGATCAAACTGCCTCAACCGTGGCAGGCTGTAGCGAGGACTCTAAGAATATCCTATCCCAAAACACACAGGTTTAACGGTAGAACTCTGCTTTAGTTGCAGAGGTAAGACAAGCAGCTTTTCTCCCACTGTGTACTCTTTGGGCTCTTCCACGAATGAACTTCTATATGCAGGGTTTCCGACGTGGAGCGAACTGCCTCAACCAAGGCAGGCTGTAGCGAGGACTGTAAGCATTTCCTCTTACAAAACACGGCAGTTTTACCAAAGTATTCTGCTTTAGTTGCAGGTGGCATACAAGCAGCATTACTCCCACTGTGTACTCTTTGGGCTCTTACACGAATGAACTTTTTATGCAGGGATTCCCACGAGGAGCGAACTGCCTCCACCACGGCAGGTTGTAGCGAGGACTGTAAGCATATCCTCTACCAAATCACGCAGGTTTACCCGAAGAACTCTGCTTTAGTTGCAGGGGGAACACAAGCATCTTTTCTCCCACAGTGTCACAATGCGCACTTCCCCTAATGAACTTGTTCTATAAGAATGGTTTCCCGCGTGGAGCGAACTGCCTCAGCCATGGCAGGCACTACTGTGGTCTCTAAGGATTTCCTCTCTGAAAACACGGCACTTTTACCCGAAGAACTCTGCTTTAGTTGCAGGTGGAACACAAGCTGCATTTGTCCCACACTTTATACAAAGGGCCCTTCCCCGAATGAATGTTCAATATGCAGGTTGTCCCACGAGCAGCGAACTGCCTCAATGAAGGCAGGCTCTCGTAAGGACTGTAAGCATTTCCTCTCCCAAAACACGCAGTTTTACCCGAAGAACACTGCTTTAGTTGCAGGTGGAACACAAGCAGCATTTCTCCCACTGTGTACTCTTTGGGCTCTTACACGAATGAACTTCTTTATGCAGGGATCCCCACGAGGAGCGAACTGCCTCCACCATGGCAGGCTGTAGCGAGGACTGTAAGCATATCCTCTCCCAAACCACGCAGTTTTAACGTTAGAACTCTGCTTTAGTTTCAGGGGGAACACAAGCATCTTTTCTCCCACAGTGTACACAATGGGCACTTCCCCTAATGAACTTGTTCTATAAGAATGGTTTCCCGCGTGGAGCGAACTGGCTCAGCCATGGCAGGCACTACTGTGGTCTCTAAGGATTTCCTCTCTGAAAACACGGCACTTTTACCCGAAGAACTCTGCTTTAGTTGCAGGTGGAACACAAGCTGCATTTGTCCCACACTTTATACAAAGGGCCCTTCCCCAAATGAATCTTCAATATGCAGGTTGTCCTACGAGCAGCGAACTGCCTCAATGAAGGCAGGCTCTCGTAAGGACTGTAAGCATTTCCTCTCCCAAAACACGCAGTTTTACCCGAAGAACTCTGCTTTAGTTGCAGGTGGAACAGAAGCAGCTTTTCTCCCACTGTGTACTCTTTGGGCTCTTCCACGAATGAACTTCTATATGCAGGGTTTCCGACGTGGAGCGAACTGCCTCAACCAAGGCAGGCTGTAGCGAGGACTCTAAGCATTTCCTCTTCCAAAACACGGCAGTTTTACCAAAGAATTCTGCTTTAGTTGCAGGTGGAACACAAGCAGCATTTCTCCCACTGTGTACTCTTTGGGCTCTTCCACGAATGAACTTCTTTATGCAGGGATTCCCACGTGGAGCGAACTGCCTCAACCAAGGCAGGCTGTAGCGAATACTGTAAGCATTTCCTCTCCCAAAACACGCAGTTTTACACGAAGAACTCTGCTTTAGTTGCAGGGGGAATACCATCAGCTTTCCTCCCACAGTGTACACAATGGGCACTTCCCCTAATGAACTTGTTCTAAAAGAATGGTTTCCAGCGTGGACCGAACTGCCTCAACCATGGCAGGCTCTCCTGTGGTCTCTAAGGATTTCCTCTCTGAAAACACGGCACTTTTACCCGAAGAACTCTGCTTTAGTTGCAGGTGGAACACAAGCTGCATTTGTCCCACACGTTATACAAAGGGCCCTTCCCCGAAGGAGTCTACAGGGTGTATGCAGGGTGTCCCACGTGCAGTGAACTGCCTCAACGAAGGGAGGCTCTCGTAAGGACTGTAAGCATTTCCTCTCCCAATACACGCAGTTTTACCCAAAGAATTCTGCTTTAGTTGCAGGTGGAACACAAGCAGCTTTTCTCCCACAGTGTACCCAATGAGCCTTTGCCCGAAAGAATATCTATACTCAAGGGGTCCCGCGTGGAGTGAAATGCCTAAAGCAAGCAGGCTCTAGTGAGGCCGCTAAGCATTTCCTCTCCAAAAACACGGCAGTTTTACCCAAGAAACTCTGCGTTAGTTGCAGGTGGAACACAAGCCGTATTACTCCCAGTGTGTAATCTTTGGGCTCTTCCACGAAGGAATTTCTTTATGCAGGGATTCCCACGTGGATCGAACTGCCTCAACCGTGGCAGGCTGTAGCGAGGACTCTAAGAATATCCTATCCCAAAACACACAGGTTTAACGGTAGAACTCTGCTTTAGTTGCAGGTGGCATACAAGCAGCATTACTCCCACTGTGTACTCTTTGGGCTCTTACACGAATGAACTTTTTATGCAGGGATTCCCACGATGAGCGAACTGCCTCCACCACGGCAGGTTGTAGCGAGGACTGTAAGCATATCCTCTACCAAATCACGCAGGTTTACCCGAAGAACTCTGCTTTAGTTGCAGGTGGAACACAAGCTGCATTTGTCCCACACTTTATACAAAGGGCCCTTCCCCGAATGAATGTTCAATATGCAGGTTGTCCTACGAGCAGCGAACTGCCTCAATGAAGGCAGGCTCTCGTAAGGACTGTAAGCATTTCCTCTCCCAAAACACGCAGTTTTACCCGAAGAACTCTGCTTTAGTTGCAGGTGGAACACAAGCAGCATTTCTCCCACTGTGTACTCTTTGGGCTCTTACACGAATGAACTTCTTTATGCAGGGATTCCCACGAGGAGCGAACTGCCTCCACCATGGCAGGCTGTAGCGAGGACTGTAAGCATATCCTCTCCCAAACCACGCAGTTTTAACGTTAGAACTCTGCTTTAGTTGCAGGGGGAACACAAGCATCTTTTCTCCCACAGTGTACACAATGGGCACTTCCCCTAATGAAGTTGTTCTATAAGAATGGTTTCCCGCCTGGAGCGAACTGCCTCAGCCATCGCAGGCACTACTGTGGTCTCTAAGGATTTCCTCTCTGAAAACACGGCACTTTTACCCGAAGAACTCGGCTTTAGTTGCAGGTGGAACACAAGCTGCATTTGTCCCACACTTTATACAAAGGGCCCTTCCCCTAATGAATCTTCAATATGCAGGTTGTCCTACGAGCAGCGAACGGCCTCAATGAAGGCAGGCTCTCGTAAGGACTGTAAGCATTTCCTCTCCCAAAACACGCAGTTTTACCCGAAGAACTCTGCTTTAGTTGCAGGTGGAACACAAGCAGCATTTCTCCCACTGTGTACTCTTTGGGCTCTTACACGAATGAACTTCTTTATGCAGGGATTCCCACGAGGAGCGAACTGCCTCCACCATGGCAGGCTGTAGCGAGGACTGTAAGCATATCCTCTCCCAAACCACGCAGTTTTAACGCTAGAACTCTGCTTTACTTGCAGGCGTAACACAAGCAGCTTTTCTCCCACTGTGTACTCTTTGGGCTCTTCCACGAATGAACTTCTATATGCAGGGTTTCCGACGTGGAGCGAACTGCCTCAACCAAGGCAGGCTGTAGCGAGGACTGTAAGCATTTCCTCTTCCAAAACACGGCAGTTTTACCAAAGAATTCTGCTTTAGTTGCAGGTGGAACACAAGCAGCATTTCTCCCACTGTGTACTCTTGGGTTCTTCCACGTATGAACTTCTTTATGCAGGGATTCCCACGTGTAGCGAACTGCCTCAACCATGGCAGGCTGTAGCGAGGAATGTAAGCATATCCTCTCCCAAACCAGGCAGTTTTACCCGAAGAATTCTGCTTTAGTTGCAGGTGGAACACAAGCAGCATTTCTCCCACTGTGTACTCTTTGGGCTCTTACACGAATGAACTTCTTTATGCAGGGATTCCCACGAGGAGCGAACTGCCTCCACCATGGCAGGCTGTAGCGAGGACTGTAAGCATATCCTCTCCCAAACCACGCAGTGTTAACTCTAGAACTCTGCTTTAGTTGCAGGTGGAACACAAGCAGCATTTCTCCCACTGTGTACTCTTTGGTCTCTTCACGAATGAACTTGTATATGCAGGGTTTCCGACGTGGAGCGAACTGCCTCAACCATGGCAGGCTGTAGCGAGGACTGTAAGCATATCCTCTCCCAAACCTCGCAGTTTTGACGCTAGAAGTCTGCTTTACTTGCAGGCGTAACACAAGCAGCTTTTCTCCCACTGTGTACTCCTTGGGCTCTTCCACGAATGAACTTCTATATGCAGGGTTTCCGACGTGGAGCGAACTGCCTCAACCAAGGCAGGCTGTAGCGAGGACTCTAAGCATTTCCTCTTCCAAAACACGGCAGTTTTACCAAAGAATTCTGCTTTAGTTGCAGGTGGAACACAAGCAGCATTTCTCCCACTGTGTACTCTTTGGGCTCTTCCACGAATGAACTTCTTTATGCAGGGATTCCCACGTGGAGCGAACTGCCTCAACCTAGGCAGGCTGTAGCGAATACTGTAAGCATTTCCTCTCCCAAAACACGCAGTTTTACACGAAGAACTCTGCTTTAGTTGCAGGGGGAATACCATCAGCTTTCCTCCCACAGTGTACACAATGGGCACTTCCCCTAATGAACTTGTTCTAAAAGAATGGTTTCCAGCGTGGACCGAACTGCCTCAACCATGGCAGGCTCTCCTGTGGTCTCTAAGGATTTCCTCTCTGAAAACACGGAACTTTTACCCGAAGAACTCTGCTTTAGTTGCAGGTGGAACACAAGCTGCATTTGTCCCACACGTTATACAAAGGGCCCTTCCCCGAATGAGTCTACAGGGTGTATGCAGGGTGTCCCACGTGCAGTGAACTGCCTCAACGAAGGGAGGCTCTCGTAAGGACTGTAAGCATTTCCTCTCCCAATACACGCAGTTTTACCCAAAGAATTCTGCTTTAGTTTCAGGTGGAACACAAGCAGCTTTTCTCCCACAGTGTACCCAATGAGCCTTTGCCCGAAAGAATATCTATACTCAAGGGGTCCCGCGTGGAGTGAAATGCCTAAAGCAAGCAGGCTCTAGTGAGGCCTCTAAGCATTTCCTCTCCAAAAACACGGCAGTTTTACCCAAGAAACTCTGCGTTAGTTGCAGGTGGAACACAAGGAACATTACTCCCAGTGTGTAATCTTTGGGCTCTTCCACGAATGAATTTCTTTATGCAGGGATTCCCACGTGGATCGAACTGCCTCAACCGTGGCAGGCTGTAGCGAGGACTCTAAGAATATCCTATCCCAAAACACACAGGTTTAACGGTAGAACTCTGCTTTAGTTGCAGAGGTAAGACAAGCAGCTTTTCTCCCACTGTGTACTCTTTGGGCTCTTCCACGAATGAACTTCTATATGCAGGGTTTCCGACGTGGAGCGAACTGCCTCAACCAAGGCAGGCTGTAGCGAGGACTGTAAGCATTTCCTCTTACAAAACACGGCAGTTTTACCAAAGTATTCTGCTTTAGTTGCAGGTGGCATACAAGCAGCATTACTCCCACTGTGTACGCTTTGGGCTCTTACACGAATGAACTTTTTATGCAGGGATTCCCACGAGGAGCGAACTGCCTCCACCACGGCAGGTTGTAGCGAGGACTGTAAGCATATCCTCTACCAAATCACGCAGGTTTACCCGAAGAACTCTGCTTTAGTTGCAGGGGGAACACAAGCATCTTTTCTCCCACAGTGTACACAATGCGCACTTCCCCTAATGAACTTGTTCTATAAGAATGGTTTCCCGCGTGGAGCGAACTGCCTCAGCCATGGCAGGCACTACTGTGGTCTCTAAGGATTTCCTCTCTGAAAACACGGCACTTTTACCCGAAGAACTCTGCTTTAGTTGCAGGTGGAACACAAGCTGCATTTGTCCCACACTTTATACAAAGGGCCCTTCCCCGAATGAATGTTCAATATGCAGGTTGTCCCACGAGCAGCGAACTGCCTCAATGAAGGCAGGCTCTCGTAAGGACTGTAAGCATTTCCTCTCCCAAAACACGCAGTTTTACCCGAAGAACTCTGCTTTAGTTGCAGGTGGAACACAAGCAGCATTTCTCCCACTGTGTACTCTTTGGGCTCTTCCACGAATGAACTTCTATATGCAGGGTTTCCGACGTGGAGCGAACTGCCTCAACCAAGGCAGGCTGTAGCGAGGACTGTAAGCATTTCCTCTCCCAAAACACGCAGTTTTACCCGAAGAACTCTGCTTTCGTTGCAGGTGGAACACAAGCAGCATTTCTCCCACTGTGTACTCTTTGGGCTCTTCCACGAATGAACTTCTTTATGCAGGGATTCCCACGTGGAGCGAACTGCCTCAACCAAGGCAGGCTGTAGCGAATACTGTAAGCATTTCCTCTCCCAAAACACGCAGTTTTACACGAAGAACTCTGCTTTAGTTGCAGGGGGAATACCATCAGCTTTCCTCCCACAGTGTACACAATGGGCACTTCCCCTAATGAACTTGTTCTAAAAGAATGGTTTCCAGCGTGGACCGAACTGCCTCAACCATGGCAGGCTCTCCTGTGGTCTCTAAGGATTTCCTCTCTGAAAACACGGCACTTTTACCCGAAGAACTCTGCTTTAGTTGCAGGTGGAACACAAGCTGCATTTGTCCCACACGTTATACAAAGGGCCCTTCCCCGAATGAGTCTACAGGGTGTATGCAGGGTGTCCCACGTGCAGTGAACTGCCTCAACGAAGGGAGGCTCTCGTAAGGACTGTAAGCATTTCCTCTCCCAATACACGCAGTTTTACCCAAAGAATTCTGCTTTAGTTGCTGGTGGAACACAAGCAGCTTTTCTCCCACAGTGTACCCAATGAGCCTTTGCCCGAAAGAATATCTATACTCAAGGGGTCCCGCGTGGAGTGAAATGCCTAAAGCAAGCAGGCTCTAGTGAGGCCTCTAAGCATTTCCTCTCCAAAAACACGGTAGTTTTACCCAAGAAACTCTGCGTTAGTTGCAGGTGGAACACAAGGAACATTACTCCCAGTGTGTAATCTTTGGGCTCTTCCACGAATGAATTTCTTTATGCAGGGATTCCCACGTGGATCGAACTGCCTCAACCGTGGCAGGCTGTAGCGAGGACTCTAAGAATATCCTATCCCAAAACACACAGGTTTAACGGTAGAACTCTGCTTTAGTTGCAGAGGTAAGACAAGCAGCTTTTCTCCCACTGTGTACTCTTTGGGCTCTTCCACGAATGAACTTCTATAAGCAGGGTTTCCGACGTGGAGCGAACTGCCTCAACCAAGGCAGGCTGTAGCGAGGACTGTAAGCATTTCCTCTTCCAAATCACGGCAGTTTTACCAAAGTATTCTGCTTTAGTTGCAGGTGGCATACAAGCAGCATTACTCCCACTGTGTACTCTTTGGGCTCTTACACGAATGAACTTTTTATGCAGGGATTCCCACGAGGAGCGAACTGCCTCCACCACGGCAGGTTGTAGCGAGGACTGTAAGCATATCCTCTACCAAATCACGCAGGTTTACCCGAAGAACTCTGCTTTAGTTGCAGGGGGAACACAAGCATCTTTTCTCCCACAGTGTACACAATGCGCACTTCCCCTAATGAACTTGTTCTATAAGAATGGTTTCCCGCCTGGAGCGTACTGCCTCAGCCATCGCAGGCACTACTGTGGTCTCTAAGGATTTCCTCTCTGAAAACACGGCACTTTTACCCGAAGAACTCTGCTTTAGTTGCAGGTGGAACACAAGCTGCATTTGTCCCACACTTTATACAAAGGGTCCTTCCCCGAATGAATCTTCAATATGCAGGTTGTCCTACGAGCAGCGAACGGCCTCAATGAAGGCAGGCTCTCGTAAGGACTGTAAGCATTTCCTCTCCGAAAACACGCAGTTTTACCCGAAGAACTCTGCTTTAGTTGCAGGTGGAACACAAGCAGCATTTCTCCCACTGTGTACTCTTTGGGCTCTTACACGAATGAACTTCTTTATGCAGGGATTCCCACGAGGAGCGAACTGCCTCCACCATGGCAGGCTGTAGCGAGGACTGTAAGCATATCCTCTCCCAAACCACGCAGTTTTAACGTTAGAACTCTGCTTTAGTTGCAGGGGGAACACAAGCATCTTTTCTCCCACAGTGTACACAATGGGCACTTCCCCTAATGAACTTGTTCTATAAGAATGGTTTCCCGCCTGGAGCGAACTGCCTCAGCCATCGCAGGCACTACTGTGGTCTCTAAGGATTTCCTCTCTGAAAACACGGCACTTTTACCCGAAGAACTCGGCTTTAGTTGCAGGTGGAACACAAACTGCATTTGTCCCACACTTTATACAAAGGGTCCTTCCCCGAATGAATCTTCAATATGCAGGTTGTCCTACGAGCAGCGAACGGCCTCAATGAAGGCAGGCTCTCGTAAGGACTGTAAGCATTTCCTCTCCCAAAACACGCAGTTTTACCCGAAGAACTCTGCTTTAGTTGCAGGTGGAACACAAGCAGCATTTCTCCCACTGTGTACTCTTTGGGCTCTTACACGAATGAACTTCTTTATGCAGGGATTCCCACGAGGAGCGAACTGCCTCCACCATGGCAGGCTGTAGCGAGGACTGTAAGCATATCCTCTCCCAAACCACGCAGTTTTAACGCTAGAACTCTGCTTTACTTGCAGGCGTAACACAAGCAGCTTTTCTCCCACTGTGTACTCTTTGGGCTCTTCCACGAATGAACTTCTATATGCAGGGTTTCCGACGTGGAGCGAACTGCCTCAACCAAGGCAGGCTGTAGCGAGGACTGTAAGCATTTCCTCTTCCAAAACACGGCAGTTTTACCAAAGAATTCTGCTTTAGTTGCAGGTGGAACACAAGCAGCATTTCTCCCACTGTGTACTCTTGGGTTCTTCCACGAATGAAGTTCTTTATGCAGGGATTCCCACGTGTAGCGAACTGCCTCAACCATGGCAGGCTGTAGCGAGGAATGTAAGCATATCCTCTCCCAAACCAGGCAGTTTTACCCGAAGAATTCTGCTTTAGTTGCAGGCGTAACACAAGCAGGATTTCTCCCACTGTGTACTCTTTGGGCTCTTCCACGAATGAACTTCTATATGCAGGGTTTCTGACGTGGAGCGAACTGCCTCAACCAAGGCAGGCTGTAGCGAGGACTGTAAGCATTTCCTCTTCCAAAACACGGCAGTTTTACCAAAGAATTCTGCTTTAGTTGCAGGTGGAACACAAGCAGCATTTCTCCCACTGTGTTCTCTTTGGTCTCTTCACGAATGAACTTGTATATTCAGGGTTTCCCACGTGGAGCGAACTGCCTCAACCATGGCAGGCTGTAGCGAGGACTGTAAGCATATCCTCTCCCAAACCTCGCAGTTTTAACGCTAGAAGTCTGCTTTACTTGCAGGCGTAACACAAGCAGCTTTTCTCCCACTGTGTACTCTTTGGGCTCTTCCACGAATGAACTTCTATATGCAGGGTTTCCGACGTGGAGCGAACTGCCTCAACCAAGGCAGGCTGTAGCGAGGACTGTAAGCATTTCCTCTTCCAAAACACGGCAGTTTTACCAAAGAATTCTGCTTTAGTTGCAGGTGGAACACAAGCAGCATTTCTCCCACTGTGTACTCTTTGGGCTCTTCCACGAATGAACTTCTTTATGCAGGGATTCCCACGTGGAGCGAACTGCCTCAACCAAGGCAGGCTGTAGCGAATACTGTAAGCATTTCCTCTCCCAAAACACGCAGTTTTACACGAAGAACTCTGCTTTAGTTGCAGGGGGAATACCATCAGCTTTCCTCCCACAGTGTACACAATGGGCACTTCCCCTAATGAACTTGTTCTATAAGAATGGTTTCCAGCGTGGACCGAACTGCCTCAACCATGGCAGGCTCTCCTGTGGTCTCTAAGGATTTCCTCTCTGAAAACACGGCACTTTTACCCGAAGAACTCTGCTTTAGTTGCAGGTGGAACACAAGCTGCATTTGTCCCACACGTTATACAAAGGGCCCTTCCCCGAATGAGTCTACAGGGTGTATGCAGGGTGTCCCACGTGCAGTGAACGGCCTCAACGAAGGGAGGCTCTCGTAAGGACTGTAAGCATTTCCTCTCCCAATACACGCAGTTTTACCCAAAAAATTCTGCTTTAGTTGCAGGTGGAACACAAGCAGCTTTTCTCCCACAGTGTACCCAATGAGCCTTTGCCCGAAAGAATATCTATACTCAAGGGGTCCCGCGTGGAGTGAAATGCCTAAAGCAAGCAGGCTCTAGTGAGGCCTCTAAGCATTTCTTCTCCAAAAACACGGCAGTTTTACCCAAGAAACTCTGCGTTAGTTGCAGGTGGAACACAAGGAACATTACTCCCAGTGTGTAATCTTTGGGCTCTTCCACGAATGAATTTCTTTATGCAGGGATTCCCACGTGGATTGAACTGCCTCAACCGTGGCAGGCTGTAGCGAGGACTCTAAGAATATCCTATCCCAAAACACACAGGTTTAACGGTAGAACTCTCCTTTAGTTGCAGAGGTAAGACAAGCAGCTTTTCTCCCACTGTGTACTCTTTGGGCTCTTCCACGAATGAACTTCTATATGCAGGGTTTCCGACGTGGAGCGAACTGCCTCAACCAAGGCAGGCTGTAGCGAGGACTGTAAGCATTTCCTCTTACAAAACATGGCAGTTTTACCAAAGTATTCTGCTTTAGTAGCAGGTGGCATACAAGCAGCATTACTCCCACTGTGTACTCTTTGGGCTCTTACACGAATGAACTTTTTATGCAGGGATTCCCACGAGGAGCGAACTGCCTCCACCACGGCAGGTTGTAGCGAGGACTGTAAGCATATCCTCTACCAAATCACGCAGGTTTACCCGAAGAACTCTGCTTTAGTTGCAGGGGGAACACAAGCATCTTTTCTCCCACAGTGTACACAATGAGCACTTCCCCTAATGAACTTGTTCTATAAGAATGGTTTCCCGCGTGGAGCGAACTCCCTCAGCCATGGCAGGCACTACTGTGGTCTCTAAGGATTTCCTCTCTGAAAACACGGCACTTTTACCCGAAGAACTCTGCTTTAGTTGCAGGTGGAACACAAGCTGAATTTGTCCCACACTTTATACAAAGGGCCCTTCCCCGAATGAATGTTCAATATGCAGGTTGTCCCACGAGCAGCGAACTGCCTCAATGAAGGCAGGCTCTCGTAAGGACTGTAAGCATTTCCTCTCCCAATACACGCAGTTTTACCCGAAGAACTCTGCTTTAGTTGCAGGTGGAACACAAGCAGCATTTCTCCCACTGTGTACTCTTTGGGCTCTTACACGAATGAACTTCTTTATGCAGGGATTCCCACGAGGAGCGAACTGCCTCCACCATGGCAGGCTGTAGCGAGGACTGTAAGCATATCCTCTCCCAAACCACACAGTTTTAACGTTACAACTCTGCTTTAGTTGCAGGGGGAACAAAAGCAGCTTTTCTCCCACAGTGTACACAATGGGCACTTCCCCTAATGAACTTGTTCTATAAGAATGGTTTCCCGCGTGGAGCGAACTGCCTCAGCCATCGCAGGCACTACTGTGGTCTCTAAGGATTTCCTCTCTGAAAACACGGCACTTTTACCCGAAGAACTCTGCTTTAGTTGCAGGTGGAACACAAGCTGCATTTGTCCCACACTTTATACAAAGGGCCCTTCCCCGAATGAATCTTCAATATGCAGGTTGTCCTACGAGCAGCGAACTGCCTCAATGAAGGCAGGCTCTCGTAAGGACTGTAAGCATTTCCTATCCCAAAACACGCAGTTTTACCCGAAGAACTCTGCTTTAGTTGCATGTGGAACACAAGCAGCATTTCTCCCACTGTATACTCTTTGGGCTCTTACACGAATGAACTTCTTTATGCAGGGATTCCCACGAGGAACGAACTGCCTCCACCATGGCAGGCTGTAGCGAGGACTGTTAGCATATCCTCTCCCAAACCACGCAGTTTTAACGCTAGAACTCTGCTTTAGTTGCAGGCGTGACACAAGCAGCTTTTCTCCCACTCTGTACTCTTTGGGTTCTTCCACGAATGAACTTCTATATGCAGGGTTTCCGACGTGGAGCGAACTGCCTCAACCAAGGCAGGCTGTAGCGAGGACTGTAAGCATTTCCTCTTCCAAAACACGGCAGTTTTACCAAAGAATTCTGCTTTAGTTGCAGGTGGAACACAAGCAGCATTTCTCCCACTGTGTACTCTTTGGGCTCTTCCACGAATGAACTTCTTTATGCAGGGATTCCCACGTGGAGCGAACTGCCTCAACCAAGGCAGGCTGTAGCGAATACTGTAAGCATTTCCTCTCCCAAAACACGCAGTTTTACACGAAGAACTCTGCTTTAGTTGCAGGGGGAATACCATCAGCTTTCCTCCCACAGTGTACACAATGGGCACTTCCCCTAATGAACTTGTTCTATAAGAATGGTTTCCAGCGTGGACCGAAATGCCTCAACCATGGCAGGCTCTCCTGTGGTCTCTAAGGATTTCCTCTCTGAAAACACGGCACTTTTACCCGAAGAACTCTGCTTTAGTTGCAGGTGGAACACCATCCGCTTTCCTCCCACAGTGTACACAATGGGCACTTCCCCTAATGAAATTGTTCTATAAGAATGGTTTCCAGCGTGGAGCGAACTGCCTCAACCATGGCAGGCTCTCCTGTGGTCTCTAAGGATTTCCTCTCTGAAAACACGGCACTTTTACCCGAAGAACTCTGCTTTAGTTGCAGGTGGAACAGAAGCAGCATTTCTCCCACTGTGTACTCTGTGGTCTCTTCACGAATGAACTTGTATATGCAGGGTTTCCCACATGGAGCGAACTGCCTCAACCATTGCAGGCTGTAGCGAGGACTGTAAGCATATCCTCTCCCAAACCACGCAGTTTTAATGCTAGAAGTCTGCTTTACTTGCAGGCGTAACACAAGCAGCTTTTCTCCCACTGTGTACTCTTTGGGGTCTTCCACGAATTACCTTCTATATGCAGGGTTTCCGACGTGGAGCGAACTGCCTCAACCAAGGCAGGCTGTAGCGAGATCTGCAAACATTTCCTCTTCCAAAACACATCAGTTTTACCAAAGAATTCTGCTTTAGTTGCAGGTGGAACACAAGCAGCATTTATCCCAATGTGTACTCTTTGGGCTCTTACACGAATGAACTTCTTTATGCAGGGATTCCCACGTGGAGCGAACTTCCTCAACCGTGGCAGGCTGTAGAGAGGACTGTAATCATATCATATCCCAAAACACACAGTTTTAACGGTAGAACTCTGCTTTAGTTGCAGAGGTAACACAAGCAGCTTTTCTTCCACTGTGTACTCTTTGGGCTCTTCCACGAGAGAACTTCTATATGCAGGGTTTCCGACGTGGAGCGAAATGCCTCAACCAAGGCAGACTGTAGCGAGGACTGTAAGCATTTCCTCTTCTAAAACACGGCAGTTTTACGAAAGAATTCTGCTTTAGTTGCAGGTGGCATGCAAGCAGCATTACTCCCACTGTGTACTCTTTGGGCTCTTACACGAATGAACTTCTTTATGCAGGGAGTCCCACGAGTAGCGAACTGCCTCCACCATGGCAGGCTGTAGCGAGGACTGTAAGCATATCCTCTACCAAATTACTCAGGTTTATCCGAAGAACTCTGCTTTAGTTGCAGGGGGTACACCATCAGCTTTCCTCCCACAGTCTACACAATGGGCACTTCCCCTAATGAACTTGTTCTATAAGAATGGTTTCCAGCGTGGAGCGAACTGCCTCAACCATGGCAGGCTCTCCTGTGGTCTCTAAGGATTTCCTCTCTGAAAACACGGCACTTTTACCCGAAGAACTCTGCTTTAGTTGCAGGTGGAACACAATCTGCATTTGTCCCACACTTTATACAATGGGCCCTTCCCCGAAGGAGTCTACAGGGTGTATGCAGGGTGTCCCACGTGCAGTGAACTGCCTCAATGAAGGGAGGCTCTCGTAAGGACTGTAAGCATTTCCTCTCCCAATACATGCAGTTTTACCCAAAGAATTCTGCTTTAGTTGCAGGTGGAACACAAGCAGCTTTTCTCCCACAGTGTACCCAATGAGCCTTTGCCCGAAAGAATATCTATACTCAAGGGGTCCCGCGTGGAGTGAAATGCCTAAAGCAAGCAGGCTCTAGTGAGGCCTCTAAGCATTTCCTCTCCAAAAACACGGCAGTTTTAACCAAGGAACACTGCGTTAGTTGCAGGTGGAACACAAGTAGCATTACTCCCAGTGTGTAATCTTTGGGCTCTTCCACGAATGAATTTCTTTATGCAGAGATTCCCACGTGGATCGAACTGACTCAACCGTAGCAGGCTGTAGCGAGGACTGTAAGCATATCCTATCCCAAAACACACAGTTTTAACGGTAGAACTCTGCTTTAGTTGCAGAGGTAAGACAAGCAGCTTTTCTCCCACTGTGTACTCTATGGGCTCTTCCACGAATGAACTTCTATATGCAGGGTTTCCGACGTGGAGCGAACTGCCTCCACCATGGCAGGCTGTAGCGAGGACTGTAAGCATATCCTCTACCAAATCACGCAGGTTTACCCGAAGAACTCTGCTTTAGTTGCAGGGGGAACACAAGCATCTTTTCTCCCACAGTGTACACAAGGGGCACTTCCCCTAATGAACTTGTTCTATAAGAATGGTTTCCCGCGTGGAGCGAACTGCCTCAGCCATGGCAGGCACTGCTGTGGTCTCTAAGGATTTCCTCTCTGAAAACACGGCACTTTTACCCGAAGCACTCTGCTTTAGTTGCAGGTGGAACACAAGCTGCATTTGTCCCACACTTTATACAAAGGGCCCTTCCCCGAATGAATCTTCAATATGCAGGTTGTCCTACGAGCAGCGAACTGCCTCAATGAAGGCAGGCTCTCGTAAGGACTGTAAGCATTTCCTCTCCCAAAACACGCAGTTTTACCCGAAGAACTCTGCTTTAGTTGCAGGTGGAACACAAGCAGCATTTCTCCCACTGTGTACTCTTTGGGCTCTTACACGAATGAACTTCTTTATGCAGGGATTCCCACGAGGAGCGAACTGCCTCAACCATGGCAGGCTGTAGCGAGGACTGTAAGCATATCCTCTCCCAAACCACGCAGTTTTAACGCTAGAACTCTGCTTTATTTGCAGGCGTAACACAAGCAGCTTTTCTCCCACTGTGTACTCTTTGGGCTCTTCCACGAATGAACTTATATATGCAGGGTTTCCGACGTGGAGCGAACTGCCTCAACCAAGGCAGGCTGTAGCGAGGACTGTAAGCATTTCCTTTTCCAAAACACGGCAGTTTTACCAAAGAATTCTGCTTTAGTTGCAGGTGGAACACAAGCAGCATTTCTCCCACTGTGTACTCTTTGGGCTCTTACACGAATGAACTTCTTTATGCAGGGATTCCCACAAGGAGCGAACTGCCTCCACCATGGCAGGCTGTAGCGAGGACTGTAAGCATATCCTCTCCCAAACCACGCAGTCTTAACGCTAGAACTCTGCTTTAGTTGCAGGTGGAACACAAGCAGCATTTCTCCCACTGTGTACTCTTTGGTCTCTTCACGAATGAACTTGTATATGCAGGGTTTCCCACGTGGAGCGAACTGCCTCAACCATGGCAGGCTGTAGCGAGGACTGTAAGCATATCCTCTCCCAAACCTCGCAGTTTTAACGCTAGAAGTCTGCTTTACTTGCAGGCGTAACACAAGCAGCTTTTCTCCCACTGTGTACTCTTTGGGCTCTTCCACGAATGAACTTCTATATGCAGGGTTTCCGACGTGGAGCGAACTGCCTCAACCAAGGCAGGCTGTAGCGAGGACTGTAAGCATTTCCTCTTCCAAAACACGGCAGTTTTACCAAAGAATTCTGCTTTAGTTGCAGGTGGAACACAAGCAGCATTTCTCCCACTGTGTACTCTTTGGGCTCTTCCACGAATGAACTTCTTTATGCAGGGATTCCCACGTGGAGCGAACTGCCTCAACCAAGGCAGGCTGTAGCGAATACTGTAAGCATTTCCTCTCCCAAAACACGCAGTTTTACACGAAGAACTCTGCTTTAGTTGCAGGGGGAATACCATCAGCTTTCCTCCCACAGTGTACACAATGGGCACTTCCCCTAATGAACTTGTTCTATAAGAATGGTTTCCAGCGTGGACCGAACTGCCTCAACCACGGCAGGCTCTCCTGTGGTCTCTAAGGATTTCCTCTCTGAAAACACGGCACTTTTACCCGAAGAACTCTGCTTTAGTTGCAGGTGGAACACAAGCTGCATTTGTCCCACACGTTATACAACGGGCCCTTCCCCGAATGAGTCTACAGGGTGTATGCAGGGTGTCCCACGTGCAGTGAACGGCCTCAACGAAGGGAGGCTCTCGTAAGGACTGTAAGCATTTCCTCTCCCAATACACACAGTTTTACCCAAAAAATTCTGCTTTAGTTGCAGGTGGAACACAAGCAGCTTTTCTCCCACAGTGTACCCAATGAGCCTTTGCCCGAAAGAATATCTATACTCAAGGGGTCCCGCGTGGAGTGAAATGCCTAAAGCAAGCAGGCTCTAGTGAGGCCTCTAAGCATTTCCTCTCCAAAAACACGGCAGTTTAAACCAAGGAACACTGCGTTAGTTGCAGGTGGAACACAATTAGCATTACTCCCAGTGTGTAATCTTTGGGCTCTTCCACGAATGAATTTCTTTATGCAGAGATTCCCACGTGGATCGAACTGACTCAACCGTGGCAGGCTGTAGCGAGGACTGTAAGCATATCCTATCCCAAAACACACAGTTTTAACGGTAGAACTCTGCTTTAGTTGCAGAGGTAAGACAAGCAGCTTTTCTCCCACTGTGTACTCTTTGGGCTCTTCCACGAATGAACTTCTATATGCAGGGTTTCCGACGTGGAGCGAACTGCCTCCACCATGGCAGGCTGTAGCGAGGACTGTAAGCATATCCTCTACCAAATCACGCAGGTTTACCCGAAGAACTCTGCTTTAGTTGCAGGGGGAACACAAGCATCTTTTCTCCCACAGTGTACACAAGTGGCACTTCACCTAATGAACTTGTTCTATAAGAATGGTTTCCCGCGTGGAGCGAACTGCCTCAGCCATGGCAGGCACTGCTGTGGTCTCTAAGGATTTCCTCTCTGAAAACACGGCACTTTTACCCGAAGAACTCTGCTTTAGTTGCAGGTGGAACACAAGCTGCATTTGTCCCACACTTTATACAAAGGGCCCTTCCCCGAATGAATCTTCAATATGCAGGTTGTCCTACGAGCAGCGAACTGCCTCAATGAAGGCAGGCTCTCGTAAGGACTGTAAGCATTTCCTCTCCCAAAACACGCAGTTTTACCCGAAGAACTCTGCTTTAGTTGCAGGTGGAACACAAGCAGCATTTCTCCCACTGTGTACTCTTTGGGCTCTTACACGAATGAACTTCTTTATGCAGGTATCCCACGAGGAGCGAACTGCCTCAACCATGGCAGGCTGTAGCGAGGACTGTAAGCATATCCTCTCCCAAACCACGCAGTTTTAACGCTAGAACTCTGCTTTACTTGCAGGCGTAACACAAGCAGCTTTTCTCCCACTGTGTACTCTTTGGGCTCTTCCACGAATGAACTTATATATGCAGGGTTTCCGACGTGGAGCGAACTGCCTCAACCAAGGCAGGCTGTAGCGAGGACTGTAAGCACATCCTCTTCCAAAACACGGCAGTTTTACCAAAGAATTCTGCTTTAGTTGCAGGTGGAACACAAGCAGCATTTCTCCCACTGTGTACTCTTTGGGCTCTTACACGAATGAACTTCTTTATGCAGGGATTCCCACAAGGAGCGAACTGCCTCCACCATGGCAGGCTGTAGCGAGGACTGTAAGCATATCCTCTCCCAAACCACGCAGTCTTAACGCTAGAACTCTGCTTTAGTTGCAGGTGGAACACAAGCAGCATTTCTCCCACTCTGTACTCTTTGGGTTCTTCCACGAATGAACTTCTATATGCAGGGTTTCCGACGTGGAGCGAACTGCCTCAACCAAGGCAGGCTGTAGCGAGGACTGTAAGCATTTCCTCTTCCAAAACATGGCAGTTTTACCAAAGAATTCTGCTTTAGTTGCAGGTGGAACACAAGCAGCATTTCTCCCACTGTGTACTCTTGGGTTTTTCCACGAATGTACTTCTTTATGCAGGGATTCCCACGTGGAGCGAACTGCCTCAACCAAGGCAGGCTGTAGCGAATACTGTAAGCATTTCCTCTCCCAAAACACGCAGTTTTACACGAAGAACTCTGCTTTAGTTGCAGGGGGAACACCATCAGCTTTCCTCCCACAGTGTACACAATGGGCACTTCCCCTAATGAACTTGTTCTATAAGAATGGTTTCCAGCGTGGAGCGAACTGCCTCAACCATGGCAGGCTCTCCTGTGGTCTCTAAGGATTTCCTCTCTGAAAACACGGCACTTTTACCCGAAGAACTCTGCTTTAGTTGCAGGTGGAAAAGAAGCAGCATTTCTCCCACTGTGTACTCTGTGGTCTCTTCACGAATGAAATTGTATATGCAGGGTTTCCCACATGGAGCGAACTGCCTCAACCAAGGCAGGCTGTAGCGAGGACTGTAAGCATATCCTCTCCCAAACCACGCAGTTTTAATGCTAGAAGTCTGCTTTACTTGCAGGCGTAACACAAGCAGCTTTTCTCCCACTGTGTACTCTTTGGGGTCTTCCACGAATTACCTTCTATATGCAGGGTTTCCGACGTGGAGCGAACTGCCTCAACCAAGGCAGGCTGTAGCGAGATCTGCAAACATTTCCTCTTCCAAAACACATCAGTTTTACCAAAGAATTCTGCTTTAGTTGCAGGTGGAACACAAGCAGCATTTATCCCAATGTGTACTCTTTGGCCTCTTACACGAATGAACTTCTTTATGCAGGGATTCCCACGTGGAGCGAACTTCCTCAACCGTGGCAGGCTGTAGAGAGGACTGTAATCATATCATATCCCAAAACACACAGTTTTAACGGTAGAACTCTGCTTTAGTTGCAGAGGTAACACAAGCAGCTTTTCTTCCACTGTGTACTCTTTGGGCTCTTCCACGAGTGAACTTCTATATGCAGGGTTTCCGACGTGGAGCGAACTGCCTCAACCAAGGCAGACTGAAGCGAGGACTGTAAGCATTTCCTCTTCTAAAACACGGCAGTTTTACGAAAGAATTCTGCTTTAGTTGCAGGTGGCATGCAAGCAGCATTACTCCCACTGTGTACTCTTTGGGCTCTTACACGAATGAACTTCTTTATGCAGGGATTCCCACGAGTAGCGAACTGCCTCCACCATGGCAGGCTCTAGCGAGGACTGTAAGCATATCCTCTACCAAATTACGCAGGTTTATCCGAAGAACTCTGCTTTAGTTGCCGGGGGTACACCATCAGCTTTCCTCCCACAGTCTACACAATGGGCACTTCCCCTAATGAACTTGTTCTATAAGAATGGTTTCCAGCGTGGAGCGAACTGCCTCAACCATGGCAGGCTCTCCTGTGGTCTCTAAGGATTTCCTCTCTGAAAACACGGCACTTTTACCCGAAGAACTCTGCTTTAGTTGCAGGTGGAACACAATCTGCATTTGTCCCACACTTTATACAATGGGCCCTTCCCCGAAGGAGTCTACAGGGTGTATGCAGGGTGTCCCATGTGCAGTGAACTGCCTCAACGAAGGGAGGCTCTCGTAAGGACTGTAAGCATTTCCTCTCCGAATACATGCAGTTTTACCCAAAGAATTCTGCTTTAGTTGCAGGTGGAACACAAGCAGCTTTTCTCCCACAGTGTACCCAATGAGCCTTTGCCCGAAAGAATATCTATACTCAAGGGGTCCCGCGTGGAGTGAAATGCCTAAAGCAAGCAGGCTCTAGTGAGGCCTCTAAGCATTTCCTCTCCAAAAACACGGCAGTTTTAACCAAGGAACACTGCGTTAGTTGCAGGTAGAACACAAGTAGCATTACTCCCAGTGTGTAATCTTTGGGCTCTTCCACGAATGAATTTCTTTATGCAGAGATTCCCACGTGGATCGAACTGACTCAACCGTGGCAGGCTGTAGCGAGGACTGTAAGCATATCCTATCCCAAAACACACAGTTTTAACGGTAGAACTCTGCTTTTGTTGCAGAGGTAAGACAAGCAGCTTTTCTCCCACTGTGTACTCTTTGGGCTCTTCCACGAATGAACTTCTATATGCAGGGTTTCCGACGTGGAGCGAACTGCCTCCACCATGGCAGGCTGTAGCGAGGACTGTAAGCATATCCTCTACCAAATCACGCAGGTTTACCCGAAGAACTCTGCTTTAGTTGCAGGGGGAACACAAGCATCTTTTCTCCCACAGTGTACACAAGTGGCACTTCACCTAATGAACTTGTTCTATAAGAATGGTTTCCCGCGTGGAGCGAACTGCCTCAGCCATGGCAGGCACTGCTGTGGTCTCTAAGGATTTCCTCTCTGAAAACACGGCACTTTTACCCGAAGAACTCTGCTTTAGTTGCAGGTGGAACACAAGCTGCATTTGTCCCACACTTTATACAAAGGGCCCTTCCCCGAATGAATCTTCAATATGCAGGTTGTCCTACGAGCAGCGAACTGCCTCAATGAAGGCAGGCTCTCGTAAGGACTGTAAGCATTTCCTCTCCCAAAACACGCAGTTTTACCCGAAGAACTCTGCTTTAGTTGCAGGTGGAACACAAGCAGCATTTCTCCCACTGTGTACTCTTTGGGCTCTTACACGAATGAACTTCTTTATGCAGGTATCCCACGAGGAGCGAACTGCCTCAACCATGGCAGGCTGTAGCGAGGACTGTAAGCATATCCTCTCCCAAACCACGCAGTTTTAACGCTAGAACTCTGCTTTACTTGCAGGCGTAACACAAGCAGCTTTTCTCCCACTGTGTACTCTTTGGGCTCTTCCACGAATGAACTTATATATGCAGGGTTTCCGACGTGGAGCGAACTGCCTCAACCAAGGCAGGCTGTAGCGAGGACTGTAAGCACATCCTCTTCCAAAACACGGCAGTTTTACCAAAGAATTCTGCTTTAGTTGCAGGTGGAACACAAGCAGCATTTCTCCCACTGTGTACTCTTTGGGCTCTTACACGAATGAACTTCTTTATGCAGGGATTCCCACAAGGAGCGAACTGCCTCCACCATGGCAGGCTGTAGCGAGGACTGTAAGCATATCCTCTCCCAAACCACGCAGTCTTAACGCTAGAACTCTGCTTTAGTTGCAGGTGGAACACAAGCAGCATTTCTCCCACTCTGTACTCTTTGGGTTCTTCCACGAATGAACTTCTATATGCAGGGTTTCCGACGTGGAGCGAACTGCCTCAACCAAGGCAGGCTGTAGCGAGGACTGTAAGCATTTCCTCTTCCAAAACATGGCAGTTTTACCAAAGAATTCTGCTTTAGTTGCAGGTGGAACACAAGCAGCATTTCTCCCACTGTGTACTCTTGGGTTTTTCCACGAATGTACTTCTTTATGCAGGGATTCCCACGTGGAGCGAACTGCCTCAACCAAGGCAGGCTGTAGCGAATACTGTAAGCATTTCCTCTCCCAAAACACGCAGTTTTACACGAAGAACTCTGCTTTAGTTGCAGGGGGAACACCATCAGCTTTCCTCCCACAGTGTACACAATGGGCACTTCCCCTAATGAACTTGTTCTATAAGAATGGTTTCCAGCGTGGAGCGAACTGCCTCAACCATGGCAGGCTCTCCTGTGGTCTCTAAGGATTTCCTCTCTGAAAACACGGCACTTTTACCCGAAGAACTCTGCTTTAGTTGCAGGTGGAAAAGAAGCAGCATTTCTCCCACTGTGTACTCTGTGGTCTCTTCACGAATGAAATTGTATATGCAGGGTTTCCCACATGGAGCGAACTGCCTCAACCAAGGCAGGCTGTAGCGAGGACTGTAAGCATATCCTCTCCCAAACCACGCAGTTTTAATGCTAGAAGTCTGCTTTACTTGCAGGCGTAACACAAGCAGCTTTTCTCCCACTGTGTACTCTTTGGGGTCTTCCACGAATTACCTTCTATATGCAGGGTTTCCGACGTGGAGCGAACTGCCTCAACCAAGGCAGGCTGTAGCGAGATCTGCAAACATTTCCTCTTCCAAAACACATCAGTTTTACCAAAGAATTCTGCTTTAGTTGCAGGTGGAACACAAGCAGCATTTATCCCAATGTGTACTCTTTGGCCTCTTACACGAATGAACTTCTTTATGCAGGGATTCCCACGTGGAGCGAACTTCCTCAACCGTGGCAGGCTGTAGAGAGGACTGTAATCATATCATATCCCAAAACACACAGTTTTAACGGTAGAACTCTGCTTTAGTTGCAGAGGTAACACAAGCAGCTTTTCTTCCACTGTGTACTCTTTGGGCTCTTCCACGAGTGAACTTCTATATGCAGGGTTTCCGACGTGGAGCGAACTGCCTCAACCAAGGCAGACTGTAGCGAGGACTGTAAGCATTTCCTCTTCTAAAACACGGCAGTTTTACGAAAGAATTCTGCTTTAGTTGCAGGTGGCATGCAAGCAGCATTACTCCCACTGTGTACTCTTTGGGCTCTTACACGAATGAACTTCTTTATGCAGGGATTCCCACGAGTAGCGAACTGCCTCCACCATGGCAGGCTCTAGCGAGGACTGTAAGCATATCCTCTACCAAATTACGCAGGTTTATCCGAAGAACTCTGCTTTAGTTGCCGGGGGTACACCATCAGCTTTCCTCCCACAGTCTACACAATGGGCACTTCCCCTAATGAACTTGTTCTATAAGAATGGTTTCCAGCGTGGAGCGAACTGCCTCAACCATGGCAGGCTCTCCTGTGGTCTCTAAGGATTTCCTCTCTGAAAACACGGCACTTTTACCCGAAGAACTCTGCTTTAGTTGCAGGTGGAACACAATCTGCATTTGTCCCACACTTTATACAATGGGCCCTTCCCCGAAGGAGTCTACAGGGTGTATGCAGGGTGTCCCATGTGCAGTGAACTGCCTCAACGAAGGGAGGCTCTCGTAAGGACTGTAAGCATTTCCTCTCCGAATACATGCAGTTTTACCCAAAGAATTCTGCTTTAGTTGCAGGTGGAACACAAGCAGCTTTTCTCCCACAGTGTACCCAATGAGCCTTTGCCCGAAAGAATATCTATACTCAAGGGGTCCCGCGTGGAGTGAAATGCCTAAAGCAAGCAGGCTCTAGTGAGGCCTCTAAGCATTTCCTCTCCAAAAACACGGCAGTTTTAACCAAGGAACACTGCGTTAGTTGCAGGTAGAACACAAGTAGCATTACTCCCAGTGTGTAATCTTTGGGCTCTTCCACGAATGAATTTCTTTATGCAGAGATTCCCACGTGGATCGAACTGACTCAACCGTGGCAGGCTGTAGCGAGGACTGTAAGCATATCCTATCCCAAAACACACAGTTTTAACGGTAGAACTCTGCTTTAGTTGCAGAGGTAAGACAAGCAGCTTTTCTCCCACTGTGTACTCTTTGGGCTCTTCCACGAATGAACTTCTATATGCAGGGTTTCCGACGTGGAGCGAACTGCCTCCACCATGGCAGGCTGTAGCGAGGACTGTAAGCATATCCTCTACCAAATCACGCAGGTTTACCCGAAGAACTCTGCTTTAGTTGCAGGGGGAACACAAGCATCTTTTCTCCCACAGTGTACACAAGAGGCACTTCCCCTAATGAACTTGTTCTATAAGAATGGTTTCCCGCGTGCAGCGAACTGCCTCAGCCATGGCAGGCACTGCTGTGGTCTCTAAGGATTTCCTCTCTGAAAACACGGCACTTTTACCCGAAGAACTCTGCTTTAGTTGCAGGTGGAACACAAGCTGCATTTGTCCCACACTTTATACAAAGGGCCCTTCCCCGAATGAATCTTCAATATGCAGGTTGTCCTACGAGCAGCGAACTGCCTTAATGAAGGCAGGCTCTTGTAAGGACTGTAAGCATTTCCTCTCCCAAAACACGCAGTTTTACCCGAAGAACTCTGCTTTAGTTGCAGGTGGAACACAAGCAGCATTTCTCCCACTGTGTACTCTTTGGGCTCTTACACGAATAAACTTCTTTATGCAGGGATTCCCACGAGGAGCGAACTGCCTCAACCATGGCAGGCTGTAGCGAGGACTGTAAGCATATCCTCTCCCAAACCACGCAGTTTTAACGCTAAAACTCTGCTTTACTTGCAGGCGTAACACAAGCAGCTTTTCTCCCACTGTGTACTCTTTGGGCTCTTCCACGAATGAACTTATATATGCAGGGTTTCCGACGTGGAAGGAACTGCCTCAACGAAGGCAGGCTGTAGCGAGGACTGTAAGCATTTCCTCTTCCAAAACACGGCAGTTTTACCAAAGAATTCTGCTTTAGTTGCAGGTGGAACACAAGCAGCATTTCTCCCACTGTGTACTCTTTGGTCTCTTCACGAATGAACTTGTATATGCAGGGTTTCCCACGTGGAGCGAACTGCCTCAACCATGGCAGGCTGTAGCGAGGACTGTAAGCATATCCTCTCCCAAACCTCGCAGTTTTAACGCTAGAAGTCTGCTTTACTTGCAGGCGTAACACAAGCAGCTTTTCTCCCACTGTGTACTCTTTGGGCTCTTCCACGAATGAACTTCTATATGCAGGGTTTCCGACGTGGAGCGAACTGCCTCAACCAAGGCAGGCTGTAGCGAGGACTGTAAGCATTTCCTCTTCCAAATCACGGCAGTTTTACCAAAGAATTCTGCTTTAGTTGCACGTGGAACACAAGCAGCATTTCTCCCACTGTGTACTCTTTGGGCTCTTCCACGAATGAACTTCTTTATGCAGGGATTCCCACGTGGAGCGAACTGCCTCAACCAAGGCAGGCTGTAGCGAATACTGTAAGCATTTCCCCTCCCAAAACACGCAGTTTTACACGAAGAACGCTGCTTTAGTTGCAGGGGGAATACCATCAGCTTTCCTCCCACAGTGTACACAATGGGCACTTCCCCTAATGAACTTGTTCTATAAGAATGGTTTCCAGCGTGGACCGAACTGCCTCAACCATGGCAGGCTCTCCTGTGGTCTCTAAGGATTTCCTCTCTGAAAACACGGCACTTTTACCCGAAGAATTCTGCTTTAGTTGCAGGTGGAACACAAGCTGTATTTGTCCCACACGTTATACAAAGGGCCCTTCCCCGAATGAGTCTACAGGGTGTATGCAGTGTGTCCCACGTGCAGTAAACGGCCTCAACGAAGGGAGGCTCTCGTAAGGACTGTAAGCATTTCCTCTCCCAATACACGGAGTTTTACCCAAAAAATTCTGCTTTAGTTGCAGGTGGAACACAAGCAGCTTTTCTCCCACAGTGTACCCAATGAGCTTTTTCCCGAAAGAATATCTATACTCAAGGGGTCCCGCGTGGAGTGAAATGCCTAAAGCAAGCAGGCTCTAGTGAGGCCTCTAAGCATTTCCTCTCCAAAAACACGGCAGTTTTACCCAAGAAACTCTGCGTTAGTTGCAGGTGGAACACAAGCTGTATTACTCCCAGTGTGTAATCTTTGGGCTCTTCCACGAATGAATTTCTTTATGCAGGGATTCCCACGTGGATCGAACTGCCTCAACCGTGGCAGGCTGTAGCGAGGACTATAAGAATATCCTATCCCAAAACACACAGGTTTAACGGTAGAACTCTGCTTTAGTTGCAGGTGGCATACAAGCAGCATTACTCCCACTGTGTACTCTTTGGGCTCTTACACGAATGAACTTTTTATGCAGGGATTCCCACGAGGAGCGAACTGCCTCCACCACGGCAGGTTGTAGCGAGGACTGTAAGCATATCCTCTACCAAATCACGCAGGTTTACCCGAAGAACTATGCTTTAGTTGCAGGGGGAACACAAGCATCTTTTCACCCACAGTGTACTCGATGGGCACTTCCCCTAATGAACTTGTTCTATAAGAATGGTTTCCCGCGTGGAGCGAACTGCCTCAGCCATGGCAGGCACTACTGTGGTCTCTAAGGATTTCCTCTCTGAAAACACGGCACTTTTACCCGAAGAACTCTGCTTTAGTTGCAGGTGGAACACAAGCTGCATTTGTCCCACACGTTATACAAAGGGCCCTTCCCCGAATGAGTCTACAGGGTGTATGCAGGGTGTCCCACGTGCAGTGAACTGCCTCAACGAAGGGAGGCTCTCGTAAGGACTGTAAGCATTTCCTCTCCCAATACACGCAGTTTTACCCAAAGAATTCTGCTTTAGTTGCAGGTGGAACACAAGCAGCTTTTCTCCCACAGTGTACCCAATGAGCCTTTGCCCGAAAGAATATCTATACTCAAGGGGTCCCGCGTGGAGTGAAATGCCTAAAGCAAGCAGGCTCTTGTGAGGCCTCTAAGCATTTCCTCTCCAAAAACACGGCAGTTTTACCCAAGAAACTCTGCGTTAGTTGCAGGTGGAACACAAGCCGTATTACTCCCAGTGTGTAATCTTTGGGCTCTTCCACGAAGGAATTTCTTTATGCAGGGATTCCCACGTGGATCGAACTGCCTCAACCGTGGCAGGCTGTAGCGAGGTCTCTAAGAATATCCTATCCCAAAACACACAGGTTTAACGGTAGAACTCTGCTTTAGTTGCAGGTGGCATACAAGCAGCATTACTCCCACTGTGTACTCTTTGGGCTCTTACACGAATGAACTTTTTATGCAGGGATTCCCACGAGGAGCGAACTGCCTCCACCACGGCAGGTTGTAGCGAGGACTGTAAGCATATCCTCTACCAAATCACGCAGGTTTACCCGAAGAACTCTGCTTTAGTTGCAGGGGGAACACAAGCATCTTTTCACCCAGAGTGTACTCGATGGGCACTTCCCCTAATGAACTTGTTCTATAAGAATGGTTTCCCGCGTGGAGCGAACTGCCTCAGCCATGGCAGGCACTACTGTGGTCTCTAAGGATTTCCTCTCTGAAAACACGGCACTTTTACCCGAAGAACTCTGCTTTAGTTGCAGGTGGAACACAAGCTGCATTTGTCCCACACTTTATACAAAGGGCCCTTCCCCGAATGAATCTTCAATATGCAGGTTGTCCCACGAGCAGCGAACTGCCTCAATGAAGGCAGGCTCTCGTAAGGACTGTAAACATTTCCTCTCCCAAAACACGCAGTTTTACCTGAAGAACTCTGCTTTAGTTGCAGGTGGAACACAAGCAGCATTTTTCCCACTGTGTACTCTTTGGGCTCTTACACGAATGAACTTCTTTATGCAGGGATTCCCACGAGGAGCGAACTGCCTCCACCATGGCAGGCTGTAGCGAGGACTGTAAGCATATCCTCTCCCAAACCACGCAGTTTTAACGTTAGAACTCTGCTTTAGTTGCAGGGGGAACACAAGCATCTTTTCTCCCACAGTGTACAAAATGCGCACTTCCCCTAATGAACTTGTTCTATAAGAATGGTTTCCCGCCTGGAGCGAACTGCCTCAGCCACCGCAGGCACTACTGTGGTCTCTAAGGATTTCCTCTCTGAAAACACGGCACTTTTACCCGAAGAACTCGGCTTTAGTTGCAGGTGGAACACAAGCTGCATTTGTCCCACACTTTATACAAAGGGTCCTTCCCCGAATGAATCTTCAATATGCAGGTTGTCCTACGAGCAGCGAACGGCCTCAATGAAGGCAGGCTCTCGTAAGGACTGTAAGCATTTCCTCTCCCAAAACACGCAGTTTTACCCGAAGAACTCTGCTTTAGTTGCAGGTGGAACACAAGCAGCATTTCTCCCACTGTGTACTCTTTGGGCTCTTACACGAATGAACTTCTTTATGCAGGGATTCCCACGAGGAGCGAACTGCCTCCACCATGGCAGGCTGTAGCGAGGACTGTAAGCATATCCTCTCCCAAACCACGCAGTTTTAACGCTAGAACTCTGCTTTACTTGCAGGCGTAACACAAGCAGCTTTTCTCCCACTGTGTACTCTTTGGGCTCTTCCACGAATGAACTTCTATATGCAGGGTTTCCGACGAGGAGCGAACTGCCTCAACCAAGGCAGGCTGTAGCGAGGACTGTAAGCATTTCCTCTTCCAAAACACGGCAGTTTTACCAAAGAATTCTGCTTTAGTTGCAGGTGGAACACAAGCAGCATTTCTCCCACTGTGTACTCTTGGGTTCTTCCACGAATGAAGTTCTTTATGCAGGGATTCCCACGTGTAGCGAACTACCTCAACCATGGCAGGCTGTAGCGAGGAATGTAAGCATATCCTCTCCCAAACCAGGCAGTTTTACCCGAAGAATTCTGCTTTAGTTGCAGGTGGAACACAAGCAGCATTTCTCCCACTGTGTACTCTTTGGTCTCTTCACGAATGAACTTGTATATGCAGGGTTTCCCACGTGGAGCGAACTGCCTCAACCATGGCAGGCTGTAGAGAGGACTGTAAGCATATCCTCTCCCAAACCTCGCAGTTTTGACGCTAGAAGTCTGCTTTACTTGCAGGCGTAACACAAGCAGCTTTTCTCCCACTGTGTACTCTTTGGGCTCTTCCACGAATGAACTTCTATATGCAGGGTTTCCGATGTGGAGCGAACTGCCTCAACCAAGGCAGGCTGTAGCGAGGACTGTAAGCATTTCCTCTTCCAAAACACGGCATTTTTACCAAAGAATTCTGCTTTAGTTGCAGGTGGAACACAAGCAGCTTTTCTCCCACTGTGTACTCTTTGGGCTCTTCCACGAATGAACTTCTTTATGCAGGGATTCCCACGTGGAGCGAACTGCCTCAACCAAGGCAGGCTGTAGCGAATACTGTAAGCATTTCCTCTCCCAAAACAGGCAGTTTTACACGAAGAACTCTGCTTTAGTTGCAGGGGGAATACCATCAGCTTTCCTCCCACAGTGTACACAATGGGCACTTCCCCTAATGAACTTGTTCTAAAAGAATGGTTTCCAGCGTGGACCGAACTGCCTCAACCATGGCAGGCTCTCCTGTGGTCTCTAAGGATTTCCTCTCTGAAAACACGGCACTTTTACCCGAAGAACTCTGCTTTAGTTGCAGGTGGAACACAAGCTGCAATTGTCCCACACTTTATACAAAGGGCCCTTCCACGAAGGAGTCTACAGGGTGTATGCAGGGTGTCCCACGTGCAGTGAACTGCCTCAACGAAGGGAGGCTCTCGTAAGGACTGTAAGCATTTCCTCTCCCAATACACGCAGTTTTACCCAAAAAATTCTGCTTTAGTTGCAGGTGGAACACAAGCAGCTTTTCTCCCACAGTGTACCCAATGAGCCTTTGCCCGAAAGAATATGTATACTCAAGGGGTCCCGCGTGGAGTGAAATGCCTAAAGCAAGCAGGCTCTAGTGAGGCCTCTAAGCATTTCCTCTCCAAAAACACGGCAGTTTTACCCAAGAAACTCTGTGTTAGTTGCAGGTGGAACACAAGGAACATTACTCCCAGTGTGTAATCTTTGGGCTCTTCCACGAATGAATTTCTTTATGCAGGGATTCCCACGTAGATCGAACTGCCTGAACCGTGGCAGGCTGTAGCGAGGACTCTAAGAATATCCTATCCCAAAACACACAGGTTTAACGGTAGAACTCTGCTTTAGTTGCAGAGGTAAGACAAGCAGCTTTTCTCCCACTGTGTACTCTTTGGGCTCTTCCACGAATGAACTTCTATATGCAGGGTTTCCGACGTGGAGCGAACTGCCTCAACCAAGGCAGGCTGTAGCGAGGACTGTAAGCATTTCCTCTTACAAAACACGGCAGTTTTACCAAAGTATTCTGCTTTAGTTGCAGGTGGCATACAAGCAGCATTACTCCCACTGTGTACTCTTTGGGCTCTTACACGAATGAACTTTTTATGCAGGGATTCCCACGAGGAGCGAACTGCCTCCACCATGGCAGGTTGTAGCGAGGACTGTAAGCATATCCTCTACCAAATCACGCAGGTTTACGCGAAAAACTCTGCTTTAGTTGCAGGGGGAACACAAGCATCTTTTCTCCCACAGTGTACAAAATGCGCACTTCCCCTAATGAACTTGTTCTATAAGAATGGTTTCCCGCCTGGAGCGAACTGCCTCAGCCATCGCAGGCACTACTGTGGTCTCTAAGGATTTCCTCTCTGAAAACACGGCACTTTTACCCGAAGAACTCGGCTTTAGTTGCAGGTGGAACACAAACTGCATTTGTCCCACACTTTATACAAAGGGTCCTTCCCCGAATGAATCTTCAATATGCAGGTTGTCCTACGAGCAGCGAACGGCCTCAATGAAGGCAGGCTCTCGTAAGGACTGTAAGCATTTCCTCTCCCAAAACACGCAGTTTTACCCGAAGAACTCTGCTTTAGTTGCAGGTGGAACACAAGCAGCATTTCTCCCACTGTGTACCCTTTGGGCTCTTACACGAATGAACTTCTTTATGCAGGGATTCCCACGAGGAGCGAACTGCCTCCACCATGGCAGGCTGTAGCGAGGACTGTAAGCATATCCTCTCCCAAGCCTCACAGTTTTAATGCTAGAAGTCTGCTTTACTTGCAGGCGTAACACAAGCAGCTTTTCCCCCACTGTGTACTCTTTGGGCTCTTCCACGAATGAACTTCTATATGCAGGGTTTCCGACGTGGAGCAAACTGCCTCAACCAAGGCAGGCTGTAGCGAGGACTGTAAGCATTTCCTCTTCCAAAACACGGCAGTTTTACCAAAGAATTCTGCTTTAGTTGCAGGTGGAACACAAGCAGCATTTCTCCCACTGTGTACTCTTTGGGCTCTTCCACGAATGAACTTCTTTAATCAGGGATTCCCACGTGGAGCGAACTGCCTCAAACTAGGCAGGCTGTAGCGAATACTGTAAGCATTTCCTCTCCCGAAACACGCAGTTTTACACGAAGAACTCTGCTTTAGTTGCAGGGGGAACACCATCAGCTTTCCTCCCACAGTGTACACAATGGGCACTTCCCCTAATGAACTTGTTCTAAAAGAATGGTTTCCAGCGTGGACCGAACTGCCCCAACCATGGCAGGCTCTCCTGTGGTCTCTAAGGATTTCCTCTCTGAAAACACGGCACTTTTACCCGAAGAACTCTGCTTTAGTTGCAGGTGGAACACAAGCTGCATTTGTCCCACACTTTATACAAAGGGCCCTTCCCCGAAGGAGTCTACAGGGTGTATGCAGGGTGTCCCACGTGCAGTGAACTGCCTCAACGAAGGGAGGCTCTCGTAAGGACTGTAAGCATTTCCTCTCCCAATACACGCAGTTTTACCCAGAGAATTCTGCTTTAGTTGCAGGTGGAACACAAGCAGCTTTTCTCCCACAGTGTACCCAATGAGCCTTTGCCCGAAAGAATATCTATACTCAAGGGGTCCCGCGTGGAGTGAAATGCCTAAAGCAAGCAGGCTCTAGTGAGGCCTCTAAGCATTTCCTCTCCAAAAACACTGCAGTTTTACCCAAGAAACTCTGCGTTAGTTGCAGGTGGAACACAAGCAGCATTACTCCCAGTGTGTAATCTTTGGGCTCTTCCACGAATGAATTTCTTTATGCAGGGATTCCCACGTTGATCGAACTGCCTCAATCGTGGCAGGCTGTAGCGAGGACTCTAAGAATATCCTATCCCAAAACACACAGGTTTAACGGTAGAACTCTGCTTTAGTTGCAGAGGTAAGACAAGCAGCTTTTCTCCCACTGTGTACTCTTTGGGCTCTTCCACGAATGAACTTCTATATGCAGGGTTTCCGACGTGGAGCGAACTGCCTCAACCAAGGCACGCTGTAGCGAGGACTGTAAGCATTTCCTCTTCCAAAACACGGCAGTTTTACCAAAGAATTCTGCTTTAGTTGCAGGTGGAACACAAGCAGCATTTCTCCCACTGTGTACTCTTGGGTTCTTCCACGAATGAACTTCTTTATGCAGGGATTCCCACATGGAGCGAACTGCCTCAACCATGGCAGGCTGTAGCGAGGACTGTAAGCATATCCTCTCCCAAACCAGGCAGTTTTACCCGAAGAACTCTGCTTTAGTTGCAGGTGGAACACAAGCAGCTTTCTCCCACTGTGTACTCTTTGGGCTCTTACACGAATGAACTTCTTTATGCAGGGATTCCCACGAGGAGCGAACTGCCTCCACCATGGCAGGCTGTAGCGAGGACTGTAAGCATATCCTCTCCCAAACCACGCAGTTTTAACGCTAGAACTCTGCTTTACTTGCAGGCGTAACACAAGCAGCTTTTCTCCCACTGTGTACTCTTTGGGCTCTTCCACGAATGAACTTCTATATGCAGGGTTTCCGACGTGGAGCGAACTGCCTCAACCAAGGCAGGCTGTAGCGAGGACTGTAAGCATTTCCTCTTCCAAAACACGGCAGTTTTACCAAAGAATTCTTCTTTAGTTGCAGGTGGAACACAAGCAGCATTTCTCCCACTGTGTACTCTTGGGTTCTTCCACGAATGAAGTTCTTTATGCAGGGATTCCCACGTGGAGCGAACTGCCTCAACCATGGCAGGCTGTAGCGAGGACTGTAAGCATATCCTCTCCCAAACCAGGCAGTTTTACCCGAAGAACTCTGCTTTAGTTGCAGGTGGAACACAAGCAGCATTTCTCCCACTGTGTACTCTTTGGGCTCTTACACGAATGAACTTCTTTATGCAGGGATTCCCACGGGGAGCGAACTGCCTCCACCATGGCAGGCTGTAGCGAGGACTGTAAGCATATCCTCTCCCAAACCACGCAGTTTTAACGCTAGAACTCTGCTTTAGTTGCAGGTGGAACACAAGCAGCATTTCTCCCACTGTGTACTCTTTGGTCTCTTCACGAATGAACTTGTATATGCAGGGTTTCCCACGTGGAGCGAACTGCCTCCACCATGGCAGGCTGTAGCGAGGACTGTAAGCATATCCTCTCCCAAGCCTCGCAGTTTTAATGCTAGAAGTCTGCTTTACTTGCAGGCGTAACACAAGCAGCTTTTCTCCCACTGTGTACTCTTTGGGCTCTTCTACGAATGAACTTCTATATGCAGGGTTTCCGACGTGGAGCGAACTGCCTCAACCAAGGCAGGCTGTAGCGAGGACTGTAAGCATTTCCTCTTCCAAAACACGGCAGTTTTACCAAAGAATTCTGCTTTAGTTGCAGGTGGAACACAAGCAGCATTTCTCCCACTGTGTACACTTTGGGCTCTTACACGAATGAACTTCTTTATGCAGGGATTCCCACGAGGAGCGAACTGCCTCCAGCATGGCAGGCTGTAGCGAGGACTGTAAGCATATCCTCTCCCAAACCACGCAGTTTTAACGCTAGAACTCTGCTTTAGTTGCAGGTGGAACACAAGCAGCATTTCTCCCACTGTGTACTCTTTGGTCTCTTCACGAATGAACTTGTATATGCAGGGTTTCCCACGTGGAGCGAACTGCCTCCACCATGGCAGGCTGTAGCGAGGACTGTAAGCATATCCTCTCCCAAGCCTCGCAGTTTTAATGCTAGAAGTCTGCTTTACTTGCAGGCGTAACACAAGCAGCTTTTCTCCCACTGTGTACTCTTTGGGCTCTTCTACGAATGAACTTCTATATGCAGGGTTTCCGACGTGGAGCGAACTGCCTCAACCAAGGCAGGCTGTAGCGAGGACTGTAAGCATTTCCTCTTCCAAAACACGGCAGTTTTACCAAAGAATTCTGCTTTAGTTGCAGGTGGAACACAAGCAGCATTTCTCCCACTGTGTACACTTTGGGCTCTTACACGAATGAACTTCTTTATGCAGGGATTCCCACGAGGAGCGAACTGCCTCCAGCATGGCAGGCTGTAGCGAGGACTGTAAGCATATCCTCTCCCAAACCACGCAGTTTTAACGCTAGAACTCTGCTTTAGTTGCAGGTGGAACACAAGCAGCATTTCTCCCACTGTGTACTCTTTGGTCTCTTCACGAATGAACTTGTATATGCAGGGTTTCCCACGTGGAGCGAACTGCCTCAACCATGGCAGGCTGTAGCGAGGACTGTAAGCATATCCTCTCCCAAACCTCGCAGTTTTGACGCTAGAAGTATGCTTTACTTGCAGGCGTAACACAAGCAGCTTTTCTCCCACTGTGTACTCCTTGGGCTCTTCCACGAATGAACTTCTATATGCAGGGTTTCCGACGTGGAGCGAACTGCCTCAACCAAGGCAGGCTGTAGCGAGGACTGGAAGCATTTCCTCTTCCAAAACACGGCAGTTTTACCAAAGAATTCTGCTTTAGTTGCAGGTGGAACACAAGCAGCTTTTCTCCCACTGTGTACTCTTTGGGCTCTTCCACGAATGAACTTCTTTATGCAGGGATTCCCAAGTGGAGCGAACTGCCTCAACCAAGGCAGGCTGTAGCGAATACTGTAAGCATTTCCTCTCCCAAAACACGCAGTTTTACACGAAGAACTCTGCTTTAGTTGCAGGGGGAATACCATCAGCTTTCCTCCCACAGTGTACACAATGGGCACTTCCCCTAATGATCTTGTTCTAAAAGAATGGTTTCCAGCGTGGACCGAACTGCCTCAACCATGGCAGGCTCTCCTGTAGTCTCTAAGGATTTCCTCTCTGAAAACACGGCACTTTTACCCGAAGAACTCTGCTTTAGTTGCAGGTGGAACACAAGCTGCAATTGTCCCACACTTTATACAAAGGGCCCTTCCCCGAAGGAGTCTACAGGGTGTATGCAGGGTGTCCCACGTGCAGTGAACTGCCTCAACGAAGGGAGGCTCTCGTAAGGACTGTAAGCATTTCCTCTCCCAATACACGCAGTTTTACCCAAAAAATTCTGCTTTAGTTGCAGGTGGAACACAAGCAGCTTTTCTCCCACAGTGTACCCAATGAGCCTTTGCCCGAAAGAATATCTATACTCAAGGGGTCCCGCGTGGAGTGAAATGCCTAAAGCAAGCAGGCTCTAGTGAGGCCTCTAAGCATTTCCTCTCCAAAAACACGGCAGTTTTACCCAAGAAACTCTGCGTTAGTTGCAGGTGGAACACAAGGAACATTACTCCCAGTGTGTAATCTTTGGGCTCTTCCACGAATGAATTTCTTTATGCAGGGATTCCCACGTGGATCGAACTGCCTCAACCGTGGCAGGCTGTAGCGAGGACTCTAAGAATATCCTATCCCAAAACACACAGGTTTAACGGTAGAACTCTGCTTTAGTTGCAGAGGTAAGACAAGCAGCTTTTCTCCCACTGTGTACTCTTTGGGCTCTTCCACGAATGAACTTCTATATGCAGGGTTTCCGACGTGGAGCGAACTGCCTCAACCAAGGCAGGCTGTAGCGAGGACTGTAAGCATTTCCTCTTACAAAACACGGCAGTTTTACCAAAGTATTCTGCTTTAGTTGCAGGTGGCATACAAGCAGCATTACTCCCACTGTGTACTCTTTGGGCTCTTACACGAATGAACTTTTTATGCAGGGATTCCCACGAGGAGCGAACTGCCTCCACCATGGCAGGTTGTAGCGAGGACTGTAAGCATATCCTCTACCAAATCACGCAGGTTTACCCGAAGAACTCTGCTTTAGTTGCAGGGGGAACACAAGCATCTTTTCTCCCACAGTGTACAAAATGCGCAATTCCCCTAATGAACTTGTTCTATAAGAATGGTTTCCCGCCTGGAGCGAACTGCCTCAGCCATCGCAGGCACTACTGTGGTCTCTAAGGATTTCCTCTCTGAAAACACGGCACTTTTACCCGAAGAACTCGGCTTTAGTTGCAGGTGGAACACAAACTGCATTTGTCCCACACTTTATACAAAGGGTCCTTCCCCGAATGAATCTTCAATATGCAGGTTGTCCTACGAGCAGCGAACGGCCTCAATGAAGGCAGGCTCTCGTAAGGACTGTAAGCATTTCCTCTCCCAAAACACGCAGTTTTACCCGAAGAACTCTGCTTTAGTTGCAGGTGGAACACAAGCAGCATTTCTCCCACTGTGTACTCTTTGGGCTCTTACACGAATGAACTTCTTTATGCAGGGATTCCCACGAGGAGCGAACTGCCTCCACCATGGCAGGCTGTAGCGAGGACTGTAAGCATATCCTCTCCCAAGCCTCACAGTTTTAATGCTAGAAGTCTGCTTTACTTGCAGGCGTAACACAAGCAGCTTTTCTCCCACTGTGTACTCTTTGGGCTCTTCCACGAATGAACTTCTATATGCAGGGTTTCCGACGTGGAGCAAACTGCCTCAACCAAGGCAGGCTGTAGCGAGGACTGTAAGCATTTCCTCTTCCAAAACACGGCAGTTTTACCAAAGAATTCTGCTTTAGTTGCAGGTGGAACACAAGCAGCATTTCTCCCACTGTGTACTCTTTGGGCTCTTCCACGAATGAACTTCTTTATGCAGGGATTCCCACGTGGAGCGAACTGCCTCAACCTAGGCAGGCTGTAGCGAATACTGTAAGCATTTCCTCTCCCGAAACACGCAGTTTTACACGAAGAACTCTGCTTTAGTTGCAGGGGGTACACCATCAGCTTTCCTCCCACAGTGTACACAATGGGCACTTCCCCTAATGAACTTGTTCTAAAAGAATGGTTTCCAGCGTGGACCGAACTGCCCCAACCATGGCAGGCTCTCCTGTGGTCTCTAAGGATTTCCTCTCTGAAAACACGGCACTTTTACCCGAAGAACTCTGCTTTAGTTGCAGGTGGAACACAAGCTGCATTTGTCCCACACTTTATACAAAGGGCCCTTCCCCGAAGGAGTCTACAGGGTGTATGCAGGGTGTCCCACGTGCAGTGAACTGCCTCAACGAAGGGAGGCTCTCGTAAGGACTGTAAGCATTTCCTCTCCCAATACACGCAGTTTTACCCAGAGAATTCTGCTTTAGTTGCAGGTGGAACACAAGCAGCTTTTCTCCCACAGTGTACCCAATGAGCCTTTGCCCGAAAGAATATCTATACTCAAGGGGTCCCGCGCGGAGTGAAATGCCTAAAGCAAGCAGGCTCTAGTGAGGCCTCTAAGCATTTCCTCTCCAAAAACACGGCAGTTTTACCCAAGAAACTCTGTGTTAGTTGCAGGTGGAACACAAGGAACATTACTCCCAGTGTGTAATCTTTGGGCTCTTCCACGAATGAATTTCTTTATGCAGGGAATCCCACGTGGAGCGAACTGCCTCAACCTAGGCAGGCTGTAGCGAATACTGTAAGCATTTCCTCTCCCAAAACACGCAGTTTTACACGAAGAACTCTGCTTTAGTTGCAGGGGGAATACCATCAGCTTTCCTCCCACAGTGTACACAATGGGCACTTCCCCTAATGAACTTGTTCTAAAAGAATGGTTTCCAGCGTGGACCGAACTGCCTCAACCATGGCAGGCTCTCCTGTGGTCTCTAAGGATTTCCTCTCTGAAAACACGGCACTTTTACCCGAAGAACTCTGCTTTAGTTGCAGGTGGAACACAAGCTGCATTTGTCCCACACTTTATACAAAGGTCCCTTCCCAGAAGGAGTCTACAGGGTGTATGCAGGGTGTCCCACGTGCAGTGAACTGCCTCAACGAAGGGAGGCTCTCGTAAGGACTGTAAGCATTTCCTCTCCCAATACACGCAGTTTTACCCAGAGAATTCTGCTTTAGTTGCAGGTGGAACACAAGCAGCTTTTCTCCCACAGTGTACCCAATGAGCCTTTGCCCGAAAGAATATCTATACTCAAGGGGTCCCGCGTGGAGTGAAATGCCTAAAGCAAGCAGGCTCTAGTGAGGCCTCTAAGCATTTCCTCTCCAAAATCACGGCAGTTTTACCCAAGAAACTCTGCGTTAGTTGCAGGTGGAACACAAGCAGCATTACTCCCAGTGTGTAATCTTTGGGATCTTCCACGAATGAATTTCTTTATGCAGGGATTCCCACGTGGATCGAACTGCCTCAACCGTGGCAGGCTGTAGCGAGGACTCTAAGAATATCCTATCCCAAAACACACAGGTTTAACGGTAGAACTCTGCTTTAGTTGCAGAGGTAAGACAAGCAGCTTTTCTCCCACTGTGTACTCTTTGGGCTCTTCCACGAATGAACTTCTATATGCAGGGTTTCCGACGTGGAGCGAACTGCCTCAACCAAGGCAGGCTGTAGCGAGGACTGTAAGCATTTCCTCTTACAAAACACGGCAGTTTTACCAAAGTATTCTGCTTTAGTTGCAGGTGGCATACAAGCAGCATTACTCCCACTGTGTACTCTTTGGGCTCTTACACGAATGAACTTTTTATGCAGGGATTCCCACGAGGAGCGAACTGCCTCCACCATGGCAGGTTGTAGCGAGGACTGTAAGCATATCCTCTACCAAATCACGCAGGTTTACCCGAAGAACTCTGCTTTAGTTGCAGGGGGAACACAAGCATCTTTTCTCCCACAGTGTACAAAATGCGCACTTCCCCTAATGAACTTGTTCTATAAGAATGGTTTCCCGCCTGGAGCGAACTGCCTCAGCCATCGCAGGCACTACTGTGGTCTCTAAGGATTTCCTCTCTGAAAACACGGCACTTTTACCCGAAGAACTCGGCTTTAGTTGCAGGTGGAACACAAACTGCATGTGTCCCACACTTTATACAAAGGGTCCTTCCCCGAATGAATCTTCAATATGCAGGTTGTCCTACGAGCAGCGAACGGCCTCAATGAAGGCAGGCTCTCGTAAGGACTGTAAGCATTTCCTCTCCCAAAACACGCAGTTTTACCCGAAGAACTCTGCTTTAGTTGCAGGTGGAACACAAGCAGCATTTCTCCCACTGTGTACTCTTTGGGCTCTTACACGAATGAACTTCTTTATGCAGGGATTCCCACGAGGAGCGAACTGCCTCCACCATGGCAGGCTGTAGCGAGGACTGTAAGCATATCCTCTCCCAAGCCTCACAGTTTTAATGCTAGAAGTCTGCTTTACTTGCAGGCGTAACACAAGCAGCTTTTCTCCCACTGTGTACTCTTTGGGCTCTTCCACGAATGAACTTCTATATGCAGGGTTTCCGACGTGGAGCAAACTGCCTCAACCAAGGCAGGCTGTAGCGAGGACTGTAAGCATTTCCTCTTCCAAAACACGGCAGTTTTACCAAAGAATTCTGCTTTAGTTGCAGGTGGAACACAAGCAGCATTTCTCCCACTGTGTACTCTTTGGGCTCTTCCACGAATGAACTTCTTTATGCAGGGATTCCCACGTGGAGCGAACTGCCTCAACCTAGGCAGGCTGTAGCGAATACTGTAAGCATTTCCTCTCCCGAAACACGCAGTTTTACACGAAGAACTCTGCTTTAGTTGCAGGGGGAACACCATCAGCTTTCCTCCCACAGTGTACACAATGGGCACTTCCCCTAATGAACTTGTTCTAAAAGAATGGTTTCCAGCGTGGACCGAACTGCCCCAACCATGGCAGGCTCTCCTGTGGTCTCTAAGGATTTCCTCTCTGAAAACACGGCACTTTTACCCGAAGAACTCTGCTTTAGTTGCAGGTGGAACACAAGCTGCATTTGTCCCACACTTTATACAAAGGGCCCTACCCCGAAGGAGTCTACAGGGTGTATGCAGGGTGTCCCACGTGCAGTGAACTCCCTCAACGAAGGGAGGCTCTCGTAAGGACTGTAAGCATTTCCTCTCCCAATACACGCAGTTTTACCCAGAGAATTCTGCTTTAGTTGCAGGTGGAACACAAGCAGCTTTTCTCCCACAGTGTACCCAATGAGCCTTTGCCCGAAAGAATATCTATACTCAAGGGGTCCCGCGTGGAGTGAAATGCCTAAAGCAAGCAGGCTCTAGTGAGGCCTCTAAGCATTTCCTCTCCAAAAACACTGCAGTTTTACCCAAGAAACTCTGCGTTAGTTGCAGGTGGAACACAAGCAGCATTACTCCCAGTGTGTAATCTTTGGGCTCTTCCACGAATGAATTTCTTTATGCAGGGATTCCCACGTGGATCGAACTGCCTCAATCGTGGCAGGCTGTAGCGAGGACTCTAAGAATATCCTATCCCAAAACACACAGGTTTAACGGTAGAACTCTGCTTTAGTTGCAGAGGTAAGACAAGCAGCTTTTCTCCCACTGTGTACTCTTTGGGCTCTTCCACGAATGAACTTCTATATGCAGGGTTTCCGACGTGGAGCGAACTGCCTCAACCAAGGCAGGCTGTAGCGAGGACTGTAAGCATTTCCTCTTCCAAAACACGGCAGTTTTACCAAAGAATTCTGCTTTAGTTGCAGGTGGAACACAAGCAGCATTTCTCCCACTGTGTACTCTTGGGTTCTTCCACGAATGAACTTCTTTATGCAGGGATTCCCACGTGGAGCGAACTGCCTCAACCATGGCAGGCTGTAGCGAGGACTGTAAGCATATCCTCTCCCAAACCAGGCAGTTTTACCCGAAGAACTCTGCTTTAGTTGCAGGTGGAACACAAGCAGCTTTCTCCCACTGTGTACTCTTTGGGCTCTTACACGAATGAACTTCTTTATGCAGGGATTCCCACGAGGAGCGAACTGCCTCCACCATGGCATGCTGTAGCGAGGACTGTAAGCATATCCTCTCCCAAACCACGCAGTTTTAACGCTAGAACTCTGCTTTACTTGCAGGCGTAACACAAGCAGCTTTTCTCCCACTGTGTACTCTTTGGGCTCTTCCACGAATGAACTTCTATATGCAGGGTTTCCGACGTGGAGCGAACTGCCTCAACCAAGGCAGGCTGTAGCGAGGACTGTAAGCATTTCCTCTTCCAAAACACGGCAGTTTTACCAAAGAATTCTTCTTTAGTTGCAGGTGGAACACAAGCAGCATTTCTCCCACTGTGTACTCTTGGGTTCTTCCACGAATGAACTTCTATATGCAGGGTTTCCGACGTGGAGCGAACTGCCTCAACCAAGGCAGGCTGTAGCGAGGACTGTAAGCATATCCTCTCCCAAACCAGGCAGTTTTACCCGAAGAACTCTGCTTTAGTTGCAGGTGGAACACAAGCAGCATTTCTCCCACTGTGTACTCTTTGGGCTCTTACACGAATGAACTTCTTTATGCAGGGATTCCCACGTGGAGCGAACTGCCTCAACCAAGGCAGGCTGTAGCGAAGACTGTAAGCATTTCCTCTCCCAAACCACGCAGTTTTAACGCTAGAACTCTGCTTTAGTTGCAGGTGGAACACAAGCAGCATTACTCCCACTGTGTACTCTTTGGGCTCTTACACGAATGAACTTCTTTATGCAGGGATTCCCACGAGGAGCGAACTGCCTCAACCAAGGCAGGCTGTAGCGAAGACTGTAAGCATTTCCTCTTCCAAAACAGGCAGTTTTACACGAAGAACTCTGCTTTAGTTGCAGGGGGAACACCATCAGCTTTCCTCCCACAGTGTACACAATGGGCACTTCCCCTAATGAACTTGTTCTAAAAGAATGGTTTCCAGCGTGGACCGAACTGCCTCAACCATGGCAGGCTCTCCTGTGGTCTCTAAGGATTTCCTCTCTGAAAACACGGCACTTTTACCCGAAGAACTCTGCTTTAGTTGCAGGTGGAACACAAGCTGCATTTGTCCCACACTTTATACAAAGGGCCCTTCCCCGAAGGAGTCTACAGGGTGTATGCAGGGTGTCCCACGTGCAGTGAACTGCCTCAACGAAGGGAGGCTCTCGTAAGGACTGTAAGCATTTCCTCTCCCAATACACGCAGTTTTACCCAGAGAATTCTGCTTTAGTTGCAGGTGGAACACAAGCAGCTTTTCTCCCACAGTGTACCCAATGAGCCTTTGCCCGAAAGAATATCTATACTCAAGGGGTCCCGCGTGGAGTGAAATGCCTAAAGCAAGCAGGCTCTAGTGAGGCCTCTAAGCATTTCCTCTCCAAAAACACGGCAGTTTTACCCAAGAAACTCTGCGTTAGTTGCAGGTGGAACACAAGCAGCATTACTCCCAGTGTGTAATCTTTGGGCTCTTCCACGAATGAATTTCTTTATGCAGGGATTCCCACGTGGATCGAACTGCCTCAACCGTGGCAGGCTGTAGCGAGGACTCTAAGAATATCCTATCCCAAAACACACAGGTTTAACGGTAGAACTCTGCTTTAGTTGCAGAGGTAAGACAAGCAGCTTTTCTCCCACTGTGTACTCTTTGGGCTCTTCCACGAATGAACTTCTATATGCAGGGTTTCCGACGAGGAGCGAACTGCCTCAACCATGGAAGGCTGTAGCGAGGACTGTAAGCATTTCCTCTTCCAAAACACGGCAGTTTTACCAAAGAATTCTGGTTTAGTTGCAGGTGGAACACAAGCAGCATTTCTCCCACTGTGTACTCTTGGGTTCTTCCACGAATGAACTTTTTATGCAGGGAATCCCACGTGGAGCGAACTGCCTCAACCATGGCAGGCTGTAGCGAGGACTGTAAGCATATCCTCTCCCAAACCAGGCAGTTTTACCCGAAGAACTCTGCTTTAGTTGCAGGTGGAACACAAGCAGCATTTCTCCCACTGTGTACTCTTTGGGCTCTTACACGAATGAACATCTTTATGCAGGGATTCCCACGAGGAGCGAACTGCCTCCACCATGGCAGGCTGTAGCGAGGACTGTAAGCATATCCTCTCCCAAACCACGCAGTTTTAACGCTAGAACTCTGCTTTAGTTGCAGGTGGAACACAAGCAGCATTTCTCCCACTGTGTACTCTTTGGTCTCTTCACGAATGAACTTGTATATGCAGGGTTTCCCACGTGGAGCGAACTGCCTCAACCATGGCAGGCTGTAGCGAGGACTGTAAGCATATCCTCTCCCAAGCCTCGCAGTTTTAATGCTAGAAGTTTGCTTTACTTGCAGGCGTAACACAAGCAGCTTTTCTCCAACTGTGTACTCTTTGGGCTCTTCCACGAATGAACTTCTATATGCAGGGTTTCCGACGTGGAGCGAACTGCCTCAACCAAGGCAGGCTGTAGCGAGGACTGTAAGCATTTCCTCTTCCAAAACACGGCAGTTTTACCAAAGAATTCTGCTTTAGTTGCAGGTGGAACACAAGCAGCATTTCTCCCACTGTGTACTCTTTGGGCTCTTCCACGAATGAACTTCTTTATGCAGGGATTCCCACGTGGAGCGAACTGCCTCAACCAAGGCAGGCTGTAGCGAAGACTGTAAGCATTTCCTCTCCCAAAACACGCAGTTTTACACGAAGAACTCTGCTTTAGTTGCAGTGGGAACACCATCAGCTTTCCTCCCACAGTGTACACAATGGGCACTTCCCCTAATGAACTTGTTCTAAAAGAATGGTTTCCAGCGTGGACCGAACTGCCTCAACCATGGCAGGCTCTCCTGTGGTCTCTAAGGATTTCCTCTCTGAAAACATGGCACTTTTACCCGAAGAACTCTGCTTTAGTTGCAGGTGGAACACAAGCTGCATTTATCCCACACTTTATACAAAGGGCCCTTCCCCGAAGGAGTCTACAGGGTGTATGCAGGGTGTCCCACGTGCAGTGAACTGCCTCAACGAAGGGAGGCTCTCGTAAGGACTGTAAGCATTTCCTCTCCCAATACACGCAGTTTTACCCAGAGAATTCTGCTTTAGTTGCAGGTGGAACACAAGCAGCTTTTCTCCCACAGTGTACCCAATGAGCCTTTGCCCGAAAGAATATCTATACTCAAGGGGTCCCGCGTGGAGTGAAATGCCTAAAGCAAGCAGGCTCTAGTGAGGCCTCTAAGCATTTCCTCTCCAAAAACACGGCAGTTTTACCCAAGAAACTCTGCGTTAGTTGCAGGTGGAACACAAGCAGCATTACTCCCAGTGTGTAATCTTTGGGCTCTTCCACGAATGAATTTCTTTATGCAGGGATTCCCACGTGGATCGAACTGCCTCAATCGTGGCAGGCTGTAGCGAGGACTCTAAGAATATCCTATCCCAAAACACACAGGTTTAACGGTAGAACTCTGCTTTAGTTGCAGAGGTAAGACAAGCAGCTTTTCTCCCACTGTGTACTCTTTGGGCTCTTCCACGAATGAACTTCTATATGCAGGGTTTCCGACGTGGAGCGAACTGCCTCAACCAAGGCAGGCTGTAGCGAGGACTGTAAGCATTTCCTCTTCCAAAACACGGCAGTTTTACCAAAGAATTCTGCTTTAGTTGCAGGTGGAACACAAGCAGCATTTCTCCCACTGTGTACTCTTTGGGCTCTTACACGAATGAAGTTCTTTATGCAGGGATTCCCACGTGTAGCGAACTACCTCAACCATGGCAGGCTGTAGCGAGGAATGTAAGCATATCCTCTCCCAAACCAGGCAGTTTTACCCGAAGAACTCTGCTTTAGTTGCAGGTGGAACACAAGCAGCATTTCTCCCACTGTGTACTCTTTGGGCTCTTACACGAATGAACGTCTTTATGCAGGGATTCCCACGAGGAGCGAACTGCCTCCACCATGGCAGGCTGTAGCGAGGACTGTAAGCATATCCTCTCCCAAACCACGCAGTTTTAACGCTAGAACTCTGCTTTAGTTGCAGGTGGAACACAAGCAGCATTTCTCCCACTGTGTATTCTTTGGTCTCTTCACGAATGAACTTGTATATGCAGGGTTTCCCATGTGGAGCGAACTGCCTCAACCATGGCAGGCTGTAGCGAGGACTGTAAGCATATCCTCTCCCAAACCTCGCAGTTTTAATGCTAGAAGTCTGCTTTACTTGCAGGCGTAACACAAGCAGCTTTTCTCCCACTGTGTACTCTTTGGGCTCTTCCACGAATGAACTTCTATATGCAGGGTTTCCGACGTGGAGCGAACTGCCTCAACCAAGGCAGGCTGTAGCGAGGACTGTAAGCATTTCCTCTTCCAAAACACGGCAGTTTTACCAAAGAATTCTGCTTTAGTTGCAGGTGGAACACAAGCAGCATTTCTCCCACTGTGTACTCTTTGGGCTCTTCCACGAATGAACTTCTTTATGCAGGGATTCCCACGTGGAGCGAACTGCCTCAACCAAGGCAGGCTGTAGCGAATACTGTAAGCATTACCTCTCCCAAAACACGCAGTTTTACACGAAGAACTCTGCTTTAGTTGCAGGGGGAACACCATCAGCTTTCCTCCCACAGTGTACACAATGGGCACTTCCCCTAATGAACTTGTTCTAAAAGAATGGTTTCCAGCGTGGGCCGAACTGCCTCAACCATGGCAGGCTCTCCTGTGGTCTCTAAGGATTTCCTCTCTGAAAACACGGCACTTTTACCCGAAGAACCCTGCTTTAGTTGCAGGTGGAACACAAGCTGCATTTGTCCCACACTTTATACAAAGGGCCCTTCCCCGAAGGAGTCTACAGGGTGTATGCAGGGTGTCCCACGTGCAGTGAACTGCCTCAACGAAGGGAGGCTCTCGTAAGGACTGTAAGCATTTCCTCTCCCAATACACGCAGTTTTACCCAGAGAATTCTGCTTTAGTTGCAGGTGGAACACAAGCAGCTTTTCTCCCACAGTGTACCCAATGAGCCTTTGCCCGAAAGAATATCTATACACAAGGGGTCCCGAGTGGAGTGAAATGCCTAAAGCAAGCAGGCTCTAGTGAGGCCTCTAAGCATTTCCTCTCCAAAAACACGGCAGTTTTACCCAAGAAACTCTGCGTTAGTTGCAGGTGGAACACAAGCAGCATTACTCCCAGTGTGTAATCTTTGGGCTCTTCCACGAATGAATTTCTTTATGCAGGGATTCCCACGTGGATCGAACTGCCTCAACCGTGGCAGGCTGTAGCGAGGACTCTAAGAATATCCTATCCCAAAACACACAGGTTTAACGGTAGAACTCTGCATTAGTTGCAGAGGTAAGACAAGCAGCTTTTCTCCCACTGTGTACTCTTTGGGCTCTTCCACGAATGAACTACTATATGCAGGGTTTCCGACGTGGAGCGAACTGCCTCAACCAAGGCAGGCTGTAGCGAGGACTGTAAGCATTTCCTCTTACAAAACACGGCAGTTTTACCAAAGTATTCTGCTTTAGTTGCAGGTGGCATACAAGCAGCATTACTCCCACTGTGTACTCTTTGGGCTCTTACACGAATGAACTTTTTATGCAGGGATTCCCACGAGGAGCGAACTGCCTCCACCACGGCAGGTTGTAGCGAGGACTGTAAGCATATCCTCTACCAAATCACGCAGGTTTACCCGAAGAACTCTGCTTTAGTTGCAGGGGGAACACAAGCATCTTTTCTCCCACAGTGTACAAAATGCGCACTTCCCCTAATGAACTTGTTCTATAAGAATGGTTTCCCGCGTGGAGCGAACTGCCTCAGCCATGGCAGGCACTACTGTGGTCTCTAAGGATTTCCTCTCTGAAAACGTGGCACTTTTACCCGAAGAACTCTGCTTTAGTTGCAGGTGGAACACAAGCTGCATTTGTCACACACTTTATACAAAGGGCCCTTCCCCGAATGAATGTTCAATATGCAGGTTGTCCCACGAGCAGCGAACTGCCTCAATGAAGGCAGGCTCTCGTAAGGACTGTAAGCATTTCCTCTCCCAAAACACGCTGTTTTACCCGAAGAACTCTGCTTTAGTTGCAGGTGGAACACAAGCAGCATTTTTCCCACTGTGTACTCTTTGGGCTCTTACACGAATGAACTTCTTTATGCAGGGATTCCCACGAGGAGCGAACTGCCTCCACCATGGCAGGCTGTAGCGAGGACTGTAAGCATATCCTCTCCCAAACCACGCAGTTTTAACGTTAGAACTCTGCTTTAGTTGCAGGGGGAACACAAGCATCTTTTCTCCCACAGTGTACACAATGGGCACTTCCCCTAATGAACTTGTTCTATAAGAATGGTTTCCCGCCTGGAGCGAACTGCCTCAGCCATCGCAGGCACTACTGTGGTCTCTAAGGATTTCCTCTCTGAAAACACGGCACTTTTACTCGAAGAACTCGGCTTTAGTTGCAGGTGGAACACAAGCTGCATTTGTCCCACACTTTATACAAAGGGTCCTTCCCCGAATGAATCTTCAATATGCAGGTTGCCCTACGAGCAGCGAACGGCCTCAATGAAGGCAGGCTCTCGTAAGGACTGTAAGCATTTCCTCTCCCAAAACAGGCAGTTTTACCCGAAGAACTCTGCTTTAGTTGCAGGTGGAACACAAGCAGCATTTCTCCCACTGTGTACTCTTTGGGCTCTTACACGAATGAACTTCTTTATGCAGGGATTCCCACGAGGAGCGAACTGCCTCCACCATGGCAGGCTGTAGCGAGGACTGTAAGCATATCCTCTCCCAAACCACGCAGTTTTAACGCTAGAACTCTGCTTTACTTGCAGGCGTAACACAAGCAGCTTTTCTCCCACTGTGTACTCTTTGGGCTCTTCCACGAATGAACTTCTATATGCAGGGTTTCCGACGTGGAGCGAACTGCCTCAACCAAGGCAGGCTGTAGCGAGGACTGTAAGCATTTCCTCTTCCAAAACACGGCAGTTTTACCAAAGAATTCTGCTTTAGTTGCAGGTGGAACACAAGCAGCATTTCTCCCACTGTGTACTCTTGGGTTCTTCCACGAATGAAGTTCTTTATGCAGGGATTCCCACGTGTAGCGAACTACCTCAACCATGGCAGGCTGTAGCGAGGAATGTAAGCATATCCTCTCCCAAACCATGCAGTTTTACCCGAAGAATTCTGCTTTAGTTGCAGGTGGAACACAAGCAGCATTTCTCCCACTGTGTACTCTTTGGGCTCTTACACGAATGAACTTCTTTATGCAGGGATTCCCACGAGGAGCGAACTGCCTCCACCATGGCAGGCTGTAGCGAGGACTGTAAGCATATCCTCTCCCAAACCTCGCAGTTTTAATGCTAGAAGTCTGCTTTACTTGCAGGCGTAACACAAGCAGCTTTTCTCCCACTGTGTACTCTTTGGGCTCTTCCACGAATGAACTTCTATATGCAGGGTTTCCGACGTGGAGCGAACTGCCTCAACCAAGGCAGGCTGTAGCGAGGACTGTAAGCATTTCCTCTTCCAAAACACGGCAGTTTTACCAAAGAATTCTGCTTTAGTTGCAGGTGGAACACAAGCAGCATTTCTCCCACTGTGTATTCTTTGGGCTCTTCCACGAATGAACTTCTTTATGCAGGGATTCCCACGTGGAGCGAACTGCCTCAACCAAGGCAGGCTGTAGCGAAGACTGTAAGCATTTCCTCTCCCAAAACACGCAGTTTTACACGAAGAACTCTGCTTTAGTTGCAGGGGGAACACCATCAGCTTTCCTCCCACAGTGTACACAATGGGCACTTCCCCTAATGAACTTGTTCTAAAAGAATGGTTTCCAGCGTGGACCGAACTGCCTCAACCATGGCAGGCTCTCCTGTGGTCTCTAAGGATTTCCTCTCTGAAAACACGGCACTTTTACCCGAAGAACTCTGCTTTAGTTGCAGGTGGAACACAAGCTGCATTTGTCCCACACTTTATACAAAGGGCCCTTCCCTGAAGGAGTCTACAGGGTGTATGCAGGGTGTCCCACGTGCAGTGAACTGCCTCAACGAAGGGAGGCTCTCGTAAGGACTGTAAGCATTTCCTCTCCCAATACACGCAGTTTTACCCAGAGAATTCTGCTTTAGTTGCAGGTGGAACACAAGCAGCTTTTCTCCCACAGTGTACCCAATGAGCCTTTGCCCGAAAGAATATCTATACTCAAGGGGTCCCGCGTGGAGTGAAATGCCTAAAGCAAGCAGGCTCTAGTGAGGCCTCTAAGCATTTCCTCTCCAAAAACACGTTAGTTTTACCCAAGAAACTCTGCGTTAGTTGCAGGTGGAAAACAAGCAGCATTACTCCCAATGTGTAATCTTTGGGCTCTTCCACGAATGAATTTCTTTATGCAGGGATTCCCACGTGGATCGAACTGCCTCAATCGTGGCAGGCTGTAGCGAGGACTCTAAGAATATCCTATCCCAAAACACACAGGTTTAACGGTAGAACTCTGCTTTAGTTGCAGAGGTAAGACAAGCAGCTTTTCTCCCACTGTGTACTCTTTGGGCTCTTCCACGAATGAACTTCTATATGCAGGGTTTCCGACGAGGAGCGAACTGCCTCAACCATGGAAGGCTGTAGCGAGGACTGTAAGCATTTCCTCTTCCAAAACACGGCAGTTTTACCAAAGAATTCTGGTTTAGTTGCAGGTGGAACACAAGCAGCATTTCTCCCACTGTGTACTCTTGGGTTCTTCCACGAATGAACTTTTTATGCAGGGATTCCCACGTGGAGCGAACTGCCTCAACCATGGCAGGCTGTAGCGAGGACTGTAAGCATATCCTCTCCCAAACCAGGCAGTTTTACCCGAAGAACTCTGCTTTAGTTGCAGGGGGAACACAAGCAGCATTTCTCCCACTGTGTACTCTTTGGGCTCTTACACGAATGAACATCTTTATGCAGGGATTCCCACGAGGAGCGAACTGCCTCCACCATGGCAGGCTGTAGCGAGGACTGTAAGCATATCCTCTCCCAAACCACGCAGTTTTAACGCTAGAACTCTGCTTTAGTTGCAGGTGGAACACAAGCAGCATTTCTCCCACTGTGTACTCTTTGGTCTCTTCACGAATGAACTTGTATATGCAGGGTTTCCCACGTGGAGCGAACTGCCTCAACCATGGCAGGCTGTAGCGAGGACTGTAAGCATATCCTCTCCCAAGCCTCGCAGTTTTAATGCTAGAAGTCTGCTTTACTTGCAGGCGTAACACAAGCAGCTTTTCTCCCACTGTGTACTCTTTGGGCTCTTCCACGAATGAACTTCTATATGCAGGGTTTCCGACGTCGAGCGAACTGCCTCAACCAAGGCAGGCTGTAGCGAGGACTGTAAGCATTTCCTCTTCCAAAACACGGCAGTTTTACCAAAGAATTCTGCTTTAGTTGCAGGTGGAACACAAGCAGCATTTCTCCCACTGTGTACTCTTTGGGCTCTTCCACGAATGAACTTCTTTATGCAGGGATTCCCACGTGGAGCGAACTGCCTCAACCAAGGCAGGCTGTAGCGAAGACTGTAAGCATTTCCTCTCCCAAAACACGCAGTTTTACACGAAGAACTCTGCTTTAGTTGCAGTGGGAACACCATCAGCTTTCCTCCCACAGTGTACACAATGGGCACTTCCCCTAATGAACTTGTTCTAAAAGAATGGTTTCCAGCGTGGACCGAACTGCCTCAACCATGGCAGGCTCTCCTGTGGTCTCTAAGGATTTCCTCTCTGAAAACACGGCACTTTTACCCGAAGAACTCTGCTTTAGTTGCAGGTGGAACACAAGCTGCATTTATCCCACACTTTATACAAAGGGCCCTTCCCCGAAGGAGTCTACAGGGTGTATGCAGGGTGTCCCACGTGCAGTGAACTGCCTCAACGAAGGGAGGCTCTCGTAAGGACTGTAAGCATTTCCTCTCCCAATACACGCAGTTTTACCCAGAGAATTCTGCTTTAGTTGCAGGTGGAACACAAGCAGCTTTTCTCCCACAGTGTACCCAATGAGCCTTTGCCCGAAAGAATATCTATACTCAAGGGGTCCCGCGTGGAGTGAAATGCCTAAAGCAAGCAGGCTCTAGTGAGGCCTCTAAGCATTTCCTCTCCAAAAACACGGCAGTTTTACCCAAGAAACTCTGCGTTAGTTGCAGGTGGAACACAAGCAGCATTACTCCCAGTGTGTAATCTTTGGGCTCTTCCACGAATGAATTTCTTTATGCAGGGATTCCCACGTGGATCGAACTGCCTCAACCGTGGCAGGCTGTAGCGAGGACTCTAAGAATATCCTATCCCAAAACACACAGGTTTAACGGTAGAACTCTGCTTTAGTTGCAGAGGTAAGACAAGCAGCTTTTCTCCCACTGTGTACTCTTTGGGCTCTTCCACGAATGAACTTCTATATGCAGGGTTTCCGACGAGGAGCGAACTGCCTCAATCATGGAAGGCTGTAGCGAGGACTGTAAGCATTTCCTCTTCCAAAACACGGCAGTTTTACCAAAGAATTCTGGTTTAGTTGCAGGTGGAACACAAGCAGCATTTCTCCCACTGTGTACTCTTGGGTTCTTCCACGAATGAACTTTTTATGCAGGGATTCCCACGTGGAGCGAACTGCCTCAACCATGGCAGGCTGTAGCGAGGACTGTAAGCATATCCTCTCCCAAACCAGGCAGTTTTACCCGAAGAACTCTGCTTTAGTTGCAGGGGGAACACAAGCAGCATTTCTCCCACTGTGTACTCTTTGGGCTCTTACACGAATGAACATCTTTATGCAGGGATTCCCACGAGGAGCGAACTGCCTCCACCATGGCAGGCTGTAGCGAGGACTGTAAGCATATCCTCTCCCAAACCACGCAGTTTTAACGCTAGAACTCTGCTTTAGTTGCAGGTGGAACACAAGCAGCATTTCTCCCACTGTGTACTCTTTGGTCTCTTCACGAATGAACTTGTATATGCAGGGTTTCCCACGTGGAGCGAACTGCCTCAACCATGGCAGGCTGTAGCGAGGACTGTAAGCATATCCTCTCCCAAGCCTCGCAGTTTTAATGCTAGAAGTCTGCTTTACTTGCAGGCGTAACACAAGCAGCTTTTCTCCCACTGTGTACTCTTTGGGCTCTTCCACGAATGAACTTCTATATGCAGGGTTTCCGACGTGGAGCGAACTGCCTCAACCAAGGCAGGCTGTAGCGAGGACTGTAAGCATTTCCTCTTCCAAAACACGGCAGTTTTACCAAAGAATTCTGCTTTAGTTGCAGGTGGAACACAAGCAGCATTTCTCCCACTGTGTACTCTTTGGGCTCTTCCACGAATGAACTTCTTTATGCAGGGATTCCCACGTGGAGCGAACTGCCTCAACCAAGGCAGGCTGTAGCGAAGACTGTAAGCATTTCCTCTCCCAAAACACGCAGTTTTACACGAAGAACTCTGCTTTAGTTGCAGTGGGAACACCATCAGCTTTCCTCCCACAGTGTACACAATGGGCACTTCCCCTAATGAACTTGTTCTAAAAGAATGGTTTCCAGCGTGGACCGAACTGCCTCAACCATGGCAGGCTCTCCTGTGGTCTCTAAGGATTTCCTCTCTGAAAACACGGCACTTTTACCCGAAGAACTCTGCTTTAGTTGCAGGTGGAACACAAGCTGCATTTATCCCACACTTTATACAAAGGGCCTTTCCCCGAAGGAATCTACAGGGTGTATGCAGGGTGTCCCACGTGCAGTGAACTGCCTCAACGAAGGGAGGCTCTCGTAAGGACTGTAAGCATTTCCTCTCCCAATACACGCAGTTTTACCCAGAGAATTCTGCTTTAGTTGCAGGTGGAACACAAGCAGCTTTTCTCCCACAGTGTACCCAATGAGCCTTTGCCCGAAAGAATATCTATACTCAAGGGGTCCCGCGTGGAGTGAAATGCCTAAAGCAAGCAGGCTCTAGTGAGGCCTCTAAGCATTTCCTCTCCAAAAACACGGCAGTTTTACCCAAGAAACTCTGCGTTAGTTGCAGGTGGAACACAAGCAGCATTACTCCCAGTGTGTAATCTTTGGGCTCTTCCACGAATGAATTTCTTTATGCAGGGATTCCCACGTGGATCGAACTGCCTCAACCGTGGCAGGCTGTAGCGAGGACTCTAAGAATATCCTATCCCAAAACACACAGGTTTAACGGTAGAACTCTGCTTTAGTTGCAGAGGTAAGACAAGCAGCTTTTCTCCCACTGTGTACTCTTTGGGCTCTTCCACGAATGAACTTCTATATGCAGGGTTTCCGACGAGGAGCGAACTGCCTCAACCATGGAAGGCTGTAGCGAGGACTGTAAGCATTTCCTCTTCCAAAACACGGCAGTTTTACCAAAGAATTCTGCTTTAGTTGCAGGTGGAACACAAGCAGCATTTCTCCCACTGTGTACTCTTTGGGCTCTTACACGAATGAACTTCTTTATGCAGGGATTCCCACGGGAAGCGAACTGCCTCCACCATGGCAGGCTGTAGCGAGGACTGTAAGCATATCCTCTCCCAAACCACGCAGTTTTAACGCTAGAACTCTGCTTTAGTTGCAGGTGGAACACAAGCAGCATTTCTCCCACTGTGTACTCTTTGGTCTCTTCACGAATGAACTTGTATATGCAGGGTTTCCCACGTGGAGCGAACTGCCTCAACCATGGCAGGCTGTAGCGAGGACTGTAAGCATATCCTCTCCCAAGCCTCGCAGTTTTAATGCTAGAAGTCTGCTTTACTTGCAGGCGTAACACAAGCAGCTTTTCTCCCACTGTGTACTCTTTGGGCTCTTCCACGAATGAACTTCTATATGCAGGGTTTCCGACGTGGAGCGAACTGCCTCAACCAAGGCAGGCTGTAGCGAGGACTGTAAGCATTTCCTCTTCCAAAACACGGCAGTTTTACCAAAGAATTCTGCTTTAGTTGCAGGTGGAACACAAGCAGCATTTCTCCCACTGTGTACTCTTTGGGCTCTTCCACGAATGAACTTCTTTATGCAGGGATTCCCACGTGGAGCGAACTGCCTCAACCAAGGCAGGCTGTAGCGAAGACTGTAAGCATTTCCTCTCCCAAAACACGCAGTTTTACACGAAGAACTCTGCTTTAGTTGCAGGGGGAACACCATCAGCTTTCCTCCCACAGTGTACACAATGGGCACTTCCCCTAATGAACTTGTTCTAAAAGAATGGTTTCCAGCGTGGACTGAACTGCCTCAACCATGGCAGGCTCTCCTGTGGTCTCTAAGGATTTCCTCTCTGAAAACACGGCACTTTTACCCGAAGAACTCTGCTTTAGTTGCAGGTGGAACACAAGCTGCATTTGTCCCACACTTTATACAAAGGGCCCTTCCCCGAAGGACTCTACAGGGTGTATGCAGGGTGTCCCACGTGCAGTGAACTGCCTCAACGAAGGGAGGCTCTCGTAAGGACTGTAAGCATTTCCTCTCCCAATACACGCAGTTTTACCCAGAGAATTCTGCTTTAGTTGCAGGTGGAACACAAGCAGCTTTTCTCCCACAGTGTACCCAATGAGCCTTTGCCCGAAAGAATATCTATACTCAAGGGGTCCCGCGTGGAGTGAAATGCCTAAAGCAAGCAGGCTCTAGTGAGGCCTCTAAGCATTTCCTCTCCAAAAACACGGCAGTTTTACCCAAGAAACTCTGCGTTAGTTGCAGGTGGAACACAAGCAGCATTACTCCCAGTGTGTAATCTTTGGGCTCTTCCACGAATGAATTTCTTTATGCAGGGATTCCCACGTGGATCGAACTGCCTCAACCGTGGCAGGCTGTAGCGAGGACTCTAAGAATATCCTATCCCAAAACACACAGGTTTAACGGTAGAACTCTGCTTTAGTTGCAGAGGTAAGACAAGCAGCTTTTCTCCCACTGTGTACTCTTTGGGCTCTTCCACGAATGAACTTCTATATGCAGGGTTTCCGACGAGGAGCGAACTGCCTCAACCAAGGCAGGCTGTAGGGAGGACTGTAACCATATCCTCTCCCAAACCAGGCAGTTTTACCAGAAGAACTCTGCTTTAGTTGCAGGTGGAACACAAGCAGCATTTCTCCCACTGTGTACTCTTTGGGCTCTTACACGAATGAACATCTTTATGCAGGGATTCCCACGGGGAGCGAACTGCCTCAACCATGGCAGGCTGTAGCGAGGACTGTAAGCATATCCTCTCCCAAACCAGGCAGTTTTACCAGAAGAACTCTGCTTTAGTTGCAGGTGGAACACAAGCAGCATTTCTCCCACTGTGTACTCTTTGGGCTCTTACACGAATGAACATCTTTATGCAGGGATTCCCACGAGGAGCGAACTGCCTCCACCATGGCAGGCTGTAGCGAGGACTGTAAGCATATCCTCTCCCAAACCACGCAGTTTTAACGCTAGAACTCTGCTTTAGTTGCAGGTGGAACACAAGCAGCATTTCTCCCACTGTGTACTCTTTGGTCTCTTCACGAATGAACTTGTATATGCAGGGTTTCCGACGTGGAGCGAACTGCCTCAACCAAGGCAGGCTGTAGCGAGGACTGTAAGCATTTCCTCTTCCAAGACACGGCAGTTTTACCAAAGAATTCTGCTTTAGTTGCAGGTGGAACACAAGCAGCATTTCTCCCACTGTGTACTCTTTGGGCTCTTCCACGAATGAACTTCTTTATGCAGGGATTCCCACGTGGAGCGAACTGCCTCAACCAAGGCAGGCTGTAGCGAATACTGTAAGCATTTCCTCTCCCAAAACACGCAGTTTTACACGAAGAACTCTGCTTTAGTTGCAGTGGGCACACCATCAGCTTTCCTCCCACAGTGTACACAATGGGCACTTCCCCTAATGAACTTGTTCTAAAAGAATGGTTTCCAGCGTGGACCGAACTGCCTCAACCATGGCAGGCTCTCCTGTGGTCTCTAAGGATTTCCTCTCTGAAAACACGGCACTTTTACCCGAAGAACTCTGCTTTAGTTGCAGGTGGAACACAAGCTGCAATTGTCCCACACTTTATACAAAGGGCCCTTCCCCGAAGGAGTCTACAGGGTGTATGCAGGGTGTCCCACGTGCAGTGAACTGCCTCAACGAAGGGAGGCTCTCGTAAGGACTGTAAGCATTTCCTCTCCCAATACACGCAGTTTTACCCAGAGAATTCTGCTTTAGTTGCAGGTGGAACACAAGCAGCTTTTCTCCCACAGTGTACCCAATGAGCCTTTGCCCGAAAGAATATCTATACTCAAGGGGTCCCGCGTGGAGTGAAATGCCTAAAGCAAGCAGGCTCTAGTGAGGCCTCTAAGCATTTCCTCTCCAAAAACACGGCAGTTTTACCCAAGAAACTCTGCGTTAGTTGCAGGTGGAACACAAGCAGCATTACTCCCAGTGTGTAATCTTTGGGCTCTTCCACGAATGAAATTCTTTATGCAGGGATTCCCACGTGGATCGAACTGCCTCAACCGTGGCAGGCTGTAGCGAGGACTCTAAGAATATCCTATCCCAAAACACACAGGTTTAACGGTAGAACTCTGCTTTAGTTGCAGAGGTAAGACAAGCAGCTTTTCTCCCACTGTGTACTCTTTGGGCTCTTCCACGAATGAACTTCTATATGCAGGGTTTCCGACGTGGAGCGAACTGCCTCAACCAAGGCAGGCTGTAGCGAGGACTGTAAGCATTTCCTCTCCCAAGACACGGCAGTTTTACCAAAGTATTCTGCTTTAGTTGCAGGTGGCATACAAGCAGCATTACTCCCACTGTGTACTCTTTGGGCTCTTACACGAATGAACTTTTTATGCAGGGATTCCCACGAGGAGCGAACTGCCTCCACCATGGCAGGTTGTAGCGAGGACTGTAAGCATATCCTCTACCAAATCACGCAGGTTTACCCGAAGAACTCTGATTTAGTTGCAGGGGGAACACAAGCATCTTTTCTCCCACAGTGTACAAAATGCGCACTTCCCCTAATGAACTTGTTCTATAAGAATGGTTTCCCGCGTGGAGCGAACTGCCTCAGCCATGGCAGGCACTACTGTGGTCTCTAAGGATTTCCTCTCTGAAAACACGGCACTTTTACCCGAAGAACTCTGCTTTAGTTGCAGGTGGAACACAAGCTGCATTTGTCCCACACTTTATACAAAGGGCCCTTCCCCGAATGAATGTTCAATATGCTGGTTGTCCCACGAGCAGCGAACTGCCTCAATGAAGGCAGGCTCTCGTAAGGACTGTAAGCATTTCCTCTCCCAAAACACGCAGTTTTACCCGAAGAACTCTGCTTTAGTTGCAGGTGGAACACAAGCAGCATTTTTCCCACTGTGTACTCTTTGGGCTCTTACACGAATGAACTTCTTTATGCAGGGATTCCCACGAGGAGCGAACTGCCTCCACCATGGCAGGCTGTAGCGAGGACTGTAAGCATATCCTCTCCCAAACCACGCAGTTTTAACGTTTGAACTCTGCTTTAGTTGCAGGGGGAACACAAGTATCTTTTCTCCCACAGTGTACACAATGGGCACTTCCCCTAATGAACTTGTTCTATAAGAATGGTTTCCCGCCTGGAGCGAACTGCCTCAGCCATCGCAGGCACTACTGTGGTCACTAAGGATTTCCTCTCTGAAAACACGGCACTTTTACCCGAAGAACTCGGCTTTAGTTGCAGGTGGAACACAAACTGCATTTGTCCCACACTTTATACAAAGGGTCCTTCCCCGAATGAATCTTCAATATGCAGGTTGTCCTACGAGCAGCGAACCGCCTCAATGAAGGCAGGCTCTCGTAAGGACTGTAAGCATTTCCTCTCCCAAAACACGCAGTTTTACCCGAAGAACTCTGCTTTAGTTGCAGGTGGAACACAAGCAGCATTTCTCCCACTGTGTACTCTTTGGGCTCTTACACGAATGAACTTCTTTATGCAGGGATTCCCACGAGGAGCGAACTGCCTCCACCATGGCAGGCTGTAGCGAGGACTGTAAGCATATCCTCTCCCAAGCCTCGCAGTTTTAATGCTAGAAGTCTGCTTTACTTGCAGGCGTAACACAAGCAGCTTTTCTCCCACTGTGTACTCTTTGGGCTCTTCCACGAATGAACTTCTATATGCAGGGTTTCCGACGTGGAGCAAACTGCCTCAACCAAGGCAGGCTGTAGCGAGGACTGTAAGCATTTCCTCTTCCAAAACACGGCAGTTTTACCAAAGAATTCTGCTTTAGTTGCAGGTGGAACACAAGCAGCATTTCTCCCACTGTGTACTCTTTGGGCTCTTCCACGAATGAACTTCTTTATGCAGGGATTCCCACGTGGAGCGAACTGCCTCAACCAAGGAAGGCTGTAGCGAATACTGTAAGCATTTCCTCTCCCAAAACACGCAGTTTTACACGAAGAACTCTGCTTTAGTTGCAGGGGGAACACCATCAGCTTTCCTCCCACAGTGTACACAATGGGCACTTCCCCTAATGAACTTGTTCTAAAAGAATGGTTTCCAGCGTGGACCGAACTGCCTCAACCATGGCAGGCTCTCCTGTGGTCTCTAAGGATTTCCTCTCTGAAAACACGGCATTTTTACCCGAAGAACTCTGCTTTAGTTGCAGGTGGAACACAAGCTGCATTTGTCCCACACTTTATACAAAGGGCCCTTCCCCGAAGGAGTCTACAGGGTGTATGCAGGGTGTCCCACGTGCAGTGAACTGCCTCAACGAAGGGAGGCTCTCGTAAGGACTGTAAGCATTTTCTCTCCCAATACACGCAGTTTTATCCAGAGAATTCTGCTTTAGTTGCAGGTGGAACACAAGCAGCTTTTCTCCCACAGTGTACCCAATGAGCCTTTGCCCGAAAGAATATCTATACTCAAGGGGTCCCGCGTGGAGTGAAATGCCTAAAGCAAGCAGGCTCTAGTGAGGCCTCTAAGCATTTCCTCTCCAAAAACACGGCAGTTTTACCCAAGAAACTCTGCGTTAGTTGCAGGTGGAACACAAGCAGCATTACTCCCAGTGTGTAATCTTTGGGCTCTTCCACGAATGAATTTCTTTATGCAGGGATTCCCACGTGGATCGAACTGCCTCAACCGTGGCAGGCTGTAGCGAGGACTCTAAGAATATCCTATCCCAAAACACACAGGTTTAACGGTAGAACTCTGCTTTAGTTGCAGAGGTAAGACAAGCAGCTTTTCTCCCACTGTGTACTCTTTGGGCTCTTCCACGAATGAACTTCTATATGCAGGGTTTCCGACGAGGAGCGAACTGCCTCAACCAAGGCAGGCTGTAGGGAGGACTGTAAGCATATCCTCTCCCAAACCAGGCAGTTTTACCAGAAGAACTCTGCTTTAGTTGCAGGTGGAACACAAGCAGCATTTCTCCCACTGTGTACTCTTTGGGCTCTTACACGAATGAACATCTTTATGCAGGGATTCCCACGGGGAGCGAACTGCCTCAACCATGGCAGGCTGTAGCGAGGACTGTAAGCATATCCTCTCCCAAACCAGGCAGTTTTACCAGAAGAACTCTGCTTTAGTTGCAGGTGGAACACAAGCAGCATTTCTCCCACTGTGTACTCTTTGGGCTCTTACACGAATGAACATCTTTATGCAGGGATTCCCACGAGGAGCGAACTGCCTCCACCATGGCAGGCTGTAGCGAGGACTGTAAGCATATCCTCTCCCAAACCACGCAGTTTTAACGCTAGAACTCTGCTTTAGTTGCAGGTGGAACACAAGCAGCATTTCTCCCACTGTGTACTCTTTGGTCTCTTCACGAATGAACTTGTATATGCAGGGTTTCCGACGTGGAGCGAACTGCCTCAACCAAGGCAGGCTGTAGCGAGGACTGTAAGCATTTCCTCTTCCAAGACACGGCAGTTTTACCAAAGAATTCTGCTTTAGTTGCAGGTGGAACACAAGCAGCATTTCTCCCACTGTGTACTCTTTGGGCTCTTCCACGAATGAACTTCTTTATGCAGGGATTCCCACGTGGAGCGAACTGCCTCAACCAAGGCAGGCTGTAGCGAATACTGTAAGCATTTCCTCTCCCAAAACACGCAGTTTTACACGAAGAACTCTGCTTTAGTTGCAGTGGGCACACCATCAGCTTTCCTCCCACAGTGTACACAATGGGCACTTCCCCTAATGAACTTGTTCTAAAAGAATGGTTTCCAGCGTGGACCGAACTGCCTCAACCATGGCAGGCTCTCCTGTGGTCTCTAAGGATTTCCTCTCTGAAAACACGGCACTTTTACCCGAAGAACTCTGCTTTAGTTGCAGGTGGAACACAAGCTGCAATTGTCCCACACTTTATACAAAGGGCCCTTCCCCGAAGGAGTCTACAGGGTGTATGCAGGGTGTCCCACGTGCAGTGAACTGCCTCAACGAAGGGAGGCTCTCGTAAGGACTGTAAGCATTTCCTCTCCCAATACACGCAGTTTTACCCAGAGAATTCTGCTTTAGTTGCAGGTGGAACACAAGCAGCTTTTCTCCCACAGTGTACCCAATGAGCCTTTGCCCGAAAGAATATCTATACTCAAGGGGTCCCGCGTGGAGTGAAATGCCTAAAGCAAGCAGGCTCTAGTGAGGCCTCTAAGCATTTCCTCTCCAAAAACACGGCAGTTTTACCCAAGAAACTCTGCGTTAGTTGCAGGTGGAACACAAGCAGCATTACTCCCAGTGTGTAATCTTTGGGCTCTTCCACGAATGAAATTCTTTATGCAGGGATTCCCACGTGGATCGAACTGCCTCAACCGTGGCAGGCTGTAGCGAGGACTCTAAGAATATCCTATCCCAAAACACACAGGTTTAACGGTAGAACTCTGCTTTAGTTGCAGAGGTAAGACAAGCAGCTTTTCTCCCACTGTGTACTCTTTGGGCTCTTCCACGAATGAACTTCTATATGCAGGGTTTCCGACGAGGAGCGAACTGCCTCAACCAAGGCAGGCTGTAGGGAGGACTGTAAGCATTTCCTCTTCCAAAACACGGCAGTTTTACCAAAGAATTCTGGTTTAGTTGCAGGTGGAACACAAGCAGCATTTCTCCCACTGTGTACTCTTGGGTTCTTCCACGAATGAACTTTTTATGCAGGGATTCCCACGTGGAGCGAACTGCCTCAACCATGGCAGGCTGTAGCGAGGACTGTAAGCATATCCTCTCCCAAACCAGGCAGTTTTACCAGAAGAACTCTGCTTTAGTTGCATGTGGAACACAAGCAGCATTTCTCCCACTGTGTACTCTTTGGGCTCTTACACGAATGAACTTTTTATGCAGGGATTCCCACGTGGAGCGAACTGCCTCCACCATGGCAGGCTGTAGCGAGGACTGTAAGCATATCCTCTCCCAAACCACGCAGTTTTAACGCTAGAACTCTGCTTTAGTTGCAGGTGGATCACAAGCAGCATTTCTCCCACTGTGTACTCTTTGGTCTCTTCACGAATGAACTTGTATATGCAGGGTTTCCGACGTGGAGCGAACTGCCTCAACCAAGGCAGGCTGTAGCGAGGACTGTAAGCATTTCCTCTTCCAAGACACGGCAGTTTTACCAAAGAATTCTGCTTTAGTTGCAGGTGGAACACAAGCAGCATTTCTCCCACTGTGTACTCTTTGGGCTCTTCCACGAATGAACTTCTTTATGCAGGGATTCCCACGTGGAGCGAACTGCCTCAACCAAGGCAGGCTGTAGCGAATACTGTAAGCATTTCCTCTCCCAAAACACGCAGTTTTACACGAAGAACTCTGCTTTAGTTGCAGTGGGAACACCATCAGCTTTCCTCCCACAGTGTACACAATGGGCACTTCCCCTAATGAACTTGTTCTAAAAGAATGGTTTCCAGCGTGGACCGAACTGCCTCAACCATGGCAGGCTCTCCTGTGGTCTCTAAGGATTTCCTCTCTGAAAACACGGCACTTTTACCTGAAGAACTCTGCTTTAGTTGCAGGTGGAACACAAGCTGCAATTGTCCCACACTTTATACAAAGGGCCCTTCCCCGAAGGAGTCTACAGGGTGTATGCAGGGTGTCCCACGTGCAGTGAACTGCCTCAACGAAGGGAGGCTCTCATAAGGACTGTAAGCATTTCCTCTCCCAATACACGCAGTTTTACCCAAAAAATTCTGCTTTAGTTGCAGGTGGAACACAAGCAGCTTTTCTCCCACAGTGTACCCAATGAGCCTTTGCCCGAAAGAATATCTATACTCAAGGGGTCCCGCGTGGAGTGAAATGCCTAAAGCAAGCAGGCTCTAGTGAGGCCTCTAAGCATTTCCTCTCCAAAAACACGGCAGTTTTACCCAAGAAACTCTGCGTTAGTTGCAGGTGGAACACAAGGAACATTACTCCCAGTGTGTAATCTTTGGGCTCTTCCACGAATGAATTTCTTTATGCAGGGATTCCCACGTGGATCGAACTGCCTCAACCGTGGCAGGCTGTAGCGAGGACTCTAAGAATATCCTATCCCAAAACACACAGGTTTAACGGTAGAACTCTGCTTTAGTTGCAGAGGTAAGACAAGCAGCTTTTCTCCCACTGTGTACTCTTTGGGCTCTTCCACGAATGAACTTCTATATGCAGGGTTTCCGACGTGGAGCGAACTGCCTCAACCAAGGCAGGCTGTAGCGAGGACTGTAAGCATTTCCTCTCCCAAGACACGGCAGTTTTACCAAAGTATTCTGCTTTAGTTGCAGGTGGCATACAAGCAGCATTACTCCCACTGTGTACTCTTTGGGCTCTTACACGAATGAACTTTTTATGCAGGGATTCCCACGAGGAGCGAACTGCCTCCACCATGGCAGGTTGTAGCGAGGACTGTAAGCATATCCTCTACCAAATCACGCAGGTTTACCCGAAGAACTCTGATTTAGTTGCAGGGGGAACACAAGCATCTTTTCTCCCACAGTGTACAAAATGCGCACTTCCCCTAATGAACTTGTTCTATAAGAATGGTTTCCCGCGTGGAGCGAACTGCCTCAGCCATGGCAGGCACTACTGTGGTCTCTAAGGATTTCCTCTCTGAAAACACGGCACTTTTACCCGAAGAACTCTGCTTTAGTTGCAGGTGGAACACAAGCTGCATTTGTCCCACACTTTATACAAAGGGCCCTTCCCCGAATGAATGTTCAATATGCTGGTTGTCCCACGAGCAGCGAACTGCCTCAATGAAGGCAGGCTCTCGTAAGGACTGTAAGCATTTCCTCTCCCAAAACACGCAGTTTTACCCGAAGAACTCTGCTTTAGTTGCAGGTGGAACACAAGCAGCATTTTTCCCACTGTGTACTCTTTGGGCTCTTACACGAATGAACTTCTTTATGCAGGGATTCCCACGAGGAGCGAACTGCCTCCACCATGGCAGGCTGTAGCGAGGACTGTAAGCATATCCTCTCCCAAACCACGCAGTTTTAACGTTTGAACTCTGCTTTAGTTGCAGGGGGAACACAAGTATCTTTTCTCCCACAGTGTACACAATGGGCACTTCCCCTAATGAACTTGTTCTATAAGAATGGTTTCCCGCCTGGAGCGAACTGCCTCAGCCATCGCAGGCACTACTGTGGTCTCTAAGGATTTCCTCTCTGAAAACACGGCACTTTTACCCGAAGAACTCGGCTTTAGTTGCAGGTGGAACACAAACTGCATTTGTCCCACACTTTATACAAAGGGTCCTTCCCCGAATGAATCTTCAATATGCAGGTTGTCCTACGAGCAGCGAACGGCCTCAATGAAGGCAGGCTCTCGTAAGGACTGTAAGCATTTCCTCTCCCAAAACACGCAGTTTTACCCGAAGAACTCTGCTTTAGTTGCAGGTGGAACACAAGCAGCATTTCTCCCACTGTGTACTCTTTGGGCTCTTACACGAATGAACTTCTTTATGCAGGGATTCCCACGAGGAGCGAACTGCCTCCACCATGGCAGGCTGTAGCGAGGACTGTAAGCATATCCTCTCCCAAGCCTCGCAGTTTTAATGCTAGAAGTCTGCTTTACTTGCAGGCGTAACACAAGCAGCTTTTCTCCCACTGTGTACTCTTTGGGCTCTTCCACGAATGAACTTCTATATGCAGGGTTTCCGACGTGGAGCAAACTGCCTCAACCAAGGCAGGCTGTAGCGAGGACTGTAAGCATTTCCTCTTCCAAAACACGGCAGTTTTACCAAAGAATTCTGCTTTAGTTGCAGGTGGAACACAAGCAGCATTTCTCCCACTGTGTACTCTTTGGGCTCTTCCACGAATGAACTTCTTTATGCAGGGATTCCCACGTGGAGCGAACTGCCTCAACCAAGGAAGGCTGTAGCGAATACTGTAAGCATTTCCTCTCCCAAAACACGCAGTTTTACACGAAGAACTCTGCTTTAGTTGCAGGGGGAACACCATCAGCTTTCCTCCCACAGTGTACACAATGGGCACTTCCCCTAATGAACTTGTTCTAAAAGAATGGTTTCCAGCGTGGACCGAACTGCCTCAACCATGGCAGGCTCTCCTGTGGTCTCTAAGGATTTCCTCTCTGAAAACACGGCATTTTTACCCGAAGAACTCTGCTTTAGTTGCAGGTGGAACACAAGCTGCATTTGTCCCACACTTTATACAAAGGGCCCTTCCCCGAAGGAGTCTACAGGGTGTATGCAGGGTGTCCCACGTGCAGTGAACTGCCTCAACGAAGGGAGGCTCTCGTAAGGACTGTAAGCATTTTCTCTCCCAATACACGCAGTTTTACCCAGAGAATTCTGCTTTAGTTGCAGGTGGAACACAAGCAGCTTTTCTCCCACAGTGTACCCAATGAGCCTTTGCCCGAAAGAATATCTATACTCAAGGGGTCCCGCGTGGAGTGAAATGCCTAAAGCAAGCAGGCTCTAGTGAGGCCTCTAAGCATTTCCTCTCCAAAAACACGGCAGTTTTACCCAAGAAACTCTGCGTTAGTTGCAGGTGGAACACAAGCAGCATTACTCCCAGTGTGTAATCTTTGGGCTCTTCCACGAATGAATTTCTTTATGCAGGGATTCCCACGTGGATCGAACTGCCTCAATCGTGGCAGGCTGTAGCGAGGACTGTAAGCATATCCTCTCCCAAACCACGCAGTTTTAACGCTAGAACTCTGCTTTACTTGCAGGCGTAACACAAGCAGCTTTTCTCCCACTGTGTACTCTTTGGGCTCTTCCACGAATGAACTTATATATGCAGGGTTTCCGACGTGGAGCGAACTGCCTCAACCAAGGCAGGCTGTAGCGAGGACTGTAAGCATTTCCTCTTCCAAAACACGGCAGTTTTACCAAAGAATTCTGCTTTAGTTGCAGGTGGAACACAAGCAGCATTTCTCCCACTGTGTACTCTTGGGTTCTTCCACGAATGAACTTCTTTATGCAGGGATTCCCACGTGGAGCGAACTGCCTCAACCATGGCAGGCTGTAGCGAGGACTGTAAGCATATCGTCTCCCAAACCAGGCAGTTTTACCCGAAGAACTCTGCTTTAGTTGCAGGTGGAACACAAGCAGCATTTCTCCCACTGTGTACTCTTTGGGCTCTTACACGAATGAACTTCTTTATGCAGGGATTCCCACGGGGAGCGAACTGCCTCCACCATGGCAGGCTGTAGCGAGGACTGTAAGCATATCCTCTCCCAAACCACGCAGTTTTAACGCTAGAACTCTGCTTTAGTTGCAGGTGGAACACAAGCAGCATTTCTCCCACTGTGTACTCTTTGGTCTCTTCACGAATGAACTTGTATATGTAGGGTTTCCCACGTGGAGCGAACTGCCTCAACCATGGCAGGCTGTAGCGAGGACTGTAAGCATATCCTCTCCCAAGCCTCGCAGTTTTAATGCTAGAAGTCTGCTTTACTTGCAGGCGTAACACAAGCAGCTTTTCTCCCACTGTGTACTCTTTGGGCTCTTCCACGAATGAACTTCTATATGCAGGGTTTCCGACGTGGAGCGAACTGCCTCAACCAAGGCAGGCTGTAGCGAGGACTGTAAGCATTTCCTCTTCCAAAACACGGCAGTTTTACCAAAGAATTCTGCTTTAGTTGCAGGTGGAACACAAGCACCATTTCTCCCACTGTGTACTCTTTGGGCTCTTCCACGAATGAACTTCTTTATGCAGGGATTCCCACGTGGAGCGAACTGCCTCAACCAAGGCAGGCTGTAGCGAAGACTGTAAGCATTTCCTCTCCCAAAACACGCAGTTTTACACGAAGAACTCTGCTTTAGTTGCAGGGGGAACACCATCAGCTTTCCTCCCACAGTGTACACAATGGGCACTTCCCCTAATGAACTTGTTCTAAAAGAATGGTTTCCAGCGTGGACCGAACTGCCTCAACCATGGCAGGCTCTCCTGTGGTCTCTAAGGATTTCCTCTCTGAAAACACGGCACTTTTACCCGAAGAACTCTGCTTTAGTTGCAGGTGGAAAACAAGCTGCATTTGTCCCACACTTTATACAAAGGGCCCTTCCCCGAAGGAGTCTACAGGGTGTATGCAGGGTGTCCCACGTGCAGTGAACTGCCTCAACGAAGGGAGGCTCTCGTAAGGACTGTAAGCATTTCCTCTCCCAATACACGCAGTTTTACCCAGAGAATTCTGCTTTAGTTGCAGGTGGAACACAAGCAGCTTTTCTCCCACAGTGTACCCAATGAGCCTTTGCCCGAAAGAATATCTATACTCAAGGGGTCCCGCGTGGAGTGAAATGCCTAAAGCAAGCAGGCTCTAGTGAGGCCTCTAAGCATTTCCTCTCCAAAAACACGGCAGTTTTACCCAAGAAACTCTGCGTTAGTTGCAGGTGGAACACAAGCAGCATTACTCCCAGTGTGTAATCTTTGGGCTCTTCCACGAATGAATTTCTTTATGCAGGGATTCCCACGTGGATCGAACTGCCTCAACCGTGGCAGGCTGTAGCGAGGACTCTAAGAATATCCTATCCCAAAACACACAGGTTTAACGGTAGAACTCTGCTTTAGTTGCAGAGGTAAGACAAGCAGCTTTTCTCCCACTGTGTACTCTTTGGGCTCTTCCACGAATGAACTTCTATATGCAGGGTTTCCGACGAGGAGCGAACTGCCTCAACCAAGGCAGGCTGTAGCGAGGACTGTAAGCATTTCCTCTTCCAAAACACGGCAGTTTTACCAAAGAATTCTGGTTTAGTTGCAGGTGGAACACAAGCAGCATTTCTCCCCCTGTGTACTCTTGCGTTCTTCCACGAATGAACTTTTTATGCAGGGATTCCCACGTGGAGCAAACTGCCTCAACCATGGCAGGCTGTAGCGAGGACTGTAAGCATATCCTCTCCCAAACCAGGCAGTTTTACCAGAAGAACTCTGCTTTAGTTGCAGGTGGAACACAAGCAGCATTTCTCCCGCTGTGTACTCTTTGGGCTCTTACACGAATGAACATCTTTATGCAGGGATTCCCACGAGGAGCGAACTGCCTCCACCATGGCAGGCTGTAGCGAGGACTGTAAGCATATCCTCTCCCAAACCACGCAGTTTTAACGCTAGAACTCTGCTTTAGTTGCAGGTGGAACACAAGCAGCATTTCTCCCACTGTGTACTCTTTGGTCTCTTCACGAATAAACTTGTATATGCAGGGTTTCCGACGTGGTGCGAACTGCCTCAACCAAGGCAGGCTGTAGCGAGGACTGTAAGCATTTCCTCTTCCAAGACACGGCAGTTTTACCAAAGAATTCTGCTTTAGTTGCAGGTGGAACACAAGCAGCATTTCTCCCACTGTGTACTCTTTGGGCTCTTCCACGAATGAACTTCTTTATGCAGGGATTCCCACGTGGAGCGAACTGCCTCAACCAAGGCAGGCTGTAGCGAATACTGTAAGCATTTCCTCTCCCAAAACACGCAGTTTTACACGAAGAACTCTGCTTTAGTTGCAGTGGGAACACCATCAGCTTTCCTCCCACAGTGTACACAATGGGCACTTCCCCTAATGAACTTGTTCTAAAAGAATGGTTTCCAGCGTGGACCGAACTGCCTCAACCATGGCAGGCTCTCCTGTGGTCTCTAAGGATTTCCTCTCTGAAAACACGGCACTTTTACCCGAAGAACTCTGCTTTAGTTGCAGGTGGAACACAAGCTGCAATTGTCCCACACTTTATACAAAGGGCCCTTCCCCGAAGGAGTCTACAGGGTGTATGCAGGGTGTCCCACGTGCAGTGAACTGCCTCAACGAAGGGAGGCTCTCGTAAGGACTGTAAGCATTTCCTCTCCCAATACACGCAGTTTTACCCAGAGAATTCTGCTTTAGTTGCAGGTGGAACACAAGCAGCTTTTCTCCCACAGTGTACCCAATGAGCCTTTGCCCGAAAGAATATCTATACTCAAGGGGTCCCGCGTGGAGTGAAATGCCTAAAGCAAGCAGGCTCTAGTGAGGCCTCTAAGCATTTCCTCTCCAAAAACACGGCAGTTTTACCCAAGAAACTCTGCGTTAGTTGCAGGTGGAACACAAGCAGCATTACTCCCAGTGTGTAATCTTTGGGCTCTTCCACGAATGAATTTCTTTATGCAGGGATTCCCACGTGGATCGAACTGCCTCAACCGTGGCAGGCTGTAGCGAGGACTCTAAGAATATCCTATCCCAAAACACACAGGTTTAACGGTAGAACTCTGCTTTAGTTGCAGAGGTAAGACAAGCAGCTTTTCTCCCACTGTGTACTCTTTGGGCTCTTCCACGAATGAACTTCTATATGCAGGGTTTCCGACGAGGAGCGAACTGCCTCAACCAAGGCAGGCTGTAGCGAGGACTGTAAGCATTTCCTCTTCCAAAACACGGCAGTTTTACCAAAGAATTCTGGTTTAGTTGCAGGTGGAACACAAGCAGCATTTCTCCCAATGTGTACTCTTGGGTTCTTCCACGAATGAACTTTTTATGCAGGGATTCCCACGTGGAGCGAACTGCCTCAACCATGGCAGGCTGTAGCGAGGACTGTAAGCATATCCTCTCCCAAACCAGGCAGTTTTACCAGAAGAACTCTGCTTTAGTTGCAGGTGGAACACAAGCAGCATTTCTCCCACTGTGTACTCTTTGGGCTCTTACACGAATGAACATCTTTATGCAGGGATTCCCACGAGGAGCGAACTGCCTCCACCATGGCAGGCTGTAGCGAGGACTGTAAGCATATCCTCTCCCAAACCACGCAGTTTTAACGCTAGAACTCTGCTTTAGTTGCAGGTGGAACACAAGCAGCATTTCTCCCACTGTGTACTCTTTGGTCTCTTCACGAATGAACTTGTATATGCAGGGTTTCCGACGTGGAGCGAACTGCCTCAACCAAGGCAGGCTGTAGCGAGGACTGTAAGCATTTCCTCTTCCAAGACACGGCAGTTTTACCAAAGAATTCTGCTTTAGTTGCAGGTGGAACACAAGCAGCATTTCTCCCACTGTGTACTCTTTGGGCTCTTCCACGAATGAACTTCTTTATGCAGGGATTCCCACGTGCAGCGAACTGCCTCAACCAAGGCAGGCTGTAGCGAATACTGTAAGCATTTCCTCTACCAAAACACGCAGTTTTACACGAAGAACTCTGCTTTAGTTGCAGTGGGAACACCATCAGCTTTCCTCCCACAGTGTACACAATGGGCACTTCCCCTAATGAACTTGTTCTAAAAGAATGGTTTCCAGCGTGGACCGAACTGCCTCAACCATGGCAGGCTCTCCTGTGGTCTCTAAGGATTTCCTCTCTGAAAACACGGCACTTTTACCCGAAGAACTCTGCTTTAGTTGCAGGTGGAACACAAGCTGCAATTGTCCCACACTTTATACAAAGGGCCCTTCCCCGAAGGAGTCTACAGGGTGTATGCAGGGTGTCCCACGTGCAGTGAACTGCCTCAACGAAGGGAGGCTCTCGTAAGGACTGTAAGCATTTCCTCTCCCAATACACGCAGTTTTACCCAAAAAATTCTGCTTTAGTTGCAGGTGGAACACAAGCAGCTTTTCTCCCACAGTGTACCCAATGAGCCTTTGCCCGAAAGAATATCTATACTCAAGGGGTCCCGCGTGGAGTGAAATGCCTAAAGCAAGCAGGCTCTAGTGAGGCCTCTAAGCATTTCCTCTCCAAAAACACGGCAGTTTTACCCAAGAAACTCTGCGTTAGTTGCAGGTGGAACACAAGCAGCATTACTCCCAGTGTGTAATCTTTGGGCTCTTCCACGAATGAATTTCTTTATGCAGGGATTCCCACGTGGATCGAACTGCCTCAACCGTGGCAGGCTGTAGCGAGGACTCTAAGAATATCCTATCCCAAAACACACAGGTTTAACGGTAGAACTCTGCTTTAGTTGCAGAGGTAAGACAAGCAGCTTTTCTCCCACTGTGTACTCTTTGGGCTCTTCCACGAATGAACTTCTATATGCAGGGTTTCCGACGTGGAGCGAACTGCCTCAACCAAGGCAGGCTGTAGCGAGGACTGTAAGCATTTCCTCTTACAAAACACGGCAGTTTTACCAAAGTATTCTGCTTTAGTTGCAGGTGGCATACAAGCAGCATTACTCCCACTGTGTACTCTTTGGGCTCTTACACGAATGAACTTTTTATGCAGGGATTCCCACGAGGAGCGAACTGCCTCCACCATGGCAGGTTGTAGCGAGGACTGTAAGCATATCCTCTACCAAATCACGCAGGTTTACCCGAAGAACTCTGCTTTAGTTGCAGGGGGAACACAAGCATCTTTTCTCCCACAGTGTACAAAATGCGCACTTCCCCTAATGAACTTGTTCTATAAGAATGGTTTCCCGCGTGGAGCGAACTGCCTCAGCCATGGCAGGCACTACTGTGGTCTCTAAGGATTTCCTCTCTGAAAACACGGCACTTTTACCCGAAGAACTCTGCTTTAGTTGCAGGTGGAACACAAGCTGCATTTGTCCCACACTTTATACAAAGGGCCCTTCCCCGAATGAATGTTCAATATGCAGGTTGTCCCACGAGCAGCGAACTGCCTCAATGAAGGCAGGCTCTCGTAAGGACTGTAAGCATTTCCTCTCCCAAAACACGCAGTTTTACCCGAAGAACTCTGCTTTAGTTGCAGGTGGAACACAAGCAGCATTTTTCCCACTGTGTACTCTTTGGGCTCTTACACGAATGAACTTCTTTATGCAGGGATTCCCACGAGGAGCGAACTGCCTCCACCATGGCAGGCTGTAGCGAGGACTGTAAGCATATCCTCTCCCAAACCACGCAGTTTTAACGTTAGAACTCTGCTTTAGTTGCAGGGGGAACACAAGTATCTTTTCTCCCACAGTGTACACAATGGGCACTTCCCCTAATGAACTTGTTCTATAAGAATGGTTTCCCGCCTGGAGCGAACTGCCTCAGCCATCGCAGGCACTACTGTGGTCTCTAAGGATTTCCTCTCTGAAAACACGGCACTTTTACCGGAAGAACTCGGCTTTAGTTGCAGGTGGAACACAAACTGCATTTGTCCCACACTTTATACAAAGGGTCCTTCCCTGAATGAATCTTCAATATGCAGGTTGTCCTACGAGCAGCGAACGGCCTCAATGAAGGCAGGCTCTCGTAAGGACTGTAAGCATATCCTCTCCCAAAACACGCAGTTTTACCCGAAGAACTCTGCTTTAGTTGCAGGTGGAACACAAGCAGCATTTCTCCCACTGTGTACTCTTTGGGCTCTTACACGAATGAACTTCTTTATGCAGGGATTCCCACGAGGAGCGAACTGCCTCCACCATGGCAGGCTGTAGCGAGGACTGTAAGCATATCCTCTCCCAAGCCTCGCAGTTTTAATGCTAGAAGTCTGCTTTACTTGCAGGCGTAACACAAGCAGCTTTTCTCCCACTCTGTACTCTTTGGGCTCTTCCACGAATGAACTTCTATATGCAGGGTTTCCGACGTGGAGCAAACTGCCTCAACCAAGGCAGGCTGTAGCGAGGACTGTAAGCATTTCCTCTTCCAAAACACGGCAGTATTACCAAAGAATTCTGCTTTAGTTGCAGGTGGAACACAAGCAGCATTTCTCCCACTGTGTACTCTTTGGGCTCTTCCACGAATGAACTTCTTTATGCAGGGATTCCCACGTGGAGCGAACTGCCTCAACCAAGGAAGGCTGTAGCGAATACTGTAAGCATTTCCTCTCCCAAAACACGCAGTTTTACACGAAGAACTCTGCTTTAGTTGCAGGGGGAACACCATCAGCTTTCCTCCCACAGTGTACACAATGGGCACTTCCCCTAATGAACTTGTTCTAAAAGAATGGTTTCCAGCGTGGACCGAACTGCCTCAACCATGGCAGGCTCTCCTGTGGTCTCTAAGGATTTCCTCTCTGAAAACACGGCATTTTTACCCGAAGAACTCTGCTTTAGTTGCAGGTGGAACACAAGCTGCATTTGTCCCACACTTTATACAAAGGGCCCTTCCCCGAAGGAGTCTACAGGGTGTATGCAGGGTGTCCCACGTGCAGTGAACTGCCTCAACGAAGGGAGGCTCTCGTAAGGACTGTAAGCATTTTCTCTCCCAATACACGCAGTTTTACCCAGATAATTCTGCTTTAGTTGCAGGTGGAACACAAGCAGCTTTTCTCCCACAGTGTACCCAATGAGCCTTTGCCCGAAAGAATATCTATACTCAAGGGGTCCCGCGTGGAGTGAAATGCCTAAAGCAAGCAGGCTCTAGTGAGGCCTCTAAGCATTTCCTCTCCAAAAACACGGCAGTTTTACCCAAGAAACTCTGCGTTAGTTGCGGGTGGAACACAAGCAGCATTACTCCCAGTGTGTAATCTTTGGGCTCTTCCACGAATGAATTTCTTTATGCAGGGATTCCCACGTGGATCGAACTGCCTCAATCGTGGCAGGCTGTAGCGAGGACTGTAAGCATATCCTCTCCCAAACCACGCAGTTTTAACGCTAGAACTCTGCTTTACTTGCAGGCGTAACACAAGCAGCTTTTCTCCCACTGTGTACTCCTTGGGCTCTTCCACGAATGAACTTCTATATGCAGGGTTTCCGACGTGGAGCGAACTGCCTCAACCAAGGCAGGCTGTAGCGAGGACTCTAAGCATTTCCTCTTCCAAAACACGGCAGTTTTACCAAAGAATTCTGCTTTAGTTGCAGGTGGAACACAAGCAGCATTTCTCCCACTGTGTACTCTTGGGTTCTTCCACGAATGAACTTCTTTATGCAGGGATTCCCACGTGGAGCGAACTGCCTCAACCATGGCAGGCTGTAGCGAGGACTGTAAGCATATCGTCTCCCAAACCAGGCAGTTTTACCCGAAGAACTCTGCTTTAGTTGCAGGTGGAACACAAGCAGCATTTCTCCCACTGTGTACTCTTTGGGCTCTTACACGAATGAACTTCTTTATGCAGGGATTCCCACGGGGAGCGAACTGCCTCCACCATGGCAGGCTGTAGCGAGGACTGTAAGCATATCCTCTCCCAAACCACGCAGTTTTAACGCTAGAACTCTGCTTTAGTTGCAGGTGGAACACAAGCAGCCTTTCTCCCACTGTGTACTCTTTGGTCTCTTCACGAATGAACTTGTATATGCAGGGTTTCCCACGTGGAGCGAACTGCCTCAACCATGGCAGGCTGTAGCGAGGACTGTAAGCATATCCTCTCCCAAGCCTCGCAGTTTTAATGCTAGAAGTCTGCTTTACTTGCAGGCGTAACACAAGCAGCTTTTCTCCCACTGTGTACTCTTTGGGCTCTTCTACGAATGAACTTCTATATGCAGGGTTTCCGACGTGTAGCGAACTGCCTCAACCAAGGCAGGCTGTAGCGAGAACTGTAAGCATTTCCTCTTCCAAAACACGGCAGTTTTACCAAAGAATTCTGCTTTAGTTGCAGGTGGAACACAAGCAGCATTTCTCCCACTGTGTACTCTTTGGGCTCTTCCACGAATGAACTTCTTTATGCAGGGATTCCCACGGGGAGCGAACTGCCTCAACCAAGGCAGGCTGTAGCGAATACTTTAAGCATTTCCTCTCCCAAAACACGCAGTTTTACACGAAGAACTCTGCTTTAGTTGCAGGGGGAACACCATCAGCTTTCCTCCCACAGTGTACACAATGGGCACTTCCCCTAATGAACTTGTTCTAAAAGAATGGTTTCCAGCGTGGACCGAACTGCCTCAACCATGGCAGGCTCTCCTGTGGTCTCTAAGGATTTCCTCTCTGAAAACACGGCACTTTTACCCGAAGAACTCTGCTTTAGTTGCAGGTGGAACACAAGCTGCATTTGTCCCACACTTTATACAAAGGGCCCTTCCCCGAAGGAGTCTACAGGGTGTATGCAGGGTGTCCCACGTGCAGTGAACTGCCTCAACGAAGGGAGGCTCTCGTAAGGACTGTAAGCATTTCCTCTCCCAATACACGCAGTTTTACCCAGAGAATTCTGCTTTAGTTGCAGGTGGAACACAAGCAGCTTTTCTCCCACAGTGTACCCAATGAGCCTTTGCCCGAAAGAATATCTATACTCAAGGGGTCCCGCGTGGAGTGAAATGCCTAAAGCAAGCAGGCTCTAGTGAGGCCTCTAAGCATTTCCTCTCCAAAAACACGGCAGTTTTACCCAAGAAACTCTGCGTTAGTTGCAGGTGGAACACAAGCAGCATTACTCCCAGTGTGTAATCTTTGGGCTCTTCCACGAATGAATTTCTTTATGCAGGGATTCCCACGTGGATCGAACTGTCTCAACCGTGGCAGGCTGTAGCGAGGACTCTAAGAATATCCTATCCCAAAACACACAGGTTTAACGGTAGAACTCTGCTTTAGTTGCAGAGGTAAGACAAGCAGCTTTTCTCCCACTGTGTACTCTTTGGGCTCTTCCACGAATGAACTTCTATATGCAGGGTTTCCGACGAGGAGCGAACTGCCTCAACCAAGGCAGGCTGTAGCGAGGACTGTAAGCATTTCCTCTTCCAAAACACGGCAGTTTTACCAAAGAATTCTGGTTTAGTTGCAGGTGGAACACAAGCAGCATTTCTCCCACTGTGTACTCTTGCGTTCTTCCACGAATGAACTTTTTATGCAGGGATTCCCACGTGGAGCGAACTGCCTCAACCATGGCAGGCTGTAGCGAGGACTGTAAGCATATCCTCTCCCAAACCAGGCAGTTTTACCCGAAGAACTCTGCTTTAGTTGCAGGTGGAACACAAGCAGCATTTCTCCCACTGTGTACTCTTTGGGCTCTTACACGAATGAAATTCTTTATGCAGGGATTCCCACGAGGAGCGAACTACCTCCACCATGGCAGGCTGTAGCGAGGACTGTAAGCATATCCTCTCCCAAACCACGCAGTTTTAACGCTAGAAATCTGCTTTAGTTGCAGGTGGAACACAAGCAGCATTTCTCCCACTGTGTACTCTTTGGTCTCTTCACGAATGAACTTGTATATGCAGGGTTTCCCACGTGGAGCGAACTGCCTCAACCATGGCAGGCTGTAGCGAGGACTGTAAGCATATCCTCTCCCAAGCCTCGCAGTTTTAATGCTAGAAGTCTGCTTTACTTGCAGGCGTAACACAAGCAGCTTTTCTCCCACTGTGTACTCTTTGGGCTCTTCCACGAATGAACTTCTATATGCAGGGTTTCCGACGTGGAGCGAACTGCCTCAACCAAGGCAGGCTGTAGCGAGGACTGTAAGCATTTCCTCTTCCAAAACACGGCAGTTTTACCAAAGAATTCTGCTTTAGTTGCAGGTGGAACACAAGCAGCATTTCTCCCACTGTGTACTCTTTGGGCTCTTCCACGAATGAACTTCTTTATGCAGGGATTCCCACGTGGAGCGAACTGCCTCAACCAAGGCAGGCTGTAGCGAATACTGTAAGCATTTCCTCTCCCAAAACACGCAGTTTTACACGAAGAACTCTGCTTTAGTTGCAGGGGGAACACCATCAGCTTTCCTCCCACAGTGTACACAATGGGCACTTCCCCTAATGAACTTGTTCTAAAAGAATGGTTTCCAGCGTGGACCGAACTGCCTCAACCATGGCAGGCTCTCCTGTGGTCTCTAAGGATTTCCTCTCTGAAAACACGGCACTTTTACCCGAAGAACTCTGCTTTAGTTGCAGGTGGAACACAAGCTGCAATTGTCCCACACTTTATACAAAGGGCCCTTCCCCGAAGGAGTCTACAGGGTGTATGCAGGGTGTCCCACGTGCAGTGAACTGCCTCAACGAAGGGAGGCTCTCGTAAGGACTGTAAGCATTTCCTCTCCCAATACACGCAGTTTTACCCAAAAAATTCTGCTTTAGTTGCAGGTGGAACACAAGCAGCTTTTCTCCCACAGTGTACCCAATGAGCCTTTGCCCGAAAGAATATCTATACTCAAGGGGTCCCGCGTGGAGTGAAATGCCTAAAGCAAGCAGGCTCTAGTGAGGCCTCTAAGCATTTCCTCTCCAAAAACACGGCAGTTTTACCCAAGAAACTCTGCGTTAGTTGCAGGTGGAACACAAGGAACATTACTCCCAGTGTGTAATCCTTGGGGTCTTCCACGAATGAATTTCTTTATGCAGGGATTCCCACGTGGATCGAACTGCCTCAACCGTGGCAGGCTGTAGCGAGGACTCTAAGAATATCCTATCCCAAAACACACAGGTTTAACGGTAGAACTCTGCTTTAGTTGCAGAGGTAAGACAAGCAGCTTTTCTCCCACTGTGTACTCTTTGGGCTCTTCCACGAATGAACTTCTATATGCAGGGTTTCCGACGTGGAGCGAACTGCCTCAACCAAGGCAGGCTGTAGCGAGGACTGTAAGCATTTCCTCTTACAAAACACGGCAGTTTTACCAAAGTATTCTGCTTTAGTTGCAGGTGGCATACAAGCAGCATTACTCCCACTGTGTACTCTTTGGGCTCTTACACGAATGAACTTTTTATGCAGGGATTCCCACGAGGAGCGAACTGCCTCCACCACGGCAGGTTGTAGCGAGGACTGTAAGCATATCCTCTACCAAATCACGCAGGTTTACCCGAAGAACTCTGCTTTAGTTGCAGGGGGAACACAAGCATCTTTTCTCCCACAGTGTACAAAATGCGCACTTCCCCTAATGAACTTGTTCTATAAGAATGGTTTCCCGCGTGGAGCGAACTGCCTCAGCCATGGCAGGCACTACTGTGGTCTCTAAGGATTTCCTCTCTGAAAACACGGCACTTTTACCCGAAGAACTCTGCTTTAGTTGCAGGTGGAACACAAGCTGCATTTGTCCCACACTTTATACAAAGGGCCCTTCCCCGAATGAATCTTCAATATGCAGGTTGTCCCACGAGCAGCGAACTGCCTCAATGAAGGCAGGCTCTCGTAAGGACTGTAAGCATTTCCTCTCCCAAAACACGCTGTTTTACCCGAAGAACTCTGCTTTAGTTGCAGGTGGAACACAAGCAGCATTTTTCCCACTGTGTACTCTTTGGGCTCTTACACGAATGAACATCTTTATGCAGGGATTCCCACGAGGAGCGAACTGCCTCCACCATGGCAGGCTGTAGCGAGGACTGTAAGCATATCCTCTCCCAAACCACGCAGTTTTAACGTTAGAACTCTGCTTTAGTTGCAGGGGGAACACAAGCATCTTTTCTCCTACAGTGTACACAATGGGCACTTCCCCTAAAGAACTTGTTCTATAAGAATGGTTTCCCGCCTGGAGCGAACTGCCTCAGCCATGGCAGGCACTACTGTGGCCTCTAAGGATTTCCTGTCTGAAAACACGGCACTTTTACCCGAAGAACTCGGCTTTAGTTGCAGGTGGAACACAAGCTGCATTTGTCCCACACTTTATACAAAGGGCCCTTCCCCGAATGAATCTTCAATATGCAGGTTGTCCTACGAGCAGCGAACGGCCTCAATGAAGGCAGGCTCTCGTAAGGACTGTAAGCATTTCCTCTCCCAAAACACGCAGTTTTACCCGAAGAACTCTGCTTTAGTTGCAGGTGGAACACAAGCAGCATTTCTCCCACTGTGTACTCTTTGGGCTCTTACACGAATGAACTTCTTTATGCAGGGATTCCCACGAGGAGCGAACTGCCTCCACCATGGCAGGCTGTAGCGAGGACTGTAAGCATATCCTCTCCCAAGCCTCGCAGTTTTAATGCTAGAAGTCTGCTTTACTTGCAGGCGTAACACAAGCAGCTTTTCTCCCACTGTGTACTCTTTGGGCTCTTCCACGAATGAACTTCTATATGCAGGGTTTCCGACGAGGAGCGAACTGCCTCAACCAAGGCAGGCTGTAGCGAGGACTGTAAGCATTTCCTCTTCCAAAACACGGCAGTTTTACCAAAGAATTCTGGTTTAGTTGCAGGTGGAACACAAGCAGCATTTCTCCCACTGTGTACTCTTGCGTTCTTCCACGAATGAACTTCTTTATGCAGGGATTCCCACGTGGAGCGAACTGCCTCAACCATGGCAGGCTGTAGCGAGGACTGTAAGCATATCCTCTCCCAAACCAGGCAGTTTTACCCGAAGAACTCTGCTTTAGTTGCAGGTGGAACACAAGCAGCATTTCTCCCACTGTGTACTCTTTGGGCTGTTACACGAATGAAATTCTTTATGCAGGGATTCCCACGAGGAGCGAACTACCTCCACCATGGCAGGCTGTAGCGAGGACTGTAAGCATATCCTCTCCCAAACCACGCAGTTTTAACGCTAGAAATCTGCTTTAGTTGCAGGTGGAACACAAGCAGCATTTCTCCCACTGTGTACTCTTTGGTCTCTTCACGAATGAACTTGTATATGCAGGGTTTCCCACGTGGAGCGAACTGCCTCAACCATGGCAGGCTGTAGCGAGGACTGTAAGCATATCCTCTCCCAAGCCTCGCAGTTTTAATGCTAGAAGTCTGCTTTACTTGCAGGCATAACACAAGCAGCTTTTCTCCCACTGTGTACTCTTTGGGCTCTTCCACGAATGAACTTCTATATGCAGGGTTTCCGACGTGGAGCGAACTGCCTCAACCAAGGCAGGCTGTAGCGAGGACTGTAAGCATTTCCTCTTCCAAAACACGGCAGTTTTACCAAAGAATTCTGCTTTAGTTGCAGGTGGAACACAAGCAGCATTTCTCCCACTGTGTACTCTTTGGGCTCTTCCACGAATGAACTTCTTTATGCAGGGATTCCCACGTGGAGCGAACTGCCTCAACCAAGGCAGGCTGTAGCGAATACTGTAAGCATTTCCTCTCCCAAAACACGCAGTTTTACACGAAGAACTCTGCTTTAGTTGCAGGGGGAACACCATCAGCTTTCCTCCCACAGTGTACACAATGGGCACTTCCCCTAATGAACTTGTTCTAAAAGAATGGTTTCCAGCGTGGACCGAACTGCCTCAACCATGGCAGGCTCTCCTGTGGTCTCTAAGGATTTCCTCTCTGAAAACACGGCACTTTTACCCGAAGAACTCTGCTTTAGTTGCAGGTGGAACACAAGCTGCAATTGTCCCACACTTTATACAAAGGGCCCTTCCCCGAAGGAGTCTACAGGGTGTATGCAGGGTGTCCCACGTGCAGTGAACTGCCTCAATGAAGGGAGGCTCTCGTAAGGACTGTAAGCATTTCCTCTCCCAATACACGCAGTTTTACCCAAAAAATTCTGCTTTAGTTGCAGGTGGAACACAAGCAGCTTTTCTCCCACAGTGTACCCAATGAGCCTTTGCCCGAAAGAATATCTATACTCAAGGGGTCCCGCGTGGAGTGAAATGCCTAAAGCAAGCAGGCTCTAGTGAGGCCTCTAAGCATTTCCTCTCCAAAAACACGGCAGTTTTACCCAAGAAACTCTGCGTTAGTTGCAGGTGGAACACAAGGAACATTACTCCCAGTGTGTAATCCTTGGGGTCTTCCACGAATGAATTTCTTTATGCAGGGATTCCCACGTGTATCGAACTGCCTCAACCGTGGCAGGCTGTAGCGAGGACTCTAAGAATATCCTATCCCAAAACACACAGGTTTAACGGTAGAACTCTGCTTTAGTTGCAGAGGTAAGACAAGCAGCTTTTCTCCCACTGTGTACTCTTTGGGCTCTTCCACGAATGAACTTCTATATGCAGGGTTTCCGACGTGGAGCGAACTGCCTCAACCAAGGCAGGCTGTAGCGAGGACTGTAAGCATTTCCTCTTACAAAACACGGCAGTTTTACCAAAGTATTCTGCTTTAGTTGCAGGTGGCATACAAGCAGCATTACTCCCACTGTGTACTCTTTGGGCTCTTACACGAATGAACTTTTTATGCAGGGATTCCCACGAGGAGCGAACTGCCTCCACCACGGCAGGTTGTAGCGAGGACTGTAAGCATATCCTCTACCAAATCACGCAGGTTTACCCGAAGAACTCTGCTTTAGTTGCAGGGGGAACACAAGCATCTTTTCTCCCACAGTGTACAAAATGCGCACTTCCCCTAATGAACTTGTTCTATAAGAATGGTTTCCCGCGTGGAGCGAACTGCCTCAGCCATGGCAGGCACTACTGTGGTCTCTAAGGATTTCCTCTCTGAAAACACGGCACTTTTACCCGAAGAACTCTGCTTTAGTTGCAGGTGGAACACAAGCTGCATTTGTCCCACACTTTATACAAAGGGCCCTTCCCCGAATGAATCTTCAATATGCAGGTTGTCCCACGAGCAGCGAACTGCCTCAATGAAGGCAGGCTCTCGTAAGGACTGTAAGCATTTCCTCTCCCAAAACACGCTGTTTTACCCGAAGAACTCTGCTTTAGTTGCAGGTGGAACACAAGCAGCATTTTTCCCACTGTGTACTCTTTGGGCTCTTACACGAATGAACATCTTTATGCAGGGATTCCCACGAGGAGCGAACTGCCTCCACCATGGCAGGCTGTAGCGAGGACTGTAAGCATATCCTCTCCCAAACCACGCAGTTTTAACGTTAGAACTCTGCTTTAGTTGCAGGGGGAACACAAGCATCTTTTCTCCTACAGTGTACACAATGGGCACTTCCCCTAAAGAACTTGTTCTATAAGAATGGTTTCCCGCCTGGAGCGAACTGCCTCAGCCATGGCAGGCACTACTGTGGCCTCTAAGGATTTCCTCTCTGAAAACACGGCACTTTTACCCGAAGAACTCGGCTTTAGTTGCAGGTGGAACACAAGCTGCATTTGTCCCACACTTTATACAAAGGGCCCTTCCCCGAATGAATCTTCAATATGCAGGTTGTCCTACGAGCAGCGAACGGCCTCAATGAAGGCAGGCTCTCGTAAGGACTGTAAGCATTTCCTCTCCCAAAACACGCAGTTTTACCCGAAGAACTCTGCTTTAGTTGCAGGTGGAACACAAGCAGCATTTCTCCCACTGTGTACTCTTTGGGCTCTTACACGAATGAACTTCTTTATGCAGGGATTCCCACGAGGAGCGAACTGCCTCCACCATGGCAGGCTGTAGCGAGGACTGTAAGCATATCCTCTCCCAAGCCTCGCAGTTTTAATGCTAGAAGTCTGCTTTACTTGCAGGCGTAACACAAGCAGCTTTTCTCCCACTGTGTACTCTTTGGGCTCTTCCACGAATGAACTTCTATATGCAGGGTTTCCGACGAGGAGCGAACTGCCTCAACCAAGGCAGGCTGTAGCGAGGACTGTAAGCATTTCCTCTTCCAAAACACGGCAGTTTTACCAAAGAATTCTGGTTTAGTTGCAGGTGGAACACAAGCAGCATTTCTCCCACTGTGTACTCTTGCGTTCTTCCACGAATGAACTTCTTTATGCAGGGATTCCCACGTGGAGCGAACTGCCTCAACCATGGCAGGCTGTAGCGAGGACTGTAAGCATATCCTCTCCCAAACCAGGCAGTTTTACCCGAAGAACTCTGCTTTAGTTGCAGGTGGAACACAAGCAGCATTTCTCCCACTGTGTACTCTTTGGGCTGTTACACGAATGAAATTCTTTATGCAGGGATTCCCACGAGGAGCGAACTACCTCCACCATGGCAGGCTGTAGCGAGGACTGTAAGCATATCCTCTCCCAAACCACGCAGTTTTAACGCTAGAAATCTGCTTTAGTTGCAGGTGGAACACAAGCAGCATTTCTCCCACTGTGTACTCTTTGGTCTCTTCACGAATGAACTTGTATATGCAGGGTTTCCCACGTGGAGCGAACTGCCTCAACCATGGCAGGCTGTAGCGAGGACTGTAAGCATATCCTCTCCCAAGCCTCGCAGTTTTAATGCTAGAAGTCTGCTTTACTTGCAGGCATAACACAAGCAGCTTTTCTCCCACTGTGTACTCTTTGGGCTCTTCCACGAATGAACTTCTATATGCAGGGTTTCCGACGTGGAGCGAACTGCCTCAACCAAGGCAGGCTGTAGCGAGGACTGTAAGCATTTCCTCTTCCAAAACACGGCAGTTTTACCAAAGAATTCTGCTTTAGTTGCAGGTGGAACACAAGCAGCATTTCTCCCACTGTGTACTCTTTGGGCTCTTCCACGAATGAACTTCTTTATGCAGGGATTCCCACGTGGAGCGAACTGCCTCAACCAAGGCAGGCTGTAGCGAATACTGTAAGCATTTCCTCTCCCAAAACACGCAGTTTTACACGAAGAACTCTGCTTTAGTTGCAGGGGGAACACCATCAGCTTTCCTCCCACAGTGTACACAATGGGCACTTCCCCTAATGAACTTGTTCTAAAAGAATGGTTTCCAGCGTGGACCGAACTGCCTCAACCATGGCAGGCTCTCCTGTGGTCTCTAAGGATTTCCTCTCTGAAAACACGGCACTTTTACCCGAAGAACTCTGCTTTAGTTGCAGGTGGAACACAAGCTGCAATTGTCCCACACTTTATACAAAGGGCCCTTCCCCGAAGGAGTCTACAGGGTGTATGCAGGGTGTCCCACGTGCAGTGAACTGCCTCAATGAAGGGAGGCTCTCGTAAGGACTGTAAGCATTTCCTCTCCCAATACACGCAGTTTTACCCAAAAAATTCTGCTTTAGTTGCAGGTGGAACACAAGCAGCTTTTCTCCCACAGTGTACCCAATGAGCCTTTGCCCGAAAGAATATCTATACTCAAGGGGTCCCGCGTGGAGTGAAATGCCTAAAGCAAGCAGGCTCTAGTGAGGCCTCTAAGCATTTCCTCTCCAAAAACACGGCAGTTTTACCCAAGAAACTCTGCGTTAGTTGCAGGTGGAACACAAGGAACATTACTCCCAGTGTGTAATCCTTGGGGTCTTCCACGAATGAATTTCTTTATGCAGGGATTCCCACGTGTATCGAACTGCCTCAACCGTGGCAGGCTGTAGCGAGGACTCTAAGAATATCCTATCCCAAAACACACAGGTTTAACGGTAGAACTCTGCTTTAGTTGCAGAGGTAAGACAAGCAGCTTTTCTCCCACTGTGTACTCTTTGGGCTCTTCCACGAATGAACTTCTATATGCAGGGTTTCCGACGTGGAGCGAACTGCCTCAACCAAGGCAGGCTGTAGCGAGGACTGTAAGCATTTCCTCTTACAAAACACGGCAGTTTTACCAAAGTATTCTGCTTTAGTTGCAGGTGGCATACAAGCAGCATTACTCCCACTGTGTACTCTTTGGGCTCTTACACGAATGAACTTTTTATGCAGGGATTCCCACGAGGAGCGAACTGCCTCCACCACGGCAGGTTGTAGCGAGGACTGTAAGCATATCCTCTACCAAATCACGCAGGTTTACCCGAAGAACTCTGCTTTAGTTGCAGGGGGAACACAAGCATCTTTTCTCCCACAGTGTACAAAATGCGCACTTCCCCTAATGAACTTGTTCTATAAGAATGGTTTCCCGCGTGGAGCGAACTGCCTCAGCCATGGCAGGCACTACTGTGGTCTCTAAGGATTTCCTCTCTGAAAACACGGCACTTTTACCCGAAGAACTCTGCTTTAGTTGCAGGTGGAACACAAGCTGCATTTGTCCCACACTTTATACAAAGGGCCCTTCCCCGAATGAATCTTCAATATGCAGGTTGTCCCACGAGCAGCGAACTGCCTCAATGAAGGCAGGCTCTCGTAAGGACTGTAAGCATTTCCTCTCCCAAAACACGCTGTTTTACCCGAAGAACTCTGCTTTAGTTGCAGGTGGAACACAAGCAGCATTTTTCCCACTGTGTACTCTTTGGGCTCTTACACGAATGAACATCTTTATGCAGGGATTCCCACGAGGAGCGAACTGCCTCCACCATGGCAGGCTGTAGCGAGGACTGTAAGCATATCCTCTCCCAAACCACGCAGTTTTAACGTTAGAACTCTGCTTTAGTTGCAGGGGGAACACAAGCATCTTTTCTCCTACAGTGTACACAATGGGCACTTCCCCTAAAGAACTTGTTCTATAAGAATGGTTTCCCGCCTGGAGCGAACTGCCTCAGCCATGGCAGGCACTACTGTGGCCTCTAAGGATTTCCTGTCTGAAAACACGGCACTTTTACCCGAAGAACTCGGCTTTAGTTGCAGGTGGAACACAAGCTGCATTTGTCCCACACTTTATACAAAGGGCCCTTCCCCGAATGAATCTTCAATATGCAGGTTGTCCTACGAGCAGCGAACGGCCTCAATGAAGGCAGGCTCTCGTAAGGACTGTAAGCATTTCCTCTCCCAAAACACGCAGTTTTACCCGAAGAACTCTGCTTTAGTTGCAGGTGGAACACAAGCAGCATTTCTCCCACTGTGTACTCTTTGGGCTCTTACACGAATGAACTTCTTTATGCAGGGATTCCCACGAGGAGCGAACTGCCTCCACCATGGCAGGCTGTAGCGAGGACTGTAAGCATATCCTCTCCCAAGCCTCGCAGTTTTAATGCTAGAAGTCTGCTTTACTTGCAGGCGTAACACAAGCAGCTTTTCTCCCACTGTGTACTCTTTGGGCTCTTCCACGAATGAACTTCTATATGCAGGGTTTCCGACGAGGAGCGAACTGCCTCAACCAAGGCAGGCTGTAGCGAGGACTGTAAGCATTTCCTCTTCCAAAACACGGCAGTTTTACCAAAGAATTCTGGTTTAGTTGCAGGTGGAACACAAGCAGCATTTCTCCCACTGTGTACTCTTGCGTTCTTCCACGAATGAACTTCTTTATGCAGGGATTCCCACGTGGAGCGAACTGCCTCAACCATGGCAGGCTGTAGCGAGGACTGTAAGCATATCCTCTCCCAAACCAGGCAGTTTTACCCGAAGAACTCTGCTTTAGTTGCAGGTGGAACACAAGCAGCATTTCTCCCACTGTGTACTCTTTGGGCTGTTACACGAATGAAATTCTTTATGCAGGGATTCCCACGAGGAGCGAACTACCTCCACCATGGCAGGCTGTAGCGAGGACTGTAAGCATATCCTCTCCCAAACCACGCAGTTTTAACGCTAGAAATCTGCTTTAGTTGCAGGTGGAACACAAGCAGCATTTCTCCCACTGTGTACTCTTTGGTCTCTTCACGAATGAACTTGTATATGCAGGGTTTCCCACGTGGAGCGAACTGCCTCAACCATGGCAGGCTGTAGCGAGGACTGTAAGCATATCCTCTCCCAAGCCTCGCAGTTTTAATGCTAGAAGTCTGCTTTACTTGCAGGCGTAACACAAGCAGCTTTTCTCCCACTGTGTACTCTTTGGGCTCTTCCACGAATGAACTTCTATATGCAGGGTTTCCGACGTGGAGCGAACTGCCTCAACCAAGGCAGGCTGTAGCGAGGACTGTAAGCATTTCCTCTTCCAAAACACGGCAGTTTTACCAAAGAATTCTGCTTTAGTTGCAGGTGGAACACAAGCAGCATTTCTCCCACTGTGTACTCTTTGGGCTCTTCCACGAATGAACTTCTTTATGCAGGGATTCCCACGTGGAGCGAACTGCCTCAACCAAGGCAGGCTGTAGCGAATACTGTAAGCATTTCCTCTCCCAAAACACGCAGTTTTACACGAAGAACTCTGCTTTAGTTGCAGGGGGAACACCATCAGCTTTCCTCCCACAGTGTACACAATGGGCACTTCCCCTAATGAACTTGTTCTAAAAGAATGGTTTCCAGCGTGGACCGAACTGCCTCAACCATGGCAGGCTCTCCTGTGGTCTCTAAGGATTTCCTCTCTGAAAACACGGCACTTTTACCCGAAGAACTCTGCTTTAGTTGCAGGTGGAACACAAGCTGCAATTGTCCCACACTTTATACAAAGGGCCCTTCCCCGAAGGAGTCTACAGGGTGTATGCAGGGTGTCCCACGTGCAGTGAACTGCCTCAACGAAGGGAGGCTCTCGTAAGGACTGTAAGCATTTCCTCTCCCAATACACGCAGTTTTACCCAAAAAATTCTGCTTTAGTTGCAGGTGGAACACAAGCAGCTTTTCTCCCACAGTGTACCCAATGAGCCTTTGCCCGAAAGAATATCTATACTCAAGGGGTCCCGCGTGGAGTGAAATGCCTAAAGCAAGCAGGCTCTAGTGAGGCCTCTAAGCATTTCCTCTCCAAAAACACGGCAGTTTTACCCAAGAAACTCTGCGTTAGTTGCAGGTGGAACACAAGGAACATTACTCCCAGTGTGTAATCCTTGGGGTCTTCCACGAATGAATTTCTTTATGCAGGGATTCCCACGTGGATCGAACTGCCTCAACCGTGGCAGGCTGTAGCGAGGACTCTAAGAATATCCTATCCCAAAACACACAGGTTTAACGGTAGAACTCTGCTTTAGTTGCAGAGGTAAGACAAGCAGCTTTTCTCCCACTGTGTACTCTTTGGGCTCTTCCACGAATGAACTTCTATATGCAGGGTTTCCGACGTGGAGCGAACTGCCTCAACCAAGGCAGGCTGTAGCGAGGACTGTAAGCATTTCCTCTTACAAAACACGGCAGTTTTACCAAAGTATTCTGCTTTAGTTGCAGGTGGCATACAAGCAGCATTACTCCCACTGTGTACTCTTTGGGCTCTTACACGAATGAACTTTTTATGCAGGGATTCCCACGAGGAGCGAACTGCCTCCACCACGGCAGGTTGTAGCGAGGACTGTAAGCATATCCTCTACCAAATCACGCAGGTTTACCCGAAGAACTCTGCTTTAGTTGCAGGGGGAACACAAGCATCTTTTCTCCCACAGTGTACAAAATGCGCACTTCCCCTAATGAACTTGTTCTATAAGAATGGTTTCCCGCGTGGAGCGAACTGCCTCAGCCATGGCAGGCACTACTGTGGTCTCTAAGGATTTCCTCTCTGAAAACACGGCACTTTTACCCGAAGAACTCTGCTTTAGTTGCAGGTGGAACACAAGCTGCATTTGTCCCACACTTTATACAAAGGGCCCTTCCCCGAATGAATCTTCAATATGCAGGTTGTCCCACGAGCAGCGAACTGCCTCAATGAAGGCAGGCTCTCGTAAGGACTGTAAGCATTTCCTCTCCCAAAACACGCTGTTTTACCCGAAGAACTCTGCTTTAGTTGCAGGTGGAACACAAGCAGCATTTTTCCCACTGTGTACTCTTTGGGCTCTTACACGAATGAACATCTTTATGCAGGGATTCCCACGAGGAGCGAACTGCCTCCACCATGGCAGGCTGTAGCGAGGACTGTAAGCATATCCTCTCCCAAACCACGCAGTTTTAACGTTAGAACTCTGCTTTAGTTGCAGGGGGAACACAAGCATCTTTTCTCCTACAGTGTACACAATGGGCACTTCCCCTAAAGAACTTGTTCTATAAGAATGGTTTCCCGCCTGGAGCGAACTGCCTCAGCCATGGCAGGCACTACTGTGGCCTCTAAGGATTTCCTGTCTGAAAACACGGCACTTTTACCCGAAGAACTCGGCTTTAGTTGCAGGTGGAACACAAGCTGCATTTGTCCCACACTTTATACAAAGGGTCCTTCCCCGAATGAATCTTCAATATGCAGGTTGTCCTACGAGCAGCGAACGGCCTCAATGAAGGCAGGCTCTCGTAAGGACTGTAAGCATTTCCTCTCCCAAAACACGCAGTTTTACCCGAAGAACTCTGCTTTAGTTGCAGGTGGAACACAAGCAGCATTTCTCCCACTGTGTACTCTTTGGGCTCTTACACGAATGAACTTCTTTATGCAGGGATTCCCACGAGGAGCGAACTGCCTCCACCATGGCAGGCTGTAGCGAGGACTGTAAGCATATCCTCTCCCAAGCCTCGCAGTTTTAATGCTAGAAGTCTGCTTTACTTGCAGGCGTAACACAAGCAGCTTTTCTCCCACTGTGTACTCTTTGGGCTCTTCCACGAATGAACTTCTATATGCAGGGTTTCCGACGTGGAGCGAACTGCCTCAACCAAGGCAGGCTGTAGCGAGGACTGTAAGCATTTCCTCTTCCAAAACACGGCAGTTTTACCAAAGAATTCTGCTTTAGTTGCAGGTGGAACACAAGCAGCATTTCTCCCACTGTGTACTCTTTGGGCTCTTCCACGAATGAACTTCTTTATGCAGGGATTCCCACGTGGAGCGAACTGCCTCAACCAAGGCAGGCTGTAGCGAATACTGTAAGCATTTCCTCTCCCAAAACACGCAGTTTTACACGAAGAACTCTGCTTTAGTTGCAGGGGGAACACCATCAGCTTTCCTCCCACAGTGTACACAATGGGCACTTCCCCTAATGAACTTGTTCTAAAAGAATGGTTTCCAGCGTGGACCGAACTGCCTCAACCATGGCAGGCTCTCCTGTGGTCTCTAAGGATTTCCTCTCTGAAAACACGGCACTTTTACCCGAAGAACTCTGCTTTAGTTGCAGGTGGAACACAAGCTGCAATTGTCCCACACTTTATACAAAGGGCCCTTCCCCGAAGGAGTCTACAGGGTTTATGCAGGGTGTCCCACGTGCAGTGAACTGCCTCAACGAAGGGAGGCTCTCGTAAGGACTGTAAGCATTTCCTCTCCCAATACACGCAGTTTTACCCAAAAAATTCTGCTTTAGTTGCAGGTGGAACACAAGCAGCTTTTCTCCCACAGTGTACCCAATGAGCCTTTGCCCGAAAGAATATCTATACTCAAGGGGTCCCGCGTGGAGTGAAATGCCTAAAGCAAGCAGGCTCTAGTGAGGCCTCTAAGCATTTCCTCTCCAAAAACACGGCAGTTTTACCCAAGAAACTCTGCGTTAGTTGCAGGTGGAACACAAGGAACATTACTCCCAGTGTGTAATCCTTGGGGTCTTCCACGAATGAATTTCTTTATGCAGGGATTCCCACGTGGATCGAACTGCCTCAACCGTGGCAGGCTGTAGCGAGGACTCTAAGAATATCCTATCCCAAAACACACAGGTTTAATGGTAGAACTCTGCTTTAGTTGCAGAGGTAAGACAAGCAGCTTTTCTCCCACTGTGTACTCTTTGGGCTCTTCCACGAATGAACTTCTATATGCAGGGTTTCCGACGTGGAGCGAACTGCCTCAACCAAGGCAGGCTGTAGCGAGGACTGTAAGCATTTCCTCTTACAAAACACGGCAGTTTTACCAAAGTATTCTGCTTTAGTTGCAGGTGGCATACAAGCAGCATTACTCCCACTGTGTACTCTTTGGGCTCTTACACGAATGAACTTTTTATGCAGGGATTCCCACGAGGAGCGAACTGCCTCCACCACGGCAGGTTGTAGCGAGGACTGTAAGCATATCCTCTACCAAATCACGCAGGTTTACCCGAAGAACTCTGCTTTAGTTGCAGGGGGAACACAAGCATCTTTTCTCCCACAGTGTACAAAATGCGCACTTCCCCTAATGAACTTGTTCTATAAGAATGGTTTCCCGCGTGGAGCGAACTGCCTCAGCCATGGCAGGCACTACTGTGGTCTCTAAGGATTTCCTCTCTGAAAACACGGCACTTTTACCCGAAGAACTCTGCTTTAGTTGCAGGTGGAACACAAGCTGCATTTGTCCCACACTTTATACAAAGGGCCCTTCCCCGAATGAATGTTCAATATGCAGGTTGTCCCACGAGCAGCGAACTGCCTCAATGAAGGCAGGCTCTCGTAAGGACTGTAAGCATTTCCTCTCCCAAAACACGCTGTTTTACCCGAAGAACTCTGCTTTAGTTGCAGGTGGAACACAAGCAGCATTTTTCCCACTGTGTACTCTTTGGGCTCTTACACGAATGAACTTCTTTATGCAGGGATTCCCACGAGGAGCGAACTGCCTCCACCATGGCAGGCTGTAGCGAGGACTGTAAGCATATCCTCTCCCAAACCACGCAGTTTTAACGTTAGAACTCTGCTTTAGTTGCAGGGGGAACACAAGCATCTTTTCTCCTACAGTGTACACAATGGGCACTTCCCCTAATGAACTTGTTCTATAAGAATGGTTTCCCGCCTGGAGCGAACTGCCTCAGCCATGGCAGGCACTACTGTGGCCTCTAAGGATTTCCTCTCTGAAAACACGGCACTTTTACCCGAAGAACTCGGCTTTAGTTGCAGGTGGAACACAAGCTGCATTTGTCCCACACTTTATACAAAGGGTCCTTCCCCGAATGAATCTTCAATATGCAGGTTGTCCTACGAGCAGCGAACGGCCTCAATGAAGGCAGGCTCTCGTAAGGACTGTAAGCATTTCCTCTCCCAAAACACGCAGTTTTACCCGAAGAACTCTGCTTTAGTTGCAGGTGGAACACAAGCAGCATTTCTCCCACTGTGTACTCTTTGGGCTCTTACACGAATGAACTTCTTTATGCAGGGATTCCCACGAGGAGCGAACTGCCTCCACCATGGCAGGCTGTAGCGAGGACTGTAAGCATATCCTCTCCCAAGCCTCGCAGTTTTAATGCTAGAAGTCTGCTTTACTTGCAGGCGTAACACAAGCAGCTTTTCTCCCACTGTGTACTCTTTGGGCTCTTCCACGAATGAACTTCTATATGCAGGGTTTCCGACGTAGAGCGAACTGCCTCAACCAAGGCAGGCTGTAGCGAGGACTGTAAGCATTTCCTCTTCCAAAACACGGCAGTTTTACCAAAGAATTTTGCTTTAGTTGCAGGTGGAACACAGGCAGCATTTCTCCCACTGAGTACTCTTTGGGCTCGTCCACGAATGAACTTCTTTATGCAGGGATTCCCACGTGGAGCGAACTGCCTCAACCAAGGCAGGCTGTAGCGAATACTGTAAGCATTTCCTCTCCCAAAACAGGCAGTTTTACACGAAGAACTCTGCTTTAGTTGCAGGGGGAACACCATCAGCTTTCCTCCCACAGTGTACACAATGGGCACTTCCCCTAATGAACTTGTTCTAAAAGAATGGTTTCCAGCGTGGACCGAACTGCCTCAACCATGGCAGGCTCTCCTGTGGTCTCTAAGGATTTCCTCTCTGAAAACACGGCACTTTTACCCGAAGAACTCTGCTTTAGTTGCAGGTGGAACACAAGCTGCATTTGTCCCACACTTTATACAAAGGGCCCTTCCCCGAAGGAGTCTACAGGGTGTATGCAGGGTGTCCCACGTGCAGTGAACTGCCTCAACGAAGGGAGGCTCTCGTAAGGACTGTAAGCATTTCCTCTCCCAATACACGCAGTTTTACCCAGAGAATTCTGCTTTAGTTGCAGGTGGAACACAAGCAGCTTTTCTCCCACAGTGTACCCAATGAGCCTTTGCCCGAAAGAATATCTATACTCAAGGGGTCCCGCGTGGAGTGAAATGCCTAAAGCAAGCAGGCTCTAGTGAGGCCTCTAAGCATTTCCTCTCCAAAAACACGGCAGTTTTACCCAAGAAACTCTGCGTTAGTTGCAGGTGGAACACAAGCAGCATTACTCCCAGTGTGTAATCTTTGGGCTCTTCCACGAATGAATTTCTTTATGCAGGGATTCCCACGTGGATCGAACTGTCTCAACCGTGGCAGGCTGTAGCGAGGACTCTAAGAATATCCTATCCCAAAACACACAGGTTTAACGGTAGAACTCTGCTTTAGTTGCAGAGGTAAGACAAGCAGCTTTTCTCCCACTGTGTACTCTTTGGGCTCTTCCACGAATGAACTTCTATATGCAGGGTTTCCGACGAGGAGCGAACTGCCTCAACCAAGGCAGGCTGTAGCGAGGACTGTAAGCATTTCCTCTTCCAAAACACGGCAGTTTTACCAAAGAATTCTGGTTTAGTTGCAGGTGGAACACAAGCAGCATTTCTCCCACTGTGTACTCTTGGGTTCTTCCACGAATGAACTTCTTTATGCAGGGATTCCCACGTGGAGCGAACTGCCTCAACCATGGCAGGCTGTAGCGAGGACTGTAAGCATATCGTCTCCCAAACCAGGCAGTTTTACCCGAAGAACTCTGCTTTAGTTGCAGGTGGAACACAAGCAGCATTTCTCCCACTGTGTACTCTTTGGGCTCTTACACGAATGAACTTCTTTATGCAGGGATTCCCACGAGGAGCGAACTGCCTCCACCATGGCAGGCTGTAGCGAGGACTGTAAGCATATCCTCTCCCAAGCCTCGCAGTTTTAATGCTAGAAGTCTGCTTTACTTGCAGGCGTAACACAAGCAGCTTTTCTCCCACTGTGTACTCTTTGGGCTCTTCCACGAATGAACTTCTATATGCAGGGTTTCCGACGTGGAGCAAACTGCCTCAACCAAGGCAGGCTGTAGCGAGGACTGTAAGCATTTCCTCTTCCAAAACACGGCAGTTTTACCAAAGAATTCTGCTTTAGTTGCAGGTGGAACACAAGCACCATTTCTCCCACTGTGTACTCTTTGGGCTCTTCCACGAATGAACTTCTTTATGCAGGGATTCCCACGTGGAGCGAACTGCCTCAACCAAGGAAGGCTGTAGCGAATACTGTAAGCATTTCCTCTCCCAAAACACGCAGTTTTACACGAAGAACTCTGCTTTAGTTGCAGGGGGAACACCATCAGCTTTCCTCCCACAGTGTACACAATGGGCACTTCCCCTAATGAACTTGTTCTAAAAGAATGGTTTCCAGCGTGGACCGAACTGCCTCAACCATGGCAGGCTCTCCTGTGGTCTCTAAGGATTTCCTCTCTGAAAACACGGCATTTTTACCCGAAGAACTCTGCTTTAGTTGCAGGTGGAACACAAGCTGCATTTGTCCCACACTTTATACAAAGGGCCCTTCCCCGAAGGAGTCTACAGGGTGTATGCAGGGTGTCCCACGTGCAGTGAACTGCCTCAACGAAGGGAGGCTCTCGTAAGGACTGTAAGCATTTTCTCTCCCAATACACGCAGTTTTACCCAGATAATTCTGCTTTAGTTGCAGGTGGAACACAAGCAGCTTTTCTCCCACAGTGTACCCAATGAGCCTTTGCCCGAAAGAATATCAATACTCAAGGGGTCCCGCGTGGAGTGAAATGCCTAAAGCAAGCAGGCTCTAGTGAGGCCTCTAAGCATTTCCTCTCCAAAAACACGGCAGTTTTACCCAAGAAACTCTGCGTTAGTTGCAGGTGGAACACAAGCAGCATTACTCCCAGTGTGTAATCTTTGGGCTCTTCCACGAATGAATTTCTTTATGCAGGGATTCCCACGTGGATCGAACTGCCTCAATCGTGGCAGGCTGTAGCGAGGACTGTAAGCATATCCTCTCCCAAACCACGCAGTTTTAACGCTAGAACTCTGCTTTACTTGCAGGCGTAACACAAGCAGCTTTTCTCCCACTGTGTACTCTTTGGGCTCTTCCACGAATGAACTTATATATGCAGGGTTTCCGACGTGGAGCGAACTGCCTCAACCAAGGCAGGCTGTAGCGAGGACTGTAAGCATTTCCTCTTCCAAAACACGGCAGTTTTACCAAAGAATTCTGCTTTAGTTGCAGGTGGAACACAAGCAGCATTTCTCCCACTGTGTACTCTTGGGTTCTTCCACGAATGAACTTCTTTATGCAGGGATTCCCACGTGGAGCGAACTGCCTCAACCATGGCAGGCTGTAGCGAGGACTGTAAGCATATCGTCTCCCAAACCAGGCAGTTTTACCCGAAGAACTCTGCTTTAGTTGCAGGTGGAACACAAGCAGCATTTCTCCCACTGTGTACTCTTTGGGCTCTTACACGAATGAACTTCTTTATGCAGGGATTCCCACGGGGAGCGAACTGCCTCCACCATGGCAGGCTGTAGCGAGGACTGTAAGCATATCCTCTCCCAAACCACGCAGTTTTAACGCTAGAACTCTGCTGTAGTTGCAGGTGGAACACAAGCAGCATTTCTCCCACTGTGTACTCTTTGGTCTCTTCACGAATGAACTTGTATATGCAGGGTTTCCCACGTGGAGCGAATTGCCTCAACCATGGCAGGCTGTAGCGAGGACTGTAAGCATATCCTCTCCCAAGCCTCGCAGTTTTAATGCTAGAAGTCTGCTTTACTTACAGGCGTAACACAAGCAGCTTTTCTCCCACTGTGTACTCTTTGGGCTCTTCCACGAATGAACTTCTATATGCAGGGTTTCCGACGTGGAGCGAACTGCCTCAACCAAGGCAGGCTGTAGCGAGGACTGTAAGCATTTCCTCTTCCAAAACACGGCAGTTTTACCAAAGAATTCTGCTTTAGTTGCAGGTGGAACACAAGCAGCATTTCTCCCACTGTGTACTCTTTGGGCTCTTCCACGAATGAACTTCTTTATGCAGGGATTCCCACGTGGAGCGAACTGCCTCAACCAAGGCAGGCTGTAGCGAAGACTGTAAGCATTTCCTCTCCCAAAACACGCAGTTTTACACGAAGAACTCTGCTTTAGTTGCAGGGGGAACACCATCAGCTTTCCTCCCACAGTGTACACAATGGGCACTTCCCCTAATGAACTTGTTCTAAAAGAATGGTTTCCAGCGTGGACCGAACTGCCTCAACCATGGCAGGCTCTCCTGTGGTCTCTAAGGATTTCCTCTCTGAAAACACGGCACTTTTACCCGAAGAACTCTGCTTTAGTTGCAGGTGGAAAACAAGCTGCATTTGTCCCACACTTTATACAAAGGGCCCTTCCGCGAAGGAGTCTACAGGGTGTATGCAGGGTGTCCCACGTGCAGTGAACTGCCTCAACGAAGGGAGGCTCTCGTAAGGACTGTAAGCATTTCCTCTCCCAATACACGCAGTTTTACCCAGAGAATTCTGCTTTAGTTGCAGGTGGAACACAAGCAGCTTTTCTCCCACAGTGTACCCAATGAGCCTTTGCCCGAAAGAATATCTATACTCAAGGGGTCCCGCGTGGAGTGAAATGCCTAAAGCAAGCAGGCTCTAGTGAGGCCTCTAAGCATTTCCTCTCCAAAAACACGGCAGTTTTACCCAAGAAACTCTGCGTTAGTTGCAGGTGGAACACAAGCAGCATTACTCCCAGTGTGTAATCTTTGGGCTCTTCCACGAATGAATTTCTTTATGCAGGGATTCCCACGTGGATCGAACTGCCTCAACCGTGGCAGGCTGTAGCGAGGACTCTAAGAATATCCTATCCCAAAACACACAGGTTTAACAGTAGAACTCTGCTTTAGTTGCAGAGGTAAGACAAGCAGCTTTTCTCCCACTGTGTACTCTTTGGGCTCTTCCACGAATGAACTTCTATATGCAGGGTTTCCGACGAGGAGCGAACTGCCTCAACCAAGGCAGGCTGTAGCGAGGACTGTAAGCATTTCCTCTTCCAAAACACGGCAGTTTTACCAAAGAATTCTGGTTTAGTTGCAGGTGGAACACAAGCAGCATTTCTCCCCCTGTGTACTCTTGCGTTCTTCCACGAATGAACTTTTTATGCAGGGATTCCCACGTGGAGCGAACTGCCTCAACCATGGCAGGCTGTAGCGAGGACTGTAAGCATATCCTCTCCCAAACCAGGCAGTTTTACCAGAAGAACTCTGCTTTAGTTGCAGGTGGAACACAAGCAGCATTTCTCCCACTGTGTACTCTTTGGGCTCTTACACGAATGAACATCTTTATGCAGGGATTCCCACGAGGAGCGAACTGCCTCCACCATGGCAGGCTGTAGCGAGGACTGTAAGCATATCCTCTCCCAAACCACGCAGTTTTAACGCTAGAACTCTGCTTTAGTTGCAGGTGGAACACAAGCAGCATTTCTCCCACTGTGTACTCTTTGGTCTCTTCACGAATAAACTTGTATATGCAGGGTTTCCGACGTGGTGCAAACTGCCTCAACCAAGGCAGGCTGTAGCGAGGACTGTAAGCATTTCCTCTTCCAAGACACGGCAGTTTTACCAAAGAATTCTGCTTTAGTTGCAGGTGGAACACAAGCAGCATTTCTCCCACTGTGTACTCTTTGGGCTCTTCCACGAATGAACTTCTTTATGCAGGGATTCCCACGTGGAGCGAACTGCCTCAACCAAGGCAGGCTGTAGCGAATACTGTAAGCATTTCCTCTCCCAAAACACGCAGTTTTACACGAAGAACTCTGCTTTAGTTGCAGTGGGAACACCATCAGCTTTCCTCCCACAGTGTACACAATGGGCACTTCCCCTAATGAACTTGTTCTAAAAGAATGGTTTCCAGCGTGGACCGAACTGCCTCAACCATGGCAGGCTCTCCTGTGGTCTCTAAGGATTTCCTCTCTGAAAACACGGCACTTTTACCCGAAGAACTCTGCTTTAGTTGCAGGTGGAACACAAGCTGCAATTGTCCCCCACTTTATACAAAGGGCCCTTCCCCGAAGGAGTCTACAGGGTGTATGCAGGGTGTCCCACGTGCAGTGAACTGCCTCAACGAAGGGAGGCTCTCGTAAGGACTGTAAGCATTTCCTCTCCCAATACACGCAGTTTTACCCAGAGAATTCTGCTTTAGTTGCAGGTGGAACACAAGCAGCTGTTCTCCCACAGTGTACCCAATGAGCCTTTGCCCGAAAGAATATCTATACTCAAGGGGTCCCGCGTGGAGTGAAATGCCTAAAGCAAGCAGGCTCTAGTGAGGCCTCTAAGCATTTCCTCTCCAAAAACACGGCAGTTTTACCCAAGAAACTCTGCGTTAGTTGCAGGTGGAACACAAGCAGCATTACTCCCAGTGTGTAATCTTTGGGCTCTTCCACGAATGAATTTCTTTATGCAGGGATTCCCACGTGGATCGAACTGCCTCAACCGTGGCAGGCTGTAGCGAGGACTCTAAGAATATCCTATCCCAAAACACACAGTTTTAACGGTAGAACTCTGCTTTAGTTGCAGAGGTAAGACAAGCAGCTTTTCTCCCACTGTGTACTCTTTGGGCTCTTCCACGAATGAACTTCTATATGCAGGGTTTCCGACGAGGAGCGAACTGCCTCAACCAAGGCAGGCTGTAGCGAGGACTGTAAGCATTTCCTCTTCCAAAACACGGCAGTTTTACCAAAGAATTCTGGTTTAGTTGCAGGTGGAACACAAGCAGCATTTCTCCCACTGTGTACTCTTGGGTTCTTCCACGAATGAACTTTTTATGCAGGGATTCCCACGTGGAGCGAACTGCCTCAACCATGGCAGGCTGTAGCGAGGACTGTAAGCATATCCTCTCCCAAACCAGGCAGTTTTACCAGAAGAACTCTGCTTTAGTTGCAGGTGGAACACAAGCAGCATTTCTCCCACTGTGTACTCTTTGGGCTCTTACACGAATGAACATCTTTATGCAGGGATTCCCACGAGGAGCGAACTGCCTCCACCATGGCAGGCTGTAGCGAGGACTGTAAGCATATCCTCTCCCAAACCACGCAGTTTTAACGCTAGAACTCTGCTTTAGTTGCAGGTGGAACACAAGCAGCATTTCTCCCACTGTGTACTCTTTGGTCTCTTCACGAATGAACTTGTATATGCAGGGTTTCCGACGTGGAGCGAACTGCCTCAACCAAGGCAGGCTGTAGCGAGGACTGTAAGCATTTCCTCTTCCAAGACACGGCAGTTTTACCAAAGAATTCTGCTTTAGTTGCAGGTGGAACACAAGCAGCATTTCTCCCACTGTGTACTCTTTGGGCTCTTCCACGAATGAACTTCTTTATGCAGGGATTCCCACGTGGAGCGAACTGCCTCAACCAAGGCAGGCTGTAGCGAATACTGTAAGCATTTCCTCTACCAAAACACGCAGTTTTACACGAAGAACTCTGCTTTAGTTGCAGTGGGAACACCATCAGCTTTCCTCCCACAGTGTACACAATGGGCACTTCCCCTAATGAACTTGTTCTAAAAGAATGGTTTCCAGCGTGGACCGAACTGCCTCAACCATGGCAGGCTCTCCTGTGGTCTCTAAGGATTTCCTCTCTGAAAACACGGCACTTTTACCCGAAGAACTCTGCTTTAGTTGCAGGTGGAACACAAGCTGCAATTGTCCCACACTTTATACAAAGGGCCCTTCCCCGAAGGAGTCTACAGGGTGTATGCAGGGTGTCCCACGTGCAGTGAACTGCCTCAACGAAGGGAGGCTCTCGTAAGGACTGTAAGCATTTCCTCTCCCAATACACGCAGTTTTACCCAAAAAATTCTGCTTTAGTTGCAGGTGGAACACAAGCAGCTTTTCTCCCACAGTGTACCCAATGAGCCTTTGCCCGAAAGAATATCTATACTCAAGGGGTCCCGCGTGGAGTGAAATGCCTAAAGCAAGCAGGCTCTAGTGAGGCCTCTAAGCATTTCCTCTCCAAAAACACGGCAGTTTTACCCAAGAAACTCTGCGTTAGTTGCAGGTGGAACACAAGCAGCATTACTCCCAGTGTGTAATCTTTGGGCTCTTCCACGAATGAATTTCTTTATGCAGGGATTCCCACGTGGATCGAACTGCCTCAACCGTGGCAGGCTGTAGCGAGGACTCTAAGAATATCCTATCCCAAAACACACAGGTTTAACGGTAGAACTCTGCTTTAGTTGCAGAGGTAAGACAAACAGCTTTTCTCCCACTGTGTACTCTTTGGGCTCTTCCACGAATGAACTTCTATATGCAGGGTTTCCGACGTGGAGCGAACTGCCTCAACCAAGGCAGGCTGTAGCGAGGACTGTAAGCATTTCCTCTTACAAAACACGGCAGTTTTACCAAAGTATTCTGCTTTAGTTGCAGGTGGCATACAAGCAGCATTACTCCCACTGTGTACTCTTTGGGCTCTTACACGAATGAACTTTTTATGCAGGGATTCCCACGAGGAGCGAACTGCCTCCACCATGGCAGGTTGTAGCGAGGACTGTAAGCATATCCTCTACCAAATCACGCAGGTTTACCCGAAGAACTCTGCTTTAGTTGCAGGGGGAACACAAGCATCTTTTCTCCCACAGTGTACAAAATGCGCACTTCCCCTAATGAACTTGTTCTATAAGAATGGTTTCCCGCGTGGAGCGAACTGCCTCAGCCATGGCAGGCACTACTGTGGTCTCTAAGGATTTCCTCTCTGAAAACACGGCACTTTTACCCGAAGAACTCTGCTTTAGTTGCAGGTGGAACACAAGCTGCATTTGTCCCACACTTTATACAAAGGGCCCTTCCCCGAATGAATGTTCAATATGCTGGTTGTCCCACGAGCAGCGAACTGCCTCAATGAAGGCAGGCTCTCGTAAGGACTGTAAGCATTTCCTCTCCCAAAACACGCAGTTTTACCCGAAGAACTCTGCTTTAGTTGCAGGTGGAACACAAGCAGCATTTTTCCCACTGTGTACTCTTTGGGCTCTTACACGAATGAACTTCTTTATGCAGGGATTCCCACGAGGAGCGAACTGCCTCCACCATGGCAGGCTGTAGCGGGGACTGTAAGCATATCCTCTCCCAAACCACGCAGTTTTAACGTTAGAACTCTGCTTTAGTTGCAGGGGGAACACAAGTATCTTTTCTCCCACAGTGTACACAATGGGCACTTCCCCTAATGAACTTGTTCTATAAGAATGGTTTCCCGCCTGGAGCGAACTGCCTCAGCCATCGCAGGCACTACTGTGGTCTCTAAGGATTTCCTCTCTGAAAACACGGCACTTTTACCGGAAGAACTCGGCTTTAGTTGCAGGTGGAACACAAACTGCATTTGTCCCACACTTTATACAAAGGGTCCTTCCCCGAATGAATCTTCAATATGCAGGTTGTCCTACGAGCAGCGAACGGCCTCAATGAAGGCAGGCTCTCGTAAGGACTGTAAGCATTTCCTCTCCCAAAACACGCAGTTTTACCCGAAGAACTCTGCTTTAGTTGCAGGTGGAACACAAGCAGCATTTCTCCCACTGTGTACTCTTTGGGCTCTTACACGAATGAACTTCTTTATGCAGGGATTCCCACGAGGAGCGAACTGCCTCCACCATGGCAGGCTGTAGCGAGGACTGTAAGCATATCCTCTCCCAAGCCTCGCAGTTTTAATGCTAGAAGTCTGCTTTACTTGCAGGCGTAACACAAGCAGCTTTTCTCCCACTCTGTACTCTTTGGGCTCTTCCACGAATGAACTTCTATATGCAGGGTTTCCGACGTGGAGCAAACTGCCTCAACCAAGGCAGGCTGTAGCGAGGACTGTAAGCATTTCCTCTTCCAAAACACGGCAGTATTACCAAAGAATTCTGCTTTAGTTGCAGGTGGAACACAAGCAGCATTTCTCCCACTGTGTACTCTTTGGGCTCTTCCACGAATGAACTTCTTTATGCAGGGATTCCCACGTGGAGCGAACTGCCTCAACCAAGGAAGGCTGTAGCGAAGACTGTAAGCATTTCCTCTCCCAAAACACGCAGTTTTACACGAAGAACTCTGCTTTAGTTGCAGGGGGAACACCATCAGCTTTCCTCCCACAGTGTACACAATGGGCACTTCCCCTAATGAACTTGTTCTAAAAGAATGGTTTCCAGCGTGGACCGAACTGCCTCAACCATGGCAGGCTCTCCTGTGGTCTCTAAGGATTTCCTCTCTGAAAACACGGCATTTTTACCCGAAGAACTCTGCTTTAGTTGCAGGTGGAACACAAGCTGCATTTGTCCCACACTTTATACAAAGGGCCCTTCCCCGAAGGAGTCTACAGGGTGTATGCAGGGTGTCCCACGTGCAGTGAACTGCCTCAACGAAGGGAGGCTCTCGTAAGGACTGTAAGCATTTTCTCTCCCAATACACGCAGTTTTACCCAGATAATTCTGCTTTAGTTGCAGGTGGAACACAAGCAGCTTTTCTCCCACAGTGTACCCAATGAGCCTTTGCCCGAAAGAATATCTATACTCAAGGGGTCCCGCGTGGAGTGAAATGCCTAAAGCAAGCAGGCTCTAGTGAGGCCTCTAAGCATTTCCTCTCCAAAAACACGGCAGTTTTACCCAAGAAACTCTGCGTTAGTTGCGGGTGGAACACAAGCAGCATTACTCCCAGTGTGTAATCTTTGGGCTCTTCCACGAATGAATTTCTTTATGCAGGGATTCCCACGTGGATCGAACTGCCTCAATCGTGGCAGGCTGTAGCGAGGAATGTAAGCATATCCTCTCCCAAACCACGCAGTTTTAACGCTAGAACTCTGCTTTACTTGCAGGCGTAACACAAGCAGCTTTTCTCCCACTGTGTACTCCTTGGGCTCTTCCACGAATGAACTTCTATATGCAGGGTTTCCGACGTGGAGCGAACTGCCTCAACCAAGGCAGGCTGTAGCGAGGACTCTAAGCATTTCCTCTTCCAAAACACGGCAGTTTTACCAAAGAATTCTGCTTTAGTTGCAGGTGGAACACAAGCAGCATTTCTCCCACTGTGTACTCTTTGGGCTCTTCCACGAATGAACTTCTTTATGCAAGGATTCCCACGTGGAGCGAACTGCCTCAACCTAGGCAGGCTGTAGCGAATACTGTAAGCATTTCCTCTCCCAAAACACGCAGTTTTACACGAAGAACTCTGCTTTAGTTGCAGGGGGAACACCATCAGCTTTCCTCCCACAGTGTACACAATGGGCACTTCCCCTAATGAACTTGTTCTAAAAGAATGGTTTCCAGCGTGGACCGAACTGCCTCAACCATGGCAGGCTCTCCTGTGGTCTCTAAGGATTTCCTCTCTGAAAACACGGCACTTTTACCCGAAGAACTCTGCTTTAGTTGCAGGTGGAACACAAGCTGCATTTGTCCCACACTTTATACAAAGGGCCCTTCCCCGAAGGAGTCTACAGGGTGTATGCAGGGTGTCCCACGTGCAGTGAACTGCCTCAACGAAGGGAGGCTCTCGTAAGGACTGTAAGCATTTCCTCTCCCAATACACGCAGTTTTACCCAGAGAATTCTGCTTTAGTTGCAGGTGGAACACAAGCAGCTTTTCTCCCACAGTGTACCCAATGAGCCTTTGCCCGAAAGAATATCTATACTCAAGGGGTCCCGCGTGGAGTGAAATGCCTAAAGCAAGCAGGCTCTAGTGAGGCCTCTAAGCATTTCCTCTCCAAAAACACGGCAGTTTTACCCAAGAAACTCTGCGTTAGTTGCAGGTGGAACACAAGCAGCATTACTCCCAGTGTGTAATCTTTGGGCTCTTCCACGAATGAATTTCTTTATGCAGGGATTCCCACGTGGATCGAACTGTCTCAACCGTGGCAGGCTGTAGCGAGGACTCTAAGAATATCCTATCCCAAAACACACAGGTTTAACGGTAGAACTCTGCTTTAGTTGCAGAGGTAAGACAAGCAGCTTTTCTCCCACTGTGTACTCTTTGGGCTCTTCCACGAATGAACTTCTATATGCAGGGTTTCCGACGAGGAGCGAACTGCCTCAACCAAGGCAGGCTGTAGCGAGGACTGTAAGCATTTCCTCTTCCAAAACACGGCAGTTTTACCAAAGAATTCTGGTTTAGTTGCAGGTGGAACACAAGCAGCATTTCTCCCACTGTGTACTCTTGCGTTCTTCCACGAATGAACTTCTTTATGCAGGGATTCCCACGTGGAGCGAACTGCCTCAACCATGGCAGGCTGTAGCGAGGACTGTAAGCATATCCTCTCCCAAACCAGGCAGTTTTACCCGAAGAACTCTGCTTTAGTTGCAGGTGGAACACAAGCAGCATTTCTCCCACTGTGTACTCTTTGGGCTCTTACACGAATGAACATCTTTATGCAGGGATTCCCACGAGGAGCGAACTACCTCCACCATGGCAGGCTGTAGCGAGGACTGTAAGCATATCCTCTCCCAAACCACGCAGTTTTAACGCTAGAAATCTGCTTTAGTTGCAGGTGGAACACAAGCAGCATTTCTCCCACTGTGTACTCTTTGGTCTCTTCACGAATGAACTTGTATATGCAGGGTTTCCCACGTGGAGCGAACTGCCTCAACCATGGCAGGCTGTAGCGAGGACTGTAAGCATATCCTCTCCCAAGCCTCGCAGTTTTAATGCTAGAAGTCTGCTTTACTTGCAGGCGTAACACAAGCAGCTTTTCTCCCACTGTGTACTCTTTGGGCTCTTCCACGAATGAACTTCTATATGCAGGGTTTCCGACGTGGAGCGAACTGCCTCAACCAAGGCAGGCTGTAGCGAGGACTGTAAGCATTTCCTCTTCCAAAACACGGCAGTTTTACCAAAGAATTCTGCTTTAGTTGCAGGTGGAACACAAGCAGCATTTCTCCCACTGTGTACTCTTTGGGCTCTTCCACGAATGAACTTCTTTATGCAGGGATTCCCACGTGGAGCGAACTGCCTCAACCAAGGCAGGCTGTAGCGAATACTGTAAGCATTTCCTCTCCCAAAACACGCAGTTTTACACGAAGAACTCTGCTTTAGTTGCAGGGGGAACACCATCAGCTTTCCTCCCACAGTGTACACAATGGGCACTTCCCCTAATGAACTTGTTCTAAAAGAATGGTTTCCAGCGTGGACCGAACTGCCTCAACCATGGCAGGCTCTCCTGTGGTCTCTAAGGATTTCCTCTCTGAAAACACGGCACTTTTACCCGAAGAACTCTGCTTTAGTTGCAGGTGGAACACAAGCTGCAATTGTCCCACACTTTATACAAAGGGCCCTTCCCCGAAGGAGTCTACAGGGTGTATGCAGGGTGTCCCACGTGCAGTGAACTGCCTCAACGAAGGGAGGCTCTCGTAAGGACTGTAAGCATTTCCTCTCCCAATACACGCAGTTTTACCCAAAAAATTCTGCTTTAGTTGCAGGTGGAACACAAGCAGCTTTTCTCCCACAGTGTACCCAATGAGCCTTTGCCCGAAAGAATATCTATACTCAAGGGGTCCCGCGTGGAGTGAAATGCCTAAAGCAAGCAGGCTCTAGTGAGGCCTCTAAGCATTTCCTCTCCAAAAACACGGCAGTTTTACCCAAGAAACTCTGCGTTAGTTGCAGGTGGAACACAAGGAACATTACTCCCAGTGTGTAATCCTTGGGGTCTTCCACGAATGAATTTCTTTATGCAGGGATTCCCACGTGGATCGAACTGCCTCAACCGTGGCAGGCTGTAGCGAGGACTCTAAGAATATCCTATCCCAAAACACACAGGTTTAACGGTAGAACTCTGCTTTAGTTGCAGAGGTAAGACAAGCAGCTTTTCTCCCACTGTGTACACTTTGGGCTCTTCCACGAATGAACTTCTATATGCAGGGTTTCCGACGTGGAGCGAACTGCCTCAACCAAGGCAGGCTGTAGCGAGGACTGTAAGCATTTCCTCTTACATAACACGGCAGTTTTACCAAAGTATTCTGCTTTAGTTGCAGGTGGCATACAAGCAGCATTACTCCCACTGTGTACTCTTTGGGCTCTTACACGAATGAACTTTTTATGCAGGGATTCCCACGAGGAGCGAACTGCCTCCACCACGGCAGGTTGTAGCGAGGACTGTAAGCATATCCTCTACCAAATCACGCAGGTTTACCCGAAGAACTCTGCTTTAGTTGCAGGGGGAACACAAGCATCTTTTCTCCCACAGTGTACAAAATGCGCACTTCCCCTAATGAACTTGTTCTATAAGAATGGTTTCCCACGTGGAGCGAACTGCCTCAGCCATGGCAGGCACTACTGTGGTCTCTAAGGATTTCCTCTCTGAAAACACGGCACTTTTACCCGAAGAACTCTGCTTTAGTTGCAGGTGGAACACAAGCTGCATTTGTCCCACACTTTATACAAAGGGCCCTTCCCCGAATGAATCTTCAATATGCAGGTTGTCCCACGAGCAGCGAACTGCCTCAATGAAGGCAGGCTCTCGTAAGGACTGTAAGCATTTCCTCTCCCAAAACACGCTGTTTTACCCGAAGAATTCTGCTTTAGTTGCAGGTGGAACACAAGCAGCATTTTTCCCACTGTGTACTCTTTGGGCTCTTACACGAATGAACATCTTTATGCAGGGATTCCCACGAGGAGCGAACTGCCTCCACCATGGCAGGCTGTAGCGAGGACTGTAAGCATATCCTCTCCCAAACCACGCAGTTTTAACGTTAGAACTCTGCTTTAGTTGCAGGGGGAACACAAGCATCTTTTCTCCTACAGTGTACACAATGGGCACTTCCCCTAAAGAACTTGTTCTATAAGAATGGTTTCCCGCCTGGAGCGAACTGCCTCAGCCATGGCAGGCACTACTGTGGCCTCTAAGGATTTCCTGTCTGAAAACACGGCACTTTTACCCGAAGAACTCGGCTTTAGTTGCAGGTGGAACACAAGCTGCATTTGTCCCACACTTTATACAAAGGGTCCTTCCCCGAATGAATCTTCAATATGCAGGTTGTCCTACGAGCAGCGAACGGCCTCAATGAAGGCAGGCTCTCGTAAGGACTGTAAGCATTTCCTCTCCCAAAACACGCAGTTTTACCCGAAGAACTCTGCTTTAGTTGCAGGTGGAACACAAGCAGCATTTCTCCCACTGTGTACTCTTTGGGCTCTTACACGAATGAACTTCTTTATGCAGGGATTCCCACGAGGAGCGAACTGCCTCCACCATGGCAGGCTGTAGCGAGGACTGTAAGCATATCCTCTCCCAAGCCTCGCAGTTTTAATGCTAGAAGTCTGCTTTACTTGCAGGCGTAACACAAGCAGCTTTTCTCCCACTGTGTACTCTTTGGGCTCTTCCACGAATGAACTTCTATATGCAGGGTTTCCGACGAGGAGCGAACTGCCTCAACCAAGGCAGGCTGTAGCGAGGACTGTAAGCATTTCCTCTTCCAAAACACGGCAGTTTTACCAAAGAATTCTGGTTTAGTTGCAGGTGGAACACAAGCAGCATTTCTCCCACTGTGTACTCTTGCGTTCTTCCACGAATGAACTTATTTATGCAGGGATTCCCACGTGGAGCGAACTGCCTCAACCATGGCAGGCTGTAGCGAGGACTGTAAGCATATCCTCTCCCAAACCAGGCAGTTTTACCCGAAGAACTCTGCTTTAGTTGCAGGTGGAACACAAGCAGCATTTCTCCCACTGTGTACTCTTTGGGCTCTTACACGAATGAACATCTTTATGCAGGGATTCCCACGAGGAGCGAACTACCTCCACCATGGCAGGCTGTAGCGAGGACTGTAAGCATATCCTCTCCCAAACCACGCAGTTTTAACGCTAGAAATCTGCTTTAGTTGCAGGTGGAACACAAGCAGCATTTCTCCCACTGTGTACTCTTTGGTCTCTTCACGAATGAACTTGTATATGCAGGGTTTCCCACGTGGAGCGAACTGCCTCAACCATGGCAGGCTGTAGCGAGGACTGTAAGCATATCCTCTCCCAAGCCTCGCAGTTTTAATGCTAGAAGTCTGCTTTACTTGCAGGCGTAACACAAGCAGCTTTTCTCCCACTGTGTACTCTTTGGGCTCTTCCACGAATGAACTTCTATATGCAGGGTTTCCGACGTGGAGCGAACTGCCTCAACCAAGGCAGGCTGTAGCGAGGACTGTAAGCATTTCCTCTTCCAAAACACGGCAGTTTTACCAAAGAATTCTGCTTTAGTTGCAGGTGGAACACAAGCAGCATTTCTCCCACTCTGTACTCTTTGGGCTCTTCCACGAATGAACTTCTTTATGCAGGGATTCCCACGTGGAGCGAACTGCCTCAACCAAGGCAGGCTGTAGCGAATACTGTAAGCATTTCCTCTCCCAAAACACGCAGTTTTACACGAAGAACTCTGCTTTAGTTGCAGGGGGAACACCATCAGCTTTCCTCCCACAGTGTACACAATGGGCACTTCCCCTAATGAACTTGTTCTAAAAGAATGGTTTCCAGCGTGGACCGAACTGCCTCAACCATGGCAGGCTCTCCTGTGGTCTCTAAGGATTTCCTCTCTGAAAACACGGCACTTTTACCCGAAGAACTCTGCTTTAGTTGCAGGTGGAACACAAGCTGCAATTGTCCCACACTTTATACAAAGGGCCCTTCCCCGAAGGAGTCTACAGGGTGTATGCAGGGTGTCCCACGTGCAGTGAACTGCCTCAACGAAGGGAGGCTCTCGTAAGGACTGTAAGCATTTCCTCTCCCAATACACGCAGTTTTACCCAAAAAATTCTGCTTTAGTTGCAGGTGGAACACAAGCAGCTTTTCTCCCACAGTGTACCCAATGAGCCTTTGCCCGAAAGAATATCTATACTCAAGGGGTCCCGCGTGGAGTGAAATGCCTAAAGCAAGCAGGCTCTAGTGAGGCCTCTAAGCATTTCCTCTCCAAAAACACGGCAGTTTTACCCAAGAAACTCTGCGTTAGTTGCAGGTGGAACACAAGGAACATTACTCCCAGTGTGTAATCCTTGGGGTCTTCCACGAATGAATTTCTTTATGCAGGGATTCCCACGTGGATCGAACTGCCTCAACCGTGGCAGGCTGTAGCGAGGACTCTAAGAATATCCTATCCCAAAACACACAGGTTTAACGGTAGAACTCTGCTTTAGTTGCAGAGGTAAGACAAGCAGCTTTTCTCCCACTGTGTACTCTTTGGGCTCTTCCACGAATGAACTTCTATATGCAGGGTTTCCGACGTGGAGCGAACTGCCTCAACCAAGGCAGGCTGTAGCGAGGACTGTAAGCATTTCCTCTTACAAAACACGGCAGTTTTACCAAAGTATTCTGCTTTAGTTGCAGGTGGCATACAAGCAGCATTACTCCCACTGTGTACTCTTTGGGCTCTTACACGAATGAACTTTTTATGCAGGGATTCCCACGAGGAGCGAACTGCCTCCACCACGGCAGGTTGTAGCGAGGACTGTAAGCATATCCTCTACCAAATCACGCAGGTTTACCCGAAGAACTCTGCTTTAGTTGCAGGGGGAACACAAGCATCTTTTCTCCCACAGTGTACAAAATGCGCACTTCCCCTAATGAACTTGTTCTATAAGAATGGTTTCCCACGTGGAGCGAACTGCCTCAGCCATGGCAGGCACTACTGTGGTCTCTAAGGATTTCCTCTCTGAAAACACGGCACTTTTACCCGAAGAACTCTGCTTTAGTTGCAGGTGGAACACAAGCTGCATTTGTCCCACACTTTATACAAAGGGCCCTTCCCCGAATGAATCTTCAATATGCAGGTTGTCCCACGAGCAGCGAACTGCCTCAATGAAGGCAGGCTCTCGTAAGGACTGTAAGCATTTCCTCTCCCAAAACACGCTGTTTTACCCGAAGAACTCTGCTTTAGTTGCAGGTGGAACACAAGCAGCATTTTTCCCACTGTGTACTCTTTGGGCTCTTACACGAATGAACATCTTTATGCAGGGATTCCCACGAGGAGCGAACTGCCTCCACCATGGCAGGCTGTAGCGAGGACTGTAAGCATATCCTCTCCCAAACCACGCAGTTTTAACGTTAGAACTCTGCTTTAGTTGCAGGGGGAACACAAGCATCTTTTCTCCTACAGTGTACACAATGGGCACTTCCCCTAAAGAACTTGTTCTATAAGAATGGTTTCCCGCCTGGAGCGAACTGCCTCAGCCATGGCAGGCACTACTGTGGCCTCTAAGGATTTCCTGTCTGAAAACACGGCACTTTTACCCGAAGAACTCGGCTTTAGTTGCAGGTGGAACACAAGCTGCATTTGTCCCACACTTTATACAAAGGGTCCTTCCCCGAATGAATCTTCAATATGCAGGTTGTCCTACGAGCAGCGAACGGCCTCAATGAAGGCAGGCTCTCGTAAGGACTGTAAGCATTTCCTCTCCCAAAACACGCAGTTTTACCCGAAGAACTCTGCTTTAGTTGCAGGTGGAACACAAGCAGCATTTCTCCCACTGTGTACTCTTTGGGCTCTTACACGAATGAACTTCTTTATGCAGGGATTCCCACGAGGAGCGAACTGCCTCCACCATGGCAGGCTGTAGCGAGGACTGTAAGCATATCCTCTCCCAAGCCTCGCAGTTTTAATGCTAGAAGTCTGCTTTACTTGCTGGCGTAACACAAGCAGCTTTTCTCCCACTGTGTACTCTTTGGGCTCTTCCACGAATGAACTTCTATATGCAGGGTTTCCGACGTGGAGCGAACTGCCTCAACCAAGGCAGGCTGTAGCGAGGACTGTAAGCATTTCCTCTTCCAAAACACGGCAGTTTTACCAAAGAATTCTGCTTTAGTTGCAGGTGGAACACAAGCAGCATTTCTCCCACTGTGTACTCTTTGGGCTCTTCCACGAATGAACTTCTTTATGCAGGGATTCCCACGTGGAGCGAACTGCCTCAACCAAGGCAGGCTGTAGCGAATACTGTAAGCATTTCCTCTCCCAAAACACGCAGTTTTACACGAAGAACTCTGCTTTAGTTGCAGGGGGAACACCATCAGCTTTCCTCCCACAGTGTACACAATGGGCACTTCCCCTAATGAACTTGTTCTAAAAGAATGGTTTCCAGCGTGGACCGAACTGCCTCAACCATGGCAGGCTCTCCTGTGGTCTCTAAGGATTTCCTCTCTGAAAACACGGCACTTTTACCCGAAGAACTCTGCTTTAGTTGCAGGTGGAACACAAGCTGCAATTGTCCCACACTTTATACAAAGGGCCCTTCCCCGAAGGAGTCTACAGGGTGTATGCAGGGTGTCCCACGTGCAGTGAACTGCCTCAACGAAGGGAGGCTCTCGTAAGGACTGTAAGCATTTCCTCTCCCAATACACGCAGTTTTACCCAAAAAATTCTGCTTTAGTTGCAGGTGGAACACAAGCAGCTTTTCTCCCACAGTGTACCCAATGAGCCTTTGCCCGAAAGAATATCTATACTCAAGGGGTCCCGCGTGGAGTGAAATGCCTAAAGCAAGCAGGCTCTAGTGAGGCCTCTAAGCATTTCCTCTCCAAAAACACGGCAGTTTTACCCAAGAAACTCTGCGTTAGTTGCAGGTGGAACACAAGGAACATTACTCCCAGTGTGTAATCCTTGGGGTCTTCCACGAATGAATTTCTTTATGCAGGGATTCCCACGTGGATCGAACTGCCTCAACCGTGGCAGGCTGTAGCGAGGACTCTAAGAATATCCTATCCCAAAACACACAGGTTTAACGGTAGAACTCTGCTTTAGTTGCAGAGGTAAGACAAGCAGCTTTTCTCCCACTGTGTACTCTTTGGGCTCTTCCACGAATGAACTTCTATATGCAGGGTTTCCGACGTGGAGCGAACTGCCTCAACCAAGGCAGGCTGTAGCGAGGACTGTAAGCATTTCCTCTTACAAAACACGGCAGTTTTACCAAAGTATTCTGCTTTAGTTGCAGGTGGCATACAAGCAGCATTACTCCCACTGTGTACTCTTTGGGCTCTTACACGAATGAACTTTTTATGCAGGGATTCCCACGAGGAGCGAACTGCCTCCACCACGGCAGGTTGTAGCGAGGACTGTAAGCATATCCTCTACCAAATCACGCAGGTTTACCCGAAGAACTCTGCTTTAGTTGCAGGGGGAACACAAGCATCTTTTCTCCCACAGTGTACAAAATGCGCACTTCCCCTAATGAACTTGTTCTATAAGAATGGTTTCCCGCGTGGAGCGAACTGCCTCAGCCATGGCAGGCACTACTGTGGTCTCTAAGGATTTCCTCTCTGAAAACACGGCACTTTTACCCGAAGAACTCTGCTTTAGTTGCAGGTGGAACACAAGCTGCATTTGTCCCACACTTTATACAAAGGGCCCTTCCCCGAATGAATCTTCAATATGCAGGTTGTCCCACGAGCAGCGAACTGCCTCAATGAAGGCAGGCTCTCGTAAGGACTGTAAGCATTTCCTCTCCCAAAACACGCTGTTTTACCCGAAGAACTCTGCTTTAGTTGCAGGTGGAACACAAGCAGCATTTTTCCCACTGTGTACTCTTTGGGCTCTTACACGAATGAACATCTTTATGCAGGGATTCCCACGAGGAGCGAACTGCCTCCACCATGGCAGGCTGTAGCGAGGACTGTAAGCATATCCTCTCCCAAACCACGCAGTTTTAACGTTAGAACTCTGCTTTAGTTGCAGGGGGAACACAAGCATCTTTTCTCCTACAGTGTACACAATGGGCACTTCCCCTAAAGAACTTGTTCTATAAGAATGGTTTCCCGCCTGGAGCGAACTGCCTCAGCCATGGCAGGCACTACTGTGGCCTCTAAGGATTTCCTGTCTGAAAACACGGCACTTTTACCCGAAGAACTCGGCTTTAGTTGCAGGTGGAACACAAGCTGCATTTGTCCCACACTTTATACAAAGGGTCCTTCCCCGAATGAATCTTCAATATGCAGGTTGTCCTACGAGCAGCGAACGGCCTCAATGAAGGCAGGCTCTCGTAAGGACTGTAAGCATTTCCTCTCCCAAAACACGCAGTTTTACCCGAAGAACTCTGCTTTAGTTGCAGGTGGAACACAAGCAGCATTTCTCCCACTGTGTACTCTTTGGGCTCTTACACGAATGAACTTCTTTATGCAGGGATTCCCACGAGGAGCGAACTGCCTCCACCATGGCAGGCTGTAGCGAGGACTGTAAGCATATCCTCTCCCAAGCCTCGCAGTTTTAATGCTAGAAGTCTGCTTTACTTGCAGGTGTAACACAAGCAGCTTTTCTCCCACTGTGTACTCTTTGGGCTCTTCCACGAATGAACTTCTATATGCAGGGTTTCCGACGTGGAGCGAACTGCCTCAACCAAGGCAGGCTGTAGCGAGGACTGTAAGCATTTCCTCTTCCAAAACACGGCAGTTTTACCAAAGAATTCTGCTTTAGTTGCAGGTGGAACACAAGCAGCATTTCTCCCACTGTGTACTCTTTGGGCTCTTCCACGAATGAACTTCTTTATGCAGGGATTCCCACGTGGAGCGAACTGCCTCAACCAAGGCAGGCTGTAGCGAATACTGTAAGCATTTCCTCTCCCAAAACACGCAGTTTTACACGAAGAACTCTGCTTTAGTTGCAGGGGGAACACCATCAGCTTTCCTACCACAGTGTACACAATGGGCACTTCCCCTAATGAACTTGTTCTAAAAGAATGGTTTCCAGCGTGGACCGAACTGCCTCAACCATGGCAGGCTCTCCTGTGGTCTCTAAGGATTTCCTCTCTGAAAACACGGCACTTTTACCCGAAGAACTCTGCTTTAGTTGCAGGTGGAAAACAAGCTGCATTTGTCCCACACTTTATACAAAGGGCCCTTCCCCGAAGGAGTCTACAGGGTGTATGCAGGGTGTCCCACGTGCAGTGAACTGCCTCAACGAAGGGAGGCTCTCGTAAGGACTGTAAGCATTTCCTCTCCCAATACACGCAGTTTTACCCAAAAAATTCTGCTTTAGTTGCAGGTGGAACACAAGCAGCTTTTCTCCCACAGTGTACCCAATGAGCCTTTGCCCGAAAGAATATCTATACTCAAGGGGTCCCGCGTGGAGTGAAATGCCTAAAGCAAGCAGGCTCTAGTGAGGCCTCTCAGCATTTCCTCTCCAAAAACACGGCAGTTTTACCCAAGAAACTCTGCGTTAGTTGCAGGTGGAACACAAGGAACATTACTCCCAGTGTGTAATCCTTGGGGTCTTCCACGAATGAATTTCTTTATGCAGGGATTCCCACGTGGATCGAACTGCCTCAACCGTGGCAGGCTGTAGCGAGGACTCTAAGAATATCCTATCCCAAAACACACAGGTTTAACGGTAGAACTCTGCTTTAGTTGCAGAGGTAAGACAAGCAGCTTTTCTCCCACTGTGTACTCTTTGGGCTCTTCCACGAATGAACTTCTATATGCAGGGTTTCCGACGTGGAGCGAACTGCCTCAACCAAGGCAGGCTGTAGCGAGGACTGTAAGCATTTCCTCTTCCAAAACATGGCAGTTTTACCAAAGTATTCTGCTTTAGTTGCAGGTGGCATACAAGCAGCATTACTCCCACTGTGTACTCTTTGGGCTCTTACACGAATGAACATTTTATGCAGGGATTCCCACGAGGAGCGAACTGCCTCCACCACGGCAGGTTGTAGCGAGGACTGTAAGCATATCCTCTACCAAATCACGCAGGTTTACCCGAAGAACTCTGCTTTAGTTGCAGGGGGAACACAAGCATCTTTTCTCCCACAGTGTACAAAATGCGCACTTCCCCTAATGAACTTGTTCTATAAGAATGGTTTCCCGCGTGGAGCGAACTGCCTCAGCCATGGCAGGCACTACTGTGGTCTCTAAGGATTTCCTCTCTGAAAACACGGCACTTTTACCCGAAGAACTCTGCTTTAGTTGCAGGTGGAACACAAGCTGCATTTGTCCCACACTTTATACAAAGGGCCCTTCCCCGAATGAATCTTCAATATGCAGGTTGTCCCACGAGCAGCGAACTGCCTCAATGAAGGCAGGCTCTCGTAAGGACTGTAAGCATTTCCTCTCCCAAAACACGCTGTTTTACCCGAAGAACTCTGCTTTAGTTGCAGGTGGAACACAAGCAGCATTTTTCCCACTGTGTACTCTTTGGGCTCTTACACGAATGAACTTCTTTATGCAGGGATTCCCACGAGGAGCGAACTGCCTCCACCATGGCAGGCTGTAGCGAGGACTGTAAGCATATCCTCTCCCAAACCACGCAGTTTTAACGTTAGAACTCTGCTTTAGTTGCAGGGGGAACACAAGCATCTTTTCTCCTACAGTGTACACAATGGGCACTTCCCCTAATGAACTTGTTCTATAAGAATGGTTTCCCGCCTGGAGCGAACTGCCTCAGCCATGGCAGGCACTACTGTGGCCTCTAAGGATTTCCTCTCTGAAAACACGGCACTTTTACCCGAAGAACTCGGCTTTAGTTGCAGGTGGAACACAAGCTGCATTTGTCCCACACTTTATACAAAGGGTCCTTCCCCGAATGAATCTTCAATATGCAGGTTGTCCTACGAGCAGAGAACGGCCTCAATGAAGGCAGGCTCTCGTAAGGACTGTAAGCATTTCCTCTCCCAAAACACGCAGTTTTACCCGAAGAACTCTGCTTTAGTTGCAGGTGGAACACAAGCAGCATTTCTCCCACTGTGTACTCTTTGGGCTCTTACACGAATGAACTTCTTTATGCAGGGATTCCCACGAGGAGCGAACTGCCTCCACCATGGCAGGCTGTAGCGAGGACTGTAAGCATATCCTCTCCCAAGCCTCGCAGTTTTAATGCTAGAAGTCTGCTTTACTTGCAGGCGTAACACAAGCAGCTTTTCTCCCACTGTGTACTCTTTGGGCTCTTCCACGAATGAACTTCTATATGCAGGGTTTCCGACGTGGAGCGAACTGCCTCAACCAAGGCAGGCTGTAGCGAGGACTGTAAGCATTTCCTCTTCCAAAACACGGCAGTTTTACCAAAGAATTCTGCTTTACTTGCAGGTGGAACACAAGCAGCATTTCTCCCACTGTGTACTCTTTGGGCTCTTCCACGAATGAACTTCTTTATGCAGGGATTCCCACGTGGAGCGAACTGCCTCAACCAAGGCAGGCTGTAGCGAATACTGTAAGCATTTCCTCTCCCAAAACAGGCAGTTTTACACGAAGAACTCTGCTTTAGTTGCAGGGGGAACACCATCAGCTTTCCTCCCACAGTGTACACAATGGGCACTTCCCCTAATGAACTTGTTTTAAAAGAATGGTTTCCAGCGTGGACCGAACTGCCTCAACCATGGCAGGCTCTCCTGTGGTCTCTAAGGATTTCCTCTCTGAGAACACGGCACTTTTACCCGAAGAACTCTGCTTTAGTTGCAGGTGGAACACAAGCTGCATTTGTCCCACACTTTATACAAAGGGCCCTTCCCCGAAGGAGTCTACAGGGTGTATGCAGGGTGTCCCACGTGCAGTGAACTGCCTCAACGAAGGGAGGCTCTCGTAAGGACTGTAAGCATTTCCTCTCCCAATACACGCAGTTTTACCCAGAGAATTCTGCTTTAGTTGCAGGTGGAACACAAGCAGCTTTTCTCCCACAGTGTACCCAATGAGCCTTTGCCCGAAAGAATATCTATACTCAAGGGGTCCCGCGTGGAGTGAAATGCCTAAAGCAAGCAGGCTCTAGTGAGGCCTCTAAGCATTTCCTCTCCAAAAACACGGCAGTTTTACCCAAGAAACTCTGCGTTAGTTGCAGGTGGAACACAAGCAGCATTACTCCCAGTGTGTAATCTTTGGGCTCTTCCACGAATGAATTTCTTTATGCAGGGATTCCCACGTGGATCGAACTGTCTCAACCGTGGCAGGCTGTAGCGAGGACTCTAAGAATATCCTATCCCAAAACACACAGGTTTAACGGTAGAACTCTGCTTTAGTTGCAGAGGTAAGACAAGCAGCTTTTCTCCCACTGTGTACTCTTTGGGCTCTTCCACGAATGAACTTCTATATGCAGGGTTTCCGACGAGGAGCGAACTGCCTCAACCAAGGCAGGCTGTAGCGAGGACTGTAAGCATTTCCTCTTCCAAAACACGGCAGTTTTACCAAAGAATTCTGGTTTAGTTGCAGGTGGAACACAAGCAGCATTTCTCCCACTGTGTACTCTTGGGTTCTTCCACGAATGAACTTCTTTATGCAGGGATTCCCACGTGGAGCGAACTGCCTCAACCATGGCAGGCTGTAGCGAGGACTGTAAGCATATCCTCTCCCAAACCAGGCAGTTTTACCCGAAGAACTCTGCTTTAGTTGCAGGTGGAACACAAGCAGCATTTCTCCCACTGTGTACTCTTTGGGCTCTTACACGAATGAACTTCTTTATGCAGGGATTCCCACGAGGAGCGAACTGCCTCCACCATGGCAGGCTGTAGCGAGGACTGTAAGCATATCCTCTCCCAAACCACGCAGTTTTAACGCTAGAACTCTGCTTTACTTGCAGGCGTAACACAAGCAGCTTTTCTCCCACTGTGTACTCTTTGGGCTCTTCCACGAATGAACTTCTATATGCAGGGTTTCCGACGTGGAGCGAACTGCCTCAACCAAGGCAGGCTGTAGCGAGGACTGTAAGCATTTCCTCTTCCAAAACACGGCAGTTTTACCAAAGAATTCTGCTTTAGTTGCAGGTGGAACACAAGCAGCATTTCTCCCACTGTGTACTCTTGGGTTCTTCCACGAATGAACTCCTTTATGCAGGGATTCCCACGTGGAGCGAACTGCCTCAACCATGGCAGGCTGTAGCGAGGACTGTAAGCATATCCTCTCCCAAACCAGGCAGTTTTACCCAAAGAACTCTGCTTTAGTTGCAGGTGGAACACAAGCAGCATTTCTCCCACTGTGTACTCTTTGGGCTCTTACACGAATGAACTTCTTTATGCAGGGATTCCCACGAGGAGCGAACTGCCTCCACCATGGCAGGCTGTAGCGAGGACTGTAAGCATATCCTCTCCCAAACCACGCAGTTTTAACGCTAGAACTCTGCTTTAGTTGCAGGTGGAACACAAGCAGAATTTCTCCCACTGTGTACTCTTTGGTCTCTTCACGAATGAACTTGTATATGCAGGGTTTCCCACGTGGAGCGAACTGCCTCAACCATGGCAGGCTGTAGCGAGGACTGTAAGCATATCCTCTCCCAAGCCTCGCAGTTTTAATGCTAGAAGTCTGCTTTACTTGCAGGCGTAACACAAGCAGCTTTTCTCCCACTGTGTACTCTTTGGGCTCTTCCACGAATGAACTTCTATATGCAGGGTTTCCGACGTGGAGCGAACTGCCTCAACCAAGGCAGGCTGTAGCGAGGACTGTAAGCATTTCCTCTTCCAAAACACGGCAGTTTTACCAAAGAATTCTGCTTTAGTTGCAGGTGGAACACAAGCAGCATTTCTCCCACTGTGTACTCTTTGGGCTCTTCCACGAATGAACTTCTTTATGCAGGGATTCCCACGTGGAGCGAACTGCCTCAACCAAGGCAGGCTGTAGCGAATACTGTAAGCATTTCCTCTCCCAAAACACGCAGTTTTACACGAAGAACTCTGCTTTAGTTGCAGGGGGAACACCATCAGCTTTCCTACCACAGTGTACACAATGGGCACTTCCCCTAATGAACTTGTTCTAAAAGAATGGTTTCCAGCGTGGACCGAACTGCCTCAACCATGGCAGGCTCTCCTGTGGTCTCTAAGGATTTCCTCTCTGAAAACACGGCACTTTTACCCGAAGAACTCTGCTTTAGTTGCAGGTGGAACACAAGCTGCAATTGTCCCACACTTTATACAAAGGGCCCTTCCCCGAAGGAGTCTACAGGGTGTATGCAGGGTGTCCCACGTGCAGTGAACTGCCTCAACGAAGGGAGGCTCTCGTAAGGACTGTAAGCATTTCCTCTCCCAATACACGCAGTTTTACCCAAAAAATTCTGCTTTAGTTGCAGGTGGAACACAAGCAGCTTTTCTCCCACAGTGTACCCAATGAGCCTTTGCCCGAAAGAATATCTATACTCAAGGGGTCCCGCGTGGAGTGAAATGCCTAAAGCAAGCAGGCTCTAGTGAGGCCTCTAAGCATTTCCTCTCCAAAAACACGGCAGTTTTACCCAAGAAACTCTGCGTTAGTTGCAGGTGGAACACAAGGAACATTACTCCCAGTGTGTAATCCTTGGGGTCTTCCACGAATGAATTTCTTTATGCAGGGATTCCCACGTGGATCGAACTGCCTCAACCGTGGCAGGCTGTAGCGAGGACTCTAAGAATATCCTATCCCAAAACACACAGGTTTAACGGTAGAACTCTGCTTTAGTTGCAGAGGTAAGACAAGCAGCTTTTCTCCCACTGTGTACTCTTTGGGCTCTTCCACGAATGAACTTCTATATGCAGGGTTTCCGACGTGGAGCGAACTGCCTCAACCAAGGCAGGCTGTAGCGAGGACTGTAAGCATTTCCTCTTCCAAAACACGGCAGTTTTACCAAAGTATTCTGCTTTAGTTGCAGGTGGCATACAAGCAGCATTACTCCCACTGTGTACTCTTTGGGCTCTTACACGAATGAACATTTTATGCAGGGATTCCCACGAGGAGCGAACTGCCTCCACCACGGCAGGTTGTAGCGAGGACTGTAAGCATATCCTCTACCAAATCACGCAGGTTTACCCGAAGAACTCTGCTTTAGTTGCAGGGGGAACACAAGCATCTTTTCTCCCACAGTGTACAAAATGCGCACTTCCCCTAATGAACTTGTTCTATAAGAATGGTTTCCCGCGTGGAGCGAACTGCCTCAGCCATGGCAGGCACTACTGTGGTCTCTAAGGATTTCCTCTCTGAAAACACGGCACTTTTACCCGAAGAACTCTGCTTTAGTTGCAGGTGGAACACAAGCTGCATTTGTCCCACACTTTATACAAAGGGCCCTTCCCCGAATGAATCTTCAATATGCAGGTTGTCCCACGAGCAGCGAACTGCCTCAATGAAGGCAGGCTCTCGTAAGGACTGTAAGCATTTCCTCTCCCAAAACACGCTGTTTTACCCGAAGAACTCTGCTTTAGTTGCAGGTGGAACACAAGCAGCATTTTTCCCACTGTGTACTCTTTGGGCTCTTACACGAATGAACTTCTTTATGCAGGGATTCCCACGAGGAGCGAACTGCCTCCACCATGGCAGGCTGTAGCGAGGACTGTAAGCATATCCTCTCCCAAACCACGCAGTTTTAACGTTAGAACTCTGCTTTAGTTGCAGGGGGAACACAAGCATCTTTTCTCCTACAGTGTACACAATGGGCACTTCCCCTAATGAACTTGTTCTATAAGAATGGTTTCCCGCCTGGAGCGAACTGCCTCAGCCATGGCAGGCACTACTGTGGCCTCTAAGGATTTCCTCTCTGAAAACACGGCACTTTTACCCGAAGAACTCGGCTTTAGTTGCAGGTGGAACACAAGCTGCATTTGTCCCACACTTTATACAAAGGGTCCTTCCCCGAATGAATCTTCAATATGCAGGTTGTCCTATGAGCAGAGAACGGCCTCAATGAAGGCAGGCTCTCGTAAGGACTGTAAGCATTTCCTCTCCCAAAACACGCAGTTTTACCCGAAGAACTCTGCTTTAGTTGCAGGTGGAACACAAGCAGCATTTCTCCCACTGTGTACTCTTTGGGCTCTTACACGAATGAACTTCTTTATGCAGGGATTCCCACGAGGAGCGAACTGCCTCCACCATGGCAGGCTGTAGCGAGGACTGTAAGCATAACCTCTCCCAAGCCTCGCAGTTTTAATGCTAGAAGTCTGCTTTACTTGCAGGCGTAACACAAGCAGCTTTTCTCCCACTGTGTACTCTTTGGGCTCTTCCACGAATGAACTTCTATATGCAGGGTTTCCGACGTGGAGCGAACTGCCTCAACCAAGGCAGGCTGTAGCGAGGACTGTAAGCATTTCCTCTTCCAAAACACGGCAGTTTTACCAAAGAATTCTGCTTTACTTGCAGGTGGAACACAAGCAGCATTTCTCCCACTGTGTACTCTTTGGGCTCTTCCACGAATGAACTTCTTTATGCAGGGATTCCCACGTGGAGCGAACTGCCTCAACCAAGGCAGGCTGTAGCGAATACTGTAAGCATTTCCTCTCCCAAAACAGGCAGTTTTACACGAAGAACTCTGCTTTAGTTGCAGGGGGAACACCATCAGCTTTCCTCCCACAGTGTACACAATGGGCAATTCCCCTAATGAACTTGTTCTAAAAGAATGGTTTCCAGCGTGGACCGAACTGCCTCAACCATGGCAGGCTCTCCTGTGGTCTCTAAGGATTTCCTCTCTGAAAACACGGCACTTTTACCCGAAGAACTCTGCTTTAGTTGCAGGTGGAACACAAGCTGCATTTGTCCCACACTTTATACAAAGGGCCCTTCCCCGAAGGAGTCTACAGGGTGTATGCAGGGTGTCCCACGTGCAGTGAACTGCCTCAACGAAGGGAGGCTCTCGTAAGGACTGTAAGCATTTCCTCTCCCAATACACGCAGTTTTACCCAGAGAATTCTGCTTTAGTTGCAGGTGGAACACAAGCAGCTTTTCTCCCACAGTGTACCCAATGAGCCTTTGCCCGAAAGAATATCTATACTCAAGGGGTCCCGCGTGGAGTGAAATGCCTAAAGCAAGCAGGCTCTAGTGAGGCCTCTAAGCATTTCCTCTCCAAAAACACGGCAGTTTTACCCAAGAAACTCTGCGTTAGTTGCAGGTGGAACACAAGCAGCATTACTCCCAGTGTGTAATCTTTGGGCTCTTCCACGAATGAATTTCTTTATGCAGGGATTCCCACGTGGATCGAACTGTCTCAACCGTGGCAGGCTGTAGCGAGGACTCTAAGAATATCCTATCCCAAAACACACAGGTTTAAAGGTAGAACTCTGCTTTAGTTGCAGAGGTAAGACAAGCAGCTTTTCTCCCACTGTGTACTCTTTGGGCTCTTCCACGAATGAACTTCTATATGCAGGGTTTCCGACTAGGAGCGAACTGCCTCAACCAAGGCAGGCTGTAGCGAGGACTGTAAGCATTTCCTCTTCCAAAACACGGCAGTTTTACCAAAGAATTCTGGTTTAGTTGCAGGTGGAACACAAGCAGCATTTCTCCCACTGTGTACTCTTGGGTTCTTCCACGAATGAACTTCTTTATGCAGGGATTCCCACGTGGAGCGAACTGCCTCAACCATGGCAGGCTGTAGCGAGGACTGTAAGCATATCCTCTCCCAAACCAGGCAGTTTTACCCGAAGAACTCTGCTTTAGTTGCAGGTGGAACACAAGCAGCATTTCTCCCACTGTGTACTCTTTGGGCTCTTACACGAATGAACTTCTTTATGCAGGGATTCCCACGAGGAGCGAACTGCCTCCACCATGGCTGGCTGTAGCGAGGACTGTAAGCATATCCTCTCCCAAACCACGCAGTTTTAACGCTAGAACTCTGCTTTACTTGCAGGCGTAACACAAGCAGCTTTTCTCCCACTGTGTACTCTTTGGGCTCTTCCACGAATGAACTTCTATATGCAGGGTTTCCGACGTGGAGCGAACTGCCTCAACCAAGGCAGGCTGTAGCGAGGACTGTAAGCATTTCCTCTTCCAAAACACGGCAGTTTTACCAAAGAATTCTGCTTTAGTTGCAGGTGGAACACAAGCAGCATTTCTCCCACTGTGTACTCTTGGGTTCTTCCACGAATGAACTTCTTTATGCAGGGATTCCCACGTGGAGCGAACTGCCTCAACCATGGCAGGCTGTAGCGAGGACTGTAAGCATATCCTCTCCCAAACCAGGCAGTTTTACCCAAAGAACTCTGCTTTAGTTGCAGGTGGAACACAAGCAGCATTTCTCCCACTGTGTACTCTTTGGGCTCTTACACGAATGAACTTCTTTATGCAGGGATTCCCACGAGGAGCGAACTGCCTCCACCATGGCAGGCTGTAGCGAGGACTGTAAGCATATCCTCTCCCAAACCACGCAGTTTTAACGCTAGAACTCTGCTTTAGTTGCAGGTGGAACACAAGCAGCATTTCTCCCACTGTGTACTCTTTGGTCTCTTCACGAATGAACTTGTATATGCAGGGTTTCCCTCGTGGAGCGAACTGCCTCAACCATGGCAGGCTGTAGCGAGGACTGTAAGCACATCCTCTCCCAAGCCTCGCAGTTTTAATGCTAGAAGTCTGCTTTACTTGCAGGCGTAACACAAGCAGCTTTTCTCCCACTGTGTACTCTTTGGGCTCTTCCACGAATGAACTTCTATATGCAGGGTTTCCGACGTGGAGCGAACTGCCTCAACCAAGGCAGGCTGTAGCGAGGACTGTAAGCATTTCCTCTTCCAAAACACGGCAGTTTTACCAAAGAATTCTGCTTTAGTTGCAGGTGGAACACAAGCAGCATTTCTCCCACTGTGTACTCTTTGGGCTCTTCCACGAATGAACTTCTTTATGCAGGGATTCCCACGTGGAGCGAACTGCCTCAACCAAGGCAGGCTGTAGCGAATACTGTAAGCATTTCCTCTCCCAAAACACGCAGTTTTACACGAAGAACTCTGCTTTAGTTGCAGGGGGAACACCATCAGCTTTCCTCCCACAGTGTACACAATGGGCACTTCCCCTAATGAACTTGTTCTAAAAGAATGGTTTCCAGCGTGGACCGAACTGCCTCAACCATGGCAGGCTCTCCTGTGGTCTCTAAGGATTTCCTCTCTGAAAACACGGCACTTTTACCCGAAGAACTCTGCTTTAGTTGCAGGTGGAACACAAGCAGCATTTCTCCCACTCTGTACTCTTTGGGCTCTTACACGAATGAACTTGTATATGCAGGGATTCCCACGAGGAGCGAACTGCCTCCACCATGGCAGGCTGTAGCGAGGACTGTAAGCATTTCCTCTTCCAAAACAGGGCAGTTTTAACAAAGAATTCTGCTTTAGTTGCAGGTGGAACACAAGCAGCATTTCTCCCACTGTGTACTCTTTGGGCTCTTACACGAATGAACTTCTTTATGCAGGGATTCCCACGAGGAGCGAACTGCCTCCACCATGGCAGGCTGTAGCGAGGACTGTAAGCATATCCTCTCCCAAACCACGCAGTTTTAACTCTAGAACTCTGCTTTACTTGCAGGCGTAACACAAGCAGCTTTTCTCCCACTGTGTGCTCTTTGGGCTCTTCCACGAATGAACTTCTATATGCAGGGTTTCCGACGTGGAGCGAACTGCCTCAACCAAGGCAGGCTGTAGCGAGGACTGTAAGCATTTCCTCTTCCAAAACAGGGCAGTTTTACCAAAGAATTCTGCTTTAGTTGCAGGTGGAACACAAGCAGCATTTCTCCCACTGTGTACTCTTGGGTTCTTCCACGAATGAACTTCTTTATGCAGGGATTCCCACGTGGAGTGAACTGCCTCAACCATGGCAGGCTGTAGCGAGGACTGTAAGCATATCCTCTCCCAAACCTGGCAGTTTTACCCGAAGAACTCTGCCTTAGTTGCAGTTGGAACACAAGCAGCATTTCTCCCACTGTGTACTCTTTGGGCTCTTACACGAATGAACTTCTTTATGCAGGGATTCCCACGAGGAGCGAACTGCCTCCACCATGGCAGGCTGTAGCGAGGACTGTAAGCATATCCTCTCCCAAACCACGCAGTTTTAACGCTAGAACTCTGCTTTAGTTGCAGGTGGAACACAAGCAGCATTTCTCCCACAGTGAACCCAATGAGCCTTTGCCCGAAAGAATATCTATACTCAAGGGGTCCCGCGTGGAGTGAAATGCCTAAAGCAAGCAGGCTCTAGTGAGGCCTCTAAGCATTTCCTCTCCAAAAACACGGCAGTTTTACCCAAGAAACTCTGCGTTAGTTGCAGGTGGAACACAAGCAGCATTACTCCCAGTGTGTAATATTTGGGCTCTTCCACGAATGAATTTCTTTATGCAGGGATTCCCACGTGGATCGAACTGCCTCAACCGTGGCAGGCTGTAGCGAGGACTCTAAGAATATCCTATCCCAAAACACACAGGTTTAACGGTAGAACTCTGCTTTAGTTGCAGAGGTAAGACAAGCAGCTTTTCTCCCACTGTGTACTCTTTGGGCTCTTCCACGAATGAACTTCTATATGCAGGTTTTCCGACGTGGAGCGAACTGCCTCAAGCAAGGCAAGCTGTAGCGAGGACTGTAAGCATTTCCTCTTCCAAGACACGGCAGTTTTACCAAAGAATTCTGCTTTAGTTGCAGATGGAACACAAGCAGCATTTCTCCCACTGTGTACTCTTTGGGCTCTTCCACGAATGAACTTCTTTATGCAGGGATTCCCACGTGGAGCGAACTGCCTCAACCAAGGCAGGCTGTAGCGAATACTGTAAGCATTTCCTCTCCCAAAACACGCAGTTTTACACGAAGAACTCTGCTTTAGTTGCAGGGGGAACACCATCAGCTTTCCTCCCACTGTGTACACAATGGGCACTTCCCCTAATGAACTTGTTCTAAAAGAATGGTTTCCAGCGTGGACCGAACTGCCTCAACCATGGCAGGCTCTCCTGTGGTCTCTAAGGATTTCCTCTCTGAAAACACGGCACTTTTACCCGAAGAACTCTGCTTTAGTTGCAGGTGGAACACAAGCTGCATTTGTCCCACACTTTATACAAAGGGCCCTTCCCCGAAGGAGTCTACAGGGTGTATGCAGGGTGTCCCACGTGCAGTGAACTGCCTCAACGAAGGGAGGCTCTCGTAAGGACTGTAAGCATTTCCTCTCCCAATACACGCAGTTTTACCCAAAGAATTCTGCTTTAGTTGCAGGTGGAACACAAGCAGCTTTTCTCCCACAGTGTACCCAATGAGCCTTTGCCCGAAAGAATATCTATACTCAAGGGGTCCCGCGTGGAGTGAAATGCCTAAAGCAAGCAGGCTCTAGTGAGGCCTCTAAGCATTTCCTCTCCAAAAACACGGCAGTTTTACCCAAGAAACTCTGCGTTAGTTGCAGGTGGAACACAAGCAGCATTTCTCCCACTGTGTACTCTTTGGGCTCTTACACGAATGAACTTCTTTATGCAGGGATTCCCACGAGGAGCGAACTGCCTCCACCATGGCAGGCTGTAGCGCGGACTGTAAGCATATCCTCTCACAAACCACGCAGTTTTAACGCTAGAACTCTGCTTTACTTGCAGGCGTAACACAAGCAGCTTTTCTCCCACTGTGTACTCTTTGGGCTCTTCCACGAATGAACTTCTATATGCAGGGTTTCCGACGTGGAGCGAAATGCCTCAACCAAGGCAGGCTGTAGCGAGGACTGTAAGCATTTCCTCTTCCAAAACACGGCAGTTTTACCAAAGAATTCTGCTTTAGTTGCAGGAGGAACACAAGCAGCATTTCTCCCACTGTGTACTCTTGGGTTCTTCCACGAATGAACTTCTTTCTGCAGGGATTCCCAGGTGGAGCGAACTGCCTCAACCATGGCAGGCTGTAGCGAGGACTGTAAGCATATCCTCTACCAAACCAGGCAGTTTTACCCGAAGAACTCTGCTTTAGTTGCAGGTGGAACACAAGCAGCATTTCTCCCACTGTGTACTCTTTGGGCTCTTACACGAATGAACTTCTTTATGCAGGGATTCCCACGAGGAGCGAACTGCCTCCACCATGGCAGGCTGTAGCGAGGACTGTAAGCATATCCTCTCCCAAACCACGCAGTTTTAACGCTAGAACTCTGCTTTAGTTGCAGGTGGAACACAAGCAGCATTTCTCCCACTGTGTACTCTTTGGTCTCTTCACGAATGAACTTGTATATGCAGGGTTTCCCACGTGGAGCGAACTGCCTCAACCATGGCAGGCTGTAGCGAGGACTGTAAGCATATCCTCTCCCAAGCCTCGCAGTTTTAATGCTAGAAGTCTGCTTTACTTGCAGGCGTAACACAAGCAGCTTTTCTCCCACTGTGTACTCTTTGGGCTCTTCCACGAATGAACTTCTATATGCAGGGTTTCCGACGTGGAGCGAACTGCCTCAACCAAGGCAGGCTGTAGCGAGGACTGTAAGAATTTCCTCTTCCAAAACACGGCAGTTTTACCAAAGAATTCTGCTTTAGTTGCAGGTGGAACACAAGCAGCATTTCTCCCACTGTGTACTCTTTGGGCTCTTCCACGAATGAACTTCTTTATGCAGGGATTCCCACGTGGAGCGAACTGCCTCAACCAAGGCAGGCTGTAGCGAATACTGTAAGCATTTCTTCTCCCAAAACACGCAGTTTTACCCGAAGAACTCTGCTTTAGTTGCAGGTGGAACACAAGCAGCATTTCTCCCACTGTGTACTCTTTGGGCTCTTACACGAATGAACTTCTTTATGCAGGGATTCCCACGAGGAGCGAACTGCCTACACCATGGCAGGCTGTAGCGAGGACTGTAAGCATATCCTCTCCCAAACCACGCAGTTTTAACGCTAGAACTCTGCTTTACTTGCAGGCGTAACACAAGCAGCTTTTCTCCCACTGTGTGCTCTTTGGGCTCTTCCACGAATGAACTTCTATATGCAGGGTTTCCGACGTGGAGCGTACTGCCTCAACCAAGGCAGGCTGTAGCGAGGACTGTAAGCATTTCCTCTTCCAAAACAGGGCAGTTTTACCAAAGAATTCTGCTTTAGTTGCAGGTGGAACACAAGCAGCATTTCTCCCACTGTGTACTCTTTGGGCTCTTCCACGAATGAACTTCTTTATGCAGGGATTCCCACGTGGAGCGAACTGCCTCAACCATGGCAGGCTGTAGCGAATACTGTAAGCATTTCCTCTCCCAAAACACGCAGTTTTACACGAAGAACTCTGCTTTAGTTGCAGGGGGAACACCATCAGCTTTCCTCCCACAGTGTACACAATGTGCACTTCCCCTAATGAACTTGTTCTAAAAGAATGGTTTCCAGCGTGGACCGAACTGCCTCAACCATGGCAGGCTCTCCTGTGGTCTCTAAGGATTTCCTCTCTGAAAACACGGCACTTTTACCCGAAGAACTCTGCTTTAGTTGCAGGTGGAACACAAGCTGCATTTGTCCCACACTTTATACAAAGGGCCCTTCCCCGAAGGAGTCTACAGGGTGTATGCAGGGTGTCCCACGTGCAGTGAACTGCCTCAACGAAGGGAGGCTCTCGTAAGGACTGTAAGCATTTCCTCTCCCAATACACGCAGTTTTACCCAAAGAATTCTGCTTTAGTTGCAGGTGGAACACAAGCAGCATTTCTCCCACTGTGTACTCTTTGGGCTCTTACACGAATGAACTTCTTTATGCAGGGATTCCCAAGAGGAGCGAACTGCCTCCACCATGGCAGGCTGTAGCGAGGACTGTAAGCATATCCTCTCCCAAACCACGCAGTTTTAACATTAGAACTCTGCTTTAGTTGCAGGGGGAACACAAGCATCTTTTCTCCCACTGTGTACACAATGGGCTCTTCCCCTAATGAACTTGTTCTATAAGAATGGTTTCCCGCGTGGAGCGAACTGCCTCAGCCATCGCAGGCACTACTGTGGTCTCTAAGGATTTCCTCTCTGAAAACACGGCACTTTTACCCGAAGAACTCTGCTTTAGTTGCAGGTGGAACACAAGCTGCATTTGTCCCACACTTTATACAAAGGGCCCTTCCCCGAATGAATCTTCAATATGCAGGTTGTCCTACGAGCAGCGAACTGCCTCAATGAAGGCAGGCTCTCGTAAGGACTGTAAGCATTTCCTCTCCCAAAACACGCAGTTTTACCCGAAGAACTCTGCTTTAGTTGCAGGTGGAACACAAGCAGCATTTCTCCCACTGTGTACTCTTTGGGCTCTTACACGAATGAACTTCTTTATGCAGGGATTCCCACGAGGAGCGAACTGCCTCCACCATGGCAGGCTGTAGCGAGGACTGTAAGCATATCCTCTCCCAAACCACGCAGTTTTAACGTTAGAACTCTGCTTTAGTTGCAGGGGGAACACAAGCATCTTTTCTCCCACTGTGTACACAATGGGCTCTTCCCCTAATGAACTTGTTCTATAAGAATGGTTTCCCGCGTGGAGCGAACTGCCTCAGCCATCGCAGGCACTACTGTGGTCTCTAAGGATTTCCTCTCTGAAAACACGGCACTTTTACCCGAAGAACTCTGCTTTAGTTGCAGGTGGAACACAAGCTGCATTTGTCCCACACTTTATACAAAGGGCCCTTCCCCGAATGAATCTTCAATATGCAGGTTGTCCTACGAGCAGCGAACTGCCTCAATGAAGGCAGGCTCTCGTAAGGACTGTAAGCATTTCCTCTCCCAAAACACGCAGTTTTACCCGAAGAACTCTGCTTTAGTTGCAGGTGGAACACAAGCAGCATTTCTCCCACTGTGTACTCTTTGGGCTCTTACACGAATGAACTTCTTTATGCAGGGATTCCCACGAGGAGCGAACTGCCTCCACCATGGCAGGCTGTAGCGAGGACTGTAAGCATATCCTCTCCCAAACCACGCAGTTTTAACGCTAGAACTCTGCTTTAGTTGCAGGTGGAACACAAGCAGCATTTCTCCCACTGTGTACTCTTTGGTCTCTTCACGAATGAACTTGTATATGCAGAGTTTCCCACGTGGAGCGAACTGCCTCAACCATGGCAGGCTGTAGCGAGGACTGTAAGCATATCCTCTCCCAAGCCTCGCAGTTTTAATGCTAGAAGTCTGCTTTACTTGCAGGCGTAACACAAGCAGCTTTTCTCCCACTGTGTACTCTTTGGGCTCTTCCACGAATGAACTTCTATATGCAGGGTTTCCGACGTGGAGCGAACTGCCTCAACCAAGGCAGGCTGTAGCGAGGACTGTAAGCATTTCCTCTTCCAAGACACGGCAGTTTTACCAAAGAATTCTGCTTTAGTTGCAGGTGGAACACAAGCAGCATTTCTCCCACTGTGTACTCTTTGGGCTCTTCCACGAATGAACTTCTTTATGCAGGGATTCCCACGTGGAGCGAACTGCCTCAAACAAGGCAGGCTGTAGCGAATACTGTAAGCATTTCCTCTCCCAAAACACGCAGTTTTACACGAAGAACTCTGCTTTAGTTGCAGGGGGAACACCATCAGCTTTCCTCCCACAGTGTACACAATGGGCACTTCCCCTAATGAACTTGTTCTAAAAGAATGGTTTCCAGCGTGGAGCGAACTGCCTCAACCATGGCAGGCTCTCCTGTGGTCTCTAAGGATTTCCTCTCTGAAAACACGGCACTTTTACCCGAAGAACTCTGCTTTGTTGCAGGTGGAACACAAGCTGCATTTGTCCCACACTTTATACAAAGGGCCCTTCCCCGAAGGAGTCTACAGGGTGTATGCAGGGTGTCCCACGTGCAGTGAACTGCCTCAACGAAGGGAGGCTCTCGTAAGGACTGTAAGCATTTCCTCTCACAATACACGCAGTTTTACCCAAAGAATTCTGCTTTAGTTGCAGGTGGAACACAAGCAGCATTTCTCCCACTGTGTACTCTTTGGGCTCTTACACGAATGAACTTCTTTATGCAGGGATTCCCACGAGGAGCGAACTGCCTCCACCATGGCAGGCTGTAGCGAGGACTGTAAGCATATCCTCTCCCAAACCACGCAGTTTTAACGTTAGAACTCTGCTTTAGTTGCAGGGGGAACACAAGCATCTTTTCTCCCACTGTGTACACAATGGGCCCTTCCCCTAATGAACTTGTTCTATAAGAATGGTTTCCCGCGTGGAGCGAACTGCCTCAGCCATCGCAGGCACTACTGTGGTCTCTAAGGATTTCCTCTCTGAAAACACGGCACTTTTACCCGAAGAACTCTGCTTTAGTTGCAGGTGGAACACAAGCTGCATTTGTCCCACACTTTATACAAAGGGCCCTTCCCCGAATGAATCTTCAATATGCAGGTTGTCCTACGAGCAGCGAACTGCCTCAATGAAGGCAGGCTCTCGTAAGGACTGTAAGCATTTCCTCTCCCAAAACACGCAGTTTTACCCGAAGAACTCTGCTTTAGTTGCAGGTGGAACACAAGCAGCATTTCTCCCACAGTGTACCCAATGAGCCTTTGCCCGAAAGAATATCTATACTCAAGGGGTCCCGCGTGGAGTGAAATGCCTAAAGCAAGCAGGCTCTAGTGAGGCCTCTAAGCATTTCCTCTCCAAAAACATGGCAGTTTTACCCAAGAAACTCTGCGTTAGTTGCAGGTGGAACACAAGCAGCATTTCTCCCACTGTGTACTCTTTGGGCTCTTACACGAATGAACTATTTTATGCAGGGATTCCCACGTGGAGCGAACTGCCTCGACCATGGCAGGCTGTAGCGAGGACTGTAAGCATATCCTCTCCCAAGCCTCGCAGTTTTAATGCTAGAAGTCTGCTTTACTTGCAGGCGTAACACAAGCAGCTTTTCTCCCACTGTGTACTCTTTGGGCTCTTCCACGAATGAACTTCTATATGCAGGGTTTCCGACGTGGAGCGAACTGCCTCAACCAAGGCAGGCTGTAGCGAGGACTGTAAGCATTTCCTCTTCCAAAACACGGCAGTTTTACCAAAGAATTCTGCTTTAGTTGCAGGTGGAACACAAGCAGCATTTCTCCCACTGTGTACTCTTTGGGCTCTTCCACGAATGAACTTCTTTATGCAGGGATTCCCACGTGGAGCGAACTGCCTCAACCAAGGCAGGCTGTAGCGAAGACTGTAAGCATTTCCTCTCCCAAAACACGCAGTTTTACACGAAGAACTCTGCTTTACTTGCAGGGGGAACACCATCAGCTTTCCTCCCACAGTGTACACAATGGGCACTTCCCCTAATGATCTTGTTCTAAAAGAATGGTTTCCAGCGTGGACCGAACTGCCTCAACCATGGCAGGCTCTCCTGTGGTCTCTAAGGATTTCCCCTCTGAAAACACGGCACTTTTACCCGAAGAACTCTGCTTTAGTTGCAGGTGGAACACAAGCTGCATTTGTCCCACACTTTATACAAAGGGCCCTTCCCCGAAGGAGTCTACAGGGTGTATGCAGGTTGTCCCACGTGCAGTGAACTGCCTCAACGAAGGGAGGCTCTCGTACGGACTGTAAGCATTTCCTCTCCCAATACACGCAGTTTTACCCAAAAAATCCTGCTTTAGTTGCAGGTGGATCACAAGCAGCTTTTCTCCCACAGTGTACCCAATGAGCCTTTGCCCGTAAGAATATCTATACTCAAGGGGTCCCGCGTGGAGTGAAATGCCTAAAGCAAGCAGGCTCTAGTGAGGCCTCTAAGCATTTCCTCTCCAAAAACACGGCAGTTTTACCCAAGAAACTCTGCGTTAGTTGCAGGTGGAACACAAGCAGCATTTCTCCCACTGTGTACTCTTTGGGCTCTTACACGAATGAACTTCTTTATGCAGGGATTCCCACGAGGAGCGAACTGCCTCCACCATGGCAGGCTGTAGCGAGGACTGTAAGCATATCCTCTCCCAAACCACGCAGTTTTACCAAAGAATTCTGCTTTAGTTGCAGGTGGAACACAAGCAGCATTTATCCCACTGTGTACTCTTGGGTTCTTCCACGAATGAACTATTTTATGCAGGGATTCCCACGTGGAGCGAACTGCCTCCACCATGGCAGGCTGTAGCGAGGACTGTAAGCATATGCTCTCCCAAGCCTCGCAGTTTTAATGCTAGAAGTCTGCTTTACTTGCAGGCGTAACACAAGCAGCTTTTCTCCCACTGTGTACTCTTTGGGCTCTTCCACGAATGAACTTCTATATGCAGGGTTTCCGACGTGGAGCGAACTGCCTCAACCAAGGCAGGCTGTAGCGAGGACTGTAAGCATTTCCTCTTCCAAAACACGGCAGTTTTACCAAAGAATTCTGCTTTACTTGCAGGTGGAACACAAGCAGCATTTCTCCCACTGTGTACACTTTGGGCTCTTCCAAGAATGAACTTCTTTATGCAGGGATTCCCACGTGAAACGAACTGCCTCAACCAAGGCAGGCTGTAGCGAAGACTGTAAGCATTTCCTCTCCCAAAACACGCAGTTTTACACGAAGAACTCTGCTTTAGTTGCAGGGGGAACACCATAAGCTTTCCTCCCACAGTGTACACAATGGGCACTTCCCCTAATGATCTTGTTCTAAAAGAATGGTTTCCAGCGTGGACCGAACTGCCTCAACCATGGCAGGCTCTCCTGTGGTCTCTAAGGATTTCCCCTCTGAAAACACGGCACTTTTACCCGAAGAACTCTGCTTTAGTTTCAGGTGGAACACAAGCTGCATTTGTCCCACACTTTATACAAAGGGCCCTTCCCCGAAGGAGTCAACAGGGTGTATGCAGGGTGTCCCACGTGCAGTGAACTGCCTCAACGAAGGGAGGCTCTCGTAAGGACTGTAAGCATTTCCTCTCCCAATACACGCAGTTTTACCCAAAAAATTCTGCTTTAGTTGCAGGTGGAACACAAGCAGCTTTTCTCCCACAGTGTACCCAATGAGCCTTTGCCCGAAAGAATATCTATACTCAAGGGGTCCCGCGTGGAGTGAAATGCCTAAAGCAAGCAGGCTCTAGTGAGGCCTCTAAGCATTTCCTCTCCAAAAACACGGCAGTTTTACCCAAGAAACTCTGCGTTAGTTGCAGGTGGAACACAAGCAGCATTTCTCCCACTCTGTACTCTTTGGGCTCTTACACGAATGAACTTCTTTATGCAGGGATTCCCACGAGGAGCGAACTGCCTCCACCATGGCAGGCTGTAGCGAGGACTGTAAGCATATCCTCTCCCAAACCACGCAGTTTTACCAAAGAATTCTGTTTTAGTTGCAGGTGGAACACAAGCAGCATTTATCCCACTGTGTACTCTTGGGTTCTTCCACGAATGAACTATTTTATGCAGGGATTCCCACGTGGAGCGAACTGCCTCCACCATGGCAGGCTGTAGCGAGGACTGTAAGCATATGCTCTCCCAAGCCTCGCAGTTTTAATGCTAGAAGTCTGCTTTACTTGCAGGCGTAACACAAGCAGCTTTTCTCCCACTGTGTACTCTTTGGGCTCTTCCACGAATGAACTTCTATATGCAGGGTTTCCGACGTGGAGCGAACTGCCTCAACCAAGGCAGGCTGTAGCGAGGACTGTAAGCATTTCCTCTTCCAAAACACGGCAGTTTTACCAAAGAATTCTGCTTTACTTGCAGGTGGAACACAAGCAGCATTTCTCCCACTGTGTACTCTTTGGGCTCTTCCACGAATGAACTTCTTTATGCAGGGATTCCCACGTGGAGCGAACTGCCTCAACCAAGGCAGGCTGTAGCGAATACTGTAAGCATTTCCTCTCCCAAAACACGCAGTTTTACACGAATAACTCTGCTTTAGTTGCAGGGGGAACACCATAAGCTTTCCTCCCACAGTGTACACAATGGGCACTTCCCCTAATGAACTTGTTCTAAAAGAATGGTTTCCAGCGTGGACCGAACTGCCTCAACCATGGCAGGCTCTCCTGTGGTCTCTAAGGATTTCCCCTCTGAAAACACGGCACTTTTACCCGAAGAACTCTGCTTTAGTTTCAGGTGGAACACAAGCTGCATTTGTCCCACACTTTATACAAAGGGCCCTTCCCCGAAGGAGTCTACAGGGTGTATGCAGGGTGTCCCACGTGCAGTGAACTGCCTCAACGAAGGGAGGCTCTCGTAAGGACTGTAAGCATTTCCTCTCCCAATACACGCAGTTTTACCCAAAAAATTCTGCTTTAGTTGCAGGTGGAACACAAGCAGCTTTTCTCCCACAGTGTACCCAATGAGCCTTTGCCCGAAAGAATATCTATACTCAAGGGGTCCCGCGTGGAGTGAAATGCCTAAAGCAAGCAGGCTCTAGTGAGGCCTCTAAGCATTTCCTCTCCAAAAACACGGCAGTTTTACCCAAGAAACTCTGCGTTAGTTGCAGGTGGAACACAAGCAGCATTTCTCCCACTGTGTACTCTTTAGGCTCTTACACGAATGAACTTCTTTATGCAGGGATTCCCACGAGGTGCGAACTGCCTCCACCATGGCAGGCTGTAGCGAGGACTGTAAGCATATCCTCTCCCAAACCACGCAGTTTTACCAAAGAATTCTGCTTTAGTTGCAGGTGGAACACAAGCAGCATTTATCCCACTGTGTACTCTTGGGTTCTTCCACGAATGAACTATTTTATGCAGGGATTCCCACGTGGAGCGAACTGCCTCCACCATGGCAGGCTGTAGCGAGGACTGTAAGCATATCCTCTCCCAAGCCTCGCAGTTTTAATGCTAGAAGTCTGCTTTACTTGCAGGCGTAACACAAGCAGCTTTTCTCCCACTGTGTACTCTTTGGGCTCTTCCACGAATGAACTTCTATATGCAGGGTTTCCGACGTGGAGCGAACTGCCTCAACCAAGGCAGGCTGTAGCGAGGACTGTAAGAATTTCCTCTTCCAAAACACGGCAGTTTTACCAAAGAATTCTGCTTTACTTGCAGGTGGAACACAAGCAGCATTTCTCCCACTGTGTACTCTTTGGGCTCTTCCACGAATGAACTTCTTTATGCAGGGATTCTCACGTGGAGCGAACTGCCTCAACCAAGGCAGGCTGTAGCGAAGACTGTAAGCATTTCCTCTCCCAAAACACGCAGTTTTACACGAATAACTCTGCTTTAGTTGCAGGGGGAACACCATAAGCTTTCCTCCCACAGTGTACACAATGGGCACTTCCCCTAATGATCTTGTTCTAAAAGAATGGTTTCCAGCGTGGACCGAACTGCCTCAACCATGGCAGGCTCTCCTGTGGTCTCTAAGGATTTCCCCTCTGAAAACACGGCACTTTTACCCGAAGAACTCTGCTTTAGTTGCAGGTGGAACACAAGCTGCATTTGTCCCACACTTCATACAAAGGGCCCTTCCCCGAAGGAGTCTACAGGGTGTATGCAGGGTGTCCCACGTGCAGTGAACTGCCTCAACGAAGGTAGGCTCTCGTAAGGACTGTAAGCATTTCCTCTCCCAATACACGCAGTTTTACCCAAAAAATTCTGCTTTAGTTGCAGGTGGAACACAAGCAGCTTTTCTCCCACAGTGTACCCAATGAGCCTTTGCCCGAAAGAATATCTATACTCAAGGGGTCCCGCGTGGAGTGAAATGCCTAAAGCAAGCAGGCTCTAGTGAGGCCTCTAAGCATTTCCTCTCCAAAAACACGGCAGTTTTACCCAAGAAACTCTGCGTTAGTTGCAGGTGGAACACAAGCAGCATTTCTCCCACTCTGTACTCTTTGGGCTCTTACACGAATGAACTTCTTTATGCAGGGATTCCCACGAGGAGCGAACTGCCTCCACCATGGCAGGCTGTAGCGAGGACTGTAAGCATATCCTCTCCCAAACCACGCAGTTTTACCAAAGAATTCTGTTTTAGTTGCAGGTGGAACACAAGCAGCATTTATCCCACTGTGTACTCTTGGGTTCTTCCACGAATGAACTATTTTATGCAGGGATTCCCACGTGGAGCGAACTGCCTCCACCATGGCAGGCTGTAGCGAGGACTGTAAGCATATGCTCTCCCAAGCCTCGCAGTTTTAATGCTAGAAGTCTGCTTTACTTGCAGGCGTAACACAAGCAGCTTTTCTCCCACTGTGTACTCTTTGGGCTCTTCCACGAATGAACTTCTATATGCAGGGTTTCCGACGTGGAGCGAACTGCCTCAACCAAGGCAGGCTGTAGCGAGGACTGTAAGCATTTCCTCTTCCAAAACACGGCAGTTTTACCAAAGAATTCTGCTTTACTTGCAGGTGGAACACAAGCAGCATTTCTCCCACTGTGTACTCTTTGGGCTCTTCCACGAATGAACTTCTTTATGCAGGGATTCCCACGTGGAGCGAACTGCCTCAACCAAGGCAGGCTGTAGCGAAGACTGTAAGCATTTCCTCTCCCAAAACACGCAGTTTTACACGAATAACTCTGCTTTAGTTGCAGGGGGAACACCATAAGCTTTCCTCCCACAGTGTACACAATGGGCACTTCCCCTAATGAACTTGTTCTAAAAGAATGGTTTCCAGCGTGGACCGAACTGCCTCAACCATGGCAGGCTCTCCTGTGGTCTCTAAGGATTTCCCCTCTGAAAACACGGCACTTTTACCCGAAGAACTCTGCTTTAGTTTCAGGTGGAACACAAGCTGCATTTGTCCCACACTTTATACAAAGGGCCCTTCCCCGAAGGAGTCTACAGGGTGTATGCAGGGTGTCCCACGTGCAGTGAACTGCCTCAACGAAGGGAGGCTCTCGTAAGGACTGTAAGCATTTCCTCTCCCAATACACGCAGTTTTACCCAAAAAATTCTGCTTTAGTTGCAGGTGGAACACAAGCAGCTTTTCTCCCACAGTGTACCCAATGAGCCTTTGCCCGAAAGAATATCTATACTCAAGGGGTCCCGCGTGGAGTGAAATGCCTAAAGCAAGCAGGCTCTAGTGAGGCCTCTAAGCATTTCCTCTCCAAAAACACGGCAGTTTTACCCAAGAAACTCTGCGTTAGTTGCAGGTGGAACACAAGCAGCATTTCTCCCACTGTGTACTCTTTGGGCTCTTACACGAATGAACTTCTTTATGCAGGGATTCCCACGAGGTGCGAACTGCCTCCACCATGGCAGGCTGTAGCGAGGACTGTAAGCATATCCTCTCCCAAACCACGCAGTTTTACCAAAGAATTCTGCTTTAGTTGCAGGTGGAACACAAGCAGCATTTATCCCACTGTGTACTCTTGGGTTCTTCCACGAATGAACTATTTTATGCAGGGATTCCCACGTGGAGCGAACTGCCTCCACCATGGCAGGCTGTAGCGAGGACTGTAAGCATATCCTCTCCCAAGCCTCGCAGTTTTAATGCTAGAAGTCTGCTTTACTTGCAGGCGTAACACAAGCAGCTTTTCTCCCACTGTGTACTCTTTGGGCTCTTCCACGAATGAACTTCTATATGCAGGGTTTCCGACGTGGAGCGAACTGCCTCAACCAAGGCAGGCTGTAGCGAGGACTGTAAGAATTTCCTCTTCCAAAACACGGCAGTTTTACCAAAGAATTCTGCTTTACTTGCAGGTGGAACACAAGCAGCATTTCTCCCACTGTGTACTCTTTGGGCTCTTCCACGAATGAACTTCTTTATGCAGGGATTCTCACGTGGAGCGAACTGCCTCAACCAAGGCAGGCTGTAGCGAATACTGTAAGCATTTCCTCTCCCAAAACACGCAGTTTTACACGAATAACTCTGCTTTAGTTGCAGGGGGAACACCATAAGCTTTCCTCCCACAGTGTACACAATGGGCACTTCCCCTAATGAACTTGTTCTAAAAGAATGGTTTCCAGCGTGGACCGAACTGCCTCAACCATGGCAGGCTCTCCTGTGGTCTCTAAGGATTTCCTCTCTGAAAACACGGCACTTTTACCCGAAGAACTCTGCTTTAGTTGCAGGTGGAACACAAGCTGCATTTGTCCCACACTTCATACAAAGGGCCCTTCCCCGAAGGAGTCTACAGGGTGTATGCAGGGTGTCCCACGTGCAGTGAACTGCCTCAACGAAGGGAGGCTCTCGTAAGGACTGTAAGAATTTCCTCTCCCAATACACGCAGTTTTACCCAAAAAATTCTGCTTTAGTTGCAGGTGGAACACAAGCAGCATTTCTCCCACTGTGTACTCTTGGGTTCTTCCACGAATGAACTTCTTTATGCAGGGATTCCCACGTGGAGCGAACTGCCTCAACCATGGCAGGCTGTAGCGAGGACTGCAAGCATATCCTCTCCCAAACCAGGCAGTTTTACCCGAAGAACTCTGCTTTAGTTGCAGGTGGAACACAAGCAGCATTTCTCCCACTGTGTACTCTTTGGGCTCTTACACGAATGAACTTCTTTATGCAGGGATTCCCACGAGGAGCGAACTGCCTCCACCATGGCAGGCTGTAGCGAGGACTGTAAGCATATCCTCTCCCAAACCACGCAGTTTTAACGCTAGAACTCTGCTTTAGTTGCAGGTGGAACACAAGCAGCATTTCTCCCACTGTGTACTCTTTGGTCTCTTCACGAATGAACTTGTATATGCAGGGTTTCCCACGTGGAGCGAACTGCCTCAACCATGGCAGGCTGTAGCGAGGACTGTAAGCATATCCTCTCCCAAGCCTCGCAGTTTTAATGCTAGAAGTCTGCTTTACTTGCAGGCGTAACACAAGCAGCTTTTCTCCCACTGGGTACTCTTTGGGCTCTTCCACGAATGAACTTCTATATGCAGGGTTTCCGACGTGGAGCGAACTGCCTCAACCAAGGCAGGCTGTAGCGAGGACTGTAAGCATTTCCTCTTCCAAAACACGGCAGTTTTACCAAAGAATTCTGCTTTAGTTGCAGGTGGAACACAAGCAGCATTTCTCCCACTGTGTACTCTTGGGTTCTTCCACGAATGAACTTCTTTATGCAGGGATTCCCACGTGGAGCGAACTGCCTCAACCAAGGCAGGCTGTAGCGAGGACTGCAAGCATATCCTCTCCCAAACCAGGCAGTTTTACCCGAAGAACTCTGCTTTAGTTGCAGGTGGAACACAAGCAGCATTTCTCCCACTGTGTACTATTTGGGCTCTTACACGAATGAACTTCTTTATGCAGGGATTCCCACGAGGAGCGAACTGCCTCCACTATGGAAGGCTGTAGCGAGGACTGTAAGCATATCCTCTCCCAAACCACGCAGTTTTAACGCTAGAACTCTGCTTTAGTTGCAGGTGGAACACAAGCAGCATTTCTCCCACTGTGTACTCTTTGGTCTCTTCACGAATGAACTTGTATATGCAGGGTTTCCCACGTGGAGCGAACTGCCTCAACCATGGCAGGCTGTAGCTAGGACTGTAAGCATATCCTCTCCCAAGCCTCGCAGTTTTAATGCTAGAAGTCTGCTTTACTTGCAGGCCTAACACAAGCAGCTTTTCTCCCACTGTGTACTCTTTGGGCTCTTCCACGAATGAACTTCTATATGCAGGGTTTCCGATGTGGAGCGAACTGCCTCAACCAAGGCAGGCTGTAGCGAGGACTGTAAGCATTTCCTCTTCCAAAACACGGCAGTTTTACCAAAGAATTCTGCTTTAGTTGCAGGTGGAACACAAGCAGCATTTCTCCCACTGTGTACTCTTTGGGCTCTTCCACGAATGAACTTCTTTATGCAGGGATTCTCACGTGGAGCGAACTGCCTCAACCAAGGCAGGCTGTAGCGAAGACTGTAAGCATTTCCTCTCCCAAAACACGCAGTTTTACACGAATAACTCTGCTTTAGTTGCAGGGGGAACACCATAAGCTTTCCTCCCACAGTGTACACAATGGGCACTTCCCCTAATGATCTTGTTCTAAAAGAATGGTTTCCAGCGTGGACCGAACTGCCTCAACCATGGCAGGCTCTCCTGTGGTCTCTAAGGATTTCCCCTCTGAAAACACGGCACTTTTACCCGAAGAACTCTGCTTTAGTTTCAGGTGGAACACAAGCTGCATTTGTCCCACACTTTATACAAAGGGCCCTTCCCCGAAGGAGTCAACAGGGTGTATGCAGGGTGTCCCACGTGCAGTGAACTGCCTCAACGAAGGGAGGCTCTCGTAAGGACTGTAAGCATTTCCTCTCCCAATACACGCAGTTTTACCCAAAAAATTCTGCTTTAGTTGCAGGTGGAACACAAGCAGCTTTTCTCCCACAGTGTACCCAATGAGCCTTTGCCCGAAAGAATATCTATACTCAAGGGGTCCCGCGTGGAGTGAAATGCCTAAAGCAAGCAGGCTCTAGTGAGGCCTCTAAGCATTTCCTCTCCAAAAACACGGCAGTTTTACCCAAGAAACTCTGCGTTAGTTGCAGGTGGAACACAAGCAGCATTTCTCCCACTCTGTACTCTTTGGGCTCTTACACGAATGAACTTCTTTATGCAGGGATTCCCACGAGGAGCGAACTGCCTCCACCATGGCAGGCTGTAGCGAGGACTGTAAGCATATCCTCTCCCAAACCACGCAGTTTTACCAAAGAATTCTGTTTTAGTTGCAGGTGGAACACAAGCAGCATTTATCCCACTGTGTACTCTTGGGTTCTTCCACGAATGAACTATTTTATGCAGGGATTCCCACGTGGAGCGAACTGCCTCCACCATGGCAGGCTGTAGCGAGGACTGTAAGCATATGCTCTCCCAAGCCTCGCAGTTTTAATGCTAGAAGTCTGCTTTACTTGCAGGCGTAACACAAGCAGCTTTTCTCCCACTGTGTACTCTTTGGGCTCTTCCACGAATGAACTTCTATATGCAGGGTTTCCGACGTGGAGCGAACTGCCTCAACCAAGGCAGGCTGTAGCGAGGACTGTAAGCATTTCCTCTTCCAAAACACGGCAGTTTTACCAAAGAATTCTGCTTTACTTGCAGGTGGAACACAAGCAGCATTTCTCCCACTGTGTACTCTTTGGGCTCTTCCACGAATGAACTTCTTTATGCAGGGATTCCCACGTGGAGCGAACTGCCTCAACCAAGGCAGGCTGTAGCGAAGACTGTAAGCATTTCCTCTCCCAAAACACGCAGTTTTACACGAATAACTCTGCTTTAGTTGCAGGGGGAACACCATAAGCTTTCCTCCCACAGTGTACACAATGGGCACTTCCCCTAATGAACTTGTTCTAAAAGAATGGTTTCCAGCGTGGACCGAACTGCCTCAACCATGGCAGGCTCTCCTGTGGTCTCTAAGGATTTCCCCTCTGAAAACACGGCACTTTTACCCGAAGAACTCTGCTTTAGTTTCAGGTGGAACACAAGCTGCATTTGTCCCACACTTTATACAAAGGGCCCTTCCCCGAAGGAGTCTACAGGGTGTATGCAGGGTGTCCCACGTGCAGTGAACTGCCTCAACGAAGGGAGGCTCTCGTAAGGACTGTAAGCATTTCCTCTCCCAATACACGCAGTTTTACCCAAAAAATTCTGCTTTAGTTGCAGGTGGAACACAAGCAGCTTTTCTCCCACAGTGTACCCAATGAGCCTTTGCCCGAAAGAATATCTATACTCAAGGGGTCCCGCGTGGAGTGAAATGCCTAAAGCAAGCAGGCTCTAGTGAGGCCTCTAAGCATTTCCTCTCCAAAAACACGGCAGTTTTACCCAAGAAACTCTGCGTTAGTTGCAGGTGGAACACAAGCAGCATTTCTCCCACTGTGTACTCTTTGGGCTCTTACACGAATGAACTTCTTTATGCAGGGATTCCCACGAGGTGCGAACTGCCTCCACCATGGCAGGCTGTAGCGAGGACTGTAAGCATATCCTCTCCCAAACCACGCAGTTTTACCAAAGAATTCTGCTTTAGTTGCAGGTGGAACACAAGCAGCATTTATCCCACTGTGTACTCTTGGGTTCTTCCACGAATGAACTATTTTATGCAGGGATTCCCACGTGGAGCGAACTGCCTCCACCATGGCAGGCTGTAGCGAGGACTGTAAGCATATCCTCTCCCAAGCCTCGCAGTTTTAATGCTAGAAGTCTGCTTTACTTGCAGGCGTAACACAAGCAGCTTTTCTCCCACTGTGTACTCTTTGGGCTCTTCCACGAATGAACTTCTATATGCAGGGTTTCCGACGTGGAGCGAACTGCCTCAACCAAGGCAGGCTGTAGCGAGGACTGTAAGAATTTCCTCTTCCAAAACACGGCAGTTTTACCAAAGAATTCTGCTTTACTTGCAGGTGGAACACAAGCAGCATTTCTCCCACTGTGTACTCTTTGGGCTCTTCCACGAATGAACTTCTTTATGCAGGGATTCTCACGTGGAGCGAACTGCCTCAACCAAGGCAGGCTGTAGCGAATACTGTAAGCATTTCCTCTCCCAAAACACGCAGTTTTACACGAATAACTCTGCTTTAGTTGCAGGGGGAACACCATAAGCTTTCCTCCCACAGTGTACACAATGGGCACTTCCCCTAATGAACTTGTTCTAAAAGAATGGTTTCCAGCGTGGACCGAACTGCCTCAACCATGGCAGGCTCTCCTGTGGTCTCTAAGGATTTCCTCTCTGAAAACGCGGCACTTTTACCCGAAGAACTCTGCTTTAGTTGCAGGTGGAACACAAGCTGCATTTGTCCCACACTTCATACAAAGGGCCCTTCCCCGAAGGAGTCTACAGGGTGTATGCAGGGTGTCCCACGTGCAGTGAACTGCCTCAACGAAGGGAGGCTCTCGTAAGGACTGTAAGCATTGCCTCTCCCAATACACGCAGTTTTACCCAAAAAATTCTGCTTTAGTTGCAGGTGGAACACAAGCAGCATTTCTCCCACTGTGTACTCTTGGGTTCTTCCACGAATGAACTTCTTTATGCAGGGATTCCCACGTGGAGCGAACTGCCTCAACCATGGCAGGCTGTAGCGAGGACTGCAAGCATATCCTCTCCCAAACCAGGCAGTTTTACCCGAAGAACTCTGCTTTAGTTGCAGGTGGAACACAAGCAGCATTTCTCCCACTGTGTACTCTTTGGGCTCTTACACGAATGAACTTCTTTATGCAGGGATTCCCACGAGGAGCGAACTGCCTCCACCATGGCAGGCTGTAGCGAGGACTGTAAGCATATCCTCTCCCAAACCACGCAGTTTTAACGCTAGAACTCTGCTTTAGTTGCAGGTGGAACACAAGCAGCATTTCTCCCACTGTGTACTCTTTGGTCTCTTCACGAATGAACTTGTATATGCAGGGTTTCCCACGTGGAGCGAACTGCCTCAACCATGGCAGGCTGTAGCGAGGACTGTAAGCATATCCTCTCCCAAGCCTCGCAGTTTTAATGCTAGAAGTCTGCTTTACTTGCAGGCGTAACACAAGCAGCTTTTCTCCCACTGGGTACTCTTTGGGCTCTTCCACGAATGAACTTCTATATGCAGGGTTTCCGACGTGGAGCGAACTGCCTCAACCAAGGCAGGCTGTAGCGAGGACTGTAAGCATTTCCTCTTCCAAAACACGGCAGTTTTACCAAAGAATTCTGCTTTAGTTGCAGGTGGAACACAAGCAGCATTTCTCCCACTGTGTACTCTTGGGTTCTTCCACGAATGAACTTCTTTATGCAGGGATTCCCACGTGGAGCGAACTGCCTCAACCAAGGCAGGCTGTAGCGAGGACTGCAAGCATATCCTCTCCAAAACCAGGCAGTTTTACCCGAAGAACTCTGCTTTAGTTGCAGGTGGAACACAAGCAGCATTTCTCCCACTGTGTACTATTTGGGCTCTTACACGAATGAACTTCTTTATGCAGGGATTCCCACGAGGAGCGAACTGCCTCCACTATGGAAGGCTGTAGCGAGGACTGTAAGCATATCCTCTCCCAAACCACGCAGTTTTAACGCTAGAACTCTGCTTTAGTTGCAGGTGGAACACAAGCAGCATTTCTCCCACTGTGTACTCTTTGGTCTCTTCACGAATGAACTTGTATATGCAGGGTTTCCCACGTGGAGCGAACTGCCTCAACCATGGCAGGCTGTAGCTAGGACTGTAAGCATATCCTCTCCCAAGCCTCGCAGTTTTAATGCTAGAAGTCTGCTTTACTTGCAGGCCTAACACAAGCAGCTTTTCTCCCACTGTGTACTCTTTGGGCTCTTCCACGAATGAACTTCTATATGCAGGGTTTCCGATGTGGAGCGAACTGCCTCAACCAAGGCAGGCTGTAGCGAGGACTGTAAGCATTTCCTCTTCCAAAACACGGCAGTTTTACCAAAGAATTCTGCTTTAGTTGCAGGTGGAACACAAGCAGCATTTCTCCCACTGTGTACTCTTTGGGCTCTTCCACGAATGAACTTCTTTATGCAGGGATTCTCACGTGGAGCGAACTGCCTCAACCAAGGCAGGCTGTAGCGAAGACTGTAAGCATTTCCTCTCCCAAAACACGCAGTTTTACACGAATAACTCTGCTTTAGTTGCAGGGGGAACACCATAAGCTTTCCTCCCACAGTGTACACAATGGGCACTTCCCCTAATGATCTTGTTCTAAAAGAATGGTTTCCAGCGTGGACCGAACTGCCTCAACCATGGCAGGCTCTCCTGTGGTCTCTAAGGATTTCCCCTCTGAAAACACGGCACTTTTACCCGAAGAACTCTGCTTTAGTTTCAGGTGGAACACAAGCTGCATTTGTCCCACACTTTATACAAAGGGCCCTTCCCCGAAGGAGTCAACAGGGTGTATGCAGGGTGTCCCACGTGCAGTGAACTGCCTCAACGAAGGGAGGCTCTCGTAAGGACTGTAAGCATTTCCTCTCCCAATACACGCAGTTTTACCCAAAAAATTCTGCTTTAGTTGCAGGTGGAACACAAGCAGCTTTTCTCCCACAGTGTACCCAATGAGCCTTTGCCCGAAAGAATATCTATACTCAAGGGGTCCCGCGTGGAGTGAAATGCCTAAAGCAAGCAGGCTCTAGTGAGGCCTCTAAGCATTTCCTCTCCAAAAACACGGCAGTTTTACCCAAGAAACTCTGCGTTAGTTGCAGGTGGAACACAAGCAGCATTTCTCCCACTCTGTACTCTTTGGGCTCTTACACGAATGAACTTCTTTATGCAGGGATTCCCACGAGGAGCGAACTGCCTCCACCATGGCAGGCTGTAGCGAGGACTGTAAGCATATCCTCTCCCAAACCACGCAGTTTTACCAAAGAATTCTGTTTTAGTTGCAGGTGGAACACAAGCAGCATTTATCCCACTGTGTACTCTTGGGTTCTTCCACGAATGAACTATTTTATGCAGGGATTCCCACGTGGAGCGAACTGCCTCCACCATGGCAGGCTGTAGCGAGGACTGTAAGCATATGCTCTCCCAAGCCTCGCAGTTTTAATGCTAGAAGTCTGCTTTACTTGCAGGCGTAACACAAGCAGCTTTTCTCCCACTGTGTACTCTTTGGGCTCTTCCACGAATGAACTTCTATATGCAGGGTTTCCGACGTGGAGCGAACTGCCTCAACCAAGGCAGGCTGTAGCGAGGACTGTAAGCATTTCCTCTTCCAAAACACGGCAGTTTTACCAAAGAATTCTGCTTTAGTTGCAGGTGGAACACAAGCAGCATTTCTCCCACTGTGTACTCTTGGGTTCTTCCACGAATGAACTTCTTTATGCAGGGATTCCCACGTGGAGCGAACTGCCTCAACCATGGCAGGCTGTAGCGAGGACTGCAAGCATATCCTCTCCCAAACCAGGCAGTTTTACCCGAAGAACTCTGCTTTAGTTGCAGGTGGAACACAAGCAGCATTTCTCCCACTGTGTACTCTTTGGGCTCTTACACGAATGAACTTCTTTATGCAGGGATTCCCACGAGGAGCGAACTGCCTCCACCATGGCAGGCTGTAGCGAGGACTGTAAGCATATCCTCTCCCAAACCACGCAGTTTTAACGCTAGAACTCTGCTTTAGTTGCAGGTGGAACACAAGCAGCATTTCTCCCACTGTGTACTCTTTGGTCTCTTCACGAATGAACTTGTATATGCAGGGTTTCCCACGTGGAGCGAACTGCCTCAACCATGGCAGGCTGTAGCGAGGACTGTAAGCATATCCTCTCCCAAGCCTCGCAGTTTTAATGCTAGAAGTCTGCTTTACTTGCAGGCGTAACACAAGCAGCTTTTCTCCCACTGTGTACTCTTTGGGCTCTTCCACGAATGAACTTCTATATGCAGGGTTTCCGACGTGGAGCGAACTGCCTCAACCAAGGCAGGCTGTAGCGAGGACTGTAAGCATTTCCTCTTCCAAAACACGGCAGTTTTACCAAAGAATTCTGCTTTAGTTGCAGGTGGAACACAAGCAGCATTTCTCCCACTGTGTACTCTTGGGTTCTTCCACGAATGAACTTCTTTATGCAGGGATTCCCACGTGGAGCGAACTGCCTCAACCAAGGCAGGCTGTAGCGAGGACTGCAAGCATATCCTCTCCCAAACCAGGCAGTTTTACCCGAAGAACTCTGCTTTAGTTGCAGGTGGAACACAAGCAGCATTTCTCCCACTGTGTACTATTTGGGCTCTTACACGAATGAACTTCTTTATGCAGGGATTCCCACGAGGAGCGAACTGCCTCCACCATGGAAGGCTGTAGCGAGGACTGTAAGCATATCCTCTCCCAAACCACGCAGTTTTAACGCTAGAACTCTGCTTTAGTTGCAGGTGGAACACAAGCAGCATTTCTCCCACTGTGTACTCTTTGGTCTCTTCACGAATGAACTTGTATATGCAGGGTTTCCCACGTGGAGCGAACTGCCTCAACCATGGCAGGCTGTAGCTAGGACTGTAAGCATATCCTCTCCCAAGCCTCGCAGTTTTAATGCTAGAAGTCTGCTTTACTTGCAGGCCTAACACAAGCAGCTTTTCTCCCACTGTGTACTCTTTGGGCTCTTCCACGAATGAACTTCTATATGCAGGGTTTCCGACGTGGAGCGAACTGCCTCAACCAAGGCAGGCTGTAGCGAGGACTGTAAGCATTTCCCCTTCCAAAACACGGCAGTTTTACCAAAGAATTCTGCTTTAGTTGCAGGTGGAACACAAGCAGCATTTCTCCCACTGTGTACTCTTTGGGCTCTTCCACGAATGAACTTCTTTATGCAGGGATTCCCACGTGGAGCGAACTGCCTCAACCAAGGCAGGCTGTAACGAAGACTGTAAGCATTTCCTCTCCCAAAACACGCAGTTTTACACGAAGAACTCTGCTTTACTTGCAGGTGGAACACCATCAGCTTTCCTCCCACAGTGTACACAATGGGCACTTCCCCTAATGAACTTGTTCTAAAAGAATGGTTTCCAGCGTGGACCGAACTGCCTCAACCATGGCAGGCTCTCCTGTGGTCTCTAAGGATTTCCTCTCTGAAAACACGGCACTTTTACCCGAAGAACTCTGCTTTAGTTGCAGGTGGAACACAAGCTGCATTTGTCCCACACTTTATACAAAGGGCCCTTCCCCGAAGGAGTCTACAGGGTGTATGCAGGGTGTCCCACGTGCAGTGAACTGCCTCAACGAAGGGAGGCTCTCGTAAGGACTGTAAGCATTTCCTCTCCCAATACACGCAGTTTTACCCAAAGAATTCTGCTTTAGTTGCAGGTGGAACACAAGCAGCTTTTCTCCCACAGTGTACCCAATGAGCCTTTGCCCGAAAGAATATCTATACTCAAGGGGTCCCGCGTGGAGTGAAATGCCTAAAGCAAGCAGGCTCTAGTGAAGCCTCTAAACATTTCCTCTCCAAAAACACGGCAGTTTTACCCAAGAAACTCTGCGTTAGTTGCAGGTGGAACACAAGCATCATTACTCCCAGGGTGTAATCTTTGGGCTCTTCCACGAATGAATTTCTTTATGCAGGGATTCCCACGTGGATCGAACTGCCTCAACCGTGGCAGGCTGTAGCGAGGATTCTAAGAATATCCTATCCCAAAACACACAGGTTTAACGGTAGAACTCTGCTTTAGTTGCAGAGGTAAGACAAGCAGCTTTTCTCCCACTGTGTACTCTTTGGGCTCTTCCACGAATGAACTTCTATATGCAGGGTTTCCGACGTGGAGCGAACTGCCTCAACCAAGGCAGGCTGTAGCGAGGACTGTAAGCATTTCCTCTTCCAAAACACGGCAGTTTTACCAAAGAATTCTGCTTTAGTTGCAGGTGGCATACAAGCAGCATTACTCCCACTGTGTACTCTTTGGGCTCTTACACGAATGAACTTCTTTATGCAGGGATTCCCACGAGGAGCGAACTGCCTCCACCACGGCAGGTTGTAGCGAGGACTGTAAGCATATCCTCTACCAAATCACGCAGGTTTACTCGAAGAACTCTGCTTTAGTTGCAGGGGGAACACAAGCATCTTTTCTCCCACAGTGTACAAAATGCGCACTTCCCCTAATGAACTTGTTCTATAAGAATGGTTTCCCGCGTGGAGCGAACTGCCTCAGCCATGGCAGGCACTACTGTGGTCTCTAAGGATTTCCTCTCTGAAAACACGGCACTTTTACCCGAAGAACTCTGCTTTAGTTTCAGGTGGAACACAAGCTGCATTTGTCCCACACTTTATACAAAGGGCCCTTCCCCGAATGAATCTTCAATATGCAGGTTGTCCCACGAGCAGCGAACTGCCTCAATGAAGGCAGGCTCTCGTAAGGGCTGTAAGCATTTCCTCTCCCAAAACACGCAGTTTTACCCGAAGAACTCTGCTTTAGTTGCAGGTGGAACACAAGCAGCATTTCTCCCACTGTGTACTCTTTGGGCTCTTACACGAATGAACTTCTTTATGCAGGGATTCCCACGAGGCGCGAACTGCCTCCACCATGGCAGGCTGTAGCGAGGACTGTAAGCATATCCTCTCCCAAACCACGCAGTTTTAACGTTAGAACACTGCTTTAGTTGCAGGGGGAACACAAGCATCTTTTCTCCCACAGTGTACACAATGGGCACTTCCCCTAATGAACTTGTTCTATAAGAATGGTTTCCCGCGTGGAGCGAACTGCCTCAGCCATCGCAGGCACTACTGTGGTCTCTAAGGATTTCCTCTCTGAAAACACGGCACTTTTACCCAAAGAACTCTGCTTTAGTTGCAGGTGGAACACAAGCTGCATTTGTCCCACACTTTATACAAAGGGCCCTTCCCCGAATGAATCTTCAATATGCAGGTTGTCCTACGAGCAGCGAACTGCCTCAATGAAGGCAGGCTCTCGTAAGGACTGTAAGCATTTCCTCTCCCAAAACACGTAGTTTTACCCGAAGAACTCTGCTTTAGTTGTAGATGGAACACAAGCAGCATTTCTCCCACTGTGTACTGTTTGGGCTCTTACACGAATGAACTTCTTTATGCAGGGATTCCCACGAGGAGAGAACTGCCTCCACCATGGCAGGCTGTAGCGAGGACTGTAAGCATATCCTCTCCCAAACCACGCAGTTTTAACGCTAGAACTCTGCTTTACTTGCAGGCGTAACACAAGCAGCTTTTCTCCCACTGTGTACTCTTTGGGCTCTTCCACGAATGAACTTCTATATGCAGGGTTTCCGACGTCGAGCGAACTGCCTCAACCAAGGCAGGCTGTAGCGAGGACTGTAAGCATTTCCTCTTCTAAAACACGGCAGTTTTACCAAAGAATTCTGCTTTAGTTGCAGGTGGAACACAAGCAGCATTTCTCCCACTGTGTACTCTTGGGTTCTTCCACGAATGAACTTCTTTATTCAGGGATTCCCATGTGGAGCGAAATGCCTCAACCATGGCAGGCTGTAGCGAGGACTGTAAGCATATCCTCTCCCAAACCAGGCAGTTTTACCAGAAGAACTCTGCTTTAGTTGCAGGTTGAACACAAGCAGCATTTCTCCTACTGTGTACTCTTTGGGCTCTTACACGAATGAACTTCTTTATGCAGGGATTCCCACGAGGAGCGAACTGCCTCCACTATGGCTGGCTGTAGCGAGGACTGTAAGCATATCCTCTCCCAAACCACGCAGTTTTAACGCTAGAACTCTGCTTTAGTTGCAGGTGGAACACAAGCAGCATTTCTCCCACTGTGTACTCTTTGGTCTCTTCACGAATGAACTTGTATATGCAGGGTTTCCCACGTGGAGCGAACTGCCTCAACCATGGCAGGCTGTAGCGAGGACTGTAAGCATATCCTCTCCCAAGCCTCGCAGTTTTAATGCTAGAAGTCTGCTTTACTTGCAGGCCTAACACAAGCAGCTTTTCTCCCACTGTGTACTCTTTGGGCTCTTCCACGAATGAACTTCTATATGCAGGGTTTCCGACGTGGAGCGAACTGCCTCAACCAAGGCAGGCTGTAGCGAGGACTGTAAGCATTTCCTCTTCCAAAACACGGCAGTTTTACCAAAGAATTCTGCTTTAGTTGCAGGTGGAGCACAAGCAGCATTTCTCCCACTGTGTACTCTTTGGGCTCTTCCACGAATGAACTTCTTTATGCAGGGATTCCCACGTGGAGCGAACTGCCTCAACCAAGGCAGGCTGTAGCGAATACTGTAAGCATTTCCTCTCCCAAAACACGCAGTTTTACACGAAGAACTCTGCTTTAGTTGCAGGGGGAACACCATCAGCTTTCCTCCCACAGTGTACACAATGGGCACTTCCCCTAATGAACTTGTTCTAAAAGAATGGTTTCCAGCGTGGACCGAACTGCCTCAACCATGGCAGGCTCTCCTGTGGTCTCTAAGGATTTCCTCTCTGAAAACACGGCACTTTTACCCGAAGAACTCTGCTTTAGTTGCAGGTGGAACACAAGCTGCATTTGTCCCACACTTTATACAAAGGGCCCTTCCCCGAAGGAGTCTACAGGGTGTATGCAGGGTGTCCCACGTGCAGTGAACTGCCTCAACGAAGGGAGTCTCTCGTAAGGACTGTAAGCATTTCCTCTCCCAATACACGCAGTTTTACCCAAAGAATTCTGCTTTAGTTGCAGGTGGAACACAAGCAGCTTTTCTCCCACAGTGTACCCAATGAGCCTTTGCCCGAAAGAATATCTATACTCAAGGGGTCCCGCGTGGAGTGAAATGCCTAAAGCAAGCAGGCTCTAGTGAGGCCTCTAAGCATTTCCTCTCCAAAAACACGGCAGTTTTACCCAAGAAACTCTGCGTTAGTTGCAGGTGGAACACAAGCAGCATTACTCCCAGTGTGTAATCTTTGGGCTCTTCCACGAATGAATTTCTTTATGCAGGGATTCCCACGTGGATCGAACTGCCTCAACCGTGGCAGGCTGTAGCGAGGACTCTAAGAATATCCTATCCCAAAACACACAGGTTTAACGGTAGAACTCTGCTTTAGTTGCAGAGGTAAGACAAGCAGCTTTTCTCCCACTGTGTACTCTTTGGGCTCTTCCACGAATGAACTTCTATATGCAGGGTTTCCGACGTGGAGCGAACTGCCTCAACCAAGGCAGGCTGTAGCGAGGACTGTAAGCATTTCCTCTTCCAAAACACGGCAGTTTTACCAAAGAATTCTGCTTTAGTTGCAGGTGGCATACAAGCAGCATTACTCCCACTGTGTACTCTTTGGGCTCTTACACGAATGAACTTCTTTATGCAGGGATTCCCACGAGGAGCGAACTGCCTCCACCACGGCAGGTTGTAGCGAGGACTGTAAGCATATCCTCTACCAAATCACGCAGGTTTACCCGAAGAACTCTGCTTTAGTTGCAGGGGGAACACAAGCATCTTTTCTCCCACAGTGTACAAAATGCGCACTTCCCCTAATGAACTTGTTCTATAAGAATGGTTTCCCGCGTGGAGCGAACTGCCTCAGCCATGGCAGGCACTACTGTGGTCTCTAAGGATTTCCTCTCTGAAAACACGGCACTTTTACCCGAAGAACTCTGCTTTAGTTGCAGGTGGAACACAAGCTGCATTTGTCCCACACTTTATACAAAGGGCCCTTCCCCGAATGAATCTTCAATATGCAGATTGTCCCACGAGCAGCGAACTGCCTCAATGAAGGCAGGCTCTCGTAAGGACTGTAAGCATTTCCTCTCTCAAAACACGCAGTTTTACCCGAAGAACTCTGCTTTAGTGGCAGGTGGAACACAAGCAGCATTTCTCCCACTGTGTACTCTTTCGGCTCTTACACGAATGAACTTCTTTATGCAGGGATTCCCACGAGGAGCGAACTGCCTCCACCATGGCAGGCTGTAGCGAGGACTGTAAGCATATCCTCTCCCAAACCACGCAGTTTTAACGTTAGAACTCTGCTTTAGTTGCAGGGGGAACACAAGCATCTTTTCTCCCACAGTGTACACAATGGGCACTTCCCCTAATGAACTTGTTCTATAAGAATGGTTTCCCGCGTGGAGCGAACTGCCTCAGCCATCACAGGCACTACTGTGGTCTCTAAGGATTTCCTCTCTGAAAACACGGCACTTTTACCCGAAGAACTCTGCTTTAGTTGCAGGTGGAACACAAGCTGCATTTGTCCCACACTTTATACAAAGGGCCCTTCCCCGAATGAATCTTCAATATGCAGGTTGTCCTACGAGCCGCGAACTGCCTCAATGAAGGCAGGCTCTCGTAAGGACTGTAAGCATTTCCTCTCCCAAAACACGCAGTTTTACCCGAAGAACTCTGCTTTAGTTGCAGGTGGAACACAAGCAGCATTTCTCCCACTGTGTACTCTTTGGGCTCTTACACGAATGAACTTCTTTATGCAGGGATTCCCACGAGGAGCGAACTGCCTCCACCATGGCAGGCTGTAGCGAGGACTGTAAGCATATCCTCTCCAAAACCACGCAGTTTTAACGCTAGAAATCTGCTTTAGTTGCAGGTGGAACACAAGCAGCATTTCTCCCACTGTGTACTCTTTGGTCTCTTCACGAATGAACTTGTATATGCAGGGTTTCCCATGTGGAGCGAACTGCCTCAACCATGGCAGGCTGTAGCGAGGACTGTAAGCATATCCTCTCCCAAGCCTCGCAGTTTTAATGCTAGAAGTCTGCTTTACTTGCAGGCATAACACAAGCAGCTTTTCTCCCACTGTGTACTCTTTGGGCTCTTCCACGAATGAACTTCTATATGCAGGGTTTCCGACGTGGAGCGAACTGCCTCAACCAAGGCAGGCTGTAGCGAGGACTGTAAGCATTTCCTCTTCCAAAACACGGCAGTTTTACCAAAGTATTCTGCTTTACTTGCAGGTGGAACACAAGCAGCATTTCTCCCACTGTGTACTCTTGGGTTCGTCCACGAATGAACTTCTTTATGCAGGGATTCCCACGTGGAGCGAACTGCCTCAACCATGGCAGGCTGTAGCGAGGACTGCAAGCATATCCTATCCCAAACCAGGCAGTTTTACCCGAAGAACTCTGCTTTAGTTGCAGGTGGAACACAAGCAGCATTTCTCCCACTGTGTACTCTTTGGGCTCTTACACGAATGAACTTCTTTATGCAGGGATTCCCACGAGGAGCGAACTGCCTCAACCATGGCAGGCTGTAGCGAGGACTGTAAGCATATCCTCTCCCAAACCACGCAGTTTTAACGCTAGAACTCTGCTTTAGTTGCAGGTGGAACACAAGCAGCATTTCTCCCACTGTGTACTCTTTGGTCTCTTCACGAATGAACTTGTATATGCAGGGTTTCCCACGTGGAGCGAACTGCCTCAACCATGGCAGGCTGTAGCGAGGACTGTAAGCATATCTTCTCCCAAGCCTCGCAGTTTTAATGCTAGAAGTCTGCTTTACTTGCAGGCCTAACACAAGCAGCTTTTCTCCCACTGTGTACTCTTTGGGCTCTTCCACGAATGAACTTCTATATGCAGGGTTTCCGACGTGGAGCGAACTGCCTCAACCAAGGCAGGCTGTAGCGAGGACTGTAAGCATTTCCTCTTCCAAAACACGGCAGTTTTACCAAAGAATTCTGCTTTAGTTGCAGGTGGAACACAAGCAGCATTTCTCCCACTGTGTACTCTTTGGGCTCTTCCACGAATGAACTTCTTTATGCAGGTATTCCCACGTGGAGCGAACTGCCTCAACCAAGGCAGGCTGTAGCGAAGACTGTAAGCATTTCCTCTCCCAAAACACGCAGTTTTACACGAAGAACTCTGCTTTAGTTGCAGGGGGAACACCATCAGCTTTCCTCCCACAGTGTACACAATGGGCACTTCCCCTAATGAACTTGTTCTAAAAGAATGGTTTCCAGCGTGGACCGAACTGCCTCAACCATGGCAGGCTCTCCTGTGGTCTCTAAGGATTTCCTCTCTGAAAACACGGCACTTTTACCCAAAGAACTCTGCTTTAGTTGCAGGTGGAACACAAGCTGCATTTGTCCCACACTTTATACAAAGGGCCCTTCCCCGAAGGAGTCTACAGGGTGTATGCAGGGTGTCCCACGTGCAGTGAACTGCCTCAACGAAGGGAGGCTCTCGTAAGGACTGTAAGCATTTCCTCTCCCAATACACGCAGTTTTACCCAAAGAATTCTGCTTTAGTTGCAGGTGGAACACAAGCAGCTTTTCTCCCACAGTGTACCCAATGAGCCTTTGCCCGAAAGAATATCTATACTCAAGGGGTCCCGCGTGGAGTGAAATGCCTAAAGCAAGCAGGCTCTAGTGAGGCCTCTAAGCATTTCCTCTCCAAAAACACGGCAGTTTTACCCAAGAAACTCTGCGTTAGTTGCAGGTGGAACACAAGCAGCATTACTCCCAGTGTGTAATCTTTGGGCTCTTCCACGAATGAATTTCTTTATGCAGGGATTCCCACGTCGATCGAACTGCCTCAACCGTGGCAGGCTGTAGCGAGGACTCTAAGAATATCCTATCCCAAAACACACAGGTTTAACGGTAGAACTCTGCTTTAGTTGCAGAGGTAAGACAAGCAGCTTTTCTCCCACTGTGTACTCTTTGGGCTCTTCCACGAATGAACTTCTATATGCAGGGTTTCCGACGTGGAGCGAACTGCCTCAACCAAGGCAGGCTGTAGCGAGGACTGTAAGCATTTCCTCTTCCAAAACACGGCAGTTTTACCAAAGAATTCTGCTTTACTTGCAGGTGGAACACAAGCAGCATTTCTCCCACTGTGTACTCTTGGGTTCGTCCACGAATGAACTTCTTTATGCAGGGATTCCCACGTGGAGCGAACTGCCTCAACCATGGCAGGCTGTAGCGAGGACTGCAAGCATATCCTATCCCAAACCAGGCAGTTTTACCCGAAGAACTCTGCTTTAGTTGCAGGTGGAACACAAGCAGCATTTCTCCCACTGTGTACTCTTTGGGCTCTTACACGAATGAACTTCTTTATGCAGGGATTCCCACGAGGAGCGAACTGCCTCAACCATGGCAGGCTGTAGCGAGGACTGTAAGCATATCCTCTCCCAAACCACGCAGTTTTAACGCTAGAACTCTGCTTTAGTTGCAGGTGGAACACAAGCAGCATTTCTCCCACTGTGTACTCTTTGGTCTCTTCACGAATGAACTTGTATATGCAGGGTTTCCCACGTGGAGCGAACTGCCTCAACCATGGCAGGCTGTAGCGAGGACTGTAAGCATATCTTCTCCCAAGCCTCGCAGTTTTAATGCTAGAAGTCTGCTTTACTTGCAGGCCTAACACAAGCAGCTTTTCTCCCACTGTGTACTCTTTGGGCTCTTCCACGAATGAACTTCTATATGCAGGGTTTCCGACGTGGAGCGAACTGCCTCAACCAAGGCAGGCTGTAGCGAGGACTGTAAGCATTTCCTCTTCCAAAACACGGCAGTTTTACCAAAGAATTCTGCTTTAGTTGCAGGTGGAACACAAGCAGCATTTCTCCCACTGTGTACTCTTTGGGCTCTTCCACGAATGAACTTCTTTATGCAGGGATTCCCACGTGGAGCGAACTGCCTCAACCAAGGCAGGCTGTAGCGAAGACTGTAAGCATTTCCTCTCCCAAAACACGCAGTTTTACACGAAGAACTCTGCTTTAGTTGCAGGGGGAACACCATCAGCTTTCCTCCCACAGTGTACACAATGGGCACTTCCCCTAATGAACTTGTTCTAAAAGAATGGTTTCCAGCGTGGACCGAACTGCCTCAACCATGGCAGGCTCTCCTGTGGTCTCTAAGGATTTCCTCTCTGAAAACACGGCACTTTTACCCGAAGAACTCTGCTTTAGTTGCAGGTGGAACACAAGCTGCATTTGTCCCACACTTTATACAAAGGGCCCTTCCCCGAAGGAGTCTACAGGGTGTATGCAGGGTGTCCCACGTGCAGTGAACTGCCTCAACGAAGGGAGGCTCTCGTAAGGACTGTAAGCATTTCCTCTCCCAATACACGCAGTTTTACCCAAAGAATTCTGCTTTAGTTGCAGGTGGAACACAAGCAGCTTTTCTCCCACAGTGTACCCAATGAGCCTTTGCCCGAAAGAATATCTATACTCAAGGGGTCCCGCGTGGAGTGAAATGCCTAAAGCAAGCAGGCTCTAGTGAGGCCTCTAAGCATTTCCTCTCCAAAAACACGGCAGTTTTACCCAAGAAACTCTGCGTTAGTTGCAGGTGGAACACAAGCAGCATTACTCCCAGTGTGTAATCTTTGGGCTCTTCCACGAATGAATTTCTTTATGCAGGGATTCCCACGTCGATCGAACTGCCTCAACCGTGGCAGGCTGTAGCGAGGACTCTAAGAATATCCTATCCCAAAACACACAGGTTTAACGGTAGAACTCTGCTTTAGTTGCAGAGGTAAGACAAGCAGCTTTTCTCCCACTGTGTACTCTTTGGGCTCTTCCACGAATGAACTTCTATATGCAGGGTTTCCGACGTGGAGCGAACTGCCTCAACCAAGGCAGGCTGTAGCGAGGACTGTAAGCATTTCCTCTTCCAAAACACGGCAGTTTTACCAAAGAATTCTGCTTTAGTTGCAGGTGGCATACAAGCAGCATTACTCCCACTGTGTACTCTTTGGGCTCTTACACGAATGAACTTCTTTATGCAGGGATTCCCACGAGGAGCGAACTGCCTCCACCACGGCAGGTTGTAGCGAGGACTGTAAGCATATCCTCTACCAAATCACGCAGGTTTACCCGAAGAACTCTGCTTTAGTTGCAGGGGGAACACAAGCATCTTTTCACCCACAGTGTACTCGATGGGCACTTCCCCTAATGAACTTGTTCTATAAGAATGGTTTCCCGCGTGGAGCGAACTGCCTCAGCCATGGCAGGCACTACTGTGGTCTCTAAGGATTTCCTCTCTGAAAACACGGCACTTTTACCCGAAGAACTCTGCTTTAGTTTCAGGTGGAACACAAGCTGCATTTGTCCCACACTTTATACAAAGGGGCCCTTCCCCGAATGAATCTTCAATATGCAGGTTGTCCCACGAACAGCGAACTGCCTCAATGAAGGCAGGCTCTCGTAAGGACTGTAAGCATTTCCTCTCCGAAAACACGCAGTTTTACCCGAAGAACTCTGCTTTAGTTGCAGGTGGAACACAAGCAGCATTTCTCCCACTGTGTACTCTTTGGGCTCTTACACGAATGAACTTCTTTATGCAGGGATTCCCACGAGGCGCGAACTGCCTCCACCATGGCAGGCTGTAGCGAGGACTGTAAGCATATCCTCTCCCAAACCACGCAGTTTTAACGTTAGAACTCTGCTTTAGCTGCAGGGGGAACACAAGCATCTTTTCTCCCACAGTGTACATTATGGGCACTTCCCCTAATGAACTTGTTCTATAAGAATGGTTTCCCGCGTGGAGCGAACTGCCTCAGCCATCGCAGGCACTACTGTGGTCTCTAAGGATTTCCTCTCTGAAAACACGGCACTTTTACCCGAAGAACTCTGCTTTAGTTGCAGGTGGAACACAAGCTACATTTGTCCAACACTTTATACAAAGGGCCCTTCCCCGAATGAATCTTCAATATGCAGGTTGTCCTACGAGCAGCGAACTGCCTCAATGAAGGCAGGCTCTCATAAGGACTGTAAGCATTTCCTCTCCCAAAACACGCAGTTTTACCCGAAGAACTCTGCTTTAGTTGCAGGTGGAACACAAGCAGCATTTCTCCCACTGTGTACTCTTTGGGCTCTTACACGAATGAACTTCTTTATGCAGGGATTCCCACGAGGAGCGAACTGCCTCCACCATGGCAGGCTGTAGCGAGGACTGTAAGCATATCCTCTCCCAAACCACGCAGTTTTAACGCTAGAACTCTGCTTTACTTGCAGGCGTAACACAAGCAGCTTTTCTCCCACTGTGTACTCTTTGGGCTCTTCCACGAATGAACTTCTATATGCAGGGTTTCCGACGTGGAGCGAACTGCCTCAACCAAGGCAGGCTGTAGCGAGGACTGTAAGCATTTCCTCTTCCAAAACACGGCAGTTTTACCAAGGAATTCTGCTTTAGTTGCAGGTGGAACACAAGCAGCATTTCTCCCACTGTGTACTCTTTGGGCTCTTACACGAATGAACTTCTTTATGCAGGGATTCCCACGAGGAGCGAACTGCCTCCACCATGGCAGGCTGTAGCGAGGACTGTAAGCATATCCTCTCCAAAACCACGCAGTTTTAACGCTAGAACTCTGCTTTAGTTGCAGGTGGAACACAAGCAGCATTTCTCCCACTGTGTACTCTTTGGTCTCTTCACGAATGAACTTGTATATGCAGGGTTTCCCACGTGGAGCGAACTGCCTCAACCATGGCAGGCTGTAGCGAGGACTGTAAGCATATCTTCTCCCAAGCCTCGCAGTTTTAATGCTAGAAGTCTGCTTTACTTGCAGGCGTAACACAAGCAGCTTTTCTCCCACTGTGTACTCTTTGGGCTCTTCCACGAATGAACTTCTATATGCAGGGTTTCCGACGTGGAGCGAACTGCCTCAACCAAGGCAGGCTGTAGCGAGGACTGTAAGCATTTCCTCTTCCAAAACACGGCAGTTTTACCAAAGAATTCTGCTTTAGTTGCAGGTGGAACACAAGCAGCTTTTCTCCCACTGTGTACTCTTGGGTTCTTCCACGAATGAACTTCTTTATGCAGCGATTCCCACGTGGAGCGAACTGCCTCAACCATGGCAGGCTGTAGCGAGGACTGCAAGCATATCCTCTCCCAAACCAGGCAGTTTTACCCGAAGAACTCTGCTTTAGTTGCAGGTGGAACACAAGCAGCATTTCTCCCACTGTGTACTCTTTGGTCTCTTCACGAATGAACTTGTATATGCAGGGTTTCCCACGTGAAGCGAACTGCCTCAACCATGGCAGGCTGTAGCGAGGACTGTAAGCATATCCTCTCCCAAGCCTCGCAGTTTTAATGCTAGAAGTCTGCTTTACTTGCAGGCGTAACACAAGCAGCTTTTCTCCCACTGTGTACTCTTTGGGCTCTTCCACGAATGAACTTCTATATGCAGGGTTTCCGACGTGGAGCGAACTGCCTCAACCAAGGCAGGCTGTAGCGAGGACTGTAAGCATTTCCTCTTCCAAAACACGGCAGTTTTACCAAAGAATTCTGCTTTAGTTGCAGGTGGAACACAAGCAGCATTTCTCCCACTGTGTACTCTTTGGGCTCTTCCACGAATGAACTTCTTTATGCAGGGATTCCCACGTGGAGCGAACTGCCTCAACCAAGGCAGGCTGTAGCGAAGACTGTAAGCATTTCCTCTCCCAAAACACGCAGTTTTACACGAAGAACTCTGCTTTAGTTGCAGGGGGAACACCATCAGCTTTCCTCCCACAGTGTACACAATGGGCACTTCCCCTAATGAACTTGTTCTAAAAGAATGGTTTCCAGCGTGGGCCGAACTTCCTCAACCATGGCAGGCTCTCCTGTGGTCTCTAAGGATTTCCTCTCTGAAAACACGGCACTTTTACCCGAAGAACTCTGCTTTAGTTGCAGGTGGAACACAAGCTGCATTTGTCCCACACTTTATACAAAGGGCCCTTCCCCGAAGGAGTCTACAGGGTGTATGCAGGGTGTCCCACGTGCAGTGAACTGCCTCAACGAAGGGAGGCTCTCGTAAGGACTGTAAGCATTTCCTCTCCCAATACACGCAGTTTTACCCAAAGAATTCTGCTTTAGTTGCAGGTGGAACACAAGCAGCTTTTCTCCCACAGTGTACCCAATGAGCCTTTGCCCGAAAGAATATCTATACTCAAGGGGTCCCGCGTGGAGTGAAATGCCTAAAGCAAGCAGGCTCTAGTGAGGCCTCTAAGCATTTCCTCTCCAAAAACACGGCAGTTTTACCCAAGAAACTCTGCGTTAGTTGCAGGTGGAACACAAGCAGCATTACTCCCAGTGTGTAATCTTTGGGCTCTTCCACGAATGAATTTCTTTATGCAGGGATTCCCACGTGGATCGAACTGCCTCAACCGTGGCAGGCTGTAGCGAGTACTCTAAGAATATCCTATCCCAAAACACACAGGTTTAACGGTAGAACTCTGCTTTAGTTGCAGAGGTAAGACAAGCAGCTTTTCTCCCACTGTGTACTCTTTGGGCTCTTCCACGAATGAACTTCTATATGCAGGGTTTCCGACGTGGAGCGAACTGCCTCAACCAAGGCAGGCTGTAGCGAGGACTGTAAGCATTTCCTCTTCCAAATCACGGCAGTTTTACCAAAGAATTCTGCTTTAGTTGCAGGTGGCATACAAGCAGCATTACTCCCACTGTGTACTCTTTGGGCTCTTACACGAATGAACTTCTTTATGCAGGGATTCCCACGAGGAGCGAACTGCCTCCACCACGGCAGGTTGTAGCGAGGACTGTAAGCATATCCTCTACCAAATCACGCAGGTTTACCCGAAGAACTCTGCTTTAGTTGCAGGGGGAACACAAGCATCTTTTCACCCACAGTGTACTCGATTGGCACTTCCCCTAATGAACTTGTTCTATAAGAATGGTTTCCCGCGTGGAGCGAACTGCCTCAGCCATGGCAGGCACTACTGTGGTCTCTAAGGATTTCCTCTCTGAAAACACGGCACTTTTACCCGAAGAACTCTGCTTTAGTTTCAGGTGGAACACAAGCTGCATTTGTCCCACACTTTATACAAAGGGCCCTTCCCCGAATGAATCTTCAATATGCAGGTTGTCCCACGAGCAGCGAACTGCCTCAATGAAGGCAGGCTCTCGTAAGGACTGTAAGCATTTCCTCTCCGAAAACACGCAGTTTTACCCGAAGAACTCTGCTTTAGTTGCAGGTGGAACACAAGCAGCATTTCTCCCACTGTGTACTCTTTGGGCTCTTACACGAATGAACTTCTTTATGCAGGGATTCCCACGAGGAGCGAACTGCCTCCAGCATGGCAGGCTGTAGCGAGGACTGTAAGCATATCCTCTCCCAAACCACGCAGTTTTAACGCTAGAACTCTGCTTTACTTGCAGGCGTAACACAAGCAGCTTTTCTCCCACTGTGTACTCTTTGGGCTCTTCCACGAATGAACTTCTATATGCAGGGGTTCCGACGTGGAGCGAACTGCCTCAACCAAGGCACGCTGTAGCGAGGACTGTAAGCATTTCCTCTTCCAAAACACGGCAGTTTTACCAAGGAATTCTGCTTTAGTTGCAGGTGGAACACAAGCAGCATTTCTCCCACTGTGTACTCTTGGGTTCGTCCACGAATGAACTTCTTTATGCAGGGATTCCTACGTGGAGCGAACTGCCTCAACCATGGCAGGCTGTAGCGGGGACTGTAAGCATATCCTCTCCCAAACCAGGCAGTTTTACCCGAAGAACTCTGCTTTAGTTGCAGGTGGAACACAAGCAGCATTTCTCCCACTGTGTACTCTTTGGGCTCTTACACGAATGAACTTCTGTATGCAGGGATTCCCACGAGGAGCGAACTGCCTCCACCATGGCAGGCTGTAGCGAGGACTGTAAGCATATCCTCTCCAAAGCCACGCAGTTTTAACGCTAGAACTCTGCTTTAGTTGCAGGTGGAACACAAGCAGCATTTCTCCCACTGTGTACTCTTTGGTCTCTTCACGAATGAACTTGTATATGCAGGGTTTCCCACGTGGAGCGAACTGCCTCAACCATGGCAGGCTGTAGCGAGTACTGTAAGCATATCCTCTCCCAAGCCTCGCAGTTTTAATGCTAGAAGTCTGCTTTACTTGCAGGCGTAACACAAGCAGCTTTTCTCCCACTGTGTACTCTTTGGGCTCTTCCACGAATGAACTTCTATATGCAGGGTTTCCGACGTGGAGCGAACTGCCTCAACCAAGGCAGGCTGTAGCGAGGACTGTAAGCATTTCCTCTTCCAAGACACGGCAGTTTTACCAAAGAATTCTGCTTTAGTTGCAGGTGGAACACAAGCAGCATTTCTCCCACTGTGTACTCTTTGGGCTCTTCCACGAATGAACTTCTTTATGCAGGGATTCCCACGTGGAGCGAACTGCCTCAACCAAGGCAGGCTGTAGCGAAGACTGTAAGCATTTCCTCTCCCAAAACACGCAGTTTTACACGAAGAACTCTGCTTTAGTTGCAGGGGGAACACCATCAGCTTTCCTCCCACAGTGTACACAATGGGCACTTCCCCTAATTAACTTGTTCTAAAAGAATGGTTTCCAGCGTGGACCGAACTGCCTCATCCATGGCAGGCTCTCCTGTGGTCTCTAAGGATTTCCTCTCTGAAAACACGGCACTTTTACCCGAAGAACTCTGCTTTAGTTGCAGGTGGAACACAAGCTGCATTTGTCCCACACTTTATACAAAGGGCCCTTCCCCGAAGGAGTCTACAGGGTGTATGCAGGGTGTCCCACGTGCAGTGAACTGCCTCAACGAAGGGAGGCTCTCGTAAGGACTGTAAGCATTTCCTCTCCCAATACACGCAGTTTTACCCAAAGAATTCTGCTTTAGTTGCAGGTGGAACACAAGCAGCTTTTCTCCCACAGTGTACCCAATGAGCCTTTGCCCGAAAGAATATCTATACTCAAGGGGTCCCGCGTGGAGTGAAATGCCTAAAGCAAGCAGGCTCTAGTGAGGCCTCTAAGCATTTCCTCTCCAAAAACACGGAAGTTTTACCCAAGAAACTCTGCGTTAGTTGCAGGTGGAACACAAGCAGCATTACTCCCAGTGTGTAATCTTTGGGCTCTTCCACGAATGAATTTCTTTATGCAGGGATTCCCACGTGGATCGAACTGCCTCAACCGTGGAAGGCTGTAGCGAGGACTCTAAGAATATCCTATCCCAAAACACACAGGTTTAACGGTAGAACTCTGCTTTAGTTGCAGAGGTAAGACAAGCAGCTTTTCTCCCACTGTGTACTCTTTGGGCTCTTCCACGAATGAACTTCTATATGCAGGGTTTCCGACGTGGAGCGAACTGCCTCAACCAAGGCAGGCTGTAGCGAGGACTGTAAGCATTTCCTCTTCCAAAACACGGCAGTTTTACCAAAGAATTCTGCTTTAGTTGCAGGTGGCATACAAGCAGCATTACTCCCACTGTGTACTCTTTGTGCTCTTACACGAATGAACTTCTTTATGCAGGGATTGCCACGAGGAGCGAACTGCCTCCACCACGGCAGGTTGTAGTGAGGACTGTAAGCATATCCTCTACCAAATCACGCAGGTTTACCCGAAGAACTCTGCTTTAGTTGCAGGGGGAACACAAGCATCTTTTCTCCCACAGTGTACAAAATGCGCACTTCCCCTAATGAACTTGTTCTATAAGAATGGTTTCCCGCGTGGAGCGAACTGCCTCAGCCATGGCAGGAACTACTGTGGTCTCTAAGGATTTCCTCTCTGAAAACACGGCACTTTTACGCGAAGAACTCTGCTTTAGTTTCAGGTGGAACACAAGCTGCATTTGTCCCACACTTTATACAAAGGGCCCTTCCCCGAATGAATCTTCAATATGCAGGTTGTCCCACGAGCAGCGAACTGCCTCAATGAAGGCAGGCTCTCGTAAGGACTGTAAGCATTTCCTCTCTCAAAACACGCAGTTTTATCCGAAGAACTCTGCTTTAGTGGCAGGTGGAACACAAGCAGCATTTCTCCCACTGTGTACTCTTTGGGCTCTTACACGAATGAACTTCTTTATGCAGGGATTCCCACAAGGAGCGAACTGCCTCCACCATGGCAGGCTGTAGCTAGGACTGTAAGCATTTCATCTTCTAAAACACGGCAGTTTTACCAAAGAATTCTGCTTTAGTTGCAGGTGGAACACAAGCAGCATTTCTCCCACTGTGTACTCTTGGGTTCTTCCACGAATGAAATTCTTTATGCAGGGATTCCCACGTGGAGCGAACTGCCTCAACCATGGCAGGCTGTAGCGAGGACTGTAAGCATATCCTCTCCCAAACCAGGCAGTTTTACCCGAAGAACTCTGCGTTCGTTGCAGGTGGAACACAAGCAGCATTACTCCCAGTGTGTAATCTTTGGGCTCTTCCACGAATGAATTTCTTTATGCAGGGATTCCCACGTGGATCGAACTGCCTCAACCGTGGCAGGCTGTAGCGAGGACTCTAAGAATATCCTATCCCAAAACACAGAGGTTTAACGGTAGAACTCTGCTTTAGTTGCAGAGGTAAGACAAGCAGCTTTTCTCCCACTGTGTACTCTTTGGGCTCTTCCACGAATGAACTTCTATATGCAGGGTTTCCGACGTGGAGCGAACTGCCTCAACCAAGGCAGGCTGTAGCGAGGACTGTAAGCATTTCCTCTTCCAAAACACGGCAGTTTTACCAAAGAATTCTGCTTTAGTTGCAGGTGGCATACAAGCAGCATTACTCCCACTGTGTACTCTTTGGGCTCTTACACGAATGAACTTTTTATGCAGGGATTCCCACGAGGAGCGAACTGCCTCCACCACGGCAGGTTGTAGCGAGGACTGTAAGCATATCCTCTACCAAATCACGCAGGTTTACCCGAAGAACTCTGCTTTAGTTGCAGGGGGAACACAAGCATCTTTTCTCCCACAGTGTACAAAATGCGCACTTCCCCTAATGAACTTGTTCTATAAGAATGGTTTCCCGCGTGGAGCGAACTGCCTCAGCCATGGCAGGCACTACTGTGGTCTCTAAGGATTTCCTCTCTGAAAACACGGCACTTTTACCCGAAGAACTCTGCTTTAGTTGCAGGTGGAACACAAGCTGCATTTGTCCCACACTTTATACAAAGGGCCCTTCCCCGAATGAATCTTCAATATGCAGGTTGTCCCACGAGCAGCGAACTGCCTCAATGAAGGCAGGCTCTCGTAAGGACTGTAAGCATTTCCTCTCCCAAAACACGCAGTTTTACCCGAAGAACTCTGCTTTAGTTGCAGGTGGAACACAAGCAGCATTTCTCCCACTGTGTAATCTTTGGCTCTTACACGAATGAACTTCTTTATGCAGGGATTCCCACGAGGAGCGAACTGCCTCCACCATGGCAGGCTGTAGCGAGGACTGTAAGCATATCCTCTCCCAAACCACGCAGTTTTAACGTTAGAACTCTGCTTTAGTTGCAGGGGGAACACAAGCATCTTTTCTCCCACAGTGTACACAATGAGCACTTCCCCTAATGAACTTGTTCTATAAGAATGGTTTCCCGCGTGGAGCGAACTGCCTCAGCCATCGCAGGCACTACTGTGGTCTCTAAGGATTTCCTCTCTGAAAACACGGCACTTTTACCCGAAGAACTCTGCTTTAGTTTCAGGTGGAACACAAGCTGCATTTGTCCCACACTTTATACAAAGGGCCCTTCCCCGAATGAATCTTCAATATGCAGGTTGTCCTACGAGCAGCGAACTGCCTCAATGAAGGCAGGCTCTTGTAAGGACTGTAAGCATTTCCTCTCCCAAAACACGCAGTTTTACCCGAAGAACTCTGCTTTAGTTGCAGGTGGAACACAAGCAGCATTTCTCCCACTGTGTACTCTTTGGGCTCTTACACGAATGAACTTCTTTATGCAGGGATTCCCACGAGGAGCAAACTGCCTCCACCATGGCAGGCTGTAGCGAGGACTGTAAGCATATCCTCTCCCAAACCACGCAGTTTTAACGCTAGAACTCTGCTTTAATTGCAGGCGTAACACAAGCAGCTTTTCTCCCACTGTGTACTCTTTGGGCACTTCCACGAATGAACTTCTATATGCAGGGTTTCCGACGTGGAGCGAACTGCCTCAACCAAGGCAGGCTGTAGCGAGGACTGTAAGCATTTCCTCTTCCAAAACACGGCAGTTTTACCAAAGAATTCTGTTTTAGTTGCAGGTGGAACACAAGCAGCATTTCTCCCACTGTGTACTCTTGGGTTCTTCCACGAATGAACTTCTTTATGAAGGGATTCCCACGTGGAGCGAACTGCCTCAACCATGGCAGGCTGTAGCGAGGACTGTAAGCATATCCTCTCCCAAACCAGGCAGTTTTACCCGAAGAACTCTGCTTTAGTTGCAGGTGGAACACAAGCAGCATTTCTCCCACTGTGTACTCTTTGGGCTCTTACACGAATGAACTTCTTTATGCAGGGATTCCCACGAGGAGCGAACTGCCTCCACCATGGCAGGCTGTAGCGAGGACTGTAAGCATATCCTCTCCCAAACCACGCAGTTTTAACGCTAGAACTCTGCTTTAGTTGCAGGTGGAACACAAGCAGCATTTCTCCCACTGTGTACTCTTTGGTCTCTTCACGAATGAACTTGTATATGCAGGGTTTCCCACGTGGAGCGAACTGCCTCAACCATGGCAGGCTGTAGCGAGGACTGTAAGCATATCCTCTCCCAAGCCTCGCAGTTTTAATGCTAGAAGTCTGCTTTACTTGCAGGCCTAACACAAGCAGCTTTTCTCCCACTGTGTACTCTTTGGGCTCTTCCACGAATGAACTTCTATATGCAGGGTTTCCGACGTGGAGCGAACTGCCTCAACCAAGGCAGGCTGTAGCGAGGACTGTAAGCATTTCCTCTTCCAAGACACGGCAGTTTTACCAAAGAATTCTGCTTTAGTTGCAGGTGGAACACAAGCAGCATTTCTCCCACTGTGTACTCTTTGGGCTCTTCCACGAATGAACTTCTTTATGCAGGGATTCCCACGTGGAGCGAACTGCCTCAACCAAGGCAGGCTGTAGCGAAGACTGTAAGCATTTCCTCTCCCAAAACACGCAGTTTTACACGAAGAACTCTGCTTTAGTTGCAGGGGGAACACCATCAGCTTTCCTCCCACAGTGTACACAATGGGCACTTCCCCTAATGAACTTGTTCTAAAAGAATGGTTTCCAGCGTGGACCGAACTGCCTCAACCATGGCAGGCTCTCCTGTGGTCTCTAAGGATTTCCTCTCTGAAAACACGGCACTTTTACCCGAAGAACTCTGCTTTAGTTGCAGGTGGAACACAAGCTGCATTTGTCCCACACTTTATACAAAGGGCCCTTCCCCGAAGGAGTCTACAGGGTGTATGCAGGGTGTCCCACGTGCAGTGAACTGCCTCAACGAAGGGAGGCTCTCGTAAGGACTGTAAGCATTTCCTCTCCCAATACACGCAGTTTTACCCAAAGAATTCTGCTTTAGTTGCAGGTGGAACACAAGCAGCTTTTCTCCCACAGTGTACCCAATGAGCCTTTGCCCGAAAGAATATCTATACTCAAGGGGTCCCGCGTGGAGTGAAATGCCTAAAGCAAGCAGGCTCTAGTGAGGCCTCTAAGCATTTCCTCTCCAAAAACACGGCAGTTTTACCCAAGAAACTCTGCGTTAGTTGCAGGTGGAACACAAGCAGCATTTCTCCCACTGTGTACTCTTTGGGCTCTTACACGAATGAACTTCTTTATGCAGGGATTCCCACGAGGATCGAACTGCCTCCACCATGGCAGGCTGTAGCGAGGACTGTAAGCATATCCTCTCCCAAACCACCCAGTTTTAACGCTAGAACTCTGCTTTACTTGCAGGCGTAACACAAGCAGCTTTTCTCTCACTGTGTACTCTTTGGGCTCTTCCACGAATGAACTTCTATATGCAGGGTTTCCGACGTGGAGCGAACTGCCTCAACCAAGGCAGGCTGTAGCGAGGACTGTAAGCATTTCCTCTTCCAAAACACGGCAGTTTTACCAAAGAATTCTGCTTTAGTTGCAGGTGGAACACAAGCAGCATTTATCCCACTGTGTACTCTTGGGTTCTTCCACGAATGAACTATTTTATGCAGGGATTCCCACGGGGAGCGAACTGCCTCCACTATGGCAGGCTGTAGCGAGGACTGTAAGCATATCCTCTCCCAAGCCTCGCTGTTTTAATGCTAGAAGTCTGCTTTACTTGCAGGCGTAACACAAGCAGCTTTTCTCCCACTGTGTACTCTTTGGGCTCTTCCACGAATGAACTTCTATATGCAGGGTTTCCGACGTGGAGCGAACTGCCTCAACCAAGGCAGGCTGTATCGAGGACTGTAAGCATTTCCTCTTCCAAAACACGGCAGTTTTACCAAAGAATTCTGCTTTACTTGCAGGTGGAACACAAGCAGCATTTCTCCCACTGTGTACTCTTGGGTTCGTCCACGAATGAACTTCTTTATGCAGGGATTCCCACGTGGAGCGAACTGCCTCAACCATGGCAGGCTATAGCGAGGACTGCAAGCATATCCTCTCCCAAACCAGGCAGTTTTACCCGAAGAACTCTGCTTTAGTTGCAGGTGGAACACAAGCAGCATTTCTCCCACTGTGTACTCTTTGGGCTCTTACACGAATGAACTTCTTTATGCAGGGATTCCCACGAGGAGCGAACTGCCTCCACCATGGCAGGCTGTAGCGAGGACTGTAAGCATATTCTCTCCCAAACCACGCAGTTTTAACGCTAGAACTCTGCTTTAGTTGCAGGTGAAACACAAGCAGCATTTCTCCCACTGTGTACTCTTTGGTCTCTTCACGAATGAACTTGTATATGCAGGGTTTCCCACGTGGAGCGAACTGCCTCAACCATGGCAGGCTGTAGCGAGGACTGTAAGCATATCCTCTCCCAAGCCTCGCAGTTTTAATGCTAGAAGTCTGCTTTACTTGCAGGCCTAACACAAGCAGCTTTTCTCCCACTGTGTACTCTTTGGGCTCTTCCACGAATGAACTTCTATATGCAGGGTTTCCGACGTGGAGCGAACTGCCTCAACCAAGGCAGGCTGTAGCGAGGACTGTAAGCATTTCCTCTTCCAAAACACAGCAGTTTTACCAAAGAATTCTGCTTTAGTTGCAGGGGGAACACAAGCAGCATTTCTCCCACTGTGTACTCTTTGGGCTCTTCCACGAATGAACTTCTTTATGCAGGGATTCCCACGTGGAGCGAACTGCCTCAGCCAAGGCAGGCTGTAGCGAAGACTGTAAGCATTTCCTCTCCCAAAACACGCAGTTTTACACGAAGAACTCTGCTTTACTTGCAGGGGGAACACCATCAGCTTTCCTCCCACAGTGTACACAATGGGCACTTCCCCTAATGAACTTGTTCTAAAAGAATGGTTTCCAGCGTGGACCGAACTGCCTCAACCATGGAAGGCTCTCCTGTGGTCTCTAAGGATTTCCTCTCTGAAAACACGGCACTTTTACCCGAAGAACTCTGCTTTAGTTGCAGGTGGAACACAAACTGCATTTGTCCCACACTTTATACAAAGGGCCCTTCCCCGAAGGAGTCTACAGGGTGTATGCAGGGTGTCCCACGTGCAGTGAACTGCCTCAACGAAGGGAGGCTCTCGTAAGGACTGTAAGCATTTCCTCTCCCAATACACGCAGTTTTACCCAAAGAATTCTGCTTTAGTTGCAGGTGGAACACAAGCAGCTTTTCTCCCACAGTGTACCCAATGAGCCTTTGCCCGAAAGAATATCTATACTCAAGGGGTCCCGCGTGGAGTGAAATGCCTAAAGCAAGCAGGCTCTAGTGAGGCCTCTAAGCATTTCCTCTCCAAAAACACGGCAGTTTTACCCAAGAAACTCTGCGTTAGTTGCAGGTGGAACACAAGCAGCATTACTCCCAGTGTGTAATCTTTGGGCTCTTCCACGAATGAATTTCTTTATGCAGGGATTCCCACGTGTATCGAACTGCCTCAACCGTGGCAGGCTGTAGCGAGAACTCTAAGAATATCCTATCCCAAAACACACAGGTTTAATGGTAGGACTCTGCTTTAGTTGCAGAGGTAAGACAAGCAGCTTTTCTCCCACTGTGTACTCTTTGGGCTCTTAAACGAATGAACTTCTATATGCAGGGTTTCCGACGTGGAGCGAACTGCCTCAACCAAGGCAGGCTGTAGCGAGGACTGTAAGCATTTCCTCTTCCAAAACACGGCAGTTTTACCAAAGAATTCTGCTTTAGTTGCAGGTGGCATACAAGCAGCATTACTCCCACTGTGTACTCTTTGGGCTCTTACACGAATGAACTTCTTTATGCAGGGATTCCCACGAGGAGCGAACTGCCTCCACCACGGCAGGTTGTAGCGAGGACTGTAAGCATATCCTCTACCAAATCACGCAGGTTTACCCGAAGAACTCTGCTTTAGTTGCAGGGGGAACACAAGCATCTTTTCTCCCACAGTGTACAAAATGTGCACTTCCCCTAAAGAACTTGTTCTATAAGAATGTTTTCCCGCGTGGAGCGAACTGCCTCAGACATGGCAGGCACTACTGTGGTCTCTAAGGATTTCCTCTCTGATAACACGGCACTTTTACCAGAAGAACTCTGCTTTAGTTGCAGGTGGAACACAAGCTGCATTTGTCCCACACTTTATACAAAGGGCCCTTCCCTGAAAGAGTCTACAGGGTGTATGCAGGGTGTCCCACGTGCAGTGAACTGCCTCAACGAAGGGAGGCTCTCGTAAGGACTGTAAGCATTTCCTCTCCCAATACACGCAGTTTTATCCAAAGAATTCTGCTTTAGTTGCAGGTGGAACACAAGCAGCTTTTCTCCCACAGTGTACCCAATGAGCCTTTGCCCGAAAGAATATCTATACTCAAGGGGTCCCGCGTGGAGTGAAATGCCTAAAGCAAGCAGGCTCTAGTGAGGCCTCTAAGCATTTCCTCTCCAAAAACACGGCAGTTTTGCACAAGAAACTCTGCGTTAGTTGCAGGTGGAACACAAGCAGCATTACTCCCAGTGTGTAATCTTTGGGCTCTTCCACGAATGAATTTCTTTATGCAGGGATTCCCACGTGGATCGAACTGCCTCAACCGTGGCAGGCTGTAGCGAGGACTCTAAGAATATCCTGTCCCAAAACACACAGGTTTAACGGTAGAACTCTGCTTTAGTTGCAGAGGTAACACAAGCAGCTTTTCTCCCACTGTGTACTCTTTGGGCTCTTCCACGAATGAACTTCTATATGCAGGGTTTCCGACGTGGAGCGAACTGCCTCAAACAAGGCAGGCTGTAGCGAGGACTGTAAGCATTTCCTCTTGCAAAACACGGCAGTTTTACCAAAGAATTCTGCTTTACTTGCAGGTGGAACACAAGCAGCATTTCTCCCACTGTGTACTCTTTGGGCTCTTCCACGAATGAACTTCTTTATGCAGGGATTCCCACGTGGAGCGAACTGCCTCAACCAAGGCAGGCTATAGCGAAGACTGTAAGCATTTCCTCTCCCAAAACACGCAGTTTTACACGAAGAACTCTGCTTTAGTTGCAGGGGGAACACCATCAGCTTTCCTCCCACAGTGTACACAATGGGCACTTCCCCTAATGAACTTGTTCTAAAAGAATGGTTTCCAGCGTGGACCGAACTGCCTCAACCATGGCAGGCTCTCCTGTGGTCTCTAAGGATTTCCTCTCTGAAAACACGGCACTTTTACCCGAAGAACTCTGCTTTAGTTGCAGGTGGAACACAAGCTGCATTTGTCCCACACTTTATACAAAGGGCCCTTCCCCGAAGGAGTCTACAGGGTTTATGCAGGGTGTCCCACGTGCAGTGAACTGCCTCAACGAAGGGAGGCTCTCGTAAGGACTGTAAGCATTTCCTCTCCCAATACACGCAGTTTTACCCAAAGAATTCTGCTTTAGTTGCAGGTGGAACACAAGCAGCTTTTCTCCCACAGTGTACCCAATGAGCCTTTGCCCGAAAGAATATCTATACTCAAGGGGTCCCGCGTGGAGTGAAATGCCTAAAGCAAGCAGGCTCTAGTGAGGCCTCTAAGCATTTCCTCTCCAAAAACACGGCAGTTTTACCCAAGAAACTCTGCGTTAGTTGCAGGTGGAACACAAGCAGCATTACTCCCAGTGTGTAATCTTTGGGCTCTTCCACGAATGAATTTCTTTATGCAGGGATTCCCACGTCGATCGAACTGCCTCAACCGTGGCAGGATGTAGCGAGGACTCTAAGAATATCCTATCCCAAAACACACAGGTTTAACGGTAGAACTCTGCTTTAGTTGCAGAGGTAAGACAAGCAGCTTTTCTCCCACTGTGTACTCTTTGGGCTCTTCCACGAATGAACTTCTATATGCAGGGTTTCCGACGTGGAGCGAACTGCCTCAACCAAGGCAGGCTGTACCGAGGACTGTAAGCATTTCCTCTTCCAAGACACGGCAGTTTTACCAAAGAATTCTGCTTTAGTTGCAGGTGGAACACAAGCAGCATTTCTCCCACTGTGTACTCTTTGGGCTCTTCCACGAATGAACTTCTTTATGCAGGGATTCCCACGTGGAGCGAACTGCCTCAACCAAGGCAGGCTGTAGCGAAGACTGTAAGCATTTCCTCTCCCAAAACACGCAGTTTTACACGAAGAACTCTGCTTTAGTTGCAGGGGGAACACCATCAGCTTTCCTCCCACAGTGTACACAATGGGCACTTCCCCTAATGAACTTGTTCTAAAAGAATGGTTTCCAGCGTGGACCGAACTGCCTCAACCATGGCAGGCTCTCCTGTGGTCTCTAAGGATTTCCTCTCTGAAAACACGGCACTTTTACCCGAAGAACTCTGCTTTAGTTGCAGGTGGAACACAAGCTGCATTTGTCCCACACTTTATACAAAGGGCCCTTCCCCGAAGGAGTCTACAGGGTGTATGCAGGGTGTCCCACGTGCAGTGAACTGCCTCAACGAAGGGAGGCTCTCGTAAGGACTGTAAGCATTTCCTCTCCCAATACACGCAGTTTTACCCAAAGAATTCTGCTTTAGTTGCAGGTGGAACACAAGCAGCTTTTCTCCCACAGTGTACCCAATGAGCCTTTGCCCGAAAGAATATCTATACTCAAGGGGTCCCGCGTGGAGTGAAATGCCTAAAGCAAGCAGGCTCTAGTGAGGCCTCTGAGCATTTCCTCTCCAAAAACACGGCAGTTTTACCCAAGAAACTCTGCGTTAGTTGCAGGTGGAACACAAGCAGCATTTCTCCCACTGTGTACTCTTTGGGCTCTTACACGAATGAACTTCTTTATGCAGGGATTCCCACGAGGATCGAACTGCCTCCACCATGGCAGGCTGTAGCGAGGACTGTAAGCATATCCTCTCCCAAACCACCCAGTTTTAACGCTAGAACTCTGCTTTACTTGCAGGCGTAACACAAGCAGCTTTTCTCCCACTGTGTACTCTTTGGGCTCTTCCACGAATGAACTTCTATATGCAGGGTTTCCGACGTGGAGCGAACTGCCTCAACCAAGGCAGGCTGTAGCGAGGACTGTAAGCATTTCCTCTTCCAAAACACGGCAGTTTTACCAAAGAATTCTGCTTTACTTGCAGGTGGAACACAAGCAGCATTTCTCCCACTGTGTACTCTTGGGTTCGTCCACGAATGAACTTCTTTATGCAGGGATTCCCACGTGGAGCGAACTGCCTCAACCATGGCAGGCTATAGCGAGGACTGCAAGCATATCCTCTCCCAAACCAGGCAGTTTTACCCGAAGAACTCTGCTTTAGTTGCAGGTGGAACACAAGCAGCATTTCTCCCACTGTGTACTCTTTGGGCTCTTACACGAATGAACTTCTTTATGCAGGGATTCCCACGAGGAGCGAACTGCCTCCACCATGGCAGGCTGTAGCGAGGACTGTAAGCATATCCTCTCCCAAACCACGCAGTTTTAACGCTAGAACTCTGCTTTAGCTGCAGGTGAAACACAAGCAGCATTTCTCCCACTGTGTACTCTTTGGTCTCTTCACGAATGAACTTGTATATGCAGGGTTTCCCACGTGGAGCGAACTGCCTCAACCATGGCAGGCTGTAGCGAGGACTGTAAGCATATCCTCTCCCAAGCCTCGCAGTTTTAATGCTAGAAGTCTGCTTTACTTGCAGGCCTAACACAAGCAGCTTTTCTCCCACTGTGTACTCTTTGGGCTCTTCCACGAATGAACTTCTATATGCAGGGTTTCCGACGTGGAGCGAACTGCCTCAACCAAGGCAGGCTGTAGCGAGGACTGTAAGCATTTCCTCTTCCAAAACACAGCAGTTTTACCAAAGAATTCTGCTTTAGTTGCAGGGGGAACACAAGCAGCATTTCTTCCACTGTGTACTCTTTGGGCTCTTCCACGAATGAACTTCTTTATGCAGGGATTCCCACGTGGAGCGAACTGCCTCAACCAAGGCAGGCTGTAGAGAAGACTGTAAGCATTTCCTCTCCCAAAACACGCAGTTTTACACGAAGAACTCTGCTTTAGTTGCAGGGGGAACACCATCAGCTTTCCTCCCACAGTGCACACAATGGGCACTTCCCCTAATGAACTTGTTCTAAAAGAATGGTTTCCAGCGTGGACCGAACTGCCTCAACCATGGAAGGCTCTCCTGTGGTCTCTAAGGATTTCCTCTCTGAAAACACGGCACTTTTACCCGAAGAACTCTGCTTTAGTTGCAGGTGGAACACAAACTGCATTTGTCCCACACTTTATACAAAGGGCCCTTCCCCGAAGGAGTCTACAGGGTGTATGCAGGGTGTCCCACGTGCAGTGAACTGCCTCAACGAAGGGAGGCTCTCGTAAGGACTGTAAGCATTTCCTCTCCCAATACACGCAGTTTTACCCAAAGAATTCTGCTTTAGTTGCAGGTGGAACACAAGCAGCTTTTCTCCCACAGTGTACCCAATGAGCCTTTGCCCGAAAGAATATCTATACTCAAGGGGTCCCGCGTGGAGTGAAATGCCTAAAGCAAGCAGGCTCTAGTGAGGCCTCTAAGCATTTCCTCTCCAAAAACACGGCAGTTTTACCCAAGAAACTCTGCGTTAGTTGCAGGTGGAACACAAGCAGCATTACTCCCAGTGTGTAATCTTTGGGCTCTTCCACGAATGAATTTCTTTATGCAGGGATTCCCACGTGGATCGAACTGCCTCAACCGTGGCAGGCTGTAGCGAGAACTCTAAGAATATCCTATCCCAAAACACACAGGTTTAATGGTAGGACTCTGCTTTAGTTGCAGAGGTAAGACAAGCAGCTTTTCTCCCACTGTGTACTCTTTGGGCTCTTAAACGAATGAACTTCTATATGCAGGGTTTCCGACGTGGAGCGAACTGCCTCAACCAAGGCAGGCTGTAGCGAGGACTGTAAGCATTTCCTCTTCCAAAACACGGCAGTTTTACCAAAGAATTCTGCTTTAGTTGCAGGTGGCATACAAGCAGCATTTCTCCCACTGTGTACTCTTTGGGCTCTTACACGAATGAACTTCTTTATGCAGGGATTCCCACGAGGAGCGAACTGCCTCCACCACGGCAGGTTGTAGCGAGGACTGTAAGCATATCCTCTACCAAATCACGCAGGTTTACCCGAAGAACTCTGCTTTAGTTGCAGGGGGAACACAAGGATCTTTTCTCCCACAGTGTACAAAATGCGCACTTCCCCTAAAGAACTTGTTCTATAAGAATGTTTTCCCGCGTGGAGCGAACTGCCTCAGACATGGCAGGCACTACTGTGGTCTCTAAGGATTTCCTCTCTGATAACACGGCACTTTTACCAGAAGAACTCTGCTTTAGTTGCAGGTGGAACACAAGCTGCATTTGTCCCACACTTTATACAAAGGGCCCTTCCCCGAAAGAGTCTACAGGGTGTATGCAGGGTGTCCCACGTGCAGTGAACTGCCTCAACGAAGGGAGGCTCTCGTAAGGACTGTAAGCATTTCCTCTCCCAATACACGCAGTTTTACCCAAAGAATTCTGCTTTAGTTGCAGGTGGAACACAAGCAGCTTTTCTCCCACAGTGTACCCAATGAGCCTTTGCCCGAAAGAATATCTATACTCAAGGGGTCCCGCGTGGAGTGAAATGCCTAAAGCAAGCAGGCTCTAGTGAGGCCTCTAAGCATTTCCTCTCCAAAAACACGGCAGTTTTACCCAAGAAACTCTGCGTTAGTTGCAGGTGGAACACAAGCAGCATTACTCCCAGTGTGTAATCTTTGGGCTCTTCCACGAATGAATTTCTTTATGCAGGGATTCCCACGTGGATCGAACTGCCTCAACCGTGGCAGGCTGTAGCGAGGACTCTAAGAATATCCTATCCCAAAACACACAGGTTTAACGGTAGAACTCTGCTTTAGTTGCAGAGGTAAGACAAGCAGCTTTTCTCCCACTGTGTACTCTTTGGGCTCTTCCACGAATGAACTTCTATATGCAGGGTTTCCGACGTGGAGCGAACTGCCTCAACCAAGGCAGGCTGTAGCGAGGACTGTAAGCATTTCCTCTTCCAAGACACGGCAGTTTTACCAAAGAATTCTGCTTTAGTTGCAGGTGGAACACAAGCAGCATTTCTCCCACTCTGTACTCTTTGGGCTCTTCCACGAATGAACTTCTTTATGCAGGGATTCCCACGTGGAGCGAACTGCCTCAACCAAGGCAGGCTGTAGCGAAGACTGTAAGCATTTCCTCTCCCAAAACACGCAGTTTTACACGAAGAACTCTGCTTTAGTTGCAGGGGGATCACCATCAGCTTTCCTCCCACAGTGTACACAATGGGCACTTCCCCTAATGAACTTGTTCTAAAAGAATGGTTTCCAGCGTGGACCGAACTGCCTCAACCATGGCAGGCTCTTCTGTGGTCTCTAAGGATTTCCTCTCTGAAAACACGGCACTTTTACCCGAAGAACTCTGCTTTAGTTGCAGGTGGAACACAAGCTGCATTTGTCCCACACTTTATACAAAGGGCCCTTCCCCGAAGGAGTCTACAGGGTGTATGCAGGGTGTCCCACGTGCAGTGAACTGCCTCAACGAAGGGAGGCTCTCGTAAGGACTGTAAGCATTTCCTCTCCCAATACACGCAGTTTTACCCAAAAAATTCTGCTTTAGTTGCAGGTGGAACACAAGCAGCTTTTCTCCCACAGTGTACCCAATGAGCCTTTGCCCGAAAGAATATCTATACTCAAGGGGTCCCGCGTGGAGTGAAATGCCTAAAGCAAGCAGGCTCTAGTGAGGCCTCTAAGCATTTCCTCTCCAAAAACACGGCAGTTTTACCCAAGAAACTCTGCGTTAGTTGCAGGTGGAACACAAGCAGCATTTCTCCCACTGTGTACTCTTTGGGCTCTTACACGAATGAACTTCTTTATGCAGGGATTCCCACGAGGTGCGAACTGCCTCCACCATGGCAGGCTGTAGCGAGGACTGTAAGCATATCCTCTCCCAAACCACGCAGTTTTAACGCTAGAACTCTGCTTTACTTGCAGGCGTAACACAAGCAGCTTTTCTCCCACTGTGTACTCTTTGGGCTCTTCCACGAATGAACTTCTATATGCAGGGTTTCCGACGTGGAGCGAACTGCCTCAACCAAGGCAGGCTGTAGCGAGGACTGTAAGCATTTCCTCTTCCAAAACACGGCAGTTTTACCAAAGAATTCTTCTTTCGTTGCAGGTGGGACACAAGCAGCATTTATCCCACTGTGTACTCTTGGGTTCTTCCACGAATGAACTATTTTATGCAGGGATTCCCACGTGGAGCGAACTGCCTCCACCATGGCAGGCTGTAGCGAGGACTGTAAGCATATCCTCTCCCAAGCCTCGCAGTTTTAATGCTAGAAGTCTGCTTTACTTGCAGGCGTAACACAATCAGCTTTTCTCCCACTGTGTACTCTTTGGCCTCTTCCACGAATGAACTTCTATATGCAGGGTTTCCGACGTGGAGCGAACTGCCTCAACCAAGGCAGGCTGTAACGAGGACTGTAAGCATTTCCTCTTCCAAAACATGGCAGTTTTACCAAAGAATTCTGGTTTACTTGCAGGTGGAACACAAGCAGCATTTCTCCCACTGTGTACTCTTTGGGCTCTTCCACGAATGAACTTCTTTATGCAGGGATTCCCACGTGTAGCGAACTGCCTCAACCAAGGCAGGCTGTAGCGAATACTGTAAGCATTTCCTCTCCCAAAACATGCAGTTTTACACGAATAACTCTGCTTTAGTTGCAGGGGGAACACCATCAGCTTTCCTCCCACAGTGTACACAATGGGCACTTCCCCTAATTAACTTGTTCTAAAAGAATGGTTTCCAGCGTGGACCGAACTGCCTCAACCATGGCAGGCTCTCCTGTGGTCTCTAAGGATTTCCTCTCTGAAAACACGGCACTTTTACCCGAAGAACTCTGCTTTAGTTGCAGGTGGAACACAAGCTGCATTTGTCCCACACTTTATACAAAGGGCCCTTCCCCGAAGGAGTCTACAGGGTGTATGCAGGGTGTCCCACGTGCAGTGAACTGCCTCAACGAAGGGAGGCTCTCGTAAGGACTGTAAGCATTTCCTCTCCCAATACACGCAGTTTTACCCAAAGAATTCTGCTTTAGTTGCAGGTGGCACACAAGCAGCTTTTCTCCCACAGTGTACCCAATGAGCCTTTGCCCGAAAGAATATCTATACTCAAGGGGTCCCGCGTGGAGTGAAATGCCTAAAGCAAGCAGGCTCTAGTGAGGCCTCTAAGCATTTCCTCTCCAAAAACACGGCAGTTTTACCCAAGAAACTCTGCGTTAGTTGCAGGTGGAACACAAGCAGCATTACTCCCAGTGTGTAATCTTTGGGCTCTTCCACGAATGAATTTCTTTATGCAGGGATTCCCACGTCGATCGAACTGCCTCAACCGTGGCAGGCTGTAGCGAGGACTCTAAGAATATCCTATCCCAAAACACACAGGTTTAACGGTAGAACTCTGCTTTAGTTGCAGAGGTAAGACAAGCAGCTTTTCTCCCACTGTGTACTCTTTGGGCTCTTCCACGAATGAACTTCTATATGCAGGGTTTCCGACGTGGAGCGAACTGCCTCAACCAAGGCAGGCTGTACCGAGGACTGTAAGCATTTCCTCTCCCAAGACACGGCAGTTTTACCAAAGAATTCTGCTTTAGTTGCAGGTGGAACACAAGCAGCATTTCTCCCACTGTGTACTCTTTGGGCTCTTCCACGAATGAACTTCTTTATGCAGGGATTCCCACGTGGAGCGAACTGCCTCAACCAAGGCAGGCTGTAGCGAAGACTGTAAGCATTTCCTCTCCCAAAACACGCAGTTTTACACGAAGAACTCTGCTTTAGTTGCAGGGGGAACACCATCAGCTTTCCTCCCACAGTGTACACAATGGGCACTTCCCCTAATGAACTTGTTCTAAAAGAATGGTTTCCAGCGTGGACCGAACTGCCTCAACCATGGCAGGCTCTCCTGTGGTCTCTAAGGATTTCCTCTCTGAAAACACGGCACTTTTACCCGAAGAACTCTGCTTTAGTTGCAGGTGGAACACAAGCTGCATTTGTCCCACACTTTATACAAAGGGCCCTTCCCCGAAGGAGTCTACAGGGTGTATGCAGGGTGTCCCACGTGCAGTGAACTGCCTCAACGAAGGGAGGCTCTCGTAAGGACTGTAAGCATTTCCTCTCCCAATACACGCAGTTTTACCCAAAGAATTCTGCTTTAGTTGCAGGTGGAACACAAGCAGCTTTTCTCCCACAGTGTACCCAATGAGCCTTTGCCCGAAAGAATATCTATACTCAAGGGGTCCCGCGTGGAGTGAAATGCCTAAAGCAAGCAGGCTCTAGTGAGGCCTCTAAGCATTTCCTCTCCAAAAACACGGCAGTTTTACCCAAGAAACTCTGCGTTAGTTGCAGGTGGAACACAAGCAGCATTTCTCCCACTGTGTACTCTTTGGGCTCTTACACTAATGAACTTCTTTATGCAGGGATTCCCACGAGGTGCGAACTGCCTCCACCATGGCAGGCTGTAGTGAGGACTGTAAGCATATCCTCTCCCAAACCACGCAGTTTTAACGCTAGAACTCTGCTTTACTTGCAGGCGTAACACAAGCAGCTTTTCTCCCACTGTGTACTCTTTGGGCTCTTCCACGAATGAACTTCTATATGCAGGGTTTCCGACGTGGAGCGAACTGCCTCAACCAAGGCAGGCTGTAGCGAGGACTGTAAGCATTTTTTCTTCCAAAACACGGCAGTTTTACCAAAGAATTCTTCTTTCGTTGCAGGTGGGACACAAGCAGCATTTATCCCACTGTGTACTCTTGGGTTCTTCCACGAATGAACTATTTTATGCAGGGATTCCCACGTGGAGCGAACTGCCTCCACCATGGCAGGCTGTAGCGAGGACTGTAAGCATATCCTCTCCCAAGCCTCGCAGTTTTAATGCTAGAAGTCTGCTTTACTTGCAGGCGTAACACAATCAGCTTTTCTCCCACTGTGTACTCTTTGGCCTCTTCCACGAATGAACTTCTATATGCAGGGTTTCCGACGTGGAGCGAACTGCCTCAACCAAGGCAGGCTGTAGCGAGGACTGTAAGCATTTCCTCTTCCAAAACATGGCAGTTTTACCAAAGAATTCTGGTTTACTTGCAGGTGGAACACAAGCAGCATTTCTCCCACTGTGTACTCTTTGGGCTCTTCCACGAATGAACTTCTTTATGCAGGGATTCCCACGTGTAGCGAACTGCCTCAACCAAGGCAGGCTGTAGCGAATACTGTAAGCATTTCCTCTCCCAAAACATGCAGTTTTACACGAATAACTCTGCTTTAGTTGCAGGCGGAACACCGTCAGCTTTCCTCCCACAGTGTACACAATGGGCACTTCCCCTAATGAACTTGTTCTAAAAGAATGGTTTCCAGCGTGGACCGAACTGCCTCAACCATGGCAGGCTCTCCTGTGGTCTCTAAGGATTTCCTCTCTGAAAACACGGCACTTTTACCCGAAGAACTCTGCTTTAGTTGCAGGTGGAACACAAGCTGCATTTGTCCCACACTTCATACAAAGGGCCCTTCCCAGAAGGAGTCTACAGGGTGTATGCAGGGTGTCCCACGTGCAGTGAACTGCCTCAACGAAGGGAGGCTCTCGTAAGGACTGTAAGCATTTCCTCTCCCAATACACGCAGTTTTACCCAAAAAATTCTGCTTTAGTTGCAGGTGGAACACAAGCAGCTTTTCTCCCACAGTGTACCCAATGAGCCTTTGCCCGAAAGAATATCTATACTCAAGGGGTCCCGCGTGGAGTGAAATGCCTAAAGCAAGCAGGCTCTAGTGAGGCCTCTAAGCATTTCCTCTCCAAAAACACGGCAGTTTTACCCAAGAAACTCTGCGTTAGTTGCAGGTGGAACACAAGCAGCATTACTCCCAGTGTGTAATCTTTGGGCTCTTCCACGAATGAATTTCTTTATGCAGGGATTCCCACGTGGATCGAACTGCCTCAACCGTGGCAGGCTGTAGCGAGAACTCTAAGAATATCCTATCCCAAAACACACAGGTTTAATGGTAGGACTCTGCTTTAGTTGCAGAGGTAAGACAAGCAGCTTTTCTCCCACTGTGTACTCTTTGGGCTCTTAAACGAATGAACTTCTATATGCAGGGTTTCCGACGTGGAGCGAACTGCCTCAACCAAGGCAGGCTGTAGCGAGGACTGTAAGCATTTCCTCTTCCAAAACACGGCAGTTTTACCAAAGAATTCTGCTTTAGTTGCAGGTGGCATACAAGCAGCATTACTCCCACTGTGTACTCTTTGGGCTCTTACACGAATGAACTTCTTTATGCAGGGATTCCCACGAGGAGCGAACTGCCTCCACCACGGCAGGTTGTAGCGAGGACTGTAAGCATATCCTCTACCAAATCACGCAGGTTTACCCGAAGAACTCTGCTTTAGTTGCAGGGGGAACACAAGCATCTTTTCTCCCACAGTGTACAAAATGTGCACTTCCCCTAAAGAACTTGTTCTATAAGAATGTTTTCCCGCGTGGAGCGAACTGCCTCAGACATGGCAGGCACTACTGTGGTCTCTAAGGATTTCCTCTCTGATAACACGGCACTTTTACCAGAAGAACTCTGCTTTAGTTGCAGGTGGAACACAAGCTGCATTTGTCCCACACTTTATACAAAGGGCCCTTCCCCGAAAGAGTCTACAGGGTGTATGCAGGGTGTCCCACGTGCAGTGAACTGCCTCAACGAAGGGAGGCTCTCGTAAGGACTGTAAGCATTTCCTCTCCCAATACACGCAGTTTTATCCAAAGAATTCTGCTTTAGTTGCAGGTGGAACACAAGCAGCTTTTCTCCCACAGTGTACCCAATGAGCCTTTGCCCGAAAGAATATCTATACTCAAGGGGTCCCGCGTGGAGTGAAATGCCTAAAGCAAGCAGGCTCTAGTGAGGCCTCTAAGCATTTCCTCTCCAAAAACACGGCAGTTTTGCACAAGAAACTCTGCGTTAGTTGCAGGTGGAACACAAGCAGCATTACTCCCAGTGTGTAATCTTTGGGCTCTTCCACGAATGAATTTCTTTATGCAGGGATTCCCACGTGGATCGAACTGCCTCAACCGTGGCAGGCTGTAGCGAGGACTCTAAGAATATCCTGTCCCAAAACACACAGGTTTAACGGTAGAACTCTGCTTTAGTTGCAGAGGTAACACAAGCAGCTTTTCTCCCACTGTGTACTCTTTGGGCTCTTCCACGAATGAACTTCTATATGCAGGGTTTCCGACGTGGAGCGAACTGCCTCAACCAAGGCAGGCTGTAGCGAGGACTGTAAGCATTTCCTCTTCCAAAACACGGCAGTTTTACCAAAGAATTCTGCTTTACTTGCAGGTGGAACACAAGCAGCATTTCTCCCACTGTGTACTCTTTGGGCTCTTCCACGAATGAACTTCTTTATGCAGGGATTCCCACGTGGAGCGAACTGCCTCAACCAAGGCAGGCTATAGCGAAGACTGTAAGCATTTCCTCTCCCAAAACACGCAGTTTTACACGAAGAACTCTGCTTTAGTTGCAGGGGGAACACCATCAGCTTTCCTCCCACAGTGTACACAATGGGCACTTCCCCTAATGAACTTGTTCTAAAAGAATGGTTTCCAGCGTGGACCGAACTGCCTCAACCATGGCAGGCTCTCCTGTGGTCTCTAAGGATTTCCTCTCTGAAAACACGGCACTTTTACCCGAAGAACTCTGCTTTAGTTGCAGGTGGAACACAAACTGCATTTGTCCCACACTTTATACAAAGGGCCCTTCCCCGAAGGAGTCTACAGGGTGTATGCAGGGTGTCCCACGTGCAGTGAACTGCCTCAACGAAGGGAGGCTCTCGTAAGGACTGTAAGCATTTCCTCTCCCAATACACGCAGTTTTACCCAAAGAATTCTGCTTTAGTTGCAGGTGGAACACAAGCAGCTTTTCTCCCACAGTGTACCCAATGAGCCTTTGCCCGAAAGAATATCTATACTCAAGGGGTCCCGCGTGGAGTGAAATGCCTAAAGCAAGCAGGCTCTAGTGAGGCCTCTAAGCATTTCCTCTCCAAAAACACGGCAGTTTTACCCAAGAAACTCTGCGTTAGTTGCAGGTGGAACACAAGCAGCATTACTCCCAGTGTGTAATCTTTGGGCTCTTCCACGAATGAATTTCTTTATGCAGGGATTCCCACGTGGATCGAACTGCCTCAACCGTGGCAGGCTGTAGCGAGGTCTCTAAGAATATCCTATCCCAAAACACACAGGTTTAACGGTAGAACTCTGCTTTAGTTGCAGAGGTAAGACAAGCAGCTTTTCTCCCACTGTGTACTCTTTGGGCTCTTCCACGAATGAACTTCTATATGCAGGGTTTCCGACGTGGAGCGAACTGCCTCAACCAAGGCAGGCTGTAGCGAGGACTGTAAGCATTTCCTCTCCCAAGACACGGCAGTTTTACCAAAGAATTCTGCTTTAGTTGCAGGTGGAACACAAGCAGCATTTCTCCCACTGTGTACTCTTTGGGCTCTTCCACGAATGAACTTCTTTATGCAGGGATTCCCACGTGGAGCGAACTGCCTCAACCAAGGCAGGCTGTAGCGAAGACTGTAAGCATTTCCTCTCCCAAAACACGCAGTTTTACACGAAGAACCCTGCTTTAGTTGCAGGGGGAACAGCATCAGCTTTCCTCCCACAGTGTACACAATGGGCACTTCCCCTAATGAACTTGTTCTAAAAGAATGGTTTCCAGCGTGGACCGAACTGCCTCAACCATGGCAGGCCCTCCTGTGGTCTCTAAGGATTTCCTCTCTGAAAACACGGCACTTTTACCCGAAGAACTCTGCTTTAGTTGCAGGTGGAACACAAGCTGCATTTGTCCCACACTTTATACAAAGGGCCCTTCCCCGAAGGAGTCTACAGGGTGTATGCAGGGTGTCCCACGTGCAGTGAACTGCCTCAACGAAGGGAGGCTCTCGTAAGGACTGTAAGCATTTCCTCTCCCAATACACGCAGTTTTACCCAAAAAATTCTGCTTTAGTTGCAGGTGGAACACAGGCAGCTTTTCTCCCACAGTGTACCCAATGAGCCTTTGCCCGAAAGAATATCTATACTCAAGGGGTCCCGCGTGGAGTGAAATGCCTAAAGCAAGCAGGCTCTAGTGAGGCCTCTAAGCATTTCCTCTCCAAAAACACGGCAGTTTTACCCAAGAAACTCTGCGTTAGTTGCAGGTGGAACACAAGCAGCATTTCTCCCACTGTGTACTCTTGGGTTCTTCCACGAATGAACTTCTTTATGAAGGGATTCCCACGTGGAGCGAACTGCCTCAACCATGGCAGGCTGTAGCGAGGACTGTAAGCATATCCTCTCCCAAACCAGGCAGTTTTACCCGAAGAACTCTGCTTTAGTTGCAGGTGGAACACAAGCAGCATTTCTCCCACTGTGTACTCTTTGGGCTCTTACACGAATGAACTTCTTTATGCAGGGATTCCCACGAGGAGCGAACTGCCTCCACCATGGCAGGCTGTAGCGAGGACTGTAAGCATATCCTCTCCCAAACCACGCAGTTTTAACGCTAGAACTCTGCTTTAGTTGCAGGTGGAACACAAGCAGCATTTCTCCCACTGTGTACTCTTTGGTCTCTTCACGAATGAACTTGTATATGCAGGGTTTCCCACGTGGAGCGAACTGCCTCAACCATGGCAGGCTGTAGCGAGGACTGTAAGCATATCCTCTCCCAAGCCTCGCAGTTTTAATGCTAGAAGTCTGCTTTACTTGCAGGCCTAACACAAGCAGCTTTTCTCCCACTGTGTACTCTTTGGGCTCTTCCACGAATGAACTTCTATATGCAGGGTTTCCGACGTGGAGCGAACTGCCTCAACCAAGGCAGGCTGTAGCGAGGACTGTAAGCATTTCCTCTTCCAAGACACGGCAGTTTTACCAAAGAATTCTGCTTTAGTTGCAGGTGGAACACAAGCAGCATTTCTCCCACTGTGTACTCTTTGGGCTCTTCCACGAATGAACTTCTTTATGCAGGGATTCCCACGTGGAGCGAACTGCCTCAACCAAGGCAGGCTGTAGCGAAGACTGTAAGCATTTCCTCTCCCAAAACACGCAGTTTTACACGAAGAACTCTGCTTTAGTTGCAGGGGGAACACCATCAGCTTTCCTCCCACAGTGTACACAATGGGCACTTCCCCTAATGAACTTGTTCTAAAAGAATGGTTTCCAGCGTGGACCGAACTGCCTCAACCATGGCAGGCTCTCCTGTGGTCTCTAAGGATTTCCTCTCTGAAAACACGGCACTTTTACCCGAAGAACTCTGCTTTAGTTGCAGGTGGAACACAAGCTGCATTTGTCCCACACTTTATACAAAGGGCCCTTCCCCGAAGGAGTCTACAGGGTGTATGCAGGGTGTCCCACGTGCAGTGAACTGCCTCAACGAAGGGAGGCTCTCGTAAGGACTGTAAGCATTTCCTCTCCCAATACACGCAGTTTTACCCAAAGAATTCTGCTTTAGTTGCAGGTGGAACACAAGCAGCTTTTCTCCCACAGTGTACCCAATGAGCCTTTGCCCGAAAGAATATCTATACTCAAGGGGTCCCGCGTGGAGTGAAATGCCTAAAGCAAGCAGGCTCTAGTGAGGCCTCTGAGCATTTCCTCTCCAAAAACACGGCAGTTTTACCCAAGAAACTCTGCGTTAGTTGCAGGTGGAACACAAGCAGCATTTCTCCCACTGTGTACTCTTTGGGCTCTTACACGAATGAACTTCTTTATGCAGGGATTCCCACGAGGATCGAACTGCCTCCACCATGGCAGGCTGTAGCGAGGACTGTAAGCATATCCTCTCCCAAACCACCCAGTTTTAACGCTAGAACTCTGCTTTACTTGCAGGCGTAACACAAGCAGCTTTTCTCCCACTGTGTACTCTTTGGGCTCTTCCACGAATGAACTTCTATATGCAGGGTTTCCGACGTGGAGCGAACTGCCTCAACCAAGGCAGGCTGTAGCGAGGACTGTAAGCATTTCCTCTTCCAAAACACGGCAGTTTTACCAAAGAATTCTGCTTTACTTGCAGGTGGAACACAAGCAGCATTTCTCCCACTGTGTACTCTTGGGTTCGTCCACGAATGAACTTCTTTATGCAGGGATTCCCACGTGGAGCGAACTGCCTCAACCATGGCAGGCTATAGCGAGGACTGCAAGCATATCCTCTCCCAAACCAGGCAGTTTTACCCGAAGAACTCTGCTTTAGTTGCAGGTGGAACACAAGCAGCATTTCTCCCACTGTGTACTCTTTGGGCTCTTACACGAATGAACTTCTTTATGCAGGGATTCCCACGAGGAGCGAACTGCCTCCACCATGGCAGGCTGTAGCGAGGACTGTAAGCATATCCTCTCCCAAACCACGCAGTTTTAACGCTAGAACTCTGCTTTAGCTGCAGGTGAAACACAAGCAGCATTTCTCCCACTGTGTACTCTTTGGTCTCTTCACGAATGAACTTGTATATGCAGGGTTTCCCACGTGGAGCGAACTGCCTCAACCATGGCAGGCTGTAGCGAGGACTGTAAGCATATCCTCTCCCAAGCCTCGCAGTTTTAATGCTAGAAGTCTGCTTTACTTGCAGGCCTAACACAAGCAGCTTTTCTCCCACTGTGTACTCTTTGGGCTCTTCCACGAATGAACTTCTATATGCAGGGTTTCCGACGTGGAGCGAACTGCCTCAACCAAGGCAGGCTGTAGCGAGGACTGTAAGCATTTCCTCTTCCAAAACACAGCAGTTTTACCAAAGAATTCTGCTTTAGTTGCAGGGGGAACACAAGCAGCATTTCTTCCACTGTGTACTCTTTGGGCTCTTCCACGAATGAACTTCTTTATGCAGGGATTCCCACGTGGAGCGAACTGCCTCAACCAAGGCAGGCTGTAGAGAAGACTGTAAGCATTTCCTCTCCCAAAACACGCAGTTTTACACGAAGAACTCTGCTTTAGTTGCAGGGGGAACACCATCAGCTTTCCTCCCACAGTGCACACAATGGGCACTTCCCCTAATGAACTTGTTCTAAAAGAATGGTTTCCAGCGTGGACCGAACTGCCTCAACCATGGAAGGCTCTCCTGTGGTCTCTAAGGATTTCCTCTCTGAAAACACGGCACTTTTACCCGAAGAACTCTGCTTTAGTTGCAGGTGGAACACAAACTGCATTTGTCCCACACTTTATACAAAGGGCCCTTCCCCGAAGGAGTCTACAGGGTGTATGCAGGGTGTCCCACGTGCAGTGAACTGCCTCAACGAAGGGAGGCTCTCGTAAGGACTGTAAGCATTTCCTCTCCCAATACACGCAGTTTTACCCAAAGAATTCTGCTTTAGTTGCAGGTGGAACACAAGCAGCTTTTCTCCCACAGTGTACCCAATGAGCCTTTGCCCGAAAGAATATCTATACTCAAGGGGTCCCGCGTGGAGTGAAATGCCTAAAGCAAGCAGGCTCTAGTGAGGCCTCTAAGCATTTCCTCTCCAAAAACACGGCAGTTTTACCCAAGAAACTCTGCGTTAGTTGCAGGTGGAACACAAGCAGCATTACTCCCAGTGTGTAATCTTTGGGCTCTTCCACGAATGAATTTCTTTATGCAGGGATTCCCACGTGGATCGAACTGCCTCAACCGTGGCAGGCTGTAGCGAGAACTCTAAGAATATCCTATCCCAAAACACACAGGTTTAATGGTAGGACTCTGCTTTAGTTGCAGAGGTAAGACAAGCAGCTTTTCTCCCACTGTGTACTCTTTGGGCTCTTAAACGAATGAACTTCTATATGCAGGGTTTCCGACGTGGAGCGAACTGCCTCAACCAAGGCAGGCTGTAGCGAGGACTGTAAGCATTTCCTCTTCCAAAACACGGCAGTTTTACCAAAGAATTCTGCTTTAGTTGCAGGTGGCATACAAGCAGCATTTCTCCCACTGTGTACTCTTTGGGCTCTTACACGAATGAACTTCTTTATGCAGGGATTCCCACGAGGAGCGAACTGCCTCCACCACGGCAGGTTGTAGCGAGGACTGTAAGCATATCCTCTACCAAATCACGCAGGTTTACCCGAAGAACTCTGCTTTAGTTGCAGGGGGAACACAAGGATCTTTTCTCCCACAGTGTACAAAATGCGCACTTCCCCTAAAGAACTTGTTCTATAAGAATGTTTTCCCGCGTGGAGCGAACTGCCTCAGACATGGCAGGCACTACTGTGGTCTCTAAGGATTTCCTCTCTGATAACACGGCACTTTTACCAGAAGAACTCTGCTTTAGTTGCAGGTGGAACACAAGCTGCATTTGTCCCACACTTTATACAAAGGGCCCTTCCCCGAAAGAGTCTACAGGGTGTATGCAGGGTGTCCCACGTGCAGTGAACTGCCTCAACGAAGGGAGGCTCTCGTAAGGACTGTAAGCATTTCCTCTCCCAATACACGCAGTTTTACCCAAAGAATTCTGCTTTAGTTGCAGGTGGAACACAAGCAGCTTTTCTCCCACAGTGTACCCAATGAGCCTTTGCCCGAAAGAATATCTATACTCAAGGGGTCCCGCGTGGAGTGAAATGCCTAAAGCAAGCAGGCTCTAGTGAGGCCTCTAAGCATTTCCTCTCCAAAAACACGGCAGTTTTACCCAAGAAACTCTGCGTTAGTTGCAGGTGGAACACAAGCAGCATTACTCCCAGTGTGTAATCTTTGGGCTCTTCCACGAATGAATTTCTTTATGCAGGGATTCCCACGTGGATCGAACTGCCTCAACCGTGGCAGGCTGTAGCGAGGACTCTAAGAATATCCTATCCCAAAACACACAGGTTTAACGGTAGAACTCTGCTTTAGTTGCAGAGGTAAGACAAGCAGCTTTTCTCCCACTGTGTACTCTTTGGGCTCTTCCACGAATGAACTTCTATATGCAGGGTTTCCGACGTGGAGCGAACTGCCTCAACCAAGGCAGGCTGTAGCGAGGACTGTAAGCATTTCCTCTTCCAAGACACGGCAGTTTTACCAAAGAATTCTGCTTTAGTTGCAGGTGGAACACAAGCAGCATTTCTCCCACTCTGTACTCTTTGGGCTCTTCCACGAATGAACTTCTTTATGCAGGGATTCCCACGTGGAGCGAACTGCCTCAACCAAGGCAGGCTGTAGCGAAGACTGTAAGCATTTCCTCTCCCAAAACACGCAGTTTTACACGAAGAACTCTGCTTTAGTTGCAGGGGGATCACCATCAGCTTTCCTCCCACAGTGTACACAATGGGCACTTCCCCTAATGAACTTGTTCTAAAAGAATGGTTTCCAGCGTGGACCGAACTGCCTCAACCATGGCAGGCTCTTCTGTGGTCTCTAAGGATTTCCTCTCTGAAAACACGGCACTTTTACCCGAAGAACTCTGCTTTAGTTGCAGGTGGAACACAAGCTGCATTTGTCCCACACTTTATACAAAGGGCCCTTCCCCGAAGGAGTCTACAGGGTGTATGCAGGGTGTCCCACGTGCAGTGAACTGCCTCAACGAAGGGAGGCTCTCGTAAGGACTGTAAGCATTTCCTCTCCCAATACACGCAGTTTTACCCAAAAAATTCTGCTTTAGTTGCAGGTGGAACACAAGCAGCTTTTCTCCCACAGTGTACCCAATGAGCCTTTGCCCGAAAGAATATCTATACTCAAGGGGTCCCGCGTGGAGTGAAATGCCTAAAGCAAGCAGGCTCTAGTGAGGCCTCTAAGCATTTCCTCTCCAAAAACACGGCAGTTTTACCCAAGAAACTCTGCGTTAGTTGCAGGTGGAACACAAGCAGCATTTCTCCCACTGTGTACTCTTTGGGCTCTTACACGAATGAACTTCTTTATGCAGGGATTCCCACGAGGTGCGAACTGCCTCCACCATGGCAGGCTGTAGCGAGGACTGTAAGCATATCCTCTCCCAAACCACGCAGTTTTAACGCTAGAACTCTGCTTTACTTGCAGGCGTAACACAAGCAGCTTTTCTCCCACTGTGTACTCTTTGGGCTCTTCCACGAATGAACTTCTATATGCAGGGTTTCCGACGTGGAGCGAACTGCCTCAACCAAGGCAGGCTGTAGCGAGGACTGTAAGCATTTCCTCTTCCAAAACACGGCAGTTTTACCAAAGAATTCTTCTTTCGTTGCAGGTGGGACACAAGCAGCATTTATCCCACTGTGTACTCTTGGGTTCTTCCACGAATGAACTATTTTATGCAGGGATTCCCACGTGGAGCGAACTGCCTCCACCATGGCAGGCTGTAGCGAGGACTGTAAGCATATCCTCTCCCAAGCCTCGCAGTTTTAATGCTAGAAGTCTGCTTTACTTGCAGGCGTAACACAATCAGCTTTTCTCCCACTGTGTACTCTTTGGCCTCTTCCACGAATGAACTTCTATATGCAGGGTTTCCGACGTGGAGCGAACTGCCTCAACCAAGGCAGGCTGTAGCGAGGACTGTAAGCATTTCCTCTTCCAAAACATGGCAGTTTTACCAAAGAATTCTGGTTTACTTGCAGGTGGAACACAAGCAGCATTTCTCCCACTGTGTACTCTTTGGGCTCTTCCACGAATGAACTTCTTTATGCAGGGATTCCCACGTGTAGCGAACTGCCTCAACCAAGGCAGGCTGTAGCGAAGACTGTAAGCATTTCCTCTCCCAAAACATGCAGTTTTACACGAATAACTCTGCTTTAGTTGCAGGGGGAACACCATCAGCTTTCCTCCCACAGTGTACACAATGGGCACTTCCCCTAATTAACTTGTTCTAAAAGAATGGTTTCCAGCGTGGACCGAACTGCCTCAACCATGGCAGGCTCTCCTGTGGTCTCTAAGGATTTCCTCTCTGAAAACACGGCACTTTTACCCGAAGAACTCTGCTTTAGTTGCAGGTGGAACACAAGCTGCATTTGTCCCACACTTTATACAAAGGGCCCTTCCCCGAAGGAGTCTACAGGGTGTATGCAGGGTGTCCCACGTGCAGTGAACTGCCTCAACGAAGGGAGGCTCTCGTAAGGACTGTAAGCATTTCCTCTCCCAATACACGCAGTTTTACCCAAAGAATTCTGCTTTAGTTGCAGGTGGCACACAAGCAGCTTTTCTCCCACAGTGTACCCAATGAGCCTTTGCCCGAAAGAATATCTATACTCAAGGGGTCCCGCGTGGAGTGAAATGCCTAAAGCAAGCAGGCTCTAGTGAGGCCTCTAAGCATTTCCTCTCCAAAAACACGGCAGTTTTACCCAAGAAACTCTGCGTTAGTTGCAGGTGGAACACAAGCAGCATTACTCCCAGTGTGTAATCTTTGGGCTCTTCCACGAATGAATTTCTTTATGCAGGGATTCCCACGTCGATCGAACTGCCTCAACCGTGGCAGGCTGTAGCGAGGACTCTAAGAATATCCTATCCCAAAACACACAGGTTTAACGGTAGAACTCTGCTTTAGTTGCAGAGGTAAGACAAGCAGCTTTTCTCCCACTGTGTACTCTTTGGGCTCTTCCACGAATGAACTTCTATATGCAGGGTTTCCGACGTGGAGCGAACTGCCTCAACCAAGGCAGGCTGTACCGAGGACTGTAAGCATTTCCTCTCCCAAGACACGGCAGTTTTACCAAAGAATTCTGCTTTAGTTGCAGGTGGAACACAAGCAGCATTTCTCCCACTGTGTACTCTTTGGGCTCTTCCACGAATGAACTTCTTTATGCAGGGATTCCCACGTGGAGCGAACTGCCTCAACCAAGGCAGGCTGTAGCGAAGACTGTAAGCATTTCCTCTCCCAAAACACGCAGTTTTACACGAAGAACTCTGCTTTAGTTGCAGGGGGAACACCATCAGCTTTCCTCCCACAGTGTACACAATGGGCACTTCCCCTAATGAACTTGTTCTAAAAGAATGGTTTCCAGCGTGGAACGAACTGCCTCAACCATGGCAGGCTCTCCTGTGGTCTCTAAGGATTTCCTCTCTGAAAACACGGCACTTTTACCCGAAGAACTCTGCTTTAGTTGCAGGTGGAACACAAGCTGCATTTGTCCCACACTTTATACAAAGGGCCCTTCCCCGAAGGAGTCTACAGGGTGTATGCAGGGTGTCCCACGTGCAGTGAACTGCCTCAACGAAGGGAGGCTCTCGTAAGGACTGTAAGCATTTCCTCTCCCAATACACGCAGTTTTACCCAAAGAATTCTGCTTTAGTTGCAGGTGGAACACAAGCAGCTTTTCTCCCACAGTGTACCCAATGAGCCTTTGCCCGAAAGAATATCTATACTCAAGGGGTCCCGCGTGGAGTGAAATGCCTAAAGCAAGCAGGCTCTAGTGAGGCCTCTAAGCATTTCCTCTCCAAAAACACGGCAGTTTTACCCAAGAAACTCTGCGTTAGTTGCAGGTGGAACACAAGCAGCATTTCTCCCACTGTGTACTCTTTGGGCTCTTACACTAATGAACTTCTTTATGCAGGGATTCCCACGAGGTGCGAACTGCCTCCACCATGGCAGGCTGTAGTGAGGACTGTAAGCATATCCTCTCCCAAACCACGCAGTTTTAACGCTAGAACTCTGCTTTACTTGCAGGCGTAACACAAGCAGCTTTTCTCCCACTGTGTACTCTTTGGGCTCTTCCACGAATGAACTTCTATATGCAGGGTTTCCGACGTGGAGCGAACTGCCTCAACCAAGGCAGGCTGTAGCGAGGACTGTAAGCATTTTTTCTTCCAAAACACGGCAGTTTTACCAAAGAATTCTTCTTTCGTTGCAGGTGGGACACAAGCAGCATTTATCCCACTGTGTACTCTTGGGTTCTTCCACGAATGAACTATTTTATGCAGGGATTCCCACGTGGAGCGAACTGCCTCCACCATGGCAGGCTGTAGCGAGGACTGTAAGCATATCCTCTCCCAAGCCTCGCAGTTTTAATGCTAGAAGTCTGCTTTACTTGCAGGCGTAACACAATCAGCTTTTCTCCCACTGTGTACTCTTTGGCCTCTTCCACGAATGAACTTCTATATGCAGGGTTTCCGACGTGGAGCGAACTGCCTCAACCAAGGCAGGCTGTAGCGAGGACTGTAAGCATTTCCTCTTCCAAAACATGGCAGTTTTACCAAAGAATTCTGGTTTACTTGCAGGTGGAACACAAGCAGCATTTCTCCCACTGTGTACTCTTTGGGCTCTTCCACGAATGAACTTCTTTATGCAGGGATTCCCACGTGTAGCGAACTGCCTCAACCAAGGCAGGCTGTAGCGAATACTGTAAGCATTTCCTCTCCCAAAACATGCAGTTTTACACGAATAACTCTGCTTTAGTTGCAGGCGGAACACCGTCAGCTTTCCTCCCACAGTGTACACAATGGGCACTTCCCCTAATGAACTTGTTCTAAAAGAATGGTTTCCAGCGTGGACCGAACTGCCTCAACCATGGCAGGCTCTCCTGTGGTCTCTAAGGATTTCCTCTCTGAAAACACGGCACTTTTACCCGAAGAACTCTGCTTTAGTTGCAGGTGGAACACAAGCTGCATTTGTCCCACACTTCATACAAAGGGCCCTTCCCAGAAGGAGTCTACAGGGTGTATGCAGGGTGTCCCACGTGCAGTGAACTGCCTCAACGAAGGGAGGCTCTCGTAAGGACTGTAAGCATTTCCTCTCCCAATACACGCAGTTTTACCCAAAAAATTCTGCTTTAGTTGCAGGTGGAACACAAGCAGCTTTTCTCCCACAGTGTACCCAATGAGCCTTTGCCCGAAAGAATATCTATACTCAAGGGGTCCCGCGTGGAGTGAAATGCCTAAAGCAAGCAGGCTCTAGTGAGGCCTCTAAGCATTTCCTCTCCAAAAACACGGCAGTTTTACCCAAGAAACTCTGCGTTAGTTGCAGGTGGAACACAAGCAGCATTACTCCCAGTGTGTAATCTTTGGGCTCTTCCAAGAATGAATTTCTTTATGCAGGGATTCCCATGTGGATCGAACTGCCTCAACCGTGGCAGGCTGTAGCGAGGACTCTAAGAATATCCTATCCCAAAACACACAGGTTTAACGGTAGAACTCTGCTTTAGTTGCAGAGGTAAGACAAGCAGCTTTTCTCCCACTGTGTACTCTTTGGGCTCTTCCACGAATGAACTTCTATATGCAGGGTTTCCGACGTGGAGCGAACTGCCTCAACCAAGGCAGGCTGTTTCGAGGACTGTAAGCATTTCCTCTTCCAAAACACGGCAGTTTTACCAAAGAATTCTGCTTTAGTTGCAGGTGGAACACAAGCAGCATTTCTCCCACTGTGTACTCTTGGGTTCGTCCACGAATGAACTTCTTTATGCAGGGATTCCCACGTGGAGCGAACTGCCTCAACCATGGCAGGCTATAGCGAGGACTGCAAGCATATCCTCTCCCAAACCAGGCAGTTTTACCCGAAGAACTCTGCTTTAGTTGCAGGTGGAACACAAGCAGCATTTCTCCCACTGTGTACTCTTTGGGCTCTTACACGAATGAACTTCTTTATGCAGGGATTCCCACGAGGAGCGAACTGCCTCCACCATGGCAGGCTGTAGCGAGGACTGTAAGCATATCCTCTCCCAAACCACGCAGTTTTAACGCTAGAACTCTGCTTTAGTTGCAGGTGAAACACAAGCAGCATTTCTCCCACTGTGTACTCTTTGGTCTCTTCACGAATGAACTTGTATATGCAGGGTTTCCCACGTGGAGCGAACTGCCTCAACCATGGCAGGCTGTAGCGAGGACTGTAAGCATATCCTCTCCCAAGCCTCGCAGTTTTAATGCTAGAAGTCTGCTTTACTTGCAGGCCTAACACAAGCAGCTTTTCTCCCACTGTGTACTCTTTGGGCTCTTCCACGAATGAATTTCTATATGCAGGGTTTCCGACGTGGAGCGAACTGCCTCAACCAAGGCAGGCTGTAGCGAGGACTGTAAGCATTTCCTCTTCCAAAACACAGCAGTTTTACCAAAGAATTCTGCTTTAGTTGCAGGTGGAACACAAGCAGCATTTCTCCCACTGTGTACTCTTTGGGCTCTTCCACGAATGAACTTCTTTATGCAGGGATTCCCACGTGGAGCGAACTGCCTCAACCAAGGCAGGCTGTAGCGAAGACTGTAAGCATTTCCTCTCCCAAAACACGCAGTTTTACACGAAGAACTCTGCTTTAGTTGCAGAGGGAACACCATCAGCTTTCCTCCCACAGTGTACACAATGGGCACTTCCCCTAATGAACTTGTTCTAAAAGAATGGTTTCCAGCGTGGACCGAACTGCCTCAACCATGGAAGGCTCTCCTGTGGTCTCTAAGGATTTCCTCTCTGAAAACACGGCACTTTTACCCGAAGAACTCTGCTTTAGTTGCAGGTGGAACACAAACAGCATTTGTCCCACACTTTATACAAAGGGCCCTTCCCCGAAGGAGTCTACAGGGTGTATGCAGGGTGTCCCACGTGCAGTGAACTGCCTCAACGAAGGGAGGCTCTCGTAAGGACTGTAAGCATTTCCTCTCCCAATACACGCAGTTTTACCCAAAGAATTCTGCTTTAGTTGCAGGTGGAACACAAGCAGCTTTTCTCCCACAGTGTACCCAATGAGCCTTTGCCCGAAAGAATATCTATACTCAAGGGGTCCCGCGTGGAGTGAAATGCCTAAAGCAAGCAGGCTCTAGTGAGGCCTCTGAGCATTTCCTCTCCAAAAACACGGCAGTTTTACCCAAGAAACTCTGCGTTAGTTGCAGGTGGAACACAAGCAGCATTACTCCCAGTGTGTAATCTTTGGGCTCTTCCACGAATGAATTTCTTTATGCAGGGATTCCCACGTGGATCGAACTGCCTCAACCGTGGCAGGCTGTAGCGAGAACTCTAAGAATATCCTATCCCAAAACACACAGGTTTAATGGTAGGACTCTGCTTTAGTTGCAGAGGTAAGACAAGCAGCTTTTCTCCCACTGTGTACTCTTTGGGCTCTTAAACGAATGAACTTCTATATGCAGGGTTTCCGACGTGGAGCGAACTGCCTCAACCAAGGCAGGCTGTAGCGAGGACTGTAAGCATTTCCTCTTCCAAAACACGGCAGTTTTACCAAAGAATTCTGCTTTAGTTGCAGGTGGCATACAAGCAGCATTACTCCCACTGTGTACTCTTTGGGCTCTTACACGAATGAACTTCTTTATGCAGGGATTCCCACGAGGAGCGAACTGCCTCCACCACGGCAGGTTGTAGCGAGGACTGTAAGCATATCCTCTACCAAATCACGCAGGTTTACCCGAAGAACTCTGCTTTAGTTGCAGGGGGAACACAAGCATGTTTTCTCCCACAGTGTACAAAATGCGCACTTCCCCTAAAGAACTTGTTCTATAAGAATGTTTTCCCGCGTGGAGCGAACTGCCTCAGACATGGCAGGCACTACTGTGGTCTCTAAGGATTTCCTCTCTGATAACACGGCACTTTTACCAGAAGAACTCTGCTTTAGTTGCAGGTGGAACACAAGCTGCATTTGTCCCACACTTTATACAAAGGGCCCTTCCCCGAAAGAGTCTACAGGGTGTATGCAGGGTGTCCCACGTGCAGTGAACTGCCTCAACGAAGGGAGGCTCTCGTAAGGACTGTAAGCATTTCCTCTCCCAATACACGCAGTTTTATCCAAAGAATTCTGCTTTAGTTGCAGGTGGAACACAAGCAGCTTTTCTCCCACAGTGTACCCAATGAGCCTTTGCCCGAAAGAATATCTATACTCAAGGGGTCCCGCGTGGAGTGAAATGCCTAAAGCAAGCAGGCTCTAGTGAGGCCTCTAAGCATTTCCTCTCCAAAAACACGGCAGTTTTACCCAAGAAACTCTGCGTTAGTTGCAGGTGGAACACAAGCAGCATTACTCCCAGTGTGTAATCTTTGGGCTCTTCCACGAATGAAATTCTTTATGCAGGGATTCCCACGTGGATCGAACTGCCTCAACCGTGGCAGGCTGTAGCGAGGACTCTAAGAATATCCTATCCCAAAACACACAGGTTTAATGGTAGAACTCTGCTTTAGTTGCAGAGGTAACACAAGCAGCTTTTCTCCCACTGTGTACTCTTTGGGCTCTTCCACGAATGAACTTCTATATGCAGGGTTTCCGACGTGCAGCGAACTGCCTCAACCAAGGCAGGCTGTAGCGAGGACTGTAAGCATTTCCTCTTCCAAAACACGGCAGTTTTACCAAAGAATTCTGCTTTACTTGCAGGTGGAACACAAGCAGCATTTCTCCCACTGTGTACTCTTTGGGCTCTTCCACGAATGAACTTCTTTATGCAGGGATTCCCACGTGGAGCGAACTGCCTCAACCAAGGCAGGCTATAGCGAAGACTGTAAGCATTTCCTCTCCCAAAACACGCAGTTTTACACGAAGAACTCTGCTTTAGTTGCAGGGGGAACACCATCAGCTTTCCTCCCACAGTGTACACAATGGGCACTTCCCCTAATGAACTTGTTCTAAAAGAATGGTTTCCAGCGTGGACCGAACTGCCTCAACCATGGCAGGCTCTCCTGTGGTCTCTAAGGATTTCCTCTCTGAAAACACGGCACTTTTACCCGAAGAACTCTGCTTTAGTTGCAGGTGGAACACAAACTGCATTTGTCCCACACTTTATACAAAGGGCCCTTCCCCGAAGGAGTCTACAGGGTGTATGCAGGGTGTCCCACGTGCAGTGAACTGCCTCAACGAAGGGAGGCTCTCGTAAGGACTGTAAGCATTTCCTCTCCCAATACACGCAGTTTTACCCAAAGAATTCTGCTTTAGTTGCAGGTGGAACACAAGCAGCTTTTCTCCCACAGTGTACCCAATGAGCCTTTGCCCGAAAGAATATCTATACTCAAGGGGTCCCGCGTGGAGTGAAATGCCTAAAGCAAGCAGGCTCTAGTGAGGCCTCTAAGCATTTCCTCTCCAAAAACACGGCAGTTTTACCCAAGAAACTCTGCGTTAGTTGCAGGTGGAACACAAGCAGCATTACTCCCAGTGTGTAATCTTTGGGCTCTTCCACGAATGAATTTCTTTATGCAGGGATTCCCACGTGGATCGAACTGCCTCAACCGTGGCAGGCTGTAGCGAGGTCTCTAAGAATATCCTATCCCAAAACACACAGGTTTAACGGTAGAACTCTGCTTTAGTTGCAGAGGTAAGACAAGCAGCTTTTCTCCCACTGTGTACTCTTTGGGCTCTTCCACGAATGAACTTCTATATGCAGGGTTTCCGACGTGGAGCGAACTGCCTCAACCAAGGCAGGCTGTAGCGAGGACTGTAAGCATTTCCTCTCCCAAGACACGGCAGTTTTACCAAAGAATTCTGCTTTAGTTGCAGGTGGAACACAAGCAGCATTTCTCCCACTGTGTACTCTTTGGGCTCTTCCACGAATGAACTTCTTTATGCAGGGATTCCCACGTGGAGCGAACTGCCTCAACCAAGGCAGGCTGTAGCGAAGACTGTAAGCATTTCCTCTCCCAAAACACGCAGTTTTACACGAAGAACCCTGCTTTAGTTGCATTGGGAACAGCATCAGCTTTCCTCCCACAGTGTACACAATGGGCACTTCCCCTAATGAACTTGTTCTAAAAGAATGGTTTCCAGCGTGGACCGAACTGCCTCAACCATGGCAGGCTCTCCTGTGGTCTCTAAGGATTTCCTCTCTGAAAACACGGCACTTTTACCCGAAGAACTCTGCTTTAGTTGCAGGTGGAACACAAACAGCATTTGTCCCACACTTTATACAAAGGGCCCTTCCCCGAAGGAGTCTACAGGGTGTATGCAGGGTGTCCCACGTGCAGTGAACTGCCTCAACGAAGGGAGGCTCTCGTAAGGACTGTAAGCATTTCCTCTCCCAATACACGCAGTTTTACCCAAAAAATTCTGCTTTAGTTGCAGGTGGAACACAGGCAGCTTTTCTCCCACAGTGTACCCAATGAGCCTTTGCCCGAAAGAATATCTATACTCAAGGGGTCCCGCGTGGAGTGAAATGCCTAAAGCAAGCAGGCTCTAGTGAGGCCTCTAAGCATTTCCTCTCCAAAAACACGGCAGTTTTACCCAAGAAACTCTGCGTTAGTTGCAGGTGGAACACAAGCAGCATTTCTCCCACTGTGTACTCTTGGGTTCTTCCACGAATGAACTTCTTTATGAAGGGATTCCCACGTGGAGCGAACTGCCTCAACCATGGCAGGCTGTAGCGAGGACTGTAAGCATATCCTCTCCCAAACCAGGCAGTTTTACCCGAAGAACTCTGCTTTAGTTGCAGGTGGAACACAAGCAGCATTTCTCCCACTGTGTACTCTTTGGGCTCTTACACGAATGAACTTCTTTATGCAGGGATTCCCACGAGGAGCGAACTGCCTCCACCATGGCAGGCTGTAGCGAGGACTGTAAGCATATCCTCTCCCAAACCACGCAGTTTTAACGCTAGAACTCTGCTTTAGTTGCAGGTGGAACACAAGCAGCATTTCTCCCACTGTGTACTCTTTGGTCTCTTCACGAATGAACTTGTATATGCAGGGTTTCCCACGTGGAGCGAACTGCCTCAACCATGGCAGGCTGTAGCGAGGACTGTAAGCATATCCTCTCCCAAGCCTCGCAGTTTTAATGCTAGAAGTCTGCTTTACTTGCAGGCCTAACACAAGCAGCTTTTCTCCCACTGTGTACTCTTTGGGCTCTTCCACGAATGAACTTCTATATGCAGGGTTTCCGACGTGGAGCGAACTGCCTCAACCAAGGCAGGCTGTAGCGAAGACTGTAAGCATTTCCTCTTCCAAGACACGGCAGTTTTACCAAAGAATTCTGCTTTAGTTGCAGGTGGAACACAAGCAGCATTTCTCCCACTGTGTACTCTTTGGGCTCTTCCACGAATGAACTTCTTTATGCAGGGATTCCCACGTGGAGCGAACTGCCTCAACCAAGGCAGGCTGTAGCGAAGACTGTAAGCATTTCCTCTCCCAAAACACGCAGTTTTACACGAAGAACTCTGCTTTAGTTGCAGGGGGAACACCATCAGCTTTCCTCCCACAGTGTACACAATGGGCACTTCCCCTAATGAACTTGTTCTAAAAGAATGGTTTCCAGCGTGGACCGAACTGCCTCAACCATGGCAGGCTCTCCTGTGGTCTCTAAGGATTTCCTCTCTGAAAACACGGCACTTTTACCCGAAGAACTCTGCTTTAGTTGCAGGTGGAACACAAGCTGCATTTGTCCCACACTTTATACAAAGGGCCCTTCCCCGAAGGAGTCTACAGGGTGTATGCAGGGTGTCCCACGTGCAGTGAACTGCCTCAACGAAGGGAGGCTCTCGTAAGGACTGTAAGCATTTCCTCTCCCAATACACGCAGTTTTACCCAAAGAATTCTGCTTTAGTTGCAGGTGGAACACAAGCAGCTTTTCTCCCACAGTGTACCCAATGAGCCTTTGCCCGAAAGAATATCTATACTCAAGGGGTCCCGCGTGGAGTGAAATGCCTAAAGCAAGCAGGCTCTAGTGAGGCCTCTAAGCATTTCCTCTCCAAAAACACGGCAGTTTTACCCAAGAAACTCTGCGTTAGTTGCAGGTGGAACACAAGCAGCATTTCTCCCACTGTGTACTCTTTGGGCTCTTACACGAATGAACTTCTTTATGCAGGGATTCCCACGAGGATCGAACTGCCTCCACCATGGCAGGCTGTAGCGAGGACTGTAAGCATATCCTCTCCCAAACCACCCAGTTTTAACGCTAGAACTCTGCTTTACTTGCAGGCGTAACACAAGCAGCTTTTCTCCCACTGTGTACTCTTTGGGCTCTTCCACGAATGAACTTCTATATGCAGGGTTTCCGACGTGGAGCGAACTGCCTCAACCAAGGCAGGCTGTAGCGAGGACTGTAAGCATTTCCTCTTCCAAAACACGGCAGTTTTACCAAAGAATTCTGCTTTAGTTGCAGGTGGAACACAAGCAGCATTTATCCCACTGTGTACTCTTGGGTTCTTCCACGAATGAACTATTTTATGCAGGGATTCCCACGTGGAGCGAACTGCCTCCACCATGGCAGGCTGTAGCGAGGACTGTAAGCATATCCTCTCCCAAGCCTCGCTGTTTTAATGCTAGAAGTCTGCTTTACTTGCAGGCGTAACACAAGCAGCTTTTCTCCCACTGTGTACACTTTGGGCTCTTCCACGAATGAACTTCTATATGCAGGGTTTCCGACGTGGAGCGAACTGCCTCAACCAAGGCAGGCTGTATCGAGGACTGTAAGCATTTCCTCTTCCAAAACACGGCAGTTTTACCAAAGAATTCTGCTTTACTTGCAGGTGGAACACAAGCAGCATTTCTCCCACTGTGTACTCTTGGGTTCGTCCACGAATGAACTTCTTTATGCAGGGATTCCCACGTGGAGCGAACTGCCTCAACCATGGCAGGCTATAGCGAGGACTGCAAGCATATCCTCTCCCAAACCAGGCAGTTTTACCCGAAGAACTCTGCTTTAGTTGCAGGTGGAACACAAGCAGCATTTCTCCCACTGTGTACTCTTTGGGCTCTTACACGAATGAACTTCTTTATGCAGGGATTCCCACGAGGAGCGAACTGCCTCCACCATGGCAGGCTGTAGCGAGGACTGTAAGCATATCCTCTCCCAAACCACGCAGTTTTAACGCTAGAACTCTGCTTTAGTTGCAGGTGAAACACAAGCAGCATTTCTCCCACTGTGTACTCTTTGGTCTCTTCACGAATGAACTTGTATATGCAGGGTTTCCCACGTGGAGCGAACTGCCTCAACCATGGCAGGCTGTAGCGAGGACTGTAAGCATATCCTCTCCCAAGCCTCGCAGTTTTAATGCTAGAAGTCTGCTTTACTTGCAGGCCTAACACAAGCAGCTTTTCTCCCACTGTGTACTCTTTGGGCTCTTCCACGAATGAACTTCTATATGCAGGGTTTCCGACGTGGAGCGAACTGCCTCAACCAAGGCAGGCTGTAGCGAGGACTGTAAGCATTTCCTCTTCCAAAACACAGCAGTTTTACCAAAGAATTCTGCTTTAGTTGCAGGGGGAACACAAGCAGCATTTCTTCCACTGTGTACTCTTTGGGCTCTTCCACGAATGAACTTCTTTATGCAGGGATTCAAACGTGGAGCGAACTGCCTCAACCAAGGCAGGCTGTAGAGAAGACTGTAAGCATTTCCTCTCCCAAAACACGCAGTTTTACACGAAGAACTCTGCTTTAGTTGCAGGGGGAACACCATCAGCTTTCCTCCCACAGTGCACACAATGGGCACTTCCCCTAATGAACTTGTTCTAAAAGAATGGTTTCCAGCGTGGACCGAACTGCCTCAACCATGGAAGGCTCTCCTGTGGTCTCTAAGGATTTCCTCTCTGAAAACACGGCACTTTTACCCGAAGAACTCTGCTTTAGTTGCAGGTGGAACACAAACTGCATTTGTCCCACACTTTATACAAAGGGCCCTTCCCCGAAGGAGTCTACAGGGTGTATGCAGGGTGTCCCACGTGCAGTGAACTGCCTCAACGAAGGGAGGCTCTCGTAAGGACTGTAAGCATTTCCTCTCCCAATACACGCAGTTTTACCCAAAGAATTCTGCTTTAGTTGCAGGTGGAACACAAGAAGCTTTTCTCCCACAGTGTACCCAATGAGCCTTTGCCCGAAAGAATATCTATACTCAAGGGGTCCCGCGTGGAGTGAAATGCCTAAAGCAAGCAGGCTCTAGTGAGGCCTCTAAGCATTTCCTCTCCAAAAACACGGCAGTTTTACCCAAGAAACTCTGCGTTAGTTGCAGGTGGAACACAAGCAGCATTACTCCCAGTGTGTAATCTTTGGGCTATTCCACGAATGAATTTCTTTATGCAGGGATTCCCACGTGGATCGAACTGCCTCAACCGTGGCAGGCTGTAGCGAGAACTCTAAGAATATCCTATCCCAAAACACACAGGTTTAATGGTAGGACTCTGCTTTAGTTGCAGAGGTAAGACAAGCAGCTTTTCTCCCACTGTGTACTCTTTGGGCTCTTAAACGAATGAACTTCTATATGCAGGGTTTCCGACGTGGAGCGAACTGCCTCAACCAAGGCAGGCTGTAGCGAGGACTGTAAGCATTTCCTCTTCCAAAACACGGCAGTTTTACCAAAGAATTCTGCTTTAGTTGCAGGTGGCATACAAGCAGCATTTCTCCCACTGTGTACTCTTTGGGCTCTTACACGAATGAACTTCTTTATGCAGGGATTCCCACGAGGAGCGAACTGCCTCCACCACGGCAGGTTGTAGCGAGGACTGTAAGCATATCCTCTCCCAAGCCTCGCAGTTTTAATGCTAGAAGTCTGCTTTACTTGCAGGCGTAACACAATCAGCTTTTCTCCCACTGTGTACTCTTTGGCCTCTTCCACGAATGAACTTCTATATGCAGGGTTTCCGACGTGGAGCGAACTGCCTCAACCAAGGCAGGCTGTAGCGAGGACTGTAAGCATTTCCTCTTCCAAAACATGGCAGTTTTACCAAAGAATTCTGGTTTACTTGCAGGTGGAACACAAGCAGCATTTCTCCCACTGTGTACTCTTTGGGCTCTTCCACGAATGAACTTCTTTATGCAGGGATTCCCACGTGTAGCGAACTGCCTCAACCAAGGCAGGCTGTAGCGAAGACTGTAAGCATTTCCTCTCCCAAAACACGCAGTTTTACACGAAGAACCCTGCTTTAGTTGCAGGGGGAACAGCATCAGCTTTCCTCCCACAGTGTACACAATGGGCACTTCCCCTAATGAACTTGTTCTAAAAGAATGGTTTCCAGCGTGGACCGAACTGCCTCAACCATGGCAGGCTCTCCTGTGGTCTCTAAGGATTTCCTCTCTGAAAACACGGCACTTTTACCCGAAGAACTCTGCTTTAGTTGCAGGTGGAACACAAACAGCATTTGTCCCACACTTTATACAAAGGGCCCTTCCCAGAAGGAGTCTACAGGGTGTATGCAGGGTGTCCCACGTGCAGTGAACTGCCTCAACGAAGGGAGGCTCTCGTAAGGACTGTAAGCATTTCCTCTCCCAATACACGCAGTTTTACCCAAAAAATTCTGCTTTAGTTGCAGGTGGAACACAGGCAGCTTTTCTCCCACAGTGTACCCAATGAGCCTTTGCCCGAAAGAATATCTATACTCAAGGGGTCCCGCGTGGAGTGAAATGCCTAAAGCAAGCAGGCTCTAGTGAGGCCTCTAAGCATTTCCTCTCCAAAAACACGGCAGTTTTACCCAAGAAACTCTGCGTTAGTTGCAGGTGGAACACAAGCAGCATTTCTCCCACTGTGTACTCTTGGGTTCTTCCACGAATGAACTTCTTTATGAAGGGATTCCCACGTGGAGCGAACTGCCTCAACCATGGCAGGCTGTAGCGAGGACTGTAAGCATATCCTCTCCCAAACCAGGCAGTTTTACCCGAAGAACTCTGCTTTAGTTGCAGGTGGAACACAAGCAGCATTTCTCCCACTGTGTACTCTTTGGGCTCTTACACGAATGAACTTCTTTATGCAGGGATTCCCACGAGGAGCGAACTGCCTCCACCATGGCAGGCTGTAGCGAGGACTGTAAGCATATCCTCTCCCAAACCACGCAGTTTTAACGCTAGAACTCTGCTTTAGTTGCAGGTGGAACACAAGCAGCATTTCTCCCACTGTGTACTCTTTGGTCTCTTCACGAATGAACTTGTATATGCAGGGTTTCCCACGTGGAGCGAACTGCCTCAACCATGGCAGGCTGTAGCGAGGACTGTAAGCATATCCTCTCCCAAGCCTCGCAGTTTTAATGCTAGAAGTCTGCTTTACTTGCAGGCCTAACACAAGCAGCTTTTCTCCCACTGTGTACTCTTTGGGCTCTTCCACGAATGAACTTCTATATGCAGGGTTTCCGACGTGGAGCGAACTGCCTCAACCAAGGCAGGCTGTAGCGAAGACTGTAAGCATTTCCTCTTCCAAGACACGGCAGTTTTACCAAAGAATTCTGCTTTAGTTGCAGGTGGAACACAAGCAGCATTTCTCCCACTGTGTACTCTTTGGGCTCTTCCACGAATGAACTTCTTTATGCAGGGATTCCCACGTGGAGCGAACTGCCTCAACCAAGGCAGGCTGTAGCGAAGACTGTAAGCATTTCCTCTCCCAAAACACGCAGTTTTACACGAAGAACTCTGCTTTAGTTGCAGGGGGAACACCATCAGCTTTCCTCCCACAGTGTACACAATGGGCACTTCCCCTAATGAACTTGTTCTAAAAGAATGGTTTCCAGCGTGGACCGAACTGCCTCAACCATGGCAGGCTCTCCTGTGGTCTCTAAGGATTTCCTCTCTGAAAACACGGCACTTTTACCCGAAGAACTCTGCTTTAGTTGCAGGTGGAACACAAGCTGCATTTGTCCCACACTTTATACAAAGGGCCCTTCCCCGAAGGAGTCTACAGGGTGTATGCAGGGTGTCCCACGTGCAGTGAACTGCCTCAACGAAGGGAGGCTCTCGTAAGGACTGTAAGCATTTCCTCTCCCAATACACGCAGTTTTACCCAAAGAATTCTGCTTTAGTTGCAGGTGGAACACAAGCAGCTTTTCTCCCACAGTGTACCCAATGAGCCTTTGCCCGAAAGAATATCTATACTCAAGGGGTCCCGCGTGGAGTGAAATGCCTAAAGCAAGCAGGCTCTAGTGAGGCCTCTAAGCATTTCCTCTCCAAAAACACGGCAGTTTTACCCAAGAAACTCTGCGTTAGTTGCAGGTGGAACACAAGCAGCATTTCTCCCACTGTGTACTCTTTGGGCTCTTACACGAATGAACTTCTTTATGCAGGGATTCCCACGAGGATCGAACTGCCTCCACCATGGCAGGCTGTAGCGAGGACTGTAAGCATATCCTCTCCCAAACCACGCAGTTTTAACGCTAGAACTCTGCTTTACTTGCAGGCGTAACACAAGCAGCTTTTCTCCCACTGTGTACTCTTTGGGCTCTTCCACGAATGAACTTCTATATGCAGGGTTTCCGACGTGGAGCGAACTGCCTCAACCAAGGCAGGCTGTAGCGAGGACTGTAAGCATTTCCTCTTCCAAAACACGGCAGTTTTACCAAAGAATTCTGCTTTAGTTGCAGGTGGAACACAAGCAGCATTTATCCCACTGTGTACTCTTGGGTTCTTCCACGAATGAATTATTTTATGCAGGGATTCCCACGTGGAGCGAACTGCCTCCACCATGGCAGGCTGTAGCGAGGACTGTAAGCATATCCTCTCCCAAGCCTCGCTGTTTTAATGCTAGAAGTCTGCTTTACTTGCAGGCCTAACACAAGCAGCTTTTCTCCCACTGTGTACTCTTTGGGCTCTTCCACGAATGAACTTCTATATGCAGGGTTTCCGACGTGGAGCGAACTGCCTCGACCATGGCAGGCTGTAGCGAGGACTGTAAGCATATCCTCTCCCAAACCACGCAGTTTTAACGCTAGAACTCTGCTTTAGTTGCAGGTGAAACACAAGCAGCATTTCTCCCACTGTGTACTCTTTGGTCTCTTCACGAATGAACTTGTATATGCAGGGTTTCCCACGTGGAGCGAACTGCCTCAACCATGGCAGGCTGTAGCGAGGACTGTAAGCATATCCTCTCCCAAGCCTCGCAGTTTTAATGCTAGAAGTCTGCTTTACTTGCAGGCCTAACACAAGCAGCTTTTCTCCCACTGTGTACTCTTTGGGCTCTTCCACGAATGAACTTCTATATGCAGGGTTTCCGACGTGGAGCGAACTGCCTCAACCAAGGCAGGCTGTAGCGAGGACTGTAAGCATTTCCTCTGCCAAAACACAGCAGTTTTACCAAAGAATTCTGCTTTAGTTGCAGGGGGAACACAAGCAGCATTTCTTCCACTGTGTACTCTTTGGGCTCTTCCACGAATGAACTTCTTTATGCAGGGATTCAAACGTGGAGCGAACTGCCTCAACCAAGGCAGGCTGTAGAGAAGACTGTAAGCATTTCCTCTCCCAAAACACGCAGTTTTACACGAAGAACTCTGCTTTAGTTGCAGGGGGAACACCATCAGCTTTCCTCCCACAGTGCACACAATGGGCACTTCCCCTAATGAACTTGTTCTAAAAGAATGGTTTCCAGCGTGGACCGAACTGCCTCAACCATGGAAGGCTCTCCTGTGGTCTCTAAGGATTTCCTCTCTGAAAACACGGCACTTTTACCCGAAGAACTCTGCTTTAGTTGCAGGTGGAACACAAACTGCATTTGTCCCACACTTTATACAAAGGGCCCTTCCCCGAAGGAGTCTACAGGGTGTATGCAGGGTGTCCCACGTGCAGTGAACTGCCTCAACGAAGGGAGGCTCTCGTAAGGACTGTAAGCATTTCCTCTCCCAATACACGCAGTTTTACCCAAAGAATTCTGCTTTAGTTGCAGGTGGAACACAAGCAGCTTTTCTCCCACAGTGTACCCAATGAGCCTTTGCCCGAAAGAATATCTATACTCAAGGGGTCCCGCGTGGAGTGAAATGCCTAAAGCAAGCAGGCTCTAGTGAGGCCTCTAAGCATTTCCTCTCCAAAAACACGGCAGTTTTACCCAAGAAACTCTGCGTTAGTTGCAGGTGGAACACAAGCAGCATTACTCCCAGTGTGTAATCTTTGGGCTCTTCCACGAATGAATTTCTTTATGCAGGGATTCCCACGTGGATCGAACTGCCTCAACCGTGGCAGGCTGTAGCGAGAACTCTAAGAATATCCTATCCCAAAACACACAGGTTTAATGGTAGGACTCTGCTTTAGTTGCAGAGGTAAGACAAGCAGCTTTTCTCCCACTGTGTACTCTTTGGGCTCTTAAACGAATGAACTTCTATATGCAGGGTTTCCGACGTGGAGCGAACTGCCTCAACCAAGGCAGGCTGTAGCGAGGACTGTAAGCATTTCCTCTTCCAAAACACGGCAGTTTTACCAAAGAATTCTGCTTTAGTTGCAGGTGGCATACAAGCAGCATTTCTCCCACTGTGTACTCTTTGGGCTCTTACACGAATGAACTTCTTTATGCAGGGATTCCCACGAGGAGCGAACTGCCTCCACCACGGCAGGTTGTAGCGAGGACTGTAAGCATATCCTCTCCCAAGCCTCGCAGTTTTAATGCTAGAAGTCTGCTTTACTTGCAGGCGTAACACAATCAGCTTTTCTCCCACTGTGTACTCTTTGGCCTCTTCCACGAATGAACTTCTATATGCAGGGTTTCCGACGTGGAGCGAACTGCCTCAACCAAGGCAGGCTGTAGCGAGGACTGTAAGCATTTCCTCTTCCAAAACATGGCAGTTTTACCAAAGAATTCTGGTTTACTTGCAGGTGGAACACAAGCAGCATTTCTCCCACTGTGTACTCTTTGGGCTCTTCCACGAATGAACTTCTTTATGCAGGGATTCCCACGTGTAGCGAACTGCCTCAACCAAGGCAGGCTGTAGCGAATACTGTAAGCATTTCCTCTCCCAAAACATGCAGTTTTACACGAATAACTCTGCTTTAGTTGCAGGGGGAACACCATCAGCTTTCCTCCCACAGTGTACACAATGGGCACTTCCCCTAATGAACTTGTTCTAAAAGAATGGTTTCCAGCGTGGACCGAACTGCCTCAACCATGGCAGGCTCTCCTGTGGTCTCTAAGGATTTCCTCTCTGAAAACACGGCACTTTTACCCGAAGAACTCTGCTTTAGTTGCAGGTGGAACACAAGCTGCATTTGTCCCACACTTCATACAAAGGGCCCTTCCCAGAAGGAGTCTACAGGGTGTATGCAGGGTGTCCCACGTGCAGTGAACTGCCTCAACGAAGGGAGGCTCTCGTAAGGACTGTAAGCATTTCCTCTCCCAATACACGCAGTTTTACCCAAAGAATTCTGCTTTAGTTGCAGGTGGAACACAAGCAGCTTTTCTCCCACAGTGTACCCAATGAGCCTTTGCCCGAAAGAATATCTATACTCAAGGGGTCCCGCGTGGAGTGAAATGCCTAAAGCAAGCAGGCTCTAGTGAGGCCTCTAAGCATTTCCTCTCCAAAAACACGGCAGTTTTACCCAAGAAACTCTGCGTTACTTGCAGGTGGAACACAAGCAGCATTACTCCCAGTGTGTAATCTTTGGGCTCTTCCACGAATGAATTTCTTTATGCAGGGATTCCCATGTGGATCGAACTGCCTCAACCGTGGCAGGCTGTAGCGAGGACTCTAAGAATATCCTATCCCAAAACACACAGGTTTAACGGTAGAACTCTGCTTTAGTTGCAGAGGTAAGACAAGCAGCTTTTCTCCCACTGTGTACTCTTTGGGCTCTTCCACGAATGAACTTCTATATGCAGGGTTTCCGACGTGGAGCGAACTGCCTCAACCAAGGCAGGCTGTATCGAGGACTGTAAGCATTTCCTCTTCCAAAACACGGCAGTTTTACCAAAGAATTCTGCTTTACTTGCAGGTGGAACACAAGCAGCATTTCTCCCACTGTGTACTCTTGGGTTCGTCCACGAATGAACTTCTTTATGCAGGGATTCCCACGTGGAGCGAACTGCTTCAACCATGGCAGGCTATAGCGAGGACTGCAAGCATATCCTCTCCCAAACCAGGCAGTTTTACCCGAAGAACTCTGCTTTAGTTGCAGGTGGAACACAAGCAGCATTTCTCCCACTGTGTACTCTTTGGGCTCTTACACGAATGAACTTCTTTATGCAGGGATTCCCACGAGGAGCGAACTGCCTCCACCATGGCAGGCTGTAGCGAGGACTGTAAGCATATCCTCTCCCAAACCACGCAGTTTTAACGCTAGAACTCTGCTTTAGTTGCAGGTGAAACACAAGCAGCATTTCTCCCACTGTGTACTCTTTGGTCTCTTCACGAATGAACTTGTATATGCAGGGTTTCCCACGTGGAGCGAACTGCCTCAACCATGGCAGGCTGTAGCGAGGACTGTAAGCATATCCTCTCCCAAGCCTCGCAGTTTTAATGCTAGAAGTCTGCTTTACTTGCAGGCCTAACACAAGCAGCTTTTCTCCCACTGTGTACTCTTTGGGCTCTTCCACGAATGAACTTCTATATGCAGGGTTTCTGACGTGGAGCGAACTGCCTCAACCAAGGCAGGCTGTAGCGAGGACTGTAAGCATTTCCTCTTCCAAAACACAGCAGTTTTACCAAAGAATTCTGCTTTAGTTGCAGGTGGAACACAAGCAGCATTTCTCCCACTGTGTACTCTTTGGGCTCTTCCACGAATGAACTTCTTTATGCAGGGATTCCCACGTGGAGCGAACTGCCTCAACCAAGGCAGGCTGTAGCGAAGACTGTAAGCATTTCCTCTCCCAAAACACGCAGTTTTACACGAAGAACTCTGCTTTAGTTGCAGGGGGAACACCATCAGCTTTCCTCCCACAGTGTACACAATGGGCACTTCCCCTAATGAACTTGTTCTAAAAGAATGGTTTCCAGCGTGGACCGAACTGCCTCAACCATGGCAGGCTCTCCTGTGGTCTCTAAGGATTTCCTCTCTGAAAACACGGCACTTTTACCCGAAGAACTCTGCTTTAGTTGCAGGTGGAACACAAACTGCATTTGTCCCACACTTTATACAAAGGGCCCTTCCCCGAAGGAGTCTACAGGGTGTATGCAGGGTGTCCCACGTGCAGTGAACTGCCTCAACGAAGGGAGGCTCTCGTAAGGACTGTAAGCATTTCCTCTCCCAATACACGCAGTTTTACCCAAAGAATTCTGCTTTAGTTGCAGGTGGAACACAAGCAGCTTTTCTCCCACAGTGTACCCAATGAGCCTTTGCCCGAAAGAATATCTATACTCAAGGGGTCCCGCGTGGAGTGAAATACCTAAAGCAAGCAGGCTCTAGTGAGGCCTCTAAGCATTTCCTCTCCAAAAACACGGCAGTTTTACCCAAGAAACTCTGCGTTAGTTGCAGGTGGAACACAAGCAGCATTACTCCCAGTGTGTAATCTTTGGGCTCTTCCACGAATGAATTTCTTTATGCAGGGATTCCCACGTGGATCGAACTGCCTCAACCGTGGCAGGCTGTAGCGAGAACTCTAAGAATATCCTATCCCAAAACACACAGGTTTAATGGTAGGACTCTGCTTTAGTTGCAGAGGTAAGACAAGCAGCTTTTCTCCCACTGTGTACTCTTTGGGCTCTTAAACGAATGAACTTCTATATGCAGGGTTTCCGACGTGGAGCGAACTGCCTCAACCAAGGCAGGCTGTAGCGAGGACTGTAAGCATTTCCTCTTCCAAAACACGGCAGTTTTACCAAAGAATTCTGCTTTAGTTGCAGGTGGCATACAAGCAGCATTACTCCCACTGTGTACTCTTTGGGCTCTTACACGAATGAACTTCTTTATGCAGGGATTCCCACGAGGAGCGAACTGCCTCCACCACGGCAGGTTGTAGCGAGGACTGTAAGCATATCCTCTACCAAATCACGCAGGTTTACCCGAAGAACTCTGCTTTAGTTGCAGGGGGAACACAAGCATCTTTTCTCCCACAGTGTACAAAATGCGCACTTCCCCTAAAGAACTTGTTCTATAAGAATGTTTTCCCGCGTGGAGCGAACTGCCTCAGACATGGCAGGCACTACTGTGGTCTCTAAGGATTTCCTCTCTGATAACACGGCACTTTTACCAGAAGAACTCTGCTTTAGTTGCAGGTGGAACACAAGCTGCATTTGTCCCACACTTTATACAAAGGGCCCTTCCCCGAAAGAGTCTACAGGGTGTATGCAGGGTGTCCCACGTGCAGTGAACTGCCTCAACGAAGGGAGGCTCTCGTAAGGACTGTAAGCATTTCCTCTCCCAATACACGCAGTTTTATCCAAAGAATTCTGCTTTAGTTGCAGGTGGAACACAAGCAGCTTTTCTCCCACAGTGTACCCAATGAGCCTTTGCCCGAAAGAATATCTATACTCAAGGGGTCCCGCGTGGAGTGAAATGCCTAAAGCAAGCAGGCTCTAGTGAGGCCTCTAAGCATTTCCTCTCCAAAAACACGGCAGTTTTACCCAAGAAACTCTGCGTTAGTTGCAGGTGGAACACAAGCAGCATTACTCCCAGTGTGTAATCTTTGGGCTCTTCCACGAATGAATTTCTTTATGCAGGGATTCCCACGTGGATCGAACTGCCTCAACTGTGGCAGGCTGTAGCGAAGACTCTAAGAATATCCTATCCCAAAACACACAGGTTTAACGGTAGAACTCTGCTTTAGTTGCAGAGGTAACACAAGCAGCTTTTCTCCCACTGTGTACTCTTTGGGCTCTTCCACGAATGAACTTCTATATGCAGGGTTTCCGACGTGGAGCGAACTGCCTCAACCAAGGCAGGCTGTAGCGAGGACTGTAAGCATTTCCTCTTCCATAACACGGCAGTTTTACCAAAGAATTCTGCTTTACTTGCAGGTGGAACACAAGCAGCATTTCTCCCACTGGGTACTCTTTGGGCTCTTCCACGAATGAACTTCTTTATGCAGGGATTCCCACGTGGAGCGAACTGCCTCAACCAAGGCAGGCTATAGCGAAGACTGTAAGCATTTCCTCTCCCAAAACACGCAGTTTTACACGAAGAACTCTGCTTTAGTTGCAGGGGGAACACCATCAGCTTTCCTCCCACAGTGTACACAATGGGCACTTCCCCTAATGAACTTGTTCTAAAAGAATGGTTTCCAGCGTGGACCGAACTGCCTCAACCATGGCAGGCTCTCCTGTGGTCTCTAAGGATTTCCTCTCTGAAAACACGGCACTTTTACCCGAAGAACTCTGCTTTAGTTGCAGGTGGAACACAAACTGCATTTGTCCCACACTTTATACAAAGGGCCCTTCCCCGAAGGAGTCTACAGGGTGTATGCAGGGTGTCCCACGTGCAGTGAACTGCCTCAACGAAGGGAGGCTCTCGTAAGGACTGTAAGCATTTCCTCTCCCAATACACGCAGTTTTACCCAAAGAATTCTGCTTTAGTTGCAGGTGGAACACAAGCAGCTTTTCTCCCACAGTGTACCCAATGAGCCTTTGCCCGAAAGAATATCTATACTCAAGGGGTCCCGCGTGGAGTGAAATGCCTAAAGCAAGCAGGCTCTAGTGAGGCCTCTAAGCATTTCCTCTCCAAAAACACGGCAGTTTTACCCAAGAAACTCTGCGTTAGTTGCAGGTGGAACACAAGCAGCATTACTCCCAGTGTGTAATCTTTGGGCTCTTCCACGAATGAATTTCTTTATGCAGGGATTCCCACGTGGATCGAACTGCCTCAACCGTGGCAGGCTGTAGCGAGGACTCTAAGAATATCCTATCCCAAAACACACAGGTTTAACGGTAGAACTCTGCTTTAGTTGCAGAGGTAAGACAAGCAGCTTTTCTCCCACTGTGTACTCTTTGGGCTCTTCCACGAATGAACTTCTATATGCAGGGTTTCCGACGTGGAGCGAACTGCCTCAACCAAGGCAGGCTGTAGCGAGGACTGTAAGCATTTCCTCTCCCAAGACACGGCAGTTTTACCAAAGAATTCTGCTTTAGTTGCAGGTGGAACACAAGCAGCATTTCTCCCACTGTGTACTCTTTGGGCTCTTCCACGAATGAACTTCTTTATGCAGGGATTCCCACGTGGAGCGAACTGCCTCAACCAAGGCAGGCTGTAGCGAAGACTGTAAGCATTTCCTCTCCCAAAACACGCAGTTTTACACGAAGAACCCTGCTTTAGTTGCAGGGGGAACAGCATCAGCTTTCCTCCCACAGTGTACACAATGGGCACTTCCCCTAATGAACTTGTTCTAAAAGAATGGTTTCCAGCGTGGACCGAACTGCCTCAACCATGGCAGGCTCTCCTGTGGTCTCTAAGGATTTCCTCTCTGAAAACACGGCACTTTTACCCGAAGAACTCTGCTTTAGTTGCAGGTGGAACACAAGCTGCATTTGTCCCACACTTTATACAAAGGGCCCTTCCCCGAAGGAGTCTACAGGGTGTATGCAGGGTGTCCCACGTGCAGTGAACTGCCTCAACGAAGGGAGGCTCTCGTAAGGACTGTAAGCATTTCCTCTCCCAATACACGCAGTTTTACCCAAAAAATTCTGCTTTAGTTGCAGGTGGAACACAGGCAGCTTTTCTCCCACAGTGTACCCAATGAGCCTTTGCCCGAAAGAATATCTATACTCAAGGGGTCCCGCGTGGAGTGAAATGCCTAAAGCAAGCAGGCTCTAGTGAGGCCTCTAAGCATTTCCTCTCCAAAAACACGGCAGTTTTACCCAAGAAACTCTGCGTTAGTTGCAGGTGGAACACAAGCAGCATTTCTCCCACTGTGTACTCTTTGGGCTCTTACACGAATGAACTTCTTTATGCAGGGATTCCCACGAGGAGCGAACTGCCTCCACCATGGCAGGCTGTAGCGAGGACTGTAAGCATATCCTCTCCCAAACCACGCAGTTTTAACGCTAGAACTCTGCTTTACTTGCAGGCGTAACACAAGCAGCTTTTCTCCCACTGTGTACTCTTTGGGCTCTTCCACGAATGAACTTCTATATGCAGGGTTTCCGACGTGGAGCGAACTGCCTCAACCAAGGCAGGCTGTAGCGAGGACTGTAAGCATTTCCTCTTCCAAAACACGGCAGTTTTACCAAAGAATTCTGCTTTCGTTGCAGGTGGGACACAAGCAGCATTTATCCCACTGTGTACTCTTGGGTTCTTCCACGAATGAACTATTTTATGCAGGGATTCCCACGTGGAGCGAACTGCCTCCACCATGGCAGGCTGTAGCGAGGACTGTAAGCATATCCTCTCCCAAGCCTCGCAGTTTTAATGCTAGAAGTCTGCTTTACTTGCAGGCGTAACACAAGCAGCTTTTCTCCCACTGTGTACTCTTTGGGCTCTTCCACGAATGAACTTCTATATGCAGGGTTTCCGACGTGGAGCGAACTGCCTCAACCAAGGCAGGCTGTAGCGAGGACTGTAAGCATTTCCTCTTCCAAAACATGGCAGTTTTACCAAAGAATTCTGCTTTACTTGCAGGTGGAACACAAGCAGCATTTCTCCCACTGTGTACTCTTTGGGCTCTTCCACGAATGAACTTCTTTATGCAGGTATTCCCACGTGTAGCGAACTGCCTCAACCAAGGCAGGCTGTAGCGAATACTGTAAGCATTTCCTCTCCCAAAACATGCAGTTTTACACGAATAACTCTGCTTTAGTTGCAGGGGGAACACCATCAGCTTTCCTCCCACAGTGTACACAATGGGCACTTCCCCTAATGAACTTGTTCTAAAAGAATGGTTTCCAGCGTGGACCGAACTGCCTCAACCATGGCAGGCTCTCCTGTGGTCTCTAAGGATTTCCTCTCTGAAAACACGGCACTTTTACCCGAAGAACTCTGCTTTAGTTGCAGGTGGAACACAAGCTGCATTTGTCCCACACTTCATACAAAGGGCCCTTCCCAGAAGGAGTCTACAGGGTGTATGCAGGGTGTCCCACGTGCAGTGAACTGCCTCAAAGAAGGGAGGCTCTCGTAAGGACTGTAAGCATTTCCTCTCCCAATACACGCAGTTTTATCCAAAGAATTCTGCTTTAGTTGCAGGTGGAACACAAGCAGCTTTTCTCCCACAGTGTACCCAATGAGCCTTTGCCCGAAAGAATATCTATACTCAAGGGGTCCCGCGTGGAGTGAAATGCCTAAAGCAAGCAGGCTCTAGTGAGGCCTCTAAGCATTTCCTCTCCAAAAACACGGCAGTTTTACCCAAGAAACTCTGCGTTAGTTGCAGGTGGAACACAAGCAGCATTACTCCCAGTGTGTAATCTTTGGGCTCTTCCACGAATGAATTTCTTTATGCAGGGATTCCCACGTTGATCGAACTGCCTCAACCGTGGCAGGCTGTAGCGAGGACTCTAAGAATATCCTATCCCAAAACAAACAGGTTTAACGGTAGAACTCTGCTTTAGTTGCAGAGGTAACACAAGCAGCTTTTCTCCCACTGTGTACTCTTTGGGCTCTTCCACGAATGAACTTCTATATGCAGGGTTTCCGACGTGGAGCGAACTGCCTCAACCAAGGCAGGCTGTAGCGAGGACTGTAAGCATTTCCTCTTCCAAAACACGGCAGTTTTACCAAAGAATTCTGCTTTACTTGCAGGTGGAACACAAGCAGCATTTCTCCCACTGTGTACTCTTTGGGCTCTTCCACGAATGAACTTCTTTATGCAGGGATTCCCACGTGGAGCGAACTGCCTCAACCAAGGCAGGCTATAGCGAAGACTGTAAGCATTTCCTCTCCCAAAACACGCAGTTTTACACGAAGAACTCTGCTTTAGTTGCAGGGGGAACACCATCAGCTTTCCTCCCACAGTGTACACAATGGGCACTTCCCCTAATGAACTTGTTCTAAAAGAATGGTTTCCAGCGTGGACCGAACTGCCTCAACCATGGCAGGCTCTCCTGTGGTCTCTAAGGATTTCCTCTCTGAAAACACGGCACTTTTACCCGAAGAACTCTGCTTTAGTTGCAGGTGGAACACAAGCTGCATTTGTCCCACACTTTATACAAAGGGCCCTTCCCCGAAGGAGTCTACAGGGTGTATGCAGGGTGTCCCACGTGCAGTGAACTGCCTCAACGAAGGGAGGCTCTCGTAAGGACTGTAAGCATTTCCTCTCCCAATACACGCAGTTTTACCCAAAGAATTCTGCTTTAGTTGCAGGTGGAACACAAGCAGCTTTTCTCCCACAGTGTACCCAATGAGCCTTTGCCCGAAAGAATATCTATACTCAACGGGTCCCGCGTGGAGTGAAATGCCTAAAGCAAGCAGGCTCTAGTGAGGCCTCTAAGCATTTCCTCTCCAAAAACACGGCAGTTTTACCCAAGAAACTCTGCGTTAGTTGCAGGTGGAACACAAGCAGCATTACTCCCAGTGTGTAATCTTTGGGCTCTTCCACGAATGAATTTCTTTATGCAGGGATTCCCACGTGGATCGAACTGCCTCAACCGTGGCAGGCTGTAGCGAGGACTCTAAGAATATCCTATCCCAAAACACACAGATTTAACGGTAGAACTCTGCTTTAGTTGCAGAGGTAAGACAAGCAGCTTTTCTCCCACTGTGTACTCTTTGGGCTCTTCCACGAATGAACTTCTATATGCAGGGTTTCCGACGTGGAGCGAACTGCCTCAACCAAGGCAGGCTGTAGCGAGGACTGTAAGCATTTCCTCTTCCAAAACACGGCAGTTTTACCAAAGAATTCTGCTTTCGTTGCAGGTGGGACACAAGCAGCATTTATCCCACTGTGTACTCTTGGGTTCTTCCACGAATGAACTATTTTATGCAGGGATTCCCACGTGGAGCGAACTGCCTCCACCATGGCAGGCTGTAGCGAGGACTGTAAGCATATCCTCTCCCAAGCCTCGCAGTTTTAATGCTAGAAGTCTGCTTTACTTGCAGGCGTAAAACAAGCAGCTTTTCTCCCACTGTGTACTCTTTGGGCTCTTCCACGAATGAACTTCTATATGCAGGGTTTCCGACGTGGAGCGAACTGCCTCAACCAAGGCAGGCTGTAGCGAGGACTGTAAGCATTTCCTCTTCCAAAACATGGCAGTTTTACCAAAGAATTCTGCTTTACTTGCAGGTGGAACACAAGCAGCATTTCTCCCACTGTGTACTCTTTGGGCTCTTCCACGAATGAACTTCTTTATGCAGGTATTCCCACGTGTAGCGAACTGCCTCAACCAAGGCAGGCTGTAGCGAATACTGTAAGCATTTCCTCTCCCAAAACATGCAGTTTTACACGAATAACTCTGCTTTAGTTGCAGGGGGAACACCATCAGCTTTCCTCCCACAGTGTACACAATGGGCACTTCCCCTAATGAACTTGTTCTAAAAGAATGGTTTCCAGCGTGGACCGAACTGCCTCAACCATGGCAGGCTCTCCTGTGGTCTCTAAGGATTTCCTCTCTGAAAACACGGCACTTTTACCCGAAGAACTCTGCTTTAGTTGCAGGTGGAACACAAGCTGCATTTGTCCCACACTTCATACAAAGGGCCCTTCCCAGAAGGAGTCTACAGGGTGTATGCAGGGTGTCCCACGTGCAGTGAACTGCCTCAAAGAAGGGAGGCTCTCGTAAGGACTGTAAGCATTTCCTCTCCCAATACACGCAGTTTTATCCAAAGAATTCTGCTTTAGTTGCAGGTGGAACACAAGCAGCTTTTCTCCCACAGTGTACCCAATGAGCCTTTGCCCGAAAGAATATCTATACTCAAGGGGTCCCGCGTGGAGTGAAATGCCTAAAGCAAGCAGGCTCTAGTGAGGCCTCTAAGCATTTCCTCTCCAAAAACACGGCAGTTTTACCCAAGAAACTCTGCGTTAGTTGCAGGTGGAACACAAGCAGCATTACTCCCAGTGTGTAATCTTTGGGCTCTTCCACGAATGAATTTCTTTATGCAGGGATTCCCACGTGGATCGAACTGCCTCAACCGTGGCAGGCTGTAGCGAGGACTCTAAGAATATCCTATCCCAAAACAAACAGGTTTAACGGTAGAACTCTGCTTTAGTTGCAGAGGTAACACAAGCAGCTTTTCTCCCACTGTGTACTCTTTGGGCTCTTCCACGAATGAACTTCTATATGCAGGGTTTCCGACGTGGAGCGAACTGCCTCAACCAAGGCAGGCTGTAGCGAGGACTGTAAGCATTTCCTCTTCCAAAACACGGCAGTTTTACCAAAGAATTCTGCTTTACTTGCAGGTGGAACACAAGCAGCATTTCTCCCACTGTGTACTCTTTGGGCTCTTCCACGAATGAACTTCTTTATGCAGGGATTCCCACGTGGAGCGAACTGCCTCAACCAAGGCAGGCTATAGCGAAGACTGTAAGCATTTCCTCTCCCAAAACACGCAGTTTTACACGAAGAACTCTGCTTTAGTTGCAGGGGGAACACCATCAGCTTTCCTCCCACAGTGTACACAATGGGCACTTCCCCTAATGAACTTGTTCTAAAAGAATGGTTTCCAGCGTGGACCGAACTGCCTCAACCATGGCAGGCTCTCCTGTGGTCTCTAAGGATTTCCTCTCTGAAAACACGGCACTTTTACCCGAAGAACTCTGCTTTAGTTGCAGGTGGAACACAAGCTGCATTTGTCCCACACTTTATACAAAGGGCCCTTCCCCGAAGGAGTCTACAGGGTGTATGCAGGGTGTCCCACGTGCAGTGAACTGCCTCAACGAAGGGAGGCTCTCGTAAGGACTGTAAGCATTTCCTCTCCCAATACACGCAGTTTTACCCAAAGAATTCTGCTTTAGTTGCAGGTGGAACACAAGCAGCTTTTCTCCCACAGTGTACCCAATGAGCCTTTGCCCGAAAGAATATCTATACTCAAGGGGTCCCGCGTGGAGTGAAATACCTAAAGCAAGCAGGCTCTAGTGAGGCCTCTAAGCATTTCCTCTCCAAAAACACGGCAGTTTTACCCAAGAAACTCTGCGTTAGTTGCAGGTGGAACACAAGCAGCATTACTCCCAGTGTGTAATCTTTGGGCTCTTCCACGAATGAATTTCTTTATGCAGGGATTCCCACGTGGATCGAACTGCCTCAACCGTGGCAGGCTGTAGCGAGAACTCTAAGAATATCCTATCCCAAAACACACAGGTTTAATGGTAGGACTCTGCTTTAGTTGCAGAGGTAAGACAAGCAGCTTTTCTCCCACTGTGTACTCTTTGGCCTCTTCCACGAATGAACTTCTATATGCAGGGTTTCCGACGTGGAGCGAACTGCCTCAACCAAGGCAGGCTGTAGCGAGGACTGTAAGCATTTCCTCTTCCAAAACACGGCAGTTTTACCAAAGAATTCTGCTTTAGTTGCAGGTGGCATACAAGCAGCATTACTCCCACTGTGTACTCTTTGGGCTCTTACACGAATGAACTTCTTTATGCAGGGATTCCCACGAGGAGCGAACTGCCTCCACCACGGCAGGTTGTAGCGAGGACTGTAAGCATATCCTCTACCAAATCACGCAGGTTTACCCGAAGAACTCTGCTTTAGTTGCAGGGGGAACACAAGCATCTTTTCTCCCACAGTGTACAAAATGCGCACTTCCCCTAAAGAACTTGTTCTATAAGAATGTTTTCCCGCGTGGAGCGAACTGCCTCAGACATGGCAGGCACTACTGTGGTCTCTAAGGATTTCCTCTCTGATAACACGGCACTTTTACCAGAAGAACTCTGCTTTAGTTGCAGGTGGAACACAAGCTGCATTTGTCCCACACTTTATACAAAGGGCCCTTCCCCGAAAGAGTCTACAGGGTGTATGCAGGGTGTCCCACGTGCAGTGAACTGCCTCAACGAAGGGAGGCTCTCGTAAGGACTGTAAGCATTTCCTCTCCCAATACACGCAGTTTTATCCAAAGAATTCTGCTTTAGTTGCAGGTGGAACACAAGCAGCTTTTCTCCCACAGTGTACCCAATGAGCCTTTGCCCGAAAGAATATCTATACTCAAGGGGTCCCGCGTGGAGTGAAATGCCTAAAGCAAGCAGGCTCTAGTGAGGCCTCTAAGCATTTCCTCTCCAAAAACACGGCAGTTTTACCCAAGAAACTCTGCGTTAGTTGCAGGTGGAACACAAGCAGCATTACTCCCAGTGTGTAATCTTTGGGCTCTTCCACGAATGAATTTCTTTATGCAGGGATTCCCACGTGGATCGAACTGCCTCAACCGTGGCAGGCTGTAGCGAGGACTCTAAGAATATCCTATCCCAAAACACACAGGTTTAACGGTAGAACTCTGCTTTAGTTGCAGAGGTAACACAAGCAGCTTTTCTCCCACTGTGTACTCTTTGGGCTCTTCCACGAATGAACTTCTATATGCAGGGTTTCCGACGTGGAGCGAACTGCCTCAACCAAGGCAGGCTGTAGCGAGGACTGTAAGCATTTCCTCTTCCATAACACGGCAGTTTTACCAAAGAATTCTGCTTTACTTGCAGGTGGAACACAAGCAGCATTTCTCCCACTGTGTACTCTTTGGGCTCTTCCACGAATGAACTTCTTTATGCAGGGATTCCCACGTGGAGCGAACTGCCTCAACCAAGGCAGGCTATAGCGAAGACTGTAAGCATTTCCTCTCCCAAAACACGCAGTTTTACACGAAGAACTCTGCTTTAGTTGCAGGGGGAACACCATCAGCTTTCCTCCCACAGTGTACACAATGGGCACTTCCCCTAATGAACTTGTTCTAAAAGAATGGTTTCCAGCGTGGACCGAACTGCCTCAACCATGGCAGGCTCTCCTGTGGTCTCTAAGGATTTCCTCTCTGAAAACACGGCACTTTTACCCGAAGAACTCTGCTTTAGTTGCAGGTGGAACACAAACTGCATTTGTCCCACACTTTATACAAAGGGCCCTTCCCCGAAGGAGTCTACAGGGTGTATGCAGGGTGTCCCACGTGCAGTGAACTGCCTCAACGAAGGGAGGCTCTCGTAAGGACTGTAAGCATTTCCTCTCCCAATACACGCAGTTTTACCCAAAGAATTCTGCTTTAGTTGCAGGTGGAACACAAGCAGCTTTTCTCCCACAGTGTACCCAATGAGCCTTTGCCCGAAAGAATATCTATACTCAAGGGGTCCCGCGTGGAGTGAAATGCCTAAAGCAAGCAGGCTCTAGTGAGGCCTCTAAGCATTTCCTCTCCAAAAACACGGCAGTTTTACCCAAGAAACTCTGCGTTAGTTGCAGGTGGAACACAAGCAGCATTACTCCCAGTGTGTAATCTTTGGGCTCTTCCACGAATGAATTTCTTTATGCAGGGATTCCCACGTGGATCGAACTGCCTCAACCGTGGCAGGCTGTAGCGAGGACTCTAAGATTATCCTATCCCAAAACACACAGGTTTAACGGTAGAACTCTGCTTTAGTTGCAGAGGTAAGACAAGCAGCTTTTCTCCCACTGTGTACTCTTTGGGCTCTTCCACGAATGAACTTCTATATGCAGGGTTTCCGACGTGGAGCGAACTGCCTCAACCAAGGCAGGCTGTAGCGAGGACTGTAAGCATTTCCTCTCCCAAGACACGGCAGTTTTACCAAAGAATTCTGCTTTAGTTGCAGGTGGAACACAAGCAGCATTTCTCCCACTGTGTACTCTTTGGGCTCTTCCACGAATGAACTTCTTTATGCAGGGATTCCCACGTGGAGCGAACTGCCTCAACCAAGGCAGGCTGTAGCGAAGACTGTAAGCATTTCCTCTCCCAAAACACGCAGTTTTACACGAAGAACCCTGCTTTAGTTGCAGGGGGAACAGCATCAGCTTTCCTCCCACAGTGTACACAATGGGCACTTCCCCTAATGAACTTGTTCTAAAAGAATGGTTTCCAGCGTGGACCGAACTGCCTCAACCATGGCAGGCTCTCCTGTGGTCTCTAAGGATTTCCTCTCTGAAAACACGGCACTTTTACCCGAAGAACTCTGCTTTAGTTGCAGGTGGAACACAAGCTGCATTTGTCCCACACTTTATACAAAGGGCCCTTCCCCGAAGGAGTCTACAGGGTGTATGCAGGGTGTCCCACGTGCAGTGAACTGCCTCAACGAAGGGAGGCTCTCGTAAGGACTGTAAGCATTTCCTCTCCCAATACACGGAGTTTTACCCAAAAAATTCTGCTTTAGTTGCAGGTGGAACACAGGCAGCTTTTCTCCCACAGTGTACCCAATGAGCCTTTGCCCGAAAGAATATCTATACTCAAGGGGTCCCGCGTGGAGTGAAATGCCTAAAGCAAGCAGGCTCTAGTGAGGCCTCTAAGCATTTCCTCTCCAAAAACACGGCAGTTTTACCCAAGAAACTCTGCGTTAGTTGCAGGTGGAACACAAGCAGCATTTCTCCCACTGTGTACTCTTTGGGCTCTTACACGAATGAACTTCTTTATGCAGGGATTCCCACGAGGAGCGAACTGCCTCCACCATGGCAGGCTGTAGCGAGGACTGTAAGCATATCCTCTCCCAAACCACGCAGTTTTAACGCTAGAACTCTGCTTTACTTGCAGGCGTAACACAAGCAGCTTTTCTCCCACTGTGTACTCTTTGGGCTCTTCCACGAATGAACTTCTATATGCAGGGTTTCCGACGTGGAGCGAACTGCCTCAACCAAGGCAGGCTGTAGCGAGGACTGTAAGCATTTCCTCTTCCAAAACACGGCAGTTTTACCAAAGAATTCTGCTTTCGTTGCAGGTGGGACACAAGCAGCATTTATCCCACTGTGTACTCTTGGGTTCTTCCACGAATGAACTATTTTATGCAGGGATTCCCACGTGGAGCGAACTGCCTCCACCATGGCAGGCTGTAGCGAGGACTGTAAGCATATCCTCTCCCAAGCCTCGCAGTTTTAATGCTAGAAGTCTGCTTTACTTGCAGGCGTAACACAAGCAGCTTTTCTCCCACTGTGTACTCTTTGGGCTCTTCCACGAATGAACTTCTATATGCAGGGTTTCCGACGTGGAGCGAACTGCCTCAACCAAGGCAGGCTGTAGCGAGGACTGTAAGCATTTCCTCTTCCAAAACATGGCAGTTTTACCAAAGAATTCTGCTTTACTTGCAGGTGGAACACAAGCAGCATTTCTCCCACTGTGTACTCTTTGGGCTCTTCCACGAATGAACTTCTTTATGCAGGTATTCCCACGTGTAGCGAACTGCCTCAACCAAGGCAGGCTGTAGCGAATACTGTAAGCATTTCCTCTCCCAAAACATGCAGTTTTACACGAATAACTCTGCTTTAGTTGCAGGGGGAACACCATCAGCTTTCCTCCCACAGTGTACACAATGGGCACTTCCCCTAATGAACTTGTTCTAAAAGAATGGTTTCCAGCGTGGACCGAACTGCCTCAACCATGGCAGGCTCTCCTGTGGTCTCTAAGGATTTCCTCTCTGAAAACACGGCACTTTTACCCGAAGAACTCTGCTTTAGTTGCAGGTGGAACACAAGCTGCATTTGTCCCACACTTCATACAAAGGGCCCTTCCCAGAAGGAGTCTACAGGGTGTATGCAGGGTGTCCCACGTGCAGTGAACTGCCTCAAAGAAGGGAGGCTCTCGTAAGGACTGTAAGCATTTCCTCTCCCAATACACGCAGTTTTATCCAAAGAATTCTGCTTTAGTTGCAGGTGGAACACAAGCAGCTTTTCTCCCACAGTGTACCCAATGAGCCTTTGCCCGAAAGAATATCTATACTCAAGGGGTCCCGCGTGGAGTGAAATGCCTAAAGCAAGCAGGCTCTAGTGAGGCCTCTAAGCATTTCCTCTCCAAAAACACGGCAGTTTTACCCAAGAAACTCTGCGTTAGTTGCAGGTGGAACACAAGCAGCATTACTCCCAGTGTGTAATCTTTGGGCTCTTCCACGAATGAATTTCTTTATGCAGGGATTCCCACGTTGATCGAACTGCCTCAACCGTGGCAGGCTGTAGCGAGGACTCTAAGAATATCCTATCCCAAAACAAACAGGTTTAACGGTAGAACTCTGCTTTAGTTGCAGAGGTAACACAAGCAGCTTTTCTCCCACTGTGTACTCTTTGGGCTCTTCCACGAATGAACTTCTATATGCAGGGTTTCCGACGTGGAGCGAACTGCCTCAACCAAGGCAGGCTGTAGCGAGGACTGTAAGCATTTCCTCTTCCAAAACACGGCAGTTTTACCAAAGAATTCTGCTTTACTTGCAGGTGGAACACAAGCAGCATTTCTCCCACTGTGTACTCTTTGGGCTCTTCCACGAATGAACTTCTTTATGCAGGGATTCCCACGTGGAGCGAACTGCCTCAACCAAGGCAGGCTATAGCGAAGACTGTAAGCATTTCCTCTCCCAAAACACGCAGTTTTACACGAAGAACTCTGCTTTAGTTGCAGGGGGAACACCATCAGCTTTCCTCCCACAGTGTACACAATGGGCACTTCCCCTAATGAACTTGTTCTAAAAGAATGGTTTCCAGCGTGGACCGAACTGCCTCAACCATGGCAGGCTCTCCTGTGGTCTCTAAGGATTTCCTCTCTGAAAACACGGCACTTTTACCCGAAGAACTCTGCTTTAGTTGCAGGTGGAACACAAGCTGCATTTGTCCCACACTTTATACAAAGGGCCCTTCCCCGAAGGAGTCTACAGGGTGTATGCAGGGTGTCCCACGTGCAGTGAACTGCCTCAACGAAGGGAGGCTCTCGTAAGGACTGTAAGCATTTCCTCTCCCAATACACGCAGTTTTACCCAAAGAATTCTGCTTTAGTTGCAGGTGGAACACAAGCAGCTTTTTTCCCACAGTGTACCCAATGAGCCTTTGCCCGAAAGAATATCTATACTCAACGGGTCCCGCGTGGAGTGAAATGCCTAAAGCAAGCAGGCTCTAGTGAGGCCTCTAAGCATTTCCTCTCCAAAAACACGGCAGTTTTACCCAAGAAACTCTGCGTTAGTTGCAGGTGGAACACAAGCAGCATTACTCCCAGTGTGTAATCTTTGGGCTCTTCCACGAATGAATTTCTTTATGCAGGGATTCCCACGTGGATCGAACTGCCTCAACCGTGGCAGGCTGTAGCGAGGACTCTAAGAATATCCTATCCCAAAACACACAGATTTAACGGTAGAACTCTGCTTTAGTTGCAGAGGTAAGACAAGCAGCTTTTCTCCCACTGTGTACTCTTTGGGCTCTTCCACGAATGAACTTCTATATGCAGGGTTTCCGACGTGGAGCGAACTGCCTCAACCAAGGCAGGCTGTAGCGAGGACTGTAAGCATTTCCTCTTCCAAAACACGGCAGTTTTACCAAAGAATTCTGCTTTCGTTGCAGGTGGGACACAAGCAGCATTTATCCCACTGTGTACTCTTGGGTTCTTCCACGAATGAACTATTTTATGCAGGGATTCCCACGTGGAGCGAACTGCCTCCACCATGGCAGGCTGTATCGAGGACTGTAAGCATATCCTCTCCCAAGCCTCGCAGTTTTAATGCTAGAAGTCTGCTTTACTTGCAGGCGTAAAACAAGCAGCTTTTCTCCCACTGTGTACTCTTTGGGCTCTTCCACGAATGAACTTCTATATGCAGGGTTTCCGACGTGGAGCGAACTGCCTCAACCAAGGCAGGCTGTAGCGAGGACTGTAAGCATTTCCTCTTCCAAAACATGGCAGTTTTACCAAAGAATTCTGCTTTACTTGCAGGTGGAACACAAGCAGCATTTCTCCCACTGTGTACTCTTTGGGCTCTTCCACGAATGAACTTCTTTATGCAGGTATTCCCACGTGTAGCGAACTGCCTCAACCAAGGCAGGCTGTAGCGAATACTGTAAGCATTTCCTCTCCCAAAACATGCAGTTTTACACGAATAACTCTGCTTTAGTTGCAGGGGGAACACCATCAGCTTTCCTCCCACAGTGTACACAATGGGCACTTCCCCTAATGAACTTGTTCTAAAAGAATGGTTTCCAGCGTGGACCGAACTGCCTCAACCATGGCAGGCTCTCCTGTGGTCTCTAAGGATTTCCTCTCTGAAAACACGGCACTTTTACCCGAAGAACTCTGCTTTAGTTGCAGGTGGAACACAAGCTGCATTTGTCCCACACTTCATACAAAGGGCCCTTCCCAGAAGGAGTCTACAGGGTGTATGCAGGGTGTCCCACGTGCAGTGAACTGCCTCAAAGAAGGGAGGCTCTCGTAAGGACTGTAAGCATTTCCTCTCCCAATACACGCAGTTTTATCCAAAGAATTCTGCTTTAGTTGCAGGTGGAACACAAGCAGCTTTTCTCCCACAGTGTACCCAATGAGCCTTTGCCCGAAAGAATATCTATACTCAAGGGGTCCCGCGTGGAGTGAAATGCCTAAAGCAAGCAGGCTCTAGTGAGGCCTCTAAGCATTTCCTCTCCAAAAACACGGCAGTTTTACCCAAGAAACTCTGCGTTAGTTGCAGGTGGAACACAAGCAGCATTACTCCCAGTGTGTAATCTTTGGGCTCTTCCACGAATGAATTTCTTTATGCAGGGATTCCCACGTGGATCGAACTGCCTCAACCGTGGCAGGCTGTAGCGAGGACTCTAAGAATATCCTATCCCAAAACAAACAGGTTTAACGGTAGAACTCTGCTTTAGTTGCAGAGGTAACACAAGCAGCTTTTCTCCCACTGTGTACTCTTTGGGCTCTTCCACGAATGAACTTCTATATGCAGGGTTTCCGACGTGGAGCGAACTGCCTCAACCAAGGCAGGCTGTAGCGAGGACTGTAAGCATTTCCTCTTCCAAAACACGGCAGTTTTACCAAAGAATTCTGCTTTACTTGCAGGTGGAACACAAGCAGCATTTCTCCCACTGTGTACTCTTTGGGCTCTTCCACGAATGAACTTCTTTATGCAGGGATTCCCACGTGGAGCGAACTGCCTCAACCAAGGCAGGCTATAGCGAAGACTGTAAGCATTTCCTCTCCCAAAACACGCAGTTTTACACGAAGAACTCTGCTTTAGTTGCAGGGGGAACACCATCAGCTTTCCTCCCACAGTGTACACAATGGGCACTTCCCCTAATGAACTTGTTCTAAAAGAATGGTTTCCAGCGTGGACCGAACTGCCTCAACCATGGCAGGCTCTCCTGTGGTCTCTAAGGATTTCCTCTCTGAAAACACGGCACTTTTACCCGAAGAACTCTGCTTTAGTTGCAGGTGGAACACAAGCTGCATTTGTCCCACACTTTATACAAAGGGCCCTTCCCCGAAGGAGTCTACAGGGTGTATGCAGGGTGTCCCACGTGCAGTGAACTGCCTCAACGAAGGGAGGCTCTCGTAAGGACTGTAAGCATTTCCTCTCCCAATACACGCAGTTTTACCCAAAGAATTCTGCTTTAGTTGCAGGTGGAACACAAGCAGCTTTTCTCCCACAGTGTACCCAATGAGCCTTTGCCCGAAAGAATATCTATACTCAACGGGTCCCGCGTGGAGTGAAATGCCTAAAGCAAGCAGGCTCTAGTGAGGCCTCTAAGCATTTCCTCTCCAAAAACACGGCAGTTTTACCCAAGAAACTCTGCGTTAGTTGCAGGTGGAACACAAGCAGCATTACTCCCAGTGTGTAATCTTTGGGCTCTTCCACGAATGAATTTCTTTATGCAGGGATTCCCACGTGGATCGAACTGCCTCAACCGTGGCAGGCTGTAGCGAGGACTCTAAGAATATCCTATCCCAAAACACACAGATTTAACGGTAGAACTCTGCTTTAGTTGCAGAGGTAAGACAAGCAGCTTTTCTCCCACTGTGTACTCTTTGGGCTCTTCCACGAATGAACTTCTATATGCAGGGTTTCCGACGTGGAGCGAACTGCCTCAACCAAGGCAGGCTGTAGCGAGGACTGTAAGCATTTCCTCTTCCAAAACACGGCAGTTTTACCAAAGAATTCTGCTTTCGTTGCAGGTGGGACACAAGCAGCATTTATCCCACTGTGTACTCTTGGGTTCTTCCACGAATGAACTATTTTATGCAGGGATTCCCACGTGGAGCGAACTGCCTCCACCATGGCAGGCTGTAGCGAGGACTGTAAGCATATCCTCTCCCAAGCCTCGCAGTTTTAATGCTAGAAGTCTGCTTTACTTGCAGGCGTAAAACAAGCAGCTTTTCTCCCACTGTGTACTCTTTGGGCTCTTCCACGAATGAACTTCTATATGCAGGGTTTCCGACGTGGAGCGAACTGCCTCAACCAAGGCAGGCTGTAGCGAGGACTGTAAGCATTTCCTCTTCCAAAACATGGCAGTTTTACCAAAGAATTCTGCTTTACTTGCAGGTGGAACACAAGCAGCATTTCTCCCACTGTGTACTCTTTGGGCTCTTCCACGAATGAACTTCTTTATGCAGGTATTCCCACGTGTAGCGAACTGCCTCAACCAAGGCAGGCTGTAGCGAATACTGTAAGCATTTCCTCTCCCAAAACATGCAGTTTTACACGAATAACTCTGCTTTAGTTGCAGGGGGAACACCATCAGCTTTCCTCCCACAGTGTACACAATGGGCACTTCCCCTAATGAACTTGTTCTAAAAGAATGGTTTCCAGCGTGGACCGAACTGCCTCAACCATGGCAGGCTCTCCTGTGGTCTCTAAGGATTTCCTCTCTGAAAACACGGCACTTTTACCCGAAGAACTCTGCTTTAGTTGCAGGTGGAACACAAGCTGCATTTGTCCCACACTTCATACAAAGGGCCCTTCCCAGAAGGAGTCTACAGGGTGTATGCAGGGTGTCCCACGTGCAGTGAACTGCCTCAAAGAAGGGAGGCTCTCGTAAGGACTGTAAGCATTTCCTCTCCCAATACACGCAGTTTTATCCAAAGAATTCTGCTTTAGTTGCAGGTGGAACACAAGCAGCTTTTCTCCCACAGTGTACCCAATGAGCCTTTGCCCGAAAGAATATCTATACTCAAGGGGTCCCGCGTGGAGTGAAATGCCTAAAGCAAGCAGGCTCTAGTGAGGCCTCTAAGCATTTCCTCTCCAAAAACACGGCAGTTTTACCCAAGAAACTCTGCGTTAGTTGCAGGTGGAACACAAGCAGCATTACTCCCAGTGTGTAATCTTTGGGCTCTTCCACGAATGAATTTCTTTATGCAGGGATTCCCACGTGGATCGAACTGCCTCAACCGTGGCAGGCTGTAGCGAGGACTCTAAGAATATCCTATCCCAAAACAAACAGGTTTAACGGTAGAACTCTGCTTTAGTTGCAGAGGTAACACAAGCAGCTTTTCTCCCACTGTGTACTCTTTGGGCTCTTCCACGAATGAACTTCTATATGCAGGGTTTCCGACGTGGAGCGAACTGCCTCAACCAAGGCAGGCTGTAGCGAGGACTGTAAGCATTTCCTCTTCCAAAACACGGCAGTTTTACCAAAGAATTCTGCTTTACTTGCAGGTGGAACACAAGCAGCATTTCTCCCACTGTGTACTCTTTGGGCTCTTCCGCGAATGAACTTCTTTATGCAGGGATTCCCACGTGGAGCGAACTGCCTCAACCAAGGCAGGCTATAGCGAAGACTGTAAGCATTTCCTCTCCCAAAACACGCAGTTTTACACGAAGAACTCTGCTTTAGTTGCAGGGGGAACACCATCAGCTTTCCTCCCACAGTGTACACAATGGGCACTTCCCCTAATGAACTTGTTCTAAAAGAATGGTTTCCAGCGTGGACCGAACTGCCTCAACCATGGCAGGCTCTCCTGTGGTCTCTAAGGATTTCCTCTCTGAAAACACGGCACTTTTACCCGAAGAACTCTGCTTTAGTTGCAGGTGGAACACAAGCTGCATTTGTCCCACACTTTATACAAAGGGCCCTTCCCCGAAGGAGTCTACAGGGTGTATGCAGGGTGTCCCACGTGCAGTGAACTGCCTCAACGAAGGGAGGCTCTCGTAAGGACTGTAAGCATTTCCTCTCCCAATACACGCAGTTTTACCCAAAGAATTCTGCTTTAGTTGCAGGTGGAACACAAGCAGCTTTTCTCCCACAGTGTACCCAATGAGCCTTTGCCCGAAAGAATATCTATACTCAACGGGTCCCGCGTGGAGTGAAATGCCTAAAGCAAGCAGGCTCTAGTGAGGCCTCTAAGCATTTCCTCTCCAAAAACACGGCAGTTTTACCCAAGAAACTCTGCGTTAGTTGCAGGTGGAACACAAGCAGCATTACTCCCAGTGTGTAATCTTTGGGCTCTTCCACGAATGAATTTCTTTATGCAGGGATTCCCACGTGGATCGAACTGCCTCAACCGTGGCAGGCTGTAGCGAGGACTCTAAGAATATCCTATCCCAAAACACACAGATTTAACGGTAGAACTCTACTTTAGTTGCAGAGGTAAGACAAGCAGCTTTTCTCCCACTGTGTACTCTTTGGGCTCTTCCACGAATGAACTTCTATATGCAGGGTTTCCGACGTGGAGCGAACTGCCTCAACCAAGGCAGGCTGTAGCGAGGACTGTAAGCATTTCCTCTCCCAAGACTCGGCAGTTTTACCAAAGAATTCTGCTTTAGTTGCAGGTGGAACACAAGCAGCATTTCTCCCACTGTGTACTCTTTGGGCTCTTCCACGAATGAATTTCTTTATGCAGGGATTCCCACGTGGAGCGAACTGCCTCAACCAAGGCAGGCTGTAGCGAAGACTGTAAGCATTTCCTCTCCCAAAACACGCAGTTTTACACGAAGAACTCTGCTTTAGTTGCAGGGGGAACACCATCAGCTTTCCTCCCACAGTGTACACAATGGGCACTTCCCCTAATGAACTTGTTCTAAAAGAATGGTTTCCAGCGTGGACCGAACTGCCTCAACCATGGCAGGCTCTCCTGTGGTCTCTAAGGATTTCCTCTCTGAAAACACGGCACTTTTACCCGAAGAACTCTGCTTTAGTTGCAGGTGGAACACAAGCTGCATTTGTCCCACACTTTATACAAAGGGCCCTTCCCCGAAGGAGTCTACAGGGTGTATGCAGGGTGTCCCACGTGCAAGTGAACTGCCTCAACGAAGGGAGGCTCTCGTAAGGACTGTAAGCATTTCCTCTCCCAATACACGCAGTTTTACCCAAAAAATTCTGCTTTAGTTGCAGGTGCAACACAAGCAGCTTTTCTCCAACAGTGTACCCAATGAGCCTTTGCCCGAAAGAATATCTATACTCAAGGGGTCCCGCGTGGAGTGAAATGCCTAAAGCAAGCAGGCTCTAGTGAGGCCTCTAAGCATTTCCTCTCCAAAAACACGGCAGTTTTACCCAAGAAACTCTGCGTTAGTTGCAGGTGGAACACAAGCAGCATTTCTCCCACTGTGTACTCTTTGGGCTCTTACACGAATGAACTTCTTTATGCAGGGATTCCCACGAGGAGCGAACTGCCTCCACCATGGCAGGCTGTAGCGAGGACTGTAAGCATATCCTCTCCCAAACCACGCAGTTTTAACGCTAGAACTCTGCTTTACTTGCAGGCGTAACACAAGCAGCTTTTCTCCCACTGTGTACTCTTTGGGCTCTTCCACGAATGAACTTCTATATGCAGGGTTTCCGACGTGGAGCGAACTGCCTCAACCAAGGCAGGCTGTAGCGAGGACTGTAAGCATTTCCTCTTCCAAAACACGGCAGTTTTACCAAAGAATTCTGCTTTCGTTGCAGGTGGGACACAAGCAGCATTTATCCCACTGTGTACTCTTGGGTTCTTCCACGAATGAACTATTTTATGCAGGGATTCCCACGTGGAGCGAACTGCCTCCACCATGGCAGGCTGTAGCGAGGACTGTAAGCATATCCTCTCCCAAGCCTCGCAGTTTTAATGCTAGACTTCTGCTTTACTTGCAGGCGTAACACAAGCAGCTTTTCTCCCACTGTGTACTCTTTGGGCTCTTCCACGAATGAACTTCTATATGCAGGGTTTCCGACGTGGAGCGAACTGCCTCAACCAAGGCAGGCTGTAGCGAGGACTGTAAGCATTTCCTCTTCCAAAACATGGCAGTTTTACCAAAGAATTCTGCTTTACTTGCAGGTGGAACACAAGCAGCATTTCTCCCACTGTGTACTCTTTGGGCTCTTCCACGAATGAACTTCTTTATGCAGGTATTCCCACGTGTAGCGAACTGCCTCAACCAAGGCAGGCTGTAGCGAATACTGTAAGCATTTCCTCTCCCAAAACATGCAGTTTTACACGAATAACTCTGCTTTAGTTGCAGGGGGAACACCATCAGCTTTCCTCCCACAGTGTACACAATGGGCACTTCCCCTAATGAACTTGTTCTAAAAGAATGGTTTCCAGCGTGGACCGAACTGCCTCAACCATGGCAGGCTCTCCTGTGGTCTCTAAGGATTTCCTCTCTGAAAACACGGCACTTTTACCCGAAGAACTCTGCTTTAGTTGCAGGTGGAACACAAGCTGCATTTGTCCCACACTTCATACAAAGGGCCCTTCCCAGAAGGAGTCTACAGGGTGTATGCAGGGTGTCCCACGTGCAGTGAACTGCCTCAACGAAGGGAGGCTCTCGTAAGGACTGTAAGCATTTCCTCTCCCAATACACGCAGGTTTACCCAAAAAATTCTGCTTTAGTTGCAGGTGGAACACAAGCAGCTTTTCTCCCACAGTGTACCCAATGAGCCTTTGCCCGAAAGAATATCTATACTCAAGGGGTCCCGCGTGGAGTGAAATGCCTAAAGCAAGCAGGCTCTAGTGAGGCCTCTAAGCATTTCCTCTCCAAAAACACGGCAGTTTTACCCAAGAAACTCTGCGTTACTTGCAGGTGGAACACAAGCAGCATTACTCCCAGTGTGTAATCTTTGGGCTCTTCCACGAATGAATTTCTTTATGCAGGGATTCCCATGTGGATCGAACTGCCTCAACCGTGGCAGGCTGTAGCGAGGACTCTAAGAATATCCTATCCCAAAACACACAGGTTTAACGGTAGAACTCTGCTTTAGTTGCAGAGGTAAGACAAGCAGCTTTTCTCCCACTGTGTACTCTTTGGGCTCTTCCACGAATGAACTTCTATATGCAGGGTTTCCGACGTGGAGCGAACTGCCTCAACCAAGGCAGGCTGTATCGAGGACTGTAAGCATTTCCTCTTCCAAAACACGGCAGTTTTACCAAAGAATTCTGCTTTACTTGCAGGTGGAACACAAGCAGCATTTCTCCCACTGTGTACTCTTGGGTTCGTCCACGAATGAACTTCTTTATGCAGGGATTCCCACGTGGAGCGAACTGCTTCAACCATTGCAGGCTATAGCGAGGACTGCAAGCATATCCTCTCCCAAACCAGGCAGTTTTACCCGAAGAACTCTGCTTTAGTTGCAGGTGGAACACAAGCAGCATTTCTCCCACTGTGTACTCTTTGGGCTCTTACACGAATGAACTTCTTTATGCAGGGATTCCCACGAGGAGCGAACTGCCTCCACCATGGCAGGCTGTAGCGAGGACTGTAAGCATATCCTCTCCCAAACCACGCAGTTTTAACGCTAGAACTCTGCTTTAGTTGCAGGTGAAACACAAGCAGCATTTCTCCCACTGTGTACTCTTTGGTCTCTTCACGAATGAACTTGTATATGCAGGGTTTCCCACGTGGAGCGAACTGCCTCAACCATGGCAGGCTGTAGCGAGGACTGTAAGCATATCCTCTCCCAAGCCTCGCAGTTTTAATGCTAGAAGTCTGCTTTACTTGCAGGCCTAACACAAGCAGCTTTTCTCCCACTGTGTACTCTTTGGGCTCTTCCACGAATGAACTTCTATATGCAGGGTTTCTGACGTGGAGCGAACTGCCTCAACCAAGGCAGGCTGTAGCGAGGACTGTAAGCATTTCCTCTTCCAAAACACAGCAGTTTTACCAAAGAATTCTGCTTTAGTTGCAGGTGGAACACAAGCAGCATTTCTCCCACTGTGTACTCTTTGGGCTCTTCCACGAATGAACTTCTTTATGCAGGGATTCCCACGTGGAGCGAACTGCCTCAACCAAGGCAGGCTGTAGCGAAGACTGTAAGCATTTCCTCTCCCAAAACACGCAGTTTTACACGAAGAACTCTGCTTTAGTTGCAGGGGGAACACCATCAGCTTTGCTCCCACAGTGTACACAATGGGCACTTCCCCTAATGAACTTGTTCTAAAAGAATGGTTTCCAGCGTGGACCGAACTGCCTCAACCATGGCAGGCTCTCCTGTGGTCTCTAAGGATTTCCTCTCTGAAAACACGGCACTTTTACCCGAAGAACTCTGCTTTAGTTGCAGGTGGAACACAAACTGCATTTGTCCCACACTTTATACAAAGGGCCCTTCCCCGAAGGAGTCTACAGGGTGTATGCAGGGTGTCCCACGTGCAGTGAACTGCCTCAACGAAGGGAGGCTCTCGTAAGGACTGTAAGCATTTCCTCTCCCAATACACGCAGTTTTACCCAAAGAATTCTGCTTTAGTTGCAGGTGGAACACAAGCAGCTTTTCTCCCACAGTGTACCCAATGAGCCTTTGCCCGAAAGAATATCTATACTCAAGGGGTCCCGCGTGGAGTGAAATGCCTAAAGCAAGCAGGCTCTAGTGAGGCCTCTAAGCATTTCCTCTCCAAAAACACGGCAGTTTTACCCAAGAAACTCTGCGTTAGTTGCAGGTGGAACACAAGCAGCATTACTCCCAGTGTGTAATCTTTGGGCTCTTCCACGAATGAATTTCTTTATGCAGGGATTCCCACGTGGATCGAACTGCCTCAACCGTGGCAGGCTGTAGCGAGGACTCTAAGAATATCCTATCCCAAAACACACAGATTTAACGGTAGAACTCTGCTTTAGTTGCAGAGGTAAGACAAGCAGCTTTTCTCCCACTGTGTACTCTTTGGGCTCTTCCACGAATGAACTTCTATATGCAGGGTTTCCGACGTGGAGCGAACTGCCTCAACCAAGGCAGGCTGTAGCGAGGACTGTAAGCATTTCCTCTTCCAAAACACGGCAGTTTTACCAAAGAATTCTGCTTTCGTTGCAGGTGGGACACAAGCAGCATTTATCCCACTGTGTACTCTTGGGTTCTTCCACGAATGAACTATTTTATGCAGGGATTCCCACGTGGAGCGAACTGCCTCCACCATGGCAGGCTGTAGCGAGGACTGTAAGCATATCCTCTCCCAAGCCTCGCAGTTTTAATGCTAGAAGTCTGCTTTACTTGCAGGCGTAAAACAAGCAGCTTTTCTCCCACTGTGTACTCTTTGGGCTCTTCCACGAATGAACTTCTATATGCAGGGTTTCCGACGTGGAGCGAACTGCCTCAACCAAGGCAGGCTGTAGCGAGGACTGTAAGCATTTCCTCTTCCAAAACATGGCAGTTTTACCAAAGAATTCTGCTTTACTTGCAGGTGGAACACAAGCAGCATTTCTCCCACTGTGTACTCTTTGGGCTCTTCCACGAATGAACTTCTTTATGCAGGTATTCCCACGTGTAGCGAACTGCCTCAACCAAGGCAGGCTGTAGCGAATACTGTAAGCATTTCCTCTCCCAAAACATGCAGTTTTACACGAATAACTCTGCTTTAGTTGCAGGGGGAACACCATCAGCTTTCCTCCCACAGTGTACACAATGGGCACTTCCCCTAATGAACTTGTTCTAAAAGAATGGTTTCCAGCGTGGACCGAACTGCCTCAACCATGGCAGGCTCTCCTGTGGTCTCTAAGGATTTCCTCTCTGAAAACACGGCACTTTTACCTGAAGAACTCTGCTTTAGTTGCAGGTGGAACACAAGCTGCATTTGTCCCACACTTCATACAAAGGGCCCTTCCCAGAAGGAGTCTACAGGGTGTATGCAGGGTGTCCCACGTGCAGTGAACTGCCTCAAAGAAGGGAGGCTCTCGTAAGGACTGTAAGCATTTCCTCTCCCAATACACGCAGTTTTATCCAAAGAATTCTGCTTTAGTTGCAGGTGGAACACAAGCAGCTTTTCTCCCACAGTGTACCCAATGAGCCTTTGCCCGAAAGAATATCTATACTCAAGGGGTCCCGCGTGGAGTGAAATGCCTAAAGCAAGCAGGCTCTAGTGAGGCCTCTAAGCATTTCCTCTCCAAAAACACGGCAGTTTTACCCAAGAAACTCTGCGTTAGTTGCAGGTGGAACACAAGCAGCATTACTCCCAGTGTGTAATCTTTGGGCTCTTCCACGAATGAATTTCTTTATGCAGGGATTCCCACGTGGATCGAACTGCCTCAACCGTGGCAGGCTGTAGCGAGGACTCTAAGAATATCCTATCCCAAAACAAACAGGTTTAACGGTAGAACTCTGCTTTAGTTGCAGAGGTAACACAAGCAGCTTTTCTCCCACTGTGTACTCTTTGGGCTCTTCCACGAATGAACTTCTATATGCAGGGTTTCCGACGTGGAGCGAACTGCCTCAACCAAGGCAGGCTGTAGCGAGGACTGTAAGCATTTCCTCTTCCAAAACACGGCAGTTTTACCAAAGAATTCTGCTTTACTTGCAGGTGGAACACAAGCAGCATTTCTCCCACTGTGTACTCTTTGGGCTCTTCCACGAATGAACTTCTTTATGCAGGGATTCCCACGTGGAGCGAACTGCCTCAACCAAGGCAGGCTATAGCGAAGACTGTAAGCATTTCCTCTCCCAAAACACGCAGTTTTACACGAAGAACTCTGCTTTAGTTGCAGGGGGAACACCATCAGCTTTCCTCCCACAGTGTACACAATGGGCACTTCCCCTAATGAACTTGTTCTAAAAGAATGGTTTCCAGCGTGGACCGAACTGCCTCAACCATGGCAGGCTCTCCTGTGGTCTCTAAGGATTTCCTCTCTGAAAACACGGCACTTTTACCCGAAGAACTCTGCTTTAGTTGCAGGTGGAACACAAGCTGCATTTGTCCCACACTTTATACAAAGGGCCCTTCCCCGAAGGAGTCTACAGGGTGTATGCAGGGTGTCCCACGTGCAGTGAACTGCCTCAACAAAGGGAGGCTCTCGTAAGGACTGTAAGCATTTCCTCTCCCAATACACGCAGTTTTACCCAAAGAATTCTGCTTTAGTTGCAGGTGGAACACAAGCAGCTTTTCTCCCACAGTGTACCCAATGAGCCTTTGCCCGAAAGAATATCTATACTCAACGGGTCCCGCGTGGAGTGAAATGCCTAAAGCAAGCAGGCTCTAGTGAGGCCTCTAAGCATTTCCTCTCCAAAAACACGGCAGTTTTACCCAAGAAACTCTGCGTTAGTTGCAGGTGGAACACAAGCAGCATTACTCCCAGTGTGTAATCTTTGGGCTCTTCCACGAATGAATTTCTTTATGCAGGGATTCCCACGTGGATCGAACTGCCTCAACCGTGGCAGGCTGTAGCGAGGACTCTAAGAATATCCTATCCCAAAACACACAGATTTAACGGTAGAACTCTACTTTAGTTGCAGAGGTAAGACAAGCAGCTTTTCTCCCACTGTGTACTCTTTGGGCTCTTCCACGAATGAACTTCTATATGCAGGGTTTCCGACGTGGAGCGAACTGCCTCAACCAAGGCAGGCTGTAGCGAGGACTGTAAGCATTTCCTCTCCCAAGACTCGGCAGTTTTACCAAAGAATTCTGCTTTAGTTGCAGGTGGAACACAAGCAGCATTTCTCCCACTGTGTACTCTTTGGGCTCTTCCACGAATGAACTTCTTTATGCAGGGATTCCCACGTGGAGCGAACTGCCTCAACCAAGGCAGGCTGTAGCGAAGACTGTAAGCATTTCCTCTCCCAAAACACGCAGTTTTACACGAAGAACTCTGCTTTAGTTGCAGGGGGAACACCATCAGCTTTCCTCCCACTGTGTACACAATGGGCACTTCCCCTAATGAACTTGTTCTAAAAGAATGGTTTCCAGCGTGGACCGAACTGCCTCAACCATGGCAGGCTCTCCTGTGGTCTCTAAGGATTTCCTCTCTGAAAACACGGCACTTTTACCCGAAGAACTCTGCTTTAGTTGCAGGTGGAACACAAGCTGCATTTGTCCCACACTTTATACAAAGGGCCCTTCCCCGAAGGAGTCTAAAGGGTGTATGCAGGGTGTCCCACGTGCAGTGAACTGCCTCAACGAAGGGAGGCTCTCGTAAGGACTGTAAGCATTTCCTCTCCCAATACACGCAGTTTTACCCAAAAAATTCTGCTTTAGTTGCAGGTGCAACACAAGCAGCTTTTCTCCAACAGTGTACCCAATGAGCCTTTGCCCGAAAGAATATCTATACTCAAGGGGTCCCGCGTGGAGTGAAATGCCTAAAGCAAGCAGGCTCTAGTGAGGCCTCTAAGCATTTCCTCTCCAAAAACACGGCAGTTTTACCCAAGAAACTCTGCGTTAGTTGCAGGTGGAACACAAGCAGCATTTCTCCCACTGTGTACTCTTTGGGCTCTTACACGAATGAACTTCTTTATGCAGGGATTCCCACGAGGAGCGAACTGCCTCCACCATGGCAGGCTGTAGCGAGGACTGTAAGCATATCCTCTCCCAAACCACGCAGTTTTAACGCTAGAACTCTGCTTTACTTGCAGGCGTAACACAAGCAGCTTTTCTCCCACTGTGTACTCTTTGGGCTCTTCCACGAATGAACTTCTATACGCAGGGTTTCCGACGTGGAGCGAACTGCCTCAACCAAGGCAGGCTGTAGCGAGGACTGTAAGCATTTCCTCTTCCAAAACACGGCAGTTTTACCAAAGAATTCTGCTTTCGTTGCAGGTGGGACACAAGCAGCATTTATCCCACTGTGTACTCTTGGGTTCTTCCACGAATGAACTATTTTATGCAGGGATTCCCACGTGGAGCGAACTGCCTCCACCATGGCAGGCTGTAGCGAGGACTGTAAGCATATCCTCTCCCAAGCCTCGCAGTTTTAATGCTAGAAGTCTGCTTTACTTGCAGGCGTAACACAAGCAGCTTTTCTCCCACTGTGTACTCTTTGGGCTCTTCCACGAATGAACTTCTATATGCAGGGTTTCCGACGTGGAGCGAACTGCCTCAACCAAGGCAGGCTGTAGCGAGGACTGTAAGCATTTCCTCTTCCAAAACACGGCAGTTTTACCAAAGAATTCTGCTTTACTTGCAGGTGGAACACAAGCAGCATTTCTCCCACTGTGTACTCTTTGGGCTCTTCCACGAATGAACTTCTTTATGCAGGTATTCCCACGTGTAGCGAACTGCCTCAACCAAGGCAGGCTGTAGCGAATACTGTAAGCATTTCCTCTCCCAAAACATGCAGTTTTACACGAATAACTCTGCTTTAGTTGCAGGGGGAACACCATCAGCTTTCCTCCCACAGTGTACACAATGGGCACTTCCCCTAATGAACTTGTTCTAAAAGAATGGTTTCCAGCGTGGACCGAACTGCCTCAACCATGGCAGGCTCTCCTGTGGTCTCTAAGGATTTCCTCTCTGAAAACACGGCACTTTTACCCGAAGAACTCTGCTTTAGTTGCAGGTGGAACACAAGCTGCATTTGTCCCACACTTCATACAAAGGGCCCTTCCCAGAAGGAGTCTACAGGGTGTATGCAGGGTGTCCCACGTGCAGTGAACTGCCTCAACGAAGGGAGGCTCTCGTAAGGACTGTAAGCATTTCCTCTCCCAATACACGCAGTTTTACCCAAAAAATTCTGCTTTAGTTGCAGGTGGAACACAAGCAGCTTTTCTCCCACAGTGTACCCAATGAGCCTTTGCCCGAAAGAATATCTATACTCAAGGGGTCCCGCGTGGAGTGAAATGCCTAAAGCAAGCAGGCTCTAGTGAGGCCTCTAAGCATTTCCTCTCCAAAAACACGGCAGTTTTACCCAAGAAACTCTGCGTTACTTGCAGGTGGAACACAAGCAGCATTACTCCCAGTGTGTAATCTTTGGGCTCTTCCACGAATGAATTTCTTTATGCAGGGATTCCCATGTGGATCGAACTGCCTCAACCGTGGCAGGCTGTAGCGAGGACTCTAAGAATATCCTATCCCAAAACACACAGGTTTAACGGTAGAACTCTGCTTTAGTTGCAGAGGTAAGACAAGCAGCTTTTCTCCCACTGTGTACTCTTTGGGCTCTTCCACGAATGAACTTCTATATGCAGGGTTTCCGACGTGGAGCGAACTGCCTCAACCAAGGCAGGCTGTATCGAGGACTGTAAGCATTTCCTCTTCCAAAACACGGCAGTTTTACCAAAGAATTCTGCTTTACTTGCAGGTGGAACACAAGCAGCATTTCTCCCACTGTGTACTCTTGGGTTCGTCCACGAATGAACTTCTTTATGCAGGGATTCCCACGTGGAGCGAACTGCTTCAACCATGGCAGGCTATAGCGAGGACTGCAAGCATATCCTCTCCCAAACCAGGCAGTTTTACCCGAAGAACTCTGCTTTAGTTGCAGGTGGAACACAAGCAGCATTTCTCCCACTGTGTACTCTTTGGGCTCTTACACGAATGAACTTCTTTATGCAGGGATTCCCACGAGGAGCGAACTGCCTCCACCATGGCAGGCTGTAGCGAGGACTGTAAGCATATCCTCTCCCAAACCACGCAGTTTTAACGCTAGAACTCTGCTTTAGTTGCAGGTGAAACACAAGCAGCATTTCTCCCACTGTGTACTCTTTGGTCTCTTCACGAATGAACTTGTATATGCAGGGTTTCCCACGTGGAGCGAACTGCCTCAACCATGGCAGGCTGTAGCGAGGACTGTAAGCATATCCTCTCCCAAGCCTCGCAGTTTTAATGCTAGAAGTCTGCTTTACTTGCAGGCCTAACACAAGCAGCTTTTCTCCCACTGTGTACTCTTTGGGCTCTTCCACGAATGAACTTCTATATGCAGGGTTTCTGACGTGGAGCGAACTGCCTCAACCAAGGCAGGCTGTAGCGAGGACTGTAAGCATTTCCTCTTCCAAAACACAGCAGTTTTACCAAAGAATTCTGCTTTAGTTGCAGGTGGAACACAAGCAGCATTTCTCCCACTGTGTACTCTTTGGGCTCTTCCACGAATGAACTTCTTTATGCAGGGATTCCCACGTGGAGCGAACTGCCTCAACCAAGGCAGGCTGTAGCGAAGACTGTAAGCATTTCCTCTCCCAAAACACGCAGTTTTACACGAAGAACTCTGCTTTAGTTGCAGGGGGAACACCATCAGCTTTCCTCCCACAGTGTACACAATGGGCACTTCCCCTAATGAACTTGTTCTAAAAGAATGGTTTCCAGCGTGGACCGAACTGCCTCAACCATGGCAGGCTCTCCTGTGGTCTCTAAGGATTTCCTCTCTGAAAACACGGCACTTTTACCCGAAGAACACTGCTTTAGTTGCAGGTGGAACACAAACTGCATTTGTCCCACACTTTATACAAAGGGCCCTTCCCCGAAGGAGTCTACAGGGTGTATGCAGGGTGTCCCACGTGCAGTGAACTGCCTCAACGAAGGGAGGCTCTCATAAGGACTGTAAGCATTTCCTCTCCCAATACACGCAGTTTTACCCAAAGAATTCTGCTTTAGTTGCAGGTGGAACACAAGCAGCTTTTCTCCCACAGTGTACCCAATGAGCCTTTGCCCGAAAGAATATCTATACTCAAGGGGTCCCGCGTGGAGTGAAATGCCTAAAGCAAGCAGGCTCTAGTGAGGCCTCTAAGCATTTCCTCTCCAAAAACACGGCAGTTTTACCCAAGAAACTCTGCGTTAGTTGCGGGTGGAACACAAGCAGCATTACTCCCAGTGTGTAATCTTTGGGCTCTTCCACGAATGAATTTCTTTATGCAGGGATTCCCACGTGGATCGAACTGCCTCAACCGTGGCAGGCTGTAGCGAGAACTCTAAGAATATCCTATCCCAAAACACACAGGTTTAATGGTAGGACTCTGCTTTAGTTGCAGAGGTAAGACAAGCAGCTTTTCTCCCACTGTGTACTCTTTGGGCTCTTAAACGAATGAACTTCTATATGCAGGGTTTCCGACGTGGAGCGAACTGCCTCAACCAAGGCAGGCTGTAGCGAGGACTGTAAGCATTTCCTCTTCCAAAACACGGCAGTTTTACCAAAGAATTCTGCTTTAGTTGCAGGTGGCATACAAGCAGCATTACTCCCACTGTGTACTCTTTGGGCTCTTACACGAATGAACTTCTTTATGCAGGGATTCCCACGAGGAGCGAACTGCCTCCACCACGGCAGGTTGTAGCGAGGACTGTAAGCATATCCTCTACCAAATCACGCAGGTTTACCCGAAGAACTCTGCTTTAGTTGCAGGGGGAACACAAGCATCTTTTCTCCCACAGTGTACAAAATGCGCACTTCCCCTAAAGAACTTGTTCTATAAGAATGTTTTCCCGCGTGGAGCGAACTGCCTCAGACATGGCAGGCACTACTGTGGTCTCTAAGGATTTCCTCTCTGATAACACGGCACTTTTACCAGAAGAACTCTGCTTTAGTTGCAGGTGGAACACAAGCTGCATTTGTCCCACACTTTATACAAAGGGCCCTTCCCCGAAAGAGTCTACAGGGTGTATGCAGGGTGTCCCACGTGCAGTGAACTGCCTCAACGAAGGGAGGCTCTCGTAAGGACTGTAAGCATTTCCTCTCCCAATACACGCAGTTTTATCCAAAGAATTCTGCTTTAGTTGCAGGTGGAACACAAGCAGCTTTTCTCCCACAGTGTACCCAATGAGCCTTTGCCCGAAAGAATATCTATACTCAAGGGGTCCCGCGTGGAGTGAAATGCCTAAAGCAAGCAGGCTCTAGTGAGGCCTCTAAGCATTTCCTCTCCAAAAACACGGCAGTTTTACCCAAGAAACTCTGCGTTAGTTGCAGGTGGAACACAAGCAGCATTACTCCCAGTGTGTAATCTTTGGGCTCTTCCACGAATGAATTTCTTTATGCAGGGATTCCCACGTGGATCGAACTGCCTCAACCGTGGCAGGCTGTAGCGAGGACTCTAAGAATATCCTATCCCAAAACACACAGGTTTAACGGTAGAACTCTGCTTTAGTTGCAGAGGTAACACAAGCAGCTTTTCTCCCACTGTGTACTCTTTGGGCTCTTCCACGAATGAACTTCTATATGCAGGGTTTCCGACGTGGAGCGAACTGCCTCAACCAAGGCAGGCTGTAGCGAGGACTGTAAGCATTTCCTCTTCCATAACACGGCAGTTTTACCAAAGAATTCTGCTTTACTTGCAGGTGGAACACAAGCAGCATTTCTCCCACTGTGTACTCTTTGGGCTCTTCCACGAATGAACTTCTTTATGCAGGGATTCCCACGTGGAGCGAACTGCCTCAACCAAGGCAGGCTATAGCGAAGACTGTAAGCATTTCCTCTCCCAAAACACGCAGTTTTACACGAAGAACTCTGCTTTAGTTGCAGGGGGAACACCATCAGCTTTCCTCCCACAGTGTACACAATGGGCACTTCCCCTAATGAACTTGTTCTAAAAGAATGGTTTCCAGCGTGGACCGAACTGCCTCAACCATGGCAGGCTCTCCTGTGGTCTCTAAGGATTTCCTCTCTGAAAACACGGCACTTTTACCCGAAGAACTCTGCTTTAGTTGCAGGTGGAACACAAACTGCATTTGTCCCACACTTTATACAAAGGGCCCTTCCCCGAAGGAGTCTACAGGGTGTATGCAGGGTGTCCCACGTGCAGTGAACTGCCTCAACGAAGGGAGGCTCTCGTAAGGACTGTAAGCATTTCCTCTCCCAATACACGCAGTTTTACCCAAAGAATTCTGCTTTAGTTGCAGGTGGAACACAAGCAGCTTTTCTCCCACAGTGTACCCAATGAGCAGTTGCCCGAAAGAATATCTATACTCAAGGGGTCCCGCGTGGAGTGAAATGCCTAAAGCAAGCAGGCTCTAGTGAGGCCTCTAAGCATTTCCTCTCCAAAAACACGGCAGTTTTACCCAAGAAACTCTGCGTTAGTTGCAGGTGGAACACAAGCAGCATTACTCCCAGTGTGTAATCTTTGGGCTCTTCCACGAATGAATTTCTTTATGCAGGGATTCCCACGTGGATCGAACTGCCTCAACCGTGGCAGGCTGTAGCGAGGACTCTAAGATTATCCTATCCCAAAACACACAGGTTTAACGGTAGAACTCTGCTTTAGTTGCAGAGGTAAGACAAGCAGCTTTTCTCCCACTGTGTACTCTTTGGGCTCTTCCACGAATGAACTTCTATATGCAGGGTTTCCGACGTGGAGCGAACTGCCTCAACCAAGGCAGGCTGTAGCGAGGACTGTAAGCATTTCCTCTCCCAAGACACGGCAGTTTTACCAAAGAATTCTGCTTTAGTTGCAGGTGGAACACAAGCAGCATTTCTCCCACTGTGTACTCTTTGGGCTCTTCCACGAATGAACTTCTTTATGCAGGGATTCCCACGTGGAGCGAACTGCCTCAACCAAGGCAGGCTGTAGCGAAGACTGTAAGCATTTCCTCTCCCAAAACACGCAGTTTTACACGAAGAACCCTGCTTTAGTTGCAGGGGGAACAGCATCAGCTTTCCTCCCACAGTGTACACAATGGGCACTTCCCCTAATGAACTTGTTCTAAAAGAATGGTTTCCAGCGTGGACCGAACTGCCTCAACCATGGCAGGCTCTCCTGTGGTCTCTAAGGATTTCCTCTCTGAAAACACGGCACTTTTACCCGAAGAACTCTGCTTTAGTTGCAGGTGGAACACAAGCTGCATTTGTCCCACACTTTATACAAAGGGCCCTTCCCCGAAGGAGTCTACAGGGTGTATGCAGGGTGTCCCACGTGCAGTGAACTGCCTCAACGAAGGGAGGCTCTCGTAAGGACTGTAAGCATTTCCTCTCCCAATACACGCAGTTTTACCCAAAAAATTCTGCTTTAGTTGCAGGTGGAACACAGGCAGCTTTTCTCCCACAGTGTACCCAATGAGCCTTTGCCCGAAAGAATATCTATACTCAAGGGGTCCCGCGTGGAGTGAAATGCCTAAAGCAAGCAGGCTCTAGTGAGGCCTCTAAGCATTTCCTCTCCAAAAACACGGCAGTTTTACCCAAGAAACTCTGCGTTAGTTGCAGGTGGAACACAAGCAGCATTTCTCCCACTGTGTACTCTTTGGGCTCTTACACGAATGAACTTCTTTATGCAGGGATTCCCACGAGGAGCGAACTGCCTCCACCATGGCAGGCTGTAGCGAGGACTGTAAGCATATCCTCTCCCAAACCACGCAGTTTTAACGCTAGAACTCTGCTTTACTTGCAGGCGTAACACAAGCAGCTTTTCTCCCACTGTGTACTCTTTGGGCTCTTCCACGAATGAACTTCTATATGCAGGGTTTCCGACGTGGAGCGAACTGCCTCAACCAAGGCAGGCTGTAGCGAGGACTGTAAGCATTTCCTCTTCCAAAACACGGCAGTTTTACCAAAGAATTCTGCTTTCGTTGCAGGTGGGACACAAGCAGCATTTATCCCACTGTGTACTCTTGGGTTCTTCCACGAATGAACTATTTTATGCAGGGATTCCCACGTGGAGCGAACTGCCTCCACCATGGCAGGCTGTAGCGAGGACTGTAAGCATATCCTCTCCCAAGCCTCGCAGTTTTAATGCTAGAAGTCTGCTTTACTTGCAGGCGTAACACAAGCAGCTTTTCTCCCACTGTGTACTCTTTGGGCTCTTCCACGAATGAACTTCTATATGCAGGGTTTCCGACGTGGAGCGAACTGCCTCAACCAAGGCAGGCTGTAGCGAGGACTGTAAGCATTTCCTCTCCCAAGACTCGGCAGTTTTACCAAAGAATTCTGCTTTAGTTGCAGGTGGAACACAAGCAGCATTTCTCCCACTGTGTACTCTTTGGGCTCTTCCACGAATGAACTTCTTTATGCAGGGATTCCCACGTGGAGCGAACTGCCTCAACCAAGGCAGGCTGTAGCGAAGACTGTAAGCATTTCCTCTCCCAAAACACGCAGTTTTACACGAAGAACTCTGCTTTAGTTGCAGGGGGAACACCATCAGCTTTCCTCCCACTGTGTACACAATGGGCACTTCCCCTAATGAACTTGTTCTAAAAGAATGGTTTCCAGCGTGGACCGAACTGCCTCAACCATGGCAGGCTCTCCTGTGGTCTCTAAGGATTTCCTCTCTGAAAACACGGCACTTTTACCCGAAGAACTCTGCTTTAGTTGCAGGTGGAACACAAGCTGCATTTGTCCCACACTTTATACAAAGGGCCCTTCCCCGAAGGAGTCTAAAGGGTGTATGCAGGGTGTCCCACGTGCAGTGAACTGCCTCAACGAAGGGAGGCTCTCGTAAGGACTGTAAGCATTTCCTCTCCCAATACACGCAGTTTTACCCAAAAAATTCTGCTTTAGTTGCAGGTGCAACACAAGCAGCTTTTCTCCAACAGTGTACCCAATGAGCCTTTGCCCGAAAGAATATCTATACTCAAGGGGTCCCGCGTGGAGTGAAATGCCTAAAGCAAGCAGGCTCTAGTGAGGCCTCTAAGCATTTCCTCTCCAAAAACACGGCAGTTTTACCCAAGAAACTCTGCGTTAGTTGCAGGTGGAACACAAGCAGCATTTCTCCCACTGTGTACTCTTTGGGCTCTTACACGAATGAACTTCTTTATGCAGGGATTCCCACGAGGAGCGAACTGCCTCCACCATGGCAGGCTGTAGCGAGGACTGTAAGCATATCCTCTCCCAAACCACGCAGTTTTAACGCTAGAACTCTGCTTTACTTGCAGGCGTAACACAAGCAGCTTTTCTCCCACTGTGTACTCTTTGGGCTCTTCCACGAATGAACTTCTATACGCAGGGTTTCCGACGTGGAGCGAACTGCCTCAACCAAGGCAGGCTGTAGCGAGGACTGTAAGCATTTCCTCTTCCAAAACACGGCAGTTTTACCAAAGAATTCTGCTTTCGTTGCAGGTGGGACACAAGCAGCATTTATCCCACTGTGTACTCTTGGGTTCTTCCACGAATGAACTATTTTATGCAGGGATTCCCACGTGGAGCGAACTGCCTCCACCATGGCAGGCTGTAGCGAGGACTGTAAGCATATCCTCTCCCAAGCCTCGCAGTTTTAATGCTAGAAGTCTGCTTTACTTGCAGGCGTAACACAAGCAGCTTTTCTCCCACTGTGTACTCTTTGGGCTCTTCCACGAATGAACTTCTATATGCAGGGTTTCCGACGTGGAGCGAACTGCCTCAACCAAGGCAGGCTGTAGCGAGGACTGTAAGCATTTCCTCTTCCAAAACACGGCAGTTTTACCAAAGAATTCTGCTTTACTTGCAGGTGGAACACAAGCAGCATTTCTCCCACTGTGTACTCTTTGGGCTCTTCCACGAATGAACTTCTTTATGCAGGTATTCCCACGTGTAGCGAACTGCCTCAACCAAGGCAGGCTGTAGCGAATACTGTAAGCATTTCCTCTCCCAAAACATGCAGTTTTACACGAATAACTCTGCTTTAGTTGCAGGGGGAACACCATCAGCTTTCCTCCCACAGTGTACACAATGGGCACTTCCCCTAATGAACTTGTTCTAAAAGAATGGTTTCCAGCGTGGACCGAACTGCCTCAACCATGGCAGGCTCTCCTGTGGTCTCTAAGGATTTCCTCTCTGAAAACACGGCACTTTTACCCGAAGAACTCTGCTTTAGTTGCAGGTGGAACACAAGCTGCATTTGTCCCACACTTCATACAAAGGGCCCTTCCCAGAAGGAGTCTACAGGGTGTATGCAGGGTGTCCCACGTGCAGTGAACTGCCTCAACGAAGGGAGGCTCTCGTAAGGACTGTAAGCATTTCCTCTCCCAATACACGCAGTTTTACCCAAAAAATTCTGCTTTAGTTGCAGGTGGAACACAAGCAGCTTTTCTCCCACAGTGTACCCAATGAGCCTTTGCCCGAAAGAATATCTATACTCAAGGGGTCCCGCGTGGAGTGAAATGCCTAAAGCAAGCAGGCTCTAGTGAGGCCTCTAAGCATTTCCTCTCCAAAAACACGGCAGTTTTACCCAAGAAACTCTGCGTTACTTGCAGGTGGAACACAAGCAGCATTACTCCCAGTGTGTAATCTTTGGGCTCTTCCACGAATGAATTTCTTTATGCAGGGATTCCCATGTGGATCGAACTGCCTCAACCGTGGCAGGCTGTAGCGAGGACTCTAAGAATATCCTATCCCAAAACACACAGGTTTAACGGTAGAACTCTGCTTTAGTTGCAGAGGTAAGACAAGCAGCTTTTCTCCCACTGTGTACTCTTTGGGCTCTTCCACGAATGAACTTCTATATGCAGGGTTTCCGACGTGGAGCGAACTGCCTCAACCAAGGCAGGCTGTATCGAGGACTGTAAGCATTTCCTCTTCCAAAACACGGCAGTTTTACCAAAGAATTCTGCTTTACTTGCAGGTGGAACACAAGCAGCATTTCTCCCACTGTGTACTCTTGGGTTCGTCCACGAATGAACTTCTTTATGCAGGGATTCCCACGTGGAGCGAACTGCTTCAACCATGGCAGGCTATAGCGAGGACTGCAAGCATATCCTCTCCCAAACCAGGCAGTTTTACCCGAAGAACTCTGCTTTAGTTGCAGGTGGAACACAAGCAGCATTTCTCCCACTGTGTACTCTTTGGGCTCTTACACGAATGAACTTCTTTATGCAGGGATTCCCACGAGGAGCGAACTGCCTCCACCATGGCAGGCTGTAGCGAGGACTGTAAGCATATCCTCTCCCAAACCACGCAGTTTTAACGCTAGAACTCTGCTTTAGTTGCAGGTGAAACACAAGCAGCATTTCTCCCACTGTGTACTCTTTGGTCTCTTCACGAATGAACTTGTATATGCAGGGTTTCCCACGTGGAGCGAACTGCCTCAACCATGGCAGGCTGTAGCGAGGACTGTAAGCATATCCTCTCCCAAGCCTCGCAGTTTTAATGCTAGAAGTCTGCTTTACTTGCAGGCCTAACACAAGCAGCTTTTCTCCCACTGTGTACTCTTTGGGCTCTTCCACGAATGAACTTCTATATGCAGGGTTTCTGACGTGGAGCGAACTGCCTCAACCAAGGCAGGCTGTAGCGAGGACTGTAAGCATTTCCTCTTCCAAAACACAGCAGTTTTACCAAAGAATTCTGCTTTAGTTGCAGGTGGAACACAAGCAGCATTTCTCCCACTGTGTACTCTTTGGGCTCTTCCACGAATGAACTTCTTTATGCAGGGATTCCCACGTGGAGCGAACTGCCTCAACCAAGGCAGGCTGTAGCGAAGACTGTAAGCATTTCCTCTCCCAAAACACGCAGTTTTACACGAAGAACTCTGCTTTAGTTGCAGGGGGAACACCATCAGCTTTCCTCCCACAGTGTACACAATGGGCACTTCCCCTAATGAACTTGTTCTAAAAGAATGGTTTCCAGCGTGGACCGAACTGCCTCAACCATGGCAGGCTCTCCTGTGGTCTCTAAGGATTTCCTCTCTGAAAACACGGCACTTTTACCCGAAGAACACTGCTTTAGTTGCAGGTGGAACACAAACTGCATTTGTCCCACACTTTATACAAAGGGCCCTTCCCCGAAGGAGTCTACAGGGTGTATGCAGGGTGTCCCACGTGCAGTGAACTGCCTCAACGAAGGGAGGCTCTCATAAGGACTGTAAGCATTTCCTCTCCCAATACACGCAGTTTTACCCAAAGAATTCTGCTTTAGTTGCAGGTGGAACACAAGCAGCTTTTCTCCCACAGTGTACCCAATGAGCCTTTGCCCGAAAGAATATCTATACTCAAGGGGTCCCGCGTGGAGTGAAATGCCTAAAGCAAGCAGGCTCTAGTGAGGCCTCTAAGCATTTCCTCTCCAAAAACACGGCAGTTTTACCCAAGAAACTCTGCGTTAGTTGCGGGTGGAACACAAGCAGCATTACTCCCAGTGTGTAATCTTTGGGCTCTTCCACGAATGAATTTCTTTATGCAGGGATTCCCACGTGGATCGAACTGCCTCAACCGTGGCAGGCTGTAGCGAGAACTCTAAGAATATCCTATCCCAAAACACACAGGTTTAATGGTAGGACTCTGCTTTAGTTGCAGAGGTAAGACAAGCAGCTTTTCTCCCACTGTGTACTCTTTGGGCTCTTAAACGAATGAACTTCTATATGCAGGGTTTCCGACGTGGAGCGAACTGCCTCAACCAAGGCAGGCTGTAGCGAGGACTGTAAGCATTTCCTCTTCCAAAACACGGCAGTTTTACCAAAGAATTCTGCTTTAGTTGCAGGTGGCATACAAGCAGCATTACTCCCACTGTGTACTCTTTGGGCTCTTACACGAATGAACTTCTTTATGCAGGGATTCCCACGAGGAGCGAACTGCCTCCACCACGGCAGGTTGTAGCGAGGACTGTAAGCATATCCTCTACCAAATCACGCAGGTTTACCCGAAGAACTCTGCTTTAGTTGCAGGGGGAACACAAGCATCTTTTCTCCCACAGTGTACAAAATGCGCACTTCCCCTAAAGAACTTGTTCTATAAGAATGTTTTCCCGCGTGGAGCGAACTGCCTCAGACATGGCAGGCACTACTGTGGTCTCTAAGGATTTCCTCTCTGATAACACGGCACTTTTACCAGAAGAACTCTGCTTTAGTTGCAGGTGGAACACAAGCTGCATTTGTCCCACACTTTATACAAAGGGCCCTTCCCCGAAAGAGTCTACAGGGTGTATGCAGGGTGTCCCACGTGCAGTGAACTGCCTCAACGAAGGGAGGCTCTCGTAAGGACTGTAAGCATTTCCTCTCCCAATACACGCAGTTTTATCCAAAGAATTCTGCTTTAGTTGCAGGTGGAACACAAGCAGCTTTTCTCCCACAGTGTACCCAATGAGCCTTTGCCCGAAAGAATATCTATACTCAAGGGGTCCCGCGTGGAGTGAAATGCCTAAAGCAAGCAGGCTCTAGTGAGGCCTCTAAGCATTTCCTCTCCAAAAACACGGCAGTTTTACCCAAGAAACTCTGCGTTAGTTGCAGGTGGAACACAAGCAGCATTACTCCCAGTGTGTAATCTTTGGGCTCTTCCACGAATGAATTTCTTTATGCAGGGATTCCCACGTGGATCGAACTGCCTCAACCGTGGCAGGCTGTAGCGAGGACTCTAAGAATATCCTATCCCAAAACACACAGGTTTAACGGTAGAACTCTGCTTTAGTTGCAGAGGTAACACAAGCAGCTTTTCTCCCACTGTGTACTCTTTGGGCTCTTCCACGAATGAACTTCTATATGCAGGGTTTCCGACGTGGAGCGAACTGCCTCAACCAAGGCAGGCTGTAGCGAGGACTGTAAGCATTTCCTCTTCCATAACACGGCAGTTTTACCAAAGAATTCTGCTTTACTTGCAGGTGGAACACAAGCAGCATTTCTCCCACTGTGTACTCTTTGGGCTCTTCCACGAATGAACTTCTTTATGCAGGGATTCCCACGTGGAGCGAACTTCCTCAACCAAGGCAGGCTATAGCGAAGACTGTAAGCATTTCCTCTCCCAAAACACGCAGTTTTACACGAAGAACTCTGCTTTAGTTGCAGGGGGAACACCATCAGCTTTCCTCCCACAGTGTACACAATGGGCACTTCCCCTAATGAACTTGTTCTAAAAGAATGGTTTCCAGCGTGGACCGAACTGCCTCAACCATGGCAGGCTCTCCTGTGGTCTCTAAGGATTTCCTCTCTGAAAACACGGCACTTTTACCCGAAGAACTCTGCTTTAGTTGCAGGTGGAACACAAACTGCATTTGTCCCACACTTTATACAAAGGGCCCTTCCCCGAAGGAGTCTACAGGGTGTATGCAGGGTGTCCCACGTGCAGTGAACTGCCTCAACGAAGGGAGGCTCTCGTAAGGACTGTAAGCATTTCCTCTCCCAATACACGCAGTTTTACCCAAAGAATTCTGCTTTAGTTGCAGGTGGAACACAAGCAGCTTTTCTCCCACAGTGTACCCAATGAGCCTTTGCCCGAAAGAATATCTATACTCAAGGGGTCCCGCGTGGAGTGAAATGCCTAAAGCAAGCAGGCTCTAGTGAGGCCTCTAAGCATTTCCTCTCCAAAAACACGGCAGTTTTACCCAAGAAACTCTGCGTTAGTTGCAGGTGGAACACAAGCAGCATTACTCCCAGTGTGTAATCTTTGGGCTCTTCCACGAATGAATTTCTTTATGCAGGGATTCCCACGTGGATCGAACTGCCTCAACCGTGGCAGGCTGTAGCGAGGACTCTAAGATTATCCTATCCCAAAACACACAGGTTTAACGGTAGAACTCTGCTTTAGTTGCAGAGGTAAGACAAGCAGCTTTTCTCCCACTGTGTACTCTTTGGGCTCTTCCACGAATGAACTTCTATATGCAGGGTTTCCGACGTGGAGCGAACTGCCTCAACCAAGGCAGGCTGTAGCGAGGACTGTAAGCATTTCCTCTCCCAAGACACGGCAGTTTTACCAAAGAATTCTGCTTTAGTTGCAGGTGGAACACAAGCAGCATTTCTCCCACTGTGTACTCTTTGGGCTCTTCCACGAATGAACTTCTTTATGCAGGGATTCCCACGTGGAGCGAACTGCCTCAACCAAGGCAGGCTGTAGCGAAGACTGTAAGCATTTCCTCTCCCAAAACACGCAGTTTTACACGAAGAACCCTGCTTTAGTTGCAGGGGGAACAGCATCAGCTTTCCTCCCACAGTGTACACAATGGGCACTTCCCCTAATGAACTTGTTCTAAAAGAATGGTTTCCAGCGTGGACCGAACTGCCTCAACCATGGCAGGCTCTCCTGTGGTCTCTAAGGATTTCCTCTCTGAAAACACGGCACTTTTACCCGAAGAACTCTGCTTTAGTTGCAGGTGGAACACAAGCTGCATTTGTCCCACACTTTATACAAAGGGCCCTTCCCCGAAGGAGTCTACAGGGTGTATGCAGGGTGTCCCACGTGCAGTGAACTGCCTCAACGAAGGGAGGCTCTCGTAAGGACTGTAAGCATTTCCTCTCCCAATACACGCAGTTTTACCCAAAAAATTCTGCTTTAGTTGCAGGTGGAACACAGGCAGCTTTTCTCCCACAGTGTACCCAATGAGCCTTTGCCCGAAAGAATATCTATACTCAAGGGGTCCCGCGTGGAGTGAAATGCCTAAAGCAAGCAGGCTCTAGTGAGGCCTCTAAGCATTTCCTCTCCAAAAACACGGCAGTTTTACCCAAGAAACTCTGCGTTAGTTGCAGGTGGAACACAAGCAGCATTTCTCCCACTGTGTACTCTTTGGGCTCTTACACGAATGAACTTCTTTATGCAGGGATTCCCACGAGGAGCGAACTGCCTCCACCATGGCAGGCTGTAGCGAGGACTGTAAGCATATCCTCTCCCAAACCACGCAGTTTTAACGCTAGAACTCTGCTTTACTTGCAGGCGTAACACAAGCAGCTTTTCTCCCACTGTGTACTCTTTGGGCTCTTCCACGAATGAACTTCTATATGCAGGGTTTCCGACGTGGAGCGAACTGCCTCAACCAAGGCAGGCTGTAGCGAGGACTGTAAGCATTTCCTCTTCCAAAACACGGCAGTTTTACCAAAGAATTCTGCTTTCGTTGCAGGTGGGACACAAGCAGCATTTATCCCACTGTGTACTCTTGGGTTCTTCCACGAATGAACTATTTTATGCAGGGATTCCCACGTGGAGCGAACTGCCTCCACCATGGCAGGCTGTAGCGAGGACTGTAAGCATATCCTCTCCCAAGCCTCGCAGTTTTAATGCTAGAAGTCTGCTTTACTTGCAGGCGTAACACAAGCAGCTTTTCTCCCACTGTGTACTCTTTGGGCTCTTCCACGAATGAACTTCTATATGCAGGGTTTCCGACGTGGAGCGAACTGCCTCAACCAAGGCAGGCTGTAGCGAGGACTGTAAGCATTTCCTCTTCCAAAACATGGCAGTTTTACCAAAGAATTCTGCTTTACTTGCAGGTGGAACACAAGCAGCATTTCTCCCACTGTGTACTCTTTGGGCTCTTCCACGAATGAACTTCTTTATGCAGGTATTCCCACGTGTAGCGAACTGCCTCAACCAAGGCAGGCTGTAGCGAATACTGTAAGCATTTCCTCTCCCAAAACATGCAGTTTTACACGAATAACTCTGCTTTAGTTGCAGGGGGAACACCATCAGCTTTCCTCCCACAGTGTACACAATGGGCACTTCCCCTAATGAACTTGTTCTAAAAGAATGGTTTCCAGCGTGGACCGAACTGCCTCAACCATGGCAGGCTCTCCTGTGGTCTCTAAGGATTTCCTCTCTGAAAACACGGCACTTTTACCCGAAGAACTCTGCTTTAGTTGCAGGTGGAACACAAGCTGCATTTGTCCCACACTTCATACAAAGGGCCCTTCCCAGAAGGAGTCTACAGGGTGTATGCAGGGTGTCCCACGTGCAGTGAACTGCCTCAACGAAGGGAGGCTCTCGTAAGGACTGTAAGCATTTCCTCTCCCAATACACGCAGTTTTATCCAAAGAATTCTGCTTTAGTTGCAGGTGGAACACAAGCAGCTTTTCTCCCACAGTGTACCCAAAGAGCCTTTGCCCGAAAGAATATCTATACTCAAGGGGTCCCGCGTGGAGTGAAATGCCTAAAGCAAGCAGGCTCTAGTGAGGCCTCTAAGCATTTCCTCTCCAAAAACACGGCAGTTTTACCCAAGAAACTCTGCGTTAGTTGCAGGTGGAACACAAGCAGCATTACTCCCAGTGTGTAATCTTTGGGCTCTTCCACGAATGAATTTCTTTATGCAGGGATTCCCACGTGGATCGAACTGCCTCAACCGTGGCAGGCTGTAGCGAGGACTCTAAGAATATCCTATCCCAAAACAAACAGGTTTAACGGTAGAACTCTGCTTTAGTTGCAGAGGTAACACAAGCAGCTTTTCTCCCACTGTGTACTCTTTGGGCTCTTCCACGAATGAACTTCTTTATGCAGGGATTCCCACGTGGAGCGAACTGCCTCAACCAAGGCAGGCTATAGCGAAGACTGTAAGCATTTCCTCTCCCAAAACACGCAGTTTTACACGAAGAACTCTGCTTTAGTTGCAGGGGGAACACCATCAGCTTTCCTCCCACTGTGTACACAATGGGCACTTCCCCTAATGAACTTGTTCTAAAAGAATGGTTTCCAGCGTGGACCGAACTGCCTCAACCATGGCAGGCTCTCCTGTGGTCTCTAAGGATTTCCTCTCTGAAAACACGGCACTTTTACCCGAAGAACTCTGCTTTAGTTGCAGGTGGAACACAAGCTGCATTTGTCCCACACTTTATACAAAGGGCCCTTCCCCGAAGGAGTCTACAGGGTGTATTCAGGGTGTCCCACGTGCAGTGAACTGCCTCAACGAAGGGAGGCTCTCGTAAGGACTGTAAGCATTTCCTCTCCCAATACACGCAGTTTTACCCAAAAAATTCTGCTTTAGTTGCAGGTGGAACACAAGCAGCTTTTCTCCCACAGTGTACCCAATGAGCCTTTGCCCGAAAGAATATCTATACTCAAGGGGTCCCGCGTGGAGTGAAATGCCTAAAGCAAGCAGGCTCTAGTGAGGCCTCTAAGCATTTCCTCTCCAAAAACACGGCAGTTTTACCCAAGAAACTCTGCGTTAGTTGCAGGTGGAACACAAGCAGCATTTCTCCCACTGTGTACTCTTTGGGCTCTTACACGAATGAACTTCTTTATGCAGGGATTCCCACGAGGAGCGAACTGCCTCCACCATGGCAGGCTGTAGCGAGGACTGTAAGCATATCCTCTCCCAAACCACGCAGTTTTAACGCTAGAACTCTGCTTTACTTGCAGGCGTAACACAAGCAGCTTTTCTCCCACTGTGTACTCTTTGGGCTCTTCCACGAATGAACTTCTATATGCAGGGTTTCCGACGTGGAGCGAACTGCCTCAACCAAGGCAGGCTGTAGCGAGGACTGTAAGCATTTCCTCTTCCAAAACACGGCAGTTTTACCAAAGAATTCTGCTTTCGTTGCAGGTGGGACACAAGCAGCATTTATCCCACTGTGTACTCTTGGGTTCTTCCACGAATGAACTATTTTATGCAGGGATTCCCACGTGGAGCGAACTGCCTCCACCATGGCAGGCTGTAGCGAGGACTGTAAGCATATCCTCTCCCAAGCCTCGCAGTTTTAATGCTAGAAGTCTGCTTTACTTGCAGGCGTAACACAAGCAGCTTTTCTCCCACTGTGTACTCTTTGGGCTCTTCCACGAATGAACTTCTATATGCAGGGTTTCCGACGTGGAGCGAACTGCCTCAACCAAGGCAGGCTGTAGCGAGGACTGTAAGCATTTCCTCTTCCAAAACATGGCAGTTTTACCAAAGAATTCTGCTTTACTTGCAGGTGGAACACAAGCAGCATTTCTCCCACTGTGTACTCTTTGGGCTCTTCCACGAATGAACTTCTTTATGCAGGTATTCCCACGTGTAGCGAACTGCCTCAACCAAGGCAGGCTGTAGCGAATACTGTAAGCATTTCCTCTCCCAAAACATGCAGTTTTACACGAATAACTCTGCTTTAGTTGCAGGGGGAACACCATCAGCTTTCCTCCCACAGTGTACACAATGGGCACTTCCCCTAATGAACTTGTTCTAAAAGAATGGTTTCCAGCGTGGACCGAACTGCCTCAACCATGGCAGGCTCTCCTGTGGTCTCTAAGGATTTCCTCTCTGAAAACACGGCACTTTTACCCGAAGAACTCTGCTTTAGTTGCAGGTGGAACACAAGCTGCATTTGTCCCACACTTCATACAAAGGGCCCTTCCCAGAAGGAGTCTACAGGGTGTATGCAGGGTGTCCCACATGCAGTGAACTGCCTCAAAGAAGGGAGGCTCTCGTAAGGACTGTAAGCATTTCCTCTCCCAATACACGCAGTTTTATCCAAAGAATTCTGCTTTAGTTGCAGGTGGAACACAAGCAGCTTTTCTCCCACAGTGTACCCAATGAGCCTTTGCCCGAAAGAATATCTATACTCAAGGGGTCCCGCGTGGAGTGAAATGCCTAAAGCAAGCAGGCTCTAGTGAGGCCTCTAAGCATTTCCTCTCCAAAAACACGGCAGTTTTACCCAAGAAACTCTGCGTTACTTGCAGGTGGAACACAAGCAGCATTACTCCCAGTGTGTAATCTTTGGGCTCTTCCACGAATGAATTTCTTTATGCAGGGATTCCCACGTGGATCGAACTGCCTCAACCGTGGCAGGCTGTAGCGAGGACTCTAAGAATATCCTATCCCAAAACAAACAGGTTTAACGGTAGAACTCTGCTTTAGTTGCAGAGGTAACACAAGCAGCTTTTCTCCCACTGTGTACTCTTTGGGCTCTTCCACGAATGAACTTCTTTATGCAGGGATTCCCACGTGGAGCGAACTGCCTCAACCAAGGCAGGCTATAGCGAAGACTGTAAGCATTTCCTCTCCCAAAACACGCAGTTTTACACGAAGAACTCTGCTTTAGTTGCAGGGGGAACACCATCAGCTTTCCTCCCACTGTGTACACAATGGGCACTTCCCCTAATGAACTTGTTCTAAAAGAATGGTTTCCAGCGTGGACCGAACTGCCTCAACCATGGCAGGCTCTCCTGTGGTCTCTAAGGATTTCCTCTCTGAAAACACGGCACTTTTACCCGAAGAACTCTGCTTTAGTTGCAGGTGGAACACAAGCTGCATTTGTCCCACACTTTATACAAAGGGCCCTTCCCCGAAGGAGTCTACAGGGTGTATTCAGGGTGTCCCACGTGCAGTGAACTGCCTCAACGAAGGGAGGCTCTCGTAAGGACTGTAAGCATTTCCTCTCCCAATACACGCAGTTTTACCCAAAAAATTCTGCTTTAGTTGCAGGTGCAACACAAGCAGCTTTTCTCCAACAGTGTACCCAATGAGCCTTTGCCCGAAAGAATATCTATACTCAAGGGGTCCCGCGTGGAGTGAAATGCCTAAAGCAAGCAGGCTCTAGTGAGGCCTCTAAGCATTTCCTCTCCAAAAACACGGCAGTTTTACCCAAGAAACTCTGCGTTAGTTGCAGGTGGAACACAAGCAGCATTTCTCCCACTGTGTACTCTTTGGGCTCTTACACGAATGAACTTCTTTATGCAGGGATTCCCACGAGGAGCGAACTGCCTCCACCATGGCAGGCTGTAGCGAGGACTGTAAGCATATCCTCTCCCAAACCACGCAGTTTTAACGCTAGAACTCTGCTTTACTTGCAGGCGTAACACAAGCAGCTTTTCTCCCACTGTGTACTCTTTGGGCTCTTCCACGAATGAACTTCTATATGCAGGGTTTCCGACGTGGAGCGAACTGCCTCAACCAAGGCAGGCTGTAGCGAGGACTGTAAGCATTTCCTCTTCCAAAACACGGCAGTTTTACCAAAGAATTCTGCTTTCGTTGCAGGTGGGACACAAGCAGCATTTATCCCACTGTGTACTCTTGGGTTCTTCCACGAATGAACTATTTAATGCAGGGATTCCCACGTGGAGCGAACTGCCTCCACCATGGCAGGCTGTAGCGAGGACTGTAAGCATATCCTCTCCCAAGCCTCGCAGTTTTAATGCTAGAAGTCTGCTTTACTTGCAGGCGTAACACAAGCAGCTTTTCTCCCACTGTGTACTCTTTGGGCTCTTCCACGAATGAACTTCTATATGCAGGGTTTCCGACGTGGAGCGAACTGCCTCAACCAAGGCAGGCTGTAGCGAGGACTGTAAGCATTTCCTCTTCCAAAACATGGCAGTTTTACCAAAGAATTCTGCTTTACTTGCAGGTGGAACACAAGCAGCATTTCTCCCACTGTGTACTCTTTGGGCTCTTCCACGAATGAACTTCTTTATGCAGGTATTCCCACGTGTAGCGAACTGCCTCAACCAAGGCAGGCTGTAGCGAATACTGTAAGCATTTCCTCTCCCAAAACATGCAGTTTTACACGAATAACTCTGCTTTAGTTGCAGGGGGAACACCATCAGCTTTCCTCCCACAGTGTACACAATGGGCACTTCCCCTAATGAACTTGTTCTAAAAGAATGGTTTCCAGCGTGGACCGAACTGCCTCAACCATGGCAGGCTCTCCTGTGGTCTCTAAGGATTTCCTCTCTGAAAACACGGCACTTTTACCCGAAGAACTCTGCTTTAGTTGCAGGTGGAACACAAGCTGCATTTGTCCCACACTTCATACAAAGGGCCCTTCCCAGAAGGAGTCTACAGGGTGTATGCAGGGTGTCCCACGTGCAGTGAACTGCCTCAACGAAGGGAGGCTCTCGTAAGGACTGTAAGCATTTCCTCTCCCAATACACGCAGTTTTACCCAAAAAATTCTGCTTTAGTTGCAGGTGGAACACAAGCAGCTTTTCTCCCACAGTGTACCCAATGAGCCTTTGCCCGAAAGAATATCTATACTCAAGGGGTCCCGCGTGGAGTGAAATGCCTAAAGCAAGCAGGCTCTAGTGAGGCCTCTAAGCATTTCCTCTCCAAAAACACGGCAGTTTTACCCAAGAAACTCTGCGTTACTTGCAGGTGGAACACAAGCAGCATTACTCCCAGTGTGTAATCTTTGGGCTCTTCCACGAATGAATTTCTTTATGCAGGGATTCCCATGTGGATCGAACTGCCTCAACCGTGGCAGGCTGTAGCGAGGACTCTAAGAATATCCTATCCCAAAACACACAGGTTTAACGGTAGAACTCTGCTTTAGTTGCAGAGGTAAGACAAGCAGCTTTTCTCCCACTGTGTACTCTTTGGGCTCTTCCACGAATGAACTTCTATATGCAGGGTTTCCGACGTGGAGCGAACTGCCTCAACCAAGGCAGGCTGTATCGAGGACTGTAAGCATTTCCTCTTCCAAAACACGGCAGTTTTACCAAAGAATTCTGCTTTACTTGCAGGTGGAACACAAGCAGCATTTCTCCCACTGTGTACTCTTGGGTTCGTCCACGAATGAACTTCTTTATGCAGGGATTCCCACGTGGAGCGAACTGCTTCAACCATGGCAGGCTATAGCGAGGACTGCAAGCATATCCTCTCCCAAACCAGGCAGTTTTACCCGAAGAACTCTGCTTTATTTGCAGGTGGAACACAAGCAGCATTTCTCCCACTGTGTACTCTTTGGGCTCTTACACGAATGAACTTCTTTATGCAGGGATTCCCACGAGGAGCGAACTGCCTCCACCATGGCAGGCTGTAGCGAGGACTGTAAGCATATCCTCTCCCAAACCACGCAGTTTTAACGCTAGAACTCTGCTTTAGTTGCAGGTGAAACACAAGCAGCATTTCTCCCACTGTGTACTCTTTGGTCTCTTCACGAATGAACTTGTATATGCAGGGTTTCCCACGTGGAGCGAACTGCCTCAACCATGGCAGGCTGTAGCGAGGACTGTAAGCATATCCTCTCCCAAGCCTCGCAGTTTTAATGCTAGAAGTCTGCTTTACTTGCAGGCCTAACACAAGCAGCTTTTCTCCCACTGTGTACTCTTTGGGCTCTTCCACGAATGAACTTCTATATGCAGGGTTTCTGACGTGGAGCGAACTGCCTCAACCAAGGCAGGCTGTAGCGAGGACTGTAAGCATTTCCTCTTCCAAAACACAGCAGTTTTACCAAAGAATTCTGCTTTAGTTGCAGGTGGAACACAAGCAGCATTTCTCCCACTGTGTACTCTTTGGGCTCTTCCACGAATGAACTTCTTTATGCAGGGATTCCCACGTGGAGCGAACTGCCTCAACCAAGGCAGGCTGTAGCGAAGACTGTAAGCATTTCCTCTCCCAAAACACGCAGTTTTACACGAAGAACTCTGCTTTAGTTGCAGGGGGAACACCATCAGCTTTCCTCCCACAGTGTACACAATGGGCACTTCCCCTAATGAACTTGTTCTAAAAGAATGGTTTCCAGCGTGGACCGAACTGCCTCAACCATGGCAGGCTCTCCTGTGGTCTCTAAGGATTTCCTCTCTGAAAACACGGCACTTTTACCCGAAGAACACTGCTTTAGTTGCAGGTGGAACACAAACTGCATTTGTCCCACACTTTATACAAAGGGCCCTTCCCCGAAGGAGTCTACAGGGTGTATGCAGGGTGTCCCACGTGCAGTGAACTGCCTCAACGAAGGGAGGCTCTCATAAGGACTGTAAGCATTTCCTCTCCCAATACACGCAGTTTTACCCAAAGAATTCTGCTTTAGTTGCAGGTGGAACACAAGCAGCTTTTCTCCCACAGTGTACCCAATGAGCCTTTGCCCGAAAGAATATCTATACTCAAGGGGTCCCGCGTGGAGTGAAATGCCTAAAGCAAGCAGGCTCTAGTGAGGCCTCTAAGCATTTCCTCTCCAAAAACACAGCAGTTTTACCCAAGAAACTCTGCGTTAGTTGCGGGTGGAACACAAGCAGCATTACTCCCAGTGTGTAATCTTTGGGCTCTTCCACGAATGAATTTCTTTATGCAGGGATTCCCACGTGGATCGAACTGCCTCAACCGTGGCAGGCTGTAGCGAGAACTCTAAGAATATCCTATCCCAAAACACACAGGTTTAATGGTAGGACTCTGCTTTAGTTGCAGAGGTAAGACAAGCAGCTTTTCTCCCACTGTGTACTCTTTGGGCTCTTAAACGAATGAACTTCTATATGCAGGGTTTCCGACGTGGAGCGAACTGCCTCAACCAAGGCAGGCTGTAGCGAGGACTGTAAGCATTTCCTCTTCCAAAACACGGCAGTTTTACCAAAGAATTCTGCTTTAGTTGCAGGTGGCATACAAGCAGCATTACTCCCACTGTGTACTCTTTGGGCTCTTACACGAATGAACTTCTTTATGCAGGGATTCCCACGAGGAGCGAACTGCCTCCACCACGGCAGGTTGTAGCGAGGACTGTAAGCATATCCTCTACCAAATCACGCAGGTTTACCCGAAGAACTCTGCTTTAGTTGCAGGGGGAACACAAGCATCTTTTCTCCCACAGTGTACAAAATGCGCACTTCCCCTAAAGAACTTGTTCTATAAGAATGTTTTCCCGCGTGGAGCGAACTGCCTCAGACATGGCAGGCACTACTGTGGTCTCTAAGGATTTCCTCTCTGATAACACGGCACTTTTACCAGAAGAACTCTGCTTTAGTTGCAGGTGGAACACAAGCTGCATTTGTCCCACACTTTATACAAAGGGCCCTTCCCCGAAAGAGTCTACAGGGTGTATGCAGGGTGTCCCACGTGCAGTGAACTGCCTCAACGAAGGGAGGCTCTCGTAAGGACTGTAAGCATTTCCTCTCCCAATACACGCAGTTTTATCCAAAGAATTCTGCTTTAGTTGCAGGTGGAACACAAGCAGCTTTTCTCCCACAGTGTACCCAATGAGCCTTTGCCCGAAAGAATATCTATACTCAAGGGGTCCCGCGTGGAGTGAAATGCCTAAAGCAAGCAGGCTCTAGTGAGGCCTCTAAGCATTTCCTCTCCAAAAACACGGCAGTTTTACCCAAGAAACTCTGCGTTAGTTGCAGGTGGAACACAAGCAGCATTACTCCCAGTGTGTAATCTTTGGGCTCTTCCACGAATGAATTTCTTTATGCAGGGATTCCCACGTGGATCGAACTGCCTCAACCGTGGCAGGCTGTAGCGAGGACTCTAAGAATATCCTATCCCAAAACACACAGGTTTAACGGTAGAACTCTGCTTTAGTTGCAGAGGTAACACAAGCAGCTTTTCTCCCACTGTGTACTCTTTGGGCTCTTCCACGAATGAACTTCTATATGCAGGGTTTCCGACGTGGAGCGAACTGCCTCAACCAAGGCAGGCTGTAGCGAGGACTGTAAGCATTTCCTCTTCCATAACACGGCAGTTTTACCAAAGAATTCTGCTTTACTTGCAGGTGGAACACAAGCAGCATTTCTCCCACTGTGTACTCTTTGGGCTCTTCCACGAATGAACTTCTTTATGCAGGGATTCCCACGTGGAGCGAACTGCCTCAACCAAGGCAGGCTATAGCGAAGACTGTAAGCATTTCCTCTCCCAAAACACGCAGTTTTACACGAAGAACTCTGCTTTAGTTGCAGGGGGAACACCATCAGCTTTCCTCCCACAGTGTACACAATGGGCACTTCCCCTAATGAACTTGTTCTAAAAGAATGGTTTCCAGCGTGGACCGAACTGCCTCAACCATGGCAGGCTCTCCTGTGGTCTCTAAGGATTTCCTCTCTGAAAACACGGCACTTTTACCCGAAGAACTCTGCTTTAGTTGCAGGTGGAACACAAACTGCATTTGTCCCACACTTTATACAAAGGGCCCTTCCCCGAAGGAGTCTACAGGGTGTATGCAGGGTGTCCCACGTGCAGTGAACTGCCTCAACGAAGGGAGGCTCTCGTAAGGACTGTAAGCATTTCCTCTCCCAATACACGCAGTTTTACCCAAAGAATTCTGCTTTAGTTGCAGGTGGAACACAAGCAGCTTTTCTCCCACAGTGTACCCAATGAGCCTTTGCCCGAAAGAATATCTATACTCAAGGGGTCCCGCGTGGAGTGAAATGCCTAAAGCAAGCAGGCTCTAGTGAGGCCTCTAAGCATTTCCTCTCCAAAAACACGGCAGTTTTACCCAAGAAACTCTGCGTTAGTTGCAGGTGGAACACAAGCAGCATTACTCCCAGTGTGTAATCTTTGGGCTCTTCCACGAATGAATTTCTTTATGCAGGGATTCCCACGTGGATCGAACTGCCTCAACCGTGGCAGGCTGTAGCGAGGACTCTAAGATTATCCTATCCCAAAACACACAGGTTTAACGGTAGAACTCTGCTTTAGTTGCAGAGGTAACACAAGCAGCTTTTCTCCCACTGTGTACTCTTTGGGCTCTTCCACGAATGAACTTCTTTATGCAGGGATTCCCACGTGGAGCGAACTGCCTCAACCAAGGCAGGCTATAGCGAAGACTGTAAGCATTTCCTCTCCCAAAACACGCAGTTTTACACGAAGAACTCTGCTTTAGTTGCAGGGGGAACACCATCAGCTTTCCTCCCACTGTGTACACAATGGGCACTTCCCCTAATGAACTTGTTCTAAAAGAATGGTTTCCAGCGTGGACCGAACTGCCTCAACCATGGCAGGCTCTCCTGTGGTCTCTAAGGATTTCCTCTCTGAAAACACGGCACTTTTACCCGAAGAACTCTGCTTTAGTTGCAGGTGGAACACAAGCTGCATTTGTCCCACACTTTATACAAAGGGCCCTTCCCCGAAGGAGTCTACAGGGTGTATTCAGGGTGTCCCACGTGCAGTGAACTGCCTCAACGAAGGGAGGCTCTCGTAAGGACTGTAAGCATTTCCTCTCCCAATACACGCAGTTTTACCCAAAAAATTCTGCTTTAGTTGCAGGTGCAACACAAGCAGCTTTTCTCCAACAGTGTACCCAATGAGCCTTTGCCCGAAAGAATATCTATACTCAAGGGGTCCCGCGTGGAGTGAAATGCCTAAAGCAAGCAGGCTCTAGTGAGGCCTCTAAGCATTTCCTCTCCAAAAACACGGCAGTTTTACCCAAGAAACTCTGCGTTAGTTGCAGGTGGAACACAAGCAGCATTTCTCCCACTGTGTACTCTTTGGGCTCTTACACGAATGAACTTCTTTATGCAGGGATTCCCACGAGGAGCGAACTGCCTCCACCATGGCAGGCTGTAGCGAGGACTGTAAGCATATCCTCTCCCAAACCACGCAGTTTTAACGCTAGAACTCTGCTTTACTTGCAGGCGTAACACAAGCAGCTTTTCTCCCACTGTGTACTCTTTGGGCTCTTCCACGAATGAACTTCTATATGCAGGGTTTCCGACGTGGAGCGAACTGCCTCAACCAAGGCAGGCTGTAGCGAGGACTGTAAGCATTTCCTCTTCCAAAACACGGCAGTTTTACCAAAGAATTCTGCTTTGGTTGCAGGTGGGACACAAGCAGCATTTATCCCACTGTGTACTCTTGGGTTCTTCCACGAATGAACTATTTAATGCAGGGATTCCCACGTGGAGCGAACTGCCTCCACCATGGCAGGCTGTAGCGAGGACTGTAAGCATATCCTCTCCCAAGCCTCGCAGTTTTAATGCTAGAAGTCTGCTTTACTTGCAGGCGTAACACAAGCAGCTTTTCTCCCACTGTGTACTCTTTGGGCTCTTCCACGAATGAACTTCTATATGCAGGGTTTCCGACGTGGAGCGAACTGCCTCAACCAAGGCAGGCTGTAGCGAGGACTGTAAGCATTTCCTCTTCCAAAACATGGCAGTTTTACCAAAGAATTCTGCTTTACTTGCAGGTGGAACACAAGCAGCATTTCTCCCACTGTGTACTCTTTGGGCTCTTCCACGAATGAACTTCTTTATGCAGGTATTCCCACGTGTAGCGAACTGCCTCAACCAAGGCAGGCTGTAGCGAATACTGTAAGCATTTCCTCTCCCAAAACATGCAGTTTTACACGAATAACTCTGCTTTAGTTGCAGGGGGAACACCATCAGCTTTCCTCCCACAGTGTACACAATGGGCACTTCCCCTAATGAACTTGTTCTAAAAGAATGGTTTCCAGCGTGGACCGAACTGCCTCAACCATGGCAGGCTCTCCTGTGGTCTCTAAGGATTTCCTCTCTGAAAACACGGCACTTTTACCCGAAGAACTCTGCTTTAGTTGCAGGTGGAACACAAGCTGCATTTGTCCCACACTTCATACAAAGGGCCCTTCCCAGAAGGAGTCTACAGGGTGTATGCAGGGTGTCCCACGTGCAGTGAACTGCCTCAACGAAGGGAGGCTCTCGTAAGGACTGTAAGCATTTCCTCTCCCAATACACGCAGTTTTACCCAAAAAATTCTGCTTTAGTTGCAGGTGGAACACAAGCAGCTTTTCTCCCACAGTGTACCCAATGAGCCTTTGCCCGAAAGAATATCTATACTCAAGGGGTCCCGCGTGGAGTGAAATGCCTAAAGCAAGCAGGCTCTAGTGAGGCCTCTAAGCATTTCCTCTCCAAAAACACGGCAGTTTTACCCAAGAAACTCTGCGTTAGTTGCAGGTGGAACACAAGCAGCATTACTCCCAGTGTGTAATCTTTGGGCTCTTCAACGAATGAATTTTTTATGCAGGGATTCCCATGTGGATCGAACTGCCTCAACCGTGGCAGGCTGTAGCGAGGACTCTAAGAATATCCTATCCCAAAACACACAGGTTTAACGGTAGAACTCTGCTTTAGTTGCAGAGGTAAGACAAGCAGCTTTTCTCCCACTGTGTACTCTTTGGGCTCTTCCACGAATGAACTTCTATATGCAGGGTTTCCGACGTGGAGCGAACTGCCTCAACCAAGGCAGGCTGTATCGAGGACTGTAAGCATTTCCTCTTCCAAAACACGGCAGTTTTACCAAAGAATTCTGCTTTAGTTGCAGGTGGAACACAAGCAGCATTTCTCCCACTGTGTACTCTTGGGTTCTTCCACGAATGAACTTCTTTATGCAGGTATTCCCACGTGGAGCGAACTGCTTCAACCATGGCAGGCTGTAGCGAGGACTGCAAGCATATCCTCTACCAAATCACGCAGGTTTACCCGAAGAACTCTGCTTTAGTTGCAGGGGGAACACAAGCATCTTTTCCCCACAGTGTACACAATGGGCACTTCCCCTAATGAACTTGTTCTATAAGAATGGTTTCCCGCGTGGAGCGAACTGCCTCAGCCACGGCAGGCACTACTGTGGTCTCTAAGGATTTCCTCTCTGAAAACACGGCACTTTTACCCGAAGAACTCTGCTTTAGTTGCAGGTGGAACACAAGCTGCATTTGTCCCACACTTTATACAAAGGGCCCTTCCCCGAATGAATCTTCAATATGCAGGTTGTCCCACGAGCAGCGAACTGCCTCAATGAAGGCAGGCTCTCGTAAGGACTGTAAGCATTTCCTCTCCCAAAACACGCAGTTTTACCCGAAGAACTCTGCTTTAGTTGCAGGTGGAACACAAGCAGCATTTCTCCCACTGTGTACTCTTTGGGCTCTTACACGAATGAACTTCTTTATGCAGGGATTCCCACGAGGAGCGAACTGCCTCCACCATGGCAGGCTGTAGCGAGGACTGTAAGCATATCCTCTCCCAAACCACGCAGTTTTAACGCTAGAACTCTGCTTTACTTGCAGGCGTAACACAAGCAGCTTTTCTCCCACTGTGTACTCTTTGGGCTCTTCCACGAATGAACTTCTATATGCAGGGTTTCCGACGTGGAGCGAACTGCCTCAACCAAGGCAGGCTGTAGCGAGGACTGTAAGCATTTCCTCTTCCAAAACACGGCAGTTTTACCAAAGAATTCTGCTTTGGTTGCAGGTGGGACACAAGCAGCATTTATCCCACTGTGTACTCTTGGGTTCTTCCACGAATGAACTATTTAATGCAGGGATTCCCACGTGGAGCGAACTGCCTCCACCATGGCAGGCTGTAGCGAGGACTGTAAGCATATCCTCTCCCAAGCCTCGCAGTTTTAATGCTAGAAGTCTGCTTTACTTGCAGGCGTAACACAAGCAGCTTTTCTCCCACTGTGTACTCTTTGGGCTCTTCCACGAATGAACTTCTATATGCAGGGTTTCCGACGTGGAGCGAACTGCCTCAACCAAGGCAGGCTGTAGCGAGGACTGTAAGCATTTCCTCTTCCAAAACATGGCAGTTTTACCAAAGAATTCTGCTTTACTTGCAGGTGGAACACAAGCAGCATTTCTCCCACTGTGTACTCTTTGGGCTCTTCCACGAATGAACTTCTTTATGCAGGTATTCCCACGTGTAGCGAACTGCCTCAACCAAGGCAGGCTGTAGCGAATACTGTAAGCATTTCCTCTCCCAAAACATGCAGTTTTACACGAATAACTCTGCTTTAGTTGCAGGGGGAACACCATCAGCTTTCCTCCCACAGTGTACACAATGGGCACTTCCCCTAATGAACTTGTTCTAAAAGAATGGTTTCCAGCGTGGACCGAACTGCCTCAACCATGGCAGGCTCTCCTGTGGTCTCTAAGGATTTCCTCTCTGAAAACACGGCACTTTTACCCGAAGAACTCTGCTTTAGTTGCAGGTGGAACACAAGCTGCATTTGTCCCACACTTCATACAAAGGGCCCTTCCCAGAAGGAGTCTACAGGGTGTATGCAGGGTGTCCCACGTGCAGTGAACTGCCTCAACGAAGGGAGGCTCTCGTAAGGACTGTAAGCATTTCCTCTCCCAATACACGCAGTTTTACCCAAAAAATTCTGCTTTAGTTGCAGGTGGAACACAAGCAGCTTTTCTCCCACAGTGTACCCAATGAGCCTTTGCCCGAAAGAATATCTATACTCAAGGGGTCCCGCGTGGAGTGAAATGCCTAAAGCAAGCAGGCTCTAGTGAGGCCTCTAAGCATTTCCTCTCCAAAAACACGGCAGTTTTACCCAAGAAACTCTGCGTTAGTTGCAGGTGGAACACAAGCAGCATTACTCCCAGTGTGTAATCTTTGGGCTCTTCAACGAATGAATTTTTTATGCAGGGATTCCCATGTGGATCGAACTGCCTCAACCGTGGCAGGCTGTAGCGAGGACTCTAAGAATATCCTATCCCAAAACACACAGGTTTAACGGTAGAACTCTGCTTTAGTTGCAGAGGTAAGACAAGCAGCTTTTCTCCCACTGTGTACTCTTTGGGCTCTTCCACGAATGAACTTCTATATGCAGGGTTTCCGACGTGGAGCGAACTGCCTCAACCAAGGCAGGCTGTATCGAGGACTGTAAGCATTTCCTCTTCCAAAACACGGCAGTTTTACCAAAGAATTCTGCTTTAGTTGCAGGTGGAACACAAGCAGCATTTCTCCCACTGTGTACTCTTGGGTTCTTCCACGAATGAACTTCTTTATGCAGGTATTCCCACGTGGAGCGAACTGCTTCAACCATGGCAGGCTGTAGCGAGGACTGCAAGCATATCCTCTACCAAATCACGCAGGTTTACCCGAAGAACTCTGCTTTAGTTGCAGGGGGAACACAAGCATCTTTTCCCCACAGTGTACACAATGGGCACTTCCCCTAATGAACTTGTTCTATAAGAATGGTTTCCCGCGTGGAGCGAACTGCCTCAGCCACGGCAGGCACTACTGTGGTCTCTAAGGATTTCCTCTCTGAAAACACGGCACTTTTACCCGAAGAACTCTGCTTTAGTTGCAGGTGGAACACAAGCTGCATTTGTCCCACACTTTATACAAAGGGCCCTTCCCCGAATGAATCTTCAATATGCAGGTTGTCCCACGAGCAGCGAACTGCCTCAATGAAGGCAGGCTCTCGTAAGGACTGTAAGCATTTCCTCTCCCAAAACACGCAGTTTTACCCGAAGAACTCTGCTTTAGTTGCAGGTGGAACACAAGCAGCATTTCTCCCACTGTGTACTCTTTGGGCTCTTACACGAATGAACTTCTTTATGCAGGGATTCCCACGAGGAGCGAACTGCCTCCACCATGGCAGGCTGTAGCGAGGACTGTAAGCATATCCTCTCCCAAACCACGCAGTTTTAACGCTAGAACTCTGCTTTACTTGCAGGCGTAACACAAGCAGCTTTTCTCCCACTGTGTACTCTTTGGGCTCTTCCACGAATGAACTTCTATATGCAGGGTTTCCGACGTGGAGCGAACTGCCTCAACCAAGGCAGGCTGTAGCGAGGAGTGTAAGCATTTCCTCTTCCAAAACACGGCAGTTTTACCAAAGAATTCTGCTTTAGTTGCAGGTGGAACACAAGCAGCATTTCTCCCACTGTGTACTCTTTGGGCTCTTCCACGAATGAACTTCTTTATGCAGGGATTCCCACGTGGAGCGAACTGCCTCAACCAAGGCAGGCTGTAGCGAAGACTGTAAGCATTTCCTCTCCCAAAACACGCAGTTTTACACGAAGAACTCTGCTTTAGTTGCAGGGGGAACACCATCATCTTTCCTCGCACAGTGTACACAATGGGCACTTCCCCTAATGAACTTGTACTAAAAGAATGGTTTCCAGCGTGGACCGAACTGCCTCAACCATGGCAGGCTCTCCTGTGGTCTCTAAGGATTTCCTCTCTGAAAACACGGCACTTTTACCCGAAGAACTCTGCTTTAGTTGCAGGTGGAACACAAGCTGCATTTGTCCCCCACTTTATACAAAGGGCCCTTCCCCGAAGGAGTCTACAGGGTGTATGCAGGGTGTCCCACGTGCAGTGAACTGCCTCAACGAAGGGAGGCTCTCGTAAGGACTGTAAGCAATTCCTCTCCCAATACACGCAGTTTTACCCAAAGAATTCTGCTTTAGTTGCAGGTGGAACACAAGCAGCTTTTCTCCCACAGTGTACCCAATGAGCCTTTGCCCGAAAGAATATCTATACTCAAGGGGTCCCGCGTGGAGTGAAATGCCTAAAGCAAGCAGGCTCTAGTGAGGCCTCTAAGCATTTCCTCTCCAAAAACACGGCAGTTTTACCCAAGAAACTCTGCGTTAGTTGCAGGTGGAACACAAGCAGCATTACTCCCAGTGTGTAATCTTTGGGCTCTTCCACGAATGAAATTCTTTATGCAGGGATTCCCACGTGGATCGAACTGCCTCAACCGTGGCAGGCTCTAGCGAGGACTCTAAGAATATCCTATCCCAAAACACACAGGTTTAACGGTAGAACTCTGCTTTAGTTGCAGAGGTAACACAAGCAGCTTTTCTCCCACTGTGTACTCTTTGGGCTCTTCCACGAATGAACTTCTATATGCAGGGTTTCCGACGTGGAGCGAACTGCCTCAACCAAGGCAGGCTGTAGCGAGGACTGTAAGCATTTCCTCTTCCAAAACACGGCAGTTTTACCAAAGAATTCTGCTTTAGTTGCAGGTGGAACACAAGCAGCATTTCTCCCACTGTGTACTCTTGGGTTCTTCCACGAATGAACTTCTTTATGCAGGGATTCCCACGTGGAGCGAACTGCCTCAACCAAGGCAGGCTGTAGCGAGGACTGTAAGCTTATCCTCTCTCAAACAAGGCAGTTTTACCCGAAGAACTCTGCTTTCGTTGCAGGGGGAACACCATCATCTTTCCTCGCACAGTGTACACAATGGGCACTTCCCCTAATGAACTTGTTCTAAAAGAATGGTTTCCAGCGTGGACCGAACTGCCTCAACCATGGCAGGCTCTCCTGTTGTTTCTAAGGATTTCCTCTCTGAAAACACGGAACTTTTATCCGAAGAACTCTGCTTTAGTTGCAGGTGGAACACAAGCTGCATTTGTCCTCCACTTTATACAAAGGGCCCTTCCCCGAAGGAGTCTACAGGGTGTATGCAGGGTGTGCCACGTGCAGTGAACTGCCTCAACGAAGGGAGGCTCTCGTAAGGACTGTAAGCATTTCCTCTCCCAATACACGCAGTTTTATCCAAAAAATTCTGCTTTAGTTGCAGGTGGAACACAAGCAGCTTTTCTCCCACAGTGTACCCAATGAGCCTTTGCCCGAAAGAATATCTATACTCAAGGGGTCCCGCGTGGAGTGAAATGCCTAAAGCAAGCAGGCTCTAGTGAGGCCTCTAAGCATTTCCTCTCCAAAAACACGGCAGTTTTACCCAAGAAACTCTGCTTTAGTTGCAGGTGGAACACAAGCAGCATTACTCCCAGTGTATAATCTTTGGGCTCTTCCACGAATGAATTTCTTTATGCGGGGATTCCCACGTGGATCGAACTGCCTCAACTGTGGCAGGCTGTAGCGAGGACTCTAAGAATATCCTATCCCAAAACACACAGGTTTAACGGTAGAACTCTGCTTTAGTTGCAGAGGTAAGACAAGCAGCTTTTCTCCCACTGTGTACTCTTTGGGCTCTTCCACGAATGAACTTCTATATGCAGGGTTTCCGACGTGGAGCGAACTGCCTCAACCAAGGCAGGCTGTAGCGAGGACTGTAAGCATTTCCTCTTCCAAAACACGGCAGTTTTACCAAAGAATTCTGCTTTAGTTGCAGGTGGAACACAAGCAGCATTTCTCCCACTGTGTACTCTTTGGGCTCTTACACGAATGAACTTCTTTATGCAGGGATTCCCACGAGGAGCGAACTGCCTCCACCATGGCAGGCTGTAGCGAGGACTGTAAGCATATCCTCTACCAAATCACGCAGGTTTACCCGAAGAATTCTGCTTTAGTTGCAGGGGGAACACAAGCATCTTTTCCCCACAGTGTACACAATGGGCACTTCCCCTAATGAACTTGTACTATAAGAATGGTTTCCCGCGTGGAGCGAACTGCCTCAGCCATGGCAGGCACTACTGTGGTCTCTAAGGATTTCCTCTCTGAAAACACGGCACTTTTACCCGAAGAACTCTGCTTTAGTTGCAGGTGGAACACAAGCTGCATTTGTCCCACACTTTATACAAAGGGCCCTTCCCCGAATGAATCTTCAATATGCAGGTTGTCCCACGAGCAGCGAACTGCCTCAATGAAGGCAGGCTCTCGTAAGGATTGTAAGCATTTCCTCTCCCAAAACACGCAGTTTTACCCGAAGAACTCTGCTTTAGTTGCAGGTGGAACACAAGCAGCATTTCTCCCACTGTGTACTCTTTGGGCTCTTACACGAATGAACTTCTTTATGCAGGGATTCCCACGAGGAGCGAACTGCCTCCACCATGGCAGGCTGTAGCGAGGACTGTAAGCATATCCTCTCCCAAACCACGCAGTTTTAACGCTAGAACTCTGCTTTACTTGCAGGCGTAACACAAGCAGCTTTTCTCCCACTGTGTACTCTTTGGGCTCTTCCACGAATGAACTTCTATATGCAGGGTTTCCGACGTGGAGCGAACTGCCTCAAACAAGGCAGGCTGTAGCGAGGACTGTAAGCATTTCCTCTTCCAAAACACGGCAGTTTTACCAAAGAATTCTGCTTTAGTTGCAGGTGGAACACAAGCAGCATTTCTCCCACTGTGTACTCTTGGGTTCTTCCACGAATGAACTTCTTTATGCAGGGATTCCCACGTGGAGCGAACTGCCTCAACCAAGGCAGGCTGTAGCGAGGACTCTAAGCTTATCCTCTCGCAAACCAGGCAGTTTTACCCGAAGAACTCTGCTTTCGTTGCAGGGGGAACAGCATCATCTTTCCTCCCACAGTGTACACAATGGGCACTTCCCCTAATGAACTTGTTCTAAAAGAATGGTTTCCAGCGTGGACCGAACTGCCTCAACCATGGCAGGCTCTCCTGTGGTTTCTAAGGATTTCCTCTCTGAAAACACGGAACTTTTACCCGAAGAACACTGCTTTAGTTGCAGGTGGAACACAAGCTGCATTTGTCCCCCACTTTATACAAAGGGCCCTTCCCCGAAGGAGTCTACAGGGTGTATGCAGGGTTTCCCACGTGCAGTGAACTGCCTCAACGAAGGGAGGCTCTCGTAAGGACTGTAAGCATTTCCTCTCCCAATACACGCAGTTTTACCCAAAAAATTCTGCTTTAGTTGCAGGTGGAACACAAGCAGCTTTTCTCCCACAGTGTACCCAATGAGCCTTTGCCCGAAAGAATATCTATACTCAAGGGGTCCCGCGTGGAGTGAAATGCCTAAAGCAAGCAGGCTCTAGTGAGGCCTCTAAGCATTTCCTCTCCAAAAACACGGCAGTTTTACCCAAGAAACTCTGCGTTAGTTGCAGGTGGAACACAAGCAGCATTACTCCCAGTGTATAATCTTTGGGCTCTTCCACGAATGAATTTCTTTATGCAGGGATTCCCACGTGGATCGAACTGCCTCAACTGTGGCAGGCTGTAGCGAAGACTCTAAGAATATCCTATCCCAAAACACACAGGTTTAACGGTAGAACTCTGCTTTAGTTGCAGAGGTAACACAAGCAGCTTTTCTCCCACTGTGTACTCTTTGGGCTCTTCCACGAATGAACTTCTAAATGCAGGGTTTCCGACGTGGAGCGAACTGCCTCAACCAAGGCAGGCTGTAGCGAGGACTGTAAGCATTTCCTCTTCCAAAACACGGCAGTTTTACCAAAGAATTCTGCTTTAGTTGCAGGTGGCATACAAGCAGCATTACTCCCACTGTGTACTCTTTGGGCTCTTACACGAATGAACTTTTTATGCAGGGATTCCCACGAGGAGCGAACTGCCTCCACCACGGCAGGTTGTAGCGAGGACTGTAAGCATATCCTCTACCAAATCACGCAGGTTTACCCGAAGAACTCTGCTTTAGTTGCAGGGGGAACACAAGCATCTTTTCTCCCACAGTGTTCAAAATGCGCACTTCCCCTAATGAACTTGTTCTATAAGAATGGTTTCCCGCGTGGAGCGAACTGCCTCAGCCATGGCAGGCACTACTGTGGTCTCTAAGGATTTCCTCTCTGATAACACGGCACTTTTACCCGAAGAACTCTGCTTTAGTTGCAGGTGGAACACAAGCTGCATTTGTCCCACACTTTATACAAAGGGCCCTTCCCCGAATGAATGTTCAATATGCAGGTTGTCCCACGAGCAGCGAACTGCCTCAATGAAGGCAGGCTCTCGTAAGGACTGTAAGCATTTCCACTCCCAAAACACGCAGTATTACCCGAAGAACTCTGCTTTAGTTGCAGGTGGAACACAAGCAGCATTTCTCCCACTGTGTACTCTTTGGGCTCTTACACGAATGAACTTCTTTATGCAGGGATTCCCACGAGGAGCGAACTGCCTCCACCATGGCAGGCTGTAGCGAGGACTGTAAGCATATCCTCTCCCAAACCACGCAGTTTTAACGCTAGAACTCTGCTTTACTTGCAGGCGTAACACAAGCAGCTTTTGTCCCACTGTGTACTCTTTGGGCTCTTCCACGAATGAACTTCTATATGCAGGGTTTCCGACGTGGAGCGAACTGCCTCAACCAAGGCAGGCTGTAGCGAGGACTGTAAGCATTTCCTCTTCCAAAACACGGCAGTTTTACCAAAGAATTCTGCTTTAGTTGCAGGTGGAACACAAGCAGCAATTCTCCCACTGTGTACTCTTTGGTCTCTTCACGACTGAACTTGTATATGCAGGGTTTCCCACGTGGAGCGAACTGCCTCAACCATGGCAGGCTGTAGCGAGGACTGTAAGCTTATCCTCTCCCAAACCAGGCAGTTTTACCCGAAGAACTCTGCTTCAGTTGCAGGTGGAACACAAGCAGCATTTCTCCCACTGTGTACTCTTTGGGCTCTTACACGAATGAACTTCTTTATGCAGGGATTCCCACGAGGAGCGAACTGCCTCCACCATGGCAGGCTGTAGCGAGGACTGTAAGCATATCCTCTCCCAAACCACGCAGTTTTAACGCTAGAACTCTGCTTTAGTTGCAGGTGGAACACAAGCAGCATTTCTCCCACTGTGTACTCTTTGCTCTCTTCACGAATGAACTTGTATATGCAGGGTTTCCCATTTGGAGCCAACTGCCTCAACCATGGCAGGCTGTAGCGAGGACTGTAAGCATATCCTCTCCCAAGCCTCGCAGTTTTAATGCTAGAAGTCTGCTTTACTTGCAGGCGTAACACAAGCAGCTTTTCTCCCACTGTGTACTCTTTGGGCTCTTCCACGAATGAACTTCTATATGCAGGGTTTCCGACGTGGAGCGAACTGCCTCAACCAAGGCAGGCTATAGCGAGGACTGTAAGCATTTCCTCTTCCAAAACACGGCAGTTTTACCAAAGAATTCTGCTTTAGTTGCAGGTGGAACACAAGCAGCATTTCTCCCACTGTGTACTCTTTGGGCTCTTCCACGAATGAACTTCTTTATGCAGGGATTCCCACGTGGAGCGAACTGCCTCAACCAAGGCAGGCTGTAGCGAATACTGTAAGCATTTCCTCTCCCAAAACACGCAGTTTTACACGAAGAACTCTGCTTTAGTTGCAGGGGGAACACCATCAGCTTTCCTCCCACAGTGTACACAATGGGCACTTCCCCTAATGAACTTGTTCTAAAAGAATGGTTTCCAGCGTGGACTGAACTGCCTCAACCATGGCAGGCTCTCCTGTGGTCTCTAAGGATTTCCTCTCTGAAAACACGGCACTTTTACCCGAAGAACTCTGCTTTAGTTGCAGGTGGAACACAAGCTGCATTTGTCCCACACTTTATACAAAGGGCCCTTCCCCGAATGAATCTTCAATATGCAGGTTGTCCCACGAGCAGCGAACTGCCTCAATGAAGGCAGGCTCTCGTAAGGACTGTAAGCATTTCCTCTCCCAAAACACGCAGTTTTACCCGAAGAACTCTGCTTTAGTTGCAGGTGGAACACAAGCAGCATTTCTCCCACTGTGTACTCTTTGGGCTCTTACACGAATGAACTTATTTATACAGGGATTCCCACGAGGAGCGAACTGCCTCCACCATGGCAGGCTGTAGCGAGGACTGTAAGCATATCCTCTCCAAAACCACGCAGTTTTAACGCTGGAACTCTGCTTTAGTTGCAGGTGGAACACAAGCAGCTTTTCTCCCACTGTGTACTCTTTGGGCTCTTCCACGAATGAACTTCTATATGCAGGGTTTCCGACGTGGAGCGAACTGCCTCAACCAAGGCAGGCTGTAGCGAGGACTGTAAGCATTTCCTCTTCCAAACACGGCAGTTTTACCAAAGAATTCTGCTTTAGTTGCAGGTGGAACACAAGCAGCATTTCTCCCACTGTGTACTCTTTGGGCTCTTCCACGAATGAACTTCTTTATGCAGGGATTCCCACGTGGAGCGAACTGCCTCAACCAAGGCAGGCTGTAGCGAAGACTGTAAGCATTTCCTCTCCCAAAACACGCAGTTTTACACGAAGACCTCTGCTTTAGTTGCAGGGGGAACACCATCAGCTTTCCTCCCACAGTGTACACAATGGGCACTTCCCCTAATGAACTTGTTCTAAAAGAATGGTTTCCAGCGTGGACCGAACTGCCTCAACCATGGCAGGCTCTCCTGTGGTCTCTAAGGATTTCCTCTCTGGAAACACGGCACTTTACCCGAAGAACACTGCTTTAGTTGCAGGTGGAACACAAGCTGCATTTGTCCCACACTTTATACAAAGGGCCCTTCCCCGAAGGAGTCTACAGGGTGTATGCAGGGTGTCCCACGTGCAGTGAACTGCCTCAACGAAGGGAGGCTCTTGTAAGGACTGTAAGCATTTCCTCTCCCAATACACGCAGTTTTACCCAAAGAATTCTGCTTTAGTTGCAGGTGGAACACAAGCAGCTTTTCTTCCACAGTGTACCCAATGAGCCTTTGCCCGAAAGAATATCTATACTCAAGGGGTCCCGCGTGGAGTGAAATGCCTAAAGCAGGCAGGCTCTAGAGAGGCCTCTAAGCATTTCCTCTCCAAAAACACGGCAGTTTTACCCAAGAAACTCTGCGTTAGTTGCAGGTGGAACACAAGCAGCATAACTCCCAGTGTGTAATCTTTGGGCTCTTCCACGAATGAATTTCTTTATGCAGGGATTCCCACGTGGATCGAACTGCCTCAACCGTGGCAGGCTGTAGCGAGGACTCTAAGAATATCCTATCCCAAAACACACAGGTTTAACGGTAGAACTCAGCTTTAGTTGCAGAGGTAAGACAAGCAGCTTTTCTCCCACTGTGTACTCTTTGGGCTCTTCCACGAATGAACTTCTATATGCAGGGTTTCCGACGTGGAGCGAACTGCCTCAACCAAGGCAGGCTGTAGCGAGGACTGTAAGCATTTCCTCTTCCAAAACACGGCAGTTTTACCAAAGAATTCTGCTTTAGTTGCAGGTGGCATACAAGCAGCATTACTCCCACTGTGTACTCTTTGGGCTCTTACACGAATGAACTTTTTATGCAGGGATTCCCACGAGGAGCGAACTGCCTCCACCACGGCAGGTTGTAGCGAGGACTGTAAGCATATCCTCTACCAAATCACGCAGGTTTACCCGAAGAACTCTGCTTTAGTTGCAGGGGGAACACAAGCATCTTTTCTCCCACAGTGTACAAAATGCGCACTTCCCCTAATGAACTTGTTCTATAAGAATGGTTTCCCGCGTGGAGCGAACTGCCTCAGCCATGGCAGGCACTACTGTGGTCTCTAAGGATTTCCTCTCTGAAAACACGGCACTTTTACCCGAAGAACTCTGCTTTAGTTGCAGGTGGAACACAAGCTGCATTTGTCCCACACTTTATACAAAGGGCCCTTCCCCGAATGAATGTTCAATATTCAGGTTGTCCCACGAGCAGCGAACTGCCTCAATGAAGGCAGACTCTCGTAAGGACTGTAAGCATTTCCTCTCCCAAAACACGCAGTTTTACCCGAAGAACTCTGCTTTAGTTGCAGGTGGAACACAAGCAGCATTTCTCCCACTGTGTACTCTTTGGGCTCTTACACGAATGAACTTCTTTATGCAGGGATTCCCACGAGGAGCGAACTGCCTCCACCATGGCAGGCTGTAGCGAGGACTGTAAGCATATCCTCTCCCAAACCACGCAGTGTTAACGTTAGAACTCTGCTTTAGTTGCAGGGGGAACACAAGCATCTTTTCTCCCACAGTGTACACAATGGGCACTTCCCCTAATGAACTTGTTCTATAAGAATGGTTTCCCGCGTGGAGCGAACTGCCTCAGCCATCGCAGGCACTACTGTGGTCTCCAAGGATTTCCTCTCTGAAAACACGGCACTTTTACCTGAAGAACTCTGCTTTAGTTGCAGGTGGAACACAAGCTGCATTTGTCCCACACTTTATACAAAGGGCCCTTCCCCGAATGAATCTTCAATATGCAGGTTGTCCTACGAGCAGCGAACTGCCTCAATGAAGGCAGGCTCTCGTAAGGACTGTAAGCATTTCCTCTCCCAAAACACGCAGTTTTACCCGAAGAACTCTGCTTTAGTTGCAGGTGGAACACAAGCAGCATTTCTCCCACTGTGTACTCTTTGGGCTCTTACACGAATGAACTTCTTTATGCAGCGATTCCCACGAGGAGCGAACTGCCTCCACCATGGCAGGCTGTAGCGAGGACTGTAAGCATATTCTCTCCCAAACCACGCAGTTTTAACGCTAGAACTCTGCTTTACTTGCAGGCGTAACACAAGCAGCTTTTCTCCCACTGTGTACTCTTTGGGCTCTTCCACGAATGAACTTCTATATGCAGGGTTTCCGACGTGGAGCGAACTGCCTCAACCAAGGCAGGCTGTAGCGAGGACTGTAAGCATTTCCTCTTCCAAAACACGGCAGTTTTACCAAAGAATTCTGCTTTAGTTGCAGGTGGAACACAAGCAGCATTTCTCCCACTGTGTACTCTTTGGGCTCTTCCACGAATGAACTTCTTTATGCAGGGATTCCCACGTGGAGCGAACTGCCTCAACCAAGGCAGACTGTAGCGAATACTGTAAGCATTTCCTCTCCCAAAACACGCAGTTTTACACGAAGAACTCTGCTTTAGTTGCAGGGGGAACACCATCAGCTTTCCTCCCACAGTGTACACAATGGGCACTTCCCCTAATGAACTTGTTCTAAAAGAATGGTTTCCAGCGTGGACCGAACTGCCTCAACCATGGCAGGCTCTCCTGTGGTCTCTAAGGATTTCCTCTCTGAAAACACGGCACTTTTACCCGAAGAACTCTGCTTTAGTTGCAGGTGGAACACAAGCTGCATTTGTCCCACACTTTATACAAAGGGCCCTTCCCCGAATGAATCTTCAATATGCAGGTTGTCCTACGAGCAGCGAACTGCCTCAATGAAGGCAGGCTCTCGTAAGGACTGTAAGCATTTTCTCTCCCAAAACACGCAGTTATACCCCAAGAACTCTGCTTTAGTTGCAGGTGGAACACAAGCAGCATTTCTCCCACTGTGTACTCTTTGGGCTCTTACACGAATGAACTTCTTTATGCAGGGATTACCACGAGGAGCGAACTGCCTCCACCATGGCAGGCTGTAGCGAGGACTGTAAGCATATCCTCTCCCAAACCACGCAGTTTTAACGCTAGAACTCTGCTTTACTTGCAGGCGTAACACAAGCAGCTTTTCTCCCACTGTGTACTCTTTGGGCTCTTCCACGAATGAACTTCTATATGCAGGGTTTCCGACGTGGAGCGAACTGACTCAACCAAGGCAGGCTGTAGCGAGGACTGTAAGCATTTCCTCTTCCAAAACAGGGCAGTTTTACCAAAGAATTCTGCTTTAGTTGCAGGTGGAACACAAGCAGCATTTCTCCCACTGTGTACTCTTGGGTTCTTCCACGAATGAACTTCTTTATGCAGGGATTCCCACGTGGAGCGAACTGCCTCAACCATGGCAGGCTGTAGCGAGGACTGTAAGCATATCCTCTCCCAAACCAGGCAGTTTTACCCGAAGTACTCTGCTTTAGTTGCAGGTGGAACACAAGCAGCATTTCTCCCACTGTGTACTCTTTGGGCTCTTACACGAATGAACTTCTTTATGCAGGGATTCCCACGAGGAGCGAACTGCCTCCACCATGGCAGGCTGTAGCGAGGACTGTAAGCATATCCTCTCCCAAACCACGCAGTTTTAACGCTAGAACTCTGCTTTAGTTGCAGGTGGAACACAAGCAGCATTTCTCCCACTGTGTACTCTTTGGTCTCTTCACGAATGAACTTGTATATGCAGGGTTTCCCACGTGGAGCGAACTGCCTCAACCATGGCAGGCTGTAGCGAGGACTGTAAGCATATCCTCTCCCAAACCAGGCAGTTTTACCCGAAGAACTCTGCTTTAGTTGCAGCTGGAACACAAGCAGCATTTCTCCCACTGTGTACTCTTTGGGCTCTTCCACGAATGAACTTCTATATGCAGGGTTTCCGACGTGGAGCGAACTGCCTCAACCAAGGCAGGCTGTAGCGAGGACTGTAAGCATTTCCTCTTCCAAAACACGGCAGTTTTACCAAAGAATTCTGCTTTAGTTGCAGGTGGAACACAAGCAGCATTTCTCCCACTGTGTACTCTTTGGGCTCTTCCACGAATGAACTTCTTTATGCAGGGATTCCCACGTGGAACGAACTGCCTCAACCAAGGCAGGCTGTAGCGAAGACTGTAAGAATTTCTTCTCCCAAAACACGCAGTTTTACACGAAGAACTCTGCTTTAGTTGCAGGGGGAACACCATCAGCTTTCCTCCCACAGTGTACACAATGGGCACTTCCCCTAATGAACTTGTTCTAAAAGAATGGTTTCCAGCGTGGACCGAACTGCCTCAACCATGGCAGGCTCTCCTGTGGTCTCTAAGGATTTCCTCTCTGAAAACACGGCACTTTTACCCGAAGAACTCTGCTTTAGTTGCAGGTGGAACACAAGCTGCATTTGTCCCACACTTTATACAAAGGGCCATTCCCCGAAGGAGTCTACAGGGTGTATGCAGGGTGTCCCACGTGCAGTGAACTGCCTCAACGAAGGGAGGCTCTCGTAAGGACTGTAAGCATTTCCTCTCCCAATACACGCAGGTTTACCCAAAAAATTCTGCTTTAGTTGCAGGTGGAACACAAGCAGCTTTTCTCCCACAGTGTACCCAATGAGCCTTTGCCCGAAAGAATATCTATACTCAAGGGGTCCCGCGTGGAGTGAAATGCCTAAAGCAAGCAGGCTCTAGTGAGGCCTCTAAGCATTTCCTCTCCAAAAACACGGCAGTTTTACCCAAGAAACTCTGCGTTAGTTGCAGGTGGAACACAAGCAGCATTACTCCCAGTGTGTAATCTTAGGGCTCTTCCACGAATGAATTTCTTTATGCAGGGATTCCCACGTGGATCGAACTGCCTCAACCGTGGCAGGCTGTAGCGAGGACTCTAAGAATATCCTATCCCAAAACACACAGGTTTAACGGTAGAACTCTGCTTTAGTTGCAGAGGTAAGACAAACAGCTTTTCTCCCACTGTGTACTCTTTGGGCTCTTCCACGAATGAACTTCTATATGCAGGGTTTCCGACGTGGAGCGAACTGCCTCAACCAAGGCAGGCTGTAGCGAGGACTGTAAGCATTTCCTCTTCCAAAACACGGCAGTTTTACCAAAGAATTCTGCTTTAGTTGCAGGTGGAACACAAGCAGCATTTCTCCCACTGTGTACTCTTGGGTTCTTCCACGAATGAACTACTTTATGCAGGGATTCCCACGTGGAGCGAACTGCCTCAACCAAGGCAGGCTGTAGCGAGGACTGTAAGCTTATCCTCTCCCAAACCAGGCAGTTTTACCCGAAGAACTCTGCTTTCGTTGCAGGGGGAACACCATCATCTTTCCTCCCACAGTGTACACAATGGGCACTTCCCCTAATGAACTTGTTCTAAAAGAATGGTTTCCAGCGTGGACCGAACTGCCTCAACCATGGCAGGCTCTCCTGTGGTTTCTAAGGATTTCCTCTCTGAAAACACGGAAATTTTACCCGAAGAACTCTGCTTTAGTTGCAGGTGGAACACAAGCTGCATTTGTCCCCCAGTTTATACAAAGGGCCCTTCCCCGAAGGAGTCTACAGGGTGTATGCAGGGTGTCCCACGTGCAGTGAACTGCCTCAACGAAGGGAGGCTCTCGTAAGGACTGTAAGCATTTCCTCTCCCAATACACGCAGTTTTACCCAAAAAATTCTGCTTTAGTTGCAGGTGGAACACAAGCAGCTTTTCTCCCACAGTGTACCCAATGAGCCTTTGCCCGAAAGAATATCTATACTCAAGGGGTCCCGCGTGGAGTGAAATGCCTAAAGCAAGCAGGCTCTAGTGAGGCCTCTAAGCATTTCCTCTCCAAAAACACGGCAGTTTTACCGAAGAAACTCTGCGTTAGTTGCAGGTAGAACACAAGCAGCATTACTCCCAGTGTATAATCTTTGGGCTCTTCCACGAATGAATTTCTTTATGCAGGGATTCCCACGTGGATCGAACTGCCTCAACTGTGGCAGGCTGTAGCGAGGACTCTAAGAATATCCTATCCCAAAACACACAGGTTTAACGGTAGAACTCTGCTTTAGTTGCATAGGTAAGAAAAGCAGCTTTTCTCCCACTGTGTACTCTTTGGGCTCTTCCACGAATGAACTTCTATATGCAGGGTTTCCGACGTGGAGCGAACTGCCTCAACCAAGGCAGGCTGTAGCGAGGACTGTAAGCATTTCCTCTTCCAAAACACGGCAGTTTTACCAAAGAATTCTGCTTTAGTTGCAGGTGGCATACAAGCAGCATTACTCCCACTGTGTACTCTTTGGGCTCTTACACGAATGAACTTTTTATGCAGGGATTCCCACGAGGAGCGAACTGCCTCCACCACGGCAGGTTGTAGCGAGGACTGTAAGCATATCCTCTACCAAATCACGCAGGTTTACCCGAAGAACTCTGCTTTAGTTGCAGGGGGAACACAAGCATCTTTTCTCCCACAGTGTACAAAATGCGCACTTCCCCTAATGAACTTGTTCTATAAGAATGGTTTCCCGCGTGGAGCGAACTGCCTCAGCCATGGCAGGCACTACTGTGGTCTCTAAGGATTTCCTCTCTGAAAACACGGCACTTTTACCCGAAGAACTCTGCTTTAGTTGCAGGTGGAACACAAGCTGCATTTGTCCCACACTTTATACAAAGGGCCCTTCCCCGAATGAATCTTCAATATGCAGGTTGTCCCACGAGCAGCGAACTGCCTCAATGAAGGCAGGCTCTCGTAAGGACTGTAAGCATTTCCTCTCCCAAAACCCGCAGTTTTACCCGAAGAACTCTGCTTTAGTTACAGGTGGAACACAAGCAGCATTTCTCCCACTGTGTACTCTTTGGGCTCTTACACGAATGAACTTCTTTATGCAGGGATTACCACGAGGAGCGAACTGCCTCCACCATGGCAGGCTGTAGCGAGGACTGTAAGCATATCCTCTCCCAAACCACGCAGTTTTAACGCTAGAACTCTGCTTTACTTGCAGGCGTAACACAAGCAGCTTTTCTCCCACTGTGTACTCTTTGGGCTCTTCCACGAATGAACTTCTATATGCAGGGTTTCCGACGTGGAGCGAACTGCCTCAACCAAGGCAGGCTGTAGCGAGGACTGTAAGCATTTCCTCTTCCAAAACACGGCAGTTTTACCAAAGAATTCTGCTTTAGTTGCAGGTGGAACACAAGCAGCATTTCTCCCACTGTGTACTCTTGGGTTCTTCCACGAATGAACTACTTTATGCAGGGATTCCCACGTGGAGCGAACTGCCTCAACCAAGGCAGGCTGTAGCGAGGACTGTAAGCTTATCCTCTCCCAAACCAGGCAGTTTTACCCGAAGAACTCTGCTTTCGTTGCAGGGGGAACACCATCATCTTTCCTCCCACAGTGTACACAATGGGCACTTCCCCTAATGAACTTGTTCTAAAAGAATGGTTTCCAGCGTGGACCGAACTGCCTCAACCATGGCAGGCTCTCCTGTGGTTTCTAAGGATTTCCTCTCTGAAAACACGGAACTTTTACCCGAAGAACTCTGCTTTAGTTGCAGGTGGAACACAAGCTGCATTTGTCCCCCACTTTATACAAAGGGCCCTTCCCCGAAGGAGTCTACAGGGTGTATGCAGGGTGTCCCACGTGCAGTGAACTGCCTCAACGAAGGGAGGCTCTCGTAAGGACTGTAAGCATTTCCTCTCCCAATACACGCAGTTTTACCCAAAAAATTCTGCTTTAGTTGCAGGTGGAACACAGGCAGCTTTTCTCCCACAGTGTACCCAATGAGCCTTTGCCCGAAAGAATATCTATACTCAAGGGGTCCCGCGTGGAGTGAAATGCCTAAAGCAAGCAGGCTCTAGTGAGGCCTCTAAGCATTTCCTCTCCAAAAACACGGCAGTTTTACCCAAGAAACTCTGCGTTAGTTGCAGGTAGAAAACAAGCAGCATTACTCCCAGTGTATAATCTTTGGGCTCTTCCACGAATGAATTTCTTTATGCAGGGATTCCCACGTGGATCGAACTGCCTCAACTGTGGCAGGCTGTAGCGAGGACTCTAAGAATATCCTATCCCAAAACACACAGGTTTAACGGTAGAATTCTGCTTTAGTTGCAGAGGTAAGACAAGCAGCTTTTCTCCCACTGTGTACTCTTTGGGCTCTTCCACGAATGAACTTCTATATGCAGGGTTTCCGACGTGGAGCGAACTGCCTCAACCAAGGCAGGCTGTAGCGAGGACTGTAAGCATTTCCTCTTCCAAAACACGGCAGTTTTACCAAAGAATTCTGCTTTAGTTGCAGGTGGCATACAAGCAGCATTACTCCCACTGTGTACTCTTTGGGCTCTTACACGAATGAACTTTTTATGCAGGGATTCCCACGAGGAGCGAACTGCCTCCACCACGGCAGGTTGTAGCGAGGACTGTAAGCATATCCTCTACCAAATCACGCAGGTTTACCCGAAGAACTCTGCTTTAGTTGCAGGGGGAACACAAGCATCTTTTCTCCCACAGTGTACAAAATGCGCACTTCCCCTAATGAACTTGTTCTATAAGAATGGTTTCCCGCGTGGAGCGAACTGCCTCAGCCATGGCAGGCACTACTGTGGTCTCTAAGGATTTCCTCTCTGAAAACACGGCACTTTTACCCGAAGAACTCTGCTTTAGTTGCAGGTGGAACACAAGCTGCATTTGTCCCACACTTTATACAAAGTGCCCTTCCCCGAATGAATCTTCAATATGCAGGTTGTCCCACGAGCAGCGAACTGCCTCAATGAAGGCAGGCTCTCATAAGGACTGTAAGCATTTCCTCTCCCAAAACCCGCAGTTTTACCCGAAGAACTCTGCTTTAGTTGCAGGTGGAACACAAGCAGCATTTCTCCCACTGTGTACTCTTTGGGCTCTTACACGAATGAACTTCTTTATGCAGGGATTCCCACGAGGAGCGAACTGCCTCCACCATGGCAGGCTGTAGCGAGGACTGTAAGCATATCCTCTCCCAAACCACGCAGTTTTAACGCTAGAACTCTGCTTTACTTGCAGGCGTAACACAAGCAGCTTTTCTCCCACTGTGTACTCTTTGGGCTCTTCCACGAATGAACTTCTATATGCAGGGTTTCCGACGTGGAGCGAACTGCCTCAACCAAGGCAGGCTGTAGCGAGGACTGTAAGCATTTCCTCTTCCAAAACACGGCAGTTTTACCAAAGAAATCTGCTTTAGTTGCAGGTGGAACACAAGCAGCATTTCTCCCACTGTGTACTCTTGGGTTCTTCCACGAATGAATTTCTTTATGCAGGGATTCCCACGTGGAGCGAACTGCCTCAACCAAGGCAGGCTGTAGCGAGGACTGTAAGCTTATCCTCTCCCAAACCAGGCAGTTTTACACGAAGAACTCTTTTCGTTGCAGGGGGAACACCATCATCTTTCCTCCCACAGTGTACACAATGGGCACTTCCCCTAATGAACTTGTTCTAAAAGAATGGTTTCCAGCGTGGACCGAACTGCCTCAACCATGGCAGGCTCTCCTGTGGTTTCTAAGGATTTCCTCTCTGAAAACACGGAACTTTTACCCGAAGAACTCTGCTTTAGTTGCAGGTGGAACACAAGCTGCATTTGTCCCCCACTTTATACAAAGGGCCCTTCCCCGAAGGAGTCTACAGGGTGTATGCAGGGTGTCCCACGTGCAGTGAACTGCCTCAACGAAGGGAGGCTCTCGTAAGGACTGTAAGCATTTCCTCTCCCAATACCCGCAGTTTTACCCAAAGAATTCTGCTTTAGTTGCAGGTGGAACACAAGCAGCTTTTCTCCCACAGTGTACCCAATGAGCCTTTGCCCGAAAGAATATCTATACTCAAGGGGTCCCGCGTGGAGTGAAATGCCTAAAGCAAGCAGGCTCTAGTGAGGCCTCTAAGCATTTCCTCTCCAAAAACACGGCAGTTTTACCCAAGAAACTCTGCGTTAGTTGCAGGTGGAACACAAGCAGCATTACTCCCAGTGTATAATCTTTGGGCTCTTCCACGAATGAATTTCTTTATGCAGGGATTCCCACGTGGATCGAACTGCCTCAACTGTGGCAGGCTGTAGCGAGGACTCTAAGAATATCCTATCCCAAAACACACAGGTTTAACGGTAGAACTCTGCTTTAGTTGCAGAGGTAAGACAAGCAGCTTTTCTCCCACTGTGTACTCTTTGGGCTCTTCCACGAATGAACTTCTATATGCAGAGTTTCCGACGTGGAGCGAACTGCCTCAACCAAGGCAGGCTGTAGCGAGGACTGTAAGCATTTCCTCTTCCAAAACACGGCAGTTTTACCAAAGAATTCTGCTTTAGTTGCAGGTGGCATACAAGCAGCATTACTCCCACTGTGTACTCTTTGGGCTCTTACACGAATGAACTTTTTATGCAGGGATTCCCACGAGGAGCGAACTGCCTCCACCACGGCAGGTTGTAGCGAGGACTGTAAGCATATCCTCTACCAAATCACGCAGGTTTACCCGAAGAACTCTGCTTTAGTTGCAGGGGGAACACAAGCATCTTTTCTCCCACAGTGTACAAAATGCGCACTTCCCCTAATGAACTTGTTCTATAAGAATGGTTTCCCGCGTGGAGCGAACTGCCTCAGCCATGGCAGGCACTACTGTGGTCTCTAAGGATTTCCTCTCTGAAAACACGGCACTTTTACCCGAAGAACTCTGCTTTAGTTGCAGGTGGAACACAAGCTGCATTTGTCCCACACTTTATACAAAGGGCCCTTCCCCGAATGAATCTTCATTATGCAGGTTGTCCTACGAGCAGCGAACTGCCTCAATGAAGGCAGGCTCTCGTAAGGACTGTAAGCATTTTCTCTCCCAAAACACGCAGTTATACCCCAAGAACTCTGCTTTAGTTGCAGGTGGAACACAAGCAGCATTTCTCCCACTGTGTACTCTTTGGGCTCTTACACGAATGAACTTCTTTATGCAGGGATTCCCACGAGGAGCGAACTGCCTCCACCATGGCAGGCTGTAGCGAGGACTGTAAGGATATCCTCTCCCAAACCACGCAGTTTTAACGCTAGAACTCTGCTTTACTTGCAGGCGGAACACAAGCAGCTTTTCTCCCACTGTGTACTCTTTGGGCTCTTCCACGAATGAACTTCTATATGCAGGGTTTCCGACGTGGAGCGAACTGCCTCAACCAAGGCAGGCTGTAGCGAGGCCTGTAAGCATTTCCTCTTCCAAAACAGGGCAGTTTTACCAAAGAATTCTGCTTTAGTTGCAGGTGGAACACAAGCAGCATTTCTCCCACTGTGTACTCTTTGGGCTCTTACACGAATGAACTTCTTTATGCAGGGATTCCCACGAGGAGCGAACTGCCTCCACCATGGCAGGCTGTAGCGAGGACTGTAAGCATATCCTCTCCCAAACCACGCAGTTTTAACGCTCGAACTCTGCTTTAGTTGCCCGTGGAACACAAGCAGCATTTCTCCCACTGTGTACTCTTTGGTCTCTTCACGAATGAACTTGTATATGCAGGGTTTCCCACGTGGAGCGAACTGCCTCCACCATGGCAGGCTGTAGCGAGGACTGTAAGCATATCCTCTCCCAAGCCTCGCAGTTTTAATGCTAGAAGTCTGCTTTACTTGCAGGCATAACACAAGCAGCTTTTCTCCCACTGTGTACTCTTTGGGCTCTTCCACGAATGAACTTCTATATGCAGGGTTTCCGACGTGGAGCGAACTGCCTCAACCAAGGCAGGCTGTAGCGAGGACTGTAAGCATTTCCTCTTCCAAAACACGGCAGTTTTACCAAAGAATTCTGCTTTAGTTGCAGGTGGAACACAAGCAGCATTTCTCCCACTGTGTACTCTTGGGTTCTTCCACGAATGAACTTCTTTATGCAGGGATTCCCACGTGGAGCGAACTGCCTCAACCATGGCAGGCTGTAGCGAACACTGTAAGCATATCCTCTCCCAAACCAGGCAGTTTTACCCGAAGAACTCTGCTTTATTTGCAGGTGGAACACAAGCAGCATTTCTCCCACTGTGTACTCTTTGGGCTCTTACACGAATGAACTTCTTTATGCAGGGATTCCCACGAGGAGCGAACTGCCTCCACCATGGCAGGCTGTAGCGAGGACTGTAAGCATATCCTCTCCCAAACCACGCAGTTTTAACGCTAGAACTCTGCTTTAGTTGCAGGTGGAACACAAGCAGCATTTCTCCCACTGTGTACTCTTTGGTCTCTTCACGAATGAACTTGTATATGCAGGGTTTCCCACGTGGAGCGAACTGCCTCAACCATGGCAGGCTGTAGCGAGGACTGTAAGCATATCCTCTCCCAAGCCTCGCAGTTTTAATGCTAGAAGTCTGCTTTACTTGCAGAGGTAAGACAAGCAGCTTTTCTCCCACTGTGTACTCTTTGGGCTCTTCCACGAATGAACTTCTATATGCAGGGTTTCCGACGTGGAGCGAACTGCCTCAACCAAGGCAGGCTGTAGCGAGGACTGTAAGCATTTCCTCTTCCAAAACACGGCAGTTTTACCAAAGAATTCTGCTTTAGTTGCAGGTGGAAGACAAGCAGCATTTCTCCCACTGTGTACTCTTTGGGCTCTTCCACGAATGAACTTCTTTATGCAGGGATTCCCACGTGGAGCGAACTGCCTCAACCAAGGCAGGATGTAGCGAATACTGTAAGCATTTCCTCTCCCAAAACACGCAGCTTTACACGAAGAACTCTGCTTTAGTTGCAGGGGGAACACCATCAGCTTTCCTCCCACAGTGTACACAATGGGCACTTCCCCTAATGAACTTGTTCTAAAAGAATGGTTTCCAGCGTGGACCGAACTGCCTCAACCATGGCAGGCTCTCCTGTGGTCTCTAAGGATTTCCTCTCTGAAAACACGGCACTTTTACCCGAAGAACTCTGCTTTAGTTGCAGGTGGAACACAAGCTGCATTTGTCCCACACTTTATACAAAGGGCCCTTCCCCGAAGGAGTCTACAGGGTGTATGCAGGGTGTCCCACGTGCAGTGAACTGCCTCAACCAAGGGAGGCTCTCGTAAGGACTGTAAGCATTTCCTCTCCCAATACACGCAGTTTTACCCAAAGAATTCTGCTTTAGTTGCAGGTGGAACACAAGCAGCTTTTCTCCCACAGTGTACCCAATGAGCCTTTGCCCGAAAGAATATCTATACTCAAGGGGTCCCGCGTGGAGTGAAATGCCTAAAGCAAGCAGGCTCTAGTGAGGCCTCTAAGCATTTCCTCTCCAAAAACACGGCAGTTTTACCCAAGAAACTCTGCGTTAGTTGCAGGTGGAACACAAGCAGCATTACTCCCAGTGTGTAATCTTTGGGCTCTTCCACGAATGAATTTCTTTATACAGGGATTCCCACGTGGATCGAACTGCCTCAACCGTGGCAGGCTGTAGCGAGGACTCTAAGAATATCCTATCCCAAAACACATAGGTTTAACGGTAGAACTCTGCTTTAGTTGCAGATGTAAGACAAGCAGCTTTTCTCCCACTGTGTACTCTTTGGGCTCTTCCACGAATGAACTTCTATATGCAGGGTTTCTGACGTGGAGCGAACTGCCTCAACCAAGGCAGGCTGTAGCGAGAACTGTAAGCATTTCCTCTTCCAAAACACGGCAGTTTTACCAAAGAATTCTGCTTTAGTTGCAGGTGGAACACAAGCAGCATTTCTCCCACTGTGTACTCTAGGGTTCTTCCACGAATGAACTTCTTTATGCAGGGATTCCCACGTGGAGCAAACTGCCTCAACCATGGCAGGCTGTAGCGAACACTGTAAGCATATCCTCTCCCAAACCAGGCAGTTTTACCCGAAGAACTCTGCTTTATTTGCAGGTGGAACACAAGCAGCATTTCTCCCACTGTGTACTCTTTGGGCTCTTACACGAATGAACTTCTTTATGCAGGGATTCCCACGAGGAGCGAACTGCCTCCACCATGGCAGGCTGTAGCGAGGACTGTAAGCATATCCTCTCCCAAACCACGCAGTTTTAACGCTAGAACTCTGCTTTAGTTGCAGGTGGAACACAAGCAGCATTTCTCCCACTGTGTACTCTTTGGTCTCTTCACGAATGAACTTGTATATGCAGGGTTTCCCACGTGGAGCGAACTGCCTCAACCATGGCAGGCTGTAGCGAGGACTGTAAGCATATCCTCTCCCAAGCCTCGCAGTTTTAATGCTAGAAGTCTGCTTTACTTGCAGGCGTAACACAAGCAGCTTTTCTCCCACTGTGTACTCTTTGGGCTCTTCCACGAATGAACTTCTATATGCAGGGTTTCCGACGTGGAGCGAACTGCCTCAACCAAGGCAGGCTGTAGCGAGGACTGTAAGCATTTCCTCTTCCAAAACACGGCAGTTTTACCAAAGAATTCTGCTTTAGTTGCAGGTGGAACACAAGCAGCATTTCTCCCACTGTGTACTCTTTGGGCTCTTCCACGAATGAACTTCTTTATGCAGGGATTCCCACGTGGAGCGAACTGCCTCAACCAAGGCAGGCTGTAGCGAAGACTGTAAGCATTTCTTCTCCCAAAACACGCAGTTTTACACGAAGAACTCTGCTTTAGTTGCAGGGGGAACACCATCTGCTTTCCTCCCACAGTGTACACAATGGGCACTTCCCCTAATGAACTTGTTCTAAAAGAATGGTTTCCAACGTGGACCGAAATGCCTCAACCATGGCAGGCTCTCCTGTTGTCTCTAAGGATTTCCTCTCTGAAAACACGGCACTTTTACCCGAAGAACTCTGCTTTAGTTGCAGGTGGAACACAAGCTGCATTTGTCCCACACTTTATACAAAGGGCCCTTCCCCGAAGGAGTCTACAGGGTGTATGCAGGGTGTCCCACGTGCAGTGAACTGCCTCAACGAAGGGAGGCTCTCGTAAGGACTGTAAGCATTTCCTCTCCCAATACACGCAGGTTTACCCAAAAAATTCTGCTTTAGTTGCAGGTGGAACACAAGCAGCTTTTCTCCCACAGTGTACCCAATGAGCCTTTGCCCGAAAGAATATCTATACTCAAGGGGTCCCGCGTGGAGTGAAATGCCTAAAGCAAGCAGGCTCTAGTGAGGCCTCTAAGCATTTCCTCTCCAAAAACACGGCAGTTTTACCCAAGAAACTCTGCGTTAGTTGCAGGTGGAACACAAGCAGCATTACTCCCAGTGTGTAATCTTTGGGCTCTTCCACGAATGAATTTCTTTATGCAGGGATTCCCACGTGGATCGATCTGCCTCAACCGTGGCAGGCTGTAGCGAGGACTCTAAGAATATCCTATCCCAAAACACACAGGTTTAACGGTAGAACTCTGCTTTAGTTGCAGAGGTAAGACAAGCAGCTTTTCTCCCACTGTGTACTCTTTGGGCTCTTCCACGAATGAACTTCTATATGCAGGGTTTCCGACGTGGAGCGAACTGCCTCAACCAAGGCAGGCTGTAGCGAGGACTGTAAGCATTTCCTCTTCCAAAACACGGCAGTTTTACCAAAGAATTCTGCTTTAGTTGCAGGTGGCATACAAGCAGCATTACTCCCACTGTGTACTCTTTGGGCTCTTACACGAATGAACTTTTTATGCAGGGATTCCCACGAGGAGCGAACTGCCTCCACCACGGCAGGTTGTAGCGAGGACTGTAAGCATATCCTCTACCAAATCACGCAGGTTTACCCGAAGAACTCTGCTTTAGTTGCAGAGGGAACACAAGCATCTTTTCTCCCACAGTGTACAAAATGCGCACTTCCCCTAATGAACTTGTTCTATAAGAATGGTTTCCCGCGTGGAGCGAACTGCCTCAGCCATGGCAGGCACTACTGTGGTCTCTAAGGATTTCCTCTCTGAAAACACGGCACTTTTACCCGAAGAACTCTGCTTTAGTTGCAGGTGGAACACAAGCTGCATTTGTCCCACACTTTATACAAAGGGCCCTTCCCCGAATGAATGTTCAATATTCAGGTTGTCCCACGAGCAGCGAACTGCCTCAATGAAGGCAGGCTCTCGTAAGGACTGTAAGCATTTCCTCTCCCAAAACACGCAGTTTTACCCGAAGAACTCTGCTTTAGTTGCAGGTGGAACACAAGCAGCATTTCTCCCACTGTGTACTCTTTGGGCTCTTACACGAATGAACTTCTTTATGCAGCGATTCCCACGAGGAGCGAACTGCCTCCACCATGGCAGGCTGTAGCGAGGACTGTAAGCATATTCTCTCCCAAACCACGCAGTTTTAACGCTAGAACTCTGCTTTACTTGCAGGCGTAACACAAGCAGCTTTTCTCCCACTGTGTACTCTTTGGGCTCTTCCACGAATGAACTTCTATATGCAGGGTTTCCGACGTGGAGCGAACTGCCTCAACCAAGGCAGGTTGTAGCGAGGACTGTAAGCATTTCCTCTTCCAAAACACGGCAGTTTTACCAAAGAATTCTGCTTTAGTTGCAGGTGGAACACAAGCAGCATTTCTCCCACTGTGTACTCTTGGGTTCTTCCACGAATGAACTTCTTTATGCAGGGATTCCCACGTGGAGCGAACTGCCTCAACCATGGCAGGCTGTAGCGAGGACTGTAAGCATTTCCTCTCCCAAACCAGGCAGTTTTACCCGAAGAACTCTGCTTTAGTTGCAGGTGGAACACAAGCAGCATTTCTCCCACTGTGTACTCTTTGGGCTCTTACACGAATGAACTTCTTTATGCAGGGATTCCCACGAGGAGCGAACTGCCTCCACCATGGCAGGCTCTAGCGAGGACTGTAAGCATATCCTCTCCCAAACCACGCAGTTTTAACGCTGGAACTCTGCTTTAGTTGCAGGTGGAACACAAGCAGCTTTTCTCCCACTGTGTACTCTTTGGGCTCTTCCACGAATGAACTTCTATATGCAGGGTTTCCGACGTGGAGCGAACTGCCACAACCAAGGCAGGCTGTAGCGAGGACTGTAAGCATTTCCTCTTCCAAAACACGGCAGTTTTACCAAAGAATTCTGCTTTAGTTGCAGGTGGAACACAAGCAGCTTTTCTCCCACAGTGTACCCAATGAGCCTTTGCCCGAAAGAATATCTATACTCAAGGGGTCCCGCGTGGAGTGAAATGCCTAAAGCAAGCAGGCTCTAGTGAGGCCTCTAAGCATTTCCTCTCCAAAAACACGGCAGTTTTACCCAAGAAACTCTGCGTTAGTTGCAGGTTGAACACAAGCAGCATTACTCCCAGTGGTAATCTTTGGGCTCTACCACGAATGAATTTCTTTATGCAGGGATTCCCACGTGGATCGAACTGCCTCAACCGTGGCAGGCTGTAGCGAGGACTCTAAGAATATCCTATCCCAAAACACACAGGTTTAACGGTAGAACTCAGCTTTAGTTGCAGAGGTAACACAAGCAGCTTTTCTCCCACTGTGTACTCTTTGGGCTCTTCCACGAATGAACTTCTATATGCAGGGTTTCCGACGTGGAGCGAACTGCCTCAACCAAGGCAGGCTGTAGCGAGGACTGTAAGCATTTCCTCTTCCAAAACACGGCAGTTTTACCAAAGAATTCTGCTTTAGTTGCAGGTGGCATACAAGCAGCATTTCTCCCACTGTGTACTCTTGGGTTCTTCCACGAATGAACTTCTTTATGCAGGGATTCCCACGTGGAGCGAACTGCCTCTACCATGGCAGGCTGTAGCGAGGACTGTAAGCATATCCTCTCCCAAACCAGGCAGTTTTACCCGAAAAACTCTGCTTTAGTTGCAGGTGGAACACAAGCAGCATTTCTCCCACTGTGTACTCTTTGGGCTCTTACACGAATGAACTTCTTTATGCAGGGATTCCCACGACGAGCGAACTGCCTCCACCATGGCAGGCTGTAGCGAGGACTGTAAGCATATCCTCTCCCAAACCACGCAGTTTTAACGCTAGAACTCTGCTTTAGTTGCAGGTGGAACACAAGCAGCATTTCTCCCACTGTGTACTCTTTGGTCTCTTCACGAATGAACTTGTATATGCAGGGTTTCCCACGTGGGGCGAACTGCCTCAACCATGGCAGGCTGTAGCGAGGACTGTAAGCATATCCTCTCCCAAGCCTCGCAGTTTTAATGCTAGAAGTCTGCTTTACTTGCAGGCGTAACACAAGCAGCTTTTCTCCCACTGTGTACTCTTTGGGCTCTTCCACGAATGAACTTCTATATGCAGGGTTTCCGACGTGGAGCGAACTGCCTCAACCAAGGCAGGCTGTAGCGAGGACTGTAAGCATTTCCTCTTCCAAAACACGGCAGTTTTACCAAAGAATTCTGCTTTAGTTGCAGGTGGAACACAAGCAGCATTTCTCCCACTGTGTACTGTTTGGGCTCTTCCACGAATGAACTTCTTTATGCAGGGATTCCCACGTGGAGCGAACTGCCTCAACCAAGGCTGGCTGTAGCGAAGACTGTATGCATTTCCTCTCCCAAAACACGCAGTTTTACACGAAGAACTCTGCTTTAGTAGCAGGGGGAACACCATCAGCTTTCCTCCCACAGTGTACACAATGGGCACTTCCCCTAATGAACTTGTTCTAAAAGAATGGTTTCCAGAGTGGACCGAACTGCCTCAACCATGGCAGGCTCTCCTGTGGTCTCTAAGGATTTCCTCTCTGAAAACACGGCACTTTTACCCGAAGAACTCTGCTTTAGTTGCAGGTGGAACACAAGCTGCATTTGTCCCACACTTTATACAAAGGGCCCTTCCCCGAATGAATGTTCAATATGCAGGTTGTCCCACGAGCAGCGAACTGCCTCAATGAAGGCAGGCTCTCGTAAGGACTGTAAGCATTTCCTCTCCCAAAACACGCAGTTTTACCCGAAGAACTCTGCTTTAGTTGCAGGTGGAACACAAGCAGCATTTCTCCCACTGTGTACTCTTTGGGCTCTTACACGAATGAACTTCTTTATGCAGGGATTCCCACGAGGAGCGAACTGCCTCCACCATGGCAGGCTGTAGCGAGGACTGTAAGCATATCCTCTCCCAAACCACGCAGTTTTAACGTTAGAACACTGCTTTAGTTGCAGGGGGAACACAAGCATCTTTTCTCCCACAGTGTACACAATGGGCACTTCCCCTAATGAACTTGTTCTATAAGAATGGTTTCCCGCGTGGAGCGAACTGCCTCAGCCATCGCAGGCACTACTGTGGTCTCTAAGGATTTCCTCTCTGAAAACACGGCACTTTTACCCGAAGAACTCTGCTTTAGTTGCAGGTGGAACACAAGCTGCATTTGTCCCACACTTTATACAAAGGGCCCTTCCCCGAATGAATCTTCAATATGCAGGTTGTCCTACGAGCAGCGAACTGCCTCAATGAAGGCAGGCTCTCGTAAGGACTGTAAGCATTTCCTCTCCCAAAACACGCAGTTTTACCCGAAGAACTCTGCTTTAGTTGCAGGTGGAACACAAGCAGCATTTCTCCCACTGTGTACTCTTTGGGCTCTTAAACGAATGAACTTCTTTATGCAGGGATTCCCACGAGGAGCGAACTGCCTCCACCATGGCAGGCTGTAGCGAGGACTGTAAGCATATCCTCTCCCAAACCACGCAGTTTTAACGCTAGAACTCTGCTTTACTTGCAGGCGTAATACAAGCAGCTTTTCTCCCACTGTGTACTCTTTGGGCTCTTCCACGAATGAACTTCTATATGCAGGGTTTCCGACGTGGAGCGAACTGCCTCAACCAAGGCAGGCTGTAGCGAGGACTGTAAGCATTTCCTCTTCCAAAACACGGCAGTTTTACCAAAGAATTCTGCTTTAGTTGCAGGTGGAACACAAGCAGCATTTCTCCCACTGTGTACTCTTTGGGCTCTTCCACGAATGAACTTCTTTATGCAGGGATTCCCACGTGGAGCGAACTGCCTCAACCAAGGCAGGCTGTAGCGAAGACTGTAAGCATTTCCTCTCCCAAAACACGCAGTTTTACACGAAGAACTCTGCTTTAGTTGCAGGGGGAACACCATCAGCTTTCCTCCCACAGTGTACACAATGGGCACTTCCCCTAATGAACTTGTTCTAAAAGAATGGTTTCCAGCGTGGACCGAACTGCCTCAACCATGGCAGGCTCTCCTGTGGTCTCTAAGGATTTCCTCTCTGAAAACACGGCACTTTTTCCCGAAGAACTCTGCTTTAGTTGCAGGTGGAACACAAGCTGCATTTGTCCCACACTTTATACAAAGGGCCCTTCCCCGAATGAATCTTCAATATGCAGGTTGTCCTACGAGCAGCGAACTGCCTCAATGAAGGCAGGCTCTCGTAAGGACTGTAAGCATTTCCTCTCCCAAAACACGCAGTTTTACCCGAAGAACTCTGCTTTAGTTGCAGGTGGAACACAAGCAGCATTTCTCCCACTGTGTACTCTTTGGGCTCTTAAACGAATGAACTTCTTTATGCAGGGATTCCCACGAGGAGCGAACTGCCTCCACCATGGCAGGCTGTAGCGAGGACTGTAAGCATATCCTCTCCCAAACCACGCAGTTTTAACGCTAGAACTCTGCTTTACTTGCAGGCGTAACACAAGCAGCTTTTCTCCCACTGTGTACTCTTTGGGCTCTTCCACGAATGAACTTCTATATGCAGGGTTTCCGACGTGGAGCGAACTGCCTCAACCAAGGCAGGCTGTAGCGAGGACTGTAAGCATTTCCTCTTCCAAAACACGGCAGTTTTACCAAAGAATTCTGCTTTACTTGCAGGTGGAACACAAGCAGCATTTCTCCCACTGTGTACTCTTTGGGCTCTTCCACGAATGAACTTCTTTATGCAGGGATTCCCACGTGGAGCGAACTGCCTCAACCAAGGCAGGCTGTAGCGAATACTGTAAGCATTTCCTCTCCCAAAACACGCAGTTTTACACGAAAAACTCTGCTTTAGTTGCAGGGGGAACACCATCAGCTTTCCTCCCACAGTGTACACAATGGGCACTTCCCCTAATGAACTTGTTCTAAAAGAATGGTTTCCAGCGTGGACCGAACTGCCTCAACCATGGCAGGCTCTCCTGTGGTCTCTAAGGATTTCCTCTCTGAAAACACGGCACTTTTACCCGAAGAACTCTGCTTTAGTTGCAGGTGGAACACAAGCTGCATTTGTCCCACACTTTATACAAAGGGCCATTCCCCGAAGGAGTCTACAGGGTGTATGCAGGGTGTCCCACGTGCAGTGAACTGCCTCAACGAAGGGAGGCTCTCGTAAGGACTGTAAGCATTTCCTCTCCCAATACACGCAGGTTTACCCAAAAAATTCTGCTTTAGTTGCAGGTGGAACACAAGCAGCTTTTCTCCCACAGTGTACCCAATGAGCCTTTGCCCGAAAGAATATCTATACTCAAGGGGTCCCGCGTGGAGTGAAATGCCTAAAGCAAGCAGGCTCTAGTGAGGCCTCTAAGCATTTCCTCTCCAAAAACACGGCAGTTTTACCCAAGAAACTCTGCGTTAGTTGCAGGTGGAACACAAGCAGCATTACTCCCAGTGTGTAATCTTAGGGCTCTTCCACGAATGAATTTCTTTATGCAGGGATTCCCACGTGGATCGAACTGCCTCAACCGTGGCAGGCTGTAGCGAGGACTCTAAGAATATCCTATCCCAAAACACACAGGTTTAACGGTAGAACTCTGCTTTAGTTACAGAGGTAAGACAAACAGCTTTTCTCCCACTGTGTACTCTTTGGGCTCTTCCACGAATGAACTTCTATATGCAGGGTTTCCGACGTGGAGCGAACTGCCTCAACCAAGGCAGGCTGTAGCAAGGACTGTAAGCATTTCCTCTTCCAAAACACGGCAGTTTTACCAAAGAATTCTGCTTTAGTTGCAGGTGGAACACAAGCAGCATTTCTCCCACTGTGTACTCTTGGGTTCTTCCACGAATGAACTACTTTATGCAGGGATTCCCACGTGGAGCGAACTGCCTCAACCAAGGCAGGCTGTAGCGAGGACTGTAAGCTTATCCTCTCCCAAACCAGGCAGTTTTACCCGAAGAACTCTGCTTTCGTTGCAGGGGGAACACCATCATCTTTCCTCCCACAGTGTACACAATGGGCACTTCCCCTAATGAACTTGTTCTAAAAGAATGGTTTCCAGCGTGGACCGAACTGCCTCAACCATGGCAGGCTCTCCTGTGGTTTCTAAGGATTTCCTCTCTGAAAACACGGAACTTTTACCCGAAGAACTCTGCTTTAGTTGCAGGTGGAACACAAGCTGCATTTGTCCCCCAGTTTATACAAAGGGCCCTTCCCCGAAGGAGTCTACAGGGTGTATGCAGGGTGTCCCACGTGCAGTGAACTGCCTCAACGAAGGGAGGCTCTCGTAAGGACTGTAAGCATTTCCTCTCCCAATACACGCAGTTTTACCCAAAAAATTCTGCTTTAGTTGCAGGTGGAACACAAGCAGCTTTTCTCCCACAGTGTACCCAATGAGCCTTTGCCCGAAAGAATATCTATACTCAAGGGGTCCCGCGTGGAGTGAAATGCCTAAAGCAAGCAGGCTCTAGTGAGGCCTCTAAGCATTTCCTCTCCAAAAACACGGCAGTTTTACCCAAGAAACTCTGCGTTAGTTGCAGGTGGAACACAAGCAGCATTACTCCCAGTGTATAATCTTTGGGCTCTTCCACGAATGAATTTCTTTATGCAGGGATTCCCACGTGGATCGAACTGCCTCAACTGTGGCAGGCTGTAGCGAGGACTCTAAGAATATCCTATCCCAAAACACACAGGTTTAACGGTAGAACTCTGCTTTAGTTGCAGAGGTAAGACAAGCAGCTTTTCTCCCACTGTGTACTCTTTGGGCTCTTCCACGAATGAACTTCTATATGCAGGGTTTCCGACGTGGAGCGAACTGCCTCAACCAAGGCAGGCTGTAGCGAGGACTGTAAGCATTTCCTCTTCCAAAACACGGCAGTTTTACCAAAGAATTCTGCTTTAGTTGCAGGTGGCATACAAGCAGCATTACTCCCACTGTGTACTCTTTGGGCTCTTACACGAATGAACTTTTTATGCAGGGATTCCCACGAGGAGCGAACTGCCTCCACCACGGCAGGTTGTAGCGAGGACTGTAAGCATATCCTCTACCAAATCACGCAGGTTTACCCGAAGAACTCTGCTTTAGTTGCAGGGGGAACACAAGCATCTTTTCTCCCACAGTGTACAAAATGCGCACTTCCCCTAATGAACTTGTTCTATAAGAATGGTTTCCCGCGTGGAGCGAACTGCCTCAGCCATGGCAGGCACTACTGTGGTCTCTAAGGATTTCCTCTCTGAAAACACGGCACTTTTACCCGAAGAACTCTGCTTTAGTTGCAGGTGGAACACAAGCTGCATTTGTCCCACACTTTATACAAAGGGCCCTTCCCCGAATGAATCTTCAATATGCAGGTTGTCCCACGAGCAGCGAACTGCCTCAATGAAGGCAGGCTCTCGTAAGGACTGTAAGCATTTCCTCTCCCAAAACCCGCAGTTTTACCCGAAGAACTCTGCTTTAGTTACAGGTGGAACACAAGCAGCATTTCTCCCACTGTGTACTCTTTGGGCTCTTACACGAATGAACTTCTTTATGCAGGGATTCCCACGAGGAGCGAACTGCCTCCACCATGGCAGGCTGTAGCGAGGACTGTAAGCATATCCTCTCCCAAACCACGCAGTTTTAACGCTAGAACTCTGCTTTACTTGCAGGCGTAACACAAGCAGCTTTTCTCCCACTGTGTACTCTTTGGGCTCTTCCACGAATGAACTTCTATATGCAGGGTTTCCGACGTGGAGCGAACTGCCTCAACCAAGGCAGGCTGTAGCGAGGACTGTAAGCATTTCCTCTTCCAAAACACGGCAGTTTTACCAAAGAATTCTGCTTTAGTTGCAGGTGGAACACAAGCAGCATTTCTCCCACTGTGTACTCTTGGGTTCTTCCACGAATGAACTACTTTATGCAGGGATTCCCACGTGGAGCGAACTGCCTCAACCAAGGCAGGCTGTAGCGAGGACTGTAAGCTTATCCTCTCCCAAACCAGGCAGTTTTACCCGAAGAACTCTGCTTTCGTTGCAGGGGGAACACCATCATCTTTCCTCCCACAGTGTACACAATGGGCACTTCCCCTAATGAACTTGTTCTAAAAGAATGGTTTCCAGCGTGGACCGAACTGCCTCAACCATGGCAGGCTCTCCTGTGGTTTCTAAGGATTTCCTCTCTGAAAACACGGAACTTTTACCCGAAGAACTCTGCTTTAGTTGCAGGTGGAACACAAGCTGCATTTGTCCCACACTTTATACAAAGGGCCCTTCCCCGAAGGAGTCTACAGGGTGTATGCAGGGTGTCCCACGTGCAGTGAACTGCCTCAACGAAGGGAGGCTCTCGTAAGGACTGTAAGCATTTCCTCTCCCAATACACGCAGTTTTACCCAAAAAATTCTGCTTTAGTTGCAGGTGGAACACAGGCAGCTTTTCTCCCACAGTGTACCCAATGAGCCTTTGCCCGAAAGAATATCTATACTCAAGGGGTCCCGCGTGGAGTGAAATGCCTAAAGCAAGCAGGCTCTAGTGAGGCCTCTAAGCATTTCCTCTCCAAAAACACGGCAGTTTTACCCAAGAAACTCTGCGTTAGTTGCAGGTAGAAAACAAGCAGCATTACTCCCAGTGTATAATCTTTGGGCTCTTCCACGAATGAATTTCTTTATGCAGGGATTCCCACGTTGATCGAACTGCCTCAACTGTGGCAGGCTGTAGCGAGGACTCTAAGAATATCCTATCCCAAAACACACAGGTTTAACGGTAGAACTCTGCTTTAGTTGCAGAGGTAAGACAAGCAGCTTTTCTCCCACTGTGTACTCTTTGGGCTCTTCCACGAATGAACTTCTATATGCAGGGTTTCCGACGTGGAGCGAACTGCCTCAACCAAGGCAGGCTGTAGCGAGGACTGTAAGCATTTCCTCTTCCAAAACACGGCAGTTTTACCAAAGAATTCTGCTTTAGTTGCAGGTGGCATACAAGCAGCATTACTCCCACTGTGTACTCTTTGGGCTCTTACACGAATGAACTTTTTATGCAGGGATTCCCACGAGGAGCGAACTGCCTCCACCACGGCAGGTTGTAGCGAGGACTGTAAGCATATCCTCTACCAAATCACGCAGGTTTACCCGAAGAACTCTGCTTTAGTTGCAGGGGGAACACAAGCATCTTTTCTCCCACAGTGTACAAAATGCGCACTTCCCCTAATGAACTTGTTCTATAAGAATGGTTTCCCGCGTGGAGCGAACTGCCTCAGCCATGGCAGGCACTACTGTGGTCTCTAAGGATTTCCTCTCTGAAAACACGGCACTTTTACCCGAAGAAGTCTGCTTTAGTTGCAGGTGGAACACAAGCTGCATTTGTCCCACACTTTATACAAAGGGCCCTTCCCCGAATGAATCTTCAATATGCAGGTTGTCCCACGAGCAGCGAACTGCCTCAATGAAGGCAGGCTCTCATAAGGACTGTAAGCATTTCCTCTCCCAAAACCCGCAGTTTTACCCGAAGAACTCTGCTTTAGTTGCAGGTGGAACACAAGCAGCATTTCTCCCACTGTGTACTCTATGGGCTCTTACACAAATGAACTTCTTTATGCAGGGATTCCCACGAGGAGCGAACTGCCTCCACCATGGCAGGCTGTAGCGAGGACTGTAAGCATATCCTCTCCCAAACCACGCAGTTTTAACGCTAGAACTCTGCTTTACTTGCAGGCGTAACACAAGCAGCTTTTCTCCCACTGTGTACTCTTTGGGCTCTTCCACGAATGAACTTCTATATGCAGGGTTTCCGACGTGGAGCGAACTGCCTCAACCAAGGCAGGCTGTAGCGAGGACTGTAAGCATTTCCTCTTCCAAAACACGGCAGTTTTACCAAAGAATTCTGCTTTAGTTGCAGGTGGAACACAAGCAGCATTTCTCCCACTGTGTACTCTTGGGTTCTTCCACGAATGAATTTCTTTATGCAGGGATTCCCACGTGGAGCGAACTGCCTCAACCAAGGCAGGCTGTAGCGAGGACTGTAAGCTTATCCTCTCCCAAACCAGGCAGTTTTACACGAAGAACTCTTTTCGTTGCAGGGGGAACACCATCATCTTTCCTCCCACAGTGTACACAATGGGCACTTCCCCTAATGAACTTGTTCTAAAAGAATGGTTTCCAGCGTGGACCGAACTGCCTCAACCATGGCAGGCTCTCCTGTGGTTTCTAAGGATTTCCTCTCTGAAAACACGGAACTTTTACCCGAAGAACTCTGCTTTAGTTGCAGGTGGAACACAAGCTGCATTTGTCCCCCACTTTATACAAAGGGCCCTTCCCCGAAGGAGTCTACAGGGTGTATGAAGGGTGTCCCACGTGCAGTGAACTGCCTCAACGAAGGGAGGCGCTCGTAAGGACTGTAAGCATTTCCTCTCCCAATACACGCAGTTTTACCCAAAAAATTCTGCTTTAGTTGCAGGTGGAACACAAGCAGCTTTTCTCCCACAGTGTACCCAATGAGCCTTTGCCCGAAAGAATATCTATACTCAAGGGGTCCCGCGTGGAGTGAAATGCCTAAAGCAAGCAGGCTCTAGTGAGGCCTCTAAGCATTTCCTCTCCAAAAACACGGCAGTTTTACCCAAGAAACTCTGCGTTAGTTGCAGGTGGAACACAAGCAGCATTACTCCCAGTGTATAATCTTTGGGCTCTTCCACGAATGAATTTCTTTATGCAGGGATTCCCACGTGGATCGAACTGCCTCAACTGTGGCAGGCTGTAGCGAGGACTCTAAGAATATCCTATCCCAAAACACACAGGTTTAACGGTAGAACTCTGCTTTAGTTGCAGAGGTAAGACAAGCAGCTTTTCTCCCACTGTGTACTCTTTGGGCTCTTCCACGAATGAACTTCTATATGCAGGGTTTCCAACGTGGAGCGAACTGCCTCAACCAAGGCAGGCTGTAGCGAGGACTGTAAGCATTTCCTCTTCCAAAACACGGCAGTTTTACCAAAGAATTCTGCTTTAGTTGCAGGTGGCATACAAGCAGCATTACTCCCACTGTGTACTCTTTGGGCTCTTACACGAATGAACTTTTTATGCAGGGATTCCCACGAGGAGCGAACTGCCTCCACCACGGCAGGTTGTAGCGAGGACTGTAAGCATATCCTCTACCAAATCACGCAGGTTTACCCGAAGAACTCTGCTTTAGTTGCAGGGGGAACACAAGCATCTTTTCTCCCACAGTGTACAAAATGCGCACTTCCCCTAATGAACTTGTTCTATAAGAATGGTTTCCCGCGTGGAGCGAACTGCCTCAGCCATGGCAGGCACTACTGTGGTCTCTAAGGATTTCCTCTCTGAAAACACGGCACTTTTACCCGAAGAACTCTGCTTTAGTTGCAGGTGGAACACAAGCTGCATTTGTCCCACACTTTATACAAAGGGCCCTTCCCCGAATGAATCTTCATTATGCAGGTTGTCCTACGAGCAGCGAACTGCCTCAATGAAGGCAGGCTCTCGTAAGGACTGTAAGCATTTTCTCTCCCAAAACACGCAGTTATACCCCGAGAACTCTGCTTTAGTTGCAGGTGGAACACAAGCAGCATTTCTCCCACTGTGTACTCTTTGGGCTCTTACACGAATGAACTTCTTTATGCAGGGATTCCCACGAGGAGCGAACTGCCTCCACCATGGCAGGCTGTAGCGAGGACTGTAAGGATATCCTCTCCCAAACCACGCAGTTTTAACGCTAGAACTCTGCTTTACTTGCAGGCGTAACACAAGCAGCTTTTCTCCCACTGTGTACTCTTTGGGCTCTTCCACGAATGAACTTCTATATGCAGGGTTTCCGACGTGGAGCGAACTGCCTCAACCAAGGCAGGCTGTAGCGAGGCCTGTAAGCATTTCCTCTTCCAAAACAGGGCAGTTTTACCAAAGAATTCTGCTTTAGTTGCAGGTGGAACACAAGCAGCATTTCTCCCACTGTGTACTCTTTGGGCTCTTACACGAATGAACTTCTTTATGCAGGGATTCCCACGAGGAGCGAACTGCCTCCACCATGGCAGGCTGTAGCGAGGACTGTAAGCATATCCTCTCCCAAACCACGCAGTTTTAACGCTAGAACTCTGCTTTAGTTGCAGGTGGAACACAAGCAGCATTTCTCCCACTGTGTACTCTTTGGTCTCTTCACGAATGAACTTGTATATGCAGGGTTTCCCACGTGGAGCGAACTGCCTCAACCATGGCAGGCTGTAGCGAGGACTGTAAGCATATCCTCTCCCAAGCCTCGCAGTTTTAATGCTAGAAGTCTGCTTTACTTGCAGGCATAACACAAGCAGCTTTTCTCCCACTGTGTACTCTTTGGGCTCTTCCACGAATGAACTTCTATATGCAGGGTTTCCGACGTGGAGCGAACTGCCTCAACCAAGGCAGGCTGTAGCGAGGACTGTAAGCATTTCCTCTTCCAAAACACGGCAGTTTTACCAAAGAATTCTGCTTTAGTTGCAGGTGGAACACAAGCAGCATTTCTCCCACTGTGTACTCTTGGGTTCTTCCACGAATGAACTTCTTTATGCAGGGATTCCCACGTGGAGCGAACTGCCTCAACCATGGCAGGCTGTAGCGAACACTGTAAGCATATCCTCTCCCAAACCAGGCAGTTTTACCCGAAGAACTCTGCTTTATTTGCAGGTGGAACACAAGCAGCATTTCTCCCACTGTGTACTCTTTGGGCTCTTACACGAATGAACTTCTTTATGCAGGGATTCCCACGAGGAGCGAACTGCCTCCACCATGGCAGGCTGTAGCGAGGACTGTAAGCATATCCTCTCCCAAACCACGCAGTTTTAACGCTAGAACTCTGCTTTAGTTGCAGGTGGAACACAAGCAGCATTTCTCCCACTGTGTACTCTTTGGTCTCTTCACGAATGAACTTGTATATGCAGGGTTTCCCACGTGGAGCGAACTGCCTCAACCATGGCAGGCTGTAGCGAGGACTGTAAGCATATCCTCTCCCAAGCCTCGCAGTTTTAATGCTAGAAGTCTGCTTTACTTGCAGGCGTAACACAAGCAGCTTTTCTCCCACTGTGTACTCTTTGGGCTCTTCCACGAATGAACTTCTATATGCAGGGTTTCCGACGTGGAGCGAACTGCCTCAACCAAGGCAGGCTGTAGCGAGGACTGTAAGCATTTCCTCTTCCAAAACACGGCAGTTTTACCAAAGAATTCTGCTTTAGTTGCAGGTGGAACACAAGCAGCATTTCTCCCACTGTGTACTCTTTGGGCTCTTCCACGAATGAACTTCTTTATGCAGGGATTCCCACGTGGAGCGAACTGCCTCAACCAAGGCAGGCTGTAGCGAAGACTGTAAGCATTTCTTCTCCCAAAACACGCAGTTTTACACGAAGAACTCTGCTTTAGTTGCAGGGGGAACACCATCAGCTTTCCTCCCACAGTGTACACAATGGGCACTTCCCCTAATGAACTTGTTCTAAAAGAATGGTTTCCAACGTGGACCGAACTGCCTCAACCATGGCAGGCTCTCCTGTTGTCTCTAAGGATTTCCTCTCTGAAAACACGGCACTTTTACCCGAAGAACTCTGCTTTAGTTGCAGGTGGAACACAAGCTGCATTTGTCCCACACTTTATACAAAGGGCCCTTCCCCGAAGGAGTCTACAGTGTGTATGCAGGGTGTCCCACGTGCAGTGAACTGCCTCAACGAAGGGAGGCTCTCGTAAGGACTGTAAGCATTTCCTCTCCCAATACACGCAGGTTTACCCAAAAAATTCTGCTTTAGTTGCAGGTGGAACACAAGCAGCTTTTCTCCCACAGTGTACCCAATGAGCCTTTGCCCGAAAGAATATCTATACTCAAGGGGTCCCGCGTGGAGTGAAATGCCTAAAGCAAGCAGGCTCTAGTGAGGCCTCTAAGCATTTCCTCTCCAAAAACACGGCAGTTTTACCCAAGAAACTCTGCGTTAGTTGCAGGTGGAACACAAGCAGCATTACTCCCAGTGTGTAATCTTAGGGCTCTTCCACGAATGAATTTATTTATGCAGGGATTCCCACGTGGATCGAACTGCCTCAACCGTGGCAGGCTGTAGCGAGGACTCTAAGAATATCCTATCCCAAAACACACAGGTTTAACGGTAGAACTCTGCTTTAGTTGCAGAGGTAAGACAAGCAGCTTTTCTCCCACTGTGTACTCTTTGGGCTCTTCCACGAATGAACTTCTATATGCAGGGTTTCCGACGTGGAGCGAACTGCCTCAACCAAGGCAGGCTGTAGCGAGGACTGTAAGCATTTCCTCTTCCAAAACACGGCAGTTTTACCAAAGAAATCTGCTTTAGTTGCAGGTGGAACACAAGCAGCATTTCTCCCACTGTGTACTCTTGGGTTCTTCCACGAATGAATTTCTTTATGCAGGGATTCCCACGTGGAGCGAACTGCCTCAACCAAGGCAGGCTGTAGCGAGGACTGTAAGCATTTCCTCTTCCAAAACACGGCAGTTTTACCAAAGAATTCTGCTTTAGTTGCAGGTGGAACACAAGCAGCATTTCTCCCACTGTGTACTCTTGGGTTCTCCCACGAATGAACTTCTTTATGCAGGGATTCCCACGTGGAGCGAACTGCCTCAACCATGGCAGGCTGTAGCGAGGATTGTAAGCATATCCTCTCCCAAACCAGGCAGTTTTACCCGAAGAACTCTGCTTTAGTTGCAGGTGGAACACAAGCAGCATTTCTCCCACTGTGTACTCTTTGGGCTCTTACACGAATGAACTTCTTTATGCAGGGATTCCCACGAGGAGCGAACTGCCTCCACCATGGCAGGCTGTAGCGAGGACTGTAAGCATATACTCTCCCAAACCACGCAGTTTTAACGCTAGAACTCTGCTTTACTTGCAGGCGGAACACAAGCAGCTTTTCTCCCACTGTGTACTCTTTGGGCTCTTCCACGAATGAACTTCTATATGCAGGGTTTCCGACGTGGAGCGAACTGCCTCAACCAAGGCAGGCTGTAGCGAGGACTGTAAGCATTTCCTCTTCCAAAACAGGGCAGTTTTACCAAAGAATTCTGCTTTAGTTGCAGGTGGAACACAAGCAGCATTTCTCCCACTGTGTACTCTTGGGTTCTTCCACGAATGAACTTCTTTATGCAGGGATTCCCACGTTGAGCGAACTGCCTCAACCATGGCACGCTGTAGCGAGGACTGTAAGCATATCCTCTACCAAACCAGGCAGTTTTACCCGAAGAACTCTGCTTTAGTTGCAGGTGGAACACAAGCAGCATTTCTCCCACTGTGTACTCTTTGGGCTCTTACACGAATGAACTTCTTTATGCAGGGATTCCCACGAGGAGCGAACTGCCTCCACCATGGCAGGCTGTAGCGAGGACTGTAAGCATATCCTCTCCCAAACCACGCAGTTTTAACGCTAGAACTCTGCTTTAGTTGCAGGTGGAACACAAGCAGCATTTCTCCCACTGTGTACTCTTTGGTCTCTTCACGAATGAACTTGTATATGCAGGGTTTCCCACGTGGAGCGAACTGCCTCAACCATGGCAGGCTGTAGCGAGGACTGTAAGCATATCCTCTCCCAAACCAGGCAGTTTTACCCGAAGAACTCTGCTTTAGTTGCAGCTGGAACACAAGCAGCATTTCTCCCACTGTGTACTCTTTGGGCTCTTCCACGAATGAACTTCTATATGCAGGGTTTCCGACGTGGAGCGAACTGCCTCAACCAAGGCAGGCTGTAGCGAGGACTGTAAGCATTTCCTCTTCCAAAACACGGCAGTTTTACCAAAGAATTCTGCTTTAGTTGCAGGTGGAAGACAAGCAGCATTTCTCCCACTGTGTACTCTTTGGGCTCTTCCACGAATGAACTTCTTTATGCAGGGATTCCCACGTGGAGCGAACTGCCTCAACCAAGGCAGGATGTAGCGAATACTGTAAGCATTTCCTCTCCCAAAACACGCAGCTTTACACGAAGAACTCTGCTTTAGTTGCAGGGGGAACACCATCAGCTTTCCTCCCACAGTGTACACAATGGGCACTTCCCCTAATGAACTTGTTCTAAAAGAATGGTTTCCAGCGTGGACCGAACTGCCTCAACCATGGCAGGCTCTCCTGTGGTCTCTAAGGATTTCCTCTCTGAAAACACGGCACTTTTACCCGAAGAACTCTGCTTTAGTTGCAGGTGGAACACAAGCTGCATTTGTCCCACACTTTATACAAAGGGCCCTTCCCCGAAGGAGTCTACAGGGTGTATGCAGGGTGTCCCACGTGCAGTGAACTGCCTCAACCAAGGGAGGCTCTCGTAAGGACTGTAAGCATTTCCTCTCCCAATACACGCAGTTTTACCCAAAGAATTCTGCTTTAGTTGCCCGTGGAACACAAGCAGCTTTTCTCGCACAGTGTACCCAATGAGCCTTTGCCCGAAAGAATATCTATACTCAAGGGGTCCCGCGTGGAGTGAAATGCCTAAAGCAAGCAGGCTCTAGTGAGGCCTCTAAGCATTTCCTCTCCAAAAACACGGCAGTTTTACCCAAGAAACTCTGCGTTAGTTGCAGGTGGAACACAAGCAGCATTACTCCCAGTGTGTAATCTTTGGGCTCTTCCACGAATGAATTTCTTTATACAGGGATTCCCACGTGGATCGAACTGCCTCAACCGTGGCAGGCTGTAGCGAGGACTCTAAGAATATCCTATCCCAAAACACATAGGTTTAACGGTAGAACTCTGCTTTAGTTGCAGATGTAAGACAAGCAGCTTTTCTCCCACTGTGTACTCTTTGGGCTCTTCCACGAATGAACTTCTATATGCAGGGTTTCTGACGTGGAGCGAACTGCCTCAACCAAGGCAGGCTGTAGCGAGGACTGTAAGCATTTCCTCTTCCAAAACACGGCAGTTTTACCAAAGAATTCTTCTTTAGTTGCAGGTGGAACACAAGCAGCATTTCTCCCACTGTGTACTCTTGGGTTCTTCCACGAATGAACTTCTTTATGCAGGGATTCCCACGTGGAGCGAACTGCCTCAACCATGGCAGGCTGTAGCGAGGACTGTAAGCATATCCTCTCCCAAACCAGGCAGTTTTACCCGAAGAACTCTGCTTTAGTTGCAGGTGGAACACAAGCAGCATTTCTCCCACTGTGTACTCTTTGGGCTCTTACACGAATGAACTTCTTTATGCAGGGATTCCCACGAGGAGCGAACTGCCTCCACCATGGCAGGCTGTAGCGAGGACTGTAAGCATATCCTCTCCCAAACCACGCAGTTTTAACGCTAGAACTCTGCTTTAGTTGCAGGTGGAACACAAGCAGCATTTCTCCCACTGTGTACTCTTTGGTCTCTTCACGAAAGAACTTGTATATGCAGGGTTTCCCACGTGGAGCGAACTGCCTCAACCATGGCAGGCTGTAGCGAGGACTGTAAGCATATCCTCTCCCAAGCCTCGCAGTTTTAATGCTAGAAGTCTGCTTTACTTGCAGGCGTAACACAAGCAGCTTTTCTCCCACTGTGTACTCTTTGGGCTCTTCCACGAATGAACTTCTATATGCAGGGTTTCCGACGTGGAGCGAACTGCCTCAACCAAGGCAGGCTGTAGCGAGGACTGTAAGCATTTCCTCTTCCAAAACACGGCAGTTTTACCAAAGAATTCTGCTTTAGTTGCAGGTGGAACACAAGCAGCATTTCTCCCACTGTGTACTCTTTGGGCTCTTCCACGAATGAACTTCTTTATGCAGGGATTCCCACGTGGAGCGAACTGCCTCAACCAAGGCAGGCTGTAGCGAAGACTGTAAGCATTTCTTCTCCCAAAACACGCAGTTTTACACGAAGAACTCTGCTTTAGTTGCAGGGGGAACACCATCTGCTTTCCTCCCACGGTGTACACAATGGGCACTTCCCCTAATGAACTTGTTCTAAAAGAATGTTTTCCAACGTGGACCGAAATGCCTCAACCATGGCAGGCTCTCCTGTTGTCTCTAAGGATTTCCTCTCTGAAAACACGGCACTTTTACCCGAAGAACTCTGCTTTAGTTGCAGGTGGAACACAAGCTGCATTTGTCCCACACTTTATACAAAGGGCCCTTCCCCGAAGGAGTCTACAGGGTGTATGCAGGGTGTCCCACGTGCAGTGAAGTGCCTCAACGAAGGGAGGCTCTCGTAAGGACTGTAAGCATTTCCTCTCCCAATACACGCAGGTTTACCCAAAAAATTCTGCTTTAGTTGCAGGTGGAACACAAGCAGCTTTTCTCCCACAGTGTACCCAATGAGCCTTTGCCCGAAAGAATATCTATACTCAAGGGGTCCCGCGTGGAGTGAAATGCCTAAAGCAAGCAGGCTCTAGTGAGGCCTCTAAGCATTTCCTCTCCAAAAACACGGCAGTTTTACCCAAGAAACTCTGCGTTAGTTGCAGGTGGAACACAAGCAGCATTACTCCCAGTGTGTAATCTTTGGGCTCTTCCACGAATGAATTTCTTTATGCAAGGATTCCCACGTGGATCGATCTGCCTCAACCGTGGCAGGCTGTAGCGAGGACTCTAAGAATATCCTATCCCAAAACACACAGGTTTAACGGTAGAACTCTGCTTTAGTTGCAGAGGTAAGACAAGCAGCTTTTTTCCCACTGTGTACTCTTTGGGCTCTTCCACGAATGAACTTCTATATGCAGGGTTTCCGACGTGGAGCGAACTGCCTCAACCAAGGCAGGCTGTAGCGAGGACTGTAAGCATTTCCTCTTCCAAAACACGGCAGTTTTACCAAAGAATTCTGCTTTAGTTGCAGGTGGCATACAAGCAGCATTACTCCCACTGTGTACTCTTTGGGCTCTTACACGAATGAACTTTTTATGCAGGGATTCCCACGAGGAGCGAACTGCCTCCACCACGGCAGGTTGTAGCGAGGACTGTAAGCATATCCTCTACCAAATCACGCAGGTTTACCCGAAGAACTCTGCTTTAGTTGCAGGGGGAACACAAGCATCTTTTCTCCCACAGTGTACAAAATGCGCACTTCCCCTAATGAACTTGTTCTATAAGAATTGTTTCCCGCGTGGAGCGAACTGCCTCAGCCATGGCAGGCACTACTGTGGTCTCTAAGGATTTCCTCTCTGAAAACACGGCACTTTTACCCGAAGAACTCTGCTTTAGTTGCAGGTGGAACACAAGCTGCATTTGTCCCACACTTTATACAAAGGGCCCTTCCCCGAATGAATGTTCAATATTCAGGTTGTCCCACGAGCAGCGAACTGCCTCAATGAAGGCAGGCTCTCGTAAGGACTGTAAGCATTTCCTCTCCCAAAACACGCAGTTTTACCAGAAGAACTCTGCTTTAGTTGCAGGTGGAACACAAGCAGCATTTCTCCCACTGTGTACTCTTTGGGCTCTTACACGAATGAACTTCTTTATGCAGGGATTCCCACGAGGAGCGAACTGCCTCCACCATGGCAGGCTGTAGCGAGGACTGTAAGCATATCCTCTCCCAAACCACGCAGTGTTAACGTTAGAACTCTGCTTTAGTTGCAGGGGGAACACAAGCATCTTTTCTCCCACAGTGTACACAATGGGCACTTCCCCTAATGAACTTGTTCTATAAGAATGGTTTCCCGCGTGGAGCGAACTGCCTCAGCCATCGCAGGCACTACTGTGGTCTCCAAGGATTTCCTCTCTGAAAACACGGCACTTTTACCTGAAGAACTCTGCTTTAGTTGCAGGTGGAACACAAGCTGCATTTGTCCCACACTTTATACAAAGGGCCCTTCCCCGAATGAATCTTCAATATGCAGGTTGTCCTACGAGCAGCGAACTGCCTCAATGAAGGCAGGCTCTCGTAAGGACTGTAAGCATTTCCTCTCCCAAAACACGCAGTTTTACCCGAAGAACTCTGCTTTAGTTGCAGGTGGAACACAAGCAGCATTTCTCCCACTGTGTACTCTTTGGGCTCTTACACGAATGAACTTCTTTATGCAGCGATTCCCACGAGGAGCGAACTGCCTCCACCATGGCAGGCTGTAGCGAGGACTGTAAGCATATCCTCTCCCAAACCACGCAGTTTTAACGCTAGAACTCTGCTTTACTTGCAGGCGTAACACAAGCAGCTTTTCTCCCACTGTGTACTCTTTGGGCTCTTCCACGAATGAACTTCTATATGCAGGGTTTCCGACGTGGAGCGAACTGCCTCAACCAAGGCAGGTTGTAGCGAGGACTGTAAGCATTTCCTCTTCCAAAACACGGCAGTTTTACCAAAGAATTCTGCTTTAGTTGCAGGTGGAACACAAGCAGCATTTCTCCCACTGTGTACTCTTGGGTTCTTCCACGAATGAACTTCTTTATGCAGGGATTCCCACGTGGAGCGAACTGCCTCAACCATGGCAGGCTGTAGCGAGGACTGTAAGCATTTCCTCTCCCAAACCAGGCAGTTTTACCCGAAGAACTCTGCTTTAGTTGCAGGTGGAACACAAGCAGCATTTCTCCCACTGTGTACTCTTTGGGCTCTTACACGAATGAACTTCTTTATGCAGGGATTCCCACGAGGAGCGAACTGCCTCCACCATGGCAGGCTCTAGCGAGGACTGTAAGCATATCCTCTCCCAAACCACGCAGTTTTAACGCTGGAACTCTGCTTTAGTTGCAGGTGGAACACAAGCAGCTTTTCTCCCACTGTGTACTCTTTGGGCTCTTCCACGAATGAACTTCTATATGCAGGGTTTCCGACGTGGAGCGAACTGCCACAACCAAGGCAGGCTGTAGCGAGGACTGTAAGCATTTCCTCTTCCAAAACACGTCAGTTTTACCAAAGAATTCTGCTTTAGTTGCAGGTGGAACACAAGCAGCTTTTCTCCCACAGTGTACCCAATGAGCCTTTGCCCGAAAGAATATCTATACTCAAGGGGTCCCGCGTGGAGTGAAATGCCTAAAGCAAGCAGGCTCTAGTGAGGCCTCTAAGCATTTCCTCTCCAAAAACACGGCAGTTTTACCCAAGAAACTCTGCGTTAGTTGCAGGTGGAACACAAGCAGCATTACTCCCAGTGTGTAATCTTTGGGCTCTTCCACGAATGAATTTCTTTATGCAGGGATTCCCACGTGGATCGAACTGCCTCAACCGTGGCAGGCTGTAGCGAGGACTCTAAGAATATCCTATCCCAAAACACACAGGTTTAACGGTAGAACTCAGCTTTAGTTGCAGAGGTAAGACAAGCAGCTTTTCTCCCACTGTGTACTCTTTGGGCTCTTCCACGAATGAACTTCTATATGCAGGGTTTCCGACGTGGAGCGAACTGCCTCAACCAAGGCAGGCTGTAGCGAGGACTGTAAGCATTTCCTCTTCCAAAACACGGCAGTTTTACCAAAGAATTCTGCTTTAGTTGCAGGTGGCATACAAGCAGCATTTCTCCCACTGTGTACTCTTGGGTTCTTCCACGAATGAACTTCTTTATGCAGGGATTCCCACGTGGAGCGAACTGCCTCTACCATGGCAGGCTGTAGCGAGGACTGTAAGCATATCCTCTCCCAAACCAGGCAGTTTTACCCGAAAAACTCTGCTTTAGTTGCAGGTGGAACACAAGCAGCATTTCTCCCACTGTGTACTCTTTGGGCTCTTACACGAATGAACTTCTTTATGCAGGGATTCCCACGACGTGCGAACTGCCTCCACCATGGCAGGCTGTAGCGAGGACTGTAAGCATATCCTCTCCCAAACCATGCAGTTTTAACGCTAGAACTCTGCTTTAGTTGCAGGTGGAACACAAGCAGCATTTCTCCCACTGTGTACTCTTTGGTCTCTTCACGAATGAACTTGTATATGCAGGGTTTCCCACGTGGGGCGAACTGCCTCAACCATGGCAGGCTGTAGCGAGGACTGTAAGCATATCCTCTCCCAAGCCTCGCAGTTTTAATGCTAGAAGTCTGCTTTACTTGCAGGCGTAACACAAGCAGCTTTTCTCCCACTGTGTACTCTTTGGGCTCTTCCACGAATGAACTTCTATATGCAGGGTTTCCGACGTGGAGCGAACTGCCTCAACCAAGGCAGGCTGTAGCGAGGACTGTAAGCATTTCCTCTTCCAAAACACGGCAGTTTTACCAAAGAATTCTGCTTTAGTTGCAGGTGGAACACAAGCAGCATTTCTCCCACTGTGTACTCTTTGGGCTCTTCCACGAATGAACTTCTTTATGCAGGGATTCCCACGTGGAGCGAACTGCCTCAACCAAGGCTGGCTGTAGCGAAGACTGTATGCATTTCCTCTCCCAAAACACGCAGTTTTACACGAAGAACTCTGCTTTAGTTGCAGGGGGAACACCATCAGCTTTCCTCCCACAGTGTACACAATGGGCACTTCCCCTAATGAACTTGTTCTAAAAGAATGGTTTCCAGAGTGGACCGAACTGCCTCAACCATGGCAGGCTCTCCTGTGGTCTCTAAGGATTTCCTCTCTGAAAACACGGCACTTTTACCCGAAGAACTCTGCTTTAGTTGCAGGTGGAACACAAGCTGCATTTGTCCCACACTTTATACAAAGGTCCCTTCCCCGAATGAATGTTCAATATGCAGGTTGTCCCACGAGCAGCGAACTGCCTCAATGAAGGCAGGCTCTCGTAAGGACTGTAAGCATTTCCTCTCCCAAAACACGCAGTTTTACCCGAAGAACTCTGCTTTAGTTGCAGGTGGAACACAAGCAGCATTTCTCCCACTGTGTACTCTTTGGGCTCTTACACGAATGAACTTCTTTATGCAGGGATTCCCACGAGGAGCGAACTGCCTCCACCATGGCAGGCTGTAGCGAGGACTGTAAGCATATCCTCTCCCAAACCACGCAGTTTTAACGTTAGAACTCTGCTTTAGTTGCAGGGGGAACACAAGCATCTTTTCTCCCACAGTGTACACAATGGGCACTTCCCCTAATGAACTTGTTCTATAAGAATGGTTTCCCGCGTGGAGCGAACTGCCTCAGCCATCGCAGGCACTACTGTGGTCTCTAAGGATTTCCTCTCTGAAAACACGGCACTTTTACCCGAAGAACTCTGCTTTAGTTGCAGGTGGAACACAAGCTGCATTTGTCCCACACTTTATACAAAGGGCCCTTCCCCGAATGAATCTTCAATATGCAGGTTGTCCTACGAGCAGCGAACTGCCTCAATGAAGGCAGGCTCTCGTAAGGACTGTAAGCATTTCCTCTCCCAAAACACGCAGTTTTACCCGAAGAACTCTGCTTTAGTTGCAGGTGGAACAAAAGCAGCATTTCACCCACTGTGTACTCTTTGGGCTCTTACACGAATGAACTTCTTTATGCAGGGATTCCCACGAGGAGCGAACTGCCTCCACAATGGCAGGCTGTAGCGAGGACTGTAAGCATATCCTCTCCCAAACCACGCAGTTTTAACGCTAGAACTCTGCTTTACTTGCAGGCGTAACACAAGCAGCTTTTCTCCCACTGTGTACTCTTTGGGCTCTTCCACGAATGAACTTCTATATGCAGGGTTTCCGACGTGGAGCGAACTGCCTCAACCAAGGCAGGCTGTAGCGAGGACTGTAAGCATTTCCTCTTCCAAAACACGGCAGTTTTACCAAAGAATTCTGCTTTACTTGCAGGTGGAACACAAGCAGCATTTCTCCCACTGTGTACTCTTGGGTTCTTCCACGAATGAACTTCTTTATGCAGGGATTCCCACGTGGAGCGAACTGCCTCAACCATGGCAGGCTGTAGCGAGGACTGTAAGCATATCCTCTCCCAAGCCTCGCAGTTTTAATGCTAGAAGTCTGCTTTACTTGCAGGCGTAACACAAGCAGCTTTTCTCCCACTGTGTACTCTTTGGGCTCTTCCACGAATGAACTTCTATATGCAGGGTTTCCGACGTGGAGCGAACTGCCTCAACCATGGCACGCTGTAGCGAGGACTGTAAGCATATCCTCTCCCAAGCCTCGCAGTTTTAATGCTAGAAGTCTGCTTTACTTGCAGGCGTAACACAAGCAGCTTTTCTCCCACTGTGTACTCTTTGGGCTCTTCCACGAATGAACTTCTATATGCAGGGTTTCCGACGTGGAGCGAACTGCCTCAACCAAGGCAGGCTGTAGCGAAGACTGTAAGCATTTCCTCTCCCAAAACACGCAGTTTTACACGAAGAACTCTGCTTTAGTTGCAGGGGGAACACCATCAGCTTTCCTCCCACAGTGTACACAATGGGCACTTCCCCTAATGAACTTGTTCTAAAAGAATGGTTTCCAGCGTGGACCGAACTGCCTCAACCATGGCAGGCTCTCCTGTGGTCTCTAAGGATTTCCTCTCTGAAAACACGGCACTTTTACCCGAAGAACTCTGCTTTAGTTGCAGGTGGAACACAAGCTGCATTTGTCCCACACTTTATACAAAGGGCCCTTCCCCGAAGGAGTCTACAGGGTGTATGCAGGGTGTCCCACGTGCAGTGAACTGCCTCAATGAAGGGAGGCTCTCGTAAGGACTGTAAGCATTTCCTCTCCCAATACACGCAGTTTTACCCAAAGAATTCTGCTTTAGTTGCAGGTGGAACACAAGCAGCTTTTCTCCCACAGTGTACCCAATGAGCCTTTGCCCGAAAGAATATCTATACTCAAGGGGTCCCGCGTGGAGTGAAATGCCTAAAGCAAGCAGGCTCTAGTGAGGCCTCTAAGCATTTCCTCTCCAAAAACACGGCAGTTTTACCCAATAAACTCTGCGTTAGTTGCAGGTGGAACACAAGCAGCATTACTCCCAGTGTGTAATCTTTGGGCTCTTCCACGAATGAATTTCTTTATGCAGGGATTCCCACGTCGATCGAACTGCCTCAACCGTGGCAGGCTGTAGCGAGGACTCTAAGAATATCCTATCCCAAAACACACAGGTTTAACGGTAGAACTCAGCTTTAGTTGCAGAGGTAAGACAAGCAGCTTTTCTCCCACTGTGTACTCTTTGGGCTCTTCCACGAATGAACTTCTATATGCAGGGTTTCCGACGTGGAGCGAACTGCCTCAACCAAGGCAGGCTGTAGCGAGGACTGTAAGCATTTCCTCTTCCAAAACACGGCAGTTTTACCAAAGAATTCTGCTTTAGTTGCAGGTGGAACACAAGCAGCATTTCTCCCACTGTGTACTCTTTGGGCTCTTCCACGAATGAACTTCTTTATGCAGGGATTCCCACGTGGAGCGAACTGCCTCAACCAAGGCAGGCTGTAGCGAAGACTGTAAGCATTTCCTCTCCCAAAATACGCAGTTTTACACGAAGAACTCTGCTTTAGTTGCAGGGGGAACACCATCAGCTTTCCTCCCACAGTGTACACAATGGGCACTTCCCCTAATGAACTTGTTCTAAAAGAATGGTTTCCAGCGTGGACCGAACTGCCTCAACCATGGCAGGCTCTCCTGTGGTCTCTAAGGATTTCCTCTCTGAAAACACGGCACTTTTACCCGAAGAACTCTGCTTTAGTTGCAGGTGGAACACAAGCTGCATTTGTCCCACACTTTATACAAAGGGCCCTTCCCCGAAGGAGTCTACAGGGTGTATGCAGGGTGTCCCACGTGCAGTGAACTGCCTCAACGAAGGGAGGCTCTCGTAAGGACTGTAAGCATTTCCTCTCCCAATACACGCAGTTTTACCCAAAGAATTCTGCTTTAGTTGCAGGTGGAACACAAGCAGCTTTTCTCCCACAGTGTACCCAATGAGCATTTGCCCGAAAGAATATCTATACTCAAGGGGTCCCGCGTGGAGTGAAATGCCTAAAGCAAGCAGGCTCTAGTGAGGCCTCTAAGCATTTCCTCTCCAAAAACACGGCAGTTTTACCCAAGAAACTCTGCGTTAGTTGCAGGTGGAACACAAGCAGCATTACTCCCAGTGTGTAATCTTTGGGCTCTTCCACGAATGAATTTCTTTATGCAGGGATTCCCACGTGGATCGAACTGCCTCAACCGTGGCAGGCTGTAGCGAGGACTCTAAGAATATCCTATCCCAAAACACACAGGTTTAACGGTAGAACTCTGCTTTAGTTGCAGAGGTAACACAAGCAGCTTTTCTCCCACTGTGTACTCTTTGGGCTCTTCAACGAATGAACTTCTATATGCAGGGTTTCCGACGTGGAGCGAACTGCCTCAACCAAGGCAGGCTGTAGCGAGGACTGTAAGCATTTCCTCTTCCAAAACACGGCAGTTTTACCAAAGAATTCTGCTTTAGTTGCAGGTGGCATACAAGCAGCATTACTCCCACTGTGTACTCTTTGGGCTCTTACACGAATGAAATCTTTATGCAGGGATTCCCACGTGAAGCGAACTGCCTCTACCATGGCAGGCTGTAGCGAGGACTGTAAGCATATCCTCTCCCAAACCAGGCAGTTTTACCCGAAAAACTCTGCTTTAGTTGCAGGTGGAACACAAGCAGCATTTCTCCCACTGTGTACTCTTTGGGCTCTTACACGAATGAACTTCTTTATGCAGGGATTCCCACGAGGAGCGAACTGCCTCCACCATCGCAGGCTTTAGCGAGGACTGTAAGCATATCCTCTCCCAAACCACGCAGTTTTAACGCTAGAACTCTGCTTTAGTTGCAGGTGGAACACAAGCAGCATTTCTCCCACTGTGTACTCTTTGGTCTCTTCACGAATGAACTTGTGTATGCAGGGTTTCCCACGTGGGGCGAACTGCCTCAACCATGGCAGGCTGTAGCGAGGACTGTAAGCATATCCTATCCCAAGCCTCTCAGTTTTAATGCTAGAAGTCTGCTTTACTTGCAGGCGTAACACAAGCAGCTTTTCTCCCACTGTGTACTCTTTGGGCTCTTCAAAGAATGAACTTCTATATGCAGGGTTTCCGACGTGCAGCGAACTGCCTCAACCAAGGCAGGCTGTAGCGAGGACTGTAAGCATTTCCTCTTCCAAAACACGGCAGTTTTACCAAAGAATTCTGCTTTAGTTGCAGGTGGAACACAAGCAGCATTTCTCCCACTGTGTACTCTTGGGTTCTTCCACGAATGAACTTCTTTATGCAGGGATTCCCACGTGGAGCGAACTGCCTCAACCATGGCAGGCTGTAGCGAGGACTGTAAGCATATCCTCTCCCAAACCACGCAGTTTTAACGCTAGAACTCTGCTTTAGTTGCAGGTGGAACACAAGCAGCATTTCTCCCACTGTGTACTCTTTGGTCTCTTCACGAATGAACTTGTATATGCAGGGTTTCCCACGTGGAGCGAACTGCCTCAACCATGGCAGGCTGTAGCGAGGACTGTAAGCATATCCTCTCCCAAGCCTCGCAGTTTTAATGCTAAAAGTCTGCTTTACTTGCAGGCGTAACACAAGCAGCTTTTCTCCCACTGTGTACTCTTTGGGCTCTTCCACGAATGAACTTCTATATGCAGGGTTTCCGACGTGGAGCGAACTGCCTCAACCAAGGCAGGCTGTAGCGAGGACTGTAAGCATTTCCTCTTCCAAAACACGGCAGTTTTACCAAAGAATTCTGCTTTAGTTGCAGGTGGAACACAAGCAGCATTTCTCCCACTGTGTACTCTTTGGGCTCTTCCACGAATGTACTTCTTTATGCAGGGATTCCCTCGTGGAGCAAACTGCCTCAACCAAGGCAGGCTGTAGCGAAGACTGTAAGCATTTCCTCTCCCAAAACACGCAGTTTTACACGAAGAACTCTGCTTTAGTTGCAGGGGCAACACCATTAGCTTTCCTCCCACAGTGTACACAATGGGCACTTCCCCTAATGAACTTGTTCTAAAAGAATGGTTTCCAGCGTGGACCGAACTGCCTCAACCATGGCAGGCTCTCCTGTGGTCTCTAAGGATTTCCTCTCTGAAAACACGGCACTTTTACCCGAAGAACTCTGCTTTAGTTGCAGGTGGAACACAAGCTGCATTTGTCCCACACTTTATACAAAGGGCCCTTCCCCGAAGGAGTCTACAGGGTATATGCAGGGTGTCCCACGTGCAGTGAACTGCCTCAACAAAGGGAGGCTCTCGTAAGGACTGTAAGCATTTCCTCTCCCAATACACGCAGTTTTACCCAAAGAATTCTGCTTTAGTTGCAGGTGGAACACAAGCAGCTTTTCTCCCACAGTGTACCCAATGAGCCTTTGCCCGAAAGAATATCTATACTCAAGGGGTCCCGCGTGGAGTGAAATGCCTAAAGCAAGCAGGCTCTAGTGAGGCCTCTAAGCATTTCCTCTCCAAAAACACGGCAGTTTTACCCAAGAAACTCTGCGTTAGTTGCAGGTGGTACACAAGCAGCATTACTCCCAGTGTGTAATCTTTGGGCTCTTCCACGAATGAATTTCTTTATGCAGGGATTCCCACGTCGATCGAACTGCCTCAACCGTGGCAGGCTGTAGCGAGGACTCTAAGAATATCCTATCCCAGAACACACAGGTTTAATGGTAGAACTCTGCTTTAGTTGCAGAGGTAACACAAGCAGCTTTTCTCCCACTGTGTACTCTTTGGGCTCTTCCACGAATGAACTTCTATATGCAGGGTTTCCGACGTGGAGCGAACTGCCTCAACCAAGGCAGGCTGTAGCGAGGACTGTAAGCATTTCCTCTTCCAAAACACGGCAGTTTTACCAAAGAATTCTGCTTTAGTTGCAGGTGGAACACAAGCAGCATTTCTCCCACTGTGTACTCTTTGGGCTCTTCCACGAATGAACTTCTTTATGCAGGGATTCCCACGTGGAGCGAACTGCCTCAACCAAGGCAGGCTGTAGCGAAGACTGTAAGCATTTCCTCTCCCAAAACACGCAGTTTTACACGAAGAACTCTGCTTTAGTTGCAGGGGGAACACCATCAGCTTTCCTCCCACAGTGTACACAATGGGCACTTCCCCTAATGAACTTGTTCTAAAAGAATGGTTTCCAGCGTGGACCGAACTGCCTCAACCATGGCAGGCTCTCCTGTGGTCTCTAAGGATTTCCTCTCTGAAAACACGGCACTTTTACCCGAAGAACTCTGCTTTAGTTGCAGGTGGAACACAAGCTGCATTTGTCCCACACTTTATACAAAGGGCCCTTCCCCGAAGGAGTCTACAGGGTGTATGCAGGGTGTCCCACGTGCAGTGAACTGCCTCAACGAAGGGAGGCTCTCGTAAGGACTGTAAGCATTTCCTCTCCCAATACACGCAGTTTTACCCAAAGAATTCTGCTTTAGTTGCAGGTGGAACACAAGCAGCTTTTCTCCCACAGTGTACCCAATGAGCCTTTGCCCGAAAGAATATCTATACTCAAGGGGTCCCGCGTGGAGTGAAATGCCTAAAGCAAGCAGGCTCTAGTGAGGCCTCTAAGCATTTCCTCTCCAAAAACACGGCAGTTTTACCCAAGAAACTCTGCGTTAGTTGCAGGTGGAACACAAGCAGCATTACTCCCAGTGTGTAATCTTTGGGCTCTTCCACGAATGAATTTCTTTATGCAGGGATTCCCACGTCGATCGAACTGCCTCAACCGTGGCAGGCTGTAGCGAGGACTCTAAGAATATCCTATCCCAGAACACACAGGTTTAACGGTAGAACTCTGCTTTAGTTGCAGAGGTAACACAAGCAGCTTTTCTCCCACTGTGTACTCTTTGGGCTCTTCCACGAATGAACTTCTATATGCAGGGTTTCCGACGTGGAGCGAACTGCCTCAACCAAGGCAGGCTGTAGCGAGGACTGTAAGCATTTCCTCTTCCAAAACACGGCAGTTTTACCAAAGAATTCTGCTTTAGTTGCAGGTGGAACACAAGCAGCATTTCTCCCACTGTGTACTCTTTGGGCTCTTCCACGAATGAACTTCTTTATGCAGGGATTCCCACGTGGAGCGAACTGCCTCAACCAAGGCAGGCTGTAGCGAAGACTGTAAGCATTTCCTCTCCCAAAACACGCAGTTTTACACGAAGAACTCTGCTTTAGTTGCAGGGGGAACACCATCAGCTTTCCTCCCACAGTGTACACAATGGGCACTTCCCCTAATGAACTTGTTCTAAAAGAATGGTTTCCAGCGTGGACCGAACTGCCTCAACCATGGCAGGCTCTCCTGTGGTCTCTAAGGATTTCCTCTCTGAAAACACGGCACTTTTACCCGAAGAACTCTGCTTTAGTTGCAGGTGGAACACAAGCTGCATTTGTCCCACACTTTATACAAAGGGCCCTTCCCCGAAGGAGTCTACAGGGTGTATGCAGGGTGTCCCAAGTGCAGTGAACTGCCTCAACGAAGGGAGGCTCTCGTAAGGACTGTAAGCATTTCCTCTCCCAATACACGCAGTTTTACCCAAAAAATTCTGCTTTAGTTGCAGGTGGAACACAAGCAGCTTTTCTCCCACAGTGTACCCAATGAGCCTTTGCCCGAAAGAATATCTATACTCAAGGGGTCCCGCGTGGAGTGAAATGCCTAAAGCAAGCAGGCTCTAGTGAGGCCTCTAAGCATTTCCTCTCCAAAAACACGGCAGTTTTACCCAAGAAACTCTGCGTTAGTTGCAGGTGGAACACAAGCAGCATTACTCCCAGTGTGTAATCTTTGGGCTCTTCCACGAAAGAATTTCTATATCCAGGGATTCCCATGTGGATCGAACTGCCTCAACCGTGGCAGGCTGTAGCGAGGACTCTAAGAATATCCTATCCCAAAACACACAGGTTTAACGGTAGAACTCTGCTTTAGTTGCAGAGGTAAGACAAGCAGCTTTTCTCCCACTGTGTACTCTTTGGGCTCTTCCACGAATGAACTTCTATATGCAGGGTTTCCGACGTGGAGCGAACTGCCTCAACCAAGGCAGGCTGTAGCGAGGACTGTAAGCATTTCCTCTTCCAAAACACGGCAGTTTTACCAAAGAATTCTGCTTTAGTTGCAGGTGGAACACAAGCAGCATTTCTCCCACTGTGTACTCTTGGGTTCTTCCACGAATGAACTTCTTTATGCAGGGATTCCCACGTGGAGCGAACTGCCTCAACCATGGCAGGCTGTAGCGAGGACTGTAAGCATATCCTCTCCCAAACCAGGCAGTTTTACCCGAAGAACTCTGCTTTATTTGCAGGTGGAACACAAGCAGCATTTCTCCCACTGTGTACTCTTTGGGCTCTTACACGAATGAACTTCTTTATGCAGGGATTCCCACGAGGAGCGAACTGCCTCCACCATGGCAGGCTGTAGCGAGGACTGTAAGCATATCCTCTCCCAAACCACGCAGTTTTAACGCTAGAACTCTGCTTTAGTTGCAGGTGGAACACAAGCAGCATTTCTCCCACTGTGTACTCTTTGGTCTCTTCACGAATGAACTTGTATATGCAGGGTTTCCCACGTGGAGCGAACTGCCTCAACCATGGCAGGCTGTAGCGAGGACTGTAAGCATATCCTCTCCCAAGCCTCGCAGTTTTAATGCTAGAAGTCTGCTTTACTTGCAGGCGTAACACAAGCAGCTTTTCTCCCACTGTGTACTCTTTGGGCTCTTCCACGAATGAACTTCTATATGCAGGGTTTCCGACGTGGAGCGAACTGCCTCAACCAAGGCAGGCTGTAGCGAGGACTGTAAGCATTTCCTCTTCCAAAACACGGCAGTTTTACCAAAGAATTCTGCTTTAGTTGCAGGTGGAACACAAGCAGCATTTCTCCCACTGTGTACTCTTGGGTTCTTCCACGAATGAACTTCTTTATGCAGGGATTCCCACGTGGAGCGAACTGCCTCAACCAAGGCAGGCTGTAGCGAAGACTGTAAGCATTTCCTCTCCCAAAACACGCAGTTTTACACGAAGAACTCTCCTTTAGTTGCAGGGGGAACACCATCAGCTTTCCTCCCACAGTGTACACAATGGGCACTTCCCCTAATGAACTTGTTCTACAAGAATGGTTTCCATCGTGGACCGAACTGCCTCAACCATGGCAGGCTCTCCTGTGGTCTCTAAGGATTTCCTCTCTGAAAACACGGCACTTTTACCCGAAGAACTCTGCTTTAGTTGCAGGTGGAACACAAGCTGCATTTGTCCCACACTTTATACAAAGGGCCCTTCCCCGAAGGAGTCTACAGGGTGTATGCAGGGTGTCCCACGTGCAGTGAACTGCCTCAACGAAGGGAGGCTCTCGTAAGGACTGTAAGCATTTCCTCTCCCAATACACGCAGTTTTACCCAAAGAATTCTGCTTTAGTTGCCCGTGGAACACAAGCAGCTTTTCTCCCACTGTGTACCCAATGAGCCTTTGCCCGAAAGAATATCTATACTCAAGGGGTCCCGCGTGGAGTGAAATGCCTAAAGCAAGCAGGCTCTAGTGAGGCCTCTAAGCATTTCCTCTCCAAAAACACGGCAGTTTTACCCAAGAAACTCTGCGTTAGTTGCAGGTGGAACACAAGCAGCATTACTCCCAGTGTGTAATCTTTGGGCTCTTCCACGAATGAATTTCTTTATGCAGGGATTCCCACGTCGATCGAACTGCCTCAACCGTGGCAGGCTGTAGCGAGGACTCTAAGAATATACTATCCCAAAACACACAGGTTTAACGGTAGAACTCTGCTTTAGTTGCAGAGGTAAGACAAGCAGCTTTTCTCCCACTGTGTACTCTTTGGGCTCTTCCACGAATGAACTTCTATATGCAGGGTTTCCGACGTGGAGCGAACTGCCTCAACCAAGGCAGGCTGTAGCGAGGACTGTAAGCATTTCCTCTTCCAAAACACGGCAGTTTTACCAAAGAATTCTGCTTTAGTTGCAGGCGGCATACAAGCAGCATTACTCCCACTGTGTACTCTTTGGGCTCTTACACGAATGAACTTCTTTATGCAGGGATTCCCACGAGGAGCGAACTGCCTCCACCACGGCAGGTTGTAGCGAGGACTGTAAGCATATCCTCTACCAAATCACGCAGGTTTACCCGAAGAACTCTGCTTTAGTTGCAGGGGGAACACAAGCATCTTTTCTCCCACAGTGTACAAAATGCGCACTTCACCTAATGAACTTGTTCTATAAGAATGGTTTCCCGCGTGGAGCGAACTGCCTCAGCCATGGCAGGCACTACTGTGGTCTCTAAGGATTTCCTCTCTGAAAACACGGCACTTTTACCCGAAGAACTCTGCTTTAGTTGCAGGTGGAACACAAGCTGCATTTGTCCCACACTTTATACAAAGGGCCCTTCCCCGAATGAATCTTCAATATGCATGTTGTCCCACGAGCAGCGAACTGCCTCAATGAAGGCAGGCTCTCGTAAGGACTGTAAGCATTTCCTCTCCCAAAACACGCAGTTTTACCCGAAGAACTCTGCTTTAGTTGCAGGTGGAACACAAGCAGCATTTCTCCCACTGTGTACTCTTTGGGCTCTTACACGAATGAACTTCTTTATGCAGGGATTCCCACGAGGAGCGAACTGCCTCCACCATGGCAGGCTGTAGCGAGGACTGTAAGCATATCCTCTCCCAAACCACGCAGTTTTAACGTTAGAACTCTGCTTTAGTTGCAGGGGGAACACAAGCATCTTTTCTCCCACAGTGTACACAATGGGCACTTCCCCTAATGAACTTGTTCTATAAGAATGGTTTCCCGCGTGGAGCGAACTGCCTCAGCCATCGCAGGCACTACTGTGGTCTCTAAGGATTTCCTCTCTGAAAACACGGCACTTTTACCCGAAGAACTCTGCTTTAGTTGCAGGTGGAACACAAGCTGCATTTGTCCCACACTTTATACAAAGGGCCCTTCCCCGAATGAATCTTCAATATGCAGGTTGTCCTACGAGCAGCGAACTGCCTCAATGAAGGCAGGCTCTCGTAAGGACTGTAAGCATTTCCTCTCCCAAAACACGCAGTTTTACCCGAAGAACTCTGCTTTAGTTGCAGGTGGAACACAAGCAGCATTTCTCCCACTGTGTACTCTTTGGGCCCTTGCACGAATGAACTTCTTTATGCAGGGATTCCCACGAGGAGCGAACTGCCTCCACCATGGCAGGCTGTAGCGAGGACTGTAAGCATATTCTCTCCCAAACCACGCAGTTTTAACGCTAGAACTCTGCTTTACTTGCAGGCGGAACACAAGCAGCTTTTCTCCCACTGTGTACTCTTTGGGCTCTTCGACGAATGAACTTCTATATGCAGGGTTTCCCACGTGGAGCGAACTGCCTCAACCAAGGCAGGCTGTAGCGAGGACTGTAAGCATTTCCTCTTCCAAAACACGGCAGTTTTACCAAAGAATTCTGCTTTAGTTGCAGGTGGAACACAAGCAGCATTTCTCCCACTGTGTACTCTTGGGTTCTTCCACGAATGAACTTCTTTATGCAGGGATTCCCACGTGGAGCGAACTGCCTCAACCATGGCAGGCTGTAGCGAGGACTGTAAGCATATCCTCTCCCATCCAGGCAGTTTTACCCGAAGAACTCTGCTTTAGTTGCAGGTGGAACACAAGCAGCATTTCTCCCACTGTGTACTCTTTGGGCTCTTACACGAATGAACTTCTTTATGCAGGGATTCCCACGAGGAGCGAACTGCCTCCACCATGGCAGGCTGTAGCGAGGACTGTAAACATATCCTCTCCCAAACCACGCAGTTTTAACGCTAGAACTCTGCTTTAGGTGCAGGTGGAACACAAGCAGCATTTCTCCCACTGTGTACTCTTTGGTCTCTTCACGAATGAACTTGTATATGCAGGGTTTCCCATGTGGAGCCAACTGCCTCAACCATGGCAGGCTGTAGCGAGGACTGTAAGCATATCCTCTCCCAAGCCTCGCAGTTTTAATGCTAGAAGTCTGCTTTACTTGCAGGCGTAACACAAGCAGCTTTTCTCCCACTGTGTACTCTTTGGGCTCTTCCACGAATGAACTTCTATATGCAGGGTTTCCGACGTGGAGCGAACTGCCTCAACCAAGGCAGGCTGTAGCGAGGACTGTAAGCATTTCCTCTTCCAAAACACGGCAGTTTTACCAAAGAATTCTGCTTTAGTTGCAGGTGGAACACAAGCAGCATTTCTCCCACTGTGTACTCTTTGGGCTCTTCCACGAATGAACTTCTTTATGCAGGGATTCCCACGTGGAGCGAACTGCCTCAACCAAGGCAGGCTGTAGCGAAGACTGTAAGCATTTCCTCTCCCAAAACACGCAGTTTTACACGAAGAACTCTGCTTTAGTTGCAGGGGGAACACCATCAGCTTTCCTCCCACAGTGTACACAATGGGCACTTCCCCTAATGAACTTGTTCTAAAAGAATGGTTTCCAGCGTGGACCGAACTGCCTCAACCATGGCAGGCTCTCCTGTGGTCTCTAAGGATTTCCTCTCTGAAAACACGGCACTTTTACCCGAAGAACTCTGCTTTAGTTGCAGGTGGAACACAAGCTGCATTTGTCCCACACTTTATACAAAGGGCCCTTCCCCGAATGAATCTTCAATATGCAGGTTGTCCTACGAGCAGCGAACTGCCTCAATGAAGGCAGGCTCTCGTAAGGACTGTAAGCATTTCCTCTCCCAAAACACGCAGTTTTACACGAAGAACTCTGCTTTAGTTGCAGGGGGAACACCATCAGCTTTCCTCCCACAGTGTACACAATGGGCACTTCCCCTAATGAACTTGTTCTACAAGAATGGTTTCCAGCGTGGACCGAACTGCCTCAACCATGGCAGGCTCTCCTGTGGTCTCTAAGGATTTCCTCTCTGAAAACACGGCACTTTTACCCGAAGAACTCTGCTTTAGTTGCATGTGGAACACAAGCTGCATTTGTCCCACACTTTATACAAAGGGCCCTTCCCCGAAGGAGTCTACAGGGTGTATGCAGGGTGTCCCACGTGCAGTGAACTGCCTCAACGAAGGGAGGCTCTCGTAAGGACTGTAAGCATTTCCTCTCCCTATACACGCAGTTTTACCCAAAGAATTCTGCTTTAGTTGCCCGTGGAACACAAGCAGCTTTTCTCCCACTGTGTACCCAATGAGCCTTTGCCCGAAAGAATATCTATACTCAAGGGGTCCCGCGTGGAGTGAAATGCCTAAAGCAAGCAGGCTCTAGTGAGGCCTCTAAGCATTTCCTCTCCAAAAACACGGCAGTTTTACCCAAGAAACTCTGCGTTAGTTGCAGGTGGAACACAAGCAGCATTACTCCCAGTGTGTAATCTTTGGGCTCTTCCACGAATGAATTTCTTTATGCAGGGATTCCCACGTGGATCGAACTGCCTCAACCGTGGCAGGCTGTAGCGAGGACTCTAAGAATATCCTATCCCAAAACACACAGGTTTAACGGTAGAACTCTGCTTTAGTTGCAGAGGTAAGACAAGCAGCTTTTCTCCCACTGTGTACTCTTTGGGCTCTTCCACGAATGAACTTCTATATGCAGGGTTTCCGACGTGGAGCGAACTGCCTCAACCAAGGCAGGCTGTAGCGAGGACTGTAAGCATTTCCTCTTCCAAAACACGGCAGTTTTACCAAAGAATTCTGCTTTAGTTGCAGGTGGCATACAAGCAGCATTACTCCCACTGTGTACTCTTTGGGCTCTTACACGAATGAACTTCTTTATGCAGGGATTCCCACGAGGAGCGAACTGCCTCCACCACGGCAGGTTGTAGCGAGGACTGTAAGCATATCCTCTACCAAATCACGCAGGTTTACCCGAAGAACTCTGCTTTAGTTGCAGGGGGAACACAAGCATCTTTTCTCCCACAGTGTACAAAATGCGCACTTCCCCTAATGAACTTGTTCTATAAGAATGGTTTCCCGCGTGGAGCGAACTGCCTCAGCCATGGCAGGCACTACTGTGGTCTCTAAGGATTTCCTCTCTGAAAACACGGCCCTTTTACCCGAAGAACTCTGCTTTAGTTGCAGGTGGAACACAAGCTGCATTTGTCCCACACTTTATACAAAGGGCCCTTCCCCGAATGAATCTTAAATATGCATGTTGTCCCACGAGCAGCGAACTGCCTCAATGAAGGCAGGCTCTCGTAAGGACTGTAAGCATTTCCTCTCCCAAAACACGCAGTTTTACCCGAAGAACTCTGCTTTAGTTGCAGGTGGAACACAAGCAGCATTTCTCCCACTGTGTACTCTTTGGGCTCTTACACGAATGAACTTCTTTATGCAGGGATTCCCACGAGGAGCGAACTGCCTCCACCATGGCAGGCTGTAGCGAGGACTGTAAGCATATCCTCTCCCAAACCACGCAGTTTTAACGTTAGAACTCTGCTTTAGTTGCAGGGGGAACACAAGCATCTTTTCTCCCACAGTGTACACAATGGGCACTTCCCTTAATGAACTTGTTCTATAAGAATGGTTTCCCGCGTGGAGCGAACTGCCTCAGCCATCGCAGGCACTACTGTGGTCTCTAAGGATTTCCTCTCTGAAAACACGGCACTTTTACCCGAAGAACTCTGCTTTAGTTGCAGGTGGAACACAAGCTGCATTTGTCCCACACTTTATACAAAGGGCCCTTCCCCGAATGAATCTTCAATATGCAGGTTGTCCTACGAGCAGCGAACTGCCTCAATGAAGGCAGGCTCTCGTAAGGACTGTAAGCATTTCCTCTCCCAAAACACGCAATTTTACCCGAAGAACTCTGCTTTAGTTGCAGATGAAACACAAGCAGCATTTCTCCCACTGTGTACTCTTTGGGCCCTTGCACGAATGAACTTCTTTATGCAGGGATTCCCACGAGGAGCGAACTGCCTCCACCATGGCAGGCTGTAGCGAGGACTGTAAGCATATTCTCTCCCAAACCACGCAGTTTTAACGCTAGAACTCTGCTTTACTTGCAGGCGGAACACAAGCAGCTTTTCTCCCACTGTGTACTCTTTGGGCTCTTCCACGAATGAACTTCTATATGCAGGGTTTCCGACGTGGAGCGAACTGCCTCAACCAAGGCAGGCTGTAGCGAGGACTGTAAGCATTTCCTCTTCCAAAACACGGCAGTTTTACCAAAGAATTCTGCTTTAGTTGCAGGTGGAACACAAGCAGCATTTCTCCCACTGTGTACTCTTGGGTTCTTCCACGAATGAACTTCTTTTTGCAGGGATTCCCACGTGGAGCGAACTGCCTCAACCATGGCAGGCTGTAGCGAGGACTGTAAGCATATCCTCTCCCATCCAGGCAGTTTTACCCGAAGAACTCTGCTTTAGTTGCAGGTGGAACACAAGCAGCATTTCTCCCACTGTGTACTCTTTGGGCTCTTACACGAATGAACTTCTTTATGCAGGGATTCCCACGAGGAGCGAACTGCCTCCACCATGTCATGCTGTAGCGAGGACTGTAAACATATCCTCTCCCAAACCACGCAGTTTTAACGCTAGAACTCTGCTTTAGTTGCAGGTGGAACACAAGCAGCATTTCTCCCACTGTGTACTCTTTGGTCTCTTCACGAATGAACTTGTATATGCAGGGTTTCCCATGTGGAGCCAACTGCCTCAACCATGGCAGGCTGTAGCGAGGACTGTAAGCATATCCTCTCCCAAGCCTCGCAGTTTTAATGCTAGAAGTCTGCTTTACTTGCAGGCGTAACACAAGCAGCTTTTCTCCCACTGTGTACTCTTTGGGCTCTTCCACGAATGAACTTCTATATGCAGGGTTTCCGACGTGGAGCGAACTGCCTCAACCAAGGCAGGCTGTAGCGAGGACTGTAAGCATTTCCTCTTCCAAAACACGGCAGTTTTACCAAAGAATTCTGCTTTAGTTGCAGGTGGAACACAAGCAGCATTTCTCCCACTGTGTACTCTTTGGGCTCTTCCACGAATGAACTTCTTTATGCAGGGATTCCCACGTGGAGCGAACTGCCTCAACCAAGGCAGGCTGTAGCGAATACTGTAAGCATTTCCTCTCCCAAAACACGCAGTTTTACACGAAGAACTCTGCTTTAGTTGCAGGGGGAACACCATCAGCTTTCCTCCCACAGTGTACACAATGGGCACTTCCCCTAATGAACTTGTTCTAAAAGAATGGTTTCCAGCGTGGACCGAACTGCCTCAACCATGGCAGGCTCTCCTGTGGTCTCTAAGGATTTCCTCTCTGAAAACACGGCACTTTTACCCGAAGAACTCTGCTTTAGTTGCAGGTGGAACACAAGCTGCATTTGTCCCACACTTTATACAAAGGGCCCTTCCCCGAATGAATCTTCAATATGCAGGTTGTCCTACGAGCAGCGAACTGCCTCAATGAAGGCAGGCTCTCGTAAGGACTGTAAGCATTTTCTCTCCCAATACACGCAGTTATACCCCAAGAACTCTGCTTTAGTTGCAGGTGGAACACAAGCAGCATTTCTCCCACTGTGTACTCTTTGGGCTCTTACACGAATGAACTTCTTTATGCAGGGATTCCCACGAGGAGTGAACTGCCTCCACCATGGCAGGCTGTAGCGAGGACTGTAAGCATATCCTCTCCCAAACCACGCAGTTTTAACGCTAGAACTCTGCTTTACTTGCAGGCGTAACACAAGCAGCTTTTCTCCCACTGTGTACTCTTTGGGCTCTTCCACGAATGAACTTCTATATGCAGGGTTTCCGACGTGGAGCGAACTGCCTCAACCAAGGCAGGCTGTAGCGAGGACTGTAAGCATTTCCTCTTCCAAAACACGGCATTTTTACCAAAGAATTCTGCTTAGTTGCAGGTGGAACACAAGCAGCATTTCTCCCACTGTGTACTCTTTGGTCTCTTCACGAATGAAGTTGTATATGCAGGGTTTCCCACGTGGAGCGAACTGCCTCAACCATGGCAGGCTGTACCGAGGACTGTAAGCATATCCTCGCCCAAACCAGGCAGTTTTACCCGAAGAACTCTGCTTTAGTTGCAGGTGGAACACAAGCAGCATTTCTCCCACTGTGTACTCTTTGGGCTCTTCCACGAATGAACTTCTATATGCAGGGTTTCCGACGTGGAGCGAACTGCCTCAACCAAGGCAGGCTGTAGCGAGGACTGTAAGCATTTCCTCTTCCAAAACACGGCAGTTTTACCAAAGAATTCTGCTTTAGTTGCAGGTGGAACACAAGCAGCATTTCTCCCACTGTGTACTCTTTGGGCTCTTCCACGAATGAACTTCTTTATGCAGGGATTCCCACGTGGAGCGAACTGCCTCAACCAAGGCAGGCTGTAGCGAATACTGTAAGCATTTCCTCTCCCAAAACACGCAGTTTTACACGAAGAACTCTGCTTTAGTTGCAGGGGGAACACCATCAGCTTTCCTCCCACAGTGTACACAATGGGCACTTCCCCTAATGAACTTGTTCTACAAGAATGGTTTCCACCGTGGACCGAACTGCCTCAACAATGGCAGGCTCTCCTGTGGTCTCTAAGGATTTCCTCTCTGAAAACACGGCACTTTTACCCGAAGAACTCTGCTTTAGTTGCAGGTGGAACACAAGCTGCATTTGTCCCACACTTTATACAAAGGGCCCTTCCCCGAAGGAGTCTACAGGGTGTATGCAGGGTGTCCCACGTGCAGTGAACTGCCTCAACGAAGGGAGGCTCTTGTAAGGACTGTAAGCATTTCCTCTCCCAATACACGCAGTTTTACCCAAAGAATTCTGCTTTAGTTGCCCGTGGAACACAAGCAGCTTTTCTCCCACTGTGTACCCAATGAGCCTTTGCCCGAAAGAATATCTATACTCAAGGGGTCCCGCGTGGAGTGAAATGCCTAAAGCAAGCAGGCTCTAGTGAGGCCTCTAAGCATTTCCTCTCCAAAAACACGGCAGTTTTACCCAAGAAACTCTGCGTTAGTTGCAGGTGGAACACAAGCAGCATTACTCCCAGTGTGTAATCTTTGGGCTCTTCCACGAATGAATTTCTTTATGCAGGGATTCCCACGTGGATCGAACTGCCTCAACCGTGGCAGGCTGTAGCGAGGACTCTAAGAATATCCTATCCCAAAACACACAGGTTTAACGGTAGAACTCTGCTTTAGTTGCAGAGGTAAGACAAGCAGCTTTTATCCCACTGTGTACTCTTTGGGCTCTTCCACGAATGAACTTCTATATGCAGGGTTTCCGACGTGGAGCGAACTGCCTCAACCAAGGCAGGCTGTAGCGAGGACTGTAAGCATTTCCTCTTCCAAAACACGGCAGTTTTACCAAAGAATTCTGCTTTAGTTGCAGGTGGCATACAAGCAGCATTACTCCCACTGTGTACTCTTTGGGCTCTTACACGAATGAACTTCTTTATGCAGGGATTCCCACGAGGAGCGAACTGCCTCCACCACGGCAGGTTGTAGCGAGGACTGTAAGCATATCCTCTACCAAATCACGCAGGTTTACCCGAAGAACTCTGCTTTAGTTGCAGGGGCAACACAAGCATCTTTTCTCCCACAGTGTACAAAATGCGCACTTCCCCTAATGAACTTGTTCTATAAGAATGGTTTCCCGCGTGGAGCGAACTGCCTCAGCCATGGCAGGCACTACTGTGGTCTCTAAGGATTTCCTCTCTGAAAACACGGCACTTTTACCCGAAGAACTCTGCTTTAGTTTCAGGTGGAACAAAAGCTGCATTTGTCCCACACTTTATACAAAGGGCCCTTCCCCGAATGAATCTTCAATATGCATGTTGTCCCACGAGCAGCGAACTGCCTCAATGAAGGCAGGCTCTCGTAAGGACTGTAAGCATTTCCTCTCCCAAAACACGCAGTTTTACCCGAAGAACTCTGCTTTAGTTGCAGGTGGAACACAAGCAGCATTTCTCCCACTGTGTACTCTTTGGGCTCTTACACGAATGAACTTCTTTATGCAGGGATTCCCACGAGGAGCGAACTGCCTCACCATGGCAGGCTGTAGCGAGGACTGTAAGCATATCCTCTCCCAAACCACGCAGTTTTAACGTTAGAACTCTGCTTTAGTTGCAGGGGGAACACAAGCATCTTTTCTCCCACAGTGTACACAATGGGCACTTCCCCTAATGATCTTGTTCTATAAGAATGGTTTCCCGCGTGGAGCGAACTGCCTCAGCCATCGCAGGCACTACTGTGGTCTCTAAGGATTTCCTCTCTGAAAACACGGCACTTTTACCCGAAGAACTCTGCTTTAGTTGCAGGTGGAACACAAGCTGCATTTGTCCCACACTTTATACAAAGGGCCCTTCCCCGAATGAATCTTCAATATGCAGGTTGTCCTACGAGCAGCGAACTGCCTCAATGAAGGCAGGCTCTCGTAAGGACTGTAAGTATTTCCTCTCCCAAAACACGCAGTTTTACCCGAAGAACTCTGCTTTAGTTGCAGGTGGAACACAAGCAGCATTTCTCCCACTGTGTACTCTTTGGGCCCTTGCACGAATGAACTTCTTTATGCAGGGATTCCAACGAGGAGCGAACTGCCTACACCATGGCAGGCTGTAGCGAGGACTGTAAGCATATTCTCTCCCAAACCACGCAGTTTTAACGCTAGAACTCTGCTTTACTTGCAGGCGGAACACAAGCAGCTTTTCTCCCACTGTGTACTCTTTGGGCTCTTCCACGAATGAACTTCTATATGCAGGGTTTCCGACGTGGAGCGAACTGCCTCAACCAAGGCAGGCTGTAGCGAGGACTGTAAGCATTTCCTCTTCCAAAACACGGCAGTTTTACCAAAGAATTCTGCTTTAGTTGCAGGTGGAACACAAGCAGCATTTCTCCCACTGTGTACTCTTGGGTTCTTCCACGAATGAACTTCTTTATGCAGGGATTCCCACGTGGAGCGAACTGCCTCAACCATGGCACGCTGTAGCGAGGACTGTAAGCATATCCTCTCCCATCCAGGCAGTTTTACCCGAAGAACTCTGCTTTAGTTGCAGGTGGAACACAAGCAGCATTTCTCCCACTGTGTACTCTTTGGGCTCTTACACGAATGAACTTCTTTATGCAGGGATTCCCACGAGGAGCGAACTGCCTCCACCATGGCAGGCTGTAGCGAGGACTGTAAGCATATCCTCTCCCAAACCACGTAGTTTTAACGCTAGAATTATGCTTTAGTTGCAGGTGGAACACAAGCAGCATTTCTCCCACTGTGTACTCTTTGGTCTCTTCACGAATGAACTTGTATATGCAGGGTTTCCCATGTGGAGCCAACTGCCTCAACCATGGCAGGCTGTAGCGAGGACTGTAAGCATATCCTCTCCCAAGCCTCGCAGTTTTAATGCTAGAAGTCTGCTTTACTTGCAGGCGTAACACAAGCAGCTTTTCTCCCACTGTGTACTCTTTGGGCTCTTCCACGAATGAACTTCTATATGCAGGGTTTCCGACGTGGAGCGAACTGCCTCAACCAAGGCAGGCTGTAGCGAGGACTGTAAGCATTTCCTCTTCCAAAACACGGCAGTTTTACCAAAGAATTCTGCTTTAGTTGCAGGTGGAACACAAGCAGCATTTCTCCCACTGTGTACTCTTTGGGCTCTTCCACGAATGAACTTCTTTATGCAGGGATTCCCACGTGGAGCGAACTGCCTCAACCAAGGCAGGCTGTAGCGAATACTGTAAGCATTTCCTCTCCCAAAACACGCAGTTTTACACGAAGAACACTGCTTTAGTTGCAGGGGGAACACCATCAGCTTTCCTCCCACAGTGTACACAATGGGCACTTCCCCTAATGAACTTGTTCTAAAAGAATGGTTTCCAGCGTGGACCGAACTGCCTCAACCATGGCAGGCTCTCCTGTGGTCTCTAAGGATTTCCTCTCTGAAAACACGGCACTTTTACCCGAAGAACTCTGCTTTAGTTGCAGGTGGAACACAAGCTGCATTTGTCCCACACTTTATACAAAGGGCCCTTCCCCGAATGAATCTTCAATATGCAGGTTGTCCTACGAGCAGCGAACTGCCTCAATGAAGGCAGGCTCTCGTAAGGACTGTAAGCATTTTCTCTCCCAAAACACGCAGTTATACCCCAAGAACTCTGCTTTAGTTGCAGGTGGAACACAAGCAGCATTTCTCCCACTGTGTACTCTTTGGGCTCTTACACGAATGAACTTCTTTATGCAGGGATTCCCACGAGGAGTGAACTGCCTCCACCATGGCAGGCTGTAGCGAGGACTGTAAGCATATCCTCTCCCAAACCACGCAGTTTTAACGCTAGAACTCTGCTTTACTTGCAGGCGTAACACAAGCAGCTTTTCTCCCACTGTGTACTCTTTGGGCTCTTCCACGAATGAACTTCTATATGCAGGGTTTCCGACGTGGAGCGAACTGCCTCAACCAAGGCAGGCTGTAGCGAGGACTGTAAGCATTTCCTCTTCCAAAACACGGCAGTTTTACCAAAGAATTCTGCTTTAGTTGCAGGTGGAACACAAGCAGCATTTCTCCCACTGTGTACTCTTTGGTCTCTTCACGAATGAAGTTGTATATGCAGGGTTTCCCACGTGGAGCGAACTGCCTCAACCATGGCAGGCTGTAGCGAGGACTGTAAGCATATCCTCTCCCAAACCAGGCAGTTTTACCCGAAGAACTCTGCTTTAGTTGCAGGTGGAACACAAGCAGCATTTCTCCCACTGTGTACTCTTTGGGCTCTTCCACGAATGAACTTCTATATGCAGGGTTTCCGACGTGGAGCGAACTGCCTCAACCAAGGCAGGCTGTAGCGAGGACTGTAAGCATTTCCTCTTCCAAAACACGGCAGTTTTACCAAAGAATTCTGCTTTAGTTGCAGGTGGAACACAAGCAGCATTTCTCCCACTGTGTACTCTTTGGGCTCTTCCACGAATGAACTTCTTTATGCAGGGATTCCCACGTGGAGCGAACTGCCTCAACCAAGGCAGGCTGTAGCGAATACTGTAAGCATTTCCTCTCCCAAAACACGCAGTTTTACACGAAGAACTCTGCTTTAGTTGCAGGGGGAACACCATCAGCTTTCCTCCCACAGTGTACACAATGGGCACTTCCCCTAATGAACTTGTTCTAAAAGAATGGTTTCCAGCGTGGACCGAACTGCCTCAACAATGGCAGGCTCTCCTGTGGTTTCTAAGGATTTCCTCTCTGAAAACACGGCACTTTTACCCGAAGAACTCTGCTTTAGTTGCAGGTGGAACACAAGCTGCATTTGTCCCACACTTTATACAAAGGGCCCTTCCCCGAAGGAGTCTACAGGGTGTATGCAGGGTGTCCCACGTGCAGTGAACTGCCTCAACGAAGGGAGGCTCTCGTAAGGACTGTAAGCATTTCCTCTCCCAATACACGCAGTTTTACCCAAAGAATTCTGCTTTAGTTGCAGGTGGAACACAAGCAGCTTTTCTCCCACAGTGTACCCAATGAGCCTTTGCACGAAAGAATATCTATACTCAAGGGGTCCCGCGTGGAGTGAAATGCCTAAAGCAAGCAGGCTCTAGTGAGGCCTCTAAGCATTTCCTCTCCAAAAACACGGCAGTTTTACCCAAGAAACTCTGCGTTAGTTGCAGGTGGAACACAAGCAGCATTACTCCCAGTGTGTAATCTTAGGGCTCTTCCACGAATGAATTTCTTTATGCAGGGATTCCCACGTGGATCGAACTGCCTCAACCGTGGCAGGCTGTAGCGAGGACTCTAAGAATATCCTATCCCAAAACACACAGGTTTAACGGTAGAACTCTGCTTTAGTTGCAGAGGTAAGACAAGCAGCTTTTCTCCCACTGTGTACTCTTTGGGCTCTTCCACGAATGAACTTCTATATGCAGGGTTTCCGACGTGGAGCGAACTGCCTCAACCAAGGCAGGCTGTAGCGAGGACTGTAAGCATTTCCTCTTCCAAAACACGGCAGTTTTACCAAAGAATTCTGCTTTAGTTGCAGGTGGAACACAAGCAGCATTTCTCCCACTGTGTACTCTTGGGTTCTTCCACGAATGAACTTCTTTATGCAGGGATTCCCACGTGGAGCGGACTGCCTCAACCATGGCAGGCTGTAGCGAACACTGTAAGCATATCCTCTCCCAAACCAGGCAGTTTTACCCGAAGAACTGTGCTTTATTTGCAAGTGGAACACAAGCAGCATTTCTCCCACTCTGTACTCTTTGGGCTCTTACACGAATGAACATCTTTATGCAGGGATTCCCACGAGGAGCGAACTGCCTCAACCATGGCAGGCTGTAGCGAGGACTGTATGCACATCCTCTCCCAAACCACGCAGTTTTAACGCTAGAACTCTGCTTTAGTTGCAGGTGGAACACAAGCAGCATTTCTCCCACTGTGTACTCTTTGGTCTCTTCACGAATGAACTTGTATATGCAGGGTTTCCCACGTGGAGCAAACTGCCTCAACCATGGCAGGCCGTAGCGAGGACTGTAAGCATATCCTCTCCCAAGCCTCGCAGTTTTAATGCCAGAAGTCTGCTTTACTTGCAGGCGTAACACAAGCAGCTTTTCTCCCACTGTGTACTCTTTGGGCTCTTCCACGAATGAACTTCTATATGCAGGGTTTCCGACGTGGAGCGAACTGCCTCAACCAAGGCAGGCTGTAGCGAGGACTGTAAGCATTTCCTCTTCCAAAACACGGCAGTTTTACCAAAGAATTCTGCTTTAGTTGCAGGTGGAACACAAGCAGCATTTCTCCCACTGTGTACTCTTTGGGCTCTTCCACGAATGAACTTCTTTATGCAGGGATTCCCACGTGGAGCGAACTGCCTCAACCAAGGCAGGCTGTAGCGAATACTGTAAGCATTTCTTCTCCCAAAACACGCAGTTTTACACGAAGAACTCTGCTTTAGTTGCAGGGGGAACACCATCAGCTTTCCTCCCACAGTGTACACAATGGGCACTTCCCCTAATGAACTTGTTCTAAAAGAATGGTTTCCAGCGTGGACCGAACTGCCTCAACCATGGCAGGCTCTCCTGTGGTCTCTAAGGATTTCCTCTCTGAAAACACGGCACTTTTACCCGAAGACCTCTGCTTTAGTTGCAGGTGGAATACAAGCTGCATTTGTCCCACACTTTATACAAAGGGCCCTTCCCCGAAGGAGTCTACAGGGTGTATGCAGGGTGTCCCACGTGCAGTGAACTGCCTCAACGAAGGGAGGCTCTCGTAAGGACTGTAAGCATTTCCTCTCCCAATACACGCAGGTTTACCCAAAAAATTCTGCTTTAGTTGCAGGTGGAACACAAGCAGGTTTTCTCCCACAGTGTACCCAATGAGCCTTTGCCCGAAAGAATATCTATACTCAAGGGGTCCCGCGTGGAGTGAAATGCCTAAAGCAAGCAGGCTCTAGTGAGGCCTCTAAGCATTTCCTCTCCAAAAACACGGCAGTTTTACCCAAGAAACTCTGCGTTATTTGCAGGTGGAACACAAACAGGATTACTCCCAGTGTGTAATCTTAGGGCTCTTCCACGAATGAATTTCTTTATGCAGGGATTCCCACGTGGATCGAACTGCCTCAACCGTGGCAGGCTGTAGCGAGGACTCTAAGAATATCCTATCCCAAAACACACAGGTTTAACGGTAGAACTCTGCTTTAGTTGCAGAGGTAAGACAAGCAGCTTTTCTCCCACTGTGTACTCTTTGGGCTCTTCCACGAATGAACTTCTATATGCAGGGTTTCCGACGTGGAGCGAACTGCCTCAACCAAGGCAGGCTGTAGCGAGGACTGTAAGCATTTCCTCTTCCAAAACACGGCAGTTTTACCAAAGAATTCTGCTTTAGTTGCAGGTGGAACACAAGCAGCATTTCTCCCACTGTGTACTCTTGGGTTCTTCCACGAATGAACTTCTTTATGCAGGGATTCCCACGTGGAGCGAACTGCCTCAACCATGGCAGGCTGTAGCGAGGACTGTAAGCTTATCCTCTCCCAAACCAGGCAGTTTTACCCGAAGAACTCTGCTTTAGTTGCAGGGGGAACACCATCATCTTTCCTCCCACAGTGTACACAATGGGCACTTCCCCTAATGAACTTGTTCTAAAAGAATGGTTTCCAGCGTGGACCGAACTGCCTCAACCATGGCAGGCTCTCCTGTGGTTTCTAAGGATTTCCTCTCTGAAAACACGGAACTTTTACCCGAAGAACTCTGCTTTAGTTGCAGGTGGAACACAAGCTGCATTTGTCCCCCACTTTATACAAAGGGCCCTTCCCCGAAGGAGTCTACAGGGTGTATGCAGGGTTTCCCACGTGCAGTGAACTGCCTCAACGAAGGGAGGCTCTCGTAAGGACTGTAAGCATTTCCTCTCCCAATACACGCAGTTTTACCCAAAGAATTCTGCTTTAGTTGCAGGTGGAACACAAGCAGCTTTTCTCCCACAGTGTACCCAATGAGCCTTTGCCCGAAAGAATATCTATACTCAAGGGGTCCCGCGTGGAGTGAAATGCCTAAAGCAAGCAGGCTCTAGTGAGGCCTCTAAGCATTTCCTCTCCAAAAACACGGCAGTTTTACCCAAGAAAATCTGCGTTAGTTGCAGGTGGAACACAAGCAGCATTTCTCCCACTGTGTACTCTTTGGGCTCTTACACGAATGAACTTCTTTATGCAGGGATTCCCACGAGGAGCGAACTGCCTCCACCATGGCAGGCTGTAGCGAGGACTGTAAGCATATCCTCTCCCAAACCACGCAGTTTTAACGCTAGAACTCTGCTTTACTTGCAGGCGTAACACAAGCAGCTTTTCTCCCACTGTGTACTCTTTGGGCTCTTCCACGAATGAACTTCTATATGCAGGGTTTCCGACGTGGAGCGAACTGCCTCAACCAAGGCAGGTTGTAGCGAGGACTGTAAGCATTTCCTCTTCCAAAACACGGCAGTTTTACCAAAGAATTCTGCTTTAGTTGCAGGTGGAACACAAGCAGCATTTCTCCCACTGTGTACTCTTGGGTTCTTCCACGAATGAACTTCTTTATGCAGGGATTCCCACGTGGATCGAACTGCCTCAACTGTGGCAGGCTGTAGCGAGGACTCTAAGAATATCCTATCCCAAACCACACAGGTTTAACGGTAGAACTCTGCTTTAGTTGCAGAGGTAAGACAAGCAGCTTTTCTCCCACTGTGTACTCTTTGGGCTCTTCCACGAATGAACTTCTATATGCAGGGTTTCCGACGTGGAGCGAACTGCCTCAACCAAGGCAGGCTGTAGCGAGGACTGTAAGCATTTCCTCTTCCAAAACACGGCAGTTTTACCAAAGAATTCTGCTTTAGTTGCAGGTGGCATACAAGCAGCATTACTCCCACTGTGTACTCTTTGGGCTCTTACACGAATGAACTTTTTATGCAGGGATTCCCACGAGGAGCGAACTGCCTCCACCACGGCAGGTTGTAGCGAGGACTGTAAGCATATCCTCTACCAAATCACGCAGGTTTACCCGAAGAACTCTGCTTTAGTTGCAGGGGGAACACAAGCATCTTTTCTCCCACAGTGTACAAAATGCGCAGTTCCCCTAATGAACTTGTTCTATAAGAATGGTTTCCCGCGTGGAGCGAACTGCCTCAGCCATGGCAGGCACTACTGTGGTCTCTAAGGATTTCCTCTCTGAAAACACGGCACTTTTACCCGAAGAACTCTTCTTTAGTTGCAGGTGGAACACAAGCTGCATTTGTCCCACACTTTATACAAAGGGCCCTTCCCCGAATGAATGTTCAATATGCAGGTTGTCCCACGAGCAGCGAACTGCCTCAATGAAGGCAGGCTCTCGTAAGGTCTATAAGCATTTCCTCTCTCAAAACACGCTGTTTTACCCGAAGAACTCTGCTTTAGTTGCAGGTGGAACACAAGCAGCATTTCTCCCACTGTGTACTCTTTGGGCTCTTACACGAATGAACTTCTTTATGCAGGGATTCCCACGAGGAGCGAACTGCCTCCACCATGGCAGGCTGTAGCGAGGACTGTAAGCATATCCTCTCCCAAACCACGCAGTTTTAACGTTAGAACTCTGCTTTAGTTGCAGGGGGAACACAAGCATCTTTTCTCCCACAGTGTACACAATGGGCACTTCCCCTAATGAACTTGTTCTATAAGAATGGTTTCCCGCGTGGAGCGAACTGCCTCAGCCATCGCAGGCACTACTGTGGTCTCTAAGGATTTCCTCTCTGAAAACACGGCACTTTTACCCGAAGAACTCTGCTTTAGTTGCAGGTGGAACACAAGCTGCATTTGTCCCACACTTTATACAAAGGGCCCTTCCCCGAATGAATCTTCAATATGCAGGTTGTCCTACGAGCAGCGAACTGCCTCAATGAAGGCAGGCTCTCGTAAGGAGTGTAAGCATTTCCTCTCCCAAAACACGCAGTTTTACCCGAAGAACTCTGCTTTAGTTGCAGGTGGAACACAAGCAGCATTTCTCCCACTGTGTACTCTTTGGGCTCTTACACGAATGAACTTCTTTATGCAGGGATTCCCACGAGGAGCGAACTGCCTCCACCATGGCAGGCTGTAGCGAGGACTGTAAGCATATCCTCTCCCAAACCACGCAGTTTTAACGCTAGAACTCTGCTTTCCTTGCAGGCGTAACACAAGCAGCTTTTCTCCCACTGTGTACTCTTTGGGCTCTTCCACGAATGAACTTCTATATGCAGGGTTTCCGACGTGGAGCGAACTGCCTCAACCAAGGCAGGTTGTAGCGAGGACTGTAAGCATTTCCTCTTCCAAAACACGGCAGTTTTACCAAAGAATTCTGCTTTAGTTGCAGGTGGAACACAAGCAGCATTTCTCCCACTGTGTACTCTTGGGTTCTTCCACGAATGAACTTCTTTATGCAGGGATTCCCACGTGGAGCGAACTGCCTCAACCATGGCAGGCTGTAGCGAGGACTGTAAGCATATCCTCTCCCATCCAGGCAGTTTTACCCGAAGAACTCTGCTTTAGTTGCAGGTGGAACACAAGCAGCATTTCTCCCACTGTGTACTCTTTGGGCTCTTACACGAATGAACTTCTTTATGCAGGGATTCCCACGAGGAGCGAACTGCCTCCACCATGGCAGGCTGTAGCGAGGACTGTAAGCATATCCTCTCCCAAACCACGCAGTTTTAACGCTAGAACTCTGCTTTAGTTGCAGGTGGAACACAAGCAGCATTTCTCCCACTGTGTACACTTTGGTCTCTTCACGAATGAACTTGTATATGCAGGGTTTCCCATGTGGAGCCAACTGCCTCAAGCATGGCAGGCTGTAGCGAGGACTGTAAGCATATACTCTCCCAAGCTCGCAGTTTTAATGCTAGAAGTCTGCTTTACTTGCAGGCGTAACACAAGCAGCTTTTCTCCCACTGTGTACTCTTTGGGCTCTTCCACGAATGAACTTCTATATGCAGGGTTTCCGACGTGGAGCAAACTGCCTCAACCAAGGCAGGCTGTAGCGAGGACTGTAAGCATTTCCTCTTCCAAAACACGGCAGTTTTACCAAAGAATTCTGCTTTAGTTGCAGGTGGGACACAACCAGCATTTCTCCCACTGTGTACTCTTTGGGCTCTTCCACGAATGAACTTCTTTATGCAGGGACTCCCACGTGGAGCGAACTGCCTCAACCAAGGCAGGCTGTAGCGAATACTCTAAGCATTTCCTCTCCCAAAACACGCCGTTTTACCCGAAGAACTCTGCTTTAGTTGCAGGGGGAACACCATCAGCTTTCCTCCCACAGTGTACACAATGGGCACTTCCCCTAATGAACTTGTTCTAATAGAATGGTTTCCAGCGTGGACCGAACTGCCTCAACCATGGCAGGCTCTCCTGTGGTCTCTAAGGATTTCCTCTCTGAAAACACGGCACTTTTACCCGAAGAACTCTGCTTTAGTTGCAGGTGGAACACAAGCTGCATTTGTCCCACACTTTATACAAAGGGCCCTTCCCCGAATGAATCTTCAATATGCAGGTTGTCCTACGAGCAGCGAACTGCCTCAATGAAGGCAGGCTCTCGTAAGGACTGTAAGCATTTTCTCTCCCAAAACACGCAGTTATACCCCAAGAACTCTGCTTTAGTTGCAGGTGGAACACAAGCAGCATTTCTCCCACTGTGTACTCTTTGGGCTCTTCCACGAATGAACTTCTATATGCAGGGTTTCCGACGTGGAGCGAACTGCCTCAACCAAGGCAGGCTGTAGCGAGGACTGTAAGCATTTCCTCTTCCAAAACACGGCAGTTTTACCAAAGAATTCTGCTTTAGTTGCAGGTGGAACACAAGCAGCATTTCTCCCACTGTGTACTCTTTGGGCTCTTCCACGAATTAACTTCTTTATGCAGGGATTCCCACGTCGAGCGAACTGCCTCAACCAAGGCATGATGTAGCGAATACTGTAAGCATTTCCTCTCCCAAAACACGCAGTTTTACACGAGAAACTCTGCTTTAGTTGCAGGGGGAACACCATCAGCTTTCCTCCCACAGTGTACACAATGGGCACTTCCCCTAATGAACTTGTTCTAAAGGAATGGTTTCCAGCGTTACCGAACTGCCTCAACCATGGCAGGCTCTCCTGTGGTCTCTAAGGATTTCCTCTCTGAAAACACGGCACTTTTACCCGAAGAACTCTGCTTTAGTTGCAGGTGGAACACAAGCTGCATTTGTCCCACACTTTATACAAAGGGCCCTTCCCCGAAGGAGTCTACAGGGTGTATGCAGGGTGTCCCACGTGCAGTGAACTACCTCAACGAAGGGAGGCTCTCGTAAGGACTGTAAGCATTTCCTCTCCCAATACACGCAGTTTTACCCAAAGAATTCTGCTTTAGTTGCAGGTGGAACACAAGCAGCTTTTCTCCCACAGTGTACCTAATGAGCCTTTGCCCGAAAGAATATCTATACTCAAGGAGTCCCGCGTGGAGTGAAATGCCTAATGCAAGCAGGCTCTAGTGAGGCCTCTAAGCATTTCCTCTCCAAAAACATGGCAGTTTTACCCAAGAAACTCTGCGTTAGTTGCAGGTGGAACACAAGCAGCATTACTCCCAGTGTGTAATCTTTGGGCTCTTCCACGAATGAATTTCTTTATGCAGGGATTCCCACGTGGATCGAACTGCCTCAACCGTGGCAGGATGTAGCGAGGACTCTAAGAATATCCTATCCCAAAACACACAGGTTTAACGGTAGAACTCTGCTTTAGTTGCAGAGGTAAGACAAGCAGCTTTTCTCCCACTGTGTACTCTTTGGGCTCTTCCACGAATGAACTTCTATATGCAGGGTTTCTGACGTGGAGCGAACTGCCTCAACCAAGGCAGGCTGTAGCGAGGACTGTAAGCATTTCCTCTTCCAAAACACGACAGTTTTACCAAAGAATTCTGCTTTAGTTGCAGGTGGAACACAAGCAGCATTTCTCCCACTGTGTACTCTTGGGTTCTTCCAGGAATGAAATTCTTTATGCAGGGATTCCCACGTGGAGCGAACTGCCTCAACCATGGCAGGCTGTAGCGAACACTGTAAGCATATCCTCTCCCAAACCAGGCAGTTTTACCCGAAGAACTCTGCTTTATTTGCAGGTGGAACACAAGCAGCATTTCTCCCACTCTGTACTCTTTGGGCTCTTACACGAATGAACTTCTTTATGCAGGGATTCCCACGAGGAGCGAACTGCCTCCACCATGGCAGGCTGTAGCGAGGACTGTAAGCATATCCTCTCCCAAACCACGCAGTTTTAACGCTAGAACTCTGCTTTAGTTGCAGGTGGAACACAAGCAGCATTTCTCCCACTGTGTACTCTTTGGTCTCTTCACGAATGAACTTGTATATGCAGGGTTTCCCCCATGGAGCGAACTGCCTCAACCATGGCAGGCTGTAGCGAGGACTGTAAGCATATCCTCTCCCAAGCCTCGCAGTTTTAATGCTAGAAGTCTGCTTTACTTGCAGGCCTAACACAAGCAGCTTTTCTCCCACTGTGTACTCTTTGGGCTCTTCCACGAATGAACTTCTATATGCAGGGTTTCCGAAGTGGAGCGAACTGCCTCAACCAAGGCCAGCTGTAGCGAGGACTGTAAGCATTTCCTCTTCCAAAACACGGCAGTTTTACCAAAGAATTCTGCTTTAGTTGCAGGTGGAACACAAGCAGCATTTCTCCCACTGTGTACTCTTTGGTCTCTTCACGAATGAACTTGTATATGCAGGGTTTCCCACGTGGAGCGAACTGCCTCAACCATGGCAGGCTGTAGCGAGGACTGTAAGCATATCCTCTCCCAAACCACGCAGTTTTAACGCTAGAACTCTGCTTTACTTGCAGGCGTAACACAAGCAGCTTTTCTCCCACTGTGTACTCTTTGGGCTCTTCCACGAATGAACTTCTATATGCAGGGTTTCCGACGTGGAGCGAACTGCCTCAACCAAGGCAGGCTGTAGCGAGGACTGTAAGCATTTCCTCTTCCAAAACACGGCAGTTTTACCAAAGAATTCTGCTTTAGTTGCAGGTGGAACACAAGCAGCATTTCTCCCACTGTGTACTCTTGGGTTCTTCCACGAATGAACTTCTTTATGCAGGGATTCCCACGTGGAGCGAACTGCCTCAACCATGGCAGGCTGTAGCGAGGACTGTAAGCTTATCCTCTCCCAAATCAGGCAGTTTTACCCGAAGAACTCTGCTTTAGTTGCAGGGGGAACACCATCATCTTTCCTCCCACAGTGTACACAATGGGCACTTCCCCTAATGAACCTGTTCTATAAGAATGGTTTCCCGCTTGGAGCGAACTGCCTCAGCCATCGCAGGCACTACTGTGGTCTCTAAGGATTTCCTCTCTGAAAACACGGAACTTTTACCCGAAGAACTCTGCTTTAGTTGCAGGTGGAACACAAGCTGCATTTGTCCCCCACTTTATACAAAGGGCCCTTCCCCGAAGGAGTCTACAGGGTGTATGCAGGGTGTCCCACGTGCAGTGAACTGCCTCAACGAAGGGAGGCTCTCGTAAGGACTGTAAGCATTTCCTCTCCCAATACACGCAGTTTTACCCAAAAAATTCTGCTTTAGTTGCAGGTGGAACACAAGCAGCTTTTCTCCCACAGTGTACCCAATGAGCCTTTGCCCGAAAGAATATCTATACTTAAGGGGTCCCGCGTGGAGTGAAATGCCTAAAGCAAGCAGGCTCTAGTGAGGCCTCTAAGCATTTCCTCTCCAAAAACACGGCAGTTTTACCCAAGAAACTCTGCGTTAGTTGCAGGTGGAACACAAGCAGCATTACTCCCAGTGTGTAATCTTTGGGCTCTTCCACGAATGAATTTCTTTATGCAGGGATTCCCACGTGGATCGAACTGCCTCAACTGTGGCAGGCTGTAGCGAGGACTCTAAGAATATCCTATCCCAAAACACACAGGTTTAACGGTAGAACTCTGCTTTAGTTGCAGAGGTAAGACAAGCAGCTTTTCTCCCACTGTGTACTATTTGGGCTCTTCCACGAATGAACTTCTATATGCAGGGTTTCCGACGTGGAGCGAACTGCCTCAACCAAGGCAGGCTGTAGTGAGGACTGTAAGCATTTCCTCTTCCAAAACACGGCAGTTTTACCAAAGAATTCTGCTTTAGTTGCAGGTGGCATACAAGCAGCATTACTCCCACTGTGTACTCTTTGGGCTCTTACACGAATGAACTTTTTATGCAGGGATTCCCACGAGGAGCGAACTGCCTCCACCACGGCAGATTGTAGCGAGGACTGTAAGCATATCCTCTACCAAATCACGCAGGTTTACCCGAAGAACTCTGCTTTAGTTGCAGGTGGAACACAAGCTGCATTTGTCCCACACTTTATACAAAGGGCCCTTCCCCGAATGAATGTTCAATATGCAGGTTGTCCCACGAGCAGCGAACTGCCTCAATGAAGGCAGGCTCTCGTAAGGACTGTAAGCATTTCCTCTCCCAAAACACGCAGTTTTACCCGAAGAACTCTGCTTTAGTTGCAGGTGGAACACAAGCAGCATTTCTCCCACTGTGTACTCTTTGGGCTCTTACACGAATGAACTTCTTTATGCAGGGATTCCCACGAGGAGCGAACTGCCTCCACCATGGCAGACTGTAGCAAGGACTGTAAGCATATCCTCTCCCAAACCACGCAGTTTTAACGTTAGAACTCTGCTTTAGTTGCAGGGGGAACACAAGCATCTTTTCTCCCACAGTGTACACAATGGGCACTTCCCCTAATGAACTTGTTCTATAAGAATGGTTTCCCGCGTGGAGCGAACTGCCTCAGCCATCGCAGGCACTACTGTGGTCTCTAAGGATTTCCTCTCTGAAAACACGGCACTTTTACCCGAAGAACTCTGCTTTAGTTGCAGGTGGAACACAAGCTGCATTTGTCCCACACTTTATACAAAGGGCCCTTCCCCGAATGAATCTTCAATATGCAGGTTGTCCTACGAGCAGCGAACTGCCTCAATGAAGGCAGGCTCTGGTAAGGAAAGTAAGCATTTCCTCTCCCAAAACACGCAGTTTTACCCGAAGAACTCTGCTTTAGTTGCAGGTGGAACACAAGCAGCATTTCTCCCACTGTGTACTCTTTGGGCTCTTAAACGAATGAACTTCTTTATGCAGGGATTCCCACGAGGAGCGAACTGCCTCCACCATGGCAGGCTGTAGCGAGGACTGTAAGCATATCCTCTCCCAAACCACGCAGTTTTAATGCTAGAACTCTGCTTTACTTGCAGGCGTAACACAAGCAGCTTTTCTCCCACTGTGTACTCTTTGGGCTCTTCCACGAATGAACTTCTATATGCAGGGTTTCCGACGTGGAGCGAACTGCCTCAACCAAGGCAGGCTGTAGCGAGGACTGTAAGCATTTCCTCTTCCAAAACACGGCAGTTTTACCAAAGAATTCTGCTTTAGTTGCAGGTGGAACACAAGCAGCAATTCTCCCACTGGGTACTCTTGGGTTCTTCCACGAATGAACTTCTTTATGCAGGGATTCCAACGTGGAGCGAACTGCCTCAACCAAGGCAGGCTGTAGCGAGGACTGTAAGCATTTCCTCTCCCAAAACACTCAGTTTTACACGAAGAACTCTGCTTTAGTTGCAGGGGGAACACCATCAGCTTTCCTCCCACAGTGTACACAATGGGCACTTCCCCTAATGAACTTGTTCTAAAAGAATGGTTTCCAGCGTGGACCGAACTGCCTCAACCATGGCAGGCTCTCCTGTGGTCTCTAAGGATTTCCTCTCTGAAAACACGGCAGTTTTACCCGAAGAACTCAAGCTGCATTTGTCCCACACTTTATATAAAGGGCCCTTCCCCAAAGGAGTCTACAGGGTGTATGCAGGGTGTCCCACGTGCAGTGAACTGCCTCAACGAAGGGAGGCTCTCGTAAGGACTGTTTGCATTTCCTCTCCCAATACACGCAGTTTTACCCAAAGAATTCTGCTTTAGTTGCAGGTGGAACACAAGCAGCTTTTCTCCCACAGTGTACCCAATGAGCCTTTGCCCGAAAGAATATCTATACTCAAGGGGTCCCGCGTGGAGTGAAATGCCTAAAGCAAGCAGGCTCTAGTGAGGCCTCTAAGCATTTCCTCTCCAAAAACACGGCAGTTTTACCCAAGAAACTCTGCTTTAATTGCAGGCGTAACACAAGCAGCTTTTCTCCCACTGTGTACTCTTTGGGCTCTTCCACGAATGAACTTCTATATGCAGGGTTTCCGACGTGGAGCGAACTGCCTCAACCAAGGCAGGCTGTAGCGAGGACTGTAAGCATTTCCTCTTCCAAAACACGGCAGTTTTACCAAAGAATTCTGCTTTAGTTGCAGGTGGAACACAAGCAGCATTTCTTCCACTGTGTACTCTTGGGTTCTTCCACGAATGAACTTCTTTATGCAGGGATTCCCACGTGGAGCGAACTGCCTCAACCATGGCAGGCTGTAGCGAGGAATGTAAGCATATCCTCTCCCAAACCAGGCAGCTTTACCCGAAGAACTCTGCGTTAGTTGCAGGTGGAACACAAGCAGCATTTCTCCCACTGTGTACTCTTTGGGCTCTTACACGAATGAACTTCTTTATGCAGGGATTCCCACGATGAGCGAACTGCCTCCACCATGGCAGGCTGTAGCGAGGACTGTAAGCATATCCTCTACCAAACCACGCAGTTTTAATGCTAGAACTCTGCTTTAGTTGCAGGTGGAACACAAGCAGCATTTCTTCCACTGTGTACTCTTTGGTCTCTTCACGAATGAACTTGTATAGGCAGGGTTTCCCACGTGGAGCGAACTGCCTCAACCATGGGAGGCTGTAGCGAGGACTGTAAGCATATCCTCTCCCAAGCCTCGCAGTTTTAATGCTAGAAGTCTGCTTTACTTGCAGGCGTAACACAAGCAGCTTTTCTCCCACTGTGTACTCTTTGGGCTCTTCCACGAATGAACTTCTATATGCAGGGTTTCCGACGTGGAGCGAACTGCCTCAACCAAGGCAGGCTGTAGCGAGGACTGTAAGCATTTCCTCTTCCAAAACACGGCAGTTTTACCAAAGAATTCTGCTTTAGTTGCAGGTGGAACACAAGCAGCATTTCTCCCACTGTGTACTCTTTGGGCTCTTCCACGAATGAACTTCTTTATGCATGGATTCCCACGTGGAGCGAACTGCCTCAACCAAGGCAGGCTGTAGCGAAGACTGTAAGCATTTCCTCTCCCAAAACACGCAGTTTTACACGAAGAACTCTGCTTTAGTTGCAGGGGGAACACCATCAGCTTTCCTCCCACAGTGTACACAATGGGCACTTCCCCTAATGAACTTGTTCTAAAAGAATGGTTTCCAGCGTGGACCGAACTGCCTCAACCATGGCAGGCTCTCCTGTGGTCTCTAAGGATTTCCTCTCTGAAAACACGGCACTTTTACCCGAAGAACTCTGCTTTAGTTGCAGGTGGAACACAAGCTGCATTTGTCCCACACTTTATACAAAGGGCCCTTCCCCGAAGGAGTCTACAGGGTGTATGCAGGGTGTCCTACGTGCAGTGAACTGCCTCAACGAAGGGAGGCTCTCGTAAGGACTGTAAGCATTTCCTCTCCCAATACACGCAATTTTACCCAAAGAATTCTGCTTTAGTTGCAGGTGGAACACAAGCAGCTTTTCTCCCACAGTGTACCCAATGAGCCTTTGCCCGAAAGAATATCTATACTCAAGGGGTCCCGCGTGGAGTGAAATGCCTAAAGCAAGCAGGCTCTAGTGAGGCCTCTAAGCATTTCCTCTCCAAAAACACGGCAGTTTTACCCAAGAAACTCTGCGTTAGTTGCAGGTGGAACACAAGCAGCATTACTCCCAGTGTGTAATCTTTGGGCTCTTCCACGAATGAATTTCTTTATGCAGGGATTCCCACGTGGATCGAACTGCCTCAACCGTGGAAGCTGTAGCGAGGACTCTAAGAATATCCTATCCCAAAACACACAGGTTTAACGGTAGAACTCTGCTTTAGTTGCAGAGGTAAGACAAGCAGCTTTTCTCCCACTGTGTACTCTTTGGGCTATTCCACGAATGAACTTCTATATGCAGGGTTTCCGACGTGGAGCGAACTGCCTCAACCAAGGCAGGCTGTAGCGAGGACTGTAAGCATTTCCTCTTCCAAAACACGGCAGTTTTACCAAAGAATTCTGCTTTAGTTGCAGGTGGAACACAAGCAGCATTTCTCCCACTGTGTACTCTTGGGTTCTTCCACGAATGAACTTCTTTATGCAGGGATTCCCACGTGGAGCGAACTGCCTCAACCATGGCAGGCTGTAGCGAGGACTGTAAGCATATCCTCTCCCAAACCAGGCAGTTTTACCCGAAGAACTCTGCTTTAGTTGCAGGTGGAACACAAGCAGCATTTCTCCCACTGTGTACTCTTTGGGCTCTTACACGAATGAACTTCTTTATGCAGGGATTCTCACGAGGAGCGAACTGCCTCCACCATGGCAGGCTGTAGCGAGGACTGTAAGCATATCCTCTCCCAAGCCTCGCAGTTTTAATGCTAGAAGTGTGCTTTACTTGCAGGCGTAACACAAGCAGCTTTTCTCCCACTGTGTACTCTTTGGGCTCTTCCACGAATGAACTTCTATATGCAGGGTTTCCGACGTGGAGCGAACTGCCTCAACCAAGGCAGGCTGTAGCGAAGACTGTAAGCATTTCCTCTTCCAAAACACGGCAGTTTTACCAAAGAATTCTGCTTTAGTTGCAGGTGGAATACAAGAAGCATTTCTCCCACTGTGTACTCTTTGGGCTCTTCCACGAATGAACTTCTTTATGCAGGGATTCCCACGTGGAGCGAACTGCCTCAACCAAGGCAGGCTGTAGCGAATACTGTAAGCATTTCCTCTCCCAAAACATGCAGTTTTACACGAAGAACTCTGCTTTAGTTGCAGGGGGAACACCATCAGCTTTCCTACCACAGTGTTCACAATGGGCACTTCCCCTAATGAACTTGTTCTAAAAGAATGGTTTCCAGCGTGGACCGAACTGCCTCAACCATGCCAGGCTCTCCTGTGGTCTCTAAGGATTTCCTCTCTGAAAACACGGCACTTTTACCCGAAGAACTCTGCTTTAGTTGCAGGTGGAACACAAGCTGCATTTGTCCCAAACTTTATACAAAGGGCCCTTCCCCGAAGGAGTCTACAGGGTGTATGCAGGGTGTCCCACGTGCAGTGAACTGCCTCAACGAAGGGAGTCTCTCGTAAGGACTGTAAGCATTTCCTCTCCCAATACACGCAGTTTTACCCAAAGAATTCTGCTTTAGTTGCAGGTGGAACACAAGCAGCTTTTCTCCCACAGTGTACCCAATGAGCCTTTGCCCGAAAGAATATCTATACTCAAGGGGTCCCGGGTGGAGTAAAATGCCTAAAGCAAGCAGGCTCTAGTGAGGCCTCTAAGCATTTCCTCTCCGAAATCACGGCAGTTTTACTCAAGAAACTCTGCGTTAGTTGCAGGTGGAACACAAGCAGCATTACTCCCAGTGTGTAATCTTTGGGCTCTTCCACGAATGAATTTCTTTATGCAGGGATTCCCACGTGGATCGAACTGCCTCAACCGTGGCAGGCTGTAGCGAGGACTCTAAGAATATCCTATCCCAAAACACACAGGTTTAATGGTAGAACTCTGCTTTAGTTGCAGAGGTAAGACAAGCAGCTTTTCTCCCACTGTGTACTCTTTGGGCTCTTCCACGAATGAACTTCTATATGCAGGGTTTCCGACGTGGAGCGAACTGCCTCAACCAAGGCAGGCTGTAGCGAGGACTGTAAGCATTTCCTCTTCCAAAACACGGCAGTTTTACCAAAGAATTCTGCTTTAGTTGCAGGTGGAATACAAGCAGCATTTCTCCCAATGTGTACTCTTTGGGCTCTTACACGAATGAACTTCTTTATGCAGGGATTCCCACGATGAGCGAACTGCCTCCACCATGGCAGGCTGTAGCGAGGACTGTAAGCATATCCTCTCCCAAACCACGCAGTTTTAATGCTAGAACTCTGCTTTAGTTGCAGGTGGAACACAAGCAGCATTTCTTCCACTGTGTACTCTTTGGTCTCTTCACGAATGAACTTGTATAGGCAGGGTTTCCCACGTGGAGCGAACTGCCTCCACCATGGCAGGCTGTAGCGAGGACTGTAAGCATATCCTCTCCCAAGCCTCGCAGTTTTAATGCTAGAAGTCTGCTTTACTTGCAGGCGTAACACAAGCAGCTTTTCTCCCACTGTGTACTCTTTGGGCTCTTCCACGAATGAACTTCTATATGCAGGGTTTCCGACGTGGAGCGAACTGCCTCAACCAAGGCAGGCTGTAGCGAGGACTGTAAGCATTTACTCTTCCAAAACACGGCAGTTTTACCAAAGAATTCTGCTTTAGTTGCAGGTGGAACACAAGCAGCATTTCTCCCACTGTGTACTCTTTGGGCTCTTCCACGAATGAACTTCTTTATGCATGGATTCCCACGTGGAGCGAACTGCCTCAACCAAGGCAGGCTGTAGCGAAGACTGTAAGCATTTCCTCTCCCAAAACACGCAGTTTTACACGAAGAACTCTGCTTTAGTTGCAGGGGGAACACCATCAGCTTTCCTCCCACAGTGTACACAATGGGCACTTCCCGTAATGAACTTGTTCTAAAAGAATGGTTTCCAGCGTGGACCGAACTGCCTCAACCATGGCAGGCTCTCCTGTGGTCTCTAAGGATTTCCTCTCTGAAAACACGGCAGTTTTACCCAAGAAACTCTGCGTTAGTTGCAGGTGGAACACAAGCAGCATTACTCCCAGTGTGTAATCTTTGGGCTCTTCCACGAATGAATTTCTTTATGCAGGGATTCCCACGTGGATCGAACTGCCTCAACCGTGGAAGGCTGTAGCGAGGACTCTAAGAATATCCTATCCCAAAACACACAGGTTTAACGGTAGAACTCTGCTTTAGTTGCAGAGGTAAGACAAGCAGCTTTTCTCCCACTGTGTACTCTTTGGGCTCTTCCACGAATGAACTTCTATATGCAGGGTTTCCGACGTGGAGCGAACTGCCTCAACCAAGGCAGGCTGTAGCGAGGACTGTAAGCATTTCCTCTTCCAAAACACGGCAGTTTTACCAAAGAATTCTGCTTTAGTTGCAGGTGGAACACAAGCTGCATTTGTCCCACACTTTATACAAAGGGCCCTTCCCCGAATGAATCTTCAATATGCAGGTTGTCCTACGAGCAGCGAACTGCCTCAATGAAGGCAGGCTCTCGTAAGGACTGTAAGCATTTTCTCTCCCAAAACACGCAGTTATACCCCAAGAACTCTGCTTTAGTTGCAGGTGGAACACAAGCAGCATTTCTCCCACTGTGTACTCTTTGGGCTCTTCCACGAATGAACTTCTATATGCAGGGTTTCCGACGTGGAGCGAACTGCCTCAACCAAGGCAGGCTGTAGCGAGGACTGTAAGCATTTCCTCTTCCAAAACACGGCAGTTTTACCAAAGAATTCTGCTTTAGTTGCAGGTGGAACACAAGCAGCATTTCTCCCACTGTGTACTCTTGGGTTCTTCCACGAATGAACTACTTTATGCAGGGATTCCCACGTGGAGAGAACTGCCTCAACCAAGGCAGGCTGTAGCGAGGACTGTAAGCTTATCCTCTCCCAAACCAGGCAGTTTTACCCGAAGAACTCTGCTTTCTTTGCAGGGGGAACACCATCATCTTTCCTCCCACAGTGTACACAATGGGCACTTCCCCTAATGAACTTGTTCTAAAAGAATGGTTTCCAGCGTGGACCGAACTGCCTCAACCATGGCAGGCTCTCCTGTGGTTTCTAAGGATTTCCTCTCTGAAAACACGGAAATTTTACCCGAAGAACTCTGCTTTAGTTGCAGGTGGAACACAAGCTGCATTTGTCCCCCAGTTTATACAAAGGGCCCTTCCCCGAAGGAGTCTACAGGGTGTATGCAGGGTGTCCCACGTGCAGTGAACTGCCTCAACGAAGGGAGGCTCTCGTAAGGACTGTAAGCATTTCCTCTCCCAATACACGCAGTTTTACCCAAAAAATTCTGCTTTAGTTGCAGGTGGAACACAAGCAGCTTTTCTCCCACAGTGTACCCAATGAGCCTTTGCCCGAAAGAATATCTATACTCAAGGGGTCCCGCGTGGAGTGAAATGCCTAAAGCAAGCAGGCTCTAGTGAGGCCTCTAAGCATTTCCTCTCCAAAAACACGGCAGTTTTACCCAAGAAACTCTGCGTTAGTTGCAGGTAGAACACAAGCAGCATTACTCCCAGTGTATAATCTTTGGGCTCTTCCACGAATGAATTTCTTTATGCAGGGATTCCCACGTGGATCGAACTGCCTCAACTGTGGCAGGCTGTAGCGAGGACTCTAAGAATATCCTATCCCAAAACACACAGGTTTAACGGTAGAACTCTGCTTTAGTTGCATAGGTAAGACAAGCAGCTTTTCTCCCACTGTGTACTCTTTGGGCTCTTCCACGAATGAACTTCTATATGCAGGGTTTCCGACGTGGAGCGAACTGCCTCAACCAAGGCAGGCTGTAGCGAGGACTGTAAGCATTTCCTCTTCCAAAACACGGCAGTTTTACCAAAGAATTCTGCTTTAGTTGCAGGTGGCAAACAAGCAGCATTACTCCCACTGTGTACTCTTTGGGCTCTTACACGAATGAACTTTTTATGCAGGGATTCCCACGAGGAGCGAACTGCCTCCACCACGGCAGGTTGTAGCGAGGACTGTAAGCATATCCTCTACCAAATCACGCAGGTTTACCCGAAGAACTCTGCTTTAGTTGCAGGGGGAACACAAGCATCTTTTCTCCCACAGTGTACAAAATGCGCACTTCCCCTAATGAACTTGTTCTATAAGAATGGTTTCCCGCGTGGAGCGAACTGCCTCAGCCATGGCAGGCACTACTGTGGTCTCTAAGGATTTCCTCTCTGAAAACACGGCACTTTTACCCGAAGAACTCTGCTTTAGTTGCAGGTGGAACACAAGCTGCATTTGTCCCACACTTTATACAAAGGGCCCTTCCCCGAATGAATCTTCAATATGCAGGTTGTCCCACGAGCAGCGAACTGCCTCAATGAAGGCAGGCTCTCGTAAGGACTGTAAGCATTTCCTCTCCCAAAACCCGCAGTTTTACCCGAAGAACTCTGCTTTAGTTACAGGTGGAACACAAGCAGCATTTCTCCCACTGTGTACTCTTTGGGCTCTTACACGAATGAACTTCTTTATGCAGGGATTCCCACGAGGAGCGAACTGCCTCCACCATGGCAGGCTGTAGCGAGGACTGTAAGCATATCCTCTCCCAAACCACGCAGTTTTAACGCTAGAACTCTGCTTTACTTGCAGGCGTAACACAAGCAGCTTTTCTCCCACTGTGTACTCTTTGGGCTCTTCCACGAATGAACTTCTATATGCAGGGTTTCCGACGTGGAGCGAACTGCCTCAACCAAGGCAGGCTGTAGCGAGGACTGTAAGCATTTCCTCTTCCAAAACACGGCAGTTTTACCAAAGAATTCTGCTTTAGTTGCAGGTGGAACACAAGCAGCATTTCTCCCACTGTGTACTCTTGGGTTCTTCCACGAATGAACTACTTTATGCAGGGATTCCCACGTGGAGCGAACTGCCTCAACCAAGGCAGGCTGTAGCGAGGACTGTAAGCTTATCCTCTCCCAAACCAGGCAGTTTTACCCGAAGAACTCTGCTTTCGTTGCAGGGGGAACACCATCATCTTTCCTCCCACAGTGTACACAATGGGCACTTCCCCTAATGAACTTGTTCTAAAAGAATGGTTTCCAGCGTGGACCGAACTGCCTCAACCATGGCAGGCTCTCCTGTGGTTTCTAAGGATTTCCTCTCTGAAAACACGGAACTTTTACCCGAAGAACTCTGCTTTAGTTGCAGGTGGAACACAAGCTGCATTTGTCCCCCACTTTATACAAAGGGCCCTTCCCCGAAGGAGTCTACAGGGTGTATGCAGGGTGTCCCACGTGCAGTGAACTGCCTCAACGAAGGGAGGCTCTCGTAAGGACTGTAAGCATTTCCTCTCCCAATACACGCAGTTTTACCCAAAAAATTCTGCTTTAGTTGCAGGTGGAACACAAGCAGCTTTTCTCCCACAGTGTACCCAATGAGCCTTTGCCCGAAAGAATATCTATACTCAAGGGGTCCCGCGTGGAGTGAAATGCCTAAAGCAAGCAGGCTCTAGTGAGGCCTCTAAGCATTTCCTCTCCAAAAACACGGCAGTTTTACCCAAGAAACTCTGCGTTAGTTGCAGGTAGAACACAAGCAGCATTACTCCCAGTGTATAATCTTTGGGCTCTTCCACGAATGAATTTCTTTATGCAGGGATTCCCACGTGGATCGAACTGCCTCAACTGTGGCAGGCTGTAGCGAGGACTCTAAGAATATCCTATCCCAAAACACACAGGTTTAACGGTAGAACTCTGCTTTAGTTGCATAGGTAAGACAAGCAGCTTTTCTCCCACTGTGTACTCTTTGGGCTCTTCCACGAATGAACTTCTATATGCAGGGTTTCCGACGTGGAGCGAACTGCCTCAACCAAGGCAGGCTGTAGCGAGGACTGTAAGCATTTCCTCTTCCAAAACACGGCAGTTTTACCAAAGAATTCTGCTTTAGTTGCAGGTGGCATACAAGCAGCATTACTCCCACTGTGTACTCTTTGGGCTCTTACACGAATGAACTTTTTATGCAGGGATTCCCACGAGGAGCGAACTGCCTCCACCACGGCAGGTTGTAGCGAGGACTGTAAGCATATCCTCTACCAAATCACGCAGGTTTACCCGAAGAACTCTGCTTTAGTTGCAGGGGGAACACAAGCATCTTTTCTCCCACAGTGTACAAAATGCGCACTTCCCCTAATGAACTTGTTCTATAAGAATGGTTTCCCGCGTGGAGCGAACTGCCTCAGCCATGGCAGGCACTACTGTGGTCTCTAAGGATTTCCTCTCTGAAAACACGGCACTTTTACCCGAAGAACTCTGCTTTAGTTGCAGGTGGAACACAAGCTGCATTTGTCCCACACTTTATACAAAGGGCCCTTCCCCGAATGAATCTTCAATATGCAGGTTGTCCCACGAGCAGCGAACTGCCTCAATGAAGGCAGGCTCTCGTAAGGACTGTAAGCATTTCCTCTCCCAAAACCCGCAGTTTTACCCGAAGAACTCTGCTTTAGTTACAGGTGGAACACAAGCAGCATTTCTCCCACTGTGTACTCTTTGGGCTCTTACACGAATGAACTTCTTTATGCAGGGATTCCCACGAGGAGCGAACTGCCTCCACCATGGCAGGCTGTAGCGAGGACTGTAAGCATATCCTCTCCCAAACCACGCAGTTTTAACGCTAGAACTCTGCTTTACTTGCAGGCGTAACACAAGCAGCTTTTCTCCCACTGTGTACTCTTTGGGCTCTTCCACGAATGAACTTCTATATGCAGGGTTTCCGACGTGGAGCGAACTGCCTCAACCAAGGCAGGCTGTAGCGAGGACTGTAAGCATTTCCTCTTCCAAAACACGGCAGTTTTACCAAAGAATTCTGCTTTAGTTGCAGGTGGAACACAAGCAGCATTTCTCCCACTGTGTACTCTTGGGTTCTTCCACGAATGAACTACTTTATGCAGGGATTCCCACGTGGAGCGAACTGCCTCAACCAAGGCAGGCTGTAGCGAGGACTGTAAGCTTATCCTCTCCCAAACCAGGCAGTTTTACCCGAAGAACTCTGCTTTCGTTGCAGGGGGAACACCATCATCTTTCCTCCCACAGTGTACACAATGGGCACTTCCCCTAATGAACTTGTTCTAAAAGAATGGTTTCCAGCGTGGACCGAACTGCCTCAACCATGGCAGGCTCTCCTGTGGTTTCTAAGGATTTCCTCTCTGAAAACACGGAACTTTTACCCGAAGAACTCTGCTTTAGTTGCAGGTGGAACACAAGCTGCATTTGTCCCCCACTTTATACAAAGGGCCCTTCCCCGAAGGAGTCTACAGGGTGTATGCAGGGTGTCCCACGTGCAGTGAACTGCCTCAACGAAGGGAGGCTCTCGTAAGGACTGTAAGCATTTCCTCTCCCAATACACGCAGTTTTACCCAAAAAATTCTGCTTTAGTTGCAGGTGGAACACAGGCAGCTTTTCTCCCACAGTGTACCCAATGAGCCTTTGCCCGAAAGAATATCTATACTCAAGGGGTCCCGCGTGGAGTGAAATGCCTAAAGCAAGCAGGCTCTAGTGAGGCCTCTAAGCATTTCCTCTCCAAAAACACGGCAGTTTTACCCAAGAAACTCTGCGTTAGTTGCAGGTAGAAAACAAGCAGCATTACTCCCAGTGTATAATCTTTGGGCTCTTCCACGAATGAATTTCTTTATGCAGGGATTCCCACGTGGATCGAACTGCCTCAACTGTGGCAGGCTGTAGCGAGGACTCTAAGAATATCCTATCCCAAAACACACAGGTTTAACGGTAGAACTCTGCTTTAGTTGCAGAGGTAAGACAAGCAGCTTTTCTCCCACTGTGTACTCTTTGGGCTCTTCCACGAATGAACTTCTATATGCAGGGTTTCCGACGTGGAGCGAACTGCCTCAACCAAGGCAGGCTGTAGCGAGGACTGTAAGCATTTCCTCTTCCAAAACACGGCAGTTTTACCAAAGAATTCTGCTTTAGTTGCAGGTGGCATACAAGCAGCATTACTCCCACTGTGTACTCTTTGGGCTCTTACACGAATGAACTTTTTATGCAGGGATTCCCACGAGGAGCGAACTGCCTCCACCACGGCAGGTTGTAGCGAGGACTGTAAGCATATCCTCTACCAAATCACGCAGGTTTACCCGAAGAACTCTGCTTTAGTTGCAGGGGGAACACAAGCATCTTTTCTCCCACAGTGTACAAAATGCGCACTTCCCCTAATGAACTTGTTCTATAAGAATGGTTTCCCGCGTGGAGCGAACTGCCTCAGCCATGGCAGGCACTACTGTGGTCTCTAAGGATTTCCTCTCTGAAAACACGGCACTTTTACCCGAAGAACTCTGCTTTAGTTGCAGGTGGAACACAAGCTGCATTTGTCCCACACTTTATACAAAGGGCCCTTCCCCGAATGAATCTTCAATATGCAGGTTGTCCCACGAGCAGCGAACTGCCTCAATGAAGGCAGGCTCTCATAAGGACTGTAAGCATTTCCTCTCCCAAAACCCGCAGTTTTACCCGAAGAACTCTGCTTTAGTTGCAGGTGGAACACAAGCAGCATTTCTCCCACTGTGTACTCTTTGGGCTCTTACACGAATGAACTTCTTTATGCAGGGATTCCCACGAGGAGCGAACTGCCTCAACCATGGCAGGCTGTAGCGAGGACTGTAAGCATATCCTCTCCCAAACCACGCAGTTTTAACGCTAGAACTCTGCTTTACTTGCAGGCGTAACACAAGCAGCTTTTCTCCCACTGTGTACTCTTTGGGCTCTTCCACGAATGAACTTCTATATGCAGGGTTTCCGACGTGGAGCGAACTGCCTCAACCAAGGCAGGCTGTAGCGAGGACTGTAAGCATTTCCTCTTCCAAAACACGGCAGTTTTACCAAAGAATTCTGCTTTAGTTGCAGGTGGAACACAAGCAGCATTTCTCCCACTGTGTACTCTTGGGTTCTTCCACGAATGAATTTCTTTATGCAGGGATTCCCACGTGGAGCGAACTGCCTCAACCAAGGCAGGCTGTAGCGAGGACTGTAAGCTTATCCTCTCCCAAACCAGGCAGTTTTACACGAAGAACTCTTTTCGTTGCAGGGGGAACACCATCATCTTTCCTCCCACAGTGTACACAATGGGCACTTCCCCTAATGAACTTGTTCTAAAAGAATGGTTTGCAGCGTGGACCGAACTGCCTCAACCATGGCAGGCTCTCCTGTGGTTTCTAAGGATTTCCTCTATGAAAACACGGAACTTTTACCCGAAGAACTCTGCTTTAGTTGCAGGTGGAACACAAGCTGCATTTGTCCCCCACTTTATACAAAGGGCCCTTCCCCGAAGGAGTCTACAGGGTGTATGCAGGGTGTCCCACGTGCAGTGAACTGCCTCAACGAAGGGAGGCTCTCGTAAGGACTGTAAGCATTTCCTCTCCCAATACCCGCAGTTTTACCCAAAGAATTCTGCTTTAGTTGCAGGTGGAACACAAGCAGCTTTTCTCCCACAGTGTACCCAATGAGCCTTTGCCCGAAAGAATATCTATACTCAAGGGGTCCCGCGTGGAGTGAAATGCCTAAAGCAAGCAGGCTCTAGTGAGGCCTCTAAGCATTTCCTCTCCAAAAACACGGCAGTTTTACCCAAGAAACTCTGCGTTAGTTGCAGGTGGAACACAAGCAGCATTACTCCCAGTGTATAATCTATGGGCTCTTCCACGAATGAATTTCTTTATGCAGGGATTCCCACGTGGATCGAACTGCCTCAACTGTGGCAGGCTGTAGCGAGGACTCTAAGAATATCCTATCCCAAAACACACAGGTTTAACGGTAGAACTCTGCTTTAGTTGCAGAGGTAAGACAAGCAGCTTTTCTCCCACTGTGTACTCTTTGGGCTCTTCCACGAATGAACTTCTATATGCAGAGTTTCCGACGTGGAGCGAACTGCCTCAACCAAGGCAGGCTGTAGCGAGGACTGTAAGCATTTCCTCTTCCAAAACACGGCAGTTTTACCAAAGAATTCTGCTTTAGTTGCAGGTGGCATACAAGCAGCATTACTCCCACTGTGTACTCTTTGGGCTCTTACACGAATGAACTTTTTATGCAGGGATTCCCACGAGGAGCGAACTGCCTCCACCACGGCAGGTTGTAGCGAGGACTGTAAGCATATCCTCTACCAAATCACGCAGGTTTACCCGAAGAACTCTGCTTTAGTTGCAGGGGGAACACAAGCATCTTTTCTCCCACAGTGTACAAAATGCGCACTTCCCCTAATGAACTTGTTCTATAAGAATGGTTTCCCGCGTGGAGCGAACTGCCTCAGCCATGGCAGGCACTACTGTGGTCTCTAAGGATTTCCTCTCTGAAAACACGGCACTTTTACCCGAAGAACTCTGCTTTAGTTGCAGGTGGAACACAAGCTGCATTTGTCCCACACTTTATACAAAGGGCCCTTCCCCGAATGAATCTTCATTATGCAGGTTGTCCTACGAGCAGCGAACTGCCTCAATGAAGGCAGGCTCTCGTAAGGACTGTAAGCATTTTCTCTCCCAAAACACGCAGTTATACCCCAAGAACTCTGCTTTAGTTGCAGGTGGAACACAAGCAGCATTTCTCCCACTGTGTACTCTTTGGGCTCTTACACGAATGAACTTCTTTATGCAGGGATTCCCACGAGGAGCGAACTGCCTCCACCATGGCAGGCTGTAGCGAGGACTGTAAGGATATCCTCTCCCAAACCACGCAGTTTTAACGCTAGAATTCTGCTTTACTTGCAGGCGGAACACAAGCAGCTTTTCTCCCACTGTGTACTCTTTGGGCTCTTCCACGAATGAACTTCTATATGCAGGGTTTCCGACGTGGAGCGAACTGCCTCAACCAAGGCAGGCTGTAGCGAGGCCTGTAAGCATTTCCTCTTCCAAAACAGGGCAGTTTTACCAAAGAATTCTGCTTTAGTTGCAGGTGGAACACAAGCAGCATTTCTCCCACTGTGTACTCTTTGGGCTCTTACACGAATGAACTTCTTTATGCAGGGATTCCCACGAGGAGCGAACTGCCTCCACCATGGCAGGCTGTAGCGAGGACTGTAAGCATATCCTCTCCCAAACCACGCAGTTTTAACGCTAGAACTCTGCTTTAGTTGCAGGTGGAACACAAGCAGCATTTCTCCCACTGTGTACTCTTTGGTCTCTTCACGAATGAACTTGTATATGCAGGGTTTCCCACGTGGAGCGAACTGCCTCAACCATGGCAGGCTGTAGCGAGGACTGTAAGCATATCCTCTCCCAAGCCTCGCAGTTTTAATGCTAGAAGTCTGCTTTACTTGCAGAGGTAAGACAAGCAGCTTTTCTCCCACTGTGTACTCTTTGGGCTCTTCCACGAATGAACTTCTATATGCAGGGTTTCCAACGTGGAGCGAACTGCCTCAACCAAGGCAGGCTGTAGCGAGGACTGTAAGCATTTCCTCTTCCAAAACACGGCAGTTTTACCAAAGAATTCTGCTTTAGTTGCAGGTGGAAGACAAGCAGCATTTCTCCCACTGTGTACTCTTTGGGCTCTTCCACGAATGAACTTCTTTATGCAGGGATTCCCACGTGGAGCGAACTGCCTCAACCAAGGCAGGATGTAGCGAATACTGTAAGCATTTCCTCTCCCAAAACACGCAGCTTTACACGAAGAACTCTGCTTTAGTTGCAGGGGGAAGACCATCAGCTTTCCTCCCACAGTGTACACAATGGGCACTTCCCCTAATGAACTTGTTCTAAAAGAATGGTTTCCAGCGTGGACCGAACTGCCTCAACCATGGCAGGCTCTCCTGTGGTCTCTAAGGATTTCCTCTCTGAAAACACGGCACTTTTACCCGAAGAACTCTGCTTTAGTTGCAGGTGGAACACAAGCTGCATTTGTCCCACACTTTATACAAAGGGCCCTTCCCCGAAGGAGTCTACAGGGTGTATGCAGGGTGTCCCACGTGCAGTGAACTGCCTCAACCAAGGGAGGCTCTCGTAAGGACTGTAAGCATTTCCTCTCCCAATACACGCAGTTTTACCCAAAGAATTCTGCTTTAGTTGCAGGTGGAACACAAGCAGCTTTTCTCCCACAGTGTACCCAATGAGCCTTTGCCCGAAAGAATATCTATACTCAAGGGGTCCCGCGTGGAGTGAAATGCCTAAAGCAAGCAGGCTCTAGTGAGGCCTCTAAGCATTTCCTCTCCAAAAACACGGCAGTTTTACCCAAGAAACTCTGCGTTAGTTGCAGGTGGAACACAAGCAGCATTACTCCCAGTGTGTAATCTTTGGGCTCTTCCACGAATGAATTTCTTTATACAGGGATTCCCACGTGGATCGAACTGCCTCAACCGTGGCAGTCTGTAGCGAGGACTCTAAGAATATCCTATCCCAAAACACATAGGTTTAACGGTAGAACTCTGCTTTAGTTGCAGATGTAAGACAAGCAGCTTTTCTCCCACTGTGTACTCTTTGGGCTCTTCCACGAATGAACTTCTATATGCAGGGTCTCTGACGTGGAGCGAACTGCCTCAACCAAGGCAGGCTGTAGCGAGGACTGTAAGCATTTCCTCTTCCAAAACACGGCAGTTTTACCAAAGAATTCTGCTTTAGTTGCAGGTGGAACACAAGCAGCATTTCTCCCACTGTGTACTCTTGGGTTCTTCCACGAATGAACTTCTTTATGCAGGGATTCCCACGTGGAGCAAACTGCCTCAACCATGGCAGGCTGTAGCGAACACTGTAAGCATATCCTCTCCCAAACCAGGCAGTTTTACCCGAAGAACTCTGCTTTATTTGCAGGTGGAACACAAGCAGCATTTCTCCCACTGTGTACTCTTTGGGCTCTTACACGAATGAACTTCTTTATGCAGGGATTCCCACGAGGAGCGAACTGCCTCCACCATGGCAGGCTGTAGCGAGGACTGTAAGCATATCCTCTCCCAAACCACGCAGTTTTAACGCTAGAACTCTGCTTTAGTTGCAGGTGGAACACAAGCAGCATTTCTCCCACTGTGTACTCTTTGGTCTCTTCACGAATGAACTTGTATATGCAGGGTTTCCCACGTGGAGCGAACTGCCTCAACCATGGCAGGCTGTAGCGAGGACTGTAAGCATATCCTCTCCCAAGCCTCGCAGTTTTAATGCTAGAAGTCTGCTTTACTTGCAGGCGTAACACAAGCAGCTTTTCTCCCACTGTGTACTCTTTGGGCTCTTCCACGAATGAACTTCTATATGCAGGGTTTCCGACGTGGAGCGAACTGCCTCAACCAAGGCAGGCTGTAGCGAGGACTGTAAGCATTTCCTCTTCCAAAACACGGCAGTTTTACCAAAGAATTCTGCTTTAGTTGCAGGTGGAACACAAGCAGCATTTCTCCCACTGTGTACTCTTTGGGCTCTTCCACGAATGAACTTCTTTATGCAGGGATTCCCACGTGGAGCGAACTGCCTCAACCAAGGCAGGCTGTAGCGAAGACTGTAAGCATTTCTTCTCCCAAAACACGCAGTTTTACACGAAGAACTCTGCTTTAGTTGCAGGGGGAACACCATCTGCTTTCCTCCCACAGTGTACACAATGGGCACTTCCCCTAATGAACTTGTTCTAAAAGAATGGTTTCCAACGTGGACCGAAATGCCTCAACCATGGCAGGCTCTCCTGTTGTCTCTAAGGATTTCCTCTCTGAAAACACGGCACTTTTACCCGAAGAACTCTGCTTTAGTTGCAGGTGGAACACAAGCTGCATTTGTCCCACACTTTATACAAAGGGCCCTTCCCCGAAGGAGTCTACAGGGTGTATGCAGGGTGTCCCACGTGCAGTGAACTGCCTCAACCAAGGGAGGCTCTCGTAAGGACTGTAAGCATTTCCTCTCCCAATACACGCAGGTTTACCCAAAAAATTCTGCTTTAGTTGCAGGTGGAACACAAGCAGCTTTTCTCCCACAGTGTACCCAATGAGCCTTTGCCCGAAAGAATATCTATACTCAAGGGGTCCCGCGTGGAGTGAAATGCCTAAAGCAAGCAGGCTCTAGTGAGGCCTCTAAGCATTTCCTCTCCAAAAACACAGCAGTTTTACCCAAGAAACTCTGCGTTAGTTGCAGGTGGAACACAAGCAGCATTACACCCAGTGTGTAATCTTTGGGCTCTTCCACGAATGAATTTCTTTATGCAGGGATTCCCACGTGGATCGATCTGCCTCAACCGTGGCAGGCTGTAGCGAGGACTCTAAGAATATCCTATCCCAAAACACACAGGTTTAACGGTAGAACTCTGCTTTAGTTGCAGAGGTAAGACAAGCAGCTTTTCTCCCACTGTGTACTCTTTGGGCTCTTCCACGAATGAACTTCTATATGCAGGGTTTCCGACGTGGAGCGAACTGCCTCAACCAAGGCAGGCTGTAGCGAGGACTGTAAGCATTTCCTCTTCCAAAACACGGCAGTTTTACCAAAGAATTCTGCTTTAGTTGCAGGTGGCATACAAGCAGCATTACTCCCACTGTGTACTCTTTGGGCTCTTACACGAATGAACTTTTTATGCAGGGATTCCCACGAGGAGCGAACTTCCTCCACCACGGCAGGTTGTAGCGAGGACTGTAAGCATATCCTCTACCAAATCACGCAGGTTTACCCGAAGAACTCTGCTTTAGTTGCAGAGGGAACACAAGCATCTTTTCTCCCACAGTGTACAAAATGCGCACTTCCCCTAATGAACTTGTTCTATAAGAATGGTTTCCCGCGTGGAGCGAACTGCCTCAGCCATGGCAGGCACTACTGTGGTCTCTAAGGATTTCCTCTCTGAAAACACGGCACTTTTACCCGAAGAACTCTGCTTTAGTTGCAGGTGGAACACAAGCTGCATTTGTCCCACACTTTATACAAAGGGCCCTTCCCCGAATGAATGTTCAATATTCAGGTTGTCCCACGAGCAGCGAACTGCCTCAATGAAGGCAGGCTCTCGTAAGGACTGTAAGCATTTCCTCTCCCAAAACACGCAGTTTTACCCGAAGAACTCTGCTTTAGTTGCAGGTGGAACACAAGCAGCATTTCTCCCACTGTGTACTCTTTGGGCTCTTACACGAATGAACTTCTTTATGCAGGGATTCCCACGAGGAGCGAACTGCCTCCACCATGGCAGGCTGTAGCGAGGACTGTAAGCATATCCTCTCCCAAACCACGCAGTGTTAACGTTAGAACTCTGCTTTAGTTGCAGGGGGAACACAAGCATCTTTTCTCCCACAGTGTACACAATGGGCACTTCCCCTAATGAACTTGTTCTATAAGAATGGTTTCCCGCGTGGAGCGAACTGCCTCAGCCAAAGCAGGCACTACTGTGGTCTCCAAGGATTTCCTCTCTGAAAACACGGCACTTTTACCTGAAGAACTCTGCTTTAGTTGCAGGTGGAACACAAGCTGCATTTGTCCCACACTTTATACAAAGGGCCCTTCCCCGAATGAATCTTCAATATGCAGGTTGTCCTACGAGCAGCGAACTGCCTCAATGAAGGCAGGCTCTCGTAAGGACTGTAAGCATTTCCTCTCCCAAAACACGCAGTTTTACCCGAAGAACTCTGCTTTAGTTGCAGGTGGAACACAAGCAGCATTTCTCCCACTGTGTACTCTTTGGGCTCTTACACGAATGAACTTCTTTATGCAGCGATTCCCACGAGGAGCGAACTGCCTCCACCATGGCAGGCTGTAGCGAGGACTGTAAGCATATTCTCTCCCAAACCACGCAGTTTTAACGCTAGAACTCTGCTTTACTTGCAGGCGTAACACAAGCAGCTTTTCTCCCACTGTGTACTCTTTGGGCTCTTCCACGAATGAACTTCTATATGCAGGGTTTCCGACGTGGAGCGAACTGCCTCAACCAAGGCAGGTTGTAGCGAGGACTGTAAGCATTTCCTCTTCCAAAACACGGCAGTTTTACCAAAGAATTCTGCTTTAGTTGCAGGTGGAACACAAGCAGCATTTCTCCCACTGTGTACTCTTGGGTTCTTCCACGAATGAACTTCTTTATGCAGGGATTCCCACGTGGAGCGAACTGCCTCAACCATGGCAGGCTGTAGCGAGGACTGTAAGCATTTCCTCTCCCAAACCAGGCAGTTTTACCCGAAGAACTCTGCTTTAGTTGCAGGTGGAACACAAGCAGCATTTCTCCCACTGTGTACTCTTTGGGCTCTTACACGAATGAACTTCTTTATGCAGGGATTCCCACGAGGAGCGAACTGCCTCCACCATGGCAGGCTCTAGCGAGGACTGTAAGCATATCCTCTCCCAAACCACGCAGTTTTAACGCTGGAACTCTGCTTTAGTTGCAGGTGGAACACAAGCAGCTTTTCTCCCACTGTGTACTCTTTGGGCTCTTCCACGAATGAACTTCTATATGCAGGGTTTCCGACGTGGAGCGAACTGCCACAACCAAGGCAGGCTGTAGCGAGGACTGTAAGCATTTCCTCTTCCAAAACACGGCAGTTTTACCAAAGAATTCTGCTTTAGTTGCAGGTGGAACACAAGCAGCTTTTCTCCCACAGTGTACCCAATGAGCCTTTGCCCGAAAGAATATCTATACTCAAGGGGTCCCGCGTGGAGTGAAATGCCTAAAGCAAGCAGGCTCTAGTGAGGCCTCTAAGCATTTCCTCTCCAAAAACACGGCAGTTTTACCCAAGAAACTCTGCGTTAGTTGCAGGTTGAACACAAGCAGCATTACTCCCAGTGGTAATCTTTGGGCTCTACCACGAATGAATTTCTTTATGCAGGGATTCCCACGTGGATCGAACTGCCTCAACCGTGGCAGGCTGTAGCGAGGACTCTAAGAATATCCTATCCCAAAACACACAGGTTTAACGGTAGAACTCAGCTTTAGTTGCAGAGGTAACACAAGCAGCTTTTCTCCCACTGTGTACTCTTTGGGCTCTTCCACGAATGAACTTCTATATGCAGGGTTTCCGACGTGGAGCGAACTGGCTCAACCAAGGCAGGCTGTAGCGAGGACTGTAAGCATTTCCTCTTCCAAAACACGGCAGTTTTACCAAAGAATTCTGCTTTAGTTGCAGGTGGCATACAAGCAGCATTTCTCCCACTGTGTACTCTTGGGTTCTTCCACGAATGAACTTCTTTATGCAGGGATTCCCACGAGGAGCGAACTGCCTCCACCATGGCAGGCTGTAGCGAGGACTGTAAGCATATCCTCTCCCAAACCACGCAGTTTTAACGCTAGAACTCTGCTTTAGTTGCAGGTGGAACACAAGCAGCATTTCTCCCACTGTGTACTCTTTGGTCTCTTCACGAATGAACTTGTATATGCAGGGTTTCCCACGTGGAGCGAACTGCCTCAACCATGGCAGGCTGTAGCGAGGACTGTAAGCATATCCTCTCCCAAGCCTCGCAGTTTTAATGCTAGAAGTCTGCTTTACTTGCAGGCGTAACACAAGCAGCTTTTCTCCCACTGTGTACTCTTTGGGCTCTTCCACGAATGAACTTCTATATGCAGGGTTTCCGACGTGGAGCGAACTGCCTCAACCAAGGCAGGCTGTAGCGAGGACTGTAAGCATTTCCTCTTCCAAAACACGGCAGTTTTACCAAAGAATTCTGCTTTATTGCAGGTGGAACACAAGCAGCATTTCTCCCACTGTGTACTCTTTGGGCTCTTCCACGAATGAACTTCTTTATGCAGGGATTCCCACGTGGAGCGAACTGCCTCAACCAAGGCAGGCTGTAGCGAAGACTGTAAGCATTTCTTCTCCCAAAACACGCAGTTTTACACGAAGAACTCTGCTTTAGTTGCAGGGGGAACACCATCTGCTTTCCTCCCACAGTGTACACAATGGGCACTTCCCCTAATGAACTTGTTCTAAAAGAATGGTTTCCAACGTGGACCGAAATGCCTCAACCATGGCAGGCTCTCCTGTTGTCTCTAAGGATTTCCTCTCTGAAAACACGGCACTTTTACCCGAAGAACTCTGCTTTAGTTGCAGGTGGAACACAAGCTGCATTTGTCCCACACTTTATACAAAGGGCCCTTCCCCGAAGGAGTCTACAGGGTGTATGCAGGGTGTCCCACGTGCAGTGAACTGCCTCAACCAAGGGAGGCTCTCGTAAGGACTGTAAGCATTTCCTCTCCCAATACACGCAGGTTTACCCAAAAAATTCTGCTTTAGTTGCAGGTGGAACACAAGCAGCTTTTCTCCCACAGTGTACCCAATGAGCCTTTGCCCGAAAGAATATCTATACTCAAGGGGTCCCGCGTGGAGTGAAATGCCTAAAGCAAGCAGGCTCTAGTGAGGCCTCTAAGCATTTCCTCTCCAAAAACACGGCAGTTTTACCCAAGAAACTCTGCGTTAGTTGCAGGTGGAACACAAGCAGCATTACTCCCAGTGTGTAATCTTTGGGCTCTTCCACGAATGAATTTCTTTATGCAGGGATTCCCACGTGGATCGATCTGCCTCAACCGTGGCAGGCTGTAGCGAGGACTCTAAGAATATCCTATCCCAAAACACACAGGTTTAACGGTAGAACTCTGCTTTAGTTGCAGAGGTAAGACAAGCAGCTTTTCTCCCACTGTGTACTCTTTGGGCTCTTCCACGAATGAACTTCTATATGCAGGGTTTCCGACGTGGAGCGAACTGCCTCAACCAAGGCAGGCTGTAGCGAGGACTGTAAGCATTTCCTCTTCCAAAACACGGCAGTTTTACCAAAGAATTCTGCTTTAGTTGCAGGTGGCATACAAGCAGCATTACTCCCACTGTGTACTCTTTGGGCTCTTACACGAATGAACTTTTTATGCAGGGATTCCCACGAGGAGCGAACTTCCTCCACCACGGCAGGTTGTAGCGAGGACTGTAAGCATATCCTCTACCAAATCACGCAGGTTTACCCGAAGAACTCTGCTTTAGTTGCAGAGGGAACACAAGCATCTTTTCTCCCACAGTGTACAAAATGCGCACTTCCCCTAATGAACTTGTTCTATAAGAATGGTTTCCCGCGTGGAGCGAACTGCCTCAGCCATGGCAGGCACTACTGTGGTCTCTAAGGATTTCCTCTCTGAAAACACGGCACTTTTACCCGAAGAACTCTGCTTTAGTTGCAGGTGGAACACAAGCTGCATTTGTCCCACACTTTATACAAAGGGCCCTTCCCCGAATGAATGTTCAATATTCAGGTTGTCCCACGAGCAGCGAACTGCCTCAATGAAGGCAGGCTCTCGTAAGGACTGTAAGCATTTCCTCTCCCAAAACACGCAGTTTTACCCGAAGAACTCTGCTTTAGTTGCAGGTGGAACACAAGCAGCATTTCTCCCACTGTGTACTCTTTGGGCTCTTACACGAATGAACTTCTTTATGCAGGGATTCCCACGAGGAGCGAACTGCCTCCACCATGGCAGGCTGTAGCGAGGACTGTAAGCATATCCTCTCCCAAACCACGCAGTGTTAACGTTAGAACTCTGCTTTAGTTGCAGGGGGAACACAAGCATCTTTTCTCCCACAGTGTACACAATGGGCACTTCCCCTAATGAACTTGTTCTATAAGAATGGTTTCCCGCGTGGAGCGAACTGCCTCAGCCATCGCGGGCACTACTGTGGTCTCCAAGGATTTCCTCTCTGAAAACACGGCACTTTTACCTGAAGAACTCTGCTTTAGTTGCAGGTGGAACACAAGCTGCATTTGTCCCACACTTTATACAAATGGCCCTTCCCCGAATGAATCTTCAATATGCAGGTTGTCCTACGAGCAGCGAACTGCCTCAATGAAGGCAGGCTCTCGTAAGGACTGTAAGCATTTCCTCTCCCAAAACACGCAGTTTTACCCGAAGAACTCTGCTTTAGTTGCAGGTGGAACACAAGCAGCATTTCTCCCACTGTGTACTCTTTGGGCTCTTACACGAATGAACTTCTTTATGCAGCGATTCCCACGAGGAGCGAACTGCCTCCACCATGGCAGGCTGTAGCGAGGACTGTAAGCATATTCTCTCCCAAACCACGCAGTTTTAACGCTAGAACTCTGCTTTACTTGCAGGCGTAACACAAGCAGCTTTTCTCCCACTGTGTACTCTTTGGGCTCTTCCACGAATGAACTTCTATATGCAGGGTTTCCGACGTGGAGCGAACTGCCTCAACCAAGGCAGGTTGTAGCGAGGACTGTAAGCATTTCCTCTTCCAAAACACGGCAGTTTTACCAAAGAATTCTGCTTTAGTTGCAGGTGGAACACAAGCAGCATTTCTCCCACTGTGTACTCTTGGGTTCTTCCACGAATGAACTTCTTTATGCAGGGATTCCCACGTGGAGCGAACTGCCTCAACCATGGCAGGCTGTAGCGAGGACTGTAAGCATTTCCTCTCCCAAACCAGGCAGTTTTACCCGAAGAACTCTGCTTTAGTTGCAGGTGGAACACAAGCAGCATTTCTCCCACTGTGTACTCTTTGGGCTCTTACACGAATGAACTTCTTTATGCAGGGATTCCCACGAGGAGCGAACTGCCTCCACCATGGCAGGCTCTAGCGAGGACTGTAAGCATATCCTCTCCCAAACCACGCAGTTTTAACGCTGGAACTCTGCTTTAGTTGCAGGTGGAACACAAGCAGCTTTTCTCCCACTGTGTACTCTTTGGGCTCTTCCACGAATGAACTTCTATATGCAGGGTTTCCGACGTGGAGCGAACTGCCACAACCAAGGCAGGCTGTAGCGAGGACTGTAAGCATTTCCTCTTCCAAAACACGGCAGTTTTACCAAAGAATTCTGCTTTAGTTGCAGGTGGAACACAAGCAGCTTTTCTCCCACAGTGTACCCAATGAGCCTTTGCCCGAAAGAATATCTATACTCAAGGGGTCCCGCGTGGAGTGAAATGCCTAAAGCAAGCAGGCTCTAGTGAGGCCTCTAAGCATTTCCTCTCCAAAAACACGGCAGTTTTACCCAAGAAACTCTGCGTTAGTTGCAGGTTGAACACAAGCAGCATTACTCCCAGTGGTAATCTTTGGGCTCTACCACGAATGAATTTCTTTATGCAGGGATTCCCACGTGGATCGAACTGCCTCAACCGTGGCAGGCTGTAGCGAGGACTCTAAGAATATCCTATCCCAAAACACACAGGTTTAACGGTAGAACTCAGCTTTAGTTGCAGAGGTAACACAAGCAGCTTTTCTCCCACTGTGTACTCTTTGGGCTCTTCCACGAATGAACTTCTATATGCAGGGTTTCCGACGTGGAGCGAACTGGCTCAACCAAGGCAGGCTGTAGCGAGGACTGTAAGCATTTCCTCTTCCAAAACACGGCAGTTTTACCAAAGAATTCTGCTTTAGTTGCAGGTGGCATACAAGCAGCATTTCTCCCACTGTGTACTCTTGGGTTCTTCCACGAATGAACTTCTTTATGCAGGGATTCCCACGAGGAGCGAACTGCCTCCACCATGGCAGGCTGTAGCGAGGACTGTAAGCATATCCTCTCCCAAACCACGCAGTTTTAACGCTAGAACTCTGCTTTAGTTGCAGGTGGAACACAAGCAGCATTTCTCCCACTGTGTACTCTTTGGTCTCTTCACGAATGAACTTGTATATGCAGGGTTTCCCACGTGGAGCGAACTGCCTCAACCATGGCAGGCTGTAGCGAGGACTGTAAGCATATCCTCTCCCAAGCCTCGCAGTTTTAATGCTAGAAGTCTGCTTTACTTGCAGGCGTAACACAAGCAGCTTTTCTCCCACTGTGTACTCTTTGGGCTCTTCCACGAATGAACTTCTATATGCAGGGTTTCCGACGTGGAGCGAACTGCCTCAACCAAGGCAGGCTGTAGCGAGGACTGTAAGCATTTCCTCTTCCAAAACACGGCAGTTTTACCAAAGAATTCTGCTTTAGTTGCAGGTGGAAGACAAGCAGCATTTCTCCCACTGTGTACTCTTTGGGCTCTTCCACGAATGAACTTCTTTATGCAGGGATTCCCACGTGGAGCGAACTGCCTCAACCAAGGCAGGATGTAGCGAACACTGTAAGCATTTCCTCTCCCAAAACACGCAGCTTTACACGAAGAACTCTGCTTTAGTTGCAGGGGGAACACCATCAGCTTTCCTCCCACAGTGTACACAATGGGCACTTCCCCTAATGAACTTGTTCTAAAAGAATGGTTTCCAGCGTGGACCGAACTGCCTCAACCATGGCAGGCTCTCCTGTGGTCTCTAAGGATTTCCTCTCTGAAAACACGGCACTTTTACCCGAAGAACTCTGCTTTAGTTGCAGGTGGAACACAAGCTGCATTTGTCCCACACTTTATACAAAGGGCCCTTCCCCGAAGGAGTCTACAGGGTGTATGCAGGGTGTCCCACGTGCAGTGAACTGCCTCAACCAAGGGAGGCTCTCGTAAGGACTGTAAGCATTTCCTCTCCCAATACACGCAGTTTTACCCAAAGAATTCTGCTTTAGTTGCAGGTGGAACACAAGCAGCTTTTCTCCCACAGTGTACCCAATGAGCCTTTGCCCGAAAGAATATCTATACTCAAGGGGTCCCGCGTGGAGTGAAATGCCTAAAGCAAGCAGGCTCTAGTGAGGCCTCTAAGCATTTCCTCTCCAAAAACACGGCAGTTTTACCCAAGAAACTCTGCGTTAGTTGCAGGTGGAACACAAGCAGCATTACTCCCAGTGTGTAATCTTTGGGCTCTTCCACGAATGAATTTCTTTATACAGGGATTCCCACGTGGATCGAACTGCCTCAACCGTGGCAGGCTGTAGCGAGGACTCTAAGAATATCCTATCCCAAAACACATAGGTTTAACGGTAGAACTCTGCTTTAGTTGCAGATGTAAGACAAGCAGCTTTTCTCCCACTGTGTACTCTTTGGGCTCTTCCACGAATGAACTTCTATATGCAGGGTCTCTGACGTGGAGCGAACTGCCTCAACCAAGGCAGGCTGTAGCGAGGACTGTAAGCATTTCCTCTTCCAAAACACGGCAGTTTTACCAAAGAATTCTGCTTTAGTTGCAGGTGGAACACAAGCAGCATTTCTCCCACTGTGTACTCTTGGGTTCTTCCACGAATGAACTTCTTTATGCAGGGATTCCCACGTGGAGCAAACTGCCTCAACCATGGCAGGCTGTAGCGAACACTGTAAGCATATCCTCTCCCAAACCAGGCAGTTTTACCCGAAGAACTCTGCTTTATTTGCAGGTGGAACACAAGCAGCATTTCTCCCACTGTGTACTCTTTGGGCTCTTACACGAATGAACTTCTTTATGCAGGGATTCCCACGAGGAGCGAACTGCCTCCACCATGGCAGGCTGTAGCGAGGACTGTAAGCATATCCTCTCCCAAACCACGCAGTTTTAACGCTAGAACTCTGCTTTAGTTGCAGGTGGAACACAAGCAGCATTTCTCCCACTGTGTACTCTTTGGTCTCTTCACGAATGAACTTGTATATGCAGGGTTTCCCACGTGGAGCGAACTGCCTCAACCATGGCAGGCTGTAGCGAGGACTGTAAGCATATCCTCTCCCAAGCCTCGCAGTTTTAATGCTAGAAGTCTGCTTTACTTGCAGGCGTAACACAAGCAGCTTTTCTCCCACTGTGTACTCTTTGGGCTCTTCCACGAATGAACTTCTATATGCAGGGTTTCCGACGTGGAGCGAACTGCCTCAACCAAGGCAGGCTGTAGCGAGGACTGTAAGCATTTCCTCTTCCAAAACACGGCAGTTTTACCAAAGAATTCTGCTTTAGTTGCAGGTGGAACACAAGCAGCATTTCTCCCACTGTGTACTCTTTGGGCTCTTCCACGAATGAACTTCTTTATGCAGGGATTCCCACGTGGAGCGAACTGCCTCAACCAAGGCAGGCTGTAGCGAAGACTGTAAGCATTTCTTCTCCCAAAACACGCAGTTTTACACGAAGAACTCTGCTTTAGTTGCAGGGGGAACACCATCTGCTTTCCTCCCACAGTGTACACAATGGGCACTTCCCCTAATGAACTTGTTCTAAAAGAATGGTTTCCAACGTGGACCGAAATGCCTCAACCATGGCAGGCTCTCCTGTTGTCTCTAAGGATTTCCTCTCTGAAAACACGGCACTTTTACCCGAAGAACTCTGCTTTAGTTGCAGGTGGAACACAAGCTGCATTTGTCCCACACTTTATACAAAGGGCCCTTCCCCGAAGGAGTCTACAGGGTGTATGCAGGGTGTCCCACGTGCAGTGAACTGCCTCAACCAAGGGAGGCTCTCGTAAGGACTGTAAGCATTTCCTCTCCCAATACACGCAGGTTTACCCAAAAAATTCTGCTTTAGTTGCAGGTGGAACACAAGCAGCTTTTCTCCCACAGTGTACCCAATGAGCCTTTGCCCGAAAGAATATCTATACTCAAGGGGTCCCGCGTGGAGTGAAATGCCTAAAGCAAGCAGGCTCTAGTGAGGCCTCTAAGCATTTCCTCTCCAAAAACACGGCAGTTTTACCCAAGAAACTCTGCGTTAGTTGCAGGTGGAACACAAGCAGCATTACTCCCAGTGTGTAATCTTTGGGCTCTTCCACGAATGAATTTCTTTATGCAGGGATTCCCACGTGGATCGATCTGCCTCAACCGTGGCAGGCTGTAGCGAGGACTCTAAGAATATCCTATCCCAAAACACACAGGTTTAACGGTAGAACTCTGCTTTAGTTGCAGAGGTAAGACAAGCAGCTTTTCTCCCACTGTGTACTCTTTGGGCTCTTCCACGAATGAACTTCTATATGCAGGGTTTCCGACGTGGAGCGAACTGCCTCAACCAAGGCAGGCTGTAGCGAGGACTGTAAGCATTTCCTCTTCCAAAACACGGCAGTTTTACCAAAGAATTCTGCTTTAGTTGCAGGTGGCATACAAGCAGCATTACTCCCACTGTGTACTCTTTGGGCTCTTACACGAATGAACTTTTTATGCAGGGATTCCCACGAGGAGCGAACTTCCGCCACCACGGCAGGTTGTAGCGAGGACTGTAAGCATATCCTCTACCAAATCACGCAGGTTTACCCGAAGAACTCTGCTTTAGTTGCAGAGGGAACACAAGCATCTTTTCTCCCACAGTGTACAAAATGCGCACTTCCCCTAATGAACTTGTTCTATAAGAATGGTTTCCCGCGTGGAGCGAACTGCCTCAGCCATGGCAGGCACTACTGTGGTCTCTAAGGATTTCCTCTCTGAAAACACGGCACTTTTACCCGAAGAACTCTGCTTTAGTTGCAGGTGGAACACAAGCTGCATTTGTCCCACACTTTATACAAAGGGCCCTTCCCCGAATGAATGTTCAATATTCAGGTTGTCCCACGAGCAGCGAACTGCCTCAATGAAGGCAGGCTCTCGTAAGGACTGTAAGCATTTCCTCTCCCAAAACACGCAGTTTTACCCGAAGAACTCTGCTTTAGTTGCAGGTGGAACACAAGCAGCATTTCTCCCACTGTGTACTCTTTGGGCTCTTACACGAATGAACTTCTTTATGCAGGGATTCCCACGAGGAGCGAACTGCCTCCACCATGGCAGGCTGTAGCGAGGACTGTAAGCATATCCTCTCCCAAACCACGCAGTGTTAACGTTAGAACTCTGCTTTAGTTGCAGGGGGAACACAAGCATCTTTTCTCCCACAGTGTACACAATGGGCACTTCCCCTAATGAACTTGTTCTATAAGAATGGTTTCCCGCGTGGAGCGAACTGCCTCAGCCATCGCGGGCACTACTGTGGTCTCCAAGGATTTCCTCTCTGAAAACACGGCACTTTTACCTGAAGAACTCTGCTTTAGTTGCAGGTGGAACACAAGCTGCATTTGTCCCACACTTTATACAAATGGCCCTTCCCCGAATGAATCTTCAATATGCAGGTTGTCCTACGAGCAGCGAACTGCCTCAATGAAGGCAGGCTCTCGTAAGGACTGTAAGCATTTCCTCTCCCAAAACACGCAGTTTTACCCGAAGAACTCTGCTTTAGTTGCAGGTGGAACACAAGCAGCATTTCTCCCACTGTGTACTCTTTGGGCTCTTACACGAATGAACTTCTTTATGCAGCGATTCCCACGAGGAGCGAACTGCCTCCACCATGGCAGGCTGTAGCGAGGACTGTAAGCATATTCTCTCCCAAACCACGCAGTTTTAACGCTAGAACTCTGCTTTACTTGCAGGCGTAACACAAGCAGCTTTTCTCCCACTGTGTACTCTTTGGGCTCTTCCACGAATGAACTTCTATATGCAGGGTTTCCGACGTGGAGCGAACTGCCTCAACCAAGGCAGGTTGTAGCGAGGACTGTAAGCATTTCCTCTTCCAAAACACGGCAGTTTTACCAAAGAATTCTGCTTTAGTTGCAGGTGGAACACAAGCAGCATTTCTCCCACTGTGTACTCTTGGGTTCTTCCACGAATGAACTTCTTTATGCAGGGATTCCCACGTGGAGCGAACTGCCTCAACCATGGCAGGCTGTAGCGAGGACTGTAAGCATTTCCTCTCCCAAACCAGGCAGTTTTACCCGAAGAACTCTGCTTTAGTTGCAGGTGGAACACAAGCAGCATTTCTCCCACTGTGTACTCTTTGGGCTCTTACACGAATGAACTTCTTTATGCAGGGATTCCCACGAGGAGCGAACTGCCTCCACCATGGCAGGCTCTAGCGAGGACTGTAAGCATATCCTCTCCCAAACCACGCAGTTTTAACGCTGGAACTCTGCTTTAGTTGCAGGTGGAACACAAGCAGCTTTTCTCCCACTGTGTACTCTTTGGGCTCTTCCACGAATGAACTTCTATATGCAGGGTTTCCGACGTGGAGCGAACTGCCACAACCAAGGCAGGCTGTAGCGAGGACTGTAAGCATTTCCTCTTCCAAAACACGGCAGTTTTACCAAAGAATTCTGCTTTAGTTGCAGGTGGAACACAAGCAGCTTTTCTCCCACAGTGTACCCAATGAGCCTTTGCCCGAAAGAATATCTATACTCAAGGGGTCCCGCGTGGAGTGAAATGCCTAAAGCAAGCAGGCTCTAGTGAGGCCTCTAAGCATTTCCTCTCCAAAAACACGGCAGTTTTACCCAAGAAACTCTGCGTTAGTTGCAGGTTGAACACAAGCAGCATTACTCCCAGTGGTAATCTTTGGGCTCTACCACGAATGAATTTCTTTATGCAGGGATTCCCACGTGGATCGAACTGCCTCAACCGTGGCAGGCTGTAGCGAGGACTCTAAGAATATCCTATCCCAAAACACACAGGTTTAACGGTAGAACTCAGCTTTAGTTGCAGAGGTAACACAAGCAGCTTTTCTCCCACTGTGTACTCTTTGGGCTCTTCCACGAATGAACTTCTATATGCAGGGTTTCCGACGTGGAGCGAACTGGCTCAACCAAGGCAGGCTGTAGCGAGGACTGTAAGCATTTCCTCTTCCAAAACACGGCAGTTTTACCAAAGAATTCTGCTTTAGTTGCAGGTGGCATACAAGCAGCATTTCTCCCACTGTGTACTCTTGGGTTCTTCCACGAATGAACTTCTTTATGCAGGGATTCCCACGAGGAGCGAACTGCCTCCACCATGGCAGGCTGTAGCGAGGACTGTAAGCATATCCTCTCCCAAACCACGCAGTTTTAACGCTAGAACTCTGCTTTAGTTGCAGGTGGAACACAAGCAGCATTTCTCCCACTGTGTACTCTTTGGTCTCTTCACGAATGAACTTGTATATGCAGGGTTTCCCACGTGGAGCGAACTGCCTCAACCATGGCAGGCTGTAGCGAGGACTGTAAGCATATCCTCTCCCAAGCCTCGCAGTTTTAATGCTAGAAGTCTGCTTTACTTGCAGGCGTAACACAAGCAGCTTTTCTCCCACTGTGTACTCTTTGGGCTCTTCCACGAATGAACTTCTATATGCAGGGTTTCCGACGTGGAGCGAACTGCCTCAACCAAGGCAGGCTGTAGCGAGGACTGTAAGCATTTCCTCTTCCAAAACACGGCAGTTTTACCAAAGAATTCTGCTTTAGTTGCAGGTGGAAGACAAGCAGCATTTCTCCCACTGTGTACTCTTTGGGCTCTTCCACGAATGAACTTCTTTATGCAGGGATTCCCACGTGGAGCGAACTGCCTCAACCAAGGCAGGATGTAGCGAACACTGTAAGCATTTCCTCTCCCAAAACACGCAGCTTTACACGAAGAACTCTGCTTTAGTTGCAGGGGGAACACCATCAGCTTTCCTCCCACAGTGTACACAATGGGCACTTCCCCTAATGAACTTGTTCTAAAAGAATGGTTTCCAGCGTGGACCGAACTGCCTCAACCATGGCAGGCTCTCCTGTGGTCTCTAAGGATTTCCTCTCTGAAAACACGGCACTTTTACCCGAAGAACTCTGCTTTAGTTGCAGGTGGAACACAAGCTGCATTTGTCCCACACTTTATACAAAGGGCCCTTCCCCGAAGGAGTCTACAGGGTGTATGCAGGGTGTCCCACGTGCAGTGAACTGCCTCAACCAAGGGAGGCTCTCGTAAGGACTGTAAGCATTTCCTCTCCCAATACACGCAGTTTTACCCAAAGAATTCTGCTTTAGTTGCAGGTGGAACACAAGCAGCTTTTCTCCCACAGTGTACCCAATGAGCCTTTGCCCGAAAGAATATCTATACTCAAGGGGTCCCGCGTGGAGTGAAATGCCTAAAGCAAGCAGGCTCTAGTGAGGCCTCTAAGCATTTCCTCTCCAAAAACACGGCAGTTTTACCCAAGAAACTCTGCGTTAGTTGCAGGTGGAACACAAGCAGCATTACTCCCAGTGTGTAATCTTTGGGCTCTTCCACGAATGAATTTCTTTATACAGGGATTCCCACGTGGATCGAACTGCCTCAACCGTGGCAGGCTGTAGCGAGGACTCTAAGAATATCCTATCCCAAAACACATAGGTTTAACGGTAGAACTCTGCTTTAGTTGCAGATGTAAGACAAGCAGCTTTTCTCCCACTGTGTACTCTTTGGGCTCTTCCACGAATGAACTTCTATATGCAGGGTCTCTGACGTGGAGCGAACTGCCTCAACCAAGGCAGGCTGTAGCGAGGACTGTAAGCATTTCCTCTTCCAAAACACGGCAGTTTTACCAAAGAATTCTGCTTTAGTTGCAGGTGGAACACAAGCAGCATTTCTCCCACTGTGTACTCTTGGGTTCTTCCACGAATGAACTTCTTTATGCAGGGATTCCCACGTGGAGCAAACTGCCTCAACCATGGCAGGCTGTAGCGAACACTGTAAGCATATCCTCTCCCAAACCAGGCAGTTTTACCCGAAGAACTCTGCTTTATTTGCAGGTGGAACACAAGCAGCATTTCTCCCACTGTGTACTCTTTGGGCTCTTACACGAATGAACTTCTTTATGCAGGGATTCCCACGAGGAGCGAACTGCCTCCACCATGGCAGGCTGTAGCGAGGACTGTAAGCATATCCTCTCCCAAACCACGCAGTTTTAACGCTAGAACTCTGCTTTAGTTGCAGGTGGAACACAAGCAGCATTTCTCCCACTGTGTACTCTTTGGTCTCTTCACGAATGAACTTGTATATGCAGGGTTTCCCACGTGGAGCGAACTGCCTCAACCATGGCAGGCTGTAGCGAGGACTGTAAGCATATCCTCTCCCAAGCCTCGCAGTTTTAATGCTAGAAGTCTGCTTTACTTGCAGGCGTAACACAAGCAGCTTTTCTCCCACTGTGTACTCTTTGGGCTCTTCCACGAATGAACTTCTATATGCAGGGTTTCCGACGTGGAGCGAACTGCCTCAACCAAGGCAGGCTGTAGCGAGGACTGTAAGCATTTCCTCTTCCAAAACACGGCAGTTTTACCAAAGAATTCTGCTTTAGTTGCAGGTGGAACACAAGCAGCATTTCTCCCACTGTGTACTCTTTGGGCTCTTCCACGAATGAACTTCTTTATGCAGGGATTCCCACGTGGAGCGAACTGCCTCAACCAAGGCAGGCTGTAGCGAAGACTGTAAGCATTTCTTCTCCCAAAACACGCAGTTTTACACGAAGAACTCTGCTTTAGTTGCAGGGGGAACACCATCTGCTTTCCTCCCACAGTGTACACAATGGGCACTTCCCCTAATGAACTTGTTCTAAAAGAATGGTTTCCAACGTGGACCGAAATGCCTCAACCATGGCAGGCTCTCCTGTTGTCTCTAAGGATTTCCTCTCTGAAAACACGGCACTTTTACCCGAAGAACTCTGCTTTAGTTGCAGGTGGAACACAAGCTGCATTTGTCCCACACTTTATACAAAGGGCCCTTCCCCGAAGGAGTCTACAGGGTGTATGCAGGGTGTCCCACGTGCAGTGAACTGCCTCAACCAAGGGAGGCTCTCGTAAGGACTGTAAGCATTTCCTCTCCCAATACACGCAGGTTTACCCAAAAAATTCTGCTTTAGTTGCAGGTGGAACACAAGCAGCTTTTCTCCCACAGTGTACCCAATGAGCCTTTGCCCGAAAGAATATCTATACTCAAGGGGTCCCGCGTGGAGTGAAATGCCTAAAGCAAGCAGGCTCTAGTGAGGCCTCTAAGCATTTCCTCTCCAAAAACACGGCAGTTTTACCCAAGAAACTCTGCGTTAGTTGCAGGTGGAACACAAGCAGCATTACTCCCAGTGTGTAATCTTTGGGCTCTTCCACGAATGAATTTCTTTATGCAGGGATTCCCACGTGGATCGATCTGCCTCAACCGTGGCAGGCTGTAGCGAGGACTCTAAGAATATCCTATCCCAAAACACACAGGTTTAACGGTAGAACTCTGCTTTAGTTGCAGAGGTAAGACAAGCAGCTTTTCTCCCACTGTGTACTCTTTGGGCTCTTCCACGAATGAACTTCTATATGCAGGGTTTCCGACGTGGAGCGAACTGCCTCAACCAAGGCAGGCTGTAGCGAGGACTGTAAGCATTTCCTCTTCCAAAACACGGCAGTTTTACCAAAGAATTCTGCTTTAGTTGCAGGTGGCATACAAGCAGCATTACTCCCACTGTGTACTCTTTGGGCTCTTACACGAATGAACTTTTTATGCAGGGATTCCCACGAGGAGCGAACTTCCTCCACCACGGCAGGTTGTAGCGAGGACTGTAAGCATATCCTCTACCAAATCACGCAGGTTTACCCGAAGAACTCTGCTTTAGTTGCAGAGGGAACACAAGCATCTTTTCTCCCACAGTGTACAAAATGCGCACTTCCCCTAATGAACTTGTTCTATAAGAATGGTTTCCCGCGTGGAGCGAACTGTCTCAGCCATGGCAGGCACTACTGTGGTCTCTAAGGATTTCCTCTCTGAAAACACGGCACTTTTACCCGAAGAACTCTGCTTTAGTTGCAGGTGGAACACAAGCTGCATTTGTCCCACACTTTATACAAAGGGCCCTTCCCCGAATGAATGTTCAATATTCAGGTTGTCCCACGAGCAGCGAACTGCCTCAATGAAGGCAGGCTCTCGTAAGGACTGTAAGCATTTCCTCTCCCAAAACACGCAGTTTTACCCGAAGAACTCTGCTTTAGTTGCAGGTGGAACACAAGCAGCATTTCTCCCACTGTGTACTCTTTGGGCTCTTACACGAATGAACTTCTTTATGCAGGGATTCCCACGAGGAGCGAACTGCCTCCACCATGGCAGGCTGTAGCGAGGACTGTAAGCATATCCTCTCCCAAACCACGCAGTGTTAACGTTAGAACTCTGCTTTAGTTGCAGGGGGAACACAAGCATCTTTTCTCCCACAGTGTACACAATGGGCACTTCCCCTAATGAACTTGTTCTATAAGAATGGTTTCCCGCGTGGAGCGAACTGCCTCAGCCATCGCGGGCACTACTGTGGTCTCCAAGGATTTCCTCTCTGAAAACACGGCACTTTTACCTGAAGAACTCTGCTTTAGTTGCAGGTGGAACACAAGCTGCATTTGTCCCACACTTTATACAAATGGCCCTTCCCCGAATGAATCTTCAATATGCAGGTTGTCCTACGAGCAGCGAACTGCCTCAATGAAGGCAGGCTCTCGTAAGGACTGTAAGCATTTCCTCTCCCAAAACACGCAGTTTTACCCGAAGAACTCTGCTTTAGTTGCAGGTGGAACACAAGCAGCATTTCTCCCACTGTGTACTCTTTGGGCTCTTACACGAATGAACTTCTTTATGCAGCGATTCCCACGAGGAGCGAACTGCCTCCACCATGGCAGGCTGTAGCGAGGACTGTAAGCATATTCTCTCCCAAACCACGCAGTTTTAACGCTAGAACTCTGCTTTACTTGCAGGCGTAACACAAGCAGCTTTTCTCCCACTGTGTACTCTTTGGGCTCTTCCACGAATGAACTTCTATATGCAGGGTTTCCGACGTGGAGCGAACTGCCTCAACCAAGGCAGGTTGTAGCGAGGACTGTAAGCATTTCCTCTTCCAAAACACGGCAGTTTTACCAAAGAATTCTGCTTTAGTTGCAGGTGGAACACAAGCAGCATTTCTCCCACTGTGTACTCTTGGGTTCTTCCACGAATGAACTTCTTTATGCAGGGATTCCCACGTGGAGCGAACTGCCTCAACCATGGCAGGCTGTAGCGAGGACTGTAAGCATTTCCTCTCCCAAACCAGGCAGTTTTACCCGAAGAACTCTGCTTTAGTTGCAGGTGGAACACAAGCAGCATTTCTCCCACTGTGTACTCTTTGGGCTCTTACACGAATGAACTTCTTTATGCAGGGATTCCCACGAGGAGCGAACTGCCTCCACCATGGCAGGCTCTAGCGAGGACTGTAAGCATATCCTCTCCCAAACCACGCAGTTTTAACGCTGGAACTCTGCTTTAGTTGCAGGTGGAACACAAGCAGCTTTTCTCCCACTGTGTACTCTTTGGGCTCTTCCACGAATGAACTTCTATATGCAGGGTTTCCGACGTGGAGCGAACTGCCACAACCAAGGCAGGCTGTAGCGAGGACTGTAAGCATTTCCTCTTCCAAAACACGGCAGTTTTACCAAAGAATTCTGCTTTAGTTGCAGGTGGAACACAAGCAGCTTTTCTCCCACAGTGTACCCAATGAGCCTTTGCCCGAAAGAATATCTATACTCAAGGGGTCCCGCGTGGAGTGAAATGCCTAAAGCAAGCAGGCTCTAGTGAGGCCTCTAAGCATTTCCTCTCCAAAAACACGGCAGTTTTACCCAAGAAACTCTGCGTTAGTTGCAGGTTGAACACAAGCAGCATTACTCCCAGTGGTAATCTTTGGGCTCTACCACGAATGAATTTCTTTATGCAGGGATTCCCACGTGGATCGAACTGCCTCAACCGTGGCAGGCTGTAGCGAGGACTCTAAGAATATCCTATCCCAAAACACACAGGTTTAACGGTAGAACTCAGCTTTAGTTGCAGAGGTAACACAAGCAGCTTTTCTCCCACTGTGTACTCTTTGGGCTCTTCCACGAATGAACTTCTATATGCAGGGTTTCCGACGTGGAGCGAACTGGCTCAACCAAGGCAGGCTGTAGCGAGGACTGTAAGCATTTCCTCTTCCAAAACACGGCAGTTTTACCAAAGAATTCTGCTTTAGTTGCAGGTGGCATACAAGCAGCATTTCTCCCACTGTGTACTCTTGGGTTCTTCCACGAATGAACTTCTTTATGCAGGGATTCCCACGAGGAGCGAACTGCCTCCACCATGGCAGGCTGTAGCGAGGACTGTAAGCATATCCTCTCCCAAACCACGCAGTTTTAACGCTAGAACTCTGCTTTAGTTGCAGGTGGAACACAAGCAGCATTTCTCCCACTGTGTACTCTTTGGTCTCTTCACGAATGAACTTGTATATGCAGGGTTTCCCACGTGGAGCGAACTGCCTCAACCATGGCAGGCTGTAGCGAGGACTGTAAGCATATCCTCTCCCAAGCCTCGCAGTTTTAATGCTAGAAGTCTGCTTTACTTGCAGGCGTAACACAAGCAGCTTTTCTCCCACTGTGTACTCTTTGGGCTCTTCCACGAATGAACTTCTATATGCAGGGTTTCCGACGTGGAGCGAACTGCCTCAACCAAGGCAGGCTGTAGCGAGGACTGTAAGCATTTCCTCTTCCAAAACACGGCAGTTTTACCAAAGAATTCTGCTTTAGTTGCAGGTGGAAGACAAGCAGCATTTCTCCCACTGTGTACTCTTTGGGCTCTTCCACGAATGAACTTCTTTATGCAGGGATTCCCACGTGGAGCGAACTGCCTCAACCAAGGCAGGATGTAGCGAACACTGTAAGCATTTCCTCTCCCAAAACACGCAGCTTTACACGAAGAACTCTGCTTTAGTTGCAGGGGGAACACCATCAGCTTTCCTCCCACAGTGTACACAATGGGCACTTCCCCTAATGAACTTGTTCTAAAAGAATGGTTTCCAGCGTGGACCGAACTGCCTCAACCATGGCAGGCTCTCCTGTGGTCTCTAAGGATTTCCTCTCTGAAAACACGGCACTTTTACCCGAAGAACTCTGCTTTAGTTGCAGGTGGAACACAAGCTGCATTTGTCCCACACTTTATACAAAGGGCCCTTCCCCGAAGGAGTCTACAGGGTGTATGCAGGGTGTCCCACGTGCAGTGAACTGCCTCAACCAAGGGAGGCTCTCGTAAGGACTGTAAGCATTTCCTCTCCCAATACACGCAGTTTTACCCAAAGAATTCTGCTTTAGTTGCAGGTGGAACACAAGCAGCTTTTCTCCCACAGTGTACCCAATGAGCCTTTGCCCGAAAGAATATCTATACTCAAGGGGTCCCGCGTGGAGTGAAATGCCTAAAGCAAGCAGGCTCTAGTGAGGCCTCTAAGCATTTCCTCTCCAAAAACACGGCAGTTTTACCCAAGAAACTCTGCGTTAGTTGCAGGTGGAACACAAGCAGCATTACTCCCAGTGTGTAATCTTTGGGCTCTTCCACGAATGAATTTCTTTATACAGGGATTCCCACGTGGATCGAACTGCCTCAACCGTGGCAGGCTGTAGCGAGGACTCTAAGAATATCCTATCCCAAAACACATAGGTTTAACGGTAGAACTCTGCTTTAGTTGCAGATGTAAGACAAGCAGCTTTTCTCCCACTGTGTACTCTTTGGGCTCTTCCACGAATGAACTTCTATATGCAGGGTCTCTGACGTGGAGCGAACTGCCTCAACCAAGGCAGGCTGTAGCGAGGACTGTAAGCATTTCCTCTTCCAAAACACGGCAGTTTTACCAAAGAATTCTGCTTTAGTTGCAGGTGGAACACAAGCAGCATTTCTCCCACTGTGTACTCTTGGGTTCTTCCACGAATGAACTTCTTTATGCAGGGATTCCCACGTGGAGCAAACTGCCTCAACCATGGCAGGCTGTAGCGAACACTGTAAGCATATCCTCTCCCAAACCAGGCAGTTTTACCCGAAGAACTCTGCTTTATTTGCAGGTGGAACACAAGCAGCATTTCTCCCACTGTGTACTCTTTGGGCTCTTACACGAATGAACTTCTTTATGCAGGGATTCCCACGAGGAGCGAACTGCCTCCACCATGGCAGGCTGTAGCGAGGACTGTAAGCATATCCTCTCCCAAACCACGCAGTTTTAACGCTAGAACTCTGCTTTAGTTGCAGGTGGAACACAAGCAGCATTTCTCCCACTGTGTACTCTTTGGTCTCTTCACGAATGAACTTGTATATGCAGGGTTTCCCACGTGGAGCGAACTGCCTCAACCATGGCAGGCTGTAGCGAGGACTGTAAGCATATCCTCTCCCAAGCCTCGCAGTTTTAATGCTAGAAGTCTGCTTTACTTGCAGGCGTAACACAAGCAGCTTTTCTCCCACTGTGTACTCTTTGGGCTCTTCCACGAATGAACTTCTATATGCAGGGTTTCCGACGTGGAGCGAACTGCCTCAACCAAGGCAGGCTGTAGCGAGGACTGTAAGCATTTCCTCTTCCAAAACACGGCAGTTTTACCAAAGAATTCTGCTTTAGTTGCAGGTGGAACACAAGCAGCATTTCTCCCACTGTGTACTCTTTGGGCTCTTCCACGAATGAACTTCTTTATGCAGGGATTCCCACGTGGAGCGAACTGCCTCAACCAAGGCAGGCTGTAGCGAAGACTGTAAGCATTTCTTCTCCCAAAACACGCAGTTTTACACGAAGAACTCTGCTTTAGTTGCAGGGGGAACACCATCTGCTTTCCTCCCACAGTGTACACAATGGGCACTTCCCCTAATGAACTTGTTCTAAAAGAATGGTTTCCAACGTGGACCGAAATGCCTCAACCATGGCAGGCTCTCCTGTTGTCTCTAAGGATTTCCTCTCTGAAAACACGGCACTTTTACCCGAAGAACTCTGCTTTAGTTGCAGGTGGAACACAAGCTGCATTTGTCCCACACTTTATACAAAGGGCCCTTCCCCGAAGGAGTCTACAGGGTGTATGCAGGGTGTCCCACGTGCAGTGAACTGCCTCAACCAAGGGAGGCTCTCGTAAGGACTGTAAGCATTTCCTCTCCCAATACACGCAGGTTTACCCAAAAAATTCTGCTTTAGTTGCAGGTGGAACACAAGCAGCTTTTCTCCCACAGTGTACCCAATGAGCCTTTGCCCGAAAGAATATCTATACTCAAGGGGTCCCGCGTGGAGTGAAATGCCTAAAGCAAGCAGGCTCTAGTGAGGCCTCTAAGCATTTCCTCTCCAAAAACACGGCAGTTTTACCCAAGAAACTCTGCGTTAGTTGCAGGTGGAACACAAGCAGCATTACTCCCAGTGTGTAATCTTTGGGCTCTTCCACGAATGAATTTCTTTATGCAGGGATTCCCACGTGGATCGATCTGCCTCAACCGTGGCAGGCTGTAGCGAGGACTCTAAGAATATCCTATCCCAAAACACACAGGTTTAACGGTAGAACTCTGCTTTAGTTGCAGAGGTAAGACAAGCAGCTTTTCTCCCACTGTGTACTCTTTGGGCTCTTCCACGAATGAACTTCTATATGCAGGGTTTCCGACGTGGAGCGAACTGCCTCAACCAAGGCAGGCTGTAGCGAGGACTGTAAGCATTTCCTCTTCCAAAACACGGCAGTTTTACCAAAGAATTCTGCTTTAGTTGCAGGTGGCATACAAGCAGCATTACTCCCACTGTGTACTCTTTGGGCTCTTACACGAATGAACTTTTTATGCAGGGATTCCCACGAGGAGCGAACTTCCTCCACCACGGCAGGTTGTAGCGAGGACTGTAAGCATATCCTCTACCAAATCACGCAGGTTTACCCGAAGAACTCTGCTTTAGTTGCAGAGGGAACACAAGCATCTTTTCTCCCACAGTGTACAAAATGCGCACTTCCCCTAATGAACTTGTTCTATAAGAATGGTTTCCCGCGTGGAGCGAACTGCCTCAGCCATGGCAGGCACTACTGTGGTCTCTAAGGATTTCCTCTCTGAAAACACGGCACTTTTACCCGAAGAACTCTGCTTTAGTTGCAGGTGGAACACAAGCTGCATTTGTCCCACACTTTATACAAAGGGCCCTTCCCCGAATGAATGTTCAATATTCAGGTTGTCCCACGAGCAGCGAACTGCCTCAATGAAGGCAGGCTCTCGTAAGGACTGTAAGCATTTCCTCTCCCAAAACACGCAGTTTTACCCGAAGAACTCTGCTTTAGTTGCAGGTGGAACACAAGCAGCATTTCTCCCACTGTGTACTCTTTGGGCTCTTACACGAATGAACTTCTTTATGCAGGGATTCCCACGAGGAGCGAACTGCCTCCACCATGGCAGGCTGTAGCGAGGACTGTAAGCATATCCTCTCCCAAACCACGCAGTGTTAACGTTAGAACTCTGCTTTAGTTGCAGGGGGAACACAAGCATCTTTTCTCCCACAGTGTACACAATGGGCACTTCCCCTAATGAACTTGTTCTATAAGAATGGTTTCCCGCGTGGAGCGAACTGCCTCAGCCAAAGCAGGCACTACTGTGGTCTCCAAGGATTTCCTCTCTGAAAACACGGCACTTTTACCTGAAGAACTCTGCTTTAGTTGCAGGTGGAGCACAAGCTGCATTTGTCCCACACTTTATACAAAGGGCCCTTCCCCGAATGAATCTTCAATATGCAGGTTGTCCTACGAGCAGCGAACTGCCTCAATGAAGGCAGGCTCTCGTAAGGACTGTAAGCATTTCCTCTCCCAAAACACGCAGTTTTACCCGAAGAACTCTGCTTTAGTTGCAGGTGGAACACAAGCAGCATTTCTCCCACTGTGTACTCTTTGGGCTCTTACACGAATGAACTTCTTTATGCAGCGATTCCCACGAGGAGCGAACTGCCTCCACCATGGCAGGCTGTAGCGAGGACTGTAAGCATATTCTCTCCCAAACCACGCAGTTTTAACGCTAGAACTCTGCTTTACTTGCAGGCGTAACACAAGCAGCTTTTCTCCCACTGTGTACTCTTTGGGCTCTTCCACGAATGAACTTCTATATGCAGGGTTTCCGACGTGGAGCGAACTGCCTCAACCAAGGCAGGTTGTAGCGAGGACTGTAAGCATTTCCTCTTCCAAAACACGGCAGTTTTACCAAAGAATTCTGCTTTAGTTGCAGGTGGAACACAAGCAGCATTTCTCCCACTGTGTACTCTTGGGTTCTTCCACGAATGAACTTCTTTATGCAGGGATTCCCACGTGGAGCGAACTGCCTCAACCATGGCAGGCTGTAGCGAGGACTGTAAGCATTTCCTCTCCCAAACCAGGCAGTTTTACCCGAAGAACTCTGCTTTAGTTGCAGGTGGAACACAAGCAGCATTTCTCCCACTGTGTACTCTTTGGGCTCTTACACGAATGAACTTCTTTATGCAGGGATTCCCACGAGGAGCGAACTGCCTCCACCATGGCAGGCTCTAGCGAGGACTGTAAGCATATCCTCTCCCAAACCACGCAGTTTTAACGCTGGAACTCTGCTTTAGTTGCAGGTGGAACACAAGCAGCTTTTCTCCCACTGTGTACTCTTTGGGCTCTTCCACGAATGAACTTCTATATGCAGGGTTTCCGACGTGGAGCGAACTGCCACAACCAAGGCAGGCTGTAGCGAGGACTGTAAGCATTTCCTCTTCCAAAACACGGCAGTTTTACCAAAGAATTCTGCTTTAGTTGCAGGTGGAACACAAGCAGCTTTTCTCCCACAGTGTACCCAATGAGCCTTTGCCCGAAAGAATATCTATACTCAAGGGGTCCCGCGTGGAGTGAAATGCCTAAAGCAAGCAGGCTCTAGTGAGGCCTCTAAGCATTTCCTCTCCAAAAACACGGCAGTTTTACCCAAGAAACTCTGCGTTAGTTGCAGGTTGAACACAAGCAGCATTACTCCCAGTGGTAATCTTTGGGCTCTACCACGAATGAATTTCTTTATGCAGGGATTCCCACGTGGATCGAACTGCCTCAACCGTGGCAGGCTGTAGCGAGGACTCTAAGAATATCCTATCCCAAAACACACAGGTTTAACGGTAGAACTCAGCTTTAGTTGCAGAGGTAACACAAGCAGCTTTTCTCCCACTGTGTACTCTTTGGGCTCTTCCACGAATGAACTTCTATATGCAGGGTTTCCGACGTGGAGCGAACTGGCTCAACCAAGGCAGGCTGTAGCGAGGACTGTAAGCATTTCCTCTTCCAAAACACGGCAGTTTTACCAAAGAATTCTGCTTTAGTTGCAGGTGGCATACAAGCAGCATTTCTCCCACTGTGTACTCTTGGGTTCTTCCACGAATGAACTTCTTTATGCAGGGATTCCCACGAGGAGCGAACTGCCTCCACCATGGCAGGCTGTAGCGAGGACTGTAAGCATATCCTCTCCCAAACCACGCAGTTTTAACGCTAGAACTCTGCTTTAGTTGCAGGTGGAACACAAGCAGCATTTCTCCCACTGTGTACTCTTTGGTCTCTTCACGAATGAACTTGTATATGCAGGGTTTCCCACGTGGAGCGAACTGCCTCAACCATGGCAGGCTGTAGCGAGGACTGTAAGCATATCCTCTCCCAAGCCTCGCAGTTTTAATGCTAGAAGTCTGCTTTACTTGCAGGCGTAACACAAGCAGCTTTTCTCCCACTGTGTACTCTTTGGGCTCTTCCACGAATGAACTTCTATATGCAGGGTTTCCGACGTGGAGCGAACTGCCTCAACCAAGGCAGGCTGTAGCGAGGACTGTAAGCATTTCTTCTTCCAAAACACGGCAGTTTTACCAAAGAATTCTGCTTTAGTTGCAGGTGGAACACAAGCAGCATTTCTCCCACTGTGTACTCTTTGGGCTCTTCCACGAATGAACTTCTTTATGCAGGGATTCCCACGTGGAGCGAACTGCCTCAACCAAGGCAGGCTGTAGCGAAGACTGTAAGCATTTCTTCTCCCAAAACACGCAGTTTTACACGAAGAACTCTGCTTTAGTTGCAGGGGGAACACCATCTGCTTTCCTCCCACAGTGTACACAATGGGCACTTCCCCTAATGAACTTGTTCTAAAAGAATGGTTTCCAACGTGGACCGAAATGCCTCAACCATGGCAGGCTCTCCTGTTGTCTCTAAGGATTTCCTCTCTGAAAACACGGCACTTTTACCCGAAGAACTCTGCTTTAGTTGCAGGTGGAACACAAGCTGCATTTGTCCCACACTTTATACAAAGGGCCCTTCCCCGAAGGAGTCTACAGGGTGTATGCAGGGTGTCCCACGTGCAGTGAACTGCCTCAACCAAGGGAGGCTCTCGTAAGGACTGTAAGCATTTCCTCTCCCAATACACGCAGGTTTACCCAAAAAATTCTGCTTTAGTTGCAGGTGGAACACAAGCAGCTTTTCTCCCACAGTGTACCCAATGAGCCTTTGCCCGAAAGAATATCTATACTCAAGGGGTCCCGCGTGGAGTGAAATGCCTAAAGCAAGCAGGCTCTAGTGAGGCCTCTAAGCATTTCCTCTCCAAAAACACGGCAGTTTTACCCAAGAAACTCTGCGTTAGTTGCAGGTGGAACACAAGCAGCATTACTCCCAGTGTGTAATCTTTGGGCTCTTCCACGAATGAATTTCTTTATGCAGGGATTCCCACGTGGATCGATCTGCCTCAACCGTGGCAGGCTGTAGCGAGGACTCTAAGAATATCCTATCCCAAAACACACAGGTTTAACGGTAGAACTCTGCTTTAGTTGCAGAGGTAAGACAAGCAGCTTTTCTCCCACTGTGTACTCTTTGGGCTCTTCCACGAATGAACTTCTATATGCAGGGTTTCCGACGTGGAGCGAACTGCCTCAACCAAGGCAGGCTGTAGCGAGGACTGTAAGCATTTCCTCTTCCAAAACACGGCAGTTTTACCAAAGAATTCTGCTTTAGTTGCAGGTGGCATACAAGCAGCATTACTCCCACTGTGTACTCTTTGGGCTCTTACACGAATGAACTTTTTATGCAGGGATTCCCACGAGGAGCGAACTTCCTCCACCACGGCAGGTTGTAGCGAGGACTGTAAGCATATCCTCTACCAAATCACGCAGGTTTACCCGAAGAACTCTGCTTTAGTTGCAGAGGGAACACAAGCATCTTTTCTCCCACAGTGTACAAAATGCACACTTCCCCTAATGAACTTGTTCTATAAGAATGGTTTCCCGCGTGGAGCGAACTGCCTCAGCCATGGCAGGCACTACTGTGGTCTCTAAGGATTTCCTCTCTGAAAACACGGCACTTTTACCCGAAGAACTCTGCTTTAGTTGCAGGTGGAACACAAGCTGCATTTGTCCCACACTTTATACAAAGGGCCCTTCCCCGAATGAATGTTCAATATTCAGGTTGTCCCACGAGCAGCGAACTGCCTCAATGAAGGCAGGCTCTCGTAAGGACTGTAAGCATTTCCTCTCCCAAAACACGCAGTTTTACCCGAAGAACTCTGCTTTAGTTGCAGGTGGAACACAAGCAGCATTTCTCCCACTGTGTACTCTTTGGGCTCTTACACGAATGAACTTCTTTATGCAGGGATTCCCACGAGGAGCGAACTGCCTCCACCATGGCAGGCTGTAGCGAGGACTGTAAGCATATCCTCTCCCAAACCACGCAGTGTTAACGTTAGAACTCTGCTTTAGTTGCAGGGGGAACACAAGCATCTTTTCTCCCACAGTGTACACAATGGGCACTTCCCCTAATGAACTTGTTCTATAAGAATGGTTTCCCGCGTGGAGCGAACTGCCTCAGCCATCGCGGGCACTACTGTGGTCTCCAAGGATTTCCTCTCTGAAAACACGGCACTTTTACCTGAAGAACTCTGCTTTAGTTGCAGGTGGAACACAAGCTGCATTTGTCCCACACTTTATACAAAGGGCCCTTCCCCGAATGAATCTTCAATATGCAGGTTGTCCTACGAGCAGCGAACTGCCTCAATGAAGGCAGGCTCTTGTAAGGACTGTAAGCATTTCCTCTCCCAAAACACGCAGTTTTACCCGAAGAACTCTGCTTTAGTTGCAGGTGGAACACAAGCAGCATTTCTCCCACTGTGTACTCTTTGGGCTCTTACACGAATGAACTTCTTTATGCAGCGATTCCCACGAGGAGCGAACTGCCTCCACCATGGCAGGCTGTAGCGAGGACTGTAAGCATATTCTCTCCCAAACCACGCAGTTTTAACGCTAGAACTCTGCTTTACTTGCAGGCGTAACACAAGCAGCTTTTCTCCCACTGTGTACTCTTTGGGCTCTTCCACGAATGAACTTCTATATGCAGGGTTTCCGACGTGGAGCGAACTGCCTCAACCAAGGCAGGTTGTAGCGAGGACTGTAAGCATTTCCTCTTCCAAAACACGGCAGTTTTACCAAAGAATTCTGCTTTAGTTGCAGGTGGAACACAAGCAGCATTTCTCCCACTGTGTACTCTTGGGTTCTTCCACGAATGAACTTCTTTATGCAGGGATTCCCACGTGGAGCGAACTGCCTCAACCATGGCAGGCTGTAGCGAGGACTGTAAGCATTTCCTCTCCCAAACCAGGCAGTTTTACCCGAAGAACTCTGCTTTAGTTGCAGGTGGAACACAAGCAGCATTTCTCCCACTGTGTACTCTTTGGGCTCTTACACGAATGAACTTCTTTATGCAGGGATTCCCACGAGGAGCGAACTGCCTCCACCATGGCAGGCTCTAGCGAGGACTGTAAGCATATCCTCTCCCAAACCACGCAGTTTTAACGCTGGAACTCTGCTTTAGTTGCAGGTGGAACACAAGCAGCTTTTCTCCCACTGTGTACTCTTTGGGCTCTTCCACGAATGAACTTCTATATGCAGGGTTTCCGACGTGGAGCGAACTGCCACAACCAAGGAAGGCTGTAGCGAGGACTGTAAGCATTTCCTCTTCCAAAACACGGCAGTTTTACCAGAGAATTCTGCTTTAGTTGCAGGTGGAACACAAGCAGCTTTTCTCCCACAGTGTACCCAATGAGCCTTTGCCCGAAAGAATATCTATACTCAAGGGGTCCCGCGTGGAGTGAAATGCCTAAAGCAAGCAGGCTCTAGTGAGGCCTCTAAGCATTTCCTCTCCAAAAACACGGCAGTTTTACCCAAGAAACTCTGCGTTAGTTGCAGGTTGAACACAAGCAGCATTACTCCCAGTGGTAATCTTTGGGCTCTACCACGAATGAATTTCTTTATGCAGGGATTCCCACGTGGATCGAACTGCCTCAACCGTGGCAGGCTGTAGCGAGGACTCTAAGAATATCCTATCCCAAAACACACAGGTTTAACGGTAGAACTCAGCTTTAGTTGCAGAGGTAACACAAGCAGCTTTTCTCCCACTGTGTACTCTTTGGGCTCTTCCACGAATGAACTTCTATATGCAGGGTTTCCGACGTGGAGCGAACTGCCTCAACCAAGGCAGGCTGTAGCGAGGACTGTAAGCATTTCCTCTTCCAAAACACGGCAGTTTTACCAAAGAATTCTGCTTTAGTTGCAGGTGGCATACAAGCAGCATTTCTCCCACTGTGTACTCTTGGGTTCTTCCACGAATGAACTTCTTTATGCAGGGATTCCCACGTGGAGCGAACTGCCTCTACCATGGCAGGCTGTAGCGAGGACTGTAAGCATATCCTCTCCCAAACCAGGCAGTTTTACCCGAAAAACTCTGCTTTAGTTGCAGGTGGAACACAAGCAGCATTTCTCCCACTGTGTACTCTTTGGGCTCTTACACGAATGAACTTCTTTATGCAGGGATTCCCACGAGGAGCGAACTGCCTCCACCATGGCAGGCTCTAGCGAGGACTGTAAGCATATCCTCTCCCAAACCACGCAGTTTTAACGCTGGAACTCTGCTTTAGTTGCAGGTGGAACACAAGCAGCTTTTCTCCCACTGTGTACTCTTTGGGCTCTTCCACGAATGAACTTCTATATGCAGGGTTTCCGACGTGGAGCGAACTGCCACAACCAAGGCAGGCAGTAGCGAGGACTGTAAGCATTTCCTCTTCCAAAACACGGCAGTATTACCAAAGAATTCTGCTTTAGTTGCAGGTGGAACACAAGCAGCTTTTCTCCCACAGTGTACCCAATGAGCCTTTGCCCGAAAGAATATCTATACTCAAGGGGTCCCGCGTGGAGTGAAATGCCTAAAGCAAGCAGGCTCTAGTGAGGCCTCTAAGCATTTCCTCTCCAAAAACACGGCAGTTTTACCCAAGAAACTCTGCGTTAGTTGCAGGTTGAACACAAGCAGCATTACTCCCAGTGGTAATCTTTGGGCTCTACCACGAATGAATTTCTTTATGCAGGGATTCCCACGTGGATCGAACTGCCTCAACCGTGGCAGGCTGTAGCGAGGACTCTAAGAATATCCTATCCCAAAACACACAGGTTTAACGGTAGAACTCAGCTTTAGTTGCAGAGGTAACACAAGCAGCTTTTCTCCCACTGTGTACTCTTTGGGCTCTTCCACGAATGAACTTCTATATGCAGGGTTTCCGACGTGGAGCGAACTGGCTCAACCAAGGCAGGCTGTAGCGAGGACTGTAAGCATTTCCTCTTCCAAAACACGGCAGTTTTACCAAAGAATTCTGCTTTAGTTGCAGGTGGCATACAAGCAGCATTTCTCCCACTGTGTACTCTTGGGTTCTTCCACGAATGAACTTCTTTATGCAGGGATTCCCACGAGGAGCGAACTGCCTCCACCATGGCAGGCTGTAGCGAGGACTGTAAGCATATCCTCTCCCAAACCACGCAGTTTTAACGCTAGAACTCTGCTTTAGTTGCAGGTGGAACACAAGCAGCATTTCTCCCACTGTGTACTCTTTGGTCTCTTCACGAATGAACTTGTATATGCAGGGTTTCCCACGTGGAGCGAACTGCCTCAACCATGGCAGGCTGTAGTGAGGACTGTAAGCATATCCTCTCCCAAGCCTCGCAGTTTTAATGCTAGAAGTCTGCTTTACTTGCAGGCGTAACACAAGCAGCTTTTCTCCCACTGTGTACTCTTTGGGCTCTTCCACGAATGAACTTCTATATGCAGGGTTTCCGACGTGGAGCGAACTGCCTCAACCAAGGCAGGCTGTAGCGAGGACTGTAAGCATTTCCTCTTCCAAAACACGGCAGTTTTACCAAAGAATTCTGCTTTAGTTGCAGGTGGAACACAAGCAGCATTTCTCCCACTGTGTACTCTTTGGGCTCTTCCACGAATGAACTTCTTTATGCAGGGATTCCCACGTGGAGCGAACTGCCTCAACCAAGGCAGGCTGTAGCGAAGACTGTAAGCATTTCTTCTCCCAAAACACGCAGTTTTACACGAAGAACTCTGCTTTAGTTGCAGGGGGAACACCATCTGCTTTCCTCCCACAGTGTACACAATGGGCACTTCCCCTAATGAACTTGTTCTAAAAGAATGGTTTCCAACGTGGACCGAAATGCCTCAACCATGGCAGGTTCTCCTGTTGTCTCTAAGGATTTCCTCTCTGAAAACACGGCACTTTTACCCGAAGAACTCTGCTTTAGTTGCAGGTGGAACACAAGCTGCATTTGTCCCACACTTTATACAAAGGGCCCTTCCCCGAAGGAGTCTACAGGGTGTATGCAGGGTGTCCCACGTGCAGTGAACTGCCTCAACGAAGGGAGGCTCTCGTAAGGACTGTAAGCATTTCCTCTCCCAATACACGCAGGTTTACCCAAAAAATTCTGCTTTAGTTGCAGGTGGAACACAAGCAGCTTTTCTCCCACAGTGTACCCAATGAGCCTTTGCCCGAAAGAATATCTATACTCAAGGGGTCCCGCGTGGAGTGAAATGCCTAAAGCAAGCAGGCTCTAGTGAGGCCTCTAAGCATTTCCTCTCCAAAAACACGGCAGTTTTACCCAAGAAACTCTGCGTTAGTTGCAGGTGGAACACAAGCAGCATTACTCCCAGTGTGTAATCTTTGGGCTCTTCCACGAATGAATTTCTTTATGCAGGGATTCCCACGTGGATCGATCTGCCTCAACCGTGGCAGGCTGTAGCGAGGACTCTAAGAATATCCTATCCCAAAACACACAGGTTTAACGGTAGAACTCTGCTTTAGTTGCAGAGGTAAGACAAGCAGCTTTTCTCCCACTGTGTACTCTTTGGGCTCTTCCACGAATGAACTTCTATATGCAGGGTTTCCGACGTGGAGCGAACTGCCTCAACCAAGGCAGGCTGTAGCGAGGACTGTAAGCATTTCCTCTTCCAAAACACGGCAGTTTTACCAAAGAATTCTGCTTTAGTTGCAGGTGGCATACAAGCAGCATTACTCCCACTGTGTACTCTTTGGGCTCTTACACGAATGAACTTTTTATGCAGGGATTCCCACGAGGAGCGAACTTCCTCCACCACGGCAGGTTGTAGCGAGGACTGTAGGCATATCCTCTACCAAATCACGCAGGTTTACCCGAAGAACTCTGCTTTAGTTGCAGAGGGAACACAAGCATCTTTTCTCCCACAGTGTACAAAATGCGCACTTCCCCTAATGAACTTGTTCTATAAGAATGGTTTCCCGCGTGGAGCGAACTGCCTCAGCCATGGCAGGCACTACTGTGGTCTCTAAGGATTTCCTCTCTGAAAACACGGCACTTTTACCCGAAGAACTCTGCTTTAGTTGCAGGTGGAACACAAGCTGCATTTGTCCCACACTTTATACAAAGGGCCCTTCCCCGAATGAATGTTCAATATTCAGGTTGTCCCACGAGCAGCGAACTGCCTCAATGAAGGCAGGCTCTCGTAAGGACTGTAAGCATTTCCTCTCCCAAAACACGCAGTTTTACCCGAAGAACTCTGCTTTAGTTGCAGGTGGAACACAAGCAGCATTTCTCCCACTGTGTACTCTTTGGGCTCTTACACGAATGAACTTCTTTATGCAGGGATTCCCACGAGGAGCGAACTGCCTCCACCATGGCAGGCTGTAGCGAGGACTGTAAGCATATCCTCTCCCAAACCACGCAGTGTTAACGTTAGAACTCTGCTTTAGTTGCAGGGGGAACACAAGCATCTTTTCTCCCACAGTGTACACAATGGGCACTTCCCCTAATGAACTTGTTCTATAAGAATGGTTTCCCGCGTGGAGCGAACTGCCTCAGCCATCGCAGGCACTACTGTGGTCTCCAAGGATTTCCTCTCTGAAAACACGGCACTTTTACCTGAAGAACTCTGCTTTAGTTGCAGGTGGAACACAAGCTGCATTTGTCCCACACTTTATACAAAGGGCCCTTCCCCGAATGAATCTTCAATATGCAGGTTGTCCTACGAGCAGCGAACTGCCTCAATGAAGGCAGGCTCTCGTAAGGACTGTAAGCATTTCCTCTCCCAAAACACGCAGTTTTACCCGAAGAACTCTGCTTTAGTTGCAGGTGGAACACAAGCAGCATTTCTCCCACTGTGTACTCTTTGGGCTCTTACACGAATGAACTTCTTTATGCAGCGATTCCCACGAGGAGCGAACTGCCTCCACCATGGCAGGCTGTAGCGAGGACTGTAAGCATATTCTCTCCCAAACAACGCAGTTTTAACGCTAGAACTCTGCTTTACTTGCAGGCGTAACACAAGCAGCTTTTCTCCCACTGTGTACTCTTTGGGCTCTTCCACGAATGAACTTCTATATGCAGGGTTTCCGACGTGGAGCGAACTGCCTCAACCAAGGCAGGTTGTAGCGAGGACTGTAAGCATTTCCTCTTCCAAAACACGGCAGTTTTACCAAAGAATTCTGCTTTAGTTGCAGGTGGAACACAAGCAGCATTTCTCCCACTGTGTACTCTTGGGTTCTTCCACGAATGAACTTCTTTATGCAGGGATTCCCACGTGGAGCGAACTGCCTCAACCATGGCAGGCTGTAGCGAGGACTGTAAGCATTTCCTCTCCCAAACCAGGCAGTTTTACCCGAAGAACTCTGCTTTAGTTGCAGGTGGAACACAAGCAGCATTTCTCCCACTGTGTACTCTTTTGGCTCTTACACGAATGAACTTCTTTATGCAGGGATTCCCACGAGGAGCGAACTGCCTCCACCATGGCAGGCTCTAGCGAGGACTGTAAGCATATCCTCTCCCAAACCACGCAGTTTTAACGCTGGAACTCTGCTTTAGTTGCAGGTGGAACACAAGCAGCTTTTCTCCCACTGTGTACTCTTTGGGCTCTTCCACGAATGAACTTCTATATGCAGGGTTTCCGACGTGGAGCGAACTGCCACAACCAAGGCAGGCTGTAGCGAGGACTGTAAGCATTTCCTCTTCCAAAACACGGCAGTTTTACCAAAGAATTCTGCTTTAGTTGCAGGTGGAACACAAGCAGCTTTTCTCCCACAGTGTACCCAATGAGCCTTTGCCCGAAAGAATATCTATACTCAAGGGGTCCCGCGTGGAGTGAAATGCCTAAAGCAAGCAGGCTCTAGTGAGGCCTCTAAGCATTTCCTCTCCAAAAACACGGCAGTTTTACCCAAGAAACTCTGCGTTAGTTGCAGGTTGAACACAAGCAGCATTACTCCCAGTGGTAATCTTTGGGCTCTACCACGAATGAATTTCTTTATGCAGGGATTCCCACGTGGATCGAACTGCCTCAACCGTGGCAGGCTGTAGCGAGGACTCTAAGAATATCCTATCCCAAAACACACAGGTTTAACGGTAGAACTCAGCTTTAGTTGCAGAGGTAACACAAGCAGCTTTTCTCCCACTGTGTACTCTTTGGGCTCTTCCACGAATGAACTTCTATATGCAGGGTTTCCGACGTGGAGCGAACTGCCTCAACCAAGGCAGGCTGTAGCGAGGACTGTAAGCATTTCCTCTTCCAAAACACGGCAGTTTTACCAAAGAATTCTGCTTTAGTTGCAGGTGGCATACAAGCAGCATTTCTCCCACTATGTACTCTTGGGTTCTTCCACGAATGAACTTCTTTATGCAGGGATTCCCACGTGGAGCGAACTGCCTCTACCATGGCAGGCTGTAGCGAGGACTGTAAGCATATCCTCTCCCAAACCAGGCAGTTTTACCCGAAAAACTCTGCTTTAGTTGCAGGTGGAACACAAGCAGCATTTCTCCCACTGTGTACTCTTTGGGCTCTTACACGAATGAACTTCTTTATGCAGGGATTCCCACGACGAGCGAACTGCCTCCACCATGGCAGGCTGTAGCGAGGACTGTAAGCATATCCTCTCCCAAACCACGCAGTTTTTACGCTAGAACTCTGCTTTAGTTGCAGGTGGAACACAAGCAGCATTTCTCCCACTGTGTACTCTTTGGTCTCTTCACGAATGAACTTGTATATGCAGGGTTTCCCACGTGGGGCGAACTGCCTCAACCATGGCAGGCTGTAGCGAGGACTGTAAGCATATCCTCTCCCAAGCCTCGCAGTTTTAATGCTAGAAGTCTGCTTTACTTGCAGGCGTAACACAAGCAGCTTTTCTCCCACTGTGTACTCTTTGGGCTCTTCCACGAATGAACTTCTATATGCAGGGTTTCCGACGTGGAGCGAACTGCCTCAACCAAGGCAGGCTGTAGCGAGGACTGTAAGCATTTCCTCTTCCAAAACACGGCAGTTTTACCAAAGAATTCTGCTTTAGTTGCAGGTGGAACACAAGCAGCATTTCTCCCACTGTGTACTGTTTGGGCTCTTCCACGAATGAACTTCTTTATGCAGGGATTCCCACGTGGAGCGAACTGCCTCAACCAAGGCAGGCTGTAGCGAAGACTGTAAGCATTTCCTCTCCCAAAACACGCAGTTTTACACGAAGAACTCTGCTTTAGTTGCAGGGGGAACACCATCAGCTTTCCTCCCACAGTGTACACAATGGGCACTTCCCCTAATGAACTTGTTCTAAAAGAATGGTTTCCAGAGTGGACCGAACTGCCTCAACCATGGCAGGCTCTCCTGTGGTCTCTAAGGATTTCCTCTCTGAAAACACGGCACTTTTACCCGAAGAACTCTGCTTTAGTTGCAGGTGGAACACAAGCTGCATTTGTCCCACACTTTATACAAAGGGCCCTTCCCCGAATGAATGTTCAATATGCAGGTTGTCCCACGAGCAGCGAACTGCCTCAATGAAGGCAGGCTCTCGTAAGGACTGTAAGCATTTCCTCTCCCAAAACACGCAGTTTTACCCGAAGAACTCTGCTTTAGTTGCAGGTGGAACACAAGCAGCATTTCTCCCACTGTGTACTCTTTGGTCTCTTACACGAATGAACTTCTTTATGCAGGGATTCCCACGAGGAGCGAACTGCCTCCACCATGGCAGGCTGTAGCGAGGACTGTAAGCATATCCTCTCCCAAACCACGCAGTTTTAACGTTAGAACTCTGCTTTAGTTGCAGGGGGAACACAAGCATCTTTTCTCCCACAGTGTACACAATGGGCACTTCCCCTAATGAACTTGTTCTATAAGAATGGTTTCCCGCGTGGAGCGAACTGCCTCAGCCATCGCAGGCACTACTGTGGTCTCTAAGGATTTCCTCTCTGAAAACACGGCACTTTTACCCGAAGAACTCTGCTTTAGTTGCAGGTGGAACACAAGCTGCATTTGTCCCACACTTTATACAAAGGGCCCTTCCCCGAATGAATCTTCAATATGCAGGTTGTCCTACGAGCAGCGAACTGCCTCAATGAAGGCAGGCTCTCGTAAGGACTGTAAGCTTTTCCTCTCCCAAAACAAGCAGTTTTACCCGAAGAACTCTGCTTTAGTTGCAGGTGGAACACAAGCAGCATTTCTCCCACTGTGTACTCTTTGGGCTCTTAAACGAATGAACTTCTTTATGCAGGGATTCCCACGAGGAGCGAACTGCCTCCACCATGGCAGGCTGTAGCGAGGACTGTAAGCATATCCTCTCCCAAACCACGCAGTTTTAACGCTAGAACTCTGCTTTACTTGCAGGCGTAACACAAGCAGCTTTTCTCCCACTGTGTACTCTTTGGGCTCTTCCACGAATGAACTTCTATATGCAGGGTTTCCGACGTGGAGCGAACTGCCTCAACCAAGGCAGGCTGTAGCGAGGACTGTAAGCATTTCCTCTTCCAAAACACGGCAGTTTTACCAAAGAATTCTGCTTTAGTTGCAGGTGGAACACAAGCAGCATTTCTCCCACTGTGTACTCTTTGGGCTCTTCCACGAATGAACTTCTTTATGCAGGGATTCCCACGTGGAGCGAACTGCCTCAACCAAGGCAGGCTGTAGCGAATACTGTAAGCATTTCCTCTCCCAAAACACGCAGTTTTACACGAAGAACTCTGCTTTAGTTGCAGGGGGAACACCATCAGCTTTCCTCCCACAGTGTACACAATGGGCACTTCCCCTAATGAACTGGTTATAAAAGAATGGTTTCCAGCGTGGACCGAACTGCCTCAACCATGGCAGGCTCTCCTGTGGTCTCTAAGGATTTCCTCTCTGAAAACACGGCACTTTTACCCGAAGAACTCTGCTTTAGTTGCAGGTGGAACACAAGCTGCATTTGTCCCACACTTTATACAAAGGGCCCTTCCCCGAATGAATCTTCAATATGCAGGTTGTCCTACGAGCAGCGAACTGCCTCAATGAAGGCAGGCTCTCGTAAGGACTGTAAGCATTTCCTCTCCCAAAACACGCAGTTTTACCCGAAGAACTCTGCTTTAGTTGCAGGTGGAACACAAGCAGCATTTCTCCCACTGTGTACTCTTTGGGCTCTTAAACGAATGAACTTCTTTATGCAGGGATTCCCACGAGGAGCGAACTGCCTCCACCATGGCAGGCTGTAGCGAGGACTGTAAGCATATCCTCTCCCAAACCACGCAGTTTTAACGCTAGAACTCTGCTTTACTTGCAGGCGTAACACAAGCAGCTTTTCTCCCACTGTGTACTCTTTGGGCTCTTCCACGAATGAACTTCTATATGCAGGGTTTCCGACGTGGAGCGAACTGCCTCAACCAAGGCAGGCTGTAGCGAGGACTGTAAGCATTTCCTCTTCCAAAACACGGCAGTTTTACCAAAGAATTCTGCTTTAGTTGCAGGTGGAACACAAGCAGCATTTCTCCCACTGTGTACTCTTTGGGCTCTTCCACGAATGAACTTCTTTATGCAGGGATTCCCACGTGGAGCGAACTGCCTCAACCAAGGCAGGCTGTAGCGAATACTCTAAGCATTTCCTCTCCCAAAACACGCAGTTTTACACGAAGAACTCTGCTTTAGTTGCAGGGGGAACACCATCAGCTTTCCTCCCACAGTGTACACAATGGGCACTTCCCCTAATGAACTTGTTCTAAAAGAATGGTTTCCAGCGTGGACCGAACTGCCTCAACCATGGCAGGCTCTCCTGTGGTCTCTAAGGATTTCCTCTCTGAAAACACGGCACTTTTACCCGAAGAACTCTGCTTTAGTTGCAGGTGGAACACAAGCTGCATTTGTCCCACACTTTATACAAAGGGCCCTTCCCCGAATGAATCTTCAATATGCAGGTTGTCCTACGAGCAGCGAACTGCCTCAATGAAGGCAGGCTCTCGTAAGGACTGTAAGCATTTTCTCTCCCAAAACACGCAGTTATACCCCAAGAACTCTGCTTTAGTTGCAGGTGGAACACAAGCAGCATTTCTCCCACTGTGTACTCTTTGGGCTCTTACACGAATGAACTTCTTTATGCAGGGATTCCCACGAGGAGCGAACTGCCTCCACCATGGCAGGCTGTAGCGAGGACTGTAAGCATATCCTCTCCCAAACCACGCAGTTTTAACGCTAGAACTCTGCTTTACTTGCAGGCGTAACACAAGCAGCTTTTCTCCCACTGTGTACTCTTTGGGCTCTTCCACGAATGAACTTCTATATGCAGGGTTTCCGACGTGGAGCGAACTGACTCAACCAAGGCAGGCTGTAGCGAGGACTGTAAGCATTTCCTCTTCCAAAACAGGGCAGTTTTACCAAAGAATTCTGCTTTAGTTGCAGGTGGAACACAAGCAGCATTTCTCCCACTGTGTACTCTTGGGTTCTTCCACGAATGAACTTCTTTATGCAGGGATTCCCACGTGGAGCGAACTGCCTCAACCATGGCAGGCTGTAGCGTGGACTGTAAGCATATCCTCTCCCAAACCAGGCAGTTTTACCCGAAGAACTCTGCTTTAGTTGCAGGTGGAACACAAGCAGCATTTCTCCCACTGTGTACTCTTTGGGCTCTTACACGAATGAACTTCTTTATGCAGGGATTCCCACGAGGAGCGAACTGCCTCCACCATGGCAGGCTTTAGCGAGGACTGTAAGCATATCCTCTCCCAAACCACGCAGTTTTAACGCTAGAACTCTGCTTTAGTTGCAGGTGGAACACAAGCAGCATTTCTCCCACTGTGTACTCTTTGGTCTCTTCACGAATGAACTTGTATATGCAGGGTTTCCCACGTGGAGCGAACTGCCTCAACCATGGCAGGCTGTAGCGAGGACTGTAAGCATATCCTCTCCCAAACCAGGCAGTTTTACCCGAAGAACTCTGCTTTAGTTGCAGCTGGAACACAAGCAGCATTTCTCCCACTGTGTACTCTTTGGGCTCTTCCACGAATGAACTTCTATATGCAGGGTTTCCGACGTGGAGCGAACTGCCTCAACCAAGGCAGGCTGTAGCGAGGACTGTAAGCATTTCCTCTTCCAAAACACGGCAGTTTTACCAAAGAATTCTGCTTTAGTTGCAGGTGGAACACAAGCAGCATTTCTCCCACTGTGTACTCTTTGGGCTCTTCCACGAATGAACTTCTTTATGCAGGGATTCCCACGTGGAGCGAACTGCCTCAACCAAGGCAGGCTGTAGCGAAGACTGTAAGCATTTCTTCTCCCAAAACACGCAGTTTTACACGAAGAACTCTGCTTTAGTTGCAGGGGGAACACCATCAGCTTTCCTCCCACAGTGTACACAATGGGCACTTCCCCTAATGAACTTGTTCTAAAAGAATGGTTTCCAGCGTGGACCGAACTGCCTCAACCATGGCAGGCTCTCCTGTGGTCTCTAAGGATTTCCTCTCTGAAAACACGGCACTTTTACCCGAAGAACTCTGCTTTAGTTGCAGGTGGAACACAAGCTGCATTTGTCCCACACTTTATACAAAGGGCCATTCCCCGAAGGAGTCTACAGGGTGTATGCAGGGTGTCCCACGTGCAGTGAACTGCCTCAACGAAGGGAGGCTCTCGTAAGGACTGTAAGCATTTCCTCTCCCAATACACGCAGTTTTACCCAAAAAATTCTGCTTTAGTTGCAGGTGGAACACAAGCAGCTTTTCTCCCACAGTGTACCCAATGAGCCTTTGCCCGAAAGAATATCTATACTCAAGGGGTCCCGCGTGGAGTGAAATGCCTAAAGCAAGCAGGCTCTAGTGAGGCCTCTAAGCATTTCCTCTCCAAAAACACGGCAGTTTTACCCAAGAAACTCTGCGTTAGTTGCAGGTGGAACACAAGCAGCATTACTCCCAGTGTATAATCTTTGGGCTCTTCCACGAATGAATTTCTTTATGCAGGGATTCCCACGTGGATCGAACTGCCTCAACTGTGGCAGGCTGTAGCGAGGACTCTAAGAATATCCTATCCCAAAACACACAGGTTTAACGGTAGAACTCTGCTTTAGTTGCAGAGGTAAGACAAGCAGCTTTTCTCCCACTGTGTACTCTTTGGGCTCTTCCACGAATGAACTTCTATATGCAGGGTTTCCGACGTGGAGCGAACTGCCTCAACCAAGGCAGGCTGTAGCGAGGACTGTAAGCATTTCCTCTTCCAAAACACGGCAGTTTTACCAAAGAATTCTGCTTTAGTTGCAGGTGGCATACAAGCAGCATTACTCCCACTGTGTACTCTTTGGGCTCTTACACGAATGAACTTTTTATGCAGGGATTCCCACGAGGAGCGAACTGCCTCCACCACGGCAGGTTGTAGCGAGGACTGTAAGCATATCCTCTACCAAATCACGCAGGTTTACCCGAAGAACTCTGCTTTAGTTGCAGGGGGAACACAAGCATCTTTTCTCCCACAGTGTACAAAATGCGCACTTCCCCTAATGAACTTGTTCTATAAGAATGGTTTCCCGCGTGGAGCGAACTGCCTCAGCCATGGCAGGCACTACTGTGGTCTCTAAGGATTTCCTCTCTGAAAACACGGCACTTTTACCCGAAGAACTCTGCTTTAGTTGCAGGTGGAACACAAGCTGCATTTGTCCCACACTTTATACAAAGGGCCCTTCCCCGAATGAATCTTCAATATGCAGGTTGTCCCACGAGCAGCGAACTGCCTCAATGAAGGCAGGCTCTCGTAAGGACTGTAAGCATTTCCTCTCCCAAAACCCGCAGTTTTACCCGAAGAACTCTGCTTTAGTTACAGGTGGAACACAAGCAGCATTTCTCCCACTGTGTACTCTTTGGGCTCTTACACGAATGAACTTCTTTATGCAGGGATTCCCACGAGGAGCGAACTGCCTCCACCATGGCAGGCTGTAGCGAGGACTGTAAGCATATCCTCTCCCAAACCACGCAGTTTTAACGCTAGAACTCTGCTTTACTTGCAGGCGTAACACAAGCAGCTTTTCTCCCACTGTGTACTCTTTGGGCTCTTCCACGAATGAACTTCTATATGCAGGGTTTCCGACGTGGAGCGAACTGCCTCAACCAAGGCAGGCTGTAGCGAGGACTGTAAGCATTTCCTCTTCCAAAACACGGCAGTTTTACCAAAGAATTCTGCTTTAGTTGCAGGTGGAACACAAGCAGCATTTCTCCCACTGTGTACTCTTGGGTTCTTCCACGAATGAATATCTTTATGCAGGGATTCCCACGTGGAGCGAACTGCCTCAACCAAGGCAGGCTGTAGAGAGGACTGTAAGCTTATCCTCTCCCAAACCAGGCAGTTTTACACGAAGAACTCTTTTCGTTGCAGGGGGAACACCATCATCTTTCCTCCCACAGTGTACACAATGGGCACTTCCCCTAATGAACTTGTTCTAAAAGAATGGTTTCCAGCGTGGACCGAACTGCCTCAACCATGGCAGGCTCTCCTGTGGTTTCTAAGGATTTCCTCTCTGAAAACACGGAACTTTTACCCGAAGAACTCTGCTTTAGTTGCAGGTGGAACACAAGCTGCATTTGTCCCCCACTTTATACAAAGGGCCCTTCCCCGAAGGAGTCTACAGGGTGTATGAAGGGTGTCCCACGTGCAGTGAACTGCCTCAACGAAGGGAGGCGCTCGTAAGGACTGTAAGCATTTCCTCTCCCAATACACGCAGTTTTACCCAAAAAATTCTGCTTTAGTTGCAGGTGGAACACAAGCAGCTTTTCTCCCACAGTGTACCCAATGAGCCTTTGCCCGAAAGAATATCTATACTCAAGGGGTCCCGCGTGGAGTGAAATGCCTAAAGCAAGCAGGCTCTAGTGAGGCCTCTAAGCATTTCCTCTCCAAAAACACGGCAGTTTTACCCAAGAAACTCTGCGTTAGTTGCAGGTGGAACACAAGCAGCATTACTCCCAGTGTATAATCTTTGGGCTCTTCCACGAATGAATTTCTTTATGCAGGGATTCCCACGTGGATCGAACTGCCTCAACTGTGGCAGGCTGTAGCGAGGACTCTAAGAATATCCTATCCCAAAACACACAGGTTTAACGGTAGAACTCTGCTTTAGTTGCAGAGGTAAGACAAGCAGCTTTTCTCCCACTGTGTACTCTTTGGGCTCTTCCACGAATGAACTTCTATATGCAGGGTTTCCGACGTGGAGCGAACTGCCTCAACCAAGGCAGGCTGTAGCGAGGACTGTAAGCATTTCCTCTTCCAAAACACGGCAGTTTTACCAAAGAATTCTGCTTTAGTTGCAGGTGGCATACAAGCAGCATTACTCCCACTGTGTACTCTTTGGGCTCTTACACGAATGAACTTTTTATGCAGGGATTCCCACGAGGAGCGAACTGCCTCCACCACGGCAGGTTGTAGCGAGGACTGTAAGCATATCCTCTACCAAATCACGCAGGTTTACCCGAAGAACTCTGCTTTAGTTGCAGGGGGAACACAAGCATCTTTTCTCCCACAGTGTACAAAATGCGCACTTCCCCTAATGAACTTGTTCTATAAGAATGGTTTCCCGCGTGGAGCGAACTGCCTCAGCCATGGCAGGCACTACTGTGGTCTCTAAGGATTTCCTCTCTGAAAACACGGCACTTTTACCCGAAGAACTCTGCTTTAGTTGCAGGTGGAACACAAGCTGCATTTGTCCCACACTTTATACAAAGGGCCCTTCCCCGAATGAATCTTCATTATGCAGGTTGTCCTACGAGCAGCGAACTGCCTCAATGAAGGCAGGCTCTCGTAAGGACTGTAAGCATTTTCTCTCCCAAAACACGCAGTTATACCCCGAGAACTCTGCTTTAGTTGCAGGTGGAACACAAGCAGCATTTCTCCCACTGTCTACTCTTTGGGCTCTTACACGAATGAACTTCTTTATGCAGGGATTCCCACGAGGAGCGAACTGCCTCCACCATGGCAGGCTGTAGCGAGGACTGTAAGGATATCCTCTCCCAAACCACGCAGTTTTAACGCTAGAACTCTGCTTTACTTGCAGGCGTAACACAAGCAGCTTTTCTCCCACTGTGTACTCTTTGGGCTCTTCCACGAATGAACTTCTATATGCAGGGTTTCCGACGTGGAGCGAACTGCCTCAACCAAGGCAGGCTGTAGCGAGGCCTGTAAGCATTTCCTCTTCCAAAACAGGGCAGTTTTACCAAAGAATTCTGCTTTAGTTGCAGGTGGAACACAAGCAGCATTTCTCCCACTGTGTACTCTTTGGGCTCTTACACGAATGAACTTCTTTATGCAGGGATTCCCACGAGGAGCGAACTGCCTCCACCATGGCAGGCTGTAGCGAGGACTGTAAGCATATCCTCTCCCAAACCACGCAGTTTTAACGCTAGAACTCTGCTTTAGTTGCAGGTGGAACACAAGCAGCATTTCTCCCACTGTGTACTCTTTGGTCTCTTCACGAATGAACTTGTATATGCAGGGTTTCCCACGTGGAGCGAACTGCCTCAACCATGGCAGGCTGTAGCGAGGACTGTAAGCATATCCTCTCCCAAGCCTCGCAGTTTTAATGCTAGAAGTCTGCTTTACTTGCAGGCGTAACACAAGCAGCTTTTCTCCCACTGTGTACTCTTTGGGCTCTTCCACGAATGAACTTCTATATGCAGGGTTTCCGACGTGGAGCGAACTGCCTCAACCAAGGCAGGCTGTAGCGAGGACTGTAAGCATTTCCTCTTCCAAAACACGGCAGTTTTACCAAAGAATTCTGCTTTAGTTGCAGGTGGAACACAAGCAGCATTTCTCCCACTGTGTACTCTTGGGCTCTTCCACGAATGAACTTCTTTATGCAGGGATTCCCACGTGGAGCGAACTGCCTCAACCAAGGCAGGCTGTAGCGAAGACTGTAAGCATTTCTTCTCCCAAAACACGCAGTTTTACACGAAGAACTCTGCTTTAGTTGCAGGGGGAACACCATCAGCTTTCCTCCCACAGTGTACACAATGGGCACTTCCCCTAATGAACTTGTTCTAAAAGAATGGTTTCCAACGTGGACCGAACTGCCTCAACCATGGCAGGCTCTCCTGTTGTCTCTAAGGATTTCCTCTCTGAAAACACGGCACTTTTACCCGAAGAACTCTGCTTTAGTTGCAGGTGGAACACAAGCTGCATTTGTCCCACACTTTATACAAAGGGCCTTTCCCCGAAGGAGTCTACAGGGTGTATGCAGGGTGTCCCACGTGCAGTGAACTGCCTCAACGAAGGGAGGCTCTCGTAAGGACTGTAAGCATTTCCTCTCCCAATACACGCAGGTTTACCCAAAAAATTCTGCTTTAGTTGCAGGTGGAACACAAGCAGCTTTTCTCCCACAGTGTACCCAATGAGCCTTTGCCCGAAAGAATATCTATACTCAAGGGGTCCCGCGTGGAGTGAAATGCCTAAAGCAAGCAGGCTCTAGTGAGGCCTCTAAGCATTTCCTCTCCAAAAACACGGCAGTTTTACCCAAGAAACTCTGCGTTAGTTGCAGGTGGAACACAAGCAGCATTACTCCCAGTGTGTAATCTTAGGGCTCTTCCACGAATGAATTTATTTATGCAGGGATTCCCACGTGGATCGAACTGCCTCAACCGTGGCAGGCTGTAGCGAGGACTCTAAGAATATCCTATCCCAAAACACACAGGTTTAACGGTAGAACTCTGCTTTAGTTGCAGAGGTAAGACAAGCAGCTTTTCTCCCACTGTGTACTCTTTGGGCTCTTCCACGAATGAACTTCTATATGCAGGGTTTCCGACGTGGAGCGAACTGCCTCAACCAAGGCAGGCTGTAGCGAGGACTGTAAGCATTTCCTCTTCCAAAACACGGCAGTTTTACCAAAGAATTCTGCTTTAGTTGCAGGTGGCATACAAGCAGCATTACTCCCACTGTGTACTCTTTGGGCTCTTACACGAATGAACTTTTTATGCAGGGATTCCCACGAGGAGCGAACTGCCTCCACCACGGCAGGTTGTAGCGAGGACTGTAAGCATATCCTCTACCAAATCACGCAGGTTTACCCGAAGAACTCTGCTTTAGTTGCAGGGGGAACACAAGCATCTTTTCTCCCACAGTGTACAAAATGCGCACTTCCCCTAATGAACTTGTTCTATAAGAATGGTTTCCCGCGTGGAGCGAACTGCCTCAGCCATGGCAGGCACTACTGTGGTCTCTAAGGTTTTCCTCTCTGAAAACACGGCACTTTTACCCGAAGAACTCTGCTTTAGTTGCAGGTGGAACACAAGCTGCATTTGTCCCACACTTTATACAAAGGGCCCTTCCCCGAATGAATCTTCAATATTCAGGTTGTCCCACGAGCAGCGAACTGCCTCAATGAAGGCAGGCTCTCGTAAGGACTGTAAGCATTTCCTCTCCCAAAACACGCAGTTTTACCCGAAGAACTCTGCTTTAGTTGCAGGTGGAACACAAGCAGCATTTCTCCCACTGTGTACTCTTTGGGCTCTTACACGAATGAACTTCTTTATGCAGCGATTCCCACGAGGAGCGAACTGCCTCCACCATGGCAGGCTGTAGCGAGGACTGTAAGCATATCCTCTCCCAAACCACGCAGTTTTAACGCTAGAACTCTGCTTTACTTGCAGGCGTAACACAAGCAGCTTTTCTCCCACTGTGTACTCTTTGGGCTCTTCCACGAATGAACTTCTATATGCAGGGTTTCCGACGTGGAGCGAACTGCCTCAACCAAGGCAGGCTGTAGCGAGGACTGTAAGCATTTCCTCTTCCAAAACACGGCAGTTTTACCAAAGAATTCTGCTTTAGTTGCAGGTGGAACACAAGCAGCATTTCTCCCACTGTGTACTCTTGGGTTCTTCCACGAATGAACTTCTTTATGCAGGGATTCCCACGTGGAGCGAACTGCCTCAACCAAGGCAGGCTGTAGCGAGGACTGTAAGCATTTCCTCTTCCAAAACACGGCAGTTTTACCAAAGAATTCTGCTTTAGTTGCAGGTGGAACACAAGCAGCATATCTCCCACTGTGTACTCTTGGGTTCTTCCACGAATGAACTTCTTTATGCAGGGATTCCCACGTGGAGCGAACTGCCTCAACCATGGCAGGCTGTAGCGAGGATTGTAAGCATATCCTCTCCCAAACCAGGCAGTTTTACCCGAAGAACTCTGCTTTAGTTGCAGGTGGAACACAAGCAGCATTTCTCCCACTGTGTACTCTTTGGGCTCTTACACGAATGAACTTCTTTATGCAGGGATTCCCACGAGGAGCGAACTGCCTCCACCATGGCAGGCTGTAGCGAGGACTGTAAGCATATACTCTCCCAAACCACGCAGTTTTAACGCTAGAACTCTGCTTTACTTGCAGGCGGAACACAAGCAGCTTTTCTCCCACTGTGTACTCTTTGGGCTCTTCCACGAATGAACTTCTATATGCAGGGTTTCCGACGTGGAGCGAACTGCCTCAACCAAGGCAGGCTGTAGCGAGGATTGTAAGCATTTCCTCTTCCAAAACAGGGCAGTTTTACCAAAGAATTCTGCTTTAGTTGCAGGTGGAACACAAGCAGCATTTCTCCCACTGTGTACTCTTGGGTTCTTCCACGAATGAACTTCTTTATGCAGGGATTCCCACGTTGAGCGAACTGCCTCAACCATGGCAGGCTGTAGCGAGGACTGTAAGCATATCCTCTACCAAACCAGGCAGTTTTACCCGAAGAACTCTGCTTTAGTTGCAGGTGGAACACAAGCAGCATTTCTCCCACTGTGTACTCTTTGGGCTCTTACACGAATGAACTTCTTTATGCAGGGATTCCCACGAGGAGCGAACTGCCTCCACCATGGCAGGCTGTAGCGAGGACTGTAAGCATATCCTCTCCCCAACCACGCAGTTTTAACGCTAGAACTCTGCTTTAGTTGCAGGTGGAACACAAGCAGCATTTCTCCCACTGTGTACTCTTTGGTCTCTTCACGAATGAACTTGTATATGCAGGGTTTCCCACGTGGAGCGAACTGCCTCAACCATGGCAGGCTGTAGCGAGGACTGTAAGCATATCCTCTCCCAAACCACGCAGTTTTACCCGAAGAACTCTGCTTTAGTTGCAGCTGGAACACAAGCAGCATTTCTCCCACTGTGTACTCTTTGGGCTCTTCCACGAATGAACTTCTATATGCAGGGTTTCCGACGTGGAGCGAACTGCCTCAACCAAGGCAGGCTGTAGCGAGGACTGTAAGCATTTCCTCTTCCAAAACACGGCAGTTTTACCAAAGAATTCTGCTTTAGTTGCAGGTGGAACACAAGCAGCATTTCTCCCACTGTGTACTCTTTGGGCTCTTCCACGAATGAACTTCTTTATGCAGGGATTCCCACGTGGAGCGAACTGCCTCAACCAAGGAAGGATGTAGCGAATACTGTAAGCATTTCCTCTCCCAAAACACGCAGCTTTACACGAAGAACTCTGCTTTAGTTGCAGGGGGAACACCATCAGCTTTCCTCCCACAGTGAACACAATGGGCACTTCCCCTAATGAACTTGTTCTAAAAGAATGGTTTCCAGCGTGGACCGAACTGCCTCAACCATGGCAGGCTCTCCTGTGGTCTCTAAGGATTTCCTCTCTGAAAACACGGCACTTTTACCCGAAGAACTCTGCTTTAGTTGCAGGTGGAACACAAGCTGCATTTGTCCCACACTTTATACAAAGGGCCCTTCCCCGAAGGAGTCTACAGGGTGTATGCAGGGTGTCCCACGTGCAGTGAACTGCCTCAACCAAGGGAGGCTCTCGTAAGGACTGTAAGCATTTCCTCTCCCAATACACGCAGTTTTACCCAAAGAATTCTGCTTTAGTTGCCCGTGGAACACAAGCAGCTTTTCTCCCACAGTGTACCCAATGAGCCTTTGCCCGAAAGAATATCTATACTCAAGGGGTCCCGCGTGGAGTGAAATGCCTAAAGCAAGCAGGCTCTAGTGAGGCCTCTAAGCATTTCCTCTCCAAAAACACGGCAGTTTTACCCAAGAAACTCTGCGTTAGTTGCAGGTGGAACACAAGCAGCATTACTCCCAGTGTGTAATCTTTGGGCTCTTCCACGAATGAATTTCTTTATACAGGGATTCCCACGTGGATCGAACTGCCTCAACCGTGGCAGGCTGTAGCGAGGACTCTAAGAATATCCTATCCCAAAACACATAGGTTTAACGGTAGAACTCTGCTTTAGTTGCAGAGGTAACACAAGCAGCTTTTCTCCCACTGTGTACTCTTTGGGCTCTTCCACGAATGAACTTCTATATGCAGGGTTTCTGACGTGGAGCGAACTGCCTCAACCAAGGCAGGCTGTAGCGAGGACTGTAAGCATTTCCTCTTCCAAAACACGGCAGTTTTACCAAAGAATTCTGCTTTAGTTGCAGGTGGAACACAAGCAGCATTTCTCCCACTGTGTACTCTTGGGTTCTTCCACGAATGAACTTCTTTATGCAGGGATTCCCACGTGGAGCGAACTGCCTCAACCATGGCAGGCTGTAGCGAGGACTGTAAGCATATCCTCTCCCAAACCAGGCAGTTTTACCCGAAGAACTCTGCTTTAGTTGCAGGTGGAACACAAGCAGCATTTCTCCCACTGTGTACTCTTTGGGCTCTTACACGAATGAACTTCTTTATGCAGGGATTCCCACGAGGAGCGAACTGCCTCCACCATGGCAGGCTGTAGCGAGGACTGTAAGCATATCCTCTCCCAAACCACGCAGTTTTAACGCTAGAACTCTGCTTTAGTTGCAGGTGGAACACAAGCAGCATTTCTCCCACTGTGTACTCTTTGGTCTCTTCACGAATGAACTTGTATATGCAGGGTTTCCCACGTGGAGCGAACTGCCTCAACCATGGCAGGCTGTAGCAAGGACTGTAAGCATATCCTCTCCCAAGCCTCGCAGTTTTAATGCTAGAAGTCTGCTTTACTTGCAGGCGTAACACAAGCAGCTTTTCTCCCACTGTGTACTCTTTGGGCTCTTCCACGTATGAACTTCTATATGCAGGGTTTCCGACGTGGAGCGAACTGCCTCAACCAAGGCAGGCTGTAGCGAGGACTGTAAGCATTTCCTCTTCCAAAACACGGCAGTTTTACCAAAGAATTCTGCTTTAGTTGCAGGTGGAACACAAGCAGCATTTCTCCCACTGTGTACTCTTTGGGCTCTTCCACGAATGAACTTCTTTATGCAGGGATTCCCACGTGGAGCGAACTGCCTCAACCAAGGCAGGCTGTAGCGAAGACTGTAAGCATTTCTTCTCCCAAAACACGCAGTTTTACACGAAGAACTCTACTTTAGTTGCAGGGGAAACACCATCTGCTTTCCTCCCACGGTGTACACAATGGGCACTTCCCCTAATGAACTTGTTCTAAAAGAATGGTTTCCAACGTGGACCGAAATGCCTCAACCATGGCAGGCTCTCCTGTTGTCTCTAAGGATTTCCTCTCTGAAAACACGGCACTTTTACCCGAAGAACTCTGCTTTAGTTGCAGGTGGAACACAAGCTGCATTTGTCCCACACTTTATACAAAGGGCCCTTCCCCGAAGGAGTCTACAGGGTGTATGCTGGGTGTCCCACGTGCAGTGAACTGCCTCAACGAAGGGAGGCTCTCGTAAGGACTGTAAGCATTTCCTCTCCCAATACACGCAGGTTTACCCAAAAAATTCTGCTTTAGTTGCAGGTGGAACACAAGCAGCTTTTCTCCCACAGTGTACCCAATGAGCCTTTGCCCGAAAGAATATCTATACTCAAGGGGTCCCGCGTGGAGTGAAATGCCTAAAGCAAGCAGGCTCTAGTGAGGCCTCTAAGCATTTCCTCTCCAAAAACACGGCAGTTTTACCCAAGAAACTCTGCGTTAGTTGCAGGTGGAACACAAGCAGCATTACTCCCAGTGTGTAATCTTTGGGCTCTTCCACGAATGAATTTCTTTATGCAGGGATTCCCACGTGGATCGATCTGCCTCAACCGTGGCAGGCTGTAGCGAGGACTCTAAGAATATCCTATCCCAAAACACACAGGTTTAACGGTAGAACTCTGCTTTAGTTGCAGAGGTAAGACAAGCAGCTTTTCTCCCACTGTGTACTCTTTGGGCTCTTCCACGAATGAACTTCTATATGCAGGGTTTCCGACGTGGAGCGAACTGCCTCAACCAAGGCAGGCTGTAGCGAGGACTGTAAGCATTTCCTCTTCCAAAACACGGCAGTATTACCAAAGAATTCTGCTTTAGTTGCAGGTGGAACACAAGCAGCTTTTCTCCCACAGTGTACCCAATGAGCCTTTGCCCGAAAGAATATCTATACTCAAGGGGTCCCGCGTGGAGTGAAATGCCTAAAGCAAGCAGGCTCTAGTGAGGCCTCTAAGCATTTCCTCTCCAAAAACACGGCAGTTTTACCCAAGAAACTCTGCGTTAGTTGCAGGTTGAACACAAGCAGCATTACTCCCAGTGGTAATCTTTGGGCTCTACCACGAATGAATTTCTTTATGCAGGGATTCCCACGTGGATCGAACTGCCTCAACCGTGGCAGGCTGTAGCGAGGACTCTAAGAATATCCTATCCCAAAACACACAGGTTTAACGGTAGAACTCAGCTTTAGTTGCAGAGGTAACACAAGCAGCTTTTCTCCCACTGTGTACTCTTTGGGCTCTTCCACGAATGAACTTCTATATGCAGGGTTTCCGACGTGGAGCGAACTGGCTCAACCAAGGCAGGCTGTAGCGAGGACTGTAAGCATTTCCTCTTCCAAAACACGGCAGTTTTACCAAAGAATTCTGCTTTAGTTGCAGGTGGCATACAAGCAGCATTTCTCCCACTGTGTACTCTTGGGTTCTTCCACGAATGAACTTCTTTATGCAGGGATTCCCACGAGGAGCGAACTGCCTCCACCATGGCAGGCTGTAGCGAGGACTGTAAGCATATCCTCTCCCAAACCACGCAGTTTTAACGCTAGAACTCTGCTTTAGTTGCAGGTGGAACACAAGCAGCATTTCTCCCACTGTGTACTCTTTGGTCTCTTCACGAATGAACTTGTATATGCAGGGTTTCCCACGTGGAGCGAACTGCCTCAACCATGGCAGGCTGTAGTGAGGACTGTAAGCATATCCTCTCCCAAGCCTCGCAGTTTTAATGCTACAAGTCTGCTTTACTTGCAGGCGTAACACAAGCAGCTTTTCTCCCACTGTGTACTCTTTGGGCTCTTCCACGAATGAACTTCTATATGCAGGGTTTCCGACGTGGAGCGAACTGCCTCAACCAAGGCAGGCTGTAGCGAGGACTGTAAGCATTTCCTCTTCCAAAACACGGCAGTTTTACCAAAGAATTCTGCTTTAGTTGCAGGTGGAACACAAGCAGCATTTCTCCCACTGTGTACTCTTTGGGCTCTTCCACGAATGAACTTCTTTATGCAGGGATTCCCACGTGGAGCGAACTGCCTCAACCAAGGCAGGCTGTAGCGAAGACTGTAAGCATTTCTTCTCCCAAAACACGCAGTTTTACACGAAGAACTCTGCTTTAGTTGCAGGGGGAACACCATCTGCTTTCCTCCCACAGTGTACACAATGGGCACTTCCCCTAATGAACTTGTTCTAAAAGAATGGTTTCCAACGTGGACCGAAATGCCTCAACCATGGCAGGTTCTCCTGTTGTCTCTAAGGATTTCCTCTCTGAAAACACGGCACTTTTACCCGAAGAACTCTGCTTTAGTTGCAGGTGGAACACAAGCTGCATTTGTCCCACACTTTATACAAAGGGCCCTTCCCCGAAGGAGTCTACAGGGTGTATGCAGGGTGTCCCACGTGCAGTGAACTGCCTCAACGAAGGGAGGCTCTCGTAAGGACTGTAAGCATTTCCTCTCCCAATACACGCAGGTTTACCCAAAAAATTCTGCTTTAGTTGCAGGTGGAACACAAGCAGCTTTTCTCCCACAGTGTACCCAATGAGCCTTTGCCCGAAAGAATATCTATACTCAAGGGGTCCCGCGTGGAGTGAAATGCCTAAAGCAAGCAGGCTCTAGTGAGGCCTCTAAGCATTTCCTCTCCAAAAACACGGCAGTTTTACCCAAGAAACTCTGCGTTAGTTGCAGGTGGAACACAAGCAGCATTACTCCCAGTGTGTAATCTTTGGGCTCTTCCACGAATGAATTTCTTTATGCAGGGATTCCCACGTGGAGCGAACTGCCTCAACCGTGGCAGGCTGTAGCGAGGACTCTAAGAATATCCTATCCCAAAACACACAGGTTTAACGGTAGAACTCTGCTTTAGTTGCAGAGGTAAGACAAGCAGCTTTTCTCCCACTGTGTACTCTTTGGGCTCTTCCACGAATGAACTTCTATATGCAGGGTTTCCGACGTGGAGCGAACTGCCTCAACCAAGGCAGGCTGTAGCGAGGACTGTAAGCATTTCCTCTTCCAAAACACGGCAGTTTTACCAAAGAATTCTGCTTTAGTTGCAGGTGGCATACAAGCAGCATTACTCCCACTGTGTACTCTTTGGGCTCTTACACGAATGAACTTTTTATGCAGGGATTCCCACGAGGAGCGAACTTCCTCCACCACGGCAGGTTGTAGCGAGGACTGTAAGCATATCCTCTACCAAATCACGCAGGTTTACCCGAAGAACTCTGCTTTAGTTGCAGAGGGAACACAAGCATCTTTTCTCCCACAGTGTACAAAATGCGCACTTCCCCTAATGAACTTGTTCTATAAGAATGGTTTCCCGCGTGGAGCGAACTGCCTCAGCCATGGCAGGCACTACTGTGGTCTCTAAGGATTTCCTCTCTGAAAACACGGCACTTTTACCCGAAGAACTCTGCTTTAGTTGCAGGTGGAACACAAGCTGCATTTGTCCCACACTTTATACAAAGGGCCCTTCCCCGAATGAATGTTCAATATTCAGGTTGTCCCACGAGCAGCGAACTGCCTCAATGAAGGCAGGCTCTCGTAAGGACTGTAAGCATTTCCTCTCCCAAAACACGCAGTTTTACCCGAAGAACTCTGCTTTAGTTGCAGGTGGAACACAAGCAGCATTTCTCCCACTGTGTACTCTTTGGGCTCTTACACGAATGAACTTCTTTATGCAGGGATTCCCACGAGGAGCGAACTGCCTCCACCATGGCAGGCTGTAGCGAGGACTGTAAGCATATCCTCTCCCAAACCACGCAGTGTTAACGTTAGAACTCTGCTTTAGTTGCAGGGGGAACACAAGCATCTTTTCTCCCACAGTGTACACAATGGGCACTTCCCCTAATGAACTTGTTCTATAAGAATGGTTTCCCGCGTGGAGCGAACTGCCTCAGCCATCGCAGGCACTACTGTGGTCTCCAAGGATTTCCTCTCTGAAAACACGGCACTTTTACCTGAAGAACTCTGCTTTAGTTGCAGGTGGAACACAAGCTGCATTTGTCCCACACTTTATACAAAGGGCCCTTCCCCGAATGAATCTTCAATATGCAGGTTGTCCTACGAGCAGCGAACTGCCTCAATGAAGGCAGGCTCTCGTAAGGACTGTAAGCATTTCCTCTCCCAAAACACGCAGTTTTACCCGAAGAACTCTGCTTTAGTTGCAGGTGGAACACAAGCAGCATTTCTCCCACTGTGTACTCTTTGGGCTCTTACACGAATGAACTTCTTTATGCAGCGATTCCCACGAGGAGCGAACTGCCTCCACCATGGCAGGCTGTAGCGAGGACTGTAAGCATATTCTCTCCCAAACAACGCAGTTTTAACGCTAGAACTCTGCTTTACTTGCAGGCGTAACACAAGCAGCTTTTCTCCCACTGTGTACTCTTTGGGCTCTTCCACGAATGAACTTCTATATGCAGGGTTTCCGACGTGGAGCGAACTGCCTCAACCAAGGCAGGTTGTAGCGAGGACTGTAAGCATTTCCTCTTCCAAAACACGGCAGTTTTACCAAAGAATTCTGCTTTAGTTGCAGGTGGAACACAAGCAGCATTTCTCCCACTGTGTACTCTTGGGTTCTTCCACGAATGAACTTCTTTATGCAGGGATTCCCACGTGGAGCGAACTGCCTCCACCATGGCAGGCTGTAGCGAGGACTGTAAGCATTTCCTTTCCCAAACCAGGCAGTTTTACCCGAAGAACTCTGCTTTAGTTGCAGGTGGAACACAAGCAGCATTTCTCCCACTGTGTACTCTTTGGGCTCTTACACGAATGAACTTCTTTATGCAGGGATTCCCACGAGGAGCGAACTGCCTCCACCATGGCAGGCTCTAGCGAGGACTGTAAGCATATCCTCTCCCAAACCACGCAGTTTTAACGCTGGAACTCTGCTTTAGTTGCAGGTGGAACACAAGCAGCTTTTCTCCCACTGTGTACTCTTTGGGCTCTTCCACGAATGAACTTCTATATGCAGGGTTTCCGACGTGGAGCGAACTGCCTCAACCAAGGCAGGTTGTAGCGAGGACTGTAAGCATTTCCTCTTCCAAAACACGGCAGTTTTACCAAAGAATTCTGCTTTAGTTGCAGGTGGAACACAAGCAGCATTTCTCCCACTGTGTACTCTTGGGTTCTTCCACGAATGAACTTCTTTATGCAGGGATTCCCACGTGGAGCGAACTGCCTCCACCATGGCAGGCTGTAGCGAGGACTGTAAGCATTTCCTTTCCCAAACCAGGCAGTTTTACCCGAAGAACTCTGCTTTAGTTGCAGGTGGAACACAAGCAGCATTTCTCCCACTGTGTACTCTTTGGGCTCTTACACGAATGAACTTCTTTATGCAGGGATTCCCACGAGGAGCGAACTGCCTCCACCATGGCAGGCTCTAGCGAGGACTGTAAGCATATCCTCTCCCAAACCACGCAGTTTTAACGCTGGAACTCTGCTTTAGTTGCAGGTGGAACACAAGCAGCTTTTCTCCCACTGTGTACTCTTTGGGCTCTTCCACGAATGAACTTCTATATGCAGGGTTTCCGACGTGGAGCGAACTGCCACAACCAAGGCATGCTGTAGCGAGGACTGTAAGCATTTCCTCTTCCAAAACACGGCAGTTTTACCAAAGAATTCTGCTTTAGTTGCAGGTGGAACACAAGCAGCTTTTCTCCCACAGTGTACCCAATGAGCCTTTGCCCGAAAGAATATCTATACTCAAGGGGTCCCGCGTGGAGTGAAATGCCTAAAGCAAGCAGGCTCTAGTGAGGCCTCTAAGCATTTCCTCTCCAAAAACACGGCAGTTTTACCCAAGAAACTCTGCGTTAGTTGCAGGTTGAACACAAGCAGCATTACTCCCAGTGGTAATCTTTGGGCTCTACCACGAATGAATTTCTTTATGCAGGGATTCCCACGTGGATCGAACTGCCTCAACCGTGGCAGGCTGTAGCGAGGACTCTAAGAATATCCTATCCCAAAACACACAGGTTTAACGGTAGAACTCAGCTTTAGTTGCAGAGGTAACACAAGCAGCTTTTCTCCCACTGTGTACTCTTTGGGCTCTTCCACGAATGAACTTCTATATGCAGGGTTTCCGACGTGGAGCGAACTGCCTCAACCAAGGCAGGCTGTAGCGAGGACTGTAAGCATTTCCTCTTCCAAAACACGGCAGTTTTACCAAAGAATTCTGCTTTAGTTGCAGGTGGCATACAAGCAGCATTTCTCCCACTATGTACTCTTGGGTTCTTCCACGAATGAACTTCTTTATGCAGGGATTCCCACGTGGAGCGAACTGCCTCTACCATGGCAGGCTGTAGCGAGGACTGTAAGCATATCCTCTCCCAAACCAGGCAGTTTTACCCGAAAAACTCTGCTTTAGTTGCAGGTGGAACACAAGCAGCATTTCTCCCACTGTGTACTCTTTGGGCTCTTACACGAATGAACTTCTTTATGCAGGGATTCCCACGACGAGCGAACTGCCTCCACCATGGCAGGCTGTAGCGAGGACTGTAAGCATATCCTCTCCCAAACCACGCAGTTTTAACGCTAGAACTCTGCTTTAGTTGCAGGTGGAACACAAGCAGCATTTCTCCCACTGTGTACTCTTTGGTCTCTTCACGAATGAACTTGTATATGCAGGGTTTCCCACGTGGGGCGAACTGCCTCAACCATGGCAGGCTGTAGCGAGGACTGTAAGCATATCCTCTCCCAAGCCTCGCAGTTTTAATGCTAGAAGTCTGCTTTACTTGCAGGCGTAACACAAGCAGCTTTTCTCCCACTGTGTACTCTTTGGGCTCTTCCACGAATGAACTTCTATATGCAGGGTTTCCGACGTGGAGCGAACTGCCTCAACCAAGGCAGGCTGTAGCGAGGACTGTAAGCATTTCCTCTTCCAAAACACGGCAGTTTTACCAAAGAATTCTGCTTTAGTTGCAGGTGGAACACAAGCAGCATTTCTCCCACTGTGTACTGTTTGGGCTCTTCCACGAATGAACTTCTTTATGCAGGGATTCCCACGTGGAGCGAACTGCCTCAACCAAGGCAGGCTGTAGCGAAGACTGTAAGCATTTCCTCTCCCAAAACACGCAGTTTTACACGAAGAACTCTGCTTTAGTTGCAGGGGGAACACCATCAGCTTTCCTCCCACAGTGTACACAATGGGCACTTCCCCTAATGAACTTGTTCTAAAAGAATGGTTTCCAGAGTGGACCGAACTGCCTCAACCATGGCAGGCTCTCCTGTGGTCTCTAAGGATTTCCTCTCTGAAAACACGGCACTTTTACCCGAAGAACTCTGCTTTAGTTGCAGGTGGAACACAAGCTGCATTTGTCCCACACTTTATACAAAGGGCCCTTCCCCGAATGAATGTTCAATATGCAGGTTGTCCCACGAGCAGCGAACTGCCTCAATGAAGGCAGGCTCTCGTAAGGACTGTAAGCATTTCCTCTCCCAAAACACGCAGTTTTACCCGAAGAACTCTGCTTTAGTTGCAGGTGGAACACAAGCAGCATTTCTCCCACTGTGTACTCTTTGGGCTCTTACACGAATGAACTTCTTTATGCAGGGATTCCCACGAGGAGCGAACTGCCTCCACCATGGCAGGCTGTAGCGAGGACTGTAAGCATATCCTCTCCCAAACCACGCAGTTTTAACGTTAGAACTCTGCTTTAGTTGCAGGGGGAACACAAGCATCTTTTCTCCCACAGTGTACACAATGGGCACTTCCCCTAATGAACTTGTTCTATAAGAATGGTTTCCCGCGTGGAGCGAACTGCCTCAGCCATCGCAGGCACTACTGTGGTCTCTAAGGATTTCCTCTCTGAAAACACGGCACTTTTACCCGAAGAACTCTGCTTTAGTTGCAGGTGGAACACAAGCTGCATTTGTCCCACACTTTATACAAAGGGCCCTTCCCCGAATGAATCTTCAATATGCAGGTTGTCCTACGAGCAGCGAACTGCCTCAATGAAGGCAGGCTCTCGTAAGGACTGTAAGCTTTTCCTCTCCCAAAACAAGCAGTTTTACCCGAAGAACTCTGCTTTAGTTGCAGGTGGAACACAAGCAGCATTTCTCCCACTGTGTACTCTTTGGGCTCTTAAACGAATGAACTTCTTTATGCAGGGATTCCCACGAGGAGCGAACTGCCTCCACCATGGCAGGCTGTAGCGAGGACTGTAAGCATATCCTCTCCCAAACCACGCAGTTTTAACGCTAGAACTCTGCTTTACTTGCAGGCGTAACACAAGCAGCTTTTCTCCCACTGTGTACTCTTTGGGCTCTTCCACGAATGAACTTCTATATGCAGGGTTTCCGACGTGGAGCGAACTGCCTCAACCAAGGCAGGCTGTAGCGAGGACTGTAAGCATTTCCTCTTCCAAAACACGGCAGTTTTACCAAAGAATTCTGCTTTAGTTGCAGGTGGAACACAAGCAGCATTTCTCCCACTGTGTACTCTTTGGGCTCTTCCACGAATGAACTTCTTTATGCAGGGATTCCCACGTGGAGCGAACTGCCTCAACCAAGGCAGGCTGTAGCGAATACTGTAAGCATTTCCTCTCCCAAAACACGCAGTTTTACACGAAGAACTCTGCTTTAGTTGCAGGGGGAACACCATCAGCTTTCCTCCCACAGTGTACACAATGGGCACTTCCCCTAATGAACTGGTTCTAAAAGAATGGTTTCCAGCGTGGACCGAACTGCCTCAACCATGGCAGGCTCTCCTGTGGTCTCTAAGGATTTCCTCTCTGAAAACACGGCACTTTTACCCGAAGAACTCTGCTTTAGTTGCAGGTGGAACACAAGCTGCATTTGTCCCACACTTTATACAAAGGGCCCTTCCCCGAATGAATCTTCAATATGCAGGTTGTCCTACGAGCAGCGAACTGCCTCAATGAAGGCAGGCTCTCGTAAGGACTGTAAGCATTTCCTCTCCCAAAACACGCAGTTTTACCCGAAGAACTCTGCTTTAGTTGCAGGTGGAACACAAGCAGCATTTCTCCCACTGTGTACTCTTTGGGCTCTTAAACGAATGAACTTCTTTATGCAGGGATTCCCACGAGGAGCGAACTGCCTCCACCATGGCAGGCTGTAGCGAGGACTGTAAGCATATCCTCTCCCAAACCACGCAGTTTTAACGCTAGAACTCTGCTTTACTTGCAGGCGTAACACAAGCAGCTTTTCTCCCACTGTGTACTCTTTGGGCTCTTCCACGAATGAACTTCTATATGCAGGGTTTCCGACGTGGAGCGAACTGCCTCAACCAAGGCAGGCTGTAGCGAGGACTGTAAGCATTTCCTCTTCCAAAACACGGCAGTTTTACCAAAGAATTCTGCTTTAGTTGCAGGTGGAACACAAGCAGCATTTCTCCCACTGTGTACTCTTTGGGCTCTTCCACGAATGAACTTCTTTATGCAGGGATTCCCACGTGGAGCGAACTGCCTCAACCAAGGCAGGCTGTAGCGAATACTGTAAGCATTTCCTCTCCCAAAACACGCAGTTTTACACGAAGAACTCTGCTTTAGTTGCAGGGGGAACACCATCAGCTTTCCTCCCACAGTGTACACAATGGGCACTTCCCCTAATGAACTTGTTCTAAAAGAATGGTTTCCAGCGTGGACCGAACTGCCTCAACCATGGCAGGCTCTCCTGTGGTCTCTAAGGATTTCCTCTCTGAAAACACGGCACTTTTACCCGAAGAACTCTGCTTTAGTTGCAGGTGGAACACAAGCTGCATTTGTCCCACACTTTATACAAAGGGCCCTTCCCCGAATGAATCTTCAATATGCAGGTTGTCCTACGAGCAGCGAACTGCCTCAATGAAGGCAGGCTCTCGTAAGGACTGTAAGCATTTTCTCTCCCAAAACACGCAGTTATACCCCAAGAACTCTGCTTTAGTTGCAGGTGGAACACAAGCAGCATTTCTCCCACTGTGTACTCTTTGGGCTCTTACACGAATGAACTTCTTTATGCAGGGATTCCCACGAGGAGCGAACTGCCTCCACCATGGCAGGCTGTAGCGAGGACTGTAAGCATATCCTCTCCCAAACCACGCAGTTTTAACGCTAGAACTCTGCTTTACTTGCAGGCGTAACACAAGCAGCTTTTCTCCCACTGTGTACTCTTTGGGCTCTTCCACGAATGAACTTCTATATGCAGGGTTTCCGACGTGGAGCGAACTGACTCAACCAAGGCAGGCTGTAGCGAGGACTGTAAGCATTTCCTCTTCCAAAACAGGGCAGTTTTACCAAAGAATTCTGCTTTAGTTGCAGGTGGAACACAAGCAGCATTTCTCCCACTGTGTACTCTTGGGTTCTTCCACGAATGAACTTCTTTATGCAGGGATTCCCACGTGGAGCGAACTGCCTCAACCATGGCAGGCTGTAGCGTGGACTGTAAGCATATCCTCTCCCAAACCAGGCAGTTTTACCCGAAGAACTCTGCTTTAGTTGCAGGTGGAACACAAGCAGCATTTCTCCCACTGTGTACTCTTTGGGCTCTTACACGAATGAACTTCTTTATGCAGGGATTCCCACGAGGAGCGAACTGCCTCCACCATGGCAGGCTTTAGCGAGGACTGTAAGCATATCCTCTCCCAAACCACGCAGTTTTAACGCTAGAACTCTGCTTTAGTTGCAGGTGGAACACAAGCAGCATTTCTCCCACTGTGTACTCTTTGGTCTCTTCACGAATGAACTTGTATATGCAGGGTTTCCCACGTGGAGCGAACTGCCTCAACCATGGCAGGCTGTAGCGAGGACTGTAAGCATATCCTCTCCCAAACCAGGCAGTTTTACCCGAAGAACTCTGCTTTAGTTGCAGCTGGAACACAAGCAGCATTTCTCCCACTGTGTACTCTTTGGGCTCTTCCACGAATGAACTTCTATATGCAGGGTTTCCGACGTGGAGCGAACTGCCTCAACCAAGGCAGGCTGTAGCGAGGACTGTAAGCATTTCCTCTTCCAAAACACGGCAGTTTTACCAAAGAATTCTGCTTTAGTTGCAGGTGGAACACAAGCAGCATTTCTCCCACTGTGTACTCTTTGGGCTCTTCCACGAATGAACTTCTTTATGCAGGGATTCCCACGTGGAGCGAACTGCCTCAACCAAGGCAGGCTGTAGCGAAGACTGTAAGCATTTCTTCTCCCAAAACACGCAGTTTTACACGAAGAACTCTGCTTTAGTTGCAGGGGGAACACCATCAGCTTTCCTCCCACAGTGTACACAATGGGCACTTCCCCTAATGAACTTGTTCTAAAAGAATGGTTTCCAGCGTGGACCGAACTGCCTCAACCATGGCAGGCTCTCCTGTGGTCTCTAAGGATTTCCTCTCTGAAAACACGGCACTTTTACCCGAAGAACTCTGCTTTAGTTGCAGGTGGAACACAAGCTGCATTTGTCCCACACTTTATACAAAGGGCCATTCCCTGAAGGAGTCTACAGGGTGTATGCAGGGTGTCCCACGTGCAGTGAACTGCCTCAACGAAGGGAGGCTCTCGTAAGGACTGTAAGCATTTCCTCTCCCAATACACGCAGGTTTACCCAAAAAATTCTGCTTTAGTTGCAGGTGGAACACAAGCAGCTTTTCTCCCACAGTGTACCCAATGAGCCTTTGCCCGAAAGAATATCTATACTCAAGGGGTCCCGCGTGGAGTGAAATGCCTAAAGCAAGCAGGCTCTAGTGAGGCCTCTAAGCATTTCCTCTCCAAAAACACGGCAGTTTTACCCAAGAAACTCTGCGTTAGTTGCAGGTGGAACACAAGCAGCATTACTCCCAGTGTGTAATCTTAGGGCTCTTCCACGAATGAATTTCTTTATGCAGGGATTCCCACGTGGATCGAACTGCCTCAACCGTGGCAGGCTGTAGCGAGGACTCTAAGAATATCCTATCCCAAAACACACAGGTTTAACGGTAGAACTCTGCTTTAGTTGCAGAGGTAAGACAAACAGCTTTTCTCCCACTGTGTACTCTTTGGGCTCTTCCACGAATGAACTTCTATATGCAGGGTTTCCGACGTGGAGCGAACTGCCTCAACCAAGGCAGGCTGTAGCAAGGACTGTAAGCATTTCCTCTTCCAAAACACGGCAGTTTTACCAAAGAATTCTGCTTTAGTTGCAGGTGGAACACAAGCAGCATTTCTCCCACTGTGTACTCTTGGGTTCTTCCACGAATGAACTACTTTATGCAGGGATTCCCACGTGGAGCGAACTGCCTCAACCAAGGCAGGCTGTAGCGAGGACTGTAAGCTTATCCTCTCCCAAACCAGGCAGTTTTACCCGAAGAACTCTGCTTTCGTTGCAGGGGGAACACCATCATCTTTCCTCCCACAGTGTACACAATGGGCACTTCCCCTAATGAACTTGTTCTAAAAGAATGGTTTCCAGCGTGGACCGAACTGCCTCAACCATGGCAGGCTCTCCTGTGGTTTCTAAGGATTTCCTCTCTGAAAACACGGAACTTTTACCCGAAGAACTCTGCTTTAGTTGCAGGTGGAACACAAGCTGCATTTGTCCCCCAGTTTATACAAAGGGCCCTTCCCCGAAGGAGTCTACAGGGTGTATGCAGGGTGTCCCACGTGCAGTGAACTGCCTCAACGAAGGGAGGCTCTCGTAAGGACTGTAAGCATTTCCTCTCCCAATACACGCAGTTTTACCCAAAAAATTCTGCTTTAGTTGCAGGTGGAACACAAGCAGCTTTTCTCCCACAGTGTACCCAATGAGCCTTTGCCCGAAAGAATATCTATACTCAAGGGGTCCCGCGTGGAGTGAAATGCCTAAAGCAAGCAGGCTCTAGTGAGGCCTCTAAGCATTTCCTCTCCAAAAACACGGCAGTTTTACCCAAGAAACTCTGCGTTAGTTGCAGGTGGAACACAAGCAGCATTACTCCCAGTGTATAATCTTTGGGCTCTTCCACGAATGAATTTCTTTATGCAGGGATTCCCACGTGGATCGAACTGCCTCAACTGTGGCAGGCTGTAGCGAGGACTCTAAGAATATCCTATCCCAAAACACACAGGTTTAACGGTAGAACTCTGCTTTAGTTGCAGAGGTAAGACAAGCAGCTTTTCTCCCACTGTGTACTCTTTGGGCTCTTCCACGAATGAACTTCTATATGCAGGGTTTCCGACGTGGAGCGAACTGCCTCAACCAAGGCAGGCTGTAGCGAGGACTGTAAGCATTTCCTCTTCCAAAACACGGCAGTTTTACCAAAGAATTCTGCTTTAGTTGCAGGTGGCATACAAGCAGCATTACTCCCACTGTGTACTCTTTGGGCTCTTACACGAATGAACTTTTTATGCAGGGATTCCCACGAGGAGCGAACTGCCTCCACCACGGCAGGTTGTAGCGAGGACTGTAAGCATATCCTCTACCAAATCACGCAGGTTTACCCGAAGAACTCTGCTTTAGTTGCAGGGGGAACACAAGCATCTTTTCTCCCACAGTGTACAAAATGCGCACTTCCCCTAATGAACTTGTTCTATAAGAATGGTTTCCCGCGTGGAGCGAACTGCCTCAGCCATGGCAGGCACTACTGTGGTCTCTAAGGATTTCCTCTCTGAAAACACGGCACTTTTACCCGAAGAACTCTGCTTTAGTTGCAGGTGGAACACAAGCTGCATTTGTCCCACACTTTATACAAAGGGCCCTTCCCCGAATGAATCTTCAATATGCAGGTTGTCCCACGAGCAGCGAACTGCCTCAATGAAGGCAGGCTCTCGTAAGGACTGTAAGCATTTCCTCTCCCAAAACCCGCAGTTTTACCCGAAGAACTCTGCTTTAGTTACAGGTGGAACACAAGCAGCATTTCTCCCACTGTGTACTCTTTGGGCTCTTACACGAATGAACTTCTTTATGCAGGGATTCCCACGAGGAGCGAACTGCCTCCACCATGGCAGGCTGTAGCGAGGACTGTAAGCATATCCTCTCCCAAACCACGCAGTTTTAACGCTAGAACTCTGCTTTACTTGCAGGCGTAACACAAGCAGCTTTTCTCCCACTGTGTACTCTTTGGGCTCTTCCACGAATGAACTTCTATATGCAGGGTTTCCGACGTGGAGCGAACTGCCTCAACCAAGGCAGGCTGTAGCGAGGACTGTAAGCATTTCCTCTTCCAAAACACGGCAGTTTTACCAAAGAATTCTGCTTTAGTTGCAGGTGGAACACAAGCAGCATTTCTCCCACTGTGTACTCTTGGGTTCTTCCACGAATGAATATCTTTATGCAGGGATTCCCACGTGGAGCGAACTGCCTCAACCAAGGCAGGCTGTAGAGAGGACTGTAAGCTTATCCTCTCCCAAACCAGGCAGTTTTACACGAAGAACTCTTTTCGTTGCAGGGGGAACACCATCATCTTTCCTCCCACAGTGTACACAATGGGCACTTCCCCTAATGAACTTGTTCTAAAAGAATGGTTTCCAGCGTGGACCGAACTGCCTCAACCATGGCAGGCTCTCCTGTGGTTTCTAAGGATTTCCTCTCTGAAAACACGGAACTTTTACCCGAAGAACTCTGCTTTAGTTGCAGGTGGAACACAAGCTGCATTTGTCCCCCACTTTATACAAAGGGCCCTTCCACGAAGGAGTCTACAGGGTGTATGAAGGGTGTCCCACGTGCAGTGAACTGCCTCAACGAAGGGAGGCGCTCGTAAGGACTGTAAGCATTTCCTCTCCCAATACACGCAGTTTTACCCAAAAAATTCTGCTTTAGTTGCAGGTGGAACACAAGCAGCTTTTCTCCCACAGTGTACCCAATGAGCCTTTGCCCGAAAGAATATCTATACTCAAGGGGTCCCGCGTGGAGTGAAATGCCTAAAGCAAGCAGGCTCTAGTGAGGCCTCTAAGAATTTCCTCTCCAAAAACACGGCAGTTTTACCCAAGAAACTCTGCGTTAGTTGCAGGTGGAACACAAGCAGCATTACTCCCAGTGTATAATCTTTGGGCTCTTCCACGAATGAATTTCTTTATGCAGGGATTCCCACGTGGATCGAACTGCCTCAACTGTGGCAGGCTGTAGCGAGGACTCTAAGAATATCCTATCCCAAAACACACAGGTTTAACGGTAGAACTCTGCTTTAGTTGCAGAGGTAAGACAAGCAGCTTTTCTCCCACTGTGTACTCTTTGGGCTCTTCCACGAATGAACTTCTATATGCAGGGTTTCCGACGTGGAGCGAACTGCCTCAACCAAGGCAGGCTGTAGCGAGGACTGTAAGCATTTCCTCTTCCAAAACACGGCAGTTTTACCAAAGAATTCTGCTTTAGTTGCAGGTGGCATACAAGCAGCATTACTCCCACTGTGTACTCTTTGGGCTCTTACACGAATGAACTTTTTATGCAGGGATTCCCACGAGGAGCGAACTGCCTCCACCACGGCAGGTTGTAGCGAGGACTGTAAGCATATCCTCTACCAAATCACGCAGGTTTACCCGAAGAACTCTGCTTTAGTTGCAGGGGGAACACAAGCATCTTTTCTCCCACAGTGTACAAAATGCGCACTTCCCCTAATGAACTTGTTCTATAAGAATGGTTTCCCGCGTGGAGCGAACTGCCTCAGCCATGGCAGGCACTACTGTGGTCTCTAAGGATTTCCTCTCTGAAAACACGGCACTTTTATCCGAAGAACTCTGCTTTAGTTGCAGGTGGAACACAAGCTGCATTTGTCCCACACTTTATACAAAGGGCCCTTCCCCGAATGAATCTTCATTATGCAGGTTGTCCTACGAGCAGCGAACTGCCTCAATGAAGGCAGGCTCTCGTAAGGACTGTAAGCATTTTCTCTCCCAAAACACGCAGTTATACCCCGAGAACTCTGCTTTAGTTGCAGGTGGAACACAAGCAGCATTTCTCCCACTGTCTACTCTTTGGGCTCTTACACGAATGAACTTCTTTATGCAGGGATTCCCACGAGGAGCGAACTGCCTCCACCATGGCAGGCTGTAGCGAGGACTGTAAGGATATCCTCTCCCAAACCACGCAGTTTTAACGCTAGAACTCTGCTTTACTTGCAGGCGTAACACAAGCAGCTTTTCTCCCACTGTGTACTCTTTGGGCTCTTCCACGAATGAACTTCTATATGCAGGGTTTCCAACGTGGAGCGAACTGCCTCAACCAAGGCAGGCTGTAGCGAGGCCTGTAAGCATTTCCTCTTCCAAAACAGGGCAGTTTTACCAAAGAATTCTGCTTTAGTTGCAGGTGGAACACAAGCAGCATTTCTCCCACTGTGTACTCTTTGGGCTCTTACACGAATGAACTTCTTTATGCAGGGATTCCCACGAGGAGCGAACTGCCTCCACCATGGCAGGCTGTAGCGAGGACTGTAAGCATATCCTCTCCCAAACCACGCAGTTTTAACGCTAGAACTCTGCTTTAGTTGCAGGTGGAACACAAGCAGCATTTCTCCCACTGTGTACTCTTTGGTCTCTTCACGAATGAACTTGTATATGCAGGGTTTCCCACGTGGAGCGAACTGCCTCAACCATGGCAGGCTGTAGCGAGGACTGTAAGCATATCCTCTCCCAAGCCTCGCAGTTTTAATGCTAGAAGTCTGCTTTACTTGCAGGCATAACACAAGCAGCTTTTCTCCCACTGTGTACTCTTTGGGCTCTTCCACGAATGAACTTCTATATGCAGGGTTTCCGACGTGGAGCGAACTGCCTCAACCAAGGCAGGCTGTAGCGAGGACTGTAAGCATTTCCTCTTCCAAAACACGGCAGTTTTACCAAAGAATTCTGCTTTAGTTGCAGGTGGAACACAAGCAGCATTTCTCCCACTGTGTACTCTTGGGTTCTTCCACGAATGAACTTCTTTATGCAGGGATTCCCACGTGGAGCGAACTGCCTCAACCATGGCAGGCTGTAGCGAACACTGTAAGCATATCCTCTCCCAAACCAGGCAGTTTTACCCGAAGAACTCTGCTTTATTTGCAGGTGGAACACAAGCAGCATTTCTCCCACTGTGTACTCTTTGGGCTCTTACACGAATGAACTTCTTTATGCAGGGATTCCCACGAGGAGCGAACTGCCTCCACCATGGCAGGCTGTAGCGAGGACTGTAAGCATATCCTCTCCCAAACCACGCAGTTTTAACGCTAGAACTCTGCTTTAGTTGCAGGTGGAACACAAGCAGCATTTCTCCCACTGTGTACTCTTTGGTCTCTTCACGAATGAACTTGTATATGCAGGGTTTCCCACGTGGAGCGAACTGCCTCAACCATGGCAGGCTGTAGCGAGGACTGTAAGCATATCCTCTCCCAAGCCTCGCAGTTTTAATGCTAGAAGTCTGCTTTACTTGCAGGCGTAACACAAGCAGCTTTTCTCCCACTGTGTACTCTTTGGGCTCTTCCACGAATGAACTTCTATATGCAGGGTTTCCGACGTGGAGCGAACTGCCTCAACCAAGGCAGGCTGTAGCGAGGACTGTAAGCATTTCCTCTTCCAAAACACGGCAGTTTTACCAAAGAATTCTGCTTTAGTTGCAGGTGGAACACAAGCAGCATTTCTCCCACTGTGTACTCTTTGGGCTCTTCCACGAATGAACTTCTTTATGCAGGGATTCCCACGTGGAGCGAACTGCCTCAACCAAGGCAGGCTGTAGCGAAGACTGTAAGCATTTCTTCTCCCAAAACACGCAGTTTTACACGAAGAACTCTGCTTTAGTTGCAGGGGGAACACCATCAGCTTTCCTCCCACAGTGTACACAATGGGCACTTCCCCTAATGAACTGGTTCTAAAAGAATGGTTTCCAACGTGGACCGAACTGCCTCAACCATGGCAGGCTCTCCTGTTGTCTCTAAGGATTTCCTCTCTGAAAACACGGCACTTTTACCCGAAGAACTCTGCTTTAGTTGCAGGTGGAACACAAGCTGCATTTGTCCCACACTTTATACAAAGGGCCCTTCCCCGAAGGAGTCTACAGGGTGTATGCAGGGTGTCCCACGTGCAGTGAACTGCCTCAACGAAGGGAGGCTCTCGTAAGGACTGTAAGCATTTCCTCTCCCAATACACGCAGGTTTACCCAAAAAATTCTGCTTTAGTTGCAGGTGGAACACAAGCAGCTTTTCTCCCACAGTGTACCCAATGAGCCTTTGCCCGAAAGAATATCTATACTCAAGGGGTCCCGCGTGGAGTGAAATGCCTAAAGCAAGCAGGCTCTAGTGAGGCCTCTAAGCATTTCCTCTCCAAAAACACGGCAGTTTTACCCAAGAAACTCTGCGTTAGTTGCAGGTGGAACACAAGCAGCATTACTCCCAGTGTGTAATCTTAGGGCTCTTCCACGAATGAATTTATTTATGCAGGGATTCCCACGTGGATCGAACTGCCTCAACCGTGGCAGGCTGTAGCGAGGACTCTAAGAATATCCTATCCCAAAACACACAGGTTTAACGGTAGAACTCTGCTTTAGTTGCAGAGGTAAGACAAGCAGCTTTTCTCCCACTGTGTACTCTTTGGGCTCTTCCACGAATGAACTTCTATATGCAGGGTTTCCGACGTGGAGCGAACTGCCTCAACCAAGGCAGGCTGTAGCGAGGACTGTAAGCATTTCCTCTTCCAAAACACGGCAGTTTTACCAAAGAATTCTGCTTTAGTTGCAGGTGGCATACAAGCAGCATTACTCCCACTGTGTACTCTTTGGGCTCTTACACGAATGAACTTTTTATGCAGGGATTCCCACGAGGAGCGAACTGCCTCCACCACGGCAGGTTGTAGCGAGGACTGTAAGCATATCCTCTACCAAATCACGCAGGTTTACCCGAAGAACTCTGCTTTAGTTGCAGGGGGAACACAAGCATCTTTTCTCCCACAGTGTACAAAATGCGCACTTCCCCTAATGAACTTGTTCTATAAGAATGGTTTCCCGCGTGGAGCGAACTGCCTCAGCCATGGCAGGCACTACTGTGGTCTCTAAGGTTTTCCTCTCTGAAAACACGGCACTTTTACCCGAAGAACTCTGCTTTAGTTGCAGGTGGAACACAAGCTGCATTTGTCCCACACTTTATACAAAGGGCCCTTCCCCGAATGAATGTTCAATATTCAGGTTGTCCCACGAGCAGCGAACTGCCTCAATGAAGGCAGGCTCTCGTAAGGACTGTAAGCATTTCCTCTCCCAAAACACGCAGTTTTACCCGAAGAACTCTGCTTTAGTTGCAGGTGGAACACAAGCAGCATTTCTCCCACTGTGTACTCTTTGGGCTCTTACACGAATGAACTTCTTTATGCAGCGATTCCCACGAGGAGCGAACTGCCTCCACCATGGCAGGCTGTAGCGAGGACTGTAAGCATATCCTCTCCCAAACCACGCAGTTTTAACGCTAGAACTATGCTTTACTTGCAGGCGTAACACAAGCAGCTTTTCTCCCACTGTGTACTCTTTGGGCTCTTCCACGAATGAACTTCTATATGCAGGGTTTCCGACGTGGAGCGAACTGCCTCAACCAAGGCAGGCTGTAGCGAGGACTGTAAGCATTTCCTCTTCCAAAACACGGCAGTTTTACCAAAGAATTCTGCTTTAGTTGCAGGTGGAACAGAAGCAGCATTTCTCCCACTGTGTACTCTTGGGTTCTTCCACGAATGAACTTCTTTATGCAGGGATTCCCACGTGGAGCGAACTGCCTCAACCAAGGCAGGCTGTAGCGAGGACTGTAAGCATTTCCTCTTCCAAAACACGGCAGTTTTACCAAAGAATTCTGCTTTAGTTGCAGGTGGAACACAAGCAGCATATCTCCCACTGTGTACTCTTGGGTTCTTCCACGAATGAACTTCTTTATGCAGGGATTCCCACGTGGAGCGAACTGCCTCAACCATGGCAGGCTGTAGCGAGGATTGTAAGCATATCCTCTCCCAAACCAGGCAGTTTTACCCGAAGAACTCTGCTTTAGTTGCAGGTGGAACACAAGCAGCATTTCTCCCACTGTGTACTCTTTGGGCTCTTACACGAATGAACTTCTTTATGCAGGGATTCCCACGAGGAGCGAACTGCCTCCACCATGGCAGGCTGTAGCGAGGACTGTAAGCATATACTCTCCCAAACCACGCAGTTTTAACGCTAGAACTCTGCTTTACTTGCAGGCGGAACACAAGCAGCTTTTCTCCCACTGTGTACTCTTTGGGCTCTTCCACGAATGAACTTCTATATGCAGGGTTTCCGACGTGGAGCGAACTGCCTCAACCAAGGCAGGCTGTAGCGAGGATTGTAAGCATTTCCTCTTCCAAAACAGGGCAGTTTTACCAAAGAATTCTGCTTTAGTTGCAGGTGGAACACAAGCAGCATTTCTCCCACTGTGTACTCTTGGGTTCTTCCACGAATGAACTACTTTATGCAGGGATTCCCACGTTGAGCGAACTGCCTCAACCATGGCAGGCTTTAGCGAGGACTGTAAGCATATCCTCTACCAAACCAGGCAGTTTTACCCGAAGAACTCTGCTTTAGTTGCAGGTGGAACACAAGCAGCATTTCTCCCACTGTGTACTCTTTGGGCTCTTACACGAATGAACTTCTTTATGCAGGGATTCCCACGAGGAGCGAACTGCCTCCACCATGGCAGGCTGTAGCGAGGACTGTAAGCATATCCTCTCCCCAACCACGCAGTTTTAACGCTAGAACTCTGCTTTAGTTGCAGGTGGAACACAAGCAGCATTTCTCCCACTGTGTACTCTTTGGTCTCTTCACGAATGAACTTGTATATGCAGGGTTTCCCACGTGGAGCGAACTGCCTCAACCATGGCAGGCTGTAGCGAGGACTGTAAGCATATCCTCTCCCAAACCAGGCAGTTTTACCCGAAGAACTCTGCTTTAGTTGCAGCTGGAACACAAGCAGCATTTCTCCCACTGTGTACTCTTTGGGCTCTTCCACGAATGAACTTCTATATGCAGGGTTTCCGACGTGGAGCGAACTGCCTCAACCAAGGCAGGCTGTAGCGAGGACTGTAAGCATTTCCTCTTCCAAAACACGGCAGTTTTACCAAAGAATTCTGCTTTAGTTGCAGGTGGAACACAAGCAGCATTTCTCCCACTGTGTACTCTTTGGGCTCTTCCACGAATGAACTTCTTTATGCAGGGATTCCCACGTGGAGCGAACTGCCTCAACCAAGGAAGGATGTAGCGAATACTGTAAGCATTTCCTCTCCCAAAACACGCAGCTTTACACGAAGAACTCTGCTTTAGTTGCAGGGGGAACACCATCAGCTTTCCTCCCACAGTGAACACAATGGGCACTTCCCCTAATGAACTTGTTCTAAAAGAATGGTTTCCAGCGTGGACCGAACTGCCTCAACCATGGCAGGCTCTCCTGTGGTCTCTAAGGATTTCCTCTCTGAAAACACGGCACTTTTACCCGAAGAACTCTGCTTTAGTTGCAGGTGGAACACAAGCTGCATTTGTCCCACACTTTATACAAAGGGCCCTTCCCCGAAGGAGTCTACAGGGTGTATGCAGGGTGTCCCACGTGCAGTGAACTGCCTCAACCAAGGGAGGCTCTCGTAAGGACTGTAAGCATTTCCTCTCCCAATACACGCAGTTTTACCCAAAGAATTCTGCTTTAGTTGCCCGTGGAACACAAGCAGCTTTTCTCCCACAGTGTACCCAATGAGCCTTTGCCCGAAAGAATATCTATACTCAAGGGGTCCCGCGTGGAGTGAAATGCCTAAAGCAAGCAGGCTCTAGTGAGGCCTCTAAGCATTTCCTCTCCAAAAACACGGCAGTTTTACCCAAGAAACTCTGCGTTAGTTGCAGGTGGAACACAAGCAGCATTACTCCCAGTGTGTAATCTTTGGGCTCTTCCACGAATGAATTTCTTTATACAGGGATTCCCACGTGGATCGAACTGCCTCAACCGTGGCAGGCTGTAGCGAGGACTCTAAGAATATCCTATCCCAAAACACATAGGTTTAACGGTAGAACTCTGCTTTAGTTGCAGATGTAAGACAAGCAGCTTTTCTCCCACTGTGTACTCTTTGGGCTCTTCCACGAATGAACTTCTATATGCAGGGTTTCTGACGTGGAGCGAACTGCCTCAACCAAGGCAGGCTGTAGCGAGGACTGTAAGCATTTCCTCTTCCAAAACACGGCAGTTTTACCAAAGAATTCTGCTTTAGTTGCAGGTGGAACACAAGCAGCATTTCTCCCACTGTGTACTCTTGGGTTCTTCCACGAATGAACTTCTTTATGCAGGGATTCCCACGTGGAGCGAACTGCCTCAACCATGGCAGGCTGTAGCGAGGACTGTAAGCATATCCTCTCCCAAACCAGGCAGTTTTACCCGAAGAACTCTGCTTTAGTTGCAGGTGGAACACAAGCAGCATTTCTCCCACTGTGTACTCTTTGGGCTCTTACACGAATGAACTTCTTTATGCAGGGATTCCCACGAGGAGCGAACTGCCTCCACCATGGCAGGCTGTAGCGAGGACTGTAAGCATATCCTCTCCCAAACCACGCAGTTTTAACGCTAGAACTCTGCTTTAGTTGCAGGTGGAACACAAGCAGCATTTCTCCCACTGTGTACTCTTTGGTCTCTTCACGAATGAACTTGTATATGCAGGGTTTCCCACGTGGAGCGAACTGCCTCAACCATGGCAGGCTGTAGCAAGGACTGTAAGCATATCCTCTCCCAAGCCTCGCAGTTTTAATGCTAGAAGTCTGCTTTACTTGCAGGCGTAACACAAGCAGCTTTTCTCCCACTGTGTACTCTTTGGGCTCTTCCACGAATGAACTTCTATATGCAGGGTTTCCGACGTGGAGCGAACTGCCTCAACCAAGGCAGGCTGTAGCGAGGACTGTAAGCATTTCCTCTTCCAAAACACGGCAGTTTTACCAAAGAATTCTGCTTTAGTTGCAGGTGGAACACAAGCAGCATTTCTCCCACTGTGTACTCTTTGGGCTCTTCCACGAATGAACTTCTTTATGCAGGGATTCCCACGTGGAGCGAACTGCCTCAACCAAGGCAGGCTGTAGCGAAGACTGTAAGCATTTCTTCTCCCAAAACACGCAGTTTTACACGAAGAACTCTACTTTAGTTGCAGGGGAAACACCATCTGCTTTCCTCCCACGGTGTACACAATGGGCACTTCCCCTAATGAACTTGTTCTAAAAGAATGGTTTCCAACGTGGACCGAAATGCCTCAACCATGGCAGGCTCTCCTGTTGTCTCTAAGGATTTCCTCTCTGAAAACACGGCACTTTTACCCGAAGAACTCTGCTTTAGTTGCAGGTGGAACACAAGCTGCATTTGTCCCACACTTTATACAAAGGGCCCTTCCCCGAAGGAGTCTACAGGGTGTATGCTGGGTGTCCCACGTGCAGTGAACTGCCTCAACGAAGGGAGGCTCTCGTAAGGACTGTAAGCATTTCCTCTCCCAATACACGCAGGTTTACCCAAAAAATTCTGCTTTAGTTGCAGGTGGAACACAAGCAGCTTTTCTCCCACAGTGTACCCAATGAGCCTTTGCCCGAAAGAATATCTATACTCAAGGGGTCCCGCGTGGAGTGAAATGCCTAAAGCAAGCAGGCTCTAGTGAGGCCTCTAAGCATTTCCTCTCCAAAAACACGGCAGTTTTACCCAAGAAACTCTGCGTTAGTTGCAGGTGGAACACAAGCAGCATTACTCCCAGTGTGTAATCTTTGGGCTCTTCCACGAATGAATTTCTTTATGCAGGGATTCCCACGTGGATCGATCTGCCTCAACCGTGGCAGGCTGTAGCGAGGACTCTAAGAATATCCTATCCCAAAACACACAGGTTTAACGGTAGAACTCTGCTTTAGTTGCAGAGGTAAGACAAGCAGCTTTTTTCCCACTGTGTACTCTTTGGGCTCTTCCACGAATGAACTTCTATATGCAGGGTTTCCGACGTGGAGCGAACTGCCTCAACCAAGGCAGGCTGTAGCGAGGACTGTAAGCATTTCCTCTTCCAAAACACGGCAGTTTTACCAAAGAATTCTGCTTTAGTTGCAGGTGGCATACAAGCAGCATTACTCCCACTGTGTACTCTTTGGGCTCTTACACGAATGAACTTTTTATGCAGGGATTCCCACGAGGAGCGAACTGCCTCCACCACGGCAGGTTGTAGCGAGGACTGTAAGCATATCCTCTACCAAATCACGCAGGTTTACCCGAAGAACTCTGCTTTAGTTGCAGGGGGAACACAAGCATCTTTTCTCCCACAGTGTACAAAATGCGCACTTCCCCTAATGAACTTGTTCTATAAGAATTGTTTCCCGCGTGGAGCGAACTGCCTCAGCCATGGCAGGCACTACTGTGGTCTCTAAGGATTTCCTCTCTGAAAACACGGCACTTTTACCCGAAGAACTCTGCTTTAGTTGCAGGTGGAACACAAGCTGCATTTGTCCCACACTTTATACAAAGGGCCCTTCCCCGAATGAATGTTCAATATTCAGGTTGTCCCACGAGCAGCGAACTGCCTCAATGAAGGCAGGCTCTCGTAAGGACTGTAAGCATTTCCTCTCCCAAAACACGCAGTTTTACCAGAAGAACTCTGCTTTAGTTGCAGGTGGAACACAAGCAGCATTTCTCCCACTGTGTACTCTTTGGGCTCTTACACGAATGAACTTCTTTATGCAGGGATTCCCACGAGGAGCGAACTGCCTCGACCATGGCAGGCTGTAGCGAGGACTGTAAGCATATCCTCTCCCAAACCACGCAGTGTTAACGTTAGAACTCTGCTTTAGTTGCAGGGGGAACACAAGCATCTTTTCTCCCACAGTGTACACAATGGGCACTTCCTGTAATGAACTTGTTCTATAAGAATGGTTTCCCGCGTGGAGCGAACTGCCTCAGCCATCGCAGGCACTACTGTGGTCTCCAAGGATTTCCTCTCTGAAAACACGGCACTTTTACCTGAAGAACTCTGCTTTAGTTGCAGGTGGAACACAAGCTGCATTTGTCCCACACTTTATACAAAGGGCCCTTCCCCGAATGAATCTTCAATATGCAGGTTGTCCTACGAGCAGCGAACTGCCTCAATGAAGGCAGGCTCTCGTAAGGACTGTAAGCATTTCCTCTCCCAAAACACGCAGTTTTACCCGAAGAACTCTGCTTTAGTTGCAGGTGGAACACAAGCAGCATTTCTCCCACTGTGTACTCTTTGGGCTCTTACACGAATGAACTTCTTTATGCAGCGATTCCCACGAGGAGCGAACTGCCTCCACCATGGCAGGCTGTAGCGAGGACTGTAAGCATATCCTCTCCCAAACCACGCAGTTTTAACGCTAGAACTCTGCTTTACTTGCAGGCGTAACACAAGCAGCTTTTCTCCCACTGTGTACTCTTTGGGCTCTTCCACGAATGAACTTCTATATGCAGGGTTTCCGACGTGGAGCGAACTGCCTCAACCAAGGCAGGTTGTAGCGAGGACTGTAAGCATTTCCTCTTCCAAAACACGGCAGTTTTACCAAAGAATTCTGCTTTAGTTGCAGGTGGAACACAAGCAGCATTTCTCCCACTGTGTACTCTTGGGTTCTTCCACGAATGAACTTCTTTATGCAGGGATTCCCACGTGGAGCGAACTGCCTCAACCATGGCAGGCTGTAGCGAGGACTGTAAGCATTTCCTCTCACAAACCAGGCAGTTTTACCCGAAGAACTCTGCTTTAGTTGCAGGTGGAACACAAGCAGCATTTCTCCCACTGTGTACTCTTTGGGCTCTTACACGAATGAACTTCTTTATGCAGGGATTCCCACGAGGAGCGAACTGCCTCCACCATGGCAGGCTCTAGCGAGGACTGTAAGCATATCCTCTCCCAAACCACGCAGTTTTAACGCTGGAACTCTGCTTTAGTTGCAGGTGGAACACAAGCAGCTTTTCTCCCACTGTGTACTCTTTGGGCTCTTCCACGAATGAACTTCTATATGCAGGGTTTCCGACGTGGAGCGAACTGCCACAACCAAGGCAGGCTGTAGCGAGGACTGTAAGCATTTCCTCTTCCAAAACACGGCAGTTTTACCAAAGAATTCTGCTTTAGTTGCAGGTGGAACACAAGCAGCTTTTCTCCCACAGTGTACCCAATGAGCCTTTGCCCGAAAGAATATCTATACTCAAGGGGTCCCGCGTGGAGTGAAATGCCTAAAGCAAGCAGGCTCTAGTGAGGCCTCTAAGCATTTCCTCTCCAAAAACACGGCAGTTTTACCCAAGAAACTCTGCGTTAGTTGCAGGTGGAACACAAGCAGCATTACTCCCAGTGTGTAATCTTTGGGCTCTTCAACGAATGAATTTCTTTATGCAGGGATTCCCACGTGGATCGAACTGCCTCAACCGTGGCAGGCTGTAGCGAGGACTCTAAGAATATCCTATCCCAAAACACACAGGTTTAACGGTAGAACTCAGCTTTAGTTGCAGAGGTAAGACAAGCAGCTTTTCTCCCACTGTGTACTCTTTGGGCTCTTCCACGAATGAACTTCTATATGCAGGGTTTCCGACGTGGAGCGAACTGCCTCAACCAAGGCAGGCTGTAGCGAGGACTGTAAGCATTTCCTCTTCCAAAACACGGCAGTTTTACCAAAGAATTCTGCTTTAGTTGCAGGTGGCATACAAGCAGCATTTCTCCCACTGTGTACTCTTGGGTTCTTCCACGAATGAACTTCTTTATGCAGGGATTCCCACGTGGAGCGAACTGCCTCTACCATGGCAGGCTGTAGCGAGGACTGTAAGCATATCCTCTCCCAAACCAGGCAGTTTTACCCGAAAAACTCTGCTTTAGTTGCAGGTGGAACACAAGCAGCATTTCTCCCACTGTGTACTCTTTGGGCTCTTACACGAATGAACTTCTTTATGCAGGGATTCCCACGACGTGCGAACTGCCTCCACCATGGCAGGCTGTAGCGAGGACTGTAAGCATATCCTCTCCCAAACCACGCAGTTTTAACGCTAGAACTCTGCTTTAGTTGCAGGTGGAACACAAGCAGCATTTCTCCCACTGTGTACTCTTTGGTCTCTTCACGAATGAACTTGTATATGCAGGGTTTCCCACGTGGGGCGAACTGCCTCAACCATGGCAGGCTGTAGCGAGGACTGTAAGCATATCCTCTCCCAAGCCTCGCAGTTTTAATGCTAGAAGTCTGCTTTACTTGCAGGCGTAACACAAGCAGCTTTTCTCCCACTGTGTACTCTTTGGGCTCTTCCACGAATGAACTTCTATATGCAGGGTTTCCGACGTGGAGCGAACTGCCTCAACCAAGGCAGGCTGTAGCGAGGACTGTAAGCATTTCCTCTTCCAAAACACGGCAGTTTTACCAAAGAATTCTGCTTTAGTTGCAGGTGGAACACAAGCAGCATTTCTCCCACTGTGTACTCTTTGGGCTCTTCCACGAATGAACTTCTTTATGCAGGGATTCCCACGTGGAGCGAACTGCCTCAACCAAGGCTGGCTGTAGCGAAGACTGTATGCATTTCCTCTCCCAAAACACGCAGTTTTACACGAAGAACTCTGCTTTAGTTGCAGGGGGAACACCATCAGCTTTCCTCCCACAGTGTACACAATGGGCACTTCCCCTAATGAACTTGTTCTAAAAGAATGGTTTCCAGAGGGGACCGAACTGCCTCAACCATGGCAGGCTCTCCTGTGGTCTCTAAGGATTTCCTCTCTGAAAACACGGCACTTTTACCCGAAGAACTCTGCTTTAGTTGCAGGTGGAACACAAGCTGCATTTGTCCCACACTTTATACAAAGGGCCCTTCCCCGAATGAATGTTCAATATGCAGGTTGTCCCACGAGCAGCGAACTGCCTCAATGAAGGCAGGCTCTCGTAAGGACTGTAAGCATTTCCTCTCCCAAAACACGCAGTTTTACCCGAAGAACTCTGCTTTAGTTGCAGGTGGAACACAAGCAGCATTTCTCCCACTGTGTACTCTTTGGGCTCTTACACGAATGAACTTCTTTATGCAGGGATTCCCACGAGGAGCGAACTGCCTCCACCATGGCAGGCTGTAGCGAGGACTGTAAGCATATCCTCTCCCAAACCACGCAGTTTTAACGTTAGAACTCTGCTTTAGTTGCAGGGGGAACACAAGCATCTTTTCTCCCACAGTGTACACAATGGGCACTTCCCCTAATGAACTTGTTCTATAAGAATGGTTTCCCGCGTGGAGCGAACTGCCTCAGCCATCGCAGGCACTACTGTGGTCTCTAAGGATTTCCTCTCTGAAAACACGGCACTTTTACCCGAAGAACTCTGCTTTAGTTGCAGGTGGAACACAAGCTGCATTTGTCCCACACTTTATACAAAGGGCCCTTCCCCGAATGAATCTTCAATATGCAGGTTGTCCTACGAGCAGCGAACTGCCTCAATGAAGGCAGGCTCTCGTAAGGACTGTAAGCATTTCCTCTCCCAAAACACGCAGTTTTACCCGAAGAACTCTGCTTTAGTTGCAGGTGGAACAAAAGCAGCATTTCACCCACTGTGTACTCTTTGGGCTCTTACACGAATGAACTTCTTTATGCAGGGATTCCCACGAGGAGCGAACTGCCTCCACAATGGAAGGCTGTAGGGAGGACTGTAAGCATATCCTCTCCCAAACCACGCAGTTTTAACGCTAGAACTCTGCTTTACTTGCAGGCGTAACACAAGCAGCTTTTCTCCCACTGTGTACTCTTTGGGCTCTTCCACGAATGAACTTCTATATGCAGGGTTTCCGACGTGGAGCGAACTGCCTCAACCAAGGCAGGCTGTAGCGAGGACTGTAAGCATTTCCTCTTCCAAAACACGGCAGTTTTACCAAAGAATTCTGCTTTAGTTGCAGGTGGAACACAAGCAGCATTTCTCCCACTGTGTACTCTTGGGTTCTTCCACGAATGAACTTCTTTATGCAGGGATTCCCACGTGGAGCGAACTGCCTCAACCACGGCAGGCTGTAGCGAGGACTGTAAGCATATCCTCTCCCAAGCCTCGCAGTTTTAATGCTAGAAGTCTGCTTTACTTGCAGGCGTAACACAAGCAGCTTTTCTCCCACTGTGTACTCTTTGGGCTCTTCCACGAATGAACTTCTATATGCAGGGTTTCCGACGTGGAGCGAACTGCCTCAACCATGGCAGGCTGTAGCGAGGACTGTAAGCATATCCTCTCCCAAGCCTCGCAGTTTTAATGCTAGAAGTCTGCTTTACTTGCAGGCGTAACACAAGCAGCTTTTCTCCCACTGTGTACTCTTTGGGCTCTTCCACGAATGAACTTCTATATGCAGGGTTTCCGACGTGGAGCGAACTGCCTCAACCAAGGCAGGCTGTAGCGAAGACTGTAAGCATTTCCTCTCCCAAAACACGCAGTTTTACACGAAGAACTCTGCTTTAGTTGCAGGGGGAACACCATCAGCTTTCCTCCCACAGTGTACACAATAGGCACTTCCCCTAATGAACTTGTTCTAAAAGAATGGTTTCCAGCGTGGACCGAACTGCCTCAACCATGGCAGGCTCTCCTGTGGTCTCTAAGGATTTCCTCTCTGAAAACACGGCACTTTTACCCGAAGAACTCTGCTTTAGTTGCAGGTGGAACACAAGCTGCATTTGTCCCACACTTTATACAAAGGGCCCTTCCCCGAAGGAGTCTACAGGGTGTATGCAGGGTGTCCCACGTGCAGTGAACTGCCTCAATGAAGGGAGGCTCTCGTAAGGACTGTAAGCATTTCCTCTCCCAATACACGCAGTTTTACCCAAAGAATTCTGCTTTAGTTGCAGGTGGAACACAAGCAGCTTTTCTCCCACAGTGTACCCAATGAGCCTTTGCCCGAAAGAATATCTATACTCAAGGGGTCCCGCGTGGAGTGAAATGCCTAAAGCAAGCAGGCTCTAGTGAGGCCTCTAAGCATTTCCTCTCCAAAAACACGGCAGTTTTACCCAAGAAACTCTGCGTTAGTTGCAGGTGGAACACAAGCAGCATTACTCCCAGTGTGTAATCTTTGGGCTCTTCCACGAATGAATTTCTTTATGCAGGGATTCCCACGTCGATCGAACTGCCTCAACCGTGGCAGGCTGTAGCGAGGACTCTAAGAATATCCTATCCCAAAACACACAGGTTTAACGGTAGAACTCTGCTTTAGTTGCAGAGGTAACACAAGCAGCTTTTCTCCCACTGTGTACTCTTTGGGCTCTTCCACGAATGAACTTCTATATGCAGGGTTTCCGACGTGGAGCGAACTGCCTCAACCAAGGCAGGCTGTAGCGAGGACTGTAAGCATTTCCTCTTCCAAAACACGGCAGTTTTACCAAAGAATTCTGCTTTAGTTGCAGGTGGAACACAAGCAGCATTTCTCCCACTGTGTACTCTTTGGGCTCTTCCACGAATGAACTTCTTTATGCAGGGATTCCCACGTGGAGCGAACTGCCTCAACCAAGGCAGGCTGTAGCGAAGACTGTAAGCATTTCCTCTCCCAAAACACGCAGTTTTACACGAAGAACTCTGCTTTAGTTGCAGGGGGAACACCATCAGCTTTCCTCCCACAGTGTACACAATGGGCACTTCCCCTAATGAACTTGTTCTAAAAGAATGGTTTCCAGCGTGGACCGAACTGCCTCAACCATGGCAGGCTCTCCTGTGGTCTCTAAGGATTTCCTCTCTGAAAACATGGCACTTTTACCCGAAGAACTCTGCTTTAGTTGCAGGTGGAACACAAGCTGCATTTGTCCCACACTTTATACAAAGGGCCCTTCCCCGAAGGAGTCTACAGGGTGTATGCAGGGTGTCCCACGTGCAGTGAACTGCCTCAACGAAGGGAGGCTGTCGTAAGGACTGTAAGCATTTCCTCTCCCAATACACGCAGTTTTACCCAAAGAATTCTGCTTTAGTTGCAGGTGGAACACAAGCAGCTTTTCTCCCACAGTGTACCCAATGAGCCTTTGCCCGAAAGAATATCTATACTCAAGGGGTCCCGCGTGGAGTGAAATGCCTAAAGCAAGCAGGCTCTAGTGAGGCCTCTAAGCATTTCCTCTCCAAAAACACGGCAGTTTTACCCAAGAAACTCTGCGTTAGTTGCAGGTGGAACACAAGCAGCATTACTCCCAGTGTGTAATCTTTGGGCTCTTCCACGAATGAATTTCTTTATGCAGGGATTCCCACGTCGATCGAACTGCCTCAACCGTGGCAGGCTGTAGCGAGGACTCTAAGAATATCCTATCCCAAAACACACAGGTTTAACGGTAGAACTCTGCTTTAGTTGCAGAGGTAACACAAGCAGCTTTTCTCCCACTGTGTACTCTTTGGGCTCTTCCACGAATGAACTTCTATATGCAGGGTTTCCGACGTGGAGCGAACTGCCTCAACCAAGGCAGGCTGTAGCGAGGACTGTAAGCATTTCCTCTTCCAAAACACGGCAGTTTTACCAAAGAATTCTGCTTTAGTTGCAGGTGGAACACAAGCAGCATTTCTCCCACTGTGTACTCTTTGGGCTCTTCCACGAATGAACTTCTTTATGCAGGGATTCCCACGTGGAGCGAACTGCCTCAACCAAGGCAGGCTGTAACGAAGTCTGTAAGCATTTCCTCTCCCAAAACACGCAGTTTTACACGAAGAACTCTGCTTTAGTTGCAGGGGGAACACCATCAGCTTTCCTCCCACAGTGTACACAATGGGCACTTCCCCTAATGAACTTGTTCTAAAAGAATGGTTTCCAGCGTGGACCGAACTGCCTCAACCATGGCAGGCTCTCCTGTGGTCTCTAAGGATTTCCTCTCTGAAAACACGGCACTTTTACCCGAAGAACTCTGCTTTAGTTGCAGGTGGAACACAAGCTGCATTTGTCCCACACTTTATACAAAGGGCCCTTCCCCGAAGGAGTCTACAGGGTGTATGCAGGGTGTCCCACGTGCAGTGAACTGCCTCAACGAAGGGAGGCTCTCATAAGGACTGTAAGCATTTCCTCTCCCAATACACGCAGTTTTACCCAAAGAATTCTGCTTTAGTTGCAGGTGGAACACAAGCAGCTTTTCTCCCACAGTGTACCCAATGAGCATTTGCCCGAAAGAATATCTATACTCAAGGGGTCCCGCGTGGAGTGAAATGCCTAAAGCAAGCAGGCTCTAGTGAGGCCTCTAAGCATTTCCTCTCCAAAAACACGGCAGTTTTACCCAAGAAACTCTGCGTTAGTTGCAGGTGGAACACAAGCAGCATTACTCCCAGTGTGTAATCTTTGGGCTCTTCCACGAATGAATTTCTTTATGCAGGGATTCCCACGTGGATCGAACTGCCTCAACCGTGGCAGGCTGTAGCGAGGATTCTAAGAATATCCTATCCCAAAACACACAGGTTTAACGGTAGAACTCTGCTTTAGTTGCAGAGGTAACACAAGCAGCTTTTCTCCCACTGTGTACTCTTTGGGCTCTTCCACGAATGAACTTCTATATGCAGGGTTTCCGGCGTGGAGCGAACTGCCTCAACCAAGGCAGGCTGTAGCGAGGCCTCTAAGCATTTCCTCTTCCAAAACACGGCAGTTTTACCAAAGAATTCTGCTTTAGTTGCAGGTGGCATACAAGCAGCATTACTCCCACTGTGTACTCTTTGGGCTCTTACACGAATGAAATCTTTATGCAGGGATTCCCACGTGGAGCGAACTGCCTCTACCATGGCAGGCTGTAGCGAGGACTGTAAGCATATCCTCTCCCAAACCAGGCAGTTTTACCCGAAAAACTCTGCTTTAGTTGCAGGTGGAACACAAGCAGCATTTCTCCCACTGTGTACTCTTTGGGCTCTTCCACGAATGAACTTCTATATGCAGGGTTTCCGACGTGGAGCGAACTGCCTCAACCAAGGCAGGCTGTAGCGAGGACTGTAAGCATTTCCTCTTCCAAAACACGGCAGTTTTACCAAAGAATTCTGCTTTAGTTGCAGGTGGAACACAAGCAGCATTTCTCCCACTGTGTACTCTTTGGGCTCTTCCACGAATGAACTTCTTTATGCAGGGATTCCCACGTGGAGCGAACTGCCTCAACCAAGGCAGGCTGTAGCGAAGACTGTAAGCATTTCCTCTCCCAAAACACGCAGTTTTACACGAAGAACTCTGCTTTAGTTGCAGGGGGAACACCATCAGCTTTCCTCCCACAGTGTACACAATGGGCACTTCCCCTAATGAACTTGTTCTAAAAGAATGGTTTCCAGCGTGGACCGAACTGCCTCAACCATGGCAGGCTCTCCTGTGGTCTCTAAGGATTTCCTCTCTGAAAACACGGCACTTTTACCCGAAGAACTCTGCTTTAGTTGCAGGTGGAACACAAGCTGCATTTGTCCCACACTTTATACAAAGGGCCCTTCCCCGAAGGAGTCTACAGGGTGTATGCAGGGTGTCCCACGTGCAGTGAACTGCCTCAACGAAGGGAGGCTCTCGTAAGGACTGTAAGCATTTCCTCTCCCAATACACGCAGTTTTACCCAAAGAATTCTGCTTTAGTTGCAGGTGGAACACAAGCAGCTTTTCTCCCACAGTGTACCCAATGAGCATTTGCCCGAAAGAATATCTATACTCAAGGGGTCCCGCGTGGAGTGAAATGCCTAAAGCAAGCAGGCTCTAGTGAGGCCTCTAAGCATTTCCTCTCCAAAAACACGGCAGTTTTACCCAAGAAACTCTGCGTTAGTTGCAGGTGGAACACAAGCAGCATTACTCCCAGTGTGTAATCTTTGGGCTCTTCCACGAATGAATTTCTTTATGCAGGGATTCCCACGTGGATCGAACTGCCTCAACCGTGGCAGGCTGTAGCGAGGACTCTAAGAATATCCTATCCCAAAACACACAGGTTTAACGGTAGAACTCTGCTTTAGTTGCAGAGGTAAGACAAGCAGCTTTTCTCCCACTGTGTACTCTTTGGGCTCTTCAACGAATGAACTTCTATATGCAGGGTTTCCGACGTGGAGCGAACTGCCTCAACCAAGGCAGGCTGTAGCGAGGACTGTAAGCATTTCCTCTTCCAAAACACGGCAGTTTTACCAAAGAATTCTGCTTTAGTTGCAGGTGGCATACAAGCAGCATTACTCCCACTGTGTACTCTTTGGGCTCTTACACGAATGAAATCTTTATGCAGGGATTCCCACGTGGAGCGAACTGCCTCTACCATGGCAGGCTGTAGCGAGGACTGTAAGCATATCCTCTCCCAAACCAGGCAGTTTTACCCGAAAAACTCTGCTTTAGTTGCAGGTGGAACACAAGCAGCATTTCTCCCACTGTGTACTCTTTGGGCTCTTACACGAATGAACTTCTTTATGCAGGGATTCCCACGAGGAGCGAACTGCCTCCACCATGGCAGGCTTTAGCGAGGACTGTAAGCATATCCTCTCCCAAACCACGCAGTTTTAACGCTAGAACTCTGCTTTAGTTGCAGGTGGAACACAAGCAGCATTTCTCCCACTGTGTACTCTTTGGTCTCTTCACGAATGAACTTGTGTATGCAGGGTTTCCCACGTGGGGCGAACTGCCTCAACCATGGCAGGCTGTAGCGAGGACTGTAAGCATATCCTATCCCAAGCCTCGCAGTTTTAATGCTAGAAGTCTGCTTTACTTGCAGGCGTAACACAAGCAGCTTTTCTCCCACTGTGTACTCTTTGGGCTCTTCAAAGAATGAACTTCTATATGCAGGGTTTCCGACGTGGAGCGAACTGCCTCAACCAAGGCAGGCTGTAGCGAGGACTGTAAGCATTTCCTCTTCCAAAACACGGCAGTTTTACCAAAGAATTCTGCTTTAGTTGCAGGTGGAACACAAGCAGCATTTCTCCCACTGTGTACTCTTGGGTTCTTCCACGAATGAACTTCTTTATGCAGGGATTCCAACGTGGAGCGAACTGCCTCAACCATGGCAGGCTGTAGCGAGGACTGTAAGCATATCCTCTCCCAAACCACGCAGTTTTAACGCTAGAACTCTGCTTTAGTTGCAGGTGGAACACAAGCAGCATTTCTCCCACTGTGTACTCTTTGGTCTCTTCACGAATGAACTTGTATATGCAGGGTTTCCCACGTGGAGCGAACTGCCTCAACCATGGCAGGCTGTAGCGAGGACTGTAAGCATATCCTCTCCCAAGCCTCGCAGTTTTAATGCTAGAAGTCTGCTTTACTTGCAGGCGTAACACAAGCAGCTTTTCTCCCACTGTGTACTCTTTGGGCTCTTCCACGAATGAACTTCTATATGCAGGGTTTCCGACGTGGAGCGAACTGCCTCAACCAAGGCAGGCTGTAGCGAGGACTGTAAGCATTTCCTCTTCCAAAACACGGCAGTTTTACCAAAGAATTCTGCTTTAGTTGCAGGTGGAACACAAGCAGCATTTCTCCCACTGTGTACTCTTTGGGCTCTTCCACGAATGTACTTCTTTATGCAGGGATTCCCTCGTGGAGCAAACTGCCTCAACCAAGGCAGGCTGTAGCGAAGACTGTAAGCATTTCCTCTCCCAAAACTCGCAGTTTTACACGAAGAACTCTGCTTTAGTTGCAGGGGCAACACCATTAGCTTTCCTCCCACAGTGTACACAATGGGCACTTCCCCTAATGAACTTGTTCTAAAAGAATGGTTTCCAGCGTGGACCGAACTGCCTCAACCATGGCAGGCTCTCCTGTGGTCTCTAAGGATTTCCTCTCTGAAAACACGGCACTTTTACCCGAAGAACTCTGCTTTAGTTGCAGGTGGAACACAAGCTGCATTTGTCCCACACTTTATACAAAGGGCCCTTCCCCGAAGGAGTCTACAGGGTGTATGCAGGGTGTCCCACGTGCAGTGAACTGCCTCAACGAAGGGAGGCTCTCGTAAGGACTGTAAGCATTTCCTCTCCCAATACACGCAGTTTTACCCAAAGAATTCTGCTTTAGTTGCAGGTGGAACACAAGCAGCTTTTCTCCCACAGTGTACCCAATGAGCCTTTGCCCGAAAGAATATCTATACTCAAGGGGTCCCGCGTGGAGTGAAATGCCTAAAGCAAGCAGGCTCTAGTGAGGCCTCTAAGCATTTCCTCTCCAAAAACACGGCAGTTTTACCCAAGAAACTCTGCGTTAGTTGCAGGTGGAACACAAGCAGCATTACTCCCAGTGTGTAATCTTTGGGCTCTTCCACGAATGAATTTCTTTATGCAGGGATTCCCACGTCGATCGAACTGCCTCAACCGTGGCAGGCTGTAGCGAGGACTCTAAGAATATCCTATCCCAAAACACACAGGTTTAACGGTAGAACTCTGCTTTAGTTGCAGAGGTAACACAAGCAGCTTTTCTCCCACTGTGTACTCTTTGGGCTCTTCCACGAATGAACTTCTATATGCAGGGTTTCCGACGTGGAGCGAACTGCCTCAACCAAGGCAGGCTGTAGCGAGGACTGTAAGCATTTCCTCTTCCAAAACACGGCAGTTTTACCAAAGAATTCTGCTTTAGTTGCAGGTGGAACACAAGCAGCATTTCTCCCACTGTGTACTCTTTGGGCTCTTCCACGAATGAACATCTTTATGCAGGGATTCCCACGTGGAGCGAACTGCCTCAACCAAGGCAGGCTGTAGCGAAGACTGTAAGCATTTCCTCTCCCAAAACACGCAGTTTTACACGAAGAACTCTGCTTTAGTTGCAGGGGGAACACCATCAGCTTTCCTCCCACAGTGTACACAATGGGCACTTCCCCTAATGAACTTGTTCTAAAAGAATGGTTTCCAGCGTGGACCGAACTGCCTCAACCATGGCAGGCTCTCCTGTGGTCTCTAAGGATTTCCTCTCTGAAAACACGGCACTTTTACCCGAAGAACTCTGCTTTAGTTGCAGGTGGAACACAAGCTGCATTTGTCCCACACTTTATACAAAGGGCCCTTCCCCGAAGGAGTCTACAGGGTGTATGCAGGGTGTCCCAAGTGCAGTGAACTGCCTCAACGAAGGGAGGCTCTCGTAAGGACTGTAAGCATTTCCTCTCCCAATACACGCAGTTTTACCCAAAAAATTCTGCTTTAGTTGCAGGTGGAACACAAGCAGCTTTTCTCCCACAGTGTACCCAATGAGCCTTTGCCCGAAAGAATATCTATACTCAAGGGGTCCCGCGTGGAGTGAAATGCCTAAAGCAAGCAGGCTCTAGTGAGGCCTCTAAGCATTTCCTCTCCAAAAACACGGCAGTTTTACCCAAGAAACTCTGCGTTAGTTGCAGGTGGAACACAAGCAGCATTACTCCCAGTGTGTAATCTTTGGGCTCTTCCACGAAAGAATTTCTATATCCAGGGATTCCCATGTGGATCGAACTGCCTCAACCGTGGCAGGCTGTAGCGAGGACTCTAAGAATATCCTATCCCAAAACACACAGGTTTAACGGTAGAACTCTGCTTTAGTTGCAGAGGTAAGACAAGCAGCTTTTCTCCCACTGTGTACTCTTTGGGCTCTTCCACGAATGAACTTCTATATGCAGGGTTTCCGACGTGGAGCGAACTGCCTCAACCAAGGCAGGCTGTAGCGAGGACTGTAAGCATTTCCTCTTCCAAAACACGGCAGTTTTACCAAAGAATTCTGCTTTAGTTGCAGGTGGAACACAAGCAGCATTTCTCCCACTGTGTACTCTTGGGTTCTTCCACGAATGAACTTCTTTATGCAGGGATTCCCACGTGGAGCGAACTGCCTCAACCATGGCAGGCTGTAGCGAGGACTGTAAGCATATCCTCTCCCAAACCAGGCAGTTTTACCCGAAGAACTCTGCTTTATTTGCAGGTGGAACACAAGCAGCATTTCTCCCACTGTGTACTCTTTGGGCTCTTACACGAATGAACTTCTTTATGCAGGGATTCCCACGAGGAGCGAACTGCCTCCACCATGGCAGGCTGTAGCGAGGACTGTAAGCATATCCTCTCCCAAACCACGCAGTTTTAACGCTAGAACTCTGCTTTAGTTGCAGGTGGAACACAAGCAGCATTTCTCCCACTGTGTACTCTTTGGTCTCTTCACGAATGAACTTGTATATGCAGGGTTTCCCACGTGGAGCGAACTGCCTCAACCATGGCAGGCTGTAGCGAGGACTGTAAGCATATCCTCTCCCAAGCCTCGCAGTTTTAATGCTAGAAGTCTGCTTTACTTGCAGGCGTAACACAAGCAGCTTTTCTCCCACTGTGTACTCTTTGGGCTCTTCCACGAATGAACTTCTATATGCAGGGTTTCCGACGTGGAGCGAACTGCCTCAACCAAGGCAGGCTGTAGCGAGGACTGTAAGCATATCCTCTCCCAAACCAGGCAGTTTTACCCGAAAAACTCTGCTTTAGTTGCAGGTGGAACACAAGCAGCATTTCTCCCACTGTGTACTCTTTGGGCTCTTACACGAATGAACTTCTTTATGCAGGGATTCCCACGAGGAGCGAACTGCCTCCACCATGGCAGGCTTTAGCGAGGACTGTAAGCATATCCTCTCCCAAACCACGCAGTTTTAACGCTAGAACTCTGCTTTAGTTGCAGGTGGAACACAAGCAGCATTTCTCCCACTGTGTACTCTTTGGTCTCTTCACGAATGAACTTGTGTATGCAGGGTTTCCCACGTGGGGCGAACTGCCTCAACCATGGCAGGCTGTAGCGAGGACTGTAAGCATATCCTATCCCAAGCCTCGCAGTTTTAATGCTAGAAGTCTGCTTTACTTGCAGGCGTAACACAAGCAGCTTTTCTCCCACTGTGTACTCTTTGGGCTCTTCAAAGAATGAACTTCTATATGCAGGGTTTCCGACGTGGAGCGAACTGCCTCAACCAAGGCAGGCTGTAGCGAGGACTGTAAGCATTTCCTCTTCCAAAACACGGCAGTTTTACCAAAGAATTCTGCTTTAGTTGCAGGTGGAACACAAGCAGCATTTCTCCCACTGTGTACTCTTGGGTTCTTCCACGAATGAACTTCTTTATGCAGGGATTCCCACGTGGAGCGAACTGCCTCCACCATGGCAGGCTGTAGCGAGGACTGTAAGCATATCCTCTCCCAAACCACGCAGTTTTAACGCTAGAACTCTGCTTTAGTTGCAGGTGGAACACAAGCAGCATTTCTCCCACTGTGTACTCTTTGGTCTCTTCACGAATGAACTTGTATATGCAGGGTTTCCCACGTGGAGCGAACTGCCTCAACCATGGCAGGCTGTAGCGAGGACTGTAAGCATATCCTCTCCCAAGCCTCGCAGTTTTAATGCTAGAAGTCTGCTTTACTTGCAGGCGTAACACAAGCAGCTTTTCTCCCACTGTGTACTCTTTGGGCTCTTCCACGAATGAACTTCTATATGCAGGGTTTCCGACGTGGAGCGAACTGCCTCAACCAAGGCAGGCTGTAGCGAGGACTGTAAGCATTTCCTCTTCCAAAACACGGCAGTTTTACCAAAGAATTCTGCTTTAGTTGCAGGTGGAACACAAGCAGCATTTCTCCCACTGTGTACTCTTTGGGGTCTTCCACGAATGTACTTCTTTATGCAGGGATTCCCTCGTGGAGCAAACTGCCTCAACCAAGGCAGGCTGTAGCGAAGACTGTAAGCATTTCCTCTCCCAAAACACGCAGTTTTACACGAAGAACTCTGCTTTAGTTGCAGGGGCAACACCATTAGCTTTCCTCCCACAGTGTACACAATGGGCACTTCCCCTAATGAACTTGTTCTAAAAGAATGGTTTCCAGCGTGGACCGAACTGCCTCAACCATGGCAGGCTCTCCTGTGGTCTCTAAGGATTTCCTCTCTGAAAACACGGCACTTTTACCCGAAGAACTCTGCTTTAGTTGCAGGTGGAACACAAGCTGCATTTGTCCCACACTTTATACAAAGGGCCCTTCCCCGAAGGAGTCTACAGGGTGTATGCAGGGTGTCCCACGTGCAGTGAACTGCCTCAACGAAGGGAGGCTCTCGTAAGGACTGTAAGCATTTCCTCTCCCAATACACGCAGTTTTACCCAAAGAATTCTGCTTTAGTTGCAGGTGGAACACAAGCAGCTTTTCTCCCACAGTGTACCCAATGAGCCTTTGCCCGAAAGAATATCTATACTCAAGGGGTCCCGCGTGGAGTGAAATGCCTAAAGCAAGCAGGCTCTAGTGAGGCCTCTAAGCATTTCCTCTCCAAAAACACGGCAGTTTTACCCAAGAAACTCTGCGTTAGTTGCAGGTGGTACACAAGCAGCATTACTCCCAGTGTGTAATCTTTGGGCTCTTCCACGAATGAATTTCTTTATGCAGGGATTCCCACGTCGATCGAACTGCCTCAACTGTGGCAGGCTGTAGCGAGGACTCTAAGAATATCCTATCCCAGAACACACAGGTTTAATGGTAGAACTCTGCTTTAGTTGCAGAGGTAACACAAGCAGCTTTTCTCCCACTGTGTACTCTTTGGGCTCTTCCACGAATGAACTTCTATATGCAGGGTTTCCGACGTGGAGCGAACTGCCTCAACCAAGGCAGGCTGTAGCGAGGACTGTAAGCATTTCCTCTTCCAAAACACGGCAGTTTTACCAAAGAATTCTGCTTTAGTTGCAGGTGGAACACAAGCAGCATTTCTCCCACTGTGTACTCTTTGGGCTCTTCCACGAATGAACTTCTTTATGCAGGGATTCCCACGTGGAGCGAACTGCCTCAACCAAGGCAGGCTGTAGCGAAGACTGTAAGCATTTCCTCTCCCAAAACACGCAGTTTTACACGAAGAACTCTGCTTTAGTTGCAGGGGGAACACCATCAGCTTTCCTCCCACAGTGTACACAATGGGCACTTCCCCTAATGAACTTGTTCTAAAAGAATGGTTTCCAGCATGGACCGAACTGCCTCAACCATGGCAGGCTCTCCTGTGGTCTCTAAGGATTTCCTCTCTGAAAACACGGCACTTTTACCCGAAGAACTCTGCTTTAGTTGCAGGTGGAACACAAGCTGCATTTGTCCCACACTTTATACAAAGGGCCCTTCCCCGAAGGAGTCTACAGGGTGTATGCAGGGTGTCCCACGTGCAGTGAACTGCCTCAACGAAGGGAGGCTCTCGTAAGGACTGTAAGCATTTCCTCTCCCAATACACGCAGTTTTACCCAAAGAATTCTGCTTTAGTTGCAGGTGGAACACAAGCAGCTTTTCTCCCACAGTGTACCCAATGAGCCTTTGCCCGAAAGAATATCTATACTCAAGGGGTCCCGCGTGGAGTGAAATGCCTAAAGCAAGCAGGCTCTAGTGAGGCCTCTAAGCATTTCCTCTCCAAAAAACACGGCAGTTTTACCCAAGAAACTCTGCGTTAGTTGCAGGTGGAACACAAGCAGCATTACTCCCAGTGTGTAATCTTTGGGCTCTTCCACGAATGAATTTCTTTATGCAGGGATTCCCACGTCGATCGAACTGCCTCAACCGTGGCAGGCTGTAGCGAGGACTCTAAGAATATCCTATCCCAGAACACACAGGTTTAACGGTAGAACTCTGCTTTAGTTGCAGAGGTAACACAAGCAGCTTTTCTCCCACTGTGTACTCTTTGGGCTCTTCCACGAATGAACTTCTATATGCAGGGTTTCCGACGTGGAGCGAACTGCCTCAACCAAGGCAGGCTGTAGCGAGGACTGTAAGCATTTCCTCTTCCAAAACACGGCAGTTTTACCAAAGAATTCTGCTTTAGTTGCAGGTGGAACACAAGCAGCATTTCTCCCACTGTGTACTCTTTGGGCTCTTCCACGAATGAACTTCTTTATGCAGGGATTCCCACGTGGAGCGAACTGCCTCAACCAAGGCAGGCTGTAGCGAAGACTGTAAGCATTTCCTCTCCCAAAACACGCAGTTTTACACGAAGAACTCTGCTTTAGTTGCAGGGGGAACACCATCAGCTTTCCTCCCACAGTGTACACAATGGGCACTTCCCCTAATGAACTTGTTCTAAAAGAATGGTTTCCAGCGTGGACCGAACTGCCTCAACCATGGCAGGCTCTCCTGTGGTCTCTAAGGATTTCCTCTCTGAAAACACGGCACTTTTACCCGAAGAACTCTGCTTTAGTTGCAGGTGGAACACAAGCTGCATTTGTCCCACACTTTATACAAAGGGCCCTTCCCCGAAGGAGTCTACAGGGTGTATGCAGGGTGTCCCAAGTGCAGTGAACTGCCTCAACGAAGGGAGGCTCTCGTAAGGACTGTAAGCATTTCCTCTCCCAATACACGCAGTTTTACCCAAAAAATTCTGCTTTAGTTGCAGGTGGAACACAAGCAGCTTTTCTCCCACAGTGTACCCAATGAGCCTTTGCCCGAAAGAATATCTATACTCAAGGGGTCCCGCGTGGAGTGAAATGCCTAAAGCAAGCAAGCTCTAGTGAGGCCTCTAAGCATTTCCTCTCCAAAAACACGGCAGTTTTACCCAAGAAACTCTGCGTTAGTTGCAGGTGGAACACAAGCAGCATTACTCCCAGTGTGTAATCTTTGGGCTCTTCCACGAAAGAATTTCTATATCCAGGGATTCCCATGTGGATCGAACTGCCTCAACTGTGGCAGGCTGTAGCGAGGACTCTAAGAATATCCTATCCCAAAACACACAGGTTTAACGGTAGAACTCTGCTTTAGTTGCAGAGGTAAGACAAGCAGCTTTTCTCCCACTGTGTACTCTTTGGGCTCTTCCACGAATGAACTTCTATATGCAGGGTTTCCGACATGGAGCGAACTGCCTCAACCAAGGCAGGCTGTAGCGAGGACTGTAAGCATTTCCTCTTCCAAAACACGGCAGTTTTACCAAAGAATTCTGCTTTAGTTGCAGGTGGAACACAAGCAGCATTTCTCCCACTGTGTACTCTTGGGTTCTTCCACGAATGAACTTCTTTATGCAGGGATTCCCACGTGGAGCGAACTGCCTCAACCATGGCAGGCTGTAGCGAGGACTGTAAGCATATCCTCTCCCAAACCAGGCAGTTTTACCCGAAGAACTCTGCTTTATTTGCAGGTGGAACACAAGCAGCATTTCTCCCACTGTGTACTCTTTGGGCTCTTACACGAATGAACTTCTTTATGCAGGGATTCCCACGAGGAGCGAACTGCCTCCACCATGGCAGGCTGTAGCGAGGACTGTAAGCATATCCTCTCCCAAACCACGCAGTTTTAACGCTAGAACTCTGCTTTAGTTGCAGGTGGAACACAAGCAGCATTTCTCCCACTGTGTACTCTTTGGTCTCTTCACGAATGAACTTGTATATGCAGGGTTTCCCACGTGGAGCGAACTGCCTCAACCATGGCAGGCTGTAGCGAGGACTGTAAGCATATCCTCTCCCAAGCCTCGCAGTTTTAATGCTAGAAGTCTGCTTTACTTGCAGGCGTAACACAAGCAGCTTTTCTCCCACTGTGTACTCTTTGGGCTCTTCCACGAATGAACTTCTATATGCAGGGTTTCCGACGTGGAGCGAACTGCCTCAACCAAGGCAGGCTGTAGCGAGGACTGTAAGCATTTCCTCTTCCAAAACACGGCAGTTTTACCAAAGAATTCTGCTTTAGTTGCAGGTGGAACACAAGCAGCATTTCTCCCACTGTGTACTCTTGGGTTCTTCCACGAATGAACTTCTTTATGCAGGGATTCCCACGTGGAGCGAACTGCCTCAACCAAGGCAGGCTGTAGCGAAGACTGTAAGCATTTCCTCTCCCAAAACACGCAGTTTTACACGAAGAACTCTGCTTTAGTTGCAGGGGGAACACCATCAGCTTTCCTCCCACAGTGTACACAATGGGCACTTCCCCTAATGAACTTGTTCTATAAGAATGGTTTCCAGCGTGGACCGAACTGCCTCAACCATGGCAGGCTCTCCTGTGGTCTCTAAGGATTTCCTCTCTGAAAACACGGCACTTTTACCCGAAGAACTCTGCTTTAGTTGCAGGTGGAACACAAGCTGCATTTGTCCCACACTTTATACAAAGGGCCCTTCCCCGAAGGAGTCTACAGGGTGTATGCAGGGTGTCCCACGTGCAGTGAACTGCCTCAACGAAGGGAGGCTCTCGTAAGGACTGTAAGCATTTCCTCTCCCAATACACGCAGTTTTACCCAAAGAATTCTGCTTTAGTTGCCCGTGGAACACAAGCAGCTTTTCTCCCACTGTGTACCCAATGAGCCTTTGCCCGAAAGAATATCTATACTCAAGGGGTCCCGCGTGGAGTGAAATGCCTAAAGCAAGCAGGCTCTAGTGAGGCCTCTAAGCATTTCCTCTCCAAAAACACGGCAGTTTTACCCAAGAAACTCTGCGTTAGTTGCAGGTGGAACACAAGCAGCATTACTCCCAGTGTGTAATCTTTGGGCTCTTCCACGAATGAATTTCTTTATGCAGGGATTCCCACGTCGATCGAACTGCCTCAACCGTGGCAGGCTGTAGCGAGGACTCTAAGAATATACTATCCCAAAACACACAGGTTTAACGGTAGAACTCTGCTTTAGTTGCAGAGGTAAGACAAGCAGCTTTTCTCCCACTGTGTACTCTTTGGGCTCTTCCACGAATGAACTTCTATATGCAGGGTTTCCGACGTGGAGCGAACTGCCTCAACCAAGGCAGGCTGTAGCGAGGACTGTAAGCATTTCCTCTTCCAAAACACGGCAGTTTTACCAAAGAATTCTGCTTTAGTTGCAGGTGGAACACAAGCAGCATTACTCCCACTGTGTACTCTTTGGGCTCTTACACGAATGAACTTCTTTATGCAGGGATTCCCACGAGGAGCGAACTGCCTCCACCACGGCAGGTTGTAGCGAGGACTGTAAGCATATCCTCTACCAAATCACGCAGGTTTACCCGAAGAACTCTGCTTTAGTTGCAGGGGGAACACAAGCATCTTTTCTCCCACAGTGTACAAAATGCGCACTTCCCCTAATGAACTTGTTCTATAAGAATGGTTTCCCGCGTGGAGCGAACTGCCTCAGCCATGGCAGGCACTACTGTGGTCTCTAAGGATTTCCTCTCTGAAAACACGGCCCTTTTACCCGAAGAACTCTGCTTTAGTTGCAGGTGGAACACAAGCTGCATTTGTCCCACACTTTATACAAAGGGCCCTTCCCCGAATGAATCTTCAATATGCATGTTGTCCCACGAGCAGCGAACTGCCTCAATGAAGGCAGGCTCTCGTAAGGACTGTAAGCATTTCCTCTCCCAAAACACGCAGTTTTACCCGAAGAACTCTGCTTTAGTTGCAGGTGGAACACAAGCAGCATTTCTCCCACTGTGTACTCTTTGGGCTCTTACACGAATGAACTTCTTTATGCAGGGATTCCCACGAGGAGCGAACTGCCTCCACCATGGCAGGCTGTAGCGAGGACTGTAAGCATATCCTCTCCCAAACCACGCAGTTTTAACGTTAGAACTCTGCTTTAGTTGCAGGGGGAACACAAGCATCTTTTCTCCCACAGTGTACACAATGGGCACTTCCCCTAATGAACTTGTTCTATAAGAATGGTTTCCCGCGTGGAGCGAACTGCCTCAGCCATCGCAGGCACTACTGTGGTCTCTAAGGATTTCCTCTCTGAAAACACGGCACTTTTACCCGAAGAACTCTGCTTTAGTTGCAGGTGGAACACAAGCTGCATTTGTCCCACACTTTATACAAAGGGCCCTTCCCCGAATGAATCTTCAATATGCAGGTTGTCCTACGAGCAGCGAACTGCCTCAATGAAGGCAGGCTCTCGTAAGGACTGTAAGCATTTCCTCTCCCAAAACACGCAGTTTTACCCGAAGAACTCTGCTTTAGTTGCAGGTGGAACACAAGCAGCATTTCTCCCACTGTGTACTCTTTGGGCCCTTGCACGAATGAACTTCTTTATGCAGGGATTCCCACGAGGAGCGAACTGCCTCCACCATGGCAGGCTGTAGCGAGGACTGTAAGCATATTCTCTCCCAAACCACGCAGTTTTAACGCTAGAACTCTGCTTTACTTGCAGGCGGAACACAAGCAGCTTTTCTCCCACTGTGTACTCTTTGGGCTCTTCCACGAATGAACTTCTATATGCAGGGTTTCCCACGTGGAGCGAACTGCCTCAACCAAGGCAGGCTGTAGCGAGGACTGTAAGCATTTCCTCTTCCAAAACACGGCAGTTTTACCAAAGAATTCTGCTTTAGTTGCAGGTGGAACACAAGCAGCATTTCTCCCACTGTGTACTCTTGGGTTCTTCCACGAATGAACTTCTTTATGCAGGGATTCCCACGTGGAGCGAACTGCCTCAACCATGGCAGGCTGTAGCGAGGACTGTAAGCATATCCTCTCCCATCCAGGCAGTTTTACCCGAAGAACTCTGCTTTAGTTGCAGGTGGAACACAAGCAGCATTTCTCCCACTGTGTACTCTTTGGGCTCTTACACGAATGAACTTCTTTATGCAGGGATTCCCACGAGGAGCGAACTGCCTCCACCATGGCAGGCTGTAGCGAGGACTGTAAACATATCCTCTCCCAAACCACGCAGTTTTAACGCTAGAACTCTGCTTTAGTTGCAGGTGGAACACAAGCAGCATTTCTCCCACTGTGTACTCTTTGGTCTCTTCACGAATGAACTTGTATATGCAGGGTTTCCCATGTGGAGCCAACTGCCTCAACCATGGCAGGCTGTAGCGAGGACTGTAAGCATATCCTCTCCCAAGCCTCGCAGTTTTAATGCTAGAAGTCTGCTTTACTTGCAGGCGTAACACAAGCAGCTTTTCTCCCACTGTGTACTCTTTGGGCTCTTCCACGAATGAACTTCTATATGCAGGGTTTCCGACGTGGAGCGAACTGCCTCAACCAAGGCAGGCTGTAGCGAGGACTGTAAGCATTTCCTCTTCCAAAACACGGCAGTTTTACCAAAGAATTCTGCTTTAGTTGCAGGTGGAACACAAGCAGCATTTCTCCCACTGTGTACTCTTTGGGCTCTTCCACGAATGAACTTCTTTATGCAGGGATTCCCACGTGGAGCGAACTGCCTCAACCAAGGCAGGCTGTAGCGAATACTGTAAGCATTTCCTCTCCCAAAACACGCAGTTTTACACGAAGAACTCTGCTTTAGTTGCAGGGGGAACACCATCAGCTTTCCTCCCACAGTGTACACAATGGGCACTTCCCCTAATGAACTTGTTCTAAAAGAATGGTTTCCAGCGTGGACCGAACTGCCTCAACCATGGCAGGCTCTCCTGTGGTCTCTAAGGATTTCCTCTCTGAAAACACGGCACTTTTACCCGAAGAACTCTGCTTTAGTTGCAGGTGGAACACAAGCTGCATTTGTCCCACACTTTATACAAAGGGCCCTTCCCCGAATGAATCTTCAATATGCAGGTTGTCCTACGAGCAGCGAACTGCCTCAATGAAGGCAGGCTCTCGTAAGGACTGTAAGCATTTCCTCTCCCAAAACACGCAGTTTTACACGAAGAACTCTGCTTTAGTTGCAGGGGGAACACCATCAGCTTTCCTCCCACAGTGTACACAATGGGCACTTCCCCTAATGAACTTGTTCTACAAGAATGGTTTCCAGCGTGGACCGAACTGCCTCAACCATGGCAGGCTCTCCTGTGGTCTCTAAGGATTTCCTCTCTGAAAACACGGCACTTTTACCCGAAGAACTCTGCTTTAGTTGCATGTGGAACACAAGCTGCATTTGTCCCACACTTTATACAAAGGGCCCTTCCCCGAAGGAGTCTACAGGGTGTATGCAGGGTGTCCCACTTGCAGTGAACTGCCTCAACGAAGGGAGGCTCTCGTAAGGACTGTAAGCATTTCCTCTCCCAATACACGCAGTTTTACCCAAAGAATTCTGCTTTAGTTGCCCGTGGAACACAAGCAGCTTTTCTCCCACTGTGTACCCAATGAGCCTTTGCCCGAAAGAATATCTATACTCAAGGGGTCCCGCGTGGAGTGAAATGCCTAAAGCAAGCAGGCTCTAGTGAGGCCTCTAAGCATTTCCTCTCCAAAAACACGGCAGTTTTACCCAAGAAACTCTGCGTTAGTTGCAGGTGGAACACAAGCAGCATTACTCCCAGTGTGTAATCTTTGGGCTCTTCCACGAATGAATTTCTTTATGCAGGGATTCCCACGTCGATCGAACTGCCTCAACCGTGGCAGGCTGTAGCGAGGACTCTAAGAATATCCTATCCCAGAACACACAGGTTTAATGGTAGAACTCTGCTTTAGTTGCAGAGGTAACACAAGCAGCTTTTCTCCCACTGTGTACTCTTTGGGCTCTTCCACGAATGAACTTCTATATGCAGGGTTTCCGACGTGGAGCGAACTGCCTCAACCAAGGCAGGCTGTAGCGAGGACTGTAAGCATTTCCTCTTCCAAAACACGGCAGTTTTACCAAAGAATTCTGCTTTAGTTGCAGGTGGAACACAAGCAGCATTTCTCCCACTGTGTACTCTTTGGGCTCTTCCACGAATGAACTTCTTTATGCAGGGATTCCCACGTGGAGCGAACTGCCTCAACCAAGGCAGGCTGTAGCGAAGACTGTAAGCATTTCCTCTCCCAAAACACGCAGTTTTACACGAAGAACTCTGCTTTAGTTGCAGGGGGAACACCATCAGCTTTCCTCCCACAGTGTACACAATGGGCACTTCCCCTAATGAACTTGTTCTAAAAGAATGGTTTCCAGCGTGGACCGAACTGCCTCAACCATGGCAGGCTCTCCTGTGGTCTCTAAGGATTTCCTCTCTGAAAACACGGCACTTTTACCCGAAGAACTCTGCTTTAGTTGCAGGTGGAACACAAGCTGCATTTGTCCCACACTTTATACAAAGGGCCCTTCCCCGAAGGAGTCTACAGGGTGTATGCAGGGTGTCCCACGTGCAGTGAACTGCCTCAACGAAGGGAGGCTCTCGTAAGGACTGTAAGCATTTCCTCTCCCAATACACGCAGTTTTACCCAAAGAATTCTGCTTTAGTTGCAGGTGGAACACAAGCAGCTTTTCTCCCACAGTGTACCCAATGAGCCTTTGCCCGAAAGAATATCTATACTCAAGGGGTCCCGCGTGGAGTGAAATGCCTAAAGCAAGCAGGCTCTAGTGAGGCCTCTAAGCATTTCCTCTCCAAAAACACGGCAGTTTTACCCAAGAAACTCTGCGTTAGTTGCAGGTGGAACACAAGCAGCATTACTCCCAGTGTGTAATCTTTGGGCTCTTCCACGAATGAATTTCTTTATGCAGGGATTCCCACGTCGATCGAACTGCCTCAACCGTGACAGGCTGTAGCGAGGACTCTAAGAATATCCTATCCCAGAACACACAGGTTTAACGGTAGAACTCTGCTTTAGTTGCAGAGGTAACACAAGCAGCTTTTCTCCCACTGTGTACTCTTTGGGCTCTTCCACGAATGAACTTCTATATGCAGGGTTTCCGACGTGCAGCGAACTGCCTCAACCAAGGCAGGCTGTAGCGAGGACTGTAAGCATTTCCTCTTCCAAAACACGGCAGTTTTACCAAAGAATTCTGCTTTAGTTGCAGGTGGAACACAAGCAGCATTTCTCCCACTGTGTACTCTTTGGGCTCTTCCACGAATGAACTTCTTTATGCAGGGATTCCCACGTGGAGCGAACTGCCTCAACCAAGGCAGGCTGTAGCGAAGACTGTAAGCATTTCCTCTCCCAAAACACGCAGTTTTACACGAAGAACTCTGCTTTAGTTGCAGGGGGAACACCATCAGCTTTCCTCCCACAGTGTACACAATGGGCACTTCCCCTAATGAACTTGTTCTAAAAGAATGGTTTCCAGCGTGGACCGAACTGCCTCAACCATGGCAGGCTCTCCTGTGGTCTCTAAGGATTTCCTCTCTGAAAACACGGCACTTTTACCCGAAGAACTCTGCTTTAGTTGCAGGTGGAACACAAGCTGCATTTGTCCCACACTTTATACAAAGGGCCCTTCCCCGAAGGAGTCTACAGGGTGTATGCAGGGTGTCCCAAGTGCAGTGAACTGCCTCAACGAAGGGAGGCTCTCGTAAGGACTGTAAGCATTTCCTCTCCCAATACACGCAGTTTTACCCAAAAAATTCTGCTTTAGTTGCAGGTGGAACACAAGCAGCTTTTCTCCCACAGTGTACCCAATGAGCCTTTGCCCGAAAGAATATCTATACTCAAGGGGTCCCGCGTGGAGTGAAATGCCTAAAGCAAGCAGGCTCTAGTGAGGCCTCTAAGCATTTCCTCTCCAAAAACACGGCAGTTTTACCCAAGAAACTCTGCGTTAGTTGCAGGTGGAAAACAAGCAGCATTACTCCCAGTGTGTAATCTTTGGGCTCTTCCACGAAAGAATTTCTATATCCAGGGATTCCCATGCGGATCGAACTGCCTCAACCGTGGCAGGCTGTAGCGAGGACTCTAAGAATATCCTATCCCAAAACACACAGGTTTAACGGTAGAACTCTGCTTTAGTTGCAGAGGTAAGACAAGCAGCTTTTCTCCCACTGTGTACTCTTTGGGCTCTTCCACGAATGAACTTCTATATGCAGGGTTTCCGACGTGGAGCGAACTGCCTCAACCAAGGCAGGCTGTAGCGAGGACTGTAAGCATTTCCTCTTCCAAAACACGGCAGTTTTACCAAAGAATTCTGCTTTAGTTGCAGGTGGAACACAAGCAGCATTTCTCCCACTGTGTACTCTTGGGTTCTTCCACGAATGAACTTCTTTATGCAGGGATTCCCACGTGGAGCGAACTGCCTCAACCATGGCAGGCTGTAGCGAGGACTGTAAGCATATCCTCTCCCAAACCAGGCAGTTTTACCCGAAGAACTCTGCTTTATTTGCAGGTGGAACACAAGCAGCATTTCTCCCACTGTGTACTCTTTGGGCTCTTACACGAATGAACTTCTTTATGCAGGGATTCCCACGAGGAGCGAACTGCCTCCACCATGGCAGGCTGTAGCGAGGACTGTAAGCATATCCTCTCCCAAACCACGCAGTTTTAACGCTAGAACTCTGCTTTAGTTGCAGGTGGAACACAAGCAGCATTTCTCCCACTGTGTACTCTTTGGTCTCTTCACGAATGAACTTGTATATGCAGGGTTTCCCACGTGGAGCGAACTGCCTCAACCATGGCAGGCTGTAGCGAGGACTGTAAGCATATCCTCTCCCAAGCCTCGCAGTTTTAATGCTAGAAGTCTGCTTTACTTGCAGGCGTAACACAAGCAGCTTTTCTCCCACTGTGTACTCTTTGGGCTCTTCCACGAATGAACTTCTATATGCAGGGTTTCCGACGTGGAGCGAACTGCCTCAACCAAGGCAGGCTGTAGCGAGGACTGTAAGCATTTCCTCTTCCAAAACACGGCAGTTTTACCAAAGAATTCTGCTTTAGTTGCAGGTGGAACACAAGCAGCATTTCTCCCACTGTGTACTCTTGGGTTCTTCCACGAATGAACTTCTTTATGCAGGGATTCCCACGTGGAGCGAACTGCCTCAACCAAGGCAGGCTGTAGCGAAGACTGTAAGCATTTCCTCTCCCAAAACACGCAGTTTTACACGAAGAACTCTGCTTTAGTTGCAGGGGGAACACCATCAGCTTTCCTCCCACAGTGTACACAATGGGCACTTCCCCTAATGAACTTGTTCTACAAGAATGGTTTCCAGCGTGGACCGAACTGCCTCAACCATGGCAGGCTCTCCTGTGGTCTCTAAGGATTTCCTCTCTGAAAACACGGCACTTTTACCCGAAGAACTCTGCTTTAGTTGCAGGTGGAACACAAGCTGCATTTGTCCCACACTTTATACAAAGGGCCCTTCCCCGAAGGAGTCTACAGGGTGTATGCAGGGTGTCCCACGTGCAGTGAACTGCCTCAACGAAGGGAGGCTCTCGTAAGGACTGTAAGCATTTCCTCTCCCAATACACGCAGTTTTACCCAAAGAATTCTGCTTTAGTTGCCCGTGGAACACAAGCAGCTTTTCTCCCACTGTGTACCCAATGAGCCTTTGCCCGAAAGAATATCTATACTCAAGGGGTCCCGCGTGGAGTGAAATGCCTAAAGCAAGCAGGCTCTAGTGAGGCCTCTAAGCATTTCCTCTCCAAAAACACGGCAGTTTTACCCAAGAAACTCTGCGTTAGTTGCAGGTGGAACACAAGCAGCATTACTCCCAGTGTGTAATCTTTGGGCTCTTCCACGAATGAATTTCTTTATGCAGGGATTCCCACGTCGATCGAACTGCCTCAACCGTGGCAGGCTGTAGCGAGGACTCTAAGAATATACTATCCCAAAACACACAGGTTTAACGGTAGAACTCTGCTTTAGTTGCAGAGGTAAGACAAGCAGCTTTTCTCCCACTGTGTACTCTTTGGGCTCTTCCACGAATGAACTTCTATATGCAGGGTTTCCGACGTGGAGCGAACTGCCTCAACCAAGGCAGGCTGTAGCGAGGACTGTAAGCATTTCCTCTTCCAAAACACGGCAGTTTTACCAAAGAATTCTGCTTTAGTTGCAGGTGGCATACAAGCAGCATTACTCCCACTGTGTACTCTTTGGGCTCTTACACGAATGAACTTCTTTATGCAGGGATTCCCACGAGGAGCGAACTGCCTCCACCACGGCAGGTTGTAGCGAGGACTGTAAGCATATCCTCTACCAAATCACGCAGGTTTACCCGAAGAACTCTGCTTTAGTTGCAGGGGGAACACAAGCATCTTTTCTCCCACAGTGTACAAAATGCGCACTTCCCCTAATGAACTTGTTCTATAAGAATGGTTTCCCGCGTGGAGCGAACTGCCTCAGCCATGGCAGGCACTACTGTGGTCTCTAAGGATTTCCTCTCTGAAAACACGGCCCTTTTACCCGAAGAACTCTGCTTTAGTTGCAGGTGGAACACAAGCTGCATTTGTCCCACACTTTATACAAAGGGCCCTTCCCCGAATGAATCTTCAATATGCATGTTTTCCCACGAGCAGCGAACTGCCTCAATGAAGGCAGGCTCTCGTAAGGACTGTAAGCATTTCCTCTCCCAAAACACGCAGTTTTACCCGAAGAACTCTGCTTTAGTTGCAGGTGGAACACAAGCAGCATTTCTCCCACTGTGTACTCTTTGGGCTCTTACACGAATGAACTTCTTTATGCAGGGATTCCCACGAGGAGCGAACTGCCTCCACCATGGCAGGCTGTAGCGAGGACTGTAAGCATATCCTCTCCCAAACCACGCAGTTTTAACGTTAGAACTCTGCTTTAGTTGCAGGGGGAACACAAGCATCTTTTCTCCCACAGTGTACACAATGGGCACTTCCCCTAATGAACTTGTTCTATAAGAATGGTTTCCCGCGTGGAGCGAACTGCCTCAGCCATCGCAGGCACTACTGTGGTCTCTAAGGATTTCCTCTCTGAAAACACGGCACTTTTACCCGAAGAACTCTGCTTTAGTTGCAGGTGGAACACAAGCTGCATTTGTCCCACACTTTATACAAAGGGCCCTTCCCCGAATGAATCTTCAATATGCAGGTTGTCCTACGAGCAGCGAACTGCCTCAATGAAGGCAGGCTCTCGTAAGGACTGTAAGCATTTCCTCTCCCAAAACACGCAGTTTTACCCGAAGAACTCTGCTTTAGTTGCAGGTGGAACACAAGCAGCATTTCTCCCACTGTGTACTCTTTGGGCCCTTGCACGAATGAACTTCTTTATGCAGGGATTCCCACGAGGAGCGAACTGCCTCCACCATGGCAGGCTGTAGCGAGGACTGTAAGCATATTCTCTCCCAAACCACGCAGTTTTAACGCTAGAACTCTGCTTTACTTGCAGGCGGAACACAAGCAGCTTTTCTCCCACTGTGTACTCTTTGGGCTCTTCCACGAATGAACTTCTATATGCAGGGTTTCCCACGTGGAGCGAACTGCCTCAACCAAGGCAGGCTGTAGCGAGGACTGTAAGCATTTCCTCTTCCAAAACACGGCAGTTTTACCAAAGAATTCTGCTTTAGTTGCAGGTGGAACACAAGCAGCATTTCTCCCACTGTGTACTCTTGGGTTCTTCCACGAATGAACTTCTTTATGCAGGGATTCCCACGTGGAGCGAACTGCCTCAACCATGGCAGGCTGTAGCGAGGACTGTAAGCATATCCTCTCCCATCCAGGCAGTTTTACCCGAAGAACTCTGCTTTAGTTGCAGGTGGAACACAAGCAGCATTTCTCCCACTGTGTACTCTTTGGGCTCTTACACGAATGAACTTCTTTATGCAGGGATTCCCACGAGGAGCGAACTGCCTCCACCATGGCAGGCTGTAGCGAGGACTGTAAACATATCCTCTCCCAAACCACGCAGTTTTAACGCTAGAACTCTGCTTTAGTTGCAGGTGGAACACAAGCAGCATTTCTCCCACTGTGTACTCTTTGGTCTCTTCACGAATGAACTTGTATATGCAGGGTTTCCCATGTGGAGCCAACTGCCTCAACCATGGCAGGCTGTAGCGAGGACTGTAAGCATATCCTCTCCCAAGCCTCGCAGTTTTAATGCTAGAAGTCTGCTTTACTTGCAGGCGTAACACAAGCAGCTTTTCTCCCACTGTGTACTCTTTGGGCTCTTCCACGAATGAACTTCTATATGCAGGGTTTCCGACGTGGAGCGAACTGCCTCAACCAAGGCAGGCTGTAGCGAGGACTGTAAGCATTTCCTCTTCCAAAACACGGCAGTTTTACCAAAGAATTCTGCTTTAGTTGCAGGTGGAACACAAGCAGCATTTCTCCCACTGTGTACTCTTTGGGCTCTTCCACGAATGAACTTCTTTATGCAGGGATTCCCACGTGGAGCGAACTGCCTCAACCAAGGCAGGCTGTAGCAAATACTGTAAGCATTTCCTCTCCCAAAACACGCAGTTTTACACGAAGAACTCTGCTTTAGTTGCAGGGGGAACACCATCAGCTTTCCTCCCACAGTGTACACAATGGGCACTTCCCCTAATGAACTTGTTCTAAAAGAATGGTTTCCAGCGTGGACCGAACTGCCTCAACCATGGCAGGCTCTCCTGTGGTCTCTAAGGATTTCCTCTCTGAAAACACGGCACTTTTACCCGAAGAACTCTGCTTTAGTTGCAGGTGGAACACAAGCTGCATTTGTCCCACACTTTATACAAAGGGCCCTTCCCCGAATGAATCTTCAATATGCAGGTTGTCCTACGAGCAGTGAACTGCCTCAATGAAGGCAGGCTCTCGTAAGGACTGTAAGCATTTCCTCTCCCAAAACACGCAGTTTTACACGAAGAACTCTGCTTTAGTTGCAGGGGGAACACCATCAGCTTTCCTCCCACAGTGTACACAATGGGCACTTCCCCTAATGAACTTGTTCTACAAGAATGGTTTCCAGCGTGGACCGAACTGCCTCAACCATGGCAGGCTCTCCTGTGGTCTCTAAGGATTTCCTCTCTGAAAACACGGCACTTTTACCCGAAGAACTCTGCTTTAGTTGCATGTGGAACACAAGCTGCATTTGTCCCACACTTTATACAAAGGGCCCTTCCCCGAAGGAGTCTACAGGGTGTATGCAGGGTGTCCCACGTGCAGTGAACTGCCTCAACGAAGGGAGGCTCTCGTAAGGACTGTAAGCATTTCCTCTCCCAATACACGCAGTTTTACCCAAAGAATTCTGCTTTAGTTGCCCGTGGAACACAAGCAGCTTTTCTCCCACTGTGTACCCAATGAGCCTTTGCCCGAAAGAATATCTATACTCAAGCGGTCCCGCGTGGAGTGAAATGCCTAAAGCAAGCAGGCTCTAGTGAGGCCTCTAAGCATTTCCTCTCCAAAAACACGGCAGTTTTACCCAAGAAACTCTGCGTTAGTTGCAGGTGGAACACAAGCAGCATTACTCCCAGTGTGTAATCTTTGGGCTCTTCCACGAATGAATTTCTTTATGCAGGGATTCCCACGTCGATCGAACTGCCTCAACCGTGGCAGGCTGTAGCGAGGACTCTAAGAATATCCTATCCCAGAACACACAGGTTTAATGGTAGAACTCTGCTTTAGTTGCAGAGGTAACACAAGCAGCTTTTCTCCCACTGTGTACTCTTTGGGCTCTTCCACGAATGAACTTCTATATGCAGGGTTTCCGACGTGGAGCGAACTGCCTCAACCAAGGCAGGCTGTAGCGAGGACTGTAAGCATTTCCTCTTCCAAAACACGGCAGTTTTACCAAAGAATTCTGCTTTAGTTGCAGGTGGAACACAAGCAGCATTTCTCCCACTGTGTACTCTTTGGGCTCTTCCACGAATGAACTTCTTTATGCAGGGATTCCCACGTGGAGCGAACTGCCTCAACCAAGGCAGGCTGTAGCGAAGACTGTAAGCATTTCCTCTCCCAAAACACGCAGTTTTACACGAAGAACTCTGCTTTAGTTGCAGGGGGAACACCATCAGCTTTCCTCCCACAGTGTACACAATGGGCACTTCCCCTAATGAACTTGTTCTAAAAGAATGGTTTCCAGCGTGGACCGAACTGCCTCAACCATGGCAGGCTCTCCTGTGGTCTCTAAGGATTTCCTCTCTGAAAACACGGCACTTTTACCCGAAGAACTCTGCTTTAGTTGCAGGTGGAACACAAGCTGCATTTGTCCCACACTTTATACAAAGGGCCCTTCCCCGAAGGAGTCTACAGGGTGTATGCAGGGTGTCCCACGTGCAGTGAACTGCCTCAACGAAGGGAGGCTCTCGTAAGGACTGTAAGCATTTCCTCTCCCAATACACGCAGTTTTACCCAAAGAATTCTGCTTTAGTTGCCCGTGGAACACAAGCAGCTTTTCTCCCACTGTGTACCCAATGAGCCTTTGCCCGAAAGAATATCTATACTCAAGGGGTCCCGCGTGGAGTGAAATGCCTAAAGCAAGCAGGCTCTAGTGAGGCCTCTAAGCATTTCCTCTCCAAAAACACGGCAGTTTTACCCAAGAAACTCTGCGTTAGTTGCAGGTGGAACACAAGCAGCATTACTCCCAGTGTGTAATCTTTGGGCTCTTCCACGAATGAATTTCTTTATGCAGGGATTCCCACGTCGATCGAACTGCCTCAACCGTGGCAGGCTGTAGCGAGGACTCTAAGAATATACTATCCCAAAACACACAGGTTTAACGGTAGAACTCTGCTTTAGTTGCAGAGGTAAGACAAGCAGCTTTTCTCCCACTGTGTACTCTTTGGGCTCTTCCACGAATGAACTTCTATATGCAGGGTTTCCGACGTGGAGCGAACTGCCTCAACCAAGGCAGGCTGTAGCGAGGACTGTAAGCATTTCCTCTTCCAAAACACGGCAGTTTTACCAAAGAATTCTGCTTTAGTTGCAGGTGGCATACAAGCAGCATTACTCCCACTGTGTACTCTTTGGGCTCTTACACGAATGAACTTCTTTATGCAGGGATTCCCACGAGGAGCGAACTGCCTCCACCACGGCAGGTTGTAGCGAGGACTGTAAGCATATCCTCTACCAAATCACGCAGGTTTACCCGAAGAACTCTGCTTTAGTTGCAGGGGGAACACAAGCATCTTTTCTCCCACAGTGTACAAAATGCGCACTTCCCCTAATGAACTTGTTCTATAAGAATGGTTTCCCGCGTGGAGCGAACTGCCTCAGCCATGGCAGGCACTACTGTGGTCTCTAAGGATTTCCTCTCTGAAAACACGGCCCTTTTACCCGAAGAACTCTGCTTTAGTTGCAGGTGGAACACAAGCTGCATTTGTCCCACACTTTATACAAAGGGCCCTTCCCCGAATGAATCTTCAATATGCATGTTGTCCCACGAGCAGCGAACTGCCTCAATGAAGGCAGGCTCTCGTAAGGACTGTAAGCATTTCCTCTCCCAAAACACGCAGTTTTACCCGAAGAACTCTGCTTTAGTTGCAGGTGGAACACAAGCAGCATTTCTCCCACTGTGTACTCTTTGGGCTCTTACACGAATGAACTTCTTTATGCAGGGATTCCCACGAGGAGCGAACTGCCTCCACCATGGCAGGCTGTAGCGAGGACTGTAAGCATATCCTCTCCCAAACCACGCAGTTTTAACGTTAGAACTCTGCTTTAGTTGCAGGGGGAACACAAGCATCTTTTCTCCCACAGTGTACACAATGGGCACTTCCCCTAATGAACTTGTTCTATAAGAATGGTTTCCCGCGTGGAGCGAACTGCCTCAGCCATCGCAGGCACTACTGTGGTCTCTAAGGATTTCCTCTCTGAAAACACGGCACTTTTACCCGAAGAACTCTGCTTTAGTTGCAGGTGGAACACAAGCTGCATTTGTCCCACACTTTATACAAAGGGCCCTTCCCCGAATGAATCTTCAATATGCAGGTTGTCCTACGAGCAGCGAACTGCCTCAATGAAGGCAGGCTCTCGTAAGGACTGTAAGCATTTCCTCTCCCAAAACACGCAGTTTTACCCGAAGAACTCTGCTTTAGTTGCAGGTGGAACACAAGCAGCATTTCTCCCACTGTGTACTCTTTGGGCCCTTGCACGAATGAACTTCTTTATGCAGGGATTCCCACGAGGAGCGAACTGCCTCCACCATGGCAGGCTGTAGCGAGGACTGTAAGCATATTCTCTCCCAAACCACGCAGTTTTAACGCTAGAACTCTGCTTTACTTGCAGGCGGAACACAAGCAGCTTTTCTCCCACTGTGTACTCTTTGGGCTCTTCCACGAATGAACTTCTATATGCAGGGTTTCCCACGTGGAGCGAACTGCCTCAACCAAGGCAGGCTGTAGCGAGGACTGTAAGCATTTCCTCTTCCAAAACACGGCAGTTTTACCAAAGAATTCTGCTTTAGTTGCAGGTGGAACACAAGCAGCATTTCTCCCACTGTGTACTCTTGGGTTCTTCCACGAATGAACTTCTTTATGCAGGGATTCCCACGTGGAGCGAACTGCCTCAACCATGGCAGGCTGTAGCGAGGACTGTAAGCATATCCTCTCCCATCCAGGCAGTTTTACCCGAAGAACTCTGCTTTAGTTGCAGGTGGAACACAAGCAGCATTTCTCCCACTGTGTACTCTTTGGGCTCTTACACGAATGAACTTCTTTATGCAGGGATTCCCACGAGGAGCGAACTGCCTCCACCATGGCAGGCTGTAGCGAGGACTGTAAACATATCCTCTCCCAAACCACGCAGTTTTAACGCTAGAACTCTGCTTTAGTTGCAGGTGGAACACAAGCAGCATTTCTCCCACTGTGTACTCTTTGGTCTCTTCACGAATGAACTTGTATATGCAGGGTTTCCCATGTGGAGCCAACTGCCTCAACCATGGCAGGCTGTAGCGAGGACTGTAAGCATATCCTCTCCCAAGCCTCGCAGTTTTAATGCTAGAAGTCTGCTTTACTTGCAGGCGTAACACAAGCAGCTTTTCTCCCACTGTGTACTCTTTGGGCTCTTCCACGAATGAACTTCTATATGCAGGGTTTCCGACGTGGAGCGAACTGCCTCAACCAAGGCAGGCTGTAGCGAGGACTGTAAGCATTTCCTCTTCCAAAACACGGCAGTTTTACCAAAGAATTCTGCTTTAGTTGCAGGTGGAACACAAGCAGCATTTCTCCCACTGTGTACTCTTTGGGCTCTTCCACGAATGAACTTCTTTATGCAGGGATTCCCACGTGGAGCGAACTGCCTCAACCAAGGCAGGCTGTAGCGAATACTGTAAGCATTTCCTCTCCCAAAACACGCAGTTTTACACGAAGAACTCTGCTTTAGTTGCAGGGGGAACACCATCAGCTTTCCTCCCACAGTGTACACAATGGGCACTTCCCCTAATGAACTTGTTCTAAAAGAATGGTTTCCAGCGTGGACCGAACTGCCTCAACCATGGCAGGCTCTCCTGTGGTCTCTAAGGATTTCCTCTCTGAAAACACGGCACTTTTACCCGAAGAACTCTGCTTTAGTTGCAGGTGGAACACAAGCTGCATTTGTCCCACACTTTATACAAAGGGCCCTTCCCCGAATGAATCTTCAATATGCATGTTGTCCCACGAGCAGCGAACTGCCTCAATGAAGGCAGGCTCTCGTAAGGACTGTAAGCATTTCCTCTCCCAAAACACGCAGTTTTACCCGAAGAACTCTGCTTTAGTTGCAGGTGGAACACAAGCAGCATTTCTCCCACTGTGTACTCTTTGGGCTCTTACACGAATGAACTTCTTTATGCAGGGATTCCCACGAGGAGCGAACTGCCTCCACCATGGCAGGCTGTAGCGAGGACTGTAAGCATATCCTCTCCCAAACCACGCAGTTTTAACGTTAGAACTCTGCTTTAGTTGCAGGGGGAACACAAGCATCTTTTCTCCCACAGTGTACACAATGGGCACTTCCCCTAATGAACTTGTTCTATAAGAATGGTTTCCCGCGTGGAGCGAACTGCCTCAGCCATCGCAGGCACTACTGTGGTCTCTAAGGATTTCCTCTCTGAAAACACGGCACTTTTACCCGAAGAACTCTGCTTTAGTTGCAGGTGGAACACAAGCTGCATTTGTCCCACACTTTATACAAAGGGCCCTTCCCCGAATGAATCTTCAATATGCAGGTTGTCCTACGAGCAGCGAACTGCCTCAATGAAGGCAGGCTCTCGTAAGGACTGTAAGCATTTCCTCTCCCAAAACACGCAGTTTTACCCGAAGAACTCTGCTTTAGTTGCAGGTGGAACACAAGCAGCATTTCTCCCACTGTGTACTCTTTGGGCCCTTGCACGAATGAACTTCTTTATGCAGGGATTCCCACGAGGAGCGAACTGCCTCCACCATGGCAGGCTGTAGCGAGGACTGTAAGCATATTCTCTCCCAAACCACGCAGTTTTAACGCTAGAACTCTGCTTTACTTGCAGGCGGAACACAAGCAGCTTTTCTCCCACTGTGTACTCTTTGGGCTCTTCCACGAATGAACTTCTATATGCAGGGTTTCCCACGTGGAGCGAACTGCCTCAACCAAGGCAGGCTGTAGCGAGGACTGTAAGCATTTCCTCTTCCAAAACACGGCAGTTTTACCAAAGAATTCTGCTTTAGTTGCAGGTGGAACACAAGCAGCATTTCTCCCACTGTGTACTCTTGGGTTCTTCCACGAATGAACTTCTTTATGCAGGGATTCCCACGTGGAGCGAACTGCCTCAACCATGGCAGGCTGTAGCGAGGACTGTAAGCATATCCTCTCCCATCCAGGCAGTTTTACCCGAAGAACTCTGCTTTAGTTGCAGGTGGAACACAAGCAGCATTTCTCCCACTGTGTACTCTTTGGGCTCTTACACGAATGAACTTCTTTATGCAGGGATTCCCACGAGGAGCGAACTGCCTCCACCATGGCAGGCTGTAGCGAGGACTGTAAACATATCCTCTCCCAAACCACGCAGTTTTAACGCTAGAACTCTGCTTTAGTTGCAGGTGGAACACAAGCAGCATTTCTCCCACTGTGTACTCTTTGGTCTCTTCACGAATGAACTTGTATATGCAGGGTTTCCCATGTGGAGCCAACTGCCTCAACCATGGCAGGCTGTAGCGAGGACTGTAAGCATATCCTCTCCCAAGCCTCGCAGTTTTAATGCTAGAAGTCTGCTTTACTTGCAGGCGTAACACAAGCAGCTTTTCTCCCACTGTGTACTCTTTGGGCTCTTCCACGAATGAACTTCTATATGCAGGGTTTCCGACGTGGAGCGAACTGCCTCAACCAAGGCAGGCTGTAGCGAGGACTGTAAGCATTTCCTCTTCCAAAACACGGCAGTTTTACCAAAGAATTCTGCTTTAGTTGCAGGTGGAACACAAGCAGCATTTCTCCCACTGTGTACTCTTTGGGCTCTTCCACGAATGAACTTCTTTATGCAGGGATTCCCACGTGGAGCGAACTGCCTCAACCAAGGCAGGCTGTAGCGAAGACTGTAAGCATTTCCTCTCCCAAAACACGCAGTTTTACACGAAGAACTCTGCTTTAGTTGCAGGGGGAACACCATCAGCTTTCCTCCCACAGTGTACACAATGGGCACTTCCCCTAATGAACTTGTTCTAAAAGAATGGTTTCCAGCGTGGACCGAACTGCCTCAACCATGGCAGGCTCTCCTGTGGTCTCTAAGGATTTCCTCTCTGAAAACACGGCACTTTTACCCGAAGAACTCTGCTTTAGTTGCAGGTGGAACACAAGCTGCATTTGTCCCACACTTTATACAAAGGGCCCTTCCCCGAATGAATCTTCAATATGCAGGTTGTCCTACGAGCAGCGAACTGCCTCAATGAAGGCAGGCTCTCGTAAGGACTGTAAGCATTTCCTCTCCCAAAACACGCAGTTTTACACGAAGAACTCTGCTTTAGTTGCAGGGGGAACACCATCAGCTTTCCTCCCACAGTGTACACAATGGGCACTTCCCCTAATGAACTTGTTCTACAAGAATGGTTTCCAGCGTGGACCGAACTGCCTCAACCATGGCAGGCTCTCCTGTGGTCTCTAAGGATTTCCTCTCTGAAAACACGGCACTTTTACCCGAAGAACTCTGCTTTAGTTGCATGTGGAACACAAGCTGCATTTGTCCCACACTTTATACAAAGGGCCCTTCCCCGAAGGAGTCTACAGGGTGTATGCAGGGTGTCCCACGTGCAGTGAACTGCCTCAACGAAGGGAGGCTCTCGTAAGGACTGTAAGCATTTCCTCTCCCAATACACGCAGTTTTACCCAAAGAATTCTGCTTTAGTTGCCCGTGGAACACAAGCAGCTTTTCTCCCACTGTGTACCCAATGAGCCTTTGCCCGAAAGAATATCTATACTCAAGGGGTCCCGCGTGGAGTGAAATGCCTAAAGCAAGCAGGCTCTAGTGAGGCCTCTAAGCATTTCCTCTCCAAAAACACGGCAGTTTTACCAAAGAATTCTGCTTTAGTTGCAGGTGGCATACAAGCAGCATTACTCCCACTGTGTACTCTTTGGGCTCTTACACGAATGAACTTTTTATGCAGGGATTCCCACGAGGAGCGAACTGCCTCCACCACGGCAGGTTGTAGCGAGGACTGTAAGCATATCCTCTACCAAATCACGCAGGTTTACCCGAAGAACTCTGCTTTAGTTGCAGGGGGAACACAAGCATCTTTTCTCCCACAGTGTACAAAATGCGCACTTCCCCTAATGAACTTGTTCTATAAGAATGGTTTCCCGCGTGGAGCGAACTGCCTCAGCCATGGCAGGCACTACTGTGGTCTCTAAGGATTTCCTCTCTGAAAACACGGCCCTTTTACCCGAAGAACTCTGCTTTAGTTGCAGGTGGAACACAAGCTGCATTTGTCCCACACTTTATACAAAGGGCCCTTCCCCGAATGAATCTTCAATATGCATGTTTTCCCACGAGCAGCGAACTGCCTCAATGAAGGCAGGCTCTCGTAAGGACTGTAAGCATTTCCTCTCCCAAAACACGCAGTTTTACCCGAAGAACTCTGCTTTAGTTGCAGGTGGAACACAAGCAGCATTTCTCCCACTGTGTACTCTTTGGGCTCTTACACGAATGAACTTCTTTATGCAGGGATTCCCACGAGGAGCGAACTGCCTCCACCATGGCAGGCTGTAGCGAGGACTGTAAGCATATCCTCTCCCAAACCACGCAGTTTTAACGTTAGAACTCTGCTTTAGTTGCAGGGGGAACACAAGCATCTTTTCTCCCACAGTGTACACAATGGGCACTTCCCCTAATGAACTTGTTCTATAAGAATGGTTTCCCGCGTGGAGCGAACTGCCTCAGCCATCGCAGGCACTACTGTGGTCTCTAAGGATTTCCTCTCTGAAAACACGGCACTTTTACCCGAAGAACTCTGCTTTAGTTGCAGGTGGAACACAAGCTGCATTTGTCCCACACTTTATACAAAGGGCCCTTCCCCGAATGAATCTTCAATATGCAGGTTGTCCTACGAGCAGCGAACTGCCTCAATGAAGGCAGGCTCTCGTAAGGACTGTAAGCATTTCCTCTCCCAAAACACGCAGTTTTACCCGAAGAACTCTGCTTTAGTTGCAGGTGGAACACAAGCAGCATTTCTCCCACTGTGTACTCTTTGGGCCCTTGCACGAATGAACTTCTTTATGCAGGGATTCCCACGAGGAGCGAACTGCCTCCACCATGGCAGGCTGTAGCGAGGACTGTAAGCATATTCTCTCCCAAACCACGCAGTTTTAACGCTAGAACTCTGCTTTACTTGCAGGCGGAACACAAGCAGCTTTTCTCGCACTGTGTACTCTTTGGGCTCTTCCACGAATGAACTTCTATATGCAGGGTTTCCCACGTGGAGCGAACTGCCTCAACCAAGGCAGGCTGTAGCGAGGACTGTAAGCATTTCCTCTTCCAAAACACGGCAGTTTTACCAAAGAATTCTGCTTTAGTTGCAGGTGGAACACAAGCAGCATTTCTCCCACTGTGTACTCTTGGGTTCTTCCACGAATGAACTTCTTTATGCAGGGATTCCCACGTGGAGCGAACTGCCTCAACCATGGCAGGCTGTAGCGAGGACTGTAAGCATATCCTCTCCCATCCAGGCAGTTTTACCCGAAGAACTCTGCTTTAGTTGCAGGTGGAACACAAGCAGCATTTCTCCCACTGTGTACTCTTTGGGCTCTTACACGAATGAACTTCTTTATGCAGGGATTCCCACGAGGAGCGAACTGCCTCCACCATGGCAGGCTGTAGCGAGGACTGTAAACATATCCTCTCCCAAACCACGCAGTTTTAACGCTAGAACTCTGCTTTAGTTGCAGGTGGAACACAAGCAGCATTTCTCCCACTGTGTACTCTTTGGTCTCTTCACGAATGAACTTGTATATGCAGGGTTTCCCATGTGGAGCCAACTGCCTCAACCATGGCAGGCTGTAGCGAGGACTGTAAGCATATCCTCTCCCAAGCCTCGCAGTTTTAATGCTAGAAGTCTGCTTTACTTGCAGGCGTAACACAAGCAGCTTTTCTCCCACTGTGTACTCTTTGGGCTCTTCCACGAATGAACTTCTATATGCAGGGTTTCCGACGTGGAGCGAACTGCCTCAACCAAGGCAGGCTGTAGCGAGGACTGTAAGCATTTCCTCTTCCAAAACACGGCAGTTTTACCAAAGAATTCTGCTTTAGTTGCAGGTGGAACACAAGCAGCATTTCTCCCACTGTGTACTCTTTGGGCTCTTCCACGAATGAACTTCTTTATGCAGGGATTCCCACGTGGAGCGAACTGCCTCAACCAAGGCAGGCTGTAGCGAATACTGTAAGCATTTCCTCTCCCAAAACACGCAGTTTTACACGAAGAACTCTGCTTTAGTTGCAGGGGGAACACCATCAGCTTTCCTCCCACAGTGTACACAATGGGCACTTCCCCTAATGAACTTGTTCTAAAAGAATGGTTTCCAGCGTGGACCGAACTGCCTCAACCATGGCAGGCTCTCCTGTGGTCTCTAAGGATTTCCTCTCTGAAAACACGGCACTTTTACCCGAAGAACTCTGCTTTAGTTGCAGGTGGAACACAAGCTGCATTTGTCCCACACTTTATACAAAGGGCCCTTCCCCGAATGAATCTTCAATATGCAGGTTGTCCTACGAGCAGTGAACTGCCTCAATGAAGGCAGGCTCTCGTAAGGACTGTAAGCATTTCCTCTCCCAAAACACGCAGTTTTACACGAAGAACTCTGCTTTAGTTGCAGGGGGAACACCATCAGCTTTCCTCCCACAGTGTACACAATGGGCACTTCCCCTAATGAACTTGTTCTACAAGAATGGTTTCCAGCGTGGACCGAACTGCCTCAACCATGGCAGGCTCTCCTGTGGTCTCTAAGGATTTCCTCTCTGAAAACACGGCACTTTTACCCGAAGAACTCTGCTTTAGTTGCATGTGGAACACAAGCTGCATTTGTCCCACACTTTATACAAAGGGCCCTTCCCCGAAGGAGTCTACAGGGTGTATGCAGGGTGTCCCACGTGCAGTGAACTGCCTCAACGAAGGGAGGCTCTCGTAAGGACTGTAAGCATTTCCTCTCCCAATACACGCAGTTTTACCCAAAGAATTCTGCTTTAGTTGCCCGTGGAACACAAGCAGCTTTTCTCCCACTGTGTACCCAATGAGCCTTTGCCCGAAAGAATATCTATACTCAAGGGGTCCCGCGTGGAGTGAAATGCCTAAAGCAAGCAGGCTCTAGTGAGGCCTCTAAGCATTTCCTCTCCAAAAACACGGCAGTTTTACCCAAGAAACTCTGCGTTAGTTGCAGGTGGAACACAAGCAGCATTACTCCCAGTGTGTAATCTTTGGGCTCTTCCACGAATGAATTTCTTTATGCAGGGATTCCCACGTCGATCGAACTGCCTCAACCGTGGCAGGCTGTAGCGAGGACTCTAAGAATATCCTATCCCAGAACACACAGGTTTAATGGTAGAACTCTGCTTTAGTTGCAGAGGTAACACAAGCAGCTTTTCTCCCACTGTGTACTCTTTGGGCTCTTCCACGAATGAACTTCTATATGCAGGGTTTCCGACGTGGAGCGAACTGCCTCAACCAAGGCAGGCTGTAGCGAGGACTGTAAGCATTTCCTCTTCCAAAACACGGCAGTTTTACCAAAGAATTCTGCTTTAGTTGCAGGTGGAACACAAGCAGCATTTCTCCCACTGTGTACTCTTTGGGCTCTTCCACGAATGAACTTCTTTATGCAGGGATTCCCACGTGGAGCGAACTGCCTCAACCAAGGTAGGCTGTAGCGAAGACTGTAAGCATTTCCTCTCCCAAAACACGCAGTTTTACACGAAGAACTCTGCTTTAGTTGCAGGGGGAACACCATCAGCTTTCCTCCCACAGTGTACACAATGGGCACTTCCCCTAATGAACTTGTTCTAAAAGAATGGTTTCCAGCGTGGACCGAACTGCCTCAACCATGGCAGGCTCTCCTGTGGTCTCTAAGGATTTCCTCTCTGAAAACACGGCACTTTTACCCGAAGAACTCTGCTTTAGTTGCAGGTGGAACACAAGCTGCATTTGTCCCACACTTTATACAAAGGGCCCTTCCCCGAAGGAGTCTACAGGGTGTATGCAGGGTGTCCCACGTGCAGTGAACTGCCTCAACGAAGGGAGGCTCTCGTAAGGACTGTAAGCATTTCCTCTCCCAATACACGCAGTTTTACCCAAAGAATTCTGCTTTAGTTGCAGGTGGAACACAAGCAGCTTTTCTCCCACAGTGTACCCAATGAGCCTTTGCCCGAAAGAATATCTATACTCAAGGGGTCCCGCGTGGAGTGAAATGCCTAAAGCAAGCAGGCTCTAGTGAGGCCTCTAAGCATTTCCTCTCCAAAAACACGGCAGTTTTACCCAAGAAACTCTGCGTTAGTTGCAGGTGGAACACAAGCAGCATTACTCCCAGTGTGTAATCTTTGGGCTCTTCCACGAATGAATTTCTTTATGCAGGGATTCCCACGTCGATCGAACTGCCTCAACCGTGGCAGGCTGTAGCGAGGACTCTAAGAATATACTATCCCAAAACACACAGGTTTAACGGTAGAACTCTGCTTTAGTTGCAGAGGTAAGACAAGCAGCTTTTCTCCCACTGTGTACTCTTTGGGCTCTTCCACGAATGAACTTCTATATGCAGGGTTTCCGACGTGGAGCGAACTGCCTCAACCAAGGCAGGCTGTAGCGAGGACTGTAAGCATTTCCTCTTCCAAAACACGGCAGTTTTACCAAAGAATTCTGCTTTAGTTGCAGGTGGCATACAAGCAGCATTACTCCCACTGTGTACTCTTTGGGCTCTTACACGAATGAACTTCTTTATGCAGGGATTCCCACGAGGAGCGAACTGCCTCCACCACGGCAGGTTGTAGCGAGGACTGTAAGCATATCCTCTACCAAATCACGCAGGTTTACCCGAAGAACTCTGCTTTAGTTGCAGGGGGAACACAAGCATCTTTTCTCCCACAGTGTACAAAATGCGCACTTCCCCTAATGAACTTGTTCTATAAGAATGGTTTCCCGCGTGGAGCGAACTGCCTCAGCCATGGCAGGCACTACTGTGGTCTCTAAGGATTTCCTCTCTGAAAACACGGCCCTTTTACCCGAAGAACTCTGCTTTAGTTGCAGGTGGAACACAAGCTGCATTTGTCCCACACTTTATACAAAGGGCCCTTCCCCGAATGAATCTTCAATATGCATGTTGTCCCACGAGCAGCGAACTGCCTCAATGAAGGCAGGCTCTCGTAAGGACTGTAAGCATTTCCTCTCCCAAAACACGCAGTTTTACCCGAAGAACTCTGCTTTAGTTGCAGGTGGAACACAAGCAGCATTTCTCCCACTGTGTACTCTTTGGGCTCTTACACGAATGAACTTCTTTATGCAGGGATTCCCACGAGGAGCGAACTGCCTCCACCATGGCAGGCTGTAGCGAGGACTGTAAGCATATCCTCTCCCAAACCACGCAGTTTTAACGTTAGAACTCTGCTTTAGTTGCAGGGGGAACACAAGCATCTTTTCTCCCACAGTGTACACAATGGGCACTTCCCCTAATGAACTTGTTCTATAAGAATGGTTTCCCGCGTGGAGCGAACTGCCTCAGCCATCGCAGGCACTACTGTGGTCTCTAAGGATTTCCTCTCTGAAAACACGGCACTTTTACCCGAAGAACTCTGCTTTAGTTGCAGGTGGAACACAAGCTGCATTTGTCCCACACTTTATACAAAGGGCCCTTCCCCGAATGAATCTTCAATATGCAGGTTGTCCTACGAGCAGCGAACTGCCTCAATGAAGGCAGGCTCTCGTAAGGACTGTAAGCATTTCCTCTCCCAAAACACGCAGTTTTACCCGAAGAACTCTGCTTTAGTTGCAGGTGGAACACAAGCAGCATTTCTCCCACTGTGTACTCTTTGGGCCCTTGCACGAATGAACTTCTTTATGCAGGGATTCCCACGAGGAGCGAACTGCCTCCACCATGGCAGGCTGTAGCGAGGACTGTAAGCATATTCTCTCCCAAACCACGCAGTTTTAACGCTAGAACTCTGCTTTACTTGCAGGCGGAACACAAGCAGCTTTTCTCCCACTGTGTACTCTTTGGGCTCTTCCACGAATGAACTTCTATATGCAGGGTTTCCCACGTGGAGCGAACTGCCTCAACCAAGGCAGGCTGTAGCGAGGACTGTAAGCATTTCCTCTTCCAAAACACGGCAGTTTTACCAAAGAATTCTGCTTTAGTTGCAGGTGGAACACAAGCAGCATTTCTCCCACTGTGTACTCTTGGGTTCTTCCACGAATGAACTTCTTTATGCAGGGATTCCCACGTGGAGCGAACTGCCTCAACCATGGCAGGCTGTAGCGAGGACTGTAAGCATATCCTCTCCCATCCAGGCAGTTTTACCCGAAGAACTCTGCTTTAGTTGCAGGTGGAACACAAGCAGCATTTCTCCCACTGTGTACTCTTTGGGCTCTTACACGAATGAACTTCTTTATGCAGGGATTCCCACGAGGAGCGAACTGCCTCCACCATGGCAGGCTGTAGCGAGGACTGTAAACATATCCTCTCCCAAACCACGCAGTTTTAACGCTAGAACTCTGCTTTAGTTGCAGGTGGAACACAAGCAGCATTTCTCCCACTGTGTACTCTTTGGTCTCTTCACGAATGAACTTGTATATGCAGGGTTTCCCATGTGGAGCCAACTGCCTCAACCATGGCAGGCTGTAGCGAGGACTGTAAGCATATCCTCTCCCAAGCCTCGCAGTTTTAATGCTAGAAGTCTGCTTTACTTGCAGGCGTAACACAAGCAGCTTTTCTCCCACTGTGTACTCTTTGGGCTCTTCCACGAATGAACTTCTATATGCAGGGTTTCCGACGTGGAGCGAACTGCCTCAACCAAGGCAGGCTGTAGCGAGGACTGTAAGCATTTCCTCTTCCAAAACACGGCAGTTTTACCAAAGAATTCTGCTTTAGTTGCAGGTGGAACACAAGCAGCATTTCTCCCACTGTGTACTCTTTGGGCTCTTCCACGAATGAACTTCTTTATGCAGGGATTCCCACGTGGAGCGAACTGCCTCAACCAAGGCAGGCTGTAGCGAAGACTGTAAGCATTTCCTCTCCCAAAACACGCAGTTTTACACGAAGAACTCTGCTTTAGTTGCAGGGGGAACACCATCAGCTTTCCTCCCACAGTGTACACAATGGGCACTTCCCCTAATGAACTTGTTCTAAAAGAATGGTTTCCAGCGTGGACCGAACTGCCTCAACCATGGCAGGCTCTCCTGTGGTCTCTAAGGATTTCCTCTCTGAAAACACGGCACTTTTACCCGAAGAACTCTGCTTTAGTTGCAGGTGGAACACAAGCTGCATTTGTCCCACACTTTATACAAAGGGCCCTTCCCCGAATGAATCTTCAATATGCAGGTTGTCCTACGAGCAGCGAACTGCCTCAATGAAGGCAGGCTCTCGTAAGGACTGTAAGCATTTCCTCTCCCAAAACACGCAGTTTTACACGAAGAACTCTGCTTTAGTTGCAGGGGGAACACCATCAGCTTTCCTCCCACAGTGTACACAATGGGCACTTCCCCTAATGAACTTGTTCTACAAGAATGGTTTCCAGCGTGGACCGAACTGCCTCAACCATGGCAGGCTCTCCTGTGGTCTCTAAGGATTTCCTCTCTGAAAACACGGCACTTTTACCCGAAGAACTCTGCTTTAGTTGCATGTGGAACACAAGCTGCATTTGTCCCACACTTTATACAAAGGGCCCTTCCCCGAAGGAGTCTACAGGGTGTATGCAGGGTGTCCCACGTGCAGTGAACTGCCTCAACGAAGGGAGGCTCTCGTAAGGACTGTAAGCATTTCCTCTCCCAATACACGCAGTTTTACCCAAAGAATTCTGCTTTAGTTGCCCGTGGAACACAAGCAGCTTTTCTCCCACTGTGTACCCAATGAGCCTTTGCCCGAAAGAATATCTATACTCAAGGGGTCCCGCGTGGAGTGAAATGCCTAAAGCAAGCAGGCTCTAGTGAGGCCTCTAAGCATTTCCTCTCCAAAAACACGGCAGTTTTACCCAAGAAACTCTGCGTTAGTTGCAGGTGGAACACAAGCAGCATTACTCCCAGTGTGTAATCTTTGGGCTCTTCCACGAATGAATTTCTTTATGCAGGGATTCCCACGTCGATCGAACTGCCTCAACCGTGGCAGGCTGTAGCGAGGACTCTAAGAATATCCTATCCCAGAACACACAGGTTTAATGGTAGAACTCTGCTTTAGTTGCAGAGGTAACACAAGCAGCTTTTCTCCCACTGTGTACTCTTTGGGCTCTTCCACGAATGAACTTCTATATGCAGGGTTTCCGACGTGCAGCGAACTGCCTCAACCAAGGCAGGCTGTAGCGAGGACTGTAAGCATTTCCTCTTCCAAAACACGGCAGTTTTACCAAAGAATTCTGCTTTAGTTGCAGGTGGAACACAAGCAGCATTTCTCCCACTGTGTACTCTTTGGGCTCTTCCACGAATGAACTTCTTTATGCAGGGATTCCCACGTGGAGCGAACTGCCTCAACCAAGGCAGGCTGTAGCGAAGACTGTAAGCATTTCCTCTCCCAAAACACGCAGTTTTACACGAAGAACTCTGCTTTAGTTGCAGGGGGAACACCATCAGCTTTCCTCCCACAGTGTACACAATGGGCACTTCCCCTAATGAACTTGTTCTAAAAGAATGGTTTCCAGCGTGGACCGAACTGCCTCAACCATGGCAGGCTCTCCTGTGGTCTCTAAGGATTTCCTCTCTGAAAACACGGCACTTTTACCCGAAGAACTCTGCTTTAGTTGCAGGTGGAACACAAGCTGCATTTGTCCCACACTTTATACAAAGGGCCCTTCCCCGAAGGAGTCTACAGGGTGTATGCAGGGTGTCCCACGTGCAGTGAACTGCCTCAACGAAGGGAGGCTCTCGTAAGGACTGTAAGCATTTCCTCTCCCAATACACGCAGTTTTACCCAAAGAATTCTGCTTTAGTTGCAGGTGGAACACAAGCAGCTTTTCTCCCACAGTGTACCCAATGAGCCTTTGCCCTAAAGAATATCTATACTCAAGGGGTCCCGCGTGGAGTGAAATGCCTAAAGCAAGCAGGCTCTAGTGAGGCCTCTAAGCATTTCCTCTCCAAAAACACGGCAGTTTTACCCAAGAAACTCTGCGTTAGTTGCAGGTGGAACACAAGCAGCATTACTCCCAGTGTGTAATCTTTGGGCTCTTCCACGAATGAATTTCTTTATGCAGGGATTCCCACGTCGATCGAACTGCCTCAACCGTGGCAGGCTGTAGCGAGGACTCTAAGAATATCCTATCCCAGAACACACAGGTTTAACGGTAGAACTCTGCTTTAGTTGCAGAGGTAACACAAGCAGCTTTTCTCCCACTGTGTACTCTTTGGGCTCTTCCACGAATGAACTTCTATATGCAGGGTTTCCGACGTGCAGCGAACTGCCTCAACCAAGGCAGGCTGTAGCGAGGACTGTAAGCATTTCCTCTTCCAAAACACGGCAGTTTTACCAAAGAATTCTGCTTTAGTTGCAGGTGGAACACAAGCAGCATTTCTCCCACTGTGTACTCTTTGGGCTCTTCCACGAATGAACTTCTTTATGCAGGGATTCCCACGTGGAGCGAACTGCCTCAACCAAGGCAGGCTGTAGCGAAGACTGTAAGCATTTCCTCTCCCAAAACACGCAGTTTTACACGAAGAACTCTGCTTTAGTTGCAGGGGGAACACCATCAGCTTTCCTCCCACAGTGTACACAATGGGCACTTCCCCTAATGAACTTGTTCTAAAAGAATGGTTTCCAGCGTGGACCGAACTGCCTCAACCATGGCAGGCTCTCCTGTGGTCTCTAAGGATTTCCTCTCTGAAAACACGGCACTTTTACCCGAAGAACTCTGCTTTAGTTGCAGGTGGAACACAAGCTGCATTTGTCCCACACTTTATACAAAGGGCCCTTCCCCGAAGGAGTCTACAGGGTGTATGCAGGGTGTCCCAAGTGCAGTGAACTGCCTCAACGAAGGGAGGCTCTCGTAAGGACTGTAAGCATTTCCTCTCCCAATACACGCAGTTTTACCCAAAAAATTCTGCTTTAGTTGCAGGTGGAACACAAGCAGCTTTTCTCCCACAGTGTACCCAATGAGCCTTTGCCCGAAAGAATATCTATACTCAAGGGGTCCCGCGTGGAGTGAAATGCCTAAAGCAAGCAGGCTCTAGTGAGGCCTCTAAGCATTTCCTCTCCAAAAACACGGCAGTTTTACCCAAGAAACTCTGCGTTAGTTGCAGGTGGAACACAAGCAGCATTACTCCCAGTGTGTAATCTTTGGGCTCTTCCACGAAAGAATTTCTATATCCAGGGATTCCCATGTGGATCGAACTGCCTCAACCGTGGCAGGCTGTAGCGAGGACTCTAAGAATATCCTATCCCAAAACACACAGGTTTAACGGTAGAACTCTGCTTTAGTTGCAGAGGTAAGACAAGCAGCTTTTCTCCCACTGTGTACTCTTTGGGCTCTTCCACGAATGAACTTCTATATGCAGGGTTTCCGACGTGGAGCGAACTGCCTCAACCAAGGCAGGCTGTAGCGAGGACTGTAAGCATTTCCTCTTCCAAAACACGGCAGTTTTACCAAAGAATTCTGCTTTAGTTGCAGGTGGAACACAAGCAGCATTTCTCCCACTGTGTACTCTTGGGTTCTTCCACGAATGAACTTCTTTATGCAGGGATTCCCACGTGGAGCGAACTGCCTCAACCATGGCAGGCTGTAGCGAGGACTGTAAGCATATCCTCTCCCAAACCAGGCAGTTTTACCCGAAGAACTCTGCTTTATTTGCAGGTGGAACACAAGCAGCATTTCTCCCACTGTGTACTCTTTGGGCTCTTACACGAATGAACTTCTTTATGCAGGGATTCCCACGAGGAGCGAACTGCCTCCACCATGGCAGGCTGTAGCGAGGACTGTAAGCATATCCTCTCCCAAACCACGCAGTTTTAACGCTAGAACTCTGCTTTAGTTGCAGGTGGAACACAAGCAGCATTTCTCCCACTGTGTACTCTTTGGTCTCTTCACGAATGAACTTGTATATGCAGGGTTTCCCACGTGGAGCGAACTGCCTCAACCATGGCAGGCTGTAGCGAGGACTGTAAGCATATCCTCTCCCAAGCCTCGCAGTTTTAATGCTAGAAGTCTGCTTTACTTGCAGGCGTAACACAAGCAGCTTTTCTCCCACTGTGTACTCTTTGGGCTCTTCCACGAATGAACTTCTATATGCAGGGTTTCCGACGTGGAGCGAACTGCCTCAACCAAGGCAGGCTGTAGCGAGGACTGTAAGCATTTCCTCTTCCAAAACACGGCAGTTTTACCAAAGAATTCTGCTTTAGTTGCAGGTGGAACACAAGCAGCATTTCTCCCACTGTGTACCCTTGGGTTCTTCCACGAATGAACTTCTTTATGCAGGGATTCCCACGTGGAGCGAACTGCCTCAACCAAGGCAGGCTGTAGCGAAGACTGTAAGCATTTCCTCTCCCAAAACACGCAGTTTTACACGAAGAATTCTGCTTTAGTTGCAGGGGGAACACCATCAGCTTTCCTCCCACAGTGTACACAATGGGCACTTCCCCTAATGAACTTGTTCTACAAGAATGGTTTCCAGCGTGGACCGAACTGCCTCAACCATGGCAGGCTCTCCTGTGGTCTCTAAGGATTTCCTCTCTGAAAACACGGCACTTTTACCCGAAGAACTCTGCTTTAGTTGCAGGTGGAACACAAGCTGCATTTGTCCCACACTTTATACAAAGGGCCCTTCCCCGAAGGAGTCTACAGGGTGTATGCAGGGTGTCCCACGTGCAGTGAACTGCCTCAACGAAGGGAGGCTCTCGTAAGGACTGTAAGCATTTCCTCTCCCAATACACGCAGTTTTACCCAAAGAATTCTGCTTTAGTTGCCCGTGGAACACAAGCAGCTTTTCTCCCACTGTGTACCCAATGAGCCTTTGCCCGAAAGAATATCTATACTCAAGGGGTCCCGCGTGGAGTGAAATGCCTAAAGCAAGCAGGCTCTAGTGAGGCCTCTAAGCATTTCCTCTCCAAAAACACGGCAGTTTTACCCAAGAAACTCTGCGTTAGTTGCAGGTGGAACACAAGCAGCATTACTCCCAGTGTGTAATCTTTGGGCTCTTCCACGAATGAATTTCTTTATGCAGGGATTCCCACGTCGATCGAACTGCCTCAACCGTGGCAGGCTGTAGCGAGGACTCTAAGAATATACTATCCCAAAACACACAGGTTTAACGGTAGAACTCTGCTTTAGTTGCAGAGGTAAGACAAGCAGCTTTTCTCCCACTGTGTACTCTTTGGGCTCTTCCACGAATGAACTTCTATATGCAGGGTTTCCGACGTGGAGCGAACTGCCTCAACCAAGGCAGGCTGTAGCGAGGACTGTAAGCATTTCCTCTTCCAAAACACGGCAGTTTTACCAAAGAATTCTGCTTTAGTTGCAGGTGGCATACAAGCAGCATTACTCCCACTGTGTACTCTTTGGGCTCTTACACGAATGAACTTCTTTATGCAGGGATTCCCACGAGGAGCGAACTGCCTCCACCACGGCAGGTTGTAGCGAGGACTGTAAGCATATCCTCTACCAAATCACGCAGGTTTACCCGAAGAACTCTGCTTTAGTTGCAGGGGGAACACAAGCATCTTTTCTCCCACAGTGTACAAAATGCGCACTTCCCCTAATGAACTTGTTCTATAAGAATGGTTTCCCGCGTGGAGCGAACTGCCTCAGCCATGGCAGGCACTACTGTGGTCTCTAAGGATTTCCTCTCTGAAAACACGGCCCTTTTACCCGAAGAACTCTGCTTTAGTTGCAGGTGGAACACAAGCTGCATTTGTCCCACACTTTATACAAAGGGCCCTTCCCCGAATGAATCTTCAATATGCATGTTGTCCCACGAGCAGCGAACTGCCTCAATGAAGGCAGGCTCTCGTAAGGACTGTAAGCATTTCCTCTCCCAAAACACGCAGTTTTACCCGAAGAACTCTGCTTTAGTTGCAGGTGGAACACAAGCAGCATTTCTCCCACTGTGTACTCTTTGGGCTCTTACACGAATGAACTTCTTTATGCAGGGATTCCCACGAGGAGCGAACTGCCTCCACCATGGCAGGCTGTAGCGAGGACTGTAAGCATATCCTCTCCCAAACCACGCAGTTTTAACGTTAGAACTCTGCTTTAGTTGCGGGGGAACACAAGCATCTTTTCTCCCACAGTGTACACAATGGGCACTTCCCCTAATGAACTTGTTCTATAAGAATGGTTTCCCGCGTGGAGCGAACTGCCTCAGCCATCGCAGGCACTACTGTGGTCTCTAAGGATTTCCTCTCTGAAAACACGGCACTTTTACCCGAAGAACTCTGCTTTAGTTGCAGGTGGAACACAAGCTGCATTTGTCCCACACTTTATACAAAGGGCCCTTCCCCGAATGAATCTTCAATATGCAGGTTGTCCTACGAGCAGCGAACTGCCTCAATGAAGGCAGGCTCTCGTAAGGACTGTAAGCATTTCCTCTCCCAAAACACGCAGTTTTACCCGAAGAACTCTGCTTTAGTTGCAGGTGGAACACAAGCAGCATTTCTCCCACTGTGTACTCTTTGGGCCCTTGCACGAATGAACTTCTTTATGCAGGGATTCCCACGAGGAGCGAACTGCCTCCACCATGGCAGGCTGTAGCGAGGACTGTAAGCATATTCTCTCCCAAACCACGCAGTTTTAACGCTAGAACTCTGCTTTACTTGCAGGCGGAACACAAGCAGCTTTTCTCCCACTGTGTACTCTTTGGGCTCTTCCACGAATGAACTTCTATATGCAGGGTTTCCCACGTGGAGCGAACTGCCTCAACCAAGGCAGGCTGTAGCGAGGACTGTAAGCATTTCCTCTTCCAAAACACGGCAGTTTTACCAAAGAATTCTGCTTTAGTTGCAGGTGGAACACAAGCAGCATTTCTCCCACTGTGTACTCTTGGGTTCTTCCACGAATGAACTTCTTTATGCAGGGATTCCCACGTGGAGCGAACTGCCTCAACCATGGCAGGCTGTAGCGAGGACTGTAAGCATATCCTCTCCCATCCAGGCAGTTTTACCCGAAGAACTCTGCTTTAGTTGCAGGTGGAACACAAGCAGCATTTCTCCCACTGTGTACTCTTTGGGCTCTTACACGAATGAACTTCTTTATGCAGGGATTCCCACGAGGAGCGAACTGCCTCCACCATGGCAGGCTGTAGCGAGGACTGTAAACATATCCTCTCCCAAACCACGCAGTTTTAACGCTAGAACTCTGCTTTAGTTGCAGGTGGAACACAAGCAGCATTTCTCCCACTGTGTACTCTTTGGTCTCTTCACGAATGAACTTGTATATGCAGGGTTTCCCATGTGGAGCCAACTGCCTCAACCATGGCAGGCTGTAGCGAGGACTGTAAGCATATCCTCTCCCAAGCCTCGCAGTTTTAATGCTAGAAGTCTGCTTTACTTGCAGGCGTAACACAAGCAGCTTTTCTCCCACTGTGTACTCTTTGGGCTCTTCCACGAATGAACTTCTATATGCAGGGTTTCCGACGTGGAGCGAACTGCCTCAACCAAGGCAGGCTGTAGCGAGGACTGTAAGCATTTCCTCTTCCAAAACACGGCAGTTTTACCAAAGAATTCTGCTTTAGTTGCAGGTGGAACACAAGCAGCATTTCTCCCACTGTGTACTCTTTGGGCTCTTCCACGAATGAACTTCTTTATGCAGGGATTCCCACGTGGAGCGAACTGCCTCAACCAAGGCAGGCTGTAGCGAATACTGTAAGCATTTCCTCTCCCAAAACACGCAGTTTTACACGAAGAACTCTGCTTTAGTTGCAGGGGGAACACCATCAGCTTTCCTCCCACAGTGTACACAATGGGCACTTCCCCTAATGAACTTGTTCTAAAAGAATGGTTTCCAGCGTGGACCGAACTGCCTCAACCATGGCAGGCTCTCCTGTGGTCTCTAAGGATTTCCTCTCTGAAAACACGGCACTTTTACCCGAAGAACTCTGCTTTAGTTGCAGGTGGAACACAAGCTGCATTTGTCCCACACTTTATACAAAGGGCCCTTCCCCGAATGAATCTTCAATATGCAGGTTGTCCTACGAGCAGCGAACTGCCTCAATGAAGGCAGGCTCTCGTAAGGACTGTAAGCATTTCCTCTCCCAAAACACGCAGTTTTACACGAAGAACTCTGCTTTAGTTGCAGGGGGAACACCATCAGCTTTCCTCCCACAGTGTACACAATGGGCACTTCCCCTAATGAACTTGTTCTAAAAGAATGGTTTCCAGCGTGGACCGAACTGCCTCAACCATGGCAGGCTCTCCTGTGGTCTCTAAGGATTTCCTCTCTGAAAACACGGCACTTTTACCCGAAGAACTCTGCTTTAGTTGCATGTGGAACACAAGCTGCATTTGTCCCACACTTTATACAAAGGGCCCTTCCCCGAAGGAGTCTACAGGGTGTATGCAGGGTGTCCCACTTGCAGTGAACTGCCTCAACGAAGGGAGGCTCTCGTAAGGACTGTAAGCATTTCCTCTCCCAATACACGCAGTTTTACCCAAAGAATTCTGCTTTAGTTGCCCGTGGAACACAAGCAGCTTTTCTCCCACTGTGTACCCAATGAGCCTTTGCCCGAAAGAATATCTATACTCAAGGGGTCCCGCGTGGAGTGAAATGCCTAAAGCAAGCAGGCTCTAGTGAGGCCTCTAAGCATTTCCTCTCCAAAAACACGGCAGTTTTACCCAAGAAACTCTGCGTTAGTTGCAGGTGGAACACAAGCAGCATTACTCCCAGTGTGTAATCTTTGGGCTCTTCCACGAATGAATTTCTTTATGCAGGGATTCCCACGTCGATCGAACTGCCTCAACCGTGGCAGGCTGTAGCGAGGACTCTAAGAATATCCTATCCCAGAACACACAGGTTTAATGGTAGAACTCTGCTTTAGTTGCAGAGGTAACACAAGCAGCTTTTCTCCCACTGTGTACTCTTTGGGCTCTTCCACGAATGAACTTCTATATGCAGGGTTTCCGACGTGGAGCGAACTGCCTCAACCAAGGCAGGCTGTAGCGAGGACTGTAAGCATTTCCTCTTCCAAAACACGGCAGTTTTACCAAAGAATTCTGCTTTAGTTGCAGGTGGAACACAAGCAGCATTTCTCCCACTGTGTACTCTTTGGGCTCTTCCACGAATGAACTTCTTTATGCAGGGATTCCCACGTGGAGCGAACTGCCTCAACCAAGGCAGGCTGTAGCGAAGACTGTAAGCATTTCCTCTCCCAAAACACGCAGTTTTACACGAAGAACTCTGCTTTAGTTGCAGGGGGAACACCATCAGCTTTCCTCCCACAGTGTACACAATGGGCACTTCCCCTAATGAACTTGTTCTAAAAGAATGGTTTCCAGCGTGGACCGAACTGCCTCAACCATGGCAGGCTCTCCTGTGGTCTCTAAGGATTTCCTCTCTGAAAACACGGCACTTTTACCCGAAGAACTCTGCTTTAGTTGCAGGTGGAACACAAGCTGCATTTGTCCCACACTTTATACAAAGGGCCCTTCCCCGAAGGAGTCTACAGGGTGTATGCAGGGTGTCCCACGTGCAGTGAACTGCCTCAACGAAGGGAGGCTCTCGTAAGGACTGTAAGCATTTCCTCTCCCAATACACGCAGTTTTACCCAAAGAATTCTGCTTTAGTTGCCCGTGGAACACAAGCAGCTTTTCTCCCACTGTGTACCCAATGAGCCTTTGCCCGAAAGAATATCTATACTCAAGGGGTCCCGCGTGGAGTGAAATGCCTAAAGCAAGCAGGCTCTAGTGAGGCCTCTAAGCATTTCCTCTCCAAAAACACGGCAGTTTTACCCAAGAAACTCTGCGTTAGTTGCAGGTGGAACACAAGCAGCATTACTCCCAGTGTGTAATCTTTGGGCTCTTCCACGAATGAATTTCTTTATGCAGGGATTCCCACGTCGATCGAACTGCCTCAACCGTGGCAGGCTGTAGCGAGGACTCTAAGAATATCCTATCCCAGAACACACAGGTTTAACGGTAGAACTCTGCTTTAGTTGCAGAGGTAACACAAGCAGCTTTTCTCCCACTGTGTACTCTTTGGGCTCTTCCACGAATGAACTTCTATATGCAGGGTTTCCGACGTGCAGCGAACTGCCTCAACCAAGGCAGGCTGTAGCGAGGACTGTAAGCATTTCCTCTTCCAAAACACGGCAGTTTTACCAAAGAATTCTGCTTTAGTTGCAGGTGGAACACAAGCAGCATTTCTCCCACTGTGTACTCTTTGGGCTCTTCCACGAATGAACTTCTTTATGCAGGGATTCCCACGTGGAGCGAACTGCCTCAACCAAGGCAGGCTGTAGCGAAGACTGTAAGCATTTCCTCTCCCAAAACACGCAGTTTTACACGAAGAACTCTGCTTTAGTTGCAGGGGGAACACCATCAGCTTTCCTCCCACAGTGTACACAATGGGCACTTCCCCTAATGAACTTGTTCTAAAAGAATGGTTTCCAGCGTGGACCGAACTGCCTCAACCATGGCAGGCTCTCCTGTGGTCTCTAAGGATTTCCTCTCTGAAAACACGGCACTTTTACCCGAAGAACTCTGCTTTAGTTGCAGGTGGAACACAAGCTGCATTTGTCCCACACTTTATACAAAGGGCCCTTCCCCGAAGGAGTCTACAGGGTGTATGCAGGGTGTCCCAAGTGCAGTGAACTGCCTCAACGAAGGGAGGCTCTCGTAAGGACTGTAAGCATTTCCTCTCCCAATACACGCAGTTTTACCCAAAAAATTCTGCTTTAGTTGCAGGTGGAACACAAGCAGCTTTTCTCCCACAGTGTACCCAATGAGCCTTTGCCCGAAAGAATATCTATACTCAAGGGGTCCCGCGTGGAGTGAAATGCCTAAAGCAAGCAGGCTCTAGTGAGGCCTCTAAGCATTTCCTCTCCAAAAACACGGCAGTTTTACCCAAGAAACTCTGCGTTAGTTGCAGGTGGAAAACAAGCAGCATTACTCCCAGTGTGTAATCTTTGGGCTCTTCCACGAAAGAATTTCTATATCCAGGGATTCCCATGCGGATCGAACTGCCTCAACCGTGGCAGGCTGTAGCGAGGACTCTAAGAATATCCTATCCCAAAACACACAGGTTTAACGGTAGAACTCTGCTTTAGTTGCAGAGGTAAGACAAGCAGCTTTTCTCCCACTGTGTACTCTTTGGGCTCTTCCACGAATGAACTTCTATATGCAGGGTTTCCGACGTGGAGCGAACTGCCTCAACCAAGGCAGGCTGTAGCGAGGACTGTAAGCATTTCCTCTTCCAAAACACGGCAGTTTTACCAAAGAATTCTGCTTTAGTTGCAGGTGGAACACAAGCAGCATTTCTCCCACTGTGTACTCTTGGGTTCTTCCACGAATGAACTTCTTTATGCAGGGATTCCCACGTGGAGCGAACTGCCTCAACCATGGCAGGCTGTAGCGAGGACTGTAAGCATATCCTCTCCCAAACCAGGCAGTTTTACCCGAAGAACTCTGCTTTATTTGCAGGTGGAACACAAGCAGCATTTCTCCCACTGTGTACTCTTTGGGCTCTTACACGAATGAACTTCTTTATGCAGGGATTCCCACGAGGAGCGAACTGCCTCCACCATGGCAGGCTGTAGCGAGGACTGTAAGCATATCCTCTCCCAAACCACGCAGTTTTAACGCTAGAACTCTGCTTTAGTTGCAGGTGGAACACAAGCAGCATTTCTCCCACTGTGTACTCTTTGGTCTCTTCACGAATGAACTTGTATATGCAGGGTTTCCCACGTGGAGCGAACTGCCTCAACCATGGCAGGCTGTAGCGAGGACTGTAAGCATATCCTCTCCCAAGCCTCGCAGTTTTAATGCTAGAAGTCTGCTTTACTTGCAGGCGTAACACAAGCAGCTTTTCTCCCACTGTGTACTCTTTGGGCTCTTCCACGAATGAACTTCTATATGCAGGGTTTCCGACGTGGAGCGAACTGCCTCAACCAAGGCAGGCTGTAGCGAGGACTGTAAGCATTTCCTCTTCCAAAACACGGCAGTTTTACCAAAGAATTCTGCTTTAGTTGCAGGTGGAACACAAGCAGCATTTCTCCCACTGTGTACTCTTGGGTTCTTCCACGAATGAACTTCTTTATGCAGGGATTCCCACGTGGAGCGAACTGCCTCAACCAAGGCAGGCTGTAGCGAAGACTGTAAGCATTTCCTCTCCCAAAACACGCAGTTTTACACGAAGAACTCTGCTTTAGTTGCAGGGGGAACACCATCAGCTTTCCTCCCACAGTGTACACAATGGGCACTTCCCCTAATGAACTTGTTCTACAAGAATGGTTTCCAGCGTGGACCGAACTGCCTCAACCATGGCAGGCTCTCCTGTGGTCTCTAAGGATTTCCTCTCTGAAAACACGGCACTTTTACCCGAAGAACTCTGCTTTAGTTGCAGGTGGAACACAAGCTGCATTTGTCCCACACTTTATACAAAGGGCCCTTCCCCGAAGGAGTCTACAGGGTGTATGCAGGGTGTCCCACGTGCAGTGAACTGCCTCAACGAAGGGAGGCTCTCGTAAGGACTGTAAGCATTTCCTCTCCCAATACACGCAGTTTTACCCAAAGAATTCTGCTTTAGTTGCCCGTGGAACACAAGCAGCTTTTCTCCCACTGTGTACCCAATGAGCCTTTGCCCGAAAGAATATCTATACTCAAGGGGTCCCGCGTGGAGTGAAATGCCTAAAGCAAGCAGGCTCTAGTGAGGCCTCTAAGCATTTCCTCTCCAAAAACACGGCAGTTTTACCCAAGAAACTCTGCGTTAGTTGCAGGTGGAACACAAGCAGCATTACTCCCAGTGTGTAATCTTTGGGCTCTTCCACGAATGAATTTCTTTATGCAGGGATTCCCACGTCGATCGAACTGCCTCAACCGTGGCAGGCTGTAGCGAGGACTCTAAGAATATACTATCCCAAAACACACAGGTTTAACGGTAGAACTCTGCTTTAGTTGCAGAGGTAAGACAAGCAGCTTTTCTCCCACTGTGTACTCTTTGGGCTCTTCCACGAATGAACTTCTATATGCAGGGTTTCCGACGTGGAGCGAACTGCCTCAACCAAGGCAGGCTGTAGCGAGGACTGTAAGCATTTCCTCTTCCAAAACACGGCAGTTTTACCAAAGAATTCTGCTTTAGTTGCAGGTGGCATACAAGCAGCATTACTCCCACTGTGTACTCTTTGGGCTCTTACACGAATGAACTTCTTTATGCAGGGATTCCCACGAGGAGCGAACTGCCTCCACCACGGCAGGTTGTAGCGAGGACTGTAAGCATATCCTCTACCAAATCACGCAGGTTTACCCGAAGAACTCTGCTTTAGTTGCAGGGGGAACACAAGCATCTTTTCTCCCACAGTGTACAAAATGCGCACTTCCCCTAATGAACTTGTTCTATAAGAATGGTTTCCCGCGTGGAGCGAACTGCCTCAGCCATGGCAGGCACTACTGTGGTCTCTAAGGATTTCCTCTCTGAAAACACGGCCCTTTTACCCGAAGAACTCTGCTTTAGTTGCAGGTGGAACACAAGCTGCATTTGTCCCACACTTTATACAAAGGGCCCTTCCCCGAATGAATCTTCAATATGCATGTTTTCCCACGAGCAGCGAACTGCCTCAATGAAGGCAGGCTCTCGTAAGGACTGTAAGCATTTCCTCTCCCAAAACACGCAGTTTTACCCGAAGAACTCTGCTTTAGTTGCAGGTGGAACACAAGCAGCATTTCTCCCACTGTGTACTCTTTGGGCTCTTACACGAATGAACTTCTTTATGCAGGGATTCCCACGAGGAGCGAACTGCCTCCACCATGGCAGGCTGTAGCGAGGACTGTAAGCATATCCTCTCCCAAACCACGCAGTTTTAACGTTAGAACTCTGCTTTAGTTGCAGGGGGAACACAAGCATCTTTTCTCCCACAGTGTACACAATGGGCACTTCCCCTAATGAACTTGTTCTATAAGAATGGTTTCCCGCGTGGAGCGAACTGCCTCAGCCATCGCAGGCACTACTGTGGTCTCTAAGGATTTCCTCTCTGAAAACACGGCACTTTTACCCGAAGAACTCTGCTTTAGTTGCAGGTGGAACACAAGCTGCATTTGTCCCACACTTTATACAAAGGGCCCTTCCCCGAATGAATCTTCAATATGCAGGTTGTCCTACGAGCAGCGAACTGCCTCAATGAAGGCAGGCTCTCGTAAGGACTGTAAGCATTTCCTCTCCCAAAACACGCAGTTTTACCCGAAGAACTCTGCTTTAGTTGCAGGTGGAACACAAGCAGCATTTCTCCCACTGTGTACTCTTTGGGCCCTTGCACGAATGAACTTCTTTATGCAGGGATTCCCACGAGGAGCGAACTGCCTCCACCATGGCAGGCTGTAGCGAGGACTGTAAGCATATTCTCTCCCAAACCACGCAGTTTTAACGCTAGAACTCTGCTTTACTTGCAGGCGGAACACAAGCAGCTTTTCTCCCACTGTGTACTCTTTGGGCTCTTCCACGAATGAACTTCTATATGCAGGGTTTCCCACGTGGAGCGAACTGCCTCAACCAAGGCAGGCTGTAGCGAGGACTGTAAGCATTTCCTCTTCCAAAACACGGCAGTTTTACCAAAGAATTCTGCTTTAGTTGCAGGTGGAACACAAGCAGCATTTCTCCCACTGTGTACTCTTGGGTTCTTCCACGAATGAACTTCTTTATGCAGGGATTCCCACGTGGAGCGAACTGCCTCAACCATGGCAGGCTGTAGCGAGGACTGTAAGCATATCCTCTCCCATCCAGGCAGTTTTACCCGAAGAACTCTGCTTTAGTTGCAGGTGGAACACAAGCAGCATTTCTCCCACTGTGTACTCTTTGGGCTCTTACACGAATGAACTTCTTTATGCAGGGATTCCCACGAGGAGCGAACTGCCTCCACCATGGCAGGCTGTAGCGAGGACTGTAAACATATCCTCTCCCAAACCACGCAGTTTTAACGCTAGAACTCTGCTTTAGTTGCAGGTGGAACACAAGCAGCATTTCTCCCACTGTGTACTCTTTGGTCTCTTCACGAATGAACTTGTATATGCAGGGTTTCCCATGTGGAGCCAACTGCCTCAACCATGGCAGGCTGTAGCGAGGACTGTAAGCATATCCTCTCCCAAGCCTCGCAGTTTTAATGCTAGAAGTCTGCTTTACTTGCAGGCGTAACACAAGCAGCTTTTCTCCCACTGTGTACTCTTTGGGCTCTTCCACGAATGAACTTCTATATGCAGGGTTTCCGACGTGGAGCGAACTGCCTCAACCAAGGCAGGCTGTAGCGAGGACTGTAAGCATTTCCTCTTCCAAAACACGGCAGTTTTACCAAAGAATTCTGCTTTAGTTGCAGGTGGAACACAAGCAGCATTTCTCCCACTGTGTACTCTTTGGGCTCTTCCACGAATGAACTTCTTTATGCAGGGATTCCCACGTGGAGCGAACTGCCTCAACCAAGGCAGGCTGTAGCGAATACTGTAAGCATTTCCTCTCCCAAAACACGCAGTTTTACACGAAGAACTCTGCTTTAGTTGCAGGGGGAACACCATCAGCTTTCCTCCCACAGTGTACACAATGGGCACTTCCCCTAATGAACTTGTTCTAAAAGAATGGTTTCCAGCGTGGACCGAACTGCCTCAACCATGGCAGGCTCTCCTGTGGTCTCTAAGGATTTCCTCTCTGAAAACACGGCACTTTTACCCGAAGAACTCTGCTTTAGTTGCAGGTGGAACACAAGCTGCATTTGTCCCACACTTTATACAAAGGGCCCTTCCCCGAATGAATCTTCAATATGCAGGTTGTCCTACGAGCAGTGAACTGCCTCAATGAAGGCAGGCTCTCGTAAGGACTGTAAGCATTTCCTCTCCCAAAACACGCAGTTTTACACGAAGAACTCTGCTTTAGTTGCAGGGGGAACACCATCAGCTTTCCTCCCACAGTGTACACAATGGGCACTTCCCCTAATGAACTTGTTCTACAAGAATGGTTTCCAGCGTGGACCGAACTGCCTCAACCATGGCAGGCTCTCCTGTGGTCTCTAAGGATTTCCTCTCTGAAAACACGGCACTTTTACCCGAAGAACTCTGCTTTAGTTGCATGTGGAACACAAGCTGCATTTGTCCCACACTTTATACAAAGGGCCCTTCCCCGAAGGAGTCTACAGGGTGTATGCAGGGTGTCCCACGTGCAGTGAACTGCCTCAACGAAGGGAGGCTCTCGTAAGGACTGTAAGCATTTCCTCTCCCAATACACGCAGTTTTACCCAAAGAATTCTGCTTTAGTTGCCCGTGGAACACAAGCAGCTTTTCTCCCACTGTGTACCCAATGAGCCTTTGCCCGAAAGAATATCTATACTCAAGGGGTCCCGCGTGGAGTGAAATGCCTAAAGCAAGCAGGCTCTAGTGAGGCCTCTAAGCATTTCCTCTCCAAAAACACGGCAGTTTTACCCAAGAAACTCTGCGTTAGTTGCAGGTGGAACACAAGCAGCATTACTCCCAGTGTGTAATCTTTGGGCTCTTCCACGAATGAATTTCTTTATGCAGGGATTCCCACGTCGATCGAACTGCCTCAACCGTGGCAGGCTGTAGCGAGGACTCTAAGAATATCCTATCCCAGAACACACAGGTTTAATGGTAGAACTCTGCTTTAGTTGCAGAGGTAAGACAAGCAGCTTTTCTCCCACTGTGTACTCTTTGGGCTCTTCCACGAATGAACTTCTATATGCAGGGTTTCCGACGTGGAGCGAACTGCCTCAACCAAGGCAGGCTGTAGCGAGGACTGTAAGCATTTCCTCTTCCAAAACACGGCAGTTTTACCAAAGAATTCTGCTTTAGTTGCAGGTGGAACACAAGCAGCATTTCTCCCACTGTGTACTCTTTGGGCTCTTCCACGAATGAACTTCTTTATGCAGGGATTCCCACGTGGAGCGAACTGCCTCAACCAAGGCAGGCTGTAGCGAAGACTGTAAGCATTTCCTCTCCCAAAACACGCAGTTTTACACGAAGAACTCTGCTTTAGTTGCAGGGGGAACACCATCAGCTTTCCTCCCACAGTGTACACAATGGGCACTTCCCCTAATGAACTTGTTCTAAAAGAATGGTTTCCAGCGTGGACCGAACTGCCTCAACCATGGCAGGCTCTCCTGTGGTCTCTAAGGATTTCCTCTCTGAAAACACGGCACTTTTACCCGAAGAACTCTGCTTTAGTTGCAGGTGGAACACAAGCTGCATTTGTCCCACACTTTATACAAAGGGCCCTTCCCCGAAGGAGTCTACAGGGTGTATGCAGGGTGTCCCACGTGCAGTGAACTGCCTCAACGAAGGGAGGCTCTCGTAAGGACTGTAAGCATTTCCTCTCCCAATACACGCAGTTTTACCCAAAGAATTCTGCTTTAGTTGCAGGTGGAACACAAGCAGCTTTTCTCCCACAGTGTACCCAATGAGCCTTTGCCCGAAAGAATATCTATACTCAAGGGGTCCCGCGTGGAGTGAAATGCCTAAAGCAAGCAGGCTCTAGTGAGGCCTCTAAGCATTTCCTCTCCAAAAACACGGCAGTTTTACCCAAGAAACTCTGCGTTAGTTGCAGGTGGAACACAAGCAGCATTACTCCCAGTGTGTAATCTTTGGGCTCTTCCACGAATGAATTTCTTTATGCAGGGATTCCCACGTCGATCGAACTGCCTCAACCGTGGCAGGCTGTAGCGAGGACTCTAAGAATATCCTATCCCAGAACACACAGGTTTAACGGTAGAACTCTGCTTTAGTTGCAGAGGTAACACAAGCAGCTTTTCTCCCACTCTGTACTCTTTGGGCTCTTCCACGAATGAACTTCTATATGCAGGGTTTCCGACGTGCAGCGAACTGCCTCAACCAAGGCAGGCTGTAGCGAGGACTGTAAGCATTTCCTCTTCCAAAACACGGCAGTTTTACCAAAGAATTCTGCTTTAGTTGCAGGTGGAACACAAGCAGCATTTCTCCCACTGTGTACTCTTTGGGCTCTTCCACGAATGAACTTCTTTATGCAGGGATTCCCACGTGGAGCGAACTGCCTCAACCAAGGCAGGCTGTAGCGAAGACTGTAAGCATTTCCTCTCCCAAAACACGCAGTTTTACACGAAGAACTCTGCTTTAGTTGCAGGGGGAACACCATCAGCTTTCCTCCCACAGTGTACACAATGGGCACTTCCCCTAATGAACTTGTTCTAAAAGAATGGTTTCCAGCGTGGACCGAACTGCCTCAACCATGGCAGGCTCTCCTGTGGTCTCTAAGGATTTCCTCTCTGAAAACACGGCACTTTTACCCGAAGAACTCTGCTTTAGTTGCAGGTGGAACACAAGCTGCATTTGTCCCACACTTTATACAAAGGGCCCTTCCCCGAAGGAGTCTACAGGGTGTATGCAGGGTGTCCCAAGTGCAGTGAACTGCCTCAACGAAGGGAGGCTCTCGTAAGGACTGTAAGCATTTCCTCTCCCAATACACGCAGTTTTACCCAAAAAATTCTGCTTTAGTTGCAGGTGGAACACAAGCAGCTTTTCTCCCACAGTGTACCCAATGAGCCTTTGCCCAAAAGAATATCTATACTCAAGGGGTCCCGCGTGGAGTGAAATGCCTAAAGCAAGCAGGCTCTAGTGAGGCCTCTAAGCATTTCCTCTCCAAAAACACGGCAGTTTTACCCAAGAAACTCTGCGTTAGTTGCAGGTGGAACACAAGCAGCATTACTCCCAGTGTGTAATCTTTGGGCTCTTCCACGAAAGAATTTCTATATCCAGGGATTCCCATGTGGATCGAACTGCCTCAACCGTGGCAGGCTGTAGCGAGGACTCTAAGAATATCCTATCCCAAAACACACAGGTTTAATGGTAGAACTCTGCTTTAGTTGCAGAGGTAAGACAAGCAGCTTTTCTCCCACTGTGTACTCTTTGGGCTCTTCCACGAATGAACTTCTATATGCAGGGTTTCCGACGTGGAGCGAACTGCCTCAACCAAGGCAGGCTGTAGCGAGGACTGTAAGCATTTCCTCTTCCAAAACACGGCAGTTTTACCAAAGAATTCTGCTTTAGTTGCAGGTGGAACACAAGCAGCATTTCTCCCACTGTGTACTCTTGGGTTCTTCCACGAATGAACTTCTTTATGCAGGGATTCCCACGTGGAGCGAACTGCCTCAACCATGGCAGGCTGTAGCGAGGACTGTAAGCATATCCTCTCCCAAACCAGGCAGTTTTACCCGAAGAACTCTGCTTTATTTGCAGGTGGAACACAAGCAGCATTTCTCCCACTGTGTACTCTTTGGGCTCTTACACGAATGAACTTCTTTATGCAGGGATTCCCACGAGGAGCGAACTGCCTCCACCATGGCAGGCTGTAGCGAGGACTGTAAGCATATCCTCTCCCAAACCACGCAGTTTTAACGCTAGAACTCTGCTTTAGTTGCAGGTGGAACACAAGCAGCATTTCTCCCACTGTGTACTCTTTGGTCTCTTCACGAATGAACTTGTATATGCAGGGTTTCCCACGTGGAGCGAACTGCCTCAACCATGGCAGGCTGTAGCGAGGACTGTAAGCATATCCTCTCCCAAGCCTCGCAGTTTTAATGCTAGAAGTCTGCTTTACTTGCAGGCGTAACACAAGCAGCTTTTCTCCCACTGTGTACTCTTTGGGCTCTTCCACGAATGAACTTCTATATGCAGGGTTTCCGACGTGGAGCGAACTGCCTCAACCAAGGCAGGCTGTAGCGAGGACTGTAAGCATTTCCTCTTCCAAAACACGGCAGTTTTACCAAAGAATTCTGCTTTAGTTGCAGGTGGCATACAAGCAGCATTACTCCCACTGTGTACTCTTTGGGCTCTTACACGAATGAACTTCTTTATGCAGGGATTCCCACGAGGAGCGAACTGCCTCCACCACGGCAGGTTGTAGCGAGGACTGTAAGCATATCCTCTACCAAATCACGCAGGTTTACCCGAAGAACTCTGCTTTAGTTGCAGGGGGAACACAAGCATCTTTTCTCCCACAGTGTACAAAATGCGCACTTCCCCTAATGAACTTGTTCTATAAGAATGGTTTCCCGCGTGGAGCGAACTGCCTCAGCCATGGCAGGCACTACTGTGGTCTCTAAGGATTTCCTCTCTGAAAACACGGCCCTTTTACCCGAAGAACTCTGCTTTAGTTGCAGGTGGAACACAAGCTGCATTTGTCCCACACTTTATACAAAGGGCCCTTCCCCGAATGAATCTTCAATATGCATGTTTTCCCACGAGCAGCGAACTGCCTCAATGAAGGCAGGCTCTCGTAAGGACTGTAAGCATTTCCTCTCCCAAAACACGCAGTTTTACCCGAAGAACTCTGCTTTAGTTGCAGGTGGAACACAAGCAGCATTTCTCCCACTGTGTACTCTTTGGGCTCTTACACGAATGAACTTCTTTATGCAGGGATTCCCACGAGGAGCGAACTGCCTCCACCATGGCAGGCTGTAGCGAGGACTGTAAGCATATCCTCTCCCAAACCACGCAGTTTTAACGTTAGAACTCTGCTTTAGTTGCAGGGGGAACACAAGCATCTTTTCTCCCACAGTGTACACAATGGGCACTTCCCCTAATGAACTTGTTCTATAAGAATGGTTTCCCGCGTGGAGCGAACTGCCTCAGCCATCGCAGGCACTACTGTGGTCTCTAAGGATTTCCTCTCTGAAAACACGGCACTTTTACCCGAAGAACTCTGCTTTAGTTGCAGGTGGAACACAAGCTGCATTTGTCCCACACTTTATACAAAGGGACCTTCCCCGAATGAATCTTCAATATGCAGGTTGTCCTACGAGCAGCGAACTGCCTCAATGAAGGCAGGCTCTCGTAAGGACTGTAAGCATTTCCTCTCCCAAAACACGCAGTTTTACCCGAAGAACTCTGCTTTAGTTGCAGGTGGAACACAAGCAGCATTTCTCCCACTGTGTACTCTTTGGGCCCTTGCACGAATGAACTTCTTTATGCAGGGATTCCCACGAGGAGCGAACTGCCTCCACCATGGCAGGCTGTAGCGAGGACTGTAAGCATATTCTCTCCCAAACCACGCAGTTTTAACGCTAGAACTCTGCTTTACTTGCAGGCGGAACACAAGCAGCTTTTCTCCCACTGTGTACTCTTTGGGCTCTTCCACGAATGAACTTCTATATGCAGGGTTTCCCACGTGGAGCGAACTGCCTCAACCAAGGCAGGCTGTAGCGAGGACTGTAAGCATTTCCTCTTCCAAAACACGGCAGTTTTACCAAAGAATTCTGCTTTAGTTGCAGGTGGAACACAAGCAGCATTTCTCCCACTGTGTACTCTTGGGTTCTTCCACGAATGAACTTCTTTATGCAGGGATTCCCACGTGGAGCGAACTGCCTCAACCATGGCAGGCTGTAGCGAGGACTGTAAGCATATCCTCTCCCATCCAGGCAGTTTTACCCGAAGAACTCTGCTTTAGTTGCAGGTGGAACACAAGCAGCATTTCTCCCACTGTGTACTCTTTGGGCTCTTACACGAATGAACTTCTTTATGCAGGGATTCCCACGAGGAGCGAACTGCCTCCACCATGGCAGGCTGTAGCGAGGACTGTAAACATATCCTCTCCCAAACCACGCAGTTTTAACGCTAGAACTCTGCTTTAGTTGCAGGTGGAACACAAGCAGCATTTCTCCCACTGTGTACTCTTTGGTCTCTTCACGAATGAACTTGTATATGCAGGGTTTCCCATGTGGAGCCAACTGCCTCAACCATGGCAGGCTGTAGCGAGGACTGTAAGCATATCCTCTCCCAAGCCTCGCAGTTTTAATGCTAGAAGTCTGCTTTACTTGCAGGCGTAACACAAGCAGCTTTTCTCCCACTGTGTACTCTTTGGGCTCTTCCACGAATGAACTTCTATATGCAGGGTTTCCGACGTGGAGCGAACTGCCTCAACCAAGGCAGGCTGTAGCGAGGACTGTAAGCATTTCCTCTTCCAAAACACGGCAGTTTTACCAAAGAATTCTGCTTTAGTTGCAGGTGGAACACAAGCAGCATTTCTCCCACTGTGTACTCTTTGGGCTCTTCCACGAATGAACTTCTTTATGCAGGGATTCCCACGTGGAGCGAACTGCCTCAACCAAGGCAGGCTGTAGCGAATACTGTAAGCATTTCCTCTCCCAAAACACGCAGTTTTACACGAAGAACTCTGCTTTAGTTGCAGGGGGAACACCATCAGCTTTCCTCCCACAGTGTACACAATGGGCACTTCCCCTAATGAACTTGTTCTAAAAGAATGGTTTCCAGCGTGGACCGAACTGCCTCAACCATGGCAGGCTCTCCTGTGGTCTCTAAGGATTTCCTCTCTGAAAACACGGCACTTTTACCCGAAGAACTCTGCTTTAGTTGCAGGTGGAACACAAGCTGCATTTGTCCCACACTTTATACAAAGGGCCCTTCCCCGAATGAATCTTCAATATGCAGGTTGTCCTACGAGCAGTGAACTGCCTCAATGAAGGCAGGCTCTCGTAAGGACTGTAAGCATTTCCTCTCCCAAAACACGCAGTTTTACACGAAGAACTCTGCTTTAGTTGCAGGGGGAACACCATCAGCTTTCCTCCCACAGTGTACACAATGGGCACTTCCCCTAATGAACTTGTTCTACAAGAATGGTTTCCAGCGTGGACCGAACTGCCTCAACCATGGCAGGCTCTCCTGTGGTCTCTAAGGATTTCCTCTCTGAAAACACGGCACTTTTACCCGAAGAACTCTGCTTTAGTTGCATGTGGAACACAAGCTGCATTTGTCCCACACTTTATACAAAGGGCCCTTCCCCGAAGGAGTCTACAGGGTGTATGCAGGGTGTCCCACGTGCAGTGAACTGCCTCAACGAAGGGAGGCTCTCGTAAGGACTGTAAGCATTTCCTCTCCCAATACACGCAGTTTTACCCAAAGAATTCTGCTTTAGTTGCCCGTGGAACACAAGCAGCTTTTCTCCCACTGTGTACCCAATGAGCCTTTGCCCGAAAGAATATCTATACTCAAGGGGTCCCGCGTGGAGTGAAATGCCTAAAGCAAGCAGGCTCTAGTGAGGCCTCTAAGCATTTCCTCTCCAAAAACACGGCAGTTTTACCCAAGAAACTCTGCGTTAGTTGCAGGTGGAACACAAGCAGCATTACTCCCAGTGTGTAATCTTTGGGCTCTTCCACGAATGAATTTCTTTATGCAGGGATTCCCACGTCGATCGAACTGCCTCAACCGTGGCAGGCTGTAGCGAGGACTCTAAGAATATCCTATCCCAGAACACACAGGTTTAATGGTAGAACTCTGCTTTAGTTGCAGAGGTAACACAAGCAGCTTTTCTCCCACTGTGTACTCTTTGGGCTCTTCCACGAATGAACTTCTATATGCAGGGTTTCCGACGTGGAGCGAACTGCCTCAACCAAGGCAGGCTGTAGCGAGGACTGTAAGCATTTCCTCTTCCAAAACACGGCAGTTTTACCAAAGAATTCTGCTTTAGTTGCAGGTGGAACACAAGCAGCATTTCTCCCACTGTGTACTCTTTGGGCTCTTCCACGAATGAACTTCTTTATGCAGGGATTCCCACGTGGAGCGAACTGCCTCAACCAAGGCAGGCTGTAGCGAAGACTGTAAGCATTTCCTCTCCCAAAACACGCAGTTTTACACGAAGAACTCTGCTTTAGTTGCAGGGGGAACACCATCAGCTTTCCTCCCACAGTGTACACAATGGGCACTTCCCCTAATGAACTTGTTCTAAAAGAATGGTTTCCAGCGTGGACCGAACTGCCTCAACCATGGCAGGCTCTCCTGTGGTCTCTAAGGATTTCCTCTCTGAAAACACGGCACTTTTACCCGAAGAACTCTGCTTTAGTTGCAGGTGGAACACAAGCTGCATTTGTCCCACACTTTATACAAAGGGCCCTTCCCCGAAGGAGTCTACAGGGTGTATGCAGGGTGTCCCACGTGCAGTGAACTGCCTCAACGAAGGGAGGCTCTCGTAAGGACTGTAAGCATTTCCTCTCCCAATACACGCAGTTTTACCCAAAGAATTCTGCTTTAGTTGCAGGTGGAACACAAGCAGCTTTTCTCCCACAGTGTACCCAATGAGCCTTTGCCCGAAAGAATATCTATACTCAAGGGGTCCCGCGTGGAGTGAAATGCCTAAAGCAAGCAGGCTCTAGTGAGGCCTCTAAGCATTTCCTCTCCAAAAACACGGCAGTTTTACCCAAGAAACTCTGCGTTAGTTGCAGGTGGAACACAAGCAGCATTACTCCCAGTGTGTAATCTTTGGGCTCTTCCACGAATGAATTTCTTTATGCAGGGATTCCCACGTCGATCGAACTGCCTCAACCGTGGCAGGCTGTAGCGAGGACTCTAAGAATATCCTATCCCAGAACACACAGGTTTAACGGTAGAACTCTGCTTTAGTTGCAGAGGTAACACAAGCAGCTTTTCTCCCACTCTGTACTCTTTGGGCTCTTCCACGAATGAACTTCTATATGCAGGGTTTCCGACGTGCAGCGAACTGCCTCAACCAAGGCAGGCTGTAGCGAGGACTGTAAGCATTTCCTCTTCCAAAACACGGCAGTTTTACCAAAGAATTCTGCTTTAGTTGCAGGTGGAACACAAGCAGCATTTCTCCCACTGTGTACTCTTTGGGCTCTTCCACGAATGAACTTCTTTATGCAGGGATTCCCACGTGGAGCGAACTGCCTCAACCAAGGCAGGCTGTAGCGAAGACTGTAAGCATTTCCTCTCCCAAAACACGCAGTTTTACACGAAGAACTCTGCTTTAGTTGCAGGGGGAACACCATCAGCTTTCCTCCCACAGTGTACACAATGGGCACTTCCCCTAATGAACTTGTTCTAAAAGAATGGTTTCCAGCGTGGACCGAACTGCCTCAACCATGGCAGGCTCTCCTGTGGTCTCTAAGGATTTCCTCTCTGAAAACACGGCACTTTTACCCGAAGAACTCTGCTTTAGTTGCAGGTGGAACACAAGCTGCATTTGTCCCACACTTTATACAAAGGGCCCTTCCCCGAAGGAGTCTACAGGGTGTATGCAGGGTGTCCCAAGTGCAGTGAACTGCCTCAACGAAGGGAGGCTCTCGTAAGGACTGTAAGCATTTCCTCTCCCAATACACGCAGTTTTACCCAAAAAATTCTGCTTTAGTTGCAGGTGGAACACAAGCAGCTTTTCTCCCACAGTGTACCCAATGAGCCTTTGCCCAAAAGAATATCTATACTCAAGGGGTCCCGCGTGGAGTGAAATGCCTAAAGCAAGCAGGCTCTAGTGAGGCCTCTAAGCATTTCCTCTCCAAAAACACGGCAGTTTTACCCAAGAAACTCTGCGTTAGTTGCAGGTGGAACACAAGCAGCATTACTCCCAGTGTGTAATCTTTGGGCTCTTCCACGAAAGAATTTCTATATCCAGGGATTCCCATGTGGATCGAACTGCCTCAACCGTGGCAGGCTGTAGCGAGGACTCTAAGAATATCCTATCCCAAAACACACAGGTTTAATGGTAGAACTCTGCTTTAGTTGCAGAGGTAAGACAAGCAGCTTTTCTCCCACTGTGTACTCTTTGGGCTCTTCCACGAATGAACTTCTATATGCAGGGTTTCCGACGTGGAGCGAACTGCCTCAACCAAGGCAGGCTGTAGCGAGGACTGTAAGCATTTCCTCTTCCAAAACACGGCAGTTTTACCAAAGAATTCTGCTTTAGTTGCAGGTGGAACACAAGCAGCATTTCTCCCACTGTGTACTCTTGGGTTCTTCCACGAATGAACTTCTTTATGCAGGGATTCCCACGTGGAGCGAACTGCCTCAACCATGGCAGGCTGTAGCGAGGACTGTAAGCATATCCTCTCCCAAACCAGGCAGTTTTACCCGAAGAACTCTGCTTTATTTGCAGGTGGAACACAAGCAGCATTTCTCCCACTGTGTACTCTTTGGGCTCTTACACGAATGAACTTCTTTATGCAGGGATTCCCACGAGGAGCGAACTGCCTCCACCATGGCAGGCTGTAGCGAGGACTGTAAGCATATCCTCTCCCAAACCACGCAGTTTTAACGCTAGAACTCTGCTTTAGTTGCAGGTGGAACACAAGCAGCATTTCTCCCACTGTGTACTCTTTGGTCTCTTCACGAATGAACTTGTATATGCAGGGTTTCCCACGTGGAGCGAACTGCCTCAACCATGGCAGGCTGTAGCGAGGACTGTAAGCATATCCTCTCCCAAGCCTCGCAGTTTTAATGCTAGAAGTCTGCTTTACTTGCAGGCGTAACACAAGCAGCTTTTCTCCCACTGTGTACTCTTTGGGCTCTTCCACGAATGAACTTCTATATGCAGGGTTTCCGACGTGGAGCGAACTGCCTCAACCAAGGCAGGCTGTAGCGAGGACTGTAAGCATTTCCTCTTCCAAAACACGGCAGTTTTACCAAAGAATTCTGCTTTAGTTGCAGGTGGAACACAAGCAGCATTTCTCCCACTGTGTACTCTTGGGTTCTTCCACGAATGAACTTCTTTATGCAGGGATTCCCACGTGGAGCGAACTGCCTCAACCAAGGCAGGCTGTAGCGAAGACTGTAAGCATTTCCTCTCCCAAAACACGCAGTTTTACACGAAGAACTCTGCTTTAGTTGCAGGGGGAACACCATCAGCTTTCCTCCCACAGTGTACACAATGGGCACTTCCCCTAATGAACTTGTTCTACAAGAATGGTTTCCAGCGTGGACCGAACTGCCTCAACCATGGCAGGCTCTCCTGTGGTCTCTAAGGATTTCCTCTCTGAAAACACGGCACTTTTACCCGAAGAACTCTGCTTTAGTTGCAGGTGGAACACAAGCTGCATTTGTCCCACACTTTATACAAAGGGCCCTTCCCCGAAGGAGTCTACAGGGTGTATGCAGGGTGTCCCACGTGCAGTGAACTGCCTCAACGAAGGGAGGCTCTCGTAAGGACTGTAAGCATTTCCTCTCCCAATACACGCAGTTTTACCCAAAGAATTCTGCTTTAGTTGCCCGTGGAACACAAGCAGCTTTTCTCCCACTGTGTACCCAATGAGCCTTTGCCCGAAAGAATATCTATACTCAAGGGGTCCCGCGTGGAGTGAAATGCCTAAAGCAAGCAGGCTCTAGTGAGGCCTCTAAGCATTTCCTCTCCAAAAACACGGCAGTTTTACCCAAGAAACTCTGCGTTAGTTGCAGGTGGAACACAAGCAGCATTACTCCCAGTTTGTAATCTTTGGGCTCTTCCACGAATGAATTTCTTTATGCAGGGATTCCCACGTCGATCGAACTGCCTCAACCGTGGCAGGCTGTAGCGAGGACTCTAAGAATATACTATCCCAAAACACACAGGTTTAACGGTAGAACTCTGCTTTAGTTGCAGAGGTAAGACAAGCAGCTTTTCTCCCACTGTGTACTCTTTGGGCTCTTCCACGAATGAACTTCTATATGCAGGGTTTCCGACGTGGAGCGAACTGCCTCAACCAAGGCAGGCTGTAGCGAGGACTGTAAGCATTTCCTCTTCCAAAACACGGCAGTTTTACCAAAGAATTCTGCTTTAGTTGCAGGTGGCATACAAGCAGCATTACTCCCACTGTGTACTCTTTGGGCTCTTACACGAATGAACTTCTTTATGCAGGGATTCCCACGAGGAGCGAACTGCCTCCACCACGGCAGGTTGTAGCGAGGACTGTAAGCATATCCTCTACCAAATCACGCAGGTTTACCCGAAGAACTCTGCTTTAGTTGCAGGGGGAACACAAGCATCTTTTCTCCCACAGTGTACAAAATGCGCACTTCCCCTAATGAACTTGTTCTATAAGAATGGTTTCCCGCGTGGAGCGAACTGCCTCAGCCATGGCAGGCACTACTGTGGTCTCTAAGGATTTCCTCTCTGAAAACACGGCCCTTTTACCCGAAGAACTCTGCTTTAGTTGCAGGTGGAACACAAGCTGCATTTGTCCCACACTTTATACAAAGGGCCCTTCCCCGAATGAATCTTCAATATGCATGTTGTCCCACGAGCAGCGAACTGCCTCAATGAAGGCAGGCTCTCGTAAGGACTGTAAGCATTTCCTCTCCCAAAACACGCAGTTTTACCCGAAGAACTCTGCTTTAGTTGCAGGTGGAACACAAGCAGCATTTCTCCCACTGTGTACTCTTTGGGCTCTTACACGAATGAACTTCTTTATGCAGGGATTCCCACGAGGAGCGAACTGCCTCCACCATGGCAGGCTGTAGCGAGGACTGTAAGCATATCCTCTCCCAAACCACGCAGTTTTAACGTTAGAACTCTGCTTTAGTTGCAGGGGGAACACAAGCATCTTTTCTCCCACAGTGTACACAATGGGCACTTCCCCTAATGAACTTGTTCTATAAGAATGGTTTCCCGCGTGGAGCGAACTGCCTCAGCCATCGCAGGCACTACTGAGGTCTCTAAGGATTTCCTCTCTGAAAACACGGCACTTTTACCCGAAGAACTCTGCTTTAGTTGCAGGTGGAACACAAGCTGCATTTGTCCCACACTTTATACAAAGGGCCCTTCCCCGAATGAATCTTCAATATGCAGGTTGTCCTACGAGCAGCGAACTGCCTCAATGAAGGCAGGCTCTCGTAAGGACTGTAAGCATTTCCTCTCCCAAAACACGCAGTTTTACCCGAAGAACTCTGCTTTAGTTGCAGGGGGAACACAAGCAGCATTTCTCCCACTGTGTACTCTTTGGGCCCTTGCACGAATGAACTTCTTTATGCAGGGATTCCCATGAGGAGCGAACTGCCTCCACCATGGCAGGCTGTAGCGAGGACTGTAAGCATATTCTCTCCCAAACCACGCAGTTTTAACGCTAGAACTCTGCTTTACTTGCAGGCGGAACACAAGCAGCTTTTCTCCCACTGTGTACTCTTTGGGCTCTTCCACGAATGAACTTCTATATGCAGGGTTTCCCACGTGGAGCGAACTGCCTCAACCAAGGCAGGCTGTAGCGAGGACTGTAAGCATTTCCTCTTCCAAAACACGGCAGTTTTACCAAAGAATTCTGCTTTAGTTGCAGGTGGAACACAAGCAGCATTTCTCCCACTGTGTACTCTTGGGTTCTTCCACGAATGAACTTCTTTATGCAGGGATTCCCACGTGGAGCGAACTGCCTCAACCATGGCAGGCTGTAGCGAGGACTGTAAGCATATCCTCTCACATCCAGGCAGTTTTACCCGAAGAACTCTGCTTTAGTTGCAGGTGGAACACAAGCAGCATTTCTCCCACTGTGTACTCTTTGGGCTCTTACACGAATGAACTTCTTTATGCAGGGATTCCCACGAGGAGCGAACTGCCTCCACCATGGCAGGCTGTAGCGAGGACTGTAAACATATCCTCTCCCAAACCACGCAGTTTTAACGCTAGAACTCTGCTTTAGTTGCAGGTGGAACACAAGCAGCATTTCTCCCACTGTGTACTCTTTGGTCTCTTCACGAATGAACTTGTATATGCAGGGTTTCCCATGTGGAGCCAACTGCCTCAACCATGGCAGGCTGTAGCGAGGACTGTAAGCATATCCTCTCCCAAGCCTCGCAGTTTTAATGCTAGAAGTCTGCTTTACTTGCAGGCGTAACACAAGCAGCTTTTCTCCCACTGTGTACTCTTTGGGCTCTTCCACGAATGAACTTCTATATGCAGGGTTTCCGACGTGGAGCGAACTGCCTCAACCAAGGCAGGCTGTAGCGAGGACTGTAAGCATTTCCTCTTCCAAAACACGGCAGTTTTACCAAAGAATTCTGCTTTAGTTGCAGGTGGAACACAAGCAGCATTTCTCCCACTGTGTACTCTTTGGGCTCTTCCACGAATGAACTTCTTTATGCAGGGATTCCCACGTGGAGCGAACTGCCTCAACCAAGGCAGGCTGTAGCGAATACTGTAAGCATTTCCTCTCCCAAAACACGCAGTTTTACACGAAGAACTCTGCTTTAGTTGCAGGGGGAACACCATCAGCTTTCCTCCCACAGTGTACACAATGGGCACTTCCCCTAATGAACTTGTTCTAAAAGAATGGTTTCCAGCGTGGACCGAACTGCCTCAACCATGGCAGGCTCTCCTGTGGTCTCTAAGGATTTCCTCTCTGAAAACACGGCACTTTTACCCGAAGAACTCTGCTTTAGTTGCAGGTGGAACACAAGCTGCATTTGTCCCACACTTTATACAAAGGGCCCTTCCCCGAATGAATCTTCAATATGCAGGTTGTCCTACGAGCAGCGAACTGCCTCAATGAAGGCAGGCTCTCGTAAGGACTGTAAGCATTTCCTCTCCCAAAACACGCAGTTTTACACGAAGAACTCTGCTTTAGTTGCAGGGGGAACACCATCAGCTTTCCTCCCACAGTGTACACAATGGGCACTTCCCCTAATGAACTTGTTCTACAAGAATGGTTTCCAGCGTGGACCGAACTGCCTCAACCATGGCAGGCTCTCCTGTGGTCTCTAAGGATTTCCTCTCTGAAAACACGGCACTTTTACCCGAAGAACTCTGCTTTAGTTGCATGTGGAACACAAGCTGCATTTGTCCCACACTTTATACAAAGGGCCCTTCCCCGAAGGAGTCTACAGGGTGTATGCAGGGTGTCCCACGTGCAGTGAACTGCCTCAACGAAGGGAGGCTCTCGTAAGGACTGTAAGCATTTCCTCTCCCAATACACGCAGTTTTACCCAAAGAATTCTGCTTTAGTTGCCCGTGGAACACAAGCAGCTTTTCTCCCACTGTGTACCCAATGAGCCTTTGCCCGAAAGAATATCTATACTCAAGGGGTCCCGCGTGGAGTGAAATGCCTAAAGCAAGCAGGCTCTAGTGAGGCCTCTAAGCATTTCCTCTCCAAAAACACGGCAGTTTTACCCAAGAAACTCTGCGTTAGTTGCAGGTGGAACACAAGCAGCATTACTCCCAGTGTGTAATCTTTGGGCTCTTCCACGAATGAATTTCTTTATGCAGGGATTCCCACGTGGATCGAACTGCCTCAACCGTGGCAGGCTGTAGCGAGGACTCTAAGAATATCCTATCCCAAAACACACAGGTTTAACGGTAGAACTCTGCTTTAGTTGCAGAGGTAAGACAAGCAGCTTTTCTCCCACTGTGTACTCTTTGGGCTCTTCCACGAATGAACTTCTATATGCAGGGTTTCCGACGTGGAGCGAACTGCCTCAACCAAGGCAGGCTGTAGCGAGGACTGTAAGCATTTCCTCTTCCAAAACACGGCAGTTTTACCAAAGAATTCTGCTTTAGTTGCAGGTGGCATACAAGCAGCATTACTCCCACTGTGTACTCTTTGGGCTCTTACACGAATGAACTTCTTTATGCAGGGATTCCCACGAGGAGCGAACTGCCTCCACCACGGCAGGTTGTAGCGAGGACTGTAAGCATATCCTCTACCAAATCACGCAGGTTTACCCGAAGAACTCTGCTTTAGTTGCAGGGGGAACACAAGCATCTTTTCTCCCACAGTGTACAAAATGCGCACTTCCCCTAATGAACTTGTTCTATAAGAATGGTTTCCCGCGTGGAGCGAACTGCCTCAGCCATGGCAGGCACTACTGTGGTCTCTAAGGATTTCCTCTCTGAAAACACGGCCCTTTTACCCGAAGAACTCTGCTTTAGTTGCAGGTGGAACACAAGCTGCATTTGTCCCACACTTTATACAAAGGGCCCTTCCCCGAATGAATCTTCAATATGCATGTTGTCCCACGAGCAGCGAACTGCCTCAATGAAGGCAGGCTCTCGTAAGGACTGTAAGCATTTCCTCTCCCAAAACACGCAGTTTTACCCGAAGAACTCTGCTTTAGTTGCAGGTGGAACACAAGCAGCATTTCTCCCACTGTGTACTCTTTGGGCTCTTACACGAATGAACTTCTTTATGCAGGGATTCCCACGAGGAGCGAACTGCCTCCACCATGGCAGGCTGTAGCGAGGACTGTAAGCATATCCTCTCCCAAACCACGCAGTTTTAACGTTAGAACTCTGCTTTAGTTGCAGGGGGAACACAAGCATCTTTTCTCCCACAGTGTACACAATGGGCACTTCCCTTAATGAACTTGTTCTATAAGAATGGTTTCCCGCGTGGAGCGAACTGCCTCAGCCATCGCAGGCACTACTGTGGTCTCTAAGGATTTCCTCTCTGAAAACACGGCACTTTTACCCGAAGAACTCTGCTTTAGTTGCAGGTGGAACACAAGCTGCATTTGTCCCACACTTTATACAAAGGGCCCTTCCCCGAATGAATCTTCAATATGCAGGTTGTCCTACGAGCAGCGAACTGCCTCAATGAAGGCAGGCTCTCGTAAGGACTGTAAGCATTTCCTCTCCCAAAACACGCAGTTTTACCCGAAGAACTCTGCTTTAGTTGCAGATGGAACACAAGCAGCATTTCTCCCACTGTGTACTCTTTGGGCCCTTGCACGAATGAACTTCTTTATGCAGGGATTCCCACGAGGAGCGAACTGCCTCCACCATGGCAGGCTGTAGCGAGGACTGTAAGCATATTCTCTCCCAAACCACGCAGTTTTAACGCTAGAACTCTGCTTTACTTGCAGGCGGAACACAAGCAGCTTTTCTCCCACTGTGTACTCTTTGGGCTCTTCCACGAATGAACTTCTATATGCAGGGTTTCCGACGTGGAGCGAACTGCCTCAACCAAGGCAGGCTGTAGCGAGGACTGTAAGCATTTCCTCTTCCAAAACACGGCAGTTTTACCAAAGAATTCTGCTTTAGTTGCAGGTGGAACACAAGCAGCATTTCTCCCACTGTGTACTCTTGGGTTCTTCCACGAATGAACTTCTTTATGCAGGGATTCCCACGTGGAGCGAACTGCCTCAACCATGGCAGGCTGTAGCGAGGACTGTAAGCATATCCTCTCCCATCCAGGCAGTTTTACCCGAAGAACTCTGCTTTAGTTGCAGGTGGAACACAAGCAGCATTTCTCCCACTGTGTACTCTTTGGGCTCTTACACGAATGAACTTCTTTATGCAGGGATTCCCACGAGGAGCGAACTGCCTCCACCATGTCATGCTGTAGCGAGGACTGTAAAAATATCCTCTCCCAAACCACGCAGTTTTAACGCTAGAACTCTGCTTTAGTTGCAGGTGGAACACAAGCAGCATTTCTCCCACTGTGTACTCTTTGGTCTCTTCACGAATGAACTTGTATATGCAGGGTTTCCCATGTGGAGCCAACTGCCTCAACCATGGCAGGCTGTAGCGAGGACTGTAAGCATATCCTCTCCCAAGCCTCGCAGTTTTAATGCTAGAAGTCTGCTTTACTTGCAGGCGTAACACAAGCAGCTTTTCTCCCACTGTGTACTCTTTGGGCTCTTCCACGAATGAACTTCTATATGCAGGGTTTCCGACGTGGAGCGAACTGCCTCAACCAAGGCAGGCTGTAGCGAGGACTGTAAGCATTTCCTCTTCCAAAACACGGCAGTTTTACCAAAGAATTCTGCTTTAGTTGCAGGTGGAACACAAGCAGCATTTCTCCCACTGTGTACTCTTTGGGCTCTTCCACGAATGAACTTCTTTATGCAGGGATTCCCACGTGGAGCGAACTGCCTCAACCAAGGCAGGCTGTAGCGAATACTGTAAGCATTTCCTCTCCCAAAACACGCAGTTTTACACGAAGAACTCTGCTTTAGTTGCAGGGGGAACACCATCAGCTTTCCTCCCACAGTGTACACAATGGGCACTTCCCCTAATGAACTTGTTCTAAAAGAATGGTTTCCAGCGTGGACCGAACTGCCTCAACCATGGCAGGCTCTCCTGTGGTCTCTAAGGATTTCCTCTCTGAAAACACGGCACTTTTACCCGAAGAACTCTGCTTTAGTTGCAGGTGGAACACAAGCTGCATTTGTCCCACACTTTATACAAAGGGCCCTTCCCCGAATGAATCTTCAATATGCAGGTTGTCCTACGAGCAGCGAACTGCCTCAATGAAGGCAGGCTCTCGTAAGGACTGTAAGCATTTTCTCTCCCAAAACACGCAGTTATACCCCAAGAACTCTGCTTTAGTTGCAGGTGGAACACAAGCAGCATTTCTCCCACTGTGTACTCTTTGGGCTCTTACACGAATGAACTTCTTTATGCAGGGATTCCCACGAGGAGTGAACTGCCTCCACCATGGCAGGCTGTAGCGAGGACTGTAAGCATATCCTCTCCCAAACCACGCAGTTTTAACGCTAGAACTCTGCTTTACTTGCAGGCGTAACACAAGCAGCTTTTCTCCCACTGTGTACTCTTTGGGCTCTTCCACGAATGAACTTCTATATGCAGGGTTTCCGACGTGGAGCGAACTGCCTCAACCAAGGCAGGCTGTAGCGAGGACTGTAAGCATTTCCTCTTCCAAAACACGGCATTTTTACCAAAGAATTCTGCTTAGTTGCAGGTGGAACACAAGCAGCATTTCTCCCACTGTGTACTCTTTGGTCTCTTCACGAATGAAGTTGTATATGCAGGGTTTCCCACGTGGAGCGAACTGCCTCAACCATGGCAGGCTGTAGCGAGGACTGTAAGCATATCCTCTCCCAAACCAGGCAGTTTTACCCGAAGAACTCTGCTTTAGTTGCAGGTGGAACACAAGCAGCATTTCTCCCACTGTGTACTCTTTGGGCTCTTCCACGAATGAACTTCTATATGCAGGGTTTCCGACGTGGAGCGAACTGCCTCAACCAAGGCAGGCTGTAGCGAGGACTGTAAGCATTTCCTCTTCCAAAACACGGCAGTTTTACCAAAGAATTCTGCTTTAGTTGCAGGTGGAACACAAGCAGCATTTCTCCCACTGTGTACTCTTTGGGCTCTTCCACGAATGAACTTCTTTATGCAGGGATTCCCACGTGGAGCGAACTGCCTCAACCAAGGCAGGCTGTAGCGAATACTGTAAGCATTTCCTCTCCCAAAACACGCAGTTTTACACGAAGAACTCTGCTTTAGTTGCAGGGGGAACACCATCAGCTTTCCTCCCACAGTGTACACAATGGGCACTTCCCCTAATGAACTTGTTCTACAAGAATGGTTTCCACCGTGGACCGAACTGCCTCAACCATGGCAGGCTCTCCTGTGGTCTCTAGGGATTTCCTCTCTGAAAACACGGCACTTTTACCCGAAGAACTCTGCTTTAGTTGCAGGTGGAACACAAGCTGCATTTGTCCCACACTTTATACAAAGGGCCCTTCCCCGAAGGAGTCTACAGGGTGTATGCAGGGTGTCCCACGTGCAGTGAACTGCCTCAACGAAGGGAGGCTCTTGTAAGGACTGTAAGCATTTCCTCTCCCAATACACGCAGTTTTACCCAAAGAATTCTGCTTTAGTTGCCCGTGGAACACAAGCAGCTTTTCTCCCACTGTGTACCCAATGAGCCTTTGCCCGAAAGAATATCTATACTCAAGGGGTCCCGCGTGGAGTGAAATGCCTAAAGCAAGCAGGCTCTAGTGAGGCCTCTAAGCATTTCCTCTCCAAAAACACGGCAGTTTTACCCAAGAAACTCTGCGTTAGTTGCAGGTGGAACACAAGCAGCATTACTCCCAGTGTGTAATCTTTGGGCTCTTCCACGAATGAATTTCTTTATGCAGGGATTCCCACGTGGATCGAACTGCCTCAACCGTGGCAGGCTGTAGCGAGGACTCTAAGAATATCCTATCCCAAAACACACAGGTTTAACGGTAGAACTCTGCTTTAGTTGCAGAGGTAAGACAAGCAGCTTTTCTCCCACTGTGTACTCTTTGGGCTCTTCCACGAATGAACTTCTATATGCAGGGTTTCCGACGTGGAGCGAACTGCCTCAACCAAGGCAGGCTGTAGCGAGGACTGTAAGCATTTCCTCTTCCAAAACACGGCAGTTTTACCAAAGAATTCTGCTTTAGTTGCAGGTGGCATACAAGCAGCATTACTCCCACTGTGTACTCTTTGGGCTCTTACACGAATGAACTTCTTTATGCAGGGATTCCCACGAGGAGCGAACTGCCTCCACCACGGCAGGTTGTAGCGAGGACTGTAAGCATATCCTCTACCAAATCACGCAGGTTTTCCCGAAGAACTCTGCTTTAGTTGCAGGGGGAACACAAGCATCTTTTCTCCCACAGTGTACAAAATGCGCACTTCCCCTAATGAACTTGTTCTATAAGAATGGTTTCCCGCGTGGAGCGAACTGCCTCAGCCATGGCAGGCACTACTGTGGTCTCTAAGGATTTCCTCTCTGAAAACACGGCACTTTTACCCGAAGAACTCTGCTTTAGTTTCAGGTGGAACACAAGGTGCATTTGTCCCACACTTTATACAAAGGGCCCTTCCCCGAATGAATCTTCAATATGCATGTTGTCCCACGAGCAGCGAACTGCCTCAATGAAGGCAGGCTCTCGTAAGGACTGTAAGCATTTCCTCTCCCAAAACACGCAGTTTTACCCGAAGAACTCTGCTTTAGTTGCAGGTGGAACACAAGCAGCATTTCTCCCACTGTGTACTCTTTGGGCTCTTACACGAATGAACTTCTTTATGCAGGGATTCCCACGAGGAGCGAACTGCCTCCACCATGGCAGGCTGTAGCGAGGACTGTAAGCATATCCTCTCCCAAACCACGCAGTTTTAACGTTAGAACTCTGCTTTAGTTGCAGGGGGAACACAAGCATCTTTTCTCCCACAGTGTACACAATGGGCACTTCCCCTAATGAACTTGTTCTATAAGAATGGTTTCCCGCGTGGAGCGAACTGCCTCAGCCATCGCAGGCACTACTGTGGTCTCTAAGGATTTCCTCTCTGAAAACACGGCACTTTTACCCGAAGAACTCTGCTTTAGTTGCAGGTGGAACACAAGCTGCATTTGTCCCACACTTTATACAAAGGGCCCTTCCCCGAATGAATCTTCAATATGCAGGTTGTCCTACGAGCAGCGAACTGCCTCAATGAAGGCAGGCTCTCGTAAGGACTGTAAGCATTTCCTCTCCCAAAACACGCAGTTTTACCCGAAGATCTCTGCTTTAGTTGCAGGTGGAACACAAGCAGCATTTCTCCCACTGTGTACTCTTTGGGCCCTTGCACGAATGAACTTCTTTATGCAGGGATTCCCACGAGGAGCGAACTGCCTACACCATGGCAGGCTGTAGCGAGGACTGTAAGCATATTCTCTCCCAAACCACGCAGTTTTAACGCTAGAACTCTGCTTTACTTGCAGGCGGAACACAAGCAGCTTTTCTCCCACTGTGTACTCTTTGGGCTCTTCCACGAATGAACTTCTATATGCAGGGTTTCCGACGTGGAGCGAACTGCCTCAACCAAGGCAGGCTGTAGCGAGGACTGTAAGCATTTCCTCTTCCAAAACACGGCAGTTTTACCAAAGAATTCTGCTTTAGTTGCAGGTGGAACACAAGCAGCATTTCTCCCACTGTGTACTCTTGGGTTCTTCCACGAATGAACTTCTTTATGCAGGGATTCCCACGTGGAGCGAACTGCCTCAACCATGGCAGGCTGTAGCGAGGACTGTAAGCATATCCTCTCCCATCCAGGCAGTTTTACCCGAAGAACTCTGCTTTAGTTGCAGGTGGAACACAAGCAGCATTTCTCCCACTGTGTACTCTTTGGGCTCTTACACGAATGAACTTCTTTATGCAGGGATTCCCACGAGGAGCGAACTGCCTCCACCATGGCAGGCTGTAGCGAGGACTGTAAGCATATCCTCTCCCAAACCACGCAGTTTTAACGCTAGAATTCTGCTTTAGTTGCAGGTGGAACACAAGCAGCATTTCTCCCACTGTGTACTCTTTGGTCTCTTCACGAATGAACTTGTATATGCAGGGTTTCCCATGTGGAGCCAACTGCCTCAACCATGGCAGGCTGTAGCGAGGACTGTAAGCATATCCTCTCCCAAGCCTCGCAGTTTTAATGCTAGAAGTCTGCTTTACTTGCAGGCGTAACACAAGCAGCTTTTCTCCCACTGTGTACTCTTTGGGCTCTTCCACGAATGAACTTCTATATGCAGGGTTTCCGACGTGGAGCGAACTGCCTCAACCAAGGCAGGCTGTAGCGAGGACTGTAAGCATTTCCTCTTCCAAAACACGGCAGTTTTACCAAAGAATTCTGCTTTAGTTGCAGGTGGAACACAAGCAGCATTTCTCCCACTGTGTACTCTTTGGGCTCTTCCACGAATGAACTTCTTTATGCAGGGATTCCCACGTGGAGCGAACTGCCTCAACCAAGGCAGGCTGTAGCGAAGACTGTAAGCATTTCCTCTCCCAAAACACGCAGTTTTACACGAAGAACTCTGCTTTAGTTGCAGGGGGAACACCATCAGCTTTCCTCCCACAGTGTACACAATGGGCACTTCCCCTAATGAACTTGTTCTAAAAGAATGGTTTCCAGCGTGGACCGAACTGCCTCAACCATGGCAGGCTCTCCTGTGGTCTCTAAGGATTTCCTCTCTGAAAACACGGCACTTTTACCCGAAGAACTCTGCTTTAGTTGCAGGTGGAACACAAGCTGCATTTGTCCCACACTTTATACAAAGAGCCCTTCCCCGAATGAATCTTCAATATGCAGGTTGTCCTACGAGCAGCGAACTGCCTCAATGAAGGCAGGCTCTCGTAAGGACTGTAAGCATTTTCTCTCCCAAAACACGCAGTTATACCCCAAGAACTCTGCTTTAGTTGCAGGTGGAACACAAGCAGCATTTCTCCCACTGTGTACTCTTTGGGCTCTTACACGAATGAACTTCTTTATGCAGGGATTCCCACGAGGAGTGAACTGCCTCCACCATGGCAGGCTGTAGCGAGGACTGTAAGCATATCCTCTCCCAAACCACGCAGTTTTAACGCTAGAACTCTGCTTTACTTGCAGGCGTAACACAAGCAGCTTTTCTCCCACTGTGTACTCTTTGGGCTCTTCCACGAATGAAATTCTATATGCAGGGTTTCCGACGTGGAGCGAACTGCCTCAACCAAGGCAGGCTGTAGCGAGGACTGTAAGCATTTCCTCTTCCAAAACACGGCATTTTTACTAAAGAATTCTGCTTTAGTTGCAGGTGGAACACAAGCAGCATTTCTCCCACTGTGTACTCTTTGGTCTCTTCACGAATGAAGTTGTATATGCAGGGTTTCCCACGTGGAGCGAACTGCCTCAACCATGGCAGGCTGTAGCGAGGACTGTAAGCATATCCTCTCCCAAACCAGGCAGTTTTACCCGAAGAACTCTGCTTTAGTTGCAGGTGGAACACAAGCAGCATTTCTCCCACTGTGTACTCTTTGGGCTCTTCCACGAATGAACTTCTATATGCAGGGTTTCCGACGTGGAGCGAACTGCCTCAACCAAGGCAGGCTGTAGCGAGGACTGTAAGCATTTCCTCTTCCAAAACACGGCAGTTTTACCAAAGAATTCTGCTTTAGTTGCAGGTGGAACACAAGCAGCATTTCTCCCACTGTGTACTCTTTGGGCTCTTCCACGAATGAACTTCTTTATGCAGGGATTCCCACGTGGAGCGAACTGCCTCAACCAAGGCAGGCTGTAGCGAATACTGTAAGCATTTCCTCTCCCAAAACACGCAGTTTTACACGAAGAACTCTGCTTTAGTTGCAGGGGGAACACCATCAGCTTTCCTCCCACAGTGTACACAATGGGCACTTCCCCTAATGAACTTGTTCTAAAAGAATGGTTTCCAGCGTGGACCGAACTGCCTCAACAATGGCAGGCTCTCCTGTGGTTTCTAAGGATTTCCTCTCTGAAAACACGGCACTTTTACCCGAAGAACTCTGCTTTAGTTGCAGGTGGAACACAAGCTGCATTTGTCCCACACTTTATACAAAGGGCCCTTCCCCGAAGGAGTCTACAGGGTGTATGCAGGGTGTCCCACGTGCAGTGAACTGCCTCAACGAAGGGAGGCTCTCGTAAGGACTGTAAGCATTTCCTCTCCCAATACACGCAGTTTTACCCAAAGAATTCTGCTTTAGTTGCAGGTGGAACACAAGCAGCTTTTCTCCCACAGTGTACCCAATGAGCCTTTGCACAAAAGAATATCTATACTCAAGGGGTCCCGCGTGGAGTGAAATGCCTAAAGCAAGCAGGCTCTAGTGAGGCCTCTAAGCATTTCCTCTCCAAAAACACGGCAGTTTTACCCAAGAAACTCTGCGTTAGTTGCAGGTGGAACACAAGCAGCATTACTCCCAGTGTGTAATCTTAGGGCTCTTCCACGAATGAATTTCTTTATGCAGGGATTCCCACGTGGATCGAACTGCCTCAACCGTGGCAGGCTGTAGCGAGGACTCTAAGAATATCCTATCCCAAAACACACAGGTTTAACGGTAGAACTCTGCTTTAGTTGCAGAGGTAAGACAAGCAGCTTTTCTCCCACTGTGTACTCTTTGGGCTCTTCCACGAATGAACTTCTATATGCAGGGTTTCCGACGTGGAGCGAACTGCCTCAACCAAGGCAGGCTGTAGCGAGGACTGTAAGCATTTCCTCTTCCAAAACACGGCAGTTTTACCAAAGAATTCTGCTTTAGTTGCAGGTGGAACACAAGCAGCATTTCTCCCACTGTGTACTCTTGGGTTCTTCCACGAATGAACTTCTTTATGCAGGGATTCCCACGTGGAGCGGACTGCCTCAACCATGGCAGGCTGTAGCGAACACTGTAAGCATATCCTCTCCCAAACCAGGCAGTTTTACCCGAAGAACTGTGCTTTATTTGCAAGTGGAACACAAGCAGCATTTCTCCCACTCTGTACTCTTTGGGCTCTTACACGAATGAACATCTTTATGCAGGGATTCCCACGAGGAGCGAACTGCCTCAACCATGGCAGGCTGTAGCGAGGACTGTATGCATATCCTCTCCCAAACCACGCAGTTTTAACGCTAGAACTCTGCTTTAGTTGCAGGTGGAACACAAGCAGCATTTCTCCCACTGTGTACTCTTTGGTCTCTTCACGAATGAACTTGTATATGCAGGGTTTCCCACGTGGAGCAAACTGCCTCAACCATGGCAGGCTGTAGCGAGGACTGTAAGCATATCCTCTCCCAAGCCTCTCAGTTTTAATGCCAGAAGTCTGCTTTACTTGCAGGCGTAACACAAGCAGCTTTTCTCCCACTGTGTACTCTTTGGGCTCTTCCACGAATGAACTTCTATATGCAGGGTTTCCGACGTGGAGCGAACTGCCTCAACCAAGGCAGGCTGTAGCGAGGACTGTAAGCATTTCCTCTTCCAAAACACGGCAGTTTTACCAAAGAATTCTGCTTTAGTTGCAGGTGGAACACAAGCAGCATTTCTCCCACTGTGTACTCTTTGGGCTCTTCCACGAATGAACTTCTTTATGCAGGGATTCCCACGTGGAGCGAACTGCCTCAACCAAGGCAGGCTGTAGCGAATACTGTAAGCATTTCTTCTCCCAAAACACGCAGTTTTACACGAAGAACTCTGCTTTAGTTGCAGGGGGAACACCATCAGCTTTCCTCCCACAGTGTACACAATGGGCACTTCCCCTAATGAACTTGTTCTAAAAGAATGGTTTCCAGCGTGGACCGAACTGCCTCAACCATGGCAGGCTCTCCTGTGGTCTCTAAGGATTTCCTCTCTGAAAACACGGCACTTTTACCCGAAGACCTCTGCTTTAGTTGCAGGTGGAACACAAGCTGCATTTGTCCCACACTTTATACAAAGGGCCCTTCCCCGAAGGAGTCTACAGGGTGTATGCAGGGTGTCCCACGTGCAGTGAACTGCCTCAACGAAGGGAGGCTCTCGTAAGGACTGTAAGCATTTCCTCTCCCAATACACGCAGGTTTACCCAAAAAATTCTGCTTTAGTTGCAGGTGGAACACAAGCAGGTTTTCTCCCACAGTGTACCCAATGAGCCTTTGCCCGAAAAAATATCTATACTCAAGGGGTCCCGCGTGGAGTGAAATGCCTAAAGCAAGCAGGCTCTAGTGAGGCCTCTAAGCATTTCCTCTCCAAAAACACGGCAGTTTTACCCAAGAAACTCTGCGTTAGTTGCAGGTGGAACACAAGCAGCATTACTCCCAGTGTGTAATCTTAGGGCTCTTCCACGAATGAATTTCTTTATGCAGGGATTCCCACGTGGATCGAACTGCCTCAACCGTGGCAGGCTGTAGCGAGGACTCTAAGAATATCCTGTCCCAAAACACACAGGTTTAACGGTAGAACTCTGCTTTAGTTGCAGAGGTAAGACAAGCAGCTTTTCTCCCACTGTGTACTCTTTGGGCTCTTCCACGAATGAACTTCTATATGCAGGGTTTCCGACGTGGAGCGAACTGCCTCAACCAAGGCAGGCTGTAGCGAGGACTGTAAGCATTTCCTCTTCCAAAACACGGCAGTTTTACCAAAGAATTCTGCTTTAGTTGCAGGTGGAACACAAGCAGCATTTCTCCCACTGTGTACTCTTGGGTTCTTCCACGAATGAACTTCTTTATGCAGGTATTCCCACGTGGAGCGAACTGCCTCAACCATGGCAGGCTGTAGCGAGGACTGTAAGCTTATCCTCTCCCAAACCAGGCAGTTTTACCCGAAGAACTCTGCTTTAGTTGCAGGGGGAACACCATCATCTTTCCTCCCACAGTGTACACAATGGGCACTTCCCCTAATGAACTTGTTCTAAAAGAATGGTTTCCAGCGTGGACCGAACTGCCTCAACCATGGCAGGCTCTCCTGTGGTTTCTAAGGATTTCCTCTCTGAAAACACGGAACTTTTACCCGAAGAACTCTGCTTTAGTTGCAGGTGGAACACAAGCTGCATTTGTCCCCCACTTTATACAAAGGGCCCTTCCCCGAAGGAGTCTACAGGGTGTATGCAGGGTTTCCCACGTGCAGTGAACTGCCTCAACGAAGGGAGGCTCTCGTAAGGACTGTAAGCATTTCCTCTCCCAATACACGCAGTTTTACCCAAAGAATTCTGCTTTAGTTGCAGGTGGAACACAAGCAGCTTTTCTCCCACAGTGTACCCAATGAGCCTTTGCCCGAAAGAATATCTATACTCAAGGGGTCCCGCGTGGAGTGAAATGCCTAAAGCAAGCAGGCTCTAGTGAGGCCTCTAAGCATTTCCTCTACAAAAACACGGCAGTTTTACCCAAGAAAATCTGCGTTAGTTGCAGGTGGAACACAAGCAGCATTTCTCCCACTGTGTACTCTTTGGGCTCTTACACGAATGAACTTCTTTATGCAGGGATTCCCACGAGGAGCGAACTGCCTCCACCATGGCAGGCTGTAGCGAGGACTGTAAGCATATCCTCTCCCAAACCACGCAGTTTTAACGCTAGAACTCTGCTTTACTTGCAGGCGTAACACAAGCAGCTTTTCTCCCACTGTGTACTCTTTGGGCTCTTCCACGAATGAACTTCTATATGCAGGGTTTCCGACGTGGAGCGAACTGCCTCAACCAAGGCAGGTTGTAGCGAGGACTGTAAGCATTTCCTCTTCCAAAACACGGCAGTTTTACCAAAGAATTCTGCTTTAGTTGCAGGTGGAACACAAGCAGCATTTCTCCCACTGTGTACTCTTGGGTTCTTCCACGAATGAACTTCTTTATGCAGGGATTCCCACGTGGATCGAACTGCCTCAACTGTGGCAGGCTGTAGCGAGGACTCTAAGAATATCCTATCACAAACCACACAGGTTTAACGGTAGAACTCTGCTTTAGTTGCAGAGGTAAGACAAGCAGCTTTTCTCCCACTGTGTACTCTTTGGGCTCTTCCACGAATGAACTTCTATATGCAGGGTTTCCGACGTGGAGCGAACTGCCTCAACCAAGGCAGGCTGTAGCGAGGACTGTAAGCATTTCCTCTTCCAAAACACGGCAGTTTTACCAAAGAATTCTGCTTTAGTTGCAGGTGGCATACAAGCAGCATTACTCCCACTGTGTACTCTTTGGGCTCTTACACGAATGAACTTTTTATGCAGGGATTCCCACGAGGAGCGAACTGCCTCCACCACGGCAGGTTGTAGCGAGGACTGTAAGCATATCCTCTACCAAATCACGCAGGTTTACCCGAAGAACTCTGCTTTAGTTGCAGGGGGAACACAAGCATCTTTTCTCCCACAGTGTACAAAATGCGCACTTCCCCTAATGAACTTGTTCTATAAGAATGGTTTCCCGCGTGGAGCGAACTGCCTCAGCCATGGCAGGCACTACTGTGGTCTCTAAGGATTTCCTCTCTGAAAACACGGCACTTTTACCCGAAGAACTCTTCTTTAGTTGCAGGTGGAACACAAGCTGCATTTGTCCCACACTTTATACAAAGGGCCCTTCCCCGAATGAATGTTCAATATGCAGGTTGTCCCACGAGCAGCGAACTGCCTCAATGAAGGCAGGCTCTCGTAAGGACTATAAGCATTTCCTCTCTCAAAACACGCTGTTTTACCCGAAGAACTCTGCTTTAGTTGCAGGTGGAACACAAGCAGCATTTCTCCCACTGTGTACTCTTTGGGCTCTTACACGAATGAACTTCTTTATGCAGGGATTCCCACGAGGAGCGAACTGCCTCCACCATGGCAGGCTGTAGCGAGGACTGTAAGCATATCCTCTCCCAAACCACGCAGTTTTAACGTTAGAACTCTGCTTTAGTTGCAGGGGGAACACAAGCATCTTTTCTCCCACAGTGTACACAATGGGCACTTCCCCTAATGAACTTGTTCTATAAGAATGGTTTCCCGCGTGGAGCGAACTGCCTCAGCCATCGCAGGCACTACTGTGGTCTCTAAGGATTTCCTCTCTGAAAACACGGCACTTTTACCCGAAGAACTCTGCTTTAGTTGCAGGTGGAACACAAGCTGCATTTGTCCCACACTTTATACAAAGGGCCCTTCCCCGAATGAATCTTCAATATGCAGGTTGTCCTACGAGCAGCGAACTGCCTCAATGAAGGCAGGCTCTCGTAAGGAGTGTAAGCATTTCCTCTCCCAAAACACGCAGTTTTACCCGAAGAACTCTGCTTTAGTTGCAGGTGGAACACAAGCAGCATTTCTCCCAGTGTGTACTCTTTGGGCTCTTACACGAATGAACTTCTTTATGCAGGGATTCCCACGAGGAGCTAACTGCCTCCACCATGGCAGGCTGTAGCGAGGACTGTAAGCATATCCTCTCCCAAACCACGCAGTTTTAACGCTAGAACTCTGCTTTCCTTGCAGGCGTAACACAAGCAGCTTTTCTCCCACTGTGTACTCTTTGGGCTCTTCCACGAATGAACTTCTATATGCAGGGTTTCCGACGTGGAGCGAACTGCCTCAACCAAGGCAGGTTGTAGCGAGGACTGTAAGCATTTCCTCTTCCAAAACACGGCAGTTTTACCAAAGAATTCTGCTTTAGTTGCAGGTGGAACACAAGCAGCATTTCTCCCACTGTGTACTCTTGGGTTCTTCCACGAATGAACTTCTTTATGCAGGGATTCCCACGTGGAGCGAACTGCCTCAACCATGGCAGGCTGTAGCGAGGACTGTAAGCATATCCTCTCCCATCCAGGCAGTTTTACCCGAAGAACTCTGCTTTAGTTGCAGGTGGAACACAAGCAGCATTTCTCCCACTGTGTACTCTTTGGGCTCTTACACGAATGAACTTCTTTATGCAGGGATTCCCACGAGGAGCGAACTGCCTCCACCATGGCAGGCTGTAGCGAGGACTGTAAGCATATCCTCTCCCAAACCACGCAGTTTTAACGCTAGAACTCTGCTTTAGTTGCAGGTGGAACACAAGCAGCATTTCTCCCACTGTGTACACTTTGGTCTCTTCACGAATGAACTTGTATATGCAGGGTTTCCCATGTGGAGCCAACTGCCTCAAGCATGGCAGGCTGTAGCGAGGACTGTAAGCATATACTCTCCCAAGCTCGCAGTTTTAATGCTAGAAGTCTGCTTTACTTGCAGGCGTAACACAAGCAGCTTTTCTCCCACTGTGTACTCTTTGGGCTCTTCCACGAATGAACTTCTATATGCAGGGTTTCCGACGTGGAGCAAACTGCCTCAACCAAGGCAGGCTGTAGCGAGGACTGTAAGCATTTCCTCTTCCAAAACACGGCAGTTTTACCAAAGAATTCTGCTTTAGTTGCAGGTGGAACACAACCAGCATTTCTCCCACTGTGTACTCTTTGGGCTCTTCCACGAATGAACTTCTTTATGCAGGGACTCCCACGTGGAGCGAACTGCCTCAACCAAGGCAGGCTGTAGCGAATACTCTAAGCATTTCCTCTCCCAAAACACGCCGTTTTACCCGAAGAACTCTGCTTTAGTTGCAGGGGGAACACCATCAGCTTTCCTCCCACAGTGTACACAATGGGCACTTCCCCTAATGAACTTGTTCTAATAGAATGGTTTCCAGCGTGGACCGAACTGCCTCAACCATGGCAGGCTCTCCTGTGGTCTCTAAGGATTTCCTCTCTGAAAACACGGCACTTTTACCCGAAGAACTCTGCTTTAGTTTCAGGTGGAACACAAGGTGCATTTGTCCCACACTTTATACAAAGGGCCCTTCCCCGAATGAATCTTCAATATGCATGTTGTCCCACGAGCAGCGAACTGCCTCAATGAAGGCAGGCTCTCGTAAGGACTGTAAGCATTTCCTCTCCCAAAACACGCAGTTTTACCCGAAGAACTCTGCTTTAGTTGCAGGTGGAACACAAGCAGCATTTCTCCCACTGTGTACTCTTTGGGCTCTTACACGAATGAACTTCTTTATGCAGGGATTCCCACGAGGAGCGAACTGCCTCCACCATGGCAGGCTGTAGCGAGGACTGTAAGCATATCCTCTCCCAAACCACGCAGTTTTAACGTTAGAACTCTGCTTTAGTTGCAGGGGGAACACAAGCATCTTTTCTCCCACAGTGTACACAATGGGCACTTCCCCTAATGAACTTGTTCTATAAGAATGGTTTCCCGCGTGGAGCGAACTGCCTCAGCCATCGCAGGCACTACTGTGGTCTCTAAGGATTTCCTCTCTGAAAACACGGCACTTTTACCCGAAGAACTCTGCTTTAGTTGCAGGTGGAACACAAGCTGCATTTGTCCCACACTTTATACAAAGGGCCCTTCCCCGAATGAATCTTCAATATGCAGGTTGTCCTACGAGCAGCGAACTGCCTCAATGAAGGCAGGCTCTCGTAAGGACTGTAAGCATTTCCTCTCCCAAAACACGCAGTTTTACCCGAAGATCTCTGCTTTAGTTGCAGGTGGAACACAAGCAGCATTTCTCCCACTGTGTACTCTTTGGGCCCTTGCACGAATGAACTTCTTTATGCAGGGATTCCCACGAGGAGCGAACTGCCTACACCATGGCAGGCTGTAGCGAGGACTGTAAGCATATTCTCTCCCAAACCACGCAGTTTTAACGCTAGAACTCTGCTTTACTTGCAGGCGGAACACAAGCAGCTTTTCTCCCACTGTGTACTCTTTGGGCTCTTCCACGAATGAACTTCTATATGCAGGGTTTCCGACGTGGAGCGAACTGCCTCAACCAAGGCAGGCTGTAGCGAGGACTGTAAGCATTTCCTCTTCCAAAACACGGCAGTTTTACCAAAGAATTCTGCTTTAGTTGCAGGTGGAACACAAGCAGCATTTCTCCCACTGTGTACTCTTGGGTTCTTCCACGAATGAACTTCTTTATGCAGGGATTCCCACGTGGAGCGAACTGCCTCAACCATGGCAGGCTGTAGCGAGGACTGTAAGCATATCCTCTCCCATCCAGGCAGTTTTACCCGAAGAACTCTGCTTTAGTTGCAGGTGGAACACAAGCAGCATTTCTCCCACTGTGTACTCTTTGGGCTCTTACACGAATGAACTTCTTTATGCAGGGATTCCCACGAGGAGCGAACTGCCTCCACCATGGCAGGCTGTAGCGAGGACTGTAAGCATATCCTCTCCCAAACCACGCAGTTTTAACGCTAGAATTCTGCTTTAGTTGCAGGTGGAACACAAGCAGCATTTCTCCCACTGTGTACTCTTTGGTCTCTTCACGAATGAACTTGTATATGCAGGGTTTCCCATGTGGAGCCAACTGCCTCAACCATGGCAGGCTGTAGCGAGGACTGTAAGCATATCCTCTCCCAAGCCTCGCAGTTTTAATGCTAGAAGTCTGCTTTACTTGCAGGCGTAACACAAGCAGCTTTTCTCCCACTGTGTACTCTTTGGGCTCTTCCACGAATGAACTTCTATATGCAGGGTTTCCGACGTGGAGCGAACTGCCTCAACCAAGGCAGGCTGTAGCGAGGACTGTAAGCATTTCCTCTTCCAAAACACGGCAGTTTTACCAAAGAATTCTGCTTTAGTTGCAGGTGGAACACAAGCAGCATTTCTCCCACTGTGTACTCTTTGGGCTCTTCCACGAATGAACTTCTTTATGCAGGGATTCCCACGTGGAGCGAACTGCCTCAACCAAGGCAGGCTGTAGCGAAGACTGTAAGCATTTCCTCTCCCAAAACACGCAGTTTTACACGAAGAACTCTGCTTTAGTTGCAGGGGGAACACCATCAGCTTTCCTCCCACAGTGTACACAATGGGCACTTCCCCTAATGAACTTGTTCTAAAAGAATGGTTTCCAGCGTGGACCGAACTGCCTCAACCATGGCAGGCTCTCCTGTGGTCTCTAAGGATTTCCTCTCTGAAAACACGGCACTTTTACCCGAAGAACTCTGCTTTAGTTGCAGGTGGAACACAAGCTGCATTTGTCCCCCACTTTATACAAAGGGCCCTTCCCCGAATGAATCTTCAATATGCAGGTTGTCCTACGAGCAGCGAACTGCCTCAATGAAGGCAGGCTCTCGTAAGGACTGTAAGCATTTTCTCTCCCAAAACACGCAGTTATACCCCAAGAACTCTGCTTTAGTTGCAGGTGGAACACAAGCAGCATTTCTCCCACTGTGTACTCTTTGGGCTCTTACACGAATGAACTTCTTTATGCAGGGATTCCCACGAGGAGTGAACTGCCTCCACCATGGCAGGCTGTAGCGAGGACTGTAAGCATATCCTCTCCCAAACCACGCAGTTTTAACGCTAGAACTCTGCTTTACTTGCAGGCGTAACACAAGCAGCTTTTCTCCCACTGTGTACTCTTTGGGCTCTTCCACGAATGAACTTCTATATGCAGGGTTTCCGACGTGGAGCGAACTGCCTCAACCAAGGCAGGCTGTAGCGAGGACTGTAAGCATTTCCTCTTCCAAAACACGGCATTTTTACTAAAGAATTCTGCTTTAGTTGCAGGTGGAACACAAGCAGCATTTCTCCCACTGTGTACTCTTTGGTCTCTTCACGAATGAAGTTGTATATGCAGGGTTTCCCACGTGGAGCGAACTGCCTCAACCATGGCAGGCTGTAGCGAGGACTGTAAGCATATCCTCTCCCAAACCAGGCAGTTTTACCCGAAGAACTCTGCTTTAGTTGCAGGTGGAACACAAGCAGCATTTCTCCCACTGTGTACTCTTTGGGCTCTTCCACGAATGAACTTCTATATGCAGGGTTTCCGACGTGGAGCGAACTGCCTCAACCAAGGCAGGCTGTAGCGAGGACTGTAAGCATTTCCTCTTCCAAAACACGGCAGTTTTACCAAAGAATTCTGCTTTAGTTGCAGGTGGAACACAAGCAGCATTTCTCCCACTGTGTACTCTTTGAGCTCTTCCACGAATGAACTTCTTTATGCAGGGATTCCCACGTGGAGCGAACTGCCTCAACCAAGGCAGGCTGTAGCGAAGACTGTAAGCATTTCCTCTCCCAAAACACGCAGTTTTACACGAAGAACTCTGCTTTAGTTGCAGGGGGAACACCATCAGCTTTCCTCCCACAGTGTACACAATGGGCACTTCCCCTAATGAACTTGTTCTAAAAGAATGGTTTCCAGCGTGGACCGAACTGCCTCAACAATGGCAGGCTCTCCTGTGGTTTCTAAGGATTTCCTCTCTGAAAACACGGCACTTTTACCCGAAGAACTCTGCTTTAGTTGCAGGTGGAACACAAGCTGCATTTGTCCCACACTTTATACAAAGGGCCCTTCCCCGAAGGAGTCTACAGGGTGTATGCAGGGTGTCCCACGTGCAGTGAACTGCCTCAACGAAGGGAGGCTCTCGTAAGGACTGTAAGCATTTCCTCTCCCAATACACGCAGTTTTACCCAAAGAATTCTGCTTTAGTTGCAGGTGGAACACAAGCAGCTTTTCTCCCACAGTGTACCCAATGAGCCTTTGCACGAAAGAATATCTATACTCAAGGGGTCCCGCGTGGAGTGAAATGCCTAAAGCAAGCAGGCTCTAGTGAGGCCTCTAAGCATTTCCTCTCCAAAAACACGGCAGTTTTACCCAAGAAACTCTGCGTTAGTTGCAGGTGGAACACAAGCAGCATTACTCCCAGTGTGTAATCTTAGGGCTCTTCCACGAATGAATTTCTTTATGCAGGGATTCCCACGTGGATCGAACTGCCTCAACCGTGGCAGGCTGTAGCGAGGACTCTAAGAATATCCTATCCCAAAACACACAGGTTTAACGGTAGAACTCTGCTTTAGTTGCAGAGGTAAGACAAGCAGCTTTTCTCCCACTGTGTACTCTTTGGGCTCTTCCACGAATGAACTTCTATATGCAGGGTTTCCGACGTGGAGCGAACTGCCTCAACCAAGGCAGGCTGTAGCGAGGACTGTAAGCATTTCCTCTTCCAAAACACGGCAGTTTTACCAAAGAATTCTGCTTTAGTTGCAGGTGGAACACAAGCAGCATTTCTCCCACTGTGTACTCTTGGGTTCTTCCACGAATGAACTTCTTTATGCAGGGATTCCCACGTGGAGCGGACTGCCTCAACCATGGCAGGCTGTAGCGAACACTGTAAGCATATCCTCTCCCAAACCAGGCAGTTTTACCCGAAGAACTGTGCTTTATTTGCAAGTGGAACACAAGCAGCATTTCTCCCACTCTGTACTCTTTGGGCTCTTACACGAATGAACATCTTTATGCAGGGATTCCCACGAGGAGCGAACTGCCTCAACCATGGCAGGCTGTAGCGAGGACTGTATGCATATCCTCTCCCAAACCACGCAGTTTTAACGCTAGAACTCTGCTTTAGTTGCAGGTGGAACACAAGCAGCATTTCTCCCACTGTGTACTCTTTGGTCTCTTCACGAATGAACTTGTATATGCAGGGTTTCCCACGTGGAGCAAACTGCCTCAACCATGGCAGGCTGTAGCGAGGACTGTAAGCATATCCTCTCCCAAGCCTCGCAGTTTTAATGCCAGAAGTCTGCTTTACTTGCAGGCGTAACACAAGCAGCTTTTCTCCCACTGTGTACTCTTTGGGCTCTTCCACGAATGAACTTCTATATGCAGGGTTTCCGACGTGGAGCGAACTGCCTCAACCAAGGCAGGCTGTAGCGAGGACTGTAAGCATTTCCTCTTCCAAAACACGGCAGTTTTACCAAAGAATTCTGCTTTAGTTGCAGGTGGAACACAAGCAGCATTTCTCCCACTGTGTACTCTTTGGGCTCTTCCACGAATGAACTTCTTTATGCAGGGATTCCCACGTGGAGCGAACTGCCTCAACCAAGGCAGGCTGTAGCGAATACTGTAAGCATTTATTCTCCCAAAACACGCAGTTTTACACGAAGAACTCTGCTTTAGTTGCAGGGGGAACACCTTCAGCTTTCCTCCCACAGTGTACACAATGGGCACTTCCCCTAATGAACTTGTTCTAAAAGAATGGTTTCCAGCGTGGACCGAACTGCCTCAACCATGGCAGGCTCTCCTGTGGTCTCTAAGGATTTCCTCTCTGAAAACACGGCACTTTTACCCGAAGACCTCTGCTTTAGTTGCAGGTGGAACACAAGCTGCATTTGTCCCACACTTTATACAAAGGGCCCTTCCCCGAAGGAGTCTACAGGGTGTATGCAGGGTGTCCCACGTGCAGTGAACTGCCTCAACGAAGGGAGGCTCTCGTAAGGACTGTAAGCATTTCCTCTCCCAATACACGCAGGTTTACCCAAAAAATTCTGCTTTAGTTGCAGGTGGAACACAAGCAGGTTTTCTCCCACAGTGTACCCAATGAGCCTTTGCCCGAAAGAATATCTATACTCAAGGGGTCCCGCGTGGAGTGAAATGCCTAAAGCAAGCAGGCTCTAGTGAGGCCTCTAAGCATTTCCTCTCCAAAAACACGGCAGTTTTACCCAAGAAACTCTGCGTTAGTTGCAGGTGGAACACAAGCAGCATTACTCCCAGTGTGTAATCTTAGGGCTCTTCCACGAATGAATTTCTTTATGCAGGGATTCCCACGTGGATCGAACTGCCTCAACCGTGGCAGGCTGTAGCGAGGACTCTAAGAATATCCTATCCCAAAACACACAGGTTTAACGGTAGAACTCTGCTTTAGTTGCAGAGGTAAGACAAGCAGCTTTTCTCCCACTGTGTACTCTTTGGGCTCTTCCACGAATGAACTTCTATATGCAGGGTTTCCGACGTGGAGCGAACTGCCTCAACCAAGGCAGGCTGTAGCGAGGACTGTAAGCATTTCCTCTTCCAAAACACGGCAGTTTTACCAAAGAATTCTGCTTTAGTTGCAGGTGGAACACAAGCAGCATTTCTCCCACTGTGTACTCTTGGGTTCTTCCACGAATGAACTTCTTTATGCAGGGATTCCCACGTGGAGCGAACTGCCTCAACCATGGCAGGCTGTAGCGAGGACTGTAAGCTTATCCTCTCCCAAACCAGGCAGTTTTACCCGAAGAACTCTGCTTTAGTTGCAGGGGGAACACCATCATCTTTCCTCCCACAGTGTACACAATGGGCACTTCCCCTAATGAACTTGTTCTAAAAGAATGGTTTCCAGCGTGGACCGAACTGCCTCAACCATGGCAGGCTCTCCTGTGGTTTCTAAGGATTTCCTCTCTGAAAACACGGAACTTTTACCCGAAGAACTCTGCTTTAGTTGCAGGTGGAACACAAGCTGCATTTGTCCCCCACTTTATACAAAGGGCCCTTCCCCGAAGGAGTCTACAGGGTGTATGCAGGGTTTCCCACGTGCAGTGAACTGCCTCAACGAAGGGAGGCTCTCGTAAGGACTGTAAGCATTTCCTCTCCCAATACACGCAGTTTTACCCAAAGAATTCTGCTTTAGTTGCAGGTGGAACACAAGCAGCTTTTCTCCCACAGTGTACCCAATGAGCCTTTGCCCGAAAGAATATCTATACTCAAGGGGTCCCGCGTGGAGTGAAATGCCTAAAGCAAGCAGGCTCTAGTGAGGCCTCTAAGCATTTCCTCTACAAAAACACGGCAGTTTTACCCAAGAAAATCTGCGTTAGTTGCAGGTGGAACACAAGCAGCATTTCTCCCACTGTGTACTCTTTGGGCTCTTACACGAATGAACTTCTTTATGCAGGGATTCCCACGAGGAGCGAACTGCCTCCACCATGGCAGGCTGTAGCGAGGACTGTAAGCATATCCTCTCCCAAACCACGCAGTTTTAACGCTAGAACTCTGCTTTACTTGCAGGCGTAACACAAGCAGCTTTTCTCCCACTGTGTACTCTTTGGGCTCTTCCACGAATGAACTTCTATATGCAGGGTTTCCGACGTGGAGCGAACTGCCTCAACCAAGGCAGGTTGTAGCGAGGACTGTAAGCATTTCCTCTTCCAAAACACGGCAGTTTTACCAAAGAATTCTGCTTTAGTTGCAGGTGGAACACAAGCAGCATTTCTCCCACTGTGTACTCTTGGGTTCTTCCACGAATGAACTTCTTTATGCAGGGATTCCCACGTGGATCGAACTGCCTCAACTGTGGCAGGCTGTAGCGAGGACTCTAAGAATATCCTATCACAAACCACACAGGTTTAACGGTAGAACTCTGCTTTAGTTGCAGAGGTAAGACAAGCAGCTTTTCTCCCACTGTGTACTCTTTGGGCTCTTCCACGAATGAACTTCTATATGCAGGGTTTCCGACGTGGAGCGAACTGCCTCAACCAAGGCAGGCTGTAGCGAGGACTGTAAGCATTTCTTCTTCCAAAACACGGCAGTTTTACCAAAGAATTCTGCTTTAGTTGCAGGTGGCATACAAGCAGCATTACTCCCACTGTGTACTCTTTGGGCTCTTACACGAATGAACTTTTTATGCAGGGATTCCCACGAGGAGCGAACTGCCTCCACCACGGCAGGTTGTAGCGAGGACTGTAAGCATATCCTCTACCAAATCACGCAGGTTTACCCGAAGAACTCTGCTTTAGTTGCAGGGGGAACACAAGCATCTTTTCTCCCACAGTGTACAAAATGCGCACTTCCCCTAATGAACTTGTTCTATAAGAATGGTTTCCCGCGTGGAGCGAACTGCCTCAGCCATGGCAGGCACTACTGTGGTCTCTAAGGATTTCCTCTCTGAAAACACGGCACTTTTACCCGAAGAACTCTTCTTTAGTTGCAGGTGGAACACAAGCTGCATTTGTCCCACACTTTATACAAAGGGCCCTTCCCCGAATGAATGTTCAATATGCAGGTTGTCCCACGAGCAGCGAACTGCCTCAATGAAGGCAGGCTCTCGTAAGGACTATAAGCATTTCCTCTCTCAAAACACGCTGTTTTACCCGAAGAACTCTGCTTTAGTTGCAGGTGGAACACAAGCAGCATTTCTCCCACTGTGTACTCTTTGGGCTCTTACACGAATGAACTTCTTTATGCAGGGATTCCCACGAGGAGCGAACTGCCTCCACCATGGCAGGCTGTAGCGAGGACTGTAAGCATATCCTCTCCCAAACCACGCAGTTTTAACGTTAGAACTCTGCTTTAGTTGCAGGGGGAACACAAGCATCTTTTCTCCCACAGTGTACACAATGGGCACTTCCCCTAATGAACTTGTTCTATAAGAATGGTTTCCCGCGTGGAGCGAACTGCCTCAGCCATCGCAGGCACTACTGTGGTCTCTAAGGATTTCCTCTCTGAAAACACGGCACTTTTACCCGAAGAACTCTGCTTTAGTTGCAGGTGGAACACAAGCTGCATTTGTCCCACACTTTATACAAAGGGCCCTTCCCCGAATGAATCTTCAATATGCAGGTTGTCCTACGAGCAGCGAACTGCCTCAATGAAGGCAGGCTCTCGTAAGGAGTGTAAGCATTTCCTCTCCCAAAACACGCAGTTTTACCCGAAGAACTCTGCTTTAGTTGCAGGTGGAACACAAGCAGCATTTCTCCCAGTGTGTACTCTTTGGGCTCTTACACGAATGAACTTCTTTATGCAGGGATTCCCACGAGGAGCTAACTGCCTCCACCATGGCAGGCTGTAGCGAGGACTGTAAGCATATCCTCTCCCAAACCACGCAGTTTTAACGCTAGAACTCTGCTTTCCTTGCAGGCGTAACACAAGCAGCTTTTCTCCCACTGTGTACTCTTTGGGCTCTTCCACGAATGAACTTCTATATGCAGGGTTTCCGACGTGGAGCGAACTGCCTCAACCAAGGCAGGTTGTAGCGAGGACTGTAAGCATTTCCTCTTCCAAAACACGGCAGTTTTACCAAAGAATTCTGCTTTAGTTGCAGGTGGAACACAAGCAGCATTTCTCCCACTGTGTACTCTTGGGTTCTTCCACGAATGAACTTCTTTATGCAGGGATTCCCACGTGGAGCGAACTGCCTCAACCATGGCAGGCTGTAGCGAGGACTGTAAGCATATCCTCTCCCATCCAGGCAGTTTTACCCGAAGAACTCTGCTTTAGTTGCAGGTGGAACACAAGCAGCATTTCTCCCACTGTGTACTCTTTGGGCTCTTACACGAATGAACTTCTTTATGCAGGGATTCCCACGAGGAGCGAACTGCCTCCACCATGGCAGGCTGTAGCGAGGACTGTAAGCATATCCTCTCCCAAACCACGCAGTTTTAACGCTAGAACTCTGCTTTAGTTGCAGGTGGAACACAAGCAGCATTTCTCCCACTGTGTACACTTTGGTCTCTTCACGAATGAACTTGTATATGCAGGGTTTCCCATGTGGAGCCAACTGCCTCAAGCATGGCAGGCTGTAGCGAGGACTGTAAGCATATACTCTCCCAAGCTCGCAGTTTTAATGCTAGAAGTCTGCTTTACTTGCAGGCCTAACACAAGCAGCTTTTCTCCCACTGTGTACTCTTTGGGCTCTTCCACGAATGAACTTCTATATGCAGGGTTTCCGACGTGGAGCAAACTGCCTCAACCAAGGCAGGCTGTAGCGAGGACTGTAAGCATTTCCTCTTCCAAAACACGGCAGTTTTACCAAAGAATTCTGCTTTAGTTGCAGGTGGAACACAACCAGCATTTCTCCCACTGTGTACTCTTTGGGCTCTTCCACGAATGAACTTCTTTATGCAGGGACTCCCACGTGGAGCGAACTGCCTCAACCAAGGCAGGCTGTAGCGAATACTCTAAGCATTTCCTCTCCCAAAACACGCCGTTTTACCCGAAGAACTCTGCTTTAGTTGCAGGGGGAACACCATCAGCTTTCCTCCCACAGTGTACACAATGGGCACTTCCCCTAATGAACTTGTTCTAATAGAATGGTTTCCAGCGTGGACCGAACTGCCTCAACCATGGCAGGCTCTCCTGTGGTCTCTAAGGATTTCCTCTCTGAAAACACGGCACTTTTACCCGAAGAACTCTGCTTTAGTTGCAGGTGGAACACAAGCTGCATTTGTCCCACACTTTATACAAAGGGCCCTTCCCCGAATGAATCTTCAATATGCAGGTTGTCCTACGAGCAGCGAACTGCCTCAATGAAGGCAGGCTCTCGTAAGGACTGTAAGCATTTTCTCTCCCAAAACACGCAGTTATACCCCAAGAACTCTGCTTTAGTTGCAGGTGGAACACAAGCAGCATTTCTCCCACTGTGTACTCTTTGGGCTCTTCCACGAATGAACTTCTATATGCAGGGTTTCCGACGTGGAGCGAACTGCCTCAACCAAGGCAGGCTGTAGCGAGGACTGTAAGCATTTCCTCTTCCAAAACACGGCAGTTTTACCAAAGAATTCTGCTTTAGTTGCAGGTGGAACACAAGCAGCATTTCTCCCACTGTGTACTCTTTGGGCTCTTCCACGAATTAACTTCTTTATGCAGGGATTCCCACGTCGAGCGAACTGCCTCAACCAAGGCATGATGTAGCGAATACTGTAAGCATTTCCTCTCCCAAAACACGCAGTTTTACACGAAGAACTCTGCTTTAGTTGCAGGGGGAACACCATCAGCTTTCCTCCCACAGTGTACACAATGGGCACTTCCCCTAATGAAATTGTTCTAAAGGAATGGTTTCCAGCGTGGACCGAACTGCCTCAACCATGGCAGGCTCTCCTGTGGTCTCTAAGGATTTCCTCTCTGAAAACACGGCACTTTTACCCGAAGAACTCTGCTTTAGTTGCAGGTTGAACACAAGCTGCATTTGTCCCACACTTTATACAAAGGGCCCTTCCCCGAAGGAGTCTACAGGGTGTATGCAGGGTGTCCCACGTGCAGTGAACTGCCTCAACGAAGGGAGGCTCTCGTAAGGACTGTAAGCATTTCCTCTCCCAATACACGCAGTTTTACCCAAAGAATTCTGCTTTAGTTGCAGGTGGAACACAAGCAGCTTTTCTCCCACAGTGTACCTAATGAGCCTTTGCCCGAAAGAATATCTATACTCAAGGGGTCCCGCGTGGAGTGAAATGCCTAATGCAAGCAGGCTCTAGTGAGGCCTCTAAGCATTTCCTCTCCAAAAACACGGCAGTTTTACCCAAGAAACTCTGCGTTAGTTGCAGGTGGAACACAAGCAGCATTACCCACAGTGTGTAATCTTTGGGCTCTTCCACGAATGAATTTCTTTATGCAGGGATTCCCACGTGGATCGAACTGCCTCAACCGTGGCAGGATGTAGCGAGGACTCTAAGAATATCCTATCCCAAAACACACAGGTTTAACGGTAGAACTCTGCTTTAGTTGCAGAGGTAAGACAAGCAGCTTTTCTCCCACTGTGTACTCTTTGGGCTCTTCCACGAATGAACTTCTATATGCAGGGTTTCTGACGTGGAGCGAACTGCCTCAACCAAGGCAGGCTGTAGCGAGGACTGTAAGCATTTCCTCTTCCAAAACACGGCAGTTTTACCAAAGAATTCTGCTTTAGTTGCAGGTGGAACACAAGCAGCATTTCTCCCACTGTGTACTCTTGGGTTCTTCCACGAATGAAATTCTTTATGCAGGGATTCCCACGTGGAGCGAACTGCCTCAACCATGGCAGGCTGTAGCGAACACTGTAAGCATATCCTCTCCCAAACCAGGCAGTTTTACCCGAAGAACTCTGCTTTATTTGCAGGTGGAACACAAGCAGCATTTCTCCCACTCTGTACTCTTTGGGCTCTTACACGAATGAACTTCTTTATGCAGGGATTCCCACGAGGAGCGAACTGCCTCCACCATGGCAGGCTGTAGCGAGGACTGTAAGCATATCCTCTCCCAAACCACGCAGTTTTAACGCTAGAACTCTGCTTTAGTTGCAGGTGGAACACAAGCAGCATTTCTCCCACTGTGTACTCTTTGGTCTCTTCACGAATGAACTTGTATATGCAGGGTTTCCCCCGTGGAGCGAACTGCCTCAACCATGGCAGGCTGTAGCGAGGACTGTAAGCATATCCTCTCCCAAGCCTCGCAGTTTTAATGCTAGAAGTCTGCTTTACTTGCAGGCGTAACACAAGCAGCTTTTCTCCCACTGTGTACTCTTTGGGCTCTTCCACGAATGAACTTCTATATGCAGGGTTTCCGACGTGGAGCGAACTGCCTCAACCAAGGCCAGCTGTAGCGAGGACTGTAAGCATTTCCTCTTCCAAAACACGGCAGTTTTACCAAAGAATTCTGCTTTAGTTGCAGGTGGAACACAAGCAGCATTTCTCCCACTGTGTACTCTTTGGGCTCTTCCACGAATGAACTTCTTTATGCAGGGATTCCCACGTGGAGCGAACTGCCTCAACCAAGGCAGGCTGTAGCGAAGACTGTAAGCATTTCTTCTCCCAAAACACGCAGTTTTACACGAAGAACTCTGCTTTAGTTGCAGGGGGAACACCATCAGCTTTCCTCCCACAGTGTACACAATGGGCACTTCCCCTAATGAACTTGTTCTAAAAGAATGGTTTCCAGCGTGGACCGAACTGCCTCAACCATGGCAGGCTCTCCTGTGGTCTCTAAGGATTTCCTCTCTGAAAACACGGCACTTTTACCCGAAGAACTCTGCTTTAGTTGCAGGTGGAACACAAGCTGCATTTGTCCCACACTTTATACAAAGGGCCCTTCCCCGAAGGAGTCTACAGGGTGTATGCAGGGTGTCCCACGTGCAGTGAACTGCCTCAACGAAGGGAGGCTCTCGTAAGGACTGTAAGCATTTCCTCTCCCAATACACGCAGGTTTACCCAAAAAATTCTGCTTTAGTTGCAGGTGGAACACAAGCAGCTTTTCTCCCACAGTGTACCCAATGAGCCTTTGCCCGAAAGAATATCTATACTCAAGGGGTCCCGCGTGGAGTGAAATGCCTAAAGCAAGCAGGCTCTAGTGAGGCCTCTAAGCATTTCCTCTCCAAAAACACGGCAGTTTTACCCAAGAAACTCTGCGTTAGTTGCAGGTGGAACACAAGCAGCATTACTCCCAGTGTGTAATCTTAGGGCTCTTCCACGAATGAATTTCTTTATGCAGGGATTCCCACGTGGATCGAACTGCCTCAACCGTGGCAGGCTGTAGCGAGGACTCTAAGAATATCCTATCCCAAAACACACAGGTTTAACGGTAGAACTCTGCTTTAGTTGCAGAGGTAAGACAAGCAGCTTTTCTCCCACTGTGTACTCTTTGGGCTCTTCCACGAATGAACTTCTATATGCAGGGATTCCGACGTGGAGCGAACTGCCTCAACCAAGGCAGGCTGTAGCGAGGACTGTAAGCATTTCCTCTTCCAAAACACGGCAGTTTTACCAAAGAATTCTGCTTTAGTTGCAGGTGGAACACAAGCAGCATTTCTCCCACTGTGTACTCTTGGGTTCTTCCACGAATGAACTTCTTTATGCAGGGATTCCCACGTGGAGCGAAATGCCTCAACCATGGCAGGCTGTAGCGAGGACTGTAAGCTTATCCTCTCCCAAATCAGGCAGTTTTACCCGAAGAACTCTGCTTTAGTTGCAGGGGGAACACCATCATCTTTCCTCCCACAGTGTACACAATGGGCACTTCCCCTAATGAACCTGTTCTATAAGAATGGTTTCCCGCTTGGAGCGAACTGCCTCAGCCATCGCAGGCACTACTGTGGTCTCTAAGGATTTCCTCTCTGAAAACACGGAACTTTTACCCGAAGAACTCTGCTTTAGTTGCAGGTGGAACACAAGCTGCATTTGTCCCCCACTTTATACAAAGGGCACTTCCCCGAAGGAGTCTACAGGGTGTATGCAGGGTGTCCCACGTGCAGTGAACTGCCTCAACGAAGGGAGGCTCTCGTAAGGACTGTAAGCATTTCCTCTCCCAATACACGCAGTTTTACCCAAAGAATTCTGCTTTAGTTGCAGGTGGAACACAAGCAGCTTTTCTCCCACAGTGTACCCAATGAGCCTTTGCCCGAAAGAATATCTATACTTAAGGGGTCCCGCGTGGAGTGAAATGCCTAAAGCAAGCAGGCTCTAGTGAGGCCTCTAAGCATTTCCTCTCCAAAAACACGGCAGTTTTACCCAAGAAACTCTGCGTTAGTTGCAGGTGGAACACAAGCAGCATTACTCCCAGTGTGTAATCTTTGGGCTCTTCCACGAATGAATTTCTTTATGCAGGGATTCCCACGTGGATCGAACTGCCTCAACTGTGGCAGGCTGTAGCGAGGACTCTAAGAATATCCTATCCCAAAACACACAGGTTTAACGGTAGAACTCTGCTTTAGTTGCAGAGGTAAGACAAGCAGCTTTTCTCCCACTGTGTACTATTTGGGCTCTTCCACGAATGAACTTCTATATGCAGGGTTTCCGACGTGGAGCGAACTGCCTCAACCAAGGCAGGCTGTAGTGAGGACTGTAAGCATTTCCTCTTCCAAAACACGGCAGTTTTACCAAAGAATTCTGCTTTAGTTGCAGGTGGCATACAAGCAGCATTACTCCCACTGTGTACTCTTTGGGCTCTTACACGAATGAACTTTTTATGCAGGGATTCCCACGAGGAGCGAACTGCCTCCACCACGGCAGATTGTAGCGAGGACTGTAAGCATATCCTCTACCAAATCACGCAGGTTTACCCGAAGAACTCTGCTTTAGTTGCAGGGGGAATACAAGCATCTTTTCTCCCACAGTGTACAAAATGCGCACTTCCCCTAATGAACTTGTTCTATAAGAATGGTTTCCCGCGTGGAGCGAACTGCCTCAGCCATGGCAGGCACTACTGTGGTCTCTAAGGATTTCCTCTCTGAAAACACGGCACTTTTACCCGAAAAACTCTGCTTTAGTTGCAGGTGGAACACAAGCTGCATTTGTCCCACACTTTATACAAAGGGCCCTTCCCCGAATGAATGTTCAATATGCAGGTTGTCCCACGAGCAGCGAACTGCCTCAATGAAGGCAGGCTCTCGTAAGGACTGTAAGCATTTCCTCTCCCAAAACACGCAGTTTTACCCGAAGAACTCTACTTTAGTTGCAGGTGGAACACAAGCAGCATTTCTCCCACTGTGTACTCTTTGGGCTCTTACACGAATGAACTTCTTTATGCAGGGATTCCCACGAGGAGCGAACTGCCTCCACCATGGCAGGCTGTAGCAAGGACTGTAAGCATATCCTCTCCCAAACCACGCAGTTTTAACGTTAGAACTCTGCTTTAGTTGCAGGGGGAACACAAGCATCTTTTCTCCCACAGTGTACACAATGGGCACTTCCCCTAATGAACTTGTTCTATAAGAATGGTTTCCCGCGTGGAGCGAACTGCCTCAGCCATCGCAGGCACTACTGTGGTCTCTAAGGATTTCCTCTCTGAAAACACGGCACTTTTACCCGAAGAACTCTGCTTTAGTTGCAGGTGGAACACAAGCTGCATTTGTCCCACACTTTATACAAAGGGCCCTTCCCCGAATGAATCTTCAATATGCAGGTTGTCCTATGAGCAGCGAACTGCCTCAATGAAGGCAGGCTCTGGTAAGGACAGTAAGCATTTCCTCTCCCAAAACACGCAGTTTTACCCGAAGAACTCTGCTTTAGTTGCAGGTGGAACACAAGCAGCATTTCTCCCACTGTGTACTCTTTGGGCTCTTAAACGAATGAACTTCTTTATGCAGGGATTCCCACGAGGAGCGAACTGCCTCCACCATGGCAGGATGTAGCGAGGACTGTAAGCATATCCTCTCCCAAACCACGCAGTTTTAATGCTAGAACTCTGCTTTACTTGCAGGCGTAACACAAGCAGCTTTTCTCCCACTGTGTACTCTTTGGGCTCTTCCACGAATGAACTTCTATATGCAGGGTTTCCGACGTGGAGAGAACTGCCTCAACCAAGGCAGGCTGTAGCGAGGACTGTAAGCATTTCCTCTTCCAAAACACGGCAGTTTTACCAAAGAATTCTGCTTTAGTTGCAGGTGGAACACAAGCAGCAATTCTCCCACTGGGTACTCTTGGGTTCTTCCACGAATGAACTTCTTTATGCAGGGATTCCAACGTGGAGCGAACTGCCTCAACCAAGGCAGGCTGTAGCGAGGACTGTAAGCATTTCCTCTCCCAAAACACTCAGTTTTACACGAAGAACTCTGCTTTAGTTACAGGGGGAACACCATCAGCTTTCCTCCCACAGTGTACACAATGGGCACTTCCCCTAATGAACTTGTTCTAAAAGAATGGTTTCCAGCGTGGACCGAACTGCCTCAACCATGGCAGGCTCTCCTGTGGTCTCTAAGGATTTCCTCTCTGAAAACACGGCAGTTTTACCCGAAGAACTCAAGCTGCATTTGTCCCACACTTTATATAAAGGGCCCTTCCCCAAAGGAGTCTACAGGGTGTATGCAGGGTGTCCCACGTGCAGTGAACTGCCTCAACGAAGGGAGGCTCTCGTAAGGACTGTTTGCATTTCCTCTCCCAATACACGCAGTTTTACCCAAAGAATTCTGCTTTAGTTGCAGGTGGAACACAAGCAGCTTTTCTCCCACAGTGTACCCAATGAGCCTTTGCCCGAAAGAATATCTATACTCAAGGGGTCCCGCGTGGAGTGAAATGCCTAAAGCAAGCAGGCTCTAGTGAGGCCTCTAAGCATTTCCTCTCCAAAAACACGGCAGTTTTACCCAAGAAACTCTGCTTTACTTGCAGGCGTAACACAAGCAGCTTTTCTCCCACTGTGTACTCTTTGGGCTCTTCCACGAATGAACTTCTATATGCAGGGTTTCCGACGTGGAGCGAACTGCCTCAACCAAGGCAGGCTGTAGCGAGGACTGTAAGCATTTCCTCTTCCAAAACACGGCAGTTTTACCAAAGAATTCTGCTTTAGTTGCAGGTGGAACACAAGCAGCATTTCTTCCACTGTGTACTCTTGGGTTCTTCCACGAATGAACTTCTTTATGCAGGGATTCCCACGTGGAGCGAACTGCCTCAACCATGGCAGGCTGTAGCGAGGAATGTAAGCATATCCTCTCCCAAACCAGGCAGCTTTACCCGAAGAACTCTGCGTTAGTTGCAGGTGGAACACAAGCAGCATTTCTCCCACTGTGTACTCTTTGGGCTCTTACACGAATGAACTTCTTTATGCAGGGATTCCCACGATGAGCGAACTGCCTCCACCATGGCAGGCTGTAGCGAGGACTGTAAGCATATCCTCTCCCAAACCACGCAGTTTTAATGCTAGAACTCTGCTTTAGTTGCAGGTGGAACACAAGCAGCATTTCTTCCACTGTGTACTCTTTGGTCTCTTCACGAATGAACTTGTATAGGCAGGGTTTCCCACGTGGAGCGAACTGCCTCAACCATGGCAGGCTGTAGCGAGGACTGTAAGCATATCCTCTCCCAAGCTTCGCAGTTTTAATGCTAGAAGTCTGCTTTACTTGCAGGCGTAACACAAGCAGCTTTTCTCCCACTGTGTACTCTTTGGGCTCTTCCACGAATGAACTTCTATATGCAGGTTTTCCGACGTGGAGCGAACTGCCTCAACCAAGGCAGGCTGTAGCGAGGACTGTAAGCATTTCCTCTTCCAAAACACGGCAGTTTTACCAAAGAATTCTGCTTTAGTTGCAGGTGGAACACAAGCAGCATTTCTCCCACTGTGTACTCTTTGGGCTCTTCCACGAATGAACTTCTTTATGCATGGATTCCCACGTGGAGCGAACTGCCTCAACCAAGGCAGGCTGTAGCGAAGACTGTAAGCATTTCCTCTCCCAAAACACGCAGTTTTACACGAAGAACTCTGCTTTAGTTGCAGGGGGAACACCATCAGCTTTCCTCCCACAGTGTACACAATGGGCACTTCCCCTAATGAACTTGTTCTAAAAGAATGGTTTCCAGCGTGGACCGAACTGCCTCAACCATGGCAGGCTCTCCTGTGGTCTCTAAGGATTTCCTCTCTGAAAACACGGCACTTTTACCCGAAGAACTCTGCTTTAGTTGCAGGTGGAACACAAGCTGCATTTGTCCCACACTTTATACAAAGGGCCCTTCCCCGAAGGAGTCTACAGGGTGTATGCAGGGTGTCCTACGTGCAGTGAACTGCCTCAACCAAGGGAGGCTCTCGTAAGGACTGTAAGCATTTCCTCTCCCAATACACGCAATTTTACCCAAAGAATTCTGCTTTAGTTGCAGGTGGAACACAAGCAGCTTTTCTCCCACAGTGTACCCAATGAGCCTTTGCCCGAAAGAATATCTATACTCAAGGGGTCCCGCGTGGAGTGAAATGCCTAAAGCAAGCAGGCTCTAGTGAGGCCTCTAAGCATTTCCTCTCCAAAAACACGGCAGTTTTACCCAAGAAACTCTGCGTTAGTTGCAGGTGGAACACAAGCAGCATTACTCCCAGTGTGTAATCTTTGGGCTCTTCCACGAATGAATTTCTTTATGCAGGGATTCCCACGTGGATCGAACTGCCTCAACCGTGGAAGGCTGTAGCGAGGACTCTAAGAATATCCTATCCCAAAACACACAGGTTTAACGGTAGAACTCTGCTTTAGTTGCAGAGGTAAGACAAGCAGCTTTTCTCCCACTGTGTACTCTTTGGGCTCTTCCACGAATGAACTTCTATATGCAGGGTTTCCGACGTGGAGCGAACTGCCTCAACCAAGGCAGGCTGTAGCGAGGACTGTAAGCATTTCCTCTTCCAAAACACGGCAGTTTTACCAAAGAATTCTGCTTTAGTTGCAGGTGGAACACAAGCAGCATTTCTCCCACTGTGTACTCTTGGGTTCTTCCACGAATGAACTTCTTTATGCAGGGATTCCCACGTGGAGCGAACTGCCTCAACCATGGCAGGCTGTAGCGAGGACTGTAAGCATATCCTCTCCCAAACCAGGCAGTTTTACCCGAAGAACTCTGCTTTAGTTGCAGGTGGAACACAAGCAGCATTTCTCCCACTGTGTACTCTTTGGGCTCTTACACGAATGAACTTCTTTATGCAGGGATTCTCACGAGGAGCGAACTGCCTCCACCATGGCAGGCTGTAGCGAGGACTGTAAGCATATCCTCTCCCAAGCCTCGCAGTTTTAATGCTAGAAGTGTGCTTTACTTGCAGGCGTAACACAAGCAGCTTTTCTCCCACTGTGTACTCTTTGGGCTCTTCCACGAATGAACTTCTATATGCAGGGTTTCCGACGTGGAGCGAACTGCCTCAACCAAGGCAGGCTGTAGCGAGGACTGTAAGCATTTCCTCTTCCAAAACACGGCAGTTTTACCAAAGAATTCTGCTTTAGTTGCAGGTGGAATACAAGAAGCATTTCTCCCACTGTGTACTCTTTGGGCTCTTCCACGAATGAACTTCTTTATGCAGGGATTCCCACGTGGAGCGAACTGCCTCAACCAAGGCAGGCTGTAGCGAATACTGTAAGCATTTCTTCTCCCAAAACATGCAGTTTTACACGAAGAACTCTGCTTTAGTTGCAGGGGGAACACCATCAGCTTTCCTACCACAGTGTACACAATGGGCACTTCCCCTAATGAACTTGTTCTAAAAGAATGGTTTCCAGCGTGGACCGAACTGCCTCAACCATGCCAGGCTCTCCTGTGGTCTCTAAGGATTTCCTCTCTGAAAACACGGCACTTTTACCCGAAGAACTCTGCTTTAGTTGCAGGTGGAACACAAGCTGCATTTGTCCCAAACTTTATACAAAGGGCCCTTCCCCGAAGGAGTCTACAGGGTGTATGCAGGGTGTCCCACGTGCAGTGAACTGCCTCAACGAAGGGAGTCTCTCGTAAGGACTGTAAGCATTTCCTCTCCCAATACACGCAGTTTTACCCAAAGAATTCTGCTTTAGTTGCAGGTGGAACACAAGCAGCTTTTCTCCCACAGTGTACCCAATGAGCCTTTGCCCGAAAGAATATCTATACTCAAGGGGTCCCGGGTGGAGTAAAATGCCTAAAGCAAGCAGGCTCTAGTGAGGCCTCTAAGCATTTCCTCTCCGAAATCACGGCAGTTTTACTCAAGAAACTCTGCGTTAGTTGCAGGTGGAACACAAGCAGCATTACTCCCAGTGTGTAATCTTTGGGCTCTTCCACGAATGAATTTCTTTATGCAGGGATTCCCACGTGGATCGAACTGCCTCAACCGTGGCAGGCTGTAGCGAGGACTCTAAGAATATCCTATCCCAAAACACACAGGTTTAATGGTAGAACTCTGCTTTAGTTGCAGAGGTAAGACAAGCAGCTTTTCTCCCACTGTGTACTCTTTGGGCTCTTCCACGAATGAACTTCTATATGCAGGGTTTCCGACGTGGAGCGAACTGCCTCAACCAAGGCAGGCTGTAGCGAGGACTGTAAGCATTTCCTCTTCCAAAACACGGCAGTTTTACCAAAGAATTCTGCTTTAGTTGCAGGTGGAATACAAGCAGCATTTCTCCCACTGTGTACTCTTTGGGCTCTTACACGAATGAACTTCTTTATGCAGGGATTCCCACGATGAGCGAACTGCCTCCACCATGGCAGGCTGTAGCGAGGACTGTAAGCATATCCTCTCCCAAACCACGCAGTTTTAATGCTAGAACTCTGCTTTAGTTGCAGGTGGAACACAAGCAGCATTTCTTCCACTGTGTACTCTTTGTTCTCTTCACGAATGAACTTGTATAGGCAGGGTTTCCCACGTGGAGCGAACTGCCTCAACCATGGCAGGCTGTAGCGAGGACTGTAAGCATATCCTCTCCCAAGCCTCGCAGTTTTAATGCTAGAAGTCTGCTTTACTTGCAGGCGTAACACAAGCAGCTTTTCTCCGACTGTGTACTCTTTGGGCTCTTCCACGAATGAACTTCTATATGCAGGGTTTCCGACGTGGAGCGAACTGCCTCAACCAAGGCAGGCTGTAGCGAGGACTGTAAGCATTTACTCTTCCAAAACACGGCAGTTTTACCAAAGAATTCTGCTTTAGTTGCAGGTGGAACACAAGCAGCATTTCTCCCACTGTGTACTCTTTGGGCTCTTCCACGAATGAACTTCTTTATGCATGGATTCCCACGTGGAGCGAACTGCCTCAACCAAGGCAGGCTGTAGCGAAGACTGTAAGCATTTCCTCTCCCAAAACACGCAGTTTTACACGAAGAACTCTGCTTTAGTTGCAGGGGGAACACCATCAGCTTTCCTCCCACAGTGTACACAATGGGCACTTCCCCTAATGAACTTGTTCTAAAAGAATGGTTTCCAGCGTGGAGCGAACTGCCTCAACCATGGCAGGCTCTCCTGTGGTCTCTAAGGATTTCCTCTCTGAAAACACGGCACTTTTACCCGAAGAACTCTGCTTTAGTTGCAGGTGGAACACAAGCTGCATTTGTCCCACACTTTATACAAAGGGCCCTTCCCCGAAGGAGTCTACAGGGTGTATGCAGGGTGTCCTACGTGCAGTGAACTGCCTCAACGAAGGGAGGCTCTCGTAAGGACTGTAAGCATTTCCTCTCCCAATACACGCAATTTTACCCAAAGAATTCTGCTTTAGTTGCAGGTGGAACACAAGCAGCTTTTCTCCCACAGTGTACCCAATGAGCCTTTGCCCGAAAGAATATCTATACTCAAGGGGTCCCGCGTGGAGTGAAATGCCTAAAGCAAGCAGGCTCTAGTGAGGCCTCTAAGCATTTCCTCTCCAAAAACACGGCAGTTTTACCCAAGAAACTCTGCGTTAGTTGCAGGTGGAACACAAGCAGCATTACTCCCAGTGTGTAATCTTTGGGCTCTTCCACGAATGAATTTCTTTATGCAGGGATTCCCACGTGGATCGAACTGCCTCAACCGTGGAAGGCTGTAGCGAGGACTCTAAGAATATCCTATCCCAAAACACACAGGTTTAACGGTAGAACTCTGCTTTAGTTGCAGAGGTAAGACAAGCAGCTTTTCTCCCACTGTGTACTCTTTGGGCTCTTCCACGAATGAACTTCTATATGCAGGGTTTCCGACGTGGAGCGAACTGCCTCAACCAAGGCAGGCTGTAGCGAGGACTGTAAGCATTTCCTCTTCCAAAACACGGCAGTTTTACCAAAGAATTCTGCTTTAGTTGCAGGTGGAACACAAGCAGCATTTCTCCCACTGTGTACTCTTGGGTTCTTCCACGAATGAACTTCTTTATGCAGGGATTCCCACGTGGAGCGAACTGCCTCAACCATGGCAGGCTGTAGCGAGGACTGTAAGCATATCCTCTCCCAAACCAGGCAGTTTTACCCGAAGAACTCTGCTTTAGTTGCAGGTGGAACACAAGCAGCATTTCTCCCACTGTGTACTCTTTGGGCTCTTACACGAATGAACTTCTTTATGCAGGGATTCTCACGAGGAGCGAACTGCCTCCACCATGGCAGGCTGTAGCGAGGACTGTAAGCATATCCTCTCCCAAGCCTCGCAGTTTTAATGCTAGAAGTGTGCTTTACTTGCAGGCGTAACACAAGCAGCTTTTCTCCCACTGTGTACTCTTTGGGCTCTTCCACGAATGAACTTCTATATGCAGGGTTTCCGACGTGGAGCGAACTGCCTCAACCAAGGCAGGCTGTAGCGAGGACTGTAAGCATTTCCTCTTCCAAAACACGGCAGTTTTACCAAAGAATTCTGCTTTAGTTGCAGGTGGAATACAAGAAGCATTTCTCCCACTGTGTACTCTTTGGGCTCTTCCACGAATGAACTTCTTTATGCAGGGATTCCCACGTGGAGCGAACTGCCTCAACCAAGGCAGGCTGTAGCGAATACTGTAAGCATTTCCTCTCCCAAAACATGCAGTTTTACACGAAGAACTCTGCTTTAGTTGCAGGGGGAACACCATCAGCTTTCCTACCACAGTGTACACAATGGGCACTTCCCCTAATGAACTTGTTCTAAAAGAATGGTTTCCAGCGTGGACCGAACTGCCTCAACCATGCCAGGCTCTCCTGTGGTCTCTAAGGATTTCCTCTCTGAAAACACGGCACTTTTACCCGAAGAACTCTGCTTTAGTTGCAGGTGGAACACAAGCTGCATTTGTCCCAAACTTTATACAAAGGGCCCTTCCCCGAAGGAGTCTACAGGGTGTATGCAGGGTGTCCCACGTGCAGTGAACTGCCTCAACGAAGGGAGTCTCTCGTAAGGACTGTAAGCATTTCCTCTCCCAATACACGCAGTTTTACCCAAAGAATTCTGCTTTAGTTGCAGGTGGAACACAAGCAGCTTTTCTCCCACAGTGTACCCAATGAGCCTTTGCCCGAAAGAATATCTATACTCAAGGGGTCCCGGGTGGAGTAAAATGCCTAAAGCAAGCAGGCTCTAGTGAGGCCTCTAAGCATTTCCTCTCCGAAATCACGGCAGTTTTACTCAAGAAACTCTGCGTTAGTTGCAGGTGGAACACAAGCAGCATTACTCCCAGTGTGTAATCTTTGGGCTCTTCCACGAATGAATTTCTTTATGCAGGGATTCCCACGTGGATCGAACTGCCTCAACCGTGGCAGGCTGTAGCGAGGACTCTAAGAATATCCTATCCCAAAACACACAGGTTTAATGGTAGAACTCTGCTTTAGTTGCAGAGGTAAGACAAGCAGCTTTTCTCCCACTGTGTACTCTTTGGGCTCTTCCACGAATGAACTTCTATATGCAGGGTTTCCGACGTGGAGCGAACTGCCTCAACCAAGGCAGGCTGTAGCGAGGACTGTAAGCATTTCCTCTTACAAAACACGGCAGTTTTACCAAAGATTTCTGCTTTAGTTGCAGGTGGCATACAAGCAGCATTACTCCCACTGTGTACTCTTTGGGCTCTTACACGAATGAACTTCTTTATGCAGGGATTCCCACGAGGAGCGAACTGCCTCCACCACGGCAGGTTGTAGCGAGGACTGTAAGCATGTCCTCTACCAAATCACGCAGGTTTACCCGAAGAACTCTGCTTTAGTTGCAGGGGGAACACAAGCATCTTTTCTCCCACAGTGTACAAAATGCGCACTTCCCCTAATGAACTTGTTCTATAAGAATGGTTTCCCGCGTGGAACGAACTGCCTCAGCCATGGCAGGCACTACTGTGGTCTCTAAGGATTTCCTCTCTGAAAACACGGCACTTTTACCCGAAGAACTCTGCTTTAGTTGCAGGTGGAACACAAGCTGCATTTGTCCCACACTTTATACAAAGTGCCCTTCCCCGAATGAATCTTCAATATGCAGGTTGTCCCACGAGCAGCGAACTGCCTCAATGAAGGCAGGCTCTCGTAAGGACTGTAAGCATTTCCTCTCCCAAAACACGCAGTTTTACCCGAAGAACTCTGCTTTAGTTGCAGGTGGAACACAAGAAGCATTTCTCCCACTGTGTACTCTTTGGGCTCTTACACGAATGAACTTCTTTATGCAGGGATTCCCACGAGGAGCGGACTGCCTCCACCATGGCAGGCTGTAGCGAGGACTGTAAGCATATCCTCTCCCAAACCACACAGTTTTAACGTTAGAACTCTACTTTAGTTGCAGGGGGAACACAAGCATCTTTTCTCCCACAGTGTACACAATGGGCACTTCCCCTAATGAACTTGTTCTATAAGAATGGTTTCCCGCGTGGAGCGAACTGCCTCAGCCATGGCAGGCACTACTGTGGTCTCTAAGGATTTCCTCTCTGAAAACACGGCACTTTTACCCGAAGAACTCTGCTTTAGTTGCAGGTGGAACACAAGCTGCATTTGTCCCAAACTTTATACAAACGGCCCTTCCCCGAAGGAGTCTACAGGGTGTATGCAGGGTGTCCCACGTGCAGTGAACTGCCTCAACGAAGGGAGTCTCTCGTAAGGACTGTAAGCATTTCCTCTCCCAATACACGCAGTTTTACCCAAAGAATTCTGCTTTAGTTGCAGGTGGAACACAAGCAGCTTTTCTCCCACAGTGTACCCAATGAGCCTTTGCCCGAAAGAATATCTATACTCAAGGGGTCCCGGGTGGAGTAAAATGCCTAAAGCAAGCAGGCTCTAGTGAGGCCTCTAAGCATTTCCTCTCCGAAATCACGGCAGTTTTACTCAAGAAACTCTGCGTTAGTTGCAGGTGGAACACAAGCAGCATTACTCCCAGTGTGTAATCTTTGGGCTCTTCCACGAATGAATTTCTTTATGCAGGGATTCCCACGTGGATCGAACTGCCTCAACCGTGGCAGGCTGTAGCGAGGACTCTAAGAATATCCTATCCCAAAACACACAGGTTTAATGGTAGAACTCTGCTTTAGTTGCAGAGGTAAGACAAGCAGCTTTTCTCCCACTGTGTACTCTTTGGGCTCTTCCACGAATGAACTTCTATATGCAGGGTTTCCGACGTGGAGCGAACTGCCTCAACCAAGGCAGGCTGTAGCGAGGACTGTAAGCATTTCCTCTTACAAAACACGGCAGTTTTACCAAAGATTTCTGCTTTAGTTGCAGGTGGCATACAAGCAGCATTACTCCCACTGTGTACTCTTTGGGCTCTTACACGAATGAACTTCTTTATGCAGGGATTCCCACGAGGAGCGAACTGCCTCCACCACGGCAGGTTGTAGCGAGGACTGTAAGCATGTCCTCTACCAAATCACGCAGGTTTACCCGAAGAACTCTGCTTTAGTTGCAGGGGGAACACAAGCATCTTTTCTCCCACAGTGTACAAAATGCGCACTTCCCCTAATGAACTTGTTCTATAAGAATGGTTTCCCGCGTGGAGCGAACTGCCTCAGCCATGGCAGGCACTACTGTGGTCTCTAAGGATTTCCTCTCTGAAAACACGGCACTTTTACCCGAAGAACTCTGCTTTAGTTGCAGGTGGAACACAAGCTGCATTTGTCCCACACTTTATACAAAGTGCCCTTCCCCGAATGAATCTTCAATATGCAGGTTGTCCCACGAGCAGCGAACTGCCTCAATGAAGGCAGGCTCTCGTAAGGACTGTAAGCATTTCCTCTCCCAAAACACGCAGTTTTACCCGAAGAACTCTGCTTTAGTTGCAGGTGGAACACAAGCAGCATTTCTCCCACTGTGTACTCTTTGGGCTCTTACACGAATGAACTTCTTTATGCAGGGATTCCCACGAGGAGCGGACTGCCTCCACCATGGCAGGCTGTAGCGAGGACTGTAAGCATATCCTCTCCCAAACCACACAGTTTTAACGTTAGAACTCTAGTTTAGTTGCAGGGGGAACACAAGCATCTTTTCTCCCACAGTGTACACAATGGGCACTTCCCCTAATGAACTTGTTCTATAAGAATGGTTTCCCGCGTGGAGCGAACTGCCTCAGCCATGGCAGGCACTACTGTGGTCTCTAAGGATTTCCTCTCTGAAAACACGGCACTTTTACCCGAAGAACTCTGCTTTAGTTGCAGGTGGAACACAAGCTGCATTTGTCCCACACTTTATACAAAGGGCCCTTCCCCGAATGAATCTTCAATATGCAGGTTGTCCAAGAGCAGCGAACTGCCTCAATGAAGGCAGGCTCTCGTAAGGACTGTAAGCATTTCCTCTCCCAAAACACGCAGTTTTACCCGAAGAACTCTGCTTTAGTTGCAGGTGGAACACAAGCAGCATTTCTCCCACTGTGTACTCTTTGGGCTCTTAAACGAATGAACTTCTTTATGCAGGGATTCCCACGAGGAGCGAACTGCCTCCACCATGGCAGGCTGTAGCGAGGACTGTAAGCATATCCTCTCCCAAACCACGCAGTTTTAACGCCAGAACTCTGCTTTACTTGCAGGCGTAACACAAGCAGCTTTTCTCCCACTGTGTACTCTTTGGGCTCTTCCACGAATGAACTTCTATATGCAGGGTTTCCGACGTGGAGCGAACTGCCTCAACCAAGGCAGGCTGTAGCGAGGACTGTAAGCATTTCCTCTTCCAAAACACGGCAGTTTTACCAAAGAATTCTGCTTTAGTTGCAGGTGGAACACAAGCAGCATTTCTCCCACTGGGTACTCTTGGGTTCTTCCACGAATGAACTTCTTTATGCAGGGATTCCCACGTGGAGCGAACTGCCTCAACCATGGCAGGCTGTAGCGAGGAATGTAAGCATATCCTCTCCCAAACCAGGCAGCTTTACCCGAAGAACTCTGCGTTAGTTGCAGGTGGAACACAAGCAGCATTTCTCCCACTGTGTACTCTTTGGGCTCTTACACGAATGAACTTCTTTATGCAGGGATTCCCACGAGGAGCGAACTGCCTCCACCATGGCAGGCTGTAGCGAGGACTGTAAGCATATCCTCTCCCAAACCACGCAGTTTTAACGCTAGAACTCTGCTTTAGTTGCAGGTGGAACACAAGCAGCATTTCTCCCACTGTGTAATCTTTGGGCTCTTCACGAATGAACTTGTATATGCAGGGTTTCCCACGTGGAGCGAACTGCCTCAACCATGGCAGGCTGTAGCGAGGACTGTAAGCATATCCTCTCCCAAGCCTCGCAGTTTTAATGCTAGAAGTCTGCTTTACTTGCAGGCGTAACACAAGCAGCTTTTCTCCCACTGTGTACTCTTTGGGCTCTTCCACGAATGAACTTCTATATGCAGGGTTTCCGACGTGGAGCGAACTGCCTCAACCAAGGCAGGCTGTAGCGAGGACTGTAAGCATTTCCTCTTCCAAAACACGGCAGTTTTACCAAAGAATTCTGCTTTAGTTGCAGGTGGAATACAAGCAGCATTTCTCCCACTGTGTACTCTTTGGGCTCTTACACGAATGAACTTCTTTATGCAGGGATTCCCACGATGAGCGAACTGCCTCCACCATGGCAGGCTGTAGCGAGGACTGTAAGCATATCCTCTCCCAAACCACGCAGTTTTAATGCTAGAACTCTGCTTTAGTTGCAGGTGGAACACAAGCAGCATTTCTTCCACTGTGTACTCTTTGGTCTCTTCACGAATGAACTTGTATAGGCAGGGTTTCCCACGTGGAGCGAACTGCCTCAACCATGGCAGGCTGTAGCGAGGACTGTAAGCATATCCTCTCCCAAGCCTCGCAGTTTTAATGCTAGAAGTCTGCTTTACTTGCAGGCGTAACACAAGCAGCTTTTCTCCCACTGTGTACTCTTTGGGCTCTTCCACGAATGAACTTCTATATGCAGGGTTTCCGACGTGGAGCGAACTGCCTCAACCAAGGCAGGCTGTAGCGAGGACTGTAAGCTTTTACTCTTCCAAAACACGGCAGTTTTACCAAAGAATTCTGCTTTAGTTGCAGGTGGAACACAAGCAGCATTTCTCCCACTGTGTACTCTTTGGGCTCTTCCACGAATGAACTTCTTTATGCATGGATTCCCACGTGGAGCGAACTGCCTCAACCAAGGCAGGCTGTAGCGAAGACTGTAAGCATTTCCTCTCCCAAAACACGCAGTTTTACACGAAGAACTCTGCTTTAGTTGCAGGGGGAACACCATCAGCTTTCCTCCCACAGTGTACACAATGGGCACTTCCCCTAATGAACTTGTTCTAAAAGAATGGTTTCCAGCGTGGACCGAACTGCCTCAACCATGGCAGGCTCTCCTGTGGTCTCTAAGGATTTCCTCTCTGAAAACACGGCACTTTTACCCGAAGAACTCTGCTTTAGTTGCAGGTGGAACACAAGCTGCATTTGTCCCACACTTTATACAAAGGGCCCTTCCCCGAAGGAGTCTACAGGGTGTATGCAGGGTGTCCTACGTGCAGTGAACTGCCTCAACGAAGGGAGGCTCTCGTAAGGACTGTAAGCATTTCCTCTCCCAATACACGCAATTTTACCCAAAGAATTCTGCTTTAGTTGCAGGTGGAACACAAGCAGCTTTTCTCCCACAGTGTACCCAATGAGCCTTTGCCCGAAAGAATATCTATACTCAAGGGGTCCCGCGTGGAGTGAAATGCCTAAAGCAAGCAGGCTCTAGTGAGGCCTCTAAGCATTTCCTCTCCAAAAACACGGCAGTTTTACCCAAGAAACTCTGCGTTAGTTGCAGGTGGAACACAAGCAGCATTACTCCCAGTGTGTAATCTTTGGGCTCTTCCACGAATGAATTTCTTTATGCAGGGATTCCCACGTGGATCGAACTGCCTCAACCGTGGAAGGCTGTAGCGAGGACTCTAAGAATATCCTATCCCAAAACACACAGGTTTAACGGTAGAACTCTGCTTTAGTTGCAGAGGTAAGACAAGCAGCTTTTCTCCCACTGTGTACTCTTTGGGCTCTTCCACGAATGAACTTCTATATGCAGGGTTTCCGACGTGGAGCGAACTGCCTCAACCAAGGCAGGCTGTAGCGAGGACTGTAAGCATTTCCTCTTCCAAAACACGGCAGTTTTACCAAAGAATTCTGCTTTAGTTGCAGGTGGAACACAAGCAGCATTTCTCCCACTGTGTACTCTTGGGTTCTTCCACGAATGAACTTCTTTATGCAGGGATTCCCACGTGGAGCGAACTGCCTCAACCATGGCAGGCTGTAGCGAGGACTGTAAGCATATCCTCTCCCAAACCAGGCAGTTTTACCCGAAGAACTCTGCTTTAGTTGCAGGTGGAACACAAGCAGCATTTCTCCCACTGTGTACTCTTTGGGCTCTTACACGAATGAACTTCTTTATGCAGGGATTCTCACGAGGAGCGAACTGCCTCCACCATGGCAGGCTGTAGCGAGGACTGTAAGCATATCCTCTCCCAAGCCTCGCAGTTTTAATGCTAGAAGTGTGCTTTACTTGCAGGCGTAACACAAGCAGCTTTTCTCCCACTGTGTACTCTTTGGGCTCTTCCACGAATGAACTTCTATATGCAGGGTTTCCGACGTGGAGCGAACTGCCTCAACCAAGGCAGGCTGTAGCGAGGACTGTAAGCATTTCCTCTTCCAAAACACGGCAGTTTTACCAAAGAATTCTGCTTTAGTTGCAGGTGGAATACAAGAAGCATTTCTCCCACTGTGTACTCTTTGGGCTCTTCCACGAATGAACTTCTTTATGCAGGGATTCCCACGTGGAGCGAACTGCCTCAACCAAGGCAGGCTGTAGCGAATACTGTAAGCATTTCCTCTCCCAAAACATGCAGTTTTACACGAAGAACTCTGCTTTAGTTGCAGGGGGAACACCATCAGCTTTCCTACCACAGTGTACACAATGGGCACTTCCCCTAATGAACTTGTTCTAAAAGAATGGTTTCCAGCGTGGACCGAACTGCCTCAACCATGCCAGGCTCTCCTGTGGTCTCTAAGGATTTCCTCTCTGAAAACACGGCACTTTTACCCGAAGAACTCTGCTTTAGTTGCAGGTGGAACACAAGCTGCATTTGTCCCAAACTTTATACAAAGGGCCCTTCCCCGAAGGAGTCTACAGGGTGTATGCAGGGTGTCCCACGTGCAGTGAACTGCCTCAACGAAGGGAGTCTCTCGTAAGGACTGTAAGCATTTCCTCTCCCAATACACGCAGTTTTACCCAAAGAATTCTGCTTTAGTTGCAGGTGGAACACAAGCAGCTTTTCTCCCACAGTGTACCCAATGAGCCTTTGCCCGAAAGAATATCTATACTCAAGGGGTCCCGGGTGGAGTAAAATGCCTAAAGCAAGCAGGCTCTAGTGAGGCCTCTAAGCATTTCCTCTCCGAAATCACGGCAGTTTTACTCAAGAAACTCTGCGTTAGTTGCAGGTGGAACACAAGCAGCATTACTCCCAGTGTGTAATCTTTGGGCTCTTCCACGAATGAATTTCTTTATGCAGGGATTCCCACGTGGATCGAACTGCCTCAACCGTGGCAGGCTGTAGCGAGGACTCTAAGAATATCCTATCCCAAAACACACAGGTTTAATGGTAGAACTCTGCTTTAGTTGCAGAGGTAAGACAAGCAGCTTTTCTCCCACTGTGTACTCTTTGGGCTCTTCCACGAATGAACTTCTATATGCAGGGTTTCCGACGTGGAGCGAACTGCCTCAACCAAGGCAGGCTGTAGCGAGGACTGTAAGCATTTCCTCTTACAAAACACGGCAGTTTTACCAAAGATTTCTGCTTTAGTTGCAGGTGGCATACAAGCAGCATTACTCCCACTGTGTACTCTTTGGGCTCTTACACGAATGAACTTCTTTATGCAGGGATTCCCACGAGGAGCGAACTGCCTCCACCACGGCAGGTTGTAGCGAGGACTGTAAGCATGTCCTCTACCAAATCACGCAGGTTTACCCGAAGAACTCTGCTTTAGTTGCAGGGGGAACACAAGCATCTTTTCTCCCACAGTGTACAAAATGCGCACTTCCCCTAATGAACTTGTTCTATAAGAATGGTTTCCCGCGTGGAGCGAACTGCCTCAGCCATGGCAGGCACTACTGTGGTCTCTAAGGATTTCCTCTCTGAAAACACGGCACTTTTACCCGAAGAACTCTGCTTTAGTTGCAGGTGGAACACAAGCTGCATTTGTCCCACACTTTATACAAAGTGCCCTTCCCCGAATGAATCTTCAATATGCAGGTTGTCCCACGAGCAGCGAACTGCCTCAATGAAGGCAGGCTCTCGTAAGGACTGTAAGCATTTCCTCTCCCAAAACACGCAGTTTTACCCGAAGAACTCTGCTTTAGTTGCAGGTGGAACACAAGAAGCATTTCTCCCACTGTGTACTCTTTGGGCTCTTACACGAATGAACTTCTTTATGCAGGGATTCCCACGAGGAGCGGACTGCCTCCACCATGGCAGGCTGTAGCGAGGACTGTAAGCATATCCTCTCCCAAACCACACAGTTTTAACGTTAGAACTCTACTTTAGTTGCAGGGGGAACACAAGCATCTTTTCTCCCACAGTGTACACAATGGGCACTTCCCCTAATGAACTTGTTCTATAAGAATGGTTTCCCGCGTGGAGCGAACTGCCTCAGCCATGGCAGGCACTACTGTGGTCTCTAAGGATTTCCTCTCTGAAAACACGGCACTTTTACCCGAAGAACTCTGCTTTAGTTGCAGGTGGAACACAAGCTGCATTTGTCCCAAACTTTATACAAACGGCCCTTCCCCGAAGGAGTCTACAGGGTGTATGCAGGTTGTCCCACGTGCAGTGAACTGCCTCAACGAAGGGAGTCTCTCGTAAGGACTGTAAGCATTTCCTCTCCCAATACACGCAGTTTTACCCAAAGAATTCTGCTTTAGTTGCAGGTGGAACACAAGCAGCTTTTCTCCCACAGTGTACCCAATGAGCCTTTGCCCGAAAGAATATCTATACTCAAGGGGTCCCGGGTGGAGTAAAATGCCTAAAGCAAGCAGGCTCTAGTGAGGCCTCTAAGCATTTCCTCTCCGAAATCACGGCAGTTTTACTCAAGAAACTCTGCGTTAGTTGCAGGTGGAACACAAGCAGCATAACTCCCAGTGTGTAATCTTTGGGCTCTTCCACGAATGAATTTCTTTATGCAGGGATTCCCACGTGGATCGAACTGCCTCAACCGTGGCAGGCTGTAGCGAGGACTCTAAGAATATCCTATCCCAAAACACACAGGTTTAATGGTAGAACTCTGCTTTAGTTGCAGAGGTAAGACAAGCAGCTTTTCTCCCACTGTGTACTCTTTGGGCTCTTCCACGAATGAACTTCTATATGCAGGGTTTCCGACGTGGAGCGAACTGCCTCAACCAAGGCAGGCTGTAGCGAGGACTGTAAGCATTTCCTCTTACAAAACACGGCAGTTTTACCAAAGATTTCTGCTTTAGTTGCAGGTGGCATACAAGCAGCATTACTCCCACTGTGTACTCTTTGGGCTCTTACACGAATGAACTTCTTTATGCAGGGATTCCCACGAGGAGCGAACTGCCTCCACCACGGCAGGTTGTAGCGAGGACTGTAAGCATGTCCTCTACCAAATCACGCAGGTTTACCCGAAGAACTCTGCTTTAGTTGCAGGGGGAACACAAGCATCTTTTCTCCCACAGTGTACAAAATGCGCACTTCCCCTAATGAACTTGTTCTATAAGAATGGTTTCCCGCGTGGAGCGAACTGCCTCAGCCATGGCAGGCACTACTGTGGTCTCTAAGGATTTCCTCTCTGAAAACACGGCACTTTTACCCGAAGAACTCTGCTTTAGTTGCAGGTGGAACACAAGCTGCATTTGTCCCACACTTTATACAAAGTGCCCTTCCCCGAATGAATCTTCAATATGCAGGTTGTCCCACGAGCAGCGAACTGCCTCAATGAAGGCAGGCTCTCGTAAGGACTGTAAGCATTTCCTCTCCCAAAACACGCAGTTTTACCCGAAGAACTCTGCTTTAGTTGCAGGTGGAACACAAGCAGCATTTCTCCCACTGTGTACTCTTTGGGCTCTTACACGAATGAACTTCTTTATGCAGGGATTCCCACGAGGAGCGGACTGCCTCCACCATGGCAGGCTGTAGCGAGGACTGTAAGCATATCCTCTCCCAAACCACACAGTTTTAACGTTAGAACTCTAGTTTAGTTGCAGGGGGAACACAAGCATCTTTTCTCCCACAGTGTACACAATGGGCACTTCCCCTAATGAACTTGTTCTATAAGAATGGTTTCCCGCGTGGAGCGAACTGCCTCAGCCATGGCAGGCACTACTGTGGTCTCTAAGGATTTCCTCTCTGAAAACACGGCACTTTTACCCGAAGAACTCTGCTTTAGTTGCAGGTGGAACACAAGCTGCATTTGTCCCACACTTTATACAAAGGGCCCTTCCCCGAATGAATCTTCAATATGCAGGTTGTCCAAGAGCAGCGAACTGCCTCAATGAAGGCAGGCTCTCGTAAGGACTGTAAGCATTTCCTCTCCCAAAACACGCAGTTTTACCCGAAGAACTCTGCTTTAGTTGCAGGTGGAACACAAGCAGCATTTCTCCCACTGTGTACTCTTTGGGCTCTTAAACGAATGAACTTCTTTATGCAGGGATTCCCACGAGGAGCGAACTGCCTCCACCATGGCAGGCTGTAGCGAGGACTGTAAGCATATCCTCTCCCAAACCACGCAGTTTTAACGCCAGAACTCTGCTTTACTTGCAGGCGTAACACAAGCAGCTTTTCTCCCACTGTGTACTCTTTGGGCTCTTCCACGAATGAACTTCTATATGCAGGGTTTCCGACGTGGAGCGAACTGCCTCAACCAAGGCAGGCTGTAGCGAGGACTGTAAGCATTTCCTCTTCCAAAACACGGCAGTTTTACCAAAGAATTCTGCTTTAGTTGCAGGTGGAACACAAGCAGCATTTCTCCCACTGGGTACTCTTGGGTTCTTCCACGAATGAACTTCTTTATGCAGGGATTCCCACGTGGAGCGAACTGCCTCAACCATGGCAGGCTGTAGCGAGGAATGTAAGCATATCCTCTCCCAAACCAGGCAGCTTTACCCGAAGAACTCTGCGTTAGTTGCAGGTGGAACACAAGCAGCATTTCTCCCACTGTGTACTCTTTGGGCTCTTACACGAATGAACTTCTTTATGCAGGGATTCCCACGAGGAGCGAACTGCCTCCACCATGGCAGGCTGTAGCGAGGACTGTAAGCATATCCTCTCCCAAACCACGCAGTTTTAACGCTAGAACTCTGCTTTAGTTGCAGGTGGAACACAAGCAGCATTTCTCCCACTGTGTAATCTTTGGGCTCTTCACGAATGAACTTGTATATGCAGGGTTTCCCACGTGGAGCGAACTGCCTCAACCATGGCAGGCTGTAGCGAGGACTGTAAGCATATCCTCTCCCAAGCCTCGCAGTTTTAATGCTAGAAGTCTGCTTTACTTGCAGGCGTAACACAAGCAGCTTTTCTCCCACTGTGTACTCTTTGGGCTCTTCCACGAATGAACTTCTATATGCAGGGTTTCCGACGTGGAGCGAACTGCCTCAACCAAGGCAGGCTGTAGCGAGGACTGTAAGCATTTCCTCTTCCAAAACACGGCAGTTTTACCAAAGAATTCTGCTTTAGTTGCAGGTGGAACACAAGCAGCATTTCTCCCACTGTGTACTCTTTGGGCTCTTCCACGAATGAACTTCTTTATGCAGGGATTCCCACGTGAAGCGAACTGCCTCAACCAAGGCAGGCTGTAGCGAAGACTGTAAGCATTTCCTCTCCCAAAACACGCAGTTTTACACGAAGAACTCTGCTTTAGTTGCAGGGGGAACACCATCAGCTTTCCTCCCACAGTGTACACAATGGGCACTTCCCCTAATGAACTTGTTCTAAAAGAATGGTTTCCAGCGTGGACCGAACTGCCTCAACCATGGCAGGCTCTCCTGTGGTCTCTAAGGATTTCCTCTCTGAAAACACGGCACTTGTACCCGAAGAACTCTGCTTTAGTTGCAGGTGGAACACAAGCTGCATTTGTCCCACACTTTATACAAAGGGCCCTTCCCCGAAGGAGTCTACAGGGTGTATGCAGGGTGTCCCACGTGCAGTGAACTGCCTCAACGAAGGGAGGCTCTCGTAAGGACTGTAAGCATTTCCTCTCCCAATACACGCAGTTTTACCCAAAGAATTCTGCTTTAGTTGCAGGTGGAACAGAAGCAGCTTTTCTCCCACAGTGTACCCAATGAGCCTTTGCCCGAAAGAATATCTATACTCAAGGGGTCCCGCGTGGAGTGAAATGCCTAAAGCAAGCAGGCTCTAGTGAGGCCTCTAAGCATCTCCTCTCCAAAAACACGGCAGTTTTACCCAAGAAACTCTGCGTTAGTTGCAGGTGGAACACAAGCAGCATTACTCCCAGTGTGTAATCTTTGGGCTCTTCCACGAATGAATTTCTTTATGCAGGGATTCCCACGTGGATCGAACTGCCTCAACCGTGGCAGGCTGTAGCGAGGACTCTAAGAATATCCTATCCCAAAACACACAGGTTTAATGGTAGAACTCTGCTTTAGTTGCAGAGGTAAGACAAGCAGCTTTTCTCCCACTGTGTACTCTTTGGGCTCTTCCACGAATGAACTTCTATATGCAGGGTTTCCAACGTGGAGCAAACTGCCTCAACCAAGGCAGGCTGTAGCGAGGACTGTAAGCATTTCCTCTTCCAAAACACGGCAGTTTTACCAAAGAATTCTGCTTTAGTTGCAGGTGGCATACAAGCAGCATTACTCCCACTGTGTACTCTTTGGGCTCTTACACGAATGAACTTCTTTATGCAGGGATTCCCACGAGGAGCGAACTGCCTCCACCACGGCAGGTTGTAGCGAGGACTGTAAGCATGTCCTCTACCAAATCACGCAGGTTTACCCGAAGAACTCTGCTTTAGTTGCAGGGGGAACACAAGCATCTTTTCTCCCACAGTGTACAAAATGCGCACTTCCCCTAATGAACTTGTTCTATAAGAATGGTTTCCCGCGTGGAGCGAACTGCCTCAGCCATGGCAGGCACTACTGTGGTCTCTAAGGATTTCCTCTCTGAAAACACGGCACTTTTACCCGAAGAACTCTGCTTTAGTTGCAGGTGGAACACAAGCTGCATTTGTCCCACACTTTATACAAAGGGCCCTTCCCCGAATGAATGTTCAATATGCAGGTTGTCCCACGAGCAGCGAACTGCCTCAATGAAGGCAGGCTCTCGTAAGGACTGTAAGCATTTCCTCTCCCAATACACGCAGTTTTACCCAAAGAATTCTGCTTTAGTTGCAGGTGGAACACAAGCAGCATTTCTCCCACTGTGTACTCTTTGGGCTCTTACACGAATGAACTTCTTTATGCAGGGATTCCCACGAGGAGCGAACTGCCTCCACCATGGCAGGCTGTAGCGAGGACTGTAAGCATATCCTCTACCAAACCACGCAGTTTTAACGCTAGAACTCTGCTTTACTTGCAGGCGTAACACAAGCAGCTTTTCTCCCACTGTGTACTCTTTGGGCTCTTCCACGAATGAACTTCTATATGCAGGGTTTCCTACGTGGAGCGAACTGCATCAACCAAGGCAGGCTGTAGCGAGGACTGTAAGCATTTCCTCTCCAAAAACACGGCAGTTTTACCCAAGAAACTCTGCTTTACTTGCAGGCGTAACACAAGCAGCTTTTCTCCCACTGTGTACTCTTTGGGCTCTTCCACGAATGAACTTCTATATTCAGGGTTTCCGACGTGGAGCGAACTGCCTCAACCAAGGCAGGCTGTAGCGAGGACTGTAAGCATTTCCTCTTCCAAAACACGGCAGTTTTACCAAAGAATTCTGCTTTAGTTGCAGGTGGAACACAAGCAGCATTTCTCCCACTGTGTACTCTTGGGTTCTTCCACGAATGAACTTCTTTATGCAGGGATTCCCACGTGGAGCGAACTGCCTCCACCATGGCAGGCTGTAGCGAGGACTGTAAGCATATCCTCTCCCAAACCAGGCAGTTTTACCCGAAAAACTCTGCTTTAGTTGCAGGTGGAACACAAGCAGCATTTCTTCCACTGTGTACTCTTTGGTCTCTTCACGAATGAACTTGTATAGGCAGGATTTCCCACGTGGAGCGAACTGCCTCAACCATGGCAGGCTGTAGCGAGGACTGTAAGCATATCCTATCCCAAGCCTCGCAGTTTTAATGCTAGAAGTCTGCTTTACTTGCAGGCGTAACACAAGCAGCTTTTCTCCCACTGTGTACTCTTTGGGCTCTTCCACGAATGAACTTCTATATGCAGGGTTTCCGACGTGGAGCGAACTGCCTCAACCAAGGCAGGCTGTAGCGAGTACTGTAAGCATTTCCTCTTCCAAAACACGGCAGTTTTACCAAAGAATTCTGCTTTAGTTGCAGGTGGAACACAAGCAGCATTTCTCCCACTGTGTACTCTTTGGGCTCTTCCACGAATGAACTTCTTTATGCAGGGATTCCCACGTGGAGCGAACTGCCTCAACCAAGGCAGGCTGTAGCGAAGACTGTAAGCATTTCCTCTCCCAAAACACGCAGTTTTACACGAAGAACTCTGCTTTAGTTGCAGGGGGAACACCATCAGCTTTCCTCCCACAGTGTACACAATGGGCACTTCCCCTAATGAACTTGTTCTAAAAGAATGGTTTCCAGCGTGGACCGAACTGCCTCAACCATGGCAGGCTCTCCTGTGGTCTCTAAGGATTTCCTCTCTGAAAACACGGCACTTTTACCCGAAGAACTCTGCTTTAGTTGCAGGTGGAACACAAGCTGCATTTGTCCCACACTTTATACAAAGGGCCCTTCCCCGAAGGAGTCTACAGGGTGTATGCAGGGTGTCCCACGTGCAGTGAACTGCCTCAAACAAAGGGAGGCTCTCGTAAGGACTGTAAGCATTTCCTCTCCCAATACACGCAGTTTTACCCAAAGAATTCTGCTTTAGTTGCAGGTGGAACACAAGCAGCTTTTCTCCCACAGTGTACCCAATGAGCCTTTGCCCGAAAGAATATCTATACTCAAGGGGTCCCGCGTGGAGTGAAATGCCTAAAGCAAGCAGGCTCTAGTGAGGCCTCTAAGCATTTCCTCTCCAAAAACACGGCAGTTTTACCCAAGAAACTCTGCGTTAGTTGCAGGTGGAACACAAGCAGCATTACTCCCAGTGTGTAATCTTTGGGCTCTTCCACGAATGAATTTCTTTATGCAGGGATTCCCACGTGGATCGAACTGCCTCAACCGTGGAAGGCTGTAGCGAGGACTCTAAGAATATCCTATCCCAAAACACACAGGTTTAACGGTAGAACACTGCTTTAGTTGCAGAGGTAAGACAAGCAGCTTTTCTCCCACTGTGTACTCTTTGGGCTCTTCCACGAATGAACTTCTATATGCAGGGTTTCCGAAGTGGAGCGAACTGCCTCAACCAAGGCAGGCTGTAGCGAGGACTGTAAGCATTTCCTCTTCCAAAACACGGCAGTTTTACCAAAGAATTCTGCTTTAGTTGCAGGTGGAACACAAGCAGCATTTCTCCCACTGTGTACTCTTGGGTTCTTCCACGAATGAACTTCTTTATGCAGGGATTCCCACGTGGAGCGAACTGCCTCAACCATGGCAGGCTGTAGCGAGGACTGTAAGCATATCCTCTCCCAAACCAGGCAGTTTTACCCGAAGAACTCTGCTTTAGTTGCAGGTGGAACACAAGCAGCATTTCTCCCACTGTGTACTCTTTGGGCTCTTACACGAATGAACTTCTTTATGCAGGGATTCTCACGAGGAGCGAACTGCCTCCACCATGGCAGGCTGTAGCGAGGACTGTAAGCATATCCTCTCCCAAGCCTCGCAGTTTTAATACTAGAAGTGTGCTTTACTTGCAGGCGTAACACAAGCAGCTTTTCTCCCACTGTGTACTCTTTGGGCTCTTCCACGAATGAACTTCTATATGCAGGGTTTCCGACGTGGAGCGAACTGCCTCAACCAAGGCAGGCTGTAGCGAGGACTGTAAGCATTTCCTCTTCCAAAACACGGCAGTTTTACCAAAGAATTCTGCTTTAGTTGCAGGTGGAATACAAGAAGCATTTCTCCCACTGTGTACTCTTTGGGCTCTTCCACGAATGAACTTCTTTATGCAGGGATTCCCACGTGGAGCGAACTGCCTCAACCAAGGCAGGCTGTAGCGAATACTGTAAGCATTTCCTCTCCCAAAACATGCAGTTTTACACGAAGAACTCTGCTTTAGTTGCAGGGGGAACACCATCAGCTTTCCTACCACAGTGTACACAATGGGCACTTCCCCTAATGAACTTGTTCTAAAAGAATGGTTTCCAGCGTGGACCGAACTGCCTCAACCATGCCAGGCTCTCCTGTGGTCTCTAAGGATTTCCTCTCTGAAAACACGGCACTTTTACTCGAATAACTCTGCTTTAGTTGCAGGTGGAACACAAGCTGCATTTGTCCCACACTTTATACAAAGGGCCCTTCCCCGAAGGAGTCTACAGGGTGTATGCAGGGTGTCCCACGTGCAGTGAACTGCCTCAACGAAGGGAGGCTCTCGTAAGGACTGTAAGCATTTCCTCTCCCAATACACGCAGTTTTACCCAAAGAATTCTGCTTTAGTTGCAGGTGGAACAGAAGCAGCTTTTCTCCCACAGTGTACCCAATGAGCCTTTGCCCGAAAGAATATCTATACTCAAGGGGTCCCGCGTGGAGTGAAATGCCTAAAGCAAGCAGGCTCTAGTGAGGCCTCTAAGCATCTCCTCTCCAAAAACACGGCAGTTTTACCCAAGAAACTCTGCGTTAGTTGCAGGTGGAACACAAGCAGCATTACTCCCAGTGTGTAATCTTTGGGCTCTTCCACGAATGAATTTCTTTATGCAGGGATTCCCACGTGGATCGAACTGCCTCAACCGTGGCAGGCTGTAGCGAGGACTCTAAGAATATCCTATCCCAAAACACACAGGTTTAATGGTAGAACTCTGCTTTAGTTGCAGAGGTAAGACAAGCAGCTTTTCTCCCACTGTGTTCTCTTTGGGCTCTTCCACGAATGAACTTCTATATGCAGGGTTTCCGACGTGGAGCGAACTGCCTCAACCAAGGCAGGCTGTAGCGAGGACTGTAAGCATTTCCTCTTCCAAAACACGGCAGTTTTACCAAAGAATTCTGCTTTAGTTGCAGGTGGCATACAAGCAGCATTACTCCCACTGTGTACTCTTTGGGCTCTTACACGAATGAACTTCTTTATGCAGGGATTCCCACGAGGAGCGAACTGCCTCCACCACGGCAGGTTGTAGCGAGGACTGTAAGCATGTCCTCTACCAAATCACGCAGGTTTACCCGAAGAACTCTGCTTTAGTTGCAGGGGGAACACAAGCATCTTTTCTCCCACAGTGTACAAAATGCGCACTTCCCCTAATGAACTTGTTCTATAAGAATGGTTTCCCGCGTGGAGCGAACTGCCTCAGCCATGGCAGGCACTACTGTGGTCTCTAAGGATTTCCTCTCTGAAAACACGGCACTTTTACCCGAAGAACTCTGCTTTAGTTGCAGGTGGAACACAAGCTGCATTTGTCCCACACTTTATACAAAGGGCCCTTCCCCGAATGAATGTTCAATATGCAGGTTGTCCCACGAGCAGCGAACTGCCTCAATGAAGGCAGGCTCTCGTAAGGACTTTAAGCATTTCCTCTCCCAAAACACGCAGTTTTACCCGAAGAACTCTGCTTTAGTTGCAGGTGGAACACAAGCAGCATTTCTCCCACTGTGTACTCTTTGGGCTCTTACACGAATGAACTTCTTTATGCAGGGATTCCCACGAGGAGCGAACTGCCTCCACCATGGCAGGCTGTAGCGAGGACTGTAAGCATATCCTCTCCCAAACCACACAGTTTTAACGTTAGAACTCTAGTTTAGTTGCAGGGGGAACACAAGCATCTTTTCTCCCACAGTGTACACAATGGGCACTTCCCCTAATGAACTTGTTCTATAAGAATGGTTTCCCGCGTGGAGCGAACTGCCTCAGCCATGGCAGGCACTACTGTGGTCTCTAAGGATTTCCTCTCTGAAAACACGGCACTTTTACCCGAAGAACTCTGCTTTAGTTGCAGGTGGAACACAAGCTGCATTTGTCCCACACTTTATACAAAGGGCCCTTCCCCGAATGAATCTTCAATATGCAGGTTGTCCTACGAGCAGCGAACTGCCTCAATGAAGGCAGGCTCTCGTAAGGACTGTAAGCATTTCCTCTCCCAAAACACGCAGTTTTACCCGAAGAACTCTGCTTTAGTTGCAGGTGGAACACAAGCAGCATTTCTCCCACTGTGTACTCTTTGGGCTCTTACACGAATGAACTTCTTTATGCAGCGATTCCCACGAGGAGCGAACTGCCTCCACCATGGCAGGCTGTAGCGAGGACTGTAAGCATATCCTCTCCCAAACCACGCAGTTTTAACGCTAGAACTCTGCTTTACTTGCAGGCGTAACACAAGCAGCTTTTCTCCCACTGTGTACTCTTTGGGCTCTTCCACGAATGAACTTCTATATGCAGGGTTTCCGACGTGGAGCGAACTGCCTCAACCAAGGCAGGCTGTAGCGAGGACTGTAAGCATTTCCTCTTCCAAAACACGGCAGTTTTACCAAAGAATTCTGCTTTAGTTGCAGGTGGGACACAAGCAGCCTTTCTCCCACTGGGTACTCTTGGGTTCTTCCACGAATGAACTTCTTTATGCAGGGATTCCCACGTGGAGCGAACTGCCTCAACCATGGCAGGCTGTAGCGAGGAATGTAAGCATATCCTCTCCCAAACCAGGCAGCTTTACCCGAAGAACTCTGCTTTAGTTGCAGGTGGAACACAAGCAGCATTTCTCCCACTGTGTACTCTTTGGGCTCTTACACGAATGAACTTCTTTATGCAGGGATTCCCACGAGGAGCGAACTGCCTCCACCATGGCAGGCTGTAGCGAGGACTGTAAGCATATCCTCTCCCAAACCACGCAGTTTTAACGCTAGAACTCTGCTTTAGTTGCAGGTGGAACACAAGCAGCATTTCTCCCACTGTGTAATCTTTGGGCTCTTCACGAATGAACTTGTATATGCAGGGTTTCCCACGTGGAGCGAACTGCCTCAACCATGGCAGGCTGTAGCGAGGACTGTAAGCATATCCTCTCCCAAGCCTCGCAGTTTTAATGCTAGAAGTGTGCTTTACTTGCAGGCGTAACACAAGCAGCTTTTCTCCCACTGTGTACTCTTTGGGCTCTTCCACGAATGAACTTCTATATGCAGGGTTTCCGACGTGGAGCGAACTGCCTCAACCAAGGCAGGCTGTAGCGAGGACTGTAAGCATTTCCTCTTCCAAAACACGGCAGTTTTACCAAAGAATTCTGCTTTAGTTGCAGGTGGAACACAAGCAGCATTTCTCCCACTGTGTACTCTTTGGGCTCTTCCACGAATGAACTTCTTTATGCAGGGATTCCCACGTGGAGCGAACTGCCTCAACCAAGGCAGGCTGTAGCGAAGACTGTAAGCATTTCCTCTCCCAAAACACGCAGGTTTACCCGAAGAACTCTGCTTTAGTTGCAGGGGGAACACAAGCATCTTTTCTCCCACAGTGTACAAAATGCGCACTTCCCCTAATGAACTTGTTCTATAAGAATGGTTTCCCGCGTGGAGCGAACTGCCTCAGCCATCGCAGGCACTACTGTGGTCTCTAAGGATTTCCTCTCTGAAAACACGGCACTTTTACCCGAAGAACTCTGCTTTAGTTGCAGGTGGAAAACAAGCTGCATTTGTCCCACACTTTATAAAATGGGCCCTTCCCCGAATGAATGTTCAATATGCAGGTTGTCCCACGAGCAGCGAACTGCCTCAATGAAGGCAGGCTCTCATAAGGACTGTAAGCATTTCCTCTCCCAAAACACGCAGTTTTACCCGAAGAACTCTGCTTTAGTTGCAGGTGGAACACAAGCAGCATTTCTCCCACTGTGTACTCTTTGGGCTCTTACACGAATGAACTTCTTTATGCAGGGATTCCCACGAGGAGCGAACTGCCTCCACCATGGCAGGCTGTAGCGAGGACTGTAAGCATATCCTCTCCCAAACCACGCAGTTTTAACGCTAGAACTCTGCTTTACTTGCAGGCGTAACACAAGCAGCTTTTCTCCCACTGTGTACTCTTTGGGCTCTTCCACGAATGAACTTCTATATGCAGGGTTTCCGACGTGGAGCGAACTGCCTCAACCAAGGCAGGCTGTAGCGAGGACTGTAAGCATTTCCTCTTCCAAAACACGGCAGTTTTACCAAAGAATTCTGCTTTAGTTGCAGGTGGAACACAAGCAGCAATTCTCCCACTGGGTACTCTTGGGTTCTTCCACGAATGAACTTCTTTATGCAGGGATTCCCACGTGGAGCGAACTGCCTCAACCATGGCAGGCTGTAGCGAGGAATGTAAGCATATCCTCTCCCAAACCAGGCAGCTTTACCCGAAGAACTCTGCTTTAGTTGCAGGGGGAACACAAGCAGCATTTCTCCCACTGTGTACTCTTTGGGCTCTTACACGAATGAACTTCTTTATGCAGGGATTCCCACGAGGAGCGAACTGCCTCCACCATGGCAGGCTGTAGCGAGGACTGTAAGCATATCCTCTCACAAACCACGCAGTTTTAACGCTAGAACTCTGCGTTATTTGCAGGTGGAACACAAGCAGCATTTCTCCCACTGTGTACTCTTTGGGCTCTTCACGAATGAACTTGTATATGCAGGGTTTCCCACGTGGAGCGAACTGCCTCAACCATGGCAGGCTGTAGCGAGGACTGTAAGCATATCCTCTCCCAAGCCTCGCAGTTTTAATGCTAGAAGTCTGCTTTACTTGCAGGCGTAACACAAGCAGCTTTTCTCCCACTGTGTACTCTTTGGGCTCTTCCACGAATGAACTTCTATATGCAGGGTTTCCGACGTGGAGCGAACTGCCTCAACCAAGGCAGGCTGTAGCGAGGACTGTAAGCATTTCCTCTTCCAAAACACGGCAGTTTTACCAAAGAATTCTGCTTTAGTTGCAGGGGGAACACAAGCATCTTTTCTCCCACAGTGTACAAAATGCGCACTTCCCCTAATGAACTTGTTCTATAAGAATGGTTTCCCGCGTGGAGCGAACTGCCTCAGCCATGGCAGGCACTACTGTGGTCTCTAAGGATTTCCTCTCTGAAAACACGGCACTTTTACCCGAAGAACTCTGCTTTAGTTGCAGGTGGAAAACAAGGTGCATTTGTCCCACACTTTATACAAAGGGCCCTTCCCCGAATGAATGTTCAATATGCAGGTTGTCACACGAGCAGCGAACTGCCTCAATGAAGGCAGGCTCTCGTAAGGACTGTAAGCATTTCCTCTCCCAAAACACGCAGTTTTACCCGAAGAACTCTGCTTTAGTTGCAGGTGGAACACAAGCAGCATTTCTCCCACTGTGTACTCTTTGGGCTCTTACACGAATAAACTTCTTTATGCAGGGATTCCCACGAGGAGCGAACTGCCTCCACCATGGCAGGCTGTAGCGAGGACTGTAAGCATATCCTCTCCCAAACCACGCAGTTTTAATGTTAGAACTCTGCTTTAGTTGCAGGGGGAACACAAGCATCTTTTCTCCCACAGTGTACACAATGGGCACTTCCCCTAATGAACTTGTTCTATAAGAATGGTTTCCCGCTTGGAGCGAACTGCCTCAGCCATCGCAGGCACTACTGTGGTCTCTAAGGATTTCCTCTCTGAAAACACGGCACTTTTACCCGAAGAACTCTGCTTTAGTTGCAGGTGGAACACAAGCTGCATTTGTCCCACACTTTATACAAAGGGCCCTTCCCCGAATGAATCTTCAATATGCAGGTTGTCCTACGAGCAGCGAACTGCCTCAATGAAGGCAGGCTCTCGTAAGGACTCTAAGCATTTCCTCTCCCAAAACACGCAGTTTTACCCGACGAACTCTGCTTTAGTTGCAGGTGGAACACAAGCAGCATTTCTCCCACTGTGTACTCCTTGGGCTCTTACACGAATGAACTTTTTATGCAGGGATTCCCACGAGGAGCGAACTGCCTCCACCATGGCAGGCTGTGGCGAGGACTGTAAGCATATCCTCTCGCAAACCACGCAGTTTTAACGCTAGAACTCTGCTTTACTTGCAGGCGTAACACAAGCAGCTTTTCTCCCACTGTGTACTCTTTGGGCTCTTCCACGAATGAACTCCTATATGCAGGGTTTCCGACGTGGAGCGAACTGCCTCAACCAAGGCAGGCTGTAGCGAGGACTGTAAGCATTTCCTCTTCCAAAACACGGCAGTTTTACCAAAGAATTCTGCTTTAGTTGCAGGTGGAACACAAGCAGCAATTCTCCCACTGGGTACTCTTGGGTTCTTCCACGAATGAACTTCTTTATGCAGGGATTCCCACGTGGAGCGAACTGCCTCAACCATGGCAGGCTGTAGCGAGGAATGTAAGCATATCCTCTCCCAAACCAGGCAGCTTTACCCGAAGAACTCTGCTTTAGTTGCAGGTGGAACACAAGCAGCATTTCTCCCACTGTGTACTCTTTGGGCTCTTACACGAATGAACTTCTTTATGCAGGGATTCCCACGAGGAGCGAACTGCCTCCACCATGGCACGCTGTAGCGAGGACTGTAAGCATATCCTCTCCCAAACCACGCAGTTTGAACGCTAGAACTCTGCTTTATTTGCAGGTGGAACACAAGCAGCATTTCTCCCACTGTGTACTCTTTGGGCTCTTCACGAATGAACTTGTATATGCAGGGTTTCCCACGTGGAGCGAACTGCCTCAACCATGGCAGGCTGTAGCGAGGACTGTAAGCATATCCTCTCCCAAGCCTCGCATTTTTAATGCTAGAAGTCTGCTTTACTTGCAGGCGTAACACAAGCAGCTTTTCTCCCACTGTGTACTCTTTGGGCTCTTCCACGAATGAACTTCTATATGCAGGGTTTCCGACGTGGAGCGAACTGCCTCAACCAAGGCAGGCTGTAGCGAGGACTGTAAGCATTTCCTCTTGCAAAACACGGCAGTTTTACCAAAGAATTCTGCTTTAGTTGCAGGTGGAACACAAGCAGCATTTCTCCCACTGTGTACTCTTTGGGCTCTTCCACGAATGAACTTCTTTATGCAGGGATTCCCACGTGGAGCGAACTGCCTCAACCAAGGCAGGCTGTAGCAAAGTCTGTAAGCATTTCCTCTCCCAAAACACTCAGTTTTACACGAAGTACTCTGCTTTAGTTGCAGGGGGAACACCATCTGCTTTCCTCCCACAGTGTACACAATGGGCACTTCCCCTAATGAACTTGTTCTAAAAGAATGGTTTCCAGCGTGGACCGAACTGCCTCAACCATGGCAGGCTCTCCTGTGGTCTCTAAGGATTTCCTCTCTGAAAACACGGCACTTTTACCCGAAGAACTCTGCTTTAGTTGCAGGTGGAACACAAGCTGCATTTGTCCCACACTTTATACAAAGGGCCCTTCCCCGAATGAATCTTCAATATGCAGGTTGTCCTACGAGCAGCGAACTGCCTCAATGAAGGCAGGCTCTCGTAAGGACTGTAAGCATTTCCTCTCCCAAAACACGCAGTTTTACCCGAAGAACTCTGCTTTAGTTGCAGGTGGAACACAAGCAGCATTTCTCCCACTGTGTACTCTTTGGGCTCTTACACGAATGAACTTCTTTATGCAGGGATTCCCACGAGGAGCGAACTGCCTCCACCATGGCAGGCTGTAGCGAGGACTGTAAGCATATCCTCTCCCAAACCACGCAGTTTTAACGCTAGAACTCTGCTTTACTTGCAGGCGTAACACAAGCAGCTTTTCTCCCACTGTGTACTCTTTGGGCTCTTCCACGAATGAACTTCTATATGCAGGGTTTCCGACGTGGAGCGAACTGCCTCAACCAAGGCAGGCTGTAGCGAGGACTGTAAGCATTTCCTCTTCCAAAACACGGCAGTTTTACCAAAGAATTCTGCTTTAGTTGCAGGTGGAACACAAGCAGCAATTCTCCCACTGGGTACTCTTGGGTTCTTCCACGAATGAACTTCTTTATGCAGGGATTCCCACGTGGAGCGAACTGCCTCAACCATGGCAGGCTGTAGCGAGGAATGTAAGCATATCCTCTCCCAAACCAGGCAGCTTTACCCGAAGAACTCTGCTTTAGTTGCAGGGGGAACACAAGCAGCATTTCTCCCACTGTGTACTCTTTGGGCTCTTACACGAATGAACTTCTTTATGCAGGGATTCCCACGAGGAGCGAACTGCCTCCACCATGGCAGGCTGTAGCGAGGACTGTAAGCATATCCTCTCACAAACCACGCAGTTTTAACGCTAGAACTCTGCTTTATTTGCAGGTGGAACACAAGCAGCATTTCTCCCACTGTGTACTCTTTGGGCTCTTCACGAATGAACTTGTATATGCAGGGTTTCCCACGTGGAGCGAACTGCCTCAACCATGGCAGGCTGTAGCGAGGACTGTAAGCATATCCTCTCCCAAGCCTCGCAGTTTTAATGCTAGAAGTCTGCTTTACTTGCAGGCGTAACACAAGCAGCTTTTCTCCCACTGTGTACTCTTTGGGCTCTTCCACGAATGAACTTCTATATGCAGGGTTTCCGACGTGGATCGAACTGCCTCAACCAAGGCAGGCTGTAGCGAGGACTGTAAGCATTTCCTCTTCCAAAACACGGCAGTTTTACCAAAGAATTCTGCTTTAGTTGCAGGGGGAACACAAGCATCTTTTCTCCCACAGTGTACAAAATGCGCACTTCCCCTAATGAACTTGTTCTATAAGAATGGTTTCCCGCGTGGAGCGAACTGCCTCAGCCATGGCAGGCACTACTGTGGTCTCTAAGGATTTCCTCTCTGAAAACACGGCACTTTTACCCGAAGAACTCTGCTTTAGTTGCAGGTGGAAAACAAGGTGCATTTGTCCCACACTTTATACAAAGGGCCCTTCCCCGAATGAATGTTCAATATGCAGGTTGTCACACGAGCAGCGAACTGCCTCAATGAAGGCAGGCTCTCGTAAGGACTGTAAGCATTTCCTCTCCCAAAACACGCAGTTTTACCCGAAGAACTCTGCTTTAGTTGCAGGTGGAACACAAGCAGCATTTCTCCCACTGTGTACTCTTTGGGCTCTTACACGAATGAACTTCTTTATGCAGGGATTCCCACGAGGAGCGAACTGCCTCCACCATGGCAGGCTGTAGCGAGGACTGTAAGCATATCCTCTCCCAAACCACGCAGTTTTAACGTTAGAACTCTGCTTTAGTTGCAGGGGGAACACAAGCATCTTTTCTCCCACAGTGTACACAATGGGCACTTCCCCTAATGAACTTGTTCTATAAGAATGGTTTCCCGCTTGGAGCGAACTGCCTCAGCCATCGCAGGCACTACTGTGGTCTCTAAGGATTTCCTCTCTGAAAACACGGAACTTTTACCCGAAGAACTCTGCTTTAGTTGCAGGTGGAACACAAGCTGCATTTGTCCCACACATTATACAAAGGGCCCTTCCCCGAATGAATGTTCAATATGCAGGTTGTCCCACGAGCAGCGAACTGCCTCAATGAAGGCAGGCTCTCGTAAGGACTCTAAGCATTTCCTCTCCCAAAACACGCAGTTTTACCCGAAGAACTCTGCTTTATTTGCAGGTGGAACACAAGCAGCATTTCTCCCACTGTGTACTCTTTGGGCTCTTACACGAATGAACTTCTTTATGCAGGGATTCCCACGAGGAGCGAACTGCCTCCACCATGGCAGGCTGTAGCGAGGACTGTAAGCATATCCTCTCCCAAACCACGCAGTTTTAATGTTAGAACTCTGCTTTAGTTGCAGGGGGAACACAAGCATCTTTTCTCCCACAGTGTACACAATGGGCACTTCCCCTAATGAACTTGTTCTATAAGAATGGTTTCCCGCTTGGAGCGAACTGCCTCAGCCATCGCAGGCACTACTGTGGTCTCTAAGGATTTCCTCTCTGAAAACACGGCACTTTTACCCGAAGAACTCTGCTTTAGTTGCAGGTGGAACACAAGCTGCATTTGTCCCACACTTTATACAAAGGGCCCTTCCCCGAATGAATCTTCAATATGCAGGTTGTCCTACGAGCAGCGAACTGCCTCAATGAAGGCAGGCTCTCGTAAGGACTGTAAGCATTTCCTCTCCCAAAACACGCAGTTTTACCCGACGAACTCTGCTTTAGTTGCAGGTGGAACACAAGCAGCATTTCTCCCACTGTGTACTCCTTGGGCTCTTACACGAATGAACTTTTTATGCAGGGATTCCCACGAGGAGCGAACTGCCTCCACCATGGCAGGCTGTGGCGAGGACTGTAAGCATATCCTCTCGCAAACCACGCAGTTTTAACGCTAGAACTCTGCTTTACTTGCAGGCGTAACACAAGCAGCTTTTCTCCCACTGTGTACTCTTTGGGCTCTTCCACGAATGAACTCCTATATGCAGGGTTTCCGACGTGGAGCGAACTGCCTCAACCAAGGCAGGCTGTAGCGAGGACTGTAAGCATTTCCTCTTCCAAAACACGGCAGTTTTACCAAAGAATTCTGCTTTAGTTGCAGGTGGAACACAAGCAGCAATTCTCCCACTGGGTACTCTTGGGTTCTTCCACGAATGAACTTCTTTATGCAGGGATTCCCACGTGGAGCGAACTGCCTCAACCATGGCAGGCTGTAGCGAGGAATGTAAGCATATCCTCTCCCAAACCAGGCAGCTTTACCCGAAGAACTCTGCTTTAGTTGCAGGTGGAACACAAGCAGCATTTCTCCCACTGTGTACTCTTTGGGCTCTTACACGAATGAACTTCTTTATGCAGGGATTCCCACGAGGAGCGAACTGCCTCCACCATGGCACGCTGTAGCGAGGACTGTAAGCATATCCTCTCCCAAACCACGCAGTTTGAACGCTAGAACTCTGCTTTATTTGCAGGTGGAACACAAGCAGCATTTCTCCCACTGTGTACTCTTTGGGCTCTTCACGAATGAACTTGTATATGCAGGGTTTCCCACGTGGAGCGAACTGCCTCAACCATGGCAGGCTGTAGCGAGGACTGTAAGCATATCCTCTCCCAAGCCTCGCATTTTTAATGCTAGAAGTCTGCTTTACTTGCAGGCGTAACACAAGCAGCTTTTCTCCCACTGTGTACTCTTTGGGCTCTTCCACGAATGAACTTCTATATGCAGGGTTTCCGACGTGGAGCGAACTGCCTCAACCAAGGCAGGCTGTAGCGAGGACTGTAAGCATTTCCTCTTCCAAAACACGGCAGTTTTACCAAAGAATTCTGCTTTAGTTGCAGGTGGAACACAAGCAGCATTTCTCCAACTGTGTACTCTTTGGGCTCTTCCACGAATGAACTTCTTTATGCAGGGATTCCCACGTGGAGCGAACTGCCTCAACCAAGGCAGGCTGTAGCAAAGTCTGTAAGCATTTCCTCTCCCAAAACACTCAGTTTTACACGAAGAACTCTGCTTTAGTTGCAGGGGGAACACCATCTGCTTTCCTCCCACAGTGTACACAATGGGCACTTCCCCTAATGAACTTGTTCTAAAAGAATGGTTTCCAGCGTGGAGCGAACTGCCTCAACCATGGCAGGCTCTCCTGTGGTCTCTAAGGATTTCCTCTCTGAAAACACGGCACTTTTACCCGAAGAACTCTGCTTTAGTTGCAGGTGGAACACAAGCTGCATTTGTCCCACACTTTATACAAAGGGCCCTTCCCCGAAGGAGTCTACAGGGTGTATGCAGGGTGTCCCACGTGCAGTGAACTGCCTCAACGAAGGGAGGCTCTCGTAAGGACTGTAAGCATTTCCTCTCCCAATACTCGCAGTTTTACCCAAAGAATTCTGCTATAGTTGCAGGTGGAACACAAGCAGCTTTTCTCCCACAGTGTACCCAATGAGCCTTTGCCCGAAAGAATATCTATACTCAAGGGGTCCCGCGTGGAGTGAAATGCCTAAAGCAAGCAGGCTCTAGTGAGGCCTCTAAGCATCTCCTCTCCAAAAACACGGCAGTTTTACCCAAGAAACTCTGCGTTAGTTGCAGGTGGAACACAAGCAGCATTACTCCCAGTGTGTAATCTTTGGGCTCTTCCACGAATGAACTTCTTTATGCAGGGATTCCCACGTGGATCGAACTGCCTCAACCGTGGCAGGCTGTAGCGAGGACTCTAAGAATATCCTATCCCAAAACACACAGGTTTAACGGTAGAACTCTGCTTTAGTTGCAGAGGTAAGACAAGCAGCTTTTCTCCCACTGTGTACTCTTTGGGCTCTTCCACGAATGAACTTCTATATGCAGGGTTTCCGACGTGGAGCGAACTGCCTCAACCAAGGCAGGCTGTAGCGAGGACTGTAAGCATTTCCTCTTACAAAACACGGCAGTTTTACCAAAGAATTCTGCTTTAGTTGCAGGTGGCATACAAGCAGCATTACTCCCACTGTGTACTCTTTGGGCTCTTACACGAATGAACTTCTTTATGCAGGGATTCCCACGAGGAGCGAACTGCCTCCACCACGGCAGGTTGTAGCGAGGACTGTAAGCATATCCTCTACCAAATCACGCAGGTTTACCCGAAGAACTCTGCTTTAGTTGCAGGGGGAACACAAGCATCTTTTCTCCCACAGTGTACAAAATGCGCACTTCCCCTAATGAACTTGTTCTATAAGAATTGTTTCCCGCGTGGAGCGAACTGCCTCAGCCATGGCAGGCACTACTGTGGTCTCTAAGGATTTCCTCTCTGAAAACACGGCACTTTTACCCGAAGAACTCTGCTTTAGTTGCAGGTGGAAAACAAGCTGCATTTGTCCCACACTTTATACAAAGGGCCCTTCCCCGAATGAATGTTCAATATGCAGGTTGTCCCACGAGCAGCCAACTGCCTCAATGAAGGCAGGCTCTCGTAAGGACTGTAAGCATTTCCTCTCCCAAAACACGCAGTTTTACCCGAAGAACTCTGCTTTAGTTGCAGGTGGAACACAAGCAGCATTTCTCCCACTGTGTACTCTTTGGGCTCTTACACGAATGAACTTCTTTATGCAGGGATTCCCACGAGGAGCGAACTGCCTCCACCATGGCAGGCTGTAGCGAGGACTGTAAGCATATCCTCTCCCAAACCACGCAGTTTTAACGTTAGAACTCTGCTTTAGTTGCAGGGGGAACACAAGCATCTTTTCTCCCACAGTGTACACAATGGGCACATCCCCTAATGAACCTGTTCTATAAGAATGGTTTCCCGCTTGGAGCGAACTGCCTCAGCCATCGCAGGCACTACTGTGGTCTCTAAGGATTTCCTCTCTGAAAACACGGAACTTTTACCCGAAGAACTCTGCTTTAGTTGCAGGTGGAACACAAGCTGCATTTGTCCCACACTGTATACAAAGGGCCCTTCCCCGAATGAATCTTCAATATGCAGGTTGTCCTATGAGCAGCGAACTGCCTCAATGAAGGCAGGCTCTCGTAAGGACTGTAAGCATTTCCTCTCCCAAAACACGCAGTTTTACCCGAAGAACTCTGCTTTAGTTGCAGGTGGAACACAAGCAGCTTTTCTCCCACTGTGTACTCTTTGGGCTCTTCCACGAATGAACTTCTATATGCAGGGTTTCCGACGTGGAGCGAACTGCCTCAACCAAGGCAGGCTGTAGCGAGGACTGTAAGCATTTCCTCTTCCAAAACACGGCAGTTTTACCAAAGAATTCTGCTTTAGTTGCAGGTGGAACACAAGCAGCATTTCTCCCACTGTGTACTCTTTGGGCTCTTCCACGAATGAACTTCTTTATGCAGGGATTCCCACGTGGAGCGAACTGCCTCAACCAAGGCAGGCTGTAGCGAAGACTGTAAGCATTTCCTCTCCCAAAACACGCAGTTTTACCCGAAGAACTCTGCTTTAGTTGCAGGGGGAACACCATCAGCTTTCCTCCCACAGTGTACACAATGGGCACTTCCCCTAATGAACTTGTTCTAAATGAATGGTTTCCAGCGTGGAGCGAACTGCCTCAACCATGGCAAGCTCTCCTGTGGTCTCTAAGGATTTCCTCTCTGAAAACACGGCACTTTTACCCGAAGAACTCTGCTTTAGTTGCAGGTGGAACACAAGCTGCATTTGTCCCACACTTTATACAAAGGGCCCTTCCCCGAAGGAGTCTACAGGGTGTATGCAGGGTGTCCCACGTGCAGTGAACTGCCTCAACGAAGGGAGGCTCTCGTAAGGACTGTAAGCATTTCCTCTCCCAATACACGCAGTTTTACCCAAAGAATTCTGCTTTAGTTGCAGGTGGAACACAAGCAGCTTTTCTCCCACAGTGTACCCAATGAGCCTTTGCCCAAAAGAATATCTATACTCAAGGGGTCCCGCGTGGAGTGAAATGCCTAAAGCAAGCAGGCTCTAGTGAGGCCTCTAAGCATTTCCTCTCCAAAAACACGGCAGTTTTACCCAAGAAACTCTGCGTTAGTTGCAGGTGGAACACAAGCAGCATTACTCCCAGTGTGTAATCTTTGGGCTCTTCCACGAATGAATTTCTTTATGCAGGGATTCCCACGTGGATCGAACTGCCTCAACCGTGGCAGGCTGTAGCGAGGACTCTAAGAATATCCTATCCCAAAACACGCAGTTTTACACGAAGAACTCTGCTTTAGTTGCAGGGGGAACACCATCAGCTTTCCTCCCACAGTGTACACAATGGGCACTTCCCCTAATGAACTTGTTCTAAAAGAATGGTTTCCAGCGTGGAGCGAACTGCCTCAACCATGGCAAGCTCTCCTGTGGTCTCTAAGGATTTCCTCTCTGAAAACACGGCCCTTTTACCCGAAGAACTCTGCTTTAGTTGCAGGTGGAACGCAAGCTGCATTTGTCCCACACTTTATACAAAGGGCCCTTCCCCGAAGGAGTCTACAGGGTGTATGCAGGGTGTCCCACGTGCAGTGAACTGCCTCAACGAAGGGAGGCTCTCGTAAGGACTGTAAGCATTTCCTCTCCCAATACACGCAGTTTTACCCAAAGAATTCTGCTTTAGTTGCAGGTGGAACACAAACAGCATTTCTCCCACTGTGTACTCTTTGGGCTCTTACACGAATGAACTTCTTTATGCAGGGATTCCCACGAGGAGCGAACTGCCTCCACCATGGCAGGCTGTAGCGAGGACTGTAAGCATATCCTCTCCCAAACCACGAAGTTTTAACGCTAGAACTCTGCTTTACTTGCAGGCGTAACACAAGCAGCTTTTCTCCCACTGTGTACTCTTTGGGCTCTTCCACGAATGAACTTCTATATGCAGGGTTTCCGACGTGGAGCGAACTGCCTCAACCAAGGAAGGCTGTAGCGAGGACTGTAAGCATTTCCTCTTCCAAAACACGGCAGTTTTACCAAAGAATTCTGCTTTAGTTGCAGGTGGAACACAAGCAGCATTTCTCCCACTGTGTACTCTTGGGTTCTTCCACGAATGAACTTCTTTATGCACTGATTCCCACGTGGAGCAAACTGCCTCAACCATGGCAGGCTGTAGCGAGGACTGTAAGCATATCCTCTCCAAAACCAGGCAGTTTTACCCGAAGAACTCTGCTTTAGTTGCAGGTGGAACACAAGCAGCATTTCTCCCACTGTGTACTCTTTGGGCTCTTACACGAATGAACTTCTTTATTCAGGGATTTCCACGAGGAGCGAACTGCCTCGACCATGGCAGGCTGTAGCGAGGACTGTAAGCATATCCTCTCCCAAACCACGCAGTTTTAACGCTAGAACTCTGCTTTAGTTGCAGGTGGAACACAAGCAGCATTTCTCCCACTGTGTACTCTTTGGTCTCTTCACGAATGAACTTGTATATGCAGGGTTTCCCACGTGGAGCGAACTGCCTCAACCATGGCAGGCTGTAGCGAGGACTGTAAGCATATCCTCTCCCAAGCCTCGCATTTTTAATGCTAGAAGTCTGCTTTACTTGCAGGCGTAACACAAGCAGCTTTTCTCCCACTGTGTACTCTTTGGGCTCTTCCACGAATGAACTTCTATATGCAGGGTTTCCGACGTGGAGCGAACTGCCTCAACCAAGGCAGGCTGTAGCGAGGACTGTAAGCATTTCCTCTTGCAAAACACGGCAGTTTTACCAAAGAATTCTGCTTTAGTTGCAGGTGGAACACAAGCAGCATTTCTCCCACTGTGTACTCTTTGGGCTCTTCCACGAATGAACTTCTTTATGCAGGGATTCCCACGTGGAGTGAACTGCCTCAACCAAGGCAGGCTGTAGCAAAGTCTGTAAGCATTTCCTCTCCCAAAACACTCAGTTTTACACGAAGAACTCTGCTTTAGTTGCAGGGGGAACACCATCTGCTTTCCTCCCACAGTGTACACAATGGGCACTTCCCCTAATGAACTTGTTATAAAAGAATGGTTTCCAGCGTGGACCGAACTGCCTCAACCATGGCAGGCTCTCCTGTGGTCTCTAAGGATTTCCTCTCTGAAAACACGGCACTTTTACCCGAAGAACTCTGCTTTAGTTGCAGGTGGAACACAAGCTGCATTTGTCCCACACTTTATACAAAGGACCCTTCCCCGAAGGAGTCTACAGGGTGTATGCAGGGTGTCCCACGTGCAGTGAACTGCCTCAACGAAGGGAGGCTCTCGTAAGGACTGTAAGCATTTCCTCTCCCAATACACGCAGTTTTACCCAAAAAATTCTGCTTTAGTTGCAGGTGGAACACAAGCAGCTTTTCTCCCACAGTGTACCCAATGAGCCTTTGCCCGAAAGAATATCTATACTCAAGGGGTCCCGCGTGGAGTGAAATGCCTAAAGCAAGCAGGCTCTAGTGAGGCCTCTAAGCATCTCCTCTCCAAGAACACGGCAGTTTTACCCAAGAAACTCTGCGTTAGTTGCAGGTGGAACACAAGCAGCATTACTCCCAGTGTGTAATCTTTGGGCTCTTCCACGAATGAACTTCTTTATGCAGGGATTCCCACGTGGATCGAACTGCCTCAACCGTGGCAGGCTGTAGCGAGGACTCTAAGAATATCCTATCCCAAAACACACAGGTTTAACGGTAGAACTCTGCTTTAGTTGCAGAGGTAAGACAAGCAGCTTTTCTCCCACTGTGTACTCTTTGGGCTCTTCCACGAATGAACTTCTATATGCAGGGTTTCCGACGTGGAGCGAACTGCCTCAACCAAGGCAGGCTGTAGCGAGGACTGTAAGCATTTCCTCTTACAAAACACGGCAGTTTTACCAAAGAATTCTGCTTTAGTTGCAGGTGGCATACAAGCAGCATTTCTCCCACTGTGTACTCTTTGGGCTCTTACACGAATGAACTTCTTTATGCAGGGATTCCCACGAGGAGCGAACTGCCTCCACCATGGCAGGCTGTAGCGAGGACTGTAAGCATATCCTCTCCCAAACCACGCAGTTTTAACGTTAGAACTCTGCTTTAGTTGCAGGGGGAACACAAGCATCTTTTCTCCCACAGTGTACACAATGGGCACATCCCCTAATGAACCTGTTCTATAAGAATGGTTTCCCGCTTGGAGCGAACTGCCTCAGCCATCGCAGGCACTACTGTGGTCTCTAAGGATTTCCTCTCTGAAAACACGGAACTTTTACCCGAAGAACTCTGCTTTAGTTGCAGGTGGAACACAAGCTGCATTTGTCCCACACTGTATACAAAGGGCCCTTCCCCGAATGAATCTTCAATATGCAGGTTGTCCTATGAGCAGCGAACTGCCTCAATGAAGGCAGGCTCTCGTAAGGACTGTAAGCATTTCCTCTCCCAAAACACGCAGTTTTACCCGAAGAACTCTGCTTTAGTTGCAGGTGGAACACAAGCAGCTTTTCTCCCACTGTGTACTCTTTGGGCTCTTCCACGAATGAACTTCTATATGCAGGGTTTCCGACGTGGAGCGAACTGCCTCAACCAAGGCAGGCTGTAGCGAGGACTGTAAGCATTTCCTCTTCCAAAACACGGCAGTTTTACCAAAGAATTCTGCTTTAGTTGCAGGTGGAACACAAGCAGCATTTCTCCCACTGTGTACTCTTTGGGCTCTTCCACGAATGAACTTCTTTATGCAGGGATTCCCACGTGGAGCGAACTGCCTCAACCAAGGCAGGCTGTAGCGAAGACTGTAAGCATTTCCTCTCCCAAAACACGCAGTTTTACACGAAGAACTCTGCTTTAGTTGCAGGGGGAACACCATCAGCTTTCCTCCCACAGTGTACACAATGGGCACTTCCCCTAATGAACTTGTTCTAAATGAATGGTTTCCAGCGTGGAGCGAACTGCCTCAACCATGGCAAGCTCTCCTGTGGTCTCTAAGGATTTCCTCTCTGAAAACACGGCACTTTTACCCGAAGAACTCTGCTTTAGTTGCAGGTGGAACACAAGCTGCATTTGTCCCACACTTTATACAAAGGGCCCTTCCCCGAAGGAGTCTACAGGGTGTATGCAGGGTGTCCCACGTGCAGTGAACTGCCTCAACGAAGGGAGGCTCTCATAAGGACTGTAAGCATTTCCTCTCCCAATACACGCAGTTTTACCCAAAGAATTCTGCTTTAGTTGCAGGTGGAACACAAGCAGCTTTTCTCCCACAGTGTACCCAATGAGCCTTTGCCCAAAAGAATATCTATACTCAAGGGGTCCCGCGTGGAGTGAAATGCCTAAAGCAAGCAGGCTCTAGTGAGGCCTCTAAGCATTTCCTCTCCAAAAACACGGCAGTTTTACCCAAGAAACTCTGCGTTAGTTGCAGGTGGAACACAAGCAGCATTACTCCCAGTGTGTAATCTTTGGGCTCTTCCACGAATGAATTTCTTTATGCAGGGATTCCCACGTGGATCGAACTGCCTCAACCGTGGCAGGCTGTAGCGAGGACTCTAAGAATATCCTATCCCAAAACACGCAGTTTTACACGAAGAACTCTGCTTTAGTTGCAGGGGGAACACCATCAGCTTTTCTCCCACAGTGTACACAATGGGCACTTCCCCTAATGAACTTGTTCTAAAAGAATGGTTTCCAGCGTGGAGCGAACTGCCTCAACCATGGCAAGCTCTCCTGTGGTCTCTAAGGATTTCCTCTCTGAAAACACGGCCCTTTTACCCGAAGAACTCTGCTTTAGTTGCAGGTGGAACGCAAGCTGCATTTGTCCCACACTTTATACAAAGGGCCCTTCCCCGAAGGAGTCTACAGGGTGTATGCAGGGTGTCCCACGTGCAGTGAACTGCCTCAACGAAGGGAGGCTCTCGTAAGGACTGTAAGCATTTCCTCTCCCAATACACGCAGTTTTACCCAAAGAATTCTGCTTTAGTTGCAGGTGGAACACAAACAGCATTTCTCCCACTGTGTACTCTTTGGGCTCTTACACGAATGAACTTCTTTATGCAGGGATTCCCACGAGGAGTGAACTGCCTCCACCATGGCAGGCTGTAGCGAGGACTGTAAGCATATCCTCTCCCAAACCACGAAGTTTTAACGCTAGAACTCTGCTTTACTTGCAGGCGTAACACAAGCAGCTTTTCTCCCACTGTGTACTCTTTGGGCTCTTCCACGAATGAACTTCTATATGCAGGGTTTCCGACGTGGAGCGAACTGCCTCAACCAAGGAAGGCTGTAGCGAGGACTGTAAGCATTTCCTCTTCCAAAACACGGCAGTTTTACCAAAGAATTCTGCTTTAGTTGCAGGTGGAACACAAGCAGCATTTCTCCCACTGTGTACTCTTGGGTTCTTCCACGAATGAACTTCTTTATGCACTGATTCCCACGTGGAGCAAACTGCCTCAACCATGGCAGGCTGTAGTGAGGACTGTAAGCATATCCTCTCCAAAACCAGGCAGTTTTACCCGAAGAACTCTGCTTTAGTTGAAGGTGGAACACAAGCAGCATTTCTCCCACTGTGTACTCTTTGGGCTCTTACACGAATGAACTTCTTTATTCAGGGATTTCCACGAGGAGCGAACTGCCTCCACCATGGCAGGCTGTAGCGAGGACTGTAAGCATATCCTCTCCCAAACCACGCAGTTTTAACGCTAGAACTCTGCTTTAGTTGCAGGTGGAACACAAGCAGCATTTCTCCCACTGTGTACTCTTTGGTCTCTTCACGAATGAACTTGTATATGCAGGGTTTCCCACGTGGAGCGAACTGCCTCAACCATGGCAGGCTGTAGCGAGGACTGTAAGCATATCCTCTCCCAAGCCTCGCAGTTTTAATGCTAGAAGTCTGCTTTACTTGCAGGCATAACACAAGCAGCTTTTCTCCCACTGTGTACTCTTTGGGCTCTTCCACGAATGAACTTCTATATGCAGGGTTTCCGACGTGGAGCGAACTGCCTCAACCAAGGCAGGCTGTAGCGAGGACTGTAAGCATTTCCTCTTCCAAAACACGGCAGTTTTACCAAAGAATTCTGCTTTAGTTGCAGGTGGAACACAAGCAGCATTTCTCCCACTGTGTACTCTTTGGGCTCTTCCACGAATGAACTTCTTTATGCAGGGATTCCCACGTGGAGCGAACTGCCTCAACCAAGGCAGGCTGTAGCGAAGACTGTAAGCATTGCCTATCCCAAAACACGCAGTTTTACACGAAGAACTCTGCTTTAGTTGCAGGGGGAACACCATCAGCTTTCCTCCCACAGTGTACACAATGGGCACTTCCCCTAATGAACTTGTTCTAAAAGAATGGTTTCCAGCGTGGACCGAACTGCCTCAACCATGGCAGGCTCTCCTGTGGTCTCTAAGGATTTCCTCTCTGAAAACACGGCACTTTTACCCGAAGAACTCTGCTTTAGTTGCAGGTGGAACACAAGCTGCATTTGTCCCACACTTTATACAAAGGGCCCTTCCCCGAAGGAGTCTACAGGGTGTATGCAGGGTGTCCCACGTGCAGTGAACTGCCTCAACGAAGGGAGGCTCTCGTAAGGACTGTAAGCATTTCCTCTCCCAATACACGCAGTTTTACCCAAAGAATTCTGCTTTAGTTGCCCGTGGAACACAAGCAGCTTTTCTCCCACTGTGTACCCAATGAGCCTTTGCCCGAAAGAATATGTATACTCAAGGGATCCCGCGTGGAGTGAAATGCCTAAAGCAAGCAGGCTCTAGTGAGGCCTCTAAGCATTTCCTCTCCAAAAACATGGCAGTTTTACCCAAGAAACTCTGCGTTAGTTGCAGGTGGAACACAAGCAGCATTACTCCCAGTGTGTAATCTTTGGGCTCTTCCACGAATGAATTTCTTTATGCAGGGATTCCCACGTGGATCGAACTGCCTCAACCGTGGCAGGCTGTAGCGAGGACTCTAAGAATATCCTATCCCAAAACACACAGGTTTAACGGTAGAACTCTACTTTTGTTGCAGAGGTAAGACAAGCAGCTTTTCTCCCACTGTGTACTCTTTGGGCTCTTCCACGAATGAACTTCTATATGCAGGGTTTCCGACGTGGAGCGAACTGCCTCAACCAAGGCAGGCTGTAGCGAGGAATGTAAGCATTTCCTCTTACAAAACACGGCAGTTTTACCAAAGAATTCTGCTTTAGTTGCAGGTCGCATACAAGCAGCATTACTCCCACTGTGTACTCTTTGGAATCTTACACGAATGAACTTCTTTATGCAGGGATTCCCACGAGGAGCGAACTGCCTCCACCACGGCAGGTTGTAGCGAGGACTGTAAGCATATCCTCTACCAAATCACGCAGGTTTACCCGAAGAATTCTGCTTTAGTTGCAGGGGGAACACAAGCATCTTTTCTCCCACAGTGTACAAAATGCGCACTTCCCCTAATGAACTTGTTCTATAAGAATGGTTTCCCGCGTGGAGCAAACTGCCTCAGCCATGGAAGGCACTACTGTGGTCTCTAAGGATTTCCTCTCTGAAAACACAGCACTTTTACCCGAAGAACTCTGCTTTAGTTGCAGGTGGAACACAAGCTGCATTTGTCCCACACTTTATACAAAGGGCCCTTCCCCGAATGAATCTTCAATATGCATGTTGTCCCACGAGCAGCGAACTGCCTCAATGAAGGCAGGCTCTCGTAAGGACTGTAAGCATTTCCTCTCCCAAAACACGCAGTTTTACCCGAAGAACTCTGCTTTAGTTGCAGGTGGAACACAAGCAGCATTTCTCCCACTGTGTACTCTTTGGGCTCTTACACGAATGAACTTCTTTATGCAGGGATTCCCACGAGGAGCGAACTGCCTCCACCATGGCAGGCTGTGGCGAGGACTGTAAGCATATCCTCTCCCAAACCACGCAGTTTTAACGTTAGAACTCTGCTTTAGTTGCAGGGGGAACACAAGCATCTTTTCTCCCACAGTGTACACAATGGGCAGTTCCCCTAATGAACTTGTTCTATAAGAATGGTTTCCCGCGTGGAGCGAACTGCCTCAGCCATCGCAGGCACTACTGTGGTCTCTAAAGATTTCCTCTCTGAAAACACGGCACTTTTACCCGAAGAACTCTGCTTTAGTTGCAGGTGGAACACAAGCTGCATTTGTCCCACACTTTATACAAAGGGCCCTTCCCCGAATGAATGTTCAATATGCAGGTTGTCCTACGAGCAGCGAACTGCCTCAATGAAGGCAGGCTCTCGTAAGGACTGTAAGCATTTCCTCTCCCAAAACACGCAGTTTTACCCGAAGAACTCTGCTTTAGTTGCAGGTGGAACACAAGCAGCATTTCTCCCACTGTGTACTCTTTGGGCTCTTACACGAATGAACTTCTTTATGCAGGGATTCCCACGAGGAGCGAACTGCCTCCACCATGGCAGGCTGTGGCGAGGACTGTAAGCATATCCTCTCCCAAACCACGCAGTTTTAACGTTAGAACTCTGCTTTAGTTGCAGGGGGAACACAAGCATCTTTTCTCCCACAGTGTACACAATGGGCAGTTCCCCTAATGAACTTGTTCTATAAGAATGGTTTCCCGCGTGGAGCGAACTGCCTCAGCCATCGCAGGCACTACTGTGGTCTCTAAGGATTTCCTCTCTGAAAACACGGCCCTTTTACCCGAAGAACTCTGCTTTAGTTGCAGGTGGAACACAAGCTGCATTTGTCCCACACTTTATACAAAGGGCCCTTCCCCGAATGAATGTTCAATATGCAGGTTGTCCTACGAGCAGCGAACTGCCTCAATGAAGGCAGGCTCTCGTAAGGACTGTAAGCATTTCCTCTCCCAAAACACGCAGTTTTACCCGAAGAACTCTGCTTTAGTTGCAGGTGGAACACAAGCAGCATTTCTCCCACTGTGTACTCTTTGGGCTCTTACACGAATGAACTTCTTTATGCAGGGATTCCCACGAGGAGCGAACTGCCTCCACCATGGCAGGCTGTAGCGAGGACTGTAAGCATATCCTCTCCCAAACCACGCAGTTTTAACGTTAGAACTCTGCTTTAGTTGCAGGGGGAACACAAGCATCTTTTCTCCCACAGTGTACACAATGGGCACTTCCCCTAATGATCTTGTTCTATAAGAATGGTTTCCCGCGTGGAGCGAACTGCCTCAGCCATCGCAGGCACTACTGTGGTCTCTAAGGATTTCCTCTCTGAAAACACGGCACTTTTACCCGAAGAACTCTGCTTTAGTTGCAGGTGGAACACAAGCTGCATTTGTCCCACACTTTATACAAAGGGCCCTTCCCCGAATGAATCTTCAATATGCAGTTTGTCCTACGAGCAGCGAACTGCCTCAATGAAGGCAGGCTCTGGTAAGGACTGTAAGCATTTCCTCTCCCAAAACACGCAGTTTTACCCAAAGAACTCTGCTTTAGTTGCAGGTGGAACACAAGCAGCATTTCTCCCACTGTGTACTCTTTGGGCTCTTACACGAATGAACTTCTTTATGCAGGGATTCCCACGAGGAGCGAACTGCCTCCACCATGGCAGGCTGTAGGGAGGACTGTAAGCATATCCTCTCCCAAACCACGCAGTTTTAACGCTAGAACTCTGCTTTACTTGCAGGCGGAACACAAGCAGCTTTTCTCCCACTGTGTACTCTTTGGGCTCTTCCACGAATGAACTTCTATATGCAGGGTTTCCGACGTGGAGCGAACTGCCTCAAACAAGGCAGGCTGTAGCGAGGACTGTAAGCATTTCCTCTTCCAAAACACGGCAGTTTTACCAAAGAATTCTGCTTTAGTTGCAGGTGGAACACAAGCAGCATTTCTCCCACTGTGTACTCTTGGGTTCTTCCACGAATGAACTTCTTTCTGCAGGGATTCCCACGTGGAGCGAACTGCCTCAACCATGGCAGGCTGTAGCGAGGACTGTAAGCATATCCTCTCCCAAACCAGGCAGTTTTACCCGAAGAACTCTGCTTTAGTTGCAGGTGGAACACAAGCAGCATTTCTCCCACTGTGTACTCTTTGGGCTCTTACACGAATGAACTTCTTTATGCAGGGATTCCCACGAGGAGCGAACTGCCTCCACCATGGCAGGCTGTAGCGAGGACTGTAAGCATATCCTCTCCCAAACCACGCAGTTTTAACGCTAGAACCCTGCTTTAGTTGCAGGTGGAACACAAGCAGCATTTCTCCCACTGTGTACTCTTTGGTCTCTTCACGAATGAACTTGTATATGCAGGGTTTCCCACGTGGAGCGAACTGCCTCAACCATGGCAGGCTGTAGCGAGGACTGTAACCATATCCTCTCCCAAGCCTCGCAGTGTTAATGCTAGAAGTCTGCTTTACTTGCAGGCGTAACACAAGCAGCTTTTCTCCCACTGTGTACTCTTTGGGCTCTTCCACGAATGAACTTCTATATGCAGGGTTTCCGACGTGGAGCGAACTGCCTCAACCAAGGCAGGCTGTAGCGAGGACTGTAAGCATTTCCTCTTCCAAAACACGGCAGTTTTACCAAAGAATTCTGCTTTAGTTGCAGGTGGAACACAAGCAGCATTTCTCCAACTGTGTACTCTTTGGGCTCTTCCATGAATGAACTTCTTTATGCAGGGATTCCCACGTGGAGCGAACTGCCTCAACCAAGGCAGGCTGTAGCGAAGACTGTAAGCATTTCCTCTCCCAAAACACTCAGTTTTACACGAAGAACTCTGCTTTAGTTGCAGGGGGAACACCATCAGCTTTCCTCCCACAGTGTACACAATGGGCACTTCCCCTAATGAACTTGTTCTAAAAGAATGGTTTCCAGCGTGGACCGAACTGCCTCAACCATGGCAGGCTCTCCTGTGGTCTCTAAGGATTTCCTCTATGAAAACACGGCACTTTTACCCGAAGAACTCTGCTTTAGTTGCAGGTGGAACACAAGCTGCATTTGTCCCACACTTTATACAAAGGGCCCTTCCCCGAAGGAGTCTACAGGGTGTATGCAGGGTGTCCCACGTGCAGTGAGCTGCCTCAACGAAGGGAGGCTCTCGTAAGGACTGTAAGCATTTCCTCTCCCAATACACGCAGTTTTACCCAAAGAATTCTGCTTTAGTTGCAGGTGGAACACAAGCAGCTTTTCTCCCACAGTGTACCCAATGAGCCTTTGCCCGAAAGAATATCTATACTCAAGGGGTCCCGCGTGGAGTGAAATGCCTAAAGCAAGCAGGCTCTAGTGAGGCCTCTAAGCATCTCCTCTCCAAAAACACGGCAGTTTTACCCAAGAAACTCTGCGTTAGTTGCAGGTGGAACACAAGCAGCATTACTCCCAGTGTGTAATCTTTGGGCTCTTCCACGAATGAATTTCTTTATGCAGGGATTCCCACGTGGATCGAACTGCCTCAACCGTGGCAGGCTGTAGCGAGGACTCTAAGAATATCCTATCCCAAAACACACAGGTTTAACGGTAGAACTCTGCTTTAGTTGCAGAGGTAAGACAAGCAGCTTTTCTCCCACTGTGTACTCTTTGGGCTCTTCCACGAATGAACTTCTATATGCAGGGTTTCCGACGTGGAGCGAACTGCCTCAACCAAGGCAGGCTGTAGCGAGGACTGTAAGCATTTCCTCTTCCAAAACACGGCAGTTTTACCAAAGAATTCTGCTTTAGTTGCAGGTGGAACACAAGCAGCATTTCTCCCACTGTGTACTCTTGGGTTCTTCCATGAATGAACTTCTTTATGCAGGGATTCCCACTTCGAACGAACTGCCTCAACCATGGCAGGCTGTAGCGAGGACTGTAAGCATATCCTCTCCCAAACCAGGCAGTTTTACCCGAAGAACTCTGCTTTAGTTGCAGCTGGAACACAAGCAGCATTTCTCCCACTGTGTACTCTTTGGGCTCTTACACGAATGAACTTCTTTATGCAGGGATTCCCACGAGGAGTGAACTGCCTCCACCATGGCAGGCTGTAGCGAGGACTGTAAGCATATCCTCTCCCAAACCACGCAGTTTTAACGCTAGAACTCTGCTTTAGTTGCAGGTGGAACACAAGCAGCATTTCTCCCACTGTGTACTCTTTGGTCTCTTCACGAATGAACTTGTATATGCAGGGTTTCCCACGTGGAGCGAACTGCCTCAACGATGGCAGGCTGTAGCGAGGACTGTTAGCATATCCTCTCCCAAGCCTCGCAGTTTTAATGCTAGAAGTCTGCTTTACTTGCAGGCGTAACACAAGCAGCTTTTCTCCCACTGTGCACTCTTTGGGCTCTTCCACGAATGAACTTCTATATGCAGGGTTTCCGACGTGGATCGAACTGCCTCAACCAAGGCAGGCTGTAGCGAGGACTGTAAGCATTTCCTCTTCCAAGACACGGCAGTTTTACCAAAGAATTCTGCTTTAGTTGCAGGTGGAACACAAGCAGCATTTCTCCCACTGTGTACTCTTTGGGCTCTTCCACGAATGAACTTCTTTATGCAGGGATTCCCACGTGGAGCGAACTGCCTCAACCAAGGCAGGCTGTAGCGAGGACTGTAAGCATTTCCTCTTCCAAAACACGGCAGTTTTACCAAAGAATTCTGCTTTAGTTGCAGGTGGAACACAAGCAGCATTTCTCCCACTGTGTACTCTTTGGGCTCTTCCACGAATGAACTTCTTTATGCAGGGATTCCCACGTGGAGCGAACTGCCTCAACCAAGGCAGGCTGTAGCGAATACTGTAAGCATTTCCTCTCCCAAAACACGCAGTTTTACACGAAGAACTCAGCTTTAGTTGCAGGGGGAACACCATCAGCTTTCCTCCCACAGTGTACACAATGGGCACCTCCCCTAATGAACTTGTTCTATAAGAATGGTTTCCCGCGTGGAGCGAACTGCCTCAGCCAATGCAGGCACTACTGTGGTTTCTAAGGATTTCCTCTCTGAAAACACGGCACTTTTACCCGAAGAACTGTGATTTAGTTGCAGGTGGAACACAAGCTGCATTTGTCCCACACTTTATACAAGGGGCCCTTCCCCAAATGAATCTTCAATATGCAGGTTTTCCTACGAGCAGCGAACTGCCTCAATGAAGGCAGGCTCTCGTAAGGACTGTAAGCATTTCCTCTCCCAAAACACGCAGTTTTACCCGAAGAACTCTGCTTTAGTTGCAGGTGGAACACAAGCAGCATTTCTCCCACTGTGTACTCTTTGGGCTCTTACACGAATGAACTTCTTTATGCAGGGATTCCCACGAGGAGCGAACTGCCTCCACCATGGCAGGCTGTAGCGAGGACTGTAAGCATATCCTCTCCCAAGCCTCGCAGTTTTAATGCTAGAAGTCTGCTTTACTTGCAGGCGTAACACAAGCAGCTTTTCTCCCACTGTGTACTCTTTGGGCTCTTCCACGAATGAACTTCTATATGCAGGGTTTCCGACGTGGAGCGAACTGCCTCAACCAAGGCAGGCTGTAGCGAGGACTGTAAGCATTTCCTCTTCCAAGACACGGCAGTTTTACCAAAGAATTCTGCTTTAGTTGCAGGTGGAACACAAGCAGCATTTCTCCCACTGTGTACTCTTTGGGCTCTTCCACGAATGAACTTCTTTATGCAGGGATTCCCACGTGGAGCGAACTGCCTCAACCAAGGCAGGCTGTAGCGAGGACTGTAAGCATTTCCTCTTCCAAAACACGGCAGTTTTACCAAAGAATTCTGCTTTAGTTGCAGGTGGAACACAAGCAGCATTTCTCCCACTGTGTACTCTTGGGTTCTTCCACGAATGAACTTCTTTATGCAGGGATTCCCACGTGGAGCGAACTGCCTCAACCATGGCAGGCTGTAGCGAGGACTGTAAGCATATCCTCTCCCAAACCAGGCAGTTTTACCCGAAAAACTCTGCTTTATTTGCAGGTGGAACACAAGCAGCATTTCTCCCACTGTGTACTCTTTGGGCTCTTACACGAATGAACTTCTCTATGCAGGGATTCCCACGAGGAGCGAACTGCCTCCACCATGGCAGGCTGTAGCGAGGACTGTAAGCATATCCTCTCCCAAACCACGCAGTTTTAACGCTAGAACTCTGCTTTAGTTGCAGGTGGAACACAAGCAGCATTTCTCCCACTGTGTACTCTTTGGTCTCTTCACGAATGAACTTGTATATGCAGGGTTTCCCACGTGGAGCGAACTGCCTCAACCATGGCAGGCTGTATCGAGGACTGTAAGCATATCCTCTCCCAAGCCTCGCAGTTTTAATGCTAGAAGTCTGCTTTACTTGCAGGCATAACACAAGGAGCTTTTCTCCCACTGTGTACTCTTTGGGCTCTTCCACGAATGAACTTCTATATGCAGGGTTTCCGACGTGGAGCGAACTGCCTCAACCAAGGCAGGCTGTAGCGAGGACTGTAAGCATTTCCTCTTCCAAAACACGGCAGTTTTACCAAAGAATTCTGCTTTAGTTGCAGGTGGAACACAAGCAGCTTTTCTCCCACTGTGTACTCTTTGGGCTCTTCCACGAATGAACTTCTTTATGCAGGGATTCCCACGTGGAGCGAACTGCCTCAACCAAGGCAGGCTGTAGCGAATACTGTAAGCATTTCCTCTCCCAAAACACGCAGTTTTACACGAAGAACTCTGCTTTAGTTGCAGGGGGAACACCATCAGCTTTCCTCCCACAGTGTACACAATGGGCACTTCCCCTAATGAACTTGTTCTAAAAGAATGGTTTCCAGCGTGGACCGAACTGCCTCAACCATGGCAGGCTCTCCTGTGGTCTCTAACGATTTCCTCTCTGAAAACACGGCACTTTTACCCGAAGAACTCTGCTTTAGTTGCAGGTGGAACACAAGCTGCATTTGTCCCACACTTTATACAAAGGGCCCTTCCCCGAAGGAGTCTACAGGGTGTATGCAGGGTGTCCCACGTGCAGTGAACTGCCTCAACGAAGGGAGGCTCTCGTAAGGACTGTAAGCATTTCCTCTCCCAATACACGCAGTTATACCCAAAGAATTCTGCTTTAGTTGCAGGTGGAACACAAGCAGCTTTTCTCCCACAGTGTACCCAATGAGCCTTTGCCCGAAAGAATATCTATACTCAAGGGGTCCCGCGTGGAGTGAAATGCCTAAAGCAAGCAGGCTCTAGTGAGGCCTCTAAGCATCTCCTCTCCAAAAACACGGCAGTTTTACCCAAGAAACTCTGCGTTAGTTGCAGGTGGAACACAAGCAGCATTACTCCCAGTGTGTAATCTTTGGGCTCTTCCACGAATGAATTTCTTTATGCAGGGATTCCCACGTGGATCGAACTGCCTCAACCGTGGCAGGCTGTATCGAGGACTCTAAGAATATCCTATCTCAAAACACACAGGTTTAATGGTAGAACTGTGCTTTAGTTGCAGAGGTAAGACAAGCAGCTTTTCTCCCACTGTGTACTCTTTGGGCTCTTCCACGAATGAATTTCTATATGCAGGGTTTCCGACGTGGAGCGAACTGCCTCAACCAAGGCAGGCTGTAGCGAGGACTGTAAGCATTTCCTCTTCCAAAACACGGCAGTTATACCAAAGAATTCTGCTTTAGTTGCAGGTGGCATACAAGCAGCATTACTCCCACTGTGTACTCTTTGGGCTCTTACACGAATGAACTTCTTTATGCAGGGATTTCCACGAGGAGCGAACTGCCTCCACCACGGCAGGTTGTAGCGAGGACTGTAAGCATATCCTCTACCAAATCACGCAGGTTTACCCGAAGAACTCTGCTTTAGTTGCAGGGGGAACACAAGTATCTTTTCTCCCACAGTGTACAAAATGCGCACTTCCCCTAATGAACTTGTTCTATAAGAATGATTTCCCGCGTGGAGCGAACTGCCTCAGCCATGGCAGGCACTACTGTGGTCTCTAAGGATTTCCTCTCTGAAAACACGGCCCTTTTACCCGAAGAACTCTGCTTTAGTTGCAGGTGGAACACGAGCTGCATTTGTCCTACACTTTATACAAAGGGCCCTTCCCCGAATGAATGTTCAATATGCAGGTTGTCCCACGAGCAGCGAACTGCCTCAATGAAGGCAGGCTCTCGTAAGGACTGTAAGCATTTCCTCTCCCAAAACACGCAGTTTTACCCGAAGAACTCTGCTTTAGTTGCAGGTGGAACACAAGCAGCATTTCTCCCACTGTGTACTCTTTGGGCTCTTACACGAATGAACTTCTTTATTCAGGGATTCCCATGAGGAGCGAACTGCCTCCACCATGGCAGGCTGTAGCGAGGACTGTAAGCATATCCTCTCCCAAACCACGCAGTTTTAACGTTAGAACTCTGCTTTAGTTGCAGGGGGAACACAAGCATCTTTTCTCCCACAGTGTACACAATGGGCACTTCCCCTAATGAACTTGTTCTATAAGAATGGTTTCCCGCGTGGAGCGAACTGCCTCAGCCATGGCAGGCACTACTGTGGTCTCTAAGGATTTCCTCTCTGAAAACACGGCACTTTTACCCGAAGAACTCTGCTTCAGTTGCAGGTGGAACACAAGCTGCATTTGTCCCACACTTTATACAAAGGGCCCTTCCCCGAATGAATCTTCAATATGCAGGTTGTCCTACGAGCAGCGAACTGCCTCAATGAAGGCAGGCTCTCGTAAGGACTGTAAGCATTTCCTCTCCCAAAACACGCAGTTTTACCCGAAGAACTCTGCTTTAGTTGCAGGTGGAACACAAGCAGCATTTCTCCCACTGTGTACTCTTTGGGCTCTTACACGAATGAACTTCTTTATGCAGGGATTCCCACGAGGAGTGAACTGCCTCCACCATGGCAGGCTGTAGCGAGGACTGTAAGCATATCCTCTCCCAAACCACGCAGTTTTAACGCTAGAACTCTGCTTTACTTGCAGGCGTAACACAAGCAGCTTTTCTCCCACTGTGTACTCTTTGGGCTCTTCCACGAATGAACTTCTATATGCAGGGTTTCCGACGTGGAGCGAACTGCCTCAACCAAGGCAGGCTGTAGCGAGGACTGTAAGCATTTCCTCTTCCAAAACACGGCAGTTTTACCAAAGAATTCTGCTTTACTTGCAGGCGTAAAACAAGCAGCTTTTCTCCCACTGTGTACTCTTGGGTTCTTCCACGAATGAACTTCTTTATGCAGGGATTCCCACGTGGAGCGAACTGCCTCAACCATGGCAGGCTGTAGCGAGGACTGCAAGCATATCCTCTCCCAAACCATGCAGTTTTACCCGAAGAACTCTGCTTTAGTTGCAGGTGGAACACAAGTAGCATTTCTCCCACTGTGTACTCTTTGGGCTCTTACACGAATGAACTTCTTTATGCAGGGATTCCCACGAGGAGCGAACTGCCTCCACCATGGCAGGCTGTAGCGAGGACTGTAAGCATATCCTCTCCCAAACCACGCAGTTTTAACGCTAGAACTCTGCTTTAGTTGCAGGTGGAACACAAGCAGCATTTCTCCCACTGTGTACTCTTTGGTCTCTTCACGAATGACCTTGTATATGCAGGGTTTCCCACGTGGAGCGAACTGCCTCAACCATGGCAGGCTGTAGCGAGGACTGTAAGCATATCCTCTCCCAAGCCTCGCAATTTTAATGCTAGAAGTCTGCTTTACTTGCAGGCCTAACACAAGCAGCTTTTCTCCCACTGTGTACTCTTTGGGCTCTTCCAAGAATGAACTTCTATATGCAGGGTTTCCGACGTGGAGCGAACTGCCTCAACCAAGGCAGGCTGTAGCGAGGACTGTAAGCATTTCCTCTTCCAAAACACGGCAGTTTTACCAAAGAATTCTGCTTTAGTTGCAGGTGGAACACAAGCAGCATTTCTCCCACTGTGTACTCTTTGGGCTCTTCCACGAATGAACTTCTTTATGCAGGGATTCCCACGTGGAGCGAACTGCCTCAACGAAGGCAGGCTGTAGCAAAGACTGTAAGCATTTCCTCTCCCAAAACACGCAGTTTTACACGAAGAACTCTGCTTTAGTTGCAGGGGGAACACCATCAGCTTTCCTCCCACAGTGTACACAATGGGCACTTCCCCTAATGAACTTGTTCTAAAAGAATGGATTCCAGCGTGGACCGAACTGCCTCAACCATGGCAGGGTCTCCTGTGGTCTCTAAGGATTTCCTCTCTGAAAACACGGCACTTTTACCCGAAGAACTCTGCTTTAGTTGCAGGTGGAACACAAGCTGCATTTGTCCCACACTTTATACAAAGGGCCCTTCCCCGAAGGAGTCTACAGGGTGTATGCAGGGTGTCCCACATGCAGTGAACTGCCTCAACGAAGGGAGGCTCTCGTAAGGACTGTAAGCATTTCCTCTCCCAATACACGCAGTTTTACCCAAAGAATTCTGCTTTAGTTGCAGGTGGAACACAAGCAGCTTTTCTCCCACAGTGTACCCAATGAGCCTTTGCCCGAAAGAATATCTATACTCAAGGGGTCCCGCGTGGAGTGAAATGCCAAAAGCAAGCAGGCTCTAGTGAGGCCTCTAAGCATCTCCTCTCCAAAAACACGGCAGTTTTACTCAAGAAACTCTGCGTTATTTGCAGGTGGAACACAAGCAGCATTACTCCCAGTGTGTAATCTTTGGGCTCTTCCACGAATGAATTTCTTTATGCAGGGATTCCCACGTGGATCGAACTGCCTCAACCGTGGCAGGCTGTAGCGGGGACTCTAAGAATATCCTATCCCAAAACACACAGGTTTAACGGTAGAACTCTGCTTTAGTTGCAGAGGTAAGACAAGCAGCTTTTCTCCCACTGTGTACTCTTTGGGCTCTTCCACGTATGAACTTCTATATGCAGGGTTTCCCATGTGGAGCGAATGGCCTCAACCATGGCCGGCCATAGAGAGGACTCTACGCATTTCCTCTCCCAAAACACGCAGTTTAAACGGAAGTACTCTGCTTTAGTTGCAGGGGTACACAAGCAGCTTAACTCCCACAGTGTACACAATGGGCACTTCCCCTAATGATCTTGTTTTATAAGAATGGTTTCCCGAATGGGGCGAACTGCCTCAACCATGGCAGGCTCTACTGTGGTCTCTAAGGATTTCCTCTCTGATAACACGGCACTTTTACCTGACGAACTCTGCTTTAGTTGCAGGTGGAACACAAGCTGCATTTGTCCCACACTTATACAAAGGGCCCTTCCCCGAATGAATCTTCAATATGCAGGGTTTCCCTTGTGCAGTGAACTGCCTTAACGAAGGCAGGCTCTCGTAAGGACTGTAAACATTTCCTCTCCCAAAACACGCAGTTCTAATGGAAGAATTCTGCTTTAGTTGCAGGGGTAACACAAGCAGCTGTTCTCCCACTGTGTACTCTTTGGGCTCTTCCACGTATGAACTTCTATATGCAGGGTTTCCCACGTGGAGCGAAGGGCGTCAACCAATGCAGGCTGTAGCGAGGGCTGTAAGCATATCCTCTCCCAAACCACGCAGTTTTAAAGGAAGAACTCTGCTTTAGTTGAAGGGGGAACACAATCATCTTTCCTCCCACAGTGTACACAATGGGCACTTCCCCTAATGAACTTGTTCTATAAGAATTGTTTCCCGCGTGGAGCGAACTGCCACAGCCATGGCAGGCTCTACTGTGGTCTCTAAGGATTTCCTCTCTGAAAAAACGGCACTGTTACCAGAAGAACTCTGCTTTAGTTGCAGGTGGAACACAAGCTGCATTTGATCCACATTTTATACAAAGGGCCGTTTCCCAAATGAATCTTAAATATGCAGGATGTCCCATGTGCAGTGAACTGCCTCAACGACGGCAGGCTCTCAGAAGTTCTGTAAGCATTTCTTCTCCCATAACACGCAGTTTTACCCGAAGGACTCTGCTTTAGTTGGAGGTGGAACACAAGCAGCATTTCTCCCACTGTGTACTCTTTGGTCTCTTCCACGAATGAACTTCTATATGCAGGTTTTCCCACGTGGATCGAACTGCCTCAACCAGGGCAGGCTGTAGCGAGGACTGTAAGCATTTCCTCTTCCAAAACACGGCAGTTTTACCCAAAGAACTCGGCTTTAGTTGCAGGTGGAACCCAAGCAGCATTACTCCCACTGTGTACTCTTTGGGCTCTTCCACGAATGAACTTCTTTATGCAGGGATTCCCAAGTGGAGCGAACTGCCTCAACCAAGGCAGGCTCTCGTAAGGACTGTAAGCATTTCCTCTCCCAATACACGCAGTTTTACCCGAAGAACTCTGCTTTAGTTGCAGGTGGAACACAAGCAGCTTTTCTCCCACAGTGTACCCAATGGGCCTTTGCCTGAAAGAACAACAATACTCAATGGGTCCCGCATGGATTGAAATGCCTAAAGCAAGGGAGGCTGTAGTGAGGCCTCTCAGCATTTCCTCTCCCAAAACATGGCAGTTTTACCCAAAGAACTCTGCTTTAGTTTCAGGTGGAACACAAGCAGCATTGCTCCTAGTGTGTACTCTTTGGGCTCTTCCACTAATCAATTTCTTTATGCAGGGTTTCCCTCGTGGAGCGAACTGTGTAAACCATGGCTGGCTCTAGCGAGGACTGTAAGTATATCCACTCTCAAAACACGCAGTTTTAACGGAAGAACTCTGCTTTAGTTGCAGGGGTAACACAAGCAGCTTTTCTCCCACTGTGTACTCTTTGGGCTCTTCCACGAATGAACTTCTATATGCAGGGTTTCCCACGTGGAGCGAATGGCCTCAACCATGCAGGCTCTCGTAAGGACTGTAAGCATTTCCTCTCCCAAAACACGCAGTTTAAACGGAAGAACTCTGCTTTAGTTGCAGGGTTACACAAGCAGATTTTCTCCCACAGTGTACACAATGGGCACTTCCCCTAATGAACTTGTTTTATAAGAATGGTTTCCCGAATGGAGCGAACTGCCTCAACAATGGAAGGCTCTACTGTGGTCTCTAAGGGTTTCCTCTCTGAAAACACGGCACTTTTACCCAAAGAACTCTGCTTTAGTTGCAGGTGGAACACAAGCTGCATTTGTCCCACACTTATACAAAGGGCCCTTCCCCGAATGAATCTTCAATATGCAGGCTGTCCCACGTGCAGTGAACTGCCTCAATGAAGGCAGGCTCTCGTAAGGCTGTAAGCATTTCCTCTCCCAAAACACGCAGTTTTAACAGAAGAACTCTGCTTTAGTTGCAGGTGGAACACAAGCAGCATTTCTCCCACCATGTATTCTTAGGTCTCTTCCACGAATGCACTTCTATATGCAGGGTTTCCCACGTGGAGCGAACTGCCTCAACCAAGGCATGCTCTCGTAAGGACTGTAAGCATTTCCTCTCCAAATACACGCAATTTTACCCGACGAACTCTTCTTTAGGTGCACGTGGAACACAAGCAGCTTTTCTCCCACAGTGTCCCCAAAGGGCCTTTGCCCGAAAGAATTTCTATACTCAAGGTGTCCCACCTGGAGTGAAATACCTAAAGCAAGCCTGGCTCTAGTGAGGCCTCTAAGCATTTCCTCTCCCAAAACACGGCAGTTTTACCCAAAGAACTCTGCTTTAGTTGCAGGTGGAACACAAGAATCATTACTCCCAGTGTGTACCCTTTGGGCTCTTCCACTAATGAATTTCTTTATGCAGGTTTTCCCACGTGGAGCGAACTGCCTCAACCATGGAAGGCTATAGCAAGGACTGTAAGCATATCCTCTCCCAAACCACGCAGTTTTAACGGAAGAACTCTGCTGTAGTTTCATGGGGAGCGCAAGCAACTTTTCTTCCTCAGTGTACACAATGGGCACTTCCCCTAATGAACTTCTTCTATAAGAATGCTTTCCCGTGGGGAGTGAACTGCCTCAACCATGGCAGGCTCTACTGTGGTCTCTAAGGATTTCCTCTCTGAAAACACGGCACGTTTACCCGAAGAAATCTGCTTTAGTTGCAGGTGGAATACAAGCTGCATTTGTCCGACACTTTATACAAAGGGCCCTTCCCCGAATAAATCTGCAATATGCAGGGTGTCCCACATGCAGTGAACTGCGTCAACGAAGGCAGTCTGTAGTAAGGACTGTAAGCATTTCCTATCCCAAAACACGCAGTTTTACCCGAAAAGCTCTGCTTTAGTTGCAGGTGGAACACAAACAGCATTTCTCCCACTGTGTACTCTTTGGGCTCTTCCACGAATGAACTTCTGTATGCAGGGTTTCCCACGTGGAGCGAACTGCCTCAACCGGGGCAGGCTGTAGTGAGGTCTGTAAGCATTTCCTCTTCCAAAACACGGCAGTTTTACACAAAGAACTCTGCTTTAGTTGCATGTGGAACACAAGCATCATTTCTCCCACTTTGTACTATTTGGGCTCTTCCACGAATGAACTTCTTTATGAAGGGATTCCCACATGGAGTGAACTACCTCAACCATGGCAGGCTGTAGCGAGGACTGTAAGCATATCCTCTCTCAAAACACGCAGTTTTAACGGAAGAAGTCTGCTTTAGTTGCAGGGGGAACACAATCAGCTTTCCTCCCACAGTGTACACAATGGGCACTTCCATTAATGAACTTGTTTATAAGAATGGTTTCCCGCGTGGAGAGAACTACCTCATCCATGGCAGGCTCTACTGTGGTCTCTAAGGATTTCCTCTCTGAAAACACGGCACTTTTACCCGAAGAACTGTGCTTTAGTTGCAGCTGGAACACAAGCTGCATTTGTCCCACACTTTATACAAAGGGCCCTTCCCCGAATGAATCTTCAATATGCAGGGTGTCCCATGTGCAGTGAACTGCCTCAATGAAGGCAGGCTCTCGTAAGGACTGTCAGCATTTCCTCTCCCAAAACACGCAGTGTTACCAGAAGAACACTGCTTTAGTTGCAGGTGGAACACAAGCCGCATTTCTCCCACCATGTACACTTAGGTCTCTTCCACGAATGCACTTCTATATGCAGGGTTTTCCATGTGGAGCGAACTGCCTCAACCAGGGCAGGCTGTAGTGAGGACTGTAAGCATTTCCTTGTCCAAAACACGGCAGTTATACGCAAAGAACTCTGCTTTAGTTGCAGGTGGAACACAAGCAGCATTCCTCCCACTGTATACTCTTTGGGCTCTTCCACGAATGAACTTCTTTATGCAGGGATTCCCACGGGAAGCGAACTGCCTCAACCAAGGCAGGCTCTCGTAAGGACTGTAAGCATTTCCTCTCCCAATACCCACAGTTTTACCCGAAGAACTCTTCTTTAGGTGCAGGTGGAACACAAGCAGCTTTTCTCCCACAGTGTACCCAAAGGGCCTTTGCCTGAAAGAATTTCTATACTCAAGGTGTCCCACCTGGAGTGAAATGCCTAAAGCAAGCCTGGCTCTAGTGAGGCCTCTAAGCATTTCCTCTTCCAAAACACGGCAATTTTACCCAAAGAACTCTGCTTTAGTTGCAGGTGGAACACAAGCATCATTTCTCCCAGTGTGTACTCTTTGGGCTCTTCCACTAATGAATTTCTTTATGCAGGGTTTCCCACGTGGAGCGAACTGCCTCAACCATGGCAGGCTGTAGCGAGGACTGTAAGCATATCCTCTCCCAAAACACGTAGTTCTAACGGAAGAATTCTGCTTAAGTTCCACGTGTAACACAAGCAGGTTTTCTCCCACTGTGTACTCTTTGTGCTCTTCCACGTATGAACTTCTATATGCAGGGTTTCCCACGGGAGCGAACGGCCTCAAGCAAGGCCGGCTGTAGAGAGGACTGTAAGCATTTCCTCTCCCAAAACACGCAGTTTAAACGGAAGTACTCTCCTTTAGTTGCAGGGGTACACAAGCAGCTTTTCTCCCACAGTGTACACAATGGGCACTTCCCCTAATGATCTTGTTTTATAAGAATGGTTTACCGAATGGGGCGAACTGCCTCAACCATGGCAGGCTCTACTGTGGTATCTAAGGGTTTCCTCTCTGAAAACACGGCACTTTTACCCGAAGAACTCTGCTTTAGTTGCAGGTGGAACACAAGCTGCATTTGTCCCACACTTTATACAAAGGGCCCTTCACCGAATGAATCTTCAATATTCAGGGTGTCCCTCGTGCAGTGAACTGCCTCAATGAAGGCAGGCTCTCGTAAGGACTGTAAGCATTTCCTCTCCCAAAACACGCAGTTTTACCAGAAGAACACTGCTTTAGTTTCAGGTGGAACACAAGCAGCATTTCTCCCACTGTGTACTCTTAGGTCTGTTCCACAAATGAACCTCTATATGCAGGGATTCCCATGAAGAGCGAACTGCCTCAACCATGGCAGGCTGTAGCGAGGACTGTAAGCATATCCTCTCCCAAAACACGCAGGTTTACCCGAAGAAATCTGCTTTAGTTGCAGGTGGAGCACAAGCATCTTTTCTCCCACTGTGTCCTCTTTGTGCTCTTCCACGAATCATTTTCTATATGCAGGGTATCCCATGTGTAGTGAACTGCCTCAACCAAGACAGGCTGTAGTGAGGACTGTAAGCATTTCCTATCCCAATACACGCAGTTTTACCCGAAGAACTCTTCTTTAGGTGCAGGTGGAACACAAGCAGCTTTTCACCCACAGTGTACCCAATGGGTTATTGCCCGAAAGAATATTTATACTCAAGGGGTCTGGCGTGGAGTGAAATGCCTAAAGCAAGGCAGGCTCTAGTGAGGCCTCTAAGCATTTCCTCTCCCAAAACACGGCAGTTTTACCCAAGGAACTCTGCTTTAGTTGCAGGTGGAACACAAGCAGCATTACTCCCACTGTGTACTCTTTGGGCTCGTCCACGAATGAACTTCTTTATGCAGGGATTCCCACGTGGAGCGAACTGCCTCAACCATGGCAGGCTGTAGCGAGGATTGTAATCATATCCTCTCCCAAAACACGCAGTTTTAAAGGAAGAACTCTGCTTTAGTTGCAGGTGGAACACAAGCTGCATTTGTCCCACACTTTATACAAAGGGCCGTTTCCCGAAGGAATCTTCAATATGCAGTGTCTCCCACGTGCAGTGAACTGCCTCAACGACGGCAGGCTCTCATAAGGACTGTAAGCATTTCCTCTCCCAAAACACGCAGTTTTACCTGAAGAACTCTTCTTTAGTTGCAGGTGAAACACAAGCAACATTTCTCCCACTGTGTACTCTTTGCTCTCTTCCATGAATGCACTTCTATATGCAGTGTTTTCCACATGGAGCGAACTGCCTCAACAGGGGCAGGCTGTAGTTAGGACTGTAAGTATTTCCTCTTCCAAAACACGGCAGATTTACCCAAAGAACTCTGAGTTAGTTGCATGTGGAACACAAGCATCATTTCTCCCACTGTGTACTCTTTGGGCTCTTCCACGAATCAATTTCTATATGCAGGGTATCCCATGTGTAGTGAACTGCCTCAACCAAGACAAGCTGTAGTGAGGACTGTAAGCATTTCCTATCCCAATACACGCAGTTTTACCCGAAGAACTCTTCTTTAGGTGCAGGTGGAACACAAGCAGCTTTTCTCCCACAGTGTACCCAATGGGTTTTTGCCCGAAAGAATATTTATACTCAAGGGGTCTGGCGTGGAGTGAAATGCCTAAAGCAAGGCAGGCTCTAGTGAGGCCTCTAAGCATTTCCTCTCCCACAACACGGCAGTTTTACCCAAGGAACTCTGCTTTAGTTGCAGGTGGAACACAAGCAGCAGTACTCCCACTGTGTACTCTTTGGGCTCTTCCACGAATGAACTTCTTTATGCAGGGATTCCCACGTGGAGCGAACTGCCTCAACCAGGGCAGGCTGTAGCGAGGACTGTAAGCATTTCCTCTTCCAAATCACGGCAGTTTTACCCATAGATCTCTGCTTTAGTTGCAGGTGGAACCCAAGCAGCATTTCTCCCACTGTGTACTCTTGGGCTCTTCCACGAATGAACTTCTTTATGCAGGGATTCCCACGTGGAGCGAACTGCCTCAACCAAGGCCGGCTCTCGTAAGGACTGTAAGCATTTCCCCTCCCAATACACGCAGTTTTACCCGAAGAACTCTGCTTTAGTTGCAGGTGGAACACAGGCATCATTTCTCCCACTGCGTACTCTTTAGTCTCTTCCGTGAATGAACTTCTATATGCAGGGATTCCCACGTGGAGCGAACTGCCTCAACCAGGACAGGCTGTAGCGAGGACTGTAAACATTTCCTCTTCCAAAACACGGCAGTTTTACTCAAAGAACTCTGCTTTAGTTGCAGGTGGAACACAAGCAGCATTACTCCCACTGTGTACTCTTTGGGCTCTACCACGAATGAACTTATTTATGCAGGGATTCCCAAATGGAGCAAACTGCCTCAACCAAGGCAGGCTCTCATAAGGACTGTAAGCATTTCCTCTCTCAATACTCGCAGTTTTACCCGAAGAACTCTGCTTTAGTTGCATGTGGAACACAAGCAGCTTTTCTCCCACAGGGTACCCAATGGGCCGTTGTCCGAAAGAACATCTATACTCAAGGGTTCCCGTGTGGAGTGAAATGCCTAAAGCAAGGGAGGCTCTAGTGAGGACTCTCAGCATTTCCTCTCCCAAAACAAGGCAGTTTTACCCAAAGAACTCTGCTTTACTTGCTGGTGGAACACAAGCAGAATTACTCCCAGTGTGTACTCTTTGGGCTCTTCCACTAATGAATTTTTTTATGCAGAGTTTCCCACGTGGAGCGAACTGCCTCAACCATGGCAGGCTGTAGCGAGGACTGTAAGCATATCCTCTCCCAAAACACGCAGTTTTAACGGAAGATTTCTGCTTTAGTTACAGGGGTAACACAAGCAGCTTTTCTCCCACTGTGTACTCTTTGGGCTCTTCCACGTATGAACTTCTATATGCAGGGTTTCCCACGTGGAGCGAATGGCCTCAACCAAGGCCAGCCGTAGAGAGGACTCTACGCATTTCCTCTCCCAAAACACGCAGTTTAAACGGAAGTACTCTGCTTTAGTTGCAGGGGTACACAAGCAGCTTTACTCCCACAGTGTACACAATGGGCACTTCCCGTAATGATCTTGTTTTATAAGAATGGTTTCCCGAATGGGGCGAACTGCCTCAACCATGGCAGGCTCTACTGTGGTCTCTAAGGATTTCCTCTTATAACACGGCACTTTTACCTGACGAACTCTGCTTTAGTTGCAGGTGGAACACAAGCTGCATTTGTCCCACAATTATACAAAGGGCCCTTCCCCGAATGAATCTTCAATATGCAGGGTTTCCCATGTGCAGTGAACTGCCTTAACGAAGGCAGGCTCTCGTAAGGACTGTAAACATTTCCTCTCCCAAAACACGCAGTTCTAACGGAAGAATTCTGCTTTAGTTGCAGGTGTAACACAAGCAGCTGTTCTCCCACTGTGTACTCTTTGGGCTCTTCCACCTATGAACTTCTATATGCAGGGTTTCCCACGTGGAGCGAACGGCCTCAACCAATGCAGGCTGTAGCGAGGGCTGTAAGCATATCCTCTCCCAAACCATGCAGTTTTAAAGGAAGATCTCTGCTTTAGTTGAAGGGGGAACACAATCAGCTTTCCTCCCACAGTGTACACAATGGGGACTTCCCCTAATGAACTTGTTCTATAAGAATTGTTTCCTGCGTGGAGCGAACTGCCACAGCCATGGCAGGCTCTACTGTGGTCTCTAAGGATTTCCTCTCTGAAAAAACGGCACTTTTACCCGAAGAACTCTGCTTTAGTTGCAGGTGGAACACAAGCTGCATTTGACCCACATTTTATACAAAGGGCCGTTTCCCAAATGTATCTTAAATATGCAGGATGTCCCACGTTCAGTGAACTGCCTCAACGACGGCAGGCTCTCATAAGGAATGTAAGCATTTCCTCTCCCAAAACACGCAGTTTTACCCGAAGAACTCTTCTTTAGTTGCAGGTGGAACACAAGCAGCTTTTCTCCCACTGTGTACTCTTTGCTCTCTTCCATGAATGCACTTCTATATGCAGTGTTTCCCACATGGAGCGAACTGCCTCAACAGGGGCAGGCTGTAGTTAGGACTGTAAGCATTTCCTCTTCCAAAACACGGCAGATTTACCCAAAGAACTCTGAGTTAGTTGCATGTGGAACACAAGCATCATTTCTCCCACTGTGTACTCTTTGGGCTCTTCCATGAATCAATTTCTATAATCAGGGTATCCCATGAGTAGTGAACTGCCTCAACCAAGACAGGATGTCGTGAGGACTGTAAGCATTTCCTATCCCAATACACGCAGTTTTACCCGAAGAACTCTTCTTTAGGTGCAGGTGGAACACAAGCAGCTTTTCTCCCACAGTGTACCCAGTGGGTTTTTGCCCGAAAGAATATTTATACTCAAGGGGTCTGGCGTGGAGTGAGATGCCTAAAGCAAGGCAGGCTCTAGTGAGGTCTCTAAGCATTTCCTCTCCCACAACACGGCAGTTTTACCCAAGGAACTCTGCTTTAGTTGCAGGTGGAACACAAGCAGCAGTACTCCCACTGTGTACTCTTTGGGCTCTTCCACGAATGAACTTCTTTATGCAGGGATTCCCACGTGGAGCGAACTGCCTCAACCAGGGCAGGCTGTAGCGAGGACTGTAAGCATTTCCTCTTCCAAATCACGGCAGTTTTACCCAAAGATCTCTGCTTTAGTTGCAGGTGGAACCCAAGCAGCATTTCTCCCACTGTGTACTCTTGGGCTCTTCCACGAATGAACTTCTTTATGCAGGGATTCCCACGTGGAGCGAACTGCCTCAACCAAGGCAGGCTCTCGTAAGGACTGTAAGCATTTCCCCTCCCAATACACGCAGTTTTACCCGAAGAACTCTGCTTTAGTTGCAGGTGGAACACAAGCATCATTTCTCCCACTGCGTACTCTTTAGTCTCTTCCGCGAATGAAATTCTATATGCAGGGATTCCCACGTGGAGCGAACTGCCTCAACCAGGACAGGCTGTAGCGAGGACTGTAAACATTTCCTCTTCCAAAACACGGCAGTTTTACTCAAAGAACTCTGCTTTTTGCAGGTGGAACACAAGCAGCATTACTCTCACTGTGTACTCTTTGGGCTCTACCACGAATGAACTTATTTATGCAGGGATTCCCAAGTGGAGCAAACTGCCTCAACCAAGGCAGGCTCTCGTAAGGACTGTAAGCATTTCCTCTCTCAATACTCGCAGTTTTACCCGAAGAACTCTGCTTTAGTTGCATGTGGAACACAAGCAGCTTTTCTCCCACAGTGTACACAATGGGCCTTTGTCCGAAAGAACATCTATACTCAAGTGGTCCCGTGTGGAGTGAAATGCCTAAAGCAAGGGAGCCTCTAGTGAGGCCTCTCAGCATTTCCTCTCCCAAAACAAGGCAGTTTTACCCAAAGAACTCTGCTTTAGTTGCTGGTGGAACACAAGCAGAATTACTCCCAGTGTGTACTCTTTGGGCTCTTCCACTAATGAATTTCTTTATGCAGGGTTTCCCACGTGGAGCGAACTGCCTCAACCATGGCAGGCTGTAGCGAGGACTGTAAGCATATGCTCTCCCAAACCACGCAGTTCTAACGGAAGAATTCTGCTCTAGTTACAGGGGTAACACAAGCAGCTTTTCTCCCACTGTGTACTCTTTGGGCTCTTCCATGTATGAACTTCTATATGCAGGGTTTCCCACGTGGAGCGAATGGCCTCAACCAAGGCCGGCCATAGAGAGGACTCAAAGCATTTCCTCTCACAAAACACGCAGTTTAAACGGAAGTACTCTGCTTTAGTTGCAGGGGTACACAAGCAGCTTTACTCCCACAGTGTACAAAATGCGCACTTCCCCTAATGATCTTGTTTTATAAGAATGGTTTCCCGAATGGGGCGAACTGCCTCAACCATGGCAGGCTCTACTGTGGTCTCTAAGGATTTCCTCTCTGATAACACGGCACTTTTACCTGACGAACTCTGCTTTAGTTGCAGGTGGAACACAAGCTGCATTTGTCCCACACTTATACAAAGGGCCCTTCCCCGAATGAATCTTCAATATGCAGGGTTTCCCATGTGCAGTGAACTGCCTTAACGAAGGAAGGCTCTCGTAAGGACTGTAAACACTTCCACTCCCAAAACACGCAGTTCTAACGGAAGAATTCTGCTTTAGTTGCAGGGGTAACACAAGCAGCTGTTCTCCCACTGTGTACTCTTTGGGCTCTTCCACGTATGAACTTCTATATGCAGGGTTTCCCACGTGGAGCGAAAGGCCTCAACCAATGCAGGCTGTAGCGAGGGCTGTAAGCATATCCTCTCCCAAACCACGCAGTTTTAAAGGAAGAACTCTGCTTTAGTTGAAGGGGGAACACAATCAGCTTTCCTCCCACAGTGTACACAATGGGCACTTCCCCTAATGAACTTGTTCTATAAGAATTGTTTCCCGCGTGGAGCGAACTGCCACAGCCATGGCAGGCTCTACTGTGGTCTCTAAGGATTTCCAATCTAAAAAAACGGCACTTTTACCTGAAGAACTCTGCTTTAGTTGCAGGTGGAACACAAGCTGCATTTGACCCACATTTTATACAAAGGGCCGTTTCCCAAATGAATCTTAAATATGCAGGATGTCCCACGTGCAGTGAACTGCCTCAATGACGGCAGGCTCTCATAAGGAATGTAAGCATTTCCTCTCCCAAAACACGCAGTTTTACCCGAAGGACTCTGCTTTAGTTGGAGGTGGAACACAAGCAGCCTTTCTCCCACTGTGTACTCTTTGGTCTCTTCCACAAATGAACTTCTATATGCAGTGTTTCCCACGTGGATCGTACTGCCTCAACCAGGGCTGGCTGTAGCGAGGACTGTAAGCATTTCCTCTTCCAAAACATGGCAGTTTTACCCAAAGAACTCGGCTTTAGTTGCAGGTGGAACACAAGCAGCATTACTCCCACTGTGTACTCTTTGGGCTCTTCCACGAATGAACTTCTTTATGCAGGGATTCCCGAGTGGAGCGAACTGCATCAACCAAGGCAGACTCTCGTAAGGACTGTAAGCATTTCCTCTCCCAATACACGCAGTTTTACCCGAAGAACTCTGCTTTAGTTGTAGGTGGAACACAAGCAGCTTTTCTCCCACAGTGTACCCAATGGGCCTTTGCCTGAAAGAACATCAATACTCAAGGGGTCCCACATGGATTGAAATGCCTAAAGCAAGGGAGGCTGTAGTGAGGCCTCTCAGCATTTCCTCTCCCAAAACATGGCAGTTTTACCCAAAGAACTCTGCTTTAGTTTCAGGTGGAACACAAGCAGCATTGCTCCTAGTGTGTACTCTTTGGGCTCTTCCACTAGTTAATTTCTTTATGCAGGGTTTCCCTCGTGGAGCGAACTGTTTAAAACATGGCTGTCTGTAGCGAGGACTGTAAGCATATCCACTCTCAAAACATGCAGTTTTAACGGAAGAACTCTGCTTTAGTTGCAGGGGTAACACAAGCAGCTTTTCTCCCACTGTGTACTCTTTGGGCTCTTCCACGAATGAACTTCTATATGCAGTGTTTCCCACGTGGAGCGAATGGCCTCAACCATGCAGGCTCTCGTAAGGACTGTGAGCATTTCCTCTCCCAAAACACGCAGTTTAAACAGAAGTACTCTGCTTTAGTTGCAGGGGTACACAAGCAGCTTTTCTCCCACAGTGTACACAATGGGCACTTCCCCTAATGAACTTGTTTTATAAGAATGGTTTCCCGAATGGAGCGAACTGCCCCAACAATGGAAGGCTCTACTGTGGTCTCTAAGGGTTTCCTCTCTGATAACACGGCACTTTTACCTGACGAACTCTGCTTTAGTTGCAGGTGGAACACAAGCTGCATTTGTCCCACACTTATACAAAGGGCCCTTCCCCGAATGAATCTTCAATATGCAGGCTGTCCCACGTGCAGTGAACTGCCTCAATGAAGGAAGGCTCGCGTAAGGGCTGTAAGCATTTCCTCTCCCAAAACACGCAGTTTTACCAGAAGAACTCTGCTTTAGTTGCAGGTGGAACACAAGCAGCATTTCTCCCACCATGTACTCTTAGGTCTCTTCCACGAATGCACTTCTATATGCAGGGTTTCCCACGTGGAGCGAACTGCCTCAACCAAGGCAGGCTCTCGTAAGGACTGTAAGCATTTCCTCTCCAAATACACGCAATTTTACCCGACGAACTCTTCTTTAGGTGCACGTGGAACACAAGCAGCTTTTCTTCCACAGTGTATCCAAAGGGCCTTTGCCCGAAAGAATTTCTATACCCAAGGTGTCCCACCTGGAGTGAAATGCCTAAAGCAAGCCTGGCTCTAGTGAGGCCTCTAAGCATTTCCTCTCCCAAAACACGGCAGTTTTACCCAAAGAACTCTGCTTTAGTTGCAGGTGGAACACAAGAAGCATTACTCCCAGTGTGTACCCTTTGGGCTCTTCCACTAATGAATTACTTTATGCAGGTTTTCCCACGTGGAGCGAACTGCCTCAACCATGGCAGGCTATAGCAAGGACTGTAAACATATCCTCTCCCAAACCACGCAGTTTTAACGGAAGAACTCTGCTTTAGTTGCATGGGGAGTGCAAGCAGCTTTTCTCCCTCAGTGTACACAATGGGCACTTCCCCTAATGAACTTGTTCTATAAGAATGCTTTCCCGTGTGGAGTGAACTGCCTCAACCATGGCAGGCTCTACTGTGGTCTCTAAGGATTTCCTCTCTGAAAACACGGCACTTTTACAAGAAGAAATCTGCTTTAGTTGCAGGTGGAATACAAGCTGCATTTGTCTCACACTTTATACAAAGGGCCCTTCCCCGAATAAATCTTCAATATGCAGGGTGTCCCACATGCAGTGAACTGCGTCAACGAAGGCAGTCTGTAGTAAGGACTGTAAGCATTTCCTATCCCAAAACACGCAGTTTTACCCAAAAAGCTCTGCTTTAGTTGCAGGTGGAACACAAACAGCATTTCTCCCACTGTGTACTCTTTGGGCTCTTCCACGAATGAACTTCTGTATGCAGGGTTTCCCACGTGGAGCGAACTGCCTCAACCGGGGCAGGCGGTAGTGAGGTCTGTAAGCATTTCCTCTTCCAAAACACGGCAGTTTTACCCAAAGAACTCTGCTTTAGTTGCATGTGGAAAACAAGCATCATTTCTCCCACTTTGTACTATTTGGGCTCTTCCACGAATGAACTTCTTTATGAAGGGATTCCCACATGGAGTGAACTACCTAAACCATGGCAGGCTGTAGCGAGGACTGTAAGCATATCCTCTCTCAAAACACGCAGTTTTAACGGAAGAAGTCTTCTTTAGTTGCAGGGGAACACAATCAGCTTTCCTCCCACAGTGTACACAATGGGCACTTCCATTAATGAACTTGTTTATAAGAATGGTTTCCCACGTGGAGCGAACTACCTCATCCATGGCAGGCTCTACTGTGGTCTCTAAGGATTTCCTCTCTGAAAACACGGCACTTTTACCCGAAGAACTGTGCTTTAGTTGCAGGTGGAACACAAGCTGCATTTGTCCCACACTTTATACAAAGGGCCCTTCCCCGAATGAATCTTCAATATGCAGGGTGTCCCATGTGCAGTGAACTGCCTCAATGAAGGCAGGCTCTCGTAAGGACTGTAAGCATTTCCTCTCCCAAAACACGCAGTTTTACCAGAAGAACACTGCTTTAGTTGCAGGTGGAACACAAGCCGCATTTCTCCCACCATGTACACTTAGGTCTCTTCCACGAATGCACTTCTATATGCAGGGTTTCCCATGTGGAGCGAACTGCCTCAACCAGGGCAGGCTGTAGTGAGGACTGTAAGCATTTCCTCGTCCAAAACACGGCAGTTATACCCAAAGAACTCTGCTTTAGTTGCAGGTGGAACACAAGCAGCATTACTCCCACTGTGTACTCTTTGGGCTCTTCCACGAATGAAATTCTTTATGCAGGGATTCCCACGTGGAGCGAACTGCCTCAACCAAGGCAGGCTCTCGTAAGGACTGTAAGCATTTCCTCTCCCAATACCCGCAGTTTTACCCGAAGAACTCTTCTTTAGGGGCAGGTGGAACACAAGCAGCTTTTCTCCCACAGTGTACCCAATGGGCCTTTGCCTGAAAGAATTTCTATACTCAAGGTGTCCCACTTGGAGTGAAATGCCTAAAGCAAGCCTGGCTCTAGTGAGGCCTCTAAGCATTTCCTATTCCAAAACACGGCAATTTTACCCAAAGAACTCTGCTTTAGTTGCAGGTGGAACACAAGCATCAATTCTCCCAGTGTGGACTCTTTGGGCTCTTCCACTAATGAATTTCTTTATGCAGGGTTTCCCACGTGGAGCGAAGTGCCTCAACCATGGCAGTCTATAGCGAGGACTGTAATCATATCCTCTCCCAAAACACGCAGTTCTAACGGAAGAATTCTGCTTAAGTTCCACGTGTAACACAAGCAGGTTTTCTCCCACTGTGTAGTCTTTGTGCTCTTCCACGTATGAACTTCTATATGCAGGCTTTCCCACGGGGAGCGAACAGCCTCAACCAAGGCCTGCTGTAGAGAGGACTGTAAGCAGTTCCTCTCCCAAAACACGCAGTTTAAACGGAAGTACTATCCTTTAGTTGCAGGGGTACACAAGCAGCTTTTCTCCCACAGTGTCCACAATGGGCACTTCCCCTAATGATCTTGTTTTATAAGAATGGTTTACCGAATGGGGCGAACTGCCTCAACCATGGCAGGCTCTACTGTGGTATCTAAGGATTTCCTCTCTGAAAACACGGCACTTTTACCCGAAGAACTCTGCTTTAGTTGCAGGTGTAACACAAGCTGCATTTGTCCCACACTTTATACAAAGGGCCCTTCACCGAATGAATCTTCAATATGCAGGTTGTCCTAAGAGCAGCGAACTGCCTCAATGAAGGCAGGCTCTCGTAAGGACTGTCAGCATTTCCTCTCCCAATACACGCAGTTTTACCAGAAGAACACTGCTTTAGTTGCAGGTGGAACACAAGCAACATTTCTCCCACTGTGTACTCTTAGGTCTCTTCCACGAATGAACCTCTATATGCAGGGATTCCCACGAAGAGCGAACTGCCTCAACCATGGCAGGCTGTAGCGAGGACTGTAAGCATATCCTCTCCCAAAACACGCAGGTTTACCCTAAGAAATCTGCTTTAGTTGCAGGTGGAACACAAGCATCTTTTCTCCCACTGTGTCCTCTTTGTGCTCTTCCACGAATCAATTTCTATATGCAGGGTATCCCATGTGTAGTGAACCGCCTCAACCAAGACAGGCTGTAGTGAGGACTGTAAGCATTTCCTATCCCAATACACGCAGTTTTACCCGAAGAACTCTTCTTTAGGTGCAGGTGGAACACAAGCAGCTTTTCTCCCACAGTGTACCCAATGGGTTATTGCCCGAAAGAATATTTATGCTCAAGGGGTCTGGCGTGGAGTGAAATGCCTAAAGCAAGGCAGGCTCTAGTGAGGCCTCTAAGTATTTCCTCCCCAAAACACGGCAGTTTTACCCAAGGAACTCTGCTTTAGTTGCAGGTGGAACACAAGCAGCATTACTCCCACTGTGTACTCTTTGGGCTCGTCCACGAATGAACTTCTTTATGCAGGGATTCCCACGTGGAGCGAACTGGCTCAACCATGGCAGGCTGTAGCGAGGACTGTAATCATATCCTCTCCCAAAACACGCAGTTTTAAAGGAAGAACTCTGCTTTAGTTGCAGGTGGAACACAAGCTGCATTTGTCCCACACTTTATACAAAGGGCAGTTTCCCGAAGGAATCTTCAATATGCAGAGTCTCCCACGTGCAGTGAACTGCCTCAACGACGGCAGGCTCTCATAAGGACTGTAAGCATTTCCTCTCCCAAAACACGCAGTTTTACCCGAAGAACTCTTCTTTAGTTGCAGGTGGAACACAAGGAGCATTTCTCCCACTGTGTACTCTTTGCTCTCTTCCATGAATGCACTTCTATATGCAGGGTTTCCCACATGCAACGAACTGCCTCAACAGGGGCAGGCTGTAGTTAGGACTGTAAGCATTTCCTCTTCCAAAACACGGCAGATTTACCCAAAGAACTCTGATTTAGTTGCATGTGGAACACAAGCATCATTTCTCCCACTGTGTACACTTTGGGCTCTTCCACGAATCAAATTCTATATGCAGGGTATCCCATGTGTAGTGAACTGCCTCAACCAAGACAGGCTGTAGTGAGGAGTGTAAGCATTTCCTATCCCAATACACGCAGTTTTACCCGAAGAACTCTTCTTTAGGTGCAGGTGGAACACAAGCAGCTTTTCTCCCACAGTGTACCCAATGGGTTTTTGCCCGAAAGAATATTTATACTCAAGGGGTCTGGCGTGGAGTGAAATGCCTAAAGCAAGGCAGGCTCTAGTGAGGCCTCTAAGCATTTCCTCTCCCACAGCACGGCAGTTTTACCCAAGGAACTCTGCTTTAGTTGCAGGTGGAACACAAGCAGCAGTACTCCCACTGTGTATTCTTTGGGCTCTTCCACGAATGAACTTCTTTATGCAGGGATTCCCACGTGGAGCGAACTGCCTCAACCAGGGCAGGCTGTAGCGAGGACTGTAAGCATTTCCTCTTCCAAATCACGGCAGTTTTACCCAAAGATCTCTGCTTTAGTTGCAGGTGGAACCCAAGCAGCATTTCTCCCACTGTGTACTCTTGGGCTCTTCCACGAATAAACTTTTTATGCAGGGATTCCCACGTGGAGCGAACTGCCTCAACCAAGGCAGGCTCTCGTAAGGACTGTAAGCATTTCCCCTCACAATACACGCAGTTTTACCCGAAGAACTCTGCTTTAGTTGCAGGTGGAACACAAGCATCATTTCTCCCACTGCGTACTCTTTAGTCTCTTCCGCGAATGAACTTCTATATGCTGGGATTCCCACGTGGAGCGAACTGCCTCAACCAGGACAGGCTGTAGTGAGGACTGTAAACATTTGCTCTTCCAAAACACGGCTGTTTTACTCAAAGAACTCTGCTTTAGTTGCAGGTGGAACACAAGCAGCATTACTCCCACTGTGTACTCTTTGGGCTCTTCCACTAATGAATTTCTTTATGCAGGGTTTCCCACGTGGAGCGAACTGCCTCAACCGGGGCAGGCTGTAGTGAGGTCTGTAAGCATTTCCTCTTCCAAAACACGGAAGTTTTACCCAAAGAACTCTGCTTTAGTTGCATGTGGAACACAAGCATCATTTCTCCCACTTTGTACTATTTGGGCTCTTCCACGAATGAATTTCTTTATGAAGGGATTCCAACATGGAGTGAACTACCTCAACCATGGCAGGCTGTAGCGAGGACTGTAAGCATATCCTCTCTCAAAACACGCAGTTTTAATGGAAGAAGTCTGCTTTAGTTGCAGGGGGAACACAATCAGCTTTCCTCCCACAGTGTACACAATGGGCACTTCCATTAATGAACTTGTTTATAAGAATGGTTTCCCGCGTGGAGCGAACTACCTCATCCATGGCATGCTCTACTGTGGTCTCTAAGGATTTCCTCTCTGAAAACACGGCACTTTTACCCGAAGAACTGTGCTTTAGTTGCAGCTGGAACACAAGCTGCATTTGTCCCACACTTTATACAAAGGGCCCTTCCCCGAATGAATCTTCAATATGCAGGGTGTCCCATGTGCAGTGAACTGCCTCAATGAAGGCAGGCTCTCGTAAGGACTGTAAGCATTTCCACTCCCAAAACACGCAGTTTTACCAGAAGAACACTGCTTTAGTTGCAGGTGGAACACAAGCCGCATTTCTCCCACCATGTACACTTAGGTCTCTTCCACAAATGCACTTCTATATGCAGGGTTTCCCATGTGGAGCGAACTGCCTCAACCAGGGCAGGCTGTAGTGAGGACTGTAAGCATTTCCTCGTCCAAAACACGGTAGTTATACCCAAAGAACTCTGCTTTAGTTGCAGGTGGAACACAAGCAGCATTACTCCCACTGTGTACTCTTTGGGCTCTTCCACGAATGAACTCCTTTATGCAGGGATTCCCACGTGGAGCGAACTGCCTCAACCAAGGCAGGCTCTCGTAAGGACTGTAAGCATTTCCTCTCCCAATACCCGCAGTTTTACCCGAAGAACTCTTCTTTAGGTGTAGGTGGAACACAAGCAGCTTTTCTCCCACAGTGTACCCAAAGGGCCTTTGCCTGAAAGAATTTCTATACTCAAGGTGTCCCACCTGGAGTGAAATGCCTAATGCAAGCCTGGCTCTAGTGAGGACTCTAAGCATTTCCTCTTCCAAAACACGGCAATTTTACCCAAAGAACTCTGCTTTAGTTGCAGGTGGAACACAAGCATCATTTCTCCCAGTGTGTACTCTTTGGGCTCTTCCACGTATGAACTTCTATATCAGGGTTTCCCACGTGGAGCGAACGGCCTCAACCAAGGCCGGCTGTAGAGAGGACTGTAAGCATTTCCTCTCCCAAAACACGCAGTTTAAACGGAAGTACTCTCCTTTAGTTGCTGGGGTACACAAGTAGCTTTTCTCCCACAGTGTACACAATGGGCACTTCCCCTAATGATCTTGTTTTATAAGAATGGTTTACCGAATGGGGCGAACTGCCTCACCCATGGCAGGCTCTACTGTGGTATCTAAGGGTTTCCTCTCTGAAAACACGGCACTTTTACCCGAAGAACTCTGCTTTAGTTGCAGGTGGAACACAAGCTGCATTTGTCCCACACTTTATACAAAGGGCCCTTCACCGAATGAATCTTCAATATGCAGGGTGTCCCTCGTGCAGTGAACTGCCTCAATGAAGGCAGGCTCTCGTAAGGACTGTCAGCATTTCCTCTCCCAAAACACGCAGTTTTACCAGAAGAACACTGCTTTAGTTGCAGGTGGAACACAAGCAGCATTTCTCCCACTGTGTACTCTTAGGTCTCTTCCACGTATGAACCTCTATATGCAGGGATTCCCACGAAGAGCGAACTGCCTCAACCATGGCAGGCTGTAGCGAGGAATGTAAGCATATCCTCTCCCAAAACACGCAGGTTTACCCGAAGAAATCTGCTTCAGTTGCAGGTGGAACACAAGCATCTTTTCTCCCACTGTGTCCTCTTTGTGCTCTTCCACGAATCAATTTCTATATGCAGGGTATCCCTTGTGTACTGAACTGCCTCAACCAAGATAGGCTGTAGTGAGGACTGTAAGCATTTGCTATCCCAATACACGCAGTTTTACCCGAAGAACTCTTTTTAGGTGCAGGTGGAACACAAGCAGCTTTTCTCCCACAGTGTACCCAATGGGTTATTGCCTGAAAGAATATTTATACTCAAGGAGTCTGGCGTGGAGTGAAATGCCTAAAGCAAGGCAGGCTCTAGTGAGGCCTCTAAGCATTTCCTCTCCCAAAACACGGCAGTTTTACCCAAGGAACTCTGCTTTAGTTGCAGGTGGAACACAAGCAGCATTACTCCCACTGTGTACTCTTTGGGCTCATCCACGAATGAACTTCTTTATGCAGGCATTCCCACGTGGAGCGAACTGGCTCAACCATGGCAGGCTGTAGCGAGGAATGTAATCATATCCTCTCTCAAAACACGCAGTTTTAAAGGAAGAACTCTGCTTTAGTTGCAGGTGGAACACAAGATGCATTTGTCCCACACTTTATACAAAGGGCCGTTTCCCGAAGGAATCTTCAATATGCAGTGTGTCCCACGTGCAGTGAACTGCCTCAACGACGGTAGGCTCTCATAAGGACTGTAAGCATTTCCTCTCCCAAAACACGCAATTTTACCCGAAGAACTCTTCTTTAGTTGCAGGTGGAACACAAGCAGCATTTCTCCCACTGTGTACTCTTTTCTCTCTTCCATGAATGCACTTCTATATGCAGGGTTTCCCACATGGAGCGAACTGCCTCAACAGGGGCAGGCTGTAGTTAGGACTGTAAGCATTTCCTCTTCCAAAACACGGCAGATTTACCCAAAGAACTCTGAGTTAGTTGCATGTGGAACACAAGCATCATTTCTCCCACTGTGTACTCTTTGGGCTCTTCCACGAATCAATCTCTATATGCAGGTTATCCCATGTGTAGTGAACTGCCTCAACCAAGACAGGCTGTAGTGAGGACTGTAAGCATTTCCTATCCCAATACACGCAGTTTTACCCGAAGAACTCTTCTTTAGGTGCAGGTGGAACACAAGGAGCTTTTCTCCCACAGTGTACCCAATGGGTTTTTGCCCGAAGGAATATTTATACTCAAGGGTTCTGGCGTGGAGTGAAATGCCTAAAGCAAGGCAGGCTCTAGTGAGGCCTCTAAGCATTTCCTCTCCCACAACACGGCAGTTTTACCCAAGGAACTCTGCTTTAGTTGCAGTTGGAACACAAGCAGCTTTTCTCCCACTGTGTACTCTTGGGCTCTTCCACGAATGAACTTCTTTATGCAGGGATTCACACGTGGAGCGAACTGCCTCAACCAGGACAGGCTCTCGTAAGTACTGTAAGCATTTCCCCTCACAATACACGCAATTTTACCCAAAGAACTCTGCTTTATTTGCAGGTGGAGCACAAGCAGCATTTCTCCCACTGTGTACTCTTTAGTCTCTTCCGCAAATGAACTTCTTTATGCAGGGATTCCCACGTGGAGCGAACTGCCTCAACCAGGACAGGCTGTAGCGTGGACTGTAAGCATTTCCTCTTCCAAAACACCGCAGTTTTACTCAAAGAACTCTGCTTTAGTTGCAGGTGGAACACAAGCAACATTACTCCCACTGTGTACTCTTTGGGCTCTACCACGAATGAACTTATTATTCAGGGATTCCCAAGTGGTGCGAACTGCCTAAACGAAGGCAGGCTCTCGTAAGGACTGTAAGCATTTCCTCTCTCAATACTCGCAGTTTTACCCGAAGAACTCTGCTTAGTTGCATGTGGAACACAAGCAGCTTTTCTCCCACAGTGTAACCAATGGGCCTTTGTCCGAAAGAATATCTATACTCAAGGGCTCCCGTGTGGAGTGAAATGCCTAAAGCAAGGGAGGCTCTAGTGAGGCCTCTCAGCATTTCCTCTTCCAAAACAAGGCAGTTTTACCCAAAGAACTCTGCTTTAGTTTCTCGTGGAAGACAAGCAGAATTACTCCCAGTGTGTACTCTTTGGGCTCTTCAAGTAATGAATTTCTTTATGCAGGGTTTCCCACGTGGAGCGAACTGCCTCAACCATGGCAGGCTGTAGCGAGGACTGTAAGCATATCCTCTCCCAAAACACGCAGTTCTAACGGAAGAATTCTGCTTAAGTTCCAGGGGTAACACAAGCAGGTTTTCTCCCACTGTGTACTCTTTGTGCTCTTCCACGTATGAACTTCTATATGCAGGGTTTCCCACGTGGAGCGAACGGCCTCAACCAAGGCCGGCTGTAGAGAGGACTGTAAGCATTTCCTCTCCCAAAACACGCAGTTTAAACGGAAGTACTCTCCTTTAGTTGCAGGGGTACACAAGCAGCTTTTCTCCCACAGTGTACACAATGGGCACTTCTCCTAATGATCTTGTTTTATAAGAATGGTTTACCGAATGGGGCGAACTGCCTCAACCATGGCAGGCTCTACTGTGGTATCTAAGGGTTTCCTCTCTGAAAACACGGCACTTTTACCCGAAGAACTCTGCTTTAGTTGTAGGTGGAACACAAGCTGCATTTGTCCCACACTTTATACAAAGGGCCCTTCACCGAATGAATCTTCAATATGCAGGGTGTCGCACGTGCAGTGAACTGCCTCAATGAAGGCAGGCTCTCGTAAGGACTGTAAGCATTTCCTCTCCCAAAACACGCAGTTTTACCAGAAGAACACTGCTTTAGTTGCAGGTGGAACACAAGCCGCATTTCTCCCACCATGTACACATAGGTCTCTTCCACGAATGCACTTCTATATGCAGGGTTTCCCATGTGGAGCGAACTGCCTCAACCAGGGCAGGCTGTAGTGAGGACTGTAAGCATTTCCTCGTCCAAAACACGGCAGTTATACCCAAAGAACTCTGCTTTAGTTGCAGGTGGAAAATAAGTAGCATTACTCCCACTGTGTTCTCTTTGGGCTCTTCCACGAATGAACTTCTTTATGCAGGGATTCCCACGTGGAGCGAACTGCCTCAATGAACGCAGGCTCTCGTAAGGACTGTAAGCATTTCCTCTCCCAATACCCGCAGTTTTACCCGAAGAACTCTTCTTTAGGAGCAGGTGGAACACAAGCAACTTTTCTCCCACAGTGTACCCAAAGGGCCTTTGCCTGAACAATTTCTATACTCAAGTTGTCCCACCTGGAGTGAAATGCGTAAAGCAAGCCTGGCTCTAGTGAGGCCTCTAAGCATTTCCTCTTCCAAAACACGGCAATTTTACCCAAAGAACTCTGCTTTAGTTGCAGGTGGAACACAAGCATCAATTCTCCCAGTGTGTACTCTTTGTGCTCTTCCACTAATGAATTTCTTTATGCAGGGTTTCCCACGTGGAGCGAACTGCCTCAACCATGGCAGGCTGTAGCTAAACTGCAATCATATCCTCTCCCAAAACACGCAGTTCTAACGGAAGAATTCTGCTTAAGTTCCAGGGGTAACACAAGCAGGTTTTCTCCCACTGTGTACTCTTTGTGCTCTTCCACGTATGAACTTCTATATGCAGGGTTTCCCACGTGGAGCGAACGGCCTCAACCAAGGCCGGCTGTAGAGAGGACTGTAAGCATTTCCTCTCCCAAAACACGCAGTTTAAACGGAAGTACTCTCCTTTTGTTGCAGGGGTACACAAGTAGCTTTTCTCCCACAGTGTCCACAATGGGCACTTCCCCTAATGATCTTGTTTTATAAGAATGGTTTACCGAATGGGGCGAAATGCCTCAACCATGGCAGGCTCTACTGTGGTATCTAAGGTTTTCCTCTCTGAAAACACGGCACTTTTAACCGAAGAACTCTGCTTTAGTTGCAGGTGGAACACAAGCTGCATTTGTCCCACACTTTATTCAAAGGGCCCTTCACCGAATGAATCTTCAATATGCAGGGTGTCCCACGTGCAGTGAACTGCCTCAATGAAGGCAGGCTCTCGTAAGGGCTGTCAGCATTTCCTCTCCCAAAACACGCAGTTTTACCAGAAGAACACTGCTTTAGTTGCAGGTGGAACACAAGCAGCATTTCTCCCACTGTGTACTCTTAGGTCTGTTCCACGAATGAACCTCTATATGCAGGGATTCCCACGAAGAGCGAACTGCCTCAACCATGGCAGGCTGTAGCGAGGACTGTAAGCATATCCTCTCCCAAAACACGCAGGTTTACCCGAAGAAATCTGCTTTAGTTGCAGGTGGAACACAAGCATCTTTTCTCCCACTGTGTCCTCTTTGTGCTCTTCCACGAATCAATTTCTATATGCAGGGTATCCCATGTGTAGTGAACTGCCTCAACCAAGACAGGCTGTAGTGAGGACTGTAAGCATTTCCTATCCCGATACCCGCAGTTTTACCCGAAGAACTCTTCTTTAGGTGCAGGTGGAACACAAGGAGCTTTTCTCCCACAGTGTACCCAATGGGTTTTTGCCCGAAGGAATATTTATACTCAAGGGTTCTGGCGTGGAGTGAAATGCCTAAAGCAAGGCAGGCTCTAGTGAGGCCTCTAAGCATTTCCTCTCCCACAACACGGCAGTTTTACCCAAGGAACTCTGCTTTAGTTGCAGTTGGAACACAAGCAGCTTTTCTCCCACTGTGTACTCTTGGGCTCTTCCACGAATGAACTTCTTTATGCAGGGATTCACACGTGGAGCGAACTGCCTCAACCAGGACAGGCTCTCGTAAGTACTGTAAGCATTTCCCCTCACAATACACGCAATTTTACCCAAAGAACTCTGCTTTATTTGCAGGTGGAGCACAAGCAGCATTTCTCCCACTGTGTACTCTTTAGTCTCTTCCGCAAATGAACTTCTTTATGCAGGGATTCCCACGTGGAGCGAACTGCCTCAACCAGGACAGGCTGTAGCGTGGACTGTAAGCATTTCCTCTTCCAAAACACCGCAGTTTTACTCAAAGAACTCTGCTTTAGTTGCAGGTGGAACACAAGCAACATTACTCCCACTGTGTACTCTTTGGGCTCTACCACGAATGAACTTATTATTCAGGGATTCCCAAGTGGTGCGAACTGCCTAAACGAAGGCAGGCTCTCGTAAGGACTGTAAGCATTTCCTCTCTCAATACTCGCAGTTTTACCCGAAGAACTCTGCTTTAGTTGCATGTGGAACACAAGCAGCTTTTCTCCCACAGTGTAACCAATGGGCCTTTGTCCGAAAGAATATCTATACTCAAGGGCTCCCGTGTGGAGTGAAATGCCTAAAGCAAGGGAGGCTCTAGTGAGGCCTCTCAGCATTTCCTCTTCCAAAACAAGGCAGTTTTACCCAAAGAACTCTGCTTTAGTTTCTCGTGGAAGACAAGCAGAATTACTCCCAGTGTGTACTCTTTGGGCTCTTCAAGTAATGAATTTCTTTATGCAGGGTTTCCCACGTGGAGCGAACTGCCTCAACCATGGCAGGCTGTAGCGAGGACTGTAAGCATATCCTCTCCCAAAACACGCAGTTCTAACGGAAGAATTCTGCTTAAGTTCCAGGGGTAACACAAGCAGGTTTTCTCCCACTGTGTACTCTTTGTGCTCTTCCACGTATGAACTTCTATATGCAGGGTTTCCCACGTGGAGCGAACGGCCTCAACCAAGGCCGGCTGTAGAGAGGACTGTAAGCATTTCCTCTCCCAAAACACGCAGTTTAAACGGAAGTACTCTCCTTTAGTTGCAGGGGTACACAAGCAGCTTTTCTCCCACAGTGTACACAATGGGCACTTCCCCTAATGATCTTGTTTTATAAGAATGGTTTACCGAATGGGGCGAAATGCCTCAACCATGGCAGGCTCTACTGTGGTATCTAAGGGTTTCCTCTCTGAAAACACGGCACTTTTACCCGAAGAACTCTGCTTTAGTTGTAGGTGGAACACAAGCTGCATTTGTCCCACACTTTATACAAAGGGCCCTTCACCGAATGAATCTTCAATATGCAGGGTGTCGCACGTGCAGTGAACTGCCTCAATGAAGGCAGGCTCTCGTAAGGACTGTAAGCATTTCCTCTCCCAAAACACGCAGTTTTACCAGAAGAACACTGCTTTAGTTGCAGGTGGAACACAAGCCGCATTTCTCCCACCATGTACACATAGGTCTCTTCCACGAATGCACTTCTATATGCAGGGTTTCCCATGTGGAGCGAACTGCCTCAACCAGGGCAGGCTGTAGTGAGGACTGTAAGCATTTCCTCGTCCAAAACACGGCAGTTATACCCAAAGAACTCTGCTTTAGTTGCAGGTGGAAAATAAGTAGCATTACTCCCACTGTGTTCTCTTTGGGCTCTTCCACGAATGAACTTCTTTATGCAGGGATTCCCACGTGGAGCGAACTGCCTCAACGAACGCAGGCTCTCGTAAGGACTGTAAGCATTTCCTCTCCCAATACCCGCAGTTTTACCCGAAGAACTCTTCTTTAGGGGCAGGTGGAACACAAGCAACTTTTCTCCCACAGTGTACCCAAAGGGCCTTTGCCTGAACAATTTCTATACTCAAGTTGTCCCACCTGGAGTGAAATGCGTAAAGCAAGCCTGGCTCTAGTGAGGCCTCTAAGCATTTCCTCTTCCAAAACACGGCAATTTTACCCAAAGAACTCTGCTTTAGTTGCAGGTGGAACACAAGCATCAATTCTCCCAGTGTGTACTCTTTGTGCTCTTCCACTAATGAATTTCTTTATGCAGGGTTTCCCACGTGGAGCGAACTGCCTCAACCATGGCAGGCTGTAGCTAAACTGCAATCATATCCTCTCCCAAAACACGCAGTTCTAACGGAAGAATTCTGCTTAAGTTCCACGTGTAACACAAGCAGGTTTTCTCCCACTGTGTACTCTTTGTGCTCTTCCACGTATGAACTTCTATATGCAGGGTTTCCCACGTGGAGCGAACGGCCTCAACCAAGGCCGGCTGTAGAGAGGACTGTAAGCATTTCCTCTCCCAAAACACGCAGTTTAAACGGAAGTACTCTCCTTTTGTTGCAGGGGTACACAAGTAGCTTTTCTCCCACAGTGTCCACAATGGGCACTTCCCCTAATGATCTTGTTTTATAAGAATGGTTTACCGAATGGGGCGAAATGCCTCAACCATGGCAGGCTCTACTGTGGTATCTAAGGTTTTCCTCTCTGAAAACACGGCACTTTTAACCGAAGAACTCTGCTTTAGTTGCAGGTGGAACACAAGCTGCATTTGTCCCACACTTTATTCAAAGGGCCCTTCACCGAATGAATCTTCAATATGCAGGGTGTCCCACGTGCAGTGAACTGCCTCAATGAAGGCAGGCTCTCGTAAGGGCTGTCAGCATTTCCTCTCCCAAAACACGCAGTTTTACCAGAAGAACACTGCTTTAGTTGCAGGTGGAACACAAGCAGCATTTCTCCCACTGTGTACTCTTAGGTCTGTTCCACGAATGAACCTCTATATGCAGGGATTCCCACGAAGAGCGAACTGCCTCAACCATGGCAGGCTGTAGCGAGGACTGTAAGCATATCCTCTCCCAAAACACGCAGGTTTACCCGAAGAAATCTGCTTTAGTTGCAGGTGGAACACAAGCATCTTTTCTCCCACTGTGTCCTCTTTGTGCTCTTCCACGAATCAATTTCTATATGCAGGGTATCCCATGTGTAGTGAACTGCCTCAACCAAGAGAGGCTGTAGTGAGGACTGTAAGCATTTCCTATCCCAATACACGCAGTTTTACCCGAAGAACTCTTCTTTAGGTGCAGGTGGAACACAAGCAGGTTTTCTCCCACAGTGTACCCAATGGGTTATTGCCCGAAAGAATATTTATACTCAAGGGGTCTGGCGTCGAGTGAAATGCGTAAAGCAAGGCAGGCTCTAGTTAGGCCTCTAAGCATTTCCTCTCCCAAAACACGGCAGTTTTACCCAAGGAACTCTGCTTTAGATGCAGGTGGAACACAAGCAGCATTTCTCCCACTGTGTACTCTTTGGGCTCGTCCACGAATGAACTTCTTTATGCAGGGATTCCCACGTGGAGCGAACTGGCTCAACCATGGCAGGCTGTAGCGAGGACTGTAATCATATCCTCTCCCAAAACACGCAGTTTTAAAGGAAGAACTCTGATTTCGTTGCAGGTGGAACACAAGCTGCATTTGTCCCACACTTTATACAAAGGTCCCTTCCCCGAATGAATTTTCAATATGCAGGCTGTCCCACGTGCAGTGAACTGCCTCAATGAAGGCAGGCTATAGTAAGGTCTGTAGGCATTTCCTCTCACAAAACATGCAGTTTTACCCGAAGGACTCTGCTTTAGTTGCAGGTGGAACACAAGGAGCATTACTCCCACTGTGTACTCTTTGGGCTCTTCCACGAATGAACTTCTTTATGCAGGGATTCCCACGTGGAGCGAACTGCATCAACCAAGGCAGGCTCTTGTAAGGACTGTCATCATTTCCTCTCCCAGTACACGCAGTTTTACCCGAAGAACTCTTCTTTACTTGCAGGTGGAACACAAGCAGCATTTCTCCCACTGTGTACCCAATGGGCCTTTGCCCGAAAGGAATTCTATACTCAAGATGTCCCGCTTGGAGTGAAATGCCTAAACCAAGGCAGGCTCTAGTGAGGCCACTAAGCGTTTCCTCTCCCAAAACACTGCAGTTTTACCCAAAGAACTCTGCTTTTGTTGCAGGTCGAACACAAGCAGCATTACTCCCACTCTGTACTCTTTGGGCTCTTCCAAGAATGAACTTCTTTATGCAGTGATTCCCACACTGAGCGTACTGCCTTCACCATGGCAGGCTGTAGCGAGGGCTCTAAGCATATCCTCTCCCAAAACACGCAGTTTTAACGGAAGAACTCTGCTTTAGTTTCAGGGGGAACACAATCAGCTTTCCTCCCACAGTGTACACAATGGGCACCTCCCCTAATGAACTTGTTCTGTAAGAGTGGTTTCCCGTGTGGAGCGAACTGCCTCAACCATGGCAGGCTCTACTGTGGTCTCTAAGGATATCCTCTCTGAAAACATGGCACTTTTACCCGAAGAACTCTGCTTTAGTTGCAGGTGGAACACAAGCTGCATTTGTTCCACACTTTATACAAAGAGCCCTTCCCTGAATGATCTTCTATATGCAGTGTGTCCCGAGTGCTGCGAACTGCCTCAACCGAGGCAGGCTCTAGTAAGGACTGTAAGCATTTCCTCTCCCAAAACACGCCGTTTTACTCGAACAACTCTGCTTTAGTTTCAGGTGGAACACAAGCAGCTTTTCTCCACAGTGTACCCAATGGGCCTTTGCCTGAAAGAACTTCTATACTCAAGGTGTCCCTCATGGAATGAAATGCCTAAACCAAGGCAGACTCTAGTGAGGCCTCTAAGCATTTCCTCTCCCTCATCACGGTAGTTTTACCCGAAGAACTCTGCCTTAGTTGCTGGTGGAACACAAGCAGCATTTCTCCCACAGTATACACAATGGGCCCTTTCCCGAATGAACATCTATACGCAGGCTGTCCCACGTGGAGCGAACTGCCTTAACCAAGGCAGGCTCTAGTTAGGCCTCTTGGCATTTCTTCTCCCAATAGACGCAGTTTTACCCGAATAACTCTGCTTTAGTTTCAGGTGGAACACAAGTTGCATTTCTCCCACAATGTACACAATGGGCCTTTCCCCGAAAGTACTTGTATACGCAAGGTGTCCCTCGTGAAGTGAAATGCCTAAACCAAGGCAGATTCTAGTTAATCCTCTAAGCATTTCGTCCCCCAAATCATGGCAGTTTTCTCCGAAGAACTCTTCTTTAGTTGCAGGTGGATCATAAGCCGCATTTTCCCACAGTGTACAAAATGGGCCCTTACCCGAATGAACTTCTATAAGCAGGGTGTCTGGCGTTGAGTGAACCGCCTACAAGGCAGGCTCTACTTATTCCTCTAAGCGTTTCCTCTCCCAAAAGACACAGTTTTACCCAAAGAACTCTGCTTTAGTTGCAGGTGGAACACAAGCATCTTTTCTCCCACAGTGTACACTATGGGCCTTTGCCCGAAAGAAATTTTATACGCAAGGTGTCCTGCATGGAGTGAAATGCCTAAATCAAGGCAGGCTCTAGTTAGGCCTCTGAGCATTTCCTCTCCCAAAACAGGGCAGTTGTACTCGAAGAATTCTTCTTTATTTGCAGGTTAAACAGAAGCACTATTTCTCCCACATTGTACTATTTGTGCCCTTCCCCGAATGAACTTCTGTTTGCTGGGTTTCCCGCGTGAAGCTAACTGCCTCAAACAAGGCAGGCTGTAGTGAGGCCTCTAAGGATTTCCTCTCTGAAAACACTGCAGTTTTACTGAAGAACTCTGCTTTATTTTCAGGTGTAACACAAGCAACATTTCTCCCACATTGTACACAATGGGCATTTCCCCAAATGAATTCTATATGCAGGTTTTACTGCATTGAGCGAACTGCCTCAACAAAGTGAGGCTCCAGTGATGCCTCTAAGCATTTCCTCTTTCAAGACTCAGCTGTTTTACCAGAAGAACTATGTTTTAGTTGCAGATGGAACTCAAGCAGCATTTGTCCCACAGTGTACACAATGGGCACTTCACCGAATGAAATTTTTCTATACGCAGGGTGTCCCGCGTGGAGCGAACTGTAAGGGTATGTGTTAGGACATGTGTTAGTGTTAGTGTATGGGTAAGGATTAGGGTACGTGTTAGGGCAAGGGTCCGTGTTATTGTACGGGTTAGGATTAGGGTATGCGTTAGTGTAAGGTGTAGGGTTGGGGTTAGGTTTAGGTTTAGGGCTAGGGTTAGTGTTAGTGACAGGTAGGTTTAGGGTACAGGTCAGGGTATGGACAAGTGTTAGAGTCAGGGTACGTGTTAGGACACGTGTTATTGTTAGTGTATAGGTTAAGAGTAGGGTACGGGTTAGGTTAAGGTGTAGGTTTGGGGTTAAGGTTTGCTTTAGATGTAGGGTTAGGATTAGTGAATGGGTAATGTTTAGGGTTCAGGTCATGGTACAGAAAAGTGTTATGTTCGGGGTACGTGTTAGGGCACCGGTTAGTGTTAGTGTATGGGTTAGGATTAGGGTACGGCTTAGGGTTAGGTGTAGGGTTGCGGTTAGTGTTAGATTTAGGGCTAGGGTTAGGGTTAGTGAATGGGTAAGGCTTAGTGTAGAGGTGAGGGTAGAGAAACGTGTTAGTGTCAGTGTACGTGTTAAGGCATGGTTTAGTGTTAGTGTATGGGTGAGGATTAGAATATGGTTTAGGGTAATGTGTAGGCTTGGGGTTAAGTTAAGGTTTAGGTCTAGGTTTAGGGTTAGCGAACAGTGAGGTTTAGGGTCCAGGTGAGGGTACGGAAAAGTGTTAGTGTCAGGGTATGTGTTTCTGCATGGGTTAGTGTTAGTGTACAGGTTAGGATTAGGGCACGGGTTAGGGTGTGGTGTAGGGTTGGTTTTATGTTTAGGTTTAGGGCTAGGGTTAGTGTTAGCAATTGGTAAGTTTTAGGGTACAGGTGAGGGTACAGAAAGTGTTAGTGTCAGGGTACGTGTTAGGGCACGGGTTAGTGTTAGTGTACGGGTTAGGATTAGGGTACAGGTTAGGGTAAAGTGTAGGGTTGGGTTTAGGGTTAGGTTTAAGGCTAGGGTTAGTGTTAGTGAACTGTAAGGTTTAGGGTACAGGTGAGGGTACGGAAACGTGATAGGGTCAGTTTATGTGTTAGGGCATGGTTTAGTGTTAGTGTACGGGTTAGGATTAAGCTACGGGTTAGGGTAAGGGGTAGGGTTGGGGTTAGGTTTAGGTTTAGGGCTAGGGTTTTGGTTAGTGAATGGGTAAGTTTTAGGGTACAGGTGCCTCTTCGGAAAAGTGTTAGGATCAGGGTACATGTTCGTGCATGATTAGTGTTAATATATGGCTTGGGATTAGTGTATGAATTAGGGTAACGTGTAGGGTTGGGGTTCAGGTTAGGTTTAGGTCTAGGGTTAGGGTTAGGGAATGGGTAAGTTTTAGGGTATAGGTGAGGGTATGGAAACCTGTTAGGTTCAGGGTATCTGTTAGGGCATGTGTTAGGGTTAGTGTATGTTTTAGATTTAGCTTACATGTTGGGTTAAGGGGTAGGTTTGGTGTTAGGTTTAGGTTTAGGTCTAGGGTTATGGTTAGCGAGTGGGTAACGTTTAGGGTACAGGTGAGGGTACAGAAATATCGTAGGGTCAGGGTACATGTTAAGGCACATGTTTGTGTTAGTGTATTGGTTAGGATTAAGGTACTGGTTAGGGTAAGGAGTAGCGTTGTGGTTAGTGTTAGGTGTAGAACTAGGGAAAGGGTTAGCGAACGGGTAAGTTTTAGGGTACAGATGAGAGTACGGAAACGTGTCCATGTCAGCGTATGTGTTAGGGCATGGGTTAGTGTTAATGTATGTGTTAGGATTAGGGTACAGGTTAGGGTAAGGTGTAGGGTTGGGGTTAGGTTTAGGTTTAGGGTTAAGGTTAGGTTTAGTGAAAGGTAACGTTTAAGGTACAGGTGAATATACAGAAAAGTGTTAGGGTCAGGGTACATGTTAGGGCAAGTGCTACTGTTAGTGTACGGTTTAGGATTAGGGTACGGGTTAGGGTAAGGTGTAGGGTTGGGGTTACTGTTAGGTTTAAGGCCAGGGTCAGGGTGGCGAACAGATAACATTTAGGGTACAAGTGAGCATTTGGTAACGTGTGAGGGTCAGGGTTCGTGTTAGGGCACGTGTTAGTGTTAGTGTATGGGTTACGGTTTGGGTATGGGTTAGGGTAAGGTGTAGGGTTGGGGATAGGGTTAGCTTTAGGGCTAGGGATAGGGTTAGTGAACGGTAAGGTTTACGGTACAGGTGAGGGTACGAAAAAGTGTTACAGTCAGGGTACGTGTTAGGGCACAGGATAGTGTTTGTTTACCAGTTAGGATTAGGGTACGGTTTAGTGTAAGGTGTAGGGTTGGGGTTAGTGTTAGGTTTAGGGCTAGCATTAGGGTTAGCAAATGGTAAGGTTTAGGGTACAGGTGAGGGTACGAAAAAGTGTTACAGTCAGGGTACATGTTAGGGCACAGGATAGTGTTAGTTTACCAGTTAGGATTAGGGTACGGTTTAGTGTAAGGTGTAGGGTTGGGGTTAGTGTTAGGTTTAGGGCTAGCATTAGGGTTAGCAAATGGTAAGGTTTAGGGTACAGGTGACAGTACGGAAAAGTGTTAGGGTAAGGTTATGTTTTAGGGCACGTGTTAGTGTTAGTGTATGGGTTAGGATTACCGTACGGGTTAGGGTAAGATGTAGAGTTGGGGTTACGCTTAGGGGTAAGCCTAGGGTTAGGGTTAGCAAACGGTAAAGTTTAGGGTATAGGTGAGGGTACAGAAAAGTGTTAGGGTGAGGGTATGTGTTTGGGCATGTGTTAGTGTTAGTGTACGGGTTAGGATTAGGGTACGGGTTAAGGTAATGTGTAAGGTTGGTGTTAGGGTTAGGTTTAGGGCTAGGGTAAGTGTTAAAGAACATGTAACATTTAGGGTAAAGTTGAGTGTATGGAAACGTGTTAGGGTCAGGATTCGTGTTAGGGCACATGTTAGTGTTAGTGTACGGGTTAGGATTAGTGTACAGGTTAGGGTACGGTGTAGGGTTGGCTTTAGGGTTAGGTTTAGTGCTAGGGTTAGGGTTAGTGAAAGGTAAGGTTTACGGTACACGTGAGGATACGGAATAGTGTTAGGGTCAGGTTATGTGTTAGGGCAAGTGTTAGTGTTAGTGTATGGGTTACAATTAGGTTACGGGTTAGGGTAAGTGTTAGGGGTGGGGTTAGGGTGAGTTTTAGGGCTAGGGTTAGTGTTATTGAACGGGTAAGCTTTAGGGTACAGGTGAGGGTACGGAAAAGTGTTAGGACCACAGTACGTTTTAGGGCATGCTTTAGAGTTAGTGTACAGGTTAGGATTAGGGTACAGTTTAGGGTAAGGGGTAGGTTTGGGGTTAAGTTTAGGTTTAGGGCTAGGTTTAGGGTTAGTGAACGGTAAGATTTAGTGTACAGGTGAGGTTACGGAAAAGTTTTAGGGTCAGGGTATGTATTAGGGCACATGTTAGTGTTACTGTACGGGTTAGGATTAGGGTACAGTTTAGGGTAAGGTGTAAGGTTTGGTTTAGGGTTAGGTTTAGGGCTATTGATAGGGTTAGCGATTAGGTAATATTTAGGGTACAGGTGAGCATATGGAAACATGTTAGGGTCAGGGATTGTGTTACGGCAAGTGTTAGTGTTAATGTACGTGATAGGATTAAGGTACAGGTTAGGGTACCGTGTATGGCTGGGGTTAGGGTTAGGTTTATGTCTAGGGTTAGGGTTAGCGAACAGTAATGTTTAGGGTACAGGTGAGGGTATGGAAAAGTGTTAGAGTCAGGGTACATGTTAGGGCATGGTTTAGTGTTAATGTACAGGTTAGGATTAGCGTACGGGTTAGGATCAGGGATAGGGATGGCGTTAGGGTTAGGTTTAGGTCTAGGGTTAGGGTTAGCGAACGGTAATGTTTAGGCTACAGGTGAGGGAACGGTAAAGTGTTAGGGTCAGGGTATGTGTTAGGACACGTATTAGTGTTGGTGTATGGGTTAGAATTAGGGTACGTGTTAGGGTAAGGGGTAGGGTTAGGTTTAGGTCTAGGTTTAGTGTTAGTGAATGGTATGGTTTAGGGTACAGGTGACGGTAATTAAAAGTTTTAGGGTCAGGGTATGTGTTAGGACACTATTAGTGTTAGTGTACGGGTTAGAATTAGGGTACATGTTAGGGTAAGGGGTAGGGTTGGGGTTAGTTTTAGGTTTAGGGCTAGGGTTAGGGTTAGGGAACGTGTAAGTTTTTGGGTACAGTTGATGGTACTGAAACGTGTTAGGGTCAGTGTACATGTTAGGGCATGTATTAGTGTTAGTGTACGGGTTAGGATTAGGGCACAGGTTAGGGTAAGGGGTAGGGTTGTCCTTAGGTTTAGGGTTAGGGCTAGGTTTAGGGTTCATGAACGGTAAGGTTTAGGGTACAGGTGAGGGTATGCAGCAGTGTTAGGGTCAGGGTATGTGTTAGGGCATGGGATAGTGTTAGTGTACCGGTTAGAATTAGGGTATGGTTTAGTGTAAAGGGTAGGGTTGGGGTTGGAATTAGGTTGTGGGCTAGGGTTAGGGTTAGCGAACGGTAAGGATTAGGGTAAAGTTTTGTGTACAGAAATGTGTTATGTTAGGCATACGTGTTAGGGTCCATGTTAGTGTTAGTGTACGGGTTAGGATTAGGGTACGGGTTAGGGTAAGGTGTAGGGTTAGGGATAGGGTTAACTTTAGGGCTAGGGTTAGGGTTAGCGAATGGTAAGGTTTAGGGTACAGGTGAGGTTAGGGAAAAGTGTTATGGTCAGGGTACGTGTTAGGGCACGCGATAGTGTTATTGTATGGTTCAGGATTAGGGTACGAGTTAGGGTAAGGTGTAGGGTTGGGGTTAGGTTTAGGTTTAGGGCTAGAGTTAAGATCAGCGAACGGTTAAGCTTTAGAGTACAGGTGAGGGTAGGGAAAAGTGTTAGGGTCAGGGTATGTGTTAGGGCATGTGTAAGTGTTACTGTACGGGTTAGGATTATGGTACAGTTTAAGATAAGGTGTAAGGTTGTGTTAGGGTTAGGAGTAGGGCTACGGTTAGAGTTAGCGAACAGCTAACAATTAGGGTACAGGAGAGCTTATGGAAAAGGGTTAGGGTCACGGTTTGGGTTAGGACACGTGTTAGTGTTAGTGTACAGGTTACGATTAGGGTACGGGTTAGAGTAATGTGTATGTTTGGGGATAGGTTTAGGTTTTGGGCTAGGGTTAGTGTTAGAGAACGGTAAGGTTTAGGGTAAAGTTTTGGGTAAGGAAAGTGTTAGTGTCAGGGTATGTGTTAGGGCAAGTGTTACTGTTAGTGTGCGAGTTAAGATTAGGGTACGGGTTAGGGTAAGGTGTAGGGTTGGGGTTACTGGTAGGTTTAAGGATAGGGTTAGGGTAGCGAACAGATAACATTTAGGGTACAGGTGAGCATTTGGCAATATGGTAGGGTCAGGGTTCATGTTAGGGCACATGTTAGTGTTAGTGTACGGGTTAGGTTTTGGGTATGGGTTAGGGTAAGGTGTAGGGTTGGGGATAGGGTTAGCTTTAGGGCTAGGGTTAGGGTTAGCGAATGGTGAGGTTTAGGGTACAGGTGAGGGTACGAAAAAGTGTTACAGTCAGGGTACGTGTTAGGGCACAGTATAGTGTTAGTGTACCGGTTAGGATTAGGGTACAGTTTAGTGTAAGGTGTAGGGTTGGGGTTAGTGTTAGGTTTAGGGCTAGCGTTAGGGTTAGTGAATGGTAAGGTTTAGGGTACAGGTGAGAGTATGGAAAAGTGTTAGGGACAGGTTATGTTTTAAGGTACGGGTTAGTGTTAGTGTACAGGTTAGGATTAGCGTATGGGTTAGCGTAAGGTGTAGGGTTGCGATTGGGTTAGGTTTAGGTTTAGGTTTAGGGTTAGTGAATGGTAGGTTTAGGGTACAGGTGATGGTACGGAAAAGTGTTAGGGTCAGGGTACATGTTAGGGCACGGGTTAGTGTTAGTGTACAGGTTAGGATTAGGGTACATGTTAGGGTAAGGTGTAGGGTTGTGTTTAGGGTTAATTTTAGGGCTAGGGTTAAGGTTAGTGAACAGTAAGCTTTAGGGTAAAGTTTTGTGCGTGGAATAGTGTTAGGGTCAGGTTATGTGTTAGGACACGTGTTACTGTTAGTGTACAGGTTAGGATTAGGGTATGGGTTAGTGTAAGGTGTAGGGTTTGTGTTAGGGTTAGGTTTAAGTCTAGAGTTAGGTTTAGCGAACAGATCACATTTAGGGTACAGGTGAGCATATGGAAACGTGTTAGGGTCAGGTTTCGTGTTAGGGCACATGTTAGTGTTAGTGTACGGGTTAGGATTAGGTTATGGGTTAGGGTAATTTTAGGGTTGGGTTTAGGGTTAGGTTTAGGGCTAGGGTTAGGGTTATTGAACGGGTAAGCTTTAGGGTACAGGTGAGGGTACAGAAAAGTGTTAGGGTCACTGTACGTTTTAGGGCATGGTTTAGTGTTAGTGTACAGATTAGGATTAGGGTACGGTTTAGGGTAAGGTGTAGGTTTGAGGATAGTTTTAGGTTTAGGGCCCGGGTGAGACTTAGTGAACATTAAGGTTTAGGGTATAGGTGAGGGTACGGAAAAGTGTTAGGGTCAAGGTACGTCTTAGGGCATGGGTTAGTGTTAGTGTACGAGTTAGGATTAGGGTTCAGGTTAGCATAAGGGATAGGGTAAGTGGTAGGGTTGGGGTTACGGTTAGATTTAGGGCTATGGTGATGTTTAGCAAACGGGTAAGTTTTATGGTACAGCTCAGTGTATGGAATGTTGTTAGAGTCAGGGTATGTTTTAGGGCACGTGTTAGTGTTATTGCATGGGTTAGGATTAGGGTATGGTTTAGGGTAAGGGGTAGGGTTGGTGTTAGGTTTAGGGTTAGGTTTAGCGAACAGTAAGGTTTAGGGTAGAGGTGAGGGTACGGAAAAGTTTTAGGTTCAGGTTACGTGTTAGGGCAAGGGTCAGTGTTAGTGTACGGGTTAGGATTAGGGTACATGTTAGAGTAAGGGGTAGTGTGGGCATTAGGGTTAAGTTTAGGGCTAATGTTAGGGTTAGTGAACAGTTAAGATTTAGGGTACAGGTGAGGGTACAGAAAAGTGATAGAGTCAGTGTATGTGTTAGGACACGTGTTAGTGTTAGTGTATAGGTAAGGATTAGGGTATGTGTTAGGGCAAGTGTCAGTGTTAGTGTACGGGTTAGGATCAGGGTACGGGTTAGTGTAAGGTGTAGGGTTGGGATTAATGTTAGGTTTAGGGCTAGGGTTAATGTTCGTGACAGGTAGGTTTAGGGTACAGGTGAGGGTACGGAAAAGTGTTAGGGTCAGGGTACGTGTTTCTTCATGGGTTAGTGTTAGTGTACAAGTTAGGATTAGGGCACGGGTTAGGGTGTGGTGTAGGGTTGGTTTTATGTTTAGGTTTAGGGCTAGGGATAGTGTTAGCAATTGGTAAGGTTTAGGGTACAGGTGAGTGTACGGAAACGTGATAGTGTCGGTTTATGTGTTAGGGCATGGTTTAGTGTTAGTGTGCGGGTTAGGATTAGGGTATGGGTTACGGTAAGTGGTAGAGTTGGGGTTAGGTTTAGGTTTAGGGCTAGGGTTATGGTTAGTGAATGGGTAAGTTTTAGGGTACAGGTGACTCTTCAGAAAAGTGTTCGGGTCAGGGTACGTGTTAGTGCATGTTTAGTATTAGTATACGGCTTGGGATTAGTGTACGAATTAGGGTAATGTGTATGGTTGGGGTTCAGGTTAGGCTTAGGTCTAGGTTTAGGGTTAGGGAATAGGTAAGTTTTAGGGTATAGGTGAGGGTATGGAAACCTGTTAGGGTCAGGGTACCTGTTAGGGCATGTGGTAGGTTTAGTGTACATTTTAGATTTAGCTTACATGTTGGTTTAAGGGGTAGGTTTGGTGTTAGGTTTAGGTTTAGGTCTAGGGTTATGGTTAGCGAATGGGTAACGTTTAGGGTACAGGTGAGGGTACGGAAATATCTTAGGGTCAGGTTATGTGTTAGGGCACGTGTTAGTGTTATTGTATTCGTTTGGATTAGAGTACGGGTTAGGGTAAGGAGTAGGGTTGGGGTTAGTGTTAGGTTTAGAACTAGGGAAAGGGTTAGCAAACTGGTAAGTTTTAGGGTACAGATGAGAGTACGGAAACGTGTCCGTGTCAGCATACATGTTAGGGCACGGGTTAGTGTTAATCTATGCATAAGAATTAGGGTAGAGTTTAGGGTAAGGTGTAGGGTTGGGGTTAGGTTTAGGTTTAGGGTTAGGGTTAGGTTTAGCAAAAGGTAACGTTTAAGGTACAGGTGAATATACAAAAAAGTGTTAGGGTCAGGGAGTGTGTTAGGGCACGTGTTATTGTTAATGTATGGGTTAGGATTAGGTTACAGGTTAGGGTAAGGTGTAGGTTTGGGGTTAGGGTTAGGTTACAGGCTAGGGGTAGGGTTAGCGAATGGGTAAGATTTAGGGTATTGGTGAGAGTACGGAAAAGTGTTAGAGTCAGGGTACGTGTTAGGGCATGGGAGAGTGTTAGTGTACGGTTTAGGATTAGCGTACATTTAGAGTAAGGGGTAGGGTTGGGGTTAGGTTAAGGTTACAGGCTAGGGTTAGGGTTAGCGAACGGGTAACGTTCAGGATATAGGTGAGGATACGGAAAAGTGTTACGTTCAGGGTACGTGTTAGGGCACAGGTTAGTGTTAGTTTACGAATTAGGATTAGGGTACGGTTTAGGGTAAAGTGTAGGGTTGTGGTTAGGTTTGGTTTAGGGCTAGAGTTAAAGTTAGCGAATGGTTAAGATTTAGTGTACAGGTGAGGGTAGGGAAATGTGTTAGGGTCAGGGTATGTGTTAGGGAATGTGTAAGTGTTACTATACGGGGTAGGATTATGGTACGGTTTAAGATAAGGTGTAAGGTTGTGTTAGGGTTAGGTGTAGGGCTAGGGTTAGACTTAGCGAACAGCTAATGGCTGTTTTATGAGGAAGCTCCTTGTGGGGGTGATGCTGGCTGCATGGGAGATGATTCCCCACCTCTGACCAACTTCAGAATTGTTTACCACTGGAGCAAGTGCCCTGATAGGATTTTCCTCTGTATAACTGGTGGGTTCTGTTTTTTTTTCTTTTTTAGTTCAAGGTACATTTTATTACTCTTTTATGTACTTATAGATATAAGCATGGAAATAATTCATTCATATAAATACATCTGTGTGAAGGAAAGAACATCTTTCTGTTTTATTTTTAAAATTTATTTATTTTTTTAAATTTTGAAATTTAATTTTATTTATTTATTTATACACCAGGTGATTATTAGTTATCTATTATATACATATACATGTATACAGGTCAATCCCAAACTCCCAAATCATCCCAACAGCACCACCCCAGGGCTTCCCCCTCGCCTTGGTGTCCATACGTTTCTTCTCTACCTCTCTGTCTCTATTTCTGCCCTGCAAGCCGGTTCATCTGTATAATTTTTCTAGGTTCCACATACATGAATTAATATACAATATTTGTTGTTCCTTTCTAACTTCACTCTGTATGACAGGCTCTACATACATGGACATCTCTACAAAGGACCCAGGTTCATTCCATTGTATGGCTGAGTAATATTCCATTTTATATATGTACCACATCGTTATCCATTCGTCTGTCTGTGGGCATTAGGTTGCTTCAATAACGTGGCTATTGTAACTAGTGTTGCAATGAATATTGTGGTGAATGTGTCTTCTTGATTTATGGATTTCTCTGAGTATATGCCCAGAAGTGGGATTGCTGGATCCTATGGTAATTCTATTTTTAGTTTTTTAAGGAACATCCATACTGTTCTCCATAGTGACTGTATCAATTTGCATTCCCACCAATAGTGGAAGAGGGTTCCTTTTGTCCACACCATCCCCAGCATTTGTTGTCTGTAGATTTTCTGATGATGCCCATTCTAACAGGTGTGAGGTGATACCTCATTGTAGGTTTGATTTGCATTTCTCTAATAATTAGTGATGTTGAGTAGCTGTTCATGGGCGACTTGGCCCTCTCTGTCTTCTTTGAAGAAATGTGTATGTAGATCTTCTATCCATTTTTGTATTGGTTTGTTTGTTTTTTTAAGATTAAGCTGCATGAGCTGTTTCTATATATTGGAGATTAAACCTTTGTCCATTGATTCGTTTGCAAATATTTTCTCCCATTCTGAGGGTAGCCTTTTTCCATTCCCGTTTTTTAACAAAAAAATAAAGAAAAAGAAGGAGAACACAAATGTGTGTAAAATATGCCTCTTGAAACTGTCGTTTTGAAATATGGACGTCTTTTGAATTTTTTGGTTGATACATGACCCCAGGATTTCTTTTCAGGGCGTGTGTGATTTAGAGGACTGAAATTATTTTGAACATCAACTGACCATTAGCGCTGGGATTAAAGCTGCTCTTGTGTGAAACGGCCACAAGGTGGCAGCAGTTCTCCTTTACCAAATCTGTTTACTAGTTCAACAGAGCCTCAATGGAAGTCGTGTTCCATGTTGTAATTTAGAATGGAATGTGCCAGGAAAAAGCCCCTTAAGTTTGTCTCACTATTTCTTGTTCGTTTTTTTAATTTAATTTTTATTCTTTATCACAGCAAGTTTGATTACAATGTTTGGCTTGTTGTAGGTGAGCAAGATGTGTTTCTTTTACACATATACATATGTCTGTTCTTGCTGGGATCCTTTTCCCATGTACTTTATGACAGAATGTTGAGTAGCCTTCTCTTGGTATTCCGCAGGTGTTTGGTGATTATATATTTCACCTGTGTTTTCATATGTCTGTTAACCCCAATATCCTAATGAATCGAATCCTCACAACTTTCCATTTGTGAAACATAAGTTTGTTTAATGAATCTGTGATTGCCCTTCTCTGTGGAAATTTCTTCACTGGTATAAATTTTTCAGTAACACCTGTAAGTGATATCATACGATATGTGTCTTTCTGTTTCTGACTTACTACAAGTCACGTGATTACCTCTAGACTCATCGACGGTGCTGCAAATGGAACTGTGGCCTTTTTTTCCTTGGCTAATATTCTGTCTGTATATGGACCAGTTCTTCTTTGTCCACTCATCTGTTGATGGACTTTCTGGTTGCTTCCATGTCATGGCTATTGTAATGCTGCGGCAATGCACATTTGCCTGCCTGTGTCTTTCCAATTCTGTCTTCTTAGGTTGCAGGCAGACTAGTGGGCCTGCTGGATCATATGGTAGCAAAACGTTTACCTTGTAGAGGCACCTCCATTCTGTTCTCATTAGTGGCTCTTACCAGGTTACATCCCACTTAATGTTGAGGTTATGCTCTTCTCCACAACACTTTCAACATTTATTTTTTGTAGTATTTTGGCTGAGGTTTATTCTGACTCGTGTGAGCTGATACCACTTTGTAGTTGGATTTGCATGCATATCATAATCCCTTGAAATTGAGTTTTCTGGCATGTCCTTTTTTCTTCAAACTGTGAGTACAGCTTACCTCTTCAAATTGTTTTCATGAAATATGTGTGACATTTAGAAATATTTTGGCCATTAAATCCCTCAAGACATTTTGAGGGCAGGTTTCATTTACAGCCCTCCAGTACTGGTGCATATGAAGTGACCCTTAGCACAGGTTTTAAAGCTGCTGTTGCTGGTAACGGCCAGATGTCGGCAGCATTTCTGCATTTCTCCAATCCGGTAACTAGGGAAACAGACCATCCTGGCAGTGGTGTTCCTCGGTTATATATTAGAGTGGAATGTGACAACAAAGGCTGATGTCTCCTTTGTTATATTTGTTTTATAAAATCAATTTATATTTTTATAGGAGTCATATTCCATTATGTACATGGACCACTTCCTCTTTGTGCATTCCTCTATTGATTGACATTTTCGTAGCTTCCAAGTGTTGGCTAAGGTAAATATTGCTGGAGTGCAGGATTGCCAGCCTGTGTCATCTTGTTTTTTTTTTTTTTTTTACTGTACGTAGGCCTCTCACTGCCGTGGAACCTCCCATTGCAGAGCACAGGCTCAGGACATGCAGGACCAGCAGCCATAGATCACGGGACCAGCAGCTCCGAGGCATGAGAGATCTTTCCCAATGGGGTCATGAACCCATGTTCCCTGCATTGGCAGGCGGACTCTAAATGACTGCCCACCAGTGAAGCCCAGCCTGTGACTTTTTGATTCCCATCTCCTCAGGCGATATGCCCAGCAGTGGGTTTTCTTGATTGAATGGTACCTCTGTATTTACCTTTACAAGGCACCTCTTTTTTGTTTTCATTACTGGCTCTTATCATGTCCCACATTGAAACAACCGTAGGCATTTCTCCAAAACCCCTTCAGCATTCAATGTTTCCAGAATATTTCCTGATGGACATTGTGACTGGTGTGAGCTGATAGGGTTTTGTAATTTGAGTTTGCATATTTTTATTTATTCCTAAAGTTCATCGTTTTTCCAAGCCTTTTTAAAATTCTGGTACAGAAAAACAGAAAAAAACCGGGAGTACAATTAACCTCTTGAAATTGACTTCTTGGACGTTTGCCCTCTTTTAAATTTTTGGGTCACTTTTTGACCTCAAGATTGTTTTTGAGGGCAGATGTCATTCACAGGCCTGCAATGAGTGTGAACATTTAGTGACCATTAGCACTGAGTTTAAAGCTGCTGTTGTGGGAAGTGGCCAAAAGGAGGCAGCATTTCTCCATTCCCAAATCTGCTTACTAGGGCAGCAGAGTCTTTCTGGGACCAATGGAATACAGAAGAAGGCATCATTGAAGTCTAATACAGAATAGCATGTCCTGGCGCATGGTAGAATGACGAGCAGGGTGTAGGAACTAGAAACTACTGGATGTATATCCTCGGTGGCTTCACTGAGTGTCCTGACATCCTTTACCAGGTACCCAGCAGCTGACAGGGCTCTGGTGGTCAGGGCAATCGCAGTTTATGGAGCTCACCTGCACAACTACACAGCAGCCCATAGGGCTCTCTTGTTCAGGCCCCTCCCAGGATATGGGGACCACCAGGACAGGTGCTGAGGAGCCCACAGGGCTCTCATTGTCACGGAACTCCCAGGTTATGTCATTCCTCTTTGCAAGTACACTGCAGCACATGGGGCTCTCGTGGTCAGGCCCCTCCCAGGATATGGGGCTCACCTGGGCAGGTCTCAGCAGCCCACGGAGCTCTTTAGGTCAGGCCACTCTAAGGACATGGAGCTCACCTGTGCAACTACCCAGCAGCCCATGGGGCTCTCGTGGTCAGGCCCCTCCCAGGATATGGAGCTCCCCTGGGCAGGTACGCCAGCAGGGCTAGGCACACAGGAACCGTGCACATAGCCCTCATTGGAAAGCACCTCATATCTCCTGTCACTCAGAGCTGACCCAGAGCACCTTAGAGCAGGACTTGAATTAACAAACAGCAGCTCCAACAGGTCTGTGACTCTGGGCATCACTCTGTGTGGCCTCCCTCTGCCTGGTCTTCCAGAGACTTCCACTGCAGCCTGGGCACCAGGCCTCTGTCTCCACCCATCAGCCATCCTCACACTGACTCCTGTGTTCCTGTCATTAGGATAGGGTATTCTTGAAATTGTCTCCCACTCATGGACCAGATAAAATGATTAGAAAACAAGCCGGAGCTGAAGCTCCTTGTCTATCCTGACTCTCAGGAGCCCACACGTGTTCCTTGGACCTGGCCAGTTCAGTGAGGTCCATTTTCTGCAATGTGAGCCCCTGAGGGGTGAGGATTAGCTGAACTGGGCAGCCTGACACTGCCAGCCAGCCCTCCCCAGGTGTGCCTGGGTTGAGGTCAATAGAAACACCACTCCAGGCAGCAAGAGCCCCTGCAGCTGTGCCTGATGCCATATTCTCTGCCCCATCAGCAGTCTCGGGGCTGTGCTGGTGGGTGGGAGTGAGGGACCACGGCTTTGTGGGTGGCCTGGCGTGAGTGGGGCTCTGCTGGACTTTCTGCAGGAGTTGCCAGGCTTCCCCCTGCTAAAGAAGAGGCTCTGTCTTCCATATCTACCGTTGGAATTTCTCCCCGGGTAGAGGTGATGAAGGAAAAAAGCTGTTGGGACTTGGACAGGAAGGGTATCTCAGGCAGTGTATCTCATGCAGGGAAATGGAAACCTTCCAGAAGAGCACCCGGGGCAAGACAATCCTAACTGTCCAGAATGATCCAAGTCGGCCTGCATGCTGTAAATGGTGTGGCTCCCCTGCCTTTCCTCTAGGCTTTCAAGTTCTTCTGCATATTCAGGTGTTTTACTTGGGAAGGGTGGGAAGAGTTCAGTAGCAGCTGGCCTGGGGCTCAGCTCACGTTTACTCACAGACACCTTCGCTTGGTCCCCCAGCTGTGCAATGAGGAAGATCCTTGCAGGGGAACTGCTGGCTGCATGGTAGATGATTCGCCACCTATGACCATCTTCACAAGTGTTTACCCCTGGAGCAAATGCCCTGATAGGGTTTTTCTCTGTATAAATGGTGGGTTGTTTTTTTTTTCTTTTTTGGTTCAAGGTACATTTTATTCATCTTTTATGTATTTATAGATACACACATGAAAATAATTCATTCATATAAATACATCTGGTGAAGGGAAGCACTTTTTTCTGTTTAATTTTTAAATTTTATTTATTATAAAAAATATTGTAATTTTATTTTCTTTATTTATTTATACAGCAGGTTATTATTAGTTATCTATTTTATACATATACATGTATAAAAGTCAGTCCCCATCTCCCAACTCATCAGAGCAGCACCACCCCATGGCTTCCCACAATTGGTGTCCATACGTTTGTCCTCTAACTCTGTGTCTCTATTTCTGCCTTGCAAACCGGTTCATCTGTACCATTTTTCTAGGTTCCACATGTATGCATTATAAATAAAATATTTGTTTTTCTCTTTCCGACTTACTTCACTCTGTATGACAGTCTCTAGATCCATTGACGTCTCTACAAATGACCCAGTTTCATTCCTTTGTATGGCTGAGTAATATTCCATTTTATATATGCACCACATCTTTATCCATTGGTCTGGCTGTGGGCATTTAGGTTGCTTCCATTACCTGGCTATGGTAAATAGTTCTGCAATGAACATTGTGGTGAATGAGTCTTTTTGATTTATGGTTTTCTCTGGGTATATGCCCAGAAGTGGGATTGCTGGATCATATGGTAATTCTATATTTACTTTTTTAAGGAACGTCCATACTGTTCTCCATAGTGACTGTTTCACTTTACATTCCCACCAATAGTGGAAGAGGGTTCCTTTTCTCCACACCCTCCCCAGCATTTGTTGTTTGTAGATTTTCTGATGATGCCCATTCTAACAGGTGTGAGGTGATACCTCATTGTAGGTTTGATTTGCATTTCTCTAAGAATGAGAGATGTTGAGCAGCATTTCATGTGCGTCTTGGCCATCTCTGTGTCTTCTTTGAAGAAGTGTCTATTTAGATCTTCTAGCCATTTTTGATTGGGTTGTTTGTTTATTTAAGATTAAGCTGCATGAGCTGTTTCTATATATTGGAGATTAAACCTTTGTCCATTGATTCGTTTGCAAATATTTTCTCCCATTCTGAGGGTGCCCTTTTTCCATTCCCATTTTTTAACCAAAAAAGAAAGAAAAAGAAGGAGAACACAAATGTGTGTAAAATAGGCCTCTTGAAACTGTCGTTTTGAAATATGAACATCTTTTGTATTTTTGCGTCGATATACGACCCCAGGATTTGCTTTCAGGGCAGGTGTCATTTACAGGCCTGCAATTCTTTTGAATATCAAGTGACCATTTGCGATGGGATGAAAACTGCTGTTGTGTGAAACGGCCACAAGGTGGCAGCAGTTCTCCTTTACCAAATCTGGTTACTAGGACAACAGAGCCTCAATGCAAGTCATGTTCTAGCTTGTCATTTAGAATGGAATGTGCCAGGTAAAATCCCCTTAAGTTTGTCTCACTACTTCTTGTTCGTAGTTTTAACTTCATTTTTCTTTTTTATCACAGCAAGTTTGATTACAATGTTTGGCTTGTTGTAGGTGTGCAAGATGTGGTTCTTTTACACATATACATATGTCTGTTCTTCCTGGGATCCTTTTCCCATGGACGTTATGACAGGATGTTGAGTAGTCTTCCCTTGGTATTCCGTAGGTGATTTGTGATGATATATTTCACCTATGTTTTTATATGTCCGTGAAATGCAATATCCTAATGTATGCAATCCTCGCACCTTTCCATTGGTGAACCATCAGTTTGTTTAATGAATCTGTGATTGCCCTTCTCTGTGGAGATATCTTCACTGGTGTCAATTTTTCAGTAACACCTATAAGTGATATCATAAAATATGTGTCTTTCTGTTTCTGATTTACTACAAGTCACATGATTACCTCTAATCTCATCTACTGAGATGCAAATGGCACTGTGTCCTTTTTTTTCCTTGGCGAATATTCTGTCTGTATATGGACCATTTCCTCTTTGTCCACTCATCTGTTGATGGACTTTTTGTTTGCTTCCATGTCATGGCTATTGTAATGATGCGGCAATGCACATTTGCCTGCCTGTGTCTTTACAATTCTGTCTTCTTAGGCTATAGGCCCAGGAGTGGGCCTGCTGGATCATATGGTAGCAAAACGTTTACCTTGTAGAGGCACCTCCATTCTGTTCTCATTAGTGGCTCTTACCAGGTTACGTCCCACCTAAGGTTGAGGTTATGCTCTTCTCCACAACATCTTCAGCATTTATTGTTTCTAGTATTTTTGCTGATGTATATTCTGACTCGTGTGAGCTGATACCACTTTGTGGTTGGATTTGCATGTGTCTCATAACCCCTTGAAATTGAACTTTGTGGCATGTCCTTGTTTCTTCAAACTGTGAGTACAGCTTACTTCTTCAAATTGTTTTTGTGAAGTATGTGTGACACTTAGAAATAGTTTGGCCATTACCTCCCTCAAGACATTTTGAGGGCAGGTTTCATTTATAGCCCTCCAGTACTGGTGCATATGAAGTGAACCTTAGCACAGGTTTTAAAGCTGCTGTTGCAGGTAACGTACAGAGGGTGGCAGCATTTCTGCTTTTCCCGATCTGGTAACTAGGGAAACAGACCCTCTTCGCAGTGGTGTTCCTCGGTTATATATTAGGGTGGAATGTGCCCCCAAAAGCTGATGTCTCCTTACTTATGTTTGTTTTATAAATTGAATTTATATTTTTTTTTATTGGAGTCATATTCCATTGTGTACATGGACCACTTCTTCTTTGTGCATTCCTCTATTGATGGACATTTTCGTAGCTTCGAAGTTTTGGCTATGGTAAATATTGCTGGAGTGCAGGATTGCCAGCCTGTGTCGTTTTGTTTTTTTTGCAGTACGTGGGCCTCTTGCTTCCGTGCACCCTCCCATTGCAGAGCACAGGCTCTGGATGTGCAGGCCCAGAAGCCACAGCTCACGGGACCAGGCGCTCTGTGGCATGTGTGATCTTCCCTAAATGGAGCATGATCCTGTGTCCCCTGCATTGGCAGGCAGACTCTCAACCACTGCGCCACCAGTGAAAACCAGCCTGTGTCTTTTTGATTCTCATCCCCTCAGGCGATAGGCCCAGCAGTGGGTATGCTTGATTGAATGGTAGCTCAGTATTTACCTTTACAAAGCACCACATTTTTGTTTTCATTACTGGCTCGTACCATGTCCCACGTTGAACCAAGTGTAGGCATTTCTCTAAAATCCCTTCAGCATTTATTGTTTGCAGAATGTTTGCTGATGGCCATTCTGACTGGTGTGAGCTGATAAGTTTTTGTAATTTGGATTTGCATATCTTTAATTCTTCCTAATGTTCAGCATTTTTCCATGCCTTTTTAAATTCCTGGTACAGAAAAACAGAAAAAAACGGAGAGTACAGTTAACCTCTTGCAATTGTCTTCTTGGATGGTTGCCCTCTTTTGAATGTTTTGGTCAATTTTCGACCACAGGATTGTTTTTGTGGGCAGGTGTCAATCACAGGCCTGCACTGAGTGTGAATATTGAGTGACCATTAGCACTGGGTTTAAAGCTGCTGTTGTGGGAAATGGCCAGAAGGCGGCAGCATTTCTCCATTCCCAAATCTGGTTACTAGGGCAGCAGAGCGTTTCTGGGACCAATGGAATACAGAAGAAGGCATCATTGAAGTCTAATACAGAATAGCATGTCCTGGTGGATGGTAGAATGACCAGCAGGGTGTAGGAATTAGGAACTACTGGATGTATATCCTCGGTGGCTTCACTGAGTGTCCTGACATCCTTTACCAGGTCCCCAGCAGCCCACGGGGCTCTCGTGGTCAGGGCAATCGCAGTTTATGGAGCTCACCTGTGCAACTACCCAGCAGCCCATGGGGCTTCGTGGTCAGGGCCCTCCCAGGATATGGGGCTCCCCTGGGCAGGTCCCAGCAGCCCACAGAGCTCTTTTAGTCAGGCCACTCCCAGGATATGGGGCTCACCTGTGCAACTACATAGCAGCCCATGGGGCTCTCGTGGTCAGGCCCCTCCCAGGATACGGAGCTCCCCTGGGCAGGTAAGCCAGCAGGGCTAGGCACACAGGAACCGTGCACATAGCCCGCATTGGATAGCACCTCAGATCGCCTGTCACTCAGAGCTGACCCAGAGCACCTTAGAGCAGGACTTGAACTAACAAACAGCAGCTCCGACAGGTCTGTGACTCTGGGCATCACTCTGTGTGGCCTCCCTCTGCCTGTTCTTCCAGATACTTCCACTGCAGCCTGGGCACCAGGCCTCTGTCTCCACCCATCAGCCATCCTCACACTGACTCCTGTGTTCCTGTCATTAGGATAGGGTATTCTTGAAATTGTCTCCCACTCATGGACCAGATAAAATGATTAGAAAACAAGCCGGAGCTGAAGCTCCTTGTCTATCCTGACTCTCAGGAGCCGACACGTGTTCCTTGGACCTGGCCAGTTCAGTGAGGTCCATTTTCTGCAATGTGAGCCCCTGAGGGGTGAGGATTAGCTGAACTGGGCAGCCTGACAGTGCCAGCCAGCCCTCCCCAGGTGTGCCTGGGTTGAGGTCAATAGAAACACCACTCCAGGCAGCAAGAGCCCCTGCAGCTGTGCCTGATGCCATATTCTCTCCCAAATCAGCAGTCTCGGGGCTGTGCTGGTGGGAGGGAGTGAGGGGCCATGGCTTTGTGGGGGGCCCGGTGTGAGTAGGTCTCTGCTGGACTTTCTGCAGGATTTGCCACTCTGCCACCTGCTAAAGAAGAGGATGTGTCACCATAGCTTCTGCTGGAAATTCTCCACTGGCAGAGGTGAAGAAGGAAAAAATCTGTTGGGTCTGGGACAGGAGGTGTATCTCACGCAGGGAAATGGAAAGCTTCCAGAAGGACGCCCAGGGCCAGGACCAATCTGGCTGTCCTGCAGGCACCAAGTTGGTCTGCATGCTGTCACTGGTGTGGCTCCACGGCCCTTCCTCTAGGCTTTCAAGTCCTTGTACATATTCAGGTGTTTTACTTGGCAAGTGTGGGAGCAGTTTAGCAGCAGCTGGCTTGGGGCTCAGCTCACGTTTACTCACAGACGCCTCGCCATGGTCCCCCAGCTTTGCAATGAGGAAGCTGCTTGCGGGGGGCCTGCTGGCTTCATGGTAGATGATTCCCCACCACTGACCATCTTCAGAATTGTTTACCCCTGGAGCAAGTGCCTGATAGGGTTTTCCTCGGTATAACTGACTTTCCTCTGTATATTTCTTTTTTTGTTTCAAGGTAGATTTTATTCCTCCTTTATGTATTTATAGATATAAGCATGGAAATAATTCATTCATATAAATACATCTGGTGAAGGGAAGCACTTTTTTCTGTTTTATTTTTAAATGTTATTTATTTTAAAAAATTTGTAATTTAATTTTATTTTTTTTATTTATACGGCAGGATATTATTAGTTATCTATTTTAGACATATACATGTATACAAGTCAATCCCAATCCCGCACCTCATCCCAGCAGCACCACCCCATGGCTTCGCCCCTTTGGTGTCCATACGTGTGTTCTCTACCTCTGTGTCTCTATTTCTGCCCTGCAAAGCGGTTTATCTGTACCATTTTTCTAGGTTCCACATGTATGCATTATATATACAATATTTGTTTTTCTCTTTCCGACTTACTTCACTCTGTATGACAGTCTCTAGATCCATCGATGTCTCTACAAACGACCCAGTTTCATTCCTTTGTATGGCTGAGTAATATTCCATTTTATATATGCACCACATCTTTATCCATTCGTCTGGCTGTGGGCATTTAGGTTGCTTCCATTACTTGGCTATGGTAAATAGTACTGCAATGAACATTGTGGTGAATGTGTCTTTTTGATTTATGGTTTTCTCTGTGTATATGCCCAGAAGTGGGATTGCTGGATCATATGGTAATTCTATATTTAGTTTTTTAAGGAACGTCCATACTGTTCTCCATAGTGACTGTATCGCTTTACATTCCCACCGATAGTGGAAGAGGGTTCCTTTTCTCCACACCCTCCCCAGCATTTGTTGTTTGTAGATTTTCTGATGATGCCCATTCTAACAGGTGTGAGGTGATACCTCATTGTACTTTTGATTTGCATTTCTCTAAGAATGAGAGATGTTGAGCAGCATTTCATGTGCGTCTTGGCCATCTCTGTGTCTTCTTTGAAGAAGTGTCTATTTAGATCTTCTAGCCATTTTTGTATTGGGTTGTTTGTTTTTTTTAAGATTAAGCTGCATGAGCTGTTTCTATATATTGGAGATTAAACCTTTGTCCATTGATTCGTTTGCAAATATTTTCTCCCATTCTGAGGGTTGCCTTTTTCCATTCCCGTTTTCTAACCAAAAAAGAAAGAAAGAAAAAGAAGCAGAACACAAATGTGTGTAAAATAGGCCTCTTGAAACTGTCGTTTTGAAATATGAACGTCTTTTGTATTTTTGGGTCGATATAGGACCCAAGGATTTGTTTTCAGGGCAGGTGTCATTTACAGGCCTGCAATTCTTTTGAATATCAAGTGACCATTAGCGCTGGGATTAAAGCTGCTGTTGTGTGAAATGGCCACAACGTGGCAGCAAGTTCTCCTTTACCAAATCTGGTTACTAGGACAACAGAGCCTCAATGCAAGTCATGTTCCAGCTTGTCATTTAGAATGGAATGTGCCAGGTAAAAGCCCTTTATGTTTGTCTCACTACTTCTTGTTTGTAGATTTAATTTAATTTTTCTTTTTCATCACAGCAAGTTTGATTACAATGTTTGGCTTGTTGTAGGTGTGCAAGATGTGGTTCTTTGACACATATGCTTATGTCTGTTCTTCCTGGGATCCTTTTCCCATGTACGTTAGGACAGAATGTTGAGTAGTCTTCTCTTGGTATTCCATAGGTGTTTGGTGATTATGTATTTCACTTGTGTTTGTACATGTCCGTGAAGCGCAATATCCTAATGTATGCAATCCTCACACCGTTCCATTGGTGAACCATCAGTTTGTTTAATGAATGTGTGATTGCCCTTCTCTGTGGAAATATCTTCACTGGTGTCAATTTTTCAGTAACACCTATAAGTGATATCATACGATATGTGTCTTTCTGTTTCTGACTTACTACAAGTCACGTGATTACCTCTAGGCTCATCGACGGTGCTGCAAATGGCACTGTGTCCTTTTTTTCCTTGGCTAATATTCTGTCTGCATATGGACCAGTTCTTCTTTGTCCACTTATCTGTTGATGGACTTTTTGGTTGCTTCCATGTCATGGCTATTGTAATGCTGCGGCAATGCACATTTGCCTGCCTGTGTCTTTCCAATTCTGTCTTCTTAGGCTATAGGCCCAGGAGTGGGCCTGCTGGATCATATGGTAGCAAAACGTATACCTTGTAGAGGCACCTCCATTCTGTTCTCATTAGTGGCTCTTACCAGGTTACGTCTCACCTAAGGTTGAGGTTATGCACTTCTCCACAACATCTTCAGCATTTATTGTTTCTAGTATTATTGCTGATGTATATTCTGACTCGTGTGAGCTGATACCACTTTGTGGTTGGATTTGCATGTGTCTCATAACCCCTTGAAATTGAACTTTGTGGCATGTCCTTGTTTGCTTCAAACTGTGAGTACAGCTTACTTCTTCAAATTGTTTTTGTGAAGTATGTGTGACACTTAGAAATAGTTTGGCCATTACCTCCCTGAAGACATTTTGAGGGCATGTTTCATTTATAGCCCTCCAGTACTGGTGCATATGAAGTGAAACTTAGCACAGGTTTTAAAGCTGCTATTACACGTAACGGGCAGAGGGCGGCAGCTTTTCTGCTTTTCCCAATCTGGTAACTAGGGAAACAGACACTCTTGGCAGTGGTGTTCCTCGGTTATATATTAGAGTGGAATGTGCCCCCAAAAGCTGATGTCTCCTTACTTATGTTTGTTTTATAAATTGAATTTATATTTTTTTATTGGAGTCATATTCCATTGTGTACATGGACCACTTCTTCTTTGTGCATTCCTCTATTGATGGACATTTTTGTAGCTTCGAAGTTTTGGCTATGGTAAATATTGCTGGAGTGCAGGACTGCCAGCCTGTGTCGTTTTGGTTTTTTTGCAGTACGTGGGCCTCTTGCTTCCGTGCACCCTCCCATTGCAGAGCACAGGCTATGGATGTGCAGGCCCAGCAGCCATAGCTCACGGGACCAGGTGCACTGCGGCATGTGTGATCTTCCCTAACCGGGGCATGATCCCATGTCCCCTGCATTGGCAGGCAGACTCTCAACCACTGCACCACCAGTGAAAACCAGCCTTTGTCTTTTTGATTCTCATCCCCTCAGGCGATAGGCCCAGCAGTGGGTATGCTTGATTGAATGGTAGCTCAGTATTTACCTTTACAAAGCACCACATTTTTGTTTTCATTACTGGCTCTTACCATGTCCCACGTTGAACCAAGGGTAGGCATTTCTCCAAAACCCCTTCAGCATTTATTGTTTGCGGAATGTTTGCTGATGGCCATTCTGACTGGTGTGAGCTGATAAGTTTTTGTAATTTGAATTTGCATATCTTTAATTCTTCCTAATGTTCAGCATTTTTCCATGCCTTTTTAAATTCCTGGTACAGAAAAACAGAAAAAAACGGAGAGTACAGTTAACCTCTTGCAATTGTCTTCTTGGATGGTTGCCCTCTTTTGAATTTTTTGGTCAATTTTCGACCCCAGGATTGTTTTTGAGGGCAGGTGTCAATCACAGGCCTGCACTGAGTGTGAATATTGAGTGACCATTAGCACTGGGTTTAAAGCTGCTGTTGTGGGAAATGACCACAAGGCGGCAGCCTTTCTCCATTCCCAAATCTGGTTACTAGGGCAGCAGAGCGTTTCTGGGACCAATGGAATACAGAAGAAGGCATCATTGAAGTCTAATACAGAATAGCATGTCCTGGTGGATGATAGAATGACCAGCAGGGTGTAGGAATTAGGAACTACTGGATGTATATCCTCGGTGGCTTCACTGAGTGTCCTGACATCCTTTACCAGGTCCCCAGCAGCCCACGGGGCTCTCGTGGTCAGGGCAATCGCAGTTTATGGAGCTCACCTGTGCAACTACCCAGCAGCCCATGGGGCTCTCGTGGTCAGGCCCCTCCCAGGATATGGGGCTCACCTGGGCAGGACCCAGCAGCCCACGGAGCTCTTTTGGTCAGGCCACTCCCAGGATATGGAGCTCACCTGTGCAACTACCCAGCAGCCCATGGGGCTCTCGTGGTCAGGCCCATCCCAGGATACGGAGCTCCCATGGGCAGGTACGCCAGCAGGGCTAGGCACACAGGAACCGTGCACATAGCCCGCATTGGAGAGCACCTCAGATTGCCTGTCACTCAGAGCTGACCCAGAGCACCTTAGAGCAGGACTTGAACTAACAAACAGCAGCTCCAACAGGTCTGTGACTCTGGGCATCACTCTGTGTGGCCTCCCTCTGCCTGGTCTTCCAGAGACTTCCACTGCAGCCTGGGCACCAGGCCTCTGTCTCCACCCATCAGCCGTCCTCTCCCTGACTCCTGGATTCCTCTCATTAGGAGAGGGCCTTCTTGAAGTTGTCTCCCACTCATGGGCCAGATAAAATGATTAGAAAACAAGCCGGAGCTGCAGCCCCTGGTCTATCCTGACTCTCAGGAGCCCACACATGTTCCTAAGGACCTGGCCGGTTCAGCGAGGTCCATTTTTCTGCAATGTGAGCCCCTGAGGGGTGAGGATTAGCTGAACTGGGCAGCCTGACACTGCCAGCCAGCCCTCCCCAGGTGTGCCTGGGTTGAGGTCAATAGAAACACCACTCCAGGCAGCAAGAGCCCCTGCAGCTGTGCCTGATGCCATATTCTCTGCCCCATCAGCAGTCTCGGGGCTGTGCTGGTGGGAGGGAGTGAGGGGCCATGGCTTTGTGGGGGGCCCGGTGTGAGTGGGTCTCTGCTGGACTTTCTGCAGGAGTTGCCAGGCTGCCACCTGCTAAAGAAGAGGATGTGTCACCATAGCTTCTGCTGGAATTTCTCCACTGGCAGAGGTGAGGAAGGAAAAAATCTGTTGGGTCTGGGACAGGAGGGGTATCTCAGGCAGGGAAATGGAAAGCTTCCAGAATGGCGCCCAGGGCCAGGACCATCCTGGCTGTCCTGCAGGCACCAAGTCGGTCTGCATGCTGTCACTGGTGTGGCTCCACGGCCCTTCCTCTAGGCTTTCAAGTCCTTGTACATATTCAGGTGTTTTACTTGGCAAGGGTGGGAACAGTTTAGCAGCAGCTGGCTTGGGGCTCAGCTCACGTTTACTCGCAGATGCCTCGCCATGGTCCCCCAGCTTTGCAATGAGGAAGCTGCTTGCGGGGGGCCTGCTGGCTTCATGGTAGATGATTCCCCACCTCTGACCATCTTCAGAATTGTTTACCCTTGGAGCAAGTGCCTGACAGGGTTTTCCTCTGTATAGTTATTTTTTTGGTTCAAGGTAGATTTTATTCCTCTTTTATGTATTTATAGATATAAGCATGGAAATAATTCATTCATATAAATAGATCTGGTGAAGGGAAGCACTTTTTTCTGTTTTATTTTAAAATTTTATTTATTTTAAAAAATATTGTAATTTATATTTTTTTATTTCTACGGCACGATATTATTAGGTACTTATTTTTGACATATACATATATATAAGTCAATCCCAATTCCGCAACACATCCCAGCAGCACCACCCCATGCCTTTGCCCCTTTGGTGTCCATACGTGTGTTCTCTACCTCTGTGTCTCTATTTCTGCCCTGCAAACCGGTTCATCTGTACCATTTTTCTAGGTTCCACATGTATGCATTATATATACAATATTTGTTTTTCTCTTTCCGACTTACTTCACTCTGTATGACAGTCTCTAGATCCGTCGACATCCCTACAAATGACCCAGTTTCATTTCTTTGTATGGCTGAGTAATATTCCATTTTATATATGCACCACATCTTTATCCATTCGTTTGGCTGTGGGCATTTAGGTTGCTTCCATTACCTGGCTATGGTAAAGAGTTCTGCAATGAACATTGTGGTGAATGTGTCTTTCTGATTTATGGTTTTCTCTGGGTATATGCCCAGAAGTGGGATTGCTGGATCATATGGTAATTCTATATTTAGTTTTTTTTTTTTTTTTTTTTTTTTTGCGGTACGCGGGCCTCTCACTGTTGTGGCCTCTCCCGTTGCGGGGCACAGGCTCCGGATGCGCAGGCTCAGCGGCCATGGCTCACGGGCCCAGCAGCTCTGCGGCATGTGTGATCTTCCCGGACAGGGGCACGAACCCTGGTCCCCTGCTTCGGCAGGCGGACTCTCAACCACTGCGCCACCAGGGAAGCCCTATATTTAGTTTTTTAAGGAACGTCCATACTGTTCTCCATAGTGACTGTATCACTTTACATTCCCACCGATAATGGAAGAGGGTTCCTTTTCTCCACACCCTCCCCAGCATTTGTTGTTTGTAGATTTTCTGATGATGCCCATTCTAACAGGTGTGAGGTGATACCTCATTGTTGTTTTGATTTGCATTTCTCTAATAATGAGAGATGTTGAGCAGCATTTCATGTGCGTCTTGGCCATCTCTGTGTCTTCTTTGAAGAAGTGTCTGTTTAGATCTTCTAGCCATTTTTGTATTGGGTTGTTTTTTTTTTTAAGATTAAGCTGCATGAGCTGTTTCTATATATTGCAGATTAAACCTATGTCCATTGATTCTTTTGCAAATATTTTCTCCCATTCTGAGGGTTGCCTTTTTCCATTCCCGTTTTCTAACCAAAAAAGAGAGAAAGAAAAAGAAGCAGAACACAAATGTGTGTAAAATAGGCCTCTTGAAACTGTCGTTTTGAAATATGAACGTCTTTTGTATTTTTGGGTCGATATACGACCCCAGGATTTGTTTTCAGGGCAGGTGTCATTTACAGGCCTGCAATTCTTTTGAATATCAAGTGACCATTAGCGCTGGGATTAAAGCTGCTGTTGTGTGTAACGGCCACAAGGTGGCAGCAGTTCTCCTTTACCAAATCTGGTTACTAGGACAACAGAGCCTCAATGCAAGTCATGTTCCAGCTTGTCATTTAGAATGGAATGTGCCAGGTAAAAGCCCCTTATGTTCGTCTCACTACTTCTTGTTCGTAGTTTTAATTTAATTTTTCTTTTTTATCACAGCAAGTTGATTACAATGTTTGGCTTGTTGTAGGTGTGCAAGATGTGGTTCTTTGACACATATACATATGTCTGTTCTTCCTGGGACCCTTTTCCCATGTACATTATGACAGAATGTTGAGTAGTCTTCTCTTGGTGTTCCGTAGATGTTTGGTGATTATATATTTCACTTGTGTTTGTACATGTCCGTGAAGCACAATATCCTAATGTATGCAATCCTCACACCGTTCCATTGGTGAACCATCAGTTTGTTTAATGAATGTGTGATTGCCCTTCTTTGTGGAAATATCATCACTGGTGTCAATTTTTCAGAAACGCCTATAAGTGATATCATACGATATGTGTCTTTCTGTTTCTGACTTACTACAAGTCACGTGATTACCTCTAGACTCATCGACGGTGCTGCAAATGGCACTGTGCCCTTTTCTCCCTTGGCTAATATTCTGTCTGTATATGTACCAGTTCTTCTTTGTCCACTCATCTGTTGATGGACTCTTTGGTTGCTTCCATGTCATGGCTATTGTAATGCTGCGGCAATGCACATTTGCCTGCCTGTGTCTTTCCAATTCTGTCTTCTTAGGCTATAGGCCCAGGAGTGGGCCTGCTGGATCATATGGTAGCAAAACGTTTACCTTGGAGAGGCACCTCTATTCTGTTCTCATTAGTGGCTCTTACCAGGTTACGTCCCACCTAAGGTTGAGGTTATGCTCTTCTCCACAACACCTTCAGCATTTATTGTTTCTAGTATTTTTGCTGATGTATATTCTGACTCGTGTGAGCTGATACCACTTTGTGGTTGGATTTGCATGTGTCTCATAACCCCTTGAAATTGAACTTTGTGGCATGTCCTTGTTTGCTTCAAACTGTGAGTACAGCTTACTTCTTCAAATTGTTTTTGTGAAGTATGTGTGACACTTAGAAATAGTTTGGCCATTACCTCCCTCAAGACATTTTGAGGGCAGGTTTCATTTATAGCCCTCCAGTACTGGTGCATATGAAGTGAACCTTAGCACAGGTTTTAAAGCTGCTGTTGCAGGTAATGACCAGAGGGCGGCAGCATTTCTGCTTTTCCCAATCTGGTAACTAGGGAAACAGACCCTCTTGGCAGTGGTGTTCCTCGGTTATATATTAGAGTGGAATGTGCCCCCAAAAGCTGATGTCTCCATACTTATGTTTGTTTTATAAATTGAATTTATATTTTTTTTATTGGAGTCATATTCCATTGTGTACATGGACCACTTCTTCTTTGTGCATTCCTCTATTGATGGACATTTTCGTAGCTTCGAAGTTTTGGCTATGGTAAATATTGCTGGAGTGCAGGACTGACAGCCTGTGTCGTTTTGTTTTTTTTGCAGTACGTGGGCCTCTTGCTTCCGTGCACCCTCCCATTGCAGAGCACAGGCTCTGGATGTGCAGGCCCAGCAGCCATAGCTCACGGCACCAGGCGCTCTGCGGCATGTGTGATCTTCCCTAACCGGGGCATGATCCCGTGTCCCCTGCATTGGCAGGCAGACTCTCAACCACTGCGCCACCAGTGAAAACCAGCCTGTGTCTTTTTGATTCTCATCCCCTCAGGCGATAGGCCCAGCAGTGGGTATGCTTGATTGAATGGTAGCTCAGTATTTACCTTTACAAAGCACCACATTTTTGTTTTCATTACTGGCTCTTACCATGTCCCACGTTGAACCAAGGGTAGGCATTTCTCCAAAACCCCTTCAGCATTTATTGTTTGCGGAATGTTTGCTGATGGCCATTCTGACTGGTGTGAGCTGATAAGTTTTTGTAATTTGGATTTGCATATCTTTAATTCTTCCTAATGTTCAGCATTTTTCCATGCCTTTTTAAATTCCTGGTACAGAAAAACAGAAAAAAACGGAGAGTACAGTTAACCTCTTGCAATTGTCTTCTTGGATGGTTGCCCTCTTTTGAATGTTTTGGTCAATTTTCGACCCCAGGCTTGTTTCTGAGGGCAGGTGTCAATCACAGGCCTGCACTGAGTGTGAATATTGAGTGACCATTAGCACTGGGTTTAAAGCTGCTGTTGTGGGAAATGGCCACAAGGCGGCAGCATTTCTCCATTCCCAAATCTGGTTACTAGGGCAGCAGAGCGTTTCTGGGACCAATGGAATACAGAAGAAGGCATCATTGAAGTCTAATACAGAATAGCATGTCCTGGTGGATGGTAGGATGACCAGCAGGGTGTAGGAATTAGGAACTACTGGATGTATATCCTCGGTGGCTTCACTGAGTGTCCTGACATCCTTTACCAGGTCCCCAGCAGCCCACGGGGCTCTCGTGGTCAGGGCAATCGCAGTTTATGGAGCTCACCTGTGCAACTACCCAGCAGCCCATGGGGCTCTCGTGGTCAGGCCCCTCCCAGGATATGGGGCTCACCTGGGCAGGTCCCAGCAGCCCACGGAGCTCTTTTGGTCAGGCCACTCCCAGGATATGGAGCTCACCTGTGCAACTACCCAGCAGCCCATGGGGCTCTCGTGGTCAGGCCCCTCCCATGATACGGAGCTCCCCTGGGCAGGTAAGCCAGCAGGGCTAGGCACACAGGAACCGTGCACATAGCCCGCATTGGATAGCACCTCAGATCGCCTGTCACTCAGAGCTGACCCAGAGCACCTTAGAGCAGGACTTGAACTAACAAACAGCAGCTCCGACAGGTCTGTGACTCTGGGCATCACTCTGTGTGGCCTCCCTCTGCCTGTTCTTCCAGATACTTCCACTGCAGCCTGGGCACCAGGCCTCTGTCTCCACCCATCAGCCATCCTCACACTGACTCCTGTGTTCCTGTCATTAGGATAGGGTATTCTTGAAATTGTCTCCCACTCATGGACCAGATAAAATGATTAGAAAACAAGCCGGAGCTGAAGCTCCTTGTCTATCCTGACTCTCAGGAGCCGACACGTGTTCCTTGGACCTGGCCAGTTCAGTGAGGTCCATTTTCTGCAATGTGAGCCCCTGAGGGGTGAGGATTAGCTGAACTGGGCAGCCTGACAGTGCCAGCCAGCCCTCCCCAGGTGTGCCTGGGTTGAGGTCAATAGAAACACCACTCCAGGCAGCAAGAGCCCCTGCAGCTGTGCCTGATGCCATATTCTCTCCCAAATCAGCAGTCTCGGGGCTGTGCTGGTGGGAGGGAGTGAGGGGCCATGGCTTTGTGGGGGGCCCGGTGTGAGTAGGTCTCTGCTGGACTTTCTGCAGGATTTGCCACTCTGCCACCTGCTAAAGAAGAGGATGTGTCACCATAGCTTCTGCTGGAAATTCTCCACTGGCAGAGGTGAAGAAGGAAAAAATCTGTTGGGTCTGGGACAGGAGGTGTATCTCACGCAGGGAAATGGAAAGCTTCCAGAAGGACGCCCAGGGCCAGGACCAATCTGGCTGTCCTGCAGGCACCAAGTTGGTCTGCATGCTGTCACTGGTGTGGCTCCACGGCCCTTCCTCTAGGCTTTCAAGTCCTTGTACATATTCAGGTGTTTTACTTGGCAAGTGTGGGAGCAGTTTAGCAGCAGCTGGCTTGGGGCTCAGCTCACGTTTACTCACAGACGCCTCGCCATGGTCCCCCAGCTTTGCAATGAGGAAGCTGCTTGCGGGGGGCCTGCTGGCTTCATGGTAGATGATTCCCCACCACTGACCATCTTCAGAATTGTTTAACCCTGGAGCAAGTGCCTGATAGGGTTTTCCTCGGTATAACTGACTTTCCTCTGTATATTTCTTTTTTTGTTTCAAGGTAGATTTTATTCCTCCTTTATGTATTTATAGATATAAGCATGGAAATAATTCATTCATATAAATACATCTGGTGAAGGGAAGCACTTTTTTCTGTTTTATTTTTAAATGTTATTTATTTTAAAAAATTTGTAATTTAATTTTATTTTTTTTATTTATACGGCAGGATATTATTAGTTATCTATTTTAGACATATACATGTATACAAGTCAATCCCAATCCCGCACCTCATCCCAGCAGCACCACCCCATGGCTTCGCCCCTTTGGTGTCCATACGTGTGTTCTCTACCTCTGTGTCTCTATTTCTGCCCTGCAAAGCGGTTTATCTGTACCATTTTTCTAGGTTCCACATGTATGCATTATATATACAATATTTGTTTTTCTCTTTCCGACTTACTTCACTCTGTATGACAGTCTCTAGATCCATCGATGTCTCTACAAACGACCCAGTTTCATTCCTTTGTATGGCTGAGTAATATTCCATTTTATATATGCACCACATCTTTATCCATTCGTCTGGCTGTGGGCATTTAGGTTGCTTCCATTACTTGGCAATGGTAAATAGTACTGCAATGAACATTGTGGTGAATGTGTCTTTTTGATTTATGGTTTTCTCTGTGTATATGCCCAGAAGTGGGATTGCTGGATCATATGGTAATTCTATATTTAGTTTTTTAAGGAACGTCCATACTGTTCTCCATAGTGACTGTATCGCTTTACATTCCCACCGATAGTGGAAGAGGGTTCCTTTTCTCCACACCCTCCCCAGCATTTGTTGTTTGTAGATTTTCGGATGATGCCCATTCTAACAGGTGTGAGGTGATACCTCATTGTACTTTTGATTTGCATTTCTCTAAGAATGAGAGATGTTGAGCAGCATTTCATGTGCGTCTTGGCCATCTCTGTGTCTTCTTTGAAGAAGTGTCTATTTAGATCTTCTAGCCATTTTTGTATTGGGTTGTTTGTTTTTTTTTAAGATTAAGCTGACTTTCGTTTCCTGGTGTGCGAGGAGAGGGCATTAAAAGGGCTGCTTAGGGAAGCGCCGGAGACAGGCGCGAGCCGCGGGTAAGGCGTGGACCTCGGAGACGGGAGTGGGCCGCCGCCGCCCGCCGCCGCCGCGGCCCGCCGCCGCCCACCGCCCGCCGCCGCCGCGGCCCGCCGCCGCCGCCGCCGCCCGACGCGGCCCGCCGCCGCCGCCGCCGCCGCGGCCCGCCGCCGCCGCCGCCGCCCGACGCGGCCCGCCGCCGCCCCCGTGGCCCGCCGCCGCCGCCGCCGACGCGGCCCGCCGCCGCCGCCGCCGCCGCCGCAGCCCGCCGCCGCCACTGCCGCCCGACGCGGCCCGCCGCCGCCGCCGCCCCCGCGGCCCGCCACCGCCGCCGCCTGCTGCCGCCCGCCGCCGCCGCCGCCGAGGCCCGCTGCCACCGCCGCCCCCCGCCGCCCGCCACCGCCGCCGCCTGCCGCCGCCCGCCGCCGCAGCCGCGGGGCCTGTGTGCGAGCGCGGGTCACTGTCCGCCCCGCCTTCCGGGGGACCTGTGCACCCCGCCACTGCCGGGGTCCCGAGACCCGGGGACGGCTTTCCCGGGAAAGCGCACGGAGCGCCACGGGCTGCTGCAACGTCACGCCGGCCTCTTCCGCCGCAGGCCCGCCCCACACTGCGCGCCCATCCCTCCCCTCTGCATGAGTGAGCCAGAGCCCCCGAATCAGCGGCTCCTTTAAACCCGTCCTGTCTGAGCGAAGAACGGACGCCCTCCGGCGACCTACGCACAGAGGCGGGGCCAGGTCCAAGGCTGAGACCCGGGAGCTGTGAGAGCAGAGTCAGGGAAATCTCTCTGTGCAGCCTCGGAGGCAGCGGATTAAAGCTCCACGGTCCATTTGATGTGCCCTGCGTCTGTGGAGTGCATGAATGGACAGCGAATCATCCCAAATTGAGGAAGTGGACTTTGAGGACAAGATTTAAGACTTTCCCCCCTTTTCCTCTTTTTACAACGAATTATTCCAAAGTAAGGAGGTGGACTTAGAGAGCAAGATTTCAGACTTCTTGCCCTTTTCCTCTTTTTACAACGAATTATCCCAAATTGAGGAGGTGGGCTTGGAGAGCAAGATTTTTGATTTTTCCCCCTGCTCTCTTTTTGTGAATGTGTATGTGCAATCTTCTGTGTAAGATTCTCTCTGTATAGCTTTGCTTCCACCATATGTCCCAGGGTTCTATCGGTCCGTTTTTTTTTTTTTTTTTTCAATAATTACTTTCTAATTTTAATAACGCTACTATATTTCATACTTTATTCTATTTTACTTTACCTGCTCTTTCTTTTTTTCCTACCTTCCCTTCCTCCCTCCCTCCCTCCGCTCTTCCTTTCCTTCTTTCTTTTTCTTTCCTCCCTCCCTCCCACCCTTCTTCTTTCCACTTTCTTTTTCTTTCCTTGCTCCCTCCCTCCCTCCTGTCTTTCTTTCTTTCTTCCCTTCCTCCCTCCCTCCCTCCCTTCTTCCATTCACTCTTCCTTTTGCTTTCATTGCCCCCTCCCTCCCTCCTTTCTTTCCTTCTTTCTTTCCATCCTTCCTCACTCCCTCCCTCCTTTCTTTCTTTCTTCCTTCCTTCCTTCCTTTCTTCCCTTCTTCCTTTCTTTCCCTCTCTCTTTCTCTCTTCTACTAATTCTTTCTTTCTGCTTTTTCTCCCTGTTATTCTGAGCTGGGTGGATGAAAGGCTCTTGGTGCTGCAGCCAGGAGCCAGTGCTGTGCCTCTGAAGTGGGAGAGCCAACTTCAGGACACGGGTCCACAAGAGACCTCCCAGCTCCACATAATATCAAGCAGCGAAAATCTCCCAGAGATCTCCATCCCAACACCAGCACCCAGCTTCAGTCAACGACCAGCAAGCTACAGTGCTGGTCACCCTATGCCAAGCAACTAGCAAGGCAGGAACACAACCCCACCCATTAGCAGAGAAGCTACCTAAAAACATAATAAGGCCATAGGCACCCCAAAACACACCACCAGACGTGGACCTGTCCACCAGAAAGACAAGATCGAGCCTCAACCACCAGAACACAGGCATTAGTCCCCCCCACCAGGAAGTCTATACAACCTACTGAAACAACCTTAGCCACTGGGGTCAGACACGAAAAACAACGGGAACTACGAATCTGCAGCCTGCAAAAAGGAGACCCCAAACACAGTAACATAAGCAAAATGAGAAGACAGAAAAACACACAGCAGGTGAAGGAGCAAGATAAAAACCTACCAGACCTAACAAATGAAGAGGTAATAGGCAGTCTACCTGAAAAAGAATTCAGAATAATGATGGTAAAGATGATCCAAAATCTTGGAAATAGAATAGACAAAATGCAAGAAACAGTTAACAAGGACCTAGAAGAACTAAAGATGAATCAAGCATCGATTAAAAACACAATACATGAAATAAAAAATACTCTAGATGGGATCAATAGCAGAATAACTGAGGCAGAAGAACGGATAAGTGAGGTGGAAGATAAAATAGTGGAAATAACTGATACAGAGCAAAATAAAGAAAAAAGATTGAAAAGAACAGAGGACAGTCTCAGAGACCTCTGGGACAACATTAAACGCACCAACATTCGAATTATAGGGGTTCCAGAAGAAGAAGAGAAAAAGAAAGGGACTGAGAAAATATTTGAAGAGATTATAGTTGAAAACTTCCCCAATATGGGAAAGGAAATAGTTAATCAAGTCCAGGAGGCACAGAGAGTCCCATACAGAATAAATCCAAGGAGAAATACACCAAGACACATATTAATCAAACTGTCAAAAATTAAACACAAAGAAATCATATTAAAAGCAGCAAGGGAAAAACAACAAATAACACACAAGGGAATCCCCATCAGGTTAACAGCTGATCTCTCAGCAGAAACTCTACAAGCCAGAAGGGAGTGGCAGGACATAATTAAAGTGATGAAGGAGAGAAACCTGCAGCCAAGATTACTCTACCCAGCAAGGATCTCATTCAGATTTGATGGAGAAATTAAAACCTTTACAGACAAGCAAAAGCTGAGAGAGTTCAGCACCACCAAACCAGCTTTACAACAAATGCTAAAGGAACTTCTCTAGGCAAGAAACACAACAGAAGGAATATACCTACAATAACGAACCCAAAGCAATTAAGGAAATGGGAATAGGAACATACATATCAATAATTACCTTAAATGTAAATGGACTAAATGCTCCCACCAAAAGACACAGACTGGCTGAATGGATACAAAAACAAGACCCATATATATGCTGTCTACAAGAGACCCACTTCAGACCTAAAGACACATACAGATTGAAAGTAAGGGGATGGAAAAAGATATTCCATGCAAATGGAAATCAAAAGAAAGCTGGAGTAGCAATTCTTATATCAGACAAAATAGACTTTAAAATAAAGACTATTAGAAGAGACAAAGAAGGACACTACATAATGATCAAGGGATCGATCCAAGAAGAAGATATAACAATTGTAAATATTTATGCACCCAACATAGGAGCACCTCAATACATAAGGCAAATACTAACAGCCATAAAAGGGGAAATCGACAGTAACACAATCATAGTAGGGGACTTTAACACCCCACTTTCACCAATGGACAGATCGTCCAAAATGAAAATAAATAAGGAAACACAAGCTTTAAATGATACATTAAACAAGATGGACTTAATTGATATTTATAGGACATTCCATCCAAAAACAACAGAATACACATTTTTCTCAAGTGCTCATGGAACATTCTCCAGGATAGATCATATCTTGGGTCACAAATCAAGCCTTGGTAAATTTAAGAAAATTGAAATTGTATCAAGTATCTTTTCCGACCACAATGCTATGAGACTAGACATCAATTACAGGAAAAGATCTGTAAAAAATACAAACACATGGAGGCTAAACAATACACTACTCAATAACGAAGTGATCACTGAAGAAATCAGAGAGGAAATTAAAAAATACCTAGAAACAAATGACAATGGAGACACGACAACCCAAAACCTATGGGATGCAGCAAAAGCAGTTCTAAGGGGGAAGTTTATAGCAATACAATCCCACCTTAAGAAACAGGAAACATTTCGAGTAAACAACCTGACCCTGCACCTAAAGCAATTAGAGAAAGAAGAACAAAAAACCCCCAAAGCTAGCAGAAGGAAAGAAATCATAAAGATCAGATCAGAAATAAATGAAAAAGAAATGAAGGAAACGATAGCAAAGATCAACCAAACTAAAAGCTGGTTCTTTGAGAAGATAAACAAAATTGACAAACCATTAGCCAGACTCATCAAGAAAAGAAGGGAGAAGACTCAAATCAATAGAATTAGAAATGAAAAAGGAGAAGTAACAACTGACACTGCAGAAATACAAAAGATCATGAGAGATTACTACAAGCAACTCTATGCCAATAAAATGGACAACCTGGAAGAAATGGACAAATTCTTAGAAATGCACAACCTGCCAAGACTGAATCAGGAAGAAATAGAAAATATGAACAGACCAATCACAAGCACTGAAATTGAAACTGTGATTAAAAATCTTCCATCAAACAAAAGCCCAGGACCAGATGGCTTCACAGGCGAATTCTATCAAACATTTAGAGAAGAGCTAACACCCATCCTTCTCAAACTCTTCCAAACAATTTCAGAGGAAGGAACACTCCCAAACTCATTCTACGAGGCCACCATCACCTTGATACCAAAACCAGGCAAGGATGTCACAAAGAAAGAAAACTACAGGCCAATATCACTGATGAACATAGATGCAAAAATCCTCAACAAAATACTAGCAAACAGAATCCAACAGCACATTAAAAGGATCATACACCATGATCAAGTGGGGTTTATCCCAGGAATGCAAGGATTCTTCAATATACGCAAATCAATCAATGTGATACACCATATTAACAAGTTGAAGGAGAAAAACCATATGATCATCTCAATAGATGCAGAGAAAGCTTTCGACAAAATTCAACACCCATTTATGATAAAAACCCTGCAGAAAGTAGGCATAGAGGGAACTTTCCTCAACATAATAAAGGCCATATATGACAAACCCACAGCCAACATTGTCCTCAATGGTGAAAAACTGAAACCATTTCCATTAAGATCAGGAACAAGACAAGGTTGCCCACTCTCACCACTCTTATTCAACCTAGTTTTGGAAGTTTTAGCCACAGCAATCAGAGAAGAAAAGGAAATAAAAGGAATCCAAATCGGAAAAGAAGAAGTAAAGCTGTCATTGTTTGCAGATGACATGATACTATACATAGAGAATCCTAAAGATGCTACCGAAAAACTACTAGAGCTAATCAATGAATTTGGTAAAGTAGCAGGTTACAAAATTAATGTACAGAAATCTCTGGCATTCCTGTACACTAATGATGAAAAATCTGAAAATGAAATCAAGAAAACACTCCCATTTACCATTGCAACAAAAAGAATAAAATATCTAGGAATAAACCTACCTAAGGAGACAAAAGACCTGTATGCAGAAAATTATAAGACACTGATGAAAGAAATTAAAGATGATACAAACAGATGGAGAGATATACCATGCTCCTGGATTGGAAGAATCAATATTGTGAAAATGACTCTACTACCCAAAGCAATCTACAGATTCAATGCAATCCCTATCAAACTACCACTGGCATTTTTCACAGAACTAGAACAAAAAATTTCAAAATTTGTTTGGAAAAACAAAAGACCCCGAATAGCCAAAGCAATCTTGAGAACGAAAAAAGGAGCTGGAGGAATCAGGCTCCCTGACTTCAGACTATACTACAAAGCTACAGTAATTAAGACAGTGTGGTACTGGCATAAAAACAGAAAGATAGATCAGTGGATCAGGATAGAAAGCCCAGAGATAAACCCACGCACATATGGCCAACTTATCTTTGATAAAGGAGGCAGGGATGTACAGTGGAGAAAGGACAGCCTCTTCAATAAGTGGTGCTGGGAAAACTGGACAGGGACATGTAAAAGTATGAGATTAGATCATTCCCTAACACCATACACAAAAATAAGCTCAAAATGGATTAAAGACTTAAATGTAAGGCCAGAAACTATCAAACTCTTAGAGGAAAACATAGGTAGAACACTCTATGACATAAATCACAGCAAGATCCTTTTGGACCCACCTCCTAGAGAAATGGAAATAAAAACAAAGATAAACAAATGGGACCTAATGAAACTGAAAAGCTTTTGCACAGCAAAGGAAACCATAAACAAGACCAAAAGACAACCCTCAGAATGGGAGAAAATATTTGCAAATGAAGCAACTGACAAAGGATTAATCTCCAAAATTTATAAACAGCTCATGCAGCTCAATAGCAAAAAAACAAACAACCCAATCCAAAAATGGGCAGAAGACTTAAATAGGCATTTCTCCAAAGAAGATATACAGACTGCCAACAAACACATGAAAGAATGCTCAACATCATTAATCATTAGAGAAATGCAAATCAAAACTACAATGAGATATCATCTCACACCAGTCAGAATGGCCATCATCAAGAAATCTAGAAACAATAAATGCTGGAGAGGGTGTGGAGAAAAGGGAACACTCTTGCACTGCTGGTGGGAATGTGAATTGGTACAGCCACTATGGAGAACAGTATGGAGGTTCCTTAAAAAACTAAAAATAGAACTACCATATGATCCAGCAATCCCACTACTAGGCATATACCCTGAGAAAACCATAATTCAAAAAGAGACATGTACCAAAATGTTCATTGCAGCTCTATTCACAATAGCCCGGAGCTGGAAACAACCTAAGTGTCCATCATCGGATGAATGGATAAAGAAGATGTGGCACATATATACAATGGAATATTACTCAGCCATAAAAAGAAACGAAACTGAGCTATTTGTAATGAGGTGGATAGACCTAGAGTCTGTCATACAGAGTGAAGTAAGTCAGAAAGAGAAAGACAAATACCGTATGCTAACACATATATATGGAATATAAGAAAAAAAAATGTCATGAAGAACCTAGGGGTAAAACGGGAATAAAGACACAGACCTACTTGAGAATGGACTTGAGGATATGGGGAGGGGGAAGGGTAAGCTGTGACAAAGCGAAAGAGAGGCATGGACATATATACACTACCAAACGTAGGCTAGATAGACAGTGGGAAGCAGCCGCATAGCACAGGGAGATCAGCTCGGTGCTTTGTGACTGCCTGGAGGGGAGGGATAGGGAGGGTGGGAAGGAGGGAGATGCATGAGGGAGGGGATGTGGGAACAGATGTATATGTATGACTGACTCACTTTGTTATAAAGCAGAAACTAATAAAAAAAAAAAAAAAAAAAAAAAAAAGATTAAGCTGCATGAGCTGTTTCTATATATTGGAGATTAAACCTTTGTCCATTGATTCGTTTGCAAATATTTTCTCCCATTCTGAGGGTTGCCTTTTTCCATTCCCGTTTTCTAACCAAAAAAGAAAGAAAGAAAAAGAAGCAGAACACAAATGTGTGTAAAATAGGCCTCTTGAAACTGTCGTTTTGAAATATGAACGTCTTTTGTATTTTTGGGTCGATATAGGACCCAAGGATTTGTTTTCAGGGCAGGTGTCATTTACAGGCCTGCAATTCTTTTGAATATCAAGTGACCATTAGCGCTGGGATTAAAGCTGCTGTTGTGTGAAATGGCCACAACGTGGCAGCAAGTTCTCCTTTACCAAATCTGGTTACTAGGACAACAGAGCCTCAATGCAAGTCGTGTTCCAGCTTGTCATTTAGAATGGAATGTGCCAGGTAAAAGCCCTTTATGTTTGTCTCACTACTTCTTGTTCGTAGATTTAATTTAATTTTTCTTTTTCATCACAGCAAGTTTGATTACAATGTTTGGCTTGTTGTAGGTGTGCAAGATGTGGTTCTTTGACACATATGCTTATGTCTGTTCTTCCTGGGATCCTTTTCCCATGTACGTTAGGACAGAATGTTGAGTAGTCTTCTCTTGGTATTCCATAGGTGTTTGGTGATTATGTATTTCACTTGTGTTTGTACATGTCCGTGAAGCGCAATATCCTAATGTATGCAATCCTCACACCGTTCCATTGGTGAACCATCAGTTTGTTTAATGAATGTGTGATTGCCCTTCTCTGTGGAAATATCTTCACTGGTGTCAATTTTTCAGTAACACCTATAAGTGATATCATACGATATGTGTCTTTCTGTTTCTGACTTACTACAAGTCACGTGATTACCTCTAGACTCATCGACGGTGCTGCAAATGGCACTGTGTCCTTTTCTCCTTTGGCTAATATTCTGTCTGTATATGTACCAGTTCTTCTTTGTCCACTCATCTGTTGATGGTCTCTTTGGTTGCTTCCATGTCATGGCTATTGTAATGCTGCGGCAATGCACATTTGCCTGCCTGTGTCTTTCCAATTCTGTCTTCTTAGGCTATAGGCCCAGGAGTGGGCCTGCTGGATCATATGGTAGCAAAACGTATACCTTGTAGAGGCACCTCCATTCTGTTCTCATTAGTGGCTCTTACCAGGTTACGTCTCACCTAAGGTTGAGGTTATGCACTTCTCCACAACATCTTCAGCATTTATTGTTTCTAGTATTATTGCTGATGTATATTCTGACTCGTGTGAGCTGATACCACTTTGTGGTTGGATTTGCATGTGTCTCATAACCCCTTGAAATTGAACTTTGTGGCATGTCCTTGTTTGCTTCAAACTGTGAGTACAGCTTACTTCTTCAAATTGTTTTTGTGAAGTATGTGTGACACTTAGAAATAGTTTGGCCATTACCTCCCTCAAGACATTTTGAGGGCATGTTTCATTTATAGCCCTCCAGTACTGGTGCATATGAAGTGAAACTTAGCACAGGTTTTAAAGCTGCTATTACACGTAACGGGCAGAGGGCGGCAGCTTTTCTGCTTTTCCCAATCTGGTAACTAGGGAAACAGACACTCTTGGCAGTGGTGTTCCTCGGTTATATATTAGAGTGGAATGTGCCCCCAAAAGCTGATGTCTCCTTACTTATGTTTGTTTTATAAATTGAATTTATATTTTTTTATTGGAGTCATATTCCATTGTGTACATGGACCACTTCTTCTTTGTGCATTCCTCTATTGATGGACATTTTTGTAGCTTCGAAGTTTTGGCTATGGTAAATATTGCTGGAGTGCAGGACTGCCAGCCTGTGTCGTTTTGGTTTTTTTGCAGTACGTGGGCCTCTTGCTTCCGTGCACCCTCCCATTGCAGAGCACAGGCTATGGATGTGCAGGCCCAGCAGCCATAGCTCACGGGACCAGGTGCACTGCGGCATGTGTGATCTTCCCTAACCGGGGCATGATCCCATGTCCCCTGCATTGGCAGGCAGACTCTCAACCACTGCACCACCAGTGAAAACCAGCCTTTGTCTTTTTGATTCTCATCCCCTCAGGCGATAGGCCCAGCAGTGGGTATGCTTGATTGAATGGTAGCTCAGTATTTACCTTTACAAAGCACCACATTTTTGTTTTCATTACTGGCTCTTACCATGTCCCACGTTGAACCAAGGGTAGGCATTTCTCCAAAACCCCTTCAGCATTTATTGTTTGCAGAATGTTTGCTGATGGCCATTCTGACTGGTGTGAGCTGATAAGTTTTTGTAATTTGAATTTGCATATCTTTAATTCTTCCTAATGTTCAGCATTTTTCCATGCCTTTTTAAATTCCTGGTACAGAAAAACAGAAAAAAACGGAGAGTACAGTTAACCTCTTGCAATTGTCTTCTTGGATGGTTGCCCTCTTTTGAATTTTTTGGTCAATTTTCGACCCCAGGATTGTTTTTGAGGGCAGGTGTCAATCACAGGCCTGCACTGAGTGTGAATATTGAGTGACCATTAGCACTGGGTTTAAAGCTGCTGTTGTGGGAAATGACCACAAGGCGGCAGCCTTTCTCCATTCCCAAATCTGGTTACTAGGGCAGCAGAGCGTTTCTGGGACCAATGGAATACAGAAGAAGGCATCATTGAAGTCTAATACAGAATAGCATGTCCTGGTGGATGATAGAATGACCAGCAGGGTGTAGGAATTAGGAACTACTGGATGTATATCCTCGGTGGCTTCACTGAGTGTCCTGACATCCTTTACCAGGTCCCCAGCAGCCCACGGGGCTCTCGTGGTCAGGGCAATCGCAGTTTATGGAGCTCACCTGTGCAACTACCCAGCAGCCCATGGGGCTCTCGTGGTCAGGCCCCTCCCAGGATATGGGGCTCACCTGGGCAGGACCCAGCAGCCCACGGAGCTCTTTTGGTCAGGCCACTCCCAGGATATGGAGCTCACCTGTGCAACTACCCAGCAGCCCATGGGGCTCTCGTGGTCAGGCCCATCCCAGGATACGGAGCTCCCATGGGCAGGTACGCCAGCAGGGCTAGGCACACAGGAACCGTGCACATAGCCCGCATTGGAGAGCACCTCAGATTGCCTGTCACTCAGAGCTGACCCAGAGCACCTTAGAGCAGGACTTGAACTAACAAACAGCAGCTCCAACAGGTCTGTGACTCTGGGCATCACTCTGTGTGGCCTCCCTCTGCCTGGTCTTCCAGAGACTTCCACTGCAGCCTGGGCACCAGGCCTCTGTCTCCACCCATCAGCCGTCCTCTCCCTGACTCCTGGATTCCTCTCATTAGGAGAGGGCCTTCTTGAAGTTGTCTCCCACTCATGGGCCAGATAAAATGATTAGAAAACAAGCCGGAGCTGCAGCCCCTGGTCTATCCTGACTCTCAGGAGCCCACACATGTTCCTAAGGACCTGGCCGGTTCAGCGAGGTCCATTTTTCTGCAATGTGAGCCCCTGAGGGGTGAGGATTAGCTGAACTGGGCAGCCTGACACTGCCAGCCAGCCCTCCCCAGGTGTGCCTGGGTTGAGGTCAATAGAAACACCACTCCAGGCAGCAAGAGCCCCTGCAGCTGTGCCTGATGCCATATTCTCTGCCCCATCAGCAGTCTCGGGGCTGTGCTGGTGGGAGGGAGTGAGGGGCCATGGCTTTGTGGGGGGCCCGGTGTGAGTGGGTCTCTGCTGGACTTTCTGCAGGAGTTGCCAGGCTGCCACCTGCTAAAGAAGAGGATGTGTCACCATACCTTCTGCTGGAATTTCTCCACTGGCAGAGGTGAGGAAGGAAAAAATCTGTTGGGTCTGGGACAGGAGGGGTATCTCAGGCAGGGAAATGGAAAGCTTCCAGAATGGCGCCCAGGGCCAGGACCATCCTGGCTGTCCTGCAGGCACCAAGTCGGTCTGCATGCTGTCACTGGTGTGGCTCCACGGCCCTTCCTCTAGGCTTTCAAGTCCTTGTACATATTCAGGTGTTTTACTTGGCAAGGGTGGGAACAGTTTAGCAGCAGCTGGCTTGGGGCTCAGCTCACGTTTACTCGCAGATGCCTCGCCATGGTCCCCCAGCTTTGCAATGAGGAAGCTGCTTGCGGGGGGCCTGCTGGCTTCATGGTAGATGATTCCCCACCTCTGACCATCTTCAGAATTGTTTACCCTTGGAGCAAGTGCCTGACAGGGTTTTCCTCTGTATAGTTATTTTTTTGGTTCAAGGTAGATTTTATTCCTCTTTTATGTATTTATAGATATAAGCATGGAAATAATTCATTCATATAAATAGATCTGGTGAAGGGAAGCACTTTTTTCTGTTTTATTTTAAAATGTTATTTATTTTAAAAAATATTGTAATTTATATTTTTTTATTTCTACGGCACGATATTATTAGGTACTTATTTTTGACATATACATATATATAAGTCAATCCCAATTCCGCAACACATCCCAGCAGCACCACCCCATGCCTTTGCCCCTTTGGTGTCCATACGTGTGTTCTCTACCTCTGTGTCTCTATTTCTGCCCTGCAAACCGGTTCATCTGTACCATTTTTCTAGGTTCCACATGTATGCATTATATATACAATATTTGTTTTTCTCTTTCCGACTTACTTCACTCTGTATGACAGTCTCTAGATCCGTCGACATCCCTACAAATGACCCAGTTTCATTTCTTTGTATGGCTGAGTAATATTCCATTTTATATATGCACCACATCTTTATCCATTCGTTTGGCTGTGGGCATTTAGGTTGCTTCCATTACCTGGCTATGGTAAAGAGTTCTGCAATGAACATTGTGGTGAATGTGTCTTTCTGATTTATGGTTTTCTCTGGGTATATGCCCAGAAGTGGGATTGCTGGATCATATGGTAATTCTATATTTAGTTTTTTTTTTTTTTTTTTTTTTTTTTGCGGTACGCGGGCCTCTCACTGTTGTGGCCTCTCCCGTTGCGGGGCACAGGCTCCGGATGCGCAGGCTCAGCGGCCATGGCTCACGGGCCCAGCAGCTCTGCGGCATGTGTGATCTTCCCGGACAGGGGCACGAACCCTGGTCCCCTGCTTCGGCAGGCGGACTCTCAACCACTGCGCCACCAGGGAAGCCCTATATTTAGTTTTTTAAGGAACGTCCATACTGTTCTCCATAGTGACTGTATCACTTTACATTCCCACCGATAATGGAAGAGGGTTCCTTTTCTCCACACCCTCCCCAGCATTTGTTGTTTGTAGATTTTCTGATGATGCCCATTCTAACAGGTGTGAGGTGATACCTCATTGTTGTTTTGATTTGCATTTCTCTAATAATGAGAGATGTTGAGCAGCATTTCATGTGCGTCTTGGCCATCTCTGTGTCTTCTTTGAAGAAGTGTCTGTTTAGATCTTCTAGCCATTTTTGTATTGGGTTGTTTTTTTTTTAAGATTAAGCTGCATGAGCTGTTTCTATATATTGCAGATTAAACCTATGTCCATTGATTCTTTTGCAAATATTTTCTCCCATTCTGAGGGTTGCCTTTTTCCATTCCCGTTTTCTAACCAAAAAAGAGAGAAAGAAAAAGAAGCAGAACACAAATGTGTGTAAAATAGGCCTCTTGAAACTGTCGTTTTGAAATATGAACGTCTTTTGTATTTTTGGGTCGATATACGACCCCAGGATTTGTTTTCAGGGCAGGTGTCATTTACAGGCCTGCAATTCTTTTGAATATCAAGTGACCATTAGCGCTGGGATTAAAGCTGCTGTTGTGTGTAACGGCCACAAGGTGGCAGCAGTTCTCCTTTACCAAATCTGGTTACTAGGACAACAGAGCCTCAATGCAAGTCATGTTCCAGCTTGTCATTTAGAATGGAATGTGCCAGGTAAAAGCCCCTTATGTTCGTCTCACTACTTCTTGTTCGTAGTTTTAATTTAATTTTTCTTTTTTATCACAGCAAGTTGATTACAATGTTTGGCTTGTTGTAGGTGTGCAAGATGTGGTTCTTTGACACATATACATATGTCTGTTCTTCCTGGGACCCTTTTCCCATGTACATTATGACAGAATGTTGAGTAGTCTTCTCTTGGTGTTCCGTAGATGTTTGGTGATTATATATTTCACTTGTGTTTGTACATGTCCGTGAAGCACAATATCCTAATGTATGCAATCCTCACACCGTTCCATTGGTGAACCATCAGTTTGTTTAATGAATGTGTGATTGCCCTTCTTTGTGGAAATATCATCACTGGTGTCAATTTTTCAGAAACGCCTATAAGTGATATCATACGATATGTGTCTTTCTGTTTCTGACTTACTACAAGTCACGTGATTACCTCTAGACTCATCGACGGTGCTGCAAATGGCACTGTGCCCTTTTCTCCCTTGGCTAATATTCTGTCTGTATATGTACCAGTTCTTCTTTGTCCACTCATCTGTTGATGGACTCTTTGGTTGCTTCCATGTCATGGCTATTGTAATGCTGCGGCAATGCACATTTGCCTGCCTGTGTCTTTCCAATTCTGTCTTCTTAGGCTATAGGCCCAGGAGTGGGCCTGCTGGATCATATGGTAGCAAAACGTTTACCTTGGAGAGGCACCTCTATTCTGTTCTCATTAGTGGCTCTTACCAGGTTACGTCCCACCTAAGGTTGAGGTTATGCTCTTCTCCACAACACCTTCAGCATTTATTGTTTCTAGTATTTTTGCTGATGTATATTCTGACTCGTGTGAGCTGATACCACTTTGTGGTTGGATTTGCATGTGTCTCATAACCCCTTGAAATTGAACTTTGTGGCATGTCCTTGTTTGCTTCAAACTGTGAGTACAGCTTACTTCTTCAAATTGTTTTTGTGAAGTATGTGTGACACTTAGAAATAGTTTGGCCATTACCTCCCTCAAGACATTTTGAGGGCAGGTTTCATTTATAGCCCTCCAGTACTGGTGCATATGAAGTGAACCTTAGCACAGGTTTTAAAGCTGCTGTTGCAGGTAATGACCAGAGGGCGGCAGCATTTCTGCTTTTCCCAATCTGGTAACTAGGGAAACAGACCCTCTTGGCAGTGGTGTTCCTCGGTTATATATTAGAGTGGAATGTGCCCCCAAAAGCTGATGTCTCCATACTTATGTTTGTTTTATAAATTGAATTTATATTTTTTTTATTGGAGTCATATTCCATTGTGTACATGGACCACTTCTTCTTTGTGCATTCCTCTATTGATGGACATTTTCGTAGCTTCGAAGTTTTGGCTATGGTAAATATTGCTGGAGTGCAGGACTGACAGCCTGTGTCGTTTTGTTTTTTTTGCAGTACGTGGGCCTCTTGCTTCCGTGCACCCTCCCATTGCAGAGCACAGGCTCTGGATGTGCAGGCCCAGCAGCCATAGCTCACGGCACCAGGCGCTCTGCGGCATGTGTGATCTTCCCTAACCGGGGCATGATCCCGTGTCCCCTGCATTGGCAGGCAGACTCTCAACCACTGCGCCACCAGTGAAAACCAGCCTGTGTCTTTTTGATTCTCATCCCCTCAGGCGATAGGCCCAGCAGTGGGTATGCTTGATTGAATGGTAGCTCAGTATTTACCTTTACAAAGCACCACATTTTTGTTTTCATTACTGGCTCTTACCATGTCCCACGTTGAACCAAGGGTAGGCATTTCTCCAAAACCCCTTCAGCATTTATTGTTTGCGGAATGTTTGCTGATGGCCATTCTGACTGGTGTGAGCTGATAAGTTTTTGTAATTTGGATTTGCATATCTTTAATTCTTCCTAATGTTCAGCATTTTTCCATGCCTTTTTAAATTCCTGGTACAGAAAAACAGAAAAAAACGGAGAGTACAGTTAACCTCTTGCAATTGTCTTCTTGGATGGTTGCCCTCTTTTGAATGTTTTGGTCAATTTTCGACCCCAGGCTTGTTTCTGAGGGCAGGTGTCAATCACAGGCCTGCACTGAGTGTGAATATTGAGTGACCATTAGCACTGGGTTTAAAGCTGCTGTTGTGGGAAATGGCCACAAGGCGGCAGCATTTCTCCATTCCCAAATCTGGTTACTAGGGCAGCAGAGCGTTTCTGGGACCAATGGAATACAGAAGAAGGCATCATTGAAGTCTAATACAGAATAGCATGTCCTGGTGGATGGTAGGATGACCAGCAGGGTGTAGGAATTAGGAACTACTGGATGTATATCCTCGGTGGCTTCACTGAGTGTCCTGACATCCTTTACCAGGTCCCCAGCAGCCCACGGGGCTCTCGTGGTCAGGGCAATCGCAGTTTATGGAGCTCACCTGTGCAACTACCCAGCAGCCCATGGGGCTCTCGTGGTCAGGCCCCTCCCAGGATATGGGGCTCACTTGGGCAGGACCCAGCAGCCCACGGAGCTCTTTTGGTCAGGCCACTCCCAGGATATGGAGCTCACCTGTGCAACTACCCAGCAGCCCATGGGGCTCTCGTGGTCAGGCCCCTCCCAGGATACGGAGCTACCCTGGGCAGGTAAGCCAGCAGGGCTAGGCACACAGGAACCGTGCACATAGCCCGCATTGGATAGCACCTCAGATCGCCTGTCACTCAGAGCTGACCCAGAGCACCTTAGAGCAGGACTTGAACTAACAAACAGCAGCTCCGACAGGTCTGTGACTCTGGGCATCACTCTGTGTGGCCTCCCTCTGCCTGTTCTTCCAGATACTTCCACTGCAGCCTGGGCACCAGGCCTCTGTCTCCACCCATCAGCCATCCTCACACTGACTCCTGTGTTCCTGTCATTAGGATAGGGTATTCTTGAAATTGTCTCCCACTCATGGACCAGATAAAATGATTAGAAAACAAGCCGGAGCTGAAGCTCCTTGTCTATCCTGACTCTCAGGAGCCGACACGTGTTCCTTGGACCTGGCCAGTTCAGTGAGGTCCATTTTCTGCAATGTGAGCCCCTGAGGGGTGAGGATTAGCTGAACTGGGCAGCCTGACAGTGCCAGCCAGCCCTCCCCAGGTGTGCCTGGGTTGAGGTCAATAGAAACACCACTCCAGGCAGCAAGAGCCCCTGCAGCTGTGCCTGATGCCATATTCTCTCCCAAATCAGCAGTCTCGGGGCTGTGCTGGTGGGAGGGAGTGAGGGGCCATGGCTTTGTGGGGGGCCCGGTGTGAGTAGGTCTCTGCTGGACTTTCTGCAGGATTTGCCACTCTGCCACCTGCTAAAGAAGAGGATGTGTCACCATAGCTTCTGCTGGAAATTCTCCACTGGCAGAGGTGAAGAAGGAAAAAATCTGTTGGGTCTGGGACAGGAGGTGTATCTCACGCAGGGAAATGGAAAGCTTCCAGAAGGACGCCCAGGGCCAGGACCAATCTGGCTGTCCTGCAGGCACCAAGTTGGTCTGCATGCTGTCACTGGTGTGGCTCCACGGCCCTTCCTCTAGGCTTTCAAGTCCTTGTACATATTCAGGTGTTTTACTTGGCAAGTGTGGGAGCAGTTTAGCAGCAGCTGGCTTGGGGCTCAGCTCACGTTTACTCACAGACGCCTCGCCATGGTCCCCCAGCTTTGCAATGAGGAAGCTGCTTGCGGGGGGCCTGCTGGCTTCATGGTAGATGATTCCCCACCACTGACCATCTTCAGAATTGTTTACCCCTGGAGCAAGTGCCTGATAGGGTTTTCCTCGGTATAACTGACTTTCCTCTGTATATTTCTTTTTTTGTTTCAAGGTAGATTTTATTCCTCCTTTATGTATTTATAGATATAAGCATGGAAATAATTCATTCATATAAATACATCTGGTGAAGGGAAGCACTTTTTTCTGTTTTATTTTTAAATGTTATTTATTTTAAAAAATTTGTAATTTAATTTTATTTTTTTTATTTATACGGCAGGATATTATTAGTTATCTATTTTAGACATATACATGTATACAAGTCAATCCCAATCCCGCACCTCATCCCAGCAGCACCACCCCATGGCTTCGCCCCTTTGGTGTCCATACGTGTGTTCTCTACCTCTGTGTCTCTATTTCTGCCCTGCAAAGCGGTTTATCTGTACCATTTTTCTAGGTTCCACATGTATGCATTATATATACAATATTTGTTTTTCTCTTTCCGACTTACTTCACTCTGTATGACAGTCTCTAGATCCATCGATGTCTCTACAAATGACCCAGTTTCATTCCTTTGTATGGCTGAGTAATATTCCATTTTATATATGCACCACATCTTTATCCATTCGTCTGGCTGTGGGCATTTAGGTTGCTTCCATTACTTGGCAATGGTAAATAGTACTGCAATGAACATTGTGGTGAATGTGTCTTTTTGATTTATGGTTTTCTCTGTGTATATGCCCAGAAGTGGGATTGCTGGATCATATGGTAATTCTATATTTAGTTTTTTAAGGAACGTCCATACTGTTCTCCATAGTGACTGTATCGCTTTACATTCCCACCGATAGTGGAAGAGGGTTCCTTTTCTCCACACCCTCCCCAGCATTTGTTGTTTGTAGATTTTCTGATGATGCCCATTCTAACAGGTGTGAGGTGATACCTCATTGTACTTTTGATTTGCATTTCTCTAAGAATGAGAGATGTTGAGCAGCATTTCATGTGCGTCTTGGCCATCTCTGTGTCTTCTTTGAAGAAGTGTCTATTTAGATCTTCTAGCCATTTTTGTATTGGGTTGTTTGTTTTTTTTAAGATTAAGCTGCATGAGCTGTTTCTATATATTGGAGATTAAACCTTTGTCCATTGATTCGTTTGCAAATATTTTCTCCCATTCTGAGGGTTGCCTTTTTCCATTCCCGTTTTCTAACCAAAAAAGAAAGAAAGAAAAAGAAGCAGAACACAAATGTGTGTAAAATAGGCCTCTTGAAACTGTCGTTTTGAAATATGAACGTCTTTTGTATTTTTGGGTCGATATAGGACCCAAGGATTTGTTTTCAGGGCAGGTGTCATTTACAGGCCTGCAATTCTTTTGAATATCAAGTGACCATTAGCGCTGGGATTAAAGCTGCTGTTGTGTGAAATGGCCACAACGTGGCAGCAAGTTCTCCTTTACCAAATCTGGTTACTAGGACAACAGAGCCTCAATGCAAGTCGTGTTCCAGCTTGTCATTTAGAATGGAATGTGCCAGGTAAAAGCCCTTTATGTTTGTCTCACTACTTCTTGTTCGTAGATTTAATTTAATTTTTCTTTTTCATCACAGCAAGTTTGATTACAATGTTTGGCTTGTTGTAGGTGTGCAAGATGTGGTTCTTTGACACATATGCTTATGTCTGTTCTTCCTGGGATCCTTTTCCCATGTACGTTAGGACAGAATGTTGAGTAGTCTTCTCTTGGTATTCCATAGGTGTTTGGTGATTATGTATTTCACTTGTGTTTGTACATGTCCGTGAAGCGCAATATCCTAATGTATGCAATCCTCACACCGTTCCATTGGTGAACCATCAGTTTGTTTAATGAATGTGTGATTGCCCTTCTCTGTGGAAATATCTTCACTGGTGTCAATTTTTCAGTAACACCTATAAGTGATATCATACGATATGTGTCTTTCTGTTTCTGACTTACTACAAGTCACGTGATTACCTCTAGACTCATCGACGGTGCTGCAAATGGCACTGTGTCCTTTTCTCCTTTGGCTAATATTCTGTCTGTATATGTACCAGTTCTTCTTTGTCCACTCATCTGTTGATGGTCTCTTTGGTTGCTTCCATGTCATGGCTATTGTAATGCTGCGGCAATGCACATTTGCCTGCCTGTGTCTTTCCAATTCTGTCTTCTTAGGCTATAGGCCCAGGAGTGGGCCTGCTGGATCATATGGTAGCAAAACGTATACCTTGTAGAGGCACCTCCATTCTGTTCTCATTAGTGGCTCTTACCAGGTTACGTCTCACCTAAGGTTGAGGTTATGCACTTCTCCACAACATCTTCAGCATTTATTGTTTCTAGTATTATTGCTGATGTATATTCTGACTCGTGTGAGCTGATACCACTTTGTGGTTGGATTTGCATGTGTCTCATAACCCCTTGAAATTGAACTTTGTGGCATGTCCTTGTTTGCTTCAAACTGTGAGTACAGCTTACTTCTTCAAATTGTTTTTGTGAAGTATGTGTGACACTTAGAAATAGTTTGGCCATTACCTCCCTCAAGACATTTTGAGGGCATGTTTCATTTATAGCCCTCCAGTACTGGTGCATATGAAGTGAAACTTAGCACAGGTTTTAAAGCTGCTATTACACGTAACGGGCAGAGGGCGGCAGCTTTTCTGCTTTTCCCAATCTGGTAACTAGGGAAACAGACACTCTTGGCAGTGGTGTTCCTCGGTTATATATTAGAGTGGAATGTGCCCCCAAAAGCTGATGTCTCCTTACTTATGTTTGTTTTATAAATTGAATTTATATTTTTTTATTGGAGTCATATTCCATTGTGTACATGGACCACTTCTTCTTTGTGCATTCCTCTATTGATGGACATTTTTGTAGCTTCGAAGTTTTGGCTATGGTAAATATTGCTGGAGTGCAGGACTGCCAGCCTGTGTCGTTTTGGTTTTTTTGCAGTACGTGGGCCTCTTGCTTCCGTGCACCCTCCCATTGCAGAGCACAGGCTATGGATGTGCAGGCCCAGCAGCCATAGCTCACGGGACCAGGTGCACTGCGGCATGTGTGATCTTCCCTAACCGGGGCATGATCCCATGTCCCCTGCATTGGCAGGCAGACTCTCAACCACTGCACCACCAGTGAAAACCAGCCTTTGTCTTTTTGATTCTCATCCCCTCAGGCGATAGGCCCAGCAGTGGGTATGCTTGATTGAATGGTAGCTCAGTATTTACCTTTACAAAGCACCACATTTTTGTTTTCATTACTGGCTCTTACCATGTCCCACGTTGAACCAAGGGTAGGCATTTCTCCAAAACCCCTTCAGCATTTATTGTTTGCAGAATGTTTGCTGATGGCCATTCTGACTGGTGTGAGCTGATAAGTTTTTGTAATTTGAATTTGCATATCTTTAATTCTTCCTAATGTTCAGCATTTTTCCATGCCTTTTTAAATTCCTGGTACAGAAAAACAGAAAAAAACGGAGAGTACAGTTAACCTCTTGCAATTGTCTTCTTGGATGGTTGCCCTCTTTTGAATTTTTTGGTCAATTTTCGACCCCAGGATTGTTTTTGAGGGCAGGTGTCAATCACAGGCCTGCACTGAGTGTGAATATTGAGTGACCATTAGCACTGGGTTTAAAGCTGCTGTTGTGGGAAATGACCACAAGGCGGCAGCCTTTCTCCATTCCCAAATCTGGTTACTAGGGCAGCAGAGCGTTTCTGGGACCAATGGAATACAGAAGAAGGCATCATTGAAGTCTAATACAGAATAGCATGTCCTGGTGGATGGTAGAATGACCAGCAGGGTGTAGGAATTAGGAACTACTGGATGTATATCCTCGGTGGCTTCACTGAGTGTCCTGACATCCTTTACCAGGTCCCCAGCAGCCCACGGGGCTCTCGTGGTCAGGGCAATCGCAGTTTATGGAGCTCACCTGTGCAACTACCCAGCAGCCCATGGGGCTCTCGTGGTCAGGCCCCTCCCAGGATATGGGGCTCACCTGGGCAGGACCCAGCAGCCCACGGAGCTCTTTTGGTCAGGCCACTCCCAGGATATGGAGCTCACCTGTGCAACTACCCAGCAGCCCATGGGGCTCTCGTGGTCAGGCCCATCCCAGGATACGGAGCTCCCATGGGCAGGTACGCCAGCAGGGCTAGGCACACAGGAACCGTGCACATAGCCCGCATTGGAGAGCACCTCAGATTGCCTGTCACTCAGAGCTGACCCAGAGCACCTTAGAGCAGGACTTGAACTAACAAACAGCAGCTCCAACAGGTCTGTGACTCTGGGCATCACTCTGTGTGGCCTCCCTCTGCCTGGTCTTCCAGAGACTTCCACTGCAGCCTGGGCACCAGGCCTCTGTCTCCACCCATCAGCCGTCCTCTCCCTGACTCCTGGATTCCTCTCATTAGGAGAGGGCCTTCTTGAAGTTGTCTCCCACTCATGGGCCAGATAAAATGATTAGAAAACAAGCCGGAGCTGCAGCCCCTGGTCTATCCTGACTCTCAGGAGCCCACACATGTTCCTAAGGACCTGGCCGGTTCAGCGAGGTCCATTTTTCTGCAATGTGAGCCCCTGAGGGGTGAGGATTAGCTGAACTGGGCAGCCTGACACTGCCAGCCAGCCCTCCCCAGGTGTGCCTGGGTTGAGGTCAATAGAAACACCACTCCAGGCAGCAAGAGCCCCTGCAGCTGTGCCTGATGCCATATTCTCTGCCCCATCAGCAGTCTCGGGGCTGTGCTGGTGGGAGGGAGTGAGGGGCCATGGCTTTGTGGGGGGCCCGGTGTGAGTGGGTCTCTGCTGGACTTTCTGCAGGAGTTGCCAGGCTGCCACCTGCTAAAGAAGAGGATGTGTCACCATACCTTCTGCTGGAATTTCTCCACTGGCAGAGGTGAGGAAGGAAAAAATCTGTTGGGTCTGGGACAGGAGGGGTATCTCAGGCAGGGAAATGGAAAGCTTCCAGAATGGCGCCCAGGGCCAGGACCATCCTGGCTGTCCTGCAGGCACCAAGTCGGTCTGCATGCTGTCACTGGTGTGGCTCCACGGCCCTTCCTCTAGGCTTTCAAGTCCTTGTACATATTCAGGTGTTTTACTTGGCAAGGGTGGGAACAGTTTAGCAGCAGCTGGCTTGGGGCTCAGCTCACGTTTACTCGCAGATGCCTCGCCATGGTCCCCCAGCTTTGCAATGAGGAAGCTGCTTGCGGGGGGCCTGCTGGCTTCATGGTAGATGATTCCCCACCTCTGACCATCTTCAGAATTGTTTACCCTTGGAGCAAGTGCCTGACAGGGTTTTCCTCTGTATAGTTATTTTTTTGGTTCAAGGTAGATTTTATTCCTCTTTTATGTATTTATAGATATAAGCATGGAAATAATTCATTCATATAAATAGATCTGGTGAAGGGAAGCACTTTTTTCTGTTTTATTTTAAAATTTTATTTATTTTAAAAAATATTGTAATTTATTTTTTTTTATTTCTACGGCACGATATTATTAGGTACTTATTTTTGACATATACATATATATAAGTCAATCCCAATTCCGCAACACATCCCAGCAGCACCACCCCATGCCTTTGCCCCTTTGGTGTCCATACGTGTGTTCTCTACCTCTGTGTCTCTATTTCTGCCCTGCAAACCGGTTCATCTGTACCATTTTTCTAGGTTCCACATGTATGCATTATATATACAATATTTGTTTTTCTCTTTCCGACTTACTTCACTCTGTATGACAGTCTCTAGATCCGTCGACATCCCTACAAATGACCCAGTTTCATTTCTTTGTATGGCTGAGTAATATTCCATTTTATATATGCACCACATCTTTATCCATTCGTTTGGCTGTGGGCATTTAGGTTGCTTCCATTACCTGGCTATGGTAAAGAGTTCTGCAATGAACATTGTGGTGAATGTGTCTTTCTGATTTATGGTTTTCTCTGGGTATATGCCCAGAAGTGGGATTGCTGGATCATATGGTAATTCTATATTTAGTTTTTTTTTTTTTTTTTTTTTTTTTTTTTTTTTTTTTTTTTTTTTTTTTTTTGCGGTACGCGGGCCTCTCACTGTTGTGGCCTCTCCCGTTGCGGGGCACAGGCTCCGGATGCGCAGGCTCAGCGGCCATGGCTCACGGGCCCAGCAGCTCTGCGGCATGTGTGATCTTCCCGGACAGGGGCACGAACCCTGGTCCCCTGCTTCGGCAGGCGGACTCTCAACCACTGCGCCACCAGGGAAGCCCTATATTTAGTTTTTTAAGGAACGTCCATACTGTTCTCCATAGTGACTGTATCACTTTACATTCCCACCGATAATGGAAGAGGGTTCCTTTTCTCCACACCCTCCCCAGCATTTGTTGTTTGTAGATTTTCTGATGATGCCCATTCTAACAGGTGTGAGGTGATACCTCATTGTTGTTTTGATTTGCATTTCTCTAATAATGAGAGATGTTGAGCAGCATTTCATGTGCGTCTTGGCCATCTCTGTGTCTTCTTTGAAGAAGTGTCTGTTTAGATCTTCTAGCCATTTTTGTATTGGGTTGTTTTTTTTTTTTAAGATTAAGCTGCATGAGCTGTTTCTATATATTGCAGATTAAACCTATGTCCATTGATTCTTTTGCAAATATTTTCTCCCATTCTGAGGGTTGCCTTTTTCCATTCCCGTTTTCTAACCAAAAAAGAGAGAAAGAAAAAGAAGCAGAACACAAATGTGTGTAAAATAGGCCTCTTGAAACTGTCGTTTTGAAATATGAACGTCTTTTGTATTTTTGGGTCGATATACGACCCCAGGATTTGTTTTCAGGGCAGGTGTCATTTACAGGCCTGCAATTCTTTTGAATATCAAGTGACCATTAGCGCTGGGATTAAAGCTGCTGTTGTGTGTAACGGCCACAAGGTGGCAGCAGTTCTCCTTTACCAAATCTGGTTACTAGGACAACAGAGCCTCAATGCAAGTCATGTTCCAGCTTGTCATTTAGAATGGAATGTGCCAGGTAAAAGCCCCTTATGTTCGTCTCACTACTTCTTGTTCGTAGTTTTAATTTAATTTTTCTTTTTTATCACAGCAAGTTGATTACAATGTTTGGCTTGTTGTAGGTGTGCAAGATGTGGTTCTTTGACACATATACATATGTCTGTTCTTCCTGGGACCCTTTTCCCATGTACATTATGACAGAATGTTGAGTAGTCTTCTCTTGGTGTTCCGTAGATGTTTGGTGATTATATATTTCACTTGTGTTTGTACATGTCCGTGAAGCACAATATCCTAATGTATGCAATCCTCACACCGTTCCATTGGTGAACCATCAGTTTGTTTAATGAATGTGTGATTGCCCTTCTTTGTGGAAATATCATCACTGGTGTCAATTTTTCAGAAACGCCTATAAGTGATATCATACGATATGTGTCTTTCTGTTTCTGACTTACTACAAGTCACGTGATTACCTCTAGACTCATCGACGGTGCTGCAAATGGCACTGTGCCCTTTTCTCCCTTGGCTAATATTCTGTCTGTATATGTACCAGTTCTTCTTTGTCCACTCATCTGTTGATGGACTCTTTGGTTGCTTCCATGTCATGGCTATTGTAATGCTGCGGCAATGCACATTTGCCTGCCTGTGTCTTTCCAATTCTGTCTTCTTAGGCTATAGGCCCAGGAGTGGGCCTGCTGGATCATATGGTAGCAAAACGTTTACCTTGGAGAGGCACCTCTATTCTGTTCTCATTAGTGGCTCTTACCAGGTTACGTCCCACCTAAGGTTGAGGTTATGCTCTTCTCCACAACACCTTCAGCATTTATTGTTTCTAGTATTTTTGCTGATGTATATTCTGACTCGTGTGAGCTGATACCACTTTGTGGTTGGATTTGCATGTGTCTCATAACCCCTTGAAATTGAACTTTGTGGCATGTCCTTGTTTGCTTCAAACTGTGAGTACAGCTTACTTCTTCAAATTGTTTTTGTGAAGTATGTGTGACACTTAGAAATAGTTTGGCCATTACCTCCCTCAAGACATTTTGAGGGCAGGTTTCATTTATAGCCCTCCAGTACTGGTGCATATGAAGTGAACCTTAGCACAGGTTTTAAAGCTGCTGTTGCAGGTAATGACCAGAGGGCGGCAGCATTTCTGCTTTTCCCAATCTGGTAACTAGGGAAACAGACCCTCTTGGCAGTGGTGTTCCTCGGTTATATATTAGAGTGGAATGTGCCCCCAAAAGCTGATGTCTCCATACTTATGTTTGTTTTATAAATTGAATTTATATTTTTTTTATTGGAGTCATATTCCATTGTGTACATGGACCACTTCTTCTTTGTGCATTCCTCTATTGATGGACATTTTCGTAGCTTCGAAGTTTTGGCTATGGTAAATATTGCTGGAGTGCAGGACTGACAGCCTGTGTCGTTTTGTTTTTTTTGCAGTACGTGGGCCTCTTGCTTCCGTGCACCCTCCCATTGCAGAGCACAGGCTCTGGATGTGCAGGCCCAGCAGCCATAGCTCACGGCACCAGGCGCTCTGCGGCATGTGTGATCTTCCCTAACCGGGGCATGATCCCGTGTCCCCTGCATTGGCAGGCAGACTCTCAACCACTGCGCCACCAGTGAAAACCAGCCTGTGTCTTTTTGATTCTCATCCCCTCAGGCGATAGGCCCAGCAGTGGGTATGCTTGATTGAATGGTAGCTCAGTATTTACCTTTACAAAGCACCACATTTTTGTTTTCATTACTGGCTCTTACCATGTCCCACGTTGAACCAAGGGTAGGCATTTCTCCAAAACCCCTTCAGCATTTATTGTTTGCGGAATGTTTGCTGATGGCCATTCTGACTGGTGTGAGCTGATAAGTTTTTGTAATTTGGATTTGCATATCTTTAATTCTTCCTAATGTTCAGCATTTTTCCATGCCTTTTTAAATTCCTGGTACAGAAAAACAGAAAAAAACGGAGAGTACAGTTAACCTCTTGCAATTGTCTTCTTGGATGGTTGCCCTCTTTTGAATGTTTTGGTCAATTTTCGACCCCAGGCTTGTTTCTGAGGGCAGGTGTCAATCACAGGCCTGCACTGAGTGTGAATATTGAGTGACCATTAGCACTGGGTTTAAAGCTGCTGTTGTGGGAAATGGCCACAAGGCGGCAGCATTTCTCCATTCCCAAATCTGGTTACTAGGGCAGCAGAGCGTTTCTGGGACCAATGGAATACAGAAGAAGGCATCATTGAAGTCTAATACAGAATAGCATGTCCTGGTGGATGGTAGGATGACCAGCAGGGTGTAGGAATTAGGAACTACTGGATGTATATCCTCGGTGGCTTCACTGAGTGTCCTGACATCCTTTACCAGGTCCCCAGCAGCCCACGGGGCTCTCGTGGTCAGGGCAATCGCAGTTTATGGAGCTCACCTGTGCAACTACCCAGCAGCCCATGGGGCTCTCGTGGTCAGGCCCCTCCCAGGATATGGGGCTCACCTGGGCAGGTCCCAGCAGCCCACGGAGCTCTTTTGGTCAGGCCACTCCCAGGATATGGAGCTCACCTGTGCAACTACCCAGCAGCCCATGGGGCTCTCGTGGTCAGGCCCCTCCCAGGATACGGAGCTCCCCTGGGCAGGTAAGCCAGCAGGGCTAGGCACACAGGAACCGTGCACATAGCCCGCATTGGATAGCACCTCAGATCGCCTGTCACTCAGAGCTGACCCAGAGCACCTTAGAGCAGGACTTGAACTAACAAACAGCAGCTCCGACAGGTCTGTGACTCTGGGCATCACTCTGTGTGGCCTCCCTCTGCCTGTTCTTCCAGATACTTCCACTGCAGCCTGGGCACCAGGCCTCTGTCTCCACCCATCAGCCATCCTCACACTGACTCCTGTGTTCCTGTCATTAGGATAGGGTATTCTTGAAATTGTCTCCCACTCATGGACCAGATAAAATGATTAGAAAACAAGCCGGAGCTGAAGCTCCTTGTCTATCCTGACTCTCAGGAGCCGACACGTGTTCCTTGGACCTGGCCAGTTCAGTGAGGTCCATTTTCTGCAATGTGAGCCCCTGAGGGGTGAGGATTAGCTGAACTGGGCAGCCTGACAGTGCCAGCCAGCCCTCCCCAGGTGTGCCTGGGTTGAGGTCAATAGAAACACCACTCCAGGCAGCAAGAGCCCCTGCAGCTGTGCCTGATGCCATATTCTCTCCCAAATCAGCAGTCTCGGGGCTGTGCTGGTGGGAGGGAGTGAGGGGCCATGGCTTTGTGGGGGGCCCGGTGTGAGTAGGTCTCTGCTGGACTTTCTGCAGGATTTGCCACTCTGCCACCTGCTAAAGAAGAGGATGTGTCACCATAGCTTCTGCTGGAAATTCTCCACTGGCAGAGGTGAAGAAGGAAAAAATCTGTTGGGTCTGGGACAGGAGGTGTATCTCACGCAGGGAAATGGAAAGCTTCCAGAAGGACGCCCAGGGCCAGGACCAATCTGGCTGTCCTGCAGGCACCAAGTTGGTCTGCATGCTGTCACTGGTGTGGCTCCACGGCCCTTCCTCTAGGCTTTCAAGTCCTTGTACATATTCAGGTGTTTTACTTGGCAAGTGTGGGAGCAGTTTAGCAGCAGCTGGCTTGGGGCTCAGCTCACGTTTACTCACAGACGCCTTGCCATGGTCCCCCAGCTTTGCAATGAGGAAGCTGCTTGCGGGGGGCCTGCTGGCTTCATGGTAGATGATTCCCCACCACTGACCATCTTCAGAATTGTTTACCCCTGGAGCAAGTGCCTGATAGGGTTTTCCTCGGTATAACTGACTTTCCTCTGTATATTTCTTTTTTTGTTTCAAGGTAGATTTTATTCCTCCTTTATGTATTTATAGATATAAGCATGGAAATAATTCATTCATATAAATACATCTGGTGAAGGGAAGCACTTTTTTCTGTTTTATTTTTAAATGTTATTTATTTTAAAAAATTTGTAATTTAATTTTATTTTTTTTATTTATACGGCAGGATATTATTAGTTATCTATTTTAGACATATACATGTATACAAGTCAATCCCAATCCCGCACCTCATCCCAGCAGCACCACCCCATGGCTTCGCCCCTTTGGTGTCCATACGTGTGTTCTCTACCTCTGTGTCTCTATTTCTGCCCTGCAAAGCGGTTTATCTGTACCATTTTTCTAGGTTCCACATGTATGCATTATATATACAATATTTGTTTTTCTCTTTCCGACTTACTTCACTCTGTATGACAGTCTCTAGATCCATCGATGTCTCTACAAACGACCCAGTTTCATTCCTTTGTATGGCTGAGTAATATTCCATTTTATATATGCACCACATCTTTATCCATTCGTCTGGCTGTGGGCATTTAGGTTGCTTCCATTACTTGGCTATGGTAAATAGTACTGCAATGAACATTGTGGTGAATGTGTCTTTTTGATTTATGGTTTTCTCTGTGTATATGCCCAGAAGTGGGATTGCTGGATCATATGGTAATTCTATATTTAGTTTTTTAAGGAACGTCCATACTGTTCTCCATAGTGACTGTATCGCTTTACATTCCCACCGATAGTGGAAGAGGGTTCCTTTTCTCCACACCCTCCCCAGCATTTGTTGTTTGTAGATTTTCTGATGATGCCCATTCTAACAGGTGTGAGGTGATACCTCATTGTACTTTTGATTTGCATTTCTCTAAGAATGAGAGATGTTGAGCAGCATTTCATGTGCGTCTTGGCCATCTCTGTGTCTTCTTTGAAGAAGTGTCTATTTAGATCTTCTAGCCATTTTTGTATTGGGTTGTTTGTTTTTTTTAAGATTAAGCTGCATGAGCTGTTTCTATATATTGGAGATTAAACCTTTGTCCATTGATTCGTTTGCAAATATTTTCTCCCATTCTGAGGGTTGCCTTTTTCCATTCCCGTTTTCTAACCAAAAAAGAAAGAAAGAAAAAGAAGCAGAACACAAATGTGTGTAAAATAGGCCTCTTGAAACTGTCGTTTTGAAATATGAACGTCTTTTGTATTTTTGGGTCGATATAGGACCCAAGGATTTGTTTTCAGGGCAGGTGTCATTTACAGGCCTGCAATTCTTTTGAATATCAAGTGACCATTAGCGCTGGGATTAAAGCTGCTGTTGTGTGAAATGGCCACAACGTGGCAGCAAGTTCTCCTTTACCAAATCTGGTTACTAGGACAACAGAGCCTCAATGCAAGTCGTGTTCCAGCTTGTCATTTAGAATGGAATGTGCCAGGTAAAAGCCCTTTATGTTTGTCTCACTACTTCTTGTTCGTAGATTTAATTTAATTTTTCTTTTTCATCACAGCAAGTTTGATTACAATGTTTGGCTTGTTGTAGGTGTGCAAGATGTGGTTCTTTGACACATATGCTTATGTCTGTTCTTCCTGGGATCCTTTTCCCATGTACGTTAGGACAGAATGTTGAGTAGTCTTCTCTTGGTATTCCATAGGTGTTTGGTGATTATGTATTTCACTTGTGTTTGTACATGTCCGTGAAGCGCAATATCCTAATGTATGCAATCCTCACACCGTTCCATTGGTGAACCATCAGTTTGTTTAATGAATGTGTGATTGCCCTTCTCTGTGGAAATATCTTCACTGGTGTCAATTTTTCAGTAACACCTATAAGTGATATCATACGATATGTGTCTTTCTGTTTCTGACTTACTACAAGTCACGTGATTACCTCTAGACTCATCGACGGTGCTGCAAATGGCACTGTGTCCTTTTCTCCTTTGGCTAATATTCTGTCTGTATATGTACCAGTTCTTCTTTGTCCACTCATCTGTTGATGGTCTCTTTGGTTGCTTCCATGTCATGGCTATTGTAATGCTGCGGCAATGCACATTTGCCTGCCTGTGTCTTTCCAATTCTGTCTTCTTAGGCTATAGGCCCAGGAGTGGGCCTGCTGGATCATATGGTAGCAAAACGTATACCTTGTAGAGGCACCTCCATTCTGTTCTCATTAGTGGCTCTTACCAGGTTACGTCTCACCTAAGGTTGAGGTTATGCACTTCTCCACAACATCTTCAGCATTTATTGTTTCTAGTATTATTGCTGATGTATATTCTGACTCGTGTGAGCTGATACCACTTTGTGGTTGGATTTGCATGTGTCTCATAACCCCTTGAAATTGAACTTTGTGGCATGTCCTTGTTTGCTTCAAACTGTGAGTACAGCTTACTTCTTCAAATTGTTTTTGTGAAGTATGTGTGACACTTAGAAATAGTTTGGCCATTACCTCCCTGAAGACATTTTGAGGGCATGTTTCATTTATAGCCCTCCAGTACTGGTGCATATGAAGTGAAACTTAGCACAGGTTTTAAAGCTGCTATTACACGTAACGGGCAGAGGGCGGCAGCTTTTCTGCTTTTCCCAATCTGGTAACTAGGGAAACAGACACTCTTGGCAGTGGTGTTCCTCGGTTATATATTAGAGTGGAATGTGCCCCCAAAAGCTGATGTCTCCTTACTTATGTTTGTTTTATAAATTGAATTTATATTTTTTTATTGGAGTCATATTCCATTGTGTACATGGACCACTTCTTCTTTGTGCATTCCTCTATTGATGGACATTTTTGTAGCTTCGAAGTTTTGGCTATGGTAAATATTGCTGGAGTGCAGGACTGCCAGCCTGTGTCGTTTTGGTTTTTTTGCAGTACGTGGGCCTCTTGCTTCCGTGCACCCTCCCATTGCAGAGCACAGGCTATGGATGTGCAGGCCCAGCAGCCATAGCTCACGGGACCAGGTGCACTGCGGCATGTGTGATCTTCCCTAACCGGGGCATGATCCCATGTCCCCTGCATTGGCAGGCAGACTCTCAACCACTGCACCACCAGTGAAAACCAGCCTTTGTCTTTTTGATTCTCATCCCCTCAGGCGATAGGCCCAGCAGTGGGTATGCTTGATTGAATGGTAGCTCAGTATTTACCTTTACAAAGCACCACATTTTTGTTTTCATTACTGGCTCTTACCATGTCCCACGTTGAACCAAGGGTAGGCATTTCTCCAAAACCCCTTCAGCATTTATTGTTTGCAGAATGTTTGCTGATGGCCATTCTGACTGGTGTGAGCTGATAAGTTTTTGTAATTTGAATTTGCATATCTTTAATTCTTCCTAATGTTCAGCATTTTTCCATGCCTTTTTAAATTCCTGGTACAGAAAAACAGAAAAAAACGGAGAGTACAGTTAACCTCTTGCAATTGTCTTCTTGGATGGTTGCCCTCTTTTGAATTTTTTGGTCAATTTTCGACCCCAGGATTGTTTTTGAGGGCAGGTGTCAATCACAGGCCTGCACTGAGTGTGAATATTGAGTGACCATTAGCACTGGGTTTAAAGCTGCTGTTGTGGGAAATGACCACAAGGCGGCAGCCTTTCTCCATTCCCAAATCTGGTTACTAGGGCAGCAGAGCGTTTCTGGGACCAATGGAATACAGAAGAAGGCATCATTGAAGTCTAATACAGAATAGCATGTCCTGGTGGATGATAGAATGACCAGCAGGGTGTAGGAATTAGGAACTACTGGATGTATATCCTCGGTGGCTTCACTGAGTGTCCTGACATCCTTTACCAGGTCCCCAGCAGCCCACGGGGCTCTCGTGGTCAGGGCAATCGCAGTTTATGGAGCTCACCTGTGCAACTACCCAGCAGCCCATGGGGCTCTCGTGGTCAGGCCCCTCCCAGGATATGGGGCTCACCTGGGCAGGACCCAGCAGCCCACGGAGCTCTTTTGGTCAGGCCACTCCCAGGATATGGAGCTCACCTGTGCAACTACCCAGCAGCCCATGGGGCTCTCGTGGTCAGGCCCATCCCAGGATACGGAGCTCCCATGGGCAGGTACGCCAGCAGGGCTAGGCACACAGGAACCGTGCACATAGCCCGCATTGGAGAGCACCTCAGATTGCCTGTCACTCAGAGCTGACCCAGAGCACCTTAGAGCAGGACTTGAACTAACAAACAGCAGCTCCAACAGGTCTGTGACTCTGGGCATCACTCTGTGTGGCCTCCCTCTGCCTGGTCTTCCAGAGACTTCCACTGCAGCCTGGGCACCAGGCCTCTGTCTCCACCCATCAGCCGTCCTCTCCCTGACTCCTGGATTCCTCTCATTAGGAGAGGGCCTTCTTGAAGTTGTCTCCCACTCATGGGCCAGATAAAATGATTAGAAAACAAGCCGGAGCTGCAGCCCCTGGTCTATCCTGACTCTCAGGAGCCCACACATGTTCCTAAGGACCTGGCCGGTTCAGCGAGGTCCATTTTTCTGCAATGTGAGCCCCTGAGGGGTGAGGATTAGCTGAACTGGGCAGCCTGACACTGCCAGCCAGCCCTCCCCAGGTGTGCCTGGGTTGAGGTCAATAGAAACACCACTCCAGGCAGCAAGAGCCCCTGCAGCTGTGCCTGATGCCATATTCTCTGCCCCATCAGCAGTCTCGGGGCTGTGCTGGTGGGAGGGAGTGAGGGGCCATGGCTTTGTGGGGGGCCCGGTGTGAGTGGGTCTCTGCTGGACTTTCTGCAGGAGTTGCCAGGCTGCCACCTGCTAAAGAAGAGGATGTGTCACCATACCTTCTGCTGGAATTTCTCCACTGGCAGAGGTGAGGAAGGAAAAAATCTGTTGGGTCTGGGACAGGAGGGGTATCTCAGGCAGGGAAATGGAAAGCTTCCAGAATGGCGCCCAGGGCCAGGACCATCCTGGCTGTCCTGCAGGCACCAAGTCGGTCTGCATGCTGTCACTGGTGTGGCTCCACGGCCCTTCCTCTAGGCTTTCAAGTCCTTGTACATATTCAGGTGTTTTACTTGGCAAGGGTGGGAACAGTTTAGCAGCAGCTGGCTTGGGGCTCAGCTCACGTTTACTCGCAGATGCCTCGCCATGGTCCCCCAGCTTTGCAATGAGGAAGCTGCTTGCGGGGGGCCTGCTGGCTTCATGGTAGATGATTCCCCACCTCTGACCATCTTCAGAATTGTTTACCCTTGGAGCAAGTGCCTGACAGGGTTTTCCTCTGTATAGTTATTTTTTTGGTTCAAGGTAGATTTTATTCCTCTTTTATGTATTTATAGATATAAGCATGGAAATAATTCATTCATATAAATAGATCTGGTGAAGGGAAGCACTTTTTTCTGTTTTATTTTAAAATTTTATTTATTTTAAAAAATATTGTAATTTATTTTTTTTTATTTCTACGGCACGATATTATTAGGTACTTATTTTTGACATATACATATATATAAGTCAATCCCAATTCCGCAACACATCCCAGCAGCACCACCCCATGCCTTTGCCCCTTTGGTGTCCATACGTGTGTTCTCTACCTCTGTGTCTCTATTTCTGCCCTGCAAACCGGTTCATCTGTACCATTTTTCTAGGTTCCACATGTATGCATTATATATACAATATTTGTTTTTCTCTTTCCGACTTACTTCACTCTGTATGACAGTCTCTAGATCCGTCGACATCCCTACAAATGACCCAGTTTCATTTCTTTGTATGGCTGAGTAATATTCCATTTTATATATGCACCACATCTTTATCCATTCGTTTGGCTGTGGGCATTTAGGTTGCTTCCATTACCTGGCTATGGTAAAGAGTTCTGCAATGAACATTGTGGTGAATGTGTCTTTCTGATTTATGGTTTTCTCTGGGTATATGCCCAGAAGTGGGATTGCTGGATCATATGGTAATTCTATATTTAGTTTTTTTTTTTTTTTTTTTTTTTTTTTTTTTTTTTTTTTTTTTTTTTTTTTTTGCGGTACGCGGGCCTCTCACTGTTGTGGCCTCTCCCGTTGCGGGGCACAGGCTCCGGATGCGCAGGCTCAGCGGCCATGGCTCACGGGCCCAGCAGCTCTGCGGCATGTGTGATCTTCCCGGACAGGGGCACGAACCCTGGTCCCCTGCTTCGGCAGGCGGACTCTCAACCACTGCGCCACCAGGGAAGCCCTATATTTAGTTTTTTAAGGAACGTCCATACTGTTCTCCATAGTGACTGTATCACTTTACATTCCCACCGATAATGGAAGAGGGTTCCTTTTCTCCACACCCTCCCCAGCATTTGTTGTTTGTAGATTTTCTGATGATGCCCATTCTAACAGGTGTGAGGTGATACCTCATTGTTGTTTTGATTTGCATTTCTCTAATAATGAGAGATGTTGAGCAGCATTTCATGTGCGTATTGGCCATCTCTGTGTCTTCTTTGAAGAAGTGTCTGTTTAGATCTTCTAGCCATTTTTGTATTGGGTTGTTTTTTTTTTTTTAAGATTAAGCTGCATGAGCTGTTTCTATATATTGCAGATTAAACCTATGTCCATTGATTCTTTTGCAAATATTTTCTCCCATTCTGAGGGTTGCCTTTTTCCATTCCCGTTTTCTAACCAAAAAAGAGAGAAAGAAAAAGAAGCAGAACACAAATGTGTGTAAAATAGGCCTCTTGAAACTGTCGTTTTGAAATATGAACGTCTTTTGTATTTTTGGGTCGATATACGACCCCAGGATTTGTTTTCAGGGCAGGTGTCATTTACAGGCCTGCAATTCTTTTGAATATCAAGTGACCATTAGCGCTGGGATTAAAGCTGCTGTTGTGTGTAACGGCCACAAGGTGGCAGCAGTTCTCCTTTACCAAATCTGGTTACTAGGACAACAGAGCCTCAATGCAAGTCATGTTCCAGCTTGTCATTTAGAATGGAATGTGCCAGGTAAAAGCCCCTTATGTTCGTCTCACTACTTCTTGTTCGTAGTTTTAATTTAATTTTTCTTTTTTATCACAGCAAGTTGATTACAATGTTTGGCTTGTTGTAGGTGTGCAAGATGTGGTTCTTTGACACATATACATATGTCTGTTCTTCCTGGGACCCTTTTCCCATGTACATTATGACAGAATGTTGAGTAGTCTTCTCTTGGTGTTCCGTAGATGTTTGGTGATTATATATTTCACTTGTGTTTGTACATGTCCGTGAAGCACAATATCCTAATGTATGCAATCCTCACACCGTTCCATTGGTGAACCATCAGTTTGTTTAATGAATGTGTGATTGCCCTTCTTTGTGGAAATATCATCACTGGTGTCAATTTTTCAGAAACGCCTATAAGTGATATCATACGATATGTGTCTTTCTGTTTCTGACTTACTACAAGTCACGTGATTACCTCTAGACTCATCGACGGTGCTGCAAATGGCACTGTGCCCTTTTCTCCCTTGGCTAATATTCTGTCTGTATATGTACCAGTTCTTCTTTGTCCACTCATCTGTTGATGGACTCTTTGGTTGCTTCCATGTCATGGCTATTGTAATGCTGCGGCAATGCACATTTGCCTGCCTGTGTCTTTCCAATTCTGTCTTCTTAGGCTATAGGCCCAGGAGTGGGCCTGCTGGATCATATGGTAGCAAAACGTTTACCTTGGAGAGGCACCTCTATTCTGTTCTCATTAGTGGCTCTTACCAGGTTACGTCCCACCTAAGGTTGAGGTTATGCTCTTCTCCACAACACCTTCAGCATTTATTGTTTCTAGTATTTTTGCTGATGTATATTCTGACTCGTGTGAGCTGATACCACTTTGTGGTTGGATTTGCATGTGTCTCATAACCCCTTGAAATTGAACTTTGTGGCATGTCCTTGTTTGCTTCAAACTGTGAGTACAGCTTACTTCTTCAAATTGTTTTTGTGAAGTATGTGTGACACTTAGAAATAGTTTGGCCATTACCTCCCTCAAGACATTTTGAGGGCAGGTTTCATTTATAGCCCTCCAGTACTGGTGCATATGAAGTGAACCTTAGCACAGGTTTTAAAGCTGCTGTTGCAGGTAATGACCAGAGGGCGGCAGCATTTCTGCTTTTCCCAATCTGGTAACTAGGGAAACAGACCCTCTTGGCAGTGGTGTTCCTCGGTTATATATTAGAGTGGAATGTGCCCCCAAAAGCTGATGTCTCCATACTTATGTTTGTTTTATAAATTGAATTTATATTTTTTTTATTGGAGTCATATTCCATTGTGTACATGGACCACTTCTTCTTTGTGCATTCCTCTATTGATGGACATTTTCGTAGCTTCGAAGTTTTGGCTATGGTAAATATTGCTGGAGTGCAGGACTGACAGCCTGTGTCGTTTTGTTTTTTTTGCAGTACGTGGGCCTCTTGCTTCCGTGCACCCTCCCATTGCAGAGCACAGGCTCTGGATGTGCAGGCCCAGCAGCCATAGCTCACGGCACCAGGCGCTCTGCGGCATGTGTGATCTTCCCTAACCGGGGCATGATCCCGTGTCCCCTGCATTGGCAGGCAGACTCTCAACCACTGCGCCACCAGTGAAAACCAGCCTGTGTCTTTTTGATTCTCATCCCCTCAGGCGATAGGCCCAGCAGTGGGTATGCTTGATTGAATGGTAGCTCAGTATTTACCTTTACAAAGCTCCACATTTTTGTTTTCATTACTGGCTCTTACCATGTCCCACGTTGAACCAAGGGTAGGCATTTCTCCAAAACCCCTTCAGCATTTATTGTTTTCAGAATGTTTGCTGATGGCCATTCTGACTGGTGTGAGCTGATAAGTTTTTGTAATTTGAATTTGCATATCTTTAATTCTTCCTAATGTTCAGCATTTTTCCATGCCTTTTTAAATTCCTGGTACAGAAAAACAGAAAAAAACGGAGAGTACAGTTAACCTCTTGCAATTGTCTTCTTGGATGGTTGCCCTCTTTTGAATGTTTTGGTCAATTTTCGACCCCAGGCTTGTTTCTGAGGGCAGGTGTCAATCACAGGCCTGCACTGAGTGTGAATATTGAGTGACCATTAGCACTGGGTTTAAAGCTGCTGTTGTGGGAAATGGCCACAAGGCGGCAGCATTTCTCCATTCCCAAATCTGGTTACTAGGGCAGCAGAGCGTTTCTGGGACCAATGGAATACAGAAGAAGGCATCATTGAAGTCTAATACAGAATAGCATGTCCTGGTGGATGGTAGGATGACCAGCAGGGTGTAGGAATTAGGAACTACTGGATGTATATCCTCGGTGGCTTCACTGAGTGTCCTGACATCCTTTACCAGGTCCCCAGCAGCCCACGGGGCTCTCGTGGTCAGGGCAATCGCAGTTTATGGAGCTCACCTGTGCAACTACCCAGCAGCCCATGGGGCTCTCGTGGTCAGGCCCCTCCCAGGATATGGGGCTCACCTGGGCAGGTCCCAGCAGCCCACGGAGCTCTTTTGGTCAGGCCACTCCCAGGATATGGAGCTCACCTGTGCAACTACCCAGCAGCCCATGGGGCTCTCGTGGTCCGGCCCATCCCAGGATACGGAGCTCCCCTGGGCAGGTACGACAGCAGGGCTAGGCACACAGGAACCGTGCACATAGCCCGCATTGGAGAGCACCTCAGATCGCCTGTCACTCAGAGCTGACCCAGAGCACCTTAGAGCAGGACTTGAACTAACAAACAGCAGCTCCGACAGGTCTGTGACTATGGGCATCCCTCTGTGTGGCCTCCTTCTGCCTGGTCTTCCAGAGACTTCCACTGCAGCCTGGGCACCAGGCCTCTATCTCCACCCATCAGCCGTCCTCTCCCTGACTCCTGGATTCCTCTCATTAGGAGAGGGCATTCTTGAAGTTGTCTCCCACTCATGGGCCAGATAAAATGATTAGAAAACAAGCCGGAGCTGCAGCCCCTTGTCTATCCTGACTATCAGGAGCCCACACCTGTTCCTTGGACCTGGCCGGTTCAGCGAGGTCCATTTTTCTGCAATGAGAGCCCCTGAGGGGTGAGGATTAGCTGAACTGGGCAGCCTGACACTGCCAGCCAGCCCTCCCCAGGTGTGCCTGGGTTGAGGTCAATAGAAACACCACTCCAGGCAGCAAGAGCCCCTGCAGCTGTGCCTGATGCCATATTCTCTGCCCCATCAGCAGTCTCGGGGCTGTGCTGGTGGGAGGGAGTGAGGGGCCACGGCTTTGTGGGGGGCCCGGTGTGAGTGGGTCTCTGCTGGACTTTCTGCAGGAGTTGCCAGGCTGCCACCTGCTAAAGAAGAGGATGTGTCACCATACCTTCTGCTGGAAATTCTCCACTGGCAGAGGTGAGGAAGGAAAAAATCTGTGGGGTCTGCGACAGGAGGGGTATCTCAGGCAGGGAAATGGAAAGCTTCCAGAAGGGCGCCCAGGTCCAGGACCATCCTGGCTGTCCTGCAGGCACCAAGTCGGTCTGCATGCTGTGACTGGTGTGGCTCCATGGCCCTTTCTCTAGGCTTTCAAGTCCTTGTACATATTCAGGTGTTTTACTTGGGAAGGGTGGGAACAGTTTAGCAGCAGCTGGCTTGGGGCTCAGCTTACGTTTACTCACAGACGCCTCGGTATGGGCACCCAACTTTGTAATGAGGAAGCTGCTTCCGGGGGTGGGGGCTGCTGGCTTCATGGTAGATGATTCCCCACCTCTGACCATCTTCAGAATTGTTTACCCCTGGAGCAAGTGCCTGATAGGGTTTTCCTCGGTATAATTGGTTTTCCTCTGTATATTTCTTGTTATGGTTCAAGGTAGATTTTATTCCTCTTTTATGTATTTATAGATATAAGCATGGAAATGATTCATTCATGTAAATACATCTGGTGAAGGGAAGCACGTTTTTCTGTTTTATTTTTAAATTTTATGTATTTGTTAAAAATTTGTAATTTAATTTAATTTTTTTATTTATACGGCAGGATATTATTAGTTATCTATTTTAGACATATACATGTATACAAGTCGAATCCCAATCCCGCAACTCATCCCAGCAGCACCACCCCATAGCTTCGCCCCTTTGGTGTCCATACGTGTGTTCTCTACCTCTGTGTCTCTATTTCTGCCTTGCAAACCGGTTCATCTGTACCATTTTTCTAGGTTCCACATGTATGCATTATATATACAATATTTGTTTTTCTCTTTCTGACTTACTTCACTCTGTATGACAGTCTCTATATCCATCGATGTCTCTACAAATGACCCAGTTTCATTCCTTTGTATGGCTGAGTAATATTCCATTTTATATATGCACCACATCTTTATCCATTCGTCTGGCTGTGGGCATTTAGGTTGCTTCCATTACCTGGCTATGGTAAATAGTTCTGCAGTGAACATTGTGGTGAATGTGTCTTTTTGATTTATGGTTTTCTCTGGGTATATGCCCAGAAGTGGGATTGCTGGATCATATGGTAATTCTATATTTAGTTTTTTTTAAGGAATGTCCATACTGTTCTCCATAGTGACTGTATCACTTTACATTCCCACCGATAGTGGAAGAGGGTTCCTTTTCTCCACACCCTCCCCAGCATTTGTTGTTTGTAGATTTTCTGATGATGCCCATTCTAACAGGTGTGAGGTGATACCTCATTGTCGTTTTGATTTGCATTTCTCTAAGAATGAGAGATGTTGAGCAGCATTTCATGTGCGTCTTGGCCATCTCTGTGTCTTCTTTGAAGAAGTGTCTATTTAGATCTTCTAGCCATTTTTGTATTGGGTTGTTTGTTTTTTTAAGATTAAGCTGCATGAGCTGTTTCTATATATTGGAGATTAAACCTTTGTCCATTGATTCGTTTGCAAATATTTTCTCCCATTCTGAGTGTTGCCTTTTTCCATTCCCGTTTTCTAACCAAAAAAGAAAGAAAGAAAAAGAAGCAGAACACAAATGTGTGTAAAATAGGCCGCTTGAAAGTGTCGTTTTGAAATATGAACGTCTTTTGTATTTTTGGGTCGATATACGACCCCAGGATTTGTTTTCAGGGCAGGTGTCATTTACAGGCCTGCAATTCTTTTGAATATCAAGTGACCATTAGCGCTGGGATTAAAGCTGCTGTTGTGTGAAATGGCCACAAGGTGGCAGCAGTTCTCCTTTACCAAATCTGGTTACTAGGACAACAGAGCCTCAATGCAAGTCATGTTCCAGCTTGTCATTTAGAATGGAATGTGCCAGGTAAAAGCCCCTTATGTTTGTCTCACTACTTCTTGTTCGTATTTTTAATTTAATTTTTCTTTTTTATCACAGCAAGTTGATTACAATGTTTGGCTTGTTGTAGGTGTGCAAGATGTGGTTCTTTGACACATATACATAGTTCTGTTCTTCCTGGGATCCTTTTCCCATGTACATTAGGACAGAATGTTGAGTAGTCTTCTCTTGTTATTCCGTAGGTGTTTGGTGATTATATATTTCACTTGTGTTTGTATATGACCGTGAAGCGCAATATCCTAATGTATGCAATCCTCACACGTTTCCATTGGTGAACCATCAGTTGGTTTAATGAATGTGTGATTGCCCTTCTCTGTGGAAATATCTTCACTGGTGTCAATTTTTCAGTAACACTTCTAAGTGATATCATACGATATGTGTCGTTCTGTTTCTGACTTACGACAAGTCACGTGATTACGTCTAGACTCATCTATGTTGCTGCAAATGGCACTGTGTCTTTTCTTTTCCTTGACTAATATTGTGTCTTCATATGGACCAGTTCTTCTTTGTCCACTTATCTGTTGATGGACTTTTTGGTTGCTTCCATGTCATGGCTATTGTAATGCTGCGGCAATGCACACTTGCCTGCCTGTGTCTTTCCAATTCTGTCTTCTTAGGTTATAGGCCCAGGAGTGGGCCTGCTGGATCATATGGTAGCAAAACGTTTACCTTGTAGAGGCACCTCCATTCTGTTCTCATTAGTGGCTCTTACCAGGTTACGTCCCACCTAAGGTTGAGGTTATGCTCTTCTCCACAACACCTTCAGCGATTATAGTTTCTAGTATTTTTTGCTGATGTATATCCTGACTCGTTTGAGCTGATACCACTTTGTGGTTGGATTTGCATGTGTCTCATAACCCCTTGAAATAGAACTTTGTGGCATGTCCTTGTTTGCTTCAATCTGTGAGTAGAGCTTACTTCTTCAATTTTTTTTGTGAAGTATGTGTGACACTTAGAAATAGTTTGGCCATTACCTCCCTGAAGACATTTTGAGGGCAGGTTTCATTTATAGCCCTCCAGTACTGGTGCATATGAAGTGAACCTTAGCACAGGTTTTAACGCTGCTGTTGCAGGTAATGTCCAGAGGGTGGCAGCATTTGTGCTTTTCCCAATCTGGTAACTAGGGAAACAGACCCTCTTGGCAGTGGTGTTCCTCGGTTATATATTAGAGTGGAATGTGCCCCCAAAAGCTGATGTCTCCTTACTTATGTTTGTTTTATAAATTGAATTTATATTTTTTTTTATTGGAGTCATATTCCATTGTGTACATGGACCACTTCTTCTTTGTGCATTCCTCTATTGATGGACATTTTCATAGCTTCGAAGTTTTGGCTATGGGAAATATTGCTGGAGTGCAGGCTTGCCAGACTGTGTCGTTTTGTTCTTTCTGCAGTACGTGGGCCTCTTGCTTCCATGCACCCTCCCATTGCAGAGCAAAGGCTCTGGATGTGCAGGCCCAGCAGCCATAGCTCACGGGACCAGGGGCTCTGTGGCATGTGTGATCTTCCCTAACCGGGGCATGATCCCGTGTCCCCTGCATTGGCAGGCAGACTCTCAACCACTGCGCCACCAGTGAAAACCAGCCTGTGTCTTTTTGATTCTCATCCCCTCAGGCGATAGGCCCAGCAGTGGGTATGCTTGATTGAATGGTAGCTCAGTATTTACCTTTACAAAGCACCACATTTTTGTTTTCATTACTGGCTCTTACCATGTCCCACGTTGAACCAAGGGTAGGCATTTCTCCAAAACCCCTTCAGCATTTATTGTTTGCAGAATGTTTGCTGATGGCCATTCTGACTGGTGTGAGCTGATAAGTTTTTGTAATTTGGATTTGCATATCTTTAATTCTTCCTAATGTTGAGCATTTTTCCATGTCATTTTAATTTCCTGGTACAGAAAAACAGAAAAAAACGGAGAGTACAGTTAACCTCTTGCAATTGTCTTCTTGGATGGTTGCCCTCTTTTGAATTTTTTGGTCAATTTTCGACCCCAGGATTGTTTCTGAGGGCAGGTGTCAATCACAGGCCTGCACTGAGTGTGAATATTGAGTGAACATTAGCAATGGGTTTAAAGCTGCTGTTGTGGGAAATGGCCACAAGGCGGCAGCATTTCTCCATTCCCAAATCTGGTTACTAGGGCAGCAGAGCGTTTCTGGGACCAATGGCATACAGAAGAAGGCATCATTGAAGTCTAATACAGAATAGCATGTCCTGGTGGATGGTAGAATGACCAGCAGGGTGTAGGAATTAGAACTACTGGATGTATATCCTCGGTGGCTTCACTGAGTGTCCTGACATCCTTTACCAGGTCCCCAGCAGCCAAAGGGGCTTTCGTGGTCAGGCCCATCCCAGGATACGGAGCTCCCCTGGGCAGGTAGGCCAGCAGGGCTAGGCACACAGGAACCGTGCACATAGCCCGCATTGGAGAGCACCTCAGATCGCCTGTCACTCAGAGCTGACGCAGAGCACCTTAGAGCAGGACTTGATCTAACAAACAGCAGCTCCGACAGGTCTGTGACTCTGGGCATCACTCTGTGCGGCCTCCCTCTGCCTGGTCTTCCAGAGACTTCCACTGCACCCTGTGCACCAGGCTGCTGACTCCACCCATCAGCCATCCTCTCCCTGACTCCTAGATTCCACTCATTAGGAATGGGTCTTCTTGAAGTTGTCTCCCACTCATGGGCCAGATAAAATGATTAGAAAACAAGCCAGAGCTGCAGCGCCTTGTCTATCCTGACTCTCAGGAGCCCACACCTGTTCCTTGGACCTGGCCGGTTCAGCGAGGTCCATTTTTCTGCAATGTGAGCCCCTGAGGGGTGAGGATTAGCTGAACTGGGCAGCCTGACAGTGCCAGCCAGCCCTCCCCAGGTGTGCCTGGGTTGAGGTCAATAGAAACACCACTCCAGGCAGCAAGAGCCCCTGCAGCTGTGCCTGATGCCATATTCTCTGCCCCAACAGCAGTCTCGGGGCTGTGCTGGTGGGAGGGAGTGAGGGGCCATGGCTTTGTGGGGGGCCCTGTGTGAGTGGGTCTCTGCTGGACTTTCTGCAGAAGTTGCCAGGCTGCCACCTGCTAAAGAAGAGGATGTGTCACCATACGTTCTGCTGGAATTTCTCCACTGGCAGAGGTGAGGAAGGAAAAAATCTGTTGGGTCTGGGACAGGAGGGGTATCACAGGCAGGGAAATGGAAAGCTTCCAGAAGGGTGCCCAGGGCCAGGACCATCCTGGCTGTCCTGCAGGCACCAAGTCGGTCTGCATGCTGTCACTGGTGTGGCTCCACGGCCCTTCCTCTAGGCTTTCAAGTCCTTGTACATATTCAGGTGTTTTACTTGGGAAGGGTGGGAACAGTTTAGCAGCAGGTGGCTTGGGGCTCAGCTCACGTTTACTCACAGACGCCTCGCCATGGTCCCCCAGCTTTGCAATGAGGAAGCTGCTTGCGGGGGGACTGCTTGCTTCATGGTAGATGATTCCCCACCTCTGACCATCTTCAGAATTGTTTACCCCTGGAGCAAGTGCCTGATAGGGTTTTCCTCGGTATATTTCTTTTTTTGGTTCAAGGTAGATTTTATTCCTATTTTATGTATTTATAGATATAAGCATGGAAATAATTCATTCATATAAATACATCTGTTGAAGGGAAGCACTATTTTCTGTTTTATTTTTTAATTTTATTTATTTTAAAAAATATTGTAATTTATTTTTTTTTTATTTCTACGGCAGGATATTATTAGTTATCTATTTTAGACATATACATGTATACAAGTCAATCTGAATCCCGCAACTCATCCCAGCAGCAGCACCCCATGGCTTTGCCCCTTTGGTGTCCATACGTGTGTTCTCTACCTCTGTGTCTCTATTTCTGCCCTGCAATCCGGTTCATCTGTACCATTTTTCTAGGTTCCACATGTATGCATTATATATACAATATTTGTTTTTCTGTTTCCGACTTACTTATCTCTGTATGACAGTCTCTAGATCCATCGATGTCTCTACAAATGACCCAGTTTCATTCCTTTGTATGGCTGAGTAATATTCCATTTTCTATATGCACCACATCTTTATCCATTCGTCTGGCTGTGGGCATTTAGGTGCTTCCATTACCTGGCTATGATAAATAGTTCTGCAATGAACATTGTGGTGAATGTGTCTTTTTGATTTATGGTTTTCTCTGGGTATATGCCCAGAAGTGGGATTGCTGGATCATATGGTAATTCTATATTTAGTTTTTTAAGGAACGTCCATCCTGTTCTCCATACTGACTGTATCGCTTTACATTGCCACCAATAGTGGAAGAGGGTTCCTTTTCTCCACACCCACCCCAGCATTTGTTGTTTGTAGATTTTTTGATGATGCCCATTCTAACAGGTGTGAGGTGATACCTCATTGTAGTTTTGATTTGCATTTCTCTAAGAATGAGCGATGTTGAGCAGCATTTCATGTGCTTCTTGGCCATCTCTGTGTCTTCTTTGAAGAAGTGTCTATTTAGATCTTCTAGCCATTTTTGTATTGGGTTGTTTGTTTTTTTAAGATTAAGCTGCATTAGCTGTTTCTATATATTGGAGATTAAACCTTTGTCCATTGATTCGTTTGCAAATAATTTCTCCCATTCTGAGGGTTGCCTTTTTCCATTCCCTTTTTGTAACCAAAAAAGAAAGAAAGAAAAAGAAGCAGAACACAAATGTGTGTAAAATAGGCCACTTGAAACTGTCGTTTTGAAATATGAACGTCTTTTGTATTTTTGGGTCGATATACGACCCCAGGATTTGTTTTCAGGGCAGGTGACATTTACAGGCCTGCAATTCTTTTGAATATCAAGTGACCATTAGCGCTGGGATTAAAGCTGCTGTTGTGTGAAACGGCCACAAGGTGGCAGCAGTTCTCCTTTACCAAATCTGGTTACTAGGACAACAGAGCCTCAATGCAAGTCGTGTTCCAGCTTGTCATTTAGAATGGAATGTGCCAGGTAAAAGCCCCTTAAGTTTGTCTCACTACTTCTTGTTCGTAGATTTAATTTAATTTTTCTTTTTCATCACAGCAAGTTTGATTACAATGTTTGGCTTGTTGTAGGTGTGCAAGATGTGGTTCTTTGACACATATACATATGTCTGTTCTTCCTGGGATCCTTTTCCCATGTACGTTATGACACAATGTTGAGTAGTCTTCTCTTGGTATTCCGTAGGTGTTTGGTGATTATGTATTTCACTTGTGTTTGTACATGTCCGTGAAGCGCAATATCCTAATGTATGCAATCCTCACACCGTTCCATTGGTGAACCATCAGTTTGTTTAATGAATGTGTTATGGCCCTTCTCTGTGGAAATATCTTCACTGGTGTCAATTTTTCAGTAACACCTATAAGTGATATCATACGATATGTGTCTTTCTGTTTCTGACTTACTACAAGTCACGTGATTACCTCTAGACTCATCGACGGTGCTGCAAATGGCACTGTGTCCTTTTCTCCCTTGGCTAATATTCTGTCTGTATATGTACCAGTTCTTCTTTGTCCACTCATCTGTTGATGGACTCTTTGGTTGCTTCCATGTCATGGCTATTGTAATGCTGCGGCAATGCACATTTGCCTGCCTGTGTCTTTCCAATTCTGTCTTCTTAGGCTATAGGCCCAGGAGTGGGCCTGCTGGATCATATGGTAGCAAAACGTATACCTTGTAGAGGCACCTCCATTCTGTTCTCATTAGTGGCTCTTACCAGGTTACGTCCCACCTAAGGTTGAGGTTATGCTCTTCTCCACAACACCTTCAGCATTTATTGTTTCTAGTATTTTTGCTGATGTATATTCTGACTCGTGTGAGCTGATACCACATTGTGGTTGGATTTGCATGTGTCTCATAACCCCTTGAAATTGAACTTTGTGGCATGTCCTTGTTTGCTTCAAACAGTGAGTACAGCTTACTTCTTCAAATTGTTTTTGTGAAGTATGTGTGACACTTAGAAATAGTTTGGCCATTACCTCCCTGAAGACATTTTGAGGGCAGGTTTCATTTATAGCCCTCCAGTACTGGTGCATATGAAGTGAACCTTAGCACAGGTTTTAAAGCTGCTGTTGCAGGTAACGTCCAGAGGGTGTCAGCATTACTGCTTTTCCCAATCTTGTAACTAGGGAAACAGACACTCTTGGCAGTGGTGATCCTCGGTTATATATTAGAGTGGAATGTGCCCCCAAAAGCTGATGTCTCCTTACTTATGTTTGTTTTATAAATTGAATTTTTATATTTTTTTATTGGAGTCATATTCCATTGTGTACATGGACCACTTCTTCTTTGTGCATTCCTCTATTGATGGACATTTTCGTAGCTTTGAAGTTTTGGCTATGGTAAATATTGCTGGAGTGCAGGATTGCCAGCCTGTGTCATTTTGTTTTTTTTGCATTACGTGGGCCTCTTGCTTCTGTGCACCCTCCCATTGCAGAGCACAGGCCCTGGATGTGCAGGCCCAGCAGCCAGAGCTCACGGGACCAGGCGCTCTGTGGCATGTGTGATCTTCCCTAACAGGGGCATGATCCCATGTCCCCTGCATTGGCAGGCAGACTCTCAACCAGTTCACCACCAGTGAAAACCAGCCTGTGTCTTTTTGATTCTCATCCCCTCAGGCGATAGGCCCAGCACTGGGTATGCTTGATTGAATGGTAGCTCAGTATTTACCTTTACAAAGCACCACATTTTTGTTTTCATTACTGGCTCTTACCATGTCCCACGTTGAACCAAGGGTAGGCATTTCTCCAAAACCCCTTCAGCATTTATTGTTTGCAGAATGTTTGCTGATGGCCATTCTGACTGGTGTGAGCTGATAAGTTTTTGTAATTTGGATTTGCATATCTTTAATTCTTCCTAATATTCAGCATTTTTCCATGCCTTTTTAAATTCCTGGTACAGAAAAACAGAAAAAAACGGAGAGTACAGTTAACCTCTTGCAATTGTCTTCTTGGATGGTTGCCCTCTTTTGAATTTTTTGGTCAATTTTCGACCCCAGGATTGTTTTTGTGGGCAGGTGTCATTCACAGACCTGCAATGAGTGTGAATATTGAGTGACCATTAGCACTGGGTTTAAAGCTGCTGTTGTGGGAAATGGCCAGAAGGCGGCAGCATTTCTCCATTCCCAAATCTGGTTACTAGGGCAGCAGAGCGTTTCTGGGACCAATGGAATACAGAAGAAGGCATCATTGAAGTCTAATACAGAATAGCATGTCCTGGTGGATGGTAGAATGACCAGCAGGGAGTAGGAATTAGGAACTACTGGATGTATATCCTCGGTGGCTTCACTGAGTGTCCTGACATCCTTTACCAGGTCCCCAGCAGCCCACGGGGCTCTCGTGGTCAGGGCAATCGCAGTTTATGGAGCTCACCTGTGCAACTACCCAGCAGCCCATGGGGCTCTCGTGGTCAGGCCCCTCCAAGGATATGGGGCTCACCTGGGCAGGACCCAGCAGCCCACGGAGCTCTTTTGGTCAGGCCACTCCCAGGATATGGAGCTCACCTGTGCAACTACCCAGCAGCCCATGGGGCTCTCGTGGTCAGGCCCATCCCAGGATACGGAGCTCCCCTGGGCAGGTACGCCAACATGGCTAGGCACACACGAACCGTACACATTAGCCCGCATTGGAGAGCACCTCAGATTGCCTGTCACTCAGAGCTGACCCAGAGCACCTTAGAGCAGGACTTGAACTAACAAACAGCAGCTCCGACAGGTCTGTGACTCTGGGCATCACTCTGTGCGGCCTCCCTCTGCCTGGTCTTCCAGAGACTTCCACTGCAGCCTGGGCACCAGGCCTCTGTCTCCACCCATCAGCCGTCCTCTCCCTGACTCCTGGATTCCTCTCATTAGGAGAGGGCCTTCTTGAAGTTGTCTCCCACTCATGGGCCAGATAAAATGATTAGAAAACAAGCCGGAGCTGCAGCCCCTTGTCTATCCTGACTCTCAGGAGCCCACACCTGTTCCTTGGACCTGGCCGGTTCAGCGAGGTCCATTTTTCTGCAATGTGAGCCCCTGAGGGGTGAGGATTAGCTGAACTGGGCAGCCTGACACTGCCAGCCAGCCCTCCCCAGGTGTGCCTGGGTTGAGGTCAATAGAAACACCACTCCAGGCAGCAAGAGCCCCTGCAGCTGTGCCTGATGCCATATTCTCTGCCCCATCAGCAGTCTCGGGGCTGTGCTGGTGGGAGGGAGTGAGGGGCCATGGCTTTGTGGGGGGCCCGGTGTGAGTGGGTCTCTGCTGGACTTTCTGCAGGAGTTGCCAGGCTGCCATCTGCTAAAGAAGATGATGTGTCACCATACCTTCTGCTGGAATTTCTCCACTGGCAGAGGTGAGGAAGGAAAAAATCTGTTGGGTCTGGGACAGGAGGGGTATCTCAGGCAGGGAAATGGAAAGCTTCCAGAAGGGCGCCCAGGGCCAGGACCATCCTGGCTGTCCTGCAGGCACCAAGTCGGTCTGCATGCTGTCACTGGTGTGGCTCCACGGCCCTTCCTCTAGGCTTTCAAGTCCTTGTACATATTCAGGTGTTTTACTTGGCAAGGGTGGGAACAGTTTACCAGCAGCTGGCTTGGGGCTCAGCTCACGTTTACTCACAGACGCCTCGCCATGGTCCCCCAGCTTTGCAATGAGGAAGCTGCTTGCGGGGGGCCTGCTGGCTTCATGGTAGATGATTCCCCAACTCTGACCATCTTCAGAATTGTTTACCCTTGGAGCAAGTGCCTGATAGGGTTTTCCTCTGTATATTTCTTTTTTTGGTTCAAGGTAGATTCTATTCCTCTTTTATGTATTTATAGATATAAGCATGGAAATAATTCATTCATATAAATAGATCTGGTGAAGGGAAGCACTTTTTTCTGTTTTATTTTAAAATTTTATTTATTTTAAAAAATATTGTAATTTATTTTTTTTTTATTTCTACGGCATGATATTATGAGGTACTTATTTTAGACATATACATATATATAAGTCAATCCCAATTCCGCAACTCATCCCAGCAGCACCACCCCATGGCTTTGCCCCTTTGGTGTCCATACGTGTGTTCTCTACCTCTGTGTCTCTATTTCTGCCCTGCAAACCGGTTCATCTGTACCATTTTTCTAGGTTCCACATGTATGCATTATATATACAATATTTGTTTTTCTCTTTCCGACTTACTTCACTATGTATGACAGTCTCTAGATCCGTCGACGTCCCTACAAATGACCCAGTTTCATTTCTTTGTATGGCTGAGTAATATTCCATTTTATATATGCACCACATCTTTATCCATTCGTTTGGCTGTGGGCATTTAGGTTGCTTCCATTACCTGGCTATGGTAAATATTTCTGCAATGAACATTGTGGTGAATGTGTCTTTCTGATTTATGGTTTTCTCTGGGTATATGCCCAGAAGTGGGATTGCTGGATCATATGGTAATTCTATATTTAGTTTTTTTTTTTTTTTTTTTTTTTGTGGTACGCGGGCCTCTCACTGTTGTGGCCTCTCCTGTTGCGGGGCACAGGCTCCGGACGCGCAGGCTCACTGGCCATGGCTCACGGGCCCAGCCGCTCTGCGGCATGTGGGATCTTCCCGGACCGGGGCACGAACCCAGGTCCCCTGCATTGGCAGGCGGACTCTCAACCACTGCGCCACCAGGGAAGCCCTATATTTAGTTTTTTAAGGAACGTCCATACTGTTCTCCATAGTGACTGTATCACTTTACATTCCCACCGATAGTGGAAGAGGGTTCCTTTTCTCCACACCCTCCCCAGCATTTGTTGTTTGTAGATTTTCTGATGATGCCCATTCTAACAGGTGTGAGGTGATACCTCATTGTTGTTTTGATTTGCATTTCTCTAATAATGAGAGATGTTGAGCAGCATTTCATATGCGTCTTGGCCATCTCTGTGTCTTCTTTGAAGAATTGTGTATTTAGATCTTCTAGCCATTTTTGTATTGGGTTGTTTGTTTTTTTAAGATTAAGCTGCATGAGCTGTTTCTATATATTGCAGATTAAACCTATGTCCATTGATTCATTTGCAAATATTTTCTCCCATTCTGAGGGTTGCCTTTTTCCATTCCCGTTTTCTAACCAAAAAAGAGAGAAAGAAAAAGAAGCAGAACACAAATGTGTGTAAAATAGGCCTCTTGAAACTGTCGTTTTGAAATATGAACGTCTTTTGTATTTTTGGGTCGATATACGACCCCAGGATTTGTTTTCAGGGCAGGTGTCATTTACAGGCCTGCAATTCTTTTGAATATCAAGTGACCATTAGCGCTGGGATTAAAGCTGCTGTTGTGTGAAACGGCCACAAGGTGGCAGCAGTTCTCCTTTACCAAATCTGGTTACTAGGACAACAGAGCCTCAATGCAAGTCATGTTCCAGCTTGTCATTTAGAATGGAATGTGCCAGGTAAAAGCCCCTTATGTTTGTCTCACTACTTCTTGTTCGTAGTTTTAATTTAATTTTTCTTTTTTATCACAGCAAGTTGATTACAATGTTTGGCTTGTTGTAGGTGTGCAAGATGTGGTTCTTTGACACATATACATATGTCTGTTCTTCCTGGGACCCTTTTCCCATGTACGTTAGGACAGAATGTTGAGTAGTCTTCTCTTGGTGTGCCGTAGGTGTTTGGTGATTATATATTTCACTTGTGTTTGTACATGTCCGTGAAGCACAATATCCTAATGTATGCAATCCTCACACCGTTCCATTGGTGAACCATCAGTTTGTTTAATGAATGTGTGATTGCCCTTCTTTGTGGAAATATGATCACTGGTGTCACTTTTTCAGAAACGCCTATATGTGATATCATACGATATGTGTCTTTCTGGTTCTGACTTACTACAAGTCACGTGATTACCTCTAGACTCATCGACGGTGCTGCAAATGGCACTGTGTCCTTTTTTTCCTTGGCTAATATTCTGTCTGCATATGGACCCGTTCTTCTTTGTCCACTTATCTGTTGATGGACTTTTTGGTTGCTTCCATGTCATGGCTATTGTAATGCTGCGGCAATGCACATTTGCTTGCCTGTGTCTTTCCAATTCTGTCTTCTTAGGCTATAGGCCCAGGAGTGGGCCCGCTGGATTATATGGTAGCCAAACGTTTACGTTGTAGAGGCACCTCCATTCTGTTCTCATTAGTGGCTCTTACCAGGTTACGTCCCACCTAAGGTTGAGGTTATGCTCTTCTCCACAACACCTTCAGCATTTATTGTTTCTCGTATTTTTGCTGATGTATATTCTGACTCGTGTGAGCTGATACCACTTTGTGGTTGGATTTGCATGTGTCTCATAACCCCTTGAAATTGAACTTTGTGGCATGTCCTTGTTTCTTCAAACTGTGAGTACAGCTTACTTCTTCAAATTGTTTTTGTGAAGTATGTGTGACACTTAGAAATAGTTTGGCCATTACCTCCCTGAAGACATTTTGAGGGCAGGTTTCATTTATAGCCCTTCAGTACTGGTGCATATGAAGTGAACCTTAGCACAGGTTTTAAAGCTGCTGTTGCAGGTAACGTCCAGATGGTGTCAGCATTACTGCTTTTCCCAATCTTGTAACTAGGGAAACAGACCCTCTTGGCAGTGGTGTTCCTCGGTTATATATTAGAGTGGAATGTGCCCCCAAAAGCTGATGTCTCCTTACTTATGTTTGTTTTATAAATTGAATTTATATTTTTTTTATTGGAGTCATATTCCATTGTGTACATGGACCACTTCTTCTTTGTGCATTCCTCTATTGATGGACATTTTCGTAGCTTCGAAGTTTTGGCTATGGTAAATATTGCTGGAGTGCAGGACTGACAGCCTGTGTCGTTTTTTTTTTTTTTTTTTTTTTGCAGTACGTGGGCCTCTTGCTTCCGTGCACCCTCCCATTGCAGAGCACAGGCTCTGGATGTGCAGGCCCAGCAGCCATAGCTCACGGCACCAGGCGCTCTGCGGCATGTGTGATCTTCCCTAACCGGGGCATGATCCCGTGTCCCCTGCATTGGCAGGCAGACTCTCAACCACTGCGCCACCATTGAAAACCAGCCTGTGTCTTTTTGATTCTCATCCCCTCAGGCGATAGGCCCAGCAGTGGGTATGCTTGATTGAATGGTAGCTCAGTATTTACCTTTACAAAGCACCACATTTTTGTTTTCATTACTGGCTCTTACCATGTCCCACGTTGAACCAAGGGTAGGCATTTCTCCAAAACCCCTTCAGCATTTATTGTTTGCAGAATGTTTGCTGATGGCCATTCTGACTGGTGTGAGCTGATAAGTTTTTGTAATTTGGATTTGCATATCTTTAATTCTTCCTAATGTTCAGCATTTTTCCATGCCTTTTTAAATTCCTGGTACAGAAAAACAGAAAAAAACGGAGAGTACAGTTAACTTCTTGCAATTGTCTTCTTGGATGGTTGCCCTCTTTTGAATGTTTTGGTCAATTTCCGACCCCAGGATTGTTTTTGAGGGCAGGTGTCAATCACAGGCCTGCACTGAGTGTGAATATTGAGTGACCATTAGCACTGGGTTTAAGGCTGCTGTTGTGGGAAATAGCCAGAAGGCGGCAGCATTTCTCCATTCCCAAATCTGGTTACTAGGGCAGCAGAGCGTTTCTGGGACCAATGGAATACAGAAGAAGGCATCATTGAAGTCTAATACAGAATAGCATGTCCTGGTGGATGGTAGAATGACCAGCAGGGTGTAGGAATTAGGAACTACTGGATGTATATCCTCGGTGGCTTCACTGAGTGTCCTGACATCCTTTACCAGGTCCCCAGCAGCCCACGGGGCTCTCGTGGTCAGGGCAATCGCAGTTTATGGAGCTCACCTGTGCAACTACCCAGCAGCCCATGGGGCTCTCGTGGTCAGGCCCCTCCCAGTATATGGGGCTCACCTGGGCAGGTCCCAGCAGCCCACGGAGCTCTTTTGGTCAGGCCACTCCCAGGATATGGAGCTCACCTGTGCAACTACCCAGCAGCCCATGGGGCTCTCGTGGTCAGGCCCATCCCAGGATACGGAGATCCCCTGGGCAGGTACGCCAGCAGGGCTAGGCACACAGGAACCGTGCACATAGCCCGCATTGGAGAGCACCTCAGATCGCCTGTCACTCAGAGCTGACCCAGAGCACCTTAGAGCAGGACTTGAACTAACAAACAGCAGCTCCGACAGGTCTGTGACTCTGGGCATCACTCTGTGCGGCCTCCCTCTGCCTGGTCTTCCAGAGACTTCCACTGCAGCCTGGGCACCAGGCCTCTGTCTCCACCCATCAGCCGTCCTCTCCCTGACTCCTGGATTCCTCTCATTAGGAGAGAGCCTTCTTGAAGTTGTCTCCCACTCATGGGCCAGATAAAATGATTAGAAAACAAGCCGGAGCTGCAGCCCCTTGTCTATCCTGACTCTCAGGAGCCCACACCTGTTCCTTGGACCTGGCCGGTTCAGCGAGGTCCATTTTTCTGCAATGTGAGCCCCTGAGGGGTGAGGATTAGCTGAACTGGGCAGCCTGACACTGCCAGCCAGCCCTCCCCAGGTGTGCCTGGGTTGAGGTCAATAGAAACACCACTCCAGGCAGCAAGAGCCCCTGCAGCTGTGCCTGATGCCATATTCTCTCCCAAATCAGCAGTCTCGGGGCTGTGCTGGTGGGAGGGAGTGAGGGGCCATGGCTTTGTGGGGGGCCCGGTGTGAGTGGGTCTCTGCTGGACTTTCTGCAGGAGTTGCCAGGCTGCCACCTGCTAAAGAAGAGGATGTGTCACCATACGTTCTGCTGGAATTTCTCCACTGGCAGAGGTGAGGAACGAAAAAAATCTGTTGGGTCTGGGACAGGAGGGGTATCTCAGGCAGGGAAATGGAAAGCTTCCAGAAGGGCGCCCAGGGCCAGGACCATCCTGGCTGTCCTGCAGGCACCAAGTCGGTCTGCATGCTGTCACTGGTGTGGCTCCACGGCCCTTCCTCTAGGCTTTCAAGTCTTTGTACATATTCAGGTGTTTTACTTGGGAAGGGTGGGAACAGTTTAGCAGCAGCTGGCTTGGGGCTCAGCTCACGTTTACTCACAGACGCCTCGCCATGGTCCCCCAGCTTTGCAATGAGGAAGCTGCTTGCGGGGGGCCTGCTGGCTTCATGGTAGATGATTCCCCAACTCTGACCCTCTTCAGAATTGTTTACCCCTGGAGCAAGTGCCTGATAGGGTTTTCCTCGGTATAACTCCTTTTCCTCTGTAAATTTCTTTTTCTGGTTCAAGGTAGATTTTATTCCTCTTTTATGTATTTATAGATATAAGCATGGAAATAATTCATTCATATAAATACATCTGGTGAAGGGAAGCACTTTTTTCTGTTTTATTTTTAAATTTTATTTATTTTTTAAAAATTTGTAATTTAATTTAATTTTTTAATTTATACGGCAGGTTATTATTAGTTATCTATTTTAGACATATACATGTATACAAGTCTATCCCAATCCCGCAACTCATCCCAGCAGCAGCACCCCATGGCTTCGCCCCTTTGGTGTCCATACGTGTGTTCTCTACCTCTGTGTCTCTATTTCTGCCCTGCAAACCGGTTCATCTGTACCATTTTTCTAGGTTCCACATGTATGCATTATATGTACGATATTTGTTTTTCTCTTTCCGACTTACTTCTCTCTGTATGACAGTCTCTAGATCCATCGATGTCTCTACAAATGACCCAGTTTCATTCCTTTGTATGGCTGAGTAATATTCCATTTTATATATGCACCACATCTTTATCCATTCGTCTGGCTGTGGGCATTTAGGTTGCTTCCATTACCTGGCTATGGTAAATAGTACTGCAATGAACATTGTGGTGAATGTGTCTTTTTGATTTATGGTTTTCTCTGGGTATATGCCCAGAAGTGGGATTGCTGGATCATATGGTAATTCTATATTTAGTTTTTTAAGGAACGTCCATACTGTTCTCCATAGTGACTCTATCGCTTTACATTCCCACCGATAGTGGAAGAGGGTTCCTTTTCTCCACACCCTCCCCAGCATTTGTTGTTTGTAGATTTTCTGATGATGCCCATTCTAACAGGTGTGAGGTGATACCTCATTGTAGTTTTGATTTGCATTTCTCTAAGAATGAGAGATGTTGAGCAGCATTTCATGTGCGTCTTGGCCATCTCTGTGTCTTCTTTGAAGAAGTGTCTATTTAGATCTTCTAGCCATTTTTGTATTGGGTTGTTTGTTTTTTTAAGATTAAGCTGCATGAGCTGTTTCTATATATTGGAGATTAAACCTTTGTCCATTGATTCGTTTGCAAATATTTTCTCCCATTCTGAGGGTTGCCTTTTTCCATTCCCGTTTTCTAACCAAAAAAGAAAGAAAGAAAAAGAAGCAGAACACAAATGTGTGTAAAATAGGCCTCTTGAAACTGTCGTTTTGAAATATGAACGTCTTTTGTATTTTTGGGTCGATATACGACCCCAGGATTTGTTTTCAGGGCAGGTGTCATTTACAGGCCTGCAATTCTTTTGAATATCAAGTGACCATTAGCACTGGGATTAAAGCTGCTGTTGTGTGAAACGGCCACAAGGTGGCAGCAAGTTCTCCTTTACCAAATCTGGTTACTAGGACAACAGAGCCTCAATGCAAGTCGTGTTCCAGCTTGTCATTTAGAATGGAATGTGCCAGGTAAAAGCCCCTTACGTTTGTCTCACTACTTCTTGTTCGTAGATTTAATTTAATTTTTCTTTTTCATCACAGCAAGTTTGATTACAATGTTTGGCTTGTTGTAGGTGTGCAAGATGCGGTTCTTTGACACATATACATATGTCTGTTCTTCCTGGGATCCTTTTCCCATGTACGTTAGGACAGAATGTTGAGTAGTCTTCTCTTGGTATTCCGTAGGTGTTTGGTGATTATGTATTTCACTTGTGTTTGTACATGTCCGTGAAGCGCAATATCCTAATGTATGCAATCCTCACACCGTTCCATTGGTGAACCATCAGTTTGTTTAATGAATGTGTGATTGCCCTTCTCTGTGGAAATATCTTCACTGGTGTCAATTTTTCAGTAACACCTATAAGTGATATCATACGATATGTGTCTTTCTGTTTCTGACTTACTACAAGTCACGTGATTACCTCTAGACTCATCGACGGTGCTGCAAATGGCACTGTGTCCTTTTTTTCCTTGGCTAATATTCTGTCTGCATATGGACCAGTTCTTCTTTGTCCACTTATCTGTTGATGGACTTTTTGGTTGCTTCCATGTCATGGCTATTGTAATGCTGCGGCAATGCACATTTGCCTGCCTGTGTCTTTCCAATTCTGTCTTCTTAGGCTATAGGCCCAGGAGTGGGCCTGCTGGATCATATGGTAGCCAAACGTTTACGTTGTAGAGGCACCTCCATTCTGTTCTCATTAGTGGCTCTTACCAGGTTACGTCCCACCTAAGGTTGAGGTTATGCTCTTCTCCACAACACCTTCAGCATTTATTGTTTCTCGTATTTTTGCTGATGTATATTCTGACTCGTGTGAGCTGATACCACTTTGTGGTTGGATTTGCATGTGTCTCATAACCCCTTGAAATTGAACTTTGTGGCATGTCCTTGTTTCTTCAAACTGTGAGTACAGCTTACTTCTTCAAATTGTTTTTGTGAAGTATGTGTGACACTTAGAAATAGTTTGGCCATTACCTCCCTGAAGACATTTTGAGGGCAGGTTTCATTTATAGCCCTCCAGTACTGGTGCATATGAAGTGAACCTTAGCACAGGTTTTAAAGCTGCTGTTGCAGGTAACGTCCAGAGGGTGTCAGCATTACTGCTTTTCCCAATCTTGTAACTAGGGAAAGAGACCCTCTTGGCAGTGGTGTTCCTCGGTTATATATTAGAGTGGAATGTGCCCCCAAAAGCTGATGTCTCCTTACTTATGTTTGTTTTATAAATTGAATTTATATTTTTTTTATTGGAGTCATATTCCATTGTGTACATGGACCACTTCTTCTTTGTGCATTCCTCTATTGATGGACATTTTCGTAGCTTCGAAGTTTTGGCTATGGTAAATATTGCTGGAGTGCAGGACTGACAGCCTGTGTCGTTTTTTTTTTTTTTTTTTTTTGCAGTACGTGGGCCTCTTGCTTCCGTGCACCCTCCCATTGCAGAGCACAGGCTCTGGATGTGCAGGCCCAGCAGCCATAGCTCACGGCACCAGGCGCTCTGCGGCATGTGTGATCTTCCCTAACCGGGGCATGATCCCGTGTCCCCTGCATTGGCAGGCAGACTCTCAACCACTGCGCCACCATTGAAAACCAGCCTGTGTCTTTTTGATTCTCATCCCCTCAGGCGATAGGCCCAGCAGTGGGTATGCTTGATTGAATGGTAGCTCAGTATTTACCTTTACAAAGCACCACATTTTTGTTTTCATTACTGGCTCTTACCATGTCCCACGTTGAACCAAGGGTAGGCATTTCTCCAAAACCCCTTCAGCATTTATTGTTTGCAGAATGTTTGCTGATGGCCATTCTGACTGGTGTGAGCTGATAAGTTTTTGTAATTTGGATTTGCATATCTTTAATTCTTCCTAATGTTCAGCATTTTTCCATGCCTTTTTAAATTCCTGGTACAGAAAAACAGAAAAAAACGGAGAGTACAGTTAACTTCTTGCAATTGTCTTCTTGGATGGTTGCCCTCTTTTGAATGTTTTGGTCAATTTCCGACCCCAGGATTGTTTTTGAGGGCAGGTGTCAATCACAGGCCTGCACTGAGTGTGAATATTGAGTGACCATTAGCACTGGGTTTAAAGCTGCTGTTGTGGGAAATGGCCAGAAGGCGGCAGCATTTCTCCATTCCCAAATCTGGTTACTAGGGCAGCAGAGCGTTTCTGGGACCAATGGAATACAGAAGAAGGCATCATTGAAGTCTAATACAGAATAGCATGTCCTGGTGGATGGTAGAATGACCAGCAGGGTGTAGGAATTAGGAACTACTGGATGTATATCCTCGGTGGCTTCACTGAGTGTCCTGACATCCTTTACCAGGTCCCCAGCAGCCCACGGGGCTCTCGTGGTCAGGGCAATCGCAGTTTATGGAGCTCACCTGTGCAACTACCCAGCAGCCCATGGGGCTCTCGTGGTCAGGCCCCTCCCAGTATATGGGGCTCACCTGGGCAGGTCCCAGCAGCCCACGGAGCTCTTTTGGTCAGGCCACTCCCAGGATATGGAGCTCACCTGTGCAACTACCCAGCAGCCCATGGGGCTCTCGTGGTCAGGCCCATCCCAGGATACGGAGATCCCCTGGGCAGGTACGCCAGCAGGGCTAGGCACACAGGAACCGTGCACATAGCCCGCATTGGAGAGCACCTCAGATCGCCTGTCACTCAGAGCTGACCCAGAGCACCTTAGAGCAGGACTTGAACTAACAAACAGCAGCTCCGACAGGTCTGTGACTCTGGGCATCACTCTGTGCGGCCTCCCTCTGCCTGGTCTTCCAGAGACTTCCACTGCAGCCTGGGCACCAGGCCTCTGTCTCCACCCATCAGCCGTCCTCTCCCTGACTCCTGGATTCCTCTCATTAGGAGAGAGCCTTCTTGAAGTTGTCTCCCACTCATGGGCCAGATAAAATGATTAGAAAACAAGCCGGAGCTGCAGCCCCTTGTCTATCCTGACTCTCAGGAGCCCACACCTGTTCCTTGGACCTGGCCGGTTCAGCGAGGTCCATTTTTCTGCAATGTGAGCCCCTGAGGGGTGAGGATTAGCTGAACTGGGCAGCCTGACACTGCCAGCCAGCCCTCCCCAGGTGTGCCTGGGTTGAGGTCAATAGAAACACCACTCCAGGCAGCAAGAGCCCCTGCAGCTGTGCCTGATGCCATATTCTCTCCCAAATCAGCAGTCTCGGGGCTGTGCTGGTGGGAGGGAGTGAGGGGCCATGGCTTTGTGGGGGGCCCGGTGTGAGTGGGTCTCTGCTGGACTTTCTGCAGGAGTTGCCAGGCTGCCACCTGCTAAAGAAGAGGATGTGTCACCATACGTTCTGCTGGAATTTCTCCACTGGCAGAGGTGAGGAACGAAAAAAATCTGTTGGGTCTGGGACAGGAGGGGTATCTCAGGCAGGGAAATGGAAAGCTTCCAGAAGGGCGCCCAGGGCCAGGACCATCCTGGCTGTCCTGCAGGCACCAAGTCGGTCTGCATGCTGTCACTGGTGTGGCTCCACGGCCCTTCCTCTAGGCTTTCAAGTCTTTGTACATATTCAGGTGTTTTACTTGGGAAGGGTGGGAACAGTTTAGCAGCAGCTGGCTTGGGGCTCAGCTCACGTTTACTCACAGACGCCTCGCCATGGTCCCCCAGCTTTGCAATGAGGAAGCTGCTTGCGGGGGGCCTGCTGGCTTCATGGTAGATGATTCCCCAACTCTGACCCTCTTCAGAATTGTTTACCCCTCGAGCAAGTGCCTGATAGGGTTTTCCTCGGTATAACTCCTTTTCCTCTGTAAATTTCTTTTTCTGGTTCAAGGTAGATTTTATTCCTCTTTTATGTATTTATAGATATAAGCATGGAAATAATTCATTCATATAAATACATCTGGTGAAGGGAAGCACTTTTTTCTGTTTTATTTTTAAATTTTATTTATTTTTTAAAAATTTGTAATTTAATTTAATTTTTTAATTTATACGGCAGGTTATTATTAGTTATCTATTTTAGACATATACATGTATACAAGTCTATCCCAATCCCGCAACTCATCCCAGCAGCAGCACCCCATGGCTTCGCCCCTTTGGTGTCCATACGTGTGTTCTCTACCTCTGTGTCTCTATTTCTGCCCTGCAAACCGGTTCATCTGTACCATTTTTCTAGGTTCCACATGTATGCATTATATGTACGATATTTGTTTTTCTCTTTCCGACTTACTTCTCTCTGTATGACAGTCTCTAGATCCATCGATGTCTCTACAAATGACCCAGTTTCATTCCTTTGTATGGCTGAGTAATATTCCATTTTATATATGCACCACATCTTTATCCATTCGTCTGGCTGTGGGCATTTAGGTTGCTTCCATTACCTGGCTATGGTAAATAGTACTGCAATGAACATTGTGGTGAATGTGTCTTTTTGATTTATGGTTTTCTCTGGGTATATGCCCAGAAGTGGGATTGCTGGATCATATGGTAATTCTATATTTAGTTTTTTAAGGAACGTCCATACTGTTCTCCATAGTGACTCTATCGCTTTACATTCCCACCGATAGTGGAAGAGGGTTCCTTTTCTCCACACCCTCCCCAGCATTTGTTGTTTGTAGATTTTCTGATGATGCCCATTCTAACAGGTGTGAGGTGATACCTCATTGTAGTTTTGATTTGCATTTCTCTAAGAATGAGAGATGTTGAGCAGCATTTCATGTGCGTCTTGGCCATCTCTGTGTCTTCTTTGAAGAAGTGTCTATTTAGATCTTCTAGCCATTTTTGTATTGGGTTGTTTGTTTTTTTAAGATTAAGCTGCATGAGCTGTTTCTATATATTGGAGATTAAACCTTTGTCCATTGATTCGTTTGCAAATATTTTCTCCCATTCTGAGGGTTGCCTTTTTCCATTCCCGTTTTCTAACCAAAAAAGAAAGAAAGAAAAAGAAGCAGAACACAAATGTGTGTAAAATAGGCCTCTTGAAACTGTCGTTTTGAAATATGAACGTCTTTTGTATTTTTGGGTCGATATACGACCCCAGGATTTGTTTTCAGGGCAGGTGTCATTTACAGGCCTGCAATTCTTTTGAATATCAAGTGACCATTAGCACTGGGATTAAAGCTGCTGTTGTGTGAAACGGCCACAAGGTGGCAGCAAGTTCTCCTTTACCAAATCTGGTTACTAGGACAACAGAGCCTCAATGCAAGTCGTGTTCCAGCTTGTCATTTAGAATGGAATGTGCCAGGTAAAAGCCCCTTACGTTTGTCTCACTACTTCTTGTTCGTAGATTTAATTTAATTTTTCTTTTTCATCACAGCAAGTTTGATTACAATGTTTGGCTTGTTGTAGGTGTGCAAGATGCGGTTCTTTGACACATATACATATGTCTGTTCTTCCTGGGATCCTTTTCCCATGTACGTTAGGACAGAATGTTGAGTAGTCTTCTCTTGGTATTCCGTAGGTGTTTGGTGATTATGTATTTCACTTGTGTTTGTACATGTCCGTGAAGCGCAATATCCTAATGTATGCAATCCTCACACCGTTCCATTGGTGAACCATCAGTTTGTTTAATGAATGTGTGATTGCCCTTCTCTGTGGAAATATCTTCACTGGTGTCAATTTTTCAGTAACACCTATAAGTGATATCATACGATATGTGTCTTTCTGTTTCTGACTTACTACAAGTCACGTGATTACCTCTAGACTCATCGACGGTGCTGCAAATGGCACTGTGTCCTTTTTTTCCTTGGCTAATATTCTGTCTGCATATGGACCAGTTCTTCTTTGTCCACTTATCTGTTGATGGACTTTTTGGTTGCTTCCATGTCATGGCTATTGTAATGCTGCGGCAATGCACATTTGCCTGCCTGTGTCTTTCCAATTCTGTCTTCTTAGGCTATAGGCCCAGGAGTGGGCCCGCTGGATTATATGGTAGCCAAACGTTTACGTTGTAGAGGCACCTCCATTCTGTTCTCATTAGTGGCTCTTACCAGGTTACGTCCCACCTAAGGTTGAGGTTATGCTCTTCTCCACAACACCTTCAGCATTTATTGTTTCTCGTATTTTTGCTGATGTATATTCTGACTCGTGTGAGCTGATACCACTTTGTGGTTGGATTTGCATGTGTCTCATAACCCCTTGAAATTGAACTTTGTGGCATGTCCTTGTTTCTTCAAACTGTGAGTACAGCTTACTTCTTCAAATTGTTTTTGTGAAGTATGTGTGACACTTAGAAATAGTTTGGCCATTACCTCCCTGAAGACATTTTGAGGGCAGGTTTCATTTATAGCCCTCCAGTACTGGTGCATATGAAGTGAACCTTAGCACAGGTTTTAAAGCTGCTGTTGCAGGTAACGTCCAGAGGGTGTCAGCATTACTGCTTTTCCCAATCTTGTAACTAGGGAAAGAGACCCTCTTGGCAGTGGTGTTCCTCGGTTATATATTAGAGTGGAATGTGCCCCCAAAAGCTGATGTCTCCTTACTTATGTTTGTTTTATAAATTGAATTTATATTTTTTTTATTGGAGTCATATTCCATTGTGTACATGGACCACTTCTTCTTTGTGCATTCCTCTATTGATGGACATTTTCGTAGCTTCGAAGTTTTGGCTATGGTAAATATTGCTGGAGTGCAGGACTGCCAGCCTGTGTCGTTTTTTTTTTTTTTTTTTTTTTGCAGTACGTGGGCCTCTTGCTTCCGTGCACCCTCCCATTGCAGAGCACAGGCTCTGGATGTGCAGGCCCAGCAGCCATAGCTCACGGCACCAGGCGCTCTGCGGCATGTGTGATCTTCCCTAACCGGGGCATGATCCCGTGTCCCCTGCATTGGCAGGCAGACTCTCAACCACTGCGCCACCATTGAAAACCAGCCTGTGTCTTTTTGATTCTCATCCCCTCAGGCGATAGGCCCAGCAGTGGGTATGCTTGATTGAATGGTAGCTAAGTATTTACCTTTACAAAGCACCACATTTTTGTTTTCATTACTGGCTCTTACCATGTCCCACGTTGAACCAAGGGTAGGCATTTCTCCAAAACCCCTTCAGCATTTATTGTTTGCAGAATGTTTGCTGATGGCCATTCTGACTGGTGTGAGCTGATAAGTTTTTGTAATTTGGATTTGCATATCTTTAATTCTTCCTAATGTTCAGCATTTTTCCATGCCTTTTTAAATTCCTGGTACAGAAAAACAGAAAAAAACGGAGAGTACAGTTAACTTCTTGCAATTGTCTTCTTGGATGGTTGCCCTCTTTTGAATGTTTTGGTCAATTTCCGACCCCAGGATTGTTTTTGAGGGCAGGTGTCAATCACAGGCCTGCACTGAGTGTGAATATTGAGTGACCATTAGCACTGGGTTTAAAGCTGCTGTTGTGGGAAATGGCCAGAAGGCGGCAGCATTTCTCCATTCCCAAATCTGGTTACTAGGGCAGCAGAGCGTTTCTGGGACCAATGGAATACAGAAGAAGGCATCATTGAAGTCTAATACAGAATAGCATGTCCTGGTGGATGGTAGAATGACCAGCAGGGTGTAGGAATTAGGAACTACTGGATGTATATCCTCGGTGGCTTCACTGAGTGTCCTGACATCCTTTACCAGGTCCCCAGCAGCCCACGGGGCTCTCGTGGTCAGGGCAATCGCAGTTTATGGAGCTCACCTGTGCAACTACCCAGCAGCCCATGGGGCTCTCGTGGTCAGGCCCCTCCCAGTATATGGGGCTCACCTGGGCAGGTCCCAGCAGCCCACGGAGCTCTTTTGGTCAGGCCACTCCCAGGATATGGAGCTCACCTGTGCAACTACCCAGCAGCCCATGGGGCTCTCGTGGTCAGGCCCATCCCAGGATACGGAGATCCCCTGGGCAGGTACGCCAGCAGGGCTAGGCACACAGGAACCGTGCACATAGCCCGCATTGGAGAGCACCTCAGATCGCCTGTCACTCAGAGCTGACCCAGAGCACCTTAGAGCAGGACTTGAACTAACAAACAGCAGCTCCGACAGGTCTGTGACTCTGGGCATCACTCTGTGCGGCCTCCCTCTGCCTGGTCTTCCAGAGACTTCCACTGCAGCCTGGGCACCAGGCCTCTGTCTCCACCCATCAGCCGTCCTCTCCCTGACTCCTGGATTCCTCTCATTAGGAGAGAGCCTTCTTGAAGTTGTCTCCCACTCATGGGCCAGATAAAATGATTAGAAAACAAGCCGGAGCTGCAGCCCCTTGTCTATCCTGACTCTCAGGAGCCCACACCTGTTCCTTGGACCTGGCCGGTTCAGCGAGGTCCATTTTTCTGCAATGTGAGCCCCTGAGGGGTGAGGATTAGCTGAACTGGGCAGCCTGACACTGCCAGCCAGCCCTCCCCAGGTGTGCCTGGGTTGAGGTCAATAGAAACACCACTCCAGGCAGCAAGAGCCCCTGCAGCTGTGTCTGATGCCATATTCTCTCCCAAATCAGCAGTCTCGGGGCTGTGCTGGTGGGAGGGAGTGAGGGGCCATGGCTTTGTGGGGGGCCCGGTGTGAGTGGGTCTCTGCTGGACTTTCTGCAGGAGTTGCCAGGCTGCCACCTGCTAAAGAAGAGGATGTGTCACCATACGTTCTGCTGGAATTTCTCCACTGGCAGAGGTGAGGAACGAAAAAATCTGTTGGGTCTGGGAGAGGAGGGGTATCTCAGGCAGGGAAATGGAAAGCTTCCAGAAGGGCGCCCAGGGCCAGGACCATCCTGGCTGTCCTGCAGGCACCAAGTCGGTCTGCATGCTGTCACTGGTGTGGCTCCACGGCCCTTCCTCTAGGCTTTCAAGTCTTTGTACATATTCAGGTGTTTTACTTGGGAAGGGTGGGAACAGTTTAGCAGCAGCTGGCTTGGGGCTCAGCTCACGTTTACTCACAGACGCCTCGCCATGGTCCCCCAGCTTTGCAATGAGGAAGCTGCTTGCGGGGGGCCTGCTGGCTTCATGGTAGATGATTCCCCAACTCTGACCCTCTTCAGAATTGTTTACCCCTGGAGCAAGTGCCTGATAGGGTTTTCCTCGGTATAACTCCTTTTCCTCTGTAAATTTCTTTTTCTGGTTCAAGGTAGATTTTATTCCTCTTTTATGTATTTATAGATATAAGCATGGAAATAATTCATTCATATAAATACATCTGGTGAAGGGAAGCACTTTTTTCTGTTTTATTTTTAAATTTTATTTATTTTTTAAAAATTTGTAATTTAATTTAATTTTTTAATTTATACGGCAGGTTATTATTAGTTATCTATTTTAGACATATACATGTATACAAGTCTATCCCAATCCCGCAACTCATCCCAGCAGCAGCACCCCATGGCTTCGCCCCTTTGGTGTCCATACGTGTGTTCTCTACCTCTGTGTCTCTATTTCTGCCCTGCAAACCGGTTCATCTGTACCATTTTTCTAGGTTCCACATGTATGCATTATATGTACGATATTTGTTTTTCTCTTTCCGACTTACTTCTCTCTGTATGACAGTCTCTAGATCCATCGATGTCTCTACAAATGACCCAGTTTCATTCATTTGTATGGCTGAGTAATATTCCATTTTATATATGCACCACATCTTTATCCATTCGTCTGGCTGTGGGCATTTAGGTTGCTTCCATTACCTGGCTATGGTAAATAGTACTGCAATGAACATTGTGGTGAATGTGTCTTTTTGATTTATGGTTTTCTCTGGGTATATGCCCAGAAGTGGGATTGCTGGATCATATGGTAATTCTATATTTAGTTTTTTAAGGAACGTCCATACTGTTCTCCATAGTGACTCTATCGCTTTACATTCCCACCGATAGTGGAAGAGGGTTCCTTTTCTCCACACCCTCCCCAGCATTTGTTGTTTGTAGATTTTCTGATGATGCCCATTCTAACAGGTGTGAGGTGATACCTCATTGTAGTTTTGATTTGCATTTCTCTAAGAATGAGAGATGTTGAGCAGCATTTCATGTGCGTCTTGGCCATCTCTGTGTCTTCTTTGAAGAAGTGTCTATTTAGATCTTCTAGCCATTTTTGTATTGGGTTGTTTGTTTTTTTAAGATTAAGCTGCATGAGCTGTTTCTATATATTGGAGATTAAACCTTTGTCCATTGATTCGTTTGCAAATATTTTCTCCCATTCTGAGGGTTGCCTTTTTCCATTCCCGTTTTCTAACCAAAAAAGAAAGAAAGAAAAAGAAGCAGAACACAAATGTGTGTAAAATAGGCCTCTTGAAACTGTCGTTTTGAAATATGAACGTCTTTTGTATTTTTGGGTCGATATACGACCCCAGGATTTGTTTTCAGGGCAGGTGTCATTTACAGGCCTGCAATTCTTTTGAATATCAAGTGACCATTAGCACTGGGATTAAAGCTGCTGTTGTGTGAAACGGCCACAAGGTGGCAGCAAGTTCTCCTTTACCAAATCTGGTTACTAGGACAACAGAGCCTCAATGCAAGTCGTGTTCCAGCTTGTCATTTAGAATGGAATGTGCCAGGTAAAAGCCCCTTACGTTTGTCTCACTACTTCTTGTTCGTAGATTTAATTTAATTTTTCTTTTTCATCACAGCAAGTTTGATTACAATGTTTGGCTTGTTGTAGGTGTGCAAGATGTGGTTCCTTGACACATATACATATGTCTGTTCTTCCTGGGATCCTTTTCCCATGTACGTTAGGACAGAATGTTGAGTAGTCTTCTCTTGGTATTCCGTAGGTGTTTGGTGATTATGTATTTCACTTGTGTTTGTACATGTCCGTGAAGCGCAATATCCTAATGTATGCAATCCTCACACCGTTCCATTGGTGAACCATCAGTTTGTTTAATGAATGTGTGATTGCCCTTCTCTGTGGAAATATCTTCACTGGTGTCAATTTTTCAGTAACACCTATAAGTGATATCATACGATATGTGTCTTTCTGTTTCTGACTTACTACAAGTCACGTGATTACCTCTAGACTCATCGACGGTGCTGCAAATGGCACTGTGTCCTTTTTTTCCTTGGCTAATATTCTGTCTGCATATGGACCAGTTCTTCTTTGTCCACTTATCTGTTGATGGACTTTTTGGTTGCTTCCATGTCATGGCTATTGTAATGCTGCGGCAATGCACATTTGCCTGCCTGTGTCTTTCCAATTCTGTCTTCTTAGGCTATAGGCCCAGGAGTGGGCCTGCTGGATCATATGGTAGCCAAACGTTTACGTTGTAGAGGCACCTCCATTCTGTTCTCATTAGTGGCTCTTACCAGGTTACGTCCCACCTAAGGTTGAGGTTATGCTCTTCTCCACAACACCTTCAGCATTTATTGTTTCTCGTATTTTTGCTGATGTATATTCTGACTCGTGTGAGCTGATACCACTTTGTGGTTGGATTTGCATGTGTCTCATAACCCCTTGAAATTGAACTTTGTGGCATGTCCTTGTTTCTTCAAACTGTGAGTACAGCTTACTTCTTCAAATTGTTTTTGTGAAGTATGTGTGACACTTAGAAATAGTTTGGCCATTACCTCCCTGAAGACATTTTGAGGGCAGGTTTCATTTATAGCCCTCCAGTACTGGTGCATATGAAGTGAACCTTAGCACAGGTTTTAAAGCTGCTGTTGCAGGTAACGTCCAGAGGGTGTCAGCATTACTGCTTTTCCCAATCTTGTAACTAGGGAAAGAGACCCTCTTGGCAGTGGTGTTCCTCGGTTATATATTAGAGTGGAATGTGCCCCCAAAAGCTGATGTCTCCTTACTTATGTTTGTTTTATAAATTGAATTTATATTTTTTTTATTGGAGTCATATTCCATTGTGTACATGGACCACTTCTTCTTTGTGCATTCCTCTATTGATGGACATTTTCGTAGCTTCGAAGTTTTGGCTATGGTAAATATTGCTGGAGTGCAGGACTGCCAGCCTGTGTCGTTTTTTTTTTTTTTTTTTTTTTTGCAGTACGTGGGCCTCTTGCTTCCGTGCACCCTCCCATTGCAGAGCACAGGCTCTGGATGTGCAGGCCCAGCAGCCATAGCTCACGGCACCAGGCGCTCTGCGGCATGTGTGATCTTCCCTAACCGGGGCATGATCCCGTGTCCCCTGCATTGGCAGGCAGACTCTCAACCACTGCGCCACCATTGAAAACCAGCCTGTGTCTTTTTGATTCTCATCCCCTCAGGCGATAGGCCCAGCAGTGGGTATGCTTGATTGAATGGTAGCTCAGTATTTACCTTTACAAAGCACCACATTTTTGTTTTCATTACTGGCTCTTACCATGTCCCACGTTGAACCAAGGGTAGGCATTTCTCCAAAACCCCTTCAGCATTTATTGTTTGCAGAATGTTTGCTGATGGCCATTCTGACTGGTGTGAGCTGATAAGTTTTTGTAATTTGGATTTGCATATCTGTAATTCTTCCTAATGTTCAGCATTTTTCCATGCCTTTTTAAATTCCTGGTACAGAAAAACAGAAAAAAACGGAGAGTACAGTTAACTTCTTGCAATTGTCTTCTTGGATGGTTGCCCTCTTTTGAATGTTTTGGTCAATTTCCGACCCCAGGATTGTTTTTGAGGGCAGGTGTCAATCACAGGCCTGCACTGAGTGTGAATATTGAGTGACCATTAGCACTGGGTTTAAAGCTGCTGTTGTGGGAAATGGCCAGAAGGCGGCAGCATTTCTCCATTCCCAAATCTGGTTACTAGGGCAGCAGAGCGTTTCTGGGACCAATGGAATACAGAAGAAGGCATCATTGAAGTCTAATACAGAATAGCATGTCCTGGTGGATGGTAGAATGACCAGCAGGGTGTAGGAATTAGGAACTACTGGATGTATATCCTCGGTGGCTTCACTGAGTGTCCTGACATCCTTTACCAGGTCCCCAGCAGCCCACGGGGCTCTCGTGGTCAGGGCAATCGCAGTTTATGGAGCTCACCTGTGCAACTACCCAGCAGCCCATGGGGCTCTCGTGGTCAGGCCCCTCCCAGTATATGGGGCTCACCTGGGCAGGTCCCAGCAGCCCACGGAGCTCTTTTGGTCAGGCCACTCCCAGGATATGGAGCTCACCTGTGCAACTACCCAGCAGCCCATGGGGCTCTCGTGGTCAGGCCCATCCCAGGATACGGAGATCCCCTGGGCAGGTACGCCAGCAGGGCTAGGCACACAGGAACCGTGCACATAGCCCGCATTGGAGAGCACCTCAGATTGCCTGTCACTCAGAGCTGACCCAGAGCACCTTAGAGCAGGACTTGAACTAACAAACAGCAGCTCCGACAGGTCTGTGACTCTGGGCATCACTCTGTGCGGCCTCCCTCTGCCTGGTCTTCCAGAGACTTCCACTGCAGCCTGGGCACCAGGCCTCTGTCTCCACCCATCAGCCGTCCTCTCCCTGACTCCTGGATTCCTCTCATTAGGAGAGAGCCTTCTTGAAGTTGTCTCCCACTCATGGGCCAGATAAAATGATTAGAAAACAAGCCGGAGCTGCAGCCCCTTGTCTATCCTGACTCTCAGGAGCCCACACCTGTTCCTTGGACCTGGCCGGTTCAGCGAGGTCCATTTTTCTGCAATGTGAGCCCCTGAGGGGTGAGGATTAGCTGAACTGGGCAGCCTGACACTGCCAGCCAGCCCTCCCCAGGTGTGCCTGGGTTGAGGTCAATAGAAACACCACTCCAGGCAGCAAGAGCCCCTGCAGCTGTGCCTGATGCCATATTCTCTCCCAAATCAGCAGTCTCGGGGCTGTGCTGGTGGGAGGGAGTGAGGGGCCATGGCTTTGTGGGGGGCCCGGTGTGAGTGGGTCTCTGCTGGACTTTCTGCAGGAGTTGCCAGGCTGCCACCTGCTAAAGAAGAGGATGTGTCACCATACGTTCTGCTGGAATTTCTCCACTGGCAGAGGTGAGGAACGAAAAAATCTGTTGGGTCTGGGACAGGAGGGGTATCTCAGGCAGGGAAATGGAAAGCTTCCAGAAGGGCGCCCAGGGCCAGGACCATCCTGGCTGTCCTGCAGGCACCAAGTCGGTCTGCATGCTGTCACTGGTGTGGCTCCACGGCCCTTCCTCTAGGCTTTCAAGTCTTTGTACATATTCAGGTGTTTTACTTGGGAAGGGTGGGAACAGTTTAGCAGCAGCTGGCTTGGGGCTCAGCTCACGTTTACTCACAGACGCCTCGCCATGGTCCCCCAGCTTTGCAATGAGGAAGCTGCTTGCGGGGGGCCTGCTGGCTTCATGGTAGATGATTCCCCAACTCTGACCCTCTTCAGAATTGTTTACCCCTCGAGCAAGTGCCTGATAGGGTTTTCCTCGGTATAACTCCTTTTCCTCTGTAAATTTCTTTTTCTGGTTCAAGGTAGATTTTATTCCTCTTTTATGTATTTATAGATATAAGCATGGAAATAATTCATTCATATAAATACATCTGGTGAAGGGAAGCACTTTTTTCTGTTTTATTTTTAAATTTTATTTATTTTTAAAAAATTTGTAATTTAATTTAATTTTTTAATTTATACGGCAGGTTATTATTAGTTATCTATTTTAGACATATACATGTATACAAGTCTATCCCAATCCCGCAACTCATCCCAGCAGCAGCACCCCATGGCTTCGCCCCTTTGGTGTCCATACGTGTGTTCTCTACCTCTGTGTCTCCATTTCTGCCCTGCAAACCGGTTCATCTGTACCATTTTTCTAGGTTCCACATGTATGCATTATATGTACGATATTTGTTTTTCTCTTTCCGACTTACTTCTCTCTGTATGACAGTCTCTAGATCCATCGATGTCTCTACAAATGACCCAGTTTCATTCATTTGTATGGCTGAGTAATATTCCATTTTATATATGCACCACATCTTTATCCATTCGTCTGGCTGTGGGCATTTAGGTTGCTTCCATTACCTGGCTATGGTAAATAGTACTGCAATGAACATTGTGGTGAATGTGTCTTTTTGATTTATGGTTTTCTCTGGGTATATGCCCAGAAGTGGGATTGCTGGATCATATGGTAATTCTATATTTAGTTTTTTAAGGAACGTCCATACTGTTCTCCATAGTGACTCTATCGCTTTACATTCCCACCGATAGTGGAAGAGGGTTCCTTTTCTCCACACCCTCCCCAGCATTTGTTGTTTGTAGATTTTCTGATGATGCCCATTCTAACAGGTGTGAGGTGATACCTCATTGTAGTTTTGATTTGCATTTCTCTAAGAATGAGAGATGTAGAGCAGCATTTCATGTGCGTCTTGGCCATCTCTGTGTCTTCTTTGAAGAAGTGTCTATTTAGATCTTCTAGCCATTTTTGTATTGGGTTGTTTGTTTTTTTAAGATTAAGCTGCATGAGCTGTTTCTATATATTGGAGATTAAACCTTTGTCCATTGATTCGTTTGCAAATATTTTCTCCCATTCTGAGGGTTGCCTTTTTCCATTCCCGTTTTCTAACCAAAAAAGAAAGAAAGAAAAAGAAGCAGAACACAAATGTGTGTAAAATAGGCCTCTTGAAACTGTCGTTTTGAAATATGAACGTCTTTTGTATTTTTGGGTCGATATACGACCCCAGGATTTGTTTTCAGGGCAGGTGTCATTTACAGGCCTGCAATTCTTTTGAATATCAAGTGACCATTAGCACTGGGATTAAAGCTGCTGTTGTGTGAAACGGCCACAAGGTGGCAGCAAGTTCTCCTTTACCAAATCTGGTTACTAGGACAACAGAGCCTCAATGCAAGTCGTGTTCCAGCTTGTCATTTAGAATGGAATGTGCCAGGTAAAAGCCCCTTACGTTTGTCTCACTACTTCTTGTTCGTAGATTTAATTTAATTTTTCTTTTTCATCACAGCAAGTTTGATTACAATGTTTGGCTTGTTGTAGGTGTGCAAGATGTGGTTCCTTGACACATATACATATGTCTGTTCTTCCTGGGATCCTTTTCCCATGTACGTTAGGACAGAATGTTGAGTAGTCTTCTCTTGGTATTCCGTAGGTGTTTGGTGATTATGTATTTCACTTGTGTTTGTACATGTCCGTGAAGCGCAATATCCTAATGTATGCAATCCTCACACCGTTCCATTGGTGAACCATCAGTTTGTTTAATGAATGTGTGATTGCCCTTCTCTGTGGAAATATCTTCACTGGTGTCAATTTTTCAGTAACACCTATAAGTGATATCATACGATATGTGTCTTTCTGTTTCTGACTTACTACAAGTCACGTGATTACCTCTAGACTCATCGACGGTGCTGCAAATGGCACTGTGTCCTTTTTTTCCTTGGCTAATATTCTGTCTGCATATGGACCAGTTCTTCTTTGTCCACTTATCTGTTGATGGACTTTTTGGTTGCTTCCATGTCATGGCTATTGTAATGCTGCGGCAATGCACATTTGCCTGCCTGTGTCTTTCCAATTCTGTCTTCTTAGGCTATAGGCCCAGGAGTGGGCCTGCTGGATCATATGGTAGCCAAACGTTTACGTTGTAGAGGCACCTCCATTCTGTTCTCATTAGTGGCTCTTACCAGGTTACGTCCCACCTAAGGTTGAGGTTATGCTCTTCTCCACAACACCTTCAGCATTTATTGTTTCTCGTATTTTTGCTGATGTATATTCTGACTCGTGTGAGCTGATACCACTTTGTGGTTGGATTTGCATGTGTCTCATAACCCCTTGAAATTGAACTTTGTGGCATGTCCTTGTTTCTTCAAACTGTGAGTACAGCTTACTTCTTCAAATTGTTTTTGTGAAGTATGTGTGACACTTAGAAATAGTTTGGCCATTACCTCCCTGAAGACATTTTGAGGGCAGGTTTCATTTATAGCCCTCCAGTACTGGTGCATATGAAGTGAACCTTAGCACAGGTTTTAAAGCTGCTGTTGCAGGTAACGTCCAGAGGGTGTCAGCATTACTGCTTTTCCCAATCTTGTAACTAGGGAAAGAGACCCTCTTGGCAGTGGTGTTCCTCGGTTATATATTAGAGTGGAATGTGCCCCCAAAAGCTGATGTCTCCTTACTTATGTTTGTTTTATAAATTGAATTTATATTTTTTTATTGGAGTCATATTCCATTGTGTACATGGACCACTTCTTCTTTGTGCATTCCTCTATTGATGGACATTTTCGTAGCTTCGAAGTTTTGGCTATGGTAAATATTGCTGGAGTGCAGGACTGCCAGCCTGTGTCGTTTTTTTTTTTTTTTTTTTTTGCAGTACGTGGGCCTCTTGCTTCCGTGCACCCTCCCATTGCAGAGCACAGGCTCTGGATGTGCAGGCCCAGCAGCCATAGCTCACGGCACCAGGCGCTCTGCGGCATGTGTGATCTTCCCTAACCGGGGCATGATCCCGTGTCCCCTGCATTGGCAGGCAGACTCTCAACCACTGCGCCACCAGTGAAAACCAGCCTGTGTCTTTTTGATTCTCATCCCCTCAGGCGATAGGCCCAGCAGTGGGTATGCTTGATTGAATGGTAGCTCAGTATTTACCTTTACAAAGCACCACATTTTTGTTTTCATTACTGGCTCTTACCATGTCCCACGTTGAACCAAGGGTAGGCATTTCTCCAAAACCCCTTCAGCATTTATTGTTTGCAGAATGTTTGCTGATGGCCATTCTGACTGGTGTGAGCTGATAAGTTTTTGTAATTTGGATTTGCATATCTTTAATTCTTCCTAATGTTCAGCATTTTTCCATGCCTTTTTAAATTCCTGGTACAGAAAAACAGAAAAAAACGGAGAGTACAGTTAACTTCTTGCAATTGTCTTCTTGGATGGTTGCCCTCTTTTGAATGTTTTGGTCAATTTCCGACCCCAGGATTGTTTTTGAGGGCAGGTGTCAATCACAGGCCTGCACTGAGTGTGAATATTGAGTGACCATTAGCACTGGGTTTAAAGCTGCTGTTGTGGGAAATGGCCAGAAGGCGGCAGCATTTCTCCATTCCCAAATCTGGTTACTAGGGCAGCAGAGCGTTTCTGGGACCAATGGAATACAGAAGAAGGCATCATTGAAGTCTAATACAGAATAGCATGTCCTGGTGGATGGTAGAATGACCAGCAGGGTGTAGGAATTAGGAACTACTGGATGTATATCCTCGGTGGCTTCACTGAGTGTCCTGACATCCTTTACCAGGTCCCCAGCAGCCCACGGGGCTCTCGTGGTCAGGGCAATCGCAGTTTATGGAGCTCACCTGTGCAACTACCCAGCAGCCCATGGGGCTCTCGTGGTCAGGCCCCTCCCAGTATATGGGGCTCATCTGGGCAGGTCCCAGCAGCCCACGGAGCTCTTTTGGTCAGGCCACTCCCAGGATATGGAGCTCACCTGTGCAACTACCCAGCAGCCCATGGGGCTCTCGTGGTCAGGCCCATCCCAGGATACGGAGATCCCCTGGGCAGGTACGCCAGCAGGGCTAGGCACACAGGAACCGTGCACATAGCCCGCATTGGAGAGCACCTCAGATTGCCTGTCACTCAGAGCTGACCCAGAGCACCTTAGAGCAGGACTTGAACTAACAAACAGCAGCTCCGACAGGTCTGTGACTCTGGGCATCACTCTGTGCGGCCTCCCTCTGCCTGGTCTTCCAGAGACTTCCACTGCAGCCTGGGCACCAGGCCTCTGTCTCCACCCATCAGCCGTCCTCTCCCTGACTCCTGGATTCCTCTCATTAGGAGAGGGCCTTCTTGAAGTTGTCTCCCACTCATGGGCCAGATAAAATGATTAGAAAACAATCCGGAGCTGCAGCCCCTTGTCTATCCTGACTCTCAGGAGCCCACACCTGTTCCTTGGACCTGGCCGGTTCAGCGAGGTCCATTTTTCTGCAATGTGAGCCCCTGAGGGGTGAGGATTAGCTGAACTGGGCAGCCTGACACTGCCAGCCAGCCCTCCCCAGGTGTGCCTGGGTTGAGGTCAATAGAAACACCACTCCAGGCAGCAAGAGCCCCTGCAGCTGTGCCTGATGCCATATTCTCTCCCAAATCAGCAGTCTCGGGGCTGTGCTGGTGGGAGGGAGTGAGGGGCCATGGCTTTGTGGGGGGCCCGGTGTGAGTGGGTCTCTGCTGGACTTTCTGCAGGAGTTGCCAGGCTGCCACCTGCTAAAGAAGAGGATGTGTCACCATACGTTCTGCTGGAATTTCTCCACTGGCAGAGGTGAGGAACGAAAAAATCTGTTGGGTCTGGGACAGGAGGGGTATCTCAGGCAGGGAAATGGAAAGCTTCCAGAAGGGCGCCCAGGGCCAGGACCATCCTGGCTGTCCTGCAGGCACCAAGTCGGTCTGCATGCTGTCACTGGTGTGGCTCCACGGCCCTTCCTCTAGGCTTTCAAGTCTTTGTACATATTCAGGTGTTTTACTTGGGAAGGGTGGGAACAGTTTAGCAGCAGCTGGCTTGGGGCTCAGCTCACGTTTACTCACAGACGCCTCGCCATGGTCCCCCAGCTTTGCAATGAGGAAGCTGCTTGCGGGGGGCCTGCTGGCTTCATGGTAGATGATTCCCCAACTCTGACCCTCTTCAGAATTGTTTACCCCTGGAGCAAGTGCCTGATAGGGTTTTCCTCGGTATAACTCCTTTTCCTCTGTAAATTTCTTTTTCTGGTTCAAGGTAGATTTTATTCCTCTTTTATGTATTTATAGATATAAGCATGGAAATAATTCATTCATATAAATACATCTGGTGAAGGGAAGCACTTTTTTCTGTTTTATTTTTAAATTTTATTTATTTTTTAAAAATTTGTAATTTAATTTAATTTTTTAATTTATACGGCAGGTTATTATTAGTTATCTATTTTAGACATATACATGTATACAAGTCTATCCCAATCCCGCAACTCATCCCAGCAGCAGCACCCCATGGCTTCGCCCCTTTGGTGTCCATACGTGTGTTCTCTACCTCTGTGTCTCTATTTCTGCCCTGCAAACCGGTTCATCTGTACCATTTTTCTAGGTTCCACATGTATGCATTATATGTACGATATTTGTTTTTCTCTTTCCGACTTACTTCTCTCTGTATGACAGTCTCTAGATCCATCGATGTCTCTACAAATGACCCAGTTTCATTCCTTTGTATGGCTGAGTAATATTCCATTTTATATATGCACCACATCTTTATCCATTCGTCTGGCTGTGGGCATTTAGGTTGCTTCCATTACCTGGCTATGGTAAATAGTACTGCAATGAACATTGTGGTGAATGTGTCTTTTTGATTTATGGTTTTCTCTGGGTATATGCCCAGAAGTGGGATTGCTGGATCATATGGTAATTCTATATTTAGTTTTTTAAGGAACGTCCATACTGTTCTCCATAGTGACTCTATCGCTTTACATTCCCACCGATAGTGGAAGAGGGTTCCTTTTCTCCACACCCTCCCCAGCATTTGTTGTTTGTAGATTTTCTGATGATGCCCATTCTAACAGGTGTGAGGTGATACCTCATTGTAGTTTTGATTTGCATTTCTCTAAGAATGAGAGATGTTGAGCAGCATTTCATGTGCGTCTTGGCCATCTCTGTGTCTTCTTTGAAGAAGTGTCTATTTAGATCTTCTAGCCATTTTTGTATTGGGTTGTTTGTTTTTTTAAGATTAAGCTGCATGAGCTGTTTCTATATATTGGAGATTAAACCTTTGTCCATTGATTCGTTTGCAAATATTTTCTCCCATTCTGAGGGTTGCCTTTTTCCATTCCCGTTTTCTAACCAAAAAAGAAAGAAAGAAAAAGAAGCAGAACACAAATGTGTGTAAAATAGGCCTCTTGAAACTGTCGTTTTGAAATATGAACGTCTTTTGTATTTTTGGGTCGATATACGACCCCAGGATTTGTTTTCAGGGCAGGTGTCATTTACAGGCCTGCAATTCTTTTGAATATCAAGTGACCATTAGCACTGGGATTAAAGCTGCTGTTGTGTGAAACGGCCACAAGGTGGCAGCAAGTTCTCCTTTACCAAATCTGGTTACTAGGACAACAGAGCCTCAATGCAAGTCGTGTTCCAGCTTGTCATTTAGAATGGAATGTGCCAGGTAAAAGCCCCTTACGTTTGTCTCACTACTTCTTGTTCGTAGATTTAATTTAATTTTTCTTTTTCATCACAGCAAGTTTGATTACAATGTTTGGCTTGTTGTAGGTGTGCAAGATGCGGTTCTTTGACACATATACATATGTCTGTTCTTCCTGGGATCCTTTTCCCATGTACGTTAGGACAGAATGTTGAGTAGTCTTCTCTTGGTATTCCGTAGGTGTTTGGTGATTATGTATTTCACTTGTGTTTGTACATGTCCGTGAAGCGCAATATCCTAATGTATGCAATCCTCACACCGTTCCATTGGTGAACCATCAGTTTGTTTAATGAATGTGTGATTGCCCTTCTCTGTGGAAATATCTTCACTGGTGTCAATTTTTCAGTAACACCTATAAGTGATATCATACGATATGTGTCTTTCTGTTTCTGACTTACTACAAGTCACGTGATTACCTCTAGACTCATCGACGGTGCTGCAAATGGCACTGTGTCCTTTTTTTCCTTGGCTAATATTCTGTCTGCATATGGACCAGTTCTTCTTTGTCCACTTATCTGTTGATGGACTTTTTGGTTGCTTCCATGTCATGGCTATTGTAATGCTGCGGCAATGCACATTTGCCTGCCTGTGTCTTTCCAATTCTGTCTTCTTAGGCTATAGGCCCAGGAGTGGGCCCGCTGGATTATATGGTAGCCAAACGTTTACGTTGTAGAGGCACCTCCATTCTGTTCTCATTAGTGGCTCTTACCAGGTTACGTCTCACCTAAGGTTGAGGTTATGCTCTTCTCCACAACACCTTCAGCATTTATTGTTTCTCGTATTTTTGCTGATGTATATTCTGACTCGTGTGAGCTGATACCACTTTGTGGTTGGATTTGCATGTGTCTCATAACCCCTTGAAATTGAACTTTGTGGCATGTCCTTGTTTCTTCAAACTGTGAGTACAGCTTACTTCTTCAAATTGTTTTTGTGAAGTATGTGTGACACTTAGAAATAGTTTGGCCATTACCTCCCTGAAGACATTTTGAGGGCAGGTTTCATTTATAGCCCTCCAGTACTGGTGCATATGAAGTGAACCTTAGCACAGGTTTTAAAGCTGCTGTTGCAGGTAACGTCCAGAGGGTGTCAGCATTACTGCTTTTCCCAATCTTGTAACTAGGGAAAGAGACCCTCTTGGCAGTGGTGTTCCTCGGTTATATATTAGAGTGGAATGTGCCCCCAAAAGCTGATGTCTCCTTACTTATGTTTGTTTTATAAATTGAATTTATATTTTTTTTATTGGAGTCATATTCCATTGTGTACATGGACCACTTCTTCTTTGTGCATTCCTCTATTGATGGACATTTTCGTAGCTTCGAAGTTTTGGCTATGGTAAATATTGCTGGAGTGCAGGACTGCCAGCCTGTGTCGTTTTTTTTTTTTTTTTTTTTTTTGCAGTACGTGGGCCTCTTGCTTCCGTGCACCCTCCCATTGCAGAGCACAGGCTCTGGATGTGCAGGCCCAGCAGCCATAGCTCACGGCACCAGGCGCTCTGCGGCATGTGTGATCTTCCCTAACCGGGGCATGATCCCGTGTCCCCTGTATTGGCAGGCAGACTCTCAACCACTGCGCCACCATTGAAAACCAGCCTGTGTCTTTTTGATTCTCATCCCCTCAGGCGATAGGCCCAGCAGTGGGTATGCTTGATTGAATGGTAGCTCAGTATTTACCTTTACAAAGCACCACATTTTTGTTTTCATTACTGGCTCTTACCATGTCCCACGTTGAACCAAGGGTAGGCATTTCTCCAAAACCCCTTCAGCATTTATTGTTTGCAGAATGTTTGCTGATGGCCATTCTGACTGGTGTGAGCTGATAAGTTTTTGTAATTTGGATTTGCATATCTTTAATTCTTCCTAATGTTCAGCATTTTTCCATGCCTTTTTAAATTCCTGGTACAGAAAAACAGAAAAAAACGGAGAGTACAGTTAACTTCTTGCAATTGTCTTCTTGGATGGTTGCCCTCTTTTGAATGTTTTGGTCAATTTCCGACCCCAGGATTGTTTTTGAGGGCAGGTGTCAATCACAGGCCTGCACTGAGTGTGAATATTGAGTGACCATTAGCACTGGGTTTAAAGCTGCTGTTGTGGGAAATGGCCAGAAGGCGGCAGCATTTCTCCATTCCCAAATCTGGTTACTAGGGCAGCAGAGCGTTTCTGGGACCAATGGAATACAGAAGAAGGCATCATTGAAGTCTAATACAGAATAGCATGTCCTGGTGGATGGTAGAATGACCAGCAGGGTGTAGGAATTAGGAACTACTGGATGTATATCCTCGGTGGCTTCACTGAGTGTCCTGACATCCTTTACCAGGTCCCCAGCAGCCCACGGGGCTCTCGTGGTCAGGGCAATCGCAGTTTATGGAGCTCACCTGTGCAACTACCCAGCAGCCCATGGGGCTCTCGTGGTCAGGCCCCTCCCAGTATATGGGGCTCACCTGGGCAGGTCCCAGCAGCCCACGGAGCTCTTTTGGTCAGGCCACTCCCAGGATATGGAGCTCACCTGTGCAACTACCCAGCAGCCCATGGGGCTCTCGTGGTCAGGCCCATCCCAGGATACGGAGATCCCCTGGGCAGGTACGCCAGCAGGGCTAGGCACACAGGAACCGTGCACATAGCCCGCATTGGAGAGCACCTCAGATTGCCTGTCACTCAGAGCTGACCCAGAGCACCTTAGAGCAGGACTTGAACTAACAAACAGCAGCTCCGACAGGTCTGTGACTCTGGGCATCACTCTGTGCGGCCTCCCTCTGCCTGGTCTTCCAGAGACTTCCACTGCAGCCTGGGCACCAGGCCTCTGTCTCCACCCATCAGCCGTCCTCTCCCTGACTCCTGGATTCCTCTCATTAGGAGAGAGCCTTCTTGAAGTTGTCTCCCACTCATGGGCCAGATAAAATGATTAGAAAACAAGCCGGAGCTGCAGCCCCTTGTCTATCCTGACTCTCAGGAGCCCACACCTGTTCCTTGGACCTGGCCGGTTCAGCGAGGTCCATTTTTCTGCAATGTGAGCCCCTGAGGGGTGAGGATTAGCTGAACTGGGCAGCCTGACACTGCCAGCCAGCCCTCCCCAGGTGTGCCTGGGTTGAGGTCAATAGAAACACCACTCCAGGCAGCAAGAGCCCCTGCAGCTGTGCCTGATGCCATATTCTCTCCCAAATCAGCAGTCTCGGGGCTGTGCTGGTGGGAGGGAGTGAGGGGCCATGGCTTTGTGGGGGGCCCGGTGTGAGTGGGTCTCTGCTGGACTTTCTGCAGGAGTTGCCAGGCTGCCACCTGCTAAAGAAGAGGATGTGTCACCATACGTTCTGCTGGAATTTCTCCACTGGCAGAGGTGAGGAACGAAAAAATCTGTTGGGTCTGGGACAGGAGGGGTATCTCAGGCAGGGAAATGGAAAGCTTCCAGAAGGGCGCCCAGGGCCAGGACCATCCTGGCTGTCCTGCAGGCACCAAGTCGGTCTGCATGCTGTCACTGGTGTGGCTCCACGGCCCTTCCTCTAGGCTTTCAAGTCTTTGTACATATTCAGGTGTTTTACTTGGGAAGGGTGGGAACAGTTTAGCAGCAGCTGGCTTGGGGCTCAGCTCACGTTTACTCACAGACGCCTCGCCATGGTCCCCCAGCTTTGCAATGAGGAAGCTGCTTGCGGGGGGCCTGCTGGCTTCATGGTAGATGATTCCCCAACTCTGACCCTCTTCAGAATTGTTTACCCCTCGAGCAAGTGCCTGATAGGGTTTTCCTCGGTATAACTCCTTTTCCTCTGTAAATTTCTTTTTCTGGTTCAAGGTAGATTTTATTCCTCTTTTATGTATTTATAGATATAAGCATGGAAATAATTCATTCATATAAATACATCTGGTGAAGGGAAGCACTTTTTTCTGTTTTATTTTTAAATTTTATTTATTTTTTAAAAATTTGTAATTTAATTTAATTTTTTAATTTATACAGCAGGTTATTATTAGTTATCTATTTTAGACATATACATGTATACAAGTCTATCCCAATCCCGCAACTCATCCCAGCAGCAGCACCCCATGGCTTCGCCCCTTTGGTGTCCATACGTGTGTTCTCTACCTCTGTGTCTCTATTTCTGCCCTGCAAACCGGTTCATCTGTACCATTTTTCTAGGTTCCACATGTATGCATTATATGTACGATATTTGTTTTTCTCTTTCCGACTTACTTCTCTCTGTATGACAGTCTCTAGATCCATCGATGTCTCTACAAATGACCCAGTTTCATTCATTTGTATGGCTGAGTAATATTCCATTTTATATATGCACCACATCTTTATCCATTCGTCTGGCTGTGGGCATTTAGGTTGCTTCCGTTACCTGGCTATGGTAAATAGTACTGCAATGAACATTGTGGTGAATGTGTCTTTTTGATTTATGGTTTTCTCTGGGTATATGCCCAGAAGTGGGATTGCTGGATCATATGGTAATTCTATATTTAGTTTTTTAAGGAACGTCCATACTGTTCTCCATAGTGACTCTATCGCTTTACATTCCCACCGATAGTGGAAGAGGGTTCCTTTTCTCCACACCCTCCCCAGCATTTGTTGTTTGTAGATTTTCTGATGATGCCCATTCTAACAGGTGTGAGGTGATACCTCATTGTAGTTTTGATTTGCATTTCTCTAAGAATGAGAGATGTTGAGCAGCATTTCATGTGCGTCTTGGCCATCTCTGTGTCTTCTTTGAAGAAGTGTCTATTTAGATCTTCTAGCCATTTTTGTATTGGGTTGTTTGTTTTTTTAAGATTAAGCTGCATGAGCTGTTTCTATATATTGGAGATTAAACCTTTGTCCATTGATTCGTTTGCAAATATTTTCTCCCATTCTGAGGGTTGCCTTTTTCCATTCCCGTTTTCTAACCAAAAAAGAAAGAAAGAAAAAGAAGCAGAACACAAATGTGTGTAAAATAGGCCTCTTGAAACTGTCGTTTTGAAATATGAACGTCTTTTGTATTTTTGGGTCGATATACGACCCCAGGATTTGTTTTCAGGGCAGGTGTCATTTACAGGCCTGCAATTCTTTTGAATATCAAGTGACCATTAGCACTGGGATTAAAGCTGCTGTTGTGTGAAACGGCCACAAGGTGGCAGCAAGTTCTCCTTTACCAAATCTGGTTACTAGGACAACAGAGCCTCAATGCAAGTCGTGTTCCAGCTTGTCATTTAGAATGGAATGTGCCAGGTAAAAGCCCCTTACGTTTGTCTCACTACTTCTTGTTCGTAGATTTAATTTAATTTTTCTTTTTCATCACAGCAAGTTTGATTACAATGTTTGGCTTGTTGTAGGTGTGCAAGATGTGGTTCCTTGACACATATACATATGTCTGTTCTTCCTGGGATCCTTTTCCCATGTACGTTAGGACAGAATGTTGAGTAGTCTTCTCTTGGTATTCCGTAGGTGTTTGGTGATTATGTATTTCACTTGTGTTTGTACATGTCCGTGAAGCGCAATATCCTAATGTATGCAATCCTCACACCGTTCCATTGGTGAACCATCAGTTTGTTTAATGAATGTGTGATTGCCCTTCTCTGTGGAAATATCTTCACTGGTGTCAATTTTTCAGTAACACCTATAAGTGATATCATACGATATGTGTCTTTCTGTTTCTGACTTACTACAAGTCACGTGATTACCTCTAGACTCATCGACGGTGCTGCAAATGGCACTGTGTCCTTTTTTTCCTTGGCTAATATTCTGTCTGCATATGGACCAGTTCTTCTTTGTCCACTTATCTGTTGATGGACTTTTTTGTTGCTTCCATGTCATGGCTATTGTAATGCTGCGGCAATGCACATTTGCCTGCCTGTGTCTTTCCAATTCTGTCTTCTTAGGCTATAGGCCCAGGAGTGGGCCTGCTGGATCATATGGTAGCCAAACGTTTACGTTGTAGAGGCACCTCCATTCTGTTCTCATTAGTGGCTCTTACCAGGTTACGTCCCACCTAAGGTTGAGGTTATGCTCTTCTCCACAACACCTTCAGCATTTATTGTTTCTCGTATTTTTGCTGATGTATATTCTGACTCGTGTGAGCTGATACCACTTTGTGGTTGGATTTGCATGTGTCTCATAACCCCTTGAAATTGAACTTTGTGGCATGTCCTTGTTTCTTCAAACTGTGAGTACAGCTTACTTCTTCAAATTGTTTTTGTGAAGTATGTGTGACACTTAGAAATAGTTTGGCCATTACCTCCCTGAAGACATTTTGAGGGCAGGTTTCATTTATAGCCCTCCAGTACTGGTGCATATGAAGTGAACCTTAGCACAGGTTTTAAAGCTGCTGTTGCAGGTAACGTCCAGAGGGTGTCAGCATTACTGCTTTTCCCAATCTTGTAACTAGGGAAACAGACCCTCTTGGCAGTGGTGTTCCTCGGTTATATATTAGAGTGGAATGTGCCCCCAAAAGCTGATGTCTCCTTACTTATGTTTGTTTTATAAATTGAATTTATATTTTTTTTATTGGAGTCATATTCCATTGTGTACATGGACCACTTCTTCTTTGTGCATTCCTCTATTGATGGACATTTTCGTAGCTTCGAAGTTTTGGCTATGGTAAATATTGCTGGAGTGCAGGACTGCCAGCCTGTGTCGTTTTTTTTTTTTTTTTTTTTTTTTGCAGTACGTGGGCCTCTTGCTTCCGTGCACCCTCCCATTGCAGAGCACAGGCTCTGGATGTGCAGGCCCAGCAGCCATAGCTCACGGCACCAGGCGCTCTGCGGCATGTGTGATCTTCCCTAACCGGGGCATGATCCCGTGTCCCCTGCATTGGCAGGCAGACTCTCAACCACTGCGCCACCATTGAAAACCAGCCTGTGTCTTTTTGATTCTCATCCCCTCAGGCGATAGGCCCAGCAGTGGGTATGCTTGATTGAATGGTAGCTCAGTATTTACCTTTACAAAGCACCACATTTTTGTTTTCATTACTGGCTCTTACCATGTCCCACGTTGAACCAAGGGTAGGCATTTCTCCAAAACCCCTTCAGCATTTATTGTTTGCAGAATGTTTGCTGATGGCCATTCTGACTGGTGTGAGCTGATAAGTTTTTGTAATTTGGATTTGCATATCTTTAATTCTTCCTAATGTTCAGCATTTTTCCATGCCTTTTTAAATTCCTGGTACAGAAAAACAGAAAAAAACGGAGAGTACAGTTAACTTCTTGCAATTGTCTTCTTGGATGGTTGCCCTCTTTTGAATGTTTTGGTCAATTTCCGACCCCAGGATTGTTTTTGAGGGCAGGTGTCAATCACAGGCCTGCACTGAGTGTGAATATTGAGTGACCATTAGCACTGGGTTTAAAGCTGCTGTTGTGGGAAATGGCCAGAAGGCGGCAGCATTTCTCCATTCCCAAATCTGGTTACTAGGGCAGCAGAGCGTTTCTGGGACCAATGGAATACAGAAGAAGGCATCATTGAAGTCTAATACAGAATAGCATGTCCTGGTGGATGGTAGAATGACCAGCAGGGTGTAGGAATTAGGAACTACTGGATGTATATCCTCGGTGGCTTCACTGAGTGTCCTGACATCCTTTACCAGGTCCCCAGCAGCCCACGGGGCTCTCGTGGTCAGGGCAATCGCAGTTTATGGAGCTCACCTGTGCAACTACCCAGCAGCCCATGGGGCTCTCGTGGTCAGGCCCCTCCCAGTATATGGGGCTCACCTGGGCAGGTCCCAGCAGCCCACGGAGCTCTTTTGGTCAGGCCACTCCCAGGATATGGAGCTCACCTGTGCAACTACCCAGCAGCCCATGGGGCTCTCGTGGTCAGGCCCATCCCAGGATACGGAGATCCCCTGGGCAGGTACGCCAGCAGGGCTAGGCACACAGGAACCGTGCACATAGCCCGCATTGGAGAGCACCTCAGATTGCCTGTCACTCAGAGCTGACCCAGAGCACCTTAGAGCAGGACTTGAACTAACAAACAGCAGCTCCGACAGGTCTGTGACTCTGGGCATCACTCTGTGCGGCCTCCCTCTGCCTGGTCTTCCAGAGACTTCCACTGCAGCCTGGGCACCAGGCCTCTGTCTCCACCCATCAGCCGTCCTCTCCCTGACTCCTGGATTCCTCTCATTAGGAGAGAGCCTTCTTGAAGTTGTCTCCCACTCATGGGCCAGATAAAATGATTAGAAAACAAGCCGGAGCTGCAGCCCCTTGTCTATCCTGACTCTCAGGAGCCCACACCTGTTCCTTGGACCTGGCCGGTTCAGCGAGGTCCATTTTTCTGCAATGTGAGCCCCTGAGGGGTGAGGATTAGCTGAACTGGGCAGCCTGACACTGCCAGCCAGCCCTCCCCAGGTGTGCCTGGGTTGAGGTCAATAGAAACACCACTCCAGGCAGCAAGAGCCCCTGCAGCTGTGCCTGATGCCATATTCTCTCCCAAATCAGCAGTCTCGGGGCTGTGCTGGTGGGAGGGAGTGAGGGGCCATGGCTTTGTGGGGGGCCCGGTGTGAGTGGGTCTCTGCTGGACTTTCTGCAGGAGTTGCCAGGCTGCCACCTGCTAAAGAAGAGGATGTGTCACCATACGTTCTGCTGGAATTTCTCCACTGGCAGAGGTGAGGAACGAAAAAATCTGTTGGGTCTGGGACAGGAGGGGTATCTCAGGCAGGGAAATGGAAAGCTTCCAGAAGGGCGCCCAGGGCCAGGACCATCCTGGCTGTCCTGCAGGCACCAAGTCGGTCTGCATGCTGTCACTGGTGTGGCTCCACGGCCCTTCCTCTAGGCTTTCAAGTCTTTGTACATATTCAGGTGTTTTACTTGGGAAGGGTGGGAACAGTTTAGCAGCAGCTGGCTTGGGGCTCAGCTCACGTTTACTCACAGACGCCTCGCCATGGTCCCCCAGCTTTGCAATGAGGAAGCTGCTTGCGGGGGGCCTGCTGGCTTCATGGTAGATGATTCCCCAACTCTGACCCTCTTCAGAATTGTTTACCCCTGGAGCAAGTGCCTGATAGGGTTTTCCTCGGTATAACTCCTTTTCCTCTGTAAATTTCTTTTTCTGGTTCAAGGTAGATTTTATTCCTCTTTTATGTATTTATAGATATAAGCATGGAAATAATTCATTCATATAAATACATCTGGTGAAGGGAAGCACTTTTTTCTGTTTTATTTTTAAATTTTATTTATTTTTTAAAAATTTGTAATTTAATTTAATTTTTTAATTTATACAGCAGGTTATTATTAGTTATCTATTTTAGACATATACATGTATACAAGTCTATCCCAATCCCGCAACTCATCCCAGCAGCAGCACCCCATGGCTTCGCCCCTTTGGTGTCCATACGTGTGTTCTCTACCTCTGTGTCTCTATTTCTGCCCTGCAAACCGGTTCATCTGTACCATTTTTCTAGGTTCCACATGTATGCATTATATGTACGATATTTGTTTTTCTCTTTCCGACTTACTTCTCTCTGTATGACAGTCTCTAGATCCATCGATGTCTCTACAAATGACCCAGTTTCATTCATTTGTATGGCTGAGTAATATTCCATTTTATATATGCACCACATCTTTATCCATTCGTCTGGCTGTGGGCATTTAGGTTGCTTCCGTTACCTGGCTATGGTAAATAGTACTGCAATGAACATTGTGGTGAATGTGTCTTTTTGATTTATGGTTTTCTCTGGGTATATGCCCAGAAGTGGGATTGCTGGATCATATGGTAATTCTATATTTAGTTTTTTAAGGAACGTCCATACTGTTCTCCATAGTGACTGTATCGCTTTACATTCCCACCGATAGTGGAAGAGGGTTCCTTTTCTCCACACCCTCCCCAGCATTTGTTGTTTGTAGATTTTCTGATGATGCCCATTCTAACAGGTGTGAGGTGATACCTCATTGTAGTTTTGATTTGCATTTCTCTAAGAATGAGAGATGTTGAGCAGCATTTCATGTGCGTCTTGGCCATCTCTGTGTCTTCTTTGAAGAAGTGTCTATTTAGATCTTCTAGCCATTTTTGTATTGGGTTGTTTGTTTTTTTAAGATTAAGCTGCATGAGCTGTTTCTATATATTGGAGATTAAACCTTTGTCCATTGATTCGTTTGCAAATATTTTCTCCCATTCTGAGGGTTGCCTTTTTCCATTCCCGTTTTCTAACCAAAAAAGAAAGAAAGAAAAAGAAGCAGAACACAAATGTGTGTAAAATAGGCCTCTTGAAACTGTCGTTTTGAAATATGAACGTCTTTTGTATTTTTGGGTCGATATACGACCCCAGGATTTGTTTTCAGGGCAGGTGTCATTTACAGGCCTGCAATTCTTTTGAATATCAAGTGACCATTAGCACTGGGATTAAAGCTGCTGTTGTGTGAAACGGCCACAAGGTGGCAGCAAGTTCTCCTTTACCAAATCTGGTTACTAGGACAACAGAGCCTCAATGCAAGTCGTGTTCCAGCTTGTCATTTAGAATGGAATGTGCCAGGTAAAAGCCCCTTACGTTTGTCTCACTACTTCTTGTTCGTAGATTTAATTTAATTTTTCTTTTTCATCACAGCAAGTTTGATTACAATGTTTGGCTTGTTGTAGGTGTGCAAGATGTGGTTCCTTGACACATATACATATGTCTGTTCTTCCTGGGATCCTTTTCCCATGTACGTTAGGACAGAATGTTGAGTAGTCTTCTCTTGGTATTCCGTAGGTGTTTGGTGATTATGTATTTCACTTGTGTTTGTACATGTCCGTGAAGCGCAATATCCTAATGTATGCAATCCTCACACCGTTCCATTGGTGAACCATCAGTTTGTTTAATGAATGTGTGATTGCCCTTCTCTGTGGAAATATCTTCACTGGTGTCAATTTTTCAGTAACACCTATAAGTGATATCATACGATATGTGTCTTTCTGTTTCTGACTTACTACAAGTCACGTGATTACCTCTAGACTCATCGACGGTGCTGCAAATGGCACTGTGTCCTTTTTTTCCTTGGCTAATATTCTGTCTGCATATGGACCAGTTCTTCTTTGTCCACTTATCTGTTGATGGACTTTTTGGTTGCTTCCATGTCATGGCTATTGTAATGCTGCGGCAATGCACATTTGCCTGCCTGTGTCTTTCCAATTCTGTCTTCTTAGGCTATAGGCCCAGGAGTGGGCCTGCTGGATCATATGGTAGCCAAACGTTTACGTTGTAGAGGCACCTCCATTCTGTTCTCATTAGTGGCTCTTACCAGGTTACGTCCCACCTAAGGTTGAGGTTATGCTCTTCTCCACAACACCTTCAGCATTTATTGTTTCTCGTATTTTTGCTGATGTATATTCTGACTCGTGTGAGCTGATACCACTTTGTGGTTGGATTTGCATGTGTCTCATAACCCCTTGAAATTGAACTTTGTGGCATGTCCTTGTTTCTTCAAACTGTGAGTACAGCTTACTTCTTCAAATTGTTTTTGTGAAGTATGTGTGACACTTAGAAATAGTTTGGCCATTACCTCCCTGAAGACATTTTGAGGGCAGGTTTCATTTATAGCCCTCCAGTACTGGTGCATATGAAGTGAACCTTAGCACAGGTTTTAAAGCTGCTGTTGCAGGTAACGTCCAGAGGGTGTCAGCATTACTGCTTTTCCCAATCTTGTAACTAGGGAAACAGACCCTCTTGGCAGTGGTGTTCCTCGGTTATATATTAGAGTGGAATGTGCCCCCAAAAGCTGATGTCTCCTTACTTATGTTTGTTTTATAAATTGAATTTATATTTTTTTTATTGGAGTCATATTCCATTGTGTACATGGACCACTTCTTCTTTGTGCATTCCTCTATTGATGGACATTTTCGTAGCTTCGAAGTTTTGGCTATGGTAAATATTGCTGGAGTGCAGGACTGCCAGCCTGTGTCGTTTTTTTTTTTTTTTTTTTTTTTTTGCAGTACGTGGGCCTCTTGCTTCCGTGCACCCTCCCATTGCAGAGCACAGGCTCTGGATGTGCAGGCCCAGCAGCCATAGCTCACGGCACCAGGCGCTCTGCGGCATGTGTGATCTTCCCTAACCGGGGCATGATCCCGTGTCCCCTGCATTGGCAGGCAGACTCTCAACCACTGCGCCACCATTGAAAACCAGCCTGTGTCTTTTTGATTCTCATCCCCTCAGGCGATAGGCCCAGCAGTGGGTATGCTTGATTGAATGGTAGCTCAGTATTTACCTTTACAAAGCACCACATTTTTGTTTTCATTACTGGCTCTTACCATGTCCCACGTTGAACCAAGGGTAGGCATTTCTCCAAAACCCCTTCAGCATTTATTGTTTGCAGAATGTTTGCTGATGGCCATTCTGACTGGTGTGAGCTGATAAGTTTTTGTAATTTGGATTTGCATATCTTTAATTCTTCCTAATGTTCAGCATTTTTCCATGCCTTTTTAAATTCCTGGTACAGAAAAACAGAAAAAAACGGAGAGTACAGTTAACTTCTTGCAATTGTCTTCTTGGATGGTTGCCCTCTTTTGAATGTTTTGGTCAATTTCCGACCCCAGGATTGTTTTTGAGGGCAGGTGTCAATCACAGGCCTGCACTGAGTGTGAATATTGAGTGACCATTAGCACTGGGTTTAAAGCTGCTGTTGTGGGAAATGGCCAGAAGGCGGCAGCATTTCTCCATTCCCAAATCTGGTTACTAGGGCAGCAGAGCGTTTCTGGGACCAATGGAATACAGAAGAAGGCATCATTGAAGTCTAATACAGAATAGCATGTCCTGGTGGATGGTAGAATGACCAGCAGGGTGTAGGAATTAGGAACTACTGGATGTATATCCTCGGTGGCTTCACTGAGTGTCCTGACATCCTTTACCAGGTCCCCAGCAGCCCACGGGGCTCTCGTGGTCAGGGCAATCGCAGTTTATGGAGCTCACCTGTGCAACTACCCAGCAGCCCATGGGGCTCTCGTGGTCAGGCCCCTCCCAGTATATGGGGCTCACCTGGGCAGGTCCCAGCAGCCCACGGAGCTCTTTTGGTCAGGCCACTCCCAGGATATGGAGCTCACCTGTGCAACTACCCAGCAGCCCATGGGGCTCTCGTGGTCAGGCCCATCCCAGGATACGGAGATCCCCTGGGCAGGTACGCCAGCAGGGCTAGGCACACAGGAACCGTGCACATAGCCCGCATTGGAGAGCACCTCAGATTGCCTGTCACTCAGAGCTGACCCAGAGCACCTTAGAGCAGGACTTGAACTAACAAACAGCAGCTCCGACAGGTCTGTGACTCTGGGCATCACTCTGTGCGGCCTCCCTCTGCCTGGTCTTCCAGAGACTTCCACTGCAGCCTGGGCACCAGGCCTCTGTCTCCACCCATCAGCCGTCCTCTCCCTGACTCCTGGATTCCTCTCATTAGGAGAGAGCCTTCTTGAAGTTGTCTCCCACTCATGGGCCAGATAAAATGATTAGAAAACAAGCCGGAGCTGCAGCCCCTTGTCTATCCTGACTCTCAGGAGCCCACACCTGTTCCTTGGACCTGGCCGGTTCAGCGAGGTCCATTTTTCTGCAATGTGAGCCCCTGAGGGGTGAGGATTAGCTGAACTGGGCAGCCTGACACTGCCAGCCAGCCCTCCCCAGGTGTGCCTGGGTTGAGGTCAATAGAAACACCACTCCAGGCAGCAAGAGCCCCTGCAGCTGTGCCTGATGCCATATTCTCTCCCAAATCAGCAGTCTCGGGGCTGTGCTGGTGGGAGGGAGTGAGGGGCCATGGCTTTGTGGGGGGCCCGGTGTGAGTGGGTCTCTGCTGGACTTTCTGCAGGAGTTGCCAGGCTGCCACCTGCTAAAGAAGAGGATGTGTCACCATACGTTCTGCTGGAATTTCTCCACTGGCAGAGGTGAGGAACGAAAAAATCTGTTGGGTCTGGGACAGGAGGGGTATCTCAGGCAGGGAAATGGAAAGCTTCCAGAAGGGCGCCCAGGGCCAGGACCATCCTGGCTGTCCTGCAGGCACCAAGTCGGTCTGCATGCTGTCACTGGTGTGGCTCCACGGCCCTTCCTCTAGGCTTTCAAGTCTTTGTACATATTCAGGTGTTTTACTTGGGAAGGGTGGGAACAGTTTAGCAGCAGCTGGCTTGGGGCTCAGCTCACGTTTACTCACAGACGCCTCGCCATGGTCCCCCAGCTTTGCAATGAGGAAGCTGCTTGCGGGGGGCCTGCTGGCTTCATGGTAGATGATTCCCCAACTCTGACCCTCTTCAGAATTGTTTACCCCTGGAGCAAGTGCCTGATAGGGTTTTCCTCGGTATAACTCCTTTTCCTCTGTAAATTTCTTTTTCTGGTTCAAGGTAGATTTTATTCCTCTTTTATGTATTTATAGATATAAGCATGGAAATAATTCATTCATATAAATACATCTGGTGAAGGGAAGCACTTTTTTCTGTTTTATTTTTAAATTTTATTTATTTTTTAAAAATTTGTAATTTAATTTAATTTTTTAATTTATACGGCAGGTTATTATTAGTTATCTATTTTAGACATATACATGTATACAAGTCTATCCCAATCCCGCAACTCATCCCAGCAGCAGCACCCCATGGCTTCGCCCCTTTGGTGTCCATACGTGTGTTCTCTACCTCTGTGTCTCTATTTCTGCCCTGCAAACCGGTTCATCTGTACCATTTTTCTAGGTTCCACATGTATGCATTATATGTACGATATTTGTTTTTCTCTTTCCGACTTACTTCTCTCTGTATGACAGTCTCTAGATCCATCGATGTCTCTACAAATGACCCAGTTTCATTCCTTTGTATGGCTGAGTAATATTCCATTTTATATATGCACCACATCTTTATCCATTCGTCTGGCTGTGGGCATTTAGGTTGCTTCCATTACCTGGCTATGGTAAATAGTACTGCAATGAACATTGTGGTGAATGTGTCTTTTTGATTTATGGTTTTCTCTGGGTATATGCCCAGAAGTGGGATTGCTGGATCATATGGTAATTCTATATTTAGTTTTTTAAGGAACGTCCATACTGTTCTCCATAGTGACTGTATCGCTTTACATTCCCACCGATAGTGGAAGAGGGTTCCTTTTCTCCACACCCTCCCCAGCATTTGTTGTTTGTAGATTTTCTGATGATGCCCATTCTAACAGGTGTGAGGTGATACCTCATTGTAGTTTTGATTTGCATTTCTCTAAGAATGAGAGATGTTGAGCAGCATTTCATGTGCGTCTTGGCCATCTCTGTGTCTTCTTTGAAGAAGTGTCTATTTAGATCTTCTAGCCATTTTTGTATTGGGTTGTTTGTTTTTTTAAGATTAAGCTGCATGAGCTGTTTCTATATATTGGAGATTAAACCTTTGTCCATTGATTCGTTTGCAAATATTTTCTCCCATTCTGAGGGTTGCCTTTTTCCATTCCCGTTTTCTAACCAAAAAAGAAAGAAAGAAAAAGAAGCAGAACACAAATGTGTGTAAAATAGGCCTCTTGAAACTGTCGTTTTGAAATATGAACGTCTTTTGTATTTTTGGGTCGATATACGACCCCAGGATTTGTTTTCAGGGCAGGTGTCATTTACAGGCCTGCAATTCTTTTGAATATCAAGTGACCATTAGCACTGGGATTAAAGCTGCTGTTGTGTGAAACGGCCACAAGGTGGCAGCAAGTTCTCCTTTACCAAATCTGGTTACTAGGACAACAGAGCCTCAATGCAAGTCGTGTTCCAGCTTGTCATTTAGAATGGAATGTGCCAGGTAAAAGCCCCTTACGTTTGTCTCACTACTTCTTGTTCGTAGATTTAATTTAATTTTTCTTTTTCATCACAGCAAGTTTGATTACAATGTTTGGCTTGTTGTAGGTGTGCAAGATGTGGTTCCTTGACACATATACATATGTCTGTTCTTCCTGGGATCCTTTTCCCATGTACGTTAGGACAGAATGTTGAGTAGTCTTCTCTTGGTATTCCGTAGGTGTTTGGTGATTATGTATTTCACTTGTGTTTGTACATGTCCGTGAAGCGCAATATCCTAATGTATGCAATCCTCACACCGTTCCATTGGTGAACCATCAGTTTGTTTAATGAATGTGTGATTGCCCTTCTCTGTGGAAATATCTTCACTGGTGTCAATTTTTCAGTAACACCTATAAGTGATATCATACGATATGTGTCTTTCTGTTTCTGACTTACTACAAGTCACGTGATTACCTCTAGACTCATCGACGGTGCTGCAAATGGCACTGTGTCCTTTTTTTCCTTGGCTAATATTCTGTCTGCATATGGACCAGTTCTTCTTTGTCCACTTATCTGTTGATGGACTTTTTGGTTGCTTCCATGTCATGGCTATTGTAATGCTGCGGCAATGCACATTTGCCTGCCTGTGTCTTTCCAATTCTGTCTTCTTAGGCTATAGGCCCAGGAGTGGGCCTGCTGGATCATATGGTAGCCAAACGTTTACGTTGTAGAGGCACCTCCATTCTGTTCTCATTAGTGGCTCTTACCAGGTTACGTCCCACCTAAGGTTGAGGTTATGCTCTTCTCCACAACACCTTCAGCATTTATTGTTTCTCGTATTTTTGCTGATGTATATTCTGACTCGTGTGAGCTGATACCACTTTGTGGTTGGATTTGCATGTGTCTCATAACCCCTTGAAATTGAACTTTGTGGCATGTCCTTGTTTCTTCAAACTGTGAGTACAGCTTACTTCTTCAAATTGTTTTTGTGAAGTATGTGTGACACTTAGAAATAGTTTGGCCATTACCTCCCTGAAGACATTTTGAGGGCAGGTTTCATTTATAGCCCTCCAGTACTGGTGCATATGAAGTGAACCTTAGCACAGGTTTTAAAGCTGCTGTTGCAGGTAACGTCCAGAGGGTGTCAGCATTACTGCTTTTCCCAATCTTGTAACTAGGGAAAGAGACCCTCTTGGCAGTGGTGTTCCTCGGTTATATATTAGAGTGGAATGTGCCCCCAAAAGCTGATGTCTCCTTACTTATGTTTGTTTTATAAATTGAATTTATATTTTTTTTATTGGAGTCATATTCCATTGTGTACATGGACCACTTCTTCTTTGTGCATTCCTCTATTGATGGACATTTTCGTAGCTTCGAAGTTTTGGCTATGGTAAATATTGCTGGAGTGCAGGACTGCCAGCCTGTGTCGTTTTTTTTTTTTTTTTTTTTTTTGCAGTACGTGGGCCTCTTGCTTCCGTGCACCCTCCCATTGCAGAGCACAGGCTCTGGATGTGCAGGCCCAGCAGCCATAGCTCACGGCACCAGGCGCTCTGCGGCATGTGTGATCTTCCCTAACCGGGGCATGATCCCGTGTCCCCTGCATTGGCAGGCAGACTCTCAACCACTGCGCCACCATTGAAAACCAGCCTGTGTCTTTTTGATTCTCATCCCCTCAGGCGATAGGCCCAGCAGTGGGTATGCTTGATTGAATGGTAGCTCAGTATTTACCTTTACAAAGCACCACATTTTTGTTTTCATTACTGGCTCTTACCATGTCCCACGTTGAACCAAGGGTAGGCATTTCTCCAAAACCCCTTCAGCATTTATTGTTTGCAGAATGTTTGCTGATGGCCATTCTGACTGGTGTGAGCTGATAAGTTTTTGTAATTTGGATTTGCATATCTGTAATTCTTCCTAATGTTCAGCATTTTTCCATGCCTTTTTAAATTCCTGGTACAGAAAAACAGAAAAAAACGGAGAGTACAGTTAACTTCTTGCAATTGTCTTCTTGGATGGTTGCCCTCTTTTGAATGTTTTGGTCAATTTCCGACCCCAGGATTGTTTTTGAGGGCAGGTGTCAATCACAGGCCTGCACTGAGTGTGAATATTGAGTGACCATTAGCACTGGGTTTAAAGCTGCTGTTGTGGGAAATGGCCAGAAGGCGGCAGCATTTCTCCATTCCCAAATCTGGTTACTAGGGCAGCAGAGCGTTTCTGGGACCAATGGAATACAGAAGAAGGCATCATTGAAGTCTAATACAGAATAGCATGTCCTGGTGGATGGTAGAATGACCAGCAGGGTGTAGGAATTAGGAACTACTGGATGTATATCCTCGGTGGCTTCACTGAGTGTCCTGACATCCTTTACCAGGTCCCCAGCAGCCCACGGGGCTCTCGTGGTCAGGGCAATCGCAGTTTATGGAGCTCACCTGTGCAACTACCCAGCAGCCCATGGGGCTCTCGTGGTCAGGCCCCTCCCAGTATATGGGGCTCACCTGGGCAGGTCCCAGCAGCCCACGGAGCTCTTTTGGTCAGGCCACTCCCAGGATATGGAGCTCACCTGTGCAACTACCCAGCAGCCCATGGGGCTCTCGTGGTCAGGCCCATCCCAGGATACGGAGATCCCCTGGGCAGGTACGCCAGCAGGGCTAGGCACACAGGAACCGTGCACATAGCCCGCATTGGAGAGCACCTCAGATTGCCTGTCACTCAGAGCTGACCCAGAGCACCTTAGAGCAGGACTTGAACTAACAAACAGCAGCTCCGACAGGTCTGTGACTCTGGGCATCACTCTGTGCGGCCTCCCTCTGCCTGGTCTTCCAGAGACTTCCACTGCAGCCTGGGCACCAGGCCTCTGTCTCCACCCATCAGCCGTCCTCTCCCTGACTCCTGGATTCCTCTCATTAGGAGAGGGCCTTCTTGAAGTTGTCTCCCACTCATGGGCCAGATAAAATGATTAGAAAACAATCCGGAGCTGCAGCCCCTTGTCTATCCTGACTCTCAGGAGCCCACACCTGTTCCTTGGACCTGGCCGGTTCAGCGAGGTCCATTTTTCTGCAATGTGAGCCCCTGAGGGGTGAGGATTAGCTGAACTGGGCAGCCTGACACTGCCAGCCAGCCCTCCCCAGGTGTGCCTGGGTTGAGGTCAATAGAAACACCACTCCAGGCAGCAAGAGCCCCTGCAGCTGTGCCTGATGCCATATTCTCTCCCAAATCAGCAGTCTCGGGGCTGTGCTGGTGGGAGGGAGTGAGGGGCCATGGCTTTGTGGGGGGCCCGGTGTGAGTGGGTCTCTGCTGGACTTTCTGCAGGAGTTGCCAGGCTGCCACCTGCTAAAGAAGAGGATGTGTCACCATACGTTCTGCTGGAATTTCTCCACTGGCAGAGGTGAGGAACGAAAAAATCTGTTGGGTCTGGGACAGGAGGGGTATCTCAGGCAGGGAAATGGAAAGCTTCCAGAAGGGCGCCCAGGGCCAGGACCATCCTGGCTGTCCTGCAGGCACCAAGTCGGTCTGCATGCTGTCACTGGTGTGGCTCCACGGCCCTTCCTCTAGGCTTTCAAGTCTTTGTACATATTCAGGTGTTTTACTTGGGAAGGGTGGGAACAGTTTAGCAGCAGCTGGCTTGGGGCTCAGCTCACGTTTACTCACAGACGCCTCGCCATGGTCCCCCAGCTTTGCAATGAGGAAGCTGCTTGCGGGGGGCCTGCTGGCTTCATGGTAGATGATTCCCCAACTCTGACCCTCTTCAGAATTGTTTACCCCTGGAGCAAGTGCCTGATAGGGTTTTCCTCGGTATAACTCCTTTTCCTCTGTAAATTTCTTTTTCTGGTTCAAGGTAGATTTTATTCCTCTTTTATGTATTTATAGATATAAGCATGGAAATAATTCATTCATATAAATACATCTGGTGAAGGGAAGCACTTTTTTCTGTTTTATTTTTAAATTTTATTTATTTTTTAAAAATTTGTAATTTAATTTAATTTTTTAATTTATACGGCAGGTTATTATTAGTTATCTATTTTAGACATATACATGTATACAAGTCTATCCCAATCCCGCAACTCATCCCAGCAGCAGCACCCCATGGCTTCGCCCCTTTGGTGTCCATACGTGTGTTCTCTACCTCTGTGTCTCTATTTCTGCCCTGCAAACCGGTTCATCTGTACCATTTTTCTAGGTTCCACATGTATGCATTATATGTACGATATTTGTTTTTCTCTTTCCGACTTACTTCTCTCTGTATGACAGTCTCTAGATCCATCGATGTCTCTACAAATGACCCAGTTTCATTCCTTTGTATGGCTGAGTAATATTCCATTTTATATATGCACCACATCTTTATCCATTCGTCTGGCTGTGGGCATTTAGGTTGCTTCCATTACCTGGCTATGGTAAATAGTACTGCAATGAACATTGTGGTGAATGTGTCTTTTTGATTTATGGTTTTCTCTGGGTATATGCCCAGAAGTGGGATTGCTGGATCATATGGTAATTCTATATTTAGTTTTTTAAGGAACGTCCATACTGTTCTCCATAGTGACTGTATCGCTTTACATTCCCACCGATAGTGGAAGAGGGTTCCTTTTCTCCACACCCTCCCCAGCATTTGTTGTTTGTAGATTTTCTGATGATGCCCATTCTAACAGGTGTGAGGTGATACCTCATTGTACTTTTGATTTGCATTTCTCTAAGAATGAGAGATGTTGAGCAGCATTTCATGTGCGTCTTGGCCATCTCTGTGTCTTCTTTGAAGAAGTGTCTATTTAGATCTTCTAGCCATTTTTGTATTTGGTTGTTTGTTTTTTTAAGATTAAGCTGCATGAGCTGTTTCTATATATTGGAGATTAAACCTTTGTCCATTGATTCGTTTGCAAATATTTTCTCCCATTCTGAGGGTTGCCTTTTTCCATTCCCATTTTCTAACCAAAAAAGAAAGAAAGAAAAAGAAGCAGAACACAAATGTGTGTAAAATAGGCCTCTTGAAACTGTCGTTTTGAAATATGAACGTCTTTTGTATTTTTGGGTCGATATACGACTCCAGGATTTGTTTTCAGGGCAGGTGTCATTTACAGGCCTGCAATTCTTTTGAATATCAAGTGACCATTAGCACTGGGATTAAAGCTGCTGTTGTGTGAAACGGCCACAAGGTGGCAGCAAGTTCTCCTTTACCAAATCTGGTTACTAGGACAACAGAGCCTCAATGCAAGTCGTGTTCCAGCTTGTCATTTAGAATGGAATGTGCCAGGTAAAAGCCCCTTACGTTTGTCTCACTACTTCTTGTTCGTAGATTTAATTTAATTTTTCTTTTTCATCACAGCAAGTTTGATTACAATGTTTGGCTTGTTGTAGGTGTGCAAGATGTGGTTCCTTGACACATATACATATGTCTGTTCTTCCTGGGATCCTTTTCCCATGTACGTTAGGACAGAATGTTGAGTAGTCTTCTCTTGGTATTCCGTAGGTGTTTGGTGATTATGTATTTCACTTGTGTTTGTACATGTCCGTGAAGCGCAATATCCTAATGTATGCAATCCTCACACCGTTCCATTGGTGAACCATCAGTTTGTTTAATGAATGTGTGATTGCCCTTCTCTGTGGAAATATCTTCACTGGTGTCAATTTTTCAGTAACACCTATAAGTGATATCATACGATATGTGTCTTTCTGTTTCTGACTTACTACAAGTCACGTGATTACCTCTAGACTCATCGACGGTGCTGCAAATGGCACTGTGTCCTTTTTTTCCTTGGCTAATATTCTGTCTGCATATGGACCAGTTCTTCTTTGTCCACTTATCTGTTGATGGACTTTTTGGTTGCTTCCATGTCATGGCTATTGTAATGCTGCGGCAATGCACATTTGCCTGCCTGTGTCTTTCCAATTCTGTCTTCTTAGGCTATAGGCCCAGGAGTGGGCCCGCTGGATTATATGGTAGCCAAACGTTTACGTTGTAGAGGCACCTCCATTCTGTTCTCATTAGTGGCTCTTACCAGGTTACGTCCCACCTAAGGTTGAGGTTATGCTCTTCTCCACAACACCTTCAGCATTTATTGTTTCTCGTATTTTTGCTGATGTATATTCTGACTCGTGTGAGCTGATACCACTTTGTGGTTGGATTTGCATGTGTCTCATAACCCCTTGAAATTGAACTTTGTGGCATGTCCTTGTTTCTTCAAACTGTGAGTACAGCTTACTTCTTCAAATTGTTTTTGTGAAGTATGTGTGACACTTAGAAATAGTTTGGCCATTACCTCCCTGAAGACATTTTGAGGGCAGGTTTCATTTATAGCCCTCCAGTACTGGTGCATATGAAGTGAACCTTAGCACAGGTTTTAAAGCTGCTGTTGCAGGTAACGTCCAGAGGGTGTCAGCATTACTGCTTTTCCCAATCTTGTAACTAGGGAAAGAGACCCTCTTGGCAGTGGTGTTCCTCGGTTATATATTAGAGTGGAATGTGCCCCCAAAAGCTGATGTCTCCTTACTTATGTTTGTTTTATAAATTGAATTTATATTTTTTTTATTGGAGTCATATTCCATTGTGTACATGGACCACTTCTTCTTTGTGCATTCCTCTATTGATGGACATTTTCGTAGCTTCGAAGTTTTGGCTATGATAAATATTGCTGGAGTGCAGGACTGCCAGCCTGTGTTGTTTTGTTTTTTTTTTTTTGCAGTACGTGGGCCTCTTGCTTCCGTGCACCCTCCCATTGCAGAGCACAGGCTCTGGATGTGCAGGCCCAGCAGCCATAGCTCACGGCACCAGGCGCTCTGCGGCATGTGTGATCTTCCCTAACCGGGGCATGATCCCGTGTCCCCTGCATTGGCAGGCAGACTCTCAACCACTGCGCCACCATTGAAAACCAGCCTGTGTCTTTTTGATTCTCATCCCCTCAGGCGATAGGCCCAGCAGTGGGTATGCTTGATTGAATGGTAGCTCAGTATTTACCTTTACAAAGCACCACATTTTTGTTTTCATTACTGGCTCTTACCATGTCCCACGTTGAACCAAGGGTAGGCATTTCTCCAAAACCCCTTCAGCATTTATTGTTTGCAGAATGTTTGCTGATGGCCATTCTGACTGGTGTGAGCTGATAAGTTTTTGTAATTTGGATTAGCATATCTGTAATTCTTCCTAATGTTCAGCATTTTTCCATGCCTTTTTAAATTCCTGGTACAGAAAAACAGAAAAAAACGGAGAGTACAGTTAACTTCTTGCAATTGTCTTCTTGGATGGTTGCCCTCTTTTGAATGTTTTGGTCAATTTCCGACCCCAGGATTGTTTTTGAGGGCAGGTGTCAATCACAGGCCTGCACTGAGTGTGAATATTGAGTGACCATTAGCACTGGGTTTAAAGCTGCTGTTGTGGGAAATGGCCAGAAGGCGGCAGCATTTCTCCATTCCCAAATCTGGTTACTAGGGCAGCAGAGCGTTTCTGGGACCAATGGAATACAGAAGAAGGCATCATTGAAGTCTAATACAGAATAGCATGTCCTGGTGGATGGTAGAATGACCAGCAGGGTGTAGGAATTAGGAACTACTGGATGTATATCCTCGGTGGCTTCACTGAGTGTCCTGACATCCTTTACCAGGTCCCCAGCAGCCCACGGGGCTCTCGTGGTCAGGGCAATCGCAGTTTATGGAGCTCACCTGTGCAACTACCCAGCAGCCCATGGGGCTCTCGTGGTCAGGCCCCTCCCAGTATATGGGGCTCACCTGGGCAGGTCCCAGCAGCCCACGGAGCTCTTTTGGTCAGGCCACTCCCAGGATATGGAGCTCACCTGTGCAACTACCCAGCAGCCCATGGGGCTCTCGTGGTCAGGCCCATCCCAGGATACGGAGATCCCCTGGGCAGGTACGCCAGCAGGGCTAGGCACACAGGAACCGTGCACATAGCCCGCATTGGAGAGCACCTCAGATTGCCTGTCACTCAGAGCTGACCCAGAGCACCTTAGAGCAGGACTTGAACTAACAAACAGCAGCTCCGACAGGTCTGTGACTCTGGGCATCACTCTGTGCGGCCTCCCTCTGCCTGGTCTTCCAGAGACTTCCACTGCAGCCTGGGCACCAGGCCTCTGTCTCCACCCATCAGCCGTCCTCTCCCTGACTCCTGGATTCCTCTCATTAGGAGAGGGCCTTCTTGAAGTTGTCTCCCACTCATGGGCCAGATAAAATGATTAGAAAACAATCCGGAGCTGCAGCCCCTTGTCTATCCTGACTCTCAGGAGCCCACACCTGTTCCTTGGACCTGGCCGGTTCAGCGAGGTCCATTTTTCTGCAATGTGAGCCCCTGAGGGGTGAGGATTAGCTGAACTGGGCAGCCTGACACTGCCAGCCAGCCCTCCCCAGGTGTGCCTGGGTTGAGGTCAATAGAAACACCACTCCAGGCAGCAAGAGCCCCTGCAGCTGTGCCTGATGCCATATTCTCTCCCAAATCAGCAGTCTCGGGGCTGTGCTGGTGGGAGGGAGTGAGGGGCCATGGCTTTGTGGGGGGCCCGGTGTGAGTGGGTCTCTGCTGGACTTTCTGCAGGAGTTGCCAGGCTGCCACCTGCTAAAGAAGAGGATGTGTCACCATACGTTCTGCTGGAATTTCTCCACTGGCAGAGGTGAGGAACGAAAAAATCTGTTGGGTCTGGGACAGGAGGGGTATCTCAGGCAGGGAAATGGAAAGCTTCCAGAAGGGCGCCCAGGGCCAGGACCATCCTGGCTGTCCTGCAGGCACCAAGTCGGTCTGCATGCTGTCACTGGTGTGGCTCCACGGCCCTTCCTCTAGGCTTTCAAGTCTTTGTACATATTCAGGTGTTTTACTTGGGAAGGGTGGGAACAGTTTAGCAGCAGCTGGCTTGGGGCTCAGCTCACGTTTACTCACAGACGCCTCGCCATGGTCCCCCAGCTTTGCAATGAGGAAGCTGCTTGCGGGGGGCCTGCTGGCTTCATGGTAGATGATTCCCCAACTCTGACCCTCTTCAGAATTGTTTACCCCTGGAGCAAGTGCCTGATAGGGTTTTCCTCGGTATAACTCCTTTTCCTCTGTAAATTTCTTTTTCTGGTTCAAGGTAGATTTTATTCCTCTTTTATGTATTTATAGATATAAGCATGGAAATAATTCATTCATATAAATACATCTGGTGAAGGGAAGCACTTTTTTCTGTTTTATTTTTAAATTTTATTTATTTTTAAAAAATTTGTAATTTAATTTAATTTTTTAATTTATACGGCAGGTTATTATTAGTTATCTATTTTAGACATATACATGTATACAAGTCTATCCCAATCCCGCAACTCATCCCAGCAGCAGCACCCCATGGCTTCGCCCCTTTGGTGTCCATACGTGTGTTCTCTACCTCTGTGTCTCTATTTCTGCCCTGCAAACCGGTTCATCTGTACCATTTTTCTAGGTTCCACATGTATGCATTATATGTACGATATTTGTTTTTCTCTTTCCGACTTACTTCTCTCTGTATGACAGTCTCTAGATCCATCGATGTCTCTACAAATGACCCAGTTTCATTCCTTTGTATGGCTGAGTAATATTCCATTTTATATATGCACCACATCTTTATCCATTCGTCTGGCTGTGGGCATTTAGGTTGCTTCCATTACCTGGCTATGGTAAATAGTACTGCAATGAACATTGTGGTGAATGTGTCTTTTTGATTTATGGTTTTCTCTGGGTATATGCCCAGAAGTGGGATTGCTGGATCATATGGTAATTCTATATTTAGTTTTTTAAGGAACGTCCATACTGTTCTCCATAGTGACTGTATCGCTTTACATTCCCACCGATAGTGGAAGAGGGTTCCTTTTCTCCACACCCTCCCCAGCATTTGTTGTTTGTAGATTTTCTGATGATGCCCATTCTAACAGGTGTGAGGTGATACCTCATTGTAGTTTTGATTTGCATTTCTCTAAGAATGAGAGATGTTGAGCAGCATTTCATGTGCGTCTTGGCCATCTCTGTGTCTTCTTTGAAGAAGTGTCTATTTAGATCTTCTAGCCATTTTTGTATTGGGTTGTTTGTTTTTTTAAGATTAAGCTGCATGAGCTGTTTCTATATATTGGAGATTAAACCTTTGTCCATTGATTCGTTTTCAAATATTTTCTCCCATTCTGAGGGTTGCCTTTTTCCATTCCCATTTTCTAACCAAAAAAGAAAGAAAGAAAAAGAAGCAGAACACAAATGTGTGTAAAATAGGCCTCTTGAAACTGTTGTTTTGAAATATGAACGTCTTTTGTATTTTTGGGTCGATATACGACCCCAGGATTTGTTTTCAGGGCAGGTGTCATTTACAGGCCTGCAATTCTTTTGAATATCAAGTGACCATTAGCACTGGGATTAAAGCTGCTGTTGTGTGAAACGGCCACAAGGTGGCAGCAAGTTCTCCTTTACCAAATCTGGTTACTAGGACAACAGAGCCTCAATGCAAGTCGTGTTCCAGCTTGTCATTTAGAATGGAATGTGCCAGGTAAAAGCCCCTTACGTTTGTCTCACTACTTCTTGTTCGTAGATTTAATTTAATTTTTCTTTTTCATCACAGCAAGTTTGATTACAATGTTTGGCTTGTTGTAGGTGTGCAAGATGTGGTTCCTTGACACATATACATATGTCTGTTCTTCCTGGGATCCTTTTCCCATGTACGTTAGGACAGAATGTTGAGTAGTCTTCTCTTGGTATTCCGTAGGTGTTTGGTGATTATGTATTTCACTTGTGTTTGTACATGTCCGTGAAGCGCAATATCCTAATGTATGCAATCCTCACACCGTTCCATTGGTGAACCATCAGTTTGTTTAATGAATGTGTGATTGCCCTTCTCTGTGGAAATATCTTCACTGGTGTCAATTTTTCAGTAACACCTATAAGTGATATCATACGATATGTGTCTTTCTGTTTCTGACTTACTACAAGTCACGTGATTACCTCTAGACTCATCGACGGTGCTGCAAATGGCACTGTGTCCTTTTTTTCCTTGGCTAATATTCTGTCTGCATATGGACCAGTTCTTCTTTGTCCACTTATCTGTTGATGGACTTTTTGGTTGCTTCCATGTCATGGCTATTGTAATGCTGCGGCAATGCACATTTGCCTGCCTGTGTCTTTCCAATTCTGTCTTCTTAGGCTATAGGCCCAGGAGTGGGCCTGCTGGATCATATGGTAGCCAAACGTTTACGTTGTAGAGGCACCTCCATTCTGTTCTCATTAGTGGCTCTTACCAGGTTACGTCCCACCTAAGGTTGAGGTTATGCTCTTCTCCACAACACCTTCAGCATTTATTGTTTCTCGTATTTTTGCTGATGTATATTCTGACTCGTGTGAGCTGATACCACTTTGTGGTTGGATTTGCATGTGTCTCATAACCCCTTGAAATTGAACTTTGTGGCATGTCCTTGTTTCTTCAAACTGTGAGTACAGCTTACTTCTTCAAATTGTTTTTGTGAAGTATGTGTGACACTTAGAAATAGTTTGGCCATTACCTCCCTGAAGACATTTTGAGGGCAGGTTTCATTTATAGCCCTCCAGTACTGGTGCATATGAAGTGAACCTTAGCACAGGTTTTAAAGCTGCTGTTGCAGGTAACGTCCAGAGGGTGTCAGCATTACTGCTTTTCCCAATCTTGTAACTAGGGAAAGAGACCCTCTTGGCAGTGGTGTTCCTCGGTTATATATTAGAGTGGAATGTGCCCCCAAAAGCTGATGTCTCCTTACTTATGTTTGTTTTATAAATTGAATTTATATTTTTTTTATTGGAGTCATATTCCATTGTGTACATGGACCACTTCTTCTTTGTGCATTCCTCTATTGATGGACATTTTCGTAGCTTCGAAGTTTTGGCTATGGTAAATATTGCTGGAGTGCAGGACTGCCAGCCTGTGTCGTTTTTTTTTTTTTTTTTTTTTTTTTTTGCAGTACGTGGGCCTCTTGCTTCCGTGCACCCTCCCATTGCAGAGCACAGGCTCTGGATGTGCAGGCCCAGCAGCCATAGCTCACGGCACCAGGCGCTCTGCGGCATGTGTGATCTTCCCTAACCGGGGCATGATCCCGTGTCCCCTGCATTGGCAGGCAGACTCTCAACCACTGCGCCACCATTGAAAACCAGCCTGTGTCTTTTTGATTCTCATCCCCTCAGGCGATAGGCCCAGCAGTGGGTATGCTTGATTGAATGGTAGCTCAGTATTTACCTTTACAAAGCACCACATTTTTGTTTTCATTACTGGCTCTTACCATGTCCCACGTTGAACCAAGGGTAGGCATTTCTCCAAAACCCCTTCAGCATTTATTGTTTGCAGAATGTTTGCTGATGGCCATTCTGACTGGTGTGAGCTGATAAGTTTTTGTAATTTGGATTTGCATATCTTTAATTCTTCCTAATGTTCAGCATTTTTCCATGCCTTTTTAAATTCCTGGTACAGAAAAACAGAAAAAAACGGAGAGTACAGTTAACTTCTTGCAATTGTCTTCTTGGATGGTTGCCCTCTTTTGAATGTTTTGGTCAATTTCCGACCCCAGGATTGTTTTTGAGGGCAGGTGTCAATCACAGGCCTGCACTGAGTGTGAATATTGAGTGACCATTAGCACTGGGTTTAAAGCTGCTGTTGTGGGAAATGGCCAGAAGGCGGCAGCATTTCTCCATTCCCAAATCTGGTTACTAGGGCAGCAGAGCGTTTCTGGGACCAATGGAATACAGAAGAAGGCATCATTGAAGTCTAATACAGAATAGCATGTCCTGGTGGATGGTAGAATGACCAGCAGGGTGTAGGAATTAGGAACTACTGGATGTATATCCTCGGTGGCTTCACTGAGTGTCCTGACATCCTTTACCAGGTCCCCAGCAGCCCACGGGGCTCTCGTGGTCAGGGCAATCGCAGTTTATGGAGCTCACCTGTGCAACTACCCAGCAGCCCATGGGGCTCTCGTGGTCAGGCCCCTCCCAGTATATGGGGCTCACCTGGGCAGGTCCCAGCAGCCCACGGAGCTCTTTTGGTCAGGCCACTCCCAGGATATGGAGCTCACCTGTGCAACTACCCAGCAGCCCATGGGGCTCTCGTGGTCAGGCCCATCCCAGGATACGGAGATCCCCTGGGCAGGTACGCCAGCAGGGCTAGGCACACAGGAACCGTGCACATAGCCCGCATTGGAGAGCACCTCAGATTGCCTGTCACTCAGAGCTGACCCAGAGCACCTTAGAGCAGGACTTGAACTAACAAACAGCAGCTCCGACAGGTCTGTGACTCTGGGCATCACTCTGTGCGGCCTCCCTCTGCCTGGTCTTCCAGAGACTTCCACTGCAGCCTGGGCACCAGGCCTCTGTCTCCACCCATCAGCCGTCCTCTCCCTGACTCCTGGATTCCTCTCATTAGGAGAGGGCCTTCTTGAAGTTGTCTCCCACTCATGGGCCAGATAAAATGATTAGAAAACAATCCGGAGCTGCAGCCCCTTGTCTATCCTGACTCTCAGGAGCCCACACCTGTTCCTTGGACCTGGCCGGTTCAGCGAGGTCCATTTTTCTGCAATGTGAGCCCCTGAGGGGTGAGGATTAGCTGAACTGGGCAGCCTGACACTGCCAGCCAGCCCTCCCCAGGTGTGCCTGGGTTGAGGTCAATAGAAACACCACTCCAGGCAGCAAGAGCCCCTGCAGCTGTGCCTGATGCCATATTCTCTCCCAAATCAGCAGTCTCGGGGCTGTGCTGGTGGGAGGGAGTGAGGGGCCATGGCTTTGTGGGGGGCCCGGTGTGAGTGGGTCTCTGCTGGACTTTCTGCAGGAGTTGCCAGGCTGCCACCTGCTAAAGAAGAGGATGTGTCACCATACGTTCTGCTGGAATTTCTCCACTGGCAGAGGTGAGGAACGAAAAAATCTGTTGGGTCTGGGACAGGAGGGGTATCTCAGGCAGGGAAATGGAAAGCTTCCAGAAGGGCGCCCAGGGCCAGGACCATCCTGGCTGTCCTGCAGGCACCAAGTCGGTCTGCATGCTGTCACTGGTGTGGCTCCACGGCCCTTCCTCTAGGCTTTCAAGTCTTTGTACATATTCAGGTGTTTTACTTGGGAAGGGTGGGAACAGTTTAGCAGCAGCTGGCTTGGGGCTCAGCTCACGTTTACTCACAGACGCCTCGCCATGGTCCCCCAGCTTTGCAATGAGGAAGCTGCTTGCGGGGGGCCTGCTGGCTTCATGGTAGATGATTCCCCAACTCTGACCCTCTTCAGAATTGTTTACCCCTGGAGCAAGTGCCTGATAGGGTTTTCCTCGGTATAACTCCTTTTCCTCTGTAAATTTCTTTTTCTGGTTCAAGGTAGATTTTATTCCTCTTTTATGTATTTATAGATATAAGCATGGAAATAATTCATTCATATAAATACATCTGGTGAAGGGAAGCACTTTTTTCTGTTTTATTTTTAAATTTTATTTATTTTTTAAAAATTTGTAATTTAATTTAATTTTTTAATTTATACGGCAGGTTATTATTAGTTATCTATTTTAGACATATACATGTATACAAGTCTATCCCAATCCCGCAACTCATCCCAGCAGCAGCACCCCATGGCTTCGCCCCTTTGGTGTCCATACGTGTGTTCTCTACCTCTGTGTCTCTATTTCTGCCCTGCAAACCGGTTCATCTGTACCATTTTTCTAGGTTCCACATGTATGCATTATATGTACGATATTTGTTTTTCTCTTTCCGACTTACTTCTCTCTGTATGACAGTCTCTAGATCCATCGATGTCTCTACAAATGACCCAGTTTCATTCCTTTGTATGGCTGAGTAATATTCCATTTTATATATGCACCACATCTTTATCCATTCGTCTGGCTGTGGGCATTTAGGTTGCTTCCATTACCTGGCTATGGTAAATAGTACTGCAATGAACATTGTGGTGAATGTGTCTTTTTGATTTATGGTTTTCTCTGGGTATATGCCCAGAAGTGGGATTGCTGGATCATATGGTAATTCTATATTTAGTTTTTTAAGGAACGTCCATACTGTTCTCCATAGTGACTGTATCGCTTTACATTCCCACCGATAGTGGAAGAGGGTTCCTTTTCTCCACACCCTCCCCAGCATTTGTTGTTTGTAGATTTTCTGATGATGCCCATTCTAACAGGTGTGAGGTGATACCTCATTGTAGTTTTGATTTGCATTTCTCTAAGAATGAGAGATGTTGAGCAGCATTTCATGTGCGTCTTGGCCATCTCTGTGTCTTCTTTGAAGAAGTGTCTATTTAGATCTTCTAGCCATTTTTGTATTGGGTTGTTTGTTTTTTTAAGATTAAGCTGCATGAGCTGTTTCTATATATTGGAGATTAAACCTTTGTCCATTGATTCGTTTGCAAATATTTTCTCCCATTCTGAGGGTTGCCTTTTTCCATTCCCGTTTTCTAACCAAAAAAGAAAGAAAGAAAAAGAAGCAGAACACAAATGTGTGTAAAATAGGCCTCTTGAAACTGTCGTTTTGAAATATGAACGTCTTTTGTATTTTTGGGTCGATATACGACCCCAGGATTTGTTTTCAGGGCAGGTGTCATTTACAGGCCTGCAATTCTTTTGAATATCAAGTGACCATTAGCACTGGGATTAAAGCTGCTGTTGTGTGAAACGGCCACAAGGTGGCAGCAAGTTCTCCTTTACCAAATCTGGTTACTAGGACAACAGAGCCTCAATGCAAGTCGTGTTCCAGCTTGTCATTTAGAATGGAATGTGCCAGGTAAAAGCCCCTTACGTTTGTCTCACTACTTCTTGTTCGTAGATTTAATTTAATTTTTCTTTTTCATCACAGCAAGTTTGATTACAATGTTTGGCTTGTTGTAGGTGTGCAAGATGTGGTTCTTTGACACATATACATATGTCTGTTCTTCCTAGGATCCTTTTCCCATGTACGTTAGGACAGAATGTTGAGTAGTCTTCTCTTGGTATTCCGTAGGTGTTTGGTGATTATGTATTTCACTTGTGTTTGTACATGTCCGTGAAGCGCAATATCCTAATGTATGCAATCCTCACACCGTTCCATTGGTGAACCATCAGTTTGTTTAATGAATGTGTGATTGCCCTTCTCTGTGGAAATATCTTCACTGGTGTCAATTTTTCAGTAACACCTATAAGTGATATCATACGATATGTGTCTTTCTGTTTCTGACTTACTACAAGTCACGTGATTACCTCTAGACTCATCGACGGTGCTGCAAATGGCACTGTGTCCTTTTTTTCCTTGGCTAATATTCTGTCTGCATATGGACCAGTTCTTCTTTGTCCACTTATCTGTTGATGGACTTTTTGGTTGCTTCCATGTCATGGCTATTGTAATGCTGCGGCAATGCACATTTGCCTGCCTGTGTCTTTCCAATTCTGTCTTCTTAGGCTATAGGCCCAGGAGTGGGCCTGCTGGATCATATGGTAGCCAAACGTTTACGTTGTAGAGGCACCTCCATTCTGTTCTCATTAGTGGCTCTTACCAGGTTACGTCCCACCTAAGGTTGAGGTTATGCTCTTCTCCACAACACCTTCAGCATTTATTGTTTCTCGTATTTTTGCTGATGTATATTCTGACTCGTGTGAGCTGATACCACTTTGTGGTTGGATTTGCATGTGTCTCATAACCCCTTGAAATTGAACTTTGTGGCATGTCCTTGTTTCTTCAAACTGTGAGTACAGCTTACTTCTTCAAATTGTTTTTGTGAAGTATGTGTGACACTTAGAAATAGTTTGGCCATTACCTCCCTGAAGACATTTTGAGGGCAGGTTTCATTTATAGCCCTCCAGTACTGGTGCATATGAAGTGAACCTTAGCACAGGTTTTAAAGCTGCTGTTGCAGGTAACGTCCAGAGGGTGTCAGCATTACTGCTTTTCCCAATCTTGTAACTAGGGAAAGAGACCCTCTTGGCAGTGGTGTTCCTCGGTTATATATTAGAGTGGAATGTGCCCCCAAAAGCTGATGTCTCCTTACTTATGTTTGTTTTATAAATTGAATTTATATTTTTTTTATTGGAGTCATATTCCATTGTGTACATGGACCACTTCTTCTTTGTGCATTCCTCTATTGATGGACATTTTCGTAGCTTCGAAGTTTTGGCTATGGTAAATATTGCTGGAGTGCAGGACTGCCAGCCTGTGTTGTTTTGTTTTTTTTTTTTTTGCAGTACGTGGGCCTCTTGCTTCTGTGCACCCTCCCATTGCAGAGCACAGGCTCTGGATGTGCAAGCCCAGCAGCCATAGCTCACGGCACCAGGCGCTCTGCGGCATGTGTGATCTTCCCTAACCGGGGCATGATCCCGTGTCCCCTGCATTGGCAGGCAGACTCTCAACCACTGCGCCACCATTGAAAACCAGCCTGTGTCTTTTTGATTCTCATCCCCTCAGGCGATAGGCCCAGCAGTGGGTATGCTTGATTGAATGGTAGCTCAGTATTTACCTTTACAAAGCACCACATTTTTGTTTTCATTACTGGCTCTTACCATGTCCCACGTTGAACCAAGGGTAGGCATTTCTCCAAAACCCCTTCAGCATTTATTGTTTTCAGAATGTTTGCTGATGGCCATTCTGACTGGTGTGAGCTGATAAGTTTTTGTAATTTGGATTTGCATATCTTTAATTCTTCCTAATGTTCAGCATTTTTCCATGCCTTTTTAAATTCCTGGTACAGAAAAACAGAAAAAAACGGAGAGTACAGTTAACCTCTTGCAATTGTCTTCTTGGATGGTTGCCCTCTTTTGAATGTTTTGGTCAATTTTCGACCCCAGGATTGTTTCTGAGGGCAGGTGTCAATCACAGGCCTGCACTGAGTGTGAATATTGAGTGACCATTAGCACTGGGTTTAAAGCTGCTGTTGTGGGAAATGGCCAGAAGGCGGCAGCATTTCTCCATTCCCAAATCTGGTTACTAGGGCAGCAGAGCGTTTCTGGGACCAATGGAATACAGAAGAAGGCATCATTGAAGTCTAATACAGAATAGCATGTCCTGGTGGATGGTAGAATGACCAGCAGGGTGTAGGAATTAGGAACTACTGGATGTATATCCTCGGTGGCTTCACTGAGTGTCCTGACATCCTTTACCAGGTCCCCAGCAGCCCACGGGGCTCTCGTGGTCAGGGCAATCGCAGTTTATGGAGCTCACCTGTGCAACTACCCAGCAGCCCATGGGGCTCTCGTGGTCAGGCCCCTCCCAGTATATGGGGCTCACCTGGGCAGGTCCCAGCAGCCCACGGAGCTCTTTTGGTCAGGCCACTCCCAGGATATGGAGCTCACCTGTGCAACTACCCAGCAGCCCATGGGGCTCTCGTGGTCAGGCCCATCCCAGGATACGGAGATCCCCTGGGCAGGTACGCCAGCAGGGCTAGGCACACAGGAACCGTGCACATAGCCCGCATTGGAGAGCACCTCAGATTGCCTGTCACTCAGAGCTGACCCAGAGCACCTTAGAGCAGGACTTGAACTAACAAACAGCAGCTCCGACAGGTCTGTGACTCTGGGCATCACTCTGTGCGGCCTCCCTCTGCCTGGTCTTCCAGAGACTTCCACTGCAGCCTGGGCACCAGGCCTCTGTCTCCACCCATCAGCCGTCCTCTCCCTGACTCCTGGATTCCTCTCATTAGGAGAGAGCCTTCTTGAAGTTGTCTCCCACTCATGGGCCAGATAAAATGATTAGAAAACAAGCCGGAGCTGCAGCCCCTTGTCTATCCTGACTCTCAGGAGCCCACACCTGTTCCTTGGACCTGGCCGGTTCAGCGAGGTCCATTTTTCTGCAATGTGAGCCCCTGAGGGGTGAGGATTAGCTGAACTGGGCAGCCTGACACTGCCAGCCAGCCCTCCCCAGGTGTGCCTGGTTTGAGGTCAATAGAAACACCACTCCAGGCAGCAAGAGCCCCTGCAGCTGTGCCTGATGCCATATTCTCTCCCAAATCAGCAGTCTCGGGGCTGTGCTGGTGGGAGGGAGTGAGGGGCCATGGCTTTGTGGGGGGCCTGGTGTGAGTGGGTCTCTGCTGGACTTTCTGCAGGAGTTGCCAGGCTGCCACCTGCTAAAGAAGAGGATGTGTCACCATACGTTCTGCTGGAATTTCTCCACTGGCAGAGGTGAGGAACGAAAAAATCTGTTGGGTCTGGGACAGGAGGGGTATCTCAGGCAGGGAAATGGAAAGCTTCCAGAAGGGCGCCCAGGGCCAGGACCATCCTGGCTGTCCTGCAGGCACCAAGTCGGTCTGCATGCTGTCACTGGTGTGGCTCCACGGCCCTTCCTCTAGGCTTTCAAGTCTTTGTACATATTCAGGTGTTTTACTTGGGAAGGGTGGGAACAGTTTAGCAGCAGCTGGCTTGGGGCTCAGCTCACGTTTACTCACAGACGCCTCGCCATGGTCCCCCAGCTTTGCAATGAGGAAGCTGCTTGCGGGGGGCCTGCTGGCTTCATGGTAGATGATTCCCCAACTCTGACCCTCTTCAGAATTGTTTACCCCTGGAGCAAGTGCCTGATAGGGTTTTCCTCGGTATAACTCCTTTTCCTCTGTAAATTTCTTTTTCTGGTTCAAGGTAGATTTTATTCCTCTTTTATGTATTTATAGATATAAGCATGGAAATAATTCATTCATATAAATACATCTGGTGAAGGGAAGCACTTTTTTCTGTTTTATTTTTAAATTTTATTTATTTTTAAAAAATTTGTAATTTAATTTAATTTTTTAATTTATACGGCAGGTTATTATTAGTTATCTATTTTAGACATATACATGTATACAAGTCTATCCCAATCCCGCAACTCATCCCAGCAGCAGCACCCCATGGCTTCGCCCCTTTGGTGTCCATACGTGTGTTCTCTACCTCTGTGTCTCTATTTCTGCCCTGCAAACCGGTTCATCTGTACCATTTTTCTAGGTTCCACATGTATGCATTATATGTACGATATTTGTTTTTCTCTTTCCGACTTACTTCTCTCTGTATGACAGTCTCTAGATCCATCGATGTCTCTACAAATGACCCAGTTTCATTCCTTTGTATGGCTGAGTAATATTCCATTTTATATATGCACCACATCTTTATCCATTCGTCTGGCTGTGGGCATTTAGGTTGCTTCCATTACCTGGCTATGGTAAATAGTACTGCAATGAACATTGTGGTGAATGTGTCTTTTTGATTTATGGTTTTCTCTGGGTATATGCCCAGAAGTGGGATTGCTGGATCATATGGTAATTCTATATTTAGTTTTTTAAGGAACGTCCATACTGTTCTCCATAGTGACTGTATCGCTTTACATTCCCACCGATAGTGGAAGAGGGTTCCTTTTCTCCACACCCTCCCCAGCATTTGTTGTTTGTAGATTTTCTGATGATGCCCATTCTAACAGGTGTGAGGTGATACCTCATTGTAGTTTTGATTTGCATTTCTCTAAGAATGAGAGATGTTGAGCAGCATTTCATGTGCGTCTTGGCCATCTCTGTGTCTTCTTTGAAGAAGTGTCTATTTAGATCTTCTAGCCATTTTTGTATTGGGTTGTTTGTTTTTTTAAGATTAAGCTGCATGAGCTGTTTCTATATATTGGAGATTAAACCTTTGTCCATTGATTCGTTTGCAAATATTTTCTCCCATTCTGAGGGTTGCCTTTTTCCATTCCCGTTTTCTAACCAAAAAAGAAAGAAAGAAAAAGAAGCAGAACACAAATGTGTGTAAAATAGGCCTCTTGAAACTGTCGTTTTGAAATATGAACGTCTTTTGTATTTTTGGGTCGATATACGACCCCAGGATTTGTTTTCAGGGCAGGTGTCATTTACAGGCCTGCAATTCTTTTGAATATCAAGTGACCATTAGCACTGGGATTAAAGCTGCTGTTGTGTGAAACGGCCACAAGGTGGCAGCAAGTTCTCCTTTACCAAATCTGGTTACTAGGACAACAGAGCCTCAATGCAAGTCGTGTTCCAGCTTGTCATTTAGAATGGAATGTGCCAGGTAAAAGCCCCTTACGTTTGTCTCACTACTTCTTGTTCGTAGATTTAATTTAATTTTTCTTTTTCATCACAGCAAGTTTGATTACAATGTTTGGCTTGTTGTAGGTGTGCAAGATGCGGTTCTTTGACACATATACATATGTCTGTTCTTCCTGGGATCCTTTTCCCATGTACGTTAGGACAGAATGTTGAGTAGTCTTCTCTTGGTATTCCGTAGGTGTTTGGTGATTATGTATTTCACTTGTGTTTGTACATGTCCGTGAAGCGCAATATCCTAATGTATGCAATCCTCACACCGTTCCATTGGTGAACCATCAGTTTGTTTAATGAATGTGTGATTGCCCTTCTCTGTGGAAATATCTTCACTGGTGTCAATTTTTCAGTAACACCTATAAGTGATATCATACGATATGTGTCTTTCTGTTTCTGACTTACTACAAGTCACGTGATTACCTCTAGACTCATCGACGGTGCTGCAAATGGCACTGTGTCCTTTTTTTCCTTGGCTAATATTCTGTCTGCATATGGACCAGTTCTTCTTTGTCCACTTATCTGTTGATGGACTTTTTGGTTGCTTCCATGTCATGGCTATTGTAATGCTGCGGCAATGCACATTTGCCTGCCTGTGTCTTTCCAATTCTGTCTTCTTAGGCTATAGGCCCAGAAGTGGGCCCGCTGGATTATATGGTAGCCAAACGTTTACGTTGTAGAGGCACCTCCATTCTGTTCTCATTAGTGGCTCTTACCAGGTTACGTCCCACCTAAGGTTGAGGTTATGCTCTTCTCCACAACACCTTCAGCATTTATTGTTTCTCGTATTTTTGCTGATGTATATTCTGACTCGTGTGAGCTGATACCACTTTGTGGTTGGATTTGCATGTGTCTCATAACCCCTTGAAATTGAACTTTGTGGCATGTCCTTGTTTCTTCAAACTGTGAGTACAGCTTACTTCTTCAAATTGTTTTTGTGAAGTATGTGTGACACTTAGAAATAGTTTGGCCATTACCTCCCTGAAGACATTTTGAGGGCAGGTTTCATTTATAGCCCTCCAGTACTGGTGCATATGAAGTGAACCTTAGCACAGGTTTTAAAGCTGCTGTTGCAGGTAACGTCCAGAGGGTGTCAGCATTACTGCTTTTCCCAATCTTGTAACTAGGGAAAGAGACCCTCTTGGCAGTGGTGTTCCTCGGTTATATATTAGAGTGGAATGTGCCCCCAAAAGCTGATGTCTCCTTACTTATGTTTGTTTTATAAATTGAATTTATATTTTTTTTATTGGAGTCATATTCCATTGTGTACATGGACCACTTCTTCTTTGTGCATTCCTCTATTGATGGACATTTTCGTAGCTTCGAAGTTTTGGCTATGGTAAATATTGCTGGAGTGCAGGACTGCCAGCCTGTGTTGTTTTGGTTTTTTTTTTTGCAGTACGTGGGCCTCTTGCTTCCGTGCACCCTCCCATTGCAGAGCACAGGCTCTGGATGTGCAAGCCCAGCAGCCATAGCTCACGGCACCAGGCGCTCTGCGGCATGTGTGATCTTCCCTAACCGGGGCATGATCCCGTGTCCCCTGCATTGGCAGGCAGACTCTCAACCACTGCGCCACCATTGAAAACCAGCCTGTGTCTTTTTGATTCTCATCCCCTCAGGCGATAGGCCCAGCAGTGGGTATGCTTGATTGAATGGTAGCTCAGTATTTACCTTTACAAAGCACCACATTTTTGTTTTCATTACTGGCTCTTACCATGTCCCACGTTGAACCAAGGGTAGGCATTTCTCCAAAACCCCTTCAGCATTTATTGTTTGCAGAATGTTTGCTGATGGCCATTCTGACTGGTGTGAGCTGATAAGTTTTTGTAATTTGGATTTGCATATCTTTAATTCTTCCTAATGTTCAGCATTTTTCCATGCCTTTTTAAATTCCTGGTACAGAAAAACAGAAAAAAACGGAGAGTACAGTTAACTTCTTGCAATTGTCTTCTTGGATGGTTGCCCTCTTTTGAATGTTTTGGTCAATTTCCGACCCCAGGATTGTTTTTGAGGGCAGGTGTCAATCACAGGCCTGCACTGAGTGTGAATATTGAGTGACCATTAGCACTGGGTTTAAAGCTGCTGTTGTGGGAAATGGCCAGAAGGCGGCAGCATTTCTCCATTCCCAAATCTGGTTACTAGGGCAGCAGAGCGTTTCTGGGACCAATGGAATACAGAAGAAGGCATCATTGAAGTCTAATACAGAATAGCATGTCCTGGTGGATGGTAGAATGACCAGCAGGGTGTAGGAATTAGGAACTACTGGATGTATATCCTCGGTGGCTTCACTGAGTGTCCTGACATCCTTTACCAGGTCCCCAGCAGCCCACGGGGCTCTCGTGGTCAGGGCAATCGCAGTTTATGGAGCTCACCTGTGCAACTACCCAGCAGCCCATGGGGCTCTCGTGGTCAGGCCCCTCCCAGTATATGGGGCTCACCTGGGCAGGTCCCAGCAGCCCACGGAGCTCTTTTGGTCAGGCCACTCCCAGGATATGGAGCTCACCTGTGCAACTACCCAGCAGCCCATGGGGCTCTCGTGGTCAGGCCCATCCCAGGATACGGAGATCCCCTGGGCAGGTACGCCAGCAGGGCTAGGCACACAGGAACCGTGCACATAGCCCGCATTGGAGAGCACCTCAGATTGCCTGTCACTCAGAGCTGACCCAGAGCACCTTAGAGCAGGACTTGAACTAACAAACAGCAGCTCCGACAGGTCTGTGACTCTGGGCATCACTCTGTGCGGCCTCCCTCTGCCTGGTCTTCCAGAGACTTCCACTGCAGCCTGGGCACCAGGCCTCTGTCTCCACCCATCAGCCGTCCTCTCCCTGACTCCTGGATTCCTCTCATTAGGAGAGGGCCTTCTTGAAGTTGTCTCCCACTCATGGGCCAGATAAAATGATTAGAAAACAATCCGGAGCTGCAGCCCCTTGTCTATCCTGACTCTCAGGAGCCCACACCTGTTCCTTGGACCTGGCCGGTTCAGCGAGGTCCATTTTTCTGCAATGTGAGCCCCTGAGGGGTGAGGATTAGCTGAACTGGGCAGCCTGACACTGCCAGCCAGCCCTCCCCAGGTGTGCCTGGGTTGAGGTCAATAGAAACACCACTCCAGGCAGCAAGAGCCCCTGCAGCTGTGCCTGATGCCATATTCTCTCCCAAATCAGCAGTCTCGGGGCTGTGCTGGTGGGAGGGAGTGAGGGGCCATGGCTTTGTGGGGGGCCCGGTGTGAGTGGGTCTCTGCTGGACTTTCTGCAGGAGTTGCCAGGCTGCCACCTGCTAAAGAAGAGGATGTGTCACCATACGTTCTGCTGGAATTTCTCCACTGGCAGAGGTGAGGAACGAAAAAATCTGTTGGGTCTGGGACAGGAGGGGTATCTCAGGCAGGGAAATGGAAAGCTTCCAGAAGGGCGCCCAGGGCCAGGACCATCCTGGCTGTCCTGCAGGCACCAAGTCGGTCTGCATGCTGTCACTGGTGTGGCTCCACGGCCCTTCCTCTAGGCTTTCAAGTCTTTGTACATATTCAGGTGTTTTACTTGGGAAGGGTGGGAACAGTTTAGCAGCAGCTGGCTTGGGGCTCAGCTCACGTTTACTCACAGACGCCTCGCCATGGTCCCCCAGCTTTGCAATGAGGAAGCTGCTTGCGGGGGGCCTGCTGGCTTCATGGTAGATGATTCCCCAACTCTGACCCTCTTCAGAATTGTTTACCCCTGGAGCAAGTGCCTGATAGGGTTTTCCTCGGTATAACTCCTTTTCCTCTGTAAATTTCTTTTTCTGGTTCAAGGTAGATTTTATTCCTCTTTTATGTATTTATAGATATAAGCATGGAAATAATTCATTCATATAAATACATCTGGTGAAGGGAAGCACTTTTTTCTGTTTTATTTTTAAATTTTATTTATTTTTAAAAAATTTGTAATTTAATTTAATTTTTTAATTTATACGGCAGGTTATTATTAGTTATCTATTTTAGACATATACATGTATACAAGTCTATCCCAATCCCGCAACTCATCCCAGCAGCAGCACCCCATGGCTTCGCCCCTTTGGTGTCCATACGTGTGTTCTCTACCTCTGTGTCTCTATTTCTGCCCTGCAAACCGGTTCATCTGTACCATTTTTCTAGGTTCCACATGTATGCATTATATGTACGATATTTGTTTTTCTCTTTCCGACTTACTTCTCTCTGTATGACAGTCTCTAGATCCATCGATGTCTCTACAAATGACCCAGTTTCATTCCTTTGTATGGCTGAGTAATATTCCATTTTATATATGCACCACATCTTTATCCATTCGTTTGGCTGTGGGCATTTAGGTTGCTTCCATTACCTGGCTATGGTAAATAGTACTGCAATGAACATTGTGGTGAATGTGTCTTTTTGATTTATGGTTTTCTCTGGGTATATGCCCAGAAGTGGGATTGCTGGATCATATGGTAATTCTATATTTAGTTTTTTAAGGAACGTCCATACTGTTCTCCATAGTGACTGTATCGCTTTACATTCCCACCGATAGTGGAAGAGGGTTCCTTTTCTCCACACCCTCCCCAGCATTTGTTGTTTGTAGATTTTCTGATGATGCCCATTCTAACAGGTGTGAGGTGATACCTCATTGTAGTTTTGATTTGCATTTCTCTAAGAATGAGAGATGTTGAGCAGCATTTCATGTGCGTCTTGGCCATCTCTGTGTCTTCTTTGAAGAAGTGTCTATTTAGATCTTCTAGCCATTTTTGTATTGGGTTGTTTGTTTTTTTAAGATTAAGCTGCATGAGCTGTTTCTATATATTGGAGATTAAACCTTTGTCCATTGATTCGTTTGCAAATATTTTCTCCCATTCTGAGGGTTGCCTTTTTCCATTCCCGTTTTCTAACCAAAAAAGAAAGAAAGAAAAAGAAGCAGAACACAAATGTGTGTAAAATAGGCCTCTTGAAACTGTCGTTTTGAAATATGAACGTCTTTTGTATTTTTGGGTCGATATACGACCCCAGGATTTGTTTTCAGGGCAGGTGTCATTTACAGGCCTGCAATTCTTTTGAATATCAAGTGACCATTAGCACTGGGATTAAAGCTGCTGTTGTGTGAAACGGCCACAAGGTGGCAGCAAGTTCTCCTTTACCAAATCTGGTTACTAGGACAACAGAGCCTCAATGCAAGTCGTGTTCCAGCTTGTCATTTAGAATGGAATGTGCCAGGTAAAAGCCCCTTACGTTTGTCTCACTACTTCTTGTTCGTAGATTTAATTTAATTTTTCTTTTTCATCACAGCAAGTTTGATTACAATGTTTGGCTTGTTGTAGGTGTGCAAGATGTGGTTCTTTGACACATATACATATGTCTGTTCTTCCTAGGATCCTTTTCCCATGTACGTTAGGACAGAATGTTGAGTAGTCTTCTCTTGGTATTCCGTAGGTGTTTGGTGATTATGTATTTCACTTGTGTTTGTACATGTCCGTGAAGCGCAATATCCTAATGTATGCAATCCTCACACCGTTCCATTGGTGAACCATCAGTTTGTTTAATGAATGTGTGATTGCCCTTCTCTGTGGAAATATCTTCACTGGTGTCAATTTTTCAGTAACACCTATAAGTGATATCATACGATATGTGTCTTTCTGTTTCTGACTTACTACAAGTCACGTGATTACCTCTAGACTCATCGACGGTGCTGCAAATGGCACTGTGTCCTTTTTTTCCTTGGCTAATATTCTGTCTGCATATGGACCAGTTCTTCTTTGTCCACTTATCTGTTGATGGACTTTTTGGTTGCTTCCATGTCATGGCTATTGTAATGCTGCGGCAATGCACATTTGCCTGCCTGTGTCTTTCCAATTCTGTCTTCTTAGGCTATAGGCCCAGGAGTGGGCCTGCTGGATCATATGGTAGCCAAACGTTTACGTTGTAGAGGCACCTCCATTCTGTTCTCATTAGTGGCTCTTACCAGGTTACGTCCCACCTAAGGTTGAGGTTATGCTCTTCTCCACAACACCTTCAGCATTTATTGTTTCTCGTATTTTTGCTGATGTATATTCTGACTCGTGTGAGCTGATACCACTTTGTGGTTGGATTTGCATGTGTCTCATAACCCCTTGAAATTGAACTTTGTGGCATGTCCTTGTTTCTTCAAACTGTGAGTACAGCTTACTTCTTCAAATTGTTTTTGTGAAGTATGTGTGACACTTAGAAATAGTTTGGCCATTACCTCCCTGAAGACATTTTGAGGGCAGGTTTCATTTATAGCCCTCCAGTACTGGTGCATATGAAGTGAACCTTAGCACAGGTTTTAAAGCTGCTGTTGCAGGTAACGTCCAGAGGGTGTCAGCATTACTGCTTTTCCCAATCTTGTAACTAGGGAAAGAGACCCTCTTGGCAGTGGTGTTCCTCGGTTATATATTAGAGTGGAATGTGCCCCCAAAAGCTGATGTCTCCTTACTTATGTTTGTTTTATAAATTGAATTTATATTTTTTTTATTGGAGTCATATTCCATTGTGTACATGGACCACTTCTTCTTTGTGCATTCCTCTATTGATGGACATTTTCGTAGCTTCGAAGTTTTGGCTATGGTAAATATTGCTGGAGTGCAGGACTCCCAGCCTGTGTTGTTTTGTTTTTTTTTTTTTTGCAGTACGTGGGCCTCTTGCTTCTGTGCACCCTCCCATTGCAGAGCACAGGCTCTGGATGTGCAAGCCCAGCAGCCATAGCTCACGGCACCAGGCGCTCTGCGGCATGTGTGATCTTCCCTAACCGGGGCATGATCCCGTGTCCCCTGCATTGGCAGGCAGACTCTCAACCACTGCGCCACCATTGAAAACCAGCCTGTGTCTTTTTGATTCTCATCCCCTCAGGCGATAGGCCCAGCAGTGGGTATGCTTGATTGAATGGTAGCTCAGTATTTACCTTTACAAAGCACCACATTTTTGTTTTCATTACTGGCTCTTACCATGTCCCACGTTGAACCAAGGGTAGGCATTTCTCCAAAACCCCTTCAGCATTTATTGTTTTCAGAATGTTTGCTGATGGCCATTCTGACTGGTGTGAGCTGATAAGTTTTTGTAATTTGGATTTGCATATCTTTAATTCTTCCTAATGTTCAGCATTTTTCCATGCCTTTTTAAATTCCTGGTACAGAAAAACAGAAAAAAACGGAGAGTACAGTTAACCTCTTGCAATTGTCTTCTTGGATGGTTGCCCTCTTTTGAATGTTTTGGTCAATTTTCGACCCCAGGATTGTTTCTGAGGGCAGGTGTCAATCACAGGCCTGCACTGAGTGTGAATATTGAGTGACCATTAGCACTGGGTTTAAAGCTGCTGTTGTGGGAAATGGCCACAAGGCGGCAGCATTTCTCCATTCCCAAATCTGGTTACTAGGGCAGCAGAGCGTTTCTGGGACCAATGGAATACAGAAGAAGGCATCATTGAAGTCTAATACAGAATAGCATGTCCTGGTGGATGGTAGAATGACCAGCAGGGTGTAGGAATTAGGAACTACTGGATGTATATCCTCGGTGGCTTCACTGAGTGTCCTGACATCCTTTACCAGGTCCCCAGCAGCCCACGGGGCTCTCGTGGTCAGGGCAATCGCAGTTTATGGAGCTCACCTGTGCAACTACCCAGCAGCCCATGGGGCTCTCGTGGTCAGGCCCCTCCCAGTATATGGGGCTCACCTGGGCAGGTCCCAGCAGCCCACGGAGCTCTTTTGGTCAGGCCACTCCCAGGATATGGAGCTCACCTGTGCAACTACCCAGCAGCCCATGGGGCTCTCGTGGTCAGGCCCATCCCAGGATACGGAGATCCCCTGGGCAGGTACGCCAGCAGGGCTAGGCACACAGGAACCGTGCACATAGCCCGCATTGGAGAGCACCTCAGATTGCCTGTCACTCAGAGCTGACCCAGAGCACCTTAGAGCAGGACTTGAACTAACAAACAGCAGCTCCGACAGGTCTGTGACTCTGGGCATCACTCTGTGCGGCCTCCCTCTGCCTGGTCTTCCAGAGACTTCCACTGCAGCCTGGGCACCAGGCCTCTGTCTCCACCCATCAGCCGTCCTCTCCCTGACTCCTGGATTCCTCTCATTAGGAGAGAGCCTTCTTGAAGTTGTCTCCCACTCATGGGCCAGATAAAATGATTAGAAAACAAGCCGGAGCTGCAGCCCCTTGTCTATCCTGACTCTCAGGAGCCCACACCTGTTCCTTGGACCTGGCCGGTTCAGCGAGGTCCATTTTTCTGCAATGTGAGCCCCTGAGGGGTGAGGATTAGCTGAACTGGGCAGCCTGACACTGCCAGCCAGCCCTCCCCAGGTGTGCCTGGTTTGAGGTCAATAGAAACACCACTCCAGGCAGCAAGAGCCCCTGCAGCTGTGCCTGATGCCATATTCTCTCCCAAATCAGCAGTCTCGGGGCTGTGCTGGTGGGAGGGAGTGAGGGGCCATGGCTTTGTGGGGGGCCTGGTGTGAGTGGGTCTCTGCTGGACTTTCTGCAGGAGTTGCCAGGCTGCCACCTGCTAAAGAAGAGGATGTGTCACCATACGTTCTGCTGGAATTTCTCCACTGGCAGAGGTGAGGAACGAAAAAATCTGTTGGGTCTGGGACAGGAGGGGTATCTCAGGCAGGGAAATGGAAAGCTTCCAGAAGGGCGCCCAGGGCCAGGACCATCCTGGCTGTCCTGCAGGCACCAAGTCGGTCTGCATGCTGTCACTGGTGTGGCTCCACGGCCCTTCCTCTAGGCTTTCAAGTCTTTGTACATATTCAGGTGTTTTACTTGGGAAGGGTGGGAACAGTTTAGCAGCAGCTGGCTTGGGGCTCAGCTCACGTTTACTCACAGACGCCTCGCCATGGTCCCCCAGCTTTGCAATGAGGAAGCTGCTTGCGGGGGGCCTGCTGGCTTCATGGTAGATGATTCCCCAACTCTGACCCTCTTCAGAATTGTTTACCCCTGGAGCAAGTGCCTGATAGGGTTTTCCTCGGTATAACTCCTTTTCCTCTGTAAATTTCTTTTTCTGGTTCAAGGTAGATTTTATTCCTCTTTTATGTATTTATAGATATAAGCATGGAAATAATTCATTCATATAAATACATCTGGTGAAGGGAAGCACTTTTTTCTGTTTTATTTTTAAATTTTATTTATTTTTAAAAAATTTGTAATTTAATTTAATTTTTTAATTTATACGGCAGGTTATTATTAGTTATCTATTTTAGACATATACATGTATACAAGTCTATCCCAATCCCGCAACTCATCCCAGCAGCAGCACCCCATGGCTTCGCCCCTTTGGTGTCCATACGTGTGTTCTCTACCTCTGTGTCTCTATTTCTGCCCTGCAAACCGGTTCATCTGTACCATTTTTCTAGGTTCCACATGTATGCATTATATGTACGATATTTGTTTTTCTCTTTCCGACTTACTTCTCTCTGTATGACAGTCTCTAGATCCATCGATGTCTCTACAAATGACCCAGTTTCATTCCTTTGTATGGCTGAGTAATATTCCATTTTATATATGCACCACATCTTTATCCATTCGTCTGGCTGTGGGCATTTAGGTTGCTTCCATTACCTGGCTATGGTAAATAGTACTGCAATGAACATTGTGGTGAATGTGTCTTTTTGATTTATGGTTTTCTCTGGGTATATGCCCAGAAGTGGGATTGCTGGATCATATGGTAATTCTATATTTAGTTTTTTAAGGAACGTCCATACTGTTCTCCATAGTGACTGTATCGCTTTACATTCCCACCGATAGTGGAAGAGGGTTCCTTTTCTCCACACCCTCCCCAGCATTTGTTGTTTGTAGATTTTCTGATGATGCCCATTCTAACAGGTGTGAGGTGATACCTCATTGTAGTTTTGATTTGCATTTCTCTAAGAATGAGAGATGTTGAGCAGCATTTCATGTGCGTCTTGGCCATCTCTGTGTCTTCTTTGAAGAAGTGTCTATTTAGATCTTCTAGCCATTTTTGTATTGGGTTGTTTGTTTTTTTAAGATTAAGCTGCATGAGCTGTTTCTATATATTGGAGATTAAACCTTTGTCCATTGATTCGTTTGCAAATATTTTCTCCCATTCTGAGGGTTGCCTTTTTCCATTCCCGTTTTCTAACCAAAAAAGAAAGAAAGAAAAAGAAGCAGAACACAAATGTGTGTAAAATAGGCCTCTTGAAACTGTCGTTTTGAAATATGAACGTCTTTTGTATTTTTGGGTCGATATACGACCCCAGGATTTGTTTTCAGGGCAGGTGTCATTTACAGGCCTGCAATTCTTTTGAATATCAAGTGACCATTAGCACTGGGATTAAAGCTGCTGTTGTGTGAAACGGCCACAAGGTGGCAGCAAGTTCTCCTTTACCAAATCTGGTTACTAGGACAACAGAGCCTCAATGCAAGTCGTGTTCCAGCTTGTCATTTAGAATGGAATGTGCCAGGTAAAAGCCCCTTACGTTTGTCTCACTACTTCTTGTTCGTAGATTTAATTTAATTTTTCTTTTTCATCACAGCAAGTTTGATTACAATGTTTGGCTTGTTGTAGGTGTGCAAGATGTGGTTCCTTGACACATATACATATGTCTGTTCTTCCTGGGATCCTTTTCCCATGTACGTTAGGACAGAATGTTGAGTAGTCTTCTCTTGGTATTCCGTAGGTGTTTGGTGATTATGTATTTCACTTGTGTTTGTACATGTCCGTGAAGCGCAATATCCTAATGTATGCAATCCTCACACCGTTCCATTGGTGAACCATCAGTTTGTTTAATGAATGTGTGATTGCCCTTCTCTGTGGAAATATCTTCACTGGTGTCAATTTTTCAGTAACACCTATAAGTGATATCATACGATATGTGTCTTTCTGTTTCTGACTTACTACAAGTCACGTGATTACCTCTAGACTCATCGACGGTGCTGCAAATGGCACTGTGTCCTTTTTTTCCTTGGCTAATATTCTGTCTGCATATGGACCAGTTCTTCTTTGTCCACTTATCTGTTGATGGACTTTTTGGTTGCTTCCATGTCATGGCTATTGTAATGCTGCGGCAATGCACATTTGCCTGCCTGTGTCTTTCCAATTCTGTCTTCTTAGGCTATAGGCCCAGGAGTGGGCCTGCTGGATCATATGGTAGCCAAACGTTTACGTTGTAGAGGCACCTCCATTCTGTTCTCATTAGTGGCTCTTACCAGGTTACGTCCCACCTAAGGTTGAGGTTATGCTCTTCTCCACAACACCTTCAGCATTTATTGTTTCTCGTATTTTTGCTGATGTATATTCTGACTCGTGTGAGCTGATACCACTTTGTGGTTGGATTTGCATGTGTCTCATAACCCCTTGAAATTGAACTTTGTGGCATGTCCTTGTTTCTTCAAACTGTGAGTACAGCTTACTTCTTCAAATTGTTTTTGTGAAGTATGTGTGACACTTAGAAATAGTTTGGCCATTACCTCCCTGAAGACATTTTGAGGGCAGGTTTCATTTATAGCCCTCCAGTACTGGTGCATATGAAGTGAACCTTAGCACAGGTTTTAAAGCTGCTGTTGCAGGTAACGTCCAGAGGGTGTCAGCATTACTGCTTTTCCCAATCTTGTAACTAGGGAAAGAGACCCTCTTGGCAGTGGTGTTCCTCGGTTATATATTAGAGTGGAATGTGCCCCCAAAAGCTGATGTCTCCTTACTTATGTTTGTTTTATAAATTGAATTTATATTTTTTTTATTGGAGTCATATTCCATTGTGTACATGGACCACTTCTTCTTTGTGCATTCCTCTATTGATGGACATTTTCGTAGCTTCGAAGTTTTGGCTATGGTAAATATTGCTGGAGTGCAGGACTGCCAGCCTGTGTTGTTTTGGTTTTTTTTTTTGCAGTACGTGGGCCTCTTGCTTCCGTGCACCCTCCCATTGCAGAGCACAGGCTCTGGATGTGCAAGCCCAGCAGCCATAGCTCACGGCACCAGGCGCTCTGCGGCATGTGTGATCTTCCCTAACCGGGGCATGATCCCGTGTCCCCTGCATTGGCAGGCAGACTCTCAACCACTGCGCCACCATTGAAAACCAGCCTGTGTCTTTTTGATTCTCATCCCCTCAGGCGATAGGCCCAGCAGTGGGTATGCTTGATTGAATGGTAGCTCAGTATTTACCTTTACAAAGCACCACATTTTTGTTTTCATTACTGGCTCTTACCATGTCCCACGTTGAACCAAGGGTAGGCATTTCTCCAAAACCCCTTCAGCATTTATTGTTTGCAGAATGTTTGCTGATGGCCATTCTGACTGGTGTGAGCTGATAAGTTTTTGTAATTTGGATTTGCATATCTTTAATTCTTCCTAATGTTCAGCATTTTTCCATGCCTTTTTAAATTCCTGGTACAGAAAAACAGAAAAAAACGGAGAGTACAGTTAACTTCTTGCAATTGTCTTCTTGGATGGTTGCCCTCTTTTGAATGTTTTGGTCAATTTCCGACCCCAGGATTGTTTTTGAGGGCAGGTGTCAATCACAGGCCTGCACTGAGTGTGAATATTGAGTGACCATTAGCACTGGGTTTAAAGCTGCTGTTGTGGGAAATGGCCAGAAGGCGGCAGCATTTCTCCATTCCCAAATCTGGTTACTAGGGCAGCAGAGCGTTTCTGGGACCAATGGAATACAGAAGAAGGCATCATTGAAGTCTAATACAGAATAGCATGTCCTGGTGGATGGTAGAATGACCAGCAGGGTGTAGGAATTAGGAACTACTGGATGTATATCCTCGGTGGCTTCACTGAGTGTCCTGACATCCTTTACCAGGTCCCCAGCAGCCCACGGGGCTCTCGTGGTCAGGGCAATCGCAGTTTATGGAGCTCACCTGTGCAACTACCCAGCAGCCCATGGGGCTCTCGTGGTCAGGCCCCTCCCAGTATATGGGGCTCACCTGGGCAGGTCCCAGCAGCCCACGGAGCTCTTTTGGTCAGGCCACTCCCAGGATATGGAGCTCACCTGTGCAACTACCCAGCAGCCCATGGGGCTCTCGTGGTCAGGCCCATCCCAGGATACGGAGATCCCCTGGGCAGGTACGCCAGCAGGGCTAGGCACACAGGAACCGTGCACATAGCCCGCATTGGAGAGCACCTCAGATCGCCTGTCACTCAGAGCTGACCCAGAGCACCTTAGAGCAGGACTTGAACTAACAAACAGCAGCTCCGACAGGTCTGTGACTCTGGGCATCACTCTGTGCGGCCTCCCTCTGCCTGGTCTTCCAGAGACTTCCACTGCAGCCTGTGCACCAGGCCTCTGTCTCCACCCATCAGCCGTCCTCTCCCTGACTCCTGGATTCCTCTCATTAGGAGAGAGCCTTCTTGAAGTTGTCTCCCACTCATGGGCCAGATAAAATGATTAGAAAACAAGCCGGAGCTGCAGCCCCTTGTCTATCCTGACTCTCAGGAGCCCACACCTGTTCCTTGGACCTGGCCGGTTCAGCGAGGTCCATTTTTCTGCAATGTGAGCCCCTGAGGGGTGAGGATTAGCTGAACTGGGCAGCCTGACACTGCCAGCCAGCCCTCCCCAGGTGTGCCTGGGTTGAGGTCAATAGAAACACCACTCCAGGCAGCAAGAGCCCCTGCAGCTGTGCCTGATGCCATATTCTCTCCCAAATCAGCAGTCTCGGGGCTGTGCTGGTGGGAGGGAGTGAGGGGCCATGGCTTTGTGGGGGGCCCGGTGTGAGTGGGTCTCTGCTGGACTTTCTGCAGGAGTTGCCAGGCTGCCACCTGCTAAAGAAGAGGATGTGTCACCATACGTTCTGCTGGAATTTCTCCACTGGCAGAGGTGAGGAACGAAAAAATCTGTTGGGTCTGGGACAGGAGGGGTATCTCAGGCAGGGAAATGGAAAGCTTCCAGAAGGGCGCCCAGGGCCAGGACCATCCTGGCTGTCCTGCAGGCACCAAGTCGGTCTGCATGCTGTCACTGGTGTGGCTCCACGGCCCTTCCTCTAGGCTTTCAAGTCTTTGTACATATTCAGGTGTTTTACTTGGGAAGGGTGGGAACAGTTTAGCAGCAGCTGGCTTGGGGCTCAGCTCACGTTTACTCACAGACGCCTCGCCATGGTCCCCCAGCTTTGCAATGAGGAAGCTGCTTGCGGGGGGCCTGCTGGCTTCATGGTAGATGATTCCCCAACTCTGACCCTCTTCAGAATTGTTTACCCCTGGAGCAAGTGCCTGATAGGGTTTTCCTCGGTATAACTCCTTTTCCTCTGTAAATTTCTTTTTCTGGTTCAAGGTAGATTTTATTCCTCTTTTATGTATTTATAGATATAAGCATGGAAATAATTCATTCATATAAATACATCTGGTGAAGGGAAGCACTTTTTTCTGTTTTATTTTTAAATTTTATTTATTTTTTAAAAATTTGTAATTTAATTTAATTTTTTAATTTATACGGCAGGTTATTATTAGTTATCTATTTTAGACATATACATGTATACAAGTCTATCCCAATCCCGCAACTCATCCCAGCAGCAGCACCCCATGGCTTCGCCCCTTTGGTGTCCATACGTGTGTTCTCTACCTCTGTGTCTCTATTTCTGCCCTGCAAACCGGTTCATCTGTACCATTTTTCTAGGTTCCACATGTATGCATTATATGTACGATATTTGTTTTTCTCTTTCCGACTTACTTCTCTCTGTATGACAGTCTCTAGATCCATTGATGTCTCTACAAATGACCCAGTTTCATTCCTTTGTATGGCTGAGTAATATTCCATTTTATATATGCACCACATCTTTATCCATTCGTTTGGCTGTGGGCATTTAGGTTGCTTCCATTACCTGGCTATGGTAAATAGTACTGCAATGAACATTGTGGTGAATGTGTCTTTTTGATTTATGGTTTTCTCTGGGTATATGCCCAGAAGTGGGATTGCTGGATCATATGGTAATTCTAAATTTAGTTTTTTAAGGAACGTCCATACTGTTCTCCATAGTGACTGTATCGCTTTACATTCCCACCGATAGTGGAAGAGGGTTCCTTTTCTCCACACCCTCCCCAGCATTTGTTGTTTGTAGATTTTCTGATGATGCCCATTCTAACAGGTGTGAGGTGATACCTCATTGTAGTTTTGATTTGCATTTCTCTAAGAATGAGAGATGTTGAGCAGCATTTCATGTGCGTCTTGGCCATCTCTGTGTCTTCTTTGAAGAAGTGTCTATTTAGATCTTCTAGCCATTTTTGTATTGGGTTGTTTGTTTTTTTAAGATTAAGCTGCATGAGCTGTTTCTATATATTGGAGATTAAACCTTTGTCCATTGATTCGTTTGCAAATATTTTCTCCCATTCTGAGGGTTGCCTTTTTCCATTCCCGTTTTCTAACCAAAAAAGAAAGAAAGAAAAAGAAGCAGAACACAAATGTGTGTAAAATAGGCCTCTTGAAACTGTCGTTTTGAAATATGAACGTCTTTTGTATTTTTGGGTCGATATACGACCCCAGGATTTGTTTTCAGGGCAGGTGTCATTTACAGGCCTGCAATTCTTTTGAATATCAAGTGACCATTAGCACTGGGATTAAAGCTGCTGTTGTGTGAAACGGCCACAAGGTGGCAGCAAGTTCTCCTTTACCAAATCTGGTTACTAGGACAACAGAGCCTCAATGCAAGTCGTGTTCCAGCTTGTCATTTAGAATGGAATGTGCCAGGTAAAAGCCCCTTACGTTTGTCTCACTACTTCTTGTTCGTAGATTTAATTTAATTTTTCTTTTTCATCACAGCAAGTTTGATTACAATGTTTGGCTTGTTGTAGGTGTGCAAGATGTGGTTCTTTGACACATATACATATGTCTGTTCTTCCTAGGATCCTTTTCCCATGTACGTTAGGACAGAATGTTGAGTAGTCTTCTCTTGGTATTCCGTAGGTGTTTGGTGATTATGTATTTCACTTGTGTTTGTACATGTCCGTGAAGCGCAATATCCTAATGTATGCAATCCTCACACCGTTCCATTGGTGAACCATCAGTTTGTTTAATGAATGTGTGATTGCCCTTCTCTGTGGAAATATCTTCACTGGTGTCAATTTTTCAGTAACACCTATAAGTGATATCATACGATATGTGTCTTTCTGTTTCTGACTTACTACAAGTCACGTGATTACCTCTAGACTCATCGACGGTGCTGCAAATGGCACTGTGTCATTTTTTTCCTTGGCTAATATTCTGTCTGCATATGGACCAGTTCTTCTTTGTCCACTTATCTGTTGATGGACTTTTTGGTTGCTTCCATGTCATGGCTATTGTAATGCTGCGGCAATGCACATTTGCCTGCCTGTGTCTTTCCAATTCTGTCTTCTTAGGCTATAGGCCCAGGAGTGGGCCTGCTGGATCATATGGTAGCCAAACGTTTACGTTGTAGAGGCACCTCCATTCTGTTCTCATTAGTGGCTCTTACCAGGTTACGTCCCACCTAAGGTTGAGGTTATGCTCTTCTCCACAACACCTTCAGCATTTATTGTTTCTCGTATTTTTGCTGATGTATATTCTGACTCGTGTGAGCTGATACCACTTTGTGGTTGGATTTGCATGTGTCTCATAACCCCTTGAAATTGAACTTTGTGGCATGTCCTTGTTTCTTCAAACTGTGAGTACAGCTTACTTCTTCAAATTGTTTTTGTGAAGTATGTGTGACACTTAGAAATAGTTTGGCCATTACCTCCCTGAAGACATTTTGAGGGCAGGTTTCATTTATAGCCCTCCAGTACTGGTGCATATGAAGTGAACCTTAGCACAGGTTTTAAAGCTGCTGTTGCAGGTAACGTCCAGAGGGTGTCAGCATTACTGCTTTTCCCAATCTTGTAACTAGGGAAACAGACCCTCTTGGCAGTGGTGTTCCTCGGTTATATATTAGAGTGGAATGTGCCCCCAAAAGCTGATGTCTCCTTACTTATGTTTGTTTTATAAATTGAATTTATATTTTTTTTATTGGAGTCATATTCCATTGTGTACATGGACCACTTCTTCTTTGTGCATTCCTCTATTGATGGACATTTTCGTAGCTTCGAAGTTTTGGCTATGGTAAATATTGCTGGAGTGCAGGACTGCCAGCCTGTGTTGTTTTGTTTTTTTTTTTTTTGCAGTACGTGGGCCTCTTGCTTCTGTGCACCCTCCCATTGCAGAGCACAGGCTCTGGATGTGCAAGCCCAGCAGCCATAGCTCACGGCACCAGGCGCTCTGCGGCATGTGTGATCTTCCCTAACCGGGGCATGATCCCGTGTCCCCTGCATTGGCAGGCAGACTCTCAACCACTGCGCCACCATTGAAAACCAGCCTGTGTCTTTTTGATTCTCATCCCCTCAGGCGATAGGCCCAGCAGTGGGTATGCTTGATTGAATGGTAGCTCAGTATTTACCTTTACAAAGCACCACATTTTTGTTTTCATTACTGGCTCTTACCATGTCCCACGTTGAACCAAGGGTAGGCATTTCTCCAAAACCCCTTCAGCATTTATTGTTTTCAGAATGTTTGCTGATGGCCATTCTGACTGGTGTGAGCTGATAAGTTTTTGTAATTTGGATTTGCATATCTTTAATTCTTCCTAATGTTCAGCATTTTTCCATGCCTTTTTAAATTCCTGGTACAGAAAAACAGAAAAAAACGGAGAGTACAGTTAACCTCTTGCAATTGTCTTCTTGGATGGTTGCCCTCTTTTGAATGTTTTGGTCAATTTTCGACCCCAGGATTGTTTCTGAGGGCAGGTGTCAATCACAGGCCTGCACTGAGTGTGAATATTGAGTGACCATTAGCACTGGGTTTAAAGCTGCTGTTGTGGGAAATGGCCACAAGGCGGCAGCATTTCTCCATTCCCAAATCTGGTTACTAGGGCAGCAGAGCGTTTCTGGGACCAATGGAATACAGAAGAAGGCATCATTGAAGTCTAATACAGAATAGCATGTCCTGGTGGATGGTAGAATGACCAGCAGGGTGTAGGAATTAGGAACTACTGGATGTATATCCTCGGTGGCTTCACTGAGTGTCCTGACATCCTTTACCAGGTCCCCAGCAGCCCACGGGGCTCTCGTGGTCAGGGCAATCGCAGTTTATGGAGCTCACCTGTGCAACTACCCAGCAGCCCATGGGGCTCTCGTGGTCAGGCCCCTCCCAGTATATGGGGCTCACCTGGGCAGGTCCCAGCAGCCCACGGAGCTCTTTTGGTCAGGCCACTCCCAGGATATGGAGCTCACCTGTGCAACTACCCAGCAGCCCATGGGGCTCTCGTGGTCAGGCCCATCCCAGGATACGGAGATCCCCTGGGCAGGTACGCCAGCAGGGCTAGGCACACAGGAACCGTGCACATAGCCCGCATTGGAGAGCACCTCAGATCGCCTGTCACTCAGAGCTGACCCAGAGCACCTTAGAGCAGGACTTGAACTAACAAACAGCAGCTCCGACAGGTCTGTGACTCTGGGCATCACTCTGTGCGGCCTCCCTCTGCCTGGTCTTCCAGAGACTTCCACTGCAGCCTGGGCACCAGGCCTCTGTCTCCACCCATCAGCCGTCCTCTCCCTGACTCCTGGATTCCTCTCATTAGGAGAGAGCCTTCTTGAAGTTGTCTCCCACTCATGGGCCAGATAAAATGATTAGAAAACAAGCCGGAGCTGCAGCCCCTTGTCTATCCTGACTCTCAGGAGCCCACACCTGTTCCTTGGACCTGGCCGGTTCAGCGAGGTCCATTTTTCTGCAATGTGAGCCCCTGAGGGGTGAGGATTAGCTGAACTGGGCAGCCTGACACTGCCAGCCAGCCCTCCCCAGGTGTGCCTGGTTTGAGGTCAATAGAAACACCACTCCAGGCAGCAAGAGCCCCTGCAGCTGTGCCTGATGCCATATTCTCTCCCAAATCAGCAGTCTCGGGGCTGTGCTGGTGGGAGGGAGTGAGGGGCCATGGCTTTGTGGGGGGCCCGGTGTGAGTGGGTCTCTGCTGGACTTTCTGCAGGAGTTGCCAGGCTGCCACCTGCTAAAGAAGAGGATGTGTCACCATACGTTCTGCTGGAATTTCTCCACTGGCAGAGGTGAGGAACGAAAAAATCTGTTGGGTCTGGGACAGGAGGGGTATCTCAGGCAGGGAAATGGAAAGCTTCCAGAAGGGCGCCCAGGGCCAGGACCATCCTGGCTGTCCTGCAGGCACCAAGTCGGTCTGCATGCTGTCACTGGTGTGGCTCCACGGCCCTTCCTCTAGGCTTTCAAGTCTTTGTACATATTCAGGTGTTTTACTTGGGAAGGGTGGGAACAGTTTAGCAGCAGCTGGCTTGGGGCTCAGCTCACGTTTACTCACAGACGCCTCGCCATGGTCCCCCAGCTTTGCAATGAGGAAGCTGCTTGCGGGGGGCCTGCTGGCTTCATGGTAGATGATTCCCCAACTCTGACCCTCTTCAGAATTGTTTACCCCTGGAGCAAGTGCCTGATAGGGTTTTCCTCGGTATAACTCCTTTTCCTCTGTAAATTTCTTTTTCTGGTTCAAGGTAGATTTTATTCCTCTTTTATGTATTTATAGATATAAGCATGGAAATAATTCATTCATATAAATACATCTGGTGAAGGGAAGCACTTTTTTCTGTTTTATTTTTAAATTTTATTTATTTTTTAAAAATTTGTAATTTAATTTAATTTTTTAATTTATACGGCAGGTTATTATTAGTTATCTATTTTAGACATATACATGTATACAAGTCTATCCCAATCCCGCAACTCATCCCAGCAGCAGCACCCCATGGCTTCGCCCCTTTGGTGTCCATACGTGTGTTCTCTACCTCTGTGTCTCTATTTCTGCCCTGCAAACCGGTTCATCTGTACCATTTTTCTAGGTTCCACATGTATGCATTATATGTACGATATTTGTTTTTCTCTTTCCGACTTACTTCTCTCTGTATGACAGTCTCTAGATCCATCGATGTCTCTACAAATGACCCAGTTTCATTCCTTTGTATGGCTGAGTAATATTCCATTTTATATATGCACCACATCTTTATCCATTCGTCTGGCTGTGGGCATTTAGGTTGCTTCCATTACCTGGCTATGGTAAATAGTACTGCAATGAACATTGTGGTGAATGTGTCTTTTTGATTTATGGTTTTCTCTGGGTATATGCCCAGAAGTGGGATTGCTGGATCATATGGTAATTCTATATTTAGTTTTTTAAGGAACGTCCATACTGTTCTCCATAGTGACTGTATCGCTTTACATTCCCACCGATAGTGGAAGAGGGTTCCTTTTCTCCACACCCTCCCCAGCATTTGTTGTTTGTAGATTTTCTGATGATGCCCATTCTAACAGGTGTGAGGTGATACCTCATTGTAGTTTTGATTTGCATTTCTCTAAGAATGAGAGATGTTGAGCAGCATTTCATGTGCGTCTTGGCCATCTCTGTGTCTTCTTTGAAGAAGTGTCTATTTAGATCTTCTAGCCATTTTTGTATTGGGTTGTTTGTTTTTTTAAGATTAAGCTGCATGAGCTGTTTCTATATATTGGAGATTAAACCTTTGTCCATTGATTCGTTTGCAAATATTTTCTCCCATTCTGAGGGTTGCCTTTTTCCATTCCCATTTTCTAACCAAAAAAGAAAGAAAGAAAAAGAAGCAGAACACAAATGTGTGTAAAATAGGCCTCTTGAAACTGTCGTTTTGAAATATGAACGTCTTTTGTATTTTTGGGTCGATATACGACCCCAGGATTTGTTTTCAGGGCAGGTGTCATTTACAGGCCTGCAATTCTTTTGAATATCAAGTGACCATTAGCACTGGGATTAAAGCTGCTGTTGTGTGAAACGGCCACAAGGTGGCAGCAAGTTCTCCTTTACCAAATCTGGTTACTAGGACAACAGAGCCTCAATGCAAGTCGTGTTCCAGCTTGTCATTTAGAATGGAATGTGCCAGGTAAAAGCCCCTTACGTTTGTCTCACTACTTCTTGTTCGTAGATTTAATTTAATTTTTCTTTTTCATCACAGCAAGTTTGATTACAATGTTTGGCTTGTTGTAGGTGTGCAAGATGTGGTTCCTTGACACATATACATATGTCTGTTCTTCCTGGGATCCTTTTCCCATGTACGTTAGGACAGAATGTTGAGTAGTCTTCTCTTGGTATTCCGTAGGTGTTTGGTGATTATGTATTTCACTTGTGTTTGTACATGTCCGTGAAGCGCAATATCCTAATGTATGCAATCCTCACACCGTTCCATTGGTGAACCATCAGTTTGTTTAATGAATGTGTGATTGCCCTTCTCTGTGGAAATATCTTCACTGGTGTCAATTTTTCAGTAACACCTATAAGTGATATCATACGATATGTGTCTTTCTGTTTCTGACTTACTACAAGTCACGTGATTACCTCTAGACTCATCGACGGTGCTGCAAATGGCACTGTGTCCTTTTTTTCCTTGGCTAATATTCTGTCTGCATATGGACCAGTTCTTCTTTGTCCACTTATCTGTTGATGGACTTTTTGGTTGCTTCCATGTCATGGCTATTGTAATGCTGCGGCAATGCACATTTGCCTGCCTGTGTCTTTCCAATTCTGTCTTCTTAGGCTATAGGCCCAGGAGTGGGCCTGCTGGATCATATGGTAGCCAAACGTTTACGTTGTAGAGGCACCTCCATTCTGTTCTCATTAGTGGCTCTTACCAGGTTACGTCCCACCTAAGGTTGAGGTTATGCTCTTCTCCACAACACCTTCAGCATTTATTGTTTCTCGTATTTTTGCTGATGTATATTCTGACTCGTGTGAGCTGATACCACTTTGTGGTTGGATTTGCATGTGTCTCATAACCCCTTGAAATTGAACTTTGTGGCATGTCCTTGTTTCTTCAAACTGTGAGTACAGCTTACTTCTTCAAATTGTTTTTGTGAAGTATGTGTGACACTTAGAAATAGTTTGGCCATTACCTCCCTGAAGACATTTTGAGGGCAGGTTTCATTTATAGCCCTCCAGTACTGGTGCATATGAAGTGAACCTTAGCACAGGTTTTAAAGCTGCTGTTGCAGGTAACGTCCAGAGGGTGTCAGCATTACTGCTTTTCCCAATCTTGTAACTAGGGAAAGAGACCCTCTTGGCAGTGGTGTTCCTCGGTTATATATTAGAGTGGAATGTGCCCCCAAAAGCTGATGTCTCCTTACTTATGTTTGTTTTATAAATTGAATTTATATTTTTTTTATTGGAGTCATATTCCATTGTGTACATGGACCACTTCTTCTTTGTGCATTCCTCTATTGATGGACATTTTCGTAGCTTCGAAGTTTTGGCTATGGTAAATATTGCTGGAGTGCAGGACTGCCAGCCTGTGTTGTTTTGTTTTTTTTTTTTGCAGTACGTGGGCCTCTTGCTTCCGTGCACCCTCCCATTGCAGAGCACAGGCTCTGGATGTGCAAGCCCAGCAGCCATAGCTCACGGCACCAGGCGCTCTGCGGCATGTGTGATCTTCCCTAACCGGGGCATGATCCCGTGTCCCCTGCATTGGCAGGCAGACTCTCAACCACTGCGCCACCATTGAAAACCAGCCTGTGTCTTTTTGATTCTCATCCCCTCAGGCGATAGGCCCAGCAGTGGGTATGCTTGATTGAATGGTAGCTCAGTATTTACCTTTACAAAGCACCACATTTTTGTTTTCATTACTGGCTCTTACCATGTCCCACGTTGAACCAAGGGTAGGCATTTCTCCAAAACCCCTTCAGCATTTATTGTTTGCAGAATGTTTGCTGATGGCCATTCTGACTGGTGTGAGCTGATAAGTTTTTGTAATTTGGATTTGCATATCTTTAATTCTTCCTAATGTTCAGCATTTTTCCATGCCTTTTTAAATTCCTGGTACAGAAAAACAGAAAAAAACGGAGAGTACAGTTAACTTCTTGCAATTGTCTTCTTGGATGGTTGCCCTCTTTTGAATGTTTTGGTCAATTTCCGACCCCAGGATTGTTTTTGAGGGCAGGTGTCAATCACAGGCCTGCACTGAGTGTGAATATTGAGTGACCATTAGCACTGGGTTTAAAGCTGCTGTTGTGGGAAATGGCCACAAGGCGGCAGCATTTCTCCATTCCCAAATCTGGTTACTAGGGCAGCAGAGCGTTTCTGGGACCAATGGAATACAGAAGAAGGCATCATTGAAGTCTAATACAGAATAGCATGTCCTGGTGGATGGTAGAATGACCAGCAGGGTGTAGGAATTAGGAACTACTGGATGTATATCCTCGGTGGCTTCACTGAGTGTCCTGACATCCTTTACCAGGTCCCCAGCAGCCCACGGGGCTCTCGTGGTCAGGGCAATCGCAGTTTATGGAGCTCACCTGTGCAACTACCCAGCAGCCCATGGGGCTCTCGTGGTCAGGCCCCTCCCAGTATATGGGGCTCACCTGGGCAGGTCCCAGCAGCCCACGGAGCTCTTTTGGTCAGGCCACTCCCAGGATATGGAGCTCACCTGTGCAACTACCCAGCAGCCCATGGGGCTCTCGTGGTCAGGCCCATCCCAGGATACGGAGATCCCCTGGGCAGGTACGCCAGCAGGGCTAGGCACACAGGAACCGTGCACATAGCCCGCATTGGAGAGCACCTCAGATCTCCTGTCACTCAGAGCTGACCCAGAGCACCTTAGAGCAGGACTTGAACTAACAAACAGCAGCTCCGACAGGTCTGTGACTCTGGGCATCACTCTGTGCGGCCTCCCTCTGCCTGGTCTTCCAGAGACTTCCACTGCAGCCTGGGCACCAGGCCTCTGTCTCCACCCATCAGCCGTCCTCTCCCTGACTCCTGGATTCCTCTCATTAGGAGAGAGCCTTCTTGAAGTTGTCTCCCACTCATGGGCCAGATAAAATGATTAGAAAACAAGCCGGAGCTGCAGCCCCTTGTCTATCCTGACTCTCAGGAGCCCACACCTGTTCCTTGGACCTGGCCGGTTCAGCGAGGTCCATTTTTCTGCAATGTGAGCCCCTGAGGGGTGAGGATTAGCTGAACTGGGCAGCCTGACACTGCCAGCCAGCCCTCCCCAGGTGTGCCTGGGTTGAGGTCAATAGAAACACCACTCCAGGCAGCAAGAGCCCCTGCAGCTGTGCCTGATGCCATATTCTCTCCCAAATCAGCAGTCTCGGGGCTGTGCTGGTGGGAGGGAGTGAGGGGCCATGGCTTTGTGGGGGGCCCGGTGTGAGTGGGTCTCTGCTGGACTTTCTGCAGGAGTTGCCAGGCTGCCACCTGCTAAAGAAGAGGATGTGTCACCATACGTTCTGCTGGAATTTCTCCACTGGCAGAGGTGAGGAACGAAAAAATCTGTTGGGTCTGGGACAGGAGGGGTATCTCAGGCAGGGAAATGGAAAGCTTCCAGAAGGGTGCCCAGGGCCAGGACCATCCTGGCTGTCCTGCAGGCACCAAGTCGGTCTGCATGCTGTCACTGGTGTGGCTCCACGGCCCTTCCTCTAGGCTTTCAAGTCTTTGTACATATTCAGGTGTTTTACTTGGGAAGGGTGGGAACAGTTTAGCAGCAGCTGGCTTGGGGCTCAGCTCACGTTTACTCACAGACGCCTCGCCATGGTCCCCCAGCTTTGCAATGAGGAAGCTGCTTGCGGGGGGCCTGCTGGCTTCATGGTAGATGATTCCCCAACTCTGACCCTCTTCAGAATTGTTTACCCCTGGAGCAAGTGCCTGATAGGGTTTTCCTCGGTATAACTCCTTTTCCTCTGTAAATTTCTTTTTCTGGTTCAAGGTAGATTTTATTCCTCTTTTATGTATTTATAGATATAAGCATGGAAATAATTCATTCATATAAATACATCTGGTGAAGGGAAGCACTTTTTTCTGTTTTATTTTTAAATTTTATTTATTTTTAAAAAATTTGTAATTTAATTTAATTTTTTAATTTATACGGCAGGTTATTATTAGTTATCTATTTTAGACATATACATGTATACAAGTCTATCCCAATCCCGCAACTCATCCCAGCAGCAGCACCCCATGGCTTCGCCCCTTTGGTGTCCATACGTGTGTTCTCTACCTCTGTGTCTCTATTTCTGCCCTGCAAACCGGTTCATCTGTACCATTTTTCTAGGTTCCACATGTATGCATTATATGTACGATATTTGTTTTTCTCTTTCCGACTTACTTCTCTCTGTATGACAGTCTCTAGATCCATCGATGTCTCTACAAATGACCCAGTTTCATTCCTTTGTATGGCTGAGTAATATTCCATTTTATATATGCACCACATCTTTATCCATTCGTTTGGCTGTGGGCATTTAGGTTGCTTCCATTACCTGGCTATGGTAAATAGTACTGCAATGAACATTGTGGTGAATGTGTCTTTTTGATTTATGGTTTTCTCTGGGTATATGCCCAGAAGTGGGATTGCTGGATCATATGGTAATTCTAAATTTAGTTTTTTAAGGAACGTCCATACTGTTCTCCATAGTGACTGTATCGCTTTACATTCCCACCGATAGTGGAAGAGGGTTCCTTTTCTCCACACCCTCCCCAGCATTTGTTGTTTGTAGATTTTCTGATGATGCCCATTCTAACAGGTGTGAGGTGATACCTCATTGTAGTTTTGATTTGCATTTCTCTAAGAATGAGAGATGTTGAGCAGCATTTCATGTGCGTCTTGGCCATCTCTGTGTCTTCTTTGAAGAAGTGTCTATTTAGATCTTCTAGCCATTTTTGTATTGGGTTGTTTGTTTTTTTAAGATTAAGCTGCATGAGCTGTTTCTATATATTGGAGATTAAACCTTTGTCCATTGATTCGTTTGCAAATATTTTCTCCCATTCTGAGGGTTGCCTTTTTCCATTCCCGTTTTCTAACCAAAAAAGAAAGAAAGAAAAAGAAGCAGAACACAAATGTGTGTAAAATAGGCCTCTTGAAACTGTCGTTTTGAAATATGAACGTCTTTTGTATTTTTGGGTCGATATACGACCCCAGGATTTGTTTTCAGGGCAGGTGTCATTTACAGGCCTGCAATTCTTTTGAATATCAAGTGACCATTAGCACTGGGATTAAAGCTGCTGTTGTGTGAAACGGCCACAAGGTGGCAGCAAGTTCTCCTTTACCAAATCTGGTTACTAGGACAACAGAGCCTCAATGCAAGTCGTGTTCCAGCTTGTCATTTAGAATGGAATGTGCCAGGTAAAAGCCCCTTACGTTTGTCTCACTACTTCTTGTTCGTAGATTTAATTTAATTTTTCTTTTTCATCACAGCAAGTTTGATTACAATGTTTGGCTTGTTGTAGGTGTGCAAGATGTGGTTCTTTGACACATATACATATGTCTGTTCTTCCTGGGATCCTTTTCCCATGTACGTTAGGACAGAATGTTGAGTAGCCTTCTCTTGGTATTCCGTAGGTGTTTGGTGATTATGTATTTCACTTGTGTTTGTACATGTCCGTGAAGCGCAATATCCTAATGTATGCAATCCTCACACCGTTCCATTGGTGAACCATCAGTTTGTTTAATGAATGTGTGATTGCCCTTCTCTGTGGAAATATCTTCACTGGTGTCAATTTTTCAGTAACACCTATAAGTGATATCATACGATATGTGTCTTTCTGTTTCTGACTTACTACAAGTCACGTGATTACCTCTAGACTCATCGACGGTGCTGCAAATGGCACTGTGTCCTTTTTTTCCTTGGCTAATATTCTGTCTGCATATGGACCAGTTCTTCTTTGTCCACTTATCTGTTGATGGACTTTTTGGTTGCTTCCATGTCATGGCTATTGTAATGCTGCGGCAATGCACATTTGCCTGCCTGTGTCTTTCCAATTCTGTCTTCTTAGGCTATAGGCCCAGGAGTGGGCCTGCTGGATCATATGGTAGCCAAACGTTTACGTTGTAGAGGCACCTCCATTCTGTTCTCATTAGTGGCTCTTACCAGGTTACGTCCCACCTAAGGTTGAGGTTATGCTCTTCTCCACAACACCTTCAGCATTTATTGTTTCTCGTATTTTTGCTGATGTATATTCTGACTCGTGTGAGCTGATACCACTTTGTGGTTGGATTTGCATGTGTCTCATAACCCCTTGAAATTGAACTTTGTGGCATGTCCTTGTTTCTTCAAACTGTGAGTACAGCTTACTTCTTCAAATTGTTTTTGTGAAGTATGTGTGACACTTAGAAATAGTTTGGCCATTACCTCCCTGAAGACATTTTGAGGGCAGGTTTCATTTATAGCCCTCCAGTACTGGTGCATATGAAGTGAACCTTAGCACAGGTTTTAAAGCTGCTGTTGCAGGTAACGTCCAGAGGGTGTCAGCATTACTGCTTTTCCCAATCTTGTAACTAGGGAAACAGACCCTCTTGGCAGTGGTGTTCCTCGGTTATATATTAGAGTGGAATGTGCCCCCAAAAGCTGATGTCTCCTTACTTATGTTTGTTTTATAAATTGAATTTATATTTTTTTTATTGGAGTCATATTCCATTGTGTACATGGACCACTTCTTCTTTGTGCATTCCTCTATTGATGGACATTTTCGTAGCTTCGAAGTTTTGGCTATGGTAAATATTGCTGGAGTGCAGGACTGCCAGCCTGTGTTGTTTTTTTTTTTTTTTTTGCAGTACGTGGGCCTCTTGCTTCCGTGCACCCTCCCATTGCAGAGCACAGGCTCTGGATGTGCAAGCCCAGCAGCCATAGCTCACGGCACCAGGCGCTCTGCGGCATGTGTGATCTTCCCTAACCGGGGCATGATCCCGTGTCCCCTGCATTGGCAGGCAGACTCTCAACCACTGCGCCACCATTGAAAACCAGCCTGTGTCTTTTTGATTCTCATCCCCTCAGGCGATAGGCCCAGCAGTGGGTATGCTTGATTGAATGGTAGCTCAGTATTTACCTTTACAAAGCACCACATTTTTGTTTTCATTACTGGCTCTTACCATGTCCCACGTTGAACCAAGGGTAGGCATTTCTCCAAAACCCCTTCAGCATTTATTGTTTGCAGAATGTTTGCTGATGGCCATTCTGACTGGTGTGAGCTGATAAGTTTTTGTAATTTGGATTTGCATATCTTTAATTCTTCCTAATGTTCAGCATTTTTCCATGCCTTTTTAAATTCCTGGTACAGAAAAACAGAAAAAAACGGAGAGTACAGTTAACTTCTTGCAATTGTCTTCTTGGATGGTTGCCCTCTTTTGAATGTTTTGGTCAATTTCCGACCCCAGGATTGTTTTTGAGGGCAGGTGTCAATCACAGGCCTGCACTGAGTGTGAATATTGAGTGACCATTAGCACTGGGTTTAAAGCTGCTGTTGTGGGAAATGGCCAGAAGGCGGCAGCATTTCTCCATTCCCAAATCTGGTTACTAGGGCAGCAGAGCGTTTCTGGGACCAATGGAATACAGAAGAAGGCATCATTGAAGTCTAATACAGAATAGCATGTCCTGGTGGATGGTAGAATGACCAGCAGGGTGTAGGAATTAGGAACTACTGGATGTATATCCTCGGTGGCTTCACTGAGTGTCCTGACATCCTTTACCAGGTCCCCAGCAGCCCACGGGGCTCTCGTGGTCAGGGCAATCGCAGTTTATGGAGCTCACCTGTGCAACTACCCAGCAGCCCATGGGGCTCTCGTGGTCAGGCCCCTCCCAGTATATGGGGCTCACCTGGGCAGGTCCCAGCAGCCCACGGAGCTCTTTTGGTCAGGCCACTCCCAGGATATGGAGCTCACCTGTGCAACTACCCAGCAGCCCATGGGGCTCTCGTGGTCAGGCCCATCCCAGGATACGGAGATCCCCTGGGCAGGTACGCCAGCAGGGCTAGGCACACAGGAACCGTGCACATAGCCCGCATTGGAGAGCACCTCAGATCTCCTGTCACTCAGAGCTGACCCAGAGCACCTAGAGCAGGACTTGAACTAACAAACAGCAGCTCCGACAGGTCTGTGACTCTGGGCATCACTCTGTGCGGCCTCCCTCTGCCTGGTCTTCCAGAGACTTCCACTGCAGCCTGGGCACCAGGCCTCTGTCTCCACCCATCAGCCGTCCTCTCCCTGACTCCTGGATTCCTCTCATTAGGAGAGAGCCTTCTTGAAGTTGTCTCCCACTCATGGGCCAGATAAAATGATTAGAAAACAAGCCGGAGCTGCAGCCCCTTTGTCTATCCTGACTCTCAGGAGCCCACACCTGTTCCTTGGACCTGGCCGGTTCAGCGAGGTCCATTTTTCTGCAATGTGAGCCCCTGAGGGGTGAGGATTAGCTGAACTGGGCAGCCTGACACTGCCAGCCAGCCCTCCCCAGGTGTGCCTGGGTTGAGGTCAATAGAAACACCACTCCAGGCAGCAAGAGCCCCTGCAGCTGTGCCTGATGCCATATTCTCTCCCAAATCAGCAGTCTCGGGGCTGTGCTGGTGGGAGGGAGTGAGGGGCCATGGCTTTGTGGGGGGCCCGGTGTGAGTGGGTCTCTGCTGGACTTTCTGCAGGAGTTGCCAGGCTGCCACCTGCTAAAGAAGAGGATGTGTCACCATACGTTCTGCTGGAATTTCTCCACTGGCAGAGGTGAGGAACGAAAAAATCTGTTGGGTCTGGGACAGGAGGGGTATCTCAGGCAGGGAAATGGAAAGCTTCCAGAAGGGTGCCCAGGGCCAGGACCATCCTGGCTGTCCTGCAGGCACCAAGTCGGTCTGCATGCTGTCACTGGTGTGGCTCCACGGCCCTTCCTCTAGGCTTTCAAGTCTTTGTACATATTCAGGTGTTTTACTTGGGAAGGGTGGGAACAGTTTAGCAGCAGCTGGCTTGGGGCTCAGCTCACGTTTACTCACAGACGCCTCGCCATGGTCCCCCAGCTTTGCAATGAGGAAGCTGCTTGCGGGGGGCCTGCTGGCTTCATGGTAGATGATTCCCCAACTCTGACCCTCTTCAGAATTGTTTACCCCTGGAGCAAGTGCCTGATAGGGTTTTCCTCGGTATAACTCCTTTTCCTCTGTAAATTTCTTTTTCTGGTTCAAGGTAGATTTTATTCCTCTTTTATGTATTTATAGATATAAGCATGGAAATAATTCATTCATATAAATACATCTGGTGAAGGGAAGCACTTTTTTCTGTTTTATTTTTAAATTTTATTTATTTTTTAAAAATTTGTAATTTAATTTAATTTTTTAATTTATACGGCAGGTTATTATTAGTTATCTATTTTAGACATATACATGTATACAAGTCTATCCCAATCCCGCAACTCATCCCAGCAGCAGCACCCCATGGCTTCGCCCCTTTGGTGTCCATACGTGTGTTCTCTACCTCTGTGTCTCTATTTCTGCCCTGCAAACCGGTTCATCTGTACCATTTTTCTAGGTTCCACATGTATGCATTATATGTACGATATTTGTTTTTCTCTTTCCGACTTACTTCTCTCTGTATGACAGTCTCTAGATCCATCGATGTCTCTACAAATGACCCAGTTTCATTCCTTTGTATGGCTGAGTAATATTCCATTTTATATATGCACCACATCTTTATCCATTCGTTTGGCTGTGGGCATTTAGGTTGCTTCCATTACCTGGCTATGGTAAATAGTACTGCAATGAACATTGTGGTGAATGTGTCTTTTTGATTTATGGTTTTCTCTGGGTATATGCCCAGAAGTGGGATTGCTGGATCATATGGTAATTCTAAATTTAGTTTTTTAAGGAACGTCCATACTGTTCTCCATAGTGACTGTATCGCTTTACATTCCCACCGATAGTGGAAGAGGGTTCCTTTTCTCCACACCCTCCCCAGCATTTGTTGTTTGTAGATTTTCTGATGATGCCCATTCTAACAGGTGTGAGGTGATACCTCATTGTAGTTTTGATTTGCATTTCTCTAAGAATGAGAGATGTTGAGCAGCATTTCATGTGCGTCTTGGCCATCTCTGTGTCTTCTTTGAAGAAGTGTCTATTTAGATCTTCTAGCCATTTTTGTATTGGGTTGTTTGTTTTTTTAAGATTAAGCTGCATGAGCTGTTTCTATATATTGGAGATTAAACCTTTGTCCATTGATTCGTTTGCAAATATTTTCTCCCATTCTGAGGGTTGCCTTTTTCCATTCCCGTTTTCTAACCAAAAAAGAAAGAAAGAAAAAGAAGCAGAACACAAATGTGTGTAAAATAGGCCTCTTGAAACTGTCGTTTTGAAATATGAACGTCTTTTGTATTTTTGGGTCGATATACGACCCCAGGATTTGTTTTCAGGGCAGGTGTCATTTACAGGCCTGCAATTCTTTTGAATATCAAGTGACCATTAGCACTGGGATTAAAGCTGCTGTTGTGTGAAACGGCCACAAGGTGGCAGCAAGTTCTCCTTTACCAAATCTGGTTACTAGGACAACAGAGCCTCAATGCAAGTCGTGTTCCAGCTTGTCATTTAGAATGGAATGTGCCAGGTAAAAGCCCCTTACGTTTGTCTCACTACTTCTTGTTCGTAGATTTAATTTAATTTTTCTTTTTCATCACAGCAAGTTTGATTACAATGTTTGGCTTGTTGTAGGTGTGCAAGATGTGGTTCTTTGACACATATACATATGTCTGTTCTTCCTGGGATCCTTTTCCCATGTACGTTAGGACAGAATGTTGAGTAGTCTTCTCTTGGTATTCCGTAGGTGTTTGGTGATTATGTATTTCACTTGTGTTTGTACATGTCCGTGAAGCGCAATATCCTAATGTATGCAATCCTCACACCGTTCCATTGGTGAACCATCAGTTTGTTTAATGAATGTGTGATTGCCCTTCTCTGTGGAAATATCTTCACTGGTGTCAATTTTTCAGTAACACCTATAAGTGATATCATACGATATGTGTCTTTCTGTTTCTGACTTACTACAAGTCACGTGATTACCTCTAGACTCATCGACGGTGCTGCAAATGGCACTGTGTCCTTTTTTTCCTTGGCTAATATTCTGTCTGCATATGGACCAGTTCTTCTTTGTCCACTTATCTGTTGATGGACTTTTTGGTTGCTTCCATGTCATGGCTATTGTAATGCTGCGGCAATGCACATTTGCCTGCCTGTGTCTTTCCAATTCTGTCTTCTTAGGCTATAGGCCCAGGAGTGGGCCTGCTGGATCATATGGTAGCCAAACGTTTACGTTGTAGAGGCACCTCCATTCTGTTCTCATTAGTGGCTCTTACCAGGTTACGTCCCACCTAAGGTTGAGGTTATGCTCTTCTCCACAACACCTTCAGCATTTATTGTTTCTCGTATTTTTGCTGATGTATATTCTGACTCGTGTGAGCTGATACCACTTTGTGGTTGGATTTGCATGTGTCTCATAACCCCTTGAAATTGAACTTTGTGGCATGTCCTTGTTTCTTCAAACTGTGAGTACAGCTTACTTCTTCAAATTGTTTTTGTGAAGTATGTGTGACACTTAGAAATAGTTTGGCCATTACCTCCCTGAAGACATTTTGAGGGCAGGTTTCATTTATAGCCCTCCAGTACTGGTGCATATGAAGTGAACCTTAGCACAGGTTTTAAAGCTGCTGTTGCAGGTAACGTCCAGAGGGTGTCAGCATTACTGCTTTTCCCAATCTTGTAACTAGGGAAACAGACCCTCTTGGCAGTGGTGTTCCTCGGTTATATATTAGAGTGGAATGTGCCCCCAAAAGCTGATGTCTCCTTACTTATGTTTGTTTTATAAATTGAATTTATATTTTTTTTATTGGAGTCATATTCCATTGTGTACATGGACCACTTCTTCTTTGTGCATTCCTCTATTGATGGACATTTTCGTAGCTTCGAAGTTTTGGCTATGGTAAATATTGCTGGAGTGCAGGACTGCCAGCCTGTGTTGTTTTGTTTTTTTTTTTTTTGCAGTACGTGGGCCTCTTGCTTCTGTGCACCCTCCCATTGCAGAGCACAGGCTCTGGATGTGCAAGCCCAGCAGCCATAGCTCACGGCACCAGGCGCTCTGCGGCATGTGTGATCTTCCCTAACCGGGGCATGATCCCGTGTCCCCTGCATTGGCAGGCAGACTCTCAACCACTGCGCCACCATTGAAAACCAGCCTGTGTCTTTTTGATTCTCATCCCCTCAGGCGATAGGCCCAGCAGTGGGTATGCTTGATTGAATGGTAGCTCAGTATTTACCTTTACAAAGCACCACATTTTTGTTTTCATTACTGGCTCTTACCATGTCCCACGTTGAACCAAGGGTAGGCATTTCTCCAAAACCCCTTCAGCATTTATTGTTTTCAGAATGTTTGCTGATGGCCATTCTGACTGGTGTGAGCTGATAAGTTTTTGTAATTTGGATTTGCATATCTTTAATTCTTCCTAATGTTCAGCATTTTTCCATGCCTTTTTAAATTCCTGGTACAGAAAAACAGAAAAAAACGGAGAGTACAGTTAACCTCTTGCAATTGTCTTCTTGGATGGTTGCCCTCTTTTGAATGTTTTGGTCAATTTTCGACCCCAGGATTGTTTCTGAGGGCAGGTGTCAATCACAGGCCTGCACTGAGTGTGAATATTGAGTGACCATTAGCACTGGGTTTAAAGCTGCTGTTGTGGGAAATGGCCACAAGGCGGCAGCATTTCTCCATTCCCAAATCTGGTTACTAGGGCAGCAGAGCGTTTCTGGGACCAATGGAATACAGAAGAAGGCATCATTGAAGTCTAATACAGAATAGCATGTCCTGGTGGATGGTAGAATGACCAGCAGGGTGTAGGAATTAGGAACTACTGGATGTATATCCTCGGTGGCTTCACTGAGTGTCCTGACATCCTTTACCAGGTCCCCAGCAGCCCACGGGGCTCTCGTGGTCAGGGCAATCGCAGTTTATGGAGCTCACCTGTGCAACTACCCAGCAGCCCATGGGGCTCTCGTGGTCAGGCCCCTCCCAGTATATGGGGCTCACCTGGGCAGGTCCCAGCAGCCCACGGAGCTCTTTTGGTCAGGCCACTCCCAGGATATGGAGCTCACCTGTGCAACTACCCAGCAGCCCATGGGGCTCTCGTGGTCAGGCCCATCCCAGGATACGGAGATCCCCTGGGCAGGTACGCCAGCAGGGCTAGGCACACAGGAACCGTGCACATAGCCCGCATTGGAGAGCACCTCAGATCGCCTGTCACTCAGAGCTGACCCAGAGCACCTTAGAGCAGGACTTGAACTAACAAACAGCAGCTCCGACAGGTCTGTGACTCTGGGCATCACTCTGTGCGGCCTCCCTCTGCCTGGTCTTCCAGAGACTTCCACTGCAGCCTGGGCACCAGGCCTCTGTCTCCACCCATCAGCCGTCCTCTCCCTGACTCCTGGATTCCTCTCATTAGGAGAGAGCCTTCTTGAAGTTGTCTCCCACTCATGGGCCAGATAAAATGATTAGAAAACAAGCCGGAGCTGCAGCCCCTTGTCTATCCTGACTCTCAGGAGCCCACACCTGTTCCTTGGACCTGGCCGGTTCAGCGAGGTCCATTTTTCTGCAATGTGAGCCCCTGAGGGGTGAGGATTAGCTGAACTGGGCAGCCTGACACTGCCAGCCAGCCCTCCCCAGGTGTGCCTGGTTTGAGGTCAATAGAAACACCACTCCAGGCAGCAAGAGCCCCTGCAGCTGTGCCTGATGCCATATTCTCTCCCAAATCAGCAGTCTCGGGGCTGTGCTGGTGGGAGGGAGTGAGGGGCCATGGCTTTGTGGGGGGCCCGGTGTGAGTGGGTCTCTGCTGGACTTTCTGCAGGAGTTGCCAGGCTGCCACCTGCTAAAGAAGAGGATGTGTCACCATACGTTCTGCTGGAATTTCTCCACTGGCAGAGGTGAGGAACGAAAAAATCTGTTGGGTCTGGGACAGGAGGGGTATCTCAGGCAGGGAAATGGAAAGCTTCCAGAAGGGCGCCCAGGGCCAGGACCATCCTGGCTGTCCTGCAGGCACCAAGTCGGTCTGCATGCTGTCACTGGTGTGGCTCCACGGCCCTTCCTCTAGGCTTTCAAGTCTTTGTACATATTCAGGTGTTTTACTTGGGAAGGGTGGGAACAGTTTAGCAGCAGCTGGCTTGGGGCTCAGCTCACGTTTACTCACAGACGCCTCGCCATGGTCCCCCAGCTTTGCAATGAGGAAGCTGCTTGCGGGGGGCCTGCTGGCTTCATGGTAGATGATTCCCCAACTCTGACCCTCTTCAGAATTGTTTACCCCTGGAGCAAGTGCCTGATAGGGTTTTCCTCGGTATAACTCCTTTTCCTCTGTAAATTTCTTTTTCTGGTTCAAGGTAGATTTTATTCCTCTTTTATGTATTTATAGATATAAGCATGGAAATAATTCATTCATATAAATACATCTGGTGAAGGGAAGCACTTTTTTCTGTTTTATTTTTAAATTTTATTTATTTTTTAAAAATTTGTAATTTAATTTAATTTTTTAATTTATACGGCAGGTTATTATTAGTTATCTATTTTAGACATATACATGTATACAAGTCTATCCCAATCCCGCAACTCATCCCAGCAGCAGCACCCCATGGCTTCGCCCCTTTGGTGTCCATACGTGTGTTCTCTACCTCTGTGTCTCTATTTCTGCCCTGCAAACCGGTTCATCTGTACCATTTTTCTAGGTTCCACATGTATGCATTATATGTACGATATTTGTTTTTCTCTTTCCGACTTACTTCTCTCTGTATGACAGTCTCTAGATCCATCGATGTCTCTACAAATGACCCAGTTTCATTCCTTTGTATGGCTGAGTAATATTCCATTTTATATATGCACCACATCTTTATCCATTCGTCTGGCTGTGGGCATTTAGGTTGCTTCCATTACCTGGCTATGGTAAATAGTACTGCAATGAACATTGTGGTGAATGTGTCTTTTTGATTTATGGTTTTCTCTGGGTATATGCCCAGAAGTGGGATTGCTGGATCATATGGTAATTCTATATTTAGTTTTTTAAGGAACGTCCATACTGTTCTCCATAGTGACTGTATCGCTTTACATTCCCACCGATAGTGGAAGAGGGTTCCTTTTCTCCACACCCTCCCCAGCATTTGTTGTTTGTAGATTTTCTGATGATGCCCATTCTAACAGGTGTGAGGTGATACCTCATTGTAGTTTTGATTTGCATTTCTCTAAGAATGAGAGATGTTGAGCAGCATTTCATGTGCGTCTTGGCCATCTCTGTGTCTTCTTTGAAGAAGTGTCTATTTAGATCTTCTAGCCATTTTTGTATTGGGTTGTTTGTTTTTTTAAGATTAAGCTGCATGAGCTGTTTCTATATATTGGAGATTAAACCTTTGTCCATTGATTCGTTTGCAAATATTTTCTCCCATTCTGAGGGTTGCCTTTTTCCATTCCCATTTTCTAACCAAAAAAGAAAGAAAGAAAAAGAAGCAGAACACAAATGTGTGTAAAATAGGCCTCTTGAAACTGTCGTTTTGAAATATGAACGTCTTTTGTATTTTTGGGTCGATATACGACCCCAGGATTTGTTTTCAGGGCAGGTGTCATTTACAGGCCTGCAATTCTTTTGAATATCAAGTGACCATTAGCACTGGGATTAAAGCTGCTGTTGTGTGAAACGGCCACAAGGTGGCAGCAAGTTCTCCTTTACCAAATCTGGTTACTAGGACAACAGAGCCTCAATGCAAGTCGTGTTCCAGCTTGTCATTTAGAATGGAATGTGCCAGGTAAAAGCCCCTTACGTTTGTCTCACTACTTCTTGTTCGTAGATTTAATTTAATTTTTCTTTTTCATCACAGCAAGTTTGATTACAATGTTTGGCTTGTTGTAGGTGTGCAAGATGTGGTTCCTTGACACATATACATATGTCTGTTCTTCCTGGGATCCTTTTCCCATGTACGTTAGGACAGAATGTTGAGTAGTCTTCTCTTGGTATTCCGTAGGTGTTTGGTGATTATGTATTTCACTTGTGTTTGTACATGTCCGTGAAGCGCAATATCCTAATGTATGCAATCCTCACACCGTTCCATTGGTGAACCATCAGTTTGTTTAATGAATGTGTGATTGCCCTTCTCTGTGGAAATATCTTCACTGGTGTCAATTTTTCAGTAACACCTATAAGTGATATCATACGATATGTGTCTTTCTGTTTCTGACTTACTACAAGTCACGTGATTACCTCTAGACTCATCGACGGTGCTGCAAATGGCACTGTGTCCTTTTTTTCCTTGGCTAATATTCTGTCTGCATATGGACCAGTTCTTCTTTGTCCACTTATCTGTTGATGGACTTTTTGGTTGCTTCCATGTCATGGCTATTGTAATGCTGCGGCAATGCACATTTGCCTGCCTGTGTCTTTCCAATTCTGTCTTCTTAGGCTATAGGCCCAGGAGTGGGCCTGCTGGATCATATGGTAGCCAAACGTTTACGTTGTAGAGGCACCTCCATTCTGTTCTCATTAGTGGCTCTTACCAGGTTACGTCCCACCTAAGGTTGAGGTTATGCTCTTCTCCACAACACCTTCAGCATTTATTGTTTCTCGTATTTTTGCTGATGTATATTCTGACTCGTGTGAGCTGATACCACTTTGTGGTTGGATTTGCATGTGTCTCATAACCCCTTGAAATTGAACTTTGTGGCATGTCCTTGTTTCTTCAAACTGTGAGTACAGCTTACTTCTTCAAATTGTTTTTGTGAAGTATGTGTGACACTTAGAAATAGTTTGGCCATTACCTCCCTGAAGACATTTTGAGGGCAGGTTTCATTTATAGCCCTCCAGTACTGGTGCATATGAAGTGAACCTTAGCACAGGTTTTAAAGCTGCTGTTGCAGGTAACGTCCAGAGGGTGTCAGCATTACTGCTTTTCCCAATCTTGTAACTAGGGAAACAGACCCTCTTGGCAGTGGTGTTCCTCGGTTATATATTAGAGTGGAATGTGCCCCCAAAAGCTGATGTCTCCTTACTTATGTTTGTTTTATAAATTGAATTTATATTTTTTTTATTGGAGTCATATTCCATTGTGTACATGGACCACTTCTTCTTTGTGCATTCCTCTATTGATGGACATTTTCGTAGCTTCGAAGTTTTGGCTATGGTAAATATTGCTGGAGTGCAGGACTGCCAGCCTGTGTTGTTTTGTTTTTTTTTTTTGCAGTACGTGGGCCTCTTGCTTCCGTGCACCCTCCCATTGCAGAGCACAGGCTCTGGATGTGCAAGCCCAGCAGCCATAGCTCACGGCACCAGGCGCTCTGCGGCATGTGTGATCTTCCCTAACCGGGGCATGATCCCGTGTCCCCTGCATTGGCAGGCAGACTCTCAACCACTGCGCCACCATTGAAAACCAGCCTGTGTCTTTTTGATTCTCATCCCCTCAGGCGATAGGCCCAGCAGTGGGTATGCTTGATTGAATGGTAGCTCAGTATTTACCTTTACAAAGCACCACATTTTTGTTTTCATTACTGGCTCTTACCATGTCCCACGTTGAACCAAGGGTAGGCATTTCTCCAAAACCCCTTCAGCATTTATTGTTTGCAGAATGTTTGCTGATGGCCATTCTGACTGGTGTGAGCTGATAAGTTTTTGTAATTTGGATTTGCATATCTTTAATTCTTCCTAATGTTCAGCATTTTTCCATGCCTTTTTAAATTCCTGGTACAGAAAAACAGAAAAAAACGGAGAGTACAGTTAACTTCTTGCAATTGTCTTCTTGGATGGTTGCCCTCTTTTGAATGTTTTGGTCAATTTCCGACCCCAGGATTGTTTTTGAGGGCAGGTGTCAATCACAGGCCTGCACTGAGTGTGAATATTGAGTGACCATTAGCACTGGGTTTAAAGCTGCTGTTGTGGGAAATGGCCACAAGGCGGCAGCATTTCTCCATTCCCAAATCTGGTTACTAGGGCAGCAGAGCGTTTCTGGGACCAATGGAATACAGAAGAAGGCATCATTGAAGTCTAATACAGAATAGCATGTCCTGGTGGATGGTAGAATGACCAGCAGGGTGTAGGAATTAGGAACTACTGGATGTATATCCTCGGTGGCTTCACTGAGTGTCCTGACATCCTTTACCAGGTCCCCAGCAGCCCACGGGGCTCTCGTGGTCAGGGCAATCGCAGTTTATGGAGCTCACCTGTGCAACTACCCAGCAGCCCATGGGGCTCTCGTGGTCAGGCCCCTCCCAGTATATGGGGCTCACCTGGGCAGGTCCCAGCAGCCCACGGAGCTCTTTTGGTCAGGCCACTCCAAGGATATGGAGCTCACCTGTGCAACTACCCAGCAGCCCATGGGGCTCTCGTGGTCAGGCCCATCCCAGGATACGGAGATCCCCTGGGCAGGTACGCCAGCAGGGCTAGGCACACAGGAACCGTGCACATAGCCCGCATTGGAGAGCACCTCAGATCGCCTGTCACTCAGAGCTGACCCAGAGCACCTTAGAGCAGGACTTGAACTAACAAACAGCAGCTCCGACAGGTCTGTGACTCTGGGCATCACTCTGTGCGGCCTCCCTCTGCCTGGTCTTCCAGAGACTTCCACTGCAGCCTGGGCACCAGGCCTCTGTCTCCACCCATCAGCCGTCCTCTCCCTGACTCCTGGATTCCTCTCATTAGGAGAGAGCCTTCTTGAAGTTGTCTCCCACTCATGGGCCAGATAAAATGATTAGAAAACAAGCCGGAGCTGCAGCCCCTTGTCTATCCTGACTCTCAGGAGCCCACACCTGTTCCTTGGACCTGGCCGGTTCAGCGAGGTCCATTTTTCTGCAATGTGAGCCCCTGAGGGGTGAGGATTAGCTGAACTGGGCAGCCTGACACTGCCAGCCAGCCCTCCCCAGGTGTGCCTGGGTTGAGGTCAATAGAAACACCACTCCAGGCAGCAAGAGCCCCTGCAGCTGTGCCTGATGCCATATTCTCTCCCAAATCAGCAGTCTCGGGGCTGTGCTGGTGGGAGGGAGTGAGGGGCCATGGCTTTGTGGGGGGCCCGGTGTGAGTGGGTCTCTGCTGGACTTTCTGCAGGAGTTGCCAGGCTGCCACCTGCTAAAGAAGAGGATGTGTCACCATACGTTCTGCTGGAATTTCTCCACTGGCAGAGGTGAGGAACGAAAAAATCTGTTGGGTCTGGGACAGGAGGGGTATCTCAGGCAGGGAAATGGAAAGCTTCCAGAAGGGTGCCCAGGGCCAGGACCATCCTGGCTGTCCTGCAGGCACCAAGTCGGTCTGCATGCTGTCACTGGTGTGGCTCCACGGCCCTTCCTCTAGGCTTTCAAGTCTTTGTACATATTCAGGTGTTTTACTTGGGAAGGGTGGGAACAGTTTAGCAGCAGCTGGCTTGGGGCTCAGCTCACGTTTACTCACAGACGCCTCGCCATGGTCCCCCAGCTTTGCAATGAGGAAGCTGCTTGCGGGGGGCCTGCTGGCTTCATGGTAGATGATTCCCCAACTCTGACCCTCTTCAGAATTGTTTACCCCTGGAGCAAGTGCCTGATAGGGTTTTCCTCGGTATAACTCCTTTTCCTCTGTAAATTTCTTTTTCTGGTTCAAGGTAGATTTTATTCCTCTTTTATGTATTTATAGATATAAGCATGGAAATAATTCATTCATATAAATACATCTGGTGAAGGGAAGCACTTTTTTCTGTTTTATTTTTAAATTTTATTTATTTTTAAAAAATTTGTAATTTAATTTAATTTTTTAATTTATACGGCAGGTTATTATTAGTTATCTATTTTAGACATATACATGTATACAAGTCTATCCCAATCCCGCAACTCATCCCAGCAGCAGCACCCCATGGCTTCGCCCCTTTGGTGTCCATACGTGTGTTCTCTACCTCTGTGTCTCTATTTCTGCCCTGCAAACCGGTTCATCTGTACCATTTTTCTAGGTTCCACATGTATGCATTATATGTACGATATTTGTTTTTCTCTTTCCGACTTACTTCTCTCTGTATGACAGTCTCTAGATCCATCGATGTCTCTACAAATGACCCAGTTTCATTCCTTTGTATGGCTGAGTAATATTCCATTTTATATATGCACCACATCTTTATCCATTCGTTTGGCTGTGGGCATTTAGGTTGCTTCCATTACCTGGCTATGGTAAATAGTACTGCAATGAACATTGTGGTGAATGTGTCTTTTTGATTTATGGTTTTCTCTGGGTATATGCCCAGAAGTGGGATTGCTGGATCATATGGTAATTCTAAATTTAGTTTTTTAAGGAACGTCCATACTGTTCTCCATAGTGACTGTATCGCTTTACATTCCCACCGATAGTGGAAGAGGGTTCCTTTTCTCCACACCCTCCCCAGCATTTGTTGTTTGTAGATTTTCTGATGATGCCCATTCTAACAGGTGTGAGGTGATACCTCATTGTAGTTTTGATTTGCATTTCTCTAAGAATGAGAGATGTTGAGCAGCATTTCATGTGCGTCTTGGCCATCTCTGTGTCTTCTTTGAAGAAGTGTCTATTTAGATCTTCTAGCCATTTTTGTATTGGGTTGTTTGTTTTTTTAAGATTAAGCTGCATGAGCTGTTTCTATATATTGGAGATTAAACCTTTGTCCATTGATTCGTTTGCAAATATTTTCTCCCATTCTGAGGGTTGCCTTTTTCCATTCCCGTTTTCTAACCAAAAAAGAAAGAAAGAAAAAGAAGCAGAACACAAATGTGTGTAAAATAGGCCTCTTGAAACTGTCGTTTTGAAATATGAACGTCTTTTGTATTTTTGGGTCGATATACGACCCCAGGATTTGTTTTCAGGGCAGGTGTCATTTACAGGCCTGCAATTCTTTTGAATATCAAGTGACCATTAGCACTGGGATTAAAGCTGCTGTTGTGTGAAACGGCCACAAGGTGGCAGCAAGTTCTCCTTTACCAAATCTGGTTACTAGGACAACAGAGCCTCAATGCAAGTCGTGTTCCAGCTTGTCATTTAGAATGGAATGTGCCAGGTAAAAGCCCCTTACGTTTGTCTCACTACTTCTTGTTCGTAGATTTAATTTAATTTTTCTTTTTCATCACAGCAAGTTTGATTACAATGTTTGGCTTGTTGTAGGTGTGCAAGATGTGGTTCTTTGACACATATACATATGTCTGTTCTTCCTGGGATCCTTTTCCCATGTACGTTAGGACAGAATGTTGAGTAGCCTTCTCTTGGTATTCCGTAGGTGTTTGGTGATTATGTATTTCACTTGTGTTTGTACATGTCCGTGAAGCGCAATATCCTAATGTATGCAATCCTCACACCGTTCCATTGGTGAACCATCAGTTTGTTTAATGAATGTGTGATTGCCCTTCTCTGTGGAAATATCTTCACTGGTGTCAATTTTTCAGTAACACCTATAAGTGATATCATACGATATGTGTCTTTCTGTTTCTGACTTACTACAAGTCACGTGATTACCTCTAGACTCATCGACGGTGCTGCAAATGGCACTGTGTCCTTTTTTTCCTTGGCTAATATTCTGTCTGCATATGGACCAGTTCTTCTTTGTCCACTTATCTGTTGATGGACTTTTTGGTTGCTTCCATGTCATGGCTATTGTAATGCTGCGGCAATGCACATTTGCCTGCCTGTGTCTTTCCAATTCTGTCTTCTTAGGCTATAGGCCCAGGAGTGGGCCTGCTGGATCATATGGTAGCCAAACGTTTACGTTGTAGAGGCACCTCCATTCTGTTCTCATTAGTGGCTCTTACCAGGTTACGTCCCACCTAAGGTTGAGGTTATGCTCTTCTCCACAACACCTTCAGCATTTATTGTTTCTCGTATTTTTGCTGATGTATATTCTGACTCGTGTGAGCTGATACCACTTTGTGGTTGGATTTGCATGTGTCTCATAACCCCTTGAAATTGAACTTTGTGGCATGTCCTTGTTTCTTCAAACTGTGAGTACAGCTTACTTCTTCAAATTGTTTTTGTGAAGTATGTGTGACACTTAGAAATAGTTTGGCCATTACCTCCCTGAAGACATTTTGAGGGCAGGTTTCATTTATAGCCCTCCAGTACTGGTGCATATGAAGTGAACCTTAGCACAGGTTTTAAAGCTGCTGTTGCAGGTAACGTCCAGAGGGTGTCAGCATTACTGCTTTTCCCAATCTTGTAACTAGGGAAACAGACCCTCTTGGCAGTGGTGTTCCTCGGTTATATATTAGAGTGGAATGTGCCCCCAAAAGCTGATGTCTCCTTACTTATGTTTGTTTTATAAATTGAATTTATATTTTTTTTATTGGAGTCATATTCCATTGTGTACATGGACCACTTCTTCTTTGTGCATTCCTCTATTGATGGACATTTTCGTAGCTTCGAAGTTTTGGCTATGGTAAATATTGCTGGAGTGCAGGACTGCCAGCCTGTGTTGTTTTTTTTTTTTTTTTGCAGTACGTGGGCCTCTTGCTTCCGTGCACCCTCCCATTGCAGAGCACAGGCTCTGGATGTGCAAGCCCAGCAGCCATAGCTCACGGCACCAGGCGCTCTGCGGCATGTGTGATCTTCCCTAACCGGGGCATGATCCCGTGTCCCCTGCATTGGCAGGCAGACTCTCAACCACTGCGCCACCATTGAAAACCAGCCTGTGTCTTTTTGATTCTCATCCCCTCAGGCGATAGGCCCAGCAGTGGGTATGCTTGATTGAATGGTAGCTCAGTATTTACCTTTACAAAGCACCACATTTTTGTTTTCATTACTGGCTCTTACCATGTCCCACGTTGAACCAAGGGTAGGCATTTCTCCAAAACCCCTTCAGCATTTATTGTTTGCAGAATGTTTGCTGATGGCCATTCTGACTGGTGTGAGCTGATAAGTTTTTGTAATTTGGATTTGCATATCTTTAATTCTTCCTAATGTTCAGCATTTTTCCATGCCTTTTTAAATTCCTGGTACAGAAAAACAGAAAAAAACGGAGAGTACAGTTAACTTCTTGCAATTGTCTTCTTGGATGGTTGCCCTCTTTTGAATGTTTTGGTCAATTTCCGACCCCAGGATTGTTTTTGAGGGCAGGTGTCAATCACAGGCCTGCACTGAGTGTGAATATTGAGTGACCATTAGCACTGGGTTTAAAGCTGCTGTTGTGGGAAATGGCCAGAAGGCGGCAGCATTTCTCCATTCCCAAATCTGGTTACTAGGGCAGCAGAGCGTTTCTGGGACCAATGGAATACAGAAGAAGGCATCATTGAAGTCTAATACAGAATAGCATGTCCTGGTGGATGGTAGAATGACCAGCAGGGTGTAGGAATTAGGAACTACTGGATGTATATCCTCGGTGGCTTCACTGAGTGTCCTGACATCCTTTACCAGGTCCCCAGCAGCCCACGGGGCTCTCGTGGTCAGGGCAATCGCAGTTTATGGAGCTCACCTGTGCAACTACCCAGCAGCCCATGGGGCTCTCGTGGTCAGGCCCCTCCCAGTATATGGGGCTCACCTGGGCAGGTCCCAGCAGCCCACGGAGCTCTTTTGGTCAGGCCACTCCCAGGATATGGAGCTCACCTGTGCAACTACCCAGCAGCCCATGGGGCTCTCGTGGTCAGGCCCATCCCAGGATACGGAGATCCCCTGGGCAGGTACGCCAGCAGGGCTAGGCACACAGGAACCGTGCACATAGCCCGCATTGGAGAGCACCTCAGATCTCCTGTCACTCAGAGCTGACCCAGAGCACCTTAGAGCAGGACTTGAACTAACAAACAGCAGCTCCGACAGGTCTGTGACTCTGGGCATCACTCTGTGCGGCCTCCCTCTGCCTGGTCTTCCAGAGACTTCCACTGCAGCCTGGGCACCAGGCCTCTGTCTCCACCCATCAGCCGTCCTCTCCCTGACTCCTGGATTCCTCTCATTAGGAGAGAGCCTTCTTGAAGTTGTCTCCCACTCATGGGCCAGATAAAATGATTAGAAAACAAGCCGGAGCTGCAGCCCCTTGTCTATCCTGACTCTCAGGAGCCCACACCTGTTCCTTGGACCTGGCCGGTTCAGCGAGGTCCATTTTTCTGCAATGTGAGCCCCTGAGGGGTGAGGATTAGCTGAACTGGGCAGCCTGACACTGCCAGCCAGCCCTCCCCAGGTGTGCCTGGGTTGAGGTCAATAGAAACACCACTCCAGGCAGCAAGAGCCCCTGCAGCTGTGCCTGATGCCATATTCTCTCCCAAATCAGCAGTCTCGGGGCTGTGCTGGTGGGAGGGAGTGAGGGGCCATGGCTTTGTGGGGGGCCCGGTGTGAGTGGGTCTCTGCTGGACTTTCTGCAGGAGTTGCCAGGCTGCCACCTGCTAAAGAAGAGGATGTGTCACCATACGTTCTGCTGGAATTTCTCCACTGGCAGAGGTGAGGAACGAAAAAATCTGTTGGGTCTGGGACAGGAGGGGTATCTCAGGCAGGGAAATGGAAAGCTTCCAGAAGGGTGCCCAGGGCCAGGACCATCCTGGCTGTCCTGCAGGCACCAAGTCGGTCTGCATGCTGTCACTGGTGTGGCTCCACGGCCCTTCCTCTAGGCTTTCAAGTCTTTGTACATATTCAGGTGTTTTACTTGGGAAGGGTGGGAACAGTTTAGCAGCAGCTGGCTTGGGGCTCAGCTCACGTTTACTCACAGACGCCTCGCCATGGTCCCCCAGCTTTGCAATGAGGAAGCTGCTTGCGGGGGGCCTGCTGGCTTCATGGTAGATGATTCCCCAACTCTGACCCTCTTCAGAATTGTTTACCCCTGGAGCAAGTGCCTGATAGGGTTTTCCTCGGTATAACTCCTTTTCCTCTGTAAATTTCTTTTTCTGGTTCAAGGTAGATTTTATTCCTCTTTTATGTATTTATAGATATAAGCATGGAAATAATTCATTCATATAAATACATCTGGTGAAGGGAAGCACTTTTTTCTGTTTTATTTTTAAATTTTATTTATTTTTTAAAAATTTGTAATTTAATTTAATTTTTTAATTTATACGGCAGGTTATTATTAGTTATCTATTTTAGACATATACATGTATACAAGTCTATCCCAATCCCGCAACTCATCCCAGCAGCAGCACCCCATGGCTTCGCCCCTTTGGTGTCCATACGTGTGTTCTCTACCTCTGTGTCTCTATTTCTGCCCTGCAAACCGGTTCATCTGTACCATTTTTCTAGGTTCCACATGTATGCATTATATGTACGATATTTGTTTTTCTCTTTCCGACTTACTTCTCTCTGTATGACAGTCTCTAGATCCATCGATGTCTCTACAAATGACCCAGTTTCATTCCTTTGTATGGCTGAGTAATATTCCATTTTATATATGCACCACATCTTTATCCATTCGTTTGGCTGTGGGCATTTAGGTTGCTTCCATTACCTGGCTATGGTAAATAGTACTGCAATGAACATTGTGGTGAATGTGTCTTTTTGATTTATGGTTTTCTCTGGGTATATGCCCAGAAGTGGGATTGCTGGATCATATGGTAATTCTAAATTTAGTTTTTTAAGGAACGTCCATACTGTTCTCCATAGTGACTGTATCGCTTTACATTCCCACCGATAGTGGAAGAGGGTTCCTTTTCTCCACACCCTCCCCAGCATTTGTTGTTTGTAGATTTTCTGATGATGCCCATTCTAACAGGTGTGAGGTGATACCTCATTGTAGTTTTGATTTGCATTTCTCTAAGAATGAGAGATGTTGAGCAGCATTTCATGTGCGTCTTGGCCATCTCTGTGTCTTCTTTGAAGAAGTGTCTATTTAGATCTTCTAGCCATTTTTGTATTGGGTTGTTTGTTTTTTTAAGATTAAGCTGCATGAGCTGTTTCTATATATTGGAGATTAAACCTTTGTCCATTGATTCGTTTGCAAATATTTTCTCCCATTCTGAGGGTTGCCTTTTTCCATTCCCGTTTTCTAACCAAAAAAGAAAGAAAGAAAAAGAAGCAGAACACAAATGTGTGTAAAATAGGCCTCTTGAAACTGTCGTTTTGAAATATGAACGTCTTTTGTATTTTTGGGTCGATATACGACCCCAGGATTTGTTTTCAGGGCAGGTGTCATTTACAGGCCTGCAATTCTTTTGAATATCAAGTGACCATTAGCACTGGGATTAAAGCTGCTGTTGTGTGAAACGGCCACAAGGTGGCAGCAAGTTCTCCTTTACCAAATCTGGTTACTAGGACAACAGAGCCTCAATGCAAGTCGTGTTCCAGCTTGTCATTTAGAATGGAATGTGCCAGGTAAAAGCCCCTTACGTTTGTCTCACTACTTCTTGTTCGTAGATTTAATTTAATTTTTCTTTTTCATCACAGCAAGTTTGATTACAATGTTTGGCTTGTTGTAGGTGTGCAAGATGTGGTTCTTTGACACATATACATATGTCTGTTCTTCCTGGGATCCTTTTCCCATGTACGTTAGGACAGAATGTTGAGTAGTCTTCTCTTGGTATTCCGTAGGTGTTTGGTGATTATGTATTTCACTTGTGTTTGTACATGTCCGTGAAGCGCAATATCCTAATGTATGCAATCCTCACACCGTTCCATTGGTGAACCATCAGTTTGTTTAATGAATGTGTGATTGCCCTTCTCTGTGGAAATATCTTCACTGGTGTCAATTTTTCAGTAACACCTATAAGTGATATCATACGATATGTGTCTTTCTGTTTCTGACTTACTACAAGTCACGTGATTACCTCTAGACTCATCGACGGTGCTGCAAATGGCACTGTGTCCTTTTTTTCCTTGGCTAATATTCTGTCTGCATATGGACCAGTTCTTCTTTGTCCACTTATCTGTTGATGGACTTTTTGGTTGCTTCCATGTCATGGCTATTGTAATGCTGCGGCAATGCACATTTGCCTGCCTGTGTCTTTCCAATTCTGTCTTCTTAGGCTATAGGCCCAGGAGTGGGCCTGCTGGATCATATGGTAGCCAAACGTTTACGTTGTAGAGGCACCTCCATTCTGTTCTCATTAGTGGCTCTTACCAGGTTACGTCCCACCTAAGGTTGAGGTTATGCTCTTCTCCACAACACCTTCAGCATTTATTGTTTCTCGTATTTTTGCTGATGTATATTCTGACTCGTGTGAGCTGATACCACTTTGTGGTTGGATTTGCATGTGTCTCATAACCCCTTGAAATTGAACTTTGTGGCATGTCCTTGTTTCTTCAAACTGTGAGTACAGCTTACTTCTTCAAATTGTTTTTGTGAAGTATGTGTGACACTTAGAAATAGTTTGGCCATTACCTCCCTGAAGACATTTTGAGGGCAGGTTTCATTTATAGCCCTCCAGTACTGGTGCATATGAAGTGAACCTTAGCACAGGTTTTAAAGCTGCTGTTGCAGGTAACGTCCAGAGGGTGTCAGCATTACTGCTTTTCCCAATCTTGTAACTAGGGAAACAGACCCTCTTGGCAGTGGTGTTCCTCGGTTATATATTAGAGTGGAATGTGCCCCCAAAAGCTGATGTCTCCTTACTTATGTTTGTTTTATAAATTGAATTTATATTTTTTTTATTGGAGTCATATTCCATTGTGTACATGGACCACTTCTTCTTTGTGCATTCCTCTATTGATGGACATTTTCGTAGCTTCGAAGTTTTGGCTATGGTAAATATTGCTGGAGTGCAGGACTGCCAGCCTGTGTTGTTTTGTTTTTTTTTTTTTTGCAGTACGTGGGCCTCTTGCTTCTGTGCACCCTCCCATTGCAGAGCACAGGCTCTGGATGTGCAAGCCCAGCAGCCATAGCTCACGGCACCAGGCGCTCTGCGGCATGTGTGATCTTCCCTAACCGGGGCATGATCCCGTGTCCCCTGCATTGGCAGGCAGACTCTCAACCACTGCGCCACCATTGAAAACCAGCCTGTGTCTTTTTGATTCTCATCCCCTCAGGCGATAGGCCCAGCAGTGGGTATGCTTGATTGAATGGTAGCTCAGTATTTACCTTTACAAAGCACCACATTTTTGTTTTCATTACTGGCTCTTACCATGTCCCACGTTGAACCAAGGGTAGGCATTTCTCCAAAACCCCTTCAGCATTTATTGTTTTCAGAATGTTTGCTGATGGCCATTCTGACTGGTGTGAGCTGATAAGTTTTTGTAATTTGGATTTGCATATCTTTAATTCTTCCTAATGTTCAGCATTTTTCCATGCCTTTTTAAATTCCTGGTACAGAAAAACAGAAAAAAACGGAGAGTACAGTTAACTTCTTGCAATTGTCTTCTTGGATGGTTGCCCTCTTTTGAATGTTTTGGTCAATTTTCGACCCCAGGATTGTTTCTGAGGGCAGGTGTCAATCACAGGCCTGCACTGAGTGTGAATATTGAGTGACCATTAGCACTGGGTTTAAAGCTGCTGTTGTGGGAAATGGCCAGAAGGCGGCAGCATTTCTCCATTCCCAAATCTGGTTACTAGGGCAGCAGAGCGTTTCTGGGACCAATGGAATACAGAAGAAGGCATCATTGAAGTCTAATACAGAATAGCATGTCCTGGTGGATGGTAGAATGACCAGCAGGGTGTAGGAATTAGGAACTACTGGATGTATATCCTCGGTGGCTTCACTGAGTGTCCTGACATCCTTTACCAGGTCCCCAGCAGCCCACGGGGCTCTCGTGGTCAGGGCAATCGCAGTTTATGGAGCTCACCTGTGCAACTACCCAGCAGCCCATGGGGCTCTCGTGGTCAGGCCCCTCCCAGTATATGGGGCTCACCTGGGCAGGTCCCAGCAGCCCACGGAGCTCTTTTGGTCAGGCCACTCCCAGGATATGGAGCTCACCTGTGCAACTACCCAGCAGCCCATGGGGCTCTCGTGGTCAGGCCCATCCCAGGATACGGAGATCCCCTGGGCAGGTACGCCAGCAGGGCTAGGCACACAGGAACCGTGCACATAGCCCGCATTGGAGAGCACCTCAGATCGCCTGTCACTCAGAGCTGACCCAGAGCACCTTAGAGCAGGACTTGAACTAACAAACAGCAGCTCCGACAGGTCTGTGACTCTGGGCATCACTCTGTGCGGCCTCCCTCTGCCTGGTCTTCCAGAGACTTCCACTGCAGCCTGGGCACCAGGCCTCTGTCTCCACCCATCAGCCGTCCTCTCCCTGACTCCTGGATTCCTCTCATTAGGAGAGAGCCTTCTTGAAGTTGTCTCCCACTCATGGGCCAGATAAAATGATTAGAAAACAAGCCGGAGCTGCAGCCCCTTGTCTATCCTGACTCTCAGGAGCCCACACCTGTTCCTTGGACCTGGCCGGTTCAGCGAGGTCCATTTTTCTGCAATGTGAGCCCCTGAGGGGTGAGGATTAGCTGAACTGGGCAGCCTGACACTGCCAGCCAGCCCTCCCCAGGTGTGCCTGGTTTGAGGTCAATAGAAACACCACTCCAGGCAGCAAGAGCCCCTGCAGCTGTGCCTGATGCCATATTCTCTCCCAAATCAGCAGTCTCGGGGCTGTGCTGGTGGGAGGGAGTGAGGGGCCATGGCTTTGTGGGGGGCCCGGTGTGAGTGGGTCTCTGCTGGACTTTCTGAAGGAGTTGCCAGGCTGCCACCTGCTAAAGAAGAGGATGTGTCACCATACGTTCTGCTGGAATTTCTCCACTGGCAGAGGTGAGGAACGAAAAAATCTGTTGGGTCTGGGACAGGAGGGGTATCTCAGGCAGGGAAATGGAAAGCTTCCAGAAGGGCGCCCAGGGCCAGGACCATCCTGGCTGTCCTGCAGGCACCAAGTCGGTCTGCATGCTGTCACTGGTGTGGCTCCACGGCCCTTCCTCTAGGCTTTCAAGTCTTTGTACATATTCAGGTGTTTTACTTGGGAAGGGTGGGAACAGTTTAGCAGCAGCTGGCTTGGGGCTCAGCTCACGTTTACTCACAGACGCCTCGCCATGGTCCCCCAGCTTTGCAATGAGGAAGCTGCTTGCGGGGGGCCTGCTGGCTTCATGGTAGATGATTCCCCAACTCTGACCCTCTTCAGAATTGTTTACCCCTGGAGCAAGTGCCTGATAGGGTTTTCCTCGGTATAACTCCTTTTCCTCTGTAAATTTCTTTTTCTGGTTCAAGGTAGATTTTATTCCTCTTTTATGTATTTATAGATATAAGCATGGAAATAATTCATTCATATAAATACATCTGGTGAAGGGAAGCACTTTTTTCTGTTTTATTTTTAAATTTTATTTATTTTTTAAAAATTTGTAATTTAATTTAATTTTTTAATTTATACGGCAGGTTATTATTAGTTATCTATTTTAGACATATACATGTATACAAGTCTATCCCAATCCCGCAACTCATCCCAGCAGCAGCACCCCATGGCTTCGCCCCTTTGGTGTCCATACGTGTGTTCTCTACCTCTGTGTCTCTATTTCTGCCCTGCAAACCGGTTCATCTGTACCATTTTTCTAGGTTCCACATGTATGCATTATATGTACGATATTTGTTTTTCTCTTTCCGACTTACTTCTCTCTGTATGACAGTCTCTAGATCCATCGATGTCTCTACAAATGACCCAGTTTCATTCCTTTGTATGGCTGAGTAATATTCCATTTTATATATGCACCACATCTTTATCCATTCGTCTGGCTGTGGGCATTTAGGTTGCTTCCATTACCTGGCTATGGTAAATAGTACTGCAATGAACATTGTGGTGAATGTGTCTTTTTGATTTATGGTTTTCTCTGGGTATATGCCCAGAAGTGGGATTGCTGGATCATATGGTAATTCTATATTTAGTTTTTTAAGGAACGTCCATACTGTTCTCCATAGTGACTGTATCGCTTTACATTCCCACCGATAGTGGAAGAGGGTTCCTTTTCTCCACACCCTCCCCAGCATTTGTTGTTTGTAGATTTTCTGATGATGCCCATTCTAACAGGTGTGAGGTGATACCTCATTGTAGTTTTGATTTGCATTTCTCTAAGAATGAGAGATGTTGAGCAGCATTTCATGTGCGTCTTGGCCATCTCTGTGTCTTCTTTGAAGAAGTGTCTATTTAGATCTTCTAGCCATTTTTGTATTGGGTTGTTTGTTTTTTTAAGATTAAGCTGCATGAGCTGTTTCTATATATTGGAGATTAAACCTTTGTCCATTGATTCGTTTGCAAATATTTTCTCCCATTCTGAGGGTTGCCTTTTTCCATTCCCATTTTCTAACCAAAAAAGAAAGAAAGAAAAAGAAGCAGAACACAAATGTGTGTAAAATAGGCCTCTTGAAACTGTCGTTTTGAAATATGAACGTCTTTTGTATTTTTGGGTCGATATACGACCCCAGGATTTGTTTTCAGGGCAGGTGTCATTTACAGGCCTGCAATTTTTTGAATATCAAGTGACCATTAGCACTGGGATTAAAGCTGCTGTTGTGTGAAACGGCCACAAGGTGGCAGCAAGTTCTCCTTTACCAAATCTGGTTACTAGGACAACAGAGCCTCAATGCAAGTCGTGTTCCAGCTTGTCATTTAGAATGGAATGTGCCAGGTAAAAGCCCCTTACGTTTGTCTCACTACTTCTTGTTCGTAGATTTAATTTAATTTTTCTTTTTCATCACAGCAAGTTTGATTACAATGTTTGGCTTGTTGTAGGTGTGCAAGATGTGGTTCCTTGACACATATACATATGTCTGTTCTTCCTGGGATCCTTTTCCCATGTACGTTAGGACAGAATGTTGAGTAGTCTTCTCTTGGTATTCCGTAGGTGTTTGGTGATTATGTATTTCACTTGTGTTTGTACATGTCCGTGAAGCGCAATATCCTAATGTATGCAATCCTCACACCGTTCCATTGGTGAACCATCAGTTTGTTTAATGAATGTGTGATTGCCCTTCTCTGTGGAAATATCTTCACTGGTGTCAATTTTTCAGTAACACCTATAAGTGATATCATACGATATGTGTCTTTCTGTTTCTGACTTACTACAAGTCACGTGATTACCTCTAGACTCATCGACGGTGCTGCAAATGGCACTGTGTCCTTTTTTTCCTTGGCTAATATTCTGTCTGCATATGGACCAGTTCTTCTTTGTCCACTTATCTGTTGATGGACTTTTTGGTTGCTTCCATGTCATGGCTATTGTAATGCTGCGGCAATGCACATTTGCCTGCCTGTGTCTTTCCAATTCTGTCTTCTTAGGCCATAGGCCCAGGAGTGGGCCTGCTGGATCATATGGTAGCCAAACGTTTACGTTGTAGAGGCACCTCCATTCTGTTCTCATTAGTGGCTCTTACCAGGTTACGTCCCACCTAAGGTTGAGGTTATGCTCTTCTCCACAACACCTTCAGCATTTATTGTTTCTCGTATTTTTGCTGATGTATATTCTGACTCGTGTGAGCTGATACCACTTTGTGGTTGGATTTGCATGTGTCTCATAACCCCTTGAAATTGAACTTTGTGGCATGTCCTTGTTTCTTCAAACTGTGAGTACAGCTTACTTCTTCAAATTGTTTTTGTGAAGTATGTGTGACACTTAGAAATAGTTTGGCCATTACCTCCCTGAAGACATTTTGAGGGCAGGTTTCATTTATAGCCCTCCAGTACTGGTGCATATGAAGTGAACCTTAGCACAGGTTTTAAAGCTGCTGTTGCAGGTAACGTCCAGAGGGTGTCAGCATTACTGCTTTTCCCAATCTTGTAACTAGGGAAACAGACCCTCTTGGCAGTGGTGTTCCTCGGTTATATATTAGAGTGGAATGTGCCCCCAAAAGCTGATGTCTCCTTACTTATGTTTGTTTTATAAATTGAATTTATATTTTTTTTATTGGAGTCATATTCCATTGTGTACATGGACCACTTCTTCTTTGTGCATTCCTCTACTGATGGACATTTTCGTAGCTTCGAAGTTTTGGCTATGGTAAATATTGCTGGAGTGCAGGACTGCCAGCCTGTGTTGTTTTGTTTGTTTTTTTTTTGCAGTACGTGGGCCTCTTGCTTCTGTGCACCCTCCCATTGCAGAGCACAGGCTCTGGATGTGCAAGCCCAGCAGCCATAGCTCACGGCACCAGGCGCTCTGCGGCATGTGTGATCTTCCCTAACCGGGGCATGATCCCGTGTCCCCTGTATTGGCAGGCAGACTCTCAACCACTGCGCCACCATTGAAAACCAGCCTGTGTCTTTTTGATTCTCATCCCCTCAGGCGATAGGCCCAGCAGTGGGTATGCTTGATTGAATGGTAGCTCAGTATTTACCTTTACAAAGCACCACATTTTTGTTTTCATTACTGGCTCTTACCATGTCCCACGTTGAACCAAGGGTAGGCATTTCTCCAAAACCCCTTCAGCATTTATTGTTTGCAGAATGTTTGCTGATGGCCATTCTGACTGGTGTGAGCTGATAAGTTTTTGTAATTTGGATTTGCATATCTTTAATTCTTCCTAATGTTCAGCATTTTTCCATGCCTTTTTAAATTCCTGGTACAGAAAAACAGAAAAAAACGGAGAGTACAGTTAACTTCTTGCAATTGTCTTCTTGGATGGTTGCCCTCTTTTGAATGTTTTGGTCAATTTCCGACCCCAGGATTGTTTTTGAGGGCAGGTGTCAATCACAGGCCTGCACTGAGTGTGAATATTGAGTGACCATTAGCACTGGGTTTAAAGCTGCTGTTGTGGGAAATGGCCAGAAGGCGGCAGCATTTCTCCATTCCCAAATCTGGTTACTAGGGCAGCAGAGCGTTTCTGGGACCAATGGAATACAGAAGAAGGCATCATTGAAGTCTAATACAGAATAGCATGTCCTGGTGGATGGTAGAATGACCAGCAGGGTGTAGGAATTAGGAACTACTGGATGTATATCCTCGGTGGCTTCACTGAGTGTCCTGACATCCTTTACCAGGTCCCCAGCAGCCCACGGGGCTCTCGTGGTCAGGGCAATCGCAGTTTATGGAGCTCACCTGTGCAACTACCCAGCAGCCCATGGGGCTCTCGTGGTCAGGCCCCTCCCAGTATATGGGGCTCACCTGGGCAGGTCCCAGCAGCCCACGGAGCTCTTTTGGTCAGGCCACTCCCAGGATATGGAGCTCACCTGTGCAACTACCCAGCAGCCCATGGGGCTCTCGTGGTCAGGCCCATCCCAGGATACGGAGATCCCCTGGGCAGGTACGCCAGCAGGGCTAGGCACACAGGAACCGTGCACATAGCCCGCATTGGAGAGCACCTCAGATTGCCTGTCACTCAGAGCTGACCCAGAGCACCTTAGAGCAGGACTTGAACTAACAAACAGCAGCTCCGACAGGTCTGTGACTCTGGGCATCACTCTGTGCGGCCTCCCTCTGCCTGGTCTTCCAGAGACTTCCACTGCAGCCTGGGCACCAGGCCTCTGTCTCCACCCATCAGCCGTCCTCTCCCTGACTCCTGGATTCCTCTCATTAGGAGAGGGCCTTCTTGAAGTTGTCTCCCACTCATGGGCCAGATAAAATGATTAGAAAACAATCCGGAGCTGCAGCCCCTTGTCTATCCTGACTCTCAGGAGCCCACACCTGTTCCTTGGACCTGGCCGGTTCAGCGAGGTCCATTTTTCTGCAATGTGAGCCCCTGAGGGGTGAGGATTAGCTGAACTGGGCAGCCTGACACTGCCAGCCAGCCCTCCCCAGGTGTGCCTGGGTTGAGGTCAATAGAAACACCACTCCAGGCAGCAAGAGCCCCTGCAGCTGTGCCTGATGCCATATTCTCTCCCAAATCAGCAGTCTCGGGGCTGTGCTGGTGGGAGGGAGTGAGGGGCCATGGCTTTGTGGGGGGCCCGGTGTGAGTGGGTCTCTGCTGGACTTTCTGCAGGAGTTGCCAGGCTGCCACCTGCTAAAGAAGAGGATGTGTCACCATACGTTCTGCTGGAATTTCTCCACTGGCAGAGGTGAGGAACGAAAAAATCTGTTGGGTCTGGGACAGGAGGGGTATCTCAGGCAGGGAAATGGAAAGCTTCCAGAAGGGCGCCCAGGGCCAGGACCATCCTGGCTGTCCTGCAGGCACCAAGTCGGTCTGCATGCTGTCACTGGTGTGGCTCCACGGCCCTTCCTCTAGGCTTTCAAGTCTTTGTACATATTCAGGTGTTTTACTTGGGAAGGGTGGGAACAGTTTAGCAGCAGCTGGCTTGGGGCTCAGCTCACGTTTACTCACAGACGCCTCGCCATGGTCCCCCAGCTTTGCAATGAGGAAGCTGCTTGCGGGGGGCCTGCTGGCTTCATGGTAGATGATTCCCCAACTCTGACCCTCTTCAGAATTGTTTACCCCTGGAGCAAGTGCCTGATAGGGTTTTCCTCGGTATAACTCCTTTTCCTCTGTAAATTTCTTTTTCTGGTTCAAGGTAGATTTTATTCCTCTTTTATGTATTTATAGATATAAGCATGGAAATAATTCATTCATATAAATACATCTGGTGAAGTTAAGCACTTTTTTCTGTTTTATTTTTAAATTTTATTTATTTTTTAAAAATTTGTAATTTAATTTAATTTTTTAATTTATACGGCAGGTTATTATTAGTTATCTATTTTAGACATATACATGTATACAAGTCTATCCCAATCCCGCAACTCATCCCAGCAGCAGCACCCCATGGCTTCGCCCCTTTGGTGTCCATACGTGTGTTCTCTACCTCTGTGTCTCTATTTCTGCCCTGCAAACCGGTTCATCTGTACCATTTTTCTAGGTTCCACATGTATGCATTATATGTACGATATTTGTTTTTCTCTTTCCGACTTACTTCTCTCTGTATGACAGTCTCTAGATCCATCGATGTCTCTACAAATGACCCAGTTTCATTCCTTTGTATGGCTGAGTAATATTCCATTTTATATATGCACCACATCTTTATCCATTCGTCTGGCTGTGGGCATTTAGGTTGCTTCCATTACCTGGCTATGGTAAATAGTACTGCAATGAACATTGTGGTGAATGTGTCTTTTTGATTTATGGTTTTCTCTGGGTATATGCCCAGAAGTGGGATTGCTGGATCATATGGTAATTCTATATTTAGTTTTTTAAGGAACGTCCATACTGTTCTCCATAGTGACTGTATCGCTTTACATTCCCACCGATAGTGGAAGAGGGTTCCTTTTCTCCACACCCTCCCCAGCATTTGTTGTTTGTAGATTTTCTGATGATGCCCATTCTAACAGGTGTGAGGTGATACCTCATTGTAGTTTTGATTTGCATTTCTCTAAGAATGAGAGATGTTGAGCAGCATTTCATGTGCGTCTTGGCCATCTCTGTGTCTTCTTTGAAGAAGTGTCTATTTAGATCTTCTAGCCATTTTTGTATTGGGTTGTTTGTTTTTTTAAGATTAAGCTGCATGAGCTGTTTCTATATATTGGAGATTAAACCTTTGTCCATTGATTCGTTTGCAAATATTTTCTCCCATTCTGAGGGTTGCCTTTTTCCATTCCCGTTTTCTAACCAAAAAAGAAAGAAAGAAAAAGAAGCAGAACACAAATGTGTGTAAAATAGGCCTCTTGAAACTGTCGTTTTGAAATATGAACGTCTTTTGTATTTTTGGGTCGATATACGACCCCAGGATTTGTTTTCAGGGCAGGTGTCATTTACAGGCCTGCAATTCTTTTGAATATCAAGTGACCATTAGCACTGGGATTAAAGCTGCTGTTGTGTGAAACGGCCACAAGGTGGCAGCAAGTTCTCCTTTACCAAATCTGGTTACTAGGACAACAGAGCCTCAATGCAAGTCGTGTTCCAGCTTGTCATTTAGAATGGAATGTGCCAGGTAAAAGCCCCTTACGTTTGTCTCACTACTTCTTGTTCGTAGATTTAATTTAATTTTTCTTTTTCATCACAGCAAGTTTGATTACAATGTTTGGCTTGTTGTAGGTGTGCAAGATGTGGTTCTTTGACACATATACATATGTCTGTTCTTCCTGGGATCCTTTTCCCATGTACGTTAGGACAGAATGTTGAGTAGTCTTCTCTTGGTATTCTGTAGGTGTTTGGTGATTATGTATTTCACTTGTGTTTGTACATGTCCGTGAAGCGCAATATCCTAATGTATGCAATCCTCACACCGTTCCATTGGTGAACCATCAGTTTGTTTAATGAATGTGTGATTGCCCTTCTCTGTGGAAATATCTTCACTGGTGTCAATTTTTCAGTAACACCTATAAGTGATATCATACGATATGTGTCTTTCTGTTTCTGACTTACTACAAGTCACGTGATTACCTCTAGACTCATCGACGGTGCTGCAAATGGCACTGTGTCCTTTTTTTCCTTGGCTAATATTCTGTCTGCATATGGACCAGTTCTTCTTTGTCCACTTATCTGTTGATGGACTTTTTGGTTGCTTCCATGTCATGGCTATTGTAATGCTGCGGCAATGCACATTTGCCTGCCTGTGTCTTTCCAATTCTGTCTTCTTAGGCTATAGGCCCAGGAGTGGGCCTGCTGGATCATATGGTAGCCAAACGTTTACGTTGTAGAGGCACGTCCATTCTGTTCTCATTAGTGGCTCTTACCAGGTTACGTCCCACCTAAGGTTGAGGTTATGCTCTTCTCCACAACACCTTCAGCATTTATTGTTTCTCGTATTTTTGCTGATGTATATTCTGACTCGTGTGAGCTGATACCACTTTGTGGTTGGATTTGCATGTGTCTCATAACCCCTTGAAATTAAACTTTGTGGCATGTCCTTGTTTCTTCAAACTGTGAGTACAGCTTACTTCTTCAAATTGTTTTTGTGAAGTATGTGTGACACTTAGAAATAGTTTGGCCATTACCTCCCTGAAGACATTTTGAGGGCAGGTTTCATTTATAGCCCTCCAGTACTGGTGCATATGAAGTGAACCTTAGCACAGGTTTTAAAGCTGCTGTTGCAGGTAACGTCCAGAGGGTGTCAGCATTACTGCTTTTCCCAATCTTGTAACTAGGGAAACAGACCCTCTTGGCAGTGGTGTTCCTCGGTTATATATTAGAGTGGAATGTGCCCCCAAAAGCTGATGTCTCCTTACTTATGTTTGTTTTATAAATTGAATTTATATATTTTTTATTGGAGTCATATTCCATTGTGTACATGGACCACTTCTTCTTTGTGCATTCCTCTATTGATGGACATTTTCGTAGCTTCGAAGTTTTGGCTATGGTAAATATTGCTGGAGTGCAGGACTGCCAGCCTGTGTCGTTTTTTTTTTTTTTTTTTTTTTGCAGTACGTGGGCCTCTTGCTTCCGTGCACCCTCCCATTGCAGAGCACAGGCTCTGGATGTGCAGGCCCAGCAGCCATAGCTCACGGCACCAGGCGCTCTGCGGCATGTGTGATCTTCCCTAACCGGGGCATGATCCCGTGTCCCCTGCATTGGCAGGCAGACTCTCAACCACTGCGCCACCATTGAAAACCAGCCTGTGTCTTTTTGATTCTCATCCCCTCAGGCGATAGGCCCAGCAGTGGGTATGCTTGATTGAATGGTAGCTCAGTATTTACCTTTACAAAGCACCACATTTTTGTTTTCATTACTGGCTCTTACCATGTCCCACGTTGAACCAAGGGTAGGCATTTCTCCAAAACCCCTTCAGCATTTATTGTTTGCAGAATGTTTGCTGATGGCCATTCTGACTGGTGTGAGCTGATAAGTTTTTGTAATTTGGATTTGCATATCTTTAATTCTTCCTAATGTTCAGCATTTTTCCATGCCTTTTTAAATTCCTGGTACAGAAAAACAGAAAAAAACGGAGAGTACAGTTAACTTCTTGCAATTGTCTTCTTGGATGGTTGCCCTCTTTTGAATGTTTTGGTCAATTTCCGACCCCAGGATTGTTTTTGAGGGCAGGTGTCAATCACAGGCCTGCACTGAGTGTGAATATTGAGTGACCATTAGCACTGGGTTTAAAGCTGCTGTTGTGGGAAATGGCCAGAAGGCGGCAGCATTTCTCCATTCCCAAATCTGGTTACTAGGGCAGCAGAGCGTTTCTGGGACCAATGGAATACAGAAGAAGGCATCATTGAAGTCTAATACAGAATAGCATGTCCTGGTGGATGGTAGAATGACCAGCAGGGTGTAGGAATTAGGAACTACTGGATGTATATCCTCGGTGGCTTCACTGAGTGTCCTGACATCCTTTACCAGGTCCCCAGCAGCCCACGGGGCTCTCGTGGTCAGGGCAATCGCAGTTTATGGAGCTCACCTGTGCAACTACCCAGCAGCCCATGGGGCTCTCGTGGTCAGGCCCCTCCCAGTATATGGGGCTCACCTGGGCAGGTCCCAGCAGCCCACGGAGCTCTTTTGGTCAGGCCACTCCCAGGATATGGAGCTCACCTGTGCAACTACCCAGCAGCCCATGGGGCTCTCGTGGTCAGGCCCATCCCAGGATACGGAGATCCCCTGGGCAGGTACGCCAGCAGGGCTAGGCACACAGGAACCGTGCACATAGCCCGCATTGGAGAGCACCTCAGATCGCCTGTCACTCAGAGCTGACCCAGAGCACCTTAGAGCAGGACTTGAACTAACAAACAGCAGCTCCGACAGGTCTGTGACTCTGGGCATCACTCTGTGCGGCCTCCCTCTGCCTGGTCTTCCAGAGACTTCCACTGCAGCCTGGGCACCAGGCCTCTGTCTCCACCCATCAGCCGTCCTCTCCCTGACTCCTGGATTCCTCTCATTAGGAGAGAGCCTTCTTGAAGTTGTCTCCCACTCATGGGCCAGATAAAATGATTAGAAAACAAGCCGGAGCTGCAGCCCCTTGTCTATCCTGACTCTCAGGAGCCCACACCTGTTCCTTGGACCTGGCCGGTTCAGCGAGGTCCATTTTTCTGCAATGTGAGCCCCTGAGGGGTGAGGATTAGCTGAACTGGGCAGCCTGACACTGCCAGCCAGCCCTCCCCAGGTGTGCCTGGGTTGAGGTCAATAGAAACACCACTCCAGGCAGCAAGAGCCCCTGCAGCTGTGCCTGATGCCATATTCTCTCCCAAATCAGCAGTCTCGGGGCTATGCTGGTGGGAGGGAGTGAGGGGCCATGGCTTTGTGGGGGGCCCGGTGTGAGTGGGTCTCTGCTGGACTTTCTGAAGGAGTTGCCAGGCTGCCACCTGCTAAAGAAGAGGATGTGTCACCATACGTTCTGCTGGAATTTCTCCACTGGCAGAGGTGAGGAACGAAAAAATCTGTTGGGTCTGGGACAGGAGGGGTATCTCAGGCAGGGAAATGGAAAGCTTCCAGAAGGGCGCCCAGGGCCAGGACCATCCTGGCTGTCCTGCAGGCACCAAGTCGGTCTGCATGCTGTCACTGGTGTGGCTCCACGGCCCTTCCTCTAGGCTTTCAAGTCTTTGTACATATTCAGGTGTTTTACTTGGGAAGGGTGGGAACAGTTTAGCAGCAGCTGGCTTGGGGCTCAGCTCACGTTTACTCACAGACGCCTCGCCATGGTCCCCCAGCTTTGCAATGAGGAAGCTGCTTGCGGGGGGCCTGCTGGCTTCATGGTAGATGATTCCCCAACTCTGACCCTCTTCAGAATTGTTTACCCCTGGAGCAAGTGCCTGATAGGGTTTTCCTCGGTATAACTCCTTTTCCTCTGTAAATTTCTTTTTCTGGTTCAAGGTAGATTTTATTCCTCTTTTATGTATTTATAGATATAAGCATGGAAATAATTCATTCATATAAATACATCTGGTGAAGGGAAGCACTTTTTTCTGTTTTATTTTTAAATTTTATTTATTTTTTAAAAATTTGTAATTTAATTTAATTTTTTAATTTATACGGCAGGTTATTATTAGTTATCTATTTTAGACATATACATGTATACAAGTCTATCCCAATCCCGCAACTCATCCCAGCAGCAGCACCCCATGGCTTCGCCCCTTTGGTGTCCATACGTGTGTTCTCTACCTCTGTGTCTCTATTTCTGCCCTGCAAACCGGTTCATCTGTACCATTTTTCTAGGTTCCACATGTATGCATTATATGTACGATATTTGTTTTTCTCTTTCCGACTTACTTCTCTCTGTATGACAGTCTCTAGATCCATCGATGTCTCTACAAATGACCCAGTTTCATTCCTTTGTATGGCTGAGTAATATTCCATTTTATATATGCACCACATCTTTATCCATTCGTCTGGCTGTGGGCATTTAGGTTGCTTCCATTACCTGGCTATGGTAAATAGTACTGCAATGAACATTGTGGTGAATGTGTCTTTTTGATTTATGGTTTTCTCTGGGTATATGCCCAGAAGTGGGATTGCTGGATCATATGGTAATTCTATATTTAGTTTTTTAAGGAACGTCCATACTGTTCTCCATAGTGACTGTATCGCTTTACATTCCCACCGATAGTGGAAGAGGGTTCCTTTTCTCCACACCCTCCCCAGCATTTGTTGTTTGTAGATTTTCTGATGATGCCCATTCTAACAGGTGTGAGGTGATACCTCATTGTAGTTTTGATTTGCATTTCTCTAAGAATGAGAGATGTTGAGCAGCATTTCATGTGCGTCTTGGCCATCTCTGTGTCTTCTTTGAAGAAGTGTCTATTTAGATCTTCTAGCCATTTTTGTATTGGGTTGTTTGTTTTTTTAAGATTAAGCTGCATGAGCTGTTTCTATATATTGGAGATTAAACCTTTGTCCATTGATTCGTTTGCAAATATTTTCTCCCATTCTGAGGGTTGCCTTTTTCCATTCCCGTTTTCTAACCAAAAAAGAAAGAAAGAAAAAGAAGCAGAACACAAATGTGTGTAAAATAGGCCTCTTGAAACTGTCGTTTTGAAATATGAACGTCTTTTGTATTTTGGGGTCGATATACGACCCCAGGATTTGTTTTCAGGGCAGGTGTCATTTACAGGCCTGCAATTCTTTTGAATATCAAGTGACCATTAGCACTGGGATTAAAGCTGCTGTTGTGTGAAACGGCCACAAGGTGGCAGCAAGTTCTCCTTTACCAAATCTGGTTACTAGGACAACAGAGCCTCAATGCAAGTCGTGTTCCAGCTTGTCATTTAGAATGGAATGTGCCAGGTAAAAGCCCCTTACGTTTGTCTCACTACTTCTTGTTCGTAGATTTAATTTAATTTTTCTTTTTCATCACAGCAAGTTTGATTACAATGTTTGGCTTGTTGTAGGTGTGCAAGATGTGGTTCTTTGACACATATACATATGTCTGTTCTTCCTAGGATCCTTTTCCCATGTACGTTAGGACAGAATGTTGAGTAGTCTTCTCTTGGTATTCCGTAGGTGTTTGGTGATTATGTATTTCACTTGTGTTTGTACATGTCCGTGAAGCGCAATATCCTAATGTATGCAATCCTCACACCGTTCCATTGGTGAACCATCAGTTTGTTTAATGAATGTGTGATTGCCCTTCTCTGTGGAAATATCTTCACTGGTGTCAATTTTTCAGTAACACCTATAAGTGATATCATACGATATGTGTCTTTCTGTTTCTGACTTACTACAAGTCACGTGATTACCTCTAGACTCATCGACGGTGCTGCAAATGGCACTGTGTCCTTTTTTTCCTTGGCTAATATTCTGTCTGCATATGGACCAGTTCTTCTTTGTCCACTTATCTGTTGATGGACTTTTTGGTTGCTTCCATGTCATGGCTATTGTAATGCTGCGGCAATGCACATTTGCCTGCCTGTGTCTTTCCAATTCTGTCTTCTTAGGCCATAGGCCCAGGAGTGGGCCTGCTGGATCATATGGTAGCCAAACGTTTACGTTGTAGAGGCACCTCCATTCTGTTCTCATTAGTGGCTCTTACCAGGTTACGTCCCACCTAAGGTTGAGGTTATGCTCTTCTCCACAACACCTTCAGCATTTATTGTTTCTCGTATTTTTGCTGATGTATATTCTGACTCGTGTGAGCTGATACCACTTTGTGGTTGGATTTGCATGTGTCTCATAACCCCTTGAAATTGAACTTTGTGGCATGTCCTTGTTTCTTCAAACTGTGAGTACAGCTTACTTCTTCAAATTGTTTTTGTGAAGTATGTGTGACACTTAGAAATAGTTTGGCCATTACCTCCCTGAAGACATTTTGAGGGCAGGTTTCATTTATAGCCCTCCAGTACTGGTGCATATGAAGTGAACCTTAGCACAGGTTTTAAAGCTGCTGTTGCAGGTAACGTCCAGAGGGTGTCAGCATTACTGCTTTTCCCAATCTTGTAACTAGGGAAACAGACCCTCTTGGCAGTGGTGTTCCTCGGTTATATATTAGAGTGGAATGTGCCCCCAAAAGCTGATGTCTCCTTACTTATGTTTGTTTTATAAATTGAATTTATATTTTTTTTATTGGAGTCATATTCCATTGTGTACATGGACCACTTCTTCTTTGTGCATTCCTCTATTGATGGACATTTTCGTAGCTTCGAAGTTTTGGCTATGGTAAATATTGCTGGAGTGCAGGACTGCCAGCCTGTGTCGTTTTTTTTTTTTTTTTTGCAGTACGTGGGCCTCTTGCTTCCGTGCACCCTCCCATTGCAGAGCACAGGCTCTGGATGTGCAGGCCCAGCAGCCATAGCTCACGGCACCAGGCGCTCTGCGGCATGTGTGATCTTCCCTAACCGGGGCATGATCCCGTGTCCCCTGCATTGGCAGGCAGACTCTCAACCACTGCGCCACCATTGAAAACCAGCCTGTGTCTTTTTGATTCTCATCCCCTCAGGCGATAGGCCCAGCAGTGGGTATGCTTGATTGAATGGTAGCTCAGTATTTACCTTTACAAAGCACCACATTTTTGTTTTCATTACTGGCTCTTACCATGTCCCACGTTGAACCAAGGGTAGGCATTTCTCCAAAACCCCTTCAGCATTTATTGTTTGCAGAATGTTTGCTGATGGCCATTCTGACTGGTGTGAGCTGATAAGTTTTTGTAATTTGGATTTGCATATCTTTAATTCTTCCTAATGTTCAGCATTTTTCCATGCCTTTTTAAATTCCTGGTACAGAAAAACAGAAAAAAACGGAGAGTACAGTTAACTTCTTGCAATTGTCTTCTTGGATGGTTGCCCTCTTTTGAATGTTTTGGTCAATTTCCGACCCCAGGATTGTTTTTGAGGGCAGGTGTCAATCACAGGCCTGCACTGAGTGTGAATATTGAGTGACCATTAGCACTGGGTTTAAAGCTGCTGTTGTGGGAAATGGCCAGAAGGCGGCAGCATTTCTCCATTCCCAAATCTGGTTACTAGGGCAGCAGAGCGTTTCTGGGACCAATGGAATACAGAAGAAGGCATCATTGAAGTCTAATACAGAATAGCATGTCCTGGTGGATGGTAGAATGACCAGCAGGGTGTAGGAATTAGGAACTACTGGATGTATATCCTCGGTGGCTTCACTGAGTGTCCTGACATCCTTTACCAGGTCCCCAGCAGCCCACGGGGCTCTCGTGGTCAGGGCAATCGCAGTTTATGGAGCTCACCTGTGCAACTACCCAGCAGCCCATGGGGCTCTCGTGGTCAGGCCCCTCCCAGTATATGGGGCTCACCTGGGCAGGTCCCAGCAGCCCACGGAGCTCTTTTGGTCAGGCCACTCCCAGGATATGGAGCTCACCTGTGCAACTACCCAGCAGCCCATGGGGCTCTCGTGGTCAGGCCCATCCCAGGATACGGAGATCCCCTGGGCAGGTACGCCAGCAGGGCTAGGCACACAGGAACCGTGCACATAGCCCGCATTGGAGAGCACCTCAGATCGCCTGTCACTCAGAGCTGACCCAGAGCACCTTAGAGCAGGACTTGAACTAACAAACAGCAGCTCCGACAGGTCTGTGACTCTGGGCATCACTCTGTGCGGCCTCCCTCTGCCTGGTCTTCCAGAGACTTCCACTGCAGCCTGGGCACCAGGCCTCTGTCTCCACCCATCAGCCGTCCTCTCCCTGACTCCTGGATTCCTCTCATTAGGAGAGAGCCTTCTTGAAGTTGTCTCCCACTCATGGGCCAGATAAAATGATTAGAAAACAAGCCGGAGCTGCAGCCCCTTGTCTATCCTGACTCTCAGGAGCCCACACCTGTTCCTTGGACCTGGCCGGTTCAGCGAGGTCCATTTTTCTGCAATGTGAGCCCCTGAGGGGTGAGGATTAGCTGAACTGGGCAGCCTGACACTGCCAGCCAGCCCTCCCCAGGTGTGCCTGGGTTGAGGTCAATAGAAACACCACTCCAGGCAGCAATAGCCCCTGCAGCTGTGCCTGATGCCATATTCTCTCCCAAATCAGCAGTCTCGGGGCTGTGCTGGTGGGAGGGAGTGAGGGGCCATGGCTTTGTGGGGGGCCCGGTGTGAGTGGGTCTCTGCTGGACTTTCTGCAGGAGTTGCCAGGCTGCCACCTGTAAAGAAGAGATTATGTCAACCATAACTTCCACTGGAATTTCTCTCCGGGCTGAGGTGAGGAAGGAAAAAAGGGAGTGGGTGCCGGGACAGGATGGGTATCTCAGGCAGGGAAATGGAAAGCTTCCAGAAGAGCGCCCGGGGCCAGGACCATCCTGGCTGGCCTGCAGGCAGCAAGTTGGCCTGCGTGCTGTCACTGGTGTGGCTCCACGGCCCTTCCTCTAGGCTTTCAAGCCCTTGTACATATTCAGGTGTTTTACCTGGGAAGGGTGGGAACAGTTCAGCAGCAGCTGGCCTGGGGCTCAGCTCACGTTTACTCACAGAGAACTCGGCACTGTCCCCCAGCTTTGCAATGAGGACGCTCCTTGCGTGGGGGGGGCGGGGCTGCTGGCTTTATGGGAGATGATTCTCCACCTCTGACCAATTTCAGAATTGTTTACCGCTGGAGCAAGTGCCTTGGTAGGGCTTTCCTCTGTATAACTGTTAGGTTCAGGTTTTTTTTTTCTTTTTTCATTCCAATTACATTTTATTCCTGTTTTATGTATTTATAGATATAAGCATGGAAATAATTCATTCATACAAATACATCTGTGTGAATGGAAGAACTTTTTTCTGTTTTTTTTAATTTTATTTTTAAAAATTTCGAAATTTAATTTTATTTATTTTTTATACAGCAGGTTATTATTAGTTATCTATTTTATGCATATGCATGTATACAGGTCAATCCCAATCTCCCAACTCATCCGAACACCACCACCCCATGGCTTCCCCCACTTGGTGTCCATACGTTTGTTCTCTACCTCTGTGTCTCTATTTCTGCCCTGCAAACCAGTTCATCTGTACCATTTTTCTAGGTTCCACATATATGCATTAATATACAGTATTTGTTTTTCTCTTTCTGACTTACTTCACTCTGTATGACAGTCTCTAGATCCATCGACTTCTCTACAAATGACCCAGTTTCATTCCTTTTTATGGCTGAGTTATATTCCATTTTATATATGTACCACTTCTTTATCCATTCGTCTGTCTGTGGGCATTTAGGTTGCTTCCATTACCTGGCTATTGTAAATAGTGCTGCAATGAACATTGTGGTGAATGTGTCTTTTTGATTTATGGTTTTCTCTGGGTATATGCCCAGAAGTGGGATTGCTGGATCCTATGGTAATTCTCTTTTTAGTGTTTTAAAGGGACCTCCATACTGTTCTCCATAGTGACTGTATCAATTTACCTTCCCACCAATAGTGGAAGAGGGTTCCTTTTGTCCACTACCTCCCCAGAATTTGTTGTTTGTAGATTTTCTGATGATGCGGATTCTAAGAGGTGTGAGGTCATACCTCATTGTCATTTTGATTTGCATTTCTCTAATAATTAGTGATGTTGAGCAGCTTTTCATGTGCGTCTTGGCCATCTCTGTGACTTCTTTGAAGAAACGTCTATTTAGATCTTCTGCCCATTTTTGTATTGGGTTGTTTGTTTTATTAATATTAAGCTGCGTGAGCTGTTTATATATATTGGAGATTAAACCTTTGTCCAATGATTTGTTTGCGATCGTTTTCGCCCATTCTGAGGGTTGCCTTTTTCCATTCCCGTTTTTTTAACCAAAAAAGAAAGAAAGCAAAGGAAGCAGAACACTAATGTGCGTGAAATATGCCTCTTGAAACTGTCGTTTTGAAATATGGACGTCTTTTGAATTTTTTGGTCGATACATGACCCCAGGATTTGTTTTCAGGGCAGGTGTCATTTACAGGCCTGCAATGATTTTGAATATCCACTGACCATTAGCGCTGGGATTAAAGCTGCTGTTGTGTGAAACGGCCACAAGGTGGCAGCAGTTCTCCCTTACCAAATCTGGTTACTAGGGCAACAGAGCCTCAATGGAAGTCGTGTTCTAGATTGGAATTTAGAATGGAATGTGCCAGGAGAATGCCCCTCAAGTTTGTCTCACTACTTCTTGTTCGTGTTTTTAATTTAATTTTTTATTTTTTTATTACAGCAAGTTTGATGTCAACGTTTGGCTTGTTGTAGGTATGCAGGATGTGGTTCTTTTACACATATACATATGTCTGTTCTTCCTGGGATCCTTTTCCCATGTACGTTATGACAGAATGTTGAGTAGTCTTCTCTTGGTATTCCGTAGGTCTTTGGTGATTATATATTTCATCTGTGTTTGTATATGTCTGTTAACCCCAAGATCCTAATGAATCCAATCCTCACACCTTTCCATTGGTGAACCATAAGTTTGTTTAATGAATCTGTGATTGCCCTTCTCCGTGGAAATATCTGCCCTGGTATCAATTTTTAGGTAACACCTATAAGTGATATCCTACGATATGTGTCTTTCACTTTCTGACTTACTACAAGTCACGTGATTACCTCTAGACTCATCTACGGTGCTGAAAATGGCATTGTGTCCTTTTTTCCCTTGGCTAATATTGTGTCTTAGCGAGGTCCATTTTCTGCAATGTGATTCCGTGAGGGCTGAGGATTAGCTGACCTGGGCAGCCTGACCCTGCCGGCAAGCCCTCCCCAGGTGTGCCTGGGTTGAGGTCAATATAAACAGCACTCCAGGCAGCAATAGCCCCTGCAGCTGTGCCTGACTCCATATTCTCTGCCCCGTCAGCCGTCTCGGGGCTGTGCTGGTGGGAGGGTGTGAGGATCCACGGCTTTGTGGGTGGCCCGGTGTGAGTGGGGCTCTGCTGGACTTTCTGCAGGAGTTGCCAGGCTGCCACCTGTAAAGAATTGGATGTGTCACCCATAACTTCCACTGGAATTTCTCTCCGGGCTGAGGTGAGGAAGGAAAAAAGGGAGTGGGTGCCAGGACAGGAGGGGTATCTCAGGCAGGGAAATGGAAAGCTTCCAGAAGAGCGCCCGGGGCCAGGACCATCCTGGCTGGCCTGCAGGCATCAAGTTGGCCTGCGTGCTGTCGCTGGTGTGGCTCCACAGCCCTTCCTCTAGGCTTTCAAGCCCTTGTACATATTCAGGTGTTTTACCTGGGAATGGTGGGAACAGTTCAGCAGCAGCTGGCATGGGGCTCAGCTCACGTTTACTCACAGAGAACTCGGCACTGTCCCCCAGCTTTGCAATGAGGACGATCCTTGCGTGGGGGGGGCGGGGCTGCTGGCTTTATGGGAGATGATTCCCCACCTCTGACCAATTTCAGAATTGTTTACCGCTGGAGCAAGTGCCTTGGTAGGGCTTTCCTCTGTATAACTGTTAGGTTCAGGTTTTTTTTTCTTTTTTCATTCCAATTACATTTTATTCCTGTTTTATGTATTTATAGATATAAGCATGGAAATAATTCATTCATACAAATACATCTGTGTGAATGGAAGAACTTTTTTCTGTTTTTTTTCAATTTTATTTTTAAAAATTTCGAAATTTAATTTTATTTATTTTTTATACAGCAGGTTATTATTAGTTATCTATTTTATGCATATGCATGTATACAGGTCAATCCCAATCTCCCAACTCATCCCAACACCACCACCCCATGGCTTCCCCCACTTGGTGTCCATACGTTTGTTCTCTACCTCTGTGTCTCTCTTTCTGCCCTGCAACCAGGTCATCTGTACCATTTTTCTAGGTTCCACATATATGCATTAATATACAATATTTGTTTTTCTCTTTCTGACTTACTTCACTCTGTATGACAGTCTCTAGATCCATCGACTTCTCTACAAATGACCCAGTTTCATTCCTTTTTATGGCTGAGTTATATTCCATTTTACATATGTACCACTTCTTTATCCATTCGTCTGTCTGTGGGCATTTAGGTTGCTTCCATTACCTGGCTATTGTAAATAGTGCTGCAATGAACATTGTGGTGAATGTGTCTTTTTGATTTATGGTTTTCTCTGGGTATATGCCCAGAAGTGGGATTGCTGGATCCTATGGTAATTCTCTTTTTAGTGTTTTAGAGGGACCTCCATACTGTTCTCCATAGTGACTGTATCAATTTACCTTCCCACCAATAGTGGAAGAGGGTTCCTTTTGTCCACACCCTCCCCAGAATTTGTTGTTTGTAGATTTTCTGATGATGCCGATTCTAAGAGGTGTGAGGTCATACCTCATTGTCATTTTGATTTGCATTTCTCTAATAATTAGTGTTGTTGAGCAGCTTTTCATGTGCGTCTTGGCCATCTCTGTGACTTCTTTGAAGAAACGTCTATTTAGATCTTCTCCCCATTTTTGTATTGGGTTGTTTGTTTTATTAATATTAAGCTGCGTGAGCTGTTTATATATATTGGAGATTAAACCTTTGTCCATTGATTCGTTTGCGATCGTTTTCACCCATTCTGAGGGTTGCCTTTTTCCATTCCCGTTTTTTTAACCAAAAAAGAAAGAAAGCAAAGGAAGCAGAACACTAATGTGCGTGAAATATGCCTCTTGAAACTGTCGTTTTGAAATATGGACGTCTTTTGAATTTTTTGGTCGATACGTGACCCCAGGATTTGTTTTCAGGGCAGGTGTCATTTACAGGCCTGCAATGATTTTGAATATCCACTGACCATTAGCGCTGGGATTAAAGCTGCTGTTGTGTGAAACGGCAGTTCTCCCTTACCAAATCTGGTTACTAGGGCAACAGAGCCTCAATGGAAGTCGTGTTCTAGATTGGAATTTAGAATGGAATGTGCCAGGAGAATGCCCCTCAAGTTTGTCTCACTACTTCTTGTTCGTGTTTTTAATTTAATTTTTTATTTTTTTATTACAGCAAGTTTGATGTCAACGTTTGGCTTGTTGTAGGTATGCAGGATGTGGTTCTTTTACACATATACATATGTCTGTTCTTCCTGGGATCCTGTTCCCATGTACGTTATGACAGAATGTTGAGTAGTCTTCTCTTGGTATTCCGTAGGTCTTTGGTGATTATATATTTCATCTGTGTTTGTATATGTCTGTTAACCCCAAGATCCTAATGAATCCAATCCTCACACCTTTCCATTGGTGAACCATAAGTTTGTTTAATGAATCTGTGATTGCCCTTCTCCGTGGAAATATCTGCCCTGGTATCAATTTTTAGGTAACACCTATAAGTGATATCCTACGATATGTGTCTTTCACTTTCTGACTTACTACAAGTCACGTGATTACCTCTAGACTCATCTACGGTGCTGAAAATGGCATTGTGTCCTTTTTTCCCTTGGCTAATATTGTGTCTTAGCGAGGTCCATTTTCTGCAATGTGATTCCGTGAGGGCTGAGGATTAGCTGACCTGGGCAGCCTGACCCTGCCGGCAAGCCCTCCCCAGGTGTGCCTGGGTTGAGGTCAATATAAACAGCACTCCAGGCAGCAATAGCCCCTGCAGCTGTGCCTGACTCCATATTCTCTGCCCCGTCAGCCGTCTCGGGGCTGTTCTGGTGGGAGGGTGTGAGGGGTCCACGGCTTTGTGGGTGGCCCGGTGTGAGTGGGGCTCTGCTGGACTTTCTGCAGGAGTTGCCAGGCTGCCACCTGTAAAGAAGAGGATGTGTCAACCATAACTTCCACTGGAATTTCTCTCCGGGCTGAGGTGAGGAAGGATAAAATGGAGTGGGTGCCGGGACAGGAGGGGTATCTCAGGCAGGGAAATGGAAAGCTTCCAGAAGAGCGCCCGGGGCCAGGACCATCCTGGCTGGCCTGCAGGCAGCAAGTTGGCCTGCGTGCTGTCGCTGGTGTGGCTCCACGGCCCTTCCTCTAGGCTTTCAAGCCCTTGTACATATTCAGGTGTTTTACCTGGGAAGGGTGGGAACAGTTCAGCAGCAGCTGGCCTGGGGCTCAGCTCACGTTTACTCACAGAGAACTCGGCACTGTCCCCCAGCTTTGCAATGAGGACGCTCCTTGCGTGGGGGGGGCGGGGCTGCTGGCTTTATGGGAGATGATTCCCCACCTCTGACCAATTTCAGAATTGTTTACCGCTGGAGCAAGTGCCTTGGTAGGGCTTTCCTCTGTATAACTGTTAGGTTCAGGTTTTTTTTTTTTCTTTTTTCGTTCCAATTACATTTTATTCCTGTTTTATGTATTTATAGGTATAAGCATGGAAATAATTCATTCATACAAATACATCTGTGTGAATGGAAGACCTTTTTTCTGTTTTTTTTTCAATTTTATTTTTAAAAATTTCGAAATTTAATTTTATTTATTTTTTATACAGCAGGTTATTATTAGTTATCTATTTTATGCATATGCATGTATACAGGTCAATCCCAATCTCCCAACTCATCCCAACACCACCACCCCATGGCTTCCCCCACTTGGTGTCCATACGTTTGTTCTCTACCTCTGTGTCTCTATTTCTGCCCTGCAAACCAGTTCATCTGTACCATTTTTCTAGGTTCCACATATATGCATTAATATACAATATTTGTTTTTCTCTTTCTGACTTACTTCACTCTGTATGACAGTCTCTAGATCCATCGACTTCTCTACAAATGACCCAGTTTCATTCCTTTTTATGGCTGAGTTATATTCCATTTTACATATGTACCACTTCTTTATCCATTCGTCTGTCTGTGGGCATTTAGGTTGCTTCCATTACCTGGCTATTGTAAATAGTGCTGCAATGAACATTGTGGTGAATGTGTCTTTTTGATTTATGGTTTTCTCTGGGTATATGCCCAGAAGTGGGATTGCTGGATCCTATGGTAATTCTCTTTTTAGTGTTTTAGAGGGACCTCCATACTGTTCTCCATAGTGACTGTATCAATTTACCTTCCCACCAATAGTGGAAGAGGGTTCCTTTTGTCCAAACCCTCCCCAGAATTTGTTGTTTGTAGATTTTCTGATGATGCCGATTCTAAGAGGTGTGAGGTCATACCTCATTGTCATTTTGATTTGCATTTCTCTAATAATTAGTGTTGTTGAGCAGCTTCTCATGTGCGTCTTGGCCATCTCTGTGACTTCTTTGAAGAAACGTCTATTTAGATCTTCTGCCCATTTTTGTATTGGGTTGTTTGTTTTATTAATATTAAGCTGCGTGAGCTGTTTATATATATTGGAGATTAAACCTTTGTCCATTGATTCGTTTGCGATCGTTTTCGCCCATTCTGAGGGTTGCCTTTTTCCATTCCCGTTTTTTTAACCAAAAAAGAAAGAAAGCAAAGGAAGCAGAACACTAATGTGCGTGAAATATGCCTCTTGAAACTGTCGTTTTGAAATATGGACGTCTTTTGAATTTTTTGGTCGATACATGACCCCAGGATTTGTTTTCAGGGCAGGTGTCATTTACAGGCCTGCAATGATTTTGAATATCCACTGACCATTAGCGCTGGGATTAAAGCTGCTGTTGTGTGAAACGGCCACAAGGTGGCAGCAGTTCTCCCTTACCAAATCTGGTTACTAGGGCAACAGAGCCTCAATGGAAGTCGTGTTCTAGATTGGAATTTAGAATGGAATGTGCCAGGAGAATGCCCCTCAAGTTTGTCTCACTACTTCTTGTTCGTGTTTTTAATTTAATTTTTTATTTTTTTATTACAGCAAGTTTGATGTCAACGTTTGGCTTGTTGTAGGTATGCAGGATGTGGTTCTTTTACACATATACATATGTCTGTTCTTCCTGGGATCCTGTTCCCATGTACGTTATGACAGAATGTTGAGTAGTCTTCTCTTGGTATTCCGTAGGTCTTTGGTGATTATATATTTCATCTGTGTTTGTATATGTCTGTTAACCCCAAGATCCTAATGAATCCAATCCTCACACCTTTCCATTGGTGAACCATAAGTTTGTTTAATGAATCTGTGATTGCCCTTCTCCGTGGAAATATCTGCCCTGGTATCAATTTTTAGGTAACACCTATAAGTGATATCCTACGATATGTGTCTTTCACTTTCTGACTTACTACAAGTCACGTGATTACCTCTAGACTCATCTACGGTGCTGAAAATGGCATTGTGTCCTTTTTTCCCTTGGCTAATATTGTGTCTTAGCGAGGTCCATTTTCTGCAATGTGATTCCGTGAGGGCTGAGGATTAGCTGACCTGGGCAGCCTGACCCTGCCGGCAAGCCCTCCCCAGGTGTGCCTGGGTTGAGGTCAATATAAACAGCACTCCAGGCAGCAATAGCCCCTGCAGCTGTGCCTGACTCCATATTCTCTGCCCCGTCAGCCGTCTCGGGGCTGTGCTGGTGGGAGGGTGTGAGGGGTCCACGGCTTTGTGGGTGGCCCGGTGTGAGTGGGGCTCTGCTGGACTTTCTGCAGGAGTTGCCAGGCTTCCACCTGTAAAGAAGAGGATGTGTCAACCATAACTTCCACTGGAATTTCTCTCCGGGCTGAGGTTAGGAAGGATTAAATGGAGTGGGTGCCGGGACAGGAGGGGTATCTCAGGCAGGGAAATGGAAAGCTTCCAGAAGAGCGCCCGGGGCCAGGACCATCCTGGCTGGCCTGCAGGCAGCAAGTTGGCCTGCGTGCTGTCGCTGGTGTGGCTCCACGGCCCTTCCTCTAGGCTTTCAAGCCCTTGTACATATTCAGGTGTTTTACCTGGGAAGGGTGGGAACAGTTCAGCAGCAGCTGGCCTGGGGCTCAGCTCACGTTTACTCACAGAGAACTCGGCACTGTCCCCCAGCTTTGCAATGAGGACGCTCCTTGCGTGGTGGGGGCGGGGCTGCTGGCTTTATGGGAGATGATTCCCCACCTCTGACCAATTTCAGAATTGTTTACCGCTGGAGCAATTGCCTTGGTAGGGCTTTCCTCTGTATAACTGTTAGGTTCAGGTTTTTTTTTTCTTTTTTCGTTCCAATTACATTTTATTCCTGTTTTATGTATTTATAGGTATAAGCATGGAAATAATTCATTCATACAAATACATCTGTGTGAATGGAAGACCTTTTTTCTGTTTTTTTTTCAATTTTATTTTTAAAAATTTCGAAATTTAATTTTATTTATTTTTTATACAGCAGGTTATTATTAGTTATCTATTTTATGCATATGCATGTATACAGGTCAATCCCAATCTCCCAACTCATCCCAACACCACCACCCCATGGCTTCCCCCACTTGGTGTCCATACGTTTGTTCTCTACCTCTGTGTCTCTATTTCTGCCCTGCAAACCAGTTCATCTGTACCATTTTTCTAGGTTCCACATATATGCATTAATATACAATATTTGTTTTTCTCTTTCTGACTTACTTCACTCTGTATGACAGTCTCTAGATCCATCGACTTCTCTACAAATGACCCAGTTTCATTCCTTTTTATGGCTGAGTTATATTCCATTTTACATATGTACCACTTCTTTATCCATTCGTCTGTCTGTGGGCATTTAGGTTGCTTCCATTACCTGGCTATTGTAAATAGTGCTGCAATGAACATTGTGGTGAATGTGTCTTTTTGATTTATGGTTTTCTCTGGGTATATGCCCAGAAGTGGGATTGCTGGATCCTATGGTAATTCTCTTTTTAGTGTTTTAGAGGGACCTCCATACTGTTCTCCATAGTGACTGTATCAATTTACCTTCCCACCAATAGTGGAAGAGGGTTCCTTTTGTCCAAACCCTCCCCAGAATTTGTTGTTTGTAGATTTTCTGATGATGCCGATTCTAAGAGGTGTGAGGTCATACCTCATTGTCATTTTGATTTGCATTTCTCTAATAATTAGTGTTGTTGAGCAGCTTCTCATGTGCGTCTTGGCCATCTCTGTGACTTCTTTGAAGAAACGTCTATTTAGATCTTCTGCCCATTTTTGTATTGGGTTGTTTGTTTTATTAATATTAAGCTGCGTGAGCTGTTTATATATATTGGAGATTAAACCTTTGTCCATTGATTCGTTTGCGATCGTTTTCGCCCATTCTGAGGGTTGCCTTTTTCCATTCCCGGTTTTTTAACCAAAAAAGAAAGAAAGCAAAGGAAGCAGAACACTAATGTGCGTGAAATATGCCTCTTGAAACTGTCGTTTTGAAATATGGACGTCTTTTGAATTTTTTGGTCGATACATGACCCCAGGATTTGTTTTCAGGGCAGGTGTCATTTACAGGCCTGCAATGATTTTGAATATCCACTGACCATTAGCGCTGGGATTAAAGCTGCTGTTGTGTGAAACGGCCACAAGGTGGCAGCAGTTCTCCCTTACCAAATCTGGTTACTAGGGCAACAGAGCCTCAATGGAAGTCGTGTTCTAGATTGGAATTTAGAATGGAATGTGCCAGGAGAATGCCCCTCAAGTTTGTCTCACTACTTCTTGTTCGTGTTTTTAATTTAATTTTTTATTTTTTTTTACAGCAAGTTTGATGTCAACGTTTGGCTTGTTGTAGGTGTGCAAGATGTGGTTCTTTTACACATATACATATGTCTGTTCTTCCTGGGATCCTGTTCCCATGTACGTTATGACAGAATGTTGAGTAGTCTTCTCTTGGTATTCCGTAGGTCTTTGGTGATTATATATTTCATCTGTGTTTGTATATGTCTGTTAACCCCAAGATCCTAATGAATCCAATCCTCACACCTTTCCATTGGTGAACCATAAGTTTGTTTAATGAATCTGTGATTGCCCTTCTCCGTGGAAATATCTGCCCTGGTATCAATTTTTAGGTAACACCTATAAGTGATATCCTACGATATGTGTCTTTCACTTTCTGACTTACTACAAGTCACGTGATTACCTCTAGACTCATCTACGGTGCTGCAAATGGCATTGTGTCCTTTTTTCCCTTGGCTAATATTGTGTCTTAGCGAGGTCCATTTTCTGCAATGTGATTCCGTGAGGGCTGAGGATTAGCTGACCTGGGCAGCCTGACCCTGCCGGCAAGCCCTCCCCAGGTGTGCCTGGGTTGAGGTCAATATAAACAGCACTCCAGGCAGCAATAGCCCCTGCAGCTGTGCCTGACTCCATATTCTCTGCCCCGTCAGCCGTCTCGGGGCTGTGCTGGTGGGAGGGTGTGAGGGGTCCACGGCTTTGTTGGTGGCCCGGTGTGAGTGGGGCTCTGCTGGACTTTCTGCAGGAGTTGCCAGGCTGCCACCTGTAAAGAAGAGGATGTGTCAACCATAACTTCCACTGGAATTTCTCTCCGGGCTGAGGTGAGGAAGGAAAAAATGGAGTGGGTGCCGGTACAGGAGGGGTATCTCAGGCAGGGAAATGGAAAGCTTCCAAAAGAGCGCCCGGGGCCAGGACCATCCTGGCTGGCCTGCAGGCAGCAAGTTGGCCTGCGTGCTGTCGCTGGTGTGGCTCCACGGCCCTTCCTCTAGGCTTTCAAGCCCTTGTACATATTCAGGTGTTTTACCTGGGAAGGGTGGGAACAGTTCAGCAGCAGCTGGCCTGGGGCTCAGCTCACGTTTACTCACAGAGAACTCGGCACTGTCCCCCAGCTTTGCAATGAGGACGCTCCTTGCGTGGGGGGGCGGGGCTGCTGGCTTTATGGGAGATGATTCCCCACCTCTGACCAATTTCAGAATTGTTTACCGCTGGAGCAAGTGCCTTGGTAGGGCTTTCCTCTGTATAACTGTTAGGTTCAGGTTTTTTTTTTCTTTTTTCGTTCCAATTACATTTTATTCCTGTTTTATGTATTTATAGGTATAAGCATGGAAATAATTCATTCATACAAATACATCTGTGTGAATGGAAGAACTTTTTTCTGTTTTTTTTCAATTTTATTTTTAAAAATTTCGAAATTTAATTTTATTTATTTTTTATACAGCAGGTTATTATTAATTATCTATTTTATGCATATGCATGTATACAGGTCAATCCCAATCCCCCAACTCATCCCAACACCACCACCCCATGGCTTCCCCCACTTGGTGTCCATACGTTTGTTCTCTACCTCTGTGTCTCTATTTCTGCCCTGCAAACCAGTTCATCTGTACCATTTTTCTAGGTTCCACATATATGCATTAATATACAATATTTGTTTTTCTCTTTCTGACTTACTTCACTCTGTATGACAGTCTCTAGATCCATCGACTTCTCTACAAATGACCCAGTTTCATTCCTTTTTATGGCTGAGTTATATTCCATTTTACATATGTACCACTTCTTTATCCATTCGTCTGTCTGTGGGCATTTAGGTTGCTTCCATTACCTGGCTATTGTAAATAGTGCTGCAATGAACATTGTGGTGAATGTGTCTTTTTGATTTATGGTTTTCTCTGGGTATATGCCCAGAAGTGGGATTGCTGGATCCTATGGTAATTCTCTTTTTAGTGTTTTAGAGGGACCTCCATACTGTTCTCCATAGTGACTGTATCAATTTACCTTCCCACCAATAGTGGAAGAGGGTTCCTTTTGTCCACACCCTCCCCAGAATTTGTTGTTTGTAGATTTTCTGATGATGCCGATTCTAAGAGGTGTGAGGTCATACCTCATTGTCATTTTGATTTGCATTTCTCTAATAATTAGTGTTGTTGAGCAGCTTTTCATGTGCGTCTTGGCCATCTCTGTGACTTCTTTGAAGAAACGTCTATTTAGATCTTCTCCCCATTTTTGTATTGGGTTGTTTGTTTTATTAATATTAAGCTGCGTGAGCTGTTTATATATATTGGAGATTAAACCTTTGTCCATTGATTCGTTTGCGATCGTTTTCGCCCATTCTGAGGGTTGCCTTTTTCCATTCCCGGTTTTTTAACCAAAAAAGAAAGAAAGCAAAGGAAGCAGAACACTAATGTGCGTGAAATATGCCTCTTGAAACTGTCGTTTTGAAATATGGACGTCTTTTGAAATTTTTGGTCGATACGTGACCCCAGGATTTGTTTTCAGGGCAGGTGTCATTTACAGGCCTGCAATGATTTTGAATATCCACTGACCATTAGCGCTGGGATTAAAGCTGCTGTTGTGTAAAACGGCCACAAGGTGGCAGCAGTTCTCCCTTACCAAATCTGGTTACTAGGGCAACAGAGCCTCAAAGGAAGTCGTGTTCTAGATTGGAATTTAGAATGGAATGTGCCAGGAGAATGCCCCTCAACTTTGTCTCAATACTTCTTGTTCGTGTTTTTAATTTAATTTTTTATTTTTTATTACAGCAAGTTTGATGCAACGTTTGGCTTGTTGTAGGTATGCAAGATGTGGTTCTTTTACACATATACATATGTCTGTTCTTCCTGGGATCCTGTTCCCATGTACGTTAGGACAGAATGTTGAGTAGTCTTCTCTTGGTATTCCGTAGGTCTTTGGTGATTATATATTTCATCTGTGTTTGTATATGTCTGTTAACCCCAAGATCCTAATGAATCCAATCCTCACACCTTTCCATTGGTGAACCATAAGTTTGTTTAATGAATCTGTGATTGCCCTTCTCCGTGGAAATATCTGCCCTGGTATCAATTTTTAGGTAACACCTATAAGTGATATCCTACGATATGTGTCTTTCACTTTCTGACTTACTACAAGTCACGTGATTACCTCTAGACTCATCTACGGTGCTGCAAATGGCATTGTGTCCTTTTTTCCCTTGGCTAATATTGTGTCTTAGCGAGGTCCATTTTCTGCAATGTGATTCCGTGAGGGCTGAGGATTAGCTGACCTGGGCAGCCTGACCCTGCCGGCAAGCCCTCCCCAGGTGTGCCTGGGTTGAGGTCAATATAAACAGCACTCCAGGCAGCAATAGCCCCTGCAGCTGTGCCTGACTCCATATTCTCTGCCCCGTCAGCCGTCTCGGGGCTGAGCTGGTGGGAGGGTGTGAGGATCCACGGCTTTGTGGGTGGCCCGGTGTGAGTGGGGCTCTGCTGGACTTTCTGCAGGAGTTGCCAGGCTGCCACCTGTAAAGAAGAGGATGTGTCACCCATAACTTCCACTGGAATTTCTCTCCGGGCTGAGGTGAGGAAGGAAAAAAGGGAGTGGGTGCCGGGACAGGAGGGGTATCTCAGGCAGGGAAATGGAAAGCTTCCAGAAGAGCGCCCGGGGCCAGGACCATCCTGGCTGGCCTGCAGGCATCAAGTTGGCCTGCGTGCTGTCGCTGGTGTGGCTCCACAGCCCTTCCTCTAGGCTTTCAAGCCCTTGTACATATTCAGGTGTTTTACCTGGGAATGGTGGGAACAGTTCAGCAGCAGCTGGCATGGGGCTCAGCTCACGTTTACTCACAGAGAACTCGGCACTGTCCCCCAGCTTTGCAATGAGGACGCTCCTTGCGTGTGGGGGGGGCGGGGCTGCTGGCTTTATGGGAGATGATTCCCCACCTCTGACCAATTTCAGAATTGTTTACCGCTGGAGCAAGTGCCTTGGTAGGGCTTTCCTCTGTATAACTGTTAGGTTCAGGTTTTTTTTTTCTTTTTTCATTCCAATTACATTTTTTTCCTGTTTTATGTATTTATAGATATAAGCATGGAAATAATTCATTCATACAAATACATCTGTGTGAATGCAAGAACTTTTTTCTGTTTTTTTTTCAATTTTATTTTTAAAAATTTCGAAATTTAATTTTATTTATTTTTTATACAGCAGGTTATTATTAGTTATCTATTTTATGCATATGCATGTATACAGGTCAATCCCAATCTCCCAACTCATCCCAACACCACCACCCCATGGCTTCCCCCACTTGGTGTCCATACGTTTGTTCTCTACCTCTGTGTCTCTATTTCTGCCCTGCAAACCAGGTCATCTGTACCATTTTTCTAGGTTCCACATATATGCATTAATATACAATATTTGTTTTTCTCTTTCTGACTTACTTCACTCTGTATGACAGTCTCTAGATCCATCGACTTCTCTACAAATGACCCAGTTTCATTCCTTTTTATGGCTGAGTTATATTCCATTTTACATATGTACCACTTCTTTATCCATTCGTCTGTCTGTGGGCATTTAGGTTGCTTCCATTACCTGGCTATTGTAAATAGTGCTGCAATGAACATTGTGGTGAATGTGTCTTTTTGATTTATGGTTTTCTCTGGGTATATGCCCAGAAGTGGGATTGCTGGATCCTATGGTAATTCTCTTTTTAGTGTTTTAGAGGGACCTCCATACTGTTCTCCATAGTGACTGTATCAATTTACCTTCCCACCAATAGTGGAAGAGGGTTCCTTTTGTCCACACCCTCCCCAGAATTTGTTGTTTGTAGATTTTCTGATGATGCCGATTCTAAGAGGTGTGAGGTCATACCTCATTGTCATTTTGATTTGCATTTCTCTAATAATTAGTGTTGTTGAGCAGCTTTTCATGTGCGTCTTGGCCATCTCTGTGACTTCTTTGAAGAATCGTCTATTTAGATCTTCTCCCCATTTTTGTATTGGGTTGTTTGTTTTATTAATATTAAGCTGCGTGAGCTGTTTATATATATTGGAGATTAAACCTTTGTCCATTGATTCGTTTGCAATCGTTTTCGCCCATTCTGAGGGTTGCCTTTTTCCATTCCCGTTTTTTTAACCAAAAAAGAAAGAAAGCAAAGGAAGCAGAACACTAATGTGCGTGAAATATGCCTCTTGAAACTGTCGTTTTGAAATATGGACGTCTTTTGAATTTTTTGGTCGATACATGACCCCAGGATTTGTTTTCAGGGCAGGTGTCATTTACAGGCCTGCAATGATTTTGAATATCCACTGACCATTAGCGCTGGGATTAAAGCTGCTGTTGTGTGAAACGGCAGTTCTCCCTTACCAAATCTGGTTACTAGGGCAACAGAGCCTCAATGGAAGTCGTGTTCTAGATTGGAATTTAGAATGGAATGTGCCAGGAGAATGCCCCTCAAGTTTGTCTCACTACTTCTTGTTCGTGTTTTTAATTTAATTTTTTATTTTTTTATTACAGCAAGTTTGATGTCAACGTTTGGCTTGTTGTAGGTATGCAGGATGTGGTTCTTTTACACATATACATATGTCTGTTCTTCCTGGGATCCTGTTCCCATGTACGTTATGACAGAATGTTGAGTAGTCTTCTCTTGGTATTCCGTAGGTCTTTGGTGATTATATATTTCATCTGTGTTTGTATATGTCTGTTAACCCCAAGATCCTAATGAATCCAATCCTCACACCTTTCCATTGGTGAACCATAAGTTTGTTTAATGAATCTGTGATTGCCCTTCTCCGTGGAAATATCTGCCCTGGTATCAATTTTTAGGTAACACCTATAAGTGATATCCTACGATATGTGTCTTTCACTTTCTGACTTACTACAAGTCACGTGATTACCTCTAGACTCATCTACGGTGCTGCAAATGGCATTGTGTCCTTTTTTCCCTTGGCTAATATTGTGTCTTAGCGAGGTCCATTTTCTGCAATGTGATTCCGTGAGGGCTGAGGATTAGCTGACCTGGGCAGCCTGACCCTGCCGGCAAGCCCTCCCCAGGTGTGCCTGGGTTGAGGTCAATATAAACAGCACTCCAGGCAGCAATAGCCCCTGCAGCTGTGCCTGACTCCATATTCTCTGCCCCGTCAGCCGTCTCGGGGCTGTGCTGGTGGGAGGGTGTGAGGGGTCCACGGCTTTGTGGGTGGCCCGGTGTGAGTGGGGCTCTGCTGGACTTTCTGCAGGAGTTGCCAGGCTGCCACCTGTAAAGAAGAGGATGTGTCAACCATAACTTCCACTGGAATTTCTCTCCGGGCTGAGGTGAGGAAGGAAAAAATGGAGTGGGTGCCGGGACAGGAGGGGTATCTCAGGCAGGGAAATGGAAAGCTTCCAGAAGAGCGCCCGGGGCCAGGACCATCCTGGCTGGCCTGCAGGCAGCAAGTTGGCCTGCGTGCTGTCACTGGTGTGGCTCCACGGCCCTTCCTCTAGGCTTTCAAGCCCTTGTACATATTCAGGTGTTTTACCTGGGAAGGGTGGGAACAGTTCAGCAGCAGCTGGCCTGGGGCTCAGCTCACGTTTACTCACAGAGAACTCGGCACTGTCCCCCAGCTTTGCAATGAGGACGCTCCTTGCGTGGTGGGGGCGGGGCTGCTGGCTTTATGGGAGATGATTCCCCACCTCTGACCAATTTCAGAATTGTTTACCGCTGGAGCAATTGCCTTGGTAGGGCTTTCCTCTGTATAAATGTTAGGTTCAGGTTTTTTTTTTCTTTTTTCGTTCCAATTACATTTTATTCCTGTTTTATGTATTTATAGGTATAAGCATGGAAATAATTCATTCATACAAATACATCTGTGTGAATGGAAGAACTTTTTTCTGTTTTTTTTTCAATTTTATTTTTAAAAATTTCAAAATTTAATTTAATTTATTTTTTATACAGCAGGTTATTATTAGTTATCTATTTTATGCATATGCATGTATACAGGTCAATCCCAGTCTCCCAACTCATCCCAACACCACCACCCCATGGCTTCCCCCACTTGGTGTCCATACGTTTGTTCTCTACCTCTGTGTCTCTATTTCTGCCCTGCAAACTAGTTCATCTGTACCATTTTTCTAGGTTCCACATATATGCATTAATATACAATATTTGTTTTTCTCTTTCTGACTTACTTCACTCTGTATGACAGTCTCTAGATCCATCGACTTCTCTACAAATGACCCAGTTTCATTCCTTTTTATGGCTGAGTTATATTCCATTTTACATATGTACCACTTCTTTATCCATTCGTCTGTCTGTGGGCATTTAGGTTGCTTCCATTACCTGGCTATTGTAAATAGTGCTGCAATGAACATTGTGGTGAATGTGTCTTTTTGATTTATGGTTTTCTCTGGGTATATGCCCAGAAGTGGGATTGCTGGATCCTATGGTAATTCTCTTTTTAGTGTTTTAGAGGGACCTCCATACTGTTCTCCATAGTGACTGTATCAATTTACCTTCCCACCAATAGTGGAAGAGGGTTCCTTTTGTCCACACCCTCCCCAGAATTTGTTGTTGGTAGATTTTCTGATGATGCCGATTCTAAGAGGTGTGAGGTCATACCTCATTGTCATTTTGATTTGCATTTCTCTAATAATTAGTGATGTTGAGCAGCTTTTCATGTGCGTCTTGGCCATCTCTGTGACTTCTTTGAAGAAACGTCTATTTAGATCTTCTGCCCATTTTTGTATTGGGTTGTTTGTTTTATTAATATTAAGCTGCGTGAGCTGTTTATATATATTGGAGATTAAACCTTTGTCCATTGATTCGTTTGCGATCGTTTTCGCCCATTCTGAGGGTTGCCTTTTTCCATTCCCGTTTTTTTAACCAAAAAAGAAAGAAAGCAAAGGAAGCAGAACACTAATGTGCGTGAAATATGCCTCTTGAAACTGTCGTTTTGAAATATGGACGTCTTTTGAATTTTTTGGTCGATACATGACCCCAGGATTTGTTTTCAGGGCAGGTGTCATTTACAGGCCTGCAATGATTTTGAATATCCACTGACCATTAGCGCTGGGATTAAAGCTGCTGTTGTGTGAAACGGCCACAAGGTGGCAGCAGTTCTCCCTTACCAAATCTGGTTACTAGGGCAACAGAGCCTCAATGGAAGTCGTGTTCTAGATTGGAATTTAGAATGGAATGTGCCAGGAGAATGCCCCTCAAGTTTGTCTCACTACTTCTTGTTCGTGTTTTTAATTTAATTTTTTATTTTTTTATTACAGCAAGTTTGATGTCAACGTTTGGCTTGTTGTAGGTGTGCAAGATGTGGTTCTTTTACACATATACATATGTCTGTTCTTCCTGGGATCCTGTTCCCATGTACGTTATGACAGAATGTTGAGTAGTCTTCTCTTGGTATTCCGTAGGTCTTTGGTGATTATATATTTCATCTGTGTTTGTATATGTCTGTTAACCCCAAGATCCTAATGAATCCAATCCTCACACCTTTCCATTGGTGAACCATAAGTTTGTTTAATGAATCTGTGATTGCCCTTCTCCGTGGAAATATCTGCCCTGGTATCAATTTTTAGGTAACACCTATAAGTGATATCCTACGATATGTGTCTTTCACTTTCTGACTTACTACAAGTCACGTGATTACCTCTAGACTCATCTACGGTGCTGCAAATGGCATTGTGTCCTTTTTTCCCTTGGCTAATATTGTGTCTTAGCGAGGTCCATTTTCTGCAATGTGATTCCGTGAGGGCTGAGGATTAGCTGACCTGGGCAGCCTGACCCTGCCGGCAAGCCCTCCCCAGGTGTGCCTGGGTTGAGGTCAATATAAACAGCACTCCAGGCAGCAATAGCCCCTGCAGCTGTGCCTGACTCCATATTCTCTGCCCCGTCAGCCGTCTCGGGGCTGTGCTGGTGGGAGGGTGTGAGGGGTCCACGGCTTTGTTGGTGGCCCGGTGTGAGTGGGGCTCTGCTGGACTTTCTGCAGGAGTTGCCAGGCTGCCACCTGTAAAGAAGAGGATGTGTCAACCATAACTTCCACTGGAATTTCTCTCCGGGCTGAGGTGAGGAAGGAAAAAATGGAGTGGGTGCCGGGACAGGACGGGTATCTCAGGCAGGGAAATGGAAAGCTTCCAGAAGAGCGCCCGGGGCCAGGACCATCCTGGCTGGCCTGCAGGCAGCAAGTTGGCCTGCGTGCTGTCGCTGGTGTGGCTCCACGGCCCTTCCTCTAGGCTTTCAAGCCCTTGTACATATTCAGGTGTTTTACCTGGGAAGGGTGGGAACAGTTCAGCAGCAGCTGGCCTGGGGCTCAGCTCACGTTTACTCACAGAGAACTCGGCACTGTCCCCCAGCTTTGCAATGAGGACGCTCCTTGCGTGGGGGGGCGGGGCTGCTGGCTTTATGGGAGATGATTCCCCACCTCTGACCAATTTCAGAATTGTTTACCGCTGGAGCAAGTGCCTTGGTAGGGCTTTCCTCTGTATAACTGTTAGGTTCAGGTTTTTTTTTTCTTTTTTCGTTCCAATTACATTTTATTCCTGTTTTATGTATTTATAGGTATAAGCATGGAAATAATTCATTCATACAAATACATCTGTGTGAATGGAAGAACTTTTTTCTGTTTTTTTTCAATTTTATTTTTAAAAATTTCGAAATTTAATTTTATTTATTTTTTATACAGCAGGTTATTATTAATTATCTATTTTATGCATATGCATGTATACAGGTCAATCCCAATCCCCCAACTCATCCCAACACCACCACCCCATGGCTTCCCCCACTTGGTGTCCATACGTTTGTTCTCTACCTCTGTGTCTCTATTTCTGCCCTGCAAACCAGTTCATCTGTACCATTTTTCTAGGTTCCACATATATGCATTAATATACAATATTTGTTTTTCTCTTTCTGACTTACTTCACTCTGTATGACAGTCTCTAGATCCATCGACTTCTCTACAAATGACCCAGTTTCATTCCTTTTTATGGCTGAGTTATATTCCATTTTACATATGTACCACTTCTTTATCCATTCGTCTGTCTGTGGGCATTTAGGTTGCTTCCATTACCTGGCTATTGTAAATAGTGCTGCAATGAACATTGTGGTGAATGTGTCTTTTTGATTTATGGTTTTCTCTGGGTATATGCCCAGAAGTGGGATTGCTGGATCCTATGGTAATTCTCTTTTTAGTGTTTTAGAGGGACCTCCATACTGTTCTCCATAGTGACTGTATCAATTTACCTTCCCACCAATAGTGGAAGAGGGTTCCTTTTGTCCACACCCTCCCCAGAATTTGTTGTTGGTAGATTTTCTGATGATGCCGATTCTAAGAGGTGTGAGGTCATACCTCATTGTCATTTTGATTTGCATTTCTCTAATAATTAGTGATGTTGAGCAGCTTTTCATGTGCGTCTTGGCCATCTCTGTGACTTCTTTGAAGAAACGTCTATTTAGATCTTCTGCCCATTTTTGTATTGGGTTGTTTGTTTTATTAATATTAAGCTGCGTGAGCTGTTTATATATATTGGAGATTAAACCTTTGTCCATTGATTCGTTTGCGATCGTTTTCGCCCTTTCTGAGGGTTGCCTTTTTCCATTCCCGTTTTTTTAACCAAAAAAGAAAGAAAGCAAAGGAAGCAGAACACTAATGTGCGTGAAATATGCCTCTTGAAACTGTCGTTTTGAAATATGGACGTCTTTTGAATTTTTTGGTCGATACATGACCCCAGGATTTGTTTTCAGGGCAGGTGTCATTTACAGGCCTGCAATGATTTTGAATATCCACTGACCATTAGCGCTGGGATTAAAGCTGCTGTTGTGTGAAACGGCCACAAGGTGGCAGCAGTTCTCCCTTACCAAATCTGGTTACTAGGGCAACAGAGCCTCAATGGAAGTCGTGTTCTAGATTGGAATTTAGAATGGAATGTGCCAGGAGAATGCCCCTCAAGTTTGTCTCACTACTTCTTGTTCGTGTTTTTAATTTAATTTTTTATTTTTTTATTACAGCAAGTTTGATGTCAACGTTTGGCTTGTTGTAGGTGTGCAAGATGTGGTTCTTTTACACATATACATATGTCTGTTCTTCCTGGGATCCTGTTCCCATGTACGTTATGACAGAATGTTGAGTAGTCTTCTCTTGGTATTCCGTAGGTCTTTGGTGATTATATATTTCATCTGTGTTTGTATATGTCTGTTAACCCCAAGATCCTAATGAATCCAATCCTCACACCTTTCCATTGGTGAACCATAAGTTTGTTTAATGAATCTGTGATTGCCCTTCTCCGTGGAAATATCTGCCCTGGTATCAATTTTTAGGTAACACCTACAAGTGATATCCTACGATATGTGTCTTTCACTTTCTGACTTACTACAAGTCACGTGATTACCTCTAGACTCATCTACGGTGCTGCAAATGGCATTGTGTCCTTTTTTCCCTTGGCTAATATTGTGTCTTAGCGAGGTCCATTTTCTGCAATGTGATTCCGTGAGGGCTGAGGATTAGCTGACCTGGGCAGCCTGACCCTGCCGGCAAGCCCTCCCCAGGTGTGCCTGGGTTGAGGTCAATATAAACAGCACTCCAGGCAGCAATAGCCCCTGCAGCTGTGCCTGACTCCATATTCTCTGCCCCGTCAGCCGTCTCGGGGCTGTGCTGGTGGGAGGGTGTGAGGGGTCCACGGCTTTGTTGGTGGCCCGGTGTGAGTGGGGCTCTGCTGGACTTTCTGCAGGAGTTGCCAGGCTGCCACCTGTAAAGAAGAGGATGTGTCAACCATAACTTCCACTGGAATTTCTCTCCGGGCTGAGGTGAGGAAGGAAAAAATGGAGTGGGTGCCGGGACAGGACGGGTATCTCAGGCAGGGAAATGGAAAGCTTCCAGAAGAGCGCCCGGGGCCAGGACCATCCTGGCTGGCCTGCAGGCAGCAAGTTGGCCTGCGTGCTGTCGCTGGTGTGGCTCCACGGCCCTTCCTCTAGGCTTTCAAGCCCTTGTACATATTCAGGTGTTTTACCTGGGAAGGGTGGGAACAGTTCAGCAGCAGCTGGCCTGGGGCTCAGCTCACGTTTACTCACAGAGAACTCGGCACTGTCCCCCAGCTTTGCAATGAGGACGCTCCTTGCGTGGGGGGGCGGGGCTGCTGGCTTTATGGGAGATGATTCCCCACCTCTGACCAATTTCAGAATTGTTTACCGCTGGAGCAAGTGCCTTGGTAGGGCTTTCCTCTGTATAACTGTTAGGTTCAGGTTTTTTTTTTTCTTTTTTCGTTCCAATTACATTTTATTCCTGTTTTATGTATTTATAGGTATAAGCATGGAAATAATTCATTCATACAAATACATCTGTGTGAATGGAAGAACTTTTTTCTGTTTTTTTTCAATTTTATTTTTAAAAATTTCGAAATTTAATTTTATTTATTTTTTATACAGCAGGTTATTATTAATTATCTATTTTATGCATATGCATGTATACAGGTCATTCCCAATCCCCCAACTCATCCCAACACCACCACCCCATGGCTTCCCCCACTTGGTGTCCATACGTTTGTTCTCTACCTCTGTGTCTCTATTTCTGCCCTGCAAACCAGTTCATCTGTACCATTTTTCTAGGTTCCACATATATGCATTAATATACAATATTTGTTTTTCTCTTTCTGACTTACTTCACTCTGTATGACAGTCTCTAGATCCATCGACTTCTCTACAAATGACCCAGTTTCATTCCTTTTTATGGCTGAGTTATATTCCATTTTACATATGTACCACTTCTTTATCCATTCGTCTGTCTGTGGGCATTTAGGTTGCTTCCATTACCTGGCTATTGTAAATAGTGCTGCAATGAACATTGTGGTGAATGTGTCTTTTTGATTTATGGTTTTCTCTGGGTATATGCCCAGAAGTGGGATTGCTGGATCCTATGGTAATTCTCTTTTTAGTGTTTTAGAGGGACCTCCATACTGTTCTCCATAGTGACTGTATCAATTTACCTTCCCACCAATAGTGGAAGAGGGTTCCTTTTGTCCACACCCTCCCCAGAATTTGTTGTTTGTAGATTTTCTGATGATGCCGATTCTAAGAGGTGTGAGGTCATACCTCATTGTCATTTTGATTTGCATTTCTCTAATAATTAGTGATGTTGAGCAGCTTTTCATGTGCGTCTTGGCCATCTCTGTGACTTCTTTGAAGAAACGTCTATTTAGATCTTCTGCCCATTTTTGTATTGGGTTGTTTGTTTTATTAATATTAAGCTGCGTGAGCTGTTTATATATATTGGAGATTAAACCTTTGTCCATTGATTCGTTTGCGATCGTTTTCGCCCATTCTGAGGGTTGCCTTTTTCCATTCCCGTTTTTTTAACCAAAAAAGAAAGAAAGCAAAGGAAGCAGAACACTAATGTGCGTGAAATATGCCTCTTGAAACTGTCGTTTTGAAATATGGACGTCTTTTGAATTTTTTGGTCGATACATGACCCCAGGATTTGTTTTCAGGGCAGGTGTCATTTACAGGCCTGCAATGATTTTGAATATCCACTGACCATTAGCGCTGGGATTAAAGCTGCTGTTGTGTGAAACGGCCACAAGGTGGCAGCAGTTCTCCCTTACCAAATCTGGTTACTAGGGCAACAGAGCCTCAATGGAAGTCGTGTTCTAGATTGGAATTTAGAATGGAATGTGCCAGGAGAATGCCCCTCAAGTTTGTCTCACTACTTCTTGTTCGTGTTTTTAATTTAATTTTTTATTTTTTTATTACAGCAAGTTTGATGTCAACGTTTGGCTTGTTGTAGGTGTGCAAGATGTGGTTCTTTTACACATATACATATGTCTGTTCTTCCTGGGATCCTGTTCCCATGTACGTTATGACAGAATGTTGAGTAGTCTTCTCTTGGTATTCCGTAGGTCTTTGGTGATTATATATTTCATCTGTGTTTGTATATGTCTGTTAACCCCAAGATCCTAATGAATCCAATCCTCACACCTTTCCATTGGTGAACCATAAGTTTGTTTAATGAATCTGTGATTGCCCTTCTCCGTGGATATATCTGCCCTGGTATCAATTTTTAGGTAACACCTACAAGTGATATCCTACGATATGTGTCTTTCACTTTCTGACTTACTACAAGTCACGTGATTACCTCTAGACTCATCTACGGTGCTGCAAATGGCATTGTGTCCTTTTTTCCCTTGGCTAATATTGTGTCTTAGCGAGGTCCATTTTCTGCAATGTGATTCCGTGAGGGCTGAGGATTAGCTGACCTGGGCAGCCTGACCCTGCCGGCAAGCCCTCCCCAGGTGTGCCTGGGTTGAGGTCAATATAAACAGCACTCCAGGCAGCAATAGCCCCTGCAGCTGTGCCTGACTCCATATTCTCTGCCCCGTCAGCCGTCTCGGGGCTGTGCTGGTGGGAGGGTGTGAGGGGTCCACGGCTTTGTTGGTGGCCCGGTGTGAGTGGGGCTCTGCTGGACTTTCTGCAGGAGTTGCCAGGCTGCCACCTGTAAAGAAGAGGATGTGTCAACCATAACTTCCACTGGAATTTCTCTCCGGGCTGAGGTGAGGAAGGAAAAAATGGAGTGGGTGCTGGGACAGGAGGGGTATCTCAGGCAGGGAAATGGAAAGCTTCCAGAAGAGCGCCCGGGGCCAGGACCATCCTGGCTGGACTGCAGGCAGCAAGTTGGCCTGCGTGCTGTCGCTGGTGTGGCTCCACGGCCCTTCCTCTAGGCTTTCAAGCCCTTGTACATATTCAGGTGTTTTACCTGGGAAGGGTGGGAACAGTTCAGCAGCAGCTGGCCTGGGGCTCAGCTCACGTTTACTCACAGAGAACTCGGCACTGTCCCCCAGCTTTGCAATGAGGACGCTCCTTGCGTGGGGGGGGGGGGCGGGGCTGCTGGCTTTATGGGAGATGATTCCCCACCTCTGACCAATTTCACAATTGTTTACCGCTGGAGCAAGTGCCTTGGTAGGGCTTTCCTCTGTATAACTGTTAGGTTCAGGTTTTTTTTTTCTTTTTTCGTTCCAATTACATTTTATTCCTGTTTTATGTATTTATAGGTATAAGCATGGAAATAATTCATTCATACAAATACATCTGTGTGAATGGAAGAACTTTTTTCTGTTTTTTTTCAATTTTATTTTTAAAAATTTCGAAATTTAATTTTATTTATTTTTTATACAGCAGGTTATTATTAGTTATCTATTTTATGCATATGCATGTATACAGGTCAATCCCAATCTCCCAACTCATCCCAACACCACCACCCCATGGCTTCCCCCACTTGGTGTCCATACGTTTGTTCTCTACCTCTGTGTCTCTATTTCTGCCCTGCAAACCAGTTCATCTGTACCATTTTTCTAGGTTCCACATATATGCATTAATATACAATATTTGTTTTTCTCTTTCTGACTTACTTCACTCTGTATGACAGTCTCTAGATCCATCGACTTCTCTACAAATGACCCAGTTTCATTCCTTTTTATGGCTGAGTTATATTCCATTTTACATATGTACCACTTCTTTATCCATTCGTCTGTCTGTGGGCATTTAGGTTGCTTCCATTACCTGGCTATTGTAAATAGTGCTGCAATGAACATTGTGGTGAATGTGTCTTTTTGATTTATGGTTTTCTCTGGGTATATGCCCAGAAGTGGGATTGCTGGATCCTATGGCAATTCTCTTTTTAGTGTTTTAGAGGGACCTCCATACTGTTCTCCATAGTGACTGTATCAATTTACCTTCCCACCAATAGTGGAAGAGGGTTCCTTTTGTCCACACCCTCCCCAGAATTTGTTGTTTGTAGATTTTCTGATGATGCCGATTCTAAGAGGTGTGAGGTCATACCTCATTGTCATTTTGATTTGCATTTCTCTAATAATTAGTGATGTTGAGCAGCTTTTCATGTGCGTCTTGGCCATCTCTGTGACTTCTTTGAAGAAACGTCTATTTAGATCTTCTGCCCATTTTTGTATTGGGTTGTTTGTTTTATTAATATTAAGCTGCGTGAGCTGTTTATATATATTGGAGATTAAACCTTTGTCCAATGATTCGTTTGCGATCGTTTTCGCCCATTCTGAGGGTTGCCTTTTTCCATTCCCGTTTTTTTAACCAAAAAAGAAAGAAAGCAAAGGAAGCAGAACACTAATATGCGTGAAATATGCCTCTTGAAACTGTCGTTTTGAAATATGGACGTCTTTTGAATTTTTTGGTCGATACATGACCCCAGGATTTGTTTTCAGGGCAGGTGTCATTTACAGGCCTGCAATGATTTTGAATATCCACTGACCATTAGCGCTGGGATTAAAGCTGCTGTTGTGTGAAACGGCCACAAGGTGGCAGCAGTTCTCCCTTACCAAATCTGGTTACTAGGGCAACAGAGCCTCAATGGAAGTCGTGTTCTAGATTGGAATTTAGAATGGAATGTGCCAGGAGAATGCCCCTCAAGTTTGTCTCACTACTTCTTGTTCGTGTTTTTAATTTAATTTTTTATTTTTTTATTACAGCAAGTTTGATGTCAACGTTTGGCTTGTTGTAGGTGTGCAAGATGTGGTTCTTTTACACATATACATATGTCTGTTCTTCCTGGGATCCTGTTCCCATGTACGTTATGACAGAATGTTGAGTAGTCTTCTCTTGGTATTCCGTAGGCCTTTGGTGATTATATATTTCATCTGTGTTTGTATATGTCTGTTAACCCCAAGATCCTAATGAATCCAATCCTCACACCTTTCCATTGGTGAACCATAAGTTTCTTTAATGAATCTGTGATTGCCCTTCTCCGTGGAAATATCTGCCCTGGTATCAATTTTTAGGTAACACCTACAAGTGATATCCTACGATATGTGTCTTTCACTTTCTGACTTACTACAAGTCACGTGATTACCTCTAGACTCATCTACGGTGCTGCAAATGGCATTGTGTCCTTTTTTCCCTTGGCTAATATTGTGTCTTAGCGAGGTCCATTTTCTGCAATGTGATTCCGTGAGGGCTGAGGATTAGCTGACCTGGGCAGCCTGACCCTGCCGGCAAGCCCTCCCCAGGTGTGCCTGGGTTGAGGTCAATATAAACAGCACTCCAGGGAGCAATAGCCCCTGCAGCTGTGCCTGACTCCATATTCTCTGCCCCGTCAGCCGTCTCGGGGCTGTGCTGGTGGGAGGGTGTGAGGGGTCCACGGCTTTGTTGGTGGCCCGGTGTGAGTGGGGCTCTGCTGGACTTTCTGCAGGAGTTGCCAGGCTGCCACCTGTAAAGAAGAGGATGTGTCAACCATAACTTCCACTGGAATTTCTCTCCGGGCTGAGGTGAGGAAGGAAAAAATGGAGTGGGTGCCGGGACAGGAGGGGTATCTCAGGCAGGGAAATGGAAAGCTTCCAGAAGAGCGCCCGGGGCCAGGACCATCCTGGCTGGCCTGCAGGCAGCAAGTTGGCCTGCGTGCTGTCGCTGGTGTGGCTCCACGGCCCTTCCTCTAGGCTTTCAAGCCCTTGTACATATTCAGGTGTTTTACCTGGGAAGGGTGGGAACAGTTCAGCAGCAGCTGGCCTGGGGCTCAGCTCACGTTTACTCACAGAGAACTCGGCACTGTCCCCCAGCTTTGCAATGAGGACGCTCCTTGCGTGGGGGGGCGGGGCTGCTGGCTTTATGGGAGATGATTCCCCACCTCTGACCAATTTCAGAATTGTTTACCGCTGGAGCAAGTGCCTTGGTAGGGCTTTCCTCTGTATAACTGTTAGGTTCAGGTTTTTTTTTTTCTTTTTTCGTTCCAATTACATTTTATTCCTGTTTTATGTATTTATAGGTATAAGCATGGAAATAATTCATTCATACAAATACATCTGTGTGAATGGAAGAACTTTTTTCTGTTTTTTTTTCAATTTTATTTTTAAAAATTTCGAAATTTAATTTTATTTATTTTTTATACAGCAGGTTATTATTAGTTATCTATTTTATGCATATGCATGTATACAGGTCAATCCCAATCTCCCAACTCATCCCAACACCACCACCCCATGGCTTCCCCCACTTGGTGTCCATACGTTTGTTCTCTACCTCTGTGTCTCTATTTCTGCCCTGCAAACCAGGTCATCTGTACCATTTTTCTAGGTTCCACATATATGCATTAATATACAATATTTGTTTTTCTCTTTCTGACTTACTTCACTCTGTATGACAGTCTCTAGATCCATCGACTTCTCTACAAATGACCCAGTTTCATTCCTTTTTATGGCTGAGTTATATTCCATTTTACATATGTACCACTTCTTTATCCATTCGTCTGTCTGTGGGCATTTAGGTTGCTTCCATTACCTGGCTATTGTAAATAGTGCTGCAATGAACATTGTGGTGAATGTGTCTTTTTGATTTATGGTTTTCTCTGGGTATATGCCCAGAAGTGGGATTGCTGGATCCTATGGTAATTCTCTTTTTAGTGTTTTAGAGGGACCTCCATACTGTTCTCCATAGTGACTGTATCAATTTACCTTCCCACCAATAGTGGAAGAGGGTTCCTTTTGTCCACACCCTCCCCAGAATTTGTTGTTTGTAGATTTTCTGATGATGCCGATTCTAAGAGGTGTGAGGTCATACCTCATTGTCATTTTGATTTGCATTTCTCTAATAATTAGTGTTGTTGAGCAGCTTTTCATGTGCGTCTTGGCCATCTCTGTGACTTCTTTGAAGAATCGTCTATTTAGATCTTCTCCCCATTTTTGTATTGGGTTGTTTGTTTTATTAATATTAAGCTGCGTGAGCTGTTTATATATATTGGAGATTAAACCTTTGTCCATTGATTCGTTTGCAATCGTTTTCGCCCATTCTGAGGGTTGCCTTTTTCCATTCCCGTTTTTTTAACCAAAAAAGAAAGAAAGCAAAGGAAGCAGAACACTAATGTGCGTGAAATATGCCTCTTGAAACTGTCGTTTTGAAATATGGACGTCTTTTGAATTTTTTGGTCGATACATGACCCCAGGATTTGTTTTCAGGGCAGGTGTCATTTACAGGCCTGCAATGATTTTGAATATCCACTGACCATTAGCGCTGGGATTAAAGCTGCTGTTGTGTGAAACGGCAGTTCTCCCTTACCAAATCTGGTTACTAGGGCAACAGAGCCTCAATGGAAGTCGTGTTCTAGATTGGAATTTAGAATGGAATGTGCCAGGAGAATGCCCCTCAAGTTTGTCTCACTACTTCTTGTTCGTGTTTTTAATTTAATTTTTTATTTTTTTATTACAGCAAGTTTGATGTCAACGTTTGGCTTGTTGTAGGTATGCAGGATGTGGTTCTTTTACACATATACATATGTCTGTTCTTCCTGGGATCCTGTTCCCATGTACGTTATGACAGAATGTTGAGTAGTCTTCTCTTGGTATTCCGTAGGTCTTTGGTGATTATATATTTCATCTGTGTTTGTATATGTCTGTTAACCCCAAGATCCTAATGAATCCAATCCTCACACCTTTCCATTGGTGAACCATAAGTTTGTTTAATGAATCTGTGATTGCCCTTCTCCGTGGAAATATCTGCCCTGGTATCAATTTTTAGGTAACACCTATAAGTGATATCCTACGATATGTGTCTTTCACTTTCTGACTTACTACAAGTCACGTGATTACCTCTAGACTCATCTACGGTGCTGAAAATGGCATTGTGTCCTTTTTTCCCTTGGCTAATATTGTGTCTTAGCGAGGTCCATTTTCTGCAATGTGATTCCGTGAGGGCTGAGGATTAGCTGACCTGGGCAGCCTGACCCTGCCGGCAAGCCCTCCCCAGGTGTGCCTGGGTTGAGGTCAATATAAACAGCACTCCAGGCAGCAATAGCCCCTGCAGCTGTGCCTGACTCCATATTCTCTGCCCCGTCAGCCGTCTCGGGGCTGTGCTGGTGGGAGGGTGTGAGGGGTCCACGGCTTTGTGGGTGGCCCGGTGTGAGTGGGGCTCTGCTGGACTTTCTGCAGGAGTTGCCAGGCTGCCACCTGTAAAGAAGAGGATGTGTCAACCATAACTTCCACTGGAATTTCTCTCCGGGCTGAGGTGAGGAAGGATAAAATGGAGTGGGTGCCGGGACAGGAGGGGTATCTCAGGCAGGGAAATGGAAAGCTTCCAGAAGAGCGCCCGGGGCCAGGACCATCCTGGCTGGCCTGCAGGCAGCAAGTTGGCCTGCGTGCTGTCGCTGGTGTGGCTCCACGGCCCTTCCTCTAGGCTTTCAAGCCCTTGTACATATTCAGGTGTTTTACCTGGGAAGGGTGGGAACAGTTCAGCAGCAGCTGGCCTGGGGCTCAGCTCACGTTTACTCACAGAGAACTCGGCACTGTCCCCCAGCTTTGCAATGAGGACGCTCCTTGCGTGGTGGGGGCGGGGCTGCTGGCTTTATGGGAGATGATTCCCCACCTCTGACCAATTTCAGAATTGTTTACCGCTGGAGCAATTGCCTTGGTAGGGCTTTCCTCTGTATAACTGTTAGGTTCAGGTTTTTTTTTTCTTTTTTCGTTCCAATTACATTTTATTCCTGTTTTATGTATTTATAGGTATAAGCATGGAAATAATTCATTCATACAAATACATCTGTGTGAATGGAAGAACTTTTTTCTGTTTTTTTTTTCAATTTTATTTTTAAAAATTTCGAAATTTAATTTTATTTATTTTTTATACAGCAGGTTATTATTAGTTATCTATTTTATGCATATGCATGTATACAGGTCAATCCCAATCTCCCAACTCATCCCAACACCACCACCCCATGGCTTCCCCCACTTGGTGTCCATACGTTTGTTCTCTACCTCTGTGTCTCTATTTCTGCCCTGCAAACCAGTTCATCTGTACCATTTTTCTAGGTTCCACATATATGCATTAATATACAATATTTGTTTTTCTCTTTCTGACTTACTTCACTCTGTATGACAGTCTCTAGATCCATCGACTTCTCTACAAATGACCCAGTTTCATTCCTTTTTATGGCTGAGTTATATTCCATTTTACATATGTACCACTTCTTTATCCATTCGTCTGTCTGTGGGCATTTAGGTTGCTTCCATTACCTGGCTATTGTAAATAGTGCTGCAATGAACATTGTGGTGAATGTGTCTTTTTGATTTATGGTTTTCTCTGGGTATATGCCCAGAAGTGGGATTGCTGGATCCTATGGTAATTCTCTTTTTAGTGTTTTAGAGGGACCTCCATACTGTTCTCCATAGTGACTGTATCAATTTACCTTCCCACCAATAGTGGAAGAGGGTTCCTTTTGTCCAAACCCTCCCCAGAATTTGTTGTTTGTAGATTTTCTGATGATGCCGATTCTAAGAGGTGTGAGGTCATACCTCATTGTCATTTTGATTTGCATTTCTCTAATAATTAGTGTTGTTGAGCAGCTTCTCATGTGCGTCTTGGCCATCTCTGTGACTTCTTTGAAGAAACGTCTATTTAGATCTTCTGCCCATTTTTGTATTGGGTTGTTTGTTTTATTAATATTAAGCTGCGTGAGCTGTTTATATATATTGGAGATTAAACCTTTGTCCATTGATTCGTTTGCGATCGTTTTCGCCCATTCTGAGGGTTGCCTTTTTCCATTCCCGTTTTTTTAACCAATAAAGAAAGAAAGCAAAGGAAGCAGAACACTAATGTGCGTGAAATATGCCTCTTGAAACTGTCGTTTTGAAATATGGACGTCTTTTGAATTTTTTGGTCGATACATGACCCCAGGATTTGTTTTCAGGGCAGGTGTCATTTACAGGCCTGCAATGATTTTGAATATCCACTGACCATTAGCGCTGGGATTAAAGCTGCTGTTGTGTGAAACGGCCACAAGGTGGCAGCAGTTCTCCCTTACCAAATCTGGTTACTAGGGCAACAGAGCCTCAATGGAAGTCGTGTTCTAGATTGGAATTTAGAATGGAATGTGCCAGGAGAATGCCCCTCAAGTTTGTCTCACTACTTCTTGTTCGTGTTTTTAATTTAATTTTTTATTTTTTTATTACAGCAAGTTTGATGTCAACGTTTGGCTTGTTGTAGGTGTGCAAGATGTGGTTCTTTTACACATATACATATGTCTGTTCTTCCTGGGATCCTGTTCCCATGTACGTTATGACAGAATGTTGAGTAGTCTTCTCTTGGTATTCCGTAGGTCTTTGGTGATTATATATTTCATCTGTGTTTGTATATGTCTGTTAACCCCAAGATCCTAATGAATCCAATCCTCACACCTTTCCATTGGTGAACCATAAGTTTGTTTAATGAATCTGTGATTGCCCTTCTCCGTGGAAATATCTGCCCTGGTATCAATTTTTAGGTAACACCTATAAGTGATATCCTACGATATGTGTCTTTCACTTTCTGACTTACTACAAGTCACGTGATTACCTCTAGACTCATCTACGGTGCTGCAAATGGCATTGTGTCCTTTTTTCCCTTGGCTAATATTGTGTCTTAGCGAGGTCCATTTTCTGCAATGTGATTCCGTGAGGGCTGAGGATTAGCTGACCTGGGCAGCCTGACCCTGCCGGCAAGCCCTCCCCAGGTGTGCCTGGGTTGAGGTCAATATAAACAGCACTCCAGGCAGCAATAGCCCCTGCAGCTGTGCCTGACTCCATATTCTCTGCCCCGTCAGCCGTCTCGGGGCTGTGCTGGTGGGAGGGTGTGAGGGGTCCACGGCTTTGTGGGTGGCCCGGTGTGAGTGGGGCTCTGCTGGACTTTCTGCAGGAGTTGCCAGGCTGCCACCTGTAAAGAAGAGGATGTGTCAACCATAACTTCCACTGGAATTTCTCTCCGGGCTGAGGTGAGGAAGGAAAAAATGGAGTGGGTGCCGGGACAGGAGGGGTATCTCAGGCAGGGAAATGGAAAGCTTCCAGAAGAGCGCCCGGGGCCAGGACCATCCTGGCTGGCCTGCAGGCAGCAAGTTGGCCTGCGTGCTGTCACTGGTGTGGCTCCACGGCCCTTCCTCTAGGCTTTCAAGCCCTTGTACATATTCAGGTGTTTTACCTGGGAAGGGTGGGAACAGTTCAGCAGCAGCTGGCCTGGGGCTCAGCTCACGTTTACTCACAGAGAACTCGGCACTGTCCCCCAGCTTTGCAATGAGGACGCTCCTTGCGTGGGGGGCGGGGCTGCTGGCTTTATGGGAGATGATTCCCCACCTCTGACCAATTTCAGAATTGTTTACCGCTGGAGCAATTGCCTTGGTAGGGCTTTCCTCTGTATAAATGTTAGGTTCAGGTTTTTTTTTTCTTTTTTCGTTCCAATTACATTTTATTCCTGTTTTATGTATTTATAGGTATAAGCATGGAAATAATTCATTCATACAAATACATCTGTGTGAATGGAAGAACTTTTTTCTGTTTTTTTTTAATTTTATTTTTAAAAATTTCAAAATTTAATTTAATTTATTTTTTATACAGCAGGTTATTATTAGTTATCTATTTTATGCATATGCATGTATACAGGTCAATCCCAGTCTCCCAACTCATCCCAACACCACCACCCCATGGCTTCCCCCACTTGGTGTCCATACGTTTGTTCTCTACCTCTGTGTCTCTATTTCTGCCCTGCAAACTAGTTCATCTGTACCATTTTTCTAGGTTCCACATATATGCATTAATATACAATATTTGTTTTTCTCTTTCTGACTTACTTCACTCTGTATGACAGTCTCTAGATCCATCGACTTCTCTACAAATGACCCAGTTTCATTCCTTTTTATGGCTGAGTTATATTCCATTTTACATATGTACCACTTCTTTATCCATTCGTCTGTCTGTGGGCATTTAGGTTGCTTCCATTACCTGGCTATTGTAAATAGTGCTGCAATGAACATTGTGGTGAATGTGTCTTTTTGATTTATGGTTTTCTCTGGGTATATGCCCAGAAGTGGGATTGCTGGATCCTATGGTAATTCTCTTTTTAGTGTTTTAGAGGGACCTCCATACTGTTCTCCATAGTGACTGTATCAATTTACCTTCCCACCAATAGTGGAAGAGGGTTCCTTTTGTCCACACCCTCCCCAGAATTTGTTGTTGGTAGATTTTCTGATGATGCCGATTCTAAGAGGTGTGAGGTCATACCTCATTGTCATTTTGATTTGCATTTCTCTAATAATTAGTGATGTTGAGCAGCTTTTCATGTGCGTCTTGGCCATCTCTGTGACTTCTTTGAAGAAACGTCTATTTAGATCTTCTGCCCATTTTTGTATTGGGTTGTTTGTTTTATTAATATTAAGCTGCGTGAGCTGTTTATATATATTGGAGATTAAACCTTTGTCCATTGATTCGTTTGCGATCGTTTTCGCCCATTCTGAGGGTTGCCTTTTTCCATTCCCGTTTTTTTAACCAAAAAAGAAAGAAAGCAAAGGAAGCAGAACACTAATGTGCGTGAAATATGCCTCTTGAAACTGTCGTTTTGAAATATGGACGTCTTTTGAATTTTTTGGTCGATACATGACCCCAGGATTTGTTTTCAGGGCAGGTGTCATTTACAGGCCTGCAATGATTTTGAATATCCACTGACCATTAGCGCTGGGATTAAAGCTGCTGTTGTGTGAAACGGCCACAAGGTGGCAGCAGTTCTCCCTTACCAAATCTGGTTACTAGGGCAACAGAGCCTCAATGGAAGTCGTGTTCTAGATTGGAATTTAGAATGGAATGTGCCAGGAGAATGCCCCTCAAGTTTGTCTCACTACTTCTTGTTCGTGTTTTTAATTTAATTTTTTATTTTTTTATTACAGCAAGTTTGATGTCAACGTTTGGCTTGTTGTAGGTGTGCAAGATGTGGTTCTTTTACACATATACATATGTCTGTTCTTCCTGGGATCCTGTTCCCATGTACGTTATGACAGAATGTTGAGTAGTCTTCTCTTGGTATTCCGTAGGTCTTTGGTGATTATATATTTCATCTGTGTTTGTATATGTCTGTTAACCCCAAGATCCTAATGAATCCAATCCTCACACCTTTCCATTGGTGAACCATAAGTTTGTTTAATGAATCTGTGATTGCCCTTCTCCGTGGAAATATCTGCCCTGGTATCAATTTTTAGGTAACACCTATAAGTGATATCCTACGATATGTGTCTTTCACTTTCTGACTTACTACAAGTCACGTGATTACCTCTAGACTCATCTACGGTGCTGCAAATGGCATTGTGTCCTTTTTTCCCTTGGCTAATATTGTGTCTTAGCGAGGTCCATTTTCTGCAATGTGATTCCGTGAGGGCTGAGGATTAGCTGACCTGGGCAGCCTGACCCTGCCGGCAAGCCCTCCCCAGGTGTGCCTGGGTTGAGGTCAATATAAACAGCACTCCAGGGAGCAATAGCCCCTGCAGCTGTGCCTGACTCCATATTCTCTGCCCCGTCAGCCGTCTCGGGGCTGTGCTGGTGGGAGGGTGTGAGGGGTCCACGGCTTTGTTGGTGGCCCGGTGTGAGTGGGGCTCTGCTGGACTTTCTGCAGGAGTTGCCAGGCTGCCACCTGTAAAGAAGAGGATGTGTCAACCATAACTTCCACTGGAATTTCTCTCCGGGCTGAGGTGAGGAAGGAAAAAATGGAGTGGGTGCCGGGACAGGAGGGGTATCTCAGGCAGGGAAATGGAAAGCTTCCAGAAGAGCGCCCGGGGCCAGGACCATCCTGGCTGGCCTGCAGGCAGCAAGTTGGCCTGCGTGCTGTCGCTGGTGTGGCTCCACGGCCCTTCCTCTAGGCTTTCAAGCCCTTGTACATATTCAGGTGTTTTACCTGGGAAGGGTGGGAACAGTTCAGCAGCAGCTGGCCTGGGGCTCAGCTCACGTTTACTCACAGAGAACTCGGCACTGTCCCCCAGCTTTGCAATGAGGACGCTCCTTGCGTGGGGGGGCGGGGCTGCTGGCTTTATGGGAGATGATTCCCCACCTCTGACCAATTTCAGAATTGTTTACCGCTGGAGCAAGTGCCTTGGTAGGGCTTTCCTCTGTATAACTGTTAGGTTCAGGTTTTTTTTTTTTCTTTTTTCGTTCCAATTACATTTTATTCCTGTTTTATGTATTTATAGGTATAAGCATGGAAATAATTCATTCATACAAATACATCTGTGTGAATGGAAGAACTTTTTTCTGTTTTTTTTCAATTTTATTTTTAAAAATTTCGAAATTTAATTTTATTTATTTTTTATACAGCAGGTTATTATTAATTATCTATTTTATGCATATGCATGTATACAGGTCAATCCCAATCCCCCAACTCATCCCAACACCACCACCCCATGGCTTCCCCCACTTGGTGTCCATACGTTTGTTCTCTACCTCTGTGTCTCTATTTCTGCCCTGCAAACCAGTTCATCTGTACCATTTTTCTAGGTTCCACATATATGCATTAATATACAATATTTGTTTTTCTCTTTCTGACTTACTTCACTCTGTATGACAGTCTCTAGATCCATCGACTTCTCTACAAATGACCCAGTTTCATTCCTTTTTATGGCTGAGTTATATTCCATTTTACATATGTACCACTTCTTTATCCATTCGTCTGTCTGTGGGCATTTAGGTTGCTTCCATTACCTGGCTATTGTAAATAGTGCTGCAATGAACATTGTGGTGAATGTGTCTTTTTGATTTATGGTTTTCTCTGGGTATATGCCCAGAAGTGGGATTGCTGGATCCTATGGTAATTCTCTTTTTAGTGTTTTAGAGGGACCTCCATACTGTTCTCCATAGTGACTGTATCAATTTACCTTCCCACCAATAGTGGAAGAGGGTTCCTTTTGTCCACACCCTCCCCAGAATTTGTTGTTTGTAGATTTTCTGATGATGCCGATTCTAAGAGGTGTGAGGTCATACCTCATTGTCATTTTGATTTGCATTTCTCTAATAATTAGTGATGTTGAGCAGCTTTTCATGTGCGTCTTGGCCATCTCTGTGACTTCTTTGAAGAAACGTCTATTTAGATCTTCTGCCCATTTTTGTATTGGGTTGTTTGTTTTATTAATATTAAGCTGCGTGAGCTGTTTATATATATTGGAGATTAAACCTTTGTCCATTGATTCGTTTGCGATCGTTTTCGCCCTTTCTGAGGGTTGCCTTTTTCCATTCCCGTTTTTTTAACCAAAAAAGAAAGAAAGCAAAGGAAGCAGAACACTAATGTGCGTGAAATATGCCTCTTGAAACTGTCGTTTTGAAATATGGACGTCTTTTGAATTTTTTGGTCGATACATGACCCCAGGATTTGTTTTCAGGGCAGGTGTCATTTACAGGCCTGCAATGATTTTGAATATCCACTGACCATTAGCGCTGGGATTAAAGCTGCTGTTGTGTGAAACGGCCACAAGGTGGCAGCAGTTCTCCCTTACCAAATCTGGTTACTAGGGCAACAGAGCCTCAATGGAAGTCGTGTTCTAGATTGGAATTTAGAATGGAATGTGCCAGGAGAATGCCCCTCAAGTTTGTCTCACTACTTCTTGTTCGTGTTTTTAATTTAATTTTTTATTTTTTTATTACAGCAAGTTTGATGTCAACGTTTGGCTTGTTGTAGGTGTGCAAGATGTGGTTCTTTTACACATATACATATGTCTGTTCTTCCTGGGATCCTGTTCCCATGTACGTTATGACAGAATGTTGAGTAGTCTTCTCTTGGTATTCCGTAGGTCTTTGGTGATTATATATTTCATCTGTGTTTGTATATGTCTGTTAACCCCAAGATCCTAATGAATCCAATCCTCACACCTTTCCATTGGTGAACCATAAGTTTGTTTAATGAATCTGTGATTGCCCTTCTCCGTGGAAATATCTGCCCTGGTATCAATTTTTAGGTAACACCTACAAGTGATATCCTACGATATGTGTCTTTCACTTTCTGACTTACTACAAGTCACGTGATTACCTCTAGACTCATCTACGGTGCTGCAAATGGCATTGTGTCCTTTTTTCCCTTGGCTAATATTGTGTCTTAGCGAGGTCCATTTTCTGCAATGTGATTCCGTGAGGGCTGAGGATTAGCTGACCTGGGCAGCCTGACCCTGCCGGCAAGCCCTCCCCAGGTGTGCCTGGGTTGAGGTCAATATAAACAGCACTCCAGGCAGCAATAGCCCCTGCAGCTGTGCCTGACTCCATATTCTCTGCCCCGTCAGCCGTCTCGGGGCTGTGCTGGTGGGAGGGTGTGAGGGGTCCACGGCTTTGTTGGTGGCCCGGTGTGAGTGGGGCTCTGCTGGACTTTCTGCAGGAGTTGCCAGGCTGCCACCTGTAAAGAAGAGGATGTGTCAACCATAACTTCCACTGGAATTTCTCTCCGGGCTGAGGTGAGGAAGGAAAAAATGGAGTGGGTGCTGGGACAGGAGGGGTATCTCAGGCAGGGAAATGGAAAGCTTCCAGAAGAGCGCCCGGGGCCAGGACCATCCTGGCTGGACTGCAGGCAGCAAGTTGGCCTGCGTGCTGTCGCTGGTGTGGCTCCACGGCCCTTCCTCTAGGCTTTCAAGCCCTTGTACATATTCAGGTGTTTTACCTGGGAAGGGTGGGAACAGTTCAGCAGCAGCTGGCCTGGGGCTCAGCTCACGTTTACTCACAGAGAACTCGGCACTGTCCCCCAGCTTTGCAATGAGGACGCTCCTTGCGTGGGGGGGGGGGGCGGGGCTGCTGGCTTTATGGGAGATGATTCCCCACCTCTGACCAATTTCACAATTGTTTACCGCTGGAGCAAGTGCCTTGGTAGGGCTTTCCTCTGTATAACTGTTAGGTTCAGGTTTTTTTTTTCTTTTTTCGTTCCAATTACATTTTATTCCTGTTTTATGTATTTATAGGTATAAGCATGGAAATAATTCATTCATACAAATACATCTGTGTGAATGGAAGAACTTTTTTCTGTTTTTTTTCAATTTTATTTTTAAAAATTTCGAAATTTAATTTTATTTATTTTTTATACAGCAGGTTATTATTAGTTATCTATTTTATGCATATGCATGTATACAGGTCAATCCCAATCTCCCAACTCATCCCAACACCACCACCCCATGGCTTCCCCCACTTGGTGTCCATACGTTTGTTCTCTACCTCTGTGTCTCTATTTCTGCCCTGCAAACCAGTTCATCTGTACCATTTTTCTAGGTTCCACATATATGCATTAATATACAATATTTGTTTTTCTCTTTCTGACTTACTTCACTCTGTATGACAGTCTCTAGATCCATCGACTTCTCTACAAATGACCCAGTTTCATTCCTTTTTATGGCTGAGTTATATTCCATTTTACATATGTACCACTTCTTTATCCATTCGTCTGTCTGTGGGCATTTAGGTTGCTTCCATTACCTGGCTATTGTAAATAGTGCTGCAATGAACATTGTGGTGAATGTGTCTTTTTGATTTATGGTTTTCTCTGGGTATATGCCCAGAAGTGGGATTGCTGGATCCTATGGCAATTCTCTTTTTAGTGTTTTAGAGGGACCTCCATACTGTTCTCCATAGTGACTGTATCAATTTACCTTCCCACCAATAGTGGAAGAGGGTTCCTTTTGTCCACACCCTCCCCAGAATTTGTTGTTTGTAGATTTTCTGATGATGCCGATTCTAAGAGGTGTGAGGTCATACCTCATTGTCATTTTGATTTGCATTTCTCTAATAATTAGTGATGTTGAGCAGCTTTTCATGTGCGTCTTGGCCATCTCTGTGACTTCTTTGAAGAAACGTCTATTTAGATCTTCTGCCCATTTTTGTATTGGGTTGTTTGTTTTATTAATATTAAGCTGCGTGAGCTGTTTATATATATTGGAGATTAAACCTTTGTCCAATGATTCGTTTGCGATCGTTTTCGCCCATTCTGAGGGTTGCCTTTTTCCATTCCCGTTTTTTTAACCAAAAAAGAAAGAAAGCAAAGGAAGCAGAACACTAATATGCGTGAAATATGCCTCTTGAAACTGTCGTTTTGAAATATGGACGTCTTTTGAATTTTTTGGTCGATACATGACCCCAGGATTTGTTTTCAGGGCAGGTGTCATTTACAGGCCTGCAATGATTTTGAATATCCACTGACCATTAGCGCTGGGATTAAAGCTGCTGTTGTGTGAAACGGCCACAAGGTGGCAGCAGTTCTCCCTTACCAAATCTGGTTACTAGGGCAACAGAGCCTCAATGGAAGTCGTGTTCTAGATTGGAATTTAGAATGGAATGTGCCAGGAGAATGCCCCTCAAGTTTGTCTCACTACTTCTTGTTCGTGTTTTTAATTTAATTTTTTATTTTTTTATTACAGCAAGTTTGATGTCAACGTTTGGCTTGTTGTAGGTGTGCAAGATGTGGTTCTTTTACACATATACATATGTCTGTTCTTCCTGGGATCCTGTTCCCATGTATGTTATGACAGAATGTTGAGTAGTCTTCTCTTGGTATTCCGTAGGCCTTTGGTGATTATATATTTCATCTGTGTTTGTATATGTCTGTTAACCCCAAGATCCTAATGAATCCAATCCTCACACCTTTCCATTGGTGAACCATAAGTTTGTTTAATGAATCTGTGATTGCCCTTCTCCGTGGAAATATCTGCCCTGGTATCAATTTTTAGGTAACACCTACAAGTGATATCCTACGATATGTGTCTTTCACTTTCTGACTTACTACAAGTCACGTGATTACCTCTAGACTCATCTACGGTGCTGCAAATGGCATTGTGTCCTTTTTTCCCTTGGCTAATATTGTGTCTTAGCGAGGTCCATTTTCTGCAATGTGATTCCGTGAGGGCTGAGGATTAGCTGACCTGGGCAGCCTGACCCTGCCGGCAAGCCCTCCCCAGGTGTGCCTGGGTTGAGGTCAATATAAACAGCACTCCAGGGAGCAATAGCCCCTGCAGCTGTGCCTGACTCCATATTCTCTGCCCCGTCAGCCGTCTCGGGGCTGTGCTGGTGGGAGGGTGTGAGGGGTCCACGGCTTTGTTGGTGGCCCGGTGTGAGTGGGGCTCTGCTGGACTTTCTGCAGGAGTTGCCAGGCTGCCACCTGTAAAGAAGAGGATGTGTCAACCATAACTTCCACTGGAATTTCTCTCCGGGCTGAGGTGAGGAAGGAAAAAATGGAGTGGGTGCCGGGACAGGAGGGGTATCTCAGGCAGGGAAATGGAAAGCTTCCAGAAGAGCGCCCGGGGCCAGGACCATCCTGGCTGGCCTGCAGGCAGCAAGTTGGCCTGCGTGCTGTCGCTGGTGTGGCTCCACGGCCCTTCCTCTAGGCTTTCAAGCCCTTGTACATATTCAGGTGTTTTACCTGGGAAGGGTGGGAACAGTTCAGCAGCAGCTGGCCTGGGGCTCAGCTCACGTTTACTCACAGAGAACTCGGCACTGTCCCCCAGCTTTGCAATGAGGACGCTCCTTGCGTGGGGGGGCGGGGCTGCTGGCTTTATGGGAGATGATTCCCCACCTCTGACCAATTTCAGAATTGTTTACCGCTGGAGCAAGTGCCTTGGTAGGGCTTTCCTCTGTATAACTGTTAGGTTCAGGTTTTTTTTTTTTCTTTTTTCGTTCCAATTACATTTTATTCCTGTTTTATGTATTTATAGGTATAAGCATGGAAATAATTCATTCATACAAATACATCTGTGTGAATGGAAGAACTTTTTTCTGTTTTTTTTCAATTTTATTTTTAAAAATTTCGAAATTTAATTTTATTTATTTTTTATACAGCAGGTTATTATTAATTATCTATTTTATGCATATGCATGTATACAGGTCAATCCCAATCCCCCAACTCATCCCAACACCACCACCCCATGGCTTCCCCCACTTGGTGTCCATACGTTTGTTCTCTACCTCTGTGTCTCTATTTCTGCCCTGCAAACCAGTTCATCTGTACCATTTTTCTAGGTTCCACATATATGCATTAATATACAATATTTGTTTTTCTCTTTCTGACTTACTTCACTCTGTATGACAGTCTCTAGATCCATCGACTTCTCTACAAATGACCCAGTTTCATTCCTTTTTATGGCTGAGTTATATTCCATTTTACATATGTACCACTTCTTTATCCATTCGTCTGTCTGTGGGCATTTAGGTTGCTTCCATTACCTGGCTATTGTAAATAGTGCTGCAATGAACATTGTGGTGAATGTGTCTTTTTGATTTATGGTTTTCTCTGGGTATATGCCCAGAAGTGGGATTGCTGGATCCTATGGTAATTCTCTTTTTAGTGTTTTAGAGGGACCTCCATACTGTTCTCCATAGTGACTGTATCAATTTACCTTCCCACCAATAGTGGAAGAGGGTTCCTTTTGTCCACACCCTCCCCAGAATTTGTTGTTTGTAGATTTTCTGATGATGCCGATTCTAAGAGGTGTGAGGTCATACCTCATTGTCATTTTGATTTGCATTTCTCTAATAATTAGTGATGTTGAGCAGCTTTTCATGTGCGTCTTGGCCATCTCTGTGACTTCTTTGAAGAAACGTCTATTTAGATCTTCTGCCCATTTTTGTATTGGGTTGTTTGTTTTATTAATATTAAGCTGCGTGAGCTGTTTATATATATTGGAGATTAAACCTTTGTCCATTGATTCGTTTGCGATCGTTTTCGCCCATTCTGAGGGTTGCCTTTTTCCATTCCCGTTTTTTTAACCAAAAAAGAAAGAAAGCAAAGGAAGCAGAACACTAATGTGCGTGAAATATGCCTCTTGAAACTGTCGTTTTGAAATATGGACGTCTTTTGAATTTTTTGGTCGATACATGACCCCAGGATTTGTTTTCAGGGCAGGTGTCATTTACAGGCCTGCAATGATTTTGAATATCCACTGACCATTAGCGCTGGGATTAAAGCTGCTGTTGTGTGAAACGGCCACAAGGTGGCAGCAGTTCTCCCTTACCAAATCTGGTTACTAGGGCAACAGAGCCTCAATGGAAGTCGTGTTCTAGATTGGAATTTAGAATGGAATGTGCCAGGAGAATGCCCCTCAAGTTTGTCTCACTACTTCTTGTTCGTGTTTTTAATTTAATTTTTTATTTTTTTATTACAGCAAGTTTGATGTCAACGTTTGGCTTGTTGTAGGTGTGCAAGATGTGGTTCTTTTACACATATACATATGTCTGTTCTTCCTGGGATCCTGTTCCCATGTACGTTATGACAGAATGTTGAGTCGTCTTCTCTTGGTATTCCGTAGGTCTTTGGTGATTATATATTTCATCTGTGTTTGTATATGTCTGTTAACCCCAAGATCCTAATGAATCCAATCCTCACACCTTTCCATTGGTGAACCATAAGTTTGTTTAATGAATCTGTGATTGCCCTTCTCCGTGGAAATATCTGCCCTGGTATCAATTTTTAGGTAACACCTACAAGTGATATCCTACGATATGTGTCTTTCACTTTCTGACTTACTACAAGTCACGTGATTACCTCTAGACTCATCTACGGTGCTGCAAATGGCATTGTGTCCTTTTTTCCCTTGGCTAATATTGTGTCTTAGCGAGGTCCATTTTCTGCAATGTGATTCCGTGAGGGCTGAGGATTAGCTGACCTGGGCAGCCTGACCCTGCCGGCAAGCCCTCCCCAGGTGTGCCTGGGTTGAGGTCAATATAAACAGCACTCCAGGCAGCAATAGCCCCTGCAGCTGTGCCTGACTCCATATTCTCTGCCCCGTCAGCCGTCTCGGGGCTGTGCTGGTGGGAGGGTGTGAGGATCCACGGCTTTGTTGGTGGCCCGGTGTGAGTGGGGCTCTGCTGGACTTTCTGCAGGAGTTGCCAGGCTGCCACCTGTAAAGAAGAGGATGTGTCAACCATAACTTCCACTGGAATTTCTCTCCGGGCTGAGGTGAGGAAGGAAAAAATGGAGTGGGTGCTGGGACAGGAGGGGTATCTCAGGCAGGGAAATGGAAAGCTTCCAGAAGAGCGCCCGGGGCCAGGACCATCCTGGCTGGCCTGCAGGCAGCAAGTTGGCCTGCGTGCTGTCGCTGGTGTGGCTCCACGGCCCTTCCTCTAGGCTTTCAAGCCCTTGTACATATTCAGGTGTTTTACCTGGGAAGGGTGGGAACAGTTCAGCAGCAGCTGGCCTGGGGCTCAGCTCACGTTTACTCACAGAGAACTCGGCACTGTCCCCCAGCTTTGCAATGAGGATGATCCTTGCGTGGTGGGGGCGGGGCTGCTGGCTTTATGGGAGATGATTCCCCACCTCTGACCAATTTCAGAATTGTTTACCGCTGGAACAAGTGCCTTGGTAGGGCTTTCCTCTGTATAACTGTTAGGTTCAGGTTTTTTTTTTTCTTTTTTTGTTCCAATTACATTTTATTCCTGTTTTATGTATTTATAGGTATAAGCATGGAAATAATTCATTCATACAAATACATCTGTGTGAATGGAAGAACTTTTTTCTGTTTTTTTTCAATTTTATTTTTAAAAATTTCGAAATTTAATTTTATTTATTTTTTATACGGCAGGTTATTATTAGTTATCTATTTTATGCATATGCATGTATACAGGTCAATCCCAATCTCCCAACTCATCCCAACACCACCACCCCATGGCTTCCCCCACTTGGTGTCCATACGTTTGTTCTCTACCTCTGTGTCTCTATTTCTGCCCTGCAAACCAGTTCATCTGTACCATTTTTCTAGGTTCCACATATATGCATTAATATACAATATTTGTTTTTCTCTTTCTGACTTACTTCACTCTGTATGACAGTCTCTAGATCCATCGACTTCTCTACAAATGACCCAGTTTCATTCCTTTTTATGGCTGAGTTATATTCCATTTTACATATGTACCACTTCTTTATCCATTCGTCTGTCTGTGGGCATTTAGGTTGCTTCCATTACCTGGCTATTGTAAATAGTGCTGCAATGAACATTGTGGTGAATGTGTCTTTTTGATTTATGGTTTTCTCTGGGTATATGCCCAGAAGTGGGATTGCTGGATCCTATGGCAATTCTCTTTTTAGTGTTTTAGAGGGACCTCCATACTGTTCTCCATAGTGACTGTATCAATTTACCTTCCCACCAATAGTGGAAGAGGGTTCCTTTTGTCCACACCCTCCCCAGAATTTGTTGTTTGTAGATTTTCTGATGATGCCGATTCTAAGAGGTGTGAGGTCATACCTCATTGTCATTTTGATTTGCATTTCTCTAATAATTAGTGATGTTGAGCAGCTTTTCATGTGCGTCTTGGCCATCTCTGTGACTTCTTTGAAGAAACGTCTATTTAGATCTTCTGCCCATTTTTGTATTGGGTTGTTTGTTTTATTAATATTAAGCTGCGTGAGCTGTTTATATATATTGGAGATTAAACCTTTGTCCAATGATTCGTTTGCGATCGTTTTTGCCCATTCTGAGGGTTGCCTTTTTCCATTCCCGTTTTTTTAACCAAAAAAGAAAGAAAGCAAAGGAAGCAGAACACTAATATGCGTGAAATATGCCTCTTGAAACTGTCGTTTTGAAATATGGACGTCTTTTGAATTTTTTGGTCGATACATGACCCCAGGATTTGTTTTCAGGGCAGGTGTCATTTACAGGCCTGCAATGATTTTGAATATCCACTGACCATTAGCGCTGGGATTAAAGCTGCTGTTGTGTGAAACGGCCACAAGGTGGCAGCAGTTCTCCCTTACCAAATCTGGTTACTAGGGCAACAGAGCCTCAATGGAAGTCGTGTTCTAGATTGGAATTTAGAATGGAATGTGCCAGGAGAATGCCCCTCAAGTTTGTCTCACTACTTCTTGTTCGTGTTTTTAATTTAATTTTTTATTTTTTTATTACAGCAAGTTTGATGTCAACGTTTGGCTTGTTGTAGGTGTGCAAGATGTGGTTCTTTTACACATATACATATGTCTGTTCTTCCTGGGATCCTGTTCCCATGTACGTTATGACAGAATGTTGAGTAGTCTTCTCTTGGTATTCCGTAGGTCTTTGGTGATTATATATTTCATCTGTGTTTGTATATGTCTGTTAACCCCAAGATCCTAATGAATCCAATCCTCACACTTTTCCATTGGTGAACCATAAGTTTGTTTAATGAATCTGTGATTGCCCTTCTCCGTGGAAATATCTGCCCTGGTATCAATTTTTAGGTAACACCTACAAGTGATATCCTACGATATGTGTCTTTCACTTTCTGACTTACTACAAGTCACGTGATTACCTCTAGACTCATCTACGGTGCTGCAAATGGCATTGTGTCCTTTTTTCCCTTGGCTAATATTGTGTCTTAGCGAGGTCCATTTTCTGCAATGTGATTCCGTGAGGGCTGAGGATTAGCTGACCTGGGCAGCCTGACCCTGCCGGCAAGCCCTCCCCAGGTGTGCCTGGGTTGAGGTCAATATAAACAGCACTCCAGGGAGCAATAGCCCCTGCAGCTGTGCCTGACTCCATATTCTCTGCCCCGTCAGCCGTCTCGGGGCTGTGCTGGTGGGAGGGTGTGAGGGGTCCACGGCTTTGTTGGTGGCCCGGTGTGAGTGGGGCTCTGCTGGACTTTCTGCAGGAGTTGCCAGGCTGCCACCTGTAAAGAAGAGGATGTGTCAACCATAACTTCCACTGGAATTTCTCTCCGGGCTGAGGTGAGGAAGGAAAAAATGGAGTGGGTGCCGGGACAGGAGGGGTATCTCAGGCAGGGAAATGGAAAGCTTCCAGAAGAGCGCCCGGGGCCAGGACCATCCTGGCTGGCCTGCAGGCAGCAAGTTGGCCTGCGTGCTGTCGCTGGTGTGGCTCCACGGCCCTTCCTCTAGGCTTTCAAGCCCTTGTACATATTCAGGTGTTTTACCTGGGAAGGGTGGGAACAGTTCAGCAGCAGCTGGCCTGGGGCTCAGCTCACGTTTACTCACAGAGAACTCGGCACTGTCCCCCAGCTTTGCAATGAGGACGCTCCTTGCGTGGGGGGCGGGGCTGCTGGCTTTATGGGAGATGATTCCCCACCTCTGACCAATTTCAGAATTGTTTACCGCTGGAGCAAGTGCCTTGGTAGGGCTTTCCTCTGTATAACTGTTAGGTTCAGGTTTTTTTTTTTCTTTTTTCGTTCCAATTACATTTTATTCCTGTTTTATGTATTTATAGGTATAAGCATGGAAATAATTCATTCATACAAATACATCTGTGTGAATGGAAGAACTTTTTTCTGTTTTTTTTCAATTTTATTTTTAAAAATTTCGAAATTTAATTTTATTTATTTTTTATACAGCAGGTTATTATTAATTATCTATTTTATGCATATGCATGTATACAGGTCAATCCCAATCCCCCAACTCATCCCAACACCACCACCCTATGGCTTCCCCCACTTGGTGTCCATACGTTTGTTCTCTACCTCTGTGTCTCTATTTCTGCCCTGCAAACCAGTTCATCTGTACCATTTTTCTAGGTTCCACATATATGCATTAATATACAATATTTGTTTTTCTCTTTCTGACTTACTTCACTCTGTATGACAGTCTCTAGATCCATCGACTTCTCTACAAATGACCCAGTTTCATTCCTTTTTATGGCTGAGTTATATTCCATTTTACATATGTACCACTTCTTTATCCATTCGTCTGTCTGTGGGCATTTAGGTTGCTTCCATTACCTGGCTATTGTAAATAGTGCTGCAATGAACATTGTGGTGAATGTGTCTTTTTGATTTATGGTTTTCTCTGGGTATATGCCCAGAAGTGGGATTGCTGGATCCTATGGTAATTCTCTTTTTAGTGTTTTAGAGGGACCTCCATACTGTTCTCCATAGTGACTGTATCAATTTACCTTCCCACCAATAGTGGAAGAGGGTTCCTTTTGTCCACACCCTCCCCAGAATTTGTTGTTTGTAGATTTTCTGATGATGCCGATTCTAAGAGGTGTGAGGTCATACCTCATTGTCATTTTGATTTGCATTTCTCTAATAATTAGTGATGTTGAGCAGCTTTTCATGTGCGTCTTGGCCATCTCTGTGACTTCTTTGAAGAAACGTCTATTTAGATCTTCTGCCCATTTTTGTATTGGGTTGTTTGTTTTATTAATATTAAGCTGCGTGAGCTGTTTATATATATTGGAGATTAAACCTTTGTCCATTGATTCGTTTGCGATCATTTTCGCCCATTCTGAGGGTTGCCTTTTTCCATTCCCGTTTTTTTAACCAAAAAAGAAAGAAAGCAAAGGAAGCAGAACACTAATGTGCGTGAAATATGCCTCTTGAAACTGTCGTTTTGAAATATGGACGTCTTTTGAATTTTTTGGTCGATACATGACCCCAGGATTTGTTTTCAGGGCAGGTGTCATTTACAGGCCTGCAATGATTTTGAATATCCACTGACCATTAGCGCTGGGATTAAAGCTGCTGTTGTGTGAAACGGCCACAAGGTGGCAGCAGTTCTCCCTTACCAAATCTGGTTACTAGGGCAACAGAGCCTCAATGGAAGTCGTGTTCTAGATTGGAATTTAGAATGGAATGTGCCAGGAGAATGCCCCTCAAGTTTGTCTCACTACTTCTTGTTCGTGTTTTTAATTTAATTTTTTATTTTTTTATTACAGCAAGTTTGATGTCAACGTTTGGCTTGTTGTAGGTGTGCAAGATGTGGTTCTTTTACACATATACATATGTCTGTTCTTCCTGGGATCCTGTTCCCATGTACGTTATGACAGAATGTTGAGTCGTCTTCTCTTGGTATTCCGTAGGTCTTTGGTGATTATATATTTCATCTGTGTTTGTATATGTCTGTTAACCCCAAGATCCTAATGAATCCAATCCTCACACCTTTCCATTGGTGAACCATAAGTTTGTTTAATGAATCTGTGATTGCCCTTCTCCGTGGAAATATCTGCCCTGGTATCAATTTTTAGGTAACACCTACAAGTGATATCCTACGATATGTGTCTTTCACTTTCTGACTTACTACAAGTCACGTGATTACCTCTAGACTCATCTACGGTGCTGCAAATGGCATTGTGTCCTTTTTTCCCTTGGCTAATATTGTGTCTTAGCGAGGTCCATTTTCTGCAATGTGATTCCGTGAGGGCTGAGGATTAGCTGACCTGGGCAGCCTGACCCTGCCGGCAAGCCCTCCCCAGGTGTGCCTGGGTTGAGGTCAATATAAACAGCACTCCAGGGAGCAATAGCCCCTGCAGCTGTGCCTGACTCCATATTCTCTGCCCCGTCAGCCGTCTCGGGGCTGTGCTGGTGGGAGGGTGTGAGGGGTCCACGGCTTTGTTGGTGGCCCGGTGTGAGTGGGGCTCTGCTGGACTTTCTGCAGGAGTTGCCAGGCTGCCACCTGTAAAGAAGAGGATGTGTCAACCATAACTTCCACTGGAATTTCTCTCCGGGCTGAGGTGAGGAAGGAAAAAATGGAGTGGGTGCCGGGACAGGAGGGGTATCTCAGGCAGGGAAATGGAAAGCTTCCAGAAGAGCGCCCGGGGCCAGGACCATCCTGGCTGGCCTGCAGGCAGCAAGTTGGCCTGCGTGCTGTCGCTGGTGTGGCTCCACGGCCCTTCCTCTAGGCTTTCAAGCCCTTGTACATATTCAGGTGTTTTACCTGGGAAGGGTGGGAACAGTTCAGCAGCAGCTGGCCTGGGGCTCAGCTCACGTTTACTCACAGAGAACTCGGCACTGTCCCCCAGCTTTGCAATGAGGACGCTCCTTGCGTGGGGGGCGGGGCTGCTGGCTTTATGGGAGATGATTCCCCACCTCTGACCAATTTCAGAATTGTTTACCGCTGGAGCAAGTGCCTTGGTAGGGCTTTCCTCTGTATAACTGTTAGGTTCAGGTTTTTTTTTTTCTTTTTTCGTTCCAATTACATTTTATTCCTGTTTTATGTATTTATAGGTATAAGCATGGAAATAATTCATTCATACAAATACATCTGTGTGAATGGAAGAACTTTTTTCTGTTTTTTTTCAATTTTATTTTTAAAAATTTCGAAATTTAATTTTATTTATTTTTTATACAGCAGGTTATTATTAATTATCTATTTTATGCATATGCATGTATACAGGTCAATCCCAATCCCCCAACTCATCCCAACACCACCACCCCATGGCTTCCCCCACTTGGTGTCCATACGTTTGTTCTCTACCTCTGTGTCTCTATTTCTGCCCTGCAAACCAGTTCATCTGTACCATTTTTCTAGGTTCCACATATATGCATTAATATACAATATTTGTTTTTCTCTTTCTGACTTACTTCACTCTGTATGACAGTCTCTAGATCCATCGACTTCTCTACAAATGACCCAGTTTCATTCCTTTTTATGGCTGAGTTATATTCCATTTTACATATGTACCACTTCTTTATCCATTCGTCTGTCTGTGGGCATTTAGGTTGCTTCCATTACCTGGCTATTGTAAATAGTGCTGCAATGAACATTGTGGTGAATGTGTCTTTTTGATTTATGGTTTTCTCTGGGTATATGCCCAGAAGTGGGATTGCTGGATCCTATGGTAATTCTCTTTTTAGTGTTTTAGAGGGACCTCCATACTGTTCTCCATAGTGACTGTATCAATTTACCTTCCCACCAATAGTGGAAGAGGGTTCCTTTTGTCCACACCCTCCCCAGAATTTGTTGTTTGTAGATTTTCTGATGATGCCGATTCTAAGAGGTGTGAGGTCATACCTCATTGTCATTTTGATTTGCATTTCTCTAATAATTAGTGATGTTGAGCAGCTTTTCATGTGCGTCTTGGCCATCTCTGTGACTTCTTTGAAGAAACGTCTATTTAGATCTTCTGCCCATTTTTGTATTGGGTTGTTTGTTTTATTAATATTAAGCTGCGTGAGCTGTTTATATATATTGGAGATTAAACCTTTGTCCATTGATTCGTTTGCGATCGTTTTCGCCCATTCTGAGGGTTGCCTTTTTCCATTCCCGTTTTTTAACCAAAAAAGAAAGAAAGCAAAGGAAGCAGAACACTAATGTGCGTGAAATATGCCTCTTGAAACTGTCGTTTTGAAATATGGACGTCTTTTGAATTTTTTGGTCGATACATGACCCCAGGATTTGTTTTCAGGGCAGGTGTCATTTACAGGCCTGCAATGATTTTGAATATCCACTGACCATTAGCGCTGGGATTAAAGCTGCTGTTGTGTGAAACGGCCACAAGGTGGCAGCAGTAATCCCTTACCAAATCTGGTTACTAGGGCAACAGAGCCTCAATGGAAGTCGTGTTCTAGATTGGAATTTAGAATGGAATGTGCCAGGAGAATGCCCCTCAAGTTTGTCTCACTACTTCTTGTTCGTGTTTTTAATTTAATTTTTTATTTTTTTATTACAGCAAGTTTGATGTCAACGTTTGGCTTGTTGTAGGTGTGCAAGATGTGGTTCTTTTACACATATACATATGTCTGTTCTTCCTGGGATCCTGTTCCCATGTACGTTATGACAGAATGTTGAGTCGTCTTCTCTTGGTATTCCGTAGGTCTTTGGTGATTATATATTTCATCTGTGTTTGTATATGTCTGTTAACCCCAAGATCCTAATGAATCCAATCCTCACACCTTTCCATTGGTGAACCATAAGTTTGTTTAATGAATCTGTGATTGCCCTTCTCCGTGGAAATATCTGCCCTGGTATCAATTTTTAGGTAACACCTACAAGTGATATCCTACGATATGTGTCTTTCACTTTCTGACTTACTACAAGTCACGTGATTACCTCTAGACTCATCTACGGTGCTGCAAATGGCATTGTGTCCTTTTTTCCCTTGGCTAATATTGTGTCTTAGCGAGGTCCATTTTCTGCAATGTGATTCCGTGAGGGCTGAGGATTAGCTGACCTGGGCAGCCTGACCCTGCCGGCAAGCCCTCCCCAGGTGTGCCTGGGTTGAGGTCAATATAAACAGCACTCCAGGCAGCAATAGCCCCTGCAGCTGTGCCTGACTCCATATTCTCTGCCCCGTCAGCCGTCTCGGGGCTGTGCTGGTGGGAGGGTGTGAGGGGTCCACGGCTTTGTTGGTGGCCCGGTGTGAGTGGGGCTCTGCTGGACTTTCTGCAGGAGTTGCCAGGCTGCCACCTGTAAAGAAGAGGATGTGTCAACCATAACTTCCACTGGAATTTCTCTCCGGGCTGAGGTGAGGAAGGAAAAAATGGAGTGGGTGCCGGGACAGGAGGGGTATCTCAGGCAGGGAAATGGAAAGCTTCCAGAAGAGCGCCCGGGGCCAGGACCATCCTGGCTGGCCTGCAGGCAGCAAGTTGGCCTGCGTGCTGTCGCTGGTGTGGCTCCACGGCCCTTCCTCTAGGCTTTCAAGCCCTTGTACATATTCAGGTGTTTTACCTGGGAAGGGTGGGAACAGTTCAGCAGCAGCTGGCCTGGGGCTCAGCTCACGTTTACTCACAGAGAACTCGGCACTGTCCCCCAGCTTTGCAATGAGGACGCTCCTTGCGTGGGGGGCGGGGCTGCTGGCTTTATGGGAGATGATTCCCCACCTCTGACCAATTTCAGAATTGTTTACCGCTGGAGCAAGTGCCTTGGTAGGGCTTTCCTCTGTATAACTGTTAGGTTCAGGTTTTTTTTTTTCTTTTTTCGTTCCAATTACATTTTATTCCTGTTTTATGTATTTATAGGTATAAGCATGGAAATAATTCATTCATACAAATACATCTGTGTGAATGGAAGAACTTTTTTCTGTTTTTTTTCAATTTTATTTTTAAAAATTTCGAAATTTAATTTTATTTATTTTTTATACAGCAGGTTATTATTAATTATCTATTTTATGCATATGCATGTATACAGGTCAATCCCAATCCCCCAACTCATCCCAACACCACCACCCCATGGCTTCCCCCACTTGGTGTCCATACGTTTGTTCTCTACCTCTGTGTCTCTATTTCTGCCCTGCAAACCAGTTCATCTGTACCATTTTTCTAGGTTCCACATATATGCATTAATATACAATATTTGTTTTTCTCTTTCTGACTTACTTCACTCTGTATGACAGTCTCTAGATCCATCGACTTCTCTACAAATGACCCAGTTTCATTCCTTTTTATGGCTGAGTTATATTCCATTTTACATATGTACCACTTCTTTATCCATTCGTCTGTCTGTGGGCATTTAGGTTGCTTCCATTACCTGGCTATTGTAAATAGTGCTGCAATGAACATTGTGGTGAATGTGTCTTTTTGATTTATGGTTTTCTCTGGGTATATGCCCAGAAGTGGGATTGCTGGATCCTATGGTAATTCTCTTTTTAGTGTTTTAGAGGGACCTCCATACTGTTCTCCATAGTGACTGTATCAATTTACCTTCCCACCAATAGTGGAAGAGGGTTCCTTTTGTCCACACCCTCCCCAGAATTTGTTGTTTGTAGATTTTCTGATGATGCCGATTCTAAGAGGTGTGAGGTCATACCTCATTGTCATTTTGATTTGCATTTCTCTAATAATTAGTGATGTTGAGCAGCTTTTCATGTGCGTCTTGGCCATCTCTGTGACTTCTTTGAAGAAACGTCTATTTAGATCTTCTGCCCATTTTTGTATTGGGTTGTTTGTTTTATTAATATTAAGCTGCGTGAGCTGTTTATATATATTGGAGATTAAACCTTTGTCCATTGATTCGTTTGCGATCGTTTTCGCCCATTCTGAGGGTTGCCTTTTTCCATTCCCGTTTTTTTAACCAAAAAAGAAAGAAAGCAAAGGAAGCAGAACACTAATGTGCGTGAAATATGCCTCTTGAAACTGTCGTTTTGAAATATGGACGTCTTTTGAATTTTTTGGTCGATACATGACCCCAGGATTTGTTTTCAGGGCAGGTGTCATTTACAGGCCTGCAATGATTTTGAATATCCACTGACCATTAGCGCTGGGATTAAAGCTGCTGTTGTGTGAAACGGCCACAAGGTGGCAGCAGTTCTCCCTTACCAAATCTGGTTACTAGGGCAACAGAGCCTCAATGGAAGTCGTGTTCTAGATTGGAATTTAGAATGGAATGTGCCAGGAGAATGCCCCTCAAGTTTGTCTCACTACTTCTTGTTCGTGTTTTTAATTTAATTTTTTATTTTTTTATTACAGCAAGTTTGATGTCAACGTTTGGCTTGTTGTAGGTGTGCAAGATGTGGTTCTTTTACACATATACATATGTCTGTTCTTCCTGGGATCCTGTTCCCATGTACGTTATGACAGAATGTTGAGTCGTCTTCTCTTGGTATTCCGTAGGTCTTTGGTGATTATATATTTCATCTGTGTTTGTATATGTCTGTTAACCCCAAGATCCTAATGAATCCAATCCTCACACCTTTCCATTGGTGAACCATAAGTTTGTTTAATGAATCTGTGATTGCCCTTCTCCGTGGAAATATCTGCCCTGGTATCAATTTTTAGGTAACACCTACAAGTGATATCCTACGATATGTGTCTTTCACTTTCTGACTTACTACAAGTCACGTGATTACCTCTAGACTCATCTACGGTGCTGCAAATGGCATTGTGTCCTTTTTTCCCTTGGCTAATATTGTGTCTTAGCGAGGTCCATTTTCTGCAATGTGATTCCGTGAGGGCTGAGGATTAGCTGACCTGGGCAGCCTGACCCTGCCGGCAAGCCCTCCCCAGGTGTGCCTGGGTTGAGGTCAATATAAACAGCACTCCAGGCAGCAATAGCCCCTGCAGCTGTGCCTGACTCCATATTCTCTGCCCCGTCAGCCGTCTCGGGGCTGTGCTGGTGGGAGGGTGTGAGGGGTCCACGGCTTTGTTGGTGGCCCGGTGTGAGTGGGGCTCTGCTGGACTTTCTGCAGGAGTTGCCAGGCTGCCACCTGTAAAGAAGAGGATGTGTCAACCATAACTTCCACTGGAATTTCTCTCCGGGCTGAGGTGAGGAAGGAAAAAATGGAGTGGGTGCTGGGACAGGAGGGGTATCTCAGGCAGGGAAATGGAAAGCTTCCAGAAGAGCGCCCGGGGCCAGGACCATCCTGGCTGGACTGCAGGCAGCAAGTTGGCCTGCGTGCTGTCGCTGGTGTGGCTCCACGGCCCTTCCTCTAGGCTTTCAAGCCCTTGTACATATTCAGGTGTTTTACCTGGGAAGGGTGGGAACAGTTCAGCAGCAGCTGGCCTGGGGCTCAGCTCACGTTTACTCACAGAGAACTCGGCACTGTCCCCCAGCTTTGCAATGAGGACGCTCCTTGCGTGGGGGGGGGCGGGGCTGCTGGCTTTATGGGAGATGATTCCCCACCTCTGACCAATTTCACAATTGTTTACCGCTGGAGCAAGTGCCTTGGTAGGGCTTTCCTCTGTATAACTGTTAGGTTCAGGTTTTTTTTTTCTTTTTTCGTTCCAATTACATTTTATTCCTGTTTTATGTATTTATAGGTATAAGCATGGAAATAATTCATTCATACAAATACATCTGTGTGAATGGAAGAACTTTTTTCTGTTTTTTTTCAATTTTATTTTTAAAAATTTCGAAATTTAATTTTATTTATTTTTTATACAGCAGGTTATTATTAGTTATCTATTTTATGCATATGCATGTATACAGGTCAATCCCAATCTCCCAACTCATCCCAACACCACCACCCCATGGCTTCCCCCACTTGGTGTCCATACGTTTGTTCTCTACCTCTGTGTCTCTATTTCTGCCCTGCAAACCAGTTCATCTGTACCATTTTTCTAGGTTCCACATATATGCATTAATATACAATATTTGTTTTTCTCTTTCTGACTTACTTCACTCTGTATGACAGTCTGTAGATCCATCGACTTCTCTACAAATGACCCAGTTTCATTCCTTTTTATGGCTGAGTTATATTCCATTTTACATATGTACCACTTCTTTATCCATTCGTCTGTCTGTGGGCATTTAGGTTGCTTCCATTACCTGGCTATTGTAAATAGTGCTGCAATGAACATTGTGGTGAATGTGTCTTTTTGATTTATGGTTTTCTCTGGGTATATGCCCAGAAGTGGGATTGCTGGATCCTATGGCAATTCTCTTTTTAGTGTTTTAGAGGGACCTCCATACTGTTCTCCATAGTGACTGTATCAATTTACCTTCCCACCAATAGTGGAAGAGGGTTCCTTTTGTCCACACCCTCCCCAGAATTTGTTGTTTGTAGATTTTCTGATGATGCCGATTCTAAGAGGTGTGAGGTCATACCTCATTGTCATTTTGATTTGCATTTCTCTAATAATTAGTGATGTTGAGCAGCTTTTCATGTGCGTCTTGGCCATCTCTGTGAATTCTTTGAAGAAACGTCTATTTAGATCTTCTGCCCATTTTTGTATTGGGTTGTTTGTTTTATTAATATTAAGCTGCGTGAGCTGTTTATATATATTGGAGATTAAACCTTTGTCCAATGATTCGTTTGCGATCGTTTTCGCCCATTCTGAGGGTTGCCTTTTTCCATTCCCGTTTTTTTAACCAAAAAAGAAAGAAAGCAAAGGAAGCAGAACACTAATATGCGTGAAATATGCCTCTTGAAACTGTCGTTTTGAAATATGGACGTCTTTTGAATTTTTTGTTCGATACATGACCCCAGGATTTGTTTTCAGGGCAGGTGTCATTTACAGGCCTGCAATGATTTTGAATATCCACTGACCATTAGTGCTGGGATTAAAGCTGCTGTTGTGTGAAACGGCCACAAGGTGGCAGCAGTTCTCCCTTACCAAATCTGGTTACTAGGGCAACAGAGCCTCAATGGAAGTCGTGTTCTAGATTGGAATTTAGAATGGAATGTGCCAGGAGAATGCCCCTCAAGTTTGTCTCACTACTTCTTGTTCGTGTTTTTAATTTAATTTTTTATTTTTTTATTACAGCAAGTTTGATGTCAACGTTTGGCTTGTTGTAGGTGTGCAAGATGTGGTTCTTTTACACATATACATATGTCTGTTCTTCCTGGGATCCTGTTCCCATGTACGTTATGACAGAATGTTGAGTAGTCTTCTCTTGGTATTCCGTAGGTCTTTGGTGATTATATATTTCATCTGTGTTTGTATATGTCTGTTAACCCCAAGATCCTAATGAATCCAATCCTCACACCTTTCCATTGGTGAACCATAAGTTTGTTTAATGAATCTGTGATTGCCCTTCTCCGTGGAAATATCTGCCCTGGTATCAATTTTTAGGTAACACCTACAAGTGATATCCTACGATATGTGTCTTTCACTTTCTGACTTACTACAAGTCACGTGATTACCTCTAGACTCATCTACGGTGCTGCAAATGGCATTGTGTCCTTTTTTCCCTTGGCTAATATTGTGTCTTAGCGAGGTCCATTTTCTGCAATGTGATTCCGTGAGGGCTGAGGATTAGCTGACCTGGGCAGCCTGACCCTGCCGGCAAGCCCTCCCCAGGTGTGCCTGGGTTGAGGTCAATATAAACAGCACTCCAGGCAGCAATAGCCCCTGCAGCTGTGCCTGACTCCATATTCTCTGCCCCGTCAGCCGTCTCGGGGCTGTGCTGGTGGGAGGGTGTGAGGGGTCCACGGCTTTGTTGGTGGCCCGGTGTGAGTGGGGCTCTGCTGGACTTTCTGCAGGAGTTGCCAGGCTGCCACCTGTAAAGAAGAGGATGTGTCAACCATAACTTCCACTGGAATTTCTCTCCGGGCTGAGGTGAGGAAGGAAAAAATGGAGTGGGTGCTGGGACAGGAGGGGTATCTCAGGCAGGGAAATGGAAAGCTTCCAGAAGAGCGCCCGGGGCCAGGACCATCCTGGCTGGACTGCAGGCAGCAAGTTGGCCTGCGTGCTGTCGCTGGTGTGGCTCCACGGCCCTTCCTCTAGGCTTTCAAGCCCTTGTACATATTCAGGTGTTTTACCTGGGAAGGGTGGGAACAGTTCAGCAGCAGCTGGCCTGGGGCTCAGCTCACGTTTACTCACAGAGAACTCGGCACTGTCCCCCAGCTTTGCAATGAGGACGCTCCTTGCGTGGGGGGGGCGGGGCTGCTGGCTTTATGGGAGATGATTCCCCACCTCTGACCAATTTCAGAATTGTTTACCGCTGGAGCAATTGCCTTGGAAGGGCTTTCCTCTGTATAACTGTTAGGTTCAGGTTTTTTTTTTCTTTTTTCGTTCCAATTACATTTTATTCCTGTTTTATGTATTTATAGGTATAAGCATGGAAATAATTCATTCATACAAATACATCTGTGTGAATGGAAGAACTTTTTTCTGTTTTTTTTTCAATTTTATTTTTAAAAATTTCGAAATTTAATTTAATTTATTTTTTATACAGCAGGTTATTATTTGTTATCTATTTTATGCATATGCATAAATACAGGTCAATCCCAATCTCCCAACTCATCCCAACACCACCACCCCATGGCTTCCCCCACTTGGTGTCCATACGTTTGTTCTCTACCCCTGTGTCTCTATTTCTGCCCTGCAAACCAGTTCATCTGTACCATTTTTCTAGGTTCCACATATATGCATTAATATACAATATTTGTTTTTCTCTTTCTGACTTACTTCACTCTGTATGACAGTCTCTAGATCCATCGACTTCTCTACAAATGACCCAGTTTCATTCCTTTTTATGGCTGAGTTATATTCCATTTTACATATGTACCACTTCTTTATCCATTCGTCTGTCTGTGGGCATTTAGGTTGCTTCCATTACCTGGCTATTGTAAATAGTGCTGCAATGAACATTGTGGTGAATGTGTCTTTTTGATTTATGGTTTTCTCTGGGTATATGCCCAGAAGTGGGATTGCTGGATCCTATGGTAATTCTCTTTTTAGTGTTTTAGAGGGACCTCCATACTGTTCTCCATAGTGACTGTATCAATTTACCTTCCCACCAATAGTGGAAGAGGGTTCCTTTTGTCCACACCCTCCCCAGAATTTGTTGTTTGTAGATTTTCTGATGATGCCGATTCTAAGAGGTGTGAGGTCATACCTCATTGTCATTTTGATTTGCATTTCTCTAATAATTAGTGATGTTGAGCAGCTTTTCATGTGCGTCTTGGCCATCTCTGTGACTTCTTTGAAGAAACGTCTATTTAGATCTTCTGCCCATTTTTGTATTGGGTTGTTTGTTTTATTAATATTAAGCTGCGTGAGCTGTTTATATATATTGGAGATTAAACCTTTGTCCATTGATTCGTTTGCGATCGTTTTCGCCCATTCTGAGGGTTGCCTTTTTCCATTCCCGTTTTTTTAACCAAAAAAGAAAGAAAGCAAAGGAAGCAGAACACTAATGTGCGTGAAATATGCCTCTTGAAACTGTCGTTTTGAAATATGGACGTCTTTTGAATTTTTTGGTCGATACATGACCCCAGGATTTGTTTTCAGGGCAGGTGTCATTTACAGGCCTGCAATGATTTTGAATATCCACTGACCATTAGCGCTGGGATTAAAGCTGCTGTTGTGTGAAACGGCCACAAGGTGGCAGCAGTTCTCCCTTACCAAATCTGGTTACTAGGGCAACAGAGCCTCAATGGAAGTCGTGTTCTAGATTGGAATTTAGAATGGAATGTGCCAGGAGAATGCCCCTCAAGTTTGTCTCACTACTTCTTGTTCGTGTTTTTAATTTAATTTTTTATTTTTTTATTACAGCAAGTTTGATGTCAACGTTTGGCTTGTTGTAGGTGTGCAAGATGTGGTTCTTTTACACATATACATATGTCTGTTCTTCCTGGGATCCTGTTCCCATGTACGTTATGACAGAATGTTGAGTCGTCTTCTCTTGGTATTCCGTAGGTCTTTGGTGATTATATATTTCATCTGTGTTTGTATATGTCTGTTAACCCCAAGATCCTAATGAATCCAATCCTCACACCTTTCCATTGGTGAACCATAAGTTTGTTTAATGAATCTGTGATTGCCCTTCTCCGTGGAAATATCTGCCCTGGTATCAATTTTTAGGTAACACCTACAGGTGATATCCTACGATATGTGTCTTTCACTTTCTGACTTACTACAAGTCACGTGATTACCTCTAGACTCATCTACGGTGCTGCAAATGGCATTGTGTCCTTTTTTCCCTTGGCTAATATTGTGTCTTAGCGAGGTCCATTTTCTGCAATGTGATTCCGTGAGGGCTGAGGATTAGCTGACCTGGGCAGCCTGACCCTGCCGGCAAGCCCTCCCCAGGTGTGCCTGGGTTGAGGTCAATATAAAGAGCACTCCAGGGAGCAATAGCCCCTGCAGCTGTGCCTGACTCCATATTCTCTGCCCCGTCAGCCGTCTCGGGGCTGTGCTGGTGGGAGGGTGTGAGGGGTCCACGGCTTTGTTGGTGGCCCGGTGTGAGTGGGGCTCTGCTGGACTTTCTGCAGGAGTTGCCAGGCTGCCACCTGTAAAGAAGAGGATGTGTCAACCATAACTTCCACTGGAATTTCTCTCCGGGCTGAGGTGAGGAAGGAAAAAATGGAGTGGGTGCTGGGACAGGAGGGGTATCTCAGGCAGGGAAATGGAAAGCTTCCAGAAGAGCGCCCGGGGCCAGGACCATCCTGGCTGGACTGCAGGCAGCAAGTTGGCCTGCGTGCTGTCGCTGGTGTGGCTCCACGGCCCTTCCTCTAGGCTTTCAAGCCCTTGTACATATTCAGGTGTTTTACCTGGGAAGGGTGGGAACAGTTCAGCAGCAGCTGGCCTGGGGCTCAGCTCACGTTTACTCACAGAGAACTCGGCACTGTCCCCCAGCTTTGCAATGAGGACGCTCCTTGCGTGGGGGTGGGCGGGGCTGCTGGCTTTATGGGAGATGATTCCCCACCTCTGACCAATTTCACAATTGTTTACCGCTGGAGCAAGTGCCTTGGTAGGGCTTTCCTCTGTATAACTGTTAGGTTCAGGTTTTTTTTTTCTTTTTTCGTTCCAATTACATTTTATTCCTGTTTTATGTATTTATAGGTATAAGCATGGAAATAATTCATTCATACAAATACATCTGTGTGAATGGAAGAACTTTTTTCTGTTTTTTTTCAATTTTATTTTTAAAAATTTCGAAATTTAATTTTATTTATTTTTTATACAGCAGGTTATTATTAGTTATCTATTTTATGCATATGCATGTATACAGGTCAATCCCAATCTCCCAACTCATCCCAACACCACCACCCCATGGCTTCCCCCACTTGGTGTCCATACGTTTGTTCTCTACCTCTGTGTCTCTATTTCTGCCCTGCAAACCAGTTCATCTGTACCATTTTTCTAGGTTCCACATATATGCATTAATATACAATATTTGTTTTTCTCTTTCTGACTTACTTCACTCTGTATGACAGTCTGTAGATCCATCGACTTCTCTACAAATGACCCAGTTTCATTCCTTTTTATGGCTGAGTTATATTCCATTTTACATATGTACCACTTCTTTATCCATTCGTCTGTCTGTGGGCATTTAGGTTGCTTCCATTACCTGGCTATTGTAAATAGTGCTGCAATGAACATTGTGGTGAATGTGTCTTTTTGATTTATGGTTTTCTCTGGGTATATGCCCAGAAGTGGGATTGCTGGATCCTATGGCAATTCTCTTTTTAGTGTTTTAGAGGGACCTCCATACTGTTCTCCATAGTGACTGTATCAATTTACCTTCCCACCAATAGTGGAAGAGGGTTCCTTTTGTCCACACCCTCCCCAGAATTTGTTGTTTGTAGATTTTCTGATGATGCCGATTCTAAGAGGTGTGAGGTCATACCTCATTGTCATTTTGATTTGCATTTCTCTAATAATTAGTGATGTTGAGCAGCTTTTCATGTGCGTCTTGGCCATCTCTGTGACTTCTTTGAAGAAACGTCTATTTAGATCTTCTGCCCATTTTTGTATTGGGTTGTTTGTTTTATTAATATTAAGCTGCGTGAGCTGTTTATATATATTGGAGATTAAACCTTTGTCCAATGATTCGTTTGCGATCGTTTTCGCCCATTCTGAGGGTTGCCTTTTTCCATTCCCGTTTTTTTAACCATAAAAGAAAGAAAGCAAAGGAAGCAGAACACTAATATGCGTGAAATATGCCTCTTGAAACTGTCGTTTTGAAATATGGACGTCTTTTGAATTTTTTGGTCGATACATGACCCCAGGATTTGTTTTCAGGGCAGGTGTCATTTACAGGCCTGCAATGATTTTGAATATCCACTGACCATTAGCGCTGGGATTAAAGCTGCTGTTGTGTGAAACGGCCACAAGGTGGCAGCAGTTCTCCCTTACCAAATCTGGTTACTAGGGCAACAGAGCCTCAATGGAAGTCGTGTTCTAGATTGGAATTTAGAATGGAATGTGCCAGGAGAATGCCCCTCAAGTTTGTCTCACTACTTCTTGTTCGTGTTTTTAATTTAATTTTTTTATTTTTTTATTACAGCAAGTTTGATGTCAACGTTTGGCTTGTTGTAGGTGTGCAAGATGTGGTTCTTTTACACATATACATATGTCTGTTCTTCCTGGGATCCTGTTCCCATGTACGTTATGACAGAATGTTGAGTAGTCTTCTCTTGGTATTCCGTAGGTCTTTGGTGATTATATATTTCATCTGTGTTTGTATATGTCTGTTAACCCCAAGATCCTAATGAATCCAATCCTCACACCTTTCCATTGGTGAACCATAAGTTTGTTTAATGAATCTGTGATTGCCCTTCTCCGTGGAAATATCTGCCCTGGTATCAATTTTTAGGTAACACCTATAAGTGATATCCTACGATATGTGTCTTTCACTTTCTGACTTACTACAAGTCACGTGATTACCTCTAGACTCATCTACGGTGCTGCAAATGGCATTGTGTCCTTTTTTCCCTTGGCTAATATTGTGTCTTAGCGAGGTCCATTTTCTGCAATGTGATTCCGTGAGGGCTGAGGATTAGCTGACCTGGGCAGCCTGACCCTGCCGGCAAGCCCTCCCCAGGTGTGCCTGGGTTGAGGTCAATATAAACAGCACTCCAGGCAGCAATAGCCCCTGCAGCTGTGCCTGACTCCATATTCTCTGCCCCGTCAGCAGTCTCGGGGCTGTGCTGGTGGGAGGGTGTGAGGATAGACGGCTTTCTGGGTGGCCCGGTGTGAGTGGGGCTCTGCTGGACTTTCTTCAGGAGTTGCCAGGCTGCCACCTGTAAAGAAGAGGATGTGTCACCCATAACTTCCACTGGAATTTCTCTCCGGGCTGAGGTGAGGAAGGAGAAAAGGGAGTGGGTGCCGGGACAGGAGGGGTATCTCAGGCAGGGAAATGGAAAGCTTCCAGAAGAGCGCCCGGGGCCAGGACCATCCTGGCTGGCCTGCAGGCAGCAAGTTGGCCTGCGTGCTGTCGCTGGTGTGGCTCCACGGCCCTTCCTCTAGGCTTTCAAGCCCTTGTACATATTCAAGTGTTTTACCTGGGAAGGGTGGGAACAGTTCAGCAGCAGCTGGCCTGGGGCTCAGCTCACGTTTACTCACAGAGAACTCGGCACGGTCCCACAGCTTTGCAATGAGGACGCTCCTTGTGTGGGGGCGCGGGACTGCTGGCTTTATGGGAGATGATTCCCCACCTCTGACCAATTTCACAATTGTTTACCGCTGGAGCAAGTGCCTTGGTAGGGCTTTCCTCTGTATAACTGTTAGGTTCAGGTTTTTTTTTTCTTTTTTCGTTCCAATTACATTTTATTCCTGTTTTATGTATTTATAGATATAAGCATGGAAATAATTCATTCATACAAATACATCTGTGTGAATGGAATAACTTTTTTCTGTTTTTTTTTTCAATTTTATTTTTAAAAATTTCGAAATTTAATTTTATTTATTTTTTATACAGCAGGTTATTATTAGTTATCTATTTTATGCATATGCATGTATACAGGTCAATCCCAATCTCCCAACTCATCCCAACACCACCACCCCATGGCTTCCCCCACTTGGTGTCCATACGTTTGTTCTCTACCTCTGTGTCTCTATTTCTGCCCTGCAAACCAGTTCATCTGTACCATTTTTCTAGGTTCCACATATATGCATTAATATACAATATTTGTTTTTCTCTTTCTGACTTACTTCACTCTGTATGACAGTCTCTAGATCCATCGACTTCTCTACAAATGACCCAGTTTCATTCCTTTTTATGGCTGAGTTATATTCCATTTTACATATGTACCACTTCTTTATCCATTCGTCTGTCTGTGGGCATTTAGGTTGCTTCCATTACCTGGCTATTGTAAATAGTGCTGCAATGAACATTGTGGTGAATGTGTCTTTTTGATTTATGGTTTTCTCTGGGTATATGCCCAGAAGTGGGATTGCTGGATCCTATGGTAATTCTCTTTTTAGTGTTTTAGAGGGACCTCCATACTGTTCTCCATAGTGACTGTATCAATTTACCTTCCCACCAATAGTGGAAGAGGGTTCCTTTTGTCCACACCCTCCCCAGAATTTGTTGTTTGTAGATTTTCTGATGATGCCGATTCTAAGAGGTGTGAGGTCATACCTCATTGTCATTTTGATTTGCATTTCTCTAATAATTAGTGATGTTGAGCAGCTTTTCATGTGCGTCTTGGCCATCTCTGTGACTTCTTTGAAGAAACGTCTATTTAGATCTTCTCCCCATTTTTGTATTGGGTTGTTTGTTTTATTAATATTAAGCTGCGTGAGCTGTTTATATATATTGGAGATTAAACCTTTGTCCATTGATTCGTTTGCGATCGTTTTCGCCCATTCTGAGGGTTGCCTTTTTCCATTCCCGGTTTTTTAACCAAAAAAGAAAGAAAGCAAAGGAAGCAGAACACTAATGTGCGTGAAATATGCCTCTTGAAACTGTCGTTTTGAAATATGGACGTCTTTTGAATTTTTTGGTCGATACATGACCCCAGGATTTGTTTTCAGGGCAGGTGTCATTTACAGGCCTGCAATGATTTTGAATATCCACTGACCATTAGCGCTGGGATTAAAGCTGCTGTTGTGTGAAACGGCCACAAGGTGGCAGCAGTTCTCCCTTACCAAATCTGGTTACTAGGGCAACAGAGCCTCAATGGAAGTCATGTTCTAGATTGGAATTTAGAATGGAATGTGCCAGGAGAATGCCCCTCATGTTTGTCTCACTACTTCTTGTTCGTGTTTTTAATTTAATTTTTTATTTTTTTATTACAGCAAGTTTGATGTCAACGTTTGGCTTGTTGTAGGTGTGCAAGATGTGGTTCTTTTACACATATACATATGTCTGTTCTTCCTGGGATCCTGTTCCCATGTACGTTATGACAGAATGTTGAGTAGTCTTCTCTTGGTATTCCGTAGGTCTTTGGTGATTATATATTTCATCTGTGTTTGTATATGTCTGTTAACCCCAAGATCCTAATGAATCCAATCCTCACACCTTTCCATTGGTGAACCATAAGTTTGTTTAATGAATCTGTGATTGCCCTTCTCCGTGGAAATATCTGCCCTGGTATCAATTTTTAGGTAACACCTACAAGTGATATCCTACGATATGTGTCTTTCACTTTCTGACTTACTACAAGTCACGTGATTACCTCTAGACTCATCTACGGTGCTGCAAATGGCATTGTGTCCTTTTTTCCCTTGGCTAATATTGTGTCTTAGCGAGGTCCATTTTCTGCAATGTGATTCCGTGAGGGCTGAGGATTAGCTGACCTGGGCAGCCTGACCCTGCCGGCAAGCCCTCCCCAGGTGTGCCTGGGTTGAGGTCAATATAAACAGCACTCCAGGCAGCAATAGCCCCTGCAGCTGTGCCTGACTCCATATTCTCTGCCCCGTCAGCCGTCTCGGGGCTGTGCTGGTGGGAGGGTGTGAGGGGTCCACGGCTTTGTTGGTGGCCCGGTGTGAGTGGGGCTCTGCTGGACTTTCTGCAGGAGTTGCCAGGCTGCCACCTGTAAAGAAGAGGATGTGTCAACCATAACTTCCACTGGAATTTCTCTCCGGGCTGAGGTGAGGAAGGAAAAAATGGAGTGGGTGCTGGGACAGGAGGGGTATCTCAGGCAGGGAAATGGAAAGCTTCCAGAAGAGCGCCCGGGGCCAGGACCATCCTGGCTGGCCTGCAGGCAGCAAGTTGGCCTGCGTGCTGTCGCTGGTGTGGCTCCACGGCCCTTCCTCTAGGCTTTCAAGCCCTTGTACATATTCAGGTGTTTTACCTGGGAAGGGTGGGAACAGTTCAGCAGCAGCTGGCCTGGGGCTCAGCTCACGTTTACTCACAGAGAACTCGGCACTGTCCCCCAGCTTTGCAATGAGGACGCTCCTTGCGTGGTGGGGGCGGGGCTGCTGGCTTTATGGGAAATGATTCCCCACCTCTGACCAATTTCACAATTGTTTACCGCTGGAGCAAGTGCCTTGGTAGGGCTTTCCTCTGTATAACTGTTAGGTTCAGGTTTTTTTTTTTTTCTTTTTTCGTTCCAATTACATTTTATTCCTGTTTTATGTATTTATAGGTATAAGCATGGAAATAATTCATTCATACAAATACATCTGTGTGAATGGAAGAACTTTTTTCTGTTTTTTTTTCAATTTTATTTTTAAAAATTTCGAAATTTAATTTTATTTATTTTTTATACAGCAGGTTATTATTAGTTATCTATTTTATGCATATGCATGTATACAGGTCAATCCCAATCTCCCAACTCATCCCAACACCACCACCCCATGGCTTCCCCCACTTGGTGTCCATACGTTTGTTCTCTACCTCTGTGTCTCTATTTCTGCCCTGCAAACCAGGTCATCTGTACCATTTTTCTAGGTTCCACATATATGCATTAATATACAATATTTGTTTTTCTCTTTCTGACTTACTTCACTCTGTATGACAGTCTCTAGATCCATCGACTTCTCTACAAATGACCCAGTTTCATTCCTTTTTATGGCTGAGTTATATTCCATTTTACATATGTACCACTTCTTTATCCATTCGTCTGTCTGTGGGCATTTAGGTTGCTTCCATTACCTGGCTATTGTAAATAGTGCTGCAATGAACATTGTGGTGAATGTGTCTTTTTGATTTATGGTTTTCTCTGGGTATATGCCCAGAAGTGGGATTGCTGGATCCTATGGTAATTCTCTTTTTAGTGTTTTAGAGGGACCTCCATACTGTTCTCCATAGTGACTGTATCAATTTACCTTCCCACCAATAGTGGAAGAGGGTTCCTTTTGTCCACACCCTCCCCAGAATTTGTTGTTTGTAGATTTTCTGATGATGCCGATTCTAAGAGGTGTGAGGTCATACCTCATTGTCATTTTGATTTGCATTTCTCTAATAATTAGTGATGTTGAGCAGCTTTTCATGTGCGTCTTGGCCATCTCTGTGACTTCTTTGAAGAAACGTCTATTTAGATCTTCTGCCCATTTTTGTATTGGGTTGTTTGTTTTATTAATATTAAGCTGCGTGAGCTGTTTATATATATTGGAGATTAAACCTTTGTCCATTGATTCGTTTGCGATCGTTTTCGCCCATTCTGAGGGTTGCCTTTTTCCATTCCCGTTTTTTTAACCAAAAAAGAAAGAAAGCAAAGGAAGCAGAACACTAATGTGCGTGAAATATGCCTCTTGAAACTGTCGTTTTGAAATATGGACGTCTTTTGAATTTTTTGGTCGATACATGACCCCAGGATTTGTTTTCAGGGCAGGTGTCATTTACAGGCCTGCAATGATTTTGAATATCCACTGACCATTAGCGCTGGGATTAAAGCTGCTGTTGTGTGAAACGGCCACAAGGTGGCAGCAGTTCTCCCTTACCAAATCTGGTTACTAGGGCAACAGAGCCTCAATGGAAGTCGTGTTCTAGATTGGAATTTAGAATGGAATGTGCCAGGAGAATGCCCCTCAAGTTTGTCTCACTACTTCTTGTTCGTGTTTTTAATTTAATTTTTTTATTTTTTTATTACAGCAAGTTTGATGTCAACGTTTGGCTTGTTGTAGGTGTGCAAGATGTGGTTCTTTTACACATATACATATGTCTGTTCTTCCTGGGATCCTGTTCCCATGTACGTTATGACAGAATGTTGAGTAGTCTTCTCTTGGTATTCCGTAGGTCTTTGGTGATTATATATTTCATCTGTGTTTGTATATGTCTGTTAACCCCAAGATCCTAATGAATCCAATCCTCACACCTTTCCATTGGTGAACCATAAGTTTGTTTAATGAATCTGTGATTGCCCTTCTCTGTGGAAATATCTGCCCTGGTATCAATTTTTAGGTAACACCTATAAGTGATATCCTACGATATGTGTCTTTCACTTTCTGACTTACTACAAGTCACGTGATTACCTCTAGACTCATCTACGGTGCTGCAAATGGCATTGTGTCCTTTTTTCCCTTGGCTAATATTGTGTCTTAGCGAGGTCCATTTTCTGCAATGTGATTCCGTGAGGGCTGAGGATTAGCTGACCTGGGCAGCCTGACCCTGCCGGCAAGCCCTCCCCAGGTGTGCCTGGGTTGAGGTCAATATAAACAGCACTCCAGGCAGCAATAGCCCCTGCAGCTGTGCCTGACTCCATATTCTCTGCCCCGTCAGCAGTCTCGGGGCTGTGCTGGTGGGAGGGTGTGAGGATAGACGGCTTTCTGGGTGGCCCGGTGTGAGTGGGGCTCTGCTGGACTTTCTGCAGGAGTTGCCAGGCTGCCACCTGTAAAGAAGAGGATGTGTCACCCAAAACTTCCACTGGAATTTCTCTCCGGGCTGAGGTGAGGAAGGAGAAAAGGGAGTGGGTGCCGGGACAGGAGGGGTATCTCAGGCAGGGAAATGGAAAGCTTCCAGAAGAGCGCCCGGGGCCAGGACCATCCTGGCTGGCCTGCAGGCAGCAAGTTGGCCTGCGTGCTGTCGCTGGTGTGGCTCCACGGCCCTTCCTCTAGGCTTTCAAGCCCTTGTACATATTCAAGTGTTTTACCTGGGAAGGGTGGGAACAGTTCAGCAGCAGCTGGCCTGGGGCTCAGCTCACGTTTACTCACAGAGAACTCGGCACGGTCCCACAGCTTTGCAATGAGGACGCTCCTTGTGTGGGGGCGCGGGACTGCTGGCTTTATGGGAGATGATTCCCCACCTCTGACCAATTTCACAATTGTTTACCGCTGGAGCAAGTGCCTTGGTAGGGCTTTCCTCTGTATAACTGTTAGGTTCAGGTTTTTTTTTTCTTTTTTCGTTCCAATTACATTTTATTCCTGTTTTATGTATTTATAGATATAAGCATGGAAATAATTCATTCATACAAATACATCTGTGTGAATGGAATAACTTTTTTCTGTTTTTTTTTTCAATTTTATTTTTAAAAATTTCGAAATTTAATTTTATTTATTTTTTATACAGCAGGTTATTATTAGTTATCTATTTTATGCATATGCATGTATACAGGTCAATCCCAATCTCCCAACTCATCCCAACACCACCACCCCATGGCTTCCCCCACTTGGTGTCCATACGTTTGTTCTCTACCTCTGTGTCTCTATTTCTGCCCTGCAAACCAGTTCATCTGTACCATTTTTCTAGGTTCCACATATATGCATTAATATACAATATTTGTTTTTCTCTTTCTGACTTACTTCACTCTGTATGACAGTCTCTAGATCCATCGACTTCTCTACAAATGACCCAGTTTCATTCCTTTTTATGGCTGAGTTATATTCCATTTTACATATGTACCACTTCTTTATCCATTCGTCTGTCTGTGGGCATTTAGGTTGCTTCCATTACCTGGCTATTGTAAATAGTGCTGCAATGAACATTGTGGTGAATGTGTCTTTTTGATTTATGGTTTTCTCTGGGTATATGCCCAGAAGTGGGATTGCTGGATCCTATGGCAATTCTCTTTTTAGTGTTTTAGAGGGACCTCCATACTGTTCTCCATAGTGACTGTATCAATTTACCTTCCCACCAATAGTGGAAGAGGGTTCCTTTTGTCCACACCCTCCCCAGAATTTGTTGTTTGTAGATTTTCTGATGATGCCGATTCTAAGACGTGTGAGGTCATACCTCATTGTCATTTTGATTTGCATTTCTCTAATAATTAGTGTTGTTGAGCAGCTTTTCATGTGCGTCTTGGCCATCTCTGTGACTTCTTTGAAGAAACGTCTATTTAGATCTTCTCCCCATTTTTGTATTGGGTTGTTTGTTTTATTAATATTAAGCTGCGTGAGCTGTTTATATATATTGGAGATTAAACCTTTGTCCATTGATTCGTTTGCGATCGTTTTCGCCCATTCTGAGGGTTGCCTTTTTCCATTCCCGGTTTTTTAACCAAAAAAGAAAGAAAGCAAAGGAAGCAGAACACTAATGTGCGTGAAATATGCCTCTTGAAACTGTCGTTTTGAAATATGGACGTCTTTTGAATTTTTTGGTCGATACATGACCCCAGGATTTGTTTTCAGGGCAGGTGTCATTTACAGGCCTGCAATGATTTTGAATATCCACTGACCATTAGCGCTGGGATTAAAGCTGCTGTTGTGTGAAACGGCCACAAGGTGGCAGCAGTTCTCCCTTACCAAATCTGGTTACTAGGGCAACAGAGCCTCAATGGAAGTCATGTTCTAGATTGGAATTTAGAATGGAATGTGCCAGGAGAATGCCCCTCAAGTTTGTCTCACTACTTCTTGTTCGTGTTTTTAATTTAATTTTTTTATTTTTTTATTACAGCAAGTTTGATGTCAACGTTTGGCTTGTTGTAGGTGTGCAAGATGTGGTTCTTTTACACATATACATATGTCTGTTCTTCCTGGGATCCTGTTCCCATGTACGTTATGACAGAATGTTGAGTAGTCTTCTCTTGGTATTCCGTAGGTCTTTGGTGATTATATATTTCATCTGTGTTTGTATATGTCTGTTAACCCCAAGATCCTAATGAATCCAATCCTCACACCTTTCCATTGGTGAACCATAAGTTTGTTTAATGAATCTGTGATTGCCCTTCTCCGTGGAAATATCTGCCCTGGTATCAATTTTTAGGTAACACCTACAAGTGATATCCTACGATATGTGTCTTTCACTTTCTGACTTACTACAAGTCACGTGATTACCTCTAGACTCATCTACGGTGCTGCAAATGGCATTGTGTCCTTTTTTCCCTTGGCTAATATTGTGTCTTAGCGAGGTCCATTTTCTGCAATGTGATTCCGTGAGGGCTGAGGATTAGCTGACCTGGGCAGCCTGACCCTGCCGGCAAGCCCTCCCCAGGTGTGCCTGGGTTGAGGTCAATATAAACAGCACTCCAGGCAGCAATAGCCCCTGCAGCTGTGCCTGACTCCATATTCTCTGCCCCGTCAGCCGTCTCGGGGCTGTGCTGGTGGGAGGGTGTGAGGGGTCCACGGCTTTGTTGGTGGCCCGGTGTGAGTGGGGCTCTGCTGGACTTTCTGCAGGAGTTGCCAGGCTGCCACCTGTAAAGAAGAGGATGTGTCAACCATAACTTCCACTGGAATTTCTCTCCGGGCTGAGGTGAGGAAGGAAAAAATGGAGTGGGTGCCGGGACAGGAGGGGTATCTCAGGCAGGGAAATGGAAAGCTTCCAGAAGAGCGCCCGGGGCCAGGACCATCCTGGCTGGCCTGCAGGCAGCAAGTTGGCCTGCGTGCTGTCGCTGGTGTGGCTCCACGGCCCTTCCTCTAGGCTTTCAAGCCCTTGTACATATTCAGGTGTTTTACCTGGGAAGGGTGGGAACAGTTCAGCAGCAGCTGGCCTGGGGCTCAGCTCACGTTTACTCACAGAGAACTCGGCACTGTCCCCCAGCTTTGCAATGAGGACGCTCCTTGCGTGGGGGGCGGGGCTGCTGGCTTTATAGGAGATGATTCCCCACCTCTGACCAATTTCAGAATTGTTTACCGCTGGAGCAAGTGCCTTGGTAGGGCTTTCCTCTGTATAACTGTTAGGTTCAGGTTTTTTTTTTCTTTTTTCGTTCCAATTACATTTTATTACTGTTTTATGTATTTATAGGTATAAGCATGGAAATAATTCATTCATACAAATACATCTGTGTGAATGGAAGAACTTTTTTCTGTTTTTTTTCAATTTTATTTTTAAAAATTTCGAAATTTAATTTTATTTATTTTTTATACAGCAGGTTATTATTAATTATCTATTTTATGCATATGCATGTATACAGGTCAATCCCAATCCCCCAACTCATCCCAACACCACCACCCCATGGCTTCCCCCACTTGGTGTCCATACGTTTGTTCTCTACCTCTGTGTCTCTATTTCTGCCCTGCAAACCAGTTCATCTGTACCATTTTTCTAGGTTCCACATATATGCATTAATATACAATATTTGTTTTTCTCTTTCTGACTTACTTCACTCTGTATGACAGTCTCTAGATCCATCGACTTCTCTACAAATGACCCAGTTTCATTCCTTTTTATGGCTGAGTTATATTCCATTTTACATATGTACCACTTCTTTATCCATTCGTCTGTCTGTGGGCATTTAGGTTGCTTCCATTACCTGGCTATTGTAAATAGTGCTGCAATGAACATTGTGGTGAATGTGTCTTTTTGATTTATGGTTTTCTCTGGGTATATGCCCAGAAGTGGGATTGCTGGATCCTATGGTAATTCTCTATTTAGTGTTTTAGAGGGACCTCCATACTGTTCTCCATAGTGACTGTATCAATTTACCTTCCCACCAATAGTGGAAGAGGGTTCCTTTTGTCCACACCCTCCCCAGAATTTGTTGTTTGTAGATTTTCTGATGATGCCGATTCTAAGAGGTGTGAGGTCATACCTCATTGTCATTTTGATTTGCATTTCTCTAATAATTAGTGATGTTGAGCAGCTTTTCATGTGCGTCTTGGCCATCTCTGTGACTTCTTTGAAGAAACGTCTATTTAGATCTTCTGCCCATTTTTGTATTGGGTTGTTTGTTTTATTAATATTAAGCTGCGTGAGCTGTTTATATATATTGGAGATTAAACCTTTGTCCATTGATTCGTTTGCGATCGTTTTCGCCCATTCTGAGGGTTGCCTTTTTCCATTCCCGTTTTTTTAACCAAAAAAGAAAGAAAGCAAAGGAAGCAGAACACTAATGTGCGTGAAATATGCCTCTTGAAACTGTCGTTTTGAAATATGGACGTCTTTTGAATTTTTTGGTCGATACATGACCCCAGGATTTGTTTTCAGGGCAGGTGTCATTTACAGGCCTGCAATGATTTTGAATATCCACTGACCATTAGCGCTGGGATTAAAGCTGCTGTTGTGTGAAACGGCCACAAGGTGGCAGCAGTTCTCCCTTACCAAATCTGGTTACTAGGGCAACAGAGCCTCAATGGAAGTCGTGTTCTAGATTGGAATTTAGAATGGAATGTGCCAGGAGAATGCCCCTCAAGTTTGTCTCACTACTTCTTGTTCGTGTTTTTAATTTAATTTTTTATTTTTTTATTACAGCAAGTTTGATGTCAACGTTTGGCTTGTTGTAGGTGTGCAAGATGTGGTTCTTTTACACATATACATATGTCTGTTCTTCCTGGGATCCTGTTCCCATGTACGTTATGACAGAATGTTGAGTAGTCTTCTCTTGGTATTCCATAGGTCTTTGGTGATTATATATTTCATCTGTGTTTGTATATGTCTGTTAACCCCAAGATCCTAATGAATCCAATCCTCACACCTTTCCATTGGTGAACCATAAGTTTGTTTAATGAATCTGTGATTGCCCTTCTCCGTGGAAATATCTGCCCTGGTATCAATTTTTAGGTAACACCTACAAGTGATATCCTACGATATGTGTCTTTCACTTTCTGACTTACTACAAGTCACGTGATTACCTCTAGACTCATCTACGGTGCTGCAAATGGCATTGTGTCCTTTTTTCCCTTGGCTAATATTGTGTCTTAGCGAGGTCCATTTTCTGCAATGTGATTCCGTGAGGGCTGAGGATTAGCTGACCTGGGCAGCCTGACCCTGCCGGCAAGCCCTCCCCAGGTGTGCCTGGGTTGAGGTCAATATAAACAGCACTCCAGGCAGCAATAGCCCCTGCAGCTGTGCCTGACTCCATATTCTCTGCCCCGTCAGCCGTCTCGGGGCTGTGCTGGTGGGAGGGTGTGAGGGGTCCACGGCTTTGTTGGTGGCCCGGTGTGAGTGGGGCTCTGCTGGACTTTCTGCAGGAGTTGCCAGGCTGCCACCTGTAAAGAAGAGGATGTGTCAACCATAACTTCCACTGGAATTTCTCTCCGGGCTGAGGTGAGGAAGGAAAAAATGGAGTGGGTGCTGGGACAGGAGGGGTATCTCAGGCAGGGAAATGGAAAGCTTCCAGAAGAGCGCCCGGGGCCAGGACCATCCTGGCTGGCCTGCAGGCAGCAAGTTGGCCTGCGTGCTGTCGCTGGTGTGGCTCCACGGCCCTTCCTCTAGGCTTTCAAGCCCTTGTACATATTCAGGTGTTTTACCTGGGAAGGGTGGGAACAGTTCAGCAGCAGCTGGCCTGGGGCTCAGCTCACGTTTACTCACAGAGAACTCGGCACTGTCCCCCAGCTTTGCAATGAGGACGCTCCTTGCGTGGGGGGGGGCGGGGCTGCTGGCTTTATGGGAGATGATTCCCCACCTCTGACCAATTTCACAATTGTTTACCGCTGGAGCAAGTGCCTTGGTAGGGCTTTCCTCTGTATAACTGTTAGGTTCAGGTTTTTTTTTTCTTTTTTCGTTCCAATTACATTTTATTCCTGTTTTATGTATTTATAGGTATAAGCATGGAAATAATTCATTCATACAAATACATCTGTGTGAATGGAAGAACTTTTTTCTGTTTTTTTTCAATTTTATTTTTAAAAATTTCGAAATTTAATTTTATTTATTTTTTATACAGCAGGTTATTATTAGTTATCTATTTTATGCATATGCATGTATACAGGTCAATCCCAATCTCCCAACTCATCCCAACACCACCACCCCATGGCTTCCCCCACTTGGTGTCCATACGTTTGTTCTCTACCTCTGTGTCTCTATTTCTGCCCTGCAAACCAGTTCATCTGTACCATTTTTCTAGGTTCCACATATATGCATTAATATACAATATTTGTTTTTCTCTTTCTGACTTACTTCACTCTGTATGACAGTCTGTAGATCCATCGACTTCTCTACAAATGACCCAGTTTCATTCCTTTTTATGGCTGAGTTATATTCCATTTTACATATGTACCACTTCTTTATCCATTCGTCTGTCTGTGGGCATTTAGGTTGCTTCCATTACCTGGCTATTGTAAATAGTGCTGCAATGAACATTGTGGTGAATGTGTCTTTTTGATTTATGGTTTTCTCTGGGTATATGCCCAGAAGTGGGATTGCTGGATCCTATGGCAATTCTCTTTTTAGTGTTTTAGAGGGACCTCCATACTGTTCTCCATAGTGACTGTATCAATTTACCTTCCCACCAATAGTGGAAGAGGGTTCCTTTTGTCCACACCCTCCCCAGAATTTGTTGTTGGTAGATTTTCTGATGATGCCGATTCTAAGAGGTGTGAGGTCATACCTCATTGTCATTTTGATTTGCATTTCTCTAATAATTAGTGATGTTGAGCAGCTTTTCATGTGCGTCTTGGCCATCTCTGTGACTTCTTTGAAGAAACGTCTATTTAGATCTTCTGCCCATTTTTGTATTGGGTTGTTTGTTTTATTAATATTAAGCTGCGTGAGCTGTTTATATATATTGGAGATTAAACCTTTGTCCAATGATTCGTTTGCGATCGTTTTCGCCCATTCTGAGGGTTGCCTTTTTCCATTCCCGTTTTTTTAACCAAAAAAGAAAGAAAGCAAAGGAAGCAGAACACTAATATGCGTGAAATATGCCTCTTGAAACTGTCGTTTTGAAATATGGACGTCTTTTGAATTTTTTGGTCGATACATGACCCCAGGATTTGTTTTCAGGGCAGGTGTCATTTACAGGCCTGCAATGATTTTGAATATCCACTGACCATTAGCGCTGGGATTAAAGCTGCTGTTGTGTGAAACGGCCACAAGGTGGCAGCAGTTCTCCCTTACCAAATCTGGTTACTAGGGCAACAGAGCCTCAATGGAAGTCGTGTTCTAGATTGGAATTTAGAATGGAATGTGCCAGGAGAATGCCCCTCAAGTTTGTCTCACTACTTCTTGTTCGTGTTTTTAATTTAATTTTTTATTTTTTTATTACAGCAAGTTTGATGTCAACGTTTGGCTTGTTGTAGGTGTGCAAGATGTGGTTCTTTTACACATATACATATGTCTGTTCTTCCTGGGATCCTGTTCCCATGTACGTTATGACAGAATGTTGAGTAGTCTTCTCTTGGTATTCCGTAGGTCTTTGGTGATTATATATTTCATCTGTGTTTGTATATGTCTGTTAACCCCAAGATCCTAATGAATCCAATCCTCACACCTTTCCATTGGTGAACCATAAGTTTGTTTAATGAATCTGTGATTGCCCTTCTCCGTGGAAATATCTGCCCTGGTATCAATTTTTAGGTAACACCTACAAGTGATATCCTACGATATGTGTCTTTCACTTTCTGACTTACTACAAGTCACGTGATTACCTCTAGACTCATCTACGGTGCTGCAAATGGCATTGTGTCCTTTTTTCCCTTGGCTAATGTTGTGTCTTAGCGAGGTCCATTTTCTGCAATGTGATTCCGTGAGGGCTGAGGATTAGCTGACCTGGGCAGCCTGACCCTGCCGGCAAGCCCTCCCCAGGTGTGCCTGGGTTGAGGTCAATATAAACAGCACTCCAGGCAGCAATAGCCCCTGCAGCTGTGCCTGACTCCATATTCTCTGCCCCGTCAGCCGTCTCGGGGCTGTGCTGGTGGGAGGGTGTGAGGGGTCCACGGCTTTGTTGGTGGCCCGGTGTGAGTGGGGCTCTGCTGGACTTTCTGCAGGAGTTGCCAGGCTGCCACCTGTAAAGAAGAGGATGTGTCAACCATAACTTCCACTGGAATTTCTCTCCGGGCTGAGGTGAGGAAGGAAAAAATGGAGTGGGTGCTGGGACAGGAGGGGTATCTCAGGCAGGGAAATGGAAAGCTTCCAGAAGAGCGCCCGGGGCCAGGACCATCCTGGCTGGCCTGCAGGCAGCAAGTTGGCCTGTGTGCTGTCACTGGTGTGGCTCCACGGCCCTTCCTCTAGGCTTTCAAGCCCTTGTACATATTCAGGTGTTTTACCTGGGAAGGGTGGGAACAGTTCAGCAGCAGCTGGCCTGGGGCTCAGCTCACGTTTACTCACAGAGAACTCGGCACTGTCCCCCAGCTTTGCAATGAGGACGCTCCTTGCGTGGTGGGGGCGGGGCTGCTGGCTTTATGGGAGATGATTCCCCACCTCTGACCAATTTCAGAATTGTTTACCGCTGGAGCAAGTGCCTTGGTAGGGCTTTCCTCTGTATAACTGTTAGGTTCAGGTTTTTTTTTTTCTTTTTTCGTTCCAATTACATTTTATTCCTGTTTTATGTATTTATAGGTATAAGCATGGAAATAATTCATTCATACAAATACATCTGTGTGAATGGAAGAACTTTTTTCTGTTTTTTTTCAATTTTATTTTTAAAAATTTCGAAATTTAATTTTATTTATTTTTTATACAGCAGGTTATTATTAGTTATCTATTTTATGCATATGCATGTATACAGGTCAATCCCAATCTCCCAACTCATCCCAACACCACCACCCCATGGCTTCCCCCACTTGGTGTCCATACGTTTGTTCTCTACCTCTGTGTCTCTATTTCTGCCCTGCAAACCAGTTCATCTGTACCATTTTTCTAGGTTCCACATATATGCATTAATATACAATATTTGTTTTTCTCTTTCTGACTTACTTCACTCTGTATGACAGTCTCTAGATCCATCGACTTCTCTACAAATGACCCAGTTTCATTCCTTTTTATGGCTGAGTTATATTCCATTTTACATATGTACCACTTCTTTATCCATTCGTCTGTCTGTGGGCATTTAGGTTGCTTCCATTACCTGGCTATTGTAAATAGTGCTGCAATGAACATTGTGGTGAATGTGTCTTTTTGATTTATGGTTTTCTCTGGGTATATGCCCAGAAGTGGGATTGCTGGATCCTATGGCAATTCTCTTTTTAGTGTTTTAGAGGGACCTCCATACTGTTCTCCATAGTGACTGTATCAATTTACCTTCCCACCAATAGTGGAAGAGGGTTCCTTTTGTCCACACCCTCCCCAGAATTTGTTGTTTGTAGATTTTCTGATGATGCCGATTCTAAGAGGTGTGAGGTCATACCTCATTGTCATTTTGATTTGCATTTCTCTAATAATTAGTGATGTTGAGCAGCTTTTCATGTGCGTCTTGGCCATCTCTGTGACTTCTTTGAAGAAACGTCTATTTAGATCTTCTGCCCATTTTTGTATTGGGTTGTTTGTTTTATTAATATTAAGCTGCGTGAGCTGTTTATATATATTGGAGATTAAACCTTTGTCCAATGATTCGTTTGCGATCGTTTTCGCCCATTCTGAGGGTTGCCTTTTTCCATTCCCGTTTTTTTAACCAAAAAAGAAAGAAAGCAAAGGAAGCAGAACACTAATATGCGTGAAATATGCCTCTTGAAACTGTCGTTTTGAAATATGGACGTCTTTTGAAGTTTTTTGGTCGATACATGACCCCAGGATTTGTTTTCAGGGCAGGTGTCATTTACAGGCCTGCAATGATTTTGAATATCCACTGACCATTAGCGCTGGGATTAAAGCTGCTGTTGTGTGAAACGGCCACAAGGTGGCAGCAGTTCTCCCTTACCAAATCTGGTTACTAGGGCAACAGAGCCTCAATGGAAGTCGTGTTCTAGATTGGAATTTAGAATGGAATGTGCCAGGAGAATGCCCCTCAAGTTTGTCTCACTACTTCTTGTTCGTGTTTTTAATTTAATTTTTTATTTTTTTATTACAGCAAGTTTGATGTCAACGTTTGGCTTGTTGTAGGTGTGCAAGATGTGGTTCTTTTACACATATACATATGTCTGTTCTTCCTGGGATCCTGTTCCCATGTACGTTATGACAGAATGTTGAGTAGTCTTCTCTTGGTATTCCGTAGGTCTTTGGTGATTATATATTTCATCTGTGTTTGTATATGTCTGTTAACCCCAAGATCCTAATGAATCCAATCCTCACACCTTTCCATTGGTGAACCATAAGTTTGTTTAATGAATCTGTGATTGCCCTTCTCCGTGGAAATATCTGCCCTGGTATCAATTTTTAGGTAACACCTACAAGTGATATCCTACGATATGTGTCTTTCACTTTCTGACTTACTACAAGTCACGTGATTACCTCTAGACTCATCTACGGTGCTGCAAATGGCATTGTGTCCTTTTTTCCCTTGGCTAATATTGTGTCTTAGCGAGGTCCATTTTCTGCAATGTGATTCCGTGAGGGCTGAGGATTAGCTGACCTGGGCAGCCTGACCCTGCCGGCAAGCCCTCCCCAGGTGTGCCTGGGTTGAGGTCAATATAAACAGCACTCCAGGGAGCAATAGCCCCTGCAGCTGTGCCTGACTCCATATTCTCTGCCCCGTCAGCCGTCTCGGGGCTGTGCTGGTGGGAGGGTGTGAGGGGTCCACGGCTTTGTTGGTGGCCCGGTGTGAGTGGGGCTCTGCTGGACTTTCTGCAGGAGTTGCCAGGCTGCCACCTGTAAAGAAGAGGATGTGTCAACCATAACTTCCACTGGAATTTCTCTCCGGGCTGAGGTGAGGAAGGAAAAAATGGAGTGGGTGCCGGGACAGGAGGGGTATCTCAGGCAGGGAAATGGAAAGCTTCCAGAAGAGCGCCCGGGGCCAGGACCATCCTGGCTGGCCTGCAGGCAGCAAGTTGGCCTGCGTGCTGTCGCTGGTGTGGCTCCACGGCCCTTCCTCTAGGCTTTCAAGCCCTTGTACATATTCAGGTGTTTTACCTGGGAAGGGTGGGAACAGTTCAGCAGCAGCTGGCCTGGGGCTCAGCTCACGTTTACTCACAGAGAACTCGGCACTGTCCCCCAGCTTTGCAATGAGGACGCTCCTTGCGTGGGGGGGGGCGGGGCTGCTGGCTTTATGGGAGATGATTCCCCACCTCTGACCAATTTCAGAATTGTTTACCGCTGGAGCAATTGCCTTGGTAGGGCTTTCCTCTGTATAACTGTTAGGTTCAGGTTTTTTTTTCTTTTTTCGTTCCAATTACATTTTATTACTGTTTTATGTATTTATAGGTATAAGCATGGAAATAATTCATTCATACAAATACATCTGTGTGAATGGAAGAACTTTTTTCTGTTTTTTTTTCAATTTTATTTTTAAAAATTTCGAAATTTAATTTAATTTATTTTTTATACAGCAGGTTATTATTTGTTATCTATTTTATGCATATGCATGTATACAGGTCAATCCCAATCTCCCAACTCATCCCAACACCACCACCCCATGGCTTCCCCCACTTGGTGTCCATACGTTTGTTCTCTACCTCTGTGTCTCTATTTCTGCCCTGCAAACCAGTTCATCTGTACCATTTTTCTAGGTTCCACATATATGCATTAATATACAATATTTGTTTTTCTCTTTCTGACTTACTTCACTCTGTATGACAGTCTCTAGATCCATCGACTTCTCTACAAATGACCCAGTTTCATTCCTTTTTATGGCTGAGTTATATTCCATTTTACATATGTACCACTTCTTTATCCATTCGTCTGTCTGTGGGCATTTAGGTTGCTTCCATTACCTGGCTATTGTAAATAGTGCTGCAATGAACATTGTGGTGAATGTGTCTTTTTGATTTATGGTTTTCTCTGGGTATATGCCCAGAAGTGGGATTGCTGGATCCTATGGTAATTCTCTTTTTAGTGTTTTAGAGGGACCTCCATACTGTTCTCCATAGTGACTGTATCAATTTACCTTCCCACCAATAGTGGAAGAGGGTTCCTTTTGTCCACACCCTCCCCAGAATTTGTTGTTTGTAGATTTTCTGATGATGCCGATTCTAAGAGGTGTGAGGTCATACCTCATTGTCATTTTGATTTGCATTTCTCTAATAATTAGTGATGTTGAGCAGCTTTTCATGTGCGTCTTGGCCATCTCTGTGACTTCTTTTAAGAAACGTCTATTTAGATCTTCTCCCCATTTTTGTATTGGGTTGTTTGTTTTATTAATATTAAGCTGCGTGAGCTGTTTATATATATTGGAGATTAAACCTTTGTCCATTGATTCGTTTGCGATCGTTTTCGCCCATTCTGAGGGTTGCCTTTTTCCATTCCCGGTTTTTTAACCAAAAAAGAAAGAAAGCAAAGGAAGCAGAACACTAATGTGCGTGAAATATGCCTCTTGAAACTGTCGTTTTGAAATATGGACGTCTTTTGAATTTTTTGGTCGATACATGACCCCAGGATTTGTTTTCAGGGCAGGTGTCATTTACAGGCCTGCAATGATTTTGAATATCCACTGACCATTAGCGCTGGGATTAAAGTTGCTGTTGTGTGAAACGGCCACAAGGTAGCAGCAGTTCTCCCTTACCAAATCTGGTTACTAGGGCAACAGAGCCTCAATGGAAGTCGTGTTCTAGATTGGAATTTAGAATGGAATGTGCCAGGAGAATGCCCCTCAAGTTTGTCTCACTACTTCTTGTTCGTGTTTTTAATTTAATTTTTTTTATTTTTTTATTACAGCAAGTTTGATGTCAACGTTTGGCTTGTTGTAGGTGTGCAAGATGTGGTTCTTTTACACATATACATATGTCTGTTCTTCCTGGGATCCTGTTCCCATGTACGTTATGACAGAATGTTGAGTAGTCTTCTCTTGGTATTCCGTAGGTCTTTGGTGATTATATATTTCATCTGTGTTTGTATATGTCTGTTAACCCCAAGATCCTAATGAATCCAATCCTCACACCTTTCCATTGGTGAACCATAAGTTTGTTTAATGAATCTGTGATTGCCCTTCTCCGTGGAAATATCTGCCCTGGTATCAATTTTTAGGTAACACCTACAAGTGATATCCTACGATATGTGTCTTTCACTTTCTGACTTACTACAAGTCACGTGATTACCTCTAGACTCATCTACGGTGCTGCAAATGGCATTGTGTCCTTTTTTCCCTTGGCTAATATTGTGTCTTAGCGAGGTCCATTTTCTGCAATGTGATTCCGTGAGGGCTGAGGATTAGCTGACCTGGGCAGCCTGACCCTGCCGGCAAGCCCTCCCCAGGTGTGCCTGGGTTGAGGTCAATATAAACAGCACTCCAGGCAGCAATAGCCCCTGCAGCTGTGCCTGACTCCATATTCCCTGCCCCGTCAGCCGTCTCGGGGCTGTGCTGGTGGGAGGGTGTGAGGGGTCCACGGCTTTGTTGGTGGCCCGGTGTGAGTGGGGCTCTGCTGGACTTTCTGCAGGAGTTGCCAGGCTGCCACCTGTAAAGAAGAGGATGTGTCAACCATAACTTCCACTGGAATTTATCTCCGGGCTGAGGTGAGGAAGGAGAAAAGGGAGTGGGTGCGGGACAGGAGGGGTATCTCAGGCAGGGAAATGGAAAGCTTCCAGAAGAGTGCCCGGGGCCAGGACCATCCTGGCTGGCCTGCAGGCATCAAGTTGGCCTGCGTGCTGTCGCTGGTGTGGCTCCACAGCCCTTCCTCTAGGCTTTCAAGCCCTTGTACATATTCAGGTGTTTTACCTGGGAAGGGTGGGAACAGTTCAGCAGCAGCTGGCCTGGGGCTCAGCTCACGTTTACTCACAGAGAACTCGGCACTGTCCCCAGCTTTGCAATGAGGACGCTCCTTGCGTGGGGGGGGCGGGGTTGCTGGCTTTATGGGAGATGATTCCCCACCTCTGACCAATTTCACAATTGTTTACCGCTGGAGCAAGTGCCTTGGTAGGGCTTTCCTCTGTATAACTGTTAGGTTCAGGTTTTTTTTTTTTCTTTTTTCGTTCCAATTACATTTTATTCCTGTTTTATGTATTTATAGGTATAAGCATGGAAATAATTCATTCATACAAATACATCTGTGTGAATGGAAGAACTTTTTTCTGTTTTTTTTTCAATTTTATTTTTAAAAATTTCGAAATTTAATTTTATTTATTTTTTATACAGCAGGTTATTATTAGTTATCTATTTTATGCATATGCATGTATACAGGTCAATCCCAATCTCCCAACTCATCCCAACACCACCACCCCATGGCTTCCCCCACTTGGTGTCCATACGTTTGTTCTCTACCTCTGTGTCTCTATTTCTGCCCTGCAAACCAGTTCATCTGTACCATTTTTCTAGGTTCCACATATATGCATTAATATACAATATTTGTTTTTCTCTTTCTGACTTACTTCACTCTGTATGACAGTCTCTAGATCCATCGACTTCTCTACAAATGACCCAGTTTCATTCCTTTTTATGGCTGAGTTATATTCCATTTTACATATGTACCACTTCTTTATCCATTCGTCTGTCTGTGGGCATTTAGGTTGCTTCCATTACCTGGCTATTGTAAATAGTGCTGCAATGAACATTGTGGTGAATGTGTCTTTTTGATTTATGGTTTTCTCTGGGTATATGCCCAGAAGTGGGATTGCTGGATCCTATGGTAATTCTCTTTTTAGTGTTTTAGAGGGACCTCCATACTGTTCTCCATAGTGACTGTATCAATTTACCTTCCCACCAATAGTGGAAGAGGGTTCCTTTTGTCCACACCCTCCCCAGAATTTGTTGTTTGTAGATTTTCTGATGATGCCGATTCTAAGAGGTGTGAGGTCATACCTCATTGTCATTTTGATTTGCATTTCTCTAATAATTAGTGTTGTTGAGCAGCTTTTCATGTGCGTCTTGGCCATCTCTGTGACTTCTTTGAAGAAACGTCTATTTAGATCTTCTCCCCATTTTTGTATTGGGTTGTTTGTTTTATTAATATTAAGCTGCGTGAGCTGTTTATATATATTGGAGATTAAACCTTTGTCCATTGATTCGTTTGCGATCGTTTTCGCCCATTCTGAGGGTTGCCTTTTTCCATTCCCGGTTTTTTAACCAAAAAAGAAAGAAAGCAAAGGAAGCAGAACACTAATGTGCGTGAAATATGCCTCTTGAAACTGTCGTATTGAAATATGGACGTCTTTTGAATTTTTTGGTCGATACATGACCCCAGGATTTGTTTTCAGGGCAGGTGTCATTTACAGGCCTGCAATGATTTTGAATATCCACTGACCATTAGCGCTGGGATTAAAGCTGCTGTTGTGTGAAACGGCCACAAGGTGGCAGCAGTTCTCCCTTACCAAATCTGGTTACTAGGGCAACAGAGCCTCAATGGAAGTCGTGTTCTAGATTGGAATTTAGAATGGAATGTGCCAGGAGAATGCCCCTCAAGTTTGTCTCACTACTTCTTGTTCGTGTTTTTAATTTATTTTTTTATTTTTTTATTACAGCAAGTTTGATGTCAACGTTTGGCTTGTTGTAGGTGTGCAAGATGTGGTTCTTTTACACATATACATATGTCTGTTCTTCCTGGGATCCTGTTCCCATGTACGTTATGACAGAATGTTGAGTAGTCTTCTCTTGGTATTCCGTAGGTCTTTGGTGATTATATATTTCATCTGTGTTTGTATATGTCTGTTAACCCCAAGATCTTAATGAATCCAATCCTCACACCTTTCCATTGGTGAACCATAAGTTTGTTTAATGAATCTGTGATTGCCCTTCTCCGTGGAAATATCTGCCCTGGTATCAATTTTTAGGTAACACCTACAAGTGATATCCTACGATATGTGTCTTTCACTTTCTGACTTACTACAAGTCACGTGATTACCTCTAGACTCATCTACGGTGCTGCAAATGGCATTGTGTCCTTTTTTCCCTTGGCTAATATTGTGTCTTAGCGAGGTCCATTTTCTGCAATGTGATTCCGTGAGGGCTGAGGATTAGCTGACCTGGGCAGCCTGACCCTGCCGGCAAGCCCTCCCCAGGTGTGCCTGGGTTGAGGTCAATATAAACAGCACTCCAGGCAGCAATAGCCCCTGCAGCTGTGCCTGACTCCATATTCTCTGCCCCGTCAGCAGTCTCGGGGCTGTGCTGGTGGGAGGGTGTGAGGATCCACGGCTTTGTGGGTGGCCCGGTGTGAGTGGGGCTCTGCTGGACTTTCTGCAGGAGTTGCCAGGCTGCCACCTGTAAAGAAGAGGATGTGTCACCCATAACTTTCACTGGAATTTTTCTCCGGGCTGAGGTGAGGAAGGAAAAAAGGGAGTGGGTGCCGGGACAGGAGGGGTATCTCAGGCAGGGAAATGGAAAGCTTCCAGAAGAGCGCCCGGGGCCAGGACCATCCTGGCTGGCCTGCAGGCAGCAAGTTGGCCTGCGTGCTGTCGCTGGTGTGGCTCCACGGCCCTTCCTCTAGGCTTTCAAGCCCTTGTACATATTCAAGTGTTTTACCTGGGAAGGGTGGGAACAGTTCAGCAGCAGCTGGCCTGGGGCTCAGCTCACGTTTACTCACAGAGAACTCGGCACGGTCCCACAGCTTTGCAATGAGGACGCTCCTTGCGTGGGGGGGCGGGACTGCTGGCTTTATGGGAGATGATTCCCCACCTCTGACAAATTTCACAATTGTTTACCGCTGGAGCAAGTGCCTTGGTAGGGCTTTCCTCTGTATAACTGTTAGGTTCAGGTTTTTTTTTTCTTTTTTCGTTCCAATTACATTTTATTGCTGTTTTATGTATTTATAGATATAAGCATGGAAATAATTCATTCATACAAATACATCTGTGTGAATGGAATAACTTTTTTCTGTTTTTTTTTTCAATTTTATTTTTAAAAATTTCGAAATTTAATTTTATTTATTTTTTATACAGCAGGTTATTATTAGTTATCTATTTTATGCATATGCATGTATACAGGTCAATCCCAATCTCCCAACTCATCCCAACACCACCACCCCATGGCTTCCCCCACTTGGTGTCCATACGTTTGTTCTCTACCTCTGTGTCTCTATTTCTGCCCTGCAAACCAGTTCATCTGTACCATTTTTCTAGGTTCCACATATATGCATTAATATACAATATTTGTTTTTCTCTTTCTGACTTACTTCACTCTGTATGACAGTCTCTAGATCCATCGACTTCTCTACAAATGACCCAGTTTCATTCCTTTTTATGGCTGAGTTATATTCCATTTTACATATGTACCACTTCTTTATCCATTCGTCTGTCTGTGGGCATTTAGGTTGCTTCCATTACCTGGCTATTGTAAATAGTGCTGCAATGAACATTGTGGTGAATGTGTCTTTTTGATTTATGGTTTTCTCTGGGTATATGCCCAGAAGTGGGATTGCTGGATCCTATGTTAATTCTCTTTTTAGTGTTTTAGAGGGACCTCCATACTGTTCTCCATAGTGACTGTATCAATTTACCTTCCCACCAATAGTGGAAGAGGGTTCCTTTTGTCCAAACCCTCCCCAGAATTTGTTGTTTGTAGATTTTCTGATGATGCCAATTCTAAGAGGAGTGAACTCATACCTCATTGTCATTTTGATTTGCATTTCTCTAATAATTAGTGTTGTTGAGCAGCTTTTCATGTGCGTCTTGGCCATCTCTGTGACTTCTTTGAAGAAACGTCTATTTAGATCTTCTCCCCATTTTTGTATTGGGTTGTTTGTTTTATTAATATTAAGCTGCGTGAGCTGTTTATATATATTGGAGATTAAACCTTTGTCCATTGATTCGTTTGCGATCGTTTTCGCCCATTCTGAGGGTTGCCTTTTTCCATTCCCGGTTTTTTAACCAAAAAAGAAAGAAAGCAAAGGAAGCAGAACACTAATGTGCGTGAAATATGCCTCTTGAAACTGTCGTTTTGAAATATGGACGTCTTTTGAATTTTTTGGTCGATACATGACCCCAGGATTTGTTTTCAGGGCAGGTGTCATTTACAGGCCTGCAATGATTTTGAATATCCACTGACCATTAGCGCTGGGATTAAAGCTGCTGTTGTGTGAAACGGCCACAAGGTGGCAGCAGTTCTCCCTTACCAAATCTGGTTACTAGGGCAACAGAGCCTCAATGGAAGTCGTGTTCTAGATTGGAATTTAGAATGGAATGTGCCAGGAGAATGCCCCTCAAGTTTGTCTCACTACTTCTTGTTCGTGTTTTTAATTTAATTTTTTATTTTTTTATTACAGCAAGTTTGATGTCAACGTTTGGCTTGTTGTAGGTGTGCAAGATGTGGTTCTTTTACACATATACATATGTCTGTTCTTCCTGGGATCCTGTTCCCATGTACGTTATGACAGAATGTTGAGTAGTCTTCTCTTGGTATTCCGTAGGTCTTTGGTGATTATATATTTCATCTGTGTTTGTATATGTCTGTTAACCCCAAGATCCTAATGAATCCAATCCTCACACCTTTCCATTGGTGAACCATAAGTTTGTTTAATGAATCTGTGATTGCCCTTCTCCGTGGAAATATCTGCCCTGGTATCAATTTTTAGGTAACACCTACAAGTGATATCCTACGATATGTGTCTTTCACTTTCTGACTTACTACAAGTCACGTGATTACCTCTAGACTCATCTACGGTGCTGCAAATGGCATTGTGTCCTTTTTTCCCTTGGCTAATATTGTGTCTTAGCGAGGTCCATTTTCTGCAATGTGATTCCGTGAGGGCTGAGGATTAGCTGACCTGGGCAGCCTGACCCTGCCGGCAAGCCCTCCCCAGGTGTGCCTGGGTTGAGGTCAATATAAACAGCACTCCAGGCAGCAATAGCCCCTGCAGCTGTGCCTGACTCCATATTCTCTGCCCCGTCAGCCGTCTCGGGGCTGTGCTGGTGGGAGGGTGTGAGGGGTCCACGGCTTTGTTGGTGGCCCGGTGTGAGTGGGGCTCTGCTGGACTTTCTGCAGGAGTTGCCAGGCTGCCACCTGTAAAGAAGAGGATGTGTCAACCATAACTTCCACTGGAATTTCTCTCCGGGCTGAGGTGAGGAAGGAAAAAATGGAGTGGGTGCCGGGACAGGAGGGGTATCTCAGGCAGGGAAATGGAAAGCTTCCAGAAGAGCGCCCGGGGCCAGGACCATCCTGGCTGGCCTGCAGGCAGCAAGTTGGCCTGCGTGCTGTCGCTGGTGTGGCTCCACGGCCCTTCCTCTAGGCTTTCAAGCCCTTGTACATATTCAGGTGTTTTACCTGGGAAGGGTGGGAACAGTTCAGCAGCAGCTGGCCTGGGGCTCAGCTCACGTTTACTCACAGAGAACTCGGCACTGTCCCCCAGCTTTGCAATGAGGACGCTCCTTGCGTGGGGGGGCGGGGCTGCTGGCTTTATGGGAGATGATTCCCCACCTCTGACCAATTTCAGAATTGTTTACCGCTGGAGCAAGTGCCTTGGTAGGGCTTTCCTCTGTATAACTGTTAGGTTCAGGTTTTTTTTTTCTTTTTTCGTTCCAATTACATTTTATTCCTGTTTTATGTATTTATAGGTATAAGCATGGAAATAATTCATTCATACAAATACATCTGTGTGAATGGAAGAACTTTTTTCTGTTTTTTTTTCAATTTTATTTTTAAAAATTTCGAAATTTAATTTTATTTATTTTTTATACAGCAGGTTATTATTTGTTATCTATTTTATGCATATGCATATATACAGGTCAATCCCAATCTCCCAACTCATCCAAACACCACCACCCCATGGCTTCCCCCACTTGGTGTCCATACGTTTGTTCTCTACCTCTGTGTCTCTATTTCTGCCCTGCAAACCAGTTCATCTGTACCATTTTTCTAGGTTCCACATATATGCATTAATATACAATATTTGTTTTTCTCTTTCTGACTTACTTCACTCTGTATGACAGTCTCTAGATCCATCGACTTCTCTACAAATGACCCAGTTTCATTCCTTTTTATGGCTGAGTTATATTCCATTTTACATATGTACCACTTCTTTATCCATTCGTCTGTCTGTGGGCATTTAGGTTGCTTCCATTACCTGGCTATTGTAAATAGTGCTGCAATGAACATTGTGGTGAATGTGTCTTTTTGATTTATGGTTTTCTCTGGGTATATGCCCAGAAGTGGGATTGCTGGATCCTATGGTAATTCTCTTTTTAGTGTTTTAGAGGGACCTCCATACTGTTCTCCATAGTGACTGTATCAATTTACCTTCCCACCAATAGTGGAAGAGGGTTCCTTTTGTCCACACCCTCCCCAGAATTTGTTGTTTGTAGATTTTCTGATGATGCCGATTCTAAGAGGTGTGAGGTCATACCTCATTGTCATTTTGATTTGCATTTCTCTAATAATTAGTGATGTTGAGCAGCTTTTCATGTGCGTCTTGGCCATCTCTGTGACTTCTTTGAAGAAACGTCTATTTAGATCTTCTGCCCATTTTTGTATTGGGTTGTTTGTTTTATTAATATTAAGCTGCGTGAGCTGTTTATATATATTGGAGATTAAACCTTTGTCCATTGATTCGTTTGCGATCGTTTTCGCCCATTCTGAGGGTTGCCTTTTTCCATTCCCGTTTTTTTAACCAAAAAAGAAAGAAAGCAAAGGAAGCAGAACACTAATGTGCGTGAAATATGCCTCTTGAAACTGTCGTTTTGAAATATGGACGTCTTTTGAATTTTTTGGTCGATACATGACCCCAGGATTTGTTTTCAGGGCAGGTGTCATTTACAGGCCTGCAATGATTTTGAATATCCACTGACCATTAGCGCTGGGATTAAAGCTGCTGTTGTGTGAAACGGCCACAAGGTGGCAGCAGTTCTCCCTTACCAAATCTGGTTACTAGGGCAACAGAGCCTCAATGGAAGTCGTGTTCTAGATTGGAATTTAGAATGGAATGTGCCAGGAGAATGCCCCTCAAGTTTGTCTCACTACTTCTTGTTCGTGTTTTTAATTTAATTTTTTTATTTTTTTATTACAGCAAGTTTGATGTCAACGTTTGGCTTGTTGTAGGTGTGCAAGATGTGGTTCTTTTACACATATACATATGTCTGTTCTTCCTGGGATCCTGTTCCCATGTACGTTATGACAGAATGTTGAGTAGTCTTCTCTTGGTATTCCGTAGGTCTTTGGTGATTATATATTTCATCTGTGTTTGTATATGTCTGTTAACCCCAAGATCCTAATGAATCCAATCCTCACACCTTTCCATTGGTGAACCATAAGTTTGTTTAATGAATCTGTGATTGCCCTTCTCCGTGGAAATATCTGCCCTGGTATCAATTTTTAGGTAACACCTATAAGTGATATCCTACGATATGTGTCTTTCACTTTCTGACTTACTACAAGTCACGTGATTACCTCTAGACTCATCTACGGTGCTGCAAATGGCATTGTGTCCTTTTTTCCCTTGGCTAATATTGTGTCTTAGCGAGGTCCATTTTCTGCAATGTGATTCCGTGAGGGCTGAGGATTAGCTGACCTGGGCAGCCTGACCCTGCCGGCAAGCCCTCCCCAGGTGTGCCTGGGTTGAGGTCAATATAAACAGCACTCCAGGCAGCAATAGCCCCTGCAGCTGTGCCTGACTCCATATTCTCTGCCCCGTCAGCAGTCTCGGGGCTGTGCTGGTGGGAGGGTGTGAGGATAGACGGCTTTCTGGGTGGCCCGGTGTGAGTGGGGCTCTGCTGGACTTTCTGCAGGAGTTGCCAGGCTGCCACCTGTAAAGAAGAGGATGTGTCACCCATAACTTCCACTGGAATTTCTCTCCGGGCTGAGGTGAGGAAGGAGAAAAGGGAGTGGGTGCCGGGACAGGAGGGGTATCTCAGGCAGGGAAATGGAAAGCTTCCAGAAGAGCGCCCGGGGCCAGGACCATCCTGGCTGGCCTGCAGGCAGCAAGTTGGCCTGCGTGCTGTCGCTGGTGTGGCTCCACGGCCCTTCCTCTAGGCTTTCAAGCCCTTGTACATATTCAAGTGTTTTACCTGGGAAGGGTGGGAACAGTTCAGCAGCAGCTGGCCTGGGGCTCAGCTCACGTTTACTCACAGAGAACTCGGCACGGTCCCACAGCTTTGCAATGAGGACGCTCCTTGTGTGGGGGCGCGGGACTGCTGGCTTTATGGGAGATGATTCCCCACCTCTGACCAATTTCACAATTGTTTACCGCTGGAGCAAGTGCCTTGGTAGGGCTTTCCTCTGTATAACTGTTAGGTTCAGGTTTTTTTTTTCTTTTTTCGTTCCAATTACATTTTATTCCTGTTTTATGTATTTATAGATATAAGCATGGAAATAATTCATTCATACAAATACATCTGTGTGAATGGAATAACTTTTTTCTGTTTTTTTTTTCAATTTTATTTTTAAAAATTTCGAAATTTAATTTTATTTATTTTTTATACAGCAGGTTATTATTAGTTATCTATTTTATGCATATGCATGTATACAGGTCAATCCCAATCTCCCAACTCATCCCAACACCACCACCCCATGGCTTCCCCCACTTGGTGTCCATACGTTTGTTCTCTACCTCTGTGTCTCTATTTCTGCCCTGCAAACCAGTTCATCTGTACCATTTTTCTAGGTTCCACATATATGCATTAATATACAATATTTGTTTTTCTCTTTCTGACTTACTTCACTCTGTATGACAGTCTCTAGATCCATCGACTTCTCTACAAATGACCCAGTTTCATTCCTTTTTATGGCTGAGTTATATTCCATTTTACATATGTACCACTTCTTTATCCATTCGTCTGTCTGTGGGCATTTAGGTTGCTTCCATTACCTGGCTATTGTAAATAGTGCTGCAATGAACATTGTGGTGAATGTGTCTTTTTGATTTATGGTTTTCTCTGGGTATATGCCCAGAAGTGGGATTGCTGGATCCTATGTTAATTCTCTTTTTAGTGTTTTAGAGGGACCTCCATACTGTTCTCCATAGTGACTGTATCAATTTACCTTCCCACCAATAGTGGAAGAGGGTTCCTTTTGTCCACACCCTCCCCAGAATTTGTTGTTTGTAGATTTTCTGATGATGCCGATTCTAAGAGGTGTGAGGTCATACCTCATTGTCATTTTGATTTGCATTTCTCTAATAATTAGTGTTGTTGAGCAGCTTTTCATGTGCGTCTTGGCCATCTCTGTGACTTCTTTGAAGAAACGTCTATTTAGATCTTCTCCCCATTTTTGTATTGGGTTGTTTGTTTTATTAATATTAAGCTGCGTGAGCTGTTTATATATATTGGAGATTAAACCTTTGTCCATTGATTCGTTTGCGATCGTTTTCGCCCATTCTGAGGGTTGCCTTTTTCCATTCCCGGTTTTTTAACCAAAAAAGAAAGAAAGCAAAGGAAGCAGAACACTAATGTGCGTGAAATATGCCTCTTGAAACTGTCGTTTTGAAATATGGACGTCTTTTGAATTTTTTGGTCGATACATGACCCCAGGATTTGTTTTCAGGGCAGGTGTCATTTACAGGCCTGCAATGATTTTGAATATCCACTGACCATTAGCGCTGGGATTAAAGCTGCTGTTGTGTGAAACGGCCACAAGGTGGCAGCAGTTCTCCCTTACCAAATCTGGTTACTAGGGCAACAGAGCCTCAATGGAAGTCATGTTCTAGATTGGAATTTAGAATGGAATGTGCCAGGAGAATGCCCCTCATGTTTGTCTCACTACTTCTTGTTCGTGTTTTTAATTTAATTTTTTATTTTTTTATTACAGCAAGTTTGATGTCAACGTTTGGCTTGTTGTAGGTGTGCAAGATGTGGTTCTTTTACACATATACATATGTCTGTTCTTCCTGGGATCCTGTTCCCATGTACGTTATGACAGAATGTTGAGTAGTCTTCTCTTGGTATTCCGTAGGTCTTTGGTGATTATATATTTCATCTGTGTTTGTATATGTCTGTTAACCCCAAGATCCTAATGAATCCAATCCTCACACCTTTCCATTGGTGAACCATAAGTTTGTTTAATGAATCTGTGATTGCCCTTCTCCGTGGAAATATCTGCCCTGGTATCAATTTTTAGGTAACACCTACAAGTGATATCCTACGATATGTGTCTTTCACTTTCTGACTTACTACAAGTCACGTGATTACCTCTAGACTCATCTACGGTGCTGCAAATGGCATTGTGTCCTTTTTTCCCTTGGCTAATATTGTGTCTTAGCGAGGTCCATTTTCTGCAATGTGATTCCGTGAGGGCTGAGGATTAGCTGACCTGGGCAGCCTGACCCTGCCGGCAAGCCCTCCCCAGGTGTGCCTGGGTTGAGGTCAATATAAACAGCACTCCAGGCAGCAATAGCCCCTGCAGCTGTGCCTGACTCCATATTCTCTGCCCCGTCAGCCGTCTCGGGGCTGTGCTGGTGGGAGGGTGTGAGGGGTCCACGGCTTTGTTGGTGGCCCGGTGTGAGTGGGGCTCTGCTGGACTTTCTGCAGGAGTTGCCAGGCTGCCACCTGTAAAGAAGAGGATGTGTCAACCATAACTTCCACTGGAATTTCTCTCCGGGCTGAGGTGAGGAAGGAAAAAATGGAGTGGGTGCTGGGACAGGAGGGGTATCTCAGGCAGGGAAATGGAAAGCTTCCAGAAGAGCGCCCGGGGCCAGGACCATCCTGGCTGGCCTGCAGGCAGCAAGTTGGCCTGCGTGCTGTCGCTGGTGTGGCTCCACGGCCCTTCCTCTAGGCTTTCAAGCCCTTGTACATATTCAGGTGTTTTACCTGGGAAGGGTGGGAACAGTTCAGCAGCAGCTGGCCTGGGGCTCAGCTCACGTTTACTCACAGAGAACTCGGCACTGTCCCCCAGCTTTGCAATGAGGACGCTCCTTGCGTGGTGGGGGCGGGGCTGCTGGCTTTATGGGAAATGATTCCCCACCTCTGACCAATTTCACAATTGTTTACCGCTGGAGCAAGTGCCTTGGTAGGGCTTTCCTCTGTATAACTGTTAGGTTCAGGTTTTTTTTTTTTTCTTTTTTCGTTCCAATTACATTTTATTCCTGTTTTATGTATTTATAGGTATAAGCATGGAAATAATTCATTCATACAAATACATCTGTGTGAATGGAAGAACTTTTTTCTGTTTTTTTTTCAATTTTATTTTTAAAAATTTCGAAATTTAATTTTATTTATTTTTTATACAGCAGGTTATTATTAGTTATCTATTTTATGCATATGCATGTATACAGGTCAATCCCAATCTCCCAACTCATCCCAACACCACCACCCCATGGCTTCCCCCACTTGGTGTCCATACGTTTGTTCTCTACCTCTGTGTCTCTATTTCTGCCCTGCAAACCAGGTCATCTGTACCATTTTTCTAGGTTCCACATATATGCATTAATATACAATATTTGTTTTTCTCTTTCTGACTTACTTCACTCTGTATGACAGTCTCTAGATCCATCGACTTCTCTACAAATGACCCAGTTTCATTCCTTTTTATGGCTGAGTTATATTCCATTTTACATATGTACCACTTCTTTATCCATTCGTCTGTCTGTGGGCATTTAGGTTGCTTCCATTACCTGGCTATTGTAAATAGTGCTGCAATGAACATTGTGGTGAATGTGTCTTTTTGATTTATGGTTTTCTCTGGGTATATGCCCAGAAGTGGGATTGCTGGATCCTATGGTAATTCTCTTTTTAGTGTTTTAGAGGGACCTCCATACTGTTCTCCATAGTGACTGTATCAATTTACCTTCCCACCAATAGTGGAAGAGGGTTCCTTTTGTCCACACCCTCCCCAGAATTTGTTGTTTGTAGATTTTCTGATGATGCCGATTCTAAGAGGTGTGAGGTCATACCTCATTGTCATTTTGATTTGCATTTCTCTAATAATTAGTGATGTTGAGCAGCTTTTCATGTGCGTCTTGGCCATCTCTGTGACTTCTTTGAAGAAACGTCTATTTAGATCTTCTGCCCATTTTTGTATTGGGTTGTTTGTTTTATTAATATTAAGCTGCGTGAGCTGTTTATATATATTGGAGATTAAACCTTTGTCCATTGATTCGTTTGCGATCGTTTTCGCCCATTCTGAGGGTTGCCTTTTTCCATTCCCGTTTTTTTAACCAAAAAAGAAAGAAAGCAAAGGAAGCAGAACACTAATGTGCGTGAAATATGCCTCTTGAAACTGTCGTTTTGAAATATGGACGTCTTTTGAATTTTTTGGTCGATACATGACCCCAGGATTTGTTTTCAGGGCAGGTGTCATTTACAGGCCTGCAATGATTTTGAATATCCACTGACCATTAGCGCTGGGATTAAAGCTGCTGTTGTGTGAAACGGCCACAAGGTGGCAGCAGTTCTCCCTTACCAAATCTGGTTACTAGGGCAACAGAGCCTCAATGGAAGTCGTGTTCTAGATTGGAATTTAGAATGGAATGTGCCAGGAGAATGCCCCTCAAGTTTGTCTCACTACTTCTTGTTCGTGTTTTTAATTTAATTTTTTTATTTTTTTATTACAGCAAGTTTGATGTCAACGTTTGGCTTGTTGTAGGTGTGCAAGATGTGGTTCTTTTACACATATACATATGTCTGTTCTTCCTGGGATCCTGTTCCCATGTACGTTATGACAGAATGTTGAGTAGTCTTCTCTTGGTATTCCGTAGGTCTTTGGTGATTATATATTTCATCTGTGTTTGTATATGTCTGTTAACCCCAAGATCCTAATGAATCCAATCCTCACACCTTTCCATTGGTGAACCATAAGTTTGTTTAATGAATCTGTGATTGCCCTTCTCCGTGGAAATATCTGCCCTGGTATCAATTTTTAGGTAACACCTATAAGTGATATCCTACGATATGTGTCTTTCACTTTCTGACTTACTACAAGTCACGTGATTACCTCTAGACTCATCTACGGTGCTGCAAATGGCATTGTGTCCTTTTTTCCCTTGGCTAATATTGTGTCTTAGCGAGGTCCATTTTCTGCAATGTGATTCCGTGAGGGCTGAGGATTAGCTGACCTGGGCAGCCTGACCCTGCCGGCAAGCCCTCCCCAGGTGTGCCTGGGTTGAGGTCAATATAAACAGCACTCCAGGCAGCAATAGCCCCTGCAGCTGTGCCTGACTCCATATTCTCTGCCCCGTCAGCAGTCTCGGGGCTGTGCTGGTGGGAGGGTGTGAGGATAGACGGCTTTCTGGGTGGCCCGGTGTGAGTGGGGCTCTGCTGGACTTTCTGCAGGAGTTGCCAGGCTGCCACCTGTAAAGAAGAGGATGTGTCACCCAAAACTTCCACTGGAATTTCTCTCCGGGCTGAGGTGAGGAAGGAGAAAAGGGAGTGGGTGCCGGGACAGGAGGGGTATCTCAGGCAGGGAAATGGAAAGCTTCCAGAAGAGCGCCCGGGGCCAGGACCATCCTGGCTGGCCTGCAGGCAGCAAGTTGGCCTGCGTGCTGTCGCTGGTGTGGCTCCACGGCCCTTCCTCTAGGCTTTCAAGCCCTTGTACATATTCAAGTGTTTTACCTGGGAAGGGTGGGAACAGTTCAGCAGCAGCTGGCCTGGGGCTCAGCTCACGTTTACTCACAGAGAACTCGGCACGGTCCCACAGCTTTGCAATGAGGACGCTCCTTGTGTGGGGGCGCGGGACTGCTGGCTTTATGGGAGATGATTCCCCACCTCTGACCAATTTCACAATTGTTTACCGCTGGAGCAAGTGCCTTGGTAGGGCTTTCCTCTGTATAACTGTTAGGTTCAGGTTTTTTTTTTCTTTTTTCGTTCCAATTACATTTTATTCCTGTTTTATGTATTTATAGATATAAGCATGGAAATAATTCATTCATACAAATACATCTGTGTGAATGGAATAACTTTTTTCTGTTTTTTTTTTCAATTTTATTTTTAAAAATTTCGAAATTTAATTTTATTTATTTTTTATACAGCAGGTTATTATTAGTTATCTATTTTATGCATATGCATGTATACAGGTCAATCCCAATCTCCCAACTCATCCCAACACCACCACCCCATGGCTTCCCCCACTTGGTGTCCATACGTTTGTTCTCTACCTCTGTGTCTCTATTTCTGCCCTGCAAACCAGTTCATCTGTACCATTTTTCTAGGTTCCACATATATGCATTAATATACAATATTTGTTTTTCTCTTTCTGACTTACTTCACTCTGTATGACAGTCTCTAGATCCATCGACTTCTCTACAAATGACCCAGTTTCATTCCTTTTTATGGCTGAGTTATATTCCATTTTACATATGTACCACTTCTTTATCCATTCGTCTGTCTGTGGGCATTTAGGTTGCTTCCATTACCTGGCTATTGTAAATAGTGCTGCAATGAACATTGTGGTGAATGTGTCTTTTTGATTTATGGTTTTCTCTGGGTATATGCCCAGAAGTGGGATTGCTGGATCCTATGGCAATTCTCTTTTTAGTGTTTTAGAGGGACCTCCATACTGTTCTCCATAGTGACTGTATCAATTTACCTTCCCACCAATAGTGGAAGAGGGTTCCTTTTGTCCACACCCTCCCCAGAATTTGTTGTTTGTAGATTTTCTGATGATGCCGATTCTAAGAGGTGTGAGGTCATACCTCATTGTCATTTTGATTTGCATTTCTCTAATAATTAGTGTTGTTGAGCAGCTTTTCATGTGCGTCTTGGCCATCTCTGTGACTTCTTTGAAGAAACGTCTATTTAGATCTTCTCCCCATTTTTGTATTGGGTTGTTTGTTTTATTAATATTAAGCTGCGTGAGCTGTTTATATATATTGGAGATTAAACCTTTGTCCATTGATTCGTTTGCGATCGTTTTCGCCCATTCTGAGGGTTGCCTTTTTCCATTCCCGGTTTTTTAACCAAAAAAGAAAGAAAGCAAAGGAAGCAGAACACTAATGTGCGTGAAATATGCCTCTTGAAACTGTCGTTTTGAAATATGGACGTCTTTTGAATTTTTTGGTCGATACATGACCCCAGGATTTGTTTTCAGGGCAGGTGTCATTTACAGGCCTGCAATGATTTTGAATATCCACTGACCATTAGCGCTGGGATTAAAGCTGCTGTTGTGTGAAACGGCCACAAGGTGGCAGCAGTTCTCCCTTACCAAATCTGGTTACTAGGGCAACAGAGCCTCAATGGAAGTCATGTTCTAGATTGGAATTTAGAATGGAATGTGCCAGGAGAATGCCCCTCAAGTTTGTCTCACTACTTCTTGTTCGTGTTTTTAATTTAATTTTTTATTTTTTTATTACAGCAAGTTTGATGTCAACGTTTGGCTTGTTGTAGGTGTGCAAGATGTGGTTCTTTTACACATATACATATGTCTGTTCTTCCTGGGATCCTGTTCCCATGTACGTTATGACAGAATGTTGAGTAGTCTTCTCTTGGTATTCCGTAGGTCTTTGGTGATTATATATTTCATCTGTGTTTGTATATGTCTGTTAACCCCAAGATCCTAATGAATCCAATCCTCACACCTTTCCATTGGTGAACCATAAGTTTGTTTAATGAATCTGTGATTGCCCTTCTCCGTGGAAATATCTGCCCTGGTATCAATTTTTAGGTAACACCTACAAGTGATATCCTACGATATGTGTCTTTCACTTTCTGACTTACTACAAGTCACGTGATTACCTCTAGACTCATCTACGGTGCTGCAAATGGCATTGTGTCCTTTTTTCCCTTGGCTAATATTGTGTCTTAGCGAGGTCCATTTTCTGCAATGTGATTCCGTGAGGGCTGAGGATTAGCTGACCTGGGCAGCCTGACCCTGCCGGCAAGCCCTCCCCAGGTGTGCCTGGGTTGAGGTCAATATAAACAGCACTCCAGGCAGCAATAGCCCCTGCAGCTGTGCCTGACTCCATATTCTCTGCCCCGTCAGCCGTCTCGGGGCTGTGCTGGTGGGAGGGTGTGAGGGGTCCACGGCTTTGTTGGTGGCCCGGTGTGAGTGGGGCTCTGCTGGACTTTCTGCAGGAGTTGCCAGGCTGCCACCTGTAAAGAAGAGGATGTGTCAACCATAACTTCCACTGGAATTTCTCTCCGGGCTGAGGTGAGGAAGGAAAAAATGGAGTGGGTGCCGGGACAGGAGGGGTATCTCAGGCAGGGAAATGGAAAGCTTCCAGAAGAGCGCCCGGGGCCAGGACCATCCTGGCTGGCCTGCAGGCAGCAAGTTGGCCTGCGTGCTGTCGCTGGTGTGGCTCCACGGCCCTTCCTCTAGGCTTTCAAGCCCTTGTACATATTCAGGTGTTTTACCTGGGAAGGGTGGGAACAGTTCAGCAGCAGCTGGCCTGGGGCTCAGCTCACGTTTACTCACAGAGAACTCGGCACTGTCCCCCAGCTTTGCAATGAGGACGCTCCTTGCGTGGGGGGCGGGGCTGCTGGCTTTATAGGAGATGATTCCCCACCTCTGACCAATTTCAGAATTGTTTACCGCTGGAGCAAGTGCCTTGGTAGGGCTTTCCTCTGTATAACTGTTAGGTTCAGGTTTTTTTTTTCTTTTTTCGTTCCAATTACATTTTATTACTGTTTTATGTATTTATAGGTATAAGCATGGAAATAATTCATTCATACAAATACATCTGTGTGAATGGAAGAACTTTTTTCTGTTTTTTTTCAATTTTATTTTTAAAAATTTCGAAATTTAATTTTATTTATTTTTTATACAGCAGGTTATTATTAATTATCTATTTTATGCATATGCATGTATACAGGTCAATCCCAATCCACCAACTCATCCCAACACCACCACCCCATGGCTTCCCCCACTTGGTGTCCATACGTTTGTTCTCTACCTCTGTGTCTCTATTTCTGCCCTGCAAACCAGTTCATCTGTACCATTTTTCTAGGTTCCACATATATGCATTAATATACAATATTTGTTTTTCTCTTTCTGACTTACTTCACTCTGTATGACAGTCTCTAGATCCATCGACTTCTCTACAAATGACCCAGTTTCATTCCTTTTTATGGCTGAGTTATATTCCATTTTACATATGTACCACTTCTTTATCCATTCGTCTGTCTGTGGGCATTTAGGTTGCTTCCATTACCTGGCTATTGTAAATAGTGCTGCAATGAACATTGTGGTGAATGTGTCTTTTTGATTTATGGTTTTCTCTGGGTATATGCCCAGAAGTGGGATTGCTGGATCCTATGGTAATTCTCTATTTAGTGTTTTAGAGGGACCTCCATACTGTTCTCCATAGTGACTGTATCAATTTACCTTCCCACCAATAGTGGAAGAGGGTTCCTTTTGTCCACACCCTCCCCAGAATTTGTTGTTTGTAGATTTTCTGATGATGCCGATTCTAAGAGGTGTGAGGTCATACCTCATTGTCATTTTGATTTGCATTTCTCTAATAATTAGTGATGTTGAGCAGCTTTTCATGTGCGTCTTGGCCATCTCTGTGACTTCTTTGAAGAAACGTCTATTTAGATCTTCTGCCCATTTTTGTATTGGGTTGTTTGTTTTATTAATATTAAGCTGCGTGAGCTGTTTATATATATTGGAGATTAAACCTTTGTCCAATGATTCGTTTGCGATCGTTTTCGCCCATTCTGAGGGTTGCCTTTTTCCATTCCCGTTTTTTTAACCAAAAAAGAAAGAAAGCAAAGGAAGCAGAACACTAATGTGCGTGAAATATGCCTCTTGAAACTGTCGTTTTGAAATATGGACGTCTTTTGAATTTTTTGGTCGATACATGACCCCAGGATTTGTTTTCAGGGCAGGTGTCATTTACAGGCCTGCAATGATTTTGAATATCCACTGACCATTAGCGCTGGGATTAAAGCTGCTGTTGTGTGAAACGGCCACAAGGTGGCAGCAGTTCTCCCTTACCAAATCTGGTTACTAGGGCAACAGAGCCTCAATGGAAGTCGTGTTCTAGATTGGAATTTAGAATGGAATGTGCCAGGAGAATGCCCCTCAAGTTTGTCTCACTACTTCTTGTTCGTGTTTTTAATTTAATTTTTTATTTTTTTATTACAGCAAGTTTGATGTCAACGTTTGGCTTGTTGTAGGTGTGCAAGATGTGGTTCTTTTACACATATACATATGTCTGTTCTTCCTGGGATCCTGTTCCCATGTACGTTATGACAGAATGTTGAGTAGTCTTCTCTTGGTATTCCGTAGGTCTTTGGTGATTATATATTTCATCTGTGTTTGTATATGTCTGTTAACCCCAAGATCCTAATGAATCCAATCCTCACACCTTTCCATTGGTGAACCATAAGTTTGTTTAATGAATCTGTGATTGCCCTTCTCCGTGGAAATATCTGCCCTGGTATCAATTTTTAGGTAACACCTACAAGTGATATCCTACGATATGTGTCTTTCACTTTCTGACTTACTACAAGTCACGTGATTACCTCTAGACTCATCTACGGTGCTGCAAATGGCATTGTGTCCTTTTTTCCCTTGGCTAATATTGTGTCTTAGCGAGGTCCATTTTCTGCAATGTGATTCCGTGAGGGCTGAGGATTAGCTGACCTGGGCAGCCTGACCCTGCCGGCAAGCCCTCCCCAGGTGTGCCTGGGTTGAGGTCAATATAAACAGCACTCCAGGCAGCAATAGCCCCTGCAGCTGTGCCTGACTCCATATTCTCTGCCCCGTCAGCCGTCTCGGGGCTGTGCTGGTGGGAGGGTGTGAGGGGTCCACGGCTTTGTTGGTGGCCCGGTGTGAGTGGGGCTCTGCTGGACTTTCTGCAGGAGTTGCCAGGCTGCCACCTGTAAAGAAGAGGATGTGTCAACCATAACTTCCACTGGAATTTCTCTCCGGGCTGAGGTGAGGAAGGAAAAAATGGAGTGGGTGCTGGGACAGGAGGGGTATCTCAGGCAGGGAAATGGAAAGCTTCCAGAAGAGCGCCCGGGGCCAGGACCATCCTGGCTGGCCTGCAGGCAGCAAGTTGGCCTGCGTGCTGTCGCTGGTGTGGCTCCACGGCCCTTCCTCTAGGCTTTCAAGCCCTTGTACATATTCAGGTGTTTTACCTGGGAAGGGTGGGAACAGTTCAGCAGCAGCTGGCCTGGGGCTCAGCTCACGTTTACTCACAGAGAACTCGGCACTGTCCCCCAGCTTTGCAATGAGGACGCTCCTTGCGTGGGGGGGGGGCGGGGCTGCTGGCTTTATGGGAGATGATTCCCCACCTCTGACCAATTTCACAATTGTTTACCGCTGGAGCAAGTGCCTTGGTAGGGCTTTCCTCTGTATAACTGTTAGGTTCAGGTTTTTTTTTTCTTTTTTCGTTCCAATTACATTTTATTCCTGTTTTATGTATTTATAGGTATAAGCATGGAAATAATTCATTCATACAAATACATCTGTGTGAATGGAAGAACTTTTTTCTGTTTTTTTTCAATTTTATTTTTAAAAATTTCGAAATTTAATTTTATTTATTTTTTATACAGCAGGTTATTATTAGTTATCTATTTTATGCATATGCATGTATACAGGTCAATCCCAATCTCCCAACTCATCCCAACACCACCACCCCATGGCTTCCCCCACTTGGTGTCCATACGTTTGTTCTCTACCTCTGTGTCTCTATTTCTGCCCTGCAAACCAGTTCATCTGTACCATTTTTCTAGGTTCCACATATATGCATTAATATACAATATTTGTTTTTCTCTTTCTGACTTACTTCACTCTGTATGACAGTCTCTAGATCCATCGACTTCTCTACAAATGACCCAGTTTCATTCCTTTTTATGGCTGAGTTATATTCCATTTTACATATGTACCACTTCTTTATCCATTCGTCTGTCTGTGGGCATTTAGGTTGCTTCCATTACCTGGCTATTGTAAATAGTGCTGCAATGAACATTGTGGTGAATGTGTCTTTTTGATTTATGGTTTTCTCTGGGTATATGCCCAGAAGTGGGATTGCTGGATCCTATGGCAATTCTCTTTTTAGTGTTTTAGAGGGACCTCCATACTGTTCTCCATAGTGACTGTATCAATTTACCTTCCCACCAATAGTGGAAGAGGGTTCCTTTTGTCCACACCCTCCCCAGAATTTGTTGTTGGTAGATTTTCTGATGATGCCGATTCTAAGAGGTGTGAGGTCATACCTCATTGTCATTTTGATTTGCATTTCTCTAATAATTAGTGATGTTGAGCAGCTTTTCATGTGCGTCTTGGCCATCTCTGTGACTTCTTTGAAGAAACGTCTATTTAGATCTTCTGCCCATTTTTGTATTGGGTTGTTTGTTTTATTAATATTAAGCTGCGTGAGCTGTTTATATATATTGGAGATTAAACCTTTGTCCAATGATTCGTTTGCGATCGTTTTCGCCCATTCTGAGGGTTGCCTTTTTCCATTCCCGTTTTTTTAACCAAAAAAGAAAGAAAGCAAAGGAAGCAGAACACTAATATGCGTGAAATATGCCTCTTGAAACTGTCGTTTTGAAATATGGACGTCTTTTGAATTTTTTGGTCGATACATGACCCCAGGATTTGTTTTCAGGGCAGGTGTCATTTACAGGCCTGCAATGATTTTGAATATCCACTGACCATTAGCGCTGGGATTAAAGCTGCTGTTGTGTGAAACGGCCACAAGGTGGCAGCAGTTCTCCCTTACCAAATCTGGTTACTAGGGCAACAGAGCCTCAATGGAAGTCGTGTTCTAGATTGGAATTTAGAATGGAATGTGCCAGGAGAATGCCCCTCAAGTTTGTCTCACTACTTCTTGTTCGTGTTTTTAATTTAATTTTTTATTTTTTTATTACAGCAAGTTTGATGTCAACGTTTGGCTTGTTGTAGGTGTGCAAGATGTGGTTCTTTTACACATATACATATGTCTGTTCTTCCTGGGATCCTGTTCCCATGTACGTTATGACAGAATGTTGAGTAGTCTTCTCTTGGTATTCCGTAGGTCTTTGGTGATTATATATTTCATCTGTGTTTGTATATGTCTGTTAACCCCAAGATCCTAATGAATCCAATCCTCACACCTTTCCATTGGTGAACCATAAGTTTGTTTAATGAATCTGTGATTGCCCTTCTCCGTGGAAATATCTGCCCTGGTATCAATTTTTAGGTAACACCTACAAGTGATATCCTACGATATGTGTCTTTCACTTTCTGACTTACTACAAGTCACGTGATTACCTCTAGACTCATCTACGGTGCTGCAAATGGCATTGTGTCCTTTTTTCCCTTGGCTAATGTTGTGTCTTAGCGAGGTCCATTTTCTGCAATGTGATTCCGTGAGGGCTGAGGATTAGCTGACCTGGGCAGCCTGACCCTGCCGGCAAGCCCTCCCCAGGTGTGCCTGGGTTGAGGTCAATATAAACAGCACTCCAGGCAGCAATAGCCCCTGCAGCTGTGCCTGACTCCATATTCTCTGCCCCGTCAGCCGTCTCGGGGCTGTGCTGGTGGGAGGGTGTGAGGGGTCCACGGCTTTGTTGGTGGCCCGGTGTGAGTGGGGCTCTGCTGGACTTTCTGCAGGAGTTGCCAGGCTGCCACCTGTAAAGAAGAGGATGTGTCAACCATAACTTCCACTGGAATTTCTCTCCGGGCTGAGGTGAGGAAGGAAAAAATGGAGTGGGTGCTGGGACAGGAGGGGTATCTCAGGCAGGGAAATGGAAAGCTTCCAGAAGAGCGCCCGGGGCCAGGACCATCCTGGCTGGCCTGCAGGCAGCAAGTTGGCCTGTGTGCTGTCACTGGTGTGGCTCCACGGCCCTTCCTCTAGGCTTTCAAGCCCTTGTACATATTCAGGTGTTTTACCTGGGAAGGGTGGGAACAGTTCAGCAGCAGCTGGCCTGGGGCTCAGCTCACGTTTACTCACAGAGAACTCGGCACTGTCCCCCAGCTTTGCAATGAGGACGCTCCTTGCGTGGTGGGGGCGGGGCTGCTGGCTTTATGGGAGATGATTCCCCACCTCTGACCAATTTCAGAATTGTTTACCGCTGGAGCAAGTGCCTTGGTAGGGCTTTCCTCTGTATAACTGTTAGGTTCAGGTTTTTTTTTTTCTTTTTTCGTTCCAATTACATTTTATTCCTGTTTTATGTATTTATAGGTATAAGCATGGAAATAATTCATTCATACAAATACATCTGTGTGAATGGAAGAACTTTTTTCTGTTTTTTTTCAATTTTATTTTTAAAAATTTCGAAATTTAATTTTATTTATTTTTTATACAGCAGGTTATTATTAGTTATCTATTTTATGCATATGCATGTATACAGGTCAATCCCAATCTCCCAACTCATCCCAACACCACCACCCCATGGCTTCCCCCACTTGGTGTCCATACGTTTGTTCTCTACCTCTGTGTCTCTATTTCTGCCCTGCAAACCAGTTCATCTGTACCATTTTTCTAGGTTCCACATATATGCATTAATATACAATATTTGTTTTTCTCTTTCTGACTTACTTCACTCTGTATGACAGTCTCTAGATCCATCGACTTCTCTACAAATGACCCAGTTTCATTCCTTTTTATGGCTGAGTTATATTCCATTTTACATATGTACCACTTCTTTATCCATTCGTCTGTCTGTGGGCATTTAGGTTGCTTCCATTACCTGGCTATTGTAAATAGTGCTGCAATGAACATTGTGGTGAATGTGTCTTTTTGATTTATGGTTTTCTCTGGGTATATGCCCAGAAGTGGGATTGCTGGATCCTATGGCAATTCTCTTTTTAGTGTTTTAGAGGGACCTCCATACTGTTCTCCATAGTGACTGTATCAATTTACCTTCCCACCAATAGTGGAAGAGGGTTCCTTTTGTCCACACCCTCCCCAGAATTTGTTGTTTGTAGATTTTCTGATGATGCCGATTCTAAGAGGTGTGAGGTCATACCTCATTGTCATTTTGATTTGCATTTCTCTAATAATTAGTGATGTTGAGCAGCTTTTCATGTGCGTCTTGGCCATCTCTGTGACTTCTTTGAAGAAACGTCTATTTAGATCTTCTGCCCATTTTTGTATTGGGTTGTTTGTTTTATTAATATTAAGCTGCGTGAGCTGTTTATATATATTGGAGATTAAACCTTTGTCCAATGATTCGTTTGCGATCGTTTTCGCCCATTCTGAGGGTTGCCTTTTTCCATTCCCGTTTTTTTAACCAAAAAAGAAAGAAAGCAAAGGAAGCAGAACACTAATATGCGTGAAATATGCCTCTTGAAACTGTCGTTTTGAAATATGGACGTCTTTTGAAGTTTTTTGGTCGATACATGACCCCAGGATTTGTTTTCAGGGCAGGTGTCATTTACAGGCCTGCAATGATTTTGAATATCCACTGACCATTAGCGCTGGGATTAAAGCTGCTGTTGTGTGAAACGGCCACAAGGTGGCAGCAGTTCTCCCTTACCAAATCTGGTTACTAGGGCAACAGAGCCTCAATGGAAGTCGTGTTCTAGATTGGAATTTAGAATGGAATGTGCCAGGAGAATGCCCCTCAAGTTTGTCTCACTACTTCTTGTTCGTGTTTTTAATTTAATTTTTTATTTTTTTATTACAGCAAGTTTGATGTCAACGTTTGGCTTGTTGTAGGTGTGCAAGATGTGGTTCTTTTACACATATACATATGTCTGTTCTTCCTGGGATCCTGTTCCCATGTACGTTATGACAGAATGTTGAGTAGTCTTCTCTTGGTATTCCGTAGGTCTTTGGTGATTATATATTTCATCTGTGTTTGTATATGTCTGTTAACCCCAAGATCCTAATGAATCCAATCCTCACACCTTTCCATTGGTGAACCATAAGTTTGTTTAATGAATCTGTGATTGCCCTTCTCCGTGGAAATATCTGCCCTGGTATCAATTTTTAGGTAACACCTACAAGTGATATCCTACGATATGTGTCTTTCACTTTCTGACTTACTACAAGTCACGTGATTACCTCTAGACTCATCTACGGTGCTGCAAATGGCATTGTGTCCTTTTTTCCCTTGGCTAATATTGTGTCTTAGCGAGGTCCATTTTCTGCAATGTGATTCCGTGAGGGCTGAGGATTAGCTGACCTGGGCAGCCTGACCCTGCCGGCAAGCCCTCCCCAGGTGTGCCTGGGTTGAGGTCAATATAAACAGCACTCCAGGCAGCAATAGCCCCTGCAGCTGTGCCTGACTCCATATTCTCTGCCCCGTCAGCCGTCTCGGGGCTGTGCTGGTGGGAGGGTGTGAGGGGTCCACGGCTTTGTTGGTGGCCCGGTGTGAGTGGGGCTCTGCTGGACTTTCTGCAGGAGTTGCCAGGCTGCCACCTGTAAAGAAGAGGATGTGTCAACCATAACTTCCACTGGAATTTCTCTCCGGGCTGAGGTGAGGAAGGAAAAAATGGAGTGGGTGCCGGGACAGGAGGGGTATCTCAGGCAGGGAAATGGAAAGCTTCCAGAAGAGCGCCCGGGGCCAGGACCATCCTGGCTGGCCTGCAGGCAGCAAGTTGGCCTGCGTGCTGTCGCTGGTGTGGCTCCACGGCCCTTCCTCTAGGCTTTCAAGCCCTTGTACATATTCAGGTGTTTTACCTGGGAAGGGTGGGAACAGTTCAGCAGCAGCTGGCCTGGGGCTCAGCTCACGTTTACTCACAGAGAACTCGGCACTGTCCCCCAGCTTTGCAATGAGGACGCTCCTTGCGTGGGGGGCGGGGCTGCTGGCTTTATAGGAGATGATTCCCCACCTCTGACCAATTTCAGAATTGTTTACCGCTGGAGCAAGTGCCTTGGTAGGGCTTTCCTCTGTATAACTGTTAGGTTCAGGTTTTTTTTTTCTTTTTTCGTTCCAATTACATTTTATTACTGTTTTATGTATTTATAGGTATAAGCATGGAAATAATTCATTCATACAAATACATCTGTGTGAATGGAAGAACTTTTTTCTGTTTTTTTTCAATTTTATTTTTAAAAATTTCGAAATTTAATTTTATTTATTTTTTATACAGCAGGTTATTATTAATTATCTATTTTATGCATATGCATGTATACAGGTCAATCCCAATCCCCCAACTCATCCCAACACCACCACCCCATGGCTTCCCCCACTTGGTGTCCATACGTTTGTTCTCTACCTCTGTGTCTCTATTTCTGCCCTGCAAACCAGTTCATCTGTACCATTTTTCTAGGTTCCACATATATGCATTAATATACAATATTTGTTTTTCTCTTTCTGACTTACTTCACTCTGTATGACAGTCTCTAGATCCATCGACTTCTCTACAAATGACCCAGTTTCATTCCTTTTTATGGCTGAGTTATATTCCATTTTACATATGTACCACTTCTTTATCCATTCGTCTGTCTGTGGGCATTTAGGTTGCTTCCATTACCTGGCTATTGTAAATAGTGCTGCAATGAACATTGTGGTGAATGTGTCTTTTTGATTTATGGTTTTCTCTGGGTATATGCCCAGAAGTGGGATTGCTGGATCCTATGGTAATTCTCTATTTAGTGTTTTAGAGGGACCTCCATACTGTTCTCCATAGTGACTGTATCAATTTACCTTCCCACCAATAGTGGAAGAGGGTTCCTTTTGTCCACACCCTCCCCAGAATTTGTTGTTTGTAGATTTTCTGATGATGCCGATTCTAAGAGGTGTGAGGTCATACCTCATTGTCATTTTGATTTGCATTTCTCTAATAATTAGTGATGTTGAGCAGCTTTTCATGTGCGTCTTGGCCATCTCTGTGACTTCTTTGAAGAAACGTCTATTTAGATCTTCTGCCCATTTTTGTATTGGGTTGTTTGTTTTATTAATATTAAGCTGCGTGAGCTGTTTATATATATTGGAGATTAAACCTTTGTCCAATGATTCGTTTGCGATCGTTTTCGCCCATTCTGAGGGTTGCCTTTTTCCATTCCCGTTTTTTTAACCAAAAAAGAAAGAAAGCAAAGGAAGCAGAACACTAATGTGCGTGAAATATGCCTCTTGAAACTGTCGTTTTGAAATATGGACGTCTTTTGAATTTTTTGGTCGATACATGACCCCAGGATTTGTTTTCAGGGCAGGTGTCATTTACAGGCCTGCAATGATTTTGAATATCCACTGACCATTAGCGCTGGGATTAAAGCTGCTGTTGTGTGAAACGGCCACAAGGTGGCAGCAGTTCTCCCTTACCAAATCTGGTTACTAGGGCAACAGAGCCTCAATGGAAGTCGTGTTCTAGATTGGAATTTAGAATGGAATGTGCCAGGAGAATGCCCCTCAAGTTTGTCTCACTACTTCTTGTTCGTGTTTTTAATTTAATTTTTTATTTTTTTATTACAGCAAGTTTGATGTCAACGTTTGGCTTGTTGTAGGTGTGCAAGATGTGGTTCTTTTACACATATACATATGTCTGTTCTTCCTGGGATCCTGTTCCCATGTACGTTATGACAGAATGTTGAGTAGTCTTCTCTTGGTATTCCGTAGGTCTTTGGTGATTATATATTTCATCTGTGTTTGTATATGTCTGTTAACCCCAAGATCCTAATGAATCCAATCCTCACACCTTTCCATTGGTGAACCATAAGTTTGTTTAATGAATCTGTGATTGCCCTTCTCCGTGGAAATATCTGCCCTGGTATCAATTTTTAGGTAACACCTACAAGTGATATCCTACGATATGTGTCTTTCACTTTCTGACTTACTACAAGTCACGTGATTACCTCTAGACTCATCTACGGTGCTGCAAATGGCATTGTGTCCTTTTTTCCCTTGGCTAATATTGTGTCTTAGCGAGGTCCATTTTCTGCAATGTGATTCCGTGAGGGCTGAGGATTAGCTGACCTGGGCAGCCTGACCCTGCCGGCAAGCCCTCCCCAGGTGTGCCTGGGTTGAGGTCAATATAAACAGCACTCCAGGCAGCAATAGCCCCTGCAGCTGTGCCTGACTCCATATTCTCTGCCCCGTCAGCCGTCTCGGGGCTGTGCTGGTGGGAGGGTGTGAGGGGTCCACGGCTTTGTTGGTGGCCCGGTGTGAGTGGGGCTCTGCTGGACTTTCTGCAGGAGTTGCCAGGCTGCCACCTGTAAAGAAGAGGATGTGTCAACCATAACTTCCACTGGAATTTCTCTCCGGGCTGAGGTGAGGAAGGAAAAAATGGAGTGGGTGCCGGGACAGGAGGGGTATCTCAGGCAGGGAAATGGAAAGCTTCCAGAAGAGCGCCCGGGGCCAGGACCATCCTGGCTGGCCTGCAGGCAGCAAGTTGGCCTGCGTGCTGTCGCTGGTGTGGCTCCACGGCCCTTCCTCTAGGCTTTCAAGCCCTTGTACATATTCAGGTGTTTTACCTGGGAAGGGTGGGAACAGTTCAGCAGCAGCTGGCCTGGGGCTCAGCTCACGTTTACTCACAGAGAACTCGGCACTGTCCCCCAGCTTTGCAATGAGGACGCTCCTTGCGTGGGGGGCGGGGCTGCTGGCTTTATAGGAGATGATTCCCCACCTCTGACCAATTTCAGAATTGTTTACCGCTGGAGCAAGTGCCTTGGTAGGGCTTTCCTCTGTATAACTGTTAGGTTCAGGTTTTTTTTTTCTTTTTTCGTTCCAATTACATTTTATTACTGTTTTATGTATTTATAGGTATAAGCATGGAAATAATTCATTCATACAAATACATCTGTGTGAATGGAAGAACTTTTTTCTGTTTTTTTTCAATTTTATTTTTAAAAATTTCGAAATTTAATTTTATTTATTTTTTATACAGCAGGTTATTATTAATTATCTATTTTATGCATATGCATGTATACAGGTCAATCCCAATCCCCCAACTCATCCCAACACCACCACCCCATGGCTTCCCCCACTTGGTGTCCATACGTTTGTTCTCTACCTCTGTGTCTCTATTTCTGCCCTGCAAACCAGTTCATCTGTACCATTTTTCTAGGTTCCACATATATGCATTAATATACAATATTTGTTTTTCTCTTTCTGACTTACTTCACTCTGTATGACAGTCTCTAGATCCATCGACTTCTCTACAAATGACCCAGTTTCATTCCTTTTTATGGCTGAGTTATATTCCATTTTACATATGTACCACTTCTTTATCCATTCGTCTGTCTGTGGGCATTTAGGTTGCTTCCATTACCTGGCTATTGTAAATAGTGCTGCAATGAACATTGTGGTGAATGTGTCTTTTTGATTTATGGTTTTCTCTGGGTATATGCCCAGAAGTGGGATTGCTGGATCCTATGGTAATTCTCTATTTAGTGTTTTAGAGGGACCTCCATACTGTTCTCCATAGTGACTGTATCAATTTACCTTCCCACCAATAGTGGAAGAGGGTTCCTTTTGTCCACACCCTCCCCAGAATTTGTTGTTTGTAGATTTTCTGATGATGCCGATTCTAAGAGGTGTGAGGTCATACCTCATTGTCATTTTGATTTGCATTTCTCTAATAATTAGTGATGTTGAGCAGCTTTTCATGTGCGTCTTGGCCATCTCTGTGACTTCTTTGAAGAAACGTCTATTTAGATCTTCTGCCCATTTTTGTATTGGGTTGTTTGTTTTATTAATATTAAGCTGCGTGAGCTGTTTATATATATTGGAGATTAAACCTTTGTCCAATGATTCGTTTGCGATCGTTTTCGCCCATTCTGAGGGTTGCCTTTTTCCATTCCCGTTTTTTTAACCAAAAAAGAAAGAAAGCAAAGGAAGCAGAACACTAATGTGCGTGAAATATGCCTCTTGAAACTGTCGTTTTGAAATATGGACGTCTTTTGAATTTTTTGGTCGATACATGACCCCAGGATTTGTTTTCAGGGCAGGTGTCATTTACAGGCCTGCAATGATTTTGAATATCCACTGACCATTAGCGCTGGGATTAAAGCTGCTGTTGTGTGAAACGGCCACAAGGTGGCAGCAGTTCTCCCTTACCAAATCTGGTTACTAGGGCAACAGAGCCTCAATGGAAGTCGTGTTCTAGATTGGAATTTAGAATGGAATGTGCCAGGAGAATGCCCCTCAAGTTTGTCTCACTACTTCTTGTTCGTGTTTTTAATTTAATTTTTTATTTTTTTATTACAGCAAGTTTGATGTCAACGTTTGGCTTGTTGTAGGTGTGCAAGATGTGGTTCTTTTACACATATACATATGTCTGTTCTTCCTGGGATCCTGTTCCCATGTACGTTATGACAGAATGTTGAGTAGTCTTCTCTTGGTATTCCGTAGGTCTTTGGTGATTATATATTTCATCTGTGTTTGTATATGTCTGTTAACCCCAAGATCCTAATGAATCCAATCCTCACACCTTTCCATTGGTGAACCATAAGTTTGTTTAATGAATCTGTGATTGCCCTTCTCCGTGGAAATATCTGCCCTGGTATCAATTTTTAGGTAACACCTACAAGTGATATCCTACGATATGTGTCTTTCACTTTCTGACTTACTACAAGTCACGTGATTACCTCTAGACTCATCTACGGTGCTGCAAATGGCATTGTGTCCTTTTTTCCCTTGGCTAATATTGTGTCTTAGCGAGGTCCATTTTCTGCAATGTGATTCCGTGAGGGCTGAGGATTAGCTGACCTGGGCAGCCTGACCCTGCCGGCAAGCCCTCCCCAGGTGTGCCTGGGTTGAGGTCAATATAAACAGCACTCCAGGCAGCAATAGCCCCTGCAGCTGTGCCTGACTCCATATTCTCTGCCCCGTCAGCCGTCTCGGGGCTGTGCTGGTGGGAGGGTGTGAGGGGTCCACGGCTTTGTTGGTGGCCCGGTGTGAGTGGGGCTCTGCTGGACTTTCTGCAGGAGTTGCCAGGCTGCCACCTGTAAAGAAGAGGATGTGTCAACCATAACTTCCACTGGAATTTCTCTCCGGGCTGAGGTGAGGAAGGAAAAAATGGAGTGGGTGCTGGGACAGGAGGGGTATCTCAGGCAGGGAAATGGAAAGCTTCCAGAAGAGCGCCCGGGGCCAGGACCATCCTGGCTGGCCTGCAGGCAGCAAGTTGGCCTGCGTGCTGTCGCTGGTGTGGCTCCACGGCCCTTCCTCTAGGCTTTCAAGCCCTTGTACATATTCAGGTGTTTTACCTGGGAAGGGTGGGAACAGTTCAGCAGCAGCTGGCCTGGGGCTCAGCTCACGTTTACTCACAGAGAACTCGGCACTGTCCCCCAGCTTTGCAATGAGGACGCTCCTTGCGTGGGGGGGGGGCGGGGCTGCTGGCTTTATGGGAGATGATTCCCCACCTCTGACCAATTTCACAATTGTTTACCGCTGGAGCAAGTGCCTTGGTAGGGCTTTCCTCTGTATAACTGTTAGGTTCAGGTTTTTTTTTTCTTTTTTCGTTCCAATTACATTTTATTCCTGTTTTATGTATTTATAGGTATAAGCATGGAAATAATTCATTCATACAAATACATCTGTGTGAATGGAAGAACTTTTTTCTGTTTTTTTTCAATTTTATTTTTAAAAATTTCGAAATTTAATTTTATTTATTTTTTATACAGCAGGTTATTATTAGTTATCTATTTTATGCATATGCATGTATACAGGTCAATCCCAATCTCCCAACTCATCCCAACACCACCACCCCATGGCTTCCCCCACTTGGTGTCCATACGTTTGTTCTCTACCTCTGTGTCTCTATTTCTGCCCTGCAAACCAGTTCATCTGTACCATTTTTCTAGGTTCCACATATATGCATTAATATACAATATTTGTTTTTCTCTTTCTGACTTACTTCACTCTGTATGACAGTCTGTAGATCCATCGACTTCTCTACAAATGACCCAGTTTCATTCCTTTTTATGGCTGAGTTATATTCCATTTTACATATGTACCACTTCTTTATCCATTCGTCTGTCTGTGGGCATTTAGGTTGCTTCCATTACCTGGCTATTGTAAATAGTGCTGCAATGAACATTGTGGTGAATGTGTCTTTTTGATTTATGGTTTTCTCTGGGTATATGCCCAGAAGTGGGATTGCTGGATCCTATGGCAATTCTCTTTTTAGTGTTTTAGAGGGACCTCCATACTGTTCTCCATAGTGACTGTATCAATTTACCTTCCCACCAATAGTGGAAGAGGGTTCCTTTTGTCCACACCCTCCCCAGAATTTGTTGTTGGTAGATTTTCTGATGATGCCGATTCTAAGAGGTGTGAGGTCATACCTCATTGTCATTTTGATTTGCATTTCTCTAATAATTAGTGATGTTGAGCAGCTTTTCATGTGCGTCTTGGCCATCTCTGTGACTTCTTTGAAGAAACGTCTATTTAGATCTTCTGCCCATTTTTGTATTGGGTTGTTTGTTTTATTAATATTAAGCTGCGTGAGCTGTTTATATATATTGGAGATTAAACCTTTGTCCAATGATTCGTTTGCGATCGTTTTCGCCCATTCTGAGGGTTGCCTTTTTCCATTCCCGTTTTTTTAACCAAAAAAGAAAGAAAGCAAAGGAAGCAGAACACTAATATGCGTGAAATATGCCTCTTGAAACTGTCGTTTTGAAATATGGACGTCTTTTGAATTTTTTGGTCGATACATGACCCCAGGATTTGTTTTCAGGGCAGGTGTCATTTACAGGCCTGCAATGATTTTGAATATCCACTGACCATTAGCGCTGGGATTAAAGCTGCTGTTGTGTGAAACGGCCACAAGGTGGCAGCAGTTCTCCCTTACCAAATCTGGTTACTAGGGCAACAGAGCCTCAATGGAAGTCGTGTTCTAGATTGGAATTTAGAATGGAATGTGCCAGGAGAATGCCCCTCAAGTTTGTCTCACTACTTCTTGTTCGTGTTTTTAATTTAATTTTTTATTTTTTTATTACAGCAAGTTTGATGTCAACGTTTGGCTTGTTGTAGGTGTGCAAGATGTGGTTCTTTTACACATATACATATGTCTGTTCTTCCTGGGATCCTGTTCCCATGTACGTTATGACAGAATGTTGAGTAGTCTTCTCTTGGTATTCCGTAGGTCTTTGGTGATTATATATTTCATCTGTGTTTGTATATGTCTGTTAACCCCAAGATCCTAATGAATCCAATCCTCACACCTTTCCATTGGTGAACCATAAGTTTGTTTAATGAATCTGTGATTGCCCTTCTCCGTGGAAATATCTGCCCTGGTATCAATTTTTAGGTAACACCTACAAGTGATATCCTACGATATGTGTCTTTCACTTTCTGACTTACTACAAGTCACGTGATTACCTCTAGACTCATCTACGGTGCTGCAAATGGCATTGTGTCCTTTTTTCCCTTGGCTAATGTTGTGTCTTAGCGAGGTCCATTTTCTGCAATGTGATTCCGTGAGGGCTGAGGATTAGCTGACCTGGGCAGCCTGACCCTGCCGGCAAGCCCTCCCCAGGTGTGCCTGGGTTGAGGTCAATATAAACAGCACTCCAGGCAGCAATAGCCCCTGCAGCTGTGCCTGACTCCATATTCTCTGCCCCGTCAGCCGTCTCGGGGCTGTGCTGGTGGGAGGGTGTGAGGGGTCCACGGCTTTGTTGGTGGCCCGGTGTGAGTGGGGCTCTGCTGGACTTTCTGCAGGAGTTGCCAGGCTGCCACCTGTAAAGAAGAGGATGTGTCAACCATAACTTCCACTGGAATTTCTCTCCGGGCTGAGGTGAGGAAGGAAAAAATGGAGTGGGTGCTGGGACAGGAGGGGTATCTCAGGCAGGGAAATGGAAAGCTTCCAGAAGAGCGCCCGGGGCCAGGACCATCCTGGCTGGCCTGCAGGCAGCAAGTTGGCCTGTGTGCTGTCACTGGTGTGGCTCCACGGCCCTTCCTCTAGGCTTTCAAGCCCTTGTACATATTCAGGTGTTTTACCTGGGAAGGGTGGGAACAGTTCAGCAGCAGCTGGCCTGGGGCTCAGCTCACGTTTACTCACAGAGAACTCGGCACTGTCCCCCAGCTTTGCAATGAGGACGCTCCTTGCGTGGTGGGGGCGGGGCTGCTGGCTTTATGGGAGATGATTCCCCACCTCTGACCAATTTCAGAATTGTTTACCGCTGGAGCAAGTGCCTTGGTAGGGCTTTCCTCTGTATAACTGTTAGGTTCAGGTTTTTTTTTTTCTTTTTTCGTTCCAATTACATTTTATTCCTGTTTTATGTATTTATAGGTATAAGCATGGAAATAATTCATTCATACAAATACATCTGTGTGAATGGAAGAACTTTTTTCTGTTTTTTTTCAATTTTATTTTTAAAAATTTCGAAATTTAATTTTATTTATTTTTTATACAGCAGGTTATTATTAGTTATCTATTTTATGCATATGCATGTATACAGGTCAATCCCAATCTCCCAACTCATCCCAACACCACCACCCCATGGCTTCCCCCACTTGGTGTCCATACGTTTGTTCTCTACCTCTGTGTCTCTATTTCTGCCCTGCAAACCAGTTCATCTGTACCATTTTTCTAGGTTCCACATATATGCATTAATATACAATATTTGTTTTTCTCTTTCTGACTTACTTCACTCTGTATGACAGTCTCTAGATCCATCGACTTCTCTACAAATGACCCAGTTTCATTCCTTTTTATGGCTGAGTTATATTCCATTTTACATATGTACCACTTCTTTATCCATTCGTCTGTCTGTGGGCATTTAGGTTGCTTCCATTACCTGGCTATTGTAAATAGTGCTGCAATGAACATTGTGGTGAATGTGTCTTTTTGATTTATGGTTTTCTCTGGGTATATGCCCAGAAGTGGGATTGCTGGATCCTATGGCAATTCTCTTTTTAGTGTTTTAGAGGGACCTCCATACTGTTCTCCATAGTGACTGTATCAATTTACCTTCCCACCAATAGTGGAAGAGGGTTCCTTTTGTCCACACCCTCCCCAGAATTTGTTGTTTGTAGATTTTCTGATGATGCCGATTCTAAGAGGTGTGAGGTCATACCTCATTGTCATTTTGATTTGCATTTCTCTAATAATTAGTGATGTTGAGCAGCTTTTCATGTGCGTCTTGGCCATCTCTGTGACTTCTTTGAAGAAACGTCTATTTAGATCTTCTGCCCATTTTTGTATTGGGTTGTTTGTTTTATTAATATTAAGCTGCGTGAGCTGTTTATATATATTGGAGATTAAACCTTTGTCCAATGATTCGTTTGCGATCGTTTTCGCCCATTCTGAGGGTTGCCTTTTTCCATTCCCGTTTTTTTAACCAAAAAAGAAAGAAAGCAAAGGAAGCAGAACACTAATATGCGTGAAATATGCCTCTTGAAACTGTCGTTTTGAAATATGGACGTCTTTTGAAGTTTTTTGGTCGATACATGACCCCAGGATTTGTTTTCAGGGCAGGTGTCATTTACAGGCCTGCAATGATTTTGAATATCCACTGACCATTAGCGCTGGGATTAAAGCTGCTGTTGTGTGAAACGGCCACAAGGTGGCAGCAGTTCTCCCTTACCAAATCTGGTTACTAGGGCAACAGAGCCTCAATGGAAGTCGTGTTCTAGATTGGAATTTAGAATGGAATGTGCCAGGAGAATGCCCCTCAAGTTTGTCTCACTACTTCTTGTTCGTGTTTTTAATTTAATTTTTTATTTTTTTATTACAGCAAGTTTGATGTCAACGTTTGGCTTGTTGTAGGTGTGCAAGATGTGGTTCTTTTACACATATACATATGTCTGTTCTTCCTGGGATCCTGTTCCCATGTACGTTATGACAGAATGTTGAGTAGTCTTCTCTTGGTATTCCGTAGGTCTTTGGTGATTATATATTTCATCTGTGTTTGTATATGTCTGTTAACCCCAAGATCCTAATGAATCCAATCCTCACACCTTTCCATTGGTGAACCATAAGTTTGTTTAATGAATCTGTGATTGCCCTTCTCCGTGGAAATATCTGCCCTGGTATCAATTTTTAGGTAACACCTACAAGTGATATCCTACGATATGTGTCTTTCACTTTCTGACTTACTACAAGTCACGTGATTACCTCTAGACTCATCTACGGTGCTGCAAATGGCATTGTGTCCTTTTTTCCCTTGGCTAATATTGTGTCTTAGCGAGGTCCATTTTCTGCAATGTGATTCCGTGAGGGCTGAGGATTAGCTGACCTGGGCAGCCTGACCCTGCCGGCAAGCCCTCCCCAGGTGTGCCTGGGTTGAGGTCAATATAAACAGCACTCCAGGGAGCAATAGCCCCTGCAGCTGTGCCTGACTCCATATTCTCTGCCCCGTCAGCCGTCTCGGGGCTGTGCTGGTGGGAGGGTGTGAGGGGTCCACGGCTTTGTTGGTGGCCCGGTGTGAGTGGGGCTCTGCTGGACTTTCTGCAGGAGTTGCCAGGCTGCCACCTGTAAAGAAGAGGATGTGTCAACCATAACTTCCACTGGAATTTCTCTCCGGGCTGAGGTGAGGAAGGAAAAAATGGAGTGGGTGCCGGGACAGGAGGGGTATCTCAGGCAGGGAAATGGAAAGCTTCCAGAAGAGCGCCCGGGGCCAGGACCATCCTGGCTGGCCTGCAGGCAGCAAGTTGGCCTGCGTGCTGTCGCTGGTGTGGCTCCACGGCCCTTCCTCTAGGCTTTCAAGCCCTTGTACATATTCAGGTGTTTTACCTGGGAAGGGTGGGAACAGTTCAGCAGCAGCTGGCCTGGGGCTCAGCTCACGTTTACTCACAGAGAACTCGGCACTGTCCCCCAGCTTTGCAATGAGGACGCTCCTTGCGTGGGGGGGGGCGGGGCTGCTGGCTTTATGGGAGATGATTCCCCACCTCTGACCAATTTCAGAATTGTTTACCGCTGGAGCAATTGCCTTGGTAGGGCTTTCCTCTGTATAACTGTTAGGTTCAGGTTTTTTTTTTCTTTTTTCGTTCCAATTACATTTTATTACTGTTTTATGTATTTATAGGTATAAGCATGGAAATAATTCATTCATACAAATACATCTGTGTGAATGGAAGAACTTTTTTCTGTTTTTTTTCAATTTTATTTTTAAAAATTTCGAAATTTAATTTAATTTATTTTTTATACAGCAGGTTATTATTTGTTATCTATTTTATGCATATGCATGTATACAGGTCAATCCCAATCTCCCAACTCATCCCAACACCACCACCCCATGGCTTCCCCCACTTGGTGTCCATACGTTTGTTCTCTACCTCTGTGTCTCTATTTCTGCCCTGCAAACCAGTTCATCTGTACCATTTTTCTAGGTTCCACATATATGCATTAATATACAATATTTGTTTTTCTCTTTCTGACTTACTTCACTCTGTATGACAGTCTCTAGATCCATCGACTTCTCTACAAATGACCCAGTTTCATTCCTTTTTATGGCTGAGTTATATTCCATTTTACATATGTACCACTTCTTTATCCATTCGTCTGTCTGTGGGCATTTAGGTTGCTTCCATTACCTGGCTATTGTAAATAGTGCTGCAATGAACATTGTGGTGAATGTGTCTTTTTGATTTATGGTTTTCTCTGGGTATATGCCCAGAAGTGGGATTGCTGGATCCTATGGTAATTCTCTTTTTAGTGTTTTAGAGGGACCTCCATACTGTTCTCCATAGTGACTGTATCAATTTACCTTCCCACCAATAGTGGAAGAGGGTTCCTTTTGTCCACACCCTCCCCAGAATTTGTTGTTTGTAGATTTTCTGATGATGCCGATTCTAAGAGGTGTGAGGTCATACCTCATTGTCATTTTGATTTGCATTTCTCTAATAATTAGTGATGTTGAGCAGCTTTTCATGTGCGTCTTGGCCATCTCTGTGACTTCTTTTAAGAAACGTCTATTTAGATCTTCTCCCCATTTTTGTATTGGGTTGTTTGTTTTATTAATATTAAGCTGCGTGAGCTGTTTATATATATTGGAGATTAAACCTTTGTCCATTGATTCGTTTGCGATCGTTTTCGCCCATTCTGAGGGTTGCCTTTTTCCATTCCCGGTTTTTTAACCAAAAAAGAAAGAAAGCAAAGGAAGCAGAACACTAATGTGCGTGAAATATGCCTCTTGAAACTGTCGTTTTGAAATATGGACGTCTTTTGAATTTTTTGGTCGATACATGACCCCAGGATTTGTTTTCAGGGCAGGTGTCATTTACAGGCCTGCAATGATTTTGAATATCCACTGACCATTAGCGCTGGGATTAAAGTTGCTGTTGTGTGAAACGGCCACAAGGTAGCAGCAGTTCTCCCTTACCAAATCTGGTTACTAGGGCAACAGAGCCTCAATGGAAGTCGTGTTCTAGATTGGAATTTAGAATGGAATGTGCCAGGAGAATGCCCCTCAAGTTTGTCTCACTACTTCTTGTTCGTGTTTTTAATTTAATTTTTTTTATTTTTTTATTACAGCAAGTTTGATGTCAACGTTTGGCTTGTTGTAGGTGTGCAAGATGTGGTTCTTTTACACATATACATATGTCTGTTCTTCCTGGGATCCTGTTCCCATGTACGTTATGACAGAATGTTGAGTAGTCTTCTCTTGGTATTCCGTAGGTCTTTGGTGATTATATATTTCATCTGTGTTTGTATATGTCTGTTAACCCCAAGATCCTAATGAATCCAATCCTCACACCTTTCCATTGGTGAACCATAAGTTTGTTTAATGAATCTGTGATTGCCCTTCTCCGTGGAAATATCTGCCCTGGTATCAATTTTTAGGTAACACCTACAAGTGATATCCTATGATATGTGTCTTTCACTTTCTGACTTACTACAAGTCACGTGATTACCTCTAGACTCATCTACGGTGCTGCAAATGGCATTGTGTCCTTTTTTCCCTTGGCTAATATTGTGTCTTAGCGAGGTCCATTTTCTGCAATGTGATTCCGTGAGGGCTGAGGATTAGCTGACCTGGGCAGCCTGACCCTGCCGGCAAGCCCTCCCCAGGTGTGCCTGGGTTGAGGTCAATATAAACAGCACTCCAGGCAGCAATAGCCCCTGCAGCTGTGCCTGACTCCATATTCCCTGCCCCGTCAGCCGTCTCGGGGCTGTGCTGGTGGGAGGGTGTGAGGGGTCCACGGCTTTGTTGGTGGCCCGGTGTGAGTGGGGCTCTGCTGGACTTTCTGCAGGAGTTGCCAGGCTGCCACCTGTAAAGAAGAGGATGTGTCAACCATAACTTCCACTGGAATTTATCTCCGGGCTGAGGTGAGGAAGGAGAAAAGGGAGTGGGTGCGGGACAGGAGGGGTATCTCAGGCAGGGAAATGGAAAGCTTCCAGAAGAGTGCCCGGGGCCAGGACCATCCTGGCTGGCCTGCAGGCATCAAGTTGGCCTGCGTGCTGTCGCTGGTGTGGCTCCACAGCCCTTCCTCTAGGCTTTCAAGCCCTTGTACATATTCAGGTGTTTTACCTGGGAAGGGTGGGAACAGTTCAGCAGCAGCTGGCCTGGGGCTCAGCTCACGTTTACTCACAGAGAACTCGGCACTGTCCCCCAGCTTTGCAATGAGGACGCTCCTTGCGTGGGGGGGGCGGGGTTGCTGGCTTTATGGGAGATGATTCCCCACCTCTGACCAATTTCACAATTGTTTACCGCTGGAGCAAGTGCCTTGGTAGGGCTTTCCTCTGTATAACTGTTAGGTTCAGGTTTTTTTTTTTCTTTTTTCGTTCCAATTACATTTTATTCCTGTTTTATGTATTTATAGGTATAAGCATGGAAATAATTCATTCATACAAATACATCTGTGTGAATGGAAGAACTTTTTTCTGTTTTTTTTTCAATTTTATTTTTAAAAATTTCGAAATTTAATTTTATTTATTTTTTATACAGCAGGTTATTATTAGTTATCTATTTTATGCATATGCATGTATACAGGTCAATCCCAATCTCCCAACTCATCCCAACACCACCACCCCATGGCTTCCCCCACTTGGTGTCCATACGTTTGTTCTCTACCTCTGTGTCTCTATTTCTGCCCTGCAAACCAGTTCATCTGTACCATTTTTCTAGGTTCCACATATATGCATTAATATACAATATTTGTTTTTCTCTTTCTGACTTACTTCACTCTGTATGACAGTCTCTAGATCCATCGACTTCTCTACAAATGACCCAGTTTCATTCCTTTTTATGGCTGAGTTATATTCCATTTTACATATGTACCACTTCTTTATCCATTCGTCTGTCTGTGGGCATTTAGGTTGCTTCCATTACCTGGCTATTGTAAATAGTGCTGCAATGAACATTGTGGTGAATGTGTCTTTTTGATTTATGGTTTTCTCTGGGTATATGCCCAGAAGTGGGATTGCTGGATCCTATGGTAATTCTCTTTTTAGTGTTTTAGAGGGACCTCCATACTGTTCTCCATAGTGACTGTATCAATTTACCTTCCCACCAATAGTGGAAGAGGGTTCCTTTTGTCCACACCCTCCCCAGAATTTGTTGTTTGTAGATTTTCTGATGATGCCGATTCTAAGAGGTGTGAGGTCATACCTCATTGTCATTTTGATTTGCATTTCTCTAATAATTAGTGTTGTTGAGCAGCTTTTCATGTGCGTCTTGGCCATCTCTGTGACTTCTTTGAAGAAACGTCTATTTAGATCTTCTCCCCATTTTTGTATTGGGTTGTTTGTTTTATTAATATTAAGCTGCGTGAGCTGTTTATATATATTGGAGATTAAACCTTTGTCCATTGATTGGTTTGCGATCGTTTTCGCCCATTCTGAGGGTTGCCTTTTTCCATTCCCGGTTTTTTAACCAAAAAAGAAAGAAAGCAAAGGAAGCAGAACACTAATGTGCGTGAAATATGCCTCTTGAAACTGTCGTATTGAAATATGGACGTCTTTTGAATTTTTTGGTCGATACATGACCCCAGGATTTGTTTTCAGGGCAGGTGTCATTTACAGGCCTGCAATGATTTTGAATATCCACTGACCATTAGCGCTGGGATTAAAGCTGCTGTTGTGTGAAACGGCCACAAGGTGGCAGCAGTTCTCCCTTACCAAATCTGGTTACTAGGGCAACAGAGCCTCAATGGAAGTCGTGTTCTAGATTGGAATTTAGAATGGAATGTGCCAGGAGAATGCCCCTCAAGTTTGTCTCACTACTTCTTGTTCGTGTTTTTAATTTATTTTTTTATTTTTTTATTACAGCAAGTTTGATGTCAACGTTTGGCTTGTTGTAGGTGTGCAAGATGTGGTTCTTTTACACATATACATATGTCTGTTCTTCCTGGGATCCTGTTCCCATGTACGTTATGACAGAATGTTGAGTAGTCTTCTCTTGGTATTCCGTAGGTCTTTGGTGATTATATATTTCATCTGTGTTTGTATATGTCTGTTAACCCCAAGATCTTAATGAATCCAATCCTCACACCTTTCCATTGGTGAACCATAAGTTTGTTTAATGAATCTGTGATTGCCCTTCTCCGTGGAAATATCTGCCCTGGTATCAATTTTTAGGTAACACCTACAAGTGATATCCTACGATATGTGTCTTTCACTTTCTGACTTACTACAAGTCACGTGATTACCTCTAGACTCATCTACGGTGCTGCAAATGGCATTGTGTCCTTTTTTCCCTTGGCTAATATTGTGTCTTAGCGAGGTCCATTTTCTGCAATGTGATTCCGTGAGGGCTGAGGATTAGCTGACCTGGGCAGCCTGACCCTGCCGGCAAGCCCTCCCCAGGTGTGCCTGGGTTGAGGTCAATATAAACAGCACTCCAGGCAGCAATAGCCCCTGCAGCTGTGCCTGACTCCATATTCTCTGCCCCGTCAGCAGTCTCGGGGCTGTGCTGGTGGGAGGGTGTGAGGATCCACGGCTTTGTGGGTGGCCCGGTGTGAGTGGGGCTCTGCTGGACTTTCTGCAGGAGTTGCCAGGCTGCCACCTGTAAAGAAGAGGATGTGTCACCCATAACTTTCACTGGAATTTTTCTCCGGGCTGAGGTGAGGAAGGAAAAAAGGGAGTGGGTGCCGGGACAGGAGGGGTATCTCAGGCAGGGAAATGGAAAGCTTCCAGAAGAGCGCCCGGGGCCAGGACCATCCTGGCTGGCCTGCAGGCAGCAAGTTGGCCTGCGTGCTGTCGCTGGTGTGGCTCCACGGCCCTTCCTCTAGGCTTTCAAGCCCTTGTACATATTCAAGTGTTTTACCTGGGAAGGGTGGGAACAGTTCAGCAGCAGCTGGCCTGGGGCTCAGCTCACGTTTACTCACAGAGAACTCGGCACGGTCCCACAGCTTTGCAATGAGGACGCTCCTTGCGTGGGGGGGCGGGACTGCTGGCTTTATGGGAGATGATTCCCCACCTCTGACAAATTTCACAATTGTTTACCGCTGGAGCAAGTGCCTTGGTAGGGCTTTCCTCTGTATAACTGTTAGGTTCAGGTTTTTTTTTTCTTTTTTCGTTCCAATTACATTTTATTCCTGTTTTATGTATTTATAGATATAAGCATGGAAATAATTCATTCATACAAATACATCTGTGTGAATGGAATAACTTTTTTCTGTTTTTTTTTTCAATTTTATTTTTAAAAATTTCGAAATTTAATTTAATTTATTTTTTATACAGCAGGTTATTATTAGTTATCTATTTTATGCATATGCATGTATACAGGTCAATCCCAATCTCCCAACTCATCCCAACACCACCACCCCATGGCTTCCCCCACTTGGTGTCCATACGTTTGTTCTCTACCTCTGTGTCTCTATTTCTGCCCTGCAAACCAGTTCATCTGTACCATTTTTCTAGGTTCCACATATATGCATTAATATACAATATTTGTTTTTCTCTTTCTGACTTACTTCACTCTGTATGACAGTCTCTAGATCCATCGACTTCTCTACAAATGACCCAGTTTCATTCCTTTTTATGGCTGAGTTATATTCCATTTTACATATGTACCACTTCTTTATCCATTCGTCTGTCTGTGGGCATTTAGGTTGCTTCCATTACCTGGCTATTGTAAATAGTGCTGCAATGAACATTGTGGTGAATGTGTCTTTTTGATTTATGGTTTTCTCTGGGTATATGCCCAGAAGTGGGATTGCTGGATCCTATGTTAATTCTCTTTTTAGTGTTTTAGAGGGACCTCCATACTGTTCTCCATAGTGACTGTATCAATTTACCTTCCCACCAATAGTGGAAGAGGGTTCCTTTTGTCCAAACCCTCCCCAGAATTTGTTGTTTGTAGATTTTCTGATGATGCCGATTCTAAGAGGAGTGAACTCATACCTCATTGTCATTTTGATTTGCATTTCTCTAATAATTAGTGTTGTTGAGCAGCTTTTCATGTGCGTCTTGGCCATCTCTGTGACTTCTTTGAAGAAACGTCTATTTAGATCTTCTCCCCATTTTTGTATTGGGTTGTTTGTTTTATTAATATTAAGCTGCGTGAGCTGTTTATATATATTGGAGATTAAACCTTTGTCCATTGATTCGTTTGCGATCGTTTTCGCCCATTCTGAGGGTTGCCTTTTTCCATTCCCGGTTTTTTAACCAAAAAAGAAAGAAAGCAAAGGAAGCAGAACACTAATGTGCGTGAAATATGCCTCTTGAAACTGTCGTTTTGAAATATGGACGTCTTTTGAATTTTTTGGTCGATACATGACCCCAGGATTTGTTTTCAGGGCAGGTGTCATTTACAGGCCTGCAATGATTTTGAATATCCACTGACCATTAGCGCTGGGATTAAAGCTGCTGTTGTGTGAAACGGCCACAAGGTGGCAGCAGTTCTCCCTTACCAAATCTGGTTACTAGGGCAACAGAGCCTCAATGGAAGTCGTGTTCTAGATTGGAATTTAGAATGGAATGTGCCAGGAGAATGCCCCTCAAGTTTGTCTCACTACTTCTTGTTCGTGTTTTTAATTTAATTTTTTATTTTTTTATTACAGCAAGTTTGATGTCAACGTTTGGCTTGTTGTAGGTGTGCAAGATGTGGTTCTTTTACACATATACATATGTCTGTTCTTCCTGGGATCCTGTTCCCATGTACGTTATGACAGAATGTTGAGTAGTCTTCTCTTGGTATTCCGTAGGTCTTTGGTGATTATATATTTCATCTGTGTTTGTATATGTCTGTTAACCCCAAGATCCTAATGAATCCAATCCTCACACCTTTCCATTGGTGAACCATAAGTTTGTTTAATGAATCTGTGATTGCCCTTCTCCGTGGAAATATCTGCCCTGGTATCAATTTTTAGGTAACACCTACAAGTGATATCCTACGATATGTGTCTTTCACTTTCTGACTTACTACAAGTCACGTGATTACCTCTAGACTCATCTACGGTGCTGCAAATGGCATTGTGTCCTTTTTTCCCTTGGCTAATATTGTGTCTTAGCGAGGTCCATTTTCTGCAATGTGATTCCGTGAGGGCTGAGGATTAGCTGACCTGGGCAGCCTGACCCTGCCGGCAAGCCCTCCCCAGGTGTGCCTGGGTTGAGGTCAATATAAACAGCACTCCAGGCAGCAATAGCCCCTGCAGCTGTGCCTGACTCCATATTCTCTGCCCCGTCAGCCGTCTCGGGGCTGTGCTGGTGGGAGGGTGTGAGGGGTCCACGGCTTTGTTGGTGGCCCGGTGTGAGTGGGGCTCTGCTGGACTTTCTGCAGGAGTTGCCAGGCTGCCACCTGTAAAGAAGAGGATGTGTCAACCATAACTTCCACTGGAATTTCTCTCCGGGCTGAGGTGAGGAAGGAAAAAATGGAGTGGGTGCCGGGACAGGAGGGGTATCTCAGGCAGGGAAATGGAAAGCTTCCAGAAGAGCGCCCGGGGCCAGGACCATCCTGGCTGGCCTGCAGGCAGCAAGTTGGCCTGCGTGCTGTCGCTGGTGTGGCTCCACGGCCCTTCCTCTAGGCTTTCAAGCCCTTGTACATATTCAGGTGTTTTACCTGGGAAGGGTGGGAACAGTTCAGCAGCAGCTGGCCTGGGGCTCAGCTCACGTTTACTCACAGAGAACTCGGCACTGTCCCCCAGCTTTGCAATGAGGACGCTCCTTGCGTGGGGGGGCGGGGCTGCTGGCTTTATGGGAGATGATTCCCCACCTCTGACCAATTTCAGAATTGTTTACCGCTGGAGCAAGTGCCTTGGTAGGGCTTTCCTCTGTATAACTGTTAGGTTCAGGTTTTTTTTTTCTTTTTTCGTTCCAATTACATTTTATTCCTGTTTTATGTATTTATAGGTATAAGCATGGAAATAATTCATTCATACAAATACATCTGTGTGAATGGAAGAACTTTTTTCTGTTTTTTTTTCAATTTTATTTTTAAAAATTTCGAAATTTAATTTTATTTATTTTTTATACAGCAGGTTATTATTTGTTATCTATTTTATGCATATGCATATATACAGGTCAATCCCAATCTCCCAACTCATCCAAACACCACCACCCCATGGCTTCCCCCACTTGGTGTCCATACGTTTGTTCTCTACCTCTGTGTCTCTATTTCTGCCCTGCAAACCAGTTCATCTGTACCATTTTTCTAGGTTCCACATATATGCATTAATATACAATATTTGTTTTTCTCTTTCTGACTTACTTCACTCTGTATGACAGTCTCTAGATCCATCGACTTCTCTACAAATGACCCAGTTTCATTCCTTTTTATGGCTGAGTTATATTCCATTTTACATATGTACCACTTCTTTATCCATTCGTCTGTCTGTGGGCATTTAGGTTGCTTCCATTACCTGGCTATTGTAAATAGTGCTGCAATGAACATTGTGGTGAATGTGTCTTTTTGATTTATGGTTTTCTCTGGGTATATGCCCAGAAGTGGGATTGCTGGATCCTATGGTAATTCTCTTTTTAGTGTTTTAGAGGGACCTCCATACTGTTCTCCATAGTGACTGTATCAATTTACCTTCCCACCAATAGTGGAAGAGGGTTCCTTTTGTCCACACCCTCCCCAGAATTTGTTGTTTGTAGATTTTCTGATGATGCCGATTCTAAGAGGTGTGAGGTCATACCTCATTGTCATTTTGATTTGCATTTCTCTAATAATTAGTGATGTTGAGCAGCTTTTCATGTGCGTCTTGGCCATCTCTGTGACTTCTTTGAAGAAACGTCTATTTAGATCTTCTGCCCATTTTTGTATTGGGTTGTTTGTTTTATTAATATTAAGCTGCGTGAGCTGTTTATATATATTGGAGATTAAACCTTTGTCCATTGATTCGTTTGCAATCGTTTTCGCCCATTCTGAGGGTTGCCTTTTTCCATTCCCGTTTTTTTAACCAAAAAAGAAAGAAAGCAAAGGAAGCAGAACACTAATGTGCGTGAAATATGCCTCTTGAAACTGTCGTTTTGAAATATGGACGTCTTTTGAATTTTTTGGTCGATACATGACCCCAGGATTTGTTTTCAGGGCAGGTGTCATTTACAGGCCTGCAATGATTTTGAATATCCACTGACCATTAGCGCTGGGATTAAAGCTGCTGTTGTGTGAAACGGCCACAAGGTGGCAGCAGTTCTCCCTTACCAAATCTGGTTACTAGGGCAACAGAGCCTCAATGGAAGTCGTGTTCTAGATTGGAATTTAGAATGGAATGTGCCAGGAGAATGCCCCTCAAGTTTGTCTCACTACTTCTTGTTCGTGTTTTTAATTTAATTTTTTATTTTTTTATTACAGCAAGTTTGATGTCAACGTTTGGCTTGTTGTAGGTGTGCAAGATGTGGTTCTTTTACACATATACATATGTCTGTTCTTCCTGGGATCCTGTTCCCATGTACGTTATGACAGAATGTTGAGTAGTCTTCTCTTGGTATTCCGTAGGTCTTTGGTGATTATATATTTCATCTGTGTTTGTATATGTCTGTTAACCCCAAGATCCTAATGAATCCAATCCTCACACCTTTCCATTGGTGAACCATAAGTTTGTTTAATGAATCTGTGATTGCCCTTCTCCGTGGAAATATCTGCCCTGGTATCAATTTTTAGGTAACACCTACAAGTGATATCCTACGATATGTGTCTTTCACTTTCTGACTTACTACAAGTCACGTGATTACCTCTAGACTCATCTACGGTGCTGCAAATGGCATTGTGTCCTTTTTTCCCTTGGCTAATATTGTGTCTTAGCGAGGTCCATTTTCTGCAATGTGATTCCGTGAGGGCTGAGGATTAGCTGACCTGGGCAGCCTGACCCTGCCGGCAAGCCCTCCCCAGGTGTGCCTGGGTTGAGGTCAATATAAACAGCACTCCAGGCAGCAATAGCCCCTGCAGCTGTGCCTGACTCCATATTCTCTGCCCCGTCAGCCGTCTCGGGGCTGTGCTGGTGGGAGGGTGTGAGGGGTCCACGGCTTTGTTGGTGGCCCGGTGTGAGTGGGGCTCTGCTGGACTTTCTGCAGGAGTTGCCAGGCTGCCACCTGTAAAGAAGAGGATGTGTCAACCATAACTTCCACTGGAATTTCTCTCCGGGCTGAGGTGAGGAAGGAAAAAATGGAGTGGGTGCTGGGACAGGAGGGGTATCTCAGGCAGGGAAATGGAAAGCTTCCAGAAGAGCGCCCGGGGCCAGGACCATCCTGGCTGGCCTGCAGGCAGCAAGTTGGCCTGCGTGCTGTCGCTGGTGTGGCTCCACGGCCCTTCCTCTAGGCTTTCAAGCCCTTGTACATATTCAGGTGTTTTACCTGGGAAGGGTGGGAACAGTTCAGCAGCAGCTGGCCTGGGGCTCAGCTCACGTTTACTCACAGAGAACTCGGCACTGTCCCCCAGCTTTGCAATGAGGACGCTCCTTGCGTGGGGGGGGGGCGGGGCTGCTGGCTTTATGGGAGATGATTCCCCACCTCTGACCAATTTCACAATTGTTTACCGCTGGAGCAAGTGCCTTGGTAGGGCTTTCCTCTGTATAACTGTTAGGTTCAGGTTTTTTTTTTCTTTTTTCGTTCCAATTACATTTTATTCCTGTTTTATGTATTTATAGGTATAAGCATGGAAATAATTCATTCATACAAATACATCTGTGTGAATGGAAGAACTTTTTTCTGTTTTTTTTCAATTTTATTTTTAAAAATTTCGAAATTTAATTTTATTTATTTTTTATACAGCAGGTTATTATTAGTTATCTATTTTATGCATATGCATGTATACAGGTCAATCCCAATCTCCCAACTCATCCCAACACCACCACCCCATGGCTTCCCCCACTTGGTGTCCATACGTTTGTTCTCTACCTCTGTGTCTCTATTTCTGCCCTGCAAACCAGTTCATCTGTACCATTTTTCTAGGTTCCACATATATGCATTAATATACAATATTTGTTTTTCTCTTTCTGACTTACTTCACTCTGTATGACAGTCTCTAGATCCATCGACTTCTCTACAAATGACCCAGTTTCATTCCTTTTTATGGCTGAGTTATATTCCATTTTACATATGTACCACTTCTTTATCCATTCGTCTGTCTGTGGGCATTTAGGTTGCTTCCATTACCTGGCTATTGTAAATAGTGCTGCAATGAACATTGTGGTGAATGTGTCTTTTTGATTTATGGTTTTCTCTGGGTATATGCCCAGAAGTGGGATTGCTGGATCCTGTGGCAATTCTCTTTTTAGTGTTTTAGAGGGACCTCCATACTGTTCTCCATAGTGACTGTATCAATTTACCTTCCCACCAATAGTGGAAGAGGGTTCCTTTTGTCCACACCCTCCCCAGAATTTGTTGTTGGTAGATTTTCTGATGATGCCGATTCTAAGAGGTGTGAGGTCATACCTCATTGTCATTTTGATTTGCATTTCTCTAATAATTAGTGATGTTGAGCAGCTTTTCATGTGCGTCTTGGCCATCTCTGTGACTTCTTTGAAGAAACGTCTATTTAGATCTTCTGCCCATTTTTGTATTGGGTTGTTTGTTTTATTAATATTAAGCTGCGTGAGCTGTTTATATATATTGGAGATTAAACCTTTGTCCAATGATTCGTTTGCGATCGTTTTCGCCCATTCTGAGGGTTGCCTTTTTCCATTCCCGTTTTTTTAACCAAAAAAGAAAGAAAGCAAAGGAAGCAGAACACTAATATGCGTGAAATATGCCTCTTGAAACTGTCGTTTTGAAATATGGACGTCTTTTGAATTTTTTGGTCGATACATGACCCCAGGATTTGTTTTCAGGGCAGGTGTCATTTACAGGCCTGCAATGATTTTGAATATCCACTGACCATTAGCGCTGGGATTAAAGCTGCTGTTGTGTGAAACGGCCACAAGGTGGCAGCAGTTCTCCCTTACCAAATCTGGTTACTAGGGCAACAGAGCCTCAATGGAAGTCGTGTTCTAGATTGGAATTTAGAATGGAATGTGCCAGGAGAATGCCCCTCAAGTTTGTCTCACTACTTCTTGTTCGTGTTTTTAATTTAATTTTTTATTTTTTTATTACAGCAAGTTTGATGTCAACGTTTGGCTTGTTGTAGGTGTGCAAGATGTGGTTCTTTTACACATATACATATGTCTGTTCTTCCTGGGATCCTGTTCCCATGTACGTTATGACAGAATGTTGAGTAGTCTTCTCTTGGTATTCCGTAGGTCTTTGGTGATTATATATTTCATCTGTGTTTGTATATGTCTGTTAACCCCAAGATCCTAATGAATCCAATCCTCACACCTTTCCATTGGTGAACCATAAGTTTGTTTAATGAATCTGTGATTGCCCTTCTCCGTGGAAATATCTGCCCTGGTATCAATTTTTAGGTAACACCTATAAGTGATATCCTACGATATGTGTCTTTCACTTTCTGACTTACTACAAGTCACGTGATTACCTCTAGACTCATCTACGGTGCTGCAAATGGCATTGTGTCCTTTTTTCCCTTGGCTAATATTGTGTCTTAGCGAGGTCCATTTTCTGCAATGTGATTCCGTGAGGGCTGAGGATTAGCTGACCTGGGCAGCCTGACCCTGCCGGCAAGCCCTCCCCAGGTGTGCCTGGGTTGAGGTCAATATAAACAGCACTCCAGGCAGCAATAGCCCCTGCAGCTGTGCCTGACTCCATATTCTCTGCCCCGTCAGCCGTCTCGGGGCTGTGCTGGTGGGAGGGTGTGAGGGGTCCACGGCTTTGTTGGTGGCCCGGTGTGAGTGGGGCTCTGCTGGACTTTCTGCAGGAGTTGCCAGGCTGCCACCTGTAAAGAAGAGGATGTGTCAACCATAACTTCCACTGGAATTTCTCTCCGGGCTGAGGTGAGGAAGGAAAAAATGGAGTGGGTGCTGGGACAGGAGGGGTATCTCAGGCAGGGAAATGGAAAGCTTCCAGAAGAGCGCCCGGGGCCAGGACCATCCTGGCTGGCCTGCAGGCAGCAAGTTGGCCTGCGTGCTGTCGCTGGTGTGGCTCCACGGCCCTTCCTCTAGGCTTTCAAGCCCTTGTACATATTCAGGTGTTTTACCTGGGAAGGGTGGGAACAGTTCAGCAGCAGCTGGCCTGGGGCTCAGCTCACGTTTACTCACAGAGAACTCGGCACTGTCCCCCAGCTTTGCAATGAGGACGCTCCTTGCGTGGTGGGGGCGGGGCTGCTGGCTTTATGGGAGATGATTCCCCACCTCTGACCAATTTCAGAATTGTTTACCGCTGGAGCAAGTGCCTTGGTAGGGCTTTCCTCTGTATAACTGTTAGGTTCAGGTTTTTTTTTTTCTTTTTTCGTTCCAATTACATTTTATTCCTGTTTTATGTATTTATAGGTATAAGCATGGAAATAATTCATTCATACAAATACATCTGTGTGAATGGAAGAACTTTTTTCTGTTTTTTTTCAATTTTATTTTTAAAAATTTCGAAATTTAATTTTATTTATTTTTTATACAGCAGGTTATCATTAGTTATCTATTTTATGCATATGCATGTATACAGGTCAATCCCAATCTCCCAACTCATCCCAACACCACCACCCCATGGCTTCCCCCACTTGGTGTCCATACGTTTGTTCTCTACCTCTGTGTCTCTATTTCTGCCCTGCAAACCAGTTCATCTGTACCATTTTTCTAGGTTCCACATATATGCATTAATATACAATATTTGTTTTTCTCTTTCTGACTTACTTCACTCTGTATGACAGTCTCTAGATCCATCGACTTCTCTACAAATGACCCAGTTTCATTCCTTTTTATGGCTGAGTTATATTCCATTTTACATATGTACCACTTCTTTATCCATTCGTCTGTCTGTGGGCATTTAGGTTGCTTCCATTACCTGGCTATTGTAAATAGTGCTGCAATGAACATTGTGGTGAATGTGTCTTTTTGATTTATGGTTTTCTCTGGGTATATGCCCAGAAGTGGGATTGCTGGATCCTATGGCAATTCTCTTTTTAGTGTTTTAGAGGGACCTCCATACTGTTCTCCATAGTGACTGTATCAATTTACCTTCCCACCAATAGTGGAAGAGGGTTCCTTTTGTCCACACCCTCCCCAGAATTTGTTGTTTGTAGATTTTCTGATGATGCCGATTCTAAGAGGTGTGAGGTCATACCTCATTGTCATTTTGATTTGCATTTCTCTAATAATTAGTGATGTTGAGCAGCTTTTCATGTGCGTCTTGGCCATCTCTGTGACTTCTTTGAAGAAACGTCTATTTAGATCTTCTGCCCATTTTTGTATTGGGTTGTTTGTTTTATTAATATTAAGCTGCGTGAGCTGTTTATATATATTGGAGATTAAACCTTTGTCCAATGATTCGTTTGCGATCGTTTTCGCCCATTCTGAGGGTTGCCTTTTTCCATTCCCGTTTTTTTAACCAAAAAAGAAAGAAAGCAAAGGAAGCAGAACACTAATATGCGTGAAATATGCCTCTTGAAACTGTCGTTTTGAAATATGGACGTCTTTTGAAGTTTTTTGGTCGATACATGACCCCAGGATTTGTTTTCAGGGCAGGTGTCATTTACAGGCCTGCAATGATTTTGAATATCCACTGACCATTAGCGCTGGGATTAAAGCTGCTGTTGTGTGAAACGGCCACAAGGTGGCAGCAGTTCTCCCTTACCAAATCTGGTTACTAGGGCAACAGAGCCTCAATGGAAGTCGTGTTCTAGATTGGAATTTAGAATGGAATGTGCCAGGAGAATGCCCCTCAAGTTTGTCTCACTACTTCTTGTTCGTGTTTTTAATTTAATTTTTTATTTTTTTATTACAGCAAGTTTGATGTCAACGTTTGGCTTGTTGTAGGTGTGCAAGATGTGGTTCTTTTACACATATACATATGTCTGTTCTTCCTGGGATCCTGTTCCCATGTACGTTATGACAGAATGTTGAGTCGTCTTCTCTTGGTATTCCGTAGGTCTTTGGTGATTATATATTTCATCTGTGTTTGTATATGTCTGTTAACCCCAAGATCCTAATGAATCCAATCCTCACACCTTTCCATTGGTGAACCATAAGTTTGTTTAATGAATCTGTGATTGCCCTTCTCCGTGGAAATATCTGCCCTGGTATCAATTTTTAGGTAACACCTACAAGTGATATCCTACGATATGTGTCTTTCACTTTCTGACTTACTACAAGTCACGTGATTACCTCTAGACTCATCTACGGTGCTGCAAATGGCATTGTGTCCTTTTTTCCCTTGGCTAATATTGTGTCTTAGCGAGGTCCATTTTCTGCAATGTGATTCCGTGAGGGCTGAGGATTAGCTGACCTGGGCAGCCTGACCCTGCCGGCAAGCCCTCCCCAGGTGTGCCTGGGTTGAGGTCAATATAAACAGCACTCCAGGGAGCAATAGCCCCTGCAGCTGGGCCTGACTCCATATTCTCTGCCCCGTCAGCCGTCTCGGGGCTGTGCTGGTGGGAGGGTGTGAGGGGTCCACGGCTTTGTTGGTGGCCCGGTGTGAGTGGGGCTCTGCTGGACTTTCTGCAGGAGTTGCCAGGCTGCCACCTGTAAAGAAGAGGATGTGTCAACCATAACTTCCACTGGAATTTCTCTCCGGGCTGAGGTGAGGAAGGAAAAAATGGAGTGGGTGCTGGGACAGGAGGGGTATCTCAGGCAGGGAAATGGAAAGCTTCCAGAAGAGCGCCCGGGGCCAGGACCATCCTGGCTGGACTGCAGGCAGCAAGTTGGCCTGCGTGCTGTCGCTGGTGTGGCTCCACGGCCCTTCCTCTAGGCTTTCAAGCCCTTGTACATATTCAGGTGTTTTACCTGGGAAGGGTGGGAACAGTTCAGCAGCAGCTGGCCTGGGGCTCAGCTCACGTTTACTCACAGAGAACTCGGCACTGTCCCCCAGCTTTGCAATGAGGACGCTCCTTGCGTGGGGGGGGGGCGGGGCTGCTGGCTTTATGGGAGATGATTCCCCACCTCTGACCAATTTCACAATTGTTTACCGCTGGAGCAAGTGCCTTGGTAGGGCTTTCCTCTGTATAACTGTTAGGTTCAGGTTTTTTTTTTCTTTTTTCGTTCCAATTACATTTTATTCCTGTTTTATGTATTTATAGGTATAAGCATGGAAATAATTCATTCATACAAATACATCTGTGTGAATGGAAGAACTTTTTTCTGTTTTTTTTCAATTTTATTTTTAAAAATTTCGAAATTTAATTTTATTTATTTTTTATACAGCAGGTTATTATTAGTTATCTATTTTATGCATATGCATGTATACAGGTCAATCCCAATCTCCCAACTCATCCCAACACCACCACCCCATGGCTTCCCCCACTTGGTGTCCATACGTTTGTTCTCTACCTCTGTGTCTCTATTTCTGCCCTGCAAACCAGTTCATCTGTACCATTTTTCTAGGTTCCACATATATGCATTAATATACAATATTTGTTTTTCTCTTTCTGACTTACTTCACTCTGTATGACAGTCTGTAGATCCATCGACTTCTCTACAAATGACCCAGTTTCATTCCTTTTTATGGCTGAGTTATATTCCATTTTACATATGTACCACTTCTTTATCCATTCGTCTGTCTGTGGGCATTTAGGTTGCTTCCATTACCTGGCTATTGTAAATAGTGCTGCAATGAACATTGTGGTGAATGTGTCTTTTTGATTTATGGTTTTCTCTGGGTATATGCCCAGAAGTGGGATTGCTGGATCCTATGGCAATTCTCTTTTTAGTGTTTTAGAGGGACCTCCATACTGTTCTCCATAGTGACTGTATCAATTTACTTTCCCACCAATAGTGGAAGAGGGTTCCTTTTGTCCACACCCTCCCCAGAATTTGTTGTTTGTAGATTTTCTGATGATGCCGATTCTAAGAGGTGTGAGGTCATACCTCATTGTCATTTTGATTTGCATTTCTCTAATAATTAGTGATGTTGAGCAGCTTTTCATGTGCGTCTTGGCCATCTCTGTGACTTCTTTGAAGAAACGTCTATTTAGATCTTCTGCCCATTTTTGTATTGGGTTGTTTGTTTTATTAATATTAAGCTGCGTGAGCTGTTTATATATATTGGAGATTAAACCTTTGTCCAATGATTCGTTTGCGATCGTTTTCGCCCATTCTGAGGGTTGCCTTTTTCCATTCCCGTTTTTTTAACCAAAAAAGAAAGAAAGCAAAGGAAGCAGAACACTAATATGCGTGAAATATGCCTCTTGAAACTGTCGTTTTGAAATATGGACGTCTTTTGAATTTTTTGGTCGATACATGACCCCAGGATTTGTTTTCAGGGCAGGTGTCATTTACAGGCCTGCAATGATTTTGAATATCCACTGACCATTAGCGCTGGGATTAAAGCTGCTGTTGTGTGAAACGGCCACAAGGTGGCAGCAGTTCTCCCTTACCAAATCTGGTTACTAGGGCAACAGAGCCTCAATGGAAGTCGTGTTCTAGATTGGAATTTAGAATGGAATGTGCCAGGAGAATGCCCCTCAAGTTTGTCTCACTACTTCTTGTTCGTGTTTTTAATTTAATTTTTTATTTTTTTATTACAGCAAGTTTGATGTCAACGTTTGGCTTGTTGTAGGTGTGCAAGATGTGGTTCTTTTACACATATACATATGTCTGTTCTTCCTGGGATCCTGTTCCCATGTACGTTATGACAGAATGTTGAGTAGTCTTCTCTTGGTATTCCGTAGGTCTTTGGTGATTATATATTTCATCTGTGTTTGTATATGTCTGTTAACCCCAAGATCCTAATGAATCCAATCCTCACACCTTTCCATTGGTGAACCATAAGTTTGTTTAATGAATCTGTGATTGCCCTTCTCCGTGGAAATATCTGCCCTGGTATCAATTTTTAGGTAACACCTATAAGTGATATCCTACGATATGTGTCTTTCACTTTCTGACTTACTACAAGTCACGTGATTACCTCTAGACTCATCTACGGTGCTGCAAATGGCATTGTGTCCTTTTTTCCCTTGGCTAATATTGTGTCTTAGCGAGGTCCATTTTCTGCAATGTGATTCCGTGAGGGCTGAGGATTAGCTGACCTGGGCAGCCTGACCCTGCCGGCAAGCCCTCCCCAGGTGTGCCTGGGTTGAGGTCAATATAAACAGCACTCCAGGCAGCAATAGCCCCTGCAGCTGTGCCTGACTCCATATTCCCTGCCCCGTCAGCCATCTCGGGGCTGTGCTGGTGGGAGGGTGTGAGGGGTCCACGGCTTTGTGGGTGGCCCGGTGTGAGTGGGGCTCTGCTGGACTTTCTGCAGGAGTTGCCAGGCTGCCACCTGTAAAGAAGAGGATGTGTCAACCATAACTTCCACTGGAATTTATCTCCGGGCTGAGGTGAGGAAGGAGAAAAGGGAGTGGGTGCGGGACAGGAGGGGTATCTCAGGCAGGGAAATGGAAAGCTTCCAGAAGAGTGCCCGGGGCCAGGACCATCCTGGCTGGCCTGCAGGCATCAAGTTGGCCTGCGTGCTATCGCTGGTGTGGCTCCACAGCCCTTCCTCTAGGCTTTCAAGCCCTTGTACATATTCAGGTGTTTTACCTGGGAAGGGTGGGAACAGTTCAGCAGCAGCTGGCCTGGGGCTCAGCTCACGTTTACTCACAGAGAACTCGGCACTGTCCCCCAGCTTTGCAATGAGGACGCTCCTTGCGTGGGGGGGGCGGGTTTGCTGGCTTTATGGGAGATGATTCCCCACCTCTGACCAATTTCAGAATTGTTTACCGCTGGAGCAAGTGCCTTGGTAGGGCTTTCCTCTGTATAACTGTTAGGTTCAGGTTTTTTTTTTTTCTTTTTTCGTTCCAATTACATTTTATTCCTGTTTTATGTATTTATAGGTATAAGCATGGAAATAATTCATTCATACAAATACATCTGTGTGAATGGAAGAACTTTTTTCTGTTTTTTTTTCAATTTTATTTTTAAAAATTTCGAAATTTAATTTTATTTATTTTTTATACAGCAGGTTATTATTAGTTATCTATTTTATGCATATGCATGTATACAGGTCAATCCCAATCTCCCAACTCATCCCAACACCACCACCCCATGGCTTCCCCCACTTGGTGTCCATACGTTTGTTCTCTACCTCTGTGTCTCTATTTCTGCCCTGCAAACCAGTTCATCTGTACCATTTTTCTAGGTTCCACATATATGCATTAATATACAATATTTGTTTTTCTCTTTCTGACTTACTTCACTCTGTATGACAGTCTCTAGATCCATCGACTTCTCTACAAATGACCCAGTTTCATTCCTTTTTATGGCTGAGTTATATTCCATTTTACATATGTACCACTTCTTTATCCATTCGTCTGTCTGTGGGCATTTAGGTTGCTTCCATTACCTGGCTATTGTAAATAGTGCTGCAATGAACATTGTGGTGAATGTGTCTTTTTGATTTATGGTTTTCTCTGGGTATATGCCCAGAAGTGGGATTGCTGGATCCTATGGTAATTCTCTTTTTAGTGTTTTAGAGGGACCTCCATACTGTTCTCCATAGTGACTGTATCAATTTACCTTCCCACCAATAGTGGAAGAGGGTTCCTTTTGTCCACACCCTCCCCAGAATTTGTTGTTTGTAGATTTTCTGATGATGCCGATTCTAAGAGGTGTGAGGTCATACCTCATTGTCATTTTGATTTGCATTTCTCTAATAATTAGTGATGTTGAGCAGCTTTTCATGTGCGTCTTGGCCATCTCTGTGACTTCTTTGAAGAAACGTCTATTTAGATCTTCTGCCCATTTTTGTATTGGGTTGTTTGTTTTATTAATATTAAGCTGCGTGAGCTGTTTATATATATTGGAGATTAAACCTTTGTCCATTGATTCGTTTGCGATCGTTTTCGCCCATTCTGAGGGTTGCCTTTTTCCATTCCCGTTTTTTTAACCAAAAAAGAAAGAAAGCAAAGGAAGCAGAACACTAATGTGCGTGAAATATGCCTCTTGAAACTGTCGTTTTGAAATATGGACGTCTTTTGAATTTTTTGGTCGATACATGACCCCAGGATTTGTTTTCAGGGCAGGTGTCATTTACAGGCCTGCAATGATTTTGAATATCCACTGACCATTAGCGCTGGGATTAAAGCTGCTGTTGTGTGAAACGGCCACAAGGTGGCAGCAGTTCTCCCTTACCAAATCTGGTTACTAGGGCAACAGAGCCTCAATGGAAGTCGTGTTCTAGATTGGAATTTAGAATGGAATGTGCCAGGAGAATGCCCCTCAAGTTTGTCTCACTACTTCTTGTTCGTGTTTTTAATTTAATTTTTTATTTTTTTATTACAGCAAGTTTGATGTCAACGTTTGGCTTGTTGTAGGTGTGCAAGATGTGGTTCTTTTACACATATACATATGTCTGTTCTTCCTGGGATCCTGTTCCCATGTACGTTATGACAGAATGTTGAGTCGTCTTCTCTTGGTATTCCGTAGGTCTTTGGTGATTATATATTTCATCTGTGTTTGTATATGTCTGTTAACCCCAAGATCCTAATGAATCCAATCCTCACACCTTTCCATTGGTGAACCATAAGTTTGTTTAATGAATCTGTGATTGCCCTTCTCCGTGGAAATATCTGCCCTGGTATCAATTTTTAGGTAACACCTACAAGTGATATCCTACGATATGTGTCTTTCACTTTCTGACTTACTACAAGTCACGTGATTACCTCTAGACTCATCTACGGTGCTGCAAATGGCATTGTGTGCTTTTTTCCCTTGGCTAATATTGTGTCTTAGCGAGGTCCATTTTCTGCAATGTGATTCCGTGAGGGCTGAGGATTAGCTGACCTGGGCAGCCTGACCCTGCCGGCAAGCCCTCCCCAGGTGTGCCTGGGTTGAGGTCAATATAAACAGCACTCCAGGGAGCAATAGCCCCTGCAGCTGGGCCTGACTCCATATTCTCTGCCCCGTCAGCCGTCTCGGGGCTGTGCTGGTGGGAGGGTGTGAGGGGTCCACGGCTTTGTTGGTGGCCCGGTGTGAGTGGGGCTCTGCTGGACTTTCTGCAGGAGTTGCCAGGCTGCCACCTGTAAAGAAGAGGATGTGTCAACCATAACTTCCACTGGAATTTCTCTCCGGGCTGAGGTGAGGAAGGAAAAAATGGAGTGGGTGCCGGGACAGGAGGGGTATCTCAGGCAGGGAAATGGAAAGCTTCCAGAAGAGCGCCCGGGGCCAGGACCATCCTGGCTGGACTGCAGGCAGCAAGTTGGCCTGCGTGCTGTCGCTGGTGTGGCTCCACGGCCCTTCCTCTAGGCTTTCAAGCCCTTGTACATATTCAGGTGTTTTACCTGGGAAGGGTGGGAACAGTTCAGCAGCAGCTGGCCTGGGGCTCAGCTCACGTTTACTCACAGAGAACTCGGCACTGTCCCCCAGCTTTGCAATGAGGACGCTCCTTGCGTGGGGGGGGGGCGGGGCTGCTGGCTTTATGGGAGATGATTCCCCACCTCTGACCAATTTCACAATTGTTTACCGCTGGAGCAAGTGCCTTGGTAGGGCTTTCCTCTGTATAACTGTTAGGTTCAGGTTTTTTTTTTCTTTTTTCGTTCCAATTACATTTTATTCCTGTTTTATGTATTTATAGGTATAAGCATGGAAATAATTCATTCATACAAATACATCTGTGTGAATGGAAGAACTTTTTTCTGTTTTTTTTCAATTTTATTTTTAAAAATTTCGAAATTTAATTTTATTTATTTTTTATACAGCAGGTTATTATTAGTTATCTATTTTATGCATATGCATGTATACAGGTCAATCCCAATCTCCCAACTCATCCCAACACCACCACCCCATGGCTTCCCCCACTTGGTGTCCATACGTTTGTTCTCTACCTCTGTGTCTCTATTTCTGCCCTGCAAACCAGTTCATCTGTACCATTTTTCTAGGTTCCACATATATGCATTAATATACAATATTTGTTTTTCTCTTTCTGACTTACTTCACTCTGTATGACAGTCTGTAGATCCATCGACTTCTCTACAAATGACCCAGTTTCATTCCTTTTTATGGCTGAGTTATATTCCATTTTACATATGTACCACTTCTTTATCCATTCGTCTGTCTGTGGGCATTTAGGTTGCTTCCATTACCTGGCTATTGTAAATAGTGCTGCAATGAACATTGTGGTGAATGTGTCTTTTTGATTTATGGTTTTCTCTGGGTATATGCCCAGAAGTGGGATTGCTGGATCCTATGGCAATTCTCTTTTTAGTGTTTTAGAGGGACCTCCATACTGTTCTCCATAGTGACTGTATCAATTTACTTTCCCACCAATAGTGGAAGAGGGTTCCTTTTGTCCACACCCTCCCCAGAATTTGTTGTTTGTAGATTTTCTGATGATGCCGATTCTAAGAGGTGTGAGGTCATACCTCATTGTCATTTTGATTTGCATTTCTCTAATAATTAGTGATGTTGAGCAGCTTTTCATGTGCGTCTTGGCCATCTCTGTGACTTCTTTGAAGAAACGTCTATTTAGATCTTCTGCCCATTTTTGTATTGGGTTGTTTGTTTTATTAATATTAAGCTGCGTGAGCTGTTTATATATATTGGAGATTAAACCTTTGTCCAATGATTCGTTTGCGATCGTTTTCGCCCATTCTGAGGGTTGCCTTTTTCCATTCCCGTTTTTTTAACCAAAAAAGAAAGAAAGCAAAGGAAGCAGAACACTAATATGCGTGAAATATGCCTCTTGAAACTGTCGTTTTGAAATATGGACGTCTTTTGAATTTTTTGGTCGATACATGACCCCAGGATTTGTTTTCAGGGCAGGTGTCATTTACAGGCCTGCAATGATTTTGAATATCCACTGACCATTAGCGCTGGGATTAAAGCTGCTGTTGTGTGAAACGGCCACAAGGTGGCAGCAGTTCTCCCTTACCAAATCTGGTTACTAGGGCAACAGAGCCTCAATGGAAGTCGTGTTCTAGATTGGAATTTAGAATGGAATGTGCCAGGAGAATGCCCCTCAAGTTTGTCTCACTACTTCTTGTTCGTGTTTTTAATTTAATTTTTTATTTTTTTATTACAGCAAGTTTGATGTCAACGTTTGGCTTGTTGTAGGTGTGCAAGATGTGGTTCTTTTACACATATACATATGTCTGTTCTTCCTGGGATCCTGTTCCCATGTACGTTATGACAGAATGTTGAGTAGTCTTCTCTTGGTATTCCGTAGGTCTTTGGTGATTATATATTTCATCTGTGTTTGTATATGTCTGTTAACCCCAAGATCCTAATGAATCCAATCCTCACACCTTTCCATTGGTGAACCATAAGTTTGTTTAATGAATCTGTGATTGCCCTTCTCCGTGGAAATATCTGCCCTGGTATCAATTTTTAGGTAACACCTATAAGTGATATCCTACGATATGTGTCTTTCACTTTCTGACTTACTACAAGTCACGTGATTACCTCTAGACTCATCTACGGTGCTGCAAATGGCATTGTGTCCTTTTTTCCCTTGGCTAATATTGTGTCTTAGCGAGGTCCATTTTCTGCAATGTGATTCCGTGAGGGCTGAGGATTAGCTGACCTGGGCAGCCTGACCCTGCCGGCAAGCCCTCCCCAGGTGTGCCTGGGTTGAGGTCAATATAAACAGCACTCCAGGCAGCAATAGCCCCTGCAGCTGTGCCTGACTCCATATTCCCTGCCCCGTCAGCCATCTCGGGGCTGTGCTGGTGGGAGGGTGTGAGGGGTCCACGGCTTTGTGGGTGGCCCGGTGTGAGTGGGGCTCTGCTGGACTTTCTGCAGGAGTTGCCAGGCTGCCACCTGTAAAGAAGAGGATGTGTCAACCATAACTTCCACTGGAATTTATCTCCGGGCTGAGGTGAGGAAGGAGAAAAGGGAGTGGGTGCGGGACAGGAGGGGTATCTCAGGCAGGGAAATGGAAAGCTTCCAGAAGAGTGCCCGGGGCCAGGACCATCCTGGCTGGCCTGCAGGCAGCAAGTTGGCCTGCGTGCTGTCGCTGGTGTGGCTCCACAGCCCTTCCTCTAGGCTTTCAAGCCCTTGTACATATTCAGGTGTTTTACCTGGGAAGGGTGGGAACAGTTCAGCAGCAGCTGGCCTGGGGCTCAGCTCACGTTTACTCACAGAGAACTCGGCACTGTCCCCCAGCTTTGCAATGAGGACGCTCCTTGCGTGGGGGGGGCGGGTTTGCTGGCTTTATGGGAGATGATTCCCCACCTCTGACCAATTTCAGAATTGTTTACCGCTGGAGCAAGTGCCTTGGTAGGGCTTTCCTCTGTATAACTGTTAGGTTCAGGTTTTTTTTTTTTCTTTTTTCGTTCCAATTACATTTTATTCCTGTTTTATGTATTTATAGGTATAAGCATGGAAATAATTCATTCATACAAATACATCTGTGTGAATGGAAGAACTTTTTTCTGTTTTTTTTTCAATTTTATTTTTAAAAATTTCGAAATTTAATTTTATTTATTTTTTATACAGCAGGTTATTATTAGTTATCTATTTTATGCATATGCATGTATACAGGTCAATCCCAATCTCCCAACTCATCCCAACACCACCACCCCATGGCTTCCCCCACTTGGTGTCCATACGTTTGTTCTCTACCTCTGTGTCTCTATTTCTGCCCTGCAAACCAGTTCATCTGTACCATTTTTCTAGGTTCCACATATATGCATTAATATACAATATTTGTTTTTCTCTTTCTGACTTACTTCACTCTGTATGACAGTCTCTAGATCCATCGACTTCTCTACAAATGACCCAGTTTCATTCCTTTTTATGGCTGAGTTATATTCCATTTTACATATGTACCACTTCTTTATCCATTCGTCTGTCTGTGGGCATTTAGGTTGCTTCCATTACCTGGCTATTGTAAATAGTGCTGCAATGAACATTGTGGTGAATGTGTCTTTTTGATTTATGGTTTTCTCTGGGTATATGCCCAGAAGTGGGATTGCTGGATCCTATGGTAATTCTCTTTTTAGTGTTTTAGAGGGACCTCCATACTGTTCTCCATAGTGACTGTATCAATTTACCTTCCCACCAATAGTGGAAGAGGGTTCCTTTTGTCCACACCCTCCCCAGAATTTGTTGTTTGTAGATTTTCTGATGATGCCGATTCTAAGAGGTGTGAGGTCATACCTCATTGTCATTTTGATTTGCATTTCTCTAATAATTAGTGATGTTGAGCAGCTTTTCATGTGCGTCTTGGCCATCTCTGTGACTTCTTTGAAGAAACGTCTATTTAGATCTTCTGCCCATTTTTGTATTGGGTTGTTTGTTTTATTAATATTAAGCTGCGTGAGCTGTTTATATATATTGGAGATTAAACCTTTGTCCATTGATTCGTTTGCGATCGTTTTCGCCCATTCTGAGGGTTGCCTTTTTCCATTCCCGTTTTTTTAACCAAAAAAGAAAGAAAGCAAAGGAAGCAGAACACTAATGTGCGTGAAATATGCCTCTTGAAACTGTCGTTTTGAAATATGGACGTCTTTTGAATTTTTTGGTCGATACATGACCCCAGGATTTGTTTTCAGGGCAGGTGTCATTTACAGGCCTGCAATGATTTTGAATATCCACTGACCATTAGCGCTGGGATTAAAGCTGCTGTTGTGTGAAACGGCCACAAGGTGGCAGCAGTTCTCCCTTACCAAATCTGGTTACTAGGGCAACAGAGCCTCAATGGAAGTCGTGTTCTAGATTGGAATTTAGAATGGAATGTGCCAGGAGAATGCCCCTCAAGTTTGTCTCACTACTTCTTGTTCGTGTTTTTAATTTAATTTTTTTATTTTTTTATTACAGCAAGTTTGATGTCAACGTTTGGCTTGTTGTAGGTGTGCAAGATGTGGTTCTTTTACACATATACATATGTCTGTTCTTCCTGGGATCCTGTTCCCATGTACGTTATGACAGAATGTTGAGTAGTCTTCTCTTGGTATTCCGTAGGTCTTTGGTGATTATATATTTCATCTGTGTTTGTATATGTCTGTTAACCCCAAGATCCTAATGAATCCAATCCTCACACCTTTCCATTGGTGAACCATAAGTTTGTTTAATGAATCTGTGATTGCCCTTCTCCGTGGAAATATCTGCCCTGGTATCAATTTTTAGGTAACACCTATAAGTGATATCCTACGATATGTGTCTTTCACTTTCTGACTTACTACAAGTCACGTGATTACCTCTAGACTCATCTACGGTGCTGCAAATGGCATTGTGTCCTTTTTTCCCTTGGCTAATATTGTGTCTTAGCGAGGTCCATTTTCTGCAATGTGATTCCGTGAGGGCTGAGGATTAGCTGACCTGGGCAGCCTGACCCTGCCGGCAAGCCCTCCCCAGGTGTGCCTGGGTTGAGGTCAATATAAACAGCACTCCAGGCAGCAATAGCCCCTGCAGCTGTGCCTGACTCCATATTCCCTGCCCCGTCAGCCATCTCGGGGCTGTGCTGGTGGGAGGGTGTGAGGGGTCCACGGCTTTGTGGGTGGCCCGGTGTGAGTGGGGCTCTGCTGGACTTTCTGCAGGAGTTGCCAGGCTGCCACCTGTAAAGAAGAGGATGTGTCAACCATAACTTCCACTGGAATTTATCTCCGGGCTGAGGTGAGGAAGGAGAAAAGGGAGTGGGTGCGGGACAGGAGGGGTATCTCAGGCAGGGAAATGGAAAGCTTCCAGAAGAGTGCCCGGGGCCAGGACCATCCTGGCTGGCCTGCAGGCATCAAGTTGGCCTGCGTGCTGTCGCTGGTGTGGCTCCACAGCCCTTCCTCTAGGCTTTCAAGCCCTTGTACATATTCAGGTGTTTTACCTGGGAAGGGTGGGAACAGTTCAGCAGCAGCTGGCCTGGGGCTCAGCTCACGTTTACTCACAGAGAACTCGGCACTGTCCCCCAGCTTTGCAATGAGGACGCTCCTTGCGTGGGGGGGGCGGGTTTGCTGGCTTTATGGGAGATGATTCCCAACCTCTGACCAATTTCAGAATTGTTTACCGCTGGAGCAAGTGCCTTGGTAGGGCTTTCCTCTGTATAACTGTTAGGTTCAGGTTTTTTTTTTTTCTTTTTTCGTTCCAATTACATTTTATTCCTGTTTTATGTATTTATAGGTATAAGCATGGAAATAATTCATTCATACAAATACATCTGTGTGAATGGAAGAACTTTTTTCTGTTTTTTTTTCAATTTTATTTTTAAAAATTTCGAAATTTAATTTTATTTATTTTTTATACAGCAGGTTATTATTAGTTATCTATTTTATGCATATGCATGTATACAGGTCAATCCCAATCTCCCAACTCATCCCAACACCACCACCCCATGGCTTCCCCCACTTGGTGTCCATACGTTTGTTCTCTACCTCTGTGTCTCTATTTCTGCCCTGCAAACCAGTTCATCTGTACCATTTTTCTAGGTTCCACATATATGCATTAATATACAATATTTGTTTTTCTCTTTCTGACTTACTTCACTCTGTATGACAGTCTCTAGATCCATCGACTTCTCTACAAATGACCCAGTTTCATTCCTTTTTATGGCTGAGTTATATTCCATTTTACATATGTACCACTTCTTTATCCATTCGTCTGTCTGTGGGCATTTAGGTTGCTTCCATTACCTGGCTATTGTAAATAGTGCTGCAATGAACATTGTGGTGAATGTGTCTTTTTGATTTATGGTTTTCTCTGGGTATATGCCCAGAAGTGGGATTGCTGGATCCTATGGTAATTCTCTTTTTAGTGTTTTAGAGGGACCTCCATACTGTTCTCCATAGTGACTGTATCAATTTACCTTCCCACCAATAGTGGAAGAGGGTTCCTTTTGTCCACACCCTCCCCAGAATTTGTTGTTTGTAGATTTTCTGATGATGCCGATTCTAAGAGGTGTGAGGTCATACCTCATTGTCATTTTGATTTGCATTTCTCTAATAATTAGTGATGTTGAGCAGCTTTTCATGTGCGTCTTGGCCATCTCTGTGACTTCTTTGAAGAAACGTCTATTTAGATCTTCTGCCCATTTTTGTATTGGGTTGTTTGTTTTATTAATATTAAGCTGCGTGAGCTGTTTATATATATTGGAGATTAAACCTTTGTCCATTGATTCGTTTGCGATCGTTTTCGCCCATTCTGAGGGTTGCCTTTTTCCATTCCCGTTTTTTTAACCAAAAAAGAAAGAAAGCAAAGGAAGCAGAACACTAATGTGCGTGAAATATGCCTCTTGAAACTGTCGTTTTGAAATATGGACGTCTTTTGAATTTTTTGGTCGATACATGACCCCAGGATTTGTTTTCAGGGCAGGTGTCATTTACAGGCCTGCAATGATTTTGAATATCCACTGACCATTAGCGCTGGGATTAAAGCTGCTGTTGTGTGAAACGGCCACAAGGTGGCAGCAGTTCTCCCTTACCAAATCTGGTTACTAGGGCAACAGAGCCTCAATGGAAGTCGTGTTCTAGATTGGAATTTAGAATGGAATGTGCCAGGAGAATGCCCCTCAAGTTTGTCTCACTACTTCTTGTTCGTGTTTTTAATTTAATTTTTTTATTTTTTTATTACAGCAAGTTTGATGTCAACGTTTGGCTTGTTGTAGGTGTGCAAGATGTGGTTCTTTTACACATATACATATGTCTGTTCTTCCTGGGATCCTGTTCCCATGTACGTTATGACAGAATGTTGAGTAGTCTTCTCTTGGTATTCCGTAGGTCTTTGGTGATTATATATTTCATCTGTGTTTGTATATGTCTGTTAACCCCAAGATCCTAATGAATCCAATCCTCACACCTTTCCATTGGTGAACCATAAGTTTGTTTAATGAATCTGTGATTGCCCTTCTCCGTGGAAATATCTGCCCTGGTATCAATTTTTAGGTAACACCTATAAGTGATATCCTACGATATGTGTCTTTCACTTTCTGACTTACTACAAGTCACGTGATTACCTCTAGACTCATCTACGGTGCTGCAAATGGCATTGTGTCCTTTTTTCCCTTGGCTAATATTGTGTCTTAGCGAGGTCCATTTTCTGCAATGTGATTCCGTGAGGGCTGAGGATTAGCTGACCTGGGCAGCCTGACCCTGCCGGCAAGCCCTCCCCAGGTGTGCCTGGGTTGAGGTCAATATAAACAGCACTCCAGGCAGCAATAGCCCCTGCAGCTGTGCCTGACTCCATATTCCCTGCCCCGTCAGCCATCTCGGGGCTGTGCTGGTGGGAGGGTGTGAGGGGTCCACGGCTTTGTGGGTGGCCCGGTGTGAGTGGGGCTCTGCTGGACTTTCTGCAGGAGTTGCCAGGCTGCCACCTGTAAAGAAGAGGATGTGTCAACCATAACTTCCACTGGAATTTATCTCCGGGCTGAGGTGAGGAAGGAGAAAAGGGAGTGGGTGCGGGACAGGAGGGGTATCTCAGGCAGGGAAATGGAAAGCTTCCAGAAGAGTGCCCGGGGCCAGGACCATCCTGGCTGGCCTGCAGGCATCAAGTTGGCCTGCGTGCTGTCGCTGGTGTGGCTCCACAGCCCTTCCTCTAGGCTTTCAAGCCCTTGTACATATTCAGGTGTTTTACCTGGGAAGGGTGGGAACAGTTCAGCAGCAGCTGGCCTGGGGCTCAGCTCACGTTTACTCACAGAGAACTCGGCACTGTCCCCCAGCTTTGCAATGAGGACGCTCCTTGCGTGGGGGGGGCGGGTTTGCTGGCTTTATGGGAGATGATTCCCCACCTCTGACCAATTTCAGAATTGTTTACCGCTGGAGCAAGTGCCTTGGTAGGGCTTTCCTCTGTATAACTGTTAGGTTCAGGTTTTTTTTTTTCTTTTTTCGTTCCAATTACATTTTATTCCTGTTTTATGTATTTATAGGTATAAGCATGGAAATAATTCATTCATACAAATACATCTGTGTGAATGGAAGAACTTTTTTCTGTTTTTTTTTCAATTTTATTTTTAAAAATTTCGAAATTTAATTTTATTTATTTTTTATACAGCAGGTTATTATTAGTTATCTATTTTATGCATATGCATGTATACAGGTCAATCCCAATCTCCCAACTCATCCCAACACCACCACCCCATGGCTTCCCCCACTTGGTGTCCATACGTTTGTTCTCTACCTCTGTGTCTCTATTTCTGCCCTGCAAACCAGTTCATCTGTACCATTTTTCTAGGTTCCACATATATGCATTAATATACAATATTTGTTTTTCTCTTTCTGACTTACTTCACTCTGTATGACAGTCTCTAGATCCATCGACTTCTCTACAAATGACCCAGTTTCATTCCTTTTTATGGCTGAGTTATATTCCATTTTACATATGTACCACTTCTTTATCCATTCGTCTGTCTGTGGGCATTTAGGTTGCTTCCATTACCTGGCTATTGTAAATAGTGCTGCAATGAACATTGTGGTGAATGTGTCTTTTTGATTTATGGTTTTCTCTGGGTATATGCCCAGAAGTGGGATTGCTGGATCCTATGGTAATTCTCTTTTTAGTGTTTTAGAGGGACCTCCATACTGTTCTCCATAGTGACTGTATCAATTTACCTTCCCACCAATAGTGGAAGAGGGTTCCTTTTGTCCACACCCTCCCCAGAATTTGTTGTTTGTAGATTTTCTGATGATGCCGATTCTAAGAGGTGTGAGGTCATACCTCATTGTCATTTTGATTTGCATTTCTCTAATAATTAGTGATGTTGAGCAGCTTTTCATGTGCGTCTTGGCCATCTCTGTGACTTCTTTGAAGAAACGTCTATTTAGATCTTCTGCCCATTTTTGTATTGGGTTGTTTGTTTTATTAATATTAAGCTGCGTGAGCTGTTTATATATATTGGAGATTAAACCTTTGTCCATTGATTCGTTTGCGATCGTTTTCGCCCATTCTGAGGGTTGCCTTTTTCCATTCCCGTTTTTTTAACCAAAAAAGAAAGAAAGCAAAGGAAGCAGAACACTAATGTGCGTGAAATATGCCTCTTGAAACTGTCGTTTTGAAATATGGACGTCTTTTGAATTTTTTGGTCGATACATGACCCCAGGATTTGTTTTCAGGGCAGGTGTCATTTACAGGCCTGCAATGATTTTGAATATCCACTGACCATTAGCGCTGGGATTAAAGCTGCTGTTGTGTGAAACGGCCACAAGGTGGCAGCAGTTCTCCCTTACCAAATCTGGTTACTAGGGCAACAGAGCCTCAATGGAAGTCGTGTTCTAGATTGGAATTTAGAATGGAATGTGCCAGGAGAATGCCCCTCAAGTTTGTCTCACTACTTCTTGTTCGTGTTTTTAATTTAATTTTTTTATTTTTTTATTACAGCAAGTTTGATGTCAACGTTTGGCTTGTTGTAGGTGTGCAAGATGTGGTTCTTTTACACATATACATATGTCTGTTCTTCCTGGGATCCTGTTCCCATGTACGTTATGACAGAATGTTGAGTAGTCTTCTCTTGGTATTCCGTAGGTCTTTGGTGATTATATATTTCATCTGTGTTTGTATATGTCTGTTAACCCCAAGATCCTAATGAATCCAATCCTCACACCTTTCCATTGGTGAACCATAAGTTTGTTTAATGAATCTGTGATTGCCCTTCTCCGTGGAAATATCTGCCCTGGTATCAATTTTTAGGTAACACCTATAAGTGATATCCTACGATATGTGTCTTTCACTTTCTGACTTACTACAAGTCACGTGATTACCTCTAGACTCATCTACGGTGCTGCAAATGGCATTGTGTCCTTTTTTCCCTTGGCTAATATTGTGTCTTAGCGAGGTCCATTTTCTGCAATGTGATTCCGTGAGGGCTGAGGATTAGCTGACCTGGGCAGCCTGACCCTGCCGGCAAGCCCTCCCCAGGTGTGCCTGGGTTGAGGTCAATATAAACAGCACTCCAGGCAGCAATAGCCCCTGCAGCTGTGCCTGACTCCATATTCCCTGCCCCGTCAGCCATCTCGGGGCTGTGCTGGTGGGAGGGTGTGAGGGGTCCACGGCTTTGTGGGTGGCCCGGTGTGAGTGGGGCTCTGCTGGACTTTCTGCAGGAGTTGCCAGGCTGCCACCTGTAAAGAAGAGGATGTGTCAACCATAACTTCCACTGGAATTTATCTCCGGGCTGAGGTGAGGAAGGAGAAAAGGGAGTGGGTGCGGGACAGGAGGGGTATCTCAGGCAGGGAAATGGAAAGCTTCCAGAAGAGTGCCCGGGGCCAGGACCATCCTGGCTGGCCTGCAGGCATCAAGTTGGCCTGCGTGCTGTCGCTGGTGTGGCTCCACAGCCCTTCCTCTAGGCTTTCAAGCCCTTGTACATATTCAGGTGTTTTACCTGGGAAGGGTGGGAACAGTTCAGCAGCAGCTGGCCTGGGGCTCAGCTCACGTTTACTCACAGAGAACTCGGCACTGTCCCCCAGCTTTGCAATGAGGACGCTCCTTGCGTGGGGGGGGCGGGTTTGCTGGCTTTATGGGAGATGATTCCCCACCTCTGACCAATTTCAGAATTGTTTACCGCTGGAGCAAGTGCCTTGGTAGGGCTTTCCTCTGTATAACTGTTAGGTTCAGGTTTTTTTTTTTTCTTTTTTCGTTCCAATTACATTTTATTCCTGTTTTATGTATTTATAGGTATAAGCATGGAAATAATTCATTCATACAAATACATCTGTGTGAATGGAAGAACTTTTTTCTGTTTTTTTTTCAATTTTATTTTTAAAAATTTCGAAATTTAATTTTATTTATTTTTTATACAGCAGGTTATTATTAGTTATCTATTTTATGCATATGCATGTATACAGGTCAATCCCAATCTCCCAACTCATCCCAACACCACCACCCCATGGCTTCCCCCACTTGGTGTCCATACGTTTGTTCTCTACCTCTGTGTCTCTATTTCTGCCCTGCAAACCAGTTCATCTGTACCATTTTTCTAGGTTCCACATATATGCATTAATATACAATATTTGTTTTTCTCTTTCTGACTTACTTCACTCTGTATGACAGTCTCTAGATCCATCGACTTCTCTACAAATGACCCAGTTTCATTCCTTTTTATGGCTGAGTTATATTCCATTTTACATATGTACCACTTCTTTATCCATTCGTCTGTCTGTGGGCATTTAGGTTGCTTCCATTACCTGGCTATTGTAAATAGTGCTGCAATGAACATTGTGGTGAATGTGTCTTTTTGATTTATGGTTTTCTCTGGGTATATGCCCAGAAGTGGGATTGCTGGATCCTATGGTAATTCTCTTTTTAGTGTTTTAGAGGGACCTCCATACTGTTCTCCATAGTGACTGTATCAATTTACCTTCCCACCAATAGTGGAAGAGGGTTCCTTTTGTCCACACCCTCCCCAGAATTTGTTGTTTGTAGATTTTCTGATGATGCCGATTCTAAGAGGTGTGAGGTCATACCTCATTGTCATTTTGATTTGCATTTCTCTAATAATTAGTGATGTTGAGCAGCTTTTCATGTGCGTCTTGGCCATCTCTGTGACTTCTTTGAAGAAACGTCTATTTAGATCTTCTGCCCATTTTTGTATTGGGTTGTTTGTTTTATTAATATTAAGCTGCGTGAGCTGTTTATATATATTGGAGATTAAACCTTTGTCCATTGATTCGTTTGCGATCGTTTTCGCCCATTCTGAGGGTTGCCTTTTTCCATTCCCGTTTTTTTAACCAAAAAAGAAAGAAAGCAAAGGAAGCAGAACACTAATGTGCGTGAAATATGCCTCTTGAAACTGTCGTTTTGAAATATGGACGTCTTTTGAATTTTTTGGTCGATACATGACCCCAGGATTTGTTTTCAGGGCAGGTGTCATTTACAGGCCTGCAATGATTTTGAATATCCACTGACCATTAGCGCTGGGATTAAAGCTGCTGTTGTGTGAAACGGCCACAAGGTGGCAGCAGTTCTCCCTTACCAAATCTGGTTACTAGGGCAACAGAGCCTCAATGGAAGTCATGTTCTAGATTGGAATTTAGAATGGAATGTGCCAGGAGAATGCCCCTCAAGTTTGTCTCACTACTTCTTGTTCGTGTTTTTAATTTAATTTTTTTATTTTTTTATTACAGCAAGTTTGATGTCAACGTTTGGCTTGTTGTAGGTGTGCAAGATGTGGTTCTTTTACACATATACATATGTCTGTTCTTCCTGGGATCCTGTTCCCATGTACGTTATGACAGAATGTTGAGTAGTCTTCTCTTGGTATTCCGTAGATCTTTGGTGATTATATATTTCATCTGTGTTTGTATATGTCTGTTAACCCCAAGATCCTAATGAATCCAATCCTCACACCTTTCCATTGGTGAACCATAAGTTTGTTTAATGAATCTGTGATTGCCCTTCTCCGTGGAAATATCTGCCCTGGTATCAATTTTTAGGTAACACCTATAAGTGATATCCTACGATATGTGTCTTTCACTTTCTGACTTACTACAAGTCACGTGATTACCTCTAGACTCATCTACGGTGCTGCAAATGGCATTGTGTCCTTTTTTCCCTTGGCTAATATTGTGTCTTAGCGAGGTCCATTTTCTGCAATGTGATTCCGTGAGGGCTGAGGATTAGCTGACCTGGGCAGCCTGACCCTGCCGGCAAGCCCTCCCCAGGTGTGCCTGGGTTGAGGTCAATATAAACAGCACTCCAGGCAGCAATAGCCCCTGCAGCTGTGCCTGACTCCATATTCTCTGCCCCGTCAGCAGTCTCGGGGCTGTGCTGGTGGGAGGGTGTGAGGATAGACGGCTTTCTGGGTGGCCCGGTGTGAGTGGGGCCCTGCTGGACTTTCTGCAGGAGTTGCCAGGCTGCCACCTGTAAAGAAGAGGATGTGTCACCCATAACTTCCACTGGAATTTCTCTCCGGGCTGAGGTGAGGAAGGAGAAAAGGGAGTGGGTGCCGGGACAGGAGGGGTATCTCAGGCAGGGAAATGGAAAGCTTCCAGAAGAGCGCCCGGGGCCAGGACCATCCTGGCTGGCCTGCAGGCAGCAAGTTGGCCTGCGTGCTGTCGCTGGTGTGGCTCCACGGCCCTTCCTCTAGGCTTTCAAGCCCTTGTACATATTCAAGTGTTTTACCTGGGAAGGGTGGGAACAGTTCAGCAGCAGCTGGCCTGGGGCTCAGCTCACGTTTACTCACAGAGAACTCGGCACGGTCCCACAGCTTTGCAATGAGGACGCTCCTTGTGTGGGGGCGCGGGACTGCTGGCTTTATGGGAGATGATTCCCCACCTCTGACCAATTTCACAATTGTTTACCGCTGGAGCAAGTGCCTTGGTAGGGCTTTCCTCTGTATAACTGTTAGGTTCAGGTTTTTTTTTTCTTTTTTCGTTCCAATTACATTTTATTCCTGTTTTATGTATTTATAGATATAAGCATGGAAATAATTCATTCATACAAATACATCTGTGTGAATGGAATAACTTTTTTCTGTTTTTTTTTTCAATTTTATTTTTAAAAATTTCGAAATTTAATTTTATTTATTTTTTATACAGCAGGTTATTATTAGTTATCTATTTTATGCATATGCATGTATACAGGTCAATCCCAATCTCCCAACTCATCCCAACACCACCACCCCATGGCTTCCCCCACTTGGTGTCCATACGTTTGTTCTCTACCTCTGTGTCTCTATTTCTGCCCTGCAAACCAGTTCATCTGTACCATTTTTTTAGGTTCCACATATATGCATTAATATACAATATTTGTTTTTCTCTTTCTGACTTACTTCACTCTGTATGACAGTCTCTAGATCCATCGACTTCTCTACAAATGACCCAGTTTCATTCCTTTTTATGGCTGAGTTATATTCCATTTTACATATGTACCACTTCTTTATCCATTCGTCTGTCTGTGGGCATTTAGGTTGCTTCCATTACCTGGCTATTGTAAATAGTGCTGCAATGAACATTGTGGTGAATGTGTCTTTTTGATTTATGGTTTTCTCTGGGTATATGCCCAGAAGTGGGATTGCTGGATCCTATGTTAATTCTCTTTTTAGTGTTTTAGAGGGACCTCCATACTGTTCTCCATAGTGACTGTATCAATTTACCTTCCCACCAATAGTGGAAGAGGGTTCCTTTTGTCCACACCCTCCCCAGAATTTGTTGTTTGTAGATTTTCTGATGATGCCGATTCTAAGAGGTGTGAGGTCATACCTCATTGTCATTTTGATTTGCATTTCTCTAATAATTAGTGTTGTTGAGCAGCTTTTCATGTGCGTCTTGGCCATCTCTGTGACTTCTTTGAAGAAACGTCTATTTAGATCTTCTCCCCATTTTTGTATTGGGTTGTTTGTATTATTAATATTAAGCTGCGTGAGCTCTTTATATATATTGGAGATTAAACCTTTGTCCATTGATTCGTTTGCGATCGTTTTCGCCCATTCTGAGGGTTGCCTTTTTCCATTCCCGGTTTTTTAACCAAAAAAGAAAGAAAGCAAAGGAAGCAGAACACTAATGTGCGTGAAATATGCCTCTTGAAACTGTCGTTTTGAAATATGGACGTCTTTTGAATTTTTTGGTCGATACATGACCCCAGGATTTGTTTTCAGGGCAGGTGTCATTTACAGGCCTGCAATGATTTTGAATATCCACTGACCATTAGCGCTGGGATTAAAGCTGCTGTTGTGTGAAACGGCCACAAGGTGGCAGCAGTTCTCCCTTACCAAATCTGGTTACTAGGGCAACAGAGCCTCAATGGAAGTCATGTTCTAGATTGGAATTTAGAATGGAATGTGCCAGGAGAATGCCCCTCAAGTTTGTCTCACTACTTCTTGTTCGTGTTTTTAATTTAATTTTTTATTTTTTTATTACAGCAAGTTTGATGTCAACGTTTGGCTTGTTGTAGGTGTGCAAGATGTGGTTCTTTTACACATATACATATGTCTGTTCTTCCTGGGATCCTGTTCCCATGTACGTTATGACAGAATGTTGAGTAGTCTTCTCTTGGTATTCCGTAGGTCTTTGGTGATTATATATTTCATCTGTGTTTGTATATGTCTGTTAACCCCAAGATCCTAATGAATCCAATCCTCACACCTTTCCATTGGTGAACCATAAGTTTGTTTAATGAATCTGTGATTGCCCTTCTCCGTGGAAATATCTGCCCTGGTATCAATTTTTAGGTAACACCTACAAGTGATATCCTACGATATGTGTCTTTCACTTTCTGACTTACTACAAGTCACGTGATTACCTCTAGACTCATCTACGGTGCTGCAAATGGCATTGTGTCCTTTTTTCCCTTGGCTAATATTGTGTCTTAGCGAGGTCCATTTTCTGCAATGTGATTCCGTGAGGGCTGAGGATTAGCTGACCTGGGCAGCCTGACCCTGCCGGCAAGCCCTCCCCAGGTGTGCCTGGGTTGAGGTCAATATAAACAGCACTCCAGGCAGCAATAGCCCCTGCAGCTGTGCCTGACTCCATATTCTCTGCCCCGTCAGCCGTCTCGGGGCTGTGCTGGTGGGAGGGTGTGAGGGGTCCACGGCTTTGTTGGTGGCCCGGTGTGAGTGGGGCTCTGCTGGACTTTCTGCAGGAGTTGCCAGGCTGCCACCTGTAAAGAAGAGGATGTGTCAACCATAACTTCCACTGGAATTTCTCTCCGGGCTGAGGTGAGGAAGGAAAAAATGGAGTGGGTGCCGGGACAGGAGGGGTATCTCAGGCAGGGAAATGGAAAGCTTCCAGAAGAGCGCCCGGGGCCAGGACCATCCTGGCTGGCCTGCAGGTAGCAAGTTGGCCTGCGTGCTGTCACTGGTGTGGCTCCACGGCCCTTCCTCTAGGCTTTCAAGCCCTTGTACATATTCAGGTGTTTTACCTGGGAAGGGTGGGAACAGTTCAGCAGCAGCTGGCCTGGGGCTCAGCTCACGTTTACTCACAGAGAACTCGGCACTGTCCCCCAGCTTTGCAATGAGGACGCTCCTTGCGTGGGGGGCGGGGCTGCTGGCTTTATGGGAGATGATTCCCCACCTCTGACCAATTTCAGAATTGTTTACCGCTGGAGCAAGTGCCTTGGTAGGGCTTTCCTCTGTATAACTGTTAGGTTCAGGTTTTTTTTTTCTTTTTTCGTTCCAATTACATTTTATTCCTGTTTTATGTATTTATAGGTATAAGCATGGAAATAATTCATTCATACAAATACATCTGTGTGAATGGAAGAACTTTTTTCTGTTTTTTTTCAATTTTATTTTTAAAAATTTCGAAATTTAATTTTATTTATTTTTTATACAGCAGGTTATTATTAATTATCTATTTTATGCATATGCATGTATACAGGTCAATCCCAATCCCCCAACTCATCCCAACACCACCACCCCATGGCTTCCCCCACTTGGTGTCCATACGTTTGTTCTCTACCTCTGTGTCTCTATTTCTGCCCTGCAAACCAGTTCATCTGTACCATTTTTCTAGGTTCCACATATATGCATTAATATACAATATTTGTTTTTCTCTTTCTGACTTACTTCACTCTGTATGACAGTCTGTAGATCCATCGACTTCTCTACAAATGACCCAGTTTCATTCCTTTTTATGGCTGAGTTATATTCCATTTTACATATGTACCACTTCTTTATCCATTCGTCTGTCTGTGGGCATTTAGGTTGCTTCCATTACCTGGCTATTGTAAATAGTGCTGCAATGAACATTGTGGTGAATGTGTCTTTTTGATTTATGGTTTTCTCTGGGTATATGCCCAGAAGTGGGATTGCTGGATCCTATGGTAATTCTCTATTTAGTGTTTTAGAGGGACCTCCATACTGTTCTCCATAGTGACTGTATCAATTTACCTTCCCACCAATAGTGGAAGAGGGTTCCTTTTGTCCACACCCTCCCCAGAATTTGTTGTTTGTAGATTTTCTGATGATGCCGATTCTAAGAGGTGTGAGGTCATACCTCATTGTCATTTTGATTTGCATTTCTCTAATAATTAGTGATGTTGAGCAGCTTTTCATGTGCGTCTTGGCCATCTCTGTGACTTCTTTGAAGAAACGTCTATTTAGATCTTCTGCCCATTTTTGTATTGGGTTGTTTGTTTTATTAATATTAAGCTGCGTGAGCTGTTTATATATATTGGAGATTAAACCTTTGTCCATTGATTCGTTTGCGATCGTTTTCGCCCATTCTGAGGGTTGCCTTTTTCCATTCCCGTTTTTTTAACCAAAAAAGAAAGAAAGCAAAGGAAGCAGAACACTAATGTGCGTGAAATATGCCTCTTGAAACTGTCGTTTTGAAATATGGACGTCTTTTGAATTTTTTGGTCGATACATGACCCCAGGATTTGTTTTCAGGGCAGGTGTCATTTACAGGCCTGCAATGATTTTGAATATCCACTGACCATTAGCGCTGGGATTAAAGCTGCTGTTGTGTGAAACGGCCACAAGGTGGCAGCAGTTCTCCCTTACCAAATCTGGTTACTAGGGCAACAGAGCCTCAATGGAAGTCGTGTTCTAGATTGGAATTTAGAATGGAATGTGCCAGGAGAATGCCCCTCAAGTTTGTCTCACTACTTCTTGTTCGTGTTTTTAATTTAATTTTTTATTTTTTTATTACAGCAAGTTTGATGTCAACGTTTGGCTTGTTGTAGGTGTGCAAGATGTGGTTCTTTTACACATATACATATGTCTGTTCTTCCTGGGATCCTGTTCCCATGTACGTTATGACAGAATGTTGAGTAGTCTTCTCTTGGTATTCCGTAGGTCTTTGGTGATTATATATTTCATCTGTGTTTGTATATGTCTGTTAACCCCAAGATCCTAATGAATCCAATCCTCACACCTTTCCATTGGTGAACCATAAGTTTGTTTAATGAATCTGTGATTGCCCTTCTCCGTGGAAATATCTGCCCTGGTATCAATTTTTAGGTAACACCTACAAGTGATATCCTACGATATGTGTCTTTCACTTTCTGACTTACTACAAGTCACGTGATTACCTCTAGACTCATCTACGGTGCTGCAAATGGCATTGTGTCCTTTTTTCCCTTGGCTAATGTTTTGTCTTAGCGAGGTCCATTTTCTGCAATGTGATTCCGTGAGGGCTGAGGATTAGCTGACCTGGGCAGCCTGACCCTGCCGGCAAGCCCTCCCCAGGTGTGCCTGGGTTGAGGTCAATATAAACAGCACTCCAGGCAGCAATAGCCCCTGCAGCTGTGCCTGACTCCATATTCTCTGCCCCGTCAGCCGTCTCGGGGCTGTGCTGGTGGGAGGGTGTGAGGGGTCCACGGCTTTGTTGGTGGCCCGGTGTGAGTGGGGCTCTGCTGCACTTTCTGCAGGAGTTGCCAGGCTGCCACCTGTAAAGAAGAGGATGTGTCAACCATAACTTCCACTGGAATTTCTCTCCGGGCTGAGGTGAGGAAGGAAAAAATGGAGTGGGTGCTGGGACAGGAGGGGTATCTCAGGGCAGGGAAATGGAAAGCTTCCAGAAGAGCGCCCGGGGCCAGGACCATCCTGGCTGGCCTGCAGGCAGCAAGTTGGCCTGCGTGCTGTCACTGGTGTGGCTCCACGGCCCTTCCTCTAGGCTTTCAAGCCCTTGTACATATTCAGGTGTTTTACCTGGGAAGGGTGGGAACAGTTCAGCAGCAGCTGGCCTGGGGCTCAGCTCACGTTTACTCACAGAGAACTCGGCACTGTCCCCCAGCTTTGCAATGAGGACGCTCCTTGCGTGGGGGGGGGGGCGGGGCTGCTGGCTTTATGGGAGATGATTCCCCACCTCTGACCAATTTCACAATTGTTTACCGCTGGAGCAAGTGCCTTGGTAGGGCTTTCCTCTGTATAACTGTTAGGTTCAGGTTTTTTTTTTCTTTTTTCGTTCCAATTACATTTTATTCCTGTTTTATGTATTTATAGGTATAAGCATGGAAATAATTCATTCATACAAATACATCTGTGTGAATGGAAGAACTTTTTTCTGTTTTTTTTCAATTTTATTTTTAAAAATTTCGAAATTTAATTTTATTTATTTTTTATACAGCAGGTTATTATTAGTTATCTATTTTATGCATATGCATGTATACAGGTCAATCCCAATCTCCCAACTCATCCCAACACCACCACCCCATGGCTTCCCCCACTTGGTGTCCATACGTTTGTTCTCTACCTCTGTGTCTCTATTTCTGCCCTGCAAACCAGTTCATCTGTACCATTTTTTTAGGTTCCACATATATGCATTAATATACAATATTTGTTTTTCTCTTTCTGACTTACTTCACTCTGTATGACAGTCTGTAGATCCATCGACTTCTCTACAAATGACCCAGTTTCATTCCTTTTTATGGCTGAGTTATATTCCATTTTACATATGTACCACTTCTTTATCCATTCGTCTGTCTGTGGGCATTTAGGTTGCTTCCATTACCTGGCTATTGTAAATAGTGCTGCAATGAACATTGTGGTGAATGTGTCTTTTTGATTTATGGTTTTCTCTGGGTATATGCCCAGAAGTGGGATTGCTGGATCCTATGGTAATTCTCTTTTTAGTGTTTTAGAGGGACCTCCATACTGTTCTCCATAGTGACTGTATCAATTTACCTTCCCACCAATAGTGGAAGAGGGTTCCTTTTGTCCACACCCTCCCCAGAATTTGTTGTTTGTAGATTTTCTGATGATGCCGATTCTAAGAGGTGTGAGGTCATACCTCATTGTCATTTTGATTTGCATTTCTCTAATAATTAGTGATGTTGAGCAGCTTTTCATGTGCGTCTTGGCCATCTCTGTGACTTCTTTGAAGAAACGTCTATTTAGATCTTCTGCCCATTTTTGTATTGGGTTGTTTGTTTTATTAATATTAAGCTGCGTGAGCTGTTTATATATATTGGAGATTAAACCTTTGTCCATTGATTCGTTTGCGATCGTTTTCGCCCATTCTGAGGGTTGCCTTTTTCCATTCCCGTTTTTTTAACCAAAAAAGAAAGAAAGCAAAGGAAGCAGAACACTAATGTGCGTGAAATATGCCTCTTGAAACTGTCGTTTTGAAATATGGACGTCTTTTGAATTTTTTGGTCGATACATGACCCCAGGATTTGTTTTCAGGGCAGGTGTCATTTACAGGCCTGCAATGATTTTGAATATCCACTGACCATTAGCGCTGGGATTAAAGCTGCTGTTGTGTGAAACGGCCACAAGGTGGCAGCAGTTCTCCCTTACCAAATCTGGTTACTAGGGCAACAGAGCCTCAATGGAAGTCGTGTTCTAGATTGGAATTTAGAATGGAATGTGCCAGGAGAATGCCCCTCAAGTTTGTCTCACTACTTCTTGTTCGTGTTTTTAATTTAATTTTTTTATTTTTTTATTACAGCAAGTTTGATGTCAACGTTTGGCTTGTTGTAGGTGTGCAAGATGTGGTTCTTTTACACATATACATATGTCTGTTCTTCCTGGGATCCTGTTCCCATGTACGTTATGACAGAATGTTGAGTAGTCTTCTCTTGGTATTCCGTAGGTCTTTGGTGATTATATATTTCATCTGTGTTTGTATATGTCTGTTAACCCCAAGATCCTAATGAATCCAATCCTCACACCTTTCCATTGGTGAACCATAAGTTTGTTTAATGAATCTGTGATTGCCCTTCTCCGTGGAAATATCTGCCCTGGTATCAATTTTTAGGTAACACCTATAAGTGATATCCTACGATATGTGTCTTTCACTTTCTGACTTACTACAAGTCACGTGATTACCTCTAGACTCATCTACGGTGCTGCAAATGGCATTGTGTCCTTTTTTCCCTTGGCTAATATTGTGTCTTAGCGAGGTCCATTTTCTGCAATGTGATTCCGTGAGGGCTGAGGATTAGCTGACCTGGGCAGCCTGACCCTGCCGGCAAGCCCTCCCCAGGTGTGCCTGGGTTGAGGTCAATATAAACAGCACTCCAGGCAGCAATAGCCCCTGCAGCTGTGCCTGACTCCATATTCCCTGCCCCGTCAGCCATCTCGGGGCTGTGCTGGTGGGAGGGTGTGAGGGGTCCACGGCTTTGTGGGTGGCCCGGTGTGAGTGGGGCTCTGCTGGACTTTCTGCAGGAGTTGCCAGGCTGCCACCTGTAAAGAAGAGGATGTGTCAACCATAACTTCCACTGGAATTTATCTCCGGGCTGAGGTGAGGAAGGAGAAAAGGGAGTGGGTGCGGGACAGGAGGGGTATCTCAGGCAGGGAAATGGAAAGCTTCCAGAAGAGTGCCCGGGGCCAGGACCATCCTGGCTGGCCTGCAGGCATCAAGTTGGCCTGCGTGCTGTCGCTGGTGTGGCTCCACAGCCCTTCCTCTAGGCTTTCAAGCCCTTGTACATATTCAGGTGTTTTACCTGGGAAGGGTGGGAACAGTTCAGCAGCAGCTGGCCTGGGGCTCAGCTCACGTTTACTCACAGAGAACTCGGCACTGTCCCCCAGCTTTGCAATGAGGACGCTCCTTGCGTGGGGGGGGCGGGTTTGCTGGCTTTATGGGAGATGATTCCCAACCTCTGACCAATTTCAGAATTGTTTACCGCTGGAGCAAGTGCCTTGGTAGGGCTTTCCTCTGTATAACTGTTAGGTTCAGGTTTTTTTTTTTTCTTTTTTCGTTCCAATTACATTTTATTCCTGTTTTATGTATTTATAGGTATAAGCATGGAAATAATTCATTCATACAAATACATCTGTGTGAATGGAAGAACTTTTTTCTGTTTTTTTTTCAATTTTATTTTTAAAAATTTCGAAATTTAATTTTATTTATTTTTTATACAGCAGGTTATTATTAGTTATCTATTTTATGCATATGCATGTATACAGGTCAATCCCAATCTCCCAACTCATCCCAACACCACCACCCCATGGCTTCCCCCACTTGGTGTCCATACGTTTGTTCTCTACCTCTGTGTCTCTATTTCTGCCCTGCAAACCAGTTCATCTGTACCATTTTTCTAGGTTCCACATATATGCATTAATATACAATATTTGTTTTTCTCTTTCTGACTTACTTCACTCTGTATGACAGTCTCTAGATCCATCGACTTCTCTACAAATGACCCAGTTTCATTCCTTTTTATGGCTGAGTTATATTCCATTTTACATATGTACCACTTCTTTATCCATTCGTCTGTCTGTGGGCATTTAGGTTGCTTCCATTACCTGGCTATTGTAAATAGTGCTGCAATGAACATTGTGGTGAATGTGTCTTTTTGATTTATGGTTTTCTCTGGGTATATGCCCAGAAGTGGGATTGCTGGATCCTATGGTAATTCTCTTTTTAGTGTTTTAGAGGGACCTCCATACTGTTCTCCATAGTGACTGTATCAATTTACCTTCCCACCAATAGTGGAAGAGGGTTCCTTTTGTCCACACCCTCCCCAGAATTTGTTGTTTGTAGATTTTCTGATGATGCCGATTCTAAGAGGTGTGAGGTCATACCTCATTGTCATTTTGATTTGCATTTCTCTAATAATTAGTGATGTTGAGCAGCTTTTCATGTGCGTCTTGGCCATCTCTGTGACTTCTTTGAAGAAACGTCTATTTAGATCTTCTGCCCATTTTTGTATTGGGTTGTTTGTTTTATTAATATTAAGCTGCGTGAGCTGTTTATATATATTGGAGATTAAACCTTTGTCCATTGATTCGTTTGCGATCGTTTTCGCCCATTCTGAGGGTTGCCTTTTTCCATTCCCGTTTTTTTAACCAAAAAAGAAAGAAAGCAAAGGAAGCAGAACACTAATGTGCGTGAAATATGCCTCTTGAAACTGTCGTTTTGAAATATGGACGTCTTTTGAATTTTTTGGTCGATACATGACCCCAGGATTTGTTTTCAGGGCAGGTGTCATTTACAGGCCTGCAATGATTTTGAATATCCACTGACCATTAGCGCTGGGATTAAAGCTGCTGTTGTGTGAAACGGCCACAAGGTGGCAGCAGTTCTCCCTTACCAAATCTGGTTACTAGGGCAACAGAGCCTCAATGGAAGTCGTGTTCTAGATTGGAATTTAGAATGGAATGTGCCAGGAGAATGCCCCTCAAGTTTGTCTCACTACTTCTTGTTCGTGTTTTTAATTTAATTTTTTTATTTTTTTATTACAGCAAGTTTGATGTCAACGTTTGGCTTGTTGTAGGTGTGCAAGATGTGGTTCTTTTACACATATACATATGTCTGTTCTTCCTGGGATCCTGTTCCCATGTACGTTATGACAGAATGTTGAGTAGTCTTCTCTTGGTATTCCGTAGGTCTTTGGTGATTATATATTTCATCTGTGTTTGTATATGTCTGTTAACCCCAAGATCCTAATGAATCCAATCCTCACACCTTTCCATTGGTGAACCATAAGTTTGTTTAATGAATCTGTGATTGCCCTTCTCCGTGGAAATATCTGCCCTGGTATCAATTTTTAGGTAACACCTATAAGTGATATCCTACGATATGTGTCTTTCACTTTCTGACTTACTACAAGTCACGTGATTACCTCTAGACTCATCTACGGTGCTGCAAATGGCATTGTGTCCTTTTTTCCCTTGGCTAATATTGTGTCTTAGCGAGGTCCATTTTCTGCAATGTGATTCCGTGAGGGCTGAGGATTAGCTGACCTGGGCAGCCTGACCCTGCCGGCAAGCCCTCCCCAGGTGTGCCTGGGTTGAGGTCAATATAAACAGCACTCCAGGCAGCAATAGCCCCTGCAGCTGTGCCTGACTCCATATTCCCTGCCCCGTCAGCCATCTCGGGGCTGTGCTGGTGGGAGGGTGTGAGGGGTCCACGGCTTTGTGGGTGGCCCGGTGTGAGTGGGGCTCTGCTGGACTTTCTGCAGGAGTTGCCAGGCTGCCACCTGTAAAGAAGAGGATGTGTCAACCATAACTTCCACTGGAATTTATCTCCGGGCTGAGGTGAGGAAGGAGAAAAGGGAGTGGGTGCGGGACAGGAGGGGTATCTCAGGCAGGGAAATGGAAAGCTTCCAGAAGAGTGCCCGGGGCCAGGACCATCCTGGCTGGCCTGCAGGCATCAAGTTGGCCTGCGTGCTGTCGCTGGTGTGGCTCCACAGCCCTTCCTCTAGGCTTTCAAGCCCTTGTACATATTCAGGTGTTTTACCTGGGAAGGGTGGGAACAGTTCAGCAGCAGCTGGCCTGGGGCTCAGCTCACGTTTACTCACAGAGAACTCGGCACTGTCCCCCAGCTTTGCAATGAGGACGCTCCTTGCGTGGGGGGGGCGGGTTTGCTGGCTTTATGGGAGATGATTCCCCACCTCTGACCAATTTCAGAATTGTTTACCGCTGGAGCAAGTGCCTTGGTAGGGCTTTCCTCTGTATAACTGTTAGGTTCAGGTTTTTTTTTTTCTTTTTTCGTTCCAATTACATTTTATTCCTGTTTTATGTATTTATAGGTATAAGCATGGAAATAATTCATTCATACAAATACATCTGTGTGAATGGAAGAACTTTTTTCTGTTTTTTTTTCAATTTTATTTTTAAAAATTTCGAAATTTAATTTTATTTATTTTTTATACAGCAGGTTATTATTAGTTATCTATTTTATGCATATGCATGTATACAGGTCAATCCCAATCTCCCAACTCATCCCAACACCACCACCCCATGGCTTCCCCCACTTGGTGTCCATACGTTTGTTCTCTACCTCTGTGTCTCTATTTCTGCCCTGCAAACCAGTTCATCTGTACCATTTTTCTAGGTTCCACATATATGCATTAATATACAATATTTGTTTTTCTCTTTCTGACTTACTTCACTCTGTATGACAGTCTCTAGATCCATCGACTTCTCTACAAATGACCCAGTTTCATTCCTTTTTATGGCTGAGTTATATTCCATTTTACATATGTACCACTTCTTTATCCATTCGTCTGTCTGTGGGCATTTAGGTTGCTTCCATTACCTGGCTATTGTAAATAGTGCTGCAATGAACATTGTGGTGAATGTGTCTTTTTGATTTATGGTTTTCTCTGGGTATATGCCCAGAAGTGGGATTGCTGGATCCTATGGTAATTCTCTTTTTAGTGTTTTAGAGGGACCTCCATACTGTTCTCCATAGTGACTGTATCAATTTACCTTCCCACCAATAGTGGAAGAGGGTTCCTTTTGTCCACACCCTCCCCAGAATTTGTTGTTTGTAGATTTTCTGATGATGCCGATTCTAAGAGGTGTGAGGTCATACCTCATTGTCATTTTGATTTGCATTTCTCTAATAATTAGTGATGTTGAGCAGCTTTTCATGTGCGTCTTGGCCATCTCTGTGACTTCTTTGAAGAAACGTCTATTTAGATCTTCTGCCCATTTTTGTATTGGGTTGTTTGTTTTATTAATATTAAGCTGCGTGAGCTGTTTATATATATTGGAGATTAAACCTTTGTCCATTGATTCGTTTGCGATCGTTTTCGCCCATTCTGAGGGTTGCCTTTTTCCATTCCCGTTTTTTTAACCAAAAAAGAAAGAAAGCAAAGGAAGCAGAACACTAATGTGCGTGAAATATGCCTCTTGAAACTGTCGTTTTGAAATATGGACGTCTTTTGAATTTTTTGGTCGATACATGACCCCAGGATTTGTTTTCAGGGCAGGTGTCATTTACAGGCCTGCAATGATTTTGAATATCCACTGACCATTAGCGCTGGGATTAAAGCTGCTGTTGTGTGAAACGGCCACAAGGTGGCAGCAGTTCTCCCTTACCAAATCTGGTTACTAGGGCAACAGAGCCTCAATGGAAGTCGTGTTCTAGATTGGAATTTAGAATGGAATGTGCCAGGAGAATGCCCCTCAAGTTTGTCTCACTACTTCTTGTTCGTGTTTTTAATTTAATTTTTTTATTTTTTTATTACAGCAAGTTTGATGTCAACGTTTGGCTTGTTGTAGGTGTGCAAGATGTGGTTCTTTTACACATATACATATGTCTGTTCTTCCTGGGATCCTGTTCCCATGTACGTTATGACAGAATGTTGAGTAGTCTTCTCTTGGTATTCCGTAGGTCTTTGGTGATTATATATTTCATCTGTGTTTGTATATGTCTGTTAACCCCAAGATCCTAATGAATCCAATCCTCACACCTTTCCATTGGTGAACCATAAGTTTGTTTAATGAATCTGTGATTGCCCTTCTCCGTGGAAATATCTGCCCTGGTATCAATTTTTAGGTAACACCTATAAGTGATATCCTACGATATGTGTCTTTCACTTTCTGACTTACTACAAGTCACGTGATTACCTCTAGACTCATCTACGGTGCTGCAAATGGCATTGTGTCCTTTTTTCCCTTGGCTAATATTGTGTCTTAGCGAGGTCCATTTTCTGCAATGTGATTCCGTGAGGGCTGAGGATTAGCTGACCTGGGCAGCCTGACCCTGCCGGCAAGCCCTCCCCAGGTGTGCCTGGGTTGAGGTCAATATAAACAGCACTCCAGGCAGCAATAGCCCCTGCAGCTGTGCCTGACTCCATATTCCCTGCCCCGTCAGCCATCTCGGGGCTGTGCTGGTGGGAGGGTGTGAGGGGTCCACGGCTTTGTGGGTGGCCCGGTGTGAGTGGGGCTCTGCTGGACTTTCTGCAGGAGTTGCCAGGCTGCCACCTGTAAAGAAGAGGATGTGTCAACCATAACTTCCACTGGAATTTATCTCCGGGCTGAGGTGAGGAAGGAGAAAAGGGAGTGGGTGCGGGACAGGAGGGGTATCTCAGGCAGGGAAATGGAAAGCTTCCAGAAGAGTGCCCGGGGCCAGGACCATCCTGGCTGGCCTGCAGGCATCAAGTTGGCCTGCGTGCTGTCGCTGGTGTGGCTCCACAGCCCTTCCTCTAGGCTTTCAAGCCCTTGTACATATTCAGGTGTTTTACCTGGGAAGGGTGGGAACAGTTCAGCAGCAGCTGGCCTGGGGCTCAGCTCACGTTTACTCACAGAGAACTCGGCACTGTCCCCCAGCTTTGCAATGAGGACGCTCCTTGCGTGGGGGGGGCGGGTTTGCTGGCTTTATGGGAGATGATTCCCCACCTCTGACCAATTTCAGAATTGTTTACCGCTGGAGCAAGTGCCTTGGTAGGGCTTTCCTCTGTATAACTGTTAGGTTCAGGTTTTTTTTTTTTCTTTTTTCGTTCCAATTACATTTTATTCCTGTTTTATGTATTTATAGGTATAAGCATGGAAATAATTCATTCATACAAATACATCTGTGTGAATGGAAGAACTTTTTTCTGTTTTTTTTCAATTTTATTTTTAAAAATTTCGAAATTTAATTTTATTTATTTTTTATACAGCAGGTTATTATTAGTTATCTATTTTATGCATATGCATGTATACAGGTCAATCCCAATCTCCCAACTCATCCCAACACCACCACCCCATGGCTTCCCCCACTTGGTGTCCATACGTTTGTTCTCTACCTCTGTGTCTCTATTTCTGCCCTGCAAACCAGTTCATCTGTACCATTTTTCTAGGTTCCACATATATGCATTAATATACAATATTTGTTTTTCTCTTTCTGACTTACTTCACTCTGTATGACAGTCTCTAGATCCATCGACTTCTCTACAAATGACCCAGTTTCATTCCTTTTTATGGCTGAGTTATATTCCATTTTACATATGTACCACTTCTTTATCCATTCGTCTGTCTGTGGGCATTTAGGTTGCTTCCATTACCTGGCTATTGTAAATAGTGCTGCAATGAACATTGTGGTGAATGTGTCTTTTTGATTTATGGTTTTCTCTGGGTATATGCCCAGAAGTGGGATTGCTGGATCCTATGGTAATTCTCTTTTTAGTGTTTTAGAGGGACCTCCATACTGTTCTCCATAGTGACTGTATCAATTTACCTTCCCACCAATAGTGGAAGAGGGTTCCTTTTGTCCACACCCTCCCCAGAATTTGTTGTTTGTAGATTTTCTGATGATGCCGATTCTAAGAGGTGTGAGGTCATACCTCATTGTCATTTTGATTTGCATTTCTCTAATAATTAGTGATGTTGAGCAGCTTTTCATGTGCGTCTTGGCCATCTCTGTGACTTCTTTGAAGAAACGTCTATTTAGATCTTCTGCCCATTTTTGTATTGGGTTGTTTGTTTTATTAATATTAAGCTGCGTGAGCTGTTTATATATATTGGAGATTAAACCTTTGTCCATTGATTCGTTTGCGATCGTTTTCGCCCATTCTGAGGGTTGCCTTTTTCCATTCCCGTTTTTTTAACCAAAAAAGAAAGAAAGCAAAGGAAGCAGAACACTAATGTGCGTGAAATATGCCTCTTGAAACTGTCGTTTTGAAATATGGACGTCTTTTGAATTTTTTGGTCGATACATGACCCCAGGATTTGTTTTCAGGGCAGGTGTCATTTACAGGCCTGCAATGATTTTGAATATCCACTGACCATTAGCGCTGGGATTAAAGCTGCTGTTGTGTGAAACGGCCACAAGGTGGCAGCAGTTCTCCCTTACCAAATCTGGTTACTAGGGCAACAGAGCCTCAATGGAAGTCATGTTCTAGATTGGAATTTAGAATGGAATGTGCCAGGAGAATGCCCCTCAAGTTTGTCTCACTACTTCTTGTTCGTGTTTTTAATTTAATTTTTTTATTTTTTTATTACAGCAAGTTTGATGTCAACGTTTGGCTTGTTGTAGGTGTGCAAGATGTGGTTCTTTTACACATATACATATGTCTGTTCTTCCTGGGATCCTGTTCCCATGTACGTTATGACAGAATGTTGAGTAGTCTTCTCTTGGTATTCCGTAGATCTTTGGTGATTATATATTTCATCTGTGTTTGTATATGTCTGTTAACCCCAAGATCCTAATGAATCCAATCCTCACACCTTTCCATTGGTGAACCATAAGTTTGTTTAATGAATCTGTGATTGCCCTTCTCCGTGGAAATATCTGCCCTGGTATCAATTTTTAGGTAACACCTATAAGTGATATCCTACGATATGTGTCTTTCACTTTCTGACTTACTACAAGTCACGTGATTACCTCTAGACTCATCTACGGTGCTGCAAATGGCATTGTGTCCTTTTTTCCCTTGGCTAATATTGTGTCTTAGCGAGGTCCATTTTCTGCAATGTGATTCCGTGAGGGCTGAGGATTAGCTGACCTGGGCAGCCTGACCCTGCCGGCAAGCCCTCCCCAGGTGTGCCTGGGTTGAGGTCAATATAAACAGCACTCCAGGCAGCAATAGCCCCTGCAGCTGTGCCTGACTCCATATTCTCTGCCCCGTCAGCAGTCTCGGGGCTGTGCTGGTGGGAGGGTGTGAGGATAGACGGCTTTCTGGGTGGCCCGGTGTGAGTGGGGCCCTGCTGGACTTTCTGCAGGAGTTGCCAGGCTGCCACCTGTAAAGAAGAGGATGTGTCACCCATAACTTCCACTGGAATTTCTCTCCGGGCTGAGGTGAGGAAGGAGAAAAGGGAGTGGGTGCCGGGACAGGAGGGGTATCTCAGGCAGGGAAATGGAAAGCTTCCAGAAGAGCGCCCGGGGCCAGGACCATCCTGGCTGGCCTGCAGGCAGCAAGTTGGCCTGCGTGCTGTCGCTGGTGTGGCTCCACGGCCCTTCCTCTAGGCTTTCAAGCCCTTGTACATATTCAAGTGTTTTACCTGGGAAGGGTGGGAACAGTTCAGCAGCAGCTGGCCTGGGGCTCAGCTCACGTTTACTCACAGAGAACTCGGCACGGTCCCACAGCTTTGCAATGAGGACGCTCCTTGTGTGGGGGCGCGGGACTGCTGGCTTTATGGGAGATGATTCCCCACCTCTGACCAATTTCACAATTGTTTACCGCTGGAGCAAGTGCCTTGGTAGGGCTTTCCTCTGTATAACTGTTAGGTTCAGGTTTTTTTTTTCTTTTTTCGTTCCAATTACATTTTATTCCTGTTTTATGTATTTATAGATATAAGCATGGAAATAATTCATTCATACAAATACATCTGTGTGAATGGAATAACTTTTTTCTGTTTTTTTTTTCAATTTTATTTTTAAAAATTTCGAAATTTAATTTTATTTATTTTTTATACAGCAGGTTATTATTAGTTATCTATTTTATGCATATGCATGTATACAGGTCAATCCCAATCTCCCAACTCATCCCAACACCACCACCCCATGGCTTCCCCCACTTGGTGTCCATACGTTTGTTCTCTACCTCTGTGTCTCTATTTCTGCCCTGCAAACCAGTTCATCTGTACCATTTTTTTAGGTTCCACATATATGCATTAATATACAATATTTGTTTTTCTCTTTCTGACTTACTTCACTCTGTATGACAGTCTCTAGATCCATCGACTTCTCTACAAATGACCCAGTTTCATTCCTTTTTATGGCTGAGTTATATTCCATTTTACATATGTACCACTTCTTTATCCATTCGTCTGTCTGTGGGCATTTAGGTTGCTTCCATTACCTGGCTATTGTAAATAGTGCTGCAATGAACATTGTGGTGAATGTGTCTTTTTGATTTATGGTTTTCTCTGGGTATATGCCCAGAAGTGGGATTGCTGGATCCTATGTTAATTCTCTTTTTAGTGTTTTAGAGGGACCTCCATACTGTTCTCCATAGTGACTGTATCAATTTACCTTCCCACCAATAGTGGAAGAGGGTTCCTTTTGTCCACACCCTCCCCAGAATTTGTTGTTTGTAGATTTTCTGATGATGCCGATTCTAAGAGGTGTGAGGTCATACCTCATTGTCATTTTGATTTGCATTTCTCTAATAATTAGTGTTGTTGAGCAGCTTTTCATGTGCGTCTTGGCCATCTCTGTGACTTCTTTGAAGAAACGTCTATTTAGATCTTCTCCCCATTTTTGTATTGGGTTGTTTGTATTATTAATATTAAGCTGCGTGAGCTCTTTATATATATTGGAGATTAAACCTTTGTCCATTGATTCGTTTGCGATCGTTTTCGCCCATTCTGAGGGTTGCCTTTTTCCATTCCCGGTTTTTTAACCAAAAAAGAAAGAAAGCAAAGGAAGCAGAACACTAATGTGCGTGAAATATGCCTCTTGAAACTGTCGTTTTGAAATATGGACGTCTTTTGAATTTTTTGGTCGATACATGACCCCAGGATTTGTTTTCAGGGCAGGTGTCATTTACAGGCCTGCAATGATTTTGAATATCCACTGACCATTAGCGCTGGGATTAAAGCTGCTGTTGTGTGAAACGGCCACAAGGTGGCAGCAGTTCTCCCTTACCAAATCTGGTTACTAGGGCAACAGAGCCTCAATGGAAGTCATGTTCTAGATTGGAATTTAGAATGGAATGTGCCAGGAGAATGCCCCTCAAGTTTGTCTCACTACTTCTTGTTCGTGTTTTTAATTTAATTTTTTATTTTTTTATTACAGCAAGTTTGATGTCAACGTTTGGCTTGTTGTAGGTGTGCAAGATGTGGTTCTTTTACACATATACATATGTCTGTTCTTCCTGGGATCCTGTTCCCATGTACGTTATGACAGAATGTTGAGTAGTCTTCTCTTGGTATTCCGTAGGTCTTTGGTGATTATATATTTCATCTGTGTTTGTATATGTCTGTTAACCCCAAGATCCTAATGAATCCAATCCTCACACCTTTCCATTGGTGAACCATAAGTTTGTTTAATGAATCTGTGATTGCCCTTCTCCGTGGAAATATCTGCCCTGGTATCAATTTTTAGGTAACACCTACAAGTGATATCCTACGATATGTGTCTTTCACTTTCTGACTTACTACAAGTCACGTGATTACCTCTAGACTCATCTACGGTGCTGCAAATGGCATTGTGTCCTTTTTTCCCTTGGCTAATATTGTGTCTTAGCGAGGTCCATTTTCTGCAATGTGATTCCGTGAGGGCTGAGGATTAGCTGACCTGGGCAGCCTGACCCTGCCGGCAAGCCCTCCCCAGGTGTGCCTGGGTTGAGGTCAATATAAACAGCACTCCAGGCAGCAATAGCCCCTGCAGCTGTGCCTGACTCCATATTCTCTGCCCCGTCAGCCGTCTCGGGGCTGTGCTGGTGGGAGGGTGTGAGGGGTCCACGGCTTTGTTGGTGGCCCGGTGTGAGTGGGGCTCTGCTGGACTTTCTGCAGGAGTTGCCAGGCTGCCACCTGTAAAGAAGAGGATGTGTCAACCATAACTTCCACTGGAATTTCTCTCCGGGCTGAGGTGAGGAAGGAAAAAATGGAGTGGGTGCCGGGACAGGAGGGGTATCTCAGGCAGGGAAATGGAAAGCTTCCAGAAGAGCGCCCGGGGCCAGGACCATCCTGGCTGGCCTGCAGGTAGCAAGTTGGCCTGCGTGCTGTCACTGGTGTGGCTCCACGGCCCTTCCTCTAGGCTTTCAAGCCCTTGTACATATTCAGGTGTTTTACCTGGGAAGGGTGGGAACAGTTCAGCAGCAGCTGGCCTGGGGCTCAGCTCACGTTTACTCACAGAGAACTCGGCACTGTCCCCCAGCTTTGCAATGAGGACGCTCCTTGCGTGGGGGGCGGGGCTGCTGGCTTTATGGGAGATGATTCCCCACCTCTGACCAATTTCAGAATTGTTTACCGCTGGAGCAAGTGCCTTGGTAGGGCTTTCCTCTGTATAACTGTTAGGTTCAGGTTTTTTTTTTCTTTTTTCGTTCCAATTACATTTTATTCCTGTTTTATGTATTTATAGGTATAAGCATGGAAATAATTCATTCATACAAATACATCTGTGTGAATGGAAGAACTTTTTTCTGTTTTTTTTCAATTTTATTTTTAAAAATTTCGAAATTTAATTTTATTTATTTTTTATACAGCAGGTTATTATTAATTATCTATTTTATGCATATGCATGTATACAGGTCAATCCCAATCCCCCAACTCATCCCAACACCACCACCCCATGGCTTCCCCCACTTGGTGTCCATACGTTTGTTCTCTACCTCTGTGTCTCTATTTCTGCCCTGCAAACCAGTTCATCTGTACCATTTTTCTAGGTTCCACATATATGCATTAATATACAATATTTGTTTTTCTCTTTCTGACTTACTTCACTCTGTATGACAGTCTCTAGATCCATCGACTTCTCTACAAATGACCCAGTTTCATTCCTTTTTATGGCTGAGTTATATTCCATTTTACATATGTACCACTTCTTTATCCATTCGTCTGTCTGTGGGCATTTAGGTTGCTTCCATTACCTGGCTATTGTAAATAGTGCTGCAATGAACATTGTGGTGAATGTGTCTTTTTGATTTATGGTTTTCTCTGGGTATATGCCCAGAAGTGGGATTGCTGGATCCTATGGTAATTCTCTATTTAGTGTTTTAGAGGGACCTCCATACTGTTCTCCATAGTGACTGTATCAATTTACCTTCCCACCAATAGTGGAAGAGGGTTCCTTTTGTCCACACCCTCCCCAGAATTTGTTGTTTGTAGATTTTCTGATGATGCCGATTCTAAGAGGTGTGAGGTCATACCTCATTGTCATTTTGATTTGCATTTCTCTAATAATTAGTGATGTTGAGCAGCTTTTCATGTGCGTCTTGGCCATCTCTGTGACTTCTTTGAAGAAACGTCTATTTAGATCTTCTGCCCATTTTTGTATTGGGTTGTTTGTTTTATTAATATTAAGCTGCGTGAGCTGTTTATATATATTGGAGATTAAACCTTTGTCCATTGATTCGTTTGCGATCGTTTTCGCCCATTCTGAGGGTTGCCTTTTTCCATTCCCGTTTTTTTAACCAAAAAAGAAAGAAAGCAAAGGAAGCAGAACACTAATGTGCGTGAAATATGCCTCTTGAAACTGTCGTTTTGAAATATGGACGTCTTTTGAATTTTTTGGTCGATACATGACCCCAGGATTTGTTTTCAGGGCAGGTGTCATTTACAGGCCTGCAATGATTTTGAATATCCACTGACCATTAGCGCTGGGATTAAAGCTGCTGTTGTGTGAAACGGCCACAAGGTGGCAGCAGTTCTCCCTTACCAAATCTGGTTACTAGGGCAACAGAGCCTCAATGGAAGTCGTGTTCTAGATTGGAATTTAGAATGGAATGTGCCAGGAGAATGCCCCTCAAGTTTGTCTCACTACTTCTTGTTCGTGTTTTTAATTTAATTTTTTATTTTTTTATTACAGCAAGTTTGATGTCAACGTTTGGCTTGTTGTAGGTGTGCAAGATGTGGTTCTTTTACACATATACATATGTCTGTTCTTCCTGGGATCCTGTTCCCATGTACGTTATGACAGAATGTTGAGTAGTCTTCTCTTGGTATTCCGTAGGTCTTTGGTGATTATATATTTCATCTGTGTTTGTATATGTCTGTTAACCCCAAGATCCTAATGAATCCAATCCTCACACCTTTCCATTGGTGAACCATAAGTTTGTTTAATGAATCTGTGATTGCCCTTCTCCGTGGAAATATCTGCCCTGGTATCAATTTTTAGGTAACACCTACAAGTGATATCCTACGATATGTGTCTTTCACTTTCTGACTTACTACAAGTCACGTGATTACCTCTAGACTCATCTACGGTGCTGCAAATGGCATTGTGTCCTTTTTTCCCTTGGCTAATGTTTTGTCTTAGCGAGGTCCATTTTCTGCAATGTGATTCCGTGAGGGCTGAGGATTAGCTGACCTGGGCAGCCTGACCCTGCCGGCAAGCCCTCCCCAGGTGTGCCTGGGTTGAGGTCAATATAAACAGCACTCCAGGCAGCAATAGCCCCTGCAGCTGTGCCTGACTCCATATTCTCTGCCCCGTCAGCCGTCTCGGGGCTGTGCTGGTGGGAGGGTGTGAGGGGTCCACGGCTTTGTTGGTGGCCCGGTGTGAGTGGGGCTCTGCTGCACTTTCTGCAGGAGTTGCCAGGCTGCCACCTGTAAAGAAGAGGATGTGTCAACCATAACTTCCACTGGAATTTCTCTCCGGGCTGAGGTGAGGAAGGAAAAAATGGAGTGGGTGCTGGGACAGGAGGGGTATCTCAGGCAGGGAAATGGAAAGCTTCCAGAAGAGCGCCCGGGGCCAGGACCATCCTGGCTGGCCTGCAGGCAGCAAGTTGGCCTGCGTGCTGTCACTGGTGTGGCTCCACGGCCCTTCCTCTAGGCTTTCAAGCCCTTGTACATATTCAGGTGTTTTACCTGGGAAGGGTGGGAACAGTTCAGCAGCAGCTGGCCTGGGGCTCAGCTCACGTTTACTCACAGAGAACTCGGCACTGTCCCCCAGCTTTGCAATGAGGACGCTCCTTGCGTGGGGGGGGGGGCGGGGCTGCTGGCTTTATGGGAGATGATTCCCCACCTCTGACCAATTTCACAATTGTTTACCGCTGGAGCAAGTGCCTTGGTAGGGCTTTCCTCTGTATAACTGTTAGGTTCAGGTTTTTTTTTTCTTTTTTCGTTCCAATTACATTTTATTCCTGTTTTATGTATTTATAGGTATAAGCATGGAAATAATTCATTCATACAAATACATCTGTGTGAATGGAAGAACTTTTTTCTGTTTTTTTTCAATTTTATTTTTAAAAATTTCGAAATTTAATTTTATTTATTTTTTATACAGCAGGTTATTATTAGTTATCTATTTTATGCATATGCATGTATACAGGTCAATCCCAATCTCCCAACTCATCCCAACACCACCACCCCATGGCTTCCCCCACTTGGTGTCCATACGTTTGTTCTCTACCTCTGTGTCTCTATTTCTGCCCTGCAAACCAGTTCATCTGTACCATTTTTTTAGGTTCCACATATATGCATTAATATACAATATTTGTTTTTCTCTTTCTGACTTACTTCACTCTGTATGACAGTCTGTAGATCCATCGACTTCTCTACAAATGACCCAGTTTCATTCCTTTTTATGGCTGAGTTATATTCCATTTTACATATGTACCACTTCTTTATCCATTCGTCTGTCTGTGGGCATTTAGGTTGCTTCCATTACCTGGCTATTGTAAATAGTGCTGCAATGAACATTGTGGTGAATGTGTCTTTTTGATTTATGGTTTTCTCTGGGTATATGCCCAGAAGTGGGATTGCTGGATCCTATGGCAATTCTCTTTTTAGTGTTTTAGAGGGACCTCCATACTGTTCTCCATAGTGACTGTATCAATTTACCTTCCCACCAATAGTGGAAGAGGGTTCCTTTTGTCCACACCCTCCCCAGAATTTGTTGTTTGTAGATTTTCTGATGATGCCGATTCTAAGAGGTGTGAGGTCATACCTCATTGTCATTTTGATTTGCATTTCTCTAATAATTAGTGATGTTGAGCAGCTTTTCATGTGCGTCTTGGCCATCTCTGTGACTTCTTTGAAGAAACGTCTATTTAGATCTTCTGCCCATTTTTGTATTGGGTTGTTTGTTTTATTAATATTAAGCTGCGTGAGCTGTTTATATATATTGGAGATTAAACCTTTGTCCAATGATTCGTTTGCGATCGTTTTCGCCCATTCTGAGGGTTGCCTTTTTCCATTCCCGTTTTTTTAACCAAAAAAGAAAGAAAGCAAAGGAAGCAGAACACTAATATGCGTGAAATATGCCTCTTGAAACTGTCGTTTTGAAATATGGACGTCTTTTGAAGTTTTTTGGTCGATACATGACCCCAGGATTTGTTTCAGGGCAGGTGTCATTTACAGGCCTGCAATGATTTTGAATATCCACTGACCATTAGCGCTGGGATTAAAGCTGCTGTTGTGTGAAACGGCCACAAGGTGGCAGCAGTTCTCCCTTACCAAATCTGGTTACTAGGGCAACAGAGCCTCAATGGAAGTCGTGTTCTAGATTGGAATTTAGAATGGAATGTGCCAGGAGAATGCCCCTCAAGTTTGTCTCACTACTTCTTGTTCGTGTTTTTAATTTAATTTTTTATTTTTTTATTACAGCAAGTTTGATGTCAACGTTTGGCTTGTTGTAGGTGTGCAAGATGTGGTTCTTTTACACATATACATATGTCTGTTCTTCCTGGGATCCTGTTCCCATGTACGTTATGACAGAATGTTGAGTAGTCTTCTCTTGGTATTCCGTAGGTCTTTGGTGATTATATATTTCATCTGTGTTTGTATATGTCTGTTAACCCCAAGATCCTAATGAATCCAATCCTCACACCTTTCCATTGGTGAACCATAAGTTTGTTTAATGAATCTGTGATTGCCCTTCTCCGTGGAAATATCTGCCCTGGTATCAATTTTTAGGTAACACCTACAAGTGATATCCTACGATATGTGTCTTTCACTTTCTGACTTACTACAAGTCACGTGATTACCTCTAGACTCATCTACGGTGCTGCAAATGGCATTGTGTCCTTTTTTCCCTTGGCTAATATTGTGTCTTAGCGAGGTCCATTTTCTGCAATGTGATTCCGTGAGGGCTGAGGATTAGCTGACCTGGGCAGCCTGACCCTGCCGGCAAGCCCTCCCCAGGTGTGCCTGGGTTGAGGTCAATATAAACAGCACTCCAGGGAGCAATAGCCCCTGCAGCTGTGCCTGACTCCATATTCTCTGCCCCGTCAGCCGTCTCGGGGCTGTGCTGGTGGGAGGGTGTGAGGGGTCCACGGCTTTGTTGGTGGCCCGGTGTGAGTGGGGCTCTGCTGGACTTTCTGCAGGAGTTGCCAGGCTGCCACCTGTAAAGAAGAGGATGTGTCAACCATAACTTCCACTGGAATTTCTCTCCGGGCTGAGGTGAGGAAGGAAAAAATGGAGTGGGTGCCGGGACAGGAGGGGTATCTCAGGCAGGGAAATGGAAAGCTTCCAGAAGAGCGCCCGGGGCCAGGACCATCCTGGCTGGCCTGCAGGCAGCAAGTTGGCCTGCGTGCTGTCGCTGGTGTGACTCCACGGCCCTTCCTCTAGGCTTTCAAGCCCTTGTACATATTCAGGTGTTTTACCTGGGAAGGGTGGGAACAGTTCAGCAGCAGCTGGCCTGGGGCTCAGCTCACGTTTACTCACAGAGAACTCGGCACTGTCCCCCAGCTTTGCAATGAGGACGCTCCTTGCGTGGGGGGGGGCGGGGCTGCTGGCTTTATGGGAGATGATTCCCCACCTCTGACCAATTTCAGAATTGTTTACCGCTGGAGCAATTGCCTTGGTAGGGCTTTCCTCTGTATAACTGTTAGGTTCAGGTTTTTTTTTTCTTTTTTCGTTCCAATTACATTTTATTACTGTTTTATGTATTTATAGGTATAAGCATGGAAATAATTCATTCATACAAATACATCTGTGTGAATGGAAGAACTTTTTTCTGTTTTTTTTTCAATTTTATTTTTAAAAATTTCGAAATTTAATTTAATTTATTTTTTATACAGCAGGTTATTATTTGTTATCTATTTTATGCATATGCATGTATACAGGTCAATCCCAATCTCCCAACTCATCCCAACACCACCACCCCATGGCTTCCCCCACTTGGTGTCCATACGTTTGTTCTCTACCTCTGTGTCTCTATTTCTGCCCTGCAAACCAGTTCATCTGTACCATTTTTCTAGGTTCCACATATATGCATTAATATACAATATTTGTTTTTCTCTTTCTGACTTACTTCACTCTGTATGACAGTCTCTAGATCCATCGACTTCTCTACAAATGACCCAGTTTCATTCCTTTTTATGGCTGAGTTATATTCCATTTTACATATGTACCACTTCTTTATCCATTCGTCTGTCTGTGGGCATTTAGGTTGCTTCCATTACCTGGCTATTGTAAATAGTGCTGCAATGAACATTGTGGTGAATGTGTCTTTTTGATTTATGGTTTTCTCTGGGTATATGCCCAGAAGTGGGATTGCTGGATCCTATGGTAATTCTCTTTTTAGTGTTTTAGAGGGACCTCCATACTGTTCTCCATAGTGACTGTATCAATTTACCTTCCCACCAATAGTGGAAGAGGGTTCCTTTTGTCCACACCCTCCCCAGAATTTGTTGTTTGTAGATTTTCTGATGATGCCGATTCTAAGAGGTGTGAGGTCATACCTCATTGTCATTTTGATTTGCATTTCTCTAATAATTAGTGATGTTGAGCAGCTTTTCATGTGCGTCTTGGCCATCTCTGTGACTTCTTTTAAGAAACGTCTATTTAGATCTTCTCCCCATTTTTGTATTGGGTTGTTTGTTTTATTAATATTAAGCTGCGTGAGCTGTTTATATATATTGGAGATTAAACCTTTGTCCATTGATTCGTTTGCGATCGTTTTCGCCCATTCTGAGGGTTGCCTTTTTCCATTCCCGGTTTTTTAACCAAAAAAGAAAGAAAGCAAAGGAAGCAGAACACTAATGTGCGTGAAATATGCCTCTTGAAACTGTCGTTTTGAAATATGGACGTCTTTTGAATTTTTTGGTCGATACATGACCCCAGGATTTGTTTTCAGGGCAGGTGTCATTTACAGGCCTGCAATGATTTTGAATATCCACTGACCATTAGCGCTGGGATTAAAGTTGCTGTTGTGTGAAACGGCCACAAGGTAGCAGCAGTTCTCCCTTACCAAATCTGGTTACTAGGGCAACAGAGCCTCAATGGAAGTCGTGTTCTAGATTGGAATTTAGAATGGAATGTGCCAGGAGAATGCCCCTCAAGTTTGTCTCACTACTTCTTGTTCGTGTTTTTAATTTAATTTTTTTTATTTTTTTATTACAGCAAGTTTGATGTCAACGTTTGGCTTGTTGTAGGTGTGCAAGATGTGGTTCTTTTACACATATACATATGTCTGTTCTTCCTGGGATCCTGTTCCCATGTACGTTATGACAGAATGTTGAGTAGTCTTCTCTTGGTATTCCGTAGGTCTTTGGTGATTATATATTTCATCTGTGTTTGTATATGTCTGTTAACCCCAAGATCCTAATGAATCCAATCCTCACACCTTTCCATTGGTGAACCATAAGTTTGTTTAATGAATCTGTGATTGCCCTTCTCCGTGGAAATATCTGCCCTGGTATCAATTTTTAGGTAACACCTACAAGTGATATCCTACGATATGTGTCTTTCACTTTCTGACTTACTACAAGTCACGTGATTACCTCTAGACTCATCTACGGTGCTGCAAATGGCATTGTGTCCTTTTTTCCCTTGGCTAATATTGTGTCTTAGCGAGGTCCATTTTCTGCAATGTGATTCCGTGAGGGCTGAGGATTAGCTGACCTGGGCAGCCTGACCCTGCCGGCAAGCCCTCCCCAGGTGTGCCTGGGTTGAGGTCAATATAAACAGCACTCCAGGCAGCAATAGCCCCTGCAGCTGTGCCTGACTCCATATTCTCTGCCCCGTCAGCCGTCTCGGGGCTGTGCTGGTGGGAGGGTGTGAGGGGTCCACGGCTTTGTTGGTGGCCCGGTGTGAGTGGGGCTCTGCTGGACTTTCTGCAGGAGTTGCCAGGCTGCCACCTGTAAAGAAGAGGATGTGTCAACCATAACTTCCACTGGAATTTCTCTCCGGGCTGAGGTGAGGAAGGAAAAAATGGAGTGGGTGCCGGGACAGGAGGGGTATCTCAGGCAGGGAAATGGAAAGCTTCCAGAAGAGCGCCCGGGGCCAGGACCATCCTGGCTGGCCTGCAGGCAGCAAGTTGGCCTGCGTGCTGTCGCTGGTGTGGCTCCACGGCCCTTCCTCTAGGCTTTCAAGCCCTTGTACATATTCAGGTGTTTTACCTGGGAAGGGTGGGAACAGTTCAGCAGCAGCTGGCCTGGGGCTCAGCTCACGTTTACTCACAGAGAACTCGGCACTGTCCCCCAGCTTTGCAATGAGGACGCTCCTTGCGTGGGGGGCGGGGCTGCTGGCTTTATAGGAGATGATTCCCCACCTCTGACCAATTTCAGAATTGTTTACCGCTGGAGCAAGTGCCTTGGTAGGGCTTTCCTCTGTATAACTGTTAGGTTCAGGTTTTTTTTTTCTTTTTTCGTTCCAATTACATTTTATTACTGTTTTATGTATTTATAGGTATAAGCATGGAAATAATTCATTCATACAAATACATCTGTGTGAATGGAAGAACTTTTTTCTGTTTTTTTTCAATTTTATTTTTAAAAATTTCGAAATTTAATTTTATTTATTTTTTATACAGCAGGTTATTATTAATTATCTATTTTATGCATATGCATGTATACAGGTCAATCCCAATCCCCCAACTCATCCCAACACCACCACCCCATGGCTTCCCCCACTTGGTGTCCATACGTTTGTTCTCTACCTCTGTGTCTCTATTTCTGCCCTGCAAACCAGTTCATCTGTACCATTTTTCTAGGTTCCACATATATGCATTAATATACAATATTTGTTTTTCTCTTTCTGACTTACTTCACTCTGTATGACAGTCTCTAGATCCATCGACTTCTCTACAAATGACCCAGTTTCATTCCTTTTTATGGCTGAGTTATATTCCATTTTACATATGTACCACTTCTTTATCCATTCGTCTGTCTGTGGGCATTTAGGTTGCTTCCATTACCTGGCTATTGTAAATAGTGCTGCAATGAACATTGTGGTGAATGTGTCTTTTTGATTTATGGTTTTCTCTGGGTATATGCCCAGAAGTGGGATTGCTGGATCCTATGGTAATTCTCTATTTAGTGTTTTAGAGGGACCTCCATACTGTTCTCCATAGTGACTGTATCAATTTACCTTCCCACCAATAGTGGAAGAGGGTTCCTTTTGTCCACACCCTCCCCAGAATTTGTTGTTTGTAGATTTTCTGATGATGCCGATTCTAAGAGGTGTGAGGTCATACCTCATTGTCATTTTGATTTGCATTTCTCTAATAATTAGTGATGTTGAGCAGCTTTTCATGTGCGTCTTGGCCATCTCTGTGACTTCTTTGAAGAAACGTCTATTTAGATCTTCTGCCCATTTTTGTATTGGGTTGTTTGTTTTATTAATATTAAGCTGCGTGAGCTGTTTATATATATTGGAGATTAAACCTTTGTCCATTGATTCGTTTGCGATCGTTTTCGCCCATTCTGAGGGTTGCCTTTTTCCATTCCCGTTTTTTTAACCAAAAAAGAAAGAAAGCAAAGGAAGCAGAACACTAATGTGCGTGAAATATGCCTCTTGAAACTGTCGTTTTGAAATATGGACGTCTTTTGAATTTTTTGGTCGATACATGACCCCAGGATTTGTTTTCAGGGCAGGTGTCATTTACAGGCCTGCAATGATTTTGAATATCCACTGACCATTAGCGCTGGGATTAAAGCTGCTGTTGTGTGAAACGGCCACAAGGTGGCAGCAGTTCTCCCTTACCAAATCTGGTTACTAGGGCAACAGAGCCTCAATGGAAGTCGTGTTCTAGATTGGAATTTAGAATGGAATGTGCCAGGAGAATGCCCCTCAAGTTTGTCTCACTACTTCTTGTTCGTGTTTTTAATTTAATTTTTTATTTTTTTATTACAGCAAGTTTGATGTCAACGTTTGGCTTGTTGTAGGTGTGCAAGATGTGGTTCTTTTACACATATACATATGTCTGTTCTTCCTGGGATCCTGTTCCCATGTACGTTATGACAGAATGTTGAGTAGTCTTCTCTTGGTATTCCGTAGGTCTTTGGTGATTATATATTTCATCTGTGTTTGTATATGTCTGTTAACCCCAAGATCCTAATGAATCCAATCCTCACACCTTTCCATTGGTGAACCATAAGTTTGTTTAATGAATCTGTGATTGCCCTTCTCCGTGGAAATATCTGCCCTGGTATCAATTTTTAGGTAACACCTACAAGTGATATCCTACGATATGTGTCTTTCACTTTCTGACTTACTACAAGTCACGTGATTACCTCTAGACTCATCTACGGTGCTGCAAATGGCATTGTGTCCTTTTTTCCCTTGGCTAATATTGTGTCTTAGCGAGGTCCATTTTCTGCAATGTGATTCCGTGAGGGCTGAGGATTAGCTGACCTGGGCAGCCTGACCCTGCCGGCAAGCCCTCCCCAGGTGTGCCTGGGTTGAGGTCAATATAAACAGCACTCCAGGCAGCAATAGCCCCTGCAGCTGTGCCTGACTCCATATTCTCTGCCCCGTCAGCCGTCTCGGGGCTGTGCTGGTGGGAGGGTGTGAGGGGTCCACGGCTTTGTTGGTGGCCCGGTGTGAGTGGGGCTCTGCTGGACTTTCTGCAGGAGTTGCCAGGCTGCCACCTGTAAAGAAGAGGATGTGTCAACCATAACTTCCACTGGAATTTCTCTCCGGGCTGAGGTGAGGAAGGAAAAAATGGAGTGGGTGCCGGGACAGGAGGGGTATCTCAGGCAGGGAAATGGAAAGCTTCCAGAAGAGCGCCCGGGGCCAGGACCATCCTGGCTGGCCTGCAGGCAGCAAGTTGGCCTGCGTGCTGTCGCTGGTGTGGCTCCACGGCCCTTCCTCTAGGCTTTCAAGCCCTTGTACATATTCAGGTGTTTTACCTGGGAAGGGTGGGAACAGTTCAGCAGCAGCTGGCCTGGGGCTCAGCTCACGTTTACTCACAGAGAACTCGGCACTGTCCCCCAGCTTTGCAATGAGGACGCTCCTTGCGTGGGGGGGGGCGGGGCTGCTGGCTTTATGGGAGATGATTCCCCACCTCTGACCAATTTCAGAATTGTTTACCGCTGGAGCAATTGCCTTGGTAGGGCTTTCCTCTGTATAACTGTTAGGTTCAGGTTTTTTTTTTCTTTTTTCGTTCCAATTACATTTTATTACTGTTTTATGTATTTATATGTATAAGCATGGAAATAATTCATTCATACAAATACATCTGTGTGAATGGAAGAACTTTTTTCTGTTTTTTTTTCAATTTTATTTTTAAAAATTTCGAAATTTAATTTAATTTATTTTTTATACAGCAGGTTATTATTTGTTATCTATTTTATGCATATGCATGTATACAGGTCAATCCCAATCTCCCAACTCATCCCAACACCACCACCCCATGGCTTCCCCCACTTGGTGTCCATACGTTTGTTCTCTACCTCTGTGTCTCTATTTCTGCCCTGCAAACCAGTTCATCTGTACCATTTTTCTAGGTTCCACATATATGCATTAATATACAATATTTGTTTTTCTCTTTCTGACTTACTTCACTCTGTATGACAGTCTCTAGATCCATCGACTTCTCTACAAATGACCCAGTTTCATTCCTTTTTATGGCTGAGTTATATTCCATTTTACATATGTACCACTTCTTTATCCATTCGTCTGTCTGTGGGCATTTAGGTTGCTTCCATTACCTGGCTATTGTAAATAGTGCTGCAATGAACATTGTGGTGAATGTGTCTTTTTGATTTATGGTTTTCTCTGGGTATATGCCCAGAAGTGGGATTGCTGGATCCTATGGTAATTCTCTTTTTAGTGTTTTAGAGGGACCTCCATACTGTTCTCCATAGTGACTGTATCAATTTACCTTCCCACCAATAGTGGAAGAGGGTTCCTTTTGTCCACACCCTCCCCAGAATTTGTTGTTTGTAGATTTTCTGATGATGCCGATTCTAAGAGGTGTGAGGTCATACCTCATTGTCATTTTGATTTGCATTTCTCTAATAATTAGTGATGTTGAGCAGCTTTTCATGTGCGTCTTGGCCATCTCTGTGACTTCTTTTAAGAAACGTCTATTTAGATCTTCTCCCCATTTTTGTATTGGGTTGTTTGTTTTATTAATATTAAGCTGCGTGAGCTGTTTATATATATTGGAGATTAAACCTTTGTCCATTGATTCGTTTGCGATCGTTTTCGCCCATTCTGAGGGTTGCCTTTTTCCATTCCCGGTTTTTTAACCAAAAAAGAAAGAAAGCAAAGGAAGCAGAACACTAATGTGCGTGAAATATGCCTCTTGAAACTGTCGTTTTGAAATATGGACGTCTTTTGAATTTTTTGGTCGATACATGACCCCAGGATTTGTTTTCAGGGCAGGTGTCATTTACAGGCCTGCAATGATTTTGAATATCCACTGACCATTAGCGCTGGGATTAAAGTTGCTGTTGTGTGAAACGGCCACAAGGTAGCAGCAGTTCTCCCTTACCAAATCTGGTTACTAGGGCAACAGAGCCTCAATGGAAGTCGTGTTCTAGATTGGAATTTAGAATGGAATGTGCCAGGAGAATGCCCCTCAAGTTTGTCTCACTACTTCTTGTTCGTGTTTTTAATTTAATTTTTTTTATTTTTTTATTACAGCAAGTTTGATGTCAACGTTTGGCTTGTTGTAGGTGTGCAAGATGTGGTTCTTTTACACATATACATATGTCTGTTCTTCCTGGGATCCTGTTCCCATGTACGTTATGACAGAATGTTGAGTAGTCTTCTCTTGGTATTCCGTAGGTCTTTGGTGATTATATATTTCATCTGTGTTTGTATATGTCTGTTAACCCCAAGATCCTAATGAATCCAATCCTCACACCTTTCCATTGGTGAACCATAAGTTTGTTTAATGAATCTGTGATTGCCCTTCTCCGTGGAAATATCTGCCCTGGTATCAATTTTTAGGTAACACCTACAAGTGATATCCTATGATATGTGTCTTTCACTTTCTGACTTACTACAAGTCACGTGATTACCTCTAGACTCATCTACGGTGCTGCAAATGGCATTGTGTCCTTTTTTCCCTTGGCTAATATTGTGTCTTAGCGAGGTCCATTTTCTGCAATGTGATTCCGTGAGGGCTGAGGATTAGCTGACCTGGGCAGCCTGACCCTGCCGGCAAGCCCTCCCCAGGTGTGCCTGGGTTGAGGTCAATATAAACAGCACTCCAGGCAGCAATAGCCCCTGCAGCTGTGCCTGACTCCATATTCCCTGCCCCGTCAGCCGTCTCGGGGCTGTGCTGGTGGGAGGGTGTGAGGGGTCCACGGCTTTGTTGGTGGCCCGGTGTGAGTGGGGCTCTGCTGGACTTTCTGCAGGAGTTGCCAGGCTGCCACCTGTAAAGAAGAGGATGTGTCAACCATAACTTCCACTGGAATTTATCTCCGGGCTGAGGTGAGGAAGGAGAAAAGGGAGTGGGTGCGGGACAGGAGGGGTATCTCAGGCAGGGAAATGGAAAGCTTCCAGAAGAGTGCCCGGGGCCAGGACCATCCTGGCTGGCCTGCAGGCATCAAGTTGGCCTGCGTGCTGTCGCTGGTGTGGCTCCACAGCCCTTCCTCTAGGCTTTCAAGCCCTTGTACATATTCAGGTGTTTTACCTGGGAAGGGTGGGAACAGTTCAGCAGCAGCTGGCCTGGGGCTCAGCTCACGTTTACTCACAGAGAACTCGGCACTGTCCCCCAGCTTTGCAATGAGGACGCTCCTTGCGTGGGGGGGGCGGGGTTGCTGGCTTTATGGGAGATGATTCCCCACCTCTGACCAATTTCACAATTGTTTACCGCTGGAGCAAGTGCCTTGGTAGGGCTTTCCTCTGTATAACTGTTAGGTTCAGGTTTTTTTTTTTTCTTTTTTCGTTCCAATTACATTTTATTCCTGTTTTATGTATTTATAGGTATAAGCATGGAAATAATTCATTCATACAAATACATCTGTGTGAATGGAAGAACTTTTTTCTGTTTTTTTTTCAATTTTATTTTTAAAAATTTCGAAATTTAATTTTATTTATTTTTTATACAGCAGGTTATTATTAGTTATCTATTTTATGCATATGCATGTATACAGGTCAATCCCAATCTCCCAACTCATCCCAACACCACCACCCCATGGCTTCCCCCACTTGGTGTCCATACGTTTGTTCTCTACCTCTGTGTCTCTATTTCTGCCCTGCAAACCAGTTCATCTGTACCATTTTTCTAGGTTCCACATATATGCATTAATATACAATATTTGTTTTTCTCTTTCTGACTTACTTCACTCTGTATGACAGTCTCTAGATCCATCGACTTCTCTACAAATGACCCAGTTTCATTCCTTTTTATGGCTGAGTTATATTCCATTTTACATATGTACCACTTCTTTATCCATTCGTCTGTCTGTGGGCATTTAGGTTGCTTCCATTACCTGGCTATTGTAAATAGTGCTGCAATGAACATTGTGGTGAATGTGTCTTTTTGATTTATGGTTTTCTCTGGGTATATGCCCAGAAGTGGGATTGCTGGATCCTATGGTAATTCTCTTTTTAGTGTTTTAGAGGGACCTCCATACTGTTCTCCATAGTGACTGTATCAATTTACCTTCCCACCAATAGTGGAAGAGGGTTCCTTTTGTCCACACCCTCCCCAGAATTTGTTGTTTGTAGATTTTCTGATGATGCCGATTCTAAGAGGTGTGAGGTCATACCTCATTGTCATTTTGATTTGCATTTCTCTAATAATTAGTGTTGTTGAGCAGCTTTTCATGTGCGTCTTGGCCATCTCTGTGACTTCTTTGAAGAAACGTCTATTTAGATCTTCTCCCCATTTTTGTATTGGGTTGTTTGTTTTATTAATATTAAGCTGCGTGAGCTGTTTATATATATTGGAGATTAAACCTTTGTCCATTGATTCGTTTGCGATCGTTTTCGCCCATTCTGAGGGTTGCCTTTTTCCATTCCCGGTTTTTTAACCAAAAAAGAAAGAAAGCAAAGGAAGCAGAACACTAATGTGCGTGAAATATGCCTCTTGAAACTGTCGTATTGAAATATGGACGTCTTTTGAATTTTTTGGTCGATACATGACCCCAGGATTTGTTTTCAGGGCAGGTGTCATTTACAGGCCTGCAATGATTTTGAATATCCACTGACCATTAGCGCTGGGATTAAAGCTGCTGTTGTGTGAAACGGCCACAAGGTGGCAGCAGTTCTCCCTTACCAAATCTGGTTACTAGGGCAACAGAGCCTCAATGGAAGTCGTGTTCTAGATTGGAATTTAGAATGGAATGTGCCAGGAGAATGCCCCTCAAGTTTGTCTCACTACTTCTTGTTCGTGTTTTTAATTTATTTTTTTATTTTTTTATTACAGCAAGTTTGATGTCAACGTTTGGCTTGTTGTAGGTGTGCAAGATGTGGTTCTTTTACACATATACATATGTCTGTTCTTCCTGGGATCCTGTTCCCATGTACGTTATGACAGAATGTTGAGTAGTCTTCTCTTGGTATTCCGTAGGTCTTTGGTGATTATATATTTCATCTGTGTTTGTATATGTCTGTTAACCCCAAGATCTTAATGAATCCAATCCTCACACCTTTCCATTGGTGAACCATAAGTTTGTTTAATGAATCTGTGATTGCCCTTCTCCGTGGAAATATCTGCCCTGGTATCAATTTTTAGGTAACACCTACAAGTGATATCCTACGATATGTGTCTTTCACTTTCTGACTTACTACAAGTCACGTGATTACCTCTAGACTCATCTACGGTGCTGCAAATGGCATTGTGTCCTTTTTTCCCTTGGCTAATATTGTGTCTTAGCGAGGTCCATTTTCTGCAATGTGATTCCGTGAGGGCTGAGGATTAGCTGACCTGGGCAGCCTGACCCTGCCGGCAAGCCCTCCCCAGGTGTGCCTGGGTTGAGGTCAATATAAACAGCACTCCAGGCAGCAATAGCCCCTGCAGCTGTGCCTGACTCCATATTCTCTGCCCCGTCAGCAGTCTCGGGGCTGTGCTGGTGGGAGGGTGTGTGGATCCACGGCTTTGTGGGTGGCCCGGTGTGAGTGGGGCTCTGCTGGACTTTCTGCAGGAGTTGCCAGGCTGCCACCTGTAAAGAAGAGGATGTGTCACCCATAACTTTCACTGGAATTTTTCTCCGGGCTGAGGTGAGGAAGGAAAAAAGGGAGTGGGTGCCGGGACAGGAGGGGTATCTCAGGCAGGGAAATGGAAAGCTTCCAGAAGAGCGCCCGGGGCCAGGACCATCCTGGCTGGCCTGCAGGCAGCAAGTTGGCCTGCGTGCTGTCGCTGGTGTGGCTCCACGGCCCTTCCTCTAGGCTTTCAAGCCCTTGTACATATTCAAGTGTTTTACCTGGGAAGGGTGGGAACAGTTCAGCAGCAGCTGGCCTGGGGCTCAGCTCACGTTTACTCACAGAGAACTCGGCACGGTCCCACAGCTTTGCAATGAGGACGCTCCTTGCGTGGGGGGGCGGGACTGCTGGCTTTATGGGAGATGATTCCCCACCTCTGACAAATTTCACAATTGTTTACCGCTGGAGCAAGTGCCTTGGTAGGGCTTTCCTCTGTATAACTGTTAGGTTCAGGTTTTTTTTTTCTTTTTTCGTTCCAATTACATTTTATTCCTGTTTTATGTATTTATAGATATAAGCATGGAAATAATTCATTCATACAAATACATCTGTGTGAATGGAATAACTTTTTTCTGTTTTTTTTTTCAATTTTATTTTTAAAAATTTCGAAATTTAATTTTATTTATTTTTTATACAGCAGGTTATTATTAGTTATCTATTTTATGCATATGCATGTATACAGGTCAATCCCAATCTCCCAACTCATCCCAACACCACCACCCCATGGCTTCCCCCACTTGGTGTCCATACGTTTGTTCTCTACCTCTGTGTCTCTATTTCTGCCCTGCAAACCAGTTCATCTGTACCATTTTTCTAGGTTCCACATATATGCATTAATATACAATATTTGTTTTTCTCTTTCTGACTTACTTCACTCTGTATGACAGTCTCTAGATCCATCGACTTCTCTACAAATGACCCAGTTTCATTCCTTTTTATGGCTGAGTTATATTCCATTTTACATATGTACCACTTCTTTATCCATTCGTCTGTCTGTGGGCATTTAGGTTGCTTCCATTACCTGGCTATTGTAAATAGTGCTGCAATGAACATTGTGGTGAATGTGTCTTTTTGATTTATGGTTTTCTCTGGGTATATGCCCAGAAGTGGGATTGCTGGATCCTATGTTAATTCTCTTTTTAGTGTTTTAGAGGGACCTCCATACTGTTCTCCATAGTGACTGTATCAATTTACCTTCCCACCAATAGTGGAAGAGGGTTCCTTTTGTCCAAACCCTCCCCAGAATTTGTTGTTTGTAGATTTTCTGATGATGCCAATTCTAAGAGGAGTGAACTCATACCTCATTGTCATTTTGATTTGCATTTCTCTAATAATTAGTGTTGTTGAGCAGCTTTTCATGTGCGTCTTGGCCATCTCTGTGACTTCTTTGAAGAAACGTCTATTTAGATCTTCTCCCCATTTTTGTATTGGGTTGTTTGTTTTATTAATATTAAGCTGCGTGAGCTGTTTATATATATTGGAGATTAAACCTTTGTCCATTGATTCGTTTGCGATCGTTTTCGCCCATTCTGAGGGTTGCCTTTTTCCATTCCCGGTTTTTTAACCAAAAAAGAAAGAAAGCAAAGGAAGCAGAACACTAATGTGCGTGAAATATGCCTCTTGAAACTGTCGTTTTGAAATATGGACGTCTTTTGAATTTTTTGGTCGATACATGACCCCAGGATTTGTTTTCAGGGCAGGTGTCATTTACAGGCCTGCAATGATTTTGAATATCCACTGACCATTAGCGCTGGGATTAAAGCTGCTGTTGTGTGAAACGGCCACAAGGTGGCAGCAGTTCTCCCTTACCAAATCTGGTTACTAGGGCAACAGAGCCTCAATGGAAGTCGTGTTCTAGATTGGAATTTAGAATGGAATGTGCCAGGAGAATGCCCCTCAAGTTTGTCTCACTACTTCTTGTTCGTGTTTTTAATTTAATTTTTTATTTTTTTATTACAGCAAGTTTGATGTCAACGTTTGGCTTGTTGTAGGTGTGCAAGATGTGGTTCTTTTACACATATACATATGTCTGTTCTTCCTGGGATCCTGTTCCCATGTACGTTATGACAGAATGTTGAGTAGTCTTCTCTTGGTATTCCGTAGGTCTTTGGTGATTATATATTTCATCTGTGTTTGTATATGTCTGTTAACCCCAAGATCCTAATGAATCCAATCCTCACACCTTTCCATTGGTGAACCATAAGTTTGTTTAATGAATCTGTGATTGCCCTTCTCCGTGGAAATATCTGCCCTGGTATCAATTTTTAGGTAACACCTACAAGTGATATCCTACGATATGTGTCTTTCACTTTCTGACTTACTACAAGTCACGTGATTACCTCTAGACTCATCTACGGTGCTGCAAATGGCATTGTGTCCTTTTTTCCCTTGGCTAATATTGTGTCTTAGCGAGGTCCATTTTCTGCAATGTGATTCCGTGAGGGCTGAGGATTAGCTGACCTGGGCAGCCTGACCCTGCCGGCAAGCCCTCCCCAGGTGTGCCTGGATTGAGGTCAATATAAACAGCACTCCAGGCAGCAATAGCCCCTGCAGCTGTGCCTGACTCCATATTCTCTGCCCCGTCAGCCGTCTCGGGGCTGTGCTGGTGGGAGGGTGTGAGGGGTCCACGGCTTTGTTGGTGGCCCGGTGTGAGTGGGGCTCTGCTGGACTTTCTGCAGGAGTTGCCAGGCTGCCACCTGTAAAGAAGAGGATGTGTCAACCATAACTTCCACTGGAATTTCTCTCCGGGCTGAGGTGAGGAAGGAAAAAATGGAGTGGGTGCCGGGACAGGAGGGGTATCTCAGGCAGGGAAATGGAAAGCTTCCAGAAGAGCGCCCGGGGCCAGGACCATCCTGGCTGGCCTGCAGGCAGCAAGTTGGCCTGCGTGCTGTCGCTGGTGTGGCTCCACGGCCCTTCCTCTAGGCTTTCAAGCCCTTGTACATATTCAGGTGTTTTACCTGGGAAGGGTGGGAACAGTTCAGCAGCAGCTGGCCTGGGGCTCAGCTCACGTTTACTCACAGAGAACTCGGCACTGTCCCCCAGCTTTGCAATGAGGACGCTCCTTGCGTGGGGGGGCGGGGCTGCTGGCTTTATGGGAGATGATTCCCCACCTCTGACCAATTTCAGAATTGTTTACCGCTGGAGCAAGTGCCTTGGTAGGGCTTTCCTCTGTATAACTGTTAGGTTCAGGTTTTTTTTTTCTTTTTTCGTTCCAATTACATTTTATTCCTGTTTTATGTATTTATAGGTATAAGCATGGAAATAATTCATTCATACAAATACATCTGTGTGAATGGAAGAACTTTTTTCTGTTTTTTTTTCAATTTTATTTTTAAAAATTTCGAAATTTAATTTTATTTATTTTTTATACAGCAGGTTATTATTAGTTATCTATTTTATGCATATGCATATATACAGGTCAATCCCAATCTCCCAACTCATCCAAACACCACCACCCCATGGCTTCCCCCACTTGGTGTCCATACGTTTGTTCTCTACCTCTGTGTCTCTATTTCTGCCCTGCAAACCAGTTCATCTGTACCATTTTTCTAGGTTCCACATATATGCATTAATATACAATATTTGTTTTTCTCTTTCTGACTTACTTCACTCTGTATGACAGTCTCTAGATCCATCGACTTCTCTACAAATGACCCAGTTTCATTCCTTTTTATGGCTGAGTTATATTCCATTTTACATATGTACCACTTCTTTATCCATTCGTCTGTCTGTGGGCATTTAGGTTGCTTCCATTACCTGGCTATTGTAAATAGTGCTGCAATGAACATTGTGGTGAATGTGTCTTTTTGATTTATGGTTTTCTCTGGGTATATGCCCAGAAGTGGGATTGCTGGATCCTATGGTAATTCTCTTTTTAGTGTTTTAGAGGGACCTCCATACTGTTCTCCATAGTGACTGTATCAATTTACCTTCCCACCAATAGTGGAAGAGGGTTCCTTTTGTCCACACCCTCCCCAGAATTTGTTGTTTGTAGATTTTCTGATGATGCCGATTCTAAGAGGTGTGAGGTCATACCTCATTGTCATTTTGATTTGCATTTCTCTAATAATTAGTGATGTTGAGCAGCTTTTCATGTGCGTCTTGGCCATCTCTGTGACTTCTTTGAAGAAACGTCTATTTAGATCTTCTGCCCATTTTTGTATTGGGTTGTTTGTTTTATTAATATTAAGCTGCGTGAGCTGTTTATATATATTGGAGATTAAACCTTTGTCCATTGATTCGTTTGCAATCGTTTTCGCCCATTCTGAGGGTTGCCTTTTTCCATTCCCGTTTTTTTAACCAAAAAAGAAAGAAAGCAAAGGAAGCAGAACACTAATGTGCGTGAAATATGCCTCTTGAAACTGTCGTTTTGAAATATGGACGTCTTTTGAATTTTTTGGTCGATACATGACCCCAGGATTTGTTTTCAGGGCAGGTGTCATTTACAGGCCTGCAATGATTTTGAATATCCACTGACCATTAGCGCTGGGATTAAAGCTGCTGTTGTGTGAAACGGCCACAAGGTGGCAGCAGTTCTCCCTTACCAAATCTGGTTACTAGGGCAACAGAGCCTCAATGGAAGTCGTGTTCTAGATTGGAATTTAGAATGGAATGTGCCAGGAGAATGCCCCTCAAGTTTGTCTCACTACTTCTTGTTCGTGTTTTTAATTTAATTTTTTATTTTTTTATTACAGCAAGTTTGATGTCAACGTTTGGCTTGTTGTAGGTGTGCAAGATGTGGTTCTTTTACACATATACATATGTCTGTTCTTCCTGGGATCCTGTTCCCATGTACGTTATGACAGAATGTTGAGTAGTCTTCTCTTGGTATTCCGTAGGTCTTTGGTGATTATATATTTCATCTGTGTTTGTATATGTCTGTTAACCCCAAGATCCTAATGAATCCAATCCTCACACCTTTCCATTGGTGAACCATAAGTTTGTTTAATGAATCTGTGATTGCCCTTCTCCGTGGAAATATCTGCCCTGGTATCAATTTTTAGGTAACACCTACAAGTGATATCCTACGATATGTGTCTTTCACTTTCTGACTTACTACAAGTCACGTGATTACCTCTAGACTCATCTACGGTGCTGCAAATGGCATTGTGTCCTTTTTTCCCTTGGCTAATATTGTGTCTTAGCGAGGTCCATTTTCTGCAATGTGATTCCGTGAGGGCTGAGGATTAGCTGACCTGGGCAGCCTGACCCTGCCGGCAAGCCCTCCCCAGGTGTGCCTGGGTTGAGGTCAATATAAACAGCACTCCAGGCAGCAATAGCCCCTGCAGCTGTGCCTGACTCCATATTCTCTGCCCCGTCAGCCGTCTCGGGGCTGTGCTGGTGGGAGGGTGTGAGGGGTCCACGGCTTTGTTGGTGGCCCGGTGTGAGTGGGGCTCTGCTGGACTTTCTGCAGGAGTTGCCAGGCTGCCACCTGTAAAGAAGAGGATGTGTCAACCATAACTTCCACTGGAATTTCTCTCCGGGCTGAGGTGAGGAAGGAAAAAATGGAGTGGGTGCTGGGACAGGAGGGGTATCTCAGGCAGGGAAATGGAAAGCTTCCAGAAGAGCGCCCGGGGCCAGGACCATCCTGGCTGGCCTGCAGGCAGCAAGTTGGCCTGCGTGCTGTCGCTGGTGTGGCTCCACGGCCCTTCCTCTAGGCTTTCAAGCCCTTGTACATATTCAGGTGTTTTACCTGGGAAGGGTGGGAACAGTTCAGCAGCAGCTGGCCTGGGGCTCAGCTCACGTTTACTCACAGAGAACTCGGCACTGTCCCCCAGCTTTGCAATGAGGACGCTCCTTGCGTGGGGGGGGGGGCGGGGCTGCTGGCTTTATGGGAGATGATTCCCCACCTCTGACCAATTTCACAATTGTTTACCGCTGGAGCAAGTGCCTTGGTAGGGCTTTCCTCTGTATAACTGTTAGGTTCAGGTTTTTTTTTTCTTTTTTCGTTCCAATTACATTTTATTCCTGTTTTATGTATTTATAGGTATAAGCATGGAAATAATTCATTCATACAAATACATCTGTGTGAATGGAAGAACTTTTTTCTGTTTTTTTTCAATTTTATTTTTAAAAATTTCGAAATTTAATTTTATTTATTTTTTATACAGCAGGTTATTATTAGTTATCTATTTTATGCATATGCATGTATACAGGTCAATCCCAATCTCCCAACTCATCCCAACACCACCACCCCATGGCTTCCCCCACTTGGTGTCCATACGTTTGTTCTCTACCTCTGTGTCTCTATTTCTGCCCTGCAAACCAGTTCATCTGTACCATTTTTCTAGGTTCCACATATATGCATTAATATACAATATTTGTTTTTCTCTTTCTGACTTACTTCACTCTGTATGACAGTCTCTAGATCCATCGACTTCTCTACAAATGACCCAGTTTCATTCCTTTTTATGGCTGAGTTATATTCCATTTTACATATGTACCACTTCTTTATCCATTCGTCTGTCTGTGGGCATTTAGGTTGCTTCCATTACCTGGCTATTGTAAATAGTGCTGCAATGAACATTGTGGTGAATGTGTCTTTTTGATTTATGGTTTACTCTGGGTATATGCCCAGAAGTGGGATTGCTGGATCCTATGGCAATTCTCTTTTTAGTGTTTTAGAGGGACCTCCATACTGTTCTCCATAGTGACTGTATCAATTTACCTTCCCACCAATAGTGGAAGAGGGTTCCTTTTGTCCACACCCTCCCCAGAATTTGTTGTTGGTAGATTTTCTGATGATGCCGATTCTAAGAGGTGTGAGGTCATACCTCATTGTCATTTTGATTTGCATTTCTCTAATAATTAGTGATGTTGAGCAGCTTTTCATGTGCGTCTTGGCCATCTCTGTGACTTCTTTGAAGAAACGTCTATTTAGATCTTCTGCCCATTTTTGTATTGGGTTGTTTGTTTTATTAATATTAAGCTGCGTGAGCTGTTTATATATATTGGAGATTAAACCTTTGTCCAATGATTCGTTTGCGATCGTTTTCGCCCATTCTGAGGGTTGCCTTTTTCCATTCCCGTTTTTTTAACCAAAAAAGAAAGAAAGCAAAGGAAGCAGAACACTAATATGCGTGAAATATGCCTCTTGAAACTGTCGTTTTGAAATATGGACGTCTTTTGAATTTTTTGGTCGATACATGACCCCAGGATTTGTTTTCAGGGCAGGTGTCATTTACAGGCCTGCAATGATTTTGAATATCCACTGACCATTAGCGCTGGGATTAAAGCTGCTGTTGTGTGAAACGGCCACAAGGTGGCAGCAGTTCTCCCTTACCAAATCTGGTTACTAGGGCAACAGAGCCTCAATGGAAGTCGTGTTCTAGATTGGAATTTAGAATGGAATGTGCCAGGAGAATGCCCCTCAAGTTTGTCTCACTACTTCTTGTTCGTGTTTTTAATTTAATTTTTTATTTTTTTATTACAGCAAGTTTGATGTCAACGTTTGGCTTGTTGTAGGTGTGCAAGATGTGGTTCTTTTACACATATACATATGTCTGTTCTTCCTGGGATCCTGTTCCCATGTACGTTATGACAGAATGTTGAGTAGTCTTCTCTTGGTATTCCGTAGGTCTTTGGTGATTATATATTTCATCTGTGTTTGTATATGTCTGTTAACCCCAAGATCCTAATGAATCCAATCCTCACACCTTTCCATTGGTGAACCATAAGTTTGTTTAATGAATCTGTGATTGCCCTTCTCCGTGGAAATATCTGCCCTGGTATCAATTTTTAGGTAACACCTACAAGTGATATCCTACGATATGTGTCTTTCACTTTCTGACTTACTACAAGTCACGTGATTACCTCTAGACTCATCTACGGTGCTGCAAATGGCATTGTGTCCTTTTTTCCCTTGGCTAATGTTGTGTCTTAGCGAGGTCCATTTTCTGCAATGTGATTCCGTGAGGGCTGAGGATTAGCTGACCTGGGCAGCCTGACCCTGCCGGCAAGCCCTCCCCAGGTGTGCCTGGGTTGAGGTCAATATAAACAGCACTCCAGGCAGCAATAGCCCCTGCAGCTGTGCCTGACTCCATATTCTCTGCCCCGTCAGCCGTCTCGGGGCTGTGCTGGTGGGAGGGTGTGAGGGGTCCACGGCTTTGTTGGTGGCCCGGTGTGAGTGGGGCTCTGCTGGACTTTCTGCAGGACTTGCCAGGCTGCCACCTGTAAAGAAGAGGATGTGTCAACCATAACTTCCACTGGAATTTCTCTCCGGGCTGAGGTGAGGAAGGAAAAAATGGAGTGGGTGCTGGGACAGGAGGGGTATCTCAGGCAGGGAAATGGAAAGCTTCCAGAAGAGCGCCCGGGGCCAGGACCATCCTGGCTGGCCTGCAGGCAGCAAGTTGGCCTGCGTGCTGTCGCTGGTGTGGCTCCACGGCCCTTCCTCTAGGCTTTCAAGCCCTTGTACATATTCAGGTGTTTTACCTGGGAAGGGTGGGAACAGTTCAGCAGCAGCTGGCCTGGGGCTCAGCTCACGTTTACTCACAGAGAACTCGGCACTGTCCCCCAGCTTTGCAATGAGGACGCTCCTTGCGTGGTGGGGGCGGGGCTGCTGGCTTTATGGGAGATGATTCCCCACCTCTGACCAATTTCAGAATTGTTTACCGCTGGAGCAAGTGCCTTGGTAGGGCTTTCCTCTGTATAACTGTTAGGTTCAGGTTTTTTTTTTCTTTTTTCGTTCCAATTACATTTTATTCCTGTTTTATGTATTTATAGGTATAAGCATGGAAATAATTCATTCATACAAATACATCTGTGTGAATGGAAGAACTTTTTTCTGTTTTTTTTCAATTTTATTTTTAAAAATTTCGAAATTTAATTTTATTTATTTTTTATACAGCAGGTTATTATTAGTTATCTATTTTATGCATATGCATGTATACAGGTCAATCCCAATCTCCCAACTCATCCCAACACCACCACCCCATGGCTTCCCCCACTTGGTGTCCATACGTTTGTTCTCTACCTCTGTGTCTCTATTTCTGCCCTGCAAACCAGTTCATCTGTACCATTTTTCTAGGTTCCACATATATGCATTAATATACAATATTTGTTTTTCTCTTTCTGACTTACTTCACTCTGTATGACAGTCTCTAGATCCATCGACTTCTCTACAAATGACCCAGTTTCATTCCTTTTTATGGCTGAGTTATATTCCATTTTACATATGTACCACTTCTTTATCCATTCGTCTGTCTGTGGGCATTTAGGTTGCTTCCATTACCTGGCTATTGTAAATAGTGCTGCAATGAACATTGTGGTGAATGTGTCTTTTTGATTTATGGTTTTCTCTGGGTATATGCCCAGAAGTGGGATTGCTGGATCCTATGGCAATTCTCTTTTTAGTGTTTTAGAGGGACCTCCATACTGTTCTCCATAGTGACTGTATCAATTTACCTTCCCACCAATAGTGGAAGAGGGTTCCTTTTGTCCACACCCTCCCCAGAATTTGTTGTTTGTAGATTTTCTGATGATGCCGATTCTAAGAGGTGTGAGGTCATACCTCATTGTCATTTTGATTTGCATTTCTCTAATAATTAGTGATGTTGAGCAGCTTTTCATGTGCGTCTTGGCCATCTCTGTGACTTCTTTGAAGAAACGTCTATTTAGATCTTCTGCCCATTTTTGTATTGGGTTGTTTGTTTTATTAATATTAAGCTGCGTGAGCTGTTTATATATATTGGAGATTAAACCTTTGTCCAATGATTCGTTTGCGATCGTTTTCGCCCATTCTGAGGGTTGCCTTTTTCCATTCCCGTTTTTTTAACCAAAAAAGAAAGAAAGCAAAGGAAGCAGAACACTAATGTGCGTGAAATATGCCTCTTGAAACTGTCGTTTTGAAATATGGACGTCTTTTGAAGTTTTTTGGTCGATACATGACCCCAGGATTTGTTTTCAGGGCAGGTGTCATTTACAGGCCTGCAATGATTTTGAATATCCACTGACCATTAGCGCTGGGATTAAAGCTGCTGTTGTGTGAAACGGCCACAAGGTGGCAGCAGTTCTCCCTTACCAAATCTGGTTACTAGGGCAACAGAGCCTCAATGGAAGTCGTGTTCTAGATTGGAATTTAGAATGGAATGTGCCAGGAGAATGCCCCTCAAGTTTGTCTCACTACTTCTTGTTCGTGTTTTTAATTTAATTTTTTATTTTTTTATTACAGCAAGTTTGATGTCAACGTTTGGCTTGTTGTAGGTGTGCAAGATGTGGTTCTTTTACACATATACATATGTCTGTTCTTCCTGGGATCCTGTTCCCATGTACGTTATGACAGAATGTTGAGTCGTCTTCTCTTGGTATTCCGTAGGTCTTTGGTGATTATATATTTCATCTGTGTTTGTATATGTCTGTTAACCCCAAGATCCTAATGAATCCAATCCTCACACCTTTCCATTGGTGAACCATAAGTTTGTTTAATGAATCTGTGATTGCCCTTCTCCGTGGAAATATCTGCCCTGGTATCAATTTTTAGGTAACACCTACAAGTGATATCCTACGATATGTGTCTTTCACTTTCTGACTTACTACAAGTCACGTGATTACCTCTAGACTCATCTACGGTGCTGCAAATGGCATTGTGTCCTTTTTTCCCTTGGCTAATATTGTGTCTTAGCGAGGTCCATTTTCTGCAATGTGATTCCGTGAGGGCTGAGGATTAGCTGACCTGGGCAGCCTGACCCTGCCGGCAAGCCCTCCCCAGGTGTGCCTGGGTTGAGGTCAATATAAACAGCACTCCAGGGAGCAATAGCCCCTGCAGCTGGGCCTGACTCCATATTCTCTGCCCCGTCAGCCGTCTCGGGGCTGTGCTGGTGGGAGGGTGTGAGGGGTCCACGGCTTTGTTGGTGGCCCGGTGTGAGTGGGGCTCTGCTGGACTTTCTGCAGGAGTTGCCAGGCTGCCACCTGTAAAGAAGAGGATGTGTCAACCATAACTTCCACTGGAATTTCTCTCCGGGCTGAGGTGAGGAAGGAAAAAATGGAGTGGGTGCTGGGACAGGAGGGGTATCTCAGGCAGGGAAATGGAAAGCTTCCAGAAGAGCGCCCGGGGCCAGGACCATCCTGGCTGGACTGCAGGCAGCAAGTTGGCCTGCGTGCTGTCGCTGGTGTGGCTCCACGGCCCTTCCTCTAGGCTTTCAAGCCCTTGTACATATTCAGGTGTTTTACCTGGGAAGGGTGGGAACAGTTCAGCAGCAGCTGGCCTGGGGCTCAGCTCACGTTTACTCACAGAGAACTCGGCACTGTCCCCCAGCTTTGCAATGAGGACGCTCCTTGCGTGGGGGGGGGGCGGGGCTGCTGGCTTTATGGGAGATGATTCCCCACCTCTGACCAATTTCACAATTGTTTACCACTGGAGCAAGTGCCTTGGTAGGGCTTTCCTCTGTATAACTGTTAGGTTCAGGTTTTTTTTTTCTTTTTTCGTTCCAATTACATTTTATTCCTGTTTTATGTATTTATAGGTATAAGCATGGAAATAATTCATTCATACAAATACATCTGTGTGAATGGAAGAACTTTTTTCTGTTTTTTTTCAATTTTATTTTTAAAAATTTCGAAATTTAATTTTATTTATTTTTTATACAGCAGGTTATTATTAGTTATCTATTTTATGCATATGCATGTATACAGGTCAATCCCAATCTCCCAACTCATCCCAACACCACCACCCCATGGCTTCCCCCACTTGGTGTCCATACGTTTGTTCTCTACCTCTGTGTCTCTATTTCTGCCCTGCAAACCAGTTCATCTGTACCATTTTTCTAGGTTCCACATATATGCATTAATATACAATATTTGTTTTTCTCTTTCTGACTTACTTCACTCTGTATGACAGTCTGTAGATCCATCGACTTCTCTACAAATGACCCAGTTTCATTCCTTTTTATGGCTGAGTTATATTCCATTTTACATATGTACCACTTCTTTATCCATTCGTCTGTCTGTGGGCATTTAGGTTGCTTCCATTACCTGGCTATTGTAAATAGTGCTGCAATGAACATTGTGGTGAATGTGTCTTTTTGATTTATGGTTTTCTCTGGGTATATGCCCAGAAGTGGGATTGCTGGATCCTATGGCAATTCTCTTTTTAGTGTTTTAGAGGGACCTCCATACTGTTCTCCATAGTGACTGTATCAATTTACTTTCCCACCAATAGTGGAAGAGGGTTCCTTTTGTCCACACCCTCCCCAGAATTTGTTGTTTGTAGATTTTCTGATGATGCCGATTCTAAGAGGTGTGAGGTCATACCTCATTGTCATTTTGATTTGCATTTCTCTAATAATTAGTGATGTTGAGCAGCTTTTCATGTGCGTCTTGGCCATCTCTGTGACTTCTTTGAAGAAACGTCTATTTAGATCTTCTGCCCATTTTTGTATTGGGTTGTTTGTTTTATTAATATTAAGCTGCGTGAGCTGTTTATATATATTGGAGATTAAACCTTTGTCCAATGATTCGTTTGCGATCGTTTTCGCCCATTCTGAGGGTTGCCTTTTTCCATTCCCGTTTTTTTAACCAAAAAAGAAAGAAAGCAAAGGAAGCAGAACACTAATATGCGTGAAATATGCCTCTTGAAACTGTCGTTTTGAAATATGGACGTCTTTTGAATTTTTTGGTCGATACATGACCCCAGGATTTGTTTTCAGGGCAGGTGTCATTTACAGGCCTGCAATGATTTTGAATATCCACTGACCATTAGCGCTGGGATTAAAGCTGCTGTTGTGTGAAACGGCCACAAGGTGGCAGCAGTTCTCCCTTACCAAATCTGGTTACTAGGGCAACAGAGCCTCAATGGAAGTCGTGTTCTAGATTGGAATTTAGAATGGAATGTGCCAGGAGAATGCCCCTCAAGTTTGTCTCACTACTTCTTGTTCGTGTTTTTAATTTAATTTTTTATTTTTTTATTACAGCAAGTTTGATGTCAACGTTTGGCTTGTTGTAGGTGTGCAAGATGTGGTTCTTTTACACATATACATATGTCTGTTCTTCCTGGGATCCTGTTCCCATGTACGTTATGACAGAATGTTGAGTAGTCTTCTCTTGGTATTCCGTAGGTCTTTGGTGATTATATATTTCATCTGTGTTTGTATATGTCTGTTAACCCCAAGATCCTAATGAATCCAATCCTCACACCTTTCCATTGGTGAACCATAAGTTTGTTTAATGAATCTGTGATTGCCCTTCTCCGTGGAAATATCTGCCCTGGTATCAATTTTTAGGTAACACCTATAAGTGATATCCTACGATATGTGTCTTTCACTTTCTGACTTACTACAAGTCACGTGATTACCTCTAGACTCATCTACGGTGCTGCAAATGGCATTGTGTCCTTTTTTCCCTTGGCTAATATTGTGTCTTAGCGAGGTCCATTTTCTGCAATGTGATTCCGTGAGGGCTGAGGATTAGCTGACCTGGGCAGCCTGACCCTGCCGGCAAGCCCTCCCCAGGTGTGCCTGGGTTGAGGTCAATATAAACAGCACTCCAGGCAGCAATAGCCCCTGCAGCTGTGCCTGACTCCATATTCCCTGCCCCGTCAGCCATCTCGGGGCTGTGCTGGTGGGAGGGTGTGAGGGGTCCACGGCTTTGTGGGTGGCCCGGTGTGAGTGGGGCTCTGCTGGACTTTCTGCAGGAGTTGCCAGGCTGCCACCTGTAAAGAAGAGGATGTGTCAACCATAACTTCCACTGGAATTTATCTCCGGGCTGAGGTGAGGAAGGAGAAAAGGGAGTGGGTGCGGGACAGGAGGGGTATCTCAGGCAGGGAAATGGAAAGCTTCCAGAAGAGTGCCCGGGGCCAGGACCATCCTGGCTGGCCTGCAGGCATCAAGTTGGCCTGCGTGCTGTCGCTGGTGTGGCTCCACAGCCCTTCCTCTAGGCTTTCAAGCCCTTGTACATATTCAGGTGTTTTACCTGGGAAGGGTGGGAACAGTTCAGCAGCAGCTGGCCTGGGGCTCAGCTCACGTTTACTCACAGAGAACTCGGCACTGTCCCCCAGCTTTGCAATGAGGACGCTCCTTGCGTGGGGGGGGCGGGTTTGCTGGCTTTATGGGAGATGATTCCCCACCTCTGACCAATTTCAGAATTGTTTACCGCTGGAGCAAGTGCCTTGGTAGGGCTTTCCTCTGTATAACTGTTAGGTTCAGGTTTTTTTTTTTTCTTTTTTCGTTCCAATTACATTTTATTCCTGTTTTATGTATTTATAGGTATAAGCATGGAAATAATTCATTCATACAAATACATCTGTGTGAATGGAAGAACTTTTTTCTGTTTTTTTTTCAATTTTATTTTTAAAAATTTCGAAATTTAATTTTATTTATTTTTTATACAGCAGGTTATTATTAGTTATCTATTTTATGCATATGCATGTATACAGGTCAATCCCAATCTCCCAACTCATCCCAACACCACCACCCCATGGCTTCCCCCACTTGGTGTCCATACGTTTGTTCTCTACCTCTGTGTCTCTATTTCTGCCCTGCAAACCAGTTCATCTGTACCATTTTTCTAGGTTCCACATATATGCATTAATATACAATATTTGTTTTTCTCTTTCTGACTTACTTCACTCTGTATGACAGTCTCTAGATCCATCGACTTCTCTACAAATGACCCAGTTTCATTCCTTTTTATGGCTGAGTTATATTCCATTTTACATATGTACCACTTCTTTATCCATTCGTCTGTCTGTGGGCATTTAGGTTGCTTCCATTACCTGGCTATTGTAAATAGTGCTGCAATGAACATTGTGGTGAATGTGTCTTTTTGATTTATGGTTTTCTCTGGGTATATGCCCAGAAGTGGGATTGCTGGATCCTATGGTAATTCTCTTTTTAGTGTTTTAGAGGGACCTCCATACTGTTCTCCATAGTGACTGTATCAATTTACCTTCCCACCAATAGTGGAAGAGGGTTCCTTTTGTCCACACCCTCCCCAGAATTTGTTGTTTGTAGATTTTCTGATGATGCCGATTCTAAGAGGTGTGAGGTCATACCTCATTGTCATTTTGATTTGCATTTCTCTAATAATTAGTGATGTTGAGCAGCTTTTCATGTGCGTCTTGGCCATCTCTGTGACTTCTTTGAAGAAACGTCTATTTAGATCTTCTGCCCATTTTTGTATTGGGTTGTTTGTTTTATTAATATTAAGCTGCGTGAGCTGTTTATATATATTGGAGATTAAACCTTTGTCCATTGATTCGTTTGCGATCGTTTTCGCCCATTCTGAGGGTTGCCTTTTTCCATTCCCGTTTTTTTAACCAAAAAAGAAAGAAAGCAAAGGAAGCAGAACACTAATGTGCGTGAAATATGCCTCTTGAAACTGTCGTTTTGAAATATGGACGTCTTTTGAATTTTTTGGTCGATACATGACCCCAGGATTTGTTTTCAGGGCAGGTGTCATTTACAGGCCTGCAATGATTTTGAATATCCACTGACCATTAGCGCTGGGATTAAAGCTGCTGTTGTGTGAAACGGCCACAAGGTGGCAGCAGTTCTCCCTTACCAAATCTGGTTACTAGGGCAACAGAGCCTCAATGGAAGTCGTGTTCTAGATTGGAATTTAGAATGGAATGTGCCAGGAGAATGCCCCTCAAGTTTGTCTCACTACTTCTTGTTCGTGTTTTTAATTTAATTTTTTTATTTTTTTATTACAGCAAGTTTGATGTCAACGTTTGGCTTGTTGTAGGTGTGCAAGATGTGGTTCTTTTACACATATACATATGTCTGTTCTTCCTGGGATCCTGTTCCCATGTACGTTATGACAGAATGTTGAGTAGTCTTCTCTTGGTATTCCGTAGGTCTTTGGTGATTATATATTTCATCTGTGTTTGTATATGTCTGTTAACCCCAAGATCCTAATGAATCCAATCCTCACACCTTTCCATTGGTGAACCATAAGTTTGTTTAATGAATCTGTGATTGCCCTTCTCCGTGGAAATATCTGCCCTGGTATCAATTTTTAGGTAACACCTATAAGTGATATCCTACGATATGTGTCTTTCACTTTCTGACTTACTACAAGTCACGTGATTACCTCTAGACTCATCTACGGTGCTGCAAATGGCATTGTGTCCTTTTTTCCCTTGGCTAATATTGTGTCTTAGCGAGGTCCATTTTCTGCAATGTGATTCCGTGAGGGCTGAGGATTAGCTGACCTGGGCAGCCTGACCCTGCCGGCAAGCCCTCCCCAGGTGTGCCTGGGTTGAGGTCAATATAAACAGCACTCCAGGCAGCAATAGCCCCTGCAGCTGTGCCTGACTCCATATTCCCTGCCCCGTCAGCCATCTCGGGGCTGTGCTGGTGGGAGGGTGTGAGGGGTCCACGGCTTTGTGGGTGGCCCGGTGTGAGTGGGGCTCTGCTGGACTTTCTGCAGGAGTTGCCAGGCTGCCACCTGTAAAGAAGAGGATGTGTCAACCATAACTTCCACTGGAATTTATCTCCGGGCTGAGGTGAGGAAGGAGAAAAGGGAGTGGGTGCGGGACAGGAGGGGTATCTCAGGCAGGGAAATGGAAAGCTTCCAGAAGAGTGCCCGGGGCCAGGACCATCCTGGCTGGCCTGCAGGCATCAAGTTGGCCTGCGTGCTGTCGCTGGTGTGGCTCCACAGCCCTTCCTCTAGGCTTTCAAGCCCTTGTACATATTCAGGTGTTTTACCTGGGAAGGGTGGGAACAGTTCAGCAGCAGCTGGCCTGGGGCTCAGCTCACGTTTACTCACAGAGAACTCGGCACTGTCCCCCAGCTTTGCAATGAGGACGCTCCTTGCGTGGGGGGGGCGGGTTTGCTGGCTTTATGGGAGATGATTCCCAACCTCTGACCAATTTCAGAATTGTTTACCGCTGGAGCAAGTGCCTTGGTAGGGCTTTCCTCTGTATAACTGTTAGGTTCAGGTTTTTTTTTTTTTCTTTTTTCGTTCCAATTACATTTTATTCCTGTTTTATGTATTTATAGGTATAAGCATGGAAATAATTCATTCATACAAATACATCTGTGTGAATGGAAGAACTTTTTTCTGTTTTTTTTTCAATTTTATTTTTAAAAATTTCGAAATTTAATTTTATTTATTTTTTATACAGCAGGTTATTATTAGTTATCTATTTTATGCATATGCATGTATACAGGTCAATCCCAATCTCCCAACTCATCCCAACACCACCACCCCATGGCTTCCCCCACTTGGTGTCCATACGTTTGTTCTCTACCTCTGTGTCTCTATTTCTGCCCTGCAAACCAGTTCATCTGTACCATTTTTCTAGGTTCCACATATATGCATTAATATACAATATTTGTTTTTCTCTTTCTGACTTACTTCACTCTGTATGACAGTCTCTAGATCCATCGACTTCTCTACAAATGACCCAGTTTCATTCCTTTTTATGGCTGAGTTATATTCCATTTTACATATGTACCACTTCTTTATCCATTCGTCTGTCTGTGGGCATTTAGGTTGCTTCCATTACCTGGCTATTGTAAATAGTGCTGCAATGAACATTGTGGTGAATGTGTCTTTTTGATTTATGGTTTTCTCTGGGTATATGCCCAGAAGTGGGATTGCTGGATCCTATGGTAATTCTCTTTTTAGTGTTTTAGAGGGACCTCCATACTGTTCTCCATAGTGACTGTATCAATTTACCTTCCCACCAATAGTGGAAGAGGGTTCCTTTTGTCCACACCCTCCCCAGAATTTGTTGTTTGTAGATTTTCTGATGATGCCGATTCTAAGAGGTGTGAGGTCATACCTCATTGTCATTTTGATTTGCATTTCTCTAATAATTAGTGATGTTGAGCAGCTTTTCATGTGCGTCTTGGCCATCTCTGTGACTTCTTTTAAGAAACGTCTATTTAGATCTTCTCCCCATTTTTGTATTGGGTTGTTTGTTTTATTAATATTAAGCTGCGTGAGCTGTTTATATATATTGGAGATTAAACCTTTGTCCATTGATTCGTTTGCGATCGTTTTCGCCCATTCTGAGGGTTGCCTTTTTCCATTCCCGGTTTTTTAACCAAAAAAGAAAGAAAGCAAAGGAAGCAGAACACTAATGTGCGTGAAATATGCCTCTTGAAACTGTCGTTTTGAAATATGGACGTCTTTTGAATTTTTTGGTCGATACATGACCCCAGGATTTGTTTTCAGGGCAGGTGTCATTTACAGGCCTGCAATGATTTTGAATATCCACTGACCATTAGCGCTGGGATTAAAGTTGCTGTTGTGTGAAACGGCCACAAGGTAGCAGCAGTTCTCCCTTACCAAATCTGGTTACTAGGGCAACAGAGCCTCAATGGAAGTCGTGTTCTAGATTGGAATTTAGAATGGAATGTGCCAGGAGAATGCCCCTCAAGTTTGTCTCACTACTTCTTGTTCGTGTTTTTAATTTAATTTTTTATTTTTTTATTACAGCAAGTTTGATGTCAACGTTTGGCTTGTTGTAGGTGTGCAAGATGTGGTTCTTTTACACATATACATATGTCTGTTCTTCCTGGGATCCTGTTCCCATGTACGTTATGACAGAATGTTGAGTAGTCTTCTCTTGGTATTCCGTAGGTCTTTGGTGATTATATATTTCATCTGTGTTTGTATATGTCTGTTAACCCCAAGATCCTAATGAATCCAATCCTCACACCTTTCCATTGGTGAACCATAAGTTTGTTTAATGAATCTGTGATTGCCCTTCTCCGTGGAAATATCTGCCCTGGTATCAATTTTTAGGTAACACCTATAAGTGATATCCTACGATATGTGTCTTTCACTTTCTGACTTACTACAAGTCACGTGATTACCTCTAGACTCATCTACGGTGCTGCAAATGGCATTGTGTCCTTTTTTCCCTTGGCTAATATTGTGTCTTAGCGAGGTCCATTTTCTGCAATGTGATTCCGTGAGGGCTGAGGATTAGCTGACCTGGGCAGCCTGACCCTGCCGGCAAGCCCTCCCCAGGTGTGCCTGGGTTGAGGTCAATATAAACAGCACTCCAGGCAGCAATAGCCCCTGCAGCTGTGCCTGACTCCATATTCCCTGCCCCGTCAGCCATCTCGGGGCTGTGCTGGTGGGAGGGTGTGAGGGGTCCACGGCTTTGTGGGTGGCCCGGTGTGAGTGGGGCTCTGCTGGACTTTCTGCAGGAGTTGCCAGGCTGCCACCTGTAAAGAAGAGGATGTGTCAACCATAACTTCCACTGGAATTTATCTCCGGGCTGAGGTGAGGAAGGAGAAAAGGGAGTGGGTGCGGGACAGGAGGGGTATCTCAGGCAGGGAAATGGAAAGCTTCCAGAAGAGTGCCCGGGGCCAGGACCATCCTGGCTGGCCTGCAGGCATCAAGTTGGCCTGCGTGCTGTCGCTGGTGTGGCTCCACAGCCCTTCCTCTAGGCTTTCAAGCCCTTGTACATATTCAGGTGTTTTACCTGGGAAGGGTGGGAACAGTTCAGCAGCAGCTGGCCTGGGGCTCAGCTCACGTTTACTCACAGAGAACTCGGCACTGTCCCCCAGCTTTGCAATGAGGACGCTCCTTGCGTGGGGGGGGCGGGTTTGCTGGCTTTATGGGAGATGATTCCCCACCTCTGACCAATTTCAGAATTGTTTACCGCTGGAGCAAGTGCCTTGGTAGGGCTTTCCTCTGTATAACTGTTAGGTTCAGGTTTTTTTTTTTTCTTTTTTCGTTCCAATTACATTTTATTCCTGTTTTATGTATTTATAGGTATAAGCATGGAAATAATTCATTCATACAAATACATCTGTGTGAATGGAAGAACTTTTTTCTGTTTTTTTTTCAATTTTATTTTTAAAAATTTCGAAATTTAATTTTATTTATTTTTTATACAGCAGGTTATTATTAGTTATCTATTTTATGCATATGCATGTATACAGGTCAATCCCAATCTCCCAACTCATCCCAACACCACCACCCCATGGCTTCCCCCACTTGGTGTCCATACGTTTGTTCTCTACCTCTGTGTCTCTATTTCTGCCCTGCAAACCAGTTCATCTGTACCATTTTTCTAGGTTCCACATATATGCATTAATATACAATATTTGTTTTTCTCTTTCTGACTTACTTCACTCTGTATGACAGTCTCTAGATCCATCGACTTCTCTACAAATGACCCAGTTTCATTCCTTTTTATGGCTGAGTTATATTCCATTTTACATATGTACCACTTCTTTATCCATTCGTCTGTCTGTGGGCATTTAGGTTGCTTCCATTACCTGGCTATTGTAAATAGTGCTGCAATGAACATTGTGGTGAATGTGTCTTTTTGATTTATGGTTTTCTCTGGGTATATGCCCAGAAGTGGGATTGCTGGATCCTATGGTAATTCTCTTTTTAGTGTTTTAGAGGGACCTCCATACTGTTCTCCATAGTGACTGTATCAATTTACCTTCCCACCAATAGTGGAAGAGGGTTCCTTTTGTCCACACCCTCCCCAGAATTTGTTGTTTGTAGATTTTCTGATGATGCCGATTCTAAGAGGTGTGAGGTCATACCTCATTGTCATTTTGATTTGCATTTCTCTAATAATTAGTGATGTTGAGCAGCTTTTCATGTGCGTCTTGGCCATCTCTGTGACTTCTTTGAAGAAACGTCTATTTAGATCTTCTGCCCATTTTTGTATTGGGTTGTTTGTTTTATTAATATTAAGCTGCGTGAGCTGTTTATATATATTGGAGATTAAACCTTTGTCCATTGATTCGTTTGCGATCGTTTTCGCCCATTCTGAGGGTTGCCTTTTTCCATTCCCGTTTTTTTAACCAAAAAAGAAAGAAAGCAAAGGAAGCAGAACACTAATGTGCGTGAAATATGCCTCTTGAAACTGTCGTTTTGAAATATGGACGTCTTTTGAATTTTTTGGTCGATACATGACCCCAGGATTTGTTTTCAGGGCAGGTGTCATTTACAGGCCTGCAATGATTTTGAATATCCACTGACCATTAGCGCTGGGATTAAAGCTGCTGTTGTGTGAAACGGCCACAAGGTGGCAGCAGTTCTCCCTTACCAAATCTGGTTACTAGGGCAACAGAGCCTCAATGGAAGTCGTGTTCTAGATTGGAATTTAGAATGGAATGTGCCAGGAGAATGCCCCTCAAGTTTGTCTCACTACTTCTTGTTCGTGTTTTTAATTTAATTTTTTTATTTTTTTATTACAGCAAGTTTGATGTCAACGTTTGGCTTGTTGTAGGTGTGCAAGATGTGGTTCTTTTACACATATACATATGTCTGTTCTTCCTGGGATCCTGTTCCCATGTACGTTATGACAGAATGTTGAGTAGTCTTCTCTTGGTATTCCGTAGGTCTTTGGTGATTATATATTTCATCTGTGTTTGTATATGTCTGTTAACCCCAAGATCCTAATGAATCCAATCCTCACACCTTTCCATTGGTGAACCATAAGTTTGTTTAATGAATCTGTGATTGCCCTTCTCCGTGGAAATATCTGCCCTGGTATCAATTTTTAGGTAACACCTATAAGTGATATCCTACGATATGTGTCTTTCACTTTCTGACTTACTACAAGTCACGTGATTACCTCTAGACTCATCTACGGTGCTGCAAATGGCATTGTGTCCTTTTTTCCCTTGGCTAATATTGTGTCTTAGCGAGGTCCATTTTCTGCAATGTGATTCCGTGAGGGCTGAGGATTAGCTGACCTGGGCAGCCTGACCCTGCCGGCAAGCCCTCCCCAGGTGTGCCTGGGTTGAGGTCAATATAAACAGCACTCCAGGCAGCAATAGCCCCTGCAGCTGTGCCTGACTCCATATTCCCTGCCCCGTCAGCCATCTCGGGGCTGTGCTGGTGGGAGGGTGTGAGGGGTCCACGGCTTTGTGGGTGGCCCGGTGTGAGTGGGGCTCTGCTGGACTTTCTGCAGGAGTTGCCAGGCTGCCACCTGTAAAGAAGAGGATGTGTCAACCATAACTTCCACTGGAATTTATCTCCGGGCTGAGGTGAGGAAGGAGAAAAGGGAGTGGGTGCGGGACAGGAGGGGTATCTCAGGCAGGGAAATGGAAAGCTTCCAGAAGAGTGCCCGGGGCCAGGACCATCCTGGCTGGCCTGCAGGCATCAAGTTGGCCTGCGTGCTGTCGCTGGTGTGGCTCCACAGCCCTTCCTCTAGGCTTTCAAGCCCTTGTACATATTCAGGTGTTTTACCTGGGAAGGGTGGGAACAGTTCAGCAGCAGCTGGCCTGGGGCTCAGCTCACGTTTACTCACAGAGAACTCGGCACTGTCCCCCAGCTTTGCAATGAGGACGCTCCTTGCGTGGGGGGGGCGGGTTTGCTGGCTTTATGGGAGATGATTCCCAACCTCTGACCAATTTCAGAATTGTTTACCGCTGGAGCAAGTGCCTTGGTAGGGCTTTCCTCTGTATAACTGTTAGGTTCAGGTTTTTTTTTTTTTCTTTTTTCGTTCCAATTACATTTTATTCCTGTTTTATGTATTTATAGGTATAAGCATGGAAATAATTCATTCATACAAATACATCTGTGTGAATGGAAGAACTTTTTTCTGTTTTTTTTTCAATTTTATTTTTAAAAATTTCGAAATTTAATTTTATTTATTTTTTATACAGCAGGTTATTATTAGTTATCTATTTTATGCATATGCATGTATACAGGTCAATCCCAATCTCCCAACTCATCCCAACACCACCACCCCATGGCTTCCCCCACTTGGTGTCCATACGTTTGTTCTCTACCTCTGTGTCTCTATTTCTGCCCTGCAAACCAGTTCATCTGTACCATTTTTCTAGGTTCCACATATATGCATTAATATACAATATTTGTTTTTCTCTTTCTGACTTACTTCACTCTGTATGACAGTCTCTAGATCCATCGACTTCTCTACAAATGACCCAGTTTCATTCCTTTTTATGGCTGAGTTATATTCCATTTTACATATGTACCACTTCTTTATCCATTCGTCTGTCTGTGGGCATTTAGGTTGCTTCCATTACCTGGCTATTGTAAATAGTGCTGCAATGAACATTGTGGTGAATGTGTCTTTTTGATTTATGGTTTTCTCTGGGTATATGCCCAGAAGTGGGATTGCTGGATCCTATGGTAATTCTCTTTTTAGTGTTTTAGAGGGACCTCCATACTGTTCTCCATAGTGACTGTATCAATTTACCTTCCCACCAATAGTGGAAGAGGGTTCCTTTTGTCCACACCCTCCCCAGAATTTGTTGTTTGTAGATTTTCTGATGATGCCGATTCTAAGAGGTGTGAGGTCATACCTCATTGTCATTTTGATTTGCATTTCTCTAATAATTAGTGATGTTGAGCAGCTTTTCATGTGCGTCTTGGCCATCTCTGTGACTTCTTTTAAGAAACGTCTATTTAGATCTTCTCCCCATTTTTGTATTGGGTTGTTTGTTTTATTAATATTAAGCTGCGTGAGCTGTTTATATATATTGGAGATTAAACCTTTGTCCATTGATTCGTTTGCGATCGTTTTCGCCCATTCTGAGGGATGCCTTTTTCCATTCCCGGTTTTTTAACCAAAAAAGAAAGAAAGCAAAGGAAGCAGAACACTAATGTGCGTGAAATATGCCTCTTGAAACTGTCGTTTTGAAATATGGACGTCTTTTGAATTTTTTGGTCGATACATGACCCCAGGATTTGTTTTCAGGGCAGGTGTCATTTACAGGCCTGCAATGATTTTGAATATCCACTGACCATTAGCGCTGGGATTAAAGTTGCTGTTGTGTGAAACGGCCACAAGGTAGCAGCAGTTCTCCCTTACCAAATCTGGTTACTAGGGCAACAGAGCCTCAATGGAAGTCGTGTTCTAGATTGGAATTTAGAATGGAATGTGCCAGGAGAATGCCCCTCAAGTTTGTCTCACTACTTCTTGTTCGTGTTTTTAATTTAATTTTTTTTATTTTTTTATTACAGCAAGTTTGATGTCAACGTTTGGCTTGTTGTAGGTGTGCAAGATGTGGTTCTTTTACACATATACATATGTCTGTTCTTCCTGGGATCCTGTTCCCATGTACGTTATGACAGAATGTTGAGTAGTCTTCTCTTGGTATTCCGTAGGTCTTTGGTGATTATATATTTCATCTGTGTTTGTATATGTCTGTTAACCCCAAGATCCTAATGAATCCAATCCTCACACCTTTCCATTGGTGAACCATAAGTTTGTTTAATGAATCTGTGATTGCCCTTCTCCGTGGAAATATCTGCCCTGGTATCAATTTTTAGGTAACACCTACAAGTGATATCCTACGATATGTGTCTTTCACTTTCTGACTTACTACAAGTCACGTGATTACCTCTAGACTCATCTACGGTGCTGCAAATGGCATTGTGTCCTTTTTTCCCTTGGCTAATATTGTGTCTTAGCGAGGTCCATTTTCTGCAATGTGATTCCGTGAGGGCTGAGGATTAGCTGACCTGGGCAGCCTGACCCTGCCGGCAAGCCCTCCCCAGGTGTGCCTGGGTTGAGGTCAATATAAACAGCACTCCAGGCAGCAATAGCCCCTGCAGCTGTGCCTGACTCCATATTCTCTGCCCCGTCAGCCGTCTCGGGGCTGTGCTGGTGGGAGGGTGTGAGGGGTCCACGGCTTTGTTGGTGGCCCGGTGTGAGTGGGGCTCTGCTGGACTTTCTGCAGGAGTTGCCAGGCTGCCACCTGTAAAGAAGAGGATGTGTCAACCATAACTTCCACTGGAATTTCTCTCCGGGCTGAGGTGAGGAAGGAAAAAATGGAGTGGGTGCCGGGACAGGAGGGGTATCTCAGGCAGGGAAATGGAAAGCTTCCAGAAGAGCGCCCGGGGCCAGGACCATCCTGGCTGGCCTGCAGGCAGCAAGTTGGCCTGCGTGCTGTCGCTGGTGTGGCTCCACGGCCCTTCCTCTAGGCTTTCAAGCCCTTGTACATATTCAGGTGTTTTACCTGGGAAGGGTGGGAACAGTTCAGCAGCAGCTGGCCTGGGGCTCAGCTCACGTTTACTCACAGAGAACTCGGCACTGTCCCCCAGCTTTGCAATGAGGACGCTCCTTGCGTGGGGGGCGGGGCTGCTGGCTTTATAGGAGATGATTCCCCACCTCTGACCAATTTCAGAATTGTTTACCGCTGGAGCAAGTGCCTTGGTAGGGCTTTCCTCTGTATAACTGTTAGGTTCAGGTTTTTTTTTTCTTTTTTCGTTCCAATTACATTTTATTACTGTTTTATGTATTTATAGGTATAAGCATGGAAATAATTCATTCATACAAATACATCTGTGTGAATGGAAGAACTTTTTTCTGTTTTTTTTCAATTTTATTTTTAAAAATTTCGAAATTTAATTTTATTTATTTTTTATACAGCAGGTTATTATTAATTATCTATTTTATGCATATGCATGTATACAGGTCAATCCCAATCCCCCAACTCATCCCAACACCACCACCCCATGGCTTCCCCCACTTGGTGTCCATACGTTTGTTCTCTACCTCTGTGTCTCTATTTCTGCCCTGCAAACCAGTTCATCTGTACCATTTTTCTAGGTTCCACATATATGCATTAATATACAATATTTGTTTTTCTCTTTCTGACTTACTTCACTCTGTATGACAGTCTCTAGATCCATCGACTTCTCTACAAATGACCCAGTTTCATTCCTTTTTATGGCTGAGTTATATTCCATTTTACATATGTACCACTTCTTTATCCATTCGTCTGTCTGTGGGCATTTAGGTTGCTTCCATTACCTGGCTATTGTAAATAGTGCTGCAATGAACATTGTGGTGAATGTGTCTTTTTGATTTATGGTTTTCTCTGGGTATATGCCCAGAAGTGGGATTGCTGGATCCTATGGTAATTCTCTATTTAGTGTTTTAGAGGGACCTCCATACTGTTCTCCATAGTGACTGTATCAATTTACCTTCCCACCAATAGTGGAAGAGGGTTCCTTTTGTCCACACCCTCCCCAGAATTTGTTGTTTGTAGATTTTCTGATGATGCCGATTCTAAGAGGTGTGAGGTCATACCTCATTGTCATTTTGATTTGCATTTCTCTAATAATTAGTGATGTTGAGCAGCTTTTCATGTGCGTCTTGGCCATCTCTGTGACTTCTTTGAAGAAACGTCTATTTAGATCTTCTGCCCATTTTTGTATTGGGTTGTTTGTTTTATTAATATTAAGCTGCGTGAGCTGTTTATATATATTGGAGATTAAACCTTTGTCCATTGATTCGTTTGCGATCGTTTTCGCCCATTCTGAGGGTTGCCTTTTTCCATTCCCGTTTTTTTAACCAAAAAAGAAAGAAAGCAAAGGAAGCAGAACACTAATGTGCGTGAAATATGCCTCTTGAAACTGTCGTTTTGAAATATGGACGTCTTTTGAATTTTTTGGTCGATACATGACCCCAGGATTTGTTTTCAGGGCAGGTGTCATTTACAGGCCTGCAATGATTTTGAATATCCACTGACCATTAGCGCTGGGATTAAAGCTGCTGTTGTGTGAAACGGCCACAAGGTGGCAGCAGTTCTCCCTTACCAAATCTGGTTACTAGGGCAACAGAGCCTCAATGGAAGTCGTGTTCTAGATTGGAATTTAGAATGGAATGTGCCAGGAGAATGCCCCTCAAGTTTGTCTCACTACTTCTTGTTCGTGTTTTTAATTTAATTTTTTATTTTTTTATTACAGCAAGTTTGATGTCAACGTTTGGCTTGTTGTAGGTGTGCAAGATGTGGTTCTTTTACACATATACATATGTCTGTTCTTCCTGGGATCCTGTTCCCATGTACGTTATGACAGAATGTTGAGTAGTCTTCTCTTGGTATTCCGTAGGTCTTTGGTGATTATATATTTCATCTGTGTTTGTATATGTCTGTTAACCCCAAGATCCTAATGAATCCAATCCTCACACCTTTCCATTGGTGAACCATAAGTTTGTTTAATGAATCTGTGATTGCCCTTCTCCGTGGAAATATCTGCCCTGGTATCAATTTTTAGGTAACACCTACAAGTGATATCCTACGATATGTGTCTTTCACTTTCTGACTTACTACAAGTCACGTGATTACCTCTAGACTCATCTACGGTGCTGCAAATGGCATTGTGTCCTTTTTTCCCTTGGCTAATATTGTGTCTTAGCGAGGTCCATTTTCTGCAATGTGATTCCGTGAGGGCTGAGGATTAGCTGACCTGGGCAGCCTGACCCTGCCGGCAAGCCCTCCCCAGGTGTGCCTGGGTTGAGGTCAATATAAACAGCACTCCAGGCAGCAATAGCCCCTGCAGCTGTGCCTGACTCCATATTCTCTGCCCCGTCAGCCGTCTCGGGGCTGTGCTGGTGGGAGGGTGTGAGGGGTCCACGGCTTTGTTGGTGGCCCGGTGTGAGTGGGGCTCTGCTGGACTTTCTGCAGGAGTTGCCAGGCTGCCACCTGTAAAGAAGAGGATGTGTCAACCATAACTTCCACTGGAATTTCTCTCCGGGCTGAGGTGAGGAAGGAAAAAATGGAGTGGGTGCCGGGACAGGAGGGGTATCTCAGGCAGGGAAATGGAAAGCTTCCAGAAGAGCGCCCGGGGCCAGGACCATCCTGGCTGGCCTGCAGGCAGCAAGTTGGCCTGCGTGCTGTCGCTGGTGTGGCTCCACGGCCCTTCCTCTAGGCTTTCAAGCCCTTGTACATATTCAGGTGTTTTACCTGGGAAGGGTGGGAACAGTTCAGCAGCAGCTGGCCTGGGGCTCAGCTCACGTTTACTCACAGAGAACTCGGCACTGTCCCCCAGCTTTGCAATGAGGACGCTCCTTGCGTGGGGGGGGGCGGGGCTGCTGGCTTTATGGGAGATGATTCCCCACCTCTGACCAATTTCAGAATTGTTTACCGCTGGAGCAATTGCCTTGGTAGGGCTTTCCTCTGTATAACTGTTAGGTTCAGGTTTTTTTTTTCTTTTTTCGTTCCAATTACATTTTATTACTGTTTTATGTATTTATATGTATAAGCATGGAAATAATTCATTCATACAAATACATCTGTGTGAATGGAAGAACTTTTTTCTGTTTTTTTTTCAATTTTATTTTTAAAAATTTCGAAATTTAATTTAATTTATTTTTTATACAGCAGGTTATTATTTGTTATCTATTTTATGCATATGCATGTATACAGGTCAATCCCAATCTCCCAACTCATCCCAACACCACCACCCCATGGCTTCCCCCACTTGGTGTCCATACGTTTGTTCTCTACCTCTGTGTCTCTATTTCTGCCCTGCAAACCAGTTCATCTGTACCATTTTTCTAGGTTCCACATATATGCATTAATATACAATATTTGTTTTTCTCTTTCTGACTTACTTCACTCTGTATGACAGTCTCTAGATCCATCGACTTCTCTACAAATGACCCAGTTTCATTCCTTTTTATGGCTGAGTTATATTCCATTTTACATATGTACCACTTCTTTATCCATTCGTCTGTCTGTGGGCATTTAGGTTGCTTCCATTACCTGGCTATTGTAAATAGTGCTGCAATGAACATTGTGGTGAATGTGTCTTTTTGATTTATGGTTTTCTCTGGGTATATGCCCAGAAGTGGGATTGCTGGATCCTATGGTAATTCTCTTTTTAGTGTTTTAGAGGGACCTCCATACTGTTCTCCATAGTGACTGTATCAATTTACCTTCCCACCAATAGTGGAAGAGGGTTCCTTTTGTCCACACCCTCCCCAGAATTTGTTGTTTGTAGATTTTCTGATGATGCCGATTCTAAGAGGTGTGAGGTCATACCTCATTGTCATTTTGATTTGCATTTCTCTAATAATTAGTGATGTTGAGCAGCTTTTCATGTGCGTCTTGGCCATCTCTGTGACTTCTTTGAAGAAACGTCTATTTAGATCTTCTGCCCATTTTTGTATTGGGTTGTTTGTTTTATTAATATTAAGCTGCGTGAGCTGTTTATATATATTGGAGATTAAACCTTTGTCCATTGATTCGTTTGCGATCGTTTTCGCCCATTCTGAGGGTTGCCTTTTTCCATTCCCGGTTTTTTAACCAAAAAAGAAAGAAAGCAAAGGAAGCAGAACACTAATGTGCGTGAAATATGCCTCTTGAAACTGTCGTTTTGAAATATGGACGTCTTTTGAATTTTTTGGTCGATACATGACCCCAGGATTTGTTTTCAGGGCAGGTGTCATTTACAGGCCTGCAATGATTTTGAATATCCACTGACCATTAGCGCTGGGATTAAAGTTGCTGTTGTGTGAAACGGCCACAAGGTAGCAGCAGTTCTCCCTTACCAAATCTGGTTACTAGGGCAACAGAGCCTCAATGGAAGTCGTGTTCTAGATTGGAATTTAGAATGGAATGTGCCAGGAGAATGCCCCTCAAGTTTGTCTCACTACTTCTTGTTCGTGTTTTTAATTTAATTTTTTTTATTTTTTTATTACAGCAAGTTTGATGTCAACGTTTGGCTTGTTGTAGGTGTGCAAGATGTGGTTCTTTTACACATATACATATGTCTGTTCTTCCTGGGATCCTGTTCCCATGTACGTTATGACAGAATGTTGAGTAGTCTTCTCTTGGTATTCCGTAGGTCTTTGGTGATTATATATTTCATCTGTGTTTGTATATGTCTGTTAACCCCAAGATCCTAATGAATCCAATCCTCACACCTTTCCATTGGTGAACCATAAGTTTGTTTAATGAATCTGTGATTGCCCTTCTCCGTGGAAATATCTGCCCTGGTATCAATTTTTAGGTAACACCTACAAGTGATATCCTATGATATGTGTCTTTCACTTTCTGACTTACTACAAGTCACGTGATTACCTCTAGACTCATCTACGGTGCTGCAAATGGCATTGTGTCCTTTTTTCCCTTGGCTAATATTGTGTCTTAGCGAGGTCCATTTTCTGCAATGTGATTCCGTGAGGGCTGAGGATTAGCTGACCTGGGCAGCCTGACCCTGCCGGCAAGCCCTCCCCAGGTGTGCCTGGGTTGAGGTCAATATAAACAGCACTCCAGGCAGCAATAGCCCCTGCAGCTGTGCCTGACTCCATATTCCCTGCCCCGTCAGCCGTCTCGGGGCTGTGCTGGTGGGAGGGTGTGAGGGGTCCACGGCTTTGTTGGTGGCCCGGTGTGAGTGGGGCTCTGCTGGACTTTCTGCAGGAGTTGCCAGGCTGCCACCTGTAAAGAAGAGGATGTGTCAACCATAACTTCCACTGGAATTTATCTCCGGGCTGAGGTGAGGAAGGAGAAAAGGGAGTGGGTGCGGGACAGGAGGGGTATCTCAGGCAGGGAAATGGAAAGCTTCCAGAAGAGTGCCCGGGGCCAGGACCATCCTGGCTGGCCTGCAGGCATCAAGTTGGCCTGCGTGCTGTCGCTGGTGTGGCTCCACAGCCCTTCCTCTAGGCTTTCAAGCCCTTGTACATATTCAGGTGTTTTACCTGGGAAGGGTGGGAACAGTTCAGCAGCAGCTGGCCTGGGGCTCAGCTCACGTTTACTCACAGAGAACTCGGCACTGTCCCCCAGCTTTGCAATGAGGACGCTCCTTGCGTGGGGGGGGCGGGGTTGCTGGCTTTATGGGAGATGATTCCCCACCTCTGACCAATTTCACAATTGTTTACCGCTGGAGCAAGTGCCTTGGTAGGGCTTTCCTCTGTATAACTGTTAGGTTCAGGTTTTTTTTTTTTCTTTTTTCGTTCCAATTACATTTTATTCCTGTTTTATGTATTTATAGGTATAAGCATGGAAATAATTCATTCATACAAATACATCTGTGTGAATGGAAGAACTTTTTTCTGTTTTTTTTTCAATTTTATTTTTAAAAATTTCGAAATTTAATTTTATTTATTTTTTATACAGCAGGTTATTATTAGTTATCTATTTTATGCATATGCATGTATACAGGTCAATCCCAATCTCCCAACTCATCCCAACACCACCACCCCATGGCTTCCCCCACTTGGTGTCCATACGTTTGTTCTCTACCTCTGTGTCTCTATTTCTGCCCTGCAAACCAGTTCATCTGTACCATTTTTCTAGGTTCCACATATATGCATTAATATACAATATTTGTTTTTCTCTTTCTGACTTACTTCACTCTGTATGACAGTCTCTAGATCCATCGACTTCTCTACAAATGACCCAGTTTCATTCCTTTTTATGGCTGAGTTATATTCCATTTTACATATGTACCACTTCTTTATCCATTCGTCTGTCTGTGGGCATTTAGGTTGCTTCCATTACCTGGCTATTGTAAATAGTGCTGCAATGAACATTGTGGTGAATGTGTCTTTTTGATTTATGGTTTTCTCTGGGTATATGCCCAGAAGTGGGATTGCTGGATCCTATGGTAATTCTCTTTTTAGTGTTTTAGAGGGACCTCCATACTGTTCTCCATAGTGACTGTATCAATTTACCTTCCCACCAATAGTGGAAGAGGGTTCCTTTTGTCCACACCCTCCCCAGAATTTGTTGTTTGTAGATTTTCTGATGATGCCGATTCTAAGAGGTGTGAGGTCATACCTCATTGTCATTTTGATTTGCATTTCTCTAATAATTAGTGTTGTTGAGCAGCTTTTCATGTGCGTCTTGGCCATCTCTGTGACTTCTTTGAAGAAACGTCTATTTAGATCTTCTCCCCATTTTTGTATTGGGTTGTTTGTTTTATTAATATTAAGCTGCGTGAGCTGTTTATATATATTGGAGATTAAACCTTTGTCCATTGATTCGTTTGCGATCGTTTTCGCCCATTCTGAGGGTTGCCTTTTTCCATTCCCGGTTTTTTAACCAAAAAAGAAAGAAAGCAAAGGAAGCAGAACACTAATGTGCGTGAAATATGCCTCTTGAAACTGTCGTATTGAAATATGGACGTCTTTTGAATTTTTTGGTCGATACATGACCCCAGGATTTGTTTTCAGGGCAGGTGTCATTTACAGGCCTGCAATGATTTTGAATATCCACTGACCATTAGCGCTGGGATTAAAGCTGCTGTTGTGTGAAACGGCCACAAGGTGGCAGCAGTTCTCCCTTACCAAATCTGGTTACTAGGGCAACAGAGCCTCAATGGAAGTCGTGTTCTAGATTGGAATTTAGAATGGAATGTGCCAGGAGAATGCCCCTCAAGTTTGTCTCACTACTTCTTGTTCGTGTTTTTAATTTATTTTTTTATTTTTTTATTACAGCAAGTTTGATGTCAACGTTTGGCTTGTTGTAGGTGTGCAAGATGTGGTTCTTTTACACATATACATATGTCTGTTCTTCCTGGGATCCTGTTCCCATGTACGTTATGACAGAATGTTGAGTAGTCTTCTCTTGGTATTCCGTAGGTCTTTGGTGATTATATATTTCATCTGTGTTTGTATATGTCTGTTAACCCCAAGATCTTAATGAATCCAATCCTCACACCTTTCCATTGGTGAACCATAAGTTTGTTTAATGAATCTGTGATTGCCCTTCTCCGTGGAAATATCTGCCCTGGTATCAATTTTTAGGTAACACCTACAAGTGATATCCTACGATATGTGTCTTTCACTTTCTGACTTACTACAAGTCACGTGATTACCTCTAGACTCATCTACGGTGCTGCAAATGGCATTGTGTCCTTTTTTCCCTTGGCTAATATTGTGTCTTAGCGAGGTCCATTTTCTGCAATGTGATTCCGTGAGGGCTGAGGATTAGCTGACCTGGGCAGCCTGACCCTGCCGGCAAGCCCTCCCCAGGTGTGCCTGGGTTGAGGTCAATATAAACAGCACTCCAGGCAGCAATAGCCCCTGCAGCTGTGCCTGACTCCATATTCTCTGCCCCGTCAGCAGTCTCGGGGCTGTGCTGGTGGGAGGGTGTGAGGATCCACGGCTTTGTGGGTGGCCCGGTGTGAGTGGGGCTCTGCTGGACTTTCTGCAGGAGTTGCCAGGCTGCCACCTGTAAAGAAGAGGATGTGTCACCCATAACTTTCACTGGAATTTTTCTCCGGGCTGAGGTGAGGAAGGAAAAAAGGGAGTGGGTGCCGGGACAGGAGGGGTATCTCAGGCAGGGAAATGGAAAGCTTCCAGAAGAGCGCCCGGGGCCAGGACCATCCTGGCTGGCCTGCAGGCAGCAAGTTGGCCTGCGTGCTGTCGCTGGTGTGGCTCCACGGCCCTTCCTCTAGGCTTTCAAGCCCTTGTACATATTCAAGTGTTTTACCTGGGAAGGGTGGGAACAGTTCAGCAGCAGCTGGCCTGGGGCTCAGCTCACGTTTACTCACAGAGAACTCGGCACGGTCCCACAGCTTTGCAATGAGGACGCTCCTTGCGTGGGGGGGCGGGACTGCTGGCTTTATGGGAGATGATTCCCCACCTCTGACAAATTTCACAATTGTTTACCGCTGGAGCAAGTGCCTTGGTAGGGCTTTCCTCTGTATAACTGTTAGGTTCAGGTTTTTTTTTTCTTTTTTCGTTCCAATTACATTTTATTCCTGTTTTATGTATTTATAGATATAAGCATGGAAATAATTCATTCATACAAATACATCTGTGTGAATGGAATAACTTTTTTCTGTTTTTTTTTTCAATTTTATTTTTAAAAATTTCGAAATTTAATTTTATTTATTTTTTATACAGCAGGTTATTATTAGTTATCTATTTTATGCATATGCATGTATACAGGTCAATCCCAATCTCCCAACTCATCCCAACACCACCACCCCATGGCTTCCCCCACTTGGTGTCCATACGTTTGTTCTCTACCTCTGTGTCTCTATTTCTGCCCTGCAAACCAGTTCATCTGTACCATTTTTCTAGGTTCCACATATATGCATTAATATACAATATTTGTTTTTCTCTTTCTGACTTACTTCACTCTGTATGACAGTCTCTAGATCCATCGACTTCTCTACAAATGACCCAGTTTCATTCCTTTTTATGGCTGAGTTATATTCCATTTTACATATGTACCACTTCTTTATCCATTCGTCTGTCTGTGGGCATTTAGGTTGCTTCCATTACCTGGCTATTGTAAATAGTGCTGCAATGAACATTGTGGTGAATGTGTCTTTTTGATTTATGGTTTTCTCTGGGTATATGCCCAGAAGTGGGATTGCTGGATCCTATGTTAATTCTCTTTTTAGTGTTTTAGAGGGACCTCCATACTGTTCTCCATAGTGACTGTATCAATTTACCTTCCCACCAATAGTGGAAGAGGGTTCCTTTTGTCCAAACCCTCCCCAGAATTTGTTGTTTGTAGATTTTCTGATGATGCCAATTCTAAGAGGAGTGAACTCATACCTCATTGTCATTTTGATTTGCATTTCTCTAATAATTAGTGTTGTTGAGCAGCTTTTCATGTGCGTCTTGGCCATCTCTGTGACTTCTTTGAAGAAACGTCTATTTAGATCTTCTCCCCATTTTTGTATTGGGTTGTTTGTTTTATTAATATTAAGCTGCGTGAGCTGTTTATATATATTGGAGATTAAACCTTTGTCCATTGATTCGTTTGCGATCGTTTTCGCCCATTCTGAGGGTTGCCTTTTTCCATTCCCGGTTTTTTAACCAAAAAAGAAAGAAAGCAAAGGAAGCAGAACACTAATGTGCGTGAAATATGCCTCTTGAAACTGTCGTTTTGAAATATGGACGTCTTTTGAATTTTTTGGTCGATACATGACCCCAGGATTTGTTTTCAGGGCAGGTGTCATTTACAGGCCTGCAATGATTTTGAATATCCACTGACCATTAGCGCTGGGATTAAAGCTGCTGTTGTGTGAAACGGCCACAAGGTGGCAGCAGTTCTCCCTTACCAAATCTGGTTACTAGGGCAACAGAGCCTCAATGGAAGTCGTGTTCTAGATTGGAATTTAGAATGGAATGTGCCAGGAGAATGCCCCTCAAGTTTGTCTCACTACTTCTTGTTCGTGTTTTTAATTTAATTTTTTATTTTTTTATTACAGCAAGTTTGATGTCAACGTTTGGCTTGTTGTAGGTGTGCAAGATGTGGTTCTTTTACACATATACATATGTCTGTTCTTCCTGGGATCCTGTTCCCATGTACGTTATGACAGAATGTTGAGTAGTCTTCTCTTGGTATTCCGTAGGTCTTTGGTGATTATATATTTCATCTGTGTTTGTATATGTCTGTTAACCCCAAGATCCTAATGAATCCAATCCTCACACCTTTCCATTGGTGAACCATAAGTTTGTTTAATGAATCTGTGATTGCCCTTCTCCGTGGAAATATCTGCCCTGGTATCAATTTTTAGGTAACACCTACAAGTGATATCCTACGATATGTGTCTTTCACTTTCTGACTTACTACAAGTCACGTGATTACCTCTAGACTCATCTACGGTGCTGCAAATGGCATTGTGTCCTTTTTTCCCTTGGCTAATATTGTGTCTTAGCGAGGTCCATTTTCTGCAATGTGATTCCGTGAGGGCTGAGGATTAGCTGACCTGGGCAGCCTGACCCTGCCGGCAAGCCCTCCCCAGGTGTGCCTGGGTTGAGGTCAATATAAACAGCACTCCAGGCAGCAATAGCCCCTGCAGCTGTGCCTGACTCCATATTCTCTGCCCCGTCAGCCGTCTCGGGGCTGTGCTGGTGGGAGGGTGTGAGGGGTCCACGGCTTTGTTGGTGGCCCGGTGTGAGTGGGGCTCTGCTGGACTTTCTGCAGGAGTTGCCAGGCTGCCACCTGTAAAGAAGAGGATGTGTCAACCATAACTTCCACTGGAATTTCTCTCCGGGCTGAGGTGAGGAAGGAAAAAATGGAGTGGGTGCCGGGACAGGAGGGGTATCTCAGGCAGGGAAATGGAAAGCTTCCAGAAGAGCGCCCGGGGCCAGGACCATCCTGGCTGGCCTGCAGGCAGCAAGTTGGCCTGCGTGCTGTCGCTGGTGTGGCTCCACGGCCCTTCCTCTAGGCTTTCAAGCCCTTGTACATATTCAGGTGTTTTACCTGGGAAGGGTGGGAACAGTTCAGCAGCAGCTGGCCTGGGGCTCAGCTCACGTTTACTCACAGAGAACTCGGCACTGTCCCCCAGCTTTGCAATGAGGACGCTCCTTGCGTGGGGGGGCGGGGCTGCTGGCTTTATGGGAGATGATTCCCCACCTCTGACCAATTTCAGAATTGTTTACCGCTGGAGCAAGTGCCTTGGTAGGGCTTTCCTCTGTATAACTGTTAGGTTCAGGTTTTTTTTTTCTTTTTTCGTTCCAATTACATTTTATTCCTGTTTTATGTATTTATAGGTATAAGCATGGAAATAATTCATTCATACAAATACATCTGTGTGAATGGAAGAACTTTTTTCTGTTTTTTTTTCAATTTTATTTTTAAAAATTTCGAAATTTAATTTTATTTATTTTTTATACAGCAGGTTATTATTAGTTATCTATTTTATGCATATGCATATATACAGGTCAATCCCAATCTCCCAACTCATCCAAACACCACCACCCCATGGCTTCCCCCACTTGGTGTCCATACGTTTGTTCTCTACCTCTGTGTCTCTATTTCTGCCCTGCAAACCAGTTCATCTGTACCATTTTTCTAGGTTCCACATATATGCATTAATATACAATATTTGTTTTTCTCTTTCTGACTTACTTCACTCTGTATGACAGTCTCTAGATCCATCGACTTCTCTACAAATGACCCAGTTTCATTCCTTTTTATGGCTGAGTTATATTCCATTTTACATATGTACCACTTCTTTATCCATTCGTCTGTCTGTGGGCATTTAGGTTGCTTCCATTACCTGGCTATTGTAAATAGTGCTGCAATGAACATTGTGGTGAATGTGTCTTTTTGATTTATGGTTTTCTCTGGGTATATGCCCAGAAGTGGGATTGCTGGATCCTATGGTAATTCTCTTTTTAGTGTTTTAGAGGGACCTCCATACTGTTCTCCATAGTGACTGTATCAATTTACCTTCCCACCAATAGTGGAAGAGGGTTCCTTTTGTCCACACCCTCCCCAGAATTTGTTGTTTGTAGATTTTCTGATGATGCCGATTCTAAGAGGTGTGAGGTCATACCTCATTGTCATTTTGATTTGCATTTCTCTAATAATTAGTGATGTTGAGCAGCTTTTCATGTGCGTCTTGGCCATCTCTGTGACTTCTTTGAAGAAACGTCTATTTAGATCTTCTGCCCATTTTTGTATTGGGTTGTTTGTTTTATTAATATTAAGCTGCGTGAGCTGTTTATATATATTGGAGATTAAACCTTTGTCCATTGATTCGTTTGCAATCGTTTTCGCCCATTCTGAGGGTTGCCTTTTTCCATTCCCGTTTTTTTAACCAAAAAAGAAAGAAAGCAAAGGAAGCAGAACACTAATGTGCGTGAAATATGCCTCTTGAAACTGTCGTTTTGAAATATGGACGTCTTTTGAATTTTTTGGTCGATACATGACCCCAGGATTTGTTTTCAGGGCAGGTGTCATTTACAGGCCTGCAATGATTTTGAATATCCACTGACCATTAGCGCTGGGATTAAAGCTGCTGTTGTGTGAAACGGCCACAAGGTGGCAGCAGTTCTCCCTTACCAAATCTGGTTACTAGGGCAACAGAGCCTCAATGGAAGTCGTGTTCTAGATTGGAATTTAGAATGGAATGTGCCAGGAGAATGCCCCTCAAGTTTGTCTCACTACTTCTTGTTCGTGTTTTTAATTTAATTTTTTATTTTTTTATTACAGCAAGTTTGATGTCAACGTTTGGCTTGTTGTAGGTGTGCAAGATGTGGTTCTTTTACACATATACATATGTCTGTTCTTCCTGGGATCCTGTTCCCATGTACGTTATGACAGAATGTTGAGTAGTCTTCTCTTGGTATTCCGTAGGTCTTTGGTGATTATATATTTCATCTGTGTTTGTATATGTCTGTTAACCCCAAGATCCTAATGAATCCAATCCTCACACCTTTCCATTGGTGAACCATAAGTTTGTTTAATGAATCTGTGATTGCCCTTCTCCGTGGAAATATCTGCCCTGGTATCAATTTTTAGGTAACACCTACAAGTGATATCCTACGATATGTGTCTTTCACTTTCTGACTTACTACAAGTCACGTGATTACCTCTAGACTCATCTACGGTGCTGCAAATGGCATTGTGTCCTTTTTTCCCTTGGCTAATATTGTGTCTTAGCGAGGTCCATTTTCTGCAATGTGATTCCGTGAGGGCTGAGGATTAGCTGACCTGGGCAGCCTGACCCTGCCGGCAAGCCCTCCCCAGGTGTGCCTGGGTTGAGGTCAATATAAACAGCACTCCAGGCAGCAATAGCCCCTGCAGCTGTGCCTGACTCCATATTCTCTGCCCCGTCAGCCGTCTCGGGGCTGTGCTGGTGGGAGGGTGTGAGGGGTCCACGGCTTTGTTGGTGGCCCGGTGTGAGTGGGGCTCTGCTGGACTTTCTGCAGGAGTTGCCAGGCTGCCACCTGTAAAGAAGAGGATGTGTCAACCATAACTTCCACTGGAATTTCTCTCCGGGCTGAGGTGAGGAAGGAAAAAATGGAGTGGGTGCTGGGACAGGAGGGGTATCTCAGGCAGGGAAATGGAAAGCTTCCAGAAGAGCGCCCGGGGCCAGGACCATCCTGGCTGGCCTGCAGGCAGCAAGTTGGCCTGCGTGCTGTCGCTGGTGTGGCTCCACGGCCCTTCCTCTAGGCTTTCAAGCCCTTGTACATATTCAGGTGTTTTACCTGGGAAGGGTGGGAACAGTTCAGCAGCAGCTGGCCTGGGGCTCAGCTCACGTTTACTCACAGAGAACTCGGCACTGTCCCCCAGCTTTGCAATGAGGACGCTCCTTGCGTGGGGGGGGGGCGGGGCTGCTGGCTTTATGGGAGATGATTCCCCACCTCTGACCAATTTCACAATTGTTTACCGCTGGAGCAAGTGCCTTGGTAGGGCTTTCCTCTGTATAACTGTTAGGTTCAGGTTTTTTTTTTCTTTTTTCGTTCCAATTACATTTTATTCCTGTTTTATGTATTTATAGGTATAAGCATGGAAATAATTCATTCATACAAATACATCTGTGTGAATGGAAGAACTTTTTTCTGTTTTTTTTCAATTTTATTTTTAAAAATTTCGAAATTTAATTTTATTTATTTTTTATACAGCAGGTTATTATTAGTTATCTATTTTATGCATATGCATGTATACAGGTCAATCCCAATCTCCCAACTCATCCCAACACCACCACCCCATGGCTTCCCCCACTTGGTGTCCATACGTTTGTTCTCTACCTCTGTGTCTCTATTTCTGCCCTGCAAACCAGTTCATCTGTACCATTTTTCTAGGTTCCACATATATGCATTAATATACAATATTTGTTTTTCTCTTTCTGACTTACTTCACTCTGTATGACAGTCTCTAGATCCATCGACTTCTCTACAAATGACCCAGTTTCATTCCTTTTTATGGCTGAGTTATATTCCATTTTACATATGTACCACTTCTTTATCCATTCGTCTGTCTGTGGGCATTTAGGTTGCTTCCATTACCTGGCTATTGTAAATAGTGCTGCAATGAACATTGTGGTGAATGTGTCTTTTTGATTTATGGTTTTCTCTGGGTATATGCCCAGAAGTGGGATTGCTGGATCCTATGGCAATTCTCTTTTTAGTGTTTTAGAGGGACCTCCATACTGTTCTCCATAGTGACTGTATCAATTTACCTTCCCACCAATAGTGGAAGAGGGTTCCTTTTGTCCACACCCTCCCCAGAATTTGTTGTTGGTAGATTTTCTGATGATGCCGATTCTAAGAGGTGTGAGGTCATACCTCATTGTCATTTTGATTTGCATTTCTCTAATAATTAGTGATGTTGAGCAGCTTTTCATGTGCGTCTTGGCCATCTCTGTGACTTCTTTGAAGAAACGTCTATTTAGATCTTCTGCCCATTTTTGTATTGGGTTGTTTGTTTTATTAATATTAAGCTGCGTGAGCTGTTTATATATATTGGAGATTAAACCTTTGTCCAATGATTCGTTTGCGATCGTTTTCGCCCATTCTGAGGGTTGCCTTTTTCCATTCCCGTTTTTTTAACCAAAAAAGAAAGAAAGCAAAGGAAGCAGAACACTAATATGCGTGAAATATGCCTCTTGAAACTGTCGTTTTGAAATATGGACGTCTTTTGAATTTTTTGGTCGATACATGACCCCAGGATTTGTTTTCAGGGCAGGTGTCATTTACAGGCCTGCAATGATTTTGAATATCCACTGACCATTAGCGCTGGGATTAAAGCTGCTGTTGTGTGAAACGGCCACAAGGTGGCAGCAGTTCTCCCTTACCAAATCTGGTTACTAGGGCAACAGAGCCTCAATGGAAGTCGTGTTCTAGATTGGAATTTAGAATGGAATGTGCCAGGAGAATGCCCCTCAAGTTTGTCTCACTACTTCTTGTTCGTGTTTTTAATTTAATTTTTTATTTTTTTATTACAGCAAGTTTGATGTCAACGTTTGGCTTGTTGTAGGTGTGCAAGATGTGGTTCTTTTACACATATACATATGTCTGTTCTTCCTGGGATCCTGTTCCCATGTACGTTATGACAGAATGTTGAGTAGTCTTCTCTTGGTATTCCGTAGGTCTTTGGTGATTATATATTTCATCTGTGTTTGTATATGTCTGTTAACCCCAAGATCCTAATGAATCCAATCCTCACACCTTTCCATTGGTGAACCATAAGTTTGTTTAATGAATCTGTGATTGCCCTTCTCCGTGGAAATATCTGCCCTGGTATCAATTTTTAGGTAACACCTACAAGTGATATCCTACGATATGTGTCTTTCACTTTCTGACTTACTACAAGTCACGTGATTACCTCTAGACTCATCTACGGTGCTGCAAATGGCATTGTGTCCTTTTTTCCCTTGGCTAATGTTGTGTCTTAGCGAGGTCCATTTTCTGCAATGTGATTCCGTGAGGGCTGAGGATTAGCTGACCTGGGCAGCCTGACCCTGCCGGCAAGCCCTCCCCAGGTGTGCCTGGGTTGAGGTCAATATAAACAGCACTCCAGGCAGCAATAGCCCCTGCAGCTGTGCCTGACTCCATATTCTCTGCCCCGTCAGCCGTCTCGGGGCTGTGCTGGTGGGAGGGTGTGAGGGGTCCACGGCTTTGTTGGTGGCCCGGTGTGAGTGGGGCTCTGCTGGACTTTCTGCAGGACTTGCCAGGCTGCCACCTGTAAAGAAGAGGATGTGTCAACCATAACTTCCACTGGAATTTCTCTCCGGGCTGAGGTGAGGAAGGAAAAAATGGAGTGGGTGCTGGGACAGGAGGGGTATCTCAGGCAGGGAAATGGAAAGCTTCCAGAAGAGCGCCCGGGGCCAGGACCATCCTGGCTGGCCTGCAGGCAGCAAGTTGGCCTGCGTGCTGTCGCTGGTGTGGCTCCACGGCCCTTCCTCTAGGCTTTCAAGCCCTTGTACATATTCAGGTGTTTTACCTGGGAAGGGTGGGAACAGTTCAGCAGCAGCTGGCCTGGGGCTCAGCTCACGTTTACTCACAGAGAACTCGGCACTGTCCCCCAGCTTTGCAATGAGGACGCTCCTTGCGTGGTGGGGGCGGGGCTGCTGGCTTTATGGGAGATGATTCCCCACCTCTGACCAATTTCAGAATTGTTTACCGCTGGAGCAAGTGCCTTGGTAGGGCTTTCCTCTGTATAACTGTTAGGTTCAGGTTTTTTTTTTTCTTTTTTCGTTCCAATTACATTTTATTCCTGTTTTATGTATTTATAGGTATAAGCATGGAAATAATTCATTCATACAAATACATCTGTGTGAATGGAAGAACTTTTTTCTGTTTTTTTTCAATTTTATTTTTAAAAATTTCGAAATTTAATTTTATTTATTTTTTATACAGCAGGTTATTATTAGTTATCTATTTTATGCATATGCATGTATACAGGTCAATCCCAATCTCCCAACTCATCCCAACACCACCACCCCATGGCTTCCCCCACTTGGTGTCCATACGTTTGTTCTCTACCTCTGTGTCTCTATTTCTGCCCTGCAAACCAGTTCATCTGTACCATTTTTCTAGGTTCCACATATATGCATTAATATACAATATTTGTTTTTCTCTTTCTGACTTACTTCACTCTGTATGACAGTCTCTAGATCCATCGACTTCTCTACAAATGACCCAGTTTCATTCCTTTTTATGGCTGAGTTATATTCCATTTTACATATGTACCACTTCTTTATCCATTCGTCTGTCTGTGGGCATTTAGGTTGCTTCCATTACCTGGCTATTGTAAATAGTGCTGCAATGAACATTGTGGTGAATGTGTCTTTTTGATTTATGGTTTTCTCTGGGTATATGCCCAGAAGTGGGATTGCTGGATCCTATGGCAATTCTCTTTTTAGTGTTTTAGAGGGACCTCCATACTGTTCTCCATAGTGACTGTATCAATTTACCTTCCCACCAATAGTGGAAGAGGGTTCCTTTTGTCCACACCCTCCCCAGAATTTGTTGTTTGTAGATTTTCTGATGATGCCGATTCTAAGAGGTGTGAGGTCATACCTCATTGTCATTTTGATTTGCATTTCTCTAATAATTAGTGATGTTGAGCAGCTTTTCATGTGCGTCTTGGCCATCTCTGTGACTTCTTTGAAGAAACGTCTATTTAGATCTTCTGCCCATTTTTGTATTGGGTTGTTTGTTTTATTAATATTAAGCTGCGTGAGCTGTTTATATATATTGGAGATTAAACCTTTGTCCAATGATTCGTTTGCGATCGTTTTCGCCCATTCTGAGGGTTGCCTTTTTCCATTCCCGTTTTTTTAACCAAAAAAGAAAGAAAGCAAAGGAAGCAGAACACTAATATGCGTGAAATATGCCTCTTGAAACTGTCGTTTTGAAATATGGACGTCTTTTGAATTTTTTGGTCGATACATGACCCCAGGATTTGTTTTCAGGGCAGGTGTCATTTACAGGCCTGCAATGATTTTGAATATCCACTGACCATTAGCGCTGGGATTAAAGCTGCTGTTGTGTGAAACGGCCACAAGGTGGCAGCAGTTCTCCCTTACCAAATCTGGTTACTAGGGCAACAGAGCCTCAATGGAAGTCGTGTTCTAGATTGGAATTTAGAATGGAATGTGCCAGGAGAATGCCCCTCAAGTTTGTCTCACTACTTCTTGTTCGTGTTTTTAATTTAATTTTTTATTTTTTTATTACAGCAAGTTTGATGTCAACGTTTGGCTTGTTGTAGGTGTGCAAGATGTGGTTCTTTTACACATATACATATGTCTGTTCTTCCTGGGATCCTGTTCCCATGTACGTTATGACAGAATGTTGAGTAGTCTTCTCTTGGTATTCCGTAGGTCTTTGGTGATTATATATTTCATCTGTGTTTGTATATGTCTGTTAACCCCAAGATCCTAATGAATCCAATCCTCACACCTTTCCATTGGTGAACCATAAGTTTGTTTAATGAATCTGTGATTGCCCTTCTCCGTGGAAATATCTGCCCTGGTATCAATTTTTAGGTAACACCTACAAGTGATATCCTACGATATGTGTCTTTCACTTTCTGACTTACTACAAGTCACGTGATTACCTCTAGACTCATCTACGGTGCTGCAAATGGCATTGTGTCCTTTTTTCCCTTGGCTAATGTTGTGTCTTAGCGAGGTCCATTTTCTGCAATGTGATTCCGTGAGGGCTGAGGATTAGCTGACCTGGGCAGCCTGACCCTGCCGGCAAGCCCTCCCCAGGTGTGCCTGGGTTGAGGTCAATATAAACAGCACTCCAGGCAGCAATAGCCCCTGCAGCTGTGCCTGACTCCATATTCTCTGCCCCGTCAGCCGTCTCGGGGCTGTGCTGGTGGGAGGGTGTGAGGGGTCCACGGCTTTGTTGGTGGCCCGGTGTGAGTGGGGCTCTGCTGGACTTTCTGCAGGACTTGCCAGGCTGCCACCTGTAAAGAAGAGGATGTGTCAACCATAACTTCCACTGGAATTTCTCTCCGGGCTGAGGTGAGGAAGGAAAAAATGGAGTGGGTGCTGGGACAGGAGGGGTATCTCAGGCAGGGAAATGGAAAGCTTCCAGAAGAGCGCCCGGGGCCAGGACCATCCTGGCTGGCCTGCAGGCAGCAAGTTGGCCTGCGTGCTGTCGCTGGTGTGGCTCCACGGCCCTTCCTCTAGGCTTTCAAGCCCTTGTACATATTCAGGTGTTTTACCTGGGAAGGGTGGGAACAGTTCAGCAGCAGCTGGCCTGGGGCTCAGCTCACGTTTACTCACAGAGAACTCGGCACTGTCCCCCAGCTTTGCAATGAGGACGCTCCTTGCGTGGTGGGGGCGGGGCTGCTGGCTTTATGGGAGATGATTCCCCACCTCTGACCAATTTCAGAATTGTTTACCGCTGGAGCAAGTGCCTTGGTAGGGCTTTCCTCTGTATAACTGTTAGGTTCAGGTTTTTTTTTTTCTTTTTTCGTTCCAATTACATTTTATTCCTGTTTTATGTATTTATAGGTATAAGCATGGAAATAATTCATTCATACAAATACATCTGTGTGAATGGAAGAACTTTTTTCTGTTTTTTTTCAATTTTATTTTTAAAAATTTCGAAATTTAATTTTATTTATTTTTTATACAGCAGGTTATTATTAGTTATCTATTTTATGCATATGCATGTATACAGGTCAATCCCAATCTCCCAACTCATCCCAACACCACCACCCCATGGCTTCCCCCACTTGGTGTCCATACGTTTGTTCTCTACCTCTGTGTCTCTATTTCTGCCCTGCAAACCAGTTCATCTGTACCATTTTTCTAGGTTCCACATATATGCATTAATATACAATATTTGTTTTTCTCTTTCTGACTTACTTCACTCTGTATGACAGTCTCTAGATCCATCGACTTCTCTACAAATGACCCAGTTTCATTCCTTTTTATGGCTGAGTTATATTCCATTTTACATATGTACCACTTCTTTATCCATTCGTCTGTCTGTGGGCATTTAGGTTGCTTCCATTACCTGGCTATTGTAAATAGTGCTGCAATGAACATTGTGGTGAATGTGTCTTTTTGATTTATGGTTTTCTCTGGGTATATGCCCAGAAGTGGGATTGCTGGATCCTATGGCAATTCTCTTTTTAGTGTTTTAGAGGGACCTCCATACTGTTCTCCATAGTGACTGTATCAATTTACCTTCCCACCAATAGTGGAAGAGGGTTCCTTTTGTCCACACCCTCCCCAGAATTTGTTGTTTGTAGATTTTCTGATGATGCCGATTCTAAGAGGTGTGAGGTCATACCTCATTGTCATTTTGATTTGCATTTCTCTAATAATTAGTGATGTTGAGCAGCTTTTCATGTGCGTCTTGGCCATCTCTGTGACTTCTTTGAAGAAACGTCTATTTAGATCTTCTGCCCATTTTTGTATTGGGTTGTTTGTTTTATTAATATTAAGCTGCGTGAGCTGTTTATATATATTGGAGATTAAACCTTTGTCCAATGATTCGTTTGCGATCGTTTTCGCCCATTCTGAGGGTTGCCTTTTTCCATTCCCGTTTTTTTAACCAAAAAAGAAAGAAAGCAAAGGAAGCAGAACACTAATGTGCGTGAAATATGCCTCTTGAAACTGTCGTTTTGAAATATGGACGTCTTTTGAAGTTTTTTGGTCGATACATGACCCCAGGATTTGTTTTCAGGGCAGGTGTCATTTACAGGCCTGCAATGATTTTGAATATCCACTGACCATTAGCGCTGGGATTAAAGCTGCTGTTGTGTGAAACGGCCACAAGGTGGCAGCAGTTCTCCCTTACCAAATCTGGTTACTAGGGCAACAGAGCCTCAATGGAAGTCGTGTTCTAGATTGGAATTTAGAATGGAATGTGCCAGGAGAATGCCCCTCAAGTTTGTCTCACTACTTCTTGTTCGTGTTTTTAATTTAATTTTTTATTTTTTTATTACAGCAAGTTTGATGTCAACGTTTGGCTTGTTGTAGGTGTGCAAGATGTGGTTCTTTTACACATATACATATGTCTGTTCTTCCTGGGATCCTGTTCCCATGTACGTTATGACAGAATGTTGAGTCGTCTTCTCTTGGTATTCCGTAGGTCTTTGGTGATTATATATTTCATCTGTGTTTGTATATGTCTGTTAACCCCAAGATCCTAATGAATCCAATCCTCACACCTTTCCATTGGTGAACCATAAGTTTGTTTAATGAATCTGTGATTGCCCTTCTCCGTGGAAATATCTGCCCTGGTATCAATTTTTAGGTAACACCTACAAGTGATATCCTACGATATGTGTCTTTCACTTTCTGACTTACTACAAGTCACGTGATTACCTCTAGACTCATCTACGGTGCTGCAAATGGCATTGTGTCCTTTTTTCCCTTGGCTAATATTGTGTCTTAGCGAGGTCCATTTTCTGCAATGTGATTCCGTGAGGGCTGAGGATTAGCTGACCTGGGCAGCCTGACCCTGCCGGCAAGCCCTCCCCAGGTGTGCCTGGGTTGAGGTCAATATAAACAGCACTCCAGGGAGCAATAGCCCCTGCAGCTGGGCCTGACTCCATATTCTCTGCCCCGTCAGCCGTCTCGGGGCTGTGCTGGTGGGAGGGTGTGAGGGGTCCACGGCTTTGTTGGTGGCCCGGTGTGAGTGGGGCTCTGCTGGACTTTCTGCAGGAGTTGCCAGGCTGCCACCTGTAAAGAAGAGGATGTGTCAACCATAACTTCCACTGGAATTTCTCTCCGGGCTGAGGTGAGGAAGGAAAAAATGGAGTGGGTGCTGGGACAGGAGGGGTATCTCAGGCAGGGAAATGGAAAGCTTCCAGAAGAGCGCCCGGGGCCAGGACCATCCTGGCTGGACTGCAGGCAGCAAGTTGGCCTGCGTGCTGTCGCTGGTGTGGCTCCACGGCCCTTCCTCTAGGCTTTCAAGCCCTTGTACATATTCAGGTGTTTTACCTGGGAAGGGTGGGAACAGTTCAGCAGCAGCTGGCCTGGGGCTCAGCTCACGTTTACTCACAGAGAACTCGGCACTGTCCCCCAGCTTTGCAATGAGGACGCTCCTTGCGTGGGGGGGGGGCGGGGCTGCTGGCTTTATGGGAGATGATTCCCCACCTCTGACCAATTTCACAATTGTTTACCACTGGAGCAAGTGCCTTGGTAGGGCTTTCCTCTGTATAACTGTTAGGTTCAGGTTTTTTTTTTCTTTTTTCGTTCCAATTACATTTTATTCCTGTTTTATGTATTTATAGGTATAAGCATGGAAATAATTCATTCATACAAATACATCTGTGTGAATGGAAGAACTTTTTTCTGTTTTTTTTCAATTTTATTTTTAAAAATTTCGAAATTTAATTTTATTTATTTTTTATACAGCAGGTTATTATTAGTTATCTATTTTATGCATATGCATGTATACAGGTCAATCCCAATCTCCCAACTCATCCCAACACCACCACCCCATGGCTTCCCCCACTTGGTGTCCATACGTTTGTTCTCTACCTCTGTGTCTCTATTTCTGCCCTGCAAACCAGTTCATCTGTACCATTTTTCTAGGTTCCACATATATGCATTAATATACAATATTTGTTTTTCTCTTTCTGACTTACTTCACTCTGTATGACAGTCTGTAGATCCATCGACTTCTCTACAAATGACCCAGTTTCATTCCTTTTTATGGCTGAGTTATATTCCATTTTACATATGTACCACTTCTTTATCCATTCGTCTGTCTGTGGGCATTTAGGTTGCTTCCATTACCTGGCTATTGTAAATAGTGCTGCAATGAACATTGTGGTGAATGTGTCTTTTTGATTTATGGTTTTCTCTGGGTATATGCCCAGAAGTGGGATTGCTGGATCCTATGGCAATTCTCTTTTTAGTGTTTTAGAGGGACCTCCATACTGTTCTCCATAGTGACTGTATCAATTTACTTTCCCACCAATAGTGGAAGAGGGTTCCTTTTGTCCACACCCTCCCCAGAATTTGTTGTTTGTAGATTTTCTGATGATGCCGATTCTAAGAGGTGTGAGGTCATACCTCATTGTCATTTTGATTTGCATTTCTCTAATAATTAGTGATGTTGAGCAGCTTTTCATGTGCGTCTTGGCCATCTCTGTGACTTCTTTGAAGAAACGTCTATTTAGATCTTCTGCCCATTTTTGTATTGGGTTGTTTGTTTTATTAATATTAAGCTGCGTGAGCTGTTTATATATATTGGAGATTAAACCTTTGTCCAATGATTCGTTTGCGATCGTTTTCGCCCATTCTGAGGGTTGCCTTTTTCCATTCCCGTTTTTTTAACCAAAAAAGAAAGAAAGCAAAGGAAGCAGAACACTAATATGCGTGAAATATGCCTCTTGAAACTGTCGTTTTGAAATATGGACGTCTTTTGAATTTTTTGGTCGATACATGACCCCAGGATTTGTTTTCAGGGCAGGTGTCATTTACAGGCCTGCAATGATTTTGAATATCCACTGACCATTAGCGCTGGGATTAAAGCTGCTGTTGTGTGAAACGGCCACAAGGTGGCAGCAGTTCTCCCTTACCAAATCTGGTTACTAGGGCAACAGAGCCTCAATGGAAGTCGTGTTCTAGATTGGAATTTAGAATGGAATGTGCCAGGAGAATGCCCCTCAAGTTTGTCTCACTACTTCTTGTTCGTGTTTTTAATTTAATTTTTTATTTTTTTATTACAGCAAGTTTGATGTCAACGTTTGGCTTGTTGTAGGTGTGCAAGATGTGGTTCTTTTACACATATACATATGTCTGTTCTTCCTGGGATCCTGTTCCCATGTACGTTATGACAGAATGTTGAGTAGTCTTCTCTTGGTATTCCGTAGGTCTTTGGTGATTATATATTTCATCTGTGTTTGTATATGTCTGTTAACCCCAAGATCCTAATGAATCCAATCCTCACACCTTTCCATTGGTGAACCATAAGTTTGTTTAATGAATCTGTGATTGCCCTTCTCCGTGGAAATATCTGCCCTGGTATCAATTTTTAGGTAACACCTATAAGTGATATCCTACGATATGTGTCTTTCACTTTCTGACTTACTACAAGTCACGTGATTACCTCTAGACTCATCTACGGTGCTGCAAATGGCATTGTGTCCTTTTTTCCCTTGGCTAATATTGTGTCTTAGCGAGGTCCATTTTCTGCAATGTGATTCCGTGAGGGCTGAGGATTAGCTGACCTGGGCAGCCTGACCCTGCCGGCAAGCCCTCCCCAGGTGTGCCTGGGTTGAGGTCAATATAAACAGCACTCCAGGCAGCAATAGCCCCTGCAGCTGTGCCTGACTCCATATTCCCTGCCCCGTCAGCCATCTCGGGGCTGTGCTGGTGGGAGGGTGTGAGGGGTCCACGGCTTTGTGGGTGGCCCGGTGTGAGTGGGGCTCTGCTGGACTTTCTGCAGGAGTTGCCAGGCTGCCACCTGTAAAGAAGAGGATGTGTCAACCATAACTTCCACTGGAATTTATCTCCGGGCTGAGGTGAGGAAGGAGAAAAGGGAGTGGGTGCGGGACAGGAGGGGTATCTCAGGCAGGGAAATGGAAAGCTTCCAGAAGAGTGCCCGGGGCCAGGACCATCCTGGCTGGCCTGCAGGCATCAAGTTGGCCTGCGTGCTGTCGCTGGTGTGGCTCCACAGCCCTTCCTCTAGGCTTTCAAGCCCTTGTACATATTCAGGTGTTTTACCTGGGAAGGGTGGGAACAGTTCAGCAGCAGCTGGCCTGGGGCTCAGCTCACGTTTACTCACAGAGAACTCGGCACTGTCCCCCAGCTTTGCAATGAGGACGCTCCTTGCGTGGGGGGGGCGGGTTTGCTGGCTTTATGGGAGATGATTCCCCACCTCTGACCAATTTCAGAATTGTTTACCGCTGGAGCAAGTGCCTTGGTAGGGCTTTCCTCTGTATAACTGTTAGGTTCAGGTTTTTTTTTTTTCTTTTTTCGTTCCAATTACATTTTATTCCTGTTTTATGTATTTATAGGTATAAGCATGGAAATAATTCATTCATACAAATACATCTGTGTGAATGGAAGAACTTTTTTCTGTTTTTTTTTCAATTTTATTTTTAAAAATTTCGAAATTTAATTTTATTTATTTTTTATACAGCAGGTTATTATTAGTTATCTATTTTATGCATATGCATGTATACAGGTCAATCCCAATCTCCCAACTCATCCCAACACCACCACCCCATGGCTTCCCCCACTTGGTGTCCATACGTTTGTTCTCTACCTCTGTGTCTCTATTTCTGCCCTGCAAACCAGTTCATCTGTACCATTTTTCTAGGTTCCACATATATGCATTAATATACAATATTTGTTTTTCTCTTTCTGACTTACTTCACTCTGTATGACAGTCTCTAGATCCATCGACTTCTCTACAAATGACCCAGTTTCATTCCTTTTTATGGCTGAGTTATATTCCATTTTACATATGTACCACTTCTTTATCCATTCGTCTGTCTGTGGGCATTTAGGTTGCTTCCATTACCTGGCTATTGTAAATAGTGCTGCAATGAACATTGTGGTGAATGTGTCTTTTTGATTTATGGTTTTCTCTGGGTATATGCCCAGAAGTGGGATTGCTGGATCCTATGGTAATTCTCTTTTTAGTGTTTTAGAGGGACCTCCATACTGTTCTCCATAGTGACTGTATCAATTTACCTTCCCACCAATAGTGGAAGAGGGTTCCTTTTGTCCACACCCTCCCCAGAATTTGTTGTTTGTAGATTTTCTGATGATGCCGATTCTAAGAGGTGTGAGGTCATACCTCATTGTCATTTTGATTTGCATTTCTCTAATAATTAGTGATGTTGAGCAGCTTTTCATGTGCGTCTTGGCCATCTCTGTGACTTCTTTGAAGAAACGTCTATTTAGATCTTCTGCCCATTTTTGTATTGGGTTGTTTGTTTTATTAATATTAAGCTGCGTGAGCTGTTTATATATATTGGAGATTAAACCTTTGTCCATTGATTCGTTTGCGATCGTTTTCGCCCATTCTGAGGGTTGCCTTTTTCCATTCCCGTTTTTTTAACCAAAAAAGAAAGAAAGCAAAGGAAGCAGAACACTAATGTGCGTGAAATATGCCTCTTGAAACTGTCGTTTTGAAATATGGACGTCTTTTGAATTTTTTGGTCGATACATGACCCCAGGATTTGTTTTCAGGGCAGGTGTCATTTACAGGCCTGCAATGATTTTGAATATCCACTGACCATTAGCGCTGGGATTAAAGCTGCTGTTGTGTGAAACGGCCACAAGGTGGCAGCAGTTCTCCCTTACCAAATCTGGTTACTAGGGCAACAGAGCCTCAATGGAAGTCGTGTTCTAGATTGGAATTTAGAATGGAATGTGCCAGGAGAATGCCCCTCAAGTTTGTCTCACTACTTCTTGTTCGTGTTTTTAATTTAATTTTTTTATTTTTTTATTACAGCAAGTTTGATGTCAACGTTTGGCTTGTTGTAGGTGTGCAAGATGTGGTTCTTTTACACATATACATATGTCTGTTCTTCCTGGGATCCTGTTCCCATGTACGTTATGACAGAATGTTGAGTAGTCTTCTCTTGGTATTCCGTAGGTCTTTGGTGATTATATATTTCATCTGTGTTTGTATATGTCTGTTAACCCCAAGATCCTAATGAATCCAATCCTCACACCTTTCCATTGGTGAACCATAAGTTTGTTTAATGAATCTGTGATTGCCCTTCTCCGTGGAAATATCTGCCCTGGTATCAATTTTTAGGTAACACCTATAAGTGATATCCTACGATATGTGTCTTTCACTTTCTGACTTACTACAAGTCACGTGATTACCTCTAGACTCATCTACGGTGCTGCAAATGGCATTGTGTCCTTTTTTCCCTTGGCTAATATTGTGTCTTAGCGAGGTCCATTTTCTGCAATGTGATTCCGTGAGGGCTGAGGATTAGCTGACCTGGGCAGCCTGACCCTGCCGGCAAGCCCTCCCCAGGTGTGCCTGGGTTGAGGTCAATATAAACAGCACTCCAGGCAGCAATAGCCCCTGCAGCTGTGCCTGACTCCATATTCCCTGCCCCGTCAGCCATCTCGGGGCTGTGCTGGTGGGAGGGTGTGAGGGGTCCACGGCTTTGTGGGTGGCCCGGTGTGAGTGGGGCTCTGCTGGACTTTCTGCAGGAGTTGCCAGGCTGCCACCTGTAAAGAAGAGGATGTGTCAACCATAACTTCCACTGGAATTTATCTCCGGGCTGAGGTGAGGAAGGAGAAAAGGGAGTGGGTGCGGGACAGGAGGGGTATCTCAGGCAGGGAAATGGAAAGCTTCCAGAAGAGTGCCCGGGGCCAGGACCATCCTGGCTGGCCTGCAGGCATCAAGTTGGCCTGCGTGCTGTCGCTGGTGTGGCTCCACAGCCCTTCCTCTAGGCTTTCAAGCCCTTGTACATATTCAGGTGTTTTACCTGGGAAGGGTGGGAACAGTTCAGCAGCAGCTGGCCTGGGGCTCAGCTCACGTTTACTCACAGAGAACTCGGCACTGTCCCCCAGCTTTGCAATGAGGACGCTCCTTGCGTGGGGGGGGCGGGTTTGCTGGCTTTATGGGAGATGATTCCCAACCTCTGACCAATTTCAGAATTGTTTACCGCTGGAGCAAGTGCCTTGGTAGGGCTTTCCTCTGTATAACTGTTAGGTTCAGGTTTTTTTTTTTTCTTTTTTCGTTCCAATTACATTTTATTCCTGTTTTATGTATTTATAGGTATAAGCATGGAAATAATTCATTCATACAAATACATCTGTGTGAATGGAAGAACTTTTTTCTGTTTTTTTTTCAATTTTATTTTTAAAAATTTCGAAATTTAATTTTATTTATTTTTTATACAGCAGGTTATTATTAGTTATCTATTTTATGCATATGCATGTATACAGGTCAATCCCAATCTCCCAACTCATCCCAACACCACCACCCCATGGCTTCCCCCACTTGGTGTCCATACGTTTGTTCTCTACCTCTGTGTCTCTATTTCTGCCCTGCAAACCAGTTCATCTGTACCATTTTTCTAGGTTCCACATATATGCATTAATATACAATATTTGTTTTTCTCTTTCTGACTTACTTCACTCTGTATGACAGTCTCTAGATCCATCGACTTCTCTACAAATGACCCAGTTTCATTCCTTTTTATGGCTGAGTTATATTCCATTTTACATATGTACCACTTCTTTATCCATTCGTCTGTCTGTGGGCATTTAGGTTGCTTCCATTACCTGGCTATTGTAAATAGTGCTGCAATGAACATTGTGGTGAATGTGTCTTTTTGATTTATGGTTTTCTCTGGGTATATGCCCAGAAGTGGGATTGCTGGATCCTATGTTAATTCTCTTTTTAGTGTTTTAGAGGGACCTCCATACTGTTCTCCATAGTGACTGTATCAATTTACCTTCCCACCAATAGTGGAAGAGGGTTCCTTTTGTCCACACCCTCCCCAGAATTTGTTGTTTGTAGATTTTCTGATGATGCCGATTCTAAGAGGTGTGAGGTCATACCTCATTGTCATTTTGATTTGCATTTCTCTAATAATTAGTGATGTTGAGCAGCTTTTCATGTGCGTCTTGGCCATCTCTGTGACTTCTTTGAAGAAACGTCTATTTAGATCTTCTGCCCATTTTTGTATTGGGTTGTTTGTTTTATTAATATTAAGCTGCGTGAGCTGTTTATATATATTGGAGATTAAACCTTTGTCCATTGATTCGTTTGCGATCGTTTTCGCCCATTCTGAGGGTTGCCTTTTTCCATTCCCGTTTTTTTAACCAAAAAAGAAAGAAAGCAAAGGAAGCAGAACACTAATGTGCGTGAAATATGCCTCTTGAAACTGTCGTTTTGAAATATGGACGTCTTTTGAATTTTTTGGTCGATACATGACCCCAGGATTTGTTTTCAGGGCAGGTGTCATTTACAGGCCTGCAATGATTTTGAATATCCACTGACCATTAGCGCTGGGATTAAAGCTGCTGTTGTGTGAAACGGCCACAAGGTGGCAGCAGTTCTCCCTTACCAAATCTGGTTACTAGGGCAACAGAGCCTCAATGGAAGTCGTGTTCTAGATTGGAATTTAGAATGGAATGTGCCAGGAGAATGCCCCTCAAGTTTGTCTCACTACTTCTTGTTCGTGTTTTTAATTTAATTTTTTTATTTTTTTATTACAGCAAGTTTGATGTCAACGTTTGGCTTGTTGTAGGTGTGCAAGATGTGGTTCTTTTACACATATACATATGTCTGTTCTTCCTGGGATCCTGTTCCCATGTACGTTATGACAGAATGTTGAGTAGTCTTCTCTTGGTATTCCGTAGGTCTTTGGTGATTATATATTTCATCTGTGTTTGTATATGTCTGTTAACCCCAAGATCCTAATGAATCCAATCCTCACACCTTTCCATTGGTGAACCATAAGTTTGTTTAATGAATCTGTGATTGCCCTTCTCCGTGGAAATATCTGCCCTGGTATCAATTTTTAGGTAACACCTATAAGTGATATCCTACGATATGTGTCTTTCACTTTCTGACTTACTACAAGTCACGTGATTACCTCTAGACTCATCTACGGTGCTGCAAATGGCATTGTGTCCTTTTTTCCCTTGGCTAATATTGTGTCTTAGCGAGGTCCATTTTCTGCAATGTGATTCCGTGAGGGCTGAGGATTAGCTGACCTGGGCAGCCTGACCCTGCCGGCAAGCCCTCCCCAGGTGTGCCTGGGTTGAGGTCAATATAAACAGCACTCCAGGCAGCAATAGCCCCTGCAGCTGTGCCTGACTCCATATTCCCTGCCCCGTCAGCCATCTCGGGGCTGTGCTGGTGGGAGGGTGTGAGGGGTCCACGGCTTTGTGGGTGGCCCGGTGTGAGTGGGGCTCTGCTGGACTTTCTGCAGGAGTTGCCAGGCTGCCACCTGTAAAGAAGAGGATGTGTCAACCATAACTTCCACTGGAATTTATCTCCGGGCTGAGGTGAGGAAGGAGAAAAGGGAGTGGGTGCGGGACAGGAGGGGTATCTCAGGCAGGGAAATGGAAAGCTTCCAGAAGAGTGCCCGGGGCCAGGACCATCCTGGCTGGCCTGCAGGCATCAAGTTGGCCTGCGTGCTGTCGCTGGTGTGGCTCCACAGCCCTTCCTCTAGGCTTTCAAGCCCTTGTACATATTCAGGTGTTTTACCTGGGAAGGGTGGGAACAGTTCAGCAGCAGCTGGCCTGGGGCTCAGCTCACGTTTACTCACAGAGAACTCGGCACTGTCCCCCAGCTTTGCAATGAGGACGCTCCTTGCGTGGGGGGGGCGGGTTTGCTGGCTTTATGGGAGATGATTCCCCACCTCTGACCAATTTCAGAATTGTTTACCGCTGGAGCAAGTGCCTTGGTAGGGCTTTCCTCTGTATAACTGTTAGGTTCAGGTTTTTTTTTTTCTTTTTTCGTTCCAATTACATTTTATTCCTGTTTTATGTATTTATAGGTATAAGCATGGAAATAATTCATTCATACAAATACATCTGTGTGAATGGAAGAACTTTTTTCTGTTTTTTTTTCAATTTTATTTTTAAAAATTTCGAAATTTAATTTTATTTATTTTTTATACAGCAGGTTATTATTAGTTATCTATTTTATGCATATGCATGTATACAGGTCAATCCCAATCTCCCAACTCATCCCAACACCACCACCCCATGGCTTCCCCCACTTGGTGTCCATACGTTTGTTCTCTACCTCTGTGTCTCTATTTCTGCCCTGCAAACCAGTTCATCTGTACCATTTTTCTAGGTTCCACATATATGCATTAATATACAATATTTGTTTTTCTCTTTCTGACTTACTTCACTCTGTATGACAGTCTCTAGATCCATCGACTTCTCTACAAATGACCCAGTTTCATTCCTTTTTATGGCTGAGTTATATTCCATTTTACATATGTACCACTTCTTTATCCATTCGTCTGTCTGTGGGCATTTAGGTTGCTTCCATTACCTGGCTATTGTAAATAGTGCTGCAATGAACATTGTGGTGAATGTGTCTTTTTGATTTATGGTTTTCTCTGGGTATATGCCCAGAAGTGGGATTGCTGGATCCTATGGTAATTCTCTTTTTAGTGTTTTAGAGGGACCTCCATACTGTTCTCCATAGTGACTGTATCAATTTACCTTCCCACCAATAGTGGAAGAGGGTTCCTTTTGTCCACACCCTCCCCAGAATTTGTTGTTTGTAGATTTTCTGATGATGCCGATTCTAAGAGGTGTGAGGTCATACCTCATTGTCATTTTGATTTGCATTTCTCTAATAATTAGTGATGTTGAGCAGCTTTTCATGTGCGTCTTGGCCATCTCTGTGACTTCTTTGAAGAAACGTCTATTTAGATCTTCTGCCCATTTTTGTATTGGGTTGTTTGTTTTATTAATATTAAGCTGCGTGAGCTGTTTATATATATTGGAGATTAAACCTTTGTCCATTGATTCGTTTGCGATCGTTTTCGCCCATTCTGAGGGTTGCCTTTTTCCATTCCCGTTTTTTTAACCAAAAAAGAAAGAAAGCAAAGGAAGCAGAACACTAATGTGCGTGAAATATGCCTCTTGAAACTGTCGTTTTGAAATATGGACGTCTTTTGAATTTTTTGGTCGATACATGACCCCAGGATTTGTTTTCAGGGCAGGTGTCATTTACAGGCCTGCAATGATTTTGAATATCCACTGACCATTAGCGCTGGGATTAAAGCTGCTGTTGTGTGAAACGGCCACAAGGTGGCAGCAGTTCTCCCTTACCAAATCTGGTTACTAGGGCAACAGAGCCTCAATGGAAGTCGTGTTCTAGATTGGAATTTAGAATGGAATGTGCCAGGAGAATGCCCCTCAAGTTTGTCTCACTACTTCTTGTTCGTGTTTTTAATTTAATTTTTTTATTTTTTTATTACAGCAAGTTTGATGTCAACGTTTGGCTTGTTGTAGGTGTGCAAGATGTGGTTCTTTTACACATATACATATGTCTGTTCTTCCTGGGATCCTGTTCCCATGTACGTTATGACAGAATGTTGAGTAGTCTTCTCTTGGTATTCCGTAGGTCTTTGGTGATTATATATTTCATCTGTGTTTGTATATGTCTGTTAACCCCAAGATCCTAATGAATCCAATCCTCACACCTTTCCATTGGTGAACCATAAGTTTGTTTAATGAATCTGTGATTGCCCTTCTCCGTGGAAATATCTGCCCTGGTATCAATTTTTAGGTAACACCTATAAGTGATATCCTACGATATGTGTCTTTCACTTTCTGACTTACTACAAGTCACGTGATTACCTCTAGACTCATCTACGGTGCTGCAAATGGCATTGTGTCCTTTTTTCCCTTGGCTAATATTGTGTCTTAGCGAGGTCCATTTTCTGCAATGTGATTCCGTGAGGGCTGAGGATTAGCTGACCTGGGCAGCCTGACCCTGCCGGCAAGCCCTCCCCAGGTGTGCCTGGGTTGAGGTCAATATAAACAGCACTCCAGGCAGCAATAGCCCCTGCAGCTGTGCCTGACTCCATATTCCCTGCCCCGTCAGCCATCTCGGGGCTGTGCTGGTGGGAGGGTGTGAGGGGTCCACGGCTTTGTGGGTGGCCCGGTGTGAGTGGGGCTCTGCTGGACTTTCTGCAGGAGTTGCCAGGCTGCCACCTGTAAAGAAGAGGATGTGTCAACCATAACTTCCACTGGAATTTATCTCCGGGCTGAGGTGAGGAAGGAGAAAAGGGAGTGGGTGCGGGACAGGAGGGGTATCTCAGGCAGGGAAATGGAAAGCTTCCAGAAGAGTGCCCGGGGCCAGGACCATCCTGGCTGGCCTGCAGGCATCAAGTTGGCCTGCGTGCTGTCGCTGGTGTGGCTCCACAGCCCTTCCTCTAGGCTTTCAAGCCCTTGTACATATTCAGGTGTTTTACCTGGGAAGGGTGGGAACAGTTCAGCAGCAGCTGGCCTGGGGCTCAGCTCACGTTTACTCACAGAGAACTCGGCACTGTCCCCCAGCTTTGCAATGAGGACGCTCCTTGCGTTGGGGGGGCGGGTTTGCTGGCTTTATGGGAGATGATTCCCCACCTCTGACCAATTTCAGAATTGTTTACCGCTGGAGCAAGTGCCTTGGTAGGGCTTTCCTCTGTATAACTGTTAGGTTCAGGTTTTTTTTTTTTCTTTTTTCGTTCCAATTACATTTTATTCCTGTTTTATGTATTTATAGGTATAAGCATGGAAATAATTCATTCATACAAATACATCTGTGTGAATGGAAGAACTTTTTTCTGTTTTTTTTTCAATTTTATTTTTAAAAATTTCGAAATTTAATTTTATTTATTTTTTATACAGCAGGTTATTATTAGTTATCTATTTTATGCATATGCATGTATACAGGTCAATCCCAATCTCCCAACTCATCCCAACACCACCACCCCATGGCTTCCCCCACTTGGTGTCCATACGTTTGTTCTCTACCTCTGTGTCTCTATTTCTGCCCTGCAAACCAGTTCATCTGTACCATTTTTCTAGGTTCCACATATATGCATTAATATACAATATTTGTTTTTCTCTTTCTGACTTACTTCACTCTGTATGACAGTCTCTAGATCCATCGACTTCTCTACAAATGACCCAGTTTCATTCCTTTTTATGGCTGAGTTATATTCCATTTTACATATGTACCACTTCTTTATCCATTCGTCTGTCTGTGGGCATTTAGGTTGCTTCCATTACCTGGCTATTGTAAATAGTGCTGCAATGAACATTGTGGTGAATGTGTCTTTTTGATTTATGGTTTTCTCTGGGTATATGCCCAGAAGTGGGATTGCTGGATCCTATGGTAATTCTCTTTTTAGTGTTTTAGAGGGACCTCCATACTGTTCTCCATAGTGACTGTATCAATTTACCTTCCCACCAATAGTGGAAGAGGGTTCCTTTTGTCCACACCCTCCCCAGAATTTGTTGTTTGTAGATTTTCTGATGATGCCGATTCTAAGAGGTGTGAGGTCATACCTCATTGTCATTTTGATTTGCATTTCTCTAATAATTAGTGATGTTGAGCAGCTTTTCATGTGCGTCTTGGCCATCTCTGTGACTTCTTTGAAGAAACGTCTATTTAGATCTTCTGCCCATTTTTGTATTGGGTTGTTTGTTTTATTAATATTAAGCTGCGTGAGCTGTTTATATATATTGGAGATTAAACCTTTGTCCATTGATTCGTTTGCGATCGTTTTCGCCCATTCTGAGGGTTGCCTTTTTCCATTCCCGTTTTTTTAACCAAAAAAGAAAGAAAGCAAAGGAAGCAGAACACTAATGTGCGTGAAATATGCCTCTTGAAACTGTCGTTTTGAAATATGGACGTCTTTTGAATTTTTTGGTCGATACATGACCCCAGGATTTGTTTTCAGGGCAGGTGTCATTTACAGGCCTGCAATGATTTTGAATATCCACTGACCATTAGCGCTGGGATTAAAGCTGCTGTTGTGTGAAACGGCCACAAGGTGGCAGCAGTTCTCCCTTACCAAATCTGGTTACTAGGGCAACAGAGCCTCAATGGAAGTCATGTTCTAGATTGGAATTTAGAATGGAATGTGCCAGGAGAATGCCCCTCAAGTTTGTCTCACTACTTCTTGTTCGTGTTTTTAATTTAATTTTTTTATTTTTTTATTACAGCAAGTTTGATGTCAACGTTTGGCTTGTTGTAGGTGTGCAAGATGTGGTTCTTTTACACATATACATATGTCTGTTCTTCCTGGGATCCTGTTCCCATGTACGTTATGACAGAATGTTGAGTAGTCTTCTCTTGGTATTCCGTAGATCTTTGGTGATTATATATTTCATCTGTGTTTGTATATGTCTGTTAACCCCAAGATCCTAATGAATCCAATCCTCACACCTTTCCATTGGTGAACCATAAGTTTGTTTAATGAATCTGTGATTGCCCTTCTCCGTGGAAATATCTGCCCTGGTATCAATTTTTAGGTAACACCTATAAGTGATATCCTACGATATGTGTCTTTCACTTTCTGACTTACTACAAGTCACGTGATTACCTCTAGACTCATCTACGGTGCTGCAAATGGCATTGTGTCCTTTTTTCCCTTGGCTAATATTGTGTCTTAGCGAGGTCCATTTTCTGCAATGTGATTCCGTGAGGGCTGAGGATTAGCTGACCTGGGCAGCCTGACCCTGCCGGCAAGCCCTCCCCAGGTGTGCCTGGGTTGAGGTCAATATAAACAGCACTCCAGGCAGCAATAGCCCCTGCAGCTGTGCCTGACTCCATATTCTCTGCCCCGTCAGCAGTCTCGGGGCTGTGCTGGTGGGAGGGTGTGAGGATAGACGGCTTTCTGGGTGGCCCGGTGTGAGTGGGGCCCTGCTGGACTTTCTGCAGGAGTTGCCAGGCTGCCACCTGTAAAGAAGAGGATGTGTCACCCATAACTTCCACTGGAATTTCTCTCCGGGCTGAGGTGAGGAAGGAGAAAAGGGAGTGGGTGCCGGGACAGGAGGGGTATCTCAGGCAGGGAAATGGAAAGCTTCCAGAAGAGCGCCCGGGGCCAGGACCATCCTGGCTGGCCTGCAGGCAGCAAGTTGGCCTGCGTGCTGTCGCTGGTGTGGCTCCACGGCCCTTCCTCTAGGCTTTCAAGCCCTTGTACATATTCAAGTGTTTTACCTGGGAAGGGTGGGAACAGTTCAGCAGCAGCTGGCCTGGGGCTCAGCTCACGTTTACTCACAGAGAACTCGGCACGGTCCCACAGCTTTGCAATGAGGACGCTCCTTGTGTGGGGGCGCGGGACTGCTGGCTTTATGGGAGATGATTCCCCACCTCTGACCAATTTCACAATTGTTTACCGCTGGAGCAAGTGCCTTGGTAGGGCTTTCCTCTGTATAACTGTTAGGTTCAGGTTTTTTTTTTCTTTTTTCGTTCCAATTACATTTTATTCCTGTTTTATGTATTTATAGATATAAGCATGGAAATAATTCATTCATACAAATACATCTGTGTGAATGGAATAACTTTTTTCTGTTTTTTTTTTCAATTTTATTTTTAAAAATTTCGAAATTTAATTTTATTTATTTTTTATACAGCAGGTTATTATTAGTTATCTATTTTATGCATATGCATGTATACAGGTCAATCCCAATCTCCCAACTCATCCCAACACCACCACCCCATGGCTTCCCCCACTTGGTGTCCATACGTTTGTTCTCTACCTCTGTGTCTCTATTTCTGCCCTGCAAACCAGTTCATCTGTACCATTTTTTTAGGTTCCACATATATGCATTAATATACAATATTTGTTTTTCTCTTTCTGACTTACTTCACTCTGTATGACAGTCTCTAGATCCATCGACTTCTCTACAAATGACCCAGTTTCATTCCTTTTTATGGCTGAGTTATATTCCATTTTACATATGTACCACTTCTTTATCCATTCGTCTGTCTGTGGGCATTTAGGTTGCTTCCATTACCTGGCTATTGTAAATAGTGCTGCAATGAACATTGTGGTGAATGTGTCTTTTTGATTTATGGTTTTCTCTGGGTATATGCCCAGAAGTGGGATTGCTGGATCCTATGTTAATTCTCTTTTTAGTGTTTTAGAGGGACCTCCATACTGTTCTCCATAGTGACTGTATCAATTTACCTTCCCACCAATAGTGGAAGAGGGTTCCTTTTGTCCACACCCTCCCCAGAATTTGTTGTTGGTAGATTTTCTGATGATGCCGATTCTAAGAGGTGTGAGGTCATACCTCATTGTCATTTTGATTTGCATTTCTCTAATAATTAGTGTTGTTGAGCAGCTTTTCATGTGCGTCTTGGCCATCTCTGTGACTTCTTTGAAGAAACGTCTATTTAGATCTTCTCCCCATTTTTGTATTGGGTTGTTTGTATTATTAATATTAAGCTGCGTGAGCTCTTTATATATATTGGAGATTAAACCTTTGTCCATTGATTCGTTTGCGATCGTTTTCGCCCATTCTGAGGGTTGCCTTTTTCCATTCCCGGTTTTTTAACCAAAAAAGAAAGAAAGCAAAGGAAGCAGAACACTAATGTGCGTGAAATATGCCTCTTGAAACTGTCGTTTTGAAATATGGACGTCTTTTGAATTTTTTGGTCGATACATGACCCCAGGATTTGTTTTCAGGGCAGGTGTCATTTACAGGCCTGCAATGATTTTGAATATCCACTGACCATTAGCGCTGGGATTAAAGCTGCTGTTGTGTGAAACGGCCACAAGGTGGCAGCAGTTCTCCCTTACCAAATCTGGTTACTAGGGCAACAGAGCCTCAATGGAAGTCATGTTCTAGATTGGAATTTAGAATGGAATGTGCCAGGAGAATGCCCCTCAAGTTTGTCTCACTACTTCTTGTTCGTGTTTTTAATTTAATTTTTTATTTTTTTATTACAGCAAGTTTGATGTCAACGTTTGGCTTGTTGTAGGTGTGCAAGATGTGGTTCTTTTACACATATACATATGTCTGTTCTTCCTGGGATCCTGTTCCCATGTACGTTATGACAGAATGTTGAGTAGTCTTCTCTTGGTATTCCGTAGGTCTTTGGTGATTATATATTTCATCTGTGTTTGTATATGTCTGTTAACCCCAAGATCCTAATGAATCCAATCCTCACACCTTTCCATTGGTGAACCATAAGTTTGTTTAATGAATCTGTGATTGCCCTTCTCCGTGGAAATATCTGCCCTGGTATCAATTTTTAGGTAACACCTACAAGTGATATCCTACGATATGTGTCTTTCACTTTCTGACTTACTACAAGTCACGTGATTACCTCTAGACTCATCTACGGTGCTGCAAATGGCATTGTGTCCTTTTTTCCCTTGGCTAATATTGTGTCTTAGCGAGGTCCATTTTCTGCAATGTGATTCCGTGAGGGCTGAGGATTAGCTGACCTGGGCAGCCTGACCCTGCCGGCAAGCCCTCCCCAGGTGTGCCTGGGTTGAGGTCAATATAAACAGCACTCCAGGCAGCAATAGCCCCTGCAGCTGTGCCTGACTCCATATTCTCTGCCCCGTCAGCCGTCTCGGGGCTGTGCTGGTGGGAGGGTGTGAGGGGTCCACGGCTTTGTTGGTGGCCCGGTGTGAGTGGGGCTCTGCTGGACTTTCTGCAGGAGTTGCCAGGCTGCCACCTGTAAAGAAGAGGATGTGTCAACCATAACTTCCACTGGAATTTCTCTCCGGGCTGAGGTGAGGAAGGAAAAAATGGAGTGGGTGCCGGGACAGGAGGGGTATCTCAGGCAGGGAAATGGAAAGCTTCCAGAAGAGCGCCCGGGGCCAGGACCATCCTGGCTGGCCTGCAGGTAGCAAGTTGGCCTGCGTGCTGTCACTGGTGTGGCTCCACGGCCCTTCCTCTAGGCTTTCAAGCCCTTGTACATATTCAGGTGTTTTACCTGGGAAGGGTGGGAACAGTTCAGCAGCAGCTGGCCTGGGGCTCAGCTCACGTTTACTCACAGAGAACTCGGCACTGTCCCCCAGCTTTGCAATGAGGACGCTCCTTGCGTGGGGGGCGGGGCTGCTGGCTTTATGGGAGATGATTCCCCACCTCTGACCAATTTCAGAATTGTTTACCGCTGGAGCAAGTGCCTTGGTAGGGCTTTCCTCTGTATAACTGTTAGGTTCAGGTTTTTTTTTTCTTTTTTCGTTCCAATTACATTTTATTCCTGTTTTATGTATTTATAGGTATAAGCATGGAAATAATTCATTCATACAAATACATCTGTGTGAATGGAAGAACTTTTTTCTGTTTTTTTTCAATTTTATTTTTAAAAATTTCGAAATTTAATTTTATTTATTTTTTATACAGCAGGTTATTATTAATTATCTATTTTATGCATATGCATGTATACAGGTCAATCCCAATCCCCCAACTCATCCCAACACCACCACCCCATGGCTTCCCCCACTTGGTGTCCATACGTTTGTTCTCTACCTCTGTGTCTCTATTTCTGCCCTGCAAACCAGTTCATCTGTACCATTTTTCTAGGTTCCACATATATGCATTAATATACAATATTTGTTTTTCTCTTTCTGACTTACTTCACTCTGTATGACAGTCTCTAGATCCATCGACTTCTCTACAAATGACCCAGTTTCATTCCTTTTTATGGCTGAGTTATATTCCATTTTACATATGTACCACTTCTTTATCCATTCGTCTGTCTGTGGGCATTTAGGTTGCTTCCATTACCTGGCTATTGTAAATAGTGCTGCAATGAACATTGTGGTGAATGTGTCTTTTTGATTTATGGTTTTCTCTGGGTATATGCCCAGAAGTGGGATTGCTGGATCCTATGGTAATTCTCTATTTAGTGTTTTAGAGGGACCTCCATACTGTTCTCCATAGTGACTGTATCAATTTACCTTCCCACCAATAGTGGAAGAGGGTTCCTTTTGTCCACACCCTCCCCAGAATTTGTTGTTTGTAGATTTTCTGATGATGCCGATTCTAAGAGGTGTGAGGTCATACCTCATTGTCATTTTGATTTGCATTTCTCTAATAATTAGTGATGTTGAGCAGCTTTTCATGTGCGTCTTGGCCATCTCTGTGACTTCTTTGAAGAAACGTCTATTTAGATCTTCTGCCCATTTTTGTATTGGGTTGTTTGTTTTATTAATATTAAGCTGCGTGAGCTGTTTATATATATTGGAGATTAAACCTTTGTCCATTGATTCGTTTGCGATCGTTTTCGCCCATTCTGAGGGTTGCCTTTTTCCATTCTCGTTTTTTTAACCAAAAAAGAAAGAAAGCAAAGGAAGCAGAACACTAATGTGCGTGAAATATGCCTCTTGAAACTGTCGTTTTGAAATATGGACGTCTTTTGAATTTTTTGGTCGATACATGACCCCAGGATTTGTTTTCAGGGCAGGTGTCATTTACAGGCCTGCAATGATTTTGAATATCCACTGACCATTAGCGCTGGGATTAAAGCTGCTGTTGTGTGAAACGGCCACAAGGTGGCAGCAGTTCTCCCTTACCAAATCTGGTTACTAGGGCAACAGAGCCTCAATGGAAGTCGTGTTCTAGATTGGAATTTAGAATGGAATGTGCCAGGAGAATGCCCCTCAAGTTTGTCTCACTACTTCTTGTTCGTGTTTTTAATTTAATTTTTTATTTTTTTATTACAGCAAGTTTGATGTCAACGTTTGGCTTGTTGTAGGTGTGCAAGATGTGGTTCTTTTACACATATACATATGTCTGTTCTTCCTGGGATCCTGTTCCCATGTACGTTATGACAGAATGTTGAGTAGTCTTCTCTTGGTATTCCGTAGGTCTTTGGTGATTATATATTTCATCTGTGTTTGTATATGTCTGTTAACCCCAAGATCCTAATGAATCCAATCCTCACACCTTTCCATTGGTGAACCATAAGTTTGTTTAATGAATCTGTGATTGCCCTTCTCCGTGGAAATATCTGCCCTGGTATCAATTTTTAGGTAACACCTACAAGTGATATCCTACGATATGTGTCTTTCACTTTCTGACTTACTACAAGTCACGTGATTACCTCTAGACTCATCTACGGTGCTGCAAATGGCATTGTGTCCTTTTTTCCCTTGGCTAATGTTTTGTCTTAGCGAGGTCCATTTTCTGCAATGTGATTCCGTGAGGGCTGAGGATTAGCTGACCTGGGCAGCCTGACCCTGCCGGCAAGCCCTCCCCAGGTGTGCCTGGGTTGAGGTCAATATAAACAGCACTCCAGGCAGCAATAGCCCCTGCAGCTGTGCCTGACTCCATATTCTCTGCCCCGTCAGCCGTCTCGGGGCTGTGCTGGTGGGAGGGTGTGAGGGGTCCACGGCTTTGTTGGTGGCCCGGTGTGAGTGGGGCTCTGCTGCACTTTCTGCAGGAGTTGCCAGGCTGCCACCTGTAAAGAAGAGGATGTGTCAACCATAACTTCCACTGGAATTTCTCTCCGGGCTGAGGTGAGGAAGGAAAAAATGGAGTGGGTGCTGGGACAGGAGGGGTATCTCAGGCAGGGAAATGGAAAGCTTCCAGAAGAGCGCCCGGGGCCAGGACCATCCTGGCTGGCCTGCAGGCAGCAAGTTGGCCTGCGTGCTGTCACTGGTGTGGCTCCACGGCCCTTCCTCTAGGCTTTCAAGCCCTTGTACATATTCAGGTGTTTTACCTGGGAAGGGTGGGAACAGTTCAGCAGCAGCTGGCCTGGGGCTCAGCTCACGTTTACTCACAGAGAACTCGGCACTGTCCCCCAGCTTTGCAATGAGGACGCTCCTTGCGTGGGGGGGGGGGGCGGGGCTGCTGGCTTTATGGGAGATGATTCCCCACCTCTGACCAATTTCACAATTGTTTACCGCTGGAGCAAGTGCCTTGGTAGGGCTTTCCTCTGTATAACTGTTAGGTTCAGGTTTTTTTTTTCTTTTTTCGTTCCAATTACATTTTATTCCTGTTTTATGTATTTATAGGTATAAGCATGGAAATAATTCATTCATACAAATACATCTGTGTGAATGGAAGAACTTTTTTCTGTTTTTTTTCAATTTTATTTTTAAAAATTTCGAAATTTAATTTTATTTATTTTTTATACAGCAGGTTATTATTAGTTATCTATTTTATGCATATGCATGTATACAGGTCAATCCCAATCTCCCAACTCATCCCAACACCACCACCCCATGGCTTCCCCCACTTGGTGTCCATACGTTTGTTCTCTACCTCTGTGTCTCTATTTCTGCCCTGCAAACCAGTTCATCTGTACCATTTTTTTAGGTTCCACATATATGCATTAATATACAATATTTGTTTTTCTCTTTCTGACTTACTTCACTCTGTATGACAGTCTGTAGATCCATCGACTTCTCTACAAATGACCCAGTTTCATTCCTTTTTATGGCTGAGTTATATTCCATTTTACATATGTACCACTTCTTTATCCATTCGTCTGTCTGTGGGCATTTAGGTTGCTTCCATTACCTGGCTATTGTAAATAGTGCTGCAATGAACATTGTGGTGAATGTGTCTTTTTGATTTATGGTTTTCTCTGGGTATATGCCCAGAAGTGGGATTGCTGGATCCTATGGCAATTCTCTTTTTAGTGTTTTAGAGGGACCTCCATACTGTTCTCCATAGTGACTGTATCAATTTACCTTCCCACCAATAGTGGAAGAGGGTTCCTTTTGTCCACACCCTCCCCAGAATTTGTTGTTTGTAGATTTTCTGATGATGCCGATTCTAAGAGGTGTGAGGTCATACCTCATTGTCATTTTGATTTGCATTTCTCTAATAATTAGTGATGTTGAGCAGCTTTTCATGTGCGTCTTGGCCATCTCTGTGACTTCTTTGAAGAAACGTCTATTTAGATCTTCTGCCCATTTTTGTATTGGGTTGTTTGTTTTATTAATATTAAGCTGCGTGAGCTGTTTATATATATTGGAGATTAAACCTTTGTCCAATGATTCGTTTGCGATCGTTTTCGCCCATTCTGAGGGTTGCCTTTTTCCATTCCCGTTTTTTTAACCAAAAAAGAAAGAAAGCAAAGGAAGCAGAACACTAATATGCGTGAAATATGCCTCTTGAAACTGTCGTTTTGAAATATGGACGTCTTTTGAAGTTTTTTGGTCGATACATGACCCCAGGATTTGTTTCAGGGCAGGTGTCATTTACAGGCCTGCAATGATTTTGAATATCCACTGACCATTAGCGCTGGGATTAAAGCTGCTGTTGTGTGAAACGGCCACAAGGTGGCAGCAGTTCTCCCTTACCAAATCTGGTTACTAGGGCAACAGAGCCTCAATGGAAGTCGTGTTCTAGATTGGAATTTAGAATGGAATGTGCCAGGAGAATGCCCCTCAAGTTTGTCTCACTACTTCTTGTTCGTGTTTTTAATTTAATTTTTTATTTTTTTATTACAGCAAGTTTGATGTCAACGTTTGGCTTGTTGTAGGTGTGCAAGATGTGGTTCTTTTACACATATACATATGTCTGTTCTTCCTGGGATCCTGTTCCCATGTACGTTATGACAGAATGTTGAGTAGTCTTCTCTTGGTATTCCGTAGGTCTTTGGTGATTATATATTTCATCTGTGTTTGTATATGTCTGTTAACCCCAAGATCCTAATGAATCCAATCCTCACACCTTTCCATTGGTGAACCATAAGTTTGTTTAATGAATCTGTGATTGCCCTTCTCCGTGGAAATATCTGCCCTGGTATCAATTTTTAGGTAACACCTACAAGTGATATCCTACGATATGTGTCTTTCACTTTCTGACTTACTACAAGTCACGTGATTACCTCTAGACTCATCTACGGTGCTGCAAATGGCATTGTGTCCTTTTTTCCCTTGGCTAATATTGTGTCTTAGCGAGGTCCATTTTCTGCAATGTGATTCCGTGAGGGCTGAGGATTAGCTGACCTGGGCAGCCTGACCCTGCCGGCAAGCCCTCCCCAGGTGTGCCTGGGTTGAGGTCAATATAAACAGCACTCCAGGGAGCAATAGCCCCTGCAGCTGTGCCTGACTCCATATTCTCTGCCCCGTCAGCCGTCTCGGGGCTGTGCTGGTGGGAGGGTGTGAGGGGTCCACGGCTTTGTTGGTGGCCCGGTGTGAGTGGGGCTCTGCTGGACTTTCTGCAGGAGTTGCCAGGCTGCCACCTGTAAAGAAGAGGATGTGTCAACCATAACTTCCACTGGAATTTCTCTCCGGGCTGAGGTGAGGAAGGAAAAAATGGAGTGGGTGCCGGGACAGGAGGGGTATCTCAGGCAGGGAAATGGAAAGCTTCCAGAAGAGCGCCCGGGGCCAGGACCATCCTGGCTGGCCTGCAGGCAGCAAGTTGGCCTGCGTGCTGTCGCTGGTGTGACTCCACGGCCCTTCCTCTAGGCTTTCAAGCCCTTGTACATATTCAGGTGTTTTACCTGGGAAGGGTGGGAACAGTTCAGCAGCAGCTGGCCTGGGGCTCAGCTCACGTTTACTCACAGAGAACTCGGCACTGTCCCCCAGCTTTGCAATGAGGACGCTCCTTGCGTGGGGGGGGGCGGGGCTGCTGGCTTTATGGGAGATGATTCCCCACCTCTGACCAATTTCAGAATTGTTTACCGCTGGAGCAATTGCCTTGGTAGGGCTTTCCTCTGTATAACTGTTAGGTTCAGGTTTTTTTTTTCTTTTTTCGTTCCAATTACATTTTATTACTGTTTTATGTATTTATAGGTATAAGCATGGAAATAATTCATTCATACAAATACATCTGTGTGAATGGAAGAACTTTTTTCTGTTTTTTTTTCAATTTTATTTTTAAAAATTTCGAAATTTAATTTAATTTATTTTTTATACAGCAGGTTATTATTTGTTATCTATTTTATGCATATGCATGTATACAGGTCAATCCCAATCTCCCAACTCATCCCAACACCACCACCCCATGGCTTCCCCCACTTGGTGTCCATACGTTTGTTCTCTACCTCTGTGTCTCTATTTCTGCCCTGCAAACCAGTTCATCTGTACCATTTTTCTAGGTTCCACATATATGCATTAATATACAATATTTGTTTTTCTCTTTCTGACTTACTTCACTCTGTATGACAGTCTCTAGATCCATCGACTTCTCTACAAATGACCCAGTTTCATTCCTTTTTATGGCTGAGTTATATTCCATTTTACATATGTACCACTTCTTTATCCATTCGTCTGTCTGTGGGCATTTAGGTTGCTTCCATTACCTGGCTATTGTAAATAGTGCTGCAATGAACATTGTGGTGAATGTGTCTTTTTGATTTATGGTTTTCTCTGGGTATATGCCCAGAAGTGGGATTGCTGGATCCTATGGTAATTCTCTTTTTAGTGTTTTAGAGGGACCTCCATACTGTTCTCCATAGTGACTGTATCAATTTACCTTCCCACCAATAGTGGAAGAGGGTTCCTTTTGTCCACACCCTCCCCAGAATTTGTTGTTTGTAGATTTTCTGATGATGCCGATTCTAAGAGGTGTGAGGTCATACCTCATTGTCATTTTGATTTGCATTTCTCTAATAATTAGTGATGTTGAGCAGCTTTTCATGTGCGTCTTGGCCATCTCTGTGACTTCTTTTAAGAAACGTCTATTTAGATCTTCTCCCCATTTTTGTATTGGGTTGTTTGTTTTATTAATATTAAGCTGCGTGAGCTGTTTATATATATTGGAGATTAAACCTTTGTCCATTGATTCGTTTGCGATCGTTTTCGCCCATTCTGAGGGTTGCCTTTTTCCATTCCCGGTTTTTTAACCAAAAAAGAAAGAAAGCAAAGGAAGCAGAACACTAATGTGCGTGAAATATGCCTCTTGAAACTGTCGTTTTGAAATATGGACGTCTTTTGAATTTTTTGGTCGATACATGACCCCAGGATTTGTTTTCAGGGCAGGTGTCATTTACAGGCCTGCAATGATTTTGAATATCCACTGACCATTAGCGCTGGGATTAAAGTTGCTGTTGTGTGAAACGGCCACAAGGTAGCAGCAGTTCTCCCTTACCAAATCTGGTTACTAGGGCAACAGAGCCTCAATGGAAGTCGTGTTCTAGATTGGAATTTAGAATGGAATGTGCCAGGAGAATGCCCCTCAAGTTTGTCTCACTACTTCTTGTTCGTGTTTTTAATTTAATTTTTTTTATTTTTTTATTACAGCAAGTTTGATGTCAACGTTTGGCTTGTTGTAGGTGTGCAAGATGTGGTTCTTTTACACATATACATATGTCTGTTCTTCCTGGGATCCTGTTCCCATGTACGTTATGACAGAATGTTGAGTAGTCTTCTCTTGGTATTCCGTAGGTCTTTGGTGATTATATATTTCATCTGTGTTTGTATATGTCTGTTAACCCCAAGATCCTAATGAATCCAATCCTCACACCTTTCCATTGGTGAACCATAAGTTTGTTTAATGAATCTGTGATTGCCCTTCTCCGTGGAAATATCTGCCCTGGTATCAATTTTTAGGTAACACCTACAAGTGATATCCTACGATATGTGTCTTTCACTTTCTGACTTACTACAAGTCACGTGATTACCTCTAGACTCATCTACGGTGCTGCAAATGGCATTGTGTCCTTTTTTCCCTTGGCTAATATTGTGTCTTAGCGAGGTCCATTTTCTGCAATGTGATTCCGTGAGGGCTGAGGATTAGCTGACCTGGGCAGCCTGACCCTGCCGGCAAGCCCTCCCCAGGTGTGCCTGGGTTGAGGTCAATATAAACAGCACTCCAGGCAGCAATAGCCCCTGCAGCTGTGCCTGACTCCATATTCTCTGCCCCGTCAGCCGTCTCGGGGCTGTGCTGGTGGGAGGGTGTGAGGGGTCCACGGCTTTGTTGGTGGCCCGGTGTGAGTGGGGCTCTGCTGGACTTTCTGCAGGAGTTGCCAGGCTGCCACCTGTAAAGAAGAGGATGTGTCAACCATAACTTCCACTGGAATTTCTCTCCGGGCTGAGGTGAGGAAGGAAAAAATGGAGTGGGTGCCGGGACAGGAGGGGTATCTCAGGCAGGGAAATGGAAAGCTTCCAGAAGAGCGCCCGGGGCCAGGACCATCCTGGCTGGCCTGCAGGCAGCAAGTTGGCCTGCGTGCTGTCGCTGGTGTGGCTCCACGGCCCTTCCTCTAGGCTTTCAAGCCCTTGTACATATTCAGGTGTTTTACCTGGGAAGGGTGGGAACAGTTCAGCAGCAGCTGGCCTGGGGCTCAGCTCACGTTTACTCACAGAGAACTCGGCACTGTCCCCCAGCTTTGCAATGAGGACGCTCCTTGCGTGGGGGGCGGGGCTGCTGGCTTTATAGGAGATGATTCCCCACCTCTGACCAATTTCAGAATTGTTTACCGCTGGAGCAAGTGCCTTGGTAGGGCTTTCCTCTGTATAACTGTTAGGTTCAGGTTTTTTTTTTCTTTTTTCGTTCCAATTACATTTTATTACTGTTTTATGTATTTATAGGTATAAGCATGGAAATAATTCATTCATACAAATACATCTGTGTGAATGGAAGAACTTTTTTCTGTTTTTTTTCAATTTTATTTTTAAAAATTTCGAAATTTAATTTTATTTATTTTTTATACAGCAGGTTATTATTAATTATCTATTTTATGCATATGCATGTATACAGGTCAATCCCAATCCCCCAACTCATCCCAACACCACCACCCCATGGCTTCCCCCACTTGGTGTCCATACGTTTGTTCTCTACCTCTGTGTCTCTATTTCTGCCCTGCAAACCAGTTCATCTGTACCATTTTTCTAGGTTCCACATATATGCATTAATATACAATATTTGTTTTTCTCTTTCTGACTTACTTCACTCTGTATGACAGTCTCTAGATCCATCGACTTCTCTACAAATGACCCAGTTTCATTCCTTTTTATGGCTGAGTTATATTCCATTTTACATATGTACCACTTCTTTATCCATTCGTCTGTCTGTGGGCATTTAGGTTGCTTCCATTACCTGGCTATTGTAAATAGTGCTGCAATGAACATTGTGGTGAATGTGTCTTTTTGATTTATGGTTTTCTCTGGGTATATGCCCAGAAGTGGGATTGCTGGATCCTATGGTAATTCTCTATTTAGTGTTTTAGAGGGACCTCCATACTGTTCTCCATAGTGACTGTATCAATTTACCTTCCCACCAATAGTGGAAGAGGGTTCCTTTTGTCCACACCCTCCCCAGAATTTGTTGTTTGTAGATTTTCTGATGATGCCGATTCTAAGAGGTGTGAGGTCATACCTCATTGTCATTTTGATTTGCATTTCTCTAATAATTAGTGATGTTGAGCAGCTTTTCATGTGCGTCTTGGCCATCTCTGTGACTTCTTTTAAGAAACGTCTATTTAGATCTTCTGCCCATTTTTGTATTGGGTTGTTTGTTTTATTAATATTAAGCTGCGTGAGCTGTTTATATATATTGGAGATTAAACCTTTGTCCATTGATTCGTTTGCGATCGTTTTCGCCCATTCTGAGGGTTGCCTTTTTCCATTCCCGTTTTTTTAACCAAAAAAGAAAGAAAGCAAAGGAAGCAGAACACTAATGTGCGTGAAATATGCCTCTTGAAACTGTCGTTTTGAAATATGGACGTCTTTTGAATTTTTTGGTCGATACATGACCCCAGGATTTGTTTTCAGGGCAGGTGTCATTTACAGGCCTGCAATGATTTTGAATATCCACTGACCATTAGCGCTGGGATTAAAGCTGCTGTTGTGTGAAACGGCCACAAGGTGGCAGCAGTTCTCCCTTACCAAATCTGGTTACTAGGGCAACAGAGCCTCAATGGAAGTCGTGTTCTAGATTGGAATTTAGAATGGAATGTGCCAGGAGAATGCCCCTCAAGTTTGTCTCACTACTTCTTGTTCGTGTTTTTAATTTAATTTTTTATTTTTTTATTACAGCAAGTTTGATGTCAACGTTTGGCTTGTTGTAGGTGTGCAAGATGTGGTTCTTTTACACATATACATATGTCTGTTCTTCCTGGGATCCTGTTCCCATGTACGTTATGACAGAATGTTGAGTAGTCTTCTCTTGGTATTCCGTAGGTCTTTGGTGATTATATATTTCATCTGTGTTTGTATATGTCTGTTAACCCCAAGATCCTAATGAATCCAATCCTCACACCTTTCCATTGGTGAACCATAAGTTTGTTTAATGAATCTGTGATTGCCCTTCTCCGTGGAAATATCTGCCCTGGTATCAATTTTTAGGTAACACCTACAAGTGATATCCTACGATATGTGTCTTTCACTTTCTGACTTACTACAAGTCACGTGATTACCTCTAGACTCATCTACGGTGCTGCAAATGGCATTGTGTCCTTTTTTCCCTTGGCTAATATTGTGTCTTAGCGAGGTCCATTTTCTGCAATGTGATTCCGTGAGGGCTGAGGATTAGCTGACCTGGGCAGCCTGACCCTGCCGGCAAGCCCTCCCCAGGTGTGCCTGGGTTGAGGTCAATATAAACAGCACTCCAGGCAGCAATAGCCCCTGCAGCTGTGCCTGACTCCATATTCTCTGCCCCGTCAGCCGTCTCGGGGCTGTGCTGGTGGGAGGGTGTGAGGGGTCCACGGCTTTGTTGGTGGCCCGGTGTGAGTGGGGCTCTGCTGGACTTTCTGCAGGAGTTGCCAGGCTGCCACCTGTAAAGAAGAGGATGTGTCAACCATAACTTCCACTGGAATTTCTCTCCGGGCTGAGGTGAGGAAGGAAAAAATGGAGTGGGTGCCGGGACAGGAGGGGTATCTCAGGCAGGGAAATGGAAAGCTTCCAGAAGAGCGCCCGGGGCCAGGACCATCCTGGCTGGCCTGCAGGCAGCAAGTTGGCCTGCGTGCTGTCGCTGGTGTGGCTCCACGGCCCTTCCTCTAGGCTTTCAAGCCCTTGTACATATTCAGGTGTTTTACCTGGGAAGGGTGGGAACAGTTCAGCAGCAGCTGGCCTGGGGCTCAGCTCACGTTTACTCACAGAGAACTCGGCACTGTCCCCCAGCTTTGCAATGAGGACGCTCCTTGCGTGGGGGGGGGCGGGGCTGCTGGCTTTATGGGAGATGATTCCCCACCTCTGACCAATTTCAGAATTGTTTACCGCTGGAGCAATTGCCTTGGTAGGGCTTTCCTCTGTATAACTGTTAGGTTCAGGTTTTTTTTTTCTTTTTTCGTTCCAATTACATTTTATTACTGTTTTATGTATTTATATGTATAAGCATGGAAATAATTCATTCATACAAATACATCTGTGTGAATGGAAGAACTTTTTTCTGTTTTTTTTTCAATTTTATTTTTAAAAATTTCGAAATTTAATTTAATTTATTTTTTATACAGCAGGTTATTATTTGTTATCTATTTTATGCATATGCATGTATACAGGTCAATCCCAATCTCCCAACTCATCCCAACACCACCACCCCATGGCTTCCCCCACTTGGTGTCCATACGTTTGTTCTCTACCTCTGTGTCTCTATTTCTGCCCTGCAAACCAGTTCATCTGTACCATTTTTCTAGGTTCCACATATATGCATTAATATACAATATTTGTTTTTCTCTTTCTGACTTACTTCACTCTGTATGACAGTCTCTAGATCCATCGACTTCTCTACAAATGACCCAGTTTCATTCCTTTTTATGGCTGAGTTATATTCCATTTTACATATGTACCACTTCTTTATCCATTCGTCTGTCTGTGGGCATTTAGGTTGCTTCCATTACCTGGCTATTGTAAATAGTGCTGCAATGAACATTGTGGTGAATGTGTCTTTTTGATTTATGGTTTTCTCTGGGTATATGCCCAGAAGTGGGATTGCTGGATCCTATGGTAATTCTCTTTTTAGTGTTTTAGAGGGACCTCCATACTGTTCTCCATAGTGACTGTATCAATTTACCTTCCCACCAATAGTGGAAGAGGGTTCCTTTTGTCCACACCCTCCCCAGAATTTGTTGTTTGTAGATTTTCTGATGATGCCGATTCTAAGAGGTGTGAGGTCATACCTCATTGTCATTTTGATTTGCATTTCTCTAATAATTAGTGATGTTGAGCAGCTTTTCATGTGCGTCTTGGCCATCTCTGTGACTTCTTTTAAGAAACGTCTATTTAGATCTTCTCCCCATTTTTGTATTGGGTTGTTTGTTTTATTAATATTAAGCTGCGTGAGCTGTTTATATATATTGGAGATTAAACCTTTGTCCATTGATTCGTTTGCGATCGTTTTCGCCCATTCTGAGGGTTGCCTTTTTCCATTCCCGGTTTTTTAACCAAAAAAGAAAGAAAGCAAAGGAAGCAGAACACTAATGTGCGTGAAATATGCCTCTTGAAACTGTCGTTTTGAAATATGGACGTCTTTTGAATTTTTTGGTCGATACATGACCCCAGGATTTGTTTTCAGGGCAGGTGTCATTTACAGGCCTGCAATGATTTTGAATATCCACTGACCATTAGCGCTGGGATTAAAGTTGCTGTTGTGTGAAACGGCCACAAGGTAGCAGCAGTTCTCCCTTACCAAATCTGGTTACTAGGGCAACAGAGCCTCAATGGAAGTCGTGTTCTAGATTGGAATTTAGAATGGAATGTGCCAGGAGAATGCCCCTCAAGTTTGTCTCACTACTTCTTGTTCGTGTTTTTAATTTAATTTTTTTTATTTTTTTATTACAGCAAGTTTGATGTCAACGTTTGGCTTGTTGTAGGTGTGCAAGATGTGGTTCTTTTACACATATACATATGTCTGTTCTTCCTGGGATCCTGTTCCCATGTACGTTATGACAGAATGTTGAGTAGTCTTCTCTTGGTATTCCGTAGGTCTTTGGTGATTATATATTTCATCTGTGTTTGTATATGTCTGTTAACCCCAAGATCCTAATGAATCCAATCCTCACACCTTTCCATTGGTGAACCATAAGTTTGTTTAATGAATCTGTGATTGCCCTTCTCCGTGGAAATATCTGCCCTGGTATCAATTTTTAGGTAACACCTACAAGTGATATCCTATGATATGTGTCTTTCACTTTCTGACTTACTACAAGTCACGTGATTACCTCTAGACTCATCTACGGTGCTGCAAATGGCATTGTGTCCTTTTTTCCCTTGGCTAATATTGTGTCTTAGCGAGGTCCATTTTCTGCAATGTGATTCCGTGAGGGCTGAGGATTAGCTGACCTGGGCAGCCTGACCCTGCCGGCAAGCCCTCCCCAGGTGTGCCTGGGTTGAGGTCAATATAAACAGCACTCCAGGCAGCAATAGCCCCTGCAGCTGTGCCTGACTCCATATTCCCTGCCCCGTCAGCCGTCTCGGGGCTGTGCTGGTGGGAGGGTGTGAGGGGTCCACGGCTTTGTTGGTGGCCCGGTGTGAGTGGGGCTCTGCTGGACTTTCTGCAGGAGTTGCCAGGCTGCCACCTGTAAAGAAGAGGATGTGTCAACCATAACTTCCACTGGAATTTATCTCCGGGCTGAGGTGAGGAAGGAGAAAAGGGAGTGGGTGCGGGACAGGAGGGGTATCTCAGGCAGGGAAATGGAAAGCTTCCAGAAGAGTGCCCGGGGCCAGGACCATCCTGGCTGGCCTGCAGGCATCAAGTTGGCCTGCGTGCTGTCGCTGGTGTGGCTCCACAGCCCTTCCTCTAGGCTTTCAAGCCCTTGTACATATTCAGGTGTTTTACCTGGGAAGGGTGGGAACAGTTCAGCAGCAGCTGGCCTGGGGCTCAGCTCACGTTTACTCACAGAGAACTCGGCACTGTCCCCCAGCTTTGCAATGAGGACGCTCCTTGCGTGGGGGGGGCGGGGTTGCTGGCTTTATGGGAGATGATTCCCCACCTCTGACCAATTTCACAATTGTTTACCGCTGGAGCAAGTGCCTTGGTAGGGCTTTCCTCTGTATAACTGTTAGGTTCAGGTTTTTTTTTTTTCTTTTTTCGTTCCAATTACATTTTATTCCTGTTTTATGTATTTATAGGTATAAGCATGGAAATAATTCATTCATACAAATACATCTGTGTGAATGGAAGAACTTTTTTCTGTTTTTTTTTCAATTTTATTTTTAAAAATTTCGAAATTTAATTTTATTTATTTTTTATACAGCAGGTTATTATTAGTTATCTATTTTATGCATATGCATGTATACAGGTCAATCCCAATCTCCCAACTCATCCCAACACCACCACCCCATGGCTTCCCCCACTTGGTGTCCATACGTTTGTTCTCTACCTCTGTGTCTCTATTTCTGCCCTGCAAACCAGTTCATCTGTACCATTTTTCTAGGTTCCACATATATGCATTAATATACAATATTTGTTTTTCTCTTTCTGACTTACTTCACTCTGTATGACAGTCTCTAGATCCATCGACTTCTCTACAAATGACCCAGTTTCATTCCTTTTTATGGCTGAGTTATATTCCATTTTACATATGTACCACTTCTTTATCCATTCGTCTGTCTGTGGGCATTTAGGTTGCTTCCATTACCTGGCTATTGTAAATAGTGCTGCAATGAACATTGTGGTGAATGTGTCTTTTTGATTTATGGTTTTCTCTGGGTATATGCCCAGAAGTGGGATTGCTGGATCCTATGGTAATTCTCTTTTTAGTGTTTTAGAGGGACCTCCATACTGTTCTCCATAGTGACTGTATCAATTTACCTTCCCACCAATAGTGGAAGAGGGTTCCTTTTGTCCACACCCTCCCCAGAATTTGTTGTTTGTAGATTTTCTGATGATGCCGATTCTAAGAGGTGTGAGGTCATACCTCATTGTCATTTTGATTTGCATTTCTCTAATAATTAGTGTTGTTGAGCAGCTTTTCATGTGCGTCTTGGCCATCTCTGTGACTTCTTTGAAGAAACGTCTATTTAGATCTTCTCCCCATTTTTGTATTGGGTTGTTTGTTTTATTAATATTAAGCTGCGTGAGCTGTTTATATATATTGGAGATTAAACCTTTGTCCATTGATTCGTTTGCGATCGTTTTCGCCCATTCTGAGGGTTGCCTTTTTCCATTCCCGGTTTTTTAACCAAAAAAGAAAGAAAGCAAAGGAAGCAGAACACTAATGTGCGTGAAATATGCCTCTTGAAACTGTCGTATTGAAATATGGACGTCTTTTGAATTTTTTGGTCGATACATGACCCCAGGATTTGTTTTCAGGGCAGGTGTCATTTACAGGCCTGCAATGATTTTGAATATCCACTGACCATTAGCGCTGGGATTAAAGCTGCTGTTGTGTGAAACGGCCACAAGGTGGCAGCAGTTCTCCCTTACCAAATCTGGTTACTAGGGCAACAGAGCCTCAATGGAAGTCGTGTTCTAGATTGGAATTTAGAATGGAATGTGCCAGGAGAATGCCCCTCAAGTTTGTCTCACTACTTCTTGTTCGTGTTTTTAATTTATTTTTTTATTTTTTTATTACAGCAAGTTTGATGTCAACGTTTGGCTTGTTGTAGGTGTGCAAGATGTGGTTCTTTTACACATATACATATGTCTGTTCTTCCTGGGATCCTGTTCCCATGTACGTTATGACAGAATGTTGAGTAGTCTTCTCTTGGTATTCCGTAGGTCTTTGGTGATTATATATTTCATCTGTGTTTGTATATGTCTGTTAACCCCAAGATCTTAATGAATCCAATCCTCACACCTTTCCATTGGTGAACCATAAGTTTGTTTAATGAATCTGTGATTGCCCTTCTCCGTGGAAATATCTGCCCTGGTATCAATTTTTAGGTAACACCTACAAGTGATATCCTACGATATGTGTCTTTCACTTTCTGACTTACTACAAGTCACGTGATTACCTCTAGACTCATCTACGGTGCTGCAAATGGCATTGTGTCCTTTTTTCCCTTGGCTAATATTGTGTCTTAGCGAGGTCCATTTTCTGCAATGTGATTCCGTGAGGGCTGAGGATTAGCTGACCTGGGCAGCCTGACCCTGCCGGCAAGCCCTCCCCAGGTGTGCCTGGGTTGAGGTCAATATAAACAGCACTCCAGGCAGCAATAGCCCCTGCAGCTGTGCCTGACTCCATATTCTCTGCCCCGTCAGCAGTCTCGGGGCTGTGCTGGTGGGAGGGTGTGAGGATCCACGGCTTTGTGGGTGGCCCGGTGTGAGTGGGGCTCTGCTGGACTTTCTGCAGGAGTTGCCAGGCTGCCACCTGTAAAGAAGAGGATGTGTCACCCATAACTTTCACTGGAATTTTTCTCCGGGCTGAGGTGAGGAAGGAAAAAAGGGAGTGGGTGCCGGGACAGGAGGGGTATCTCAGGCAGGGAAATGGAAAGCTTCCAGAAGAGCGCCCGGGGCCAGGACCATCCTGGCTGGCCTGCAGGCAGCAAGTTGGCCTGCGTGCTGTCGCTGGTGTGGCTCCACGGCCCTTCCTCTAGGCTTTCAAGCCCTTGTACATATTCAAGTGTTTTACCTGGGAAGGGTGGGAACAGTTCAGCAGCAGCTGGCCTGGGGCTCAGCTCACGTTTACTCACAGAGAACTCGGCACGGTCCCACAGCTTTGCAATGAGGACGCTCCTTGCGTGGGGGGGCGGGACTGCTGGCTTTATGGGAGATGATTCCCCACCTCTGACAAATTTCACAATTGTTTACCGCTGGAGCAAGTGCCTTGGTAGGGCTTTCCTCTGTATAACTGTTAGGTTCAGGTTTTTTTTTTCTTTTTTCGTTCCAATTACATTTTATTCCTGTTTTATGTATTTATAGATATAAGCATGGAAATAATTCATTCATACAAATACATCTGTGTGAATGGAATAACTTTTTTCTGTTTTTTTTTTCAATTTTATTTTTAAAAATTTCGAAATTTAATTTTATTTATTTTTTATACAGCAGGTTATTATTAGTTATCTATTTTATGCATATGCATGTATACAGGTCAATCCCAATCTCCCAACTCATCCCAACACCACCACCCCATGGCTTCCCCCACTTGGTGTCCATACGTTTGTTCTCTACCTCTGTGTCTCTATTTCTGCCCTGCAAACCAGTTCATCTGTACCATTTTTCTAGGTTCCACATATATGCATTAATATACAATATTTGTTTTTCTCTTTCTGACTTACTTCACTCTGTATGACAGTCTCTAGATCCATCGACTTCTCTACAAATGACCCAGTTTCATTCCTTTTTATGGCTGAGTTATATTCCATTTTACATATGTACCACTTCTTTATCCATTCGTCTGTCTGTGGGCATTTAGGTTGCTTCCATTACCTGGCTATTGTAAATAGTGCTGCAATGAACATTGTGGTGAATGTGTCTTTTTGATTTATGGTTTTCTCTGGGTATATGCCCAGAAGTGGGATTGCTGGATCCTATGTTAATTCTCTTTTTAGTGTTTTAGAGGGACCTCCATACTGTTCTCCATAGTGACTGTATCAATTTACCTTCCCACCAATAGTGGAAGAGGGTTCCTTTTGTCCAAACCCTCCCCAGAATTTGTTGTTTGTAGATTTTCTGATGATGCCAATTCTAAGAGGAGTGAACTCATACCTCATTGTCATTTTGATTTGCATTTCTCTAATAATTAGTGTTGTTGAGCAGCTTTTCATGTGCGTCTTGGCCATCTCTGTGACTTCTTTGAAGAAACGTCTATTTAGATCTTCTCCCCATTTTTGTATTGGGTTGTTTGTTTTATTAATATTAAGCTGCGTGAGCTGTTTATATATATTGGAGATTAAACCTTTGTCCATTGATTCGTTTGCGATCGTTTTCGCCCATTCTGAGGGTTGCCTTTTTCCATTCCCGGTTTTTTAACCAAAAAAGAAAGAAAGCAAAGGAAGCAGAACACTAATGTGCGTGAAATATGCCTCTTGAAACTGTCGTTTTGAAATATGGACGTCTTTTGAATTTTTTGGTCGATACATGACCCCAGGATTTGTTTTCAGGGCAGGTGTCATTTACAGGCCTGCAATGATTTTGAATATCCACTGACCATTAGCGCTGGGATTAAAGCTGCTGTTGTGTGAAACGGCCACAAGGTGGCAGCAGTTCTCCCTTACCAAATCTGGTTACTAGGGCAACAGAGCCTCAATGGAAGTCGTGTTCTAGATTGGAATTTAGAATGGAATGTGCCAGGAGAATGCCCCTCAAGTTTGTCTCACTACTTCTTGTTCGTGTTTTTAATTTAATTTTTTATTTTTTTATTACAGCAAGTTTGATGTCAACGTTTGGCTTGTTGTAGGTGTGCAAGATGTGGTTCTTTTACACATATACATATGTCTGTTCTTCCTGGGATCCTGTTCCCATGTACGTTATGACAGAATGTTGAGTAGTCTTCTCTTGGTATTCCGTAGGTCTTTGGTGATTATATATTTCATCTGTGTTTGTATATGTCTGTTAACCCCAAGATCCTAATGAATCCAATCCTCACACCTTTCCATTGGTGAACCATAAGTTTGTTTAATGAATCTGTGATTGCCCTTCTCCGTGGAAATATCTGCCCTGGTATCAATTTTTAGGTAACACCTACAAGTGATATCCTACGATATGTGTCTTTCACTTTCTGACTTACTACAAGTCACGTGATTACCTCTAGACTCATCTACGGTGCTGCAAATGGCATTGTGTCCTTTTTTCCCTTGGCTAATATTGTGTCTTAGCGAGGTCCATTTTCTGCAATGTGATTCCGTGAGGGCTGAGGATTAGCTGACCTGGGCAGCCTGACCCTGCCGGCAAGCCCTCCCCAGGTGTGCCTGGGTTGAGGTCAATATAAACAGCACTCCAGGCAGCAATAGCCCCTGCAGCTGTGCCTGACTCCATATTCTCTGCCCCGTCAGCCGTCTCGGGGCTGTGCTGGTGGGAGGGTGTGAGGGGTCCACGGCTTTGTTGGTGGCCCGGTGTGAGTGGGGCTCTGCTGGACTTTCTGCAGGAGTTGCCAGGCTGCCACCTGTAAAGAAGAGGATGTGTCAACCATAACTTCCACTGGAATTTCTCTCCGGGCTGAGGTGAGGAAGGAAAAAATGGAGTGGGTGCCGGGACAGGAGGGGTATCTCAGGCAGGGAAATGGAAAGCTTCCAGAAGAGCGCCCGGGGCCAGGACCATCCTGGCTGGCCTGCAGGCAGCAAGTTGGCCTGCGTGCTGTCGCTGGTGTGGCTCCACGGCCCTTCCTCTAGGCTTTCAAGCCCTTGTACATATTCAGGTGTTTTACCTGGGAAGGGTGGGAACAGTTCAGCAGCAGCTGGCCTGGGGCTCAGCTCACGTTTACTCACAGAGAACTCGGCACTGTCCCCCAGCTTTGCAATGAGGACGCTCCTTGCGTGGGGGGGCGGGGCTGCTGGCTTTATGGGAGATGATTCCCCACCTCTGACCAATTTCAGAATTGTTTACCGCTGGAGCAAGTGCCTTGGTAGGGCTTTCCTCTGTATAACTGTTAGGTTCAGGTTTTTTTTTTCTTTTTTCGTTCCAATTACATTTTATTCCTGTTTTATGTATTTATAGGTATAAGCATGGAAATAATTCATTCATACAAATACATCTGTGTGAATGGAAGAACTTTTTTCTGTTTTTTTTTCAATTTTATTTTTAAAAATTTCGAAATTTAATTTTATTTATTTTTTATACAGCAGGTTATTATTAGTTATCTATTTTATGCATATGCATATATACAGGTCAATCCCAATCTCCCAACTCATCCAAACACCACCACCCCATGGCTTCCCCCACTTGGTGTCCATACGTTTGTTCTCTACCTCTGTGTCTCTATTTCTGCCCTGCAAACCAGTTCATCTGTACCATTTTTCTAGGTTCCACATATATGCATTAATATACAATATTTGTTTTTCTCTTTCTGACTTACTTCACTCTGTATGACAGTCTCTAGATCCATCGACTTCTCTACAAATGACCCAGTTTCATTCCTTTTTATGGCTGAGTTATATTCCATTTTACATATGTACCACTTCTTTATCCATTCGTCTGTCTGTGGGCATTTAGGTTGCTTCCATTACCTGGCTATTGTAAATAGTGCTGCAATGAACATTGTGGTGAATGTGTCTTTTTGATTTATGGTTTTCTCTGGGTATATGCCCAGAAGTGGGATTGCTGGATCCTATGGTAATTCTCTTTTTAGTGTTTTAGAGGGACCTCCATACTGTTCTCCATAGTGACTGTATCAATTTACCTTCCCACCAATAGTGGAAGAGGGTTCCTTTTGTCCACACCCTCCCCAGAATTTGTTGTTTGTAGATTTTCTGATGATGCCGATTCTAAGAGGTGTGAGGTCATACCTCATTGTCATTTTGATTTGCATTTCTCTAATAATTAGTGATGTTGAGCAGCTTTTCATGTGCGTCTTGGCCATCTCTGTGACTTCTTTGAAGAAACGTCTATTTAGATCTTCTGCCCATTTTTGTATTGGGTTGTTTGTTTTATTAATATTAAGCTGCGTGAGCTGTTTATATATATTGGAGATTAAACCTTTGTCCATTGATTCGTTTGCAATCGTTTTCGCCCATTCTGAGGGTTGCCTTTTTCCATTCCCGTTTTTTTAACCAAAAAAGAAAGAAAGCAAAGGAAGCAGAACACTAATGTGCGTGAAATATGCCTCTTGAAACTGTCGTTTTGAAATATGGACGTCTTTTGAATTTTTTGGTCGATACATGACCCCAGGATTTGTTTTCAGGGCAGGTGTCATTTACAGGCCTGCAATGATTTTGAATATCCACTGACCATTAGCGCTGGGATTAAAGCTGCTGTTGTGTGAAACGGCCACAAGGTGGCAGCAGTTCTCCCTTACCAAATCTGGTTACTAGGGCAACAGAGCCTCAATGGAAGTCGTGTTCTAGATTGGAATTTAGAATGGAATGTGCCAGGAGAATGCCCCTCAAGTTTGTCTCACTACTTCTTGTTCGTGTTTTTAATTTAATTTTTTATTTTTTTATTACAGCAAGTTTGATGTCAACGTTTGGCTTGTTGTAGGTGTGCAAGATGTGGTTCTTTTACACATATACATATGTCTGTTCTTCCTGGGATCCTGTTCCCATGTACGTTATGACAGAATGTTGAGTAGTCTTCTCTTGGTATTCCGTAGGTCTTTGGTGATTATATATTTCATCTGTGTTTGTATATGTCTGTTAACCCCAAGATCCTAATGAATCCAATCCTCACACCTTTCCATTGGTGAACCATAAGTTTGTTTAATGAATCTGTGATTGCCCTTCTCCGTGGAAATATCTGCCCTGGTATCAATTTTTAGGTAACACCTACAAGTGATATCCTACGATATGTGTCTTTCACTTTCTGACTTACTACAAGTCACGTGATTACCTCTAGACTCATCTACGGTGCTGCAAATGGCATTGTGTCCTTTTTTCCCTTGGCTAATATTGTGTCTTAGCGAGGTCCATTTTCTGCAATGTGATTCCGTGAGGGCTGAGGATTAGCTGACCTGGGCAGCCTGACCCTGCCGGCAAGCCCTCCCCAGGTGTGCCTGGGTTGAGGTCAATATAAACAGCACTCCAGGCAGCAATAGCCCCTGCAGCTGTGCCTGACTCCATATTCTCTGCCCCGTCAGCCGTCTCGGGGCTGTGCTGGTGGGAGGGTGTGAGGGGTCCACGGCTTTGTTGGTGGCCCGGTGTGAGTGGGGCTCTGCTGGACTTTCTGCAGGAGTTGCCAGGCTGCCACCTGTAAAGAAGAGGATGTGTCAACCATAACTTCCACTGGAATTTCTCTCCGGGCTGAGGTGAGGAAGGAAAAAATGGAGTGGGTGCTGGGACAGGAGGGGTATCTCAGGCAGGGAAATGGAAAGCTTCCAGAAGAGCGCCCGGGGCCAGGACCATCCTGGCTGGCCTGCAGGCAGCAAGTTGGCCTGCGTGCTGTCGCTGGTGTGGCTCCACGGCCCTTCCTCTAGGCTTTCAAGCCCTTGTACATATTCAGGTGTTTTACCTGGGAAGGGTGGGAACAGTTCAGCAGCAGCTGGCCTGGGGCTCAGCTCACGTTTACTCACAGAGAACTCGGCACTGTCCCCCAGCTTTGCAATGAGGACGCTCCTTGCGTGGGGGGGGGGGCGGGGCTGCTGGCTTTATGGGAGATGATTCCCCACCTCTGACCAATTTCACAATTGTTTACCGCTGGAGCAAGTGCCTTGGTAGGGCTTTCCTCTGTATAACTGTTAGGTTCAGGTTTTTTTTTTCTTTTTTCGTTCCAATTACATTTTATTCCTGTTTTATGTATTTATAGGTATAAGCATGGAAATAATTCATTCATACAAATACATCTGTGTGAATGGAAGAACTTTTTTCTGTTTTTTTTCAATTTTATTTTTAAAAATTTCGAAATTTAATTTTATTTATTTTTTATACAGCAGGTTATTATTAGTTATCTATTTTATGCATATGCATGTATACAGGTCAATCCCAATCTCCCAACTCATCCCAACACCACCACCCCATGGCTTCCCCCACTTGGTGTCCATACGTTTGTTCTCTACCTCTGTGTCTCTATTTCTGCCCTGCAAACCAGTTCATCTGTACCATTTTTCTAGGTTCCACATATATGCATTAATATACAATATTTGTTTTTCTCTTTCTGACTTACTTCACTCTGTATGACAGTCTCTAGATCCATCGACTTCTCTACAAATGACCCAGTTTCATTCCTTTTTATGGCTGAGTTATATTCCATTTTACATATGTACCACTTCTTTATCCATTCGTCTGTCTGTGGGCATTTAGGTTGCTTCCATTACCTGGCTATTGTAAATAGTGCTGCAATGAACATTGTGGTGAATGTGTCTTTTTGATTTATGGTTTTCTCTGGGTATATGCCCAGAAGTGGGATTGCTGGATCCTATGGCAATTCTCTTTTTAGTGTTTTAGAGGGACCTCCATACTGTTCTCCATAGTGACTGTATCAATTTACCTTCCCACCAATAGTGGAAGAGGGTTCCTTTTGTCCACACCCTCCCCAGAATTTGTTGTTGGTAGATTTTCTGATGATGCCGATTCTAAGAGGTGTGAGGTCATACCTCATTGTCATTTTGATTTGCATTTCTCTAATAATTAGTGATGTTGAGCAGCTTTTCATGTGCGTCTTGGCCATCTCTGTGACTTCTTTGAAGAAACGTCTATTTAGATCTTCTGCCCATTTTTGTATTGGGTTGTTTGTTTTATTAATATTAAGCTGCGTGAGCTGTTTATATATATTGGAGATTAAACCTTTGTCCAATGATTCGTTTGCGATCGTTTTCGCCCATTCTGAGGGTTGCCTTTTTCCATTCCCGTTTTTTTAACCAAAAAAGAAAGAAAGCAAAGGAAGCAGAACACTAATATGCGTGAAATATGCCTCTTGAAACTGTCGTTTTGAAATATGGACGTCTTTTGAATTTTTTGGTCGATACATGACCCCAGGATTTGTTTTCAGGGCAGGTGTCATTTACAGGCCTGCAATGATTTTGAATATCCACTGACCATTAGCGCTGGGATTAAAGCTGCTGTTGTGTGAAACGGCCACAAGGTGGCAGCAGTTCTCCCTTACCAAATCTGGTTACTAGGGCAACAGAGCCTCAATGGAAGTCGTGTTCTAGATTGGAATTTAGAATGGAATGTGCCAGGAGAATGCCCCTCAAGTTTGTCTCACTACTTCTTGTTCGTGTTTTTAATTTAATTTTTTATTTTTTTATTACAGCAAGTTTGATGTCAACGTTTGGCTTGTTGTAGGTGTGCAAGATGTGGTTCTTTTACACATATACATATGTCTGTTCTTCCTGGGATCCTGTTCCCATGTACGTTATGACAGAATGTTGAGTAGTCTTCTCTTGGTATTCCGTAGGTCTTTGGTGATTATATATTTCATCTGTGTTTGTATATGTCTGTTAACCCCAAGATCCTAATGAATCCAATCCTCACACCTTTCCATTGGTGAACCATAAGTTTGTTTAATGAATCTGTGATTGCCCTTCTCCGTGGAAATATCTGCCCTGGTATCAATTTTTAGGTAACACCTACAAGTGATATCCTACGATATGTGTCTTTCACTTTCTGACTTACTACAAGTCACGTGATTACCTCTAGACTCATCTACGGTGCTGCAAATGGCATTGTGTCCTTTTTTCCCTTGGCTAATGTTGTGTCTTAGCGAGGTCCATTTTCTGCAATGTGATTCCGTGAGGGCTGAGGATTAGCTGACCTGGGCAGCCTGACCCTGCCGGCAAGCCCTCCCCAGGTGTGCCTGGGTTGAGGTCAATATAAACAGCACTCCAGGCAGCAATAGCCCCTGCAGCTGTGCCTGACTCCATATTCTCTGCCCCGTCAGCCGTCTCGGGGCTGTGCTGGTGGGAGGGTGTGAGGGGTCCACGGCTTTGTTGGTGGCCCGGTGTGAGTGGGGCTCTGCTGGACTTTCTGCAGGACTTGCCAGGCTGCCACCTGTAAAGAAGAGGATGTGTCAACCATAACTTCCACTGGAATTTCTCTCCGGGCTGAGGTGAGGAAGGAAAAAATGGAGTGGGTGCTGGGACAGGAGGGGTATCTCAGGCAGGGAAATGGAAAGCTTCCAGAAGAGCGCCCGGGGCCAGGACCATCCTGGCTGGCCTGCAGGCAGCAAGTTGGCCTGCGTGCTGTCGCTGGTGTGGCTCCACGGCCCTTCCTCTAGGCTTTCAAGCCCTTGTACATATTCAGGTGTTTTACCTGGGAAGGGTGGGAACAGTTCAGCAGCAGCTGGCCTGGGGCTCAGCTCACGTTTACTCACAGAGAACTCGGCACTGTCCCCCAGCTTTGCAATGAGGACGCTCCTTGCGTGGTGGGGGCGGGGCTGCTGGCTTTATGGGAGATGATTCCCCACCTCTGACCAATTTCAGAATTGTTTACCGCTGGAGCAAGTGCCTTGGTAGGGCTTTCCTCTGTATAACTGTTAGGTTCAGGTTTTTTTTTTCTTTTTTCGTTCCAATTACATTTTATTCCTGTTTTATGTATTTATAGGTATAAGCATGGAAATAATTCATTCATACAAATACATCTGTGTGAATGGAAGAACTTTTTTCTGTTTTTTTTCAATTTTATTTTTAAAAATTTCGAAATTTAATTTTATTTATTTTTTATACAGCAGGTTATTATTAGTTATCTATTTTATGCATATGCATGTATACAGGTCAATCCCAATCTCCCAACTCATCCCAACACCACCACCCCATGGCTTCCCCCACTTGGTGTCCATACGTTTGTTCTCTACCTCTGTGTCTCTATTTCTGCCCTGCAAACCAGTTCATCTGTACCATTTTTCTAGGTTCCACATATATGCATTAATATACAATATTTGTTTTTCTCTTTCTGACTTACTTCACTCTGTATGACAGTCTCTAGATCCATCGACTTCTCTACAAATGACCCAGTTTCATTCCTTTTTATGGCTGAGTTATATTCCATTTTACATATGTACCACTTCTTTATCCATTCGTCTGTCTGTGGGCATTTAGGTTGCTTCCATTACCTGGCTATTGTAAATAGTGCTGCAATGAACATTGTGGTGAATGTGTCTTTTTGATTTATGGTTTTCTCTGGGTATATGCCCAGAAGTGGGATTGCTGGATCCTATGGCAATTCTCTTTTTAGTGTTTTAGAGGGACCTCCATACTGTTCTCCATAGTGACTGTATCAATTTACCTTCCCACCAATAGTGGAAGAGGGTTCCTTTTGTCCACACCCTCCCCAGAATTTGTTGTTTGTAGATTTTCTGATGATGCCGATTCTAAGAGGTGTGAGGTCATACCTCATTGTCATTTTGATTTGCATTTCTCTAATAATTAGTGATGTTGAGCAGCTTTTCATGTGCGTCTTGGCCATCTCTGTGACTTCTTTGAAGAAACGTCTATTTAGATCTTCTGCCCATTTTTGTATTGGGTTGTTTGTTTTATTAATATTAAGCTGCGTGAGCTGTTTATATATATTGGAGATTAAACCTTTGTCCAATGATTCGTTTGCGATCGTTTTCGCCCATTCTGAGGGTTGCCTTTTTCCATTCCCGTTTTTTTAACCAAAAAAGAAAGAAAGCAAAGGAAGCAGAACACTAATGTGCGTGAAATATGCCTCTTGAAACTGTCGTTTTGAAATATGGACGTCTTTTGAAGTTTTTTGGTCGATACATGACCCCAGGATTTGTTTTCAGGGCAGGTGTCATTTACAGGCCTGCAATGATTTTGAATATCCACTGACCATTAGCGCTGGGATTAAAGCTGCTGTTGTGTGAAACGGCCACAAGGTGGCAGCAGTTCTCCCTTACCAAATCTGGTTACTAGGGCAACAGAGCCTCAATGGAAGTCGTGTTCTAGATTGGAATTTAGAATGGAATGTGCCAGGAGAATGCCCCTCAAGTTTGTCTCACTACTTCTTGTTCGTGTTTTTAATTTAATTTTTTATTTTTTTATTACAGCAAGTTTGATGTCAACGTTTGGCTTGTTGTAGGTGTGCAAGATGTGGTTCTTTTACACATATACATATGTCTGTTCTTCCTGGGATCCTGTTCCCATGTACGTTATGACAGAATGTTGAGTCGTCTTCTCTTGGTATTCCGTAGGTCTTTGGTGATTATATATTTCATCTGTGTTTGTATATGTCTGTTAACCCCAAGATCCTAATGAATCCAATCCTCACACCTTTCCATTGGTGAACCATAAGTTTGTTTAATGAATCTGTGATTGCCCTTCTCCGTGGAAATATCTGCCCTGGTATCAATTTTTAGGTAACACCTACAAGTGATATCCTACGATATGTGTCTTTCACTTTCTGACTTACTACAAGTCACGTGATTACCTCTAGACTCATCTACGGTGCTGCAAATGGCATTGTGTCCTTTTTTCCCTTGGCTAATATTGTGTCTTAGCGAGGTCCATTTTCTGCAATGTGATTCCGTGAGGGCTGAGGATTAGCTGACCTGGGCAGCCTGACCCTGCCGGCAAGCCCTCCCCAGGTGTGCCTGGGTTGAGGTCAATATAAACAGCACTCCAGGGAGCAATAGCCCCTGCAGCTGGGCCTGACTCCATATTCTCTGCCCCGTCAGCCGTCTCGGGGCTGTGCTGGTGGGAGGGTGTGAGGGGTCCACGGCTTTGTTGGTGGCCCGGTGTGAGTGGGGCTCTGCTGGACTTTCTGCAGGAGTTGCCAGGCTGCCACCTGTAAAGAAGAGGATGTGTCAACCATAACTTCCACTGGAATTTCTCTCCGGGCTGAGGTGAGGAAGGAAAAAATGGAGTGGGTGCTGGGACAGGAGGGGTATCTCAGGCAGGGAAATGGAAAGCTTCCAGAAGAGCGCCCGGGGCCAGGACCATCCTGGCTGGACTGCAGGCAGCAAGTTGGCCTGCGTGCTGTCGCTGGTGTGGCTCCACGGCCCTTCCTCTAGGCTTTCAAGCCCTTGTACATATTCAGGTGTTTTACCTGGGAAGGGTGGGAACAGTTCAGCAGCAGCTGGCCTGGGGCTCAGCTCACGTTTACTCACAGAGAACTCGGCACTGTCCCCCAGCTTTGCAATGAGGACGCTCCTTGCGTGGGGGGGGGGCGGGGCTGCTGGCTTTATGGGAGATGATTCCCCACCTCTGACCAATTTCACAATTGTTTACCACTGGAGCAAGTGCCTTGGTAGGGCTTTCCTCTGTATAACTGTTAGGTTCAGGTTTTTTTTTTCTTTTTTCGTTCCAATTACATTTTATTCCTGTTTTATGTATTTATAGGTATAAGCATGGAAATAATTCATTCATACAAATACATCTGTGTGAATGGAAGAACTTTTTTCTGTTTTTTTTCAATTTTATTTTTAAAAATTTCGAAATTTAATTTTATTTATTTTTTATACAGCAGGTTATTATTAGTTATCTATTTTATGCATATGCATGTATACAGGTCAATCCCAATCTCCCAACTCATCCCAACACCACCACCCCATGGCTTCCCCCACTTGGTGTCCATACGTTTGTTCTCTACCTCTGTGTCTCTATTTCTGCCCTGCAAACCAGTTCATCTGTACCATTTTTCTAGGTTCCACATATATGCATTAATATACAATATTTGTTTTTCTCTTTCTGACTTACTTCACTCTGTATGACAGTCTGTAGATCCATCGACTTCTCTACAAATGACCCAGTTTCATTCCTTTTTATGGCTGAGTTATATTCCATTTTACATATGTACCACTTCTTTATCCATTCGTCTGTCTGTGGGCATTTAGGTTGCTTCCATTACCTGGCTATTGTAAATAGTGCTGCAATGAACATTGTGGTGAATGTGTCTTTTTGATTTATGGTTTTCTCTGGGTATATGCCCAGAAGTGGGATTGCTGGATCCTATGGCAATTCTCTTTTTAGTGTTTTAGAGGGACCTCCATACTGTTCTCCATAGTGACTGTATCAATTTACTTTCCCACCAATAGTGGAAGAGGGTTCCTTTTGTCCACACCCTCCCCAGAATTTGTTGTTTGTAGATTTTCTGATGATGCCGATTCTAAGAGGTGTGAGGTCATACCTCATTGTCATTTTGATTTGCATTTCTCTAATAATTAGTGATGTTGAGCAGCTTTTCATGTGCGTCTTGGCCATCTCTGTGACTTCTTTGAAGAAACGTCTATTTAGATCTTCTGCCCATTTTTGTATTGGGTTGTTTGTTTTATTAATATTAAGCTGCGTGAGCTGTTTATATATATTGGAGATTAAACCTTTGTCCAATGATTCGTTTGCGATCGTTTTCGCCCATTCTGAGGGTTGCCTTTTTCCATTCCCGTTTTTTTAACCAAAAAAGAAAGAAAGCAAAGGAAGCAGAACACTAATATGCGTGAAATATGCCTCTTGAAACTGTCGTTTTGAAATATGGACGTCTTTTGAATTTTTTGGTCGATACATGACCCCAGGATTTGTTTTCAGGGCAGGTGTCATTTACAGGCCTGCAATGATTTTGAATATCCACTGACCATTAGCGCTGGGATTAAAGCTGCTGTTGTGTGAAACGGCCACAAGGTGGCAGCAGTTCTCCCTTACCAAATCTGGTTACTAGGGCAACAGAGCCTCAATGGAAGTCGTGTTCTAGATTGGAATTTAGAATGGAATGTGCCAGGAGAATGCCCCTCAAGTTTGTCTCACTACTTCTTGTTCGTGTTTTTAATTTAATTTTTTATTTTTTTATTACAGCAAGTTTGATGTCAACGTTTGGCTTGTTGTAGGTGTGCAAGATGTGGTTCTTTTACACATATACATATGTCTGTTCTTCCTGGGATCCTGTTCCCATGTACGTTATGACAGAATGTTGAGTAGTCTTCTCTTGGTATTCCGTAGGTCTTTGGTGATTATATATTTCATCTGTGTTTGTATATGTCTGTTAACCCCAAGATCCTAATGAATCCAATCCTCACACCTTTCCATTGGTGAACCATAAGTTTGTTTAATGAATCTGTGATTGCCCTTCTCCGTGGAAATATCTGCCCTGGTATCAATTTTTAGGTAACACCTATAAGTGATATCCTACGATATGTGTCTTTCACTTTCTGACTTACTACAAGTCACGTGATTACCTCTAGACTCATCTACGGTGCTGCAAATGGCATTGTGTCCTTTTTTCCCTTGGCTAATATTGTGTCTTAGCGAGGTCCATTTTCTGCAATGTGATTCCGTGAGGGCTGAGGATTAGCTGACCTGGGCAGCCTGACCCTGCCGGCAAGCCCTCCCCAGGTGTGCCTGGGTTGAGGTCAATATAAACAGCACTCCAGGCAGCAATAGCCCCTGCAGCTGTGCCTGACTCCATATTCCCTGCCCCGTCAGCCATCTCGGGGCTGTGCTGGTGGGAGGGTGTGAGGGGTCCACGGCTTTGTGGGTGGCCCGGTGTGAGTGGGGCTCTGCTGGACTTTCTGCAGGAGTTGCCAGGCTGCCACCTGTAAAGAAGAGGATGTGTCAACCATAACTTCCACTGGAATTTATCTCCGGGCTGAGGTGAGGAAGGAGAAAAGGGAGTGGGTGCGGGACAGGAGGGGTATCTCAGGCAGGGAAATGGAAAGCTTCCAGAAGAGTGCCCGGGGCCAGGACCATCCTGGCTGGCCTGCAGGCATCAAGTTGGCCTGCGTGCTGTCGCTGGTGTGGCTCCACAGCCCTTCCTCTAGGCTTTCAAGCCCTTGTACATATTCAGGTGTTTTACCTGGGAAGGGTGGGAACAGTTCAGCAGCAGCTGGCCTGGGGCTCAGCTCACGTTTACTCACAGAGAACTCGGCACTGTCCCCCAGCTTTGCAATGAGGACGCTCCTTGCGTGGGGGGGGGCGGGTTTGCTGGCTTTATGGGAGATGATTCCCCACCTCTGACCAATTTCAGAATTGTTTACCGCTGGAGCAAGTGCCTTGGTAGGGCTTTCCTCTGTATAACTGTTAGGTTCAGGTTTTTTTTTTTTCTTTTTTCGTTCCAATTACATTTTATTCCTGTTTTATGTATTTATAGGTATAAGCATGGAAATAATTCATTCATACAAATACATCTGTGTGAATGGAAGAACTTTTTTCTGTTTTTTTTTCAATTTTATTTTTAAAAATTTCGAAATTTAATTTTATTTATTTTTTATACAGCAGGTTATTATTAGTTATCTATTTTATGCATATGCATGTATACAGGTCAATCCCAATCTCCCAACTCATCCCAACACCACCACCCCATGGCTTCCCCCACTTGGTGTCCATACGTTTGTTCTCTACCTCTGTGTCTCTATTTCTGCCCTGCAAACCAGTTCATCTGTACCATTTTTCTAGGTTCCACATATATGCATTAATATACAATATTTGTTTTTCTCTTTCTGACTTACTTCACTCTGTATGACAGTCTGTAGATCCATCGACTTCTCTACAAATGACCCAGTTTCATTCCTTTTTATGGCTGAGTTATATTCCATTTTACATATGTACCACTTCTTTATCCATTCGTCTGTCTGTGGGCATTTAGGTTGCTTCCATTACCTGGCTATTGTAAATAGTGCTGCAATGAACATTGTGGTGAATGTGTCTTTTTGATTTATGGTTTTCTCTGGGTATATGCCCAGAAGTGGGATTGCTGGATCCTATGGTAATTCTCTTTTTAGTGTTTTAGAGGGACCTCCATACTGTTCTCCATAGTGACTGTATCAATTTACCTTCCCACCAATAGTGGAAGAGGGTTCCTTTTGTCCACACCCTCCCCAGAATTTGTTGTTTGTAGATTTTCTGATGATGCCGATTCTAAGAGGTGTGAGGTCATACCTCATTGTCATTTTGATTTGCATTTCTCTAATAATTAGTGATGTTGAGCAGCTTTTCATGTGCGTCTTGGCCATCTCTGTGACTTCTTTGAAGAAACGTCTATTTAGATCTTCTGCCCATTTTTGTATTGGGTTGTTTGTTTTATTAATATTAAGCTGCGTGAGCTGTTTATATATATTGGAGATTAAACCTTTGTCCATTGATTCGTTTGCGATCGTTTTCGCCCATTCTGAGGGTTGCCTTTTTCCATTCCCGTTTTTTTAACCAAAAAAGAAAGAAAGCAAAGGAAGCAGAACACTAATGTGCGTGAAATATGCCTCTTGAAACTGTCGTTTTGAAATATGGACGTCTTTTGAATTTTTTGGTCGATACATGACCCCAGGATTTGTTTTCAGGGCAGGTGTCATTTACAGGCCTGCAATGATTTTGAATATCCACTGACCATTAGCGCTGGGATTAAAGCTGCTGTTGTGTGAAACGGCCACAAGGTGGCAGCAGTTCTCCCTTACCAAATCTGGTTACTAGGGCAACAGAGCCTCAATGGAAGTCGTGTTCTAGATTGGAATTTAGAATGGAATGTGCCAGGAGAATGCCCCTCAAGTTTGTCTCACTACTTCTTGTTCGTGTTTTTAATTTAATTTTTTTATTTTTTTATTACAGCAAGTTTGATGTCAACGTTTGGCTTGTTGTAGGTGTGCAAGATGTGGTTCTTTTACACATATACATATGTCTGTTCTTCCTGGGATCCTGTTCCCATGTACGTTATGACAGAATGTTGAGTAGTCTTCTCTTGGTATTCCGTAGGTCTTTGGTGATTATATATTTCATCTGTGTTTGTATATGTCTGTTAACCCCAAGATCCTAATGAATCCAATCCTCACACCTTTCCATTGGTGAACCATAAGTTTGTTTAATGAATCTGTGATTGCCCTTCTCCGTGGAAATATCTGCCCTGGTATCAATTTTTAGGTAACACCTATAAGTGATATCCTACGATATGTGTCTTTCACTTTCTGACTTACTACAAGTCACGTGATTACCTCTAGACTCATCTACGGTGCTGCAAATGGCATTGTGTCCTTTTTTCCCTTGGCTAATATTGTGTCTTAGCGAGGTCCATTTTCTGCAATGTGATTCCGTGAGGGCTGAGGATTAGCTGACCTGGGCAGCCTGACCCTGCCGGCAAGCCCTCCCCAGGTGTGCCTGGGTTGAGGTCAATATAAACAGCACTCCAGGCAGCAATAGCCCCTGCAGCTGTGCCTGACTCCATATTCCCTGCCCCGTCAGCCATCTCGGGGCTGTGCTGGTGGGAGGGTGTGAGGGGTCCACGGCTTTGTGGGTGGCCCGGTGTGAGTGGGGCTCTGCTGGACTTTCTGCAGGAGTTGCCAGGCTGCCACCTGTAAAGAAGAGGATGTGTCAACCATAACTTCCACTGGAATTTATCTCCGGGCTGAGGTGAGGAAGGAGAAAAGGGAGTGGGTGCGGGACAGGAGGGGTATCTCAGGCAGGGAAATGGAAAGCTTCCAGAAGAGTGCCCGGGGCCAGGACCATCCTGGCTGGCCTGCAGGCATCAAGTTGGCCTGCGTGCTGTCGCTGGTGTGGCTCCACAGCCCTTCCTCTAGGCTTTCAAGCCCTTGTACATATTCAGGTGTTTTACCTGGGAAGGGTGGGAACAGTTCAGCAGCAGCTGGCCTGGGGCTCAGCTCACGTTTACTCACAGAGAACTCGGCACTGTCCCCCAGCTTTGCAATGAGGACGCTCCTTGCGTGGGGGGGGCGGGTTTGCTGGCTTTATGGGAGATGATTCCCAACCTCTGACCAATTTCAGAATTGTTTACCGCTGGAGCAAGTGCCTTGGTAGGGCTTTCCTCTGTATAACTGTTAGGTTCAGGTTTTTTTTTTTTTCTTTTTTCGTTCCAATTACATTTTATTCCTGTTTTATGTATTTATAGGTATAAGCATGGAAATAATTCATTCATACAAATACATCTGTGTGAATGGAAGAACTTTTTTCTGTTTTTTTTTCAATTTTATTTTTAAAAATTTCGAAATTTAATTTTATTTATTTTTTATACAGCAGGTTATTATTAGTTATCTATTTTATGCATATGCATGTATACAGGTCAATCCCAATCTCCCAACTCATCCCAACACCACCACCCCATGGCTTCCCCCACTTGGTGTCCATACGTTTGTTCTCTACCTCTGTGTCTCTATTTCTGCCCTGCAAACCAGTTCATCTGTACCATTTTTCTAGGTTCCACATATATGCATTAATATACAATATTTGTTTTTCTCTTTCTGACTTACTTCACTCTGTATGACAGTCTCTAGATCCATCGACTTCTCTACAAATGACCCAGTTTCATTCCTTTTTATGGCTGAGTTATATTCCATTTTACATATGTACCACTTCTTTATCCATTCGTCTGTCTGTGGGCATTTAGGTTGCTTCCATTACCTGGCTATTGTAAATAGTGCTGCAATGAACATTGTGGTGAATGTGTCTTTTTGATTTATGGTTTTCTCTGGGTATATGCCCAGAAGTGGGATTGCTGGATCCTATGGTAATTCTCTTTTTAGTGTTTTAGAGGGACCTCCATACTGTTCTCCATAGTGACTGTATCAATTTACCTTCCCACCAATAGTGGAAGAGGGTTCCTTTTGTCCACACCCTCCCCAGAATTTGTTGTTTGTAGATTTTCTGATGATGCCGATTCTAAGAGGTGTGAGGTCATACCTCATTGTCATTTTGATTTGCATTTCTCTAATAATTAGTGATGTTGAGCAGCTTTTCATGTGCGTCTTGGCCATCTCTGTGACTTCTTTTAAGAAACGTCTATTTAGATCTTCTCCCCATTTTTGTATTGGGTTGTTTGTTTTATTAATATTAAGCTGCGTGAGCTGTTTATATATATTGGAGATTAAACCTTTGTCCATTGATTCGTTTGCGATCGTTTTCGCCCATTCTGAGGGTTGCCTTTTTCCATTCCCGGTTTTTTAACCAAAAAAGAAAGAAAGCAAAGGAAGCAGAACACTAATGTGCGTGAAATATGCCTCTTGAAACTGTCGTTTTGAAATATGGACGTCTTTTGAATTTTTTGGTCGATACATGACCCCAGGATTTGTTTTCAGGGCAGGTGTCATTTACAGGCCTGCAATGATTTTGAATATCCACTGACCATTAGCGCTGGGATTAAAGTTGCTGTTGTGTGAAACGGCCACAAGGTAGCAGCAGTTCTCCCTTACCAAATCTGGTTACTAGGGCAACAGAGCCTCAATGGAAGTCGTGTTCTAGATTGGAATTTAGAATGGAATGTGCCAGGAGAATGCCCCTCAAGTTTGTCTCACTACTTCTTGTTCGTGTTTTTAATTTAATTTTTTTTATTTTTTTATTACAGCAAGTTTGATGTCAACGTTTGGCTTGTTGTAGGTGTGCAAGATGTGGTTCTTTTACACATATACATATGTCTGTTCTTCCTGGGATCCTGTTCCCATGTACGTTATGACAGAATGTTGAGTAGTCTTCTCTTGGTATTCCGTAGGTCTTTGGTGATTATATATTTCATCTGTGTTTGTATATGTCTGTTAACCCCAAGATCCTAATGAATCCAATCCTCACACCTTTCCATTGGTGAACCATAAGTTTGTTTAATGAATCTGTGATTGCCCTTCTCCGTGGAAATATCTGCCCTGGTATCAATTTTTAGGTAACACCTACAAGTGATATCCTACGATATGTGTCTTTCACTTTCTGACTTACTACAAGTCACGTGATTACCTCTAGACTCATCTACGGTGCTGCAAATGGCATTGTGTCCTTTTTTCCCTTGGCTAATATTGTGTCTTAGCGAGGTCCATTTTCTGCAATGTGATTCCGTGAGGGCTGAGGATTAGCTGACCTGGGCAGCCTGACCCTGCCGGCAAGCCCTCCCCAGGTGTGCCTGGGTTGAGGTCAATATAAACAGCACTCCAGGCAGCAATAGCCCCTGCAGCTGTGCCTGACTCCATATTCTCTGCCCCGTCAGCCGTCTCGGGGCTGTGCTGGTGGGAGGGTGTGAGGGGTCCACGGCTTTGTTGGTGGCCCGGTGTGAGTGGGGCTCTGCTGGACTTTCTGCAGGAGTTGCCAGGCTGCCACCTGTAAAGAAGAGGATGTGTCAACCATAACTTCCACTGGAATTTCTCTCCGGGCTGAGGTGAGGAAGGAAAAAATGGAGTGGGTGCCGGGACAGGAGGGGTATCTCAGGCAGGGAAATGGAAAGCTTCCAGAAGAGCGCCCGGGGCCAGGACCATCCTGGCTGGCCTGCAGGCAGCAAGTTGGCCTGCGTGCTGTCGCTGGTGTGGCTCCACGGCCCTTCCTCTAGGCTTTCAAGCCCTTGTACATATTCAGGTGTTTTACCTGGGAAGGGTGGGAACAGTTCAGCAGCAGCTGGCCTGGGGCTCAGCTCACGTTTACTCACAGAGAACTCGGCACTGTCCCCCAGCTTTGCAATGAGGACGCTCCTTGCGTGGGGGGCGGGGCTGCTGGCTTTATAGGAGATGATTCCCCACCTCTGACCAATTTCAGAATTGTTTACCGCTGGAGCAAGTGCCTTGGTAGGGCTTTCCTCTGTATAACTGTTAGGTTCAGGTTTTTTTTTTCTTTTTTCGTTCCAATTACATTTTATTACTGTTTTATGTATTTATAGGTATAAGCATGGAAATAATTCATTCATACAAATACATCTGTGTGAATGGAAGAACTTTTTTCTGTTTTTTTTCAATTTTATTTTTAAAAATTTCGAAATTTAATTTTATTTATTTTTTATACAGCAGGTTATTATTAATTATCTATTTTATGCATATGCATGTATACAGGTCAATCCCAATCCCCCAACTCATCCCAACACCACCACCCCATGGCTTCCCCCACTTGGTGTCCATACGTTTGTTCTCTACCTCTGTGTCTCTATTTCTGCCCTGCAAACCAGTTCATCTGTACCATTTTTCTAGGTTCCACATATATGCATTAATATACAATATTTGTTTTTCTCTTTCTGACTTACTTCACTCTGTATGACAGTCTCTAGATCCATCGACTTCTCTACAAATGACCCAGTTTCATTCCTTTTTATGGCTGAGTTATATTCCATTTTACATATGTACCACTTCTTTATCCATTCGTCTGTCTGTGGGCATTTAGGTTGCTTCCATTACCTGGCTATTGTAAATAGTGCTGCAATGAACATTGTGGTGAATGTGTCTTTTTGATTTATGGTTTTCTCTGGGTATATGCCCAGAAGTGGGATTGCTGGATCCTATGGTAATTCTCTATTTAGTGTTTTAGAGGGACCTCCATACTGTTCTCCATAGTGACTGTATCAATTTACCTTCCCACCAATAGTGGAAGAGGGTTCCTTTTGTCCACACCCTCCCCAGAATTTGTTGTTTGTAGATTTTCTGATGATGCCGATTCTAAGAGGTGTGAGGTCATACCTCATTGTCATTTTGATTTGCATTTCTCTAATAATTAGTGATGTTGAGCAGCTTTTCATGTGCGTCTTGGCCATCTCTGTGACTTCTTTGAAGAAACGTCTATTTAGATCTTCTGCCCATTTTTGTATTGGGTTGTTTGTTTTATTAATATTAAGCTGCGTGAGCTGTTTATATATATTGGAGATTAAACCTTTGTCCATTGATTCGTTTGCGATCGTTTTCGCCCATTCTGAGGGTTGCCTTTTTCCATTCCCGTTTTTTTAACCAAAAAAGAAAGAAAGCAAAGGAAGCAGAACACTAATGTGCGTGAAATATGCCTCTTGAAACTGTCGTTTTGAAATATGGACGTCTTTTGAATTTTTTGGTCGATACATGACCCCAGGATTTGTTTTCAGGGCAGGTGTCATTTACAGGCCTGCAATGATTTTGAATATCCACTGACCATTAGCGCTGGGATTAAAGCTGCTGTTGTGTGAAACGGCCACAAGGTGGCAGCAGTTCTCCCTTACCAAATCTGGTTACTAGGGCAACAGAGCCTCAATGGAAGTCGTGTTCTAGATTGGAATTTAGAATGGAATGTGCCAGGAGAATGCCCCTCAAGTTTGTCTCACTACTTCTTGTTCGTGTTTTTAATTTAATTTTTTATTTTTTTATTACAGCAAGTTTGATGTCAACGTTTGGCTTGTTGTAGGTGTGCAAGATGTGGTTCTTTTACACATATACATATGTCTGTTCTTCCTGGGATCCTGTTCCCATGTACGTTATGACAGAATGTTGAGTAGTCTTCTCTTGGTATTCCGTAGGTCTTTGGTGATTATATATTTCATCTGTGTTTGTATATGTCTGTTAACCCCAAGATCCTAATGAATCCAATCCTCACACCTTTCCATTGGTGAACCATAAGTTTGTTTAATGAATCTGTGATTGCCCTTCTCCGTGGAAATATCTGCCCTGGTATCAATTTTTAGGTAACACCTACAAGTGATATCCTACGATATGTGTCTTTCACTTTCTGACTTACTACAAGTCACGTGATTACCTCTAGACTCATCTACGGTGCTGCAAATGGCATTGTGTCCTTTTTTCCCTTGGCTAATATTGTGTCTTAGCGAGGTCCATTTTCTGCAATGTGATTCCGTGAGGGCTGAGGATTAGCTGACCTGGGCAGCCTGACCCTGCCGGCAAGCCCTCCCCAGGTGTGCCTGGGTTGAGGTCAATATAAACAGCACTCCAGGCAGCAATAGCCCCTGCAGCTGTGCCTGACTCCATATTCTCTGCCCCGTCAGCCGTCTCGGGGCTGTGCTGGTGGGAGGGTGTGAGGGGTCCACGGCTTTGTTGGTGGCCCGGTGTGAGTGGGGCTCTGCTGGACTTTCTGCAGGAGTTGCCAGGCTGCCACCTGTAAAGAAGAGGATGTGTCAACCATAACTTCCACTGGAATTTCTCTCCGGGCTGAGGTGAGGAAGGAAAAAATGGAGTGGGTGCCGGGACAGGAGGGGTATCTCAGGCAGGGAAATGGAAAGCTTCCAGAAGAGCGCCCGGGGCCAGGACCATCCTGGCTGGCCTGCAGGCAGCAAGTTGGCCTGCGTGCTGTCGCTGGTGTGGCTCCACGGCCCTTCCTCTAGGCTTTCAAGCCCTTGTACATATTCAGGTGTTTTACCTGGGAAGGGTGGGAACAGTTCAGCAGCAGCTGGCCTGGGGCTCAGCTCACGTTTACTCACAGAGAACTCGGCACTGTCCCCCAGCTTTGCAATGAGGACGCTCCTTGCGTGGGGGGGGGCGGGGCTGCTGGCTTTATGGGAGATGATTCCCCACCTCTGACCAATTTCAGAATTGTTTACCGCTGGAGCAATTGCCTTGGTAGGGCTTTCCTCTGTATAACTGTTAGGTTCAGGTTTTTTTTTTCTTTTTTCGTTCCAATTACATTTTATTACTGTTTTATGTATTTATATGTATAAGCATGGAAATAATTCATTCATACAAATACATCTGTGTGAATGGAAGAACTTTTTTCTGTTTTTTTTTCAATTTTATTTTTAAAAATTTCGAAATTTAATTTAATTTATTTTTTATACAGCAGGTTATTATTTGTTATCTATTTTATGCATATGCATGTATACAGGTCAATCCCAATCTCCCAACTCATCCCAACACCACCACCCCATGGCTTCCCCCACTTGGTGTCCATACGTTTGTTCTCTACCTCTGTGTCTCTATTTCTGCCCTGCAAACCAGTTCATCTGTACCATTTTTCTAGGTTCCACATATATGCATTAATATACAATATTTGTTTTTCTCTTTCTGACTTACTTCACTCTGTATGACAGTCTCTAGATCCATCGACTTCTCTACAAATGACCCAGTTTCATTCCTTTTTATGGCTGAGTTATATTCCATTTTACATATGTACCACTTCTTTATCCATTCGTCTGTCTGTGGGCATTTAGGTTGCTTCCATTACCTGGCTATTGTAAATAGTGCTGCAATGAACATTGTGGTGAATGTGTCTTTTTGATTTATGGTTTTCTCTGGGTATATGCCCAGAAGTGGGATTGCTGGATCCTATGGTAATTCTCTTTTTAGTGTTTTAGAGGGACCTCCATACTGTTCTCCATAGTGACTGTATCAATTTACCTTCCCACCAATAGTGGAAGAGGGTTCCTTTTGTCCACACCCTCCCCAGAATTTGTTGTTTGTAGATTTTCTGATGATGCCGATTCTAAGAGGTGTGAGGTCATACCTCATTGTCATTTTGATTTGCATTTCTCTAATAATTAGTGATGTTGAGCAGCTTTTCATGTGCGTCTTGGCCATCTCTGTGACTTCTTTTAAGAAACGTCTATTTAGATCTTCTCCCCATTTTTGTATTGGGTTGTTTGTTTTATTAATATTAAGCTGCGTGAGCTGTTTATATATATTGGAGATTAAACCTTTGTCCATTGATTCGTTTGCGATCGTTTTCGCCCATTCTGAGGGTTGCCTTTTTCCATTCCCGGTTTTTTAACCAAAAAAGAAAGAAAGCAAAGGAAGCAGAACACTAATGTGCGTGAAATATGCCTCTTGAAACTGTCGTTTTGAAATATGGACGTCTTTTGAATTTTTTGGTCGATACATGACCCCAGGATTTGTTTTCAGGGCAGGTGTCATTTACAGGCCTGCAATGATTTTGAATATCCACTGACCATTAGCGCTGGGATTAAAGTTGCTGTTGTGTGAAACGGCCACAAGGTAGCAGCAGTTCTCCCTTACCAAATCTGGTTACTAGGGCAACAGAGCCTCAATGGAAGTCGTGTTCTAGATTGGAATTTAGAATGGAATGTGCCAGGAGAATGCCCCTCAAGTTTGTCTCACTACTTCTTGTTCGTGTTTTTAATTTAATTTTTTTTATTTTTTTATTACAGCAAGTTTGATGTCAACGTTTGGCTTGTTGTAGGTGTGCAAGATGTGGTTCTTTTACACATATACATATGTCTGTTCTTCCTGGGATCCTGTTCCCATGTACGTTATGACAGAATGTTGAGTAGTCTTCTCTTGGTATTCCGTAGGTCTTTGGTGATTATATATTTCATCTGTGTTTGTATATGTCTGTTAACCCCAAGATCCTAATGAATCCAATCCTCACACCTTTCCATTGGTGAACCATAAGTTTGTTTAATGAATCTGTGATTGCCCTTCTCCGTGGAAATATCTGCCCTGGTATCAATTTTTAGGTAACACCTACAAGTGATATCCTATGATATGTGTCTTTCACTTTCTGACTTACTACAAGTCACGTGATTACCTCTAGACTCATCTACGGTGCTGCAAATGGCATTGTGTCCTTTTTTCCCTTGGCTAATATTGTGTCTTAGCGAGGTCCATTTTCTGCAATGTGATTCCGTGAGGGCTGAGGATTAGCTGACCTGGGCAGCCTGACCCTGCCGGCAAGCCCTCCCCAGGTGTGCCTGGGTTGAGGTCAATATAAACAGCACTCCAGGCAGCAATAGCCCCTGCAGCTGTGCCTGACTCCATATTCCCTGCCCCGTCAGCCGTCTCGGGGCTGTGCTGGTGGGAGGGTGTGAGGGGTCCACGGCTTTGTTGGTGGCCCGGTGTGAGTGGGGCTCTGCTGGACTTTCTGCAGGAGTTGCCAGGCTGCCACCTGTAAAGAAGAGGATGTGTCAACCATAACTTCCACTGGAATTTATCTCCGGGCTGAGGTGAGGAAGGAGAAAAGGGAGTGGGTGCGGGACAGGAGGGGTATCTCAGGCAGGGAAATGGAAAGCTTCCAGAAGAGTGCCCGGGGCCAGGACCATCCTGGCTGGCCTGCAGGCATCAAGTTGGCCTGCGTGCTGTCGCTGGTGTGGCTCCACAGCCCTTCCTCTAGGCTTTCAAGCCCTTGTACATATTCAGGTGTTTTACCTGGGAAGGGTGGGAACAGTTCAGCAGCAGCTGGCCTGGGGCTCAGCTCACGTTTACTCACAGAGAACTCGGCACTGTCCCCCAGCTTTGCAATGAGGACGCTCCTTGCGTGGGGGGGGCGGGGTTGCTGGCTTTATGGGAGATGATTCCCCACCTCTGACCAATTTCACAATTGTTTACCGCTGGAGCAAGTGCCTTGGTAGGGCTTTCCTCTGTATAACTGTTAGGTTCAGGTTTTTTTTTTTTCTTTTTTCGTTCCAATTACATTTTATTCCTGTTTTATGTATTTATAGGTATAAGCATGGAAATAATTCATTCATACAAATACATCTGTGTGAATGGAAGAACTTTTTTCTGTTTTTTTTTCAATTTTATTTTTAAAAATTTCGAAATTTAATTTTATTTATTTTTTATACAGCAGGTTATTATTAGTTATCTATTTTATGCATATGCATGTATACAGGTCAATCCCAATCTCCCAACTCATCCCAACACCACCACCCCATGGCTTCCCCCACTTGGTGTCCATACGTTTGTTCTCTACCTCTGTGTCTCTATTTCTGCCCTGCAAACCAGTTCATCTGTACCATTTTTCTAGGTTCCACATATATGCATTAATATACAATATTTGTTTTTCTCTTTCTGACTTACTTCACTCTGTATGACAGTCTCTAGATCCATCGACTTCTCTACAAATGACCCAGTTTCATTCCTTTTTATGGCTGAGTTATATTCCATTTTACATATGTACCACTTCTTTATCCATTCGTCTGTCTGTGGGCATTTAGGTTGCTTCCATTACCTGGCTATTGTAAATAGTGCTGCAATGAACATTGTGGTGAATGTGTCTTTTTGATTTATGGTTTTCTCTGGGTATATGCCCAGAAGTGGGATTGCTGGATCCTATGGTAATTCTCTTTTTAGTGTTTTAGAGGGACCTCCATACTGTTCTCCATAGTGACTGTATCAATTTACCTTCCCACCAATAGTGGAAGAGGGTTCCTTTTGTCCACACCCTCCCCAGAATTTGTTGTTTGTAGATTTTCTGATGATGCCGATTCTAAGAGGTGTGAGGTCATACCTCATTGTCATTTTGATTTGCATTTCTCTAATAATTAGTGTTGTTGAGCAGCTTTTCATGTGCGTCTTGGCCATCTCTGTGACTTCTTTGAAGAAACGTCTATTTAGATCTTCTCCCCATTTTTGTATTGGGTTGTTTGTTTTATTAATATTAAGCTGCGTGAGCTGTTTATATATATTGGAGATTAAACCTTTGTCCATTGATTCGTTTGCGATCGTTTTCGCCCATTCTGAGGGTTGCCTTTTTCCATTCCCGGTTTTTTAACCAAAAAAGAAAGAAAGCAAAGGAAGCAGAACACTAATGTGCGTGAAATATGCCTCTTGAAACTGTCGTTTTGAAATATGGACGTCTTTTGAATTTTTTGGTCGATACATGACCCCAGGATTTGTTTTCAGGGCAGGTGTCATTTACAGGCCTGCAATGATTTTGAATATCCACTGACCATTAGCGCTGGGATTAAAGCTGCTGTTGTGTGAAACGGCCACAAGGTGGCAGCAGTTCTCCCTTACCAAATCTGGTTACTAGGGCAACAGAGCCTCAATGGAAGTCGTGTTCTAGATTGGAATTTAGAATGGAATGTGCCAGGAGAATGCCCCTCAAGTTTGTCTCACTACTTCTTGTTCGTGTTTTTAATTTATTTTTTTATTTTTTTATTACAGCAAGTTTGATGTCAACGTTTGGCTTGTTGTAGGTGTGCAAGATGTGGTTCTTTTACACATATACATATGTCTGTTCTTCCTGGGATCCTGTTCCCATGTACGTTATGACAGAATGTTGAGTAGTCTTCTCTTGGTATTCCGTAGGTCTTTGGTGATTATATATTTCATCTGTGTTTGTATATGTCTGTTAACCCCAAGATCTTAATGAATCCAATCCTCACACCTTTCCATTGGTGAACCATAAGTTTGTTTAATGAATCTGTGATTGCCCTTCTCCGTGGAAATATCTGCCCTGGTATCAATTTTTAGGTAACACCTACAAGTGATATCCTACGATATGTGTCTTTCACTTTCTGACTTACTACAAGTCACGTGATTACCTCTAGACTCATCTACGGTGCTGCAAATGGCATTGTGTCCTTTTTTCCCTTGGCTAATATTGTGTCTTAGCGAGGTCCATTTTCTGCAATGTGATTCCGTGAGGGCTGAGGATTAGCTGACCTGGGCAGCCTGACCCTGCCGGCAAGCCCTCCCCAGGTGTGCCTGGGTTGAGGTCAATATAAACAGCACTCCAGGCAGCAATAGCCCCTGCAGCTGTGCCTGACTCCATATTCTCTGCCCCGTCAGCAGTCTCGGGGCTGTGCTGGTGGGAGGGTGTGAGGATCCACGGCTTTGTGGGTGGCCCGGTGTGAGTGGGGCTCTGCTGGACTTTCTGCAGGAGTTGCCAGGCTGCCACCTGTAAAGAAGAGGATGTGTCACCCATAACTTTCACTGGAATTTTTCTCCGGGCTGAGGTGAGGAAGGAAAAAAGGGAGTGGGTGCCGGGACAGGAGGGGTATCTCAGGCAGGGAAATGGAAAGCTTCCAGAAGAGCGCCCGGGGCCAGGACCATCCTGGCTGGCCTGCAGGCAGCAAGTTGGCCTGCGTGCTGTCGCTGGTGTGGCTCCACGGCCCTTCCTCTAGGCTTTCAAGCCCTTGTACATATTCAAGTGTTTTACCTGGGAAGGGTGGGAACAGTTCAGCAGCAGCTGGCCTGGGGCTCAGCTCACGTTTACTCACAGAGAACTCGGCACGGTCCCACAGCTTTGCAATGAGGACGCTCCTTGCGTGGGGGGGCGGGACTGCTGGCTTTATGGGAGATGATTCCCCACCTCTGACAAATTTCACAATTGTTTACCGCTGGAGCAAGTGCCTTGGTAGGGCTTTCCTCTGTATAACTGTTAGGTTCAGGTTTTTTTTTTCTTTTTTCGTTCCAATTACATTTTATTCCTGTTTTATGTATTTATAGATATAAGCATGGAAATAATTCATTCATACAAATACATCTGTGTGAATGGAATAACTTTTTTCTGTTTTTTTTTTCAATTTTATTTTTAAAAATTTCGAAATTTAATTTTATTTATTTTTTATACAGCAGGTTATTATTAGTTATCTATTTTATGCATATGCATGTATACAGGTCAATCCCAATCTCCCAACTCATCCCAACACCACCACCCCATGGCTTCCCCCACTTGGTGTCCATACGTTTGTTCTCTACCTCTGTGTCTCTATTTCTGCCCTGCAAACCAGTTCATCTGTACCATTTTTCTAGGTTCCACATATATGCATTAATATACAATATTTGTTTTTCTCTTTCTGACTTACTTCACTCTGTATGACAGTCTCTAGATCCATCGACTTCTCTACAAATGACCCAGTTTCATTCCTTTTTATGGCTGAGTTATATTCCATTTTACATATGTACCACTTCTTTATCCATTCGTCTGTCTGTGGGCATTTAGGTTGCTTCCATTACCTGGCTATTGTAAATAGTGCTGCAATGAACATTGTGGTGAATGTGTCTTTTTGATTTATGGTTTTCTCTGGGTATATGCCCAGAAGTGGGATTGCTGGATCCTATGTTAATTCTCTTTTTAGTGTTTTAGAGGGACCTCCATACTGTTCTCCATAGTGACTGTATCAATTTACCTTCCCACCAATAGTGGAAGAGGGTTCCTTTTGTCCAAACCCTCCCCAGAATTTGTTGTTTGTAGATTTTCTGATGATGCCAATTCTAAGAGGAGTGAACTCATACCTCATTGTCATTTTGATTTGCATTTCTCTAATAATTAGTGTTGTTGAGCAGCTTTTCATGTGCGTCTTGGCCATCTCTGTGACTTCTTTGAAGAAACGTCTATTTAGATCTTCTCCCCATTTTTGTATTGGGTTGTTTGTTTTATTAATATTAAGCTGCGTGAGCTGTTTATATATATTGGAGATTAAACCTTTGTCCATTGATTCGTTTGCGATCGTTTTCGCCCATTCTGAGGGTTGCCTTTTTCCATTCCCGGTTTTTTAACCAAAAAAGAAAGAAAGCAAAGGAAGCAGAACACTAATGTGCGTGAAATATGCCTCTTGAAACTGTCGTTTTGAAATATGGACGTCTTTTGAATTTTTTGGTCGATACATGACCCCAGGATTTGTTTTCAGGGCAGGTGTCATTTACAGGCCTGCAATGATTTTGAATATCCACTGACCATTAGCGCTGGGATTAAAGCTGCTGTTGTGTGAAACGGCCACAAGGTGGCAGCAGTTCTCCCTTACCAAATCTGGTTACTAGGGCAACAGAGCCTCAATGGAAGTCGTGTTCTAGATTGGAATTTAGAATGGAATGTGCCAGGAGAATGCCCCTCAAGTTTGTCTCACTACTTCTTGTTCGTGTTTTTAATTTAATTTTTTATTTTTTTATTACAGCAAGTTTGATGTCAACGTTTGGCTTGTTGTAGGTGTGCAAGATGTGGTTCTTTTACACATATACATATGTCTGTTCTTCCTGGGATCCTGTTCCCATGTACGTTATGACAGAATGTTGAGTAGTCTTCTCTTGGTATTCCGTAGGTCTTTGGTGATTATATATTTCATCTGTGTTTGTATATGTCTGTTAACCCCAAGATCCTAATGAATCCAATCCTCACACCTTTCCATTGGTGAACCATAAGTTTGTTTAATGAATCTGTGATTGCCCTTCTCCGTGGAAATATCTGCCCTGGTATCAATTTTTAGGTAACACCTACAAGTGATATCCTACGATATGTGTCTTTCACTTTCTGACTTACTACAAGTCACGTGATTACCTCTAGACTCATCTACGGTGCTGCAAATGGCATTGTGTCCTTTTTTCCCTTGGCTAATATTGTGTCTTAGCGAGGTCCATTTTCTGCAATGTGATTCCGTGAGGGCTGAGGATTAGCTGACCTGGGCAGCCTGACCCTGCCGGCAAGCCCTCCCCAGGTGTGCCTGGGTTGAGGTCAATATAAACAGCACTCCAGGCAGCAATAGCCCCTGCAGCTGTGCCTGACTCCATATTCTCTGCCCCGTCAGCCGTCTCGGGGCTGTGCTGGTGGGAGGGTGTGAGGGGTCCACGGCTTTGTTGGTGGCCCGGTGTGAGTGGGGCTCTGCTGGACTTTCTGCAGGAGTTGCCAGGCTGCCACCTGTAAAGAAGAGGATGTGTCAACCATAACTTCCACTGGAATTTCTCTCCGGGCTGAGGTGAGGAAGGAAAAAATGGAGTGGGTGCCGGGACAGGAGGGGTATCTCAGGCAGGGAAATGGAAAGCTTCCAGAAGAGCGCCCGGGGCCAGGACCATCCTGGCTGGCCTGCAGGCAGCAAGTTGGCCTGCGTGCTGTCGCTGGTGTGGCTCCACGGCCCTTCCTCTAGGCTTTCAAGCCCTTGTACATATTCAGGTGTTTTACCTGGGAAGGGTGGGAACAGTTCAGCAGCAGCTGGCCTGGGGCTCAGCTCACGTTTACTCACAGAGAACTCGGCACTGTCCCCCAGCTTTGCAATGAGGACGCTCCTTGCGTGGGGGGGCGGGGCTGCTGGCTTTATGGGAGATGATTCCCCACCTCTGACCAATTTCAGAATTGTTTACCGCTGGAGCAAGTGCCTTGGTAGGGCTTTCCTCTGTATAACTGTTAGGTTCAGGTTTTTCTTTTCTTTTTTCGTTCCAATTACATTTTATTCCTGTTTTATGTATTTATAGGTATAAGCATGGAAATAATTCATTCATACAAATACATCTGTGTGAATGGAAGAACTTTTTTCTGTTTTTTTTTCAATTTTATTTTTAAAAATTTCGAAATTTAATTTTATTTATTTTTTATACAGCAGGTTATTATTAGTTATCTATTTTATGCATATGCATATATACAGGTCAATCCCAATCTCCCAACTCATCCAAACACCACCACCCCATGGCTTCCCCCACTTGGTGTCCATACGTTTGTTCTCTACCTCTGTGTCTCTATTTCTGCCCTGCAAACCAGTTCATCTGTACCATTTTTCTAGGTTCCACATATATGCATTAATATACAATATTTGTTTTTCTCTTTCTGACTTACTTCACTCTGTATGACAGTCTCTAGATCCATCGACTTCTCTACAAATGACCCAGTTTCATTCCTTTTTATGGCTGAGTTATATTCCATTTTACATATGTACCACTTCTTTATCCATTCGTCTGTCTGTGGGCATTTAGGTTGCTTCCATTACCTGGCTATTGTAAATAGTGCTGCAATGAACATTGTGGTGAATGTGTCTTTTTGATTTATGGTTTTCTCTGGGTATATGCCCAGAAGTGGGATTGCTGGATCCTATGGTAATTCTCTTTTTAGTGTTTTAGAGGGACCTCCATACTGTTCTCCATAGTGACTGTATCAATTTACCTTCCCACCAATAGTGGAAGAGGGTTCCTTTTGTCCACACCCTCCCCAGAATTTGTTGTTTGTAGATTTTCTGATGATGCCGATTCTAAGAGGTGTGAGGTCATACCTCATTGTCATTTTGATTTGCATTTCTCTAATAATTAGTGATGTTGAGCAGCTTTTCATGTGCGTCTTGGCCATCTCTGTGACTTCTTTGAAGAAACGTCTATTTAGATCTTCTGCCCATTTTTGTATTGGGTTGTTTGTTTTATTAATATTAAGCTGCGTGAGCTGTTTATATATATTGGAGATTAAACCTTTGTCCATTGATTCGTTTGCAATCGTTTTCGCCCATTCTGAGGGTTGCCTTTTTCCATTCCCGTTTTTTTAACCAAAAAAGAAAGAAAGCAAAGGAAGCAGAACACTAATGTGCGTGAAATATGCCTCTTGAAACTGTCGTTTTGAAATATGGACGTCTTTTGAATTTTTTGGTCGATACATGACCCCAGGATTTGTTTTCAGGGCAGGTGTCATTTACAGGCCTGCAATGATTTTGAATATCCACTGACCATTAGCGCTGGGATTAAAGCTGCTGTTGTGTGAAACGGCCACAAGGTGGCAGCAGTTCTCCCTTACCAAATCTGGTTACTAGGGCAACAGAGCCTCAATGGAAGTCGTGTTCTAGATTGGAATTTAGAATGGAATGTGCCAGGAGAATGCCCCTCAAGTTTGTCTCACTACTTCTTGTTCGTGTTTTTAATTTAATTTTTTATTTTTTTATTACAGCAAGTTTGATGTCAACGTTTGGCTTGTTGTAGGTGTGCAAGATGTGGTTCTTTTACACATATACATATGTCTGTTCTTCCTGGGATCCTGTTCCCATGTACGTTATGACAGAATGTTGAGTAGTCTTCTCTTGGTATTCCGTAGGTCTTTGGTGATTATATATTTCATCTGTGTTTGTATATGTCTGTTAACCCCAAGATCCTAATGAATCCAATCCTCACACCTTTCCATTGGTGAACCATAAGTTTGTTTAATGAATCTGTGATTGCCCTTCTCCGTGGAAATATCTGCCCTGGTATCAATTTTTAGGTAACACCTACAAGTGATATCCTACGATATGTGTCTTTCACTTTCTGACTTACTACAAGTCACGTGATTACCTCTAGACTCATCTACGGTGCTGCAAATGGCATTGTGTCCTTTTTTCCCTTGGCTAATATTGTGTCTTAGCGAGGTCCATTTTCTGCAATGTGATTCCGTGAGGGCTGAGGATTAGCTGACCTGGGCAGCCTGACCCTGCCGGCAAGCCCTCCCCAGGTGTGCCTGGGTTGAGGTCAATATAAACAGCACTCCAGGCAGCAATAGCCCCTGCAGCTGTGCCTGACTCCATATTCTCTGCCCCGTCAGCCGTCTCGGGGCTGTGCTGGTGGGAGGGTGTGAGGGGTCCACGGCTTTGTTGGTGGCCCGGTGTGAGTGGGGCTCTGCTGGACTTTCTGCAGGAGTTGCCAGGCTGCCACCTGTAAAGAAGAGGATGTGTCAACCATAACTTCCACTGGAATTTCTCTCCGGGCTGAGGTGAGGAAGGAAAAAATGGAGTGGGTGCTGGGACAGGAGGGGTATCTCAGGCAGGGAAATGGAAAGCTTCCAGAAGAGCGCCCGGGGCCAGGACCATCCTGGCTGGCCTGCAGGCAGCAAGTTGGCCTGCGTGCTGTCGCTGGTGTGGCTCCACGGCCCTTCCTCTAGGCTTTCAAGCCCTTGTACATATTCAGGTGTTTTACCTGGGAAGGGTGGGAACAGTTCAGCAGCAGCTGGCCTGGGGCTCAGCTCACGTTTACTCACAGAGAACTCGGCACTGTCCCCCAGCTTTGCAATGAGGACGCTCCTTGCGTGGGGGGGGGGCGGGGCTGCTGGCTTTATGGGAGATGATTCCCCACCTCTGACCAATTTCACAATTGTTTACCGCTGGAGCAAGTGCCTTGGTAGGGCTTTCCTCTGTATAACTGTTAGGTTCAGGTTTTTTTTTTCTTTTTTCGTTCCAATTACATTTTATTCCTGTTTTATGTATTTATAGGTATAAGCATGGAAATAATTCATTCATACAAATACATCTGTGTGAATGGAAGAACTTTTTTCTGTTTTTTTTCAATTTTATTTTTAAAAATTTCGAAATTTAATTTTATTTATTTTTTATACAGCAGGTTATTATTAGTTATCTATTTTATGCATATGCATGTATACAGGTCAATCCCAATCTCCCAACTCATCCCAACACCACCACCCCATGGCTTCCCCCACTTGGTGTCCATACGTTTGTTCTCTACCTCTGTGTCTCTATTTCTGCCCTGCAAACCAGTTCATCTGTACCATTTTTCTAGGTTCCACATATATGCATTAATATACAATATTTGTTTTTCTCTTTCTGACTTACTTCACTCTGTATGACAGTCTCTAGATCCATCGACTTCTCTACAAATGACCCAGTTTCATTCCTTTTTATGGCTGAGTTATATTCCATTTTACATATGTACCACTTCTTTATCCATTCGTCTGTCTGTGGGCATTTAGGTTGCTTCCATTACCTGGCTATTGTAAATAGTGCTGCAATGAACATTGTGGTGAATGTGTCTTTTTGATTTATGGTTTTCTCTGGGTATATGCCCAGAAGTGGGATTGCTGGATCCTATGGCAATTCTCTTTTTAGTGTTTTAGAGGGACCTCCATACTGTTCTCCATAGTGACTGTATCAATTTACCTTCCCACCAATAGTGGAAGAGGGTTCCTTTTGTCCACACCCTCCCCAGAATTTGTTGTTGGTAGATTTTCTGATGATGCCGATTCTAAGAGGTGTGAGGTCATACCTCATTGTCATTTTGATTTGCATTTCTCTAATAATTAGTGATGTTGAGCAGCTTTTCATGTGCGTCTTGGCCATCTCTGTGACTTCTTTGAAGAAACGTCTATTTAGATCTTCTGCCCATTTTTGTATTGGGTTGTTTGTTTTATTAATATTAAGCTGCGTGAGCTGTTTATATATATTGGAGATTAAACCTTTGTCCAATGATTCGTTTGCGATCGTTTTCGCCCATTCTGAGGGTTGCCTTTTTCCATTCCCGTTTTTTTAACCAAAAAAGAAAGAAAGCAAAGGAAGCAGAACACTAATATGCGTGAAATATGCCTCTTGAAACTGTCGTTTTGAAATATGGACGTCTTTTGAATTTTTTGGTCGATACATGACCCCAGGATTTGTTTTCAGGGCAGGTGTCATTTACAGGCCTGCAATGATTTTGAATATCCACTGACCATTAGCGCTGGGATTAAAGCTGCTGTTGTGTGAAACGGCCACAAGGTGGCAGCAGTTCTCCCTTACCAAATCTGGTTACTAGGGCAACAGAGCCTCAATGGAAGTCGTGTTCTAGATTGGAATTTAGAATGGAATGTGCCAGGAGAATGCCCCTCAAGTTTGTCTCACTACTTCTTGTTCGTGTTTTTAATTTAATTTTTTATTTTTTTATTACAGCAAGTTTGATGTCAACGTTTGGCTTGTTGTAGGTGTGCAAGATGTGGTTCTTTTACACATATACATATGTCTGTTCTTCCTGGGATCCTGTTCCCATGTACGTTATGACAGAATGTTGAGTAGTCTTCTCTTGGTATTCCGTAGGTCTTTGGTGATTATATATTTCATCTGTGTTTGTATATGTCTGTTAACCCCAAGATCCTAATGAATCCAATCCTCACACCTTTCCATTGGTGAACCATAAGTTTGTTTAATGAATCTGTGATTGCCCTTCTCCGTGGAAATATCTGCCCTGGTATCAATTTTTAGGTAACACCTACAAGTGATATCCTACGATATGTGTCTTTCACTTTCTGACTTACTACAAGTCACGTGATTACCTCTAGACTCATCTACGGTGCTGCAAATGGCATTGTGTCCTTTTTTCCCTTGGCTAATGTTGTGTCTTAGCGAGGTCCATTTTCTGCAATGTGATTCCGTGAGGGCTGAGGATTAGCTGACCTGGGCAGCCTGACCCTGCCGGCAAGCCCTCCCCAGGTGTGCCTGGGTTGAGGTCAATATAAACAGCACTCCAGGCAGCAATAGCCCCTGCAGCTGTGCCTGACTCCATATTCTCTGCCCCGTCAGCCGTCTCGGGGCTGTGCTGGTGGGAGGGTGTGAGGGGTCCACGGCTTTGTTGGTGGCCCGGTGTGAGTGGGGCTCTGCTGGACTTTCTGCAGGACTTGCCAGGCTGCCACCTGTAAAGAAGAGGATGTGTCAACCATAACTTCCACTGGAATTTCTCTCCGGGCTGAGGTGAGGAAGGAAAAAATGGAGTGGGTGCTGGGACAGGAGGGGTATCTCAGGCAGGGAAATGGAAAGCTTCCAGAAGAGCGCCCGGGGCCAGGACCATCCTGGCTGGCCTGCAGGCAGCAAGTTGGCCTGCGTGCTGTCGCTGGTGTGGCTCCACGGCCCTTCCTCTAGGCTTTCAAGCCCTTGTACATATTCAGGTGTTTTACCTGGGAAGGGTGGGAACAGTTCAGCAGCAGCTGGCCTGGGGCTCAGCTCACGTTTACTCACAGAGAACTCGGCACTGTCCCCCAGCTTTGCAATGAGGACGCTCCTTGCGTGGTGGGGGCGGGGCTGCTGGCTTTATGGGAGATGATTCCCCACCTCTGACCAATTTCAGAATTGTTTACCGCTGGAGCAAGTGCCTTGGTAGGGCTTTCCTCTGTATAACTGTTAGGTTCAGGTTTTTTTTTTTCTTTTTTCGTTCCAATTACATTTTATTCCTGTTTTATGTATTTATAGGTATAAGCATGGAAATAATTCATTCATACAAATACATCTGTGTGAATGGAAGAACTTTTTTCTGTTTTTTTTCAATTTTATTTTTAAAAATTTCGAAATTTAATTTTATTTATTTTTTATACAGCAGGTTATTATTAGTTATCTATTTTATGCATATGCATGTATACAGGTCAATCCCAATCTCCCAACTCATCCCAACACCACCACCCCATGGCTTCCCCCACTTGGTGTCCATACGTTTGTTCTCTACCTCTGTGTCTCTATTTCTGCCCTGCAAACCAGTTCATCTGTACCATTTTTCTAGGTTCCACATATATGCATTAATATACAATATTTGTTTTTCTCTTTCTGACTTACTTCACTCTGTATGACAGTCTCTAGATCCATCGACTTCTCTACAAATGACCCAGTTTCATTCCTTTTTATGGCTGAGTTATATTCCATTTTACATATGTACCACTTCTTTATCCATTCGTCTGTCTGTGGGCATTTAGGTTGCTTCCATTACCTGGCTATTGTAAATAGTGCTGCAATGAACATTGTGGTGAATGTGTCTTTTTGATTTATGGTTTTCTCTGGGTATATGCCCAGAAGTGGGATTGCTGGATCCTATGGCAATTCTCTTTTTAGTGTTTTAGAGGGACCTCCATACTGTTCTCCATAGTGACTGTATCAATTTACCTTCCCACCAATAGTGGAAGAGGGTTCCTTTTGTCCACACCCTCCCCAGAATTTGTTGTTTGTAGATTTTCTGATGATGCCGATTCTAAGAGGTGTGAGGTCATACCTCATTGTCATTTTGATTTGCATTTCTCTAATAATTAGTGATGTTGAGCAGCTTTTCATGTGCGTCTTGGCCATCTCTGTGACTTCTTTGAAGAAACGTCTATTTAGATCTTCTGCCCATTTTTGTATTGGGTTGTTTGTTTTATTAATATTAAGCTGCGTGAGCTGTTTATATATATTGGAGATTAAACCTTTGTCCAATGATTCATTTGCGATCGTTTTCGCCCATTCTGAGGGTTGCCTTTTTCCATTCCCGTTTTTTTAACCAAAAAAGAAAGAAAGCAAAGGAAGCAGAACACTAATGTGCGTGAAATATGCCTCTTGAAACTGTCGTTTTGAAATATGGACGTCTTTTGAAGTTTTTTGGTCGATACATGACCCCAGGATTTGTTTTCAGGGCAGGTGTCATTTACAGGCCTGCAATGATTTTGAATATCCACTGACCATTAGCGCTGGGATTAAAGCTGCTGTTGTGTGAAACGGCCACAAGGTGGCAGCAGTTCTCCCTTACCAAATCTGGTTACTAGGGCAACAGAGCCTCAATGGAAGTCGTGTTCTAGATTGGAATTTAGAATGGAATGTGCCAGGAGAATGCCCCTCAAGTTTGTCTCACTACTTCTTGTTCGTGTTTTTAATTTAATTTTTTATTTTTTTATTACAGCAAGTTTGATGTCAACGTTTGGCTTGTTGTAGGTGTGCAAGATGTGGTTCTTTTACACATATACATATGTCTGTTCTTCCTGGGATCCTGTTCCCATGTACGTTATGACAGAATGTTGAGTCGTCTTCTCTTGGTATTCCGTAGGTCTTTGGTGATTATATATTTCATCTGTGTTTGTATATGTCTGTTAACCCCAAGATCCTAATGAATCCAATCCTCACACCTTTCCATTGGTGAACCATAAGTTTGTTTAATGAATCTGTGATTGCCCTTCTCCGTGGAAATATCTGCCCTGGTATCAATTTTTAGGTAACACCTACAAGTGATATCCTACGATATGTGTCTTTCACTTTCTGACTTACTACAAGTCACGTGATTACCTCTAGACTCATCTACGGTGCTGCAAATGGCATTGTGTCCTTTTTTCCCTTGGCTAATATTGTGTCTTAGCGAGGTCCATTTTCTGCAATGTGATTCCGTGAGGGCTGAGGATTAGCTGACCTGGGCAGCCTGACCCTGCCGGCAAGCCCTCCCCAGGTGTGCCTGGGTTGAGGTCAATATAAACAGCACTCCAGGGAGCAATAGCCCCTGCAGCTGGGCCTGACTCCATATTCTCTGCCCCGTCAGCCGTCTCGGGGCTGTGCTGGTGGGAGGGTGTGAGGGGTCCACGGCTTTGTTGGTGGCCCGGTGTGAGTGGGGCTCTGCTGGACTTTCTGCAGGAGTTGCCAGGCTGCCACCTGTAAAGAAGAGGATGTGTCAACCATAACTTCCACTGGAATTTCTCTCCGGGCTGAGGTGAGGAAGGAAAAAATGGAGTGGGTGCTGGGACAGGAGGGGTATCTCAGGCAGGGAAATGGAAAGCTTCCAGAAGAGCGCCCGGGGCCAGGACCATCCTGGCTGGACTGCAGGCAGCAAGTTGGCCTGCGTGCTGTCGCTGGTGTGGCTCCACGGCCCTTCCTCTAGGCTTTCAAGCCCTTGTACATATTCAGGTGTTTTACCTGGGAAGGGTGGGAACAGTTCAGCAGCAGCTGGCCTGGGGCTCAGCTCACGTTTACTCACAGAGAACTCGGCACTGTCCCCCAGCTTTGCAATGAGGACGCTCCTTGCGTGGGGGGGGGGCGGGGCTGCTGGCTTTATGGGAGATGATTCCCCACCTCTGACCAATTTCACAATTGTTTACCACTGGAGCAAGTGCCTTGGTAGGGCTTTCCTCTGTATAACTGTTAGGTTCAGGTTTTTTTTTTCTTTTTTCGTTCCAATTACATTTTATTCCTGTTTTATGTATTTATAGGTATAAGCATGGAAATAATTCATTCATACAAATACATCTGTGTGAATGGAAGAACTTTTTTCTGTTTTTTTTCAATTTTATTTTTAAAAATTTCGAAATTTAATTTTATTTATTTTTTATACAGCAGGTTATTATTAGTTATCTATTTTATGCATATGCATGTATACAGGTCAATCCCAATCTCCCAACTCATCCCAACACCACCACCCCATGGCTTCCCCCACTTGGTGTCCATACGTTTGTTCTCTACCTCTGTGTCTCTATTTCTGCCCTGCAAACCAGTTCATCTGTACCATTTTTCTAGGTTCCACATATATGCATTAATATACAATATTTGTTTTTCTCTTTCTGACTTACTTCACTCTGTATGACAGTCTGTAGATCCATCGACTTCTCTACAAATGACCCAGTTTCATTCCTTTTTATGGCTGAGTTATATTCCATTTTACATATGTACCACTTCTTTATCCATTCGTCTGTCTGTGGGCATTTAGGTTGCTTCCATTACCTGGCTATTGTAAATAGTGCTGCAATGAACATTGTGGTGAATGTGTCTTTTTGATTTATGGTTTTCTCTGGGTATATGCCCAGAAGTGGGATTGCTGGATCCTATGGCAATTCTCTTTTTAGTGTTTTAGAGGGACCTCCATACTGTTCTCCATAGTGACTGTATCAATTTACTTTCCCACCAATAGTGGAAGAGGGTTCCTTTTGTCCACACCCTCCCCAGAATTTGTTGTTTGTAGATTTTCTGATGATGCCGATTCTAAGAGGTGTGAGGTCATACCTCATTGTCATTTTGATTTGCATTTCTCTAATAATTAGTGATGTTGAGCAGCTTTTCATGTGCGTCTTGGCCATCTCTGTGACTTCTTTGAAGAAACGTCTATTTAGATCTTCTGCCCATTTTTGTATTGGGTTGTTTGTTTTATTAATATTAAGCTGCGTGAGCTGTTTATATATATTGGAGATTAAACCTTTGTCCAATGATTCGTTTGCGATCGTTTTCGCCCATTCTGAGGGTTGCCTTTTTCCATTCCCGTTTTTTTAACCAAAAAAGAAAGAAAGCAAAGGAAGCAGAACACTAATATGCGTGAAATATGCCTCTTGAAACTGTCGTTTTGAAATATGGACGTCTTTTGAATTTTTTGGTCGATACATGACCCCAGGATTTGTTTTCAGGGCAGGTGTCATTTACAGGCCTGCAATGATTTTGAATATCCACTGACCATTAGCGCTGGGATTAAAGCTGCTGTTGTGTGAAACGGCCACAAGGTGGCAGCAGTTCTCCCTTACCAAATCTGGTTACTAGGGCAACAGAGCCTCAATGGAAGTCGTGTTCTAGATTGGAATTTAGAATGGAATGTGCCAGGAGAATGCCCCTCAAGTTTGTCTCACTACTTCTTGTTCGTGTTTTTAATTTAATTTTTTATTTTTTTATTACAGCAAGTTTGATGTCAACGTTTGGCTTGTTGTAGGTGTGCAAGATGTGGTTCTTTTACACATATACATATGTCTGTTCTTCCTGGGATCCTGTTCCCATGTACGTTATGACAGAATGTTGAGTAGTCTTCTCTTGGTATTCCGTAGGTCTTTGGTGATTATATATTTCATCTGTGTTTGTATATGTCTGTTAACCCCAAGATCCTAATGAATCCAATCCTCACACCTTTCCATTGGTGAACCATAAGTTTGTTTAATGAATCTGTGATTGCCCTTCTCCGTGGAAATATCTGCCCTGGTATCAATTTTTAGGTAACACCTATAAGTGATATCCTACGATATGTGTCTTTCACTTTCTGACTTACTACAAGTCACGTGATTACCTCTAGACTCATCTACGGTGCTGCAAATGGCATTGTGTCCTTTTTTCCCTTGGCTAATATTGTGTCTTAGCGAGGTCCATTTTCTGCAATGTGATTCCGTGAGGGCTGAGGATTAGCTGACCTGGGCAGCCTGACCCTGCCGGCAAGCCCTCCCCAGGTGTGCCTGGGTTGAGGTCAATATAAACAGCACTCCAGGCAGCAATAGCCCCTGCAGCTGTGCCTGACTCCATATTCCCTGCCCCGTCAGCCATCTCGGGGCTGTGCTGGTGGGAGGGTGTGAGGGGTCCACGGCTTTGTGGGTGGCCCGGTGTGAGTGGGGCTCTGCTGGACTTTCTGCAGGAGTTGCCAGGCTGCCACCTGTAAAGAAGAGGATGTGTCAACCATAACTTCCACTGGAATTTATCTCCGGGCTGAGGTGAGGAAGGAGAAAAGGGAGTGGGTGCGGGACAGGAGGGGTATCTCAGGCAGGGAAATGGAAAGCTTCCAGAAGAGTGCCCGGGGCCAGGACCATCCTGGCTGGCCTGCAGGCATCAAGTTGGCCTGCGTGCTGTCGCTGGTGTGGCTCCACAGCCCTTCCTCTAGGCTTTCAAGCCCTTGTACATATTCAGGTGTTTTACCTGGGAAGGGTGGGAACAGTTCAGCAGCAGCTGGCCTGGGGCTCAGCTCACGTTTACTCACAGAGAACTCGGCACTGTCCCCCAGCTTTGCAATGAGGACGCTCCTTGCGTGGGGGGGGCGGGTTTGCTGGCTTTATGGGAGATGATTCCCCACCTCTGACCAATTTCAGAATTGTTTACCGCTGGAGCAAGTGCCTTGGTAGGGCTTTCCTCTGTATAACTGTTAGGTTCAGGTTTTTTTTTTTTCTTTTTTCGTTCCAATTACATTTTATTCCTGTTTTATGTATTTATAGGTATAAGCATGGAAATAATTCATTCATACAAATACATCTGTGTGAATGGAAGAACTTTTTTCTGTTTTTTTTTCAATTTTATTTTTAAAAATTTCGAAATTTAATTTTATTTATTTTTTATACAGCAGGTTATTATTAGTTATCTATTTTATGCATATGCATGTATACAGGTCAATCCCAATCTCCCAACTCATCCCAACACCACCACCCCATGGCTTCCCCCACTTGGTGTCCATACGTTTGTTCTCTACCTCTGTGTCTCTATTTCTGCCCTGCAAACCAGTTCATCTGTACCATTTTTCTAGGTTCCACATATATGCATTAATATACAATATTTGTTTTTCTCTTTCTGACTTACTTCACTCTGTATGACAGTCTCTAGATCCATCGACTTCTCTACAAATGACCCAGTTTCATTCCTTTTTATGGCTGAGTTATATTCCATTTTACATATGTACCACTTCTTTATCCATTCGTCTGTCTGTGGGCATTTAGGTTGCTTCCATTACCTGGCTATTGTAAATAGTGCTGCAATGAACATTGTGGTGAATGTGTCTTTTTGATTTATGGTTTTCTCTGGGTATATGCCCAGAAGTGGGATTGCTGGATCCTATGGTAATTCTCTTTTTAGTGTTTTAGAGGGACCTCCATACTGTTCTCCATAGTGACTGTATCAATTTACCTTCCCACCAATAGTGGAAGAGGGTTCCTTTTGTCCACACCCTCCCCAGAATTTGTTGTTTGTAGATTTTCTGATGATGCCGATTCTAAGAGGTGTGAGGTCATACCTCATTGTCATTTTGATTTGCATTTCTCTAATAATTAGTGATGTTGAGCAGCTTTTCATGTGCGTCTTGGCCATCTCTGTGACTTCTTTGAAGAAACGTCTATTTAGATCTTCTGCCCATTTTTGTATTGGGTTGTTTGTTTTATTAATATTAAGCTGCGTGAGCTGTTTATATATATTGGAGATTAAACCTTTGTCCATTGATTCGTTTGCGATCGTTTTCGCCCATTCTGAGGGTTGCCTTTTTCCATTCCCGTTTTTTTAACCAAAAAAGAAAGAAAGCAAAGGAAGCAGAACACTAATGTGCGTGAAATATGCCTCTTGAAACTGTCGTTTTGAAATATGGACGTCTTTTGAATTTTTTGGTCGATACATGACCCCAGGATTTGTTTTCAGGGCAGGTGTCATTTACAGGCCTGCAATGATTTTGAATATCCACTGACCATTAGCGCTGGGATTAAAGCTGCTGTTGTGTGAAACGGCCACAAGGTGGCAGCAGTTCTCCCTTACCAAATCTGGTTACTAGGGCAACAGAGCCTCAATGGAAGTCGTGTTCTAGATTGGAATTTAGAATGGAATGTGCCAGGAGAATGCCCCTCAAGTTTGTCTCACTACTTCTTGTTCGTGTTTTTAATTTAATTTTTTTATTTTTTTATTACAGCAAGTTTGATGTCAACGTTTGGCTTGTTGTAGGTGTGCAAGATGTGGTTCTTTTACACATATACATATGTCTGTTCTTCCTGGGATCCTGTTCCCATGTACGTTATGACAGAATGTTGAGTAGTCTTCTCTTGGTATTCCGTAGGTCTTTGGTGATTATATATTTCATCTGTGTTTGTATATGTCTGTTAACCCCAAGATCCTAATGAATCCAATCCTCACACCTTTCCATTGGTGAACCATAAGTTTGTTTAATGAATCTGTGATTGCCCTTCTCCGTGGAAATATCTGCCCTGGTATCAATTTTTAGGTAACACCTATAAGTGATATCCTACGATATGTGTCTTTCACTTTCTGACTTACTACAAGTCACGTGATTACCTCTAGACTCATCTACGGTGCTGCAAATGGCATTGTGTCCTTTTTTCCCTTGGCTAATATTGTGTCTTAGCGAGGTCCATTTTCTGCAATGTGATTCCGTGAGGGCTGAGGATTAGCTGACCTGGGCAGCCTGACCCTGCCGGCAAGCCCTCCCCAGGTGTGCCTGGGTTGAGGTCAATATAAACAGCACTCCAGGCAGCAATAGCCCCTGCAGCTGTGCCTGACTCCATATTCCCTGCCCCGTCAGCCATCTCGGGGCTGTGCTGGTGGGAGGGTGTGAGGGGTCCACGGCTTTGTGGGTGGCCCGGTGTGAGTGGGGCTCTGCTGGACTTTCTGCAGGAGTTGCCAGGCTGCCACCTGTAAAGAAGAGGATGTGTCAACCATAACTTCCACTGGAATTTATCTCCGGGCTGAGGTGAGGAAGGAGAAAAGGGAGTGGGTGCGGGACAGGAGGGGTATCTCAGGCAGGGAAATGGAAAGCTTCCAGAAGAGTGCCCGGGGCCAGGACCATCCTGGCTGGCCTGCAGGCATCAAGTTGGCCTGCGTGCTGTCGCTGGTGTGGCTCCACAGCCCTTCCTCTAGGCTTTCAAGCCCTTGTACATATTCAGGTGTTTTACCTGGGAAGGGTGGGAACAGTTCAGCAGCAGCTGGCCTGGGGCTCAGCTCACGTTTACTCACAGAGAACTCGGCACTGTCCCCCAGCTTTGCAATGAGGACGCTCCTTGCGTGGGGGGGGCGGGTTTGCTGGCTTTATGGGAGATGATTCCCAACCTCTGACCAATTTCAGAATTGTTTACCGCTGGAGCAAGTGCCTTGGTAGGGCTTTCCTCTGTATAACTGTTAGGTTCAGGTTTTTTTTTTTTTCTTTTTTCGTTCCAATTACATTTTATTCCTGTTTTATGTATTTATAGGTATAAGCATGGAAATAATTCATTCATACAAATACATCTGTGTGAATGGAAGAACTTTTTTCTGTTTTTTTTTCAATTTTATTTTTAAAAATTTCGAAATTTAATTTTATTTATTTTTTATACAGCAGGTTATTATTAGTTATCTATTTTATGCATATGCATGTATACAGGTCAATCCCAATCTCCCAACTCATCCCAACACCACCACCCCATGGCTTCCCCCACTTGGTGTCCATACGTTTGTTCTCTACCTCTGTGTCTCTATTTCTGCCCTGCAAACCAGTTCATCTGTACCATTTTTCTAGGTTCCACATATATGCATTAATATACAATATTTGTTTTTCTCTTTCTGACTTACTTCACTCTGTATGACAGTCTCTAGATCCATCGACTTCTCTACAAATGACCCAGTTTCATTCCTTTTTATGGCTGAGTTATATTCCATTTTACATATGTACCACTTCTTTATCCATTCGTCTGTCTGTGGGCATTTAGGTTGCTTCCATTACCTGGCTATTGTAAATAGTGCTGCAATGAACATTGTGGTGAATGTGTCTTTTTGATTTATGGTTTTCTCTGGGTATATGCCCAGAAGTGGGATTGCTGGATCCTATGTTAATTCTCTTTTTAGTGTTTTAGAGGGACCTCCATACTGTTCTCCATAGTGACTGTATCAATTTACCTTCCCACCAATAGTGGAAGAGGGTTCCTTTTGTCCACACCCTCCCCAGAATTTGTTGTTTGTAGATTTTCTGATGATGCCGATTCTAAGAGGTGTGAGGTCATACCTCATTGTCATTTTGATTTGCATTTCTCTAATAATTAGTGATGTTGAGCAGCTTTTCATGTGCGTCTTGGCCATCTCTGTGACTTCTTTGAAGAAACGTCTATTTAGATCTTCTGCCCATTTTTGTATTGGGTTGTTTGTTTTATTAATATTAAGCTGCGTGAGCTGTTTATATATATTGGAGATTAAACCTTTGTCCATTGATTCGTTTGCGATCGTTTTCGCCCATTCTGAGGGTTGCCTTTTTCCATTCCCGTTTTTTTAACCAAAAAAGAAAGAAAGCAAAGGAAGCAGAACACTAATGTGCGTGAAATATGCCTCTTGAAACTGTCGTTTTGAAATATGGACGTCTTTTGAATTTTTTGGTCGATACATGACCCCAGGATTTGTTTTCAGGGCAGGTGTCATTTACAGGCCTGCAATGATTTTGAATATCCACTGACCATTAGCGCTGGGATTAAAGCTGCTGTTGTGTGAAACGGCCACAAGGTGGCAGCAGTTCTCCCTTACCAAATCTGGTTACTAGGGCAACAGAGCCTCAATGGAAGTCGTGTTCTAGATTGGAATTTAGAATGGAATGTGCCAGGAGAATGCCCCTCAAGTTTGTCTCACTACTTCTTGTTCGTGTTTTTAATTTAATTTTTTTATTTTTTTATTACAGCAAGTTTGATGTCAACGTTTGGCTTGTTGTAGGTGTGCAAGATGTGGTTCTTTTACACATATACATATGTCTGTTCTTCCTGGGATCCTGTTCCCATGTACGTTATGACAGAATGTTGAGTAGTCTTCTCTTGGTATTCCGTAGGTCTTTGGTGATTATATATTTCATCTGTGTTTGTATATGTCTGTTAACCCCAAGATCCTAATGAATCCAATCCTCACACCTTTCCATTGGTGAACCATAAGTTTGTTTAATGAATCTGTGATTGCCCTTCTCCGTGGAAATATCTGCCCTGGTATCAATTTTTAGGTAACACCTATAAGTGATATCCTACGATATGTGTCTTTCACTTTCTGACTTACTACAAGTCACGTGATTACCTCTAGACTCATCTACGGTGCTGCAAATGGCATTGTGTCCTTTTTTCCCTTGGCTAATATTGTGTCTTAGCGAGGTCCATTTTCTGCAATGTGATTCCGTGAGGGCTGAGGATTAGCTGACCTGGGCAGCCTGACCCTGCCGGCAAGCCCTCCCCAGGTGTGCCTGGGTTGAGGTCAATATAAACAGCACTCCAGGCAGCAATAGCCCCTGCAGCTGTGCCTGACTCCATATTCCCTGCCCCGTCAGCCATCTCGGGGCTGTGCTGGTGGGAGGGTGTGAGGGGTCCACGGCTTTGTGGGTGGCCCGGTGTGAGTGGGGCTCTGCTGGACTTTCTGCAGGAGTTGCCAGGCTGCCACCTGTAAAGAAGAGGATGTGTCAACCATAACTTCCACTGGAATTTATCTCCGGGCTGAGGTGAGGAAGGAGAAAAGGGAGTGGGTGCGGGACAGGAGGGGTATCTCAGGCAGGGAAATGGAAAGCTTCCAGAAGAGTGCCCGGGGCCAGGACCATCCTGGCTGGCCTGCAGGCATCAAGTTGGCCTGCGTGCTGTCGCTGGTGTGGCTCCACAGCCCTTCCTCTAGGCTTTCAAGCCCTTGTACATATTCAGGTGTTTTACCTGGGAAGGGTGGGAACAGTTCAGCAGCAGCTGGCCTGGGGCTCAGCTCACGTTTACTCACAGAGAACTCGGCACTGTCCCCCAGCTTTGCAATGAGGACGCTCCTTGCGTGGGGGGGGCGGGTTTGCTGGCTTTATGGGAGATGATTCCCCACCTCTGACCAATTTCAGAATTGTTTACCGCTGGAGCAAGTGCCTTGGTAGGGCTTTCCTCTGTATAACTGTTAGGTTCAGGTTTTTTTTTTTCTTTTTTCGTTCCAATTACATTTTATTCCTGTTTTATGTATTTATAGGTATAAGCATGGAAATAATTCATTCATACAAATACATCTGTGTGAATGGAAGAACTTTTTTCTGTTTTTTTTTCAATTTTATTTTTAAAAATTTCGAAATTTAATTTTATTTATTTTTTATACAGCAGGTTATTATTAGTTATCTATTTTATGCATATGCATGTATACAGGTCAATCCCAATCTCCCAACTCATCCCAACACCACCACCCCATGGCTTCCCCCACTTGGTGTCCATACGTTTGTTCTCTACCTCTGTGTCTCTATTTCTGCCCTGCAAACCAGTTCATCTGTACCATTTTTCTAGGTTCCACATATATGCATTAATATACAATATTTGTTTTTCTCTTTCTGACTTACTTCACTCTGTATGACAGTCTCTAGATCCATCGACTTCTCTACAAATGACCCAGTTTCATTCCTTTTTATGGCTGAGTTATATTCCATTTTACATATGTACCACTTCTTTATCCATTCGTCTGTCTGTGGGCATTTAGGTTGCTTCCATTACCTGGCTATTGTAAATAGTGCTGCAATGAACATTGTGGTGAATGTGTCTTTTTGATTTATGGTTTTCTCTGGGTATATGCCCAGAAGTGGGATTGCTGGATCCTATGGTAATTCTCTTTTTAGTGTTTTAGAGGGACCTCCATACTGTTCTCCATAGTGACTGTATCAATTTACCTTCCCACCAATAGTGGAAGAGGGTTCCTTTTGTCCACACCCTCCCCAGAATTTGTTGTTTGTAGATTTTCTGATGATGCCGATTCTAAGAGGTGTGAGGTCATACCTCATTGTCATTTTGATTTGCATTTCTCTAATAATTAGTGATGTTGAGCAGCTTTTCATGTGCGTCTTGGCCATCTCTGTGACTTCTTTGAAGAAACGTCTATTTAGATCTTCTGCCCATTTTTGTATTGGGTTGTTTGTTTTATTAATATTAAGCTGCGTGAGCTGTTTATATATATTGGAGATTAAACCTTTGTCCATTGATTCGTTTGCGATCGTTTTCGCCCATTCTGAGGGTTGCCTTTTTCCATTCCCGTTTTTTTAACCAAAAAAGAAAGAAAGCAAAGGAAGCAGAACACTAATGTGCGTGAAATATGCCTCTTGAAACTGTCGTTTTGAAATATGGACGTCTTTTGAATTTTTTGGTCGATACATGACCCCAGGATTTGTTTTCAGGGCAGGTGTCATTTACAGGCCTGCAATGATTTTGAATATCCACTGACCATTAGCGCTGGGATTAAAGCTGCTGTTGTGTGAAACGGCCACAAGGTGGCAGCAGTTCTCCCTTACCAAATCTGGTTACTAGGGCAACAGAGCCTCAATGGAAGTCGTGTTCTAGATTGGAATTTAGAATGGAATGTGCCAGGAGAATGCCCCTCAAGTTTGTCTCACTACTTCTTGTTCGTGTTTTTAATTTAATTTTTTTATTTTTTTATTACAGCAAGTTTGATGTCAACGTTTGGCTTGTTGTAGGTGTGCAAGATGTGGTTCTTTTACACATATACATATGTCTGTTCTTCCTGGGATCCTGTTCCCATGTACGTTATGACAGAATGTTGAGTAGTCTTCTCTTGGTATTCCGTAGGTCTTTGGTGATTATATATTTCATCTGTGTTTGTATATGTCTGTTAACCCCAAGATCCTAATGAATCCAATCCTCACACCTTTCCATTGGTGAACCATAAGTTTGTTTAATGAATCTGTGATTGCCCTTCTCCGTGGAAATATCTGCCCTGGTATCAATTTTTAGGTAACACCTATAAGTGATATCCTACGATATGTGTCTTTCACTTTCTGACTTACTACAAGTCACGTGATTACCTCTAGACTCATCTACGGTGCTGCAAATGGCATTGTGTCCTTTTTTCCCTTGGCTAATATTGTGTCTTAGCGAGGTCCATTTTCTGCAATGTGATTCCGTGAGGGCTGAGGATTAGCTGACCTGGGCAGCCTGACCCTGCCGGCAAGCCCTCCCCAGGTGTGCCTGGGTTGAGGTCAATATAAACAGCACTCCAGGCAGCAATAGCCCCTGCAGCTGTGCCTGACTCCATATTCCCTGCCCCGTCAGCCATCTCGGGGCTGTGCTGGTGGGAGGGTGTGAGGGGTCCACGGCTTTGTGGGTGGCCCGGTGTGAGTGGGGCTCTGCTGGACTTTCTGCAGGAGTTGCCAGGCTGCCACCTGTAAAGAAGAGGATGTGTCAACCATAACTTCCACTGGAATTTATCTCCGGGCTGAGGTGAGGAAGGAGAAAAGGGAGTGGGTGCGGGACAGGAGGGGTATCTCAGGCAGGGAAATGGAAAGCTTCCAGAAGAGTGCCCGGGGCCAGGACCATCCTGGCTGGCCTGCAGGCATCAAGTTGGCCTGCGTGCTGTCGCTGGTGTGGCTCCACAGCCCTTCCTCTAGGCTTTCAAGCCCTTGTACATATTCAGGTGTTTTACCTGGGAAGGGTGGGAACAGTTCAGCAGCAGCTGGCCTGGGGCTCAGCTCACGTTTACTCACAGAGAACTCGGCACTGTCCCCCAGCTTTGCAATGAGGACGCTCCTTGCGTGGGGGGGGCGGGTTTGCTGGCTTTATGGGAGATGATTCCCCACCTCTGACCAATTTCAGAATTGTTTACCGCTGGAGCAAGTGCCTTGGTAGGGCTTTCCTCTGTATAACTGTTAGGTTCAGGTTTTTTTTTTTTCTTTTTTCGTTCCAATTACATTTTATTCCTGTTTTATGTATTTATAGGTATAAGCATGGAAATAATTCATTCATACAAATACATCTGTGTGAATGGAAGAACTTTTTTCTGTTTTTTTTTCAATTTTATTTTTAAAAATTTCGAAATTTAATTTTATTTATTTTTTATACAGCAGGTTATTATTAGTTATCTATTTTATGCATATGCATGTATACAGGTCAATCCCAATCTCCCAACTCATCCCAACACCACCACCCCATGGCTTCCCCCACTTGGTGTCCATACGTTTGTTCTCTACCTCTGTGTCTCTATTTCTGCCCTGCAAACCAGTTCATCTGTACCATTTTTCTAGGTTCCACATATATGCATTAATATACAATATTTGTTTTTCTCTTTCTGACTTACTTCACTCTGTATGACAGTCTCTAGATCCATCGACTTCTCTACAAATGACCCAGTTTCATTCCTTTTTATGGCTGAGTTATATTCCATTTTACATATGTACCACTTCTTTATCCATTCGTCTGTCTGTGGGCATTTAGGTTGCTTCCATTACCTGGCTATTGTAAATAGTGCTGCAATGAACATTGTGGTGAATGTGTCTTTTTGATTTATGGTTTTCTCTGGGTATATGCCCAGAAGTGGGATTGCTGGATCCTATGGTAATTCTCTTTTTAGTGTTTTAGAGGGACCTCCATACTGTTCTCCATAGTGACTGTATCAATTTACCTTCCCACCAATAGTGGAAGAGGGTTCCTTTTGTCCACACCCTCCCCAGAATTTGTTGTTTGTAGATTTTCTGATGATGCCGATTCTAAGAGGTGTGAGGTCATACCTCATTGTCATTTTGATTTGCATTTCTCTAATAATTAGTGATGTTGAGCAGCTTTTCATGTGCGTCTTGGCCATCTCTGTGACTTCTTTGAAGAAACGTCTATTTAGATCTTCTGCCCATTTTTGTATTGGGTTGTTTGTTTTATTAATATTAAGCTGCGTGAGCTGTTTATATATATTGGAGATTAAACCTTTGTCCATTGATTCGTTTGCGATCGTTTTCGCCCATTCTGAGGGTTGCCTTTTTCCATTCCCGTTTTTTTAACCAAAAAAGAAAGAAAGCAAAGGAAGCAGAACACTAATGTGCGTGAAATATGCCTCTTGAAACTGTCGTTTTGAAATATGGACGTCTTTTGAATTTTTTGGTCGATACATGACCCCAGGATTTGTTTTCAGGGCAGGTGTCATTTACAGGCCTGCAATGATTTTGAATATCCACTGACCATTAGCGCTGGGATTAAAGCTGCTGTTGTGTGAAACGGCCACAAGGTGGCAGCAGTTCTCCCTTACCAAATCTGGTTACTAGGGCAACAGAGCCTCAGTGGAAGTCATGTTCTAGATTGGAATTTAGAATGGAATGTGCCAGGAGAATGCCCCTCAAGTTTGTCTCACTACTTCTTGTTCGTGTTTTTAATTTAATTTTTTTATTTTTTTATTACAGCAAGTTTGATGTCAACGTTTGGCTTGTTGTAGGTGTGCAAGATGTGGTTCTTTTACACATATACATATGTCTGTTCTTCCTGGGATCCTGTTCCCATGTACGTTATGACAGAATGTTGAGTAGTCTTCTCTTGGTATTCCGTAGATCTTTGGTGATTATATATTTCATCTGTGTTTGTATATGTCTGTTAACCCCAAGATCCTAATGAATCCAATCCTCACACCTTTCCATTGGTGAACCATAAGTTTGTTTAATGAATCTGTGATTGCCCTTCTCCGTGGAAATATCTGCCCTGGTATCAATTTTTAGGTAACACCTATAAGTGATATCCTACGATATGTGTCTTTCACTTTCTGACTTACTACAAGTCACGTGATTACCTCTAGACTCATCTACGGTGCTGCAAATGGCATTGTGTCCTTTTTTCCCTTGGCTAATATTGTGTCTTAGCGAGGTCCATTTTCTGCAATGTGATTCCGTGAGGGCTGAGGATTAGCTGACCTGGGCAGCCTGACCCTGCCGGCAAGCCCTCCCCAGGTGTGCCTGGGTTGAGGTCAATATAAACAGCACTCCAGGCAGCAATAGCCCCTGCAGCTGTGCCTGACTCCATATTCTCTGCCCCGTCAGCAGTCTCGGGGCTGTGCTGGTGGGAGGGTGTGAGGATAGACGGCTTTCTGGGTGGCCCGGTGTGAGTGGGGCCCTGCTGGACTTTCTGCAGGAGTTGCCAGGCTGCCACCTGTAAAGAAGAGGATGTGTCACCCATAACTTCCACTGGAATTTCTCTCCGGGCTGAGGTGAGGAAGGAGAAAAGGGAGTGGGTGCCGGGACAGGAGGGGTATCTCAGGCAGGGAAATGGAAAGCTTCCAGAAGAGCGACCGGGGCCAGGACCATCCTGGCTGGCCTGCAGGCAGCAAGTTGGCCTGCGTGCTGTCGCTGGTGTGGCTCCACGGCCCTTCCTCTAGGCTTTCAAGCCCTTGTACATATTCAAGTGTTTTACCTGGGAAGGGTGGGAACAGTTCAGCAGCAGCTGGCCTGGGGCTCAGCTCACGTTTACTCACAGAGAACTCGGCACGGTCCCACAGCTTTGCAATGAGGACGCTCCTTGTGTGGGGGCGCGGGACTGCTGGCTTTATGGGAGATGATTCCCCACCTATGACCAATTTCACAATTGTTTACCGCTGGAGCAAGTGCCTTGGTAGGGCTTTCCTCTGTATAACTGTTAGGTTCAGGTTTTTTTTTTCTTTTTTCGTTCCAATTACATTTTATTCCTGTTTTATGTATTTATAGATATAAGCATGGAAATAATTCATTCATACAAATACATCTGTGTGAATGGAATAACTTTTTTCTGTTTTTTTTTTCAATTTTATTTTTAAAAATTTCGAAATTTAATTTTATTTATTTTTTATACAGCAGGTTATTATTAGTTATCTATTTTATGCATATGCATGTATACAGGTCAATCCCAATCTCCCAACTCATCCCAACACCACCACCCCATGGCTTCCCCCACTTGGTGTCCATACGTTTGTTCTCTACCTCTGTGTCTCTATTTCTGCCCTGCAAACCAGTTCATCTGTACCATTTTTTTAGGTTCCACATATATGCATTAATATACAATATTTGTTTTTCTCTTTCTGACTTACTTCACTCTGTATGACAGTCTCTAGATCCATCGACTTCTCTACAAATGACCCAGTTTCATTCCTTTTTATGGCTGAGTTATATTCCATTTTACATATGTACCACTTCTTTATCCATTCGTCTGTCTGTGGGCATTTAGGTTGCTTCCATTACCTGGCTATTGTAAATAGTGCTGCAATGAACATTGTGGTGAATGTGTCTTTTTGATTTATGGTTTTCTCTGGGTATATGCCCAGAAGTGGGATTGCTGGATCCTATGTTAATTCTCTTTTTAGTGTTTTAGAGGGACCTCCATACTGTTCTCCATAGTGACTGTATCAATTTACCTTCCCACCAATAGTGGAAGAGGGTTCCTTTTGTCCACACCCTCCCCAGAATTTGTTGTTTGTAGATTTTCTGATGATGCCGATTCTAAGAGGTGTGAGGTCATACCTCATTGTCATTTTGATTTGCATTTCTCTAATAATTAGTGTTGTTGAGCAGCTTTTCATGTGCGTCTTGGCCATCTCTGTGACTTCTTTGAAGAAACGTCTATTTAGATCTTCTCCCCATTTTTGTATTGGGTTGTTTGTATTATTAATATTAAGCTGCGTGAGCTCTTTATATATATTGGAGATTAAACCTTTGTCCATTGATTCGTTTGCGATCGTTTTCGCCCATTCTGAGGGTTGCCTTTTTCCATTCCCGGTTTTTTAACCAAAAAAGAAAGAAAGCAAAGGAAGCAGAACACTAATGTGCGTGAAATATGCCTCTTGAAACTGTCGTTTTGAAATATGGACGTCTTTTGAATTTTTTGGTCGATACATGACCCCAGGATTTGTTTTCAGGGCAGGTGTCATTTACAGGCCTGCAATGATTTTGAATATCCACTGACCATTAGCGCTGGGATTAAAGCTGCTGTTGTGTGAAACGGCCACAAGGTGGCAGCAGTTCTCCCTTACCAAATCTGGTTACTAGGGCAACAGAGCCTCAATGGAAGTCATGTTCTAGATTGGAATTTAGAATGGAATGTGCCAGGAGAATGCCCCTCAAGTTTGTCTCACTACTTCTTGTTCGTGTTTTTAATTTAATTTTTTATTTTTTTATTACAGCAAGTTTGATGTCAACGTTTGGCTTGTTGTAGGTGTGCAAGATGTGGTTCTTTTACACATATACATATGTCTGTTCTTCCTGGGATCCTGTTCCCATGTACGTTATGACAGAATGTTGAGTAGTCTTCTCTTGGTATTCCGTAGGTCTTTGGTGATTATATATTTCATCTGTGTTTGTATATGTCTGTTAACCCCAAGATCCTAATGAATCCAATCCTCACACCTTTCCATTGGTGAACCATAAGTTTGTTTAATGAATCTGTGATTGCCCTTCTCCGTGGAAATATCTGCCCTGGTATCAATTTTTAGGTAACACCTACAAGTGATATCCTACGATATGTGTCTTTCACTTTCTGACTTACTACAAGTCACGTGATTACCTCTAGACTCATCTACGGTGCTGCAAATGGCATTGTGTCCTTTTTTCCCTTGGCTAATATTGTGTCTTAGCGAGGTCCATTTTCTGCAATGTGATTCCGTGAGGGCTGAGGATTAGCTGACCTGGGCAGCCTGACCCTGCCGGCAAGCCCTCCCCAGGTGTGCCTGGGTTGAGGTCAATATAAACAGCACTCCAGGCAGCAATAGCCCCTGCAGCTGTGCCTGACTCCATATTCTCTGCCCCGTCAGCCGTCTCGGGGCTGTGCTGGTGGGAGGGTGTGAGGGGTCCACGGCTTTGTTGGTGGCCCGGTGTGAGTGGGGCTCTGCTGGACTTTCTGCAGGAGTTGCCAGGCTGCCACCTGTAAAGAAGAGGATGTGTCAACCATAACTTCCACTGGAATTTCTCTCCGGGCTGAGGTGAGGAAGGAAAAAATGGAGTGGGTGCCGGGACAGGAGGGGTATCTCAGGCAGGGAAATGGAAAGCTTCCAGAAGAGCGCCCGGGGCCAGGACCATCCTGGCTGGCCTGCAGGTAGCAAGTTGGCCTGCGTGCTGTCACTGGTGTGGCTCCACGGCCCTTCCTCTAGGCTTTCAAGCCCTTGTACATATTCAGGTGTTTTACCTGGGAAGGGTGGGAACAGTTCAGCAGCAGCTGGCCTGGGGCTCAGCTCACGTTTACTCACAGAGAACTCGGCACTGTCCCCCAGCTTTGCAATGAGGACGCTCCTTGCGTGGGGGGCGGGGCTGCTGGCTTTATGGGAGATGATTCCCCACCTCTGACCAATTTCAGAATTGTTTACCGCTGGAGCAAGTGCCTTGGTAGGGCTTTCCTCTGTATAACTGTTAGGTTCAGGTTTTTTTTTTCTTTTTTCGTTCCAATTACATTTTATTCCTGTTTTATGTATTTATAGGTATAAGCATGGAAATAATTCATTCATACAAATACATCTGTGTGAATGGAAGAACTTTTTTCTGTTTTTTTTCAATTTTATTTTTAAAAATTTCGAAATTTAATTTTATTTATTTTTTATACAGCAGGTTATTATTAATTATCTATTTTATGCATATGCATGTATACAGGTCAATCCCAATCCCCCAACTCATCCCAACACCACCACCCCATGGCTTCCCCCACTTGGTGTCCATACGTTTGTTCTCTACCTCTGTGTCTCTATTTCTGCCCTGCAAACCAGTTCATCTGTACCATTTTTCTAGGTTCCACATATATGCATTAATATACAATATTTGTTTTTCTCTTTCTGACTTACTTCACTCTGTATGACAGTCTCTAGATCCATCGACTTCTCTACAAATGACCCAGTTTCATTCCTTTTTATGGCTGAGTTATATTCCATTTTACATATGTACCACTTCTTTATCCATTCGTCTGTCTGTGGGCATTTAGGTTGCTTCCATTACCTGGCTATTGTAAATAGTGCTGCAATGAACATTGTGGTGAATGTGTCTTTTTGATTTATGGTTTTCTCTGGGTATATGCCCAGAAGTGGGATTGCTGGATCCTATGGTAATTCTCTATTTAGTGTTTTAGAGGGACCTCCATACTGTTCTCCATAGTGACTGTATCAATTTACCTTCCCACCAATAGTGGAAGAGGGTTCCTTTTGTCCACACCCTCCCCAGAATTTGTTGTTTGTAGATTTTCTGATGATGCCGATTCTAAGAGGTGTGAGGTCATACCTCATTGTCATTTTGATTTGCATTTCTCTAATAATTAGTGATGTTGAGCAGCTTTTCATGTGCGTCTTGGCCATCTCTGTGACTTCTTTGAAGAAACGTCTATTTAGATCTTCTTCCCATTTTTGTATTGGGTTGTTTGTTTTATTAATATTAAGCTGCGTGAGCTGTTTATATATATTGGAGATTAAACCTTTGTCCATTGATTCGTTTGCGATCGTTTTCGCCCATTCTGAGGGTTGCCTTTTTCCATTCCCGTTTTTTTAACCAAAAAAGAAAGAAAGCAAAGGAAGCAGAACACTAATGTGCGTGAAATATGCCTCTTGAAACTGTCGTTTTGAAATATGGACGTCTTTTGAATTTTTTGGTCGATACATGACCCCAGGATTTGTTTTCAGGGCAGGTGTCATTTACAGGCCTGCAATGATTTTGAATATCCACTGACCATTAGCGCTGGGATTAAAGCTGCTGTTGTGTGAAACGGCCACAAGGTGGCAGCAGTTCTCCCTTACCAAATCTGGTTACTAGGGCAACAGAGCCTCAATGGAAGTCGTGTTCTAGATTGGAATTTAGAATGGAATGTGCCAGGAGAATGCCCCTCAAGTTTGTCTCACTACTTCTTGTTCGTGTTTTTAATTTAATTTTTTATTTTTTTATTACAGCAAGTTTGATGTCAACGTTTGGCTTGTTGTAGGTGTGCAAGATGTGGTTCTTTTACACATATACATATGTCTGTTCTTCCTGGGATCCTGTTCCCATGTACGTTATGACAGAATGTTGAGTAGTCTTCTCTTGGTATTCCGTAGGTCTTTGGTGATTATATATTTCATCTGTGTTTGTATATGTCTGTTAACCCCAAGATCCTAATGAATCCAATCCTCACACCTTTCCATTGGTGAACCATAAGTTTGTTTAATGAATCTGTGATTGCCCTTCTCCGTGGAAATATCTGCCCTGGTATCAATTTTTAGGTAACACCTACAAGTGATATCCTACGATATGTGTCTTTCACTTTCTGACTTACTACAAGTCACGTGATTACCTCTAGACTCATCTACGGTGCTGCAAATGGCATTGTGTCCTTTTTTCCCTTGGCTAATGTTGTGTCTTAGCGAGGTCCATTTTCTGCAATGTGATTCCGTGAGGGCTGAGGATTAGCTGACCTGGGCAGCCTGACCCTGCCGGCAAGCCCTCCCCAGGTGTGCCTGGGTTGAGGTCAATATAAACAGCACTCCAGGCAGCAATAGCCCCTGCAGCTGTGCCTAACTCCATATTCTCTGCCCCGTCAGCCGTCTCGGGGCTGTGCTGGTGGGAGGGTGTGAGGGGTCCACGGCTTTGTTGGTGGCCCGGTGTGAGTGGGGCTCTGCTGCACTTTCTGCAGGAGTTGCCAGGCTGCCACCTGTAAAGAAGAGGATGTGTCAACCATAACTTCCACTGGAATTTCTCTCCGGGCTGAGGTGAGGAAGGAAAAAATGGAGTGGGTGCTGGGACAGGAGGGGTATCTCAGGCAGGGAAATGGAAAGCTTCCAGAAGAGCGCCCGGGGCCAGGACCATCCTGGCTGGCCTGCAGGCAGCAAGTTGGCCTGCGTGCTGTCACTGGTGTGGCTCCACGGCCCTTCCTCTAGGCTTTCAAGCCCTTGTACATATTCAGGTGTTTTACCTGGGAAGGGTGGGAACAGTTCAGCAGCAGCTGGCCTGGGGCTCAGCTCACGTTTACTCACAGAGAACTCGGCACTGTCCCCCAGCTTTGCAATGAGGACGCTCCTTGCGTGGGGGGGGGGCGGGGCTGCTGGCTTTATGGGAGATGATTCCCCACCTCTGACCAATTTCACAATTGTTTACCGCTGGAGCAAGTGCCTTGGTAGGGCTTTCCTCTGTATAACTGTTAGGTTCAGGTTTTTTTTTTCTTTTTTCGTTCCAATTACATTTTATTCCTGTTTTATGTATTTATAGGTATAAGCATGGAAATAATTCATTCATACAAATACATCTGTGTGAATGGAAGAACTTTTTTCTGTTTTTTTTCAATTTTATTTTTAAAAATTTCGAAATTTAATTTTATTTATTTTTTATACAGCAGGTTATTATTAGTTATCTATTTTATGCATATGCATGTATACAGGTCAATCCCAATCTCCCAACTCATCCCAACACCACCACCCCATGGCTTCCCCCACTTGGTGTCCATACGTTTGTTCTCTACCTCTGTGTCTCTATTTCTGCCCTGCAAACCAGTTCATCTGTACCATTTTTTTAGGTTCCACATATATGCATTAATATACAATATTTGTTTTTCTCTTTCTGACTTACTTCACTCTGTATGACAGTCTGTAGATCCATCGACTTCTCTACAAATGACCCAGTTTCATTCCTTTTTATGGCTGAGTTATATTCCATTTTACATATGTACCACTTCTTTATCCATTCGTCTGTCTGTGGGCATTTAGGTTGCTTCCATTACCTGGCTATTGTAAATAGTGCTGCAATGAACATTGTGGTGAATGTGTCTTTTTGATTTATGGTTTTCTCTGGGTATATGCCCAGAAGTGGGATTGCTGGATCCTATGGCAATTCTCTTTTTAGTGTTTTAGAGGGACCTCCATACTGTTCTCCATAGTGACTGTATCAATTTACCTTCCCACCAATAGTGGAAGAGGGTTCCTTTTGTCCACACCCTCCCCAGAATTTGTTGTTTGTAGATTTTCTGATGATGCCGATTCTAAGAGGTGTGAGGTCATACCTCATTGTCATTTTGATTTGCATTTCTCTAATAATTAGTGATGTTGAGCAGCTTTTCATGTGCGTCTTGGCCATCTCTGTGACTTCTTTGAAGAAACGTCTATTTAGATCTTCTGCCCATTTTTGTATTGGGTTGTTTGTTTTATTAATATTAAGCTGCGTGAGCTGTTTATATATATTGGAGATTAAACCTTTGTCCAATGATTCGTTTGCGATCGTTTTCGCCCATTCTGAGGGTTGCCTTTTTCCATTCCCGTTTTTTTAACCAAAAAAGAAAGAAAGCAAAGGAAGCAGAACACTAATATGCGTGAAATATGCCTCTTGAAACTGTCGTTTTGAAATATGGACGTCTTTTGAAGTTTTTTGGTCGATACATGACCCCAGGATTTGTTTCAGGGCAGGTGTCATTTACAGGCCTGCAATGATTTTGAATATCCACTGACCATTAGCGCTGGGATTAAAGCTGCTGTTGTGTGAAACGGCCACAAGGTGGCAGCAGTTCTCCCTTACCAAATCTGGTTACTAGGGCAACAGAGCCTCAATGGAAGTCGTGTTCTAGATTGGAATTTAGAATGGAATGTGCCAGGAGAATGCCCCTCAAGTTTGTCTCACTACTTCTTGTTCGTGTTTTTAATTTAATTTTTTATTTTTTTATTACAGCAAGTTTGATGTCAACGTTTGGCTTGTTGTAGGTGTGCAAGATGTGGTTCTTTTACACATATACATATGTCTGTTCTTCCTGGGATCCTGTTCCCATGTACGTTATGACAGAATGTTGAGTAGTCTTCTCTTGGTATTCCGTAGGTCTTTGGTGATTATATATTTCATCTGTGTTTGTATATGTCTGTTAACCCCAAGATCCTAATGAATCCAATCCTCACACCTTTCCATTGGTGAACCATAAGTTTGTTTAATGAATCTGTGATTGCCCTTCTCCGTGGAAATATCTGCCCTGGTATCAATTTTTAGGTAACACCTACAAGTGATATCCTACGATATGTGTCTTTCACTTTCTGACTTACTACAAGTCACGTGATTACCTCTAGACTCATCTACGGTGCTGCAAATGGCATTGTGTCCTTTTTTCCCTTGGCTAATATTGTGTCTTAGCGAGGTCCATTTTCTGCAATGTGATTCCGTGAGGGCTGAGGATTAGCTGACCTGGGCAGCCTGACCCTGCCGGCAAGCCCTCCCCAGGTGTGCCTGGTTTGAGGTCAATATAAACAGCACTCCAGGCAGCAATAGCCCCTGCAGCTGTGCCTGACTCCATATTCCCTGCCCCGTCAGCCGTCTCGGGGCTGTGCTGGTGGGAGGGTGTGAGGGGTCCACGGCTTTGTGGGTGGCCCGGTGTGAGTGGGGCTCTGCTGGACTTTCTGCAGGAGTTGCCAGGCTGCCACCTGTAAAGAAGAGGATGTGTCAACCATAACTTCCACTGGAATTTATCTCCGGGCTGAGGTGAGGAAGGAGAAAAGGGAGTGGGTGCGGGACAGGAGGGGTATCTCAGGCAGGGAAATGGAAAGCTTCCAGAAGAGTGCCCGGGGCCAGGACCATCCTGGCTGGCCTGCAGGCATCAAGTTGGCCTGCGTGCTGTCGCTGGTGTGGCTCCACAGCCCTTCCTCTAGGCTTTCAAGCCCTTGTACATATTCAGGTGTTTTACCTGGGAAGGGTGGGAACAGTTCAGCAGCAGCTGGCCTGGGGCTCAGCTCACGTTTACTCACAGAGAACTCGGCACTGTCCCCCAGCTTTGCAATGAGGACGCTCCTTGCGTGGGGGGGGCGGGGTTGCTGGCTTTATGGGAGATGATTCCCCACCTCTGACCAATTTCAGAATTGTTTACCGCTGGAGCAAGTGCCTTGGTAGGGCTTTCCTCTGTATAACTGTTAGGTTCAGGTTTTTTTTTTTTCTTTTTTCGTTCCAATTACATTTTATTCCTGTTTTATGTATTTATAGGTATAAGCATGGAAATAATTCATTCATACAAATACATCTGTGTGAATGGAAGAACTTTTTTCTGTTTTTTTTTCAATTTTATTTTTAAAAATTTCGAAATTTAATTTTATTTATTTTTTATACAGCAGGTTATTATTAGTTATCTATTTTATGCATATGCATGTATACAGGTCAATCCCAATCTCCCAACTCATCCCAACACCACCACCCCATGGCTTCCCCCACTTGGTGTCCATACGTTTGTTCTCTACCTCTGTGTCTCTATTTCTGCCCTGCAAACCAGTTCATCTGTACCATTTTTCTAGGTTCCACATATATGCATTAATATACAATATTTGTTTTTCTCTTTCTGACTTACTTCACTCTGTATGACAGTCTCTAGATCCATCGACTTCTCTACAAATGACCCAGTTTCATTCCTTTTTATGGCTGAGTTATATTCCATTTTACATATGTACCACTTCTTTATCCATTCGTCTGTCTGTGGGCATTTAGGTTGCTTCCATTACCTGGCTATTGTAAATAGTGCTGCAATGAACATTGTGGTGAATGTGTCTTTTTGATTTATGGTTTTCTCTGGGTATATGCCCAGAAGTGGGATTGCTGGATCCTATGGTAATTCTCTTTTTAGTGTTTTAGAGGGACCTCCATACTGTTCTCCATAGTGACTGTATCAATTTACCTTCCCACCAATAGTGGAAGAGGGTTCCTTTTGTCCACACCCTCCCCAGAATTTGTTGTTTGTAGATTTTCTGATGATGCCGATTCTAAGAGGTGTGAGGTCATACCTCATTGTCATTTTGATTTGCATTTCTCTAATAATTAGTGTTGTTGAGCAGCTTTTCATGTGCGTCTTGGCCATCTCTGTGACTTCTTTGAAGAAACGTCTATTTAGATCTTCTCCCCATTTTTGTATTGGGTTGTTTGTTTTATTAATATTAAGCTGCGTGAGCTGTTTATATATATTGGAGATTAAACCTTTGTCCATTGATTCGTTTGCGATCGTTTTCGCCCATTCTGAGGGTTGCCTTTTTCCATTCCCGGTTTTTTAACCAAAAAAGAAAGAAAGCAAAGGAAGCAGAACACTAATGTGCGTGAAATATGCCTCTTGAAACTGTCGTATTGAAATATGGACGTCTTTTGAATTTTTTGGTCGATACATGACCCCAGGATTTGTTTTCAGGGCAGGTGTCATTTACAGGCCTGCAATGATTTTGAATATCCACTGACCATTAGCGCTGGGATTAAAGCTGCTGTTGTGTGAAACGGCCACAAGGTGGCAGCAGTTCTCCCTTACCAAATCTGGTTACTAGGGCAACAGAGCCTCAATGGAAGTCGTGTTCTAGATTGGAATTTAGAATGGAATGTGCCAGGAGAATGCCCCTCAAGTTTGTCTCACTACTTCTTGTTCGTGTTTTTAATTTAATTTTTTATTTTTTTATTACAGCAAGTTTGATGTCAACGTTTGGCTTGTTGTAGGTGTGCAAGATGTGGTTCTTTTACACATATACATATGTCTGTTCTTCCTGGGATCCTGTTCCCATGTACGTTATGACAGAATGTTGAGTAGTCTTCTCTTGGTATTCCGTAGGTCTTTGGTGATTATATATTTCATCTGTGTTTGTATATGTCTGTTAACCCCAAGATCTTAATGAATCCAATCCTCACACCTTTCCATTGGTGAACCATAAGTTTGTTTAATGAATCTGTGATTGCCCTTCTCCGTGGAAATATCTGCCCTGGTATCAATTTTTAGGTAACACCTACAAGTGATATCCTACGATATGTGTCTTTCACTTTCTGACTTACTACAAGTCACGTGATTACCTCTAGACTCATCTACGGTGCTGCAAATGGCATTGTGTCCTTTTTTCCCTTGGCTAATATTGTGTCTTAGCGAGGTCCATTTTCTGCAATGTGATTCCGTGAGGGCTGAGGATTAGCTGACCTGGGCAGCCTGACCCTGCCGGCAAGCCCTCCCCAGGTGTGCCTGGGTTGAGGTCAATATAAACAGCACTCCAGGCAGCAATAGCCCCTGCAGCTGTGCCTGACTCCATATTCTCTGCCCCGTCAGCAGTCTCGGGGCTGTGCTGGTGGGAGGGTGTGAGGATCCACGGCTTTGTGGGTGGCCCGGTGTGAGTGGGGCTCTGCTGGACTTTCTGCAGGAGTTGCCAGGCTGCCACCTGTAAAGAAGAGGATGTGTCACCCATAACTTTCACTGGAATTTTTCTCCGGGCTGAGGTGAGGAAGGAAAAAAGGGAGTGGGTGCCGGGACAGGAGGGGTATCTCAGGCAGGGAAATGGAAAGCTTCCAGAAGAGCGCCCGGGGCCAGGACCATCCTGGCTGGCCTGCAGGCAGCAAGTTGGCCTGCGTGCTGTCGCTGGTGTGGCTCCACGGCCCTTCCTCTAGGCTTTCAAGCCCTTGTACATATTCAAGTGTTTTACCTGGGAAGGGTGGGAACAGTTCAGCAGCAGCTGGCCTGGGGCTCAGCTCACGTTTACTCACAGAGAACTCGGCACGGTCCCACAGCTTTGCAATGAGGACGCTCCTTGCGTGGGGGGGCGGGACTGCTGGCTTTATGGGAGATGATTCCCCACCTCTGACCAATTTCACAATTGTTTACCGCTGGAGCAAGTGCCTTGGTAGGGCTTTCCTCTGTATAACTGTTAGGTTCAGGTTTTTTTTTTCTTTTTTCGTTCCAATTACATTTTATTCCTGTTTTATGTATTTATAGATATAAGCATGGAAATAATTCATTCATACAAATACATCTGTGTGAATGGAATAACTTTTTTCTGTTTTTTTTTTCAATTTTATTTTTAAAAATTTCGAAATTTAATTTTATTTATTTTTTATACAGCAGGTTATTATTAGTTATCTATTTTATGCATATGCATGTATACAGGTCAATCCCAATCTCCCAACTCATCCCAACACCACCACCCCATGGCTTCCCCCACTTGGTGTCCATACGTTTGTTCTCTACCTCTGTGTCTCTATTTCTGCCCTGCAAACCAGTTCATCTGTACCATTTTTCTAGGTTCCACATATATGCATTAATATACAATATTTGTTTTTCTCTTTCTGACTTACTTCACTCTGTATGACAGTCTCTAGATCCATCGACTTCTCTACAAATGACCCAGTTTCATTCCTTTTTATGGCTGAGTTATATTCCATTTTACATATGTACCACTTCTTTATCCATTCGTCTGTCTGTGGGCATTTAGGTTGCTTCCATTACCTGGCTATTGTAAATAGTGCTGCAATGAACATTGTGGTGAATGTGTCTTTTTGATTTATGGTTTTCTCTGGGTATATGCCCAGAAGTGGGATTGCTGGATCCTATGTTAATTCTCTTTTTAGTGTTTTAGAGGGACCTCCATACTGTTCTCCATAGTGACTGTATCAATTTACCTTCCCACCAATAGTGGAAGAGGGTTCCTTTTGTCCAAACCCTCCCCAGAATTTGTTGTTTGTAGATTTTCTGATGATGCCAATTCTAAGAGGAGTGAGCTCATACCTCATTGTCATTTTGATTTGCATTTCTCTAATAATTAGTGTTGTTGAGCAGCTTTTCATGTGCGTCTTGGCCATCTCTGTGACTTCTTTGAAGAAACGTCTATTTAGATCTTCTCCCCATTTTTGTATTGGGTTGTTTGTTTTATTAATATTAAGCTGCGTGAGCTGTTTATATATATTGGAGATTAAACCTTTGTCCATTGATTCGTTTGCGATCGTTTTCGCCCATTCTGAGGGTTGCCTTTTTCCATTCCCGGTTTTTTAACCAAAAAAGAAAGAAAGCAAAGGAAGCAGAACACTAATGTGCGTGAAATATGCCTCTTGAAACTGTCGTTTTGAAATATGGACGTCTTTTGAATTTTTTGGTCGATACATGACCCCAGGATTTGTTTTCAGGGCAGGTGTCATTTACAGGCCTGCAATGATTTTGAATATCCACTGACCATTAGCGCTGGGATTAAAGCTGCTGTTGTGTGAAACGGCCACAAGGTGGCAGCAGTTCTCCCTTACCAAATCTGGTTACTAGGGCAACAGAGCCTCAATGGAAGTCATGTTCTAGATTGGAATTTAGAATGGAATGTGCCAGGAGAATGCCCCTCAAGTTTGTCTCACTACTTCTTGTTCGTGTTTTTAATTTAATTTTTTATTTTTTTATTACAGCAAGTTTGATGTCAACGTTTGGCTTGTTGTAGGTGTGCAAGATGTGGTTCTTTTACACATATACATATGTCTGTTCTTCCTGGGATCCTGTTCCCATGTACGTTATGACAGAATGTTGAGTAGTCTTCTCTTGGTATTCCGTAGGTCTTTGGTGATTATATATTTCATCTGTGTTTGTATATGTCTGTTAACCCCAAGATCCTAATGAATCCAATCCTCACACCTTTCCATTGGTGAACCATAAGTTTGTTTAATGAATCTGTGATTGCCCTTCTCCGTGGAAATATCTGCCCTGGTATCAATTTTTAGGTAACACCTACAAGTGATATCCTACGATATGTGTCTTTCACTTTCTGACTTACTACAAGTCACGTGATTACCTCTAGACTCATCTACGGTGCTGCAAATGGCATTGTGTCCTTTTTTCCCTTGGCTAATATTGTGTCTTAGCGAGGTCCATTTTCTGCAATGTGATTCCGTGAGGGCTGAGGATTAGCTGACCTGGGCAGCCTGACCCTGCCGGCAAGCCCTCCCCAGGTGTGCCTGGGTTGAGGTCAATATAAACAGCACTCCAGGCAGCAATAGCCCCTGCAGCTGTGCCTGACTCCATATTCTCTGCCCCGTCAGCCGTCTCGGGGCTGTGCTGGTGGGAGGGTGTGAGGGGTCCACGGCTTTGTTGGTGGCCCGGTGTGAGTGGGGCTCTGCTGGACTTTCTGCAGGAGTTGCCAGGCTGCCACCTGTAAAGAAGAGGATGTGTCAACCATAACTTCCACTGGAATTTCTCTCCGGGCTGAGGTGAGGAAGGAAAAAATGGAGTGGGTGCCGGGACAGGAGGGGTATCTCAGGCAGGGAAATGGAAAGCTTCCAGAAGAGCGCCCGGGGCCAGGACCATCCTGGCTGGCCTGCAGGCAGCAAGTTGGCCTGCGTGCTGTCGCTGGTGTGGCTCCACGGCCCTTCCTCTAGGCTTTCAAGCCCTTGTACATATTCAGGTGTTTTACCTGGGAAGGGTGGGAACAGTTCAGCAGCAGCTGGCCTGGGGCTCAGCTCACGTTTACTCACAGAGAACTCGGCACTGTCCCCCAGCTTTGCAATGAGGACGCTCCTTGCGTGGGGGGGCGGGGCTGCTGGCTTTATGGGAGATGATTCCCCACCTCTGACCAATTTCAGAATTGTTTACCGCTGGAGCAAGTGCCTTGGTAGGGCTTTCCTCTGTATAACTGTTAGGTTCAGGTTTTTTTTTTCTTTTTTCGTTCCAATTACATTTTATTCCTGTTTTATGTATTTATAGGTATAAGCATGGAAATAATTCATTCATACAAATACATCTGTGTGAATGGAAGAACTTTTTTCTGTTTTTTTTCAATTTTATTTTTAAAAATTTCGAAATTTAATTTTATTTATTTTTTATACAGCAGGTTATTATTAATTATCTATTTTATGCATATGCATGTATACAGGTCAATCCCAATCCCCCAACTCATCCCAACACCACCACCCCATGGCTTCCCCCACTTGGTGTCCATACGTTTGTTCTCTACCTCTGTGTCTCTATTTCTGCCCTGCAAACCAGTTCATCTGTACCATTTTTCTAGGTTCCACATATATGCATTAATATACAATATTTGTTTTTCTCTTTCTGACTTACTTCACTCTGTATGACAGTCTCTAGATCCATCGACTTCTCTACAAATGACCCAGTTTCATTCCTTTTTATGGCTGAGTTATATTCCATTTTACATATGTACCACTTCTTTATCCATTCGTCTGTCTGTGGGCATTTAGGTTGCTTCCATTACCTGGCTATTGTAAATAGTGCTGCAATGAACATTGTGGTGAATGTGTCTTTTTGATTTATGGTTTTCTCTGGGTATATGCCCAGAAGTGGGATTGCTGGATCCTATGGTAATTCTCTTTTTAGTGTTTTAGAGGGACCTCCATACTGTTCTCCATAGTGACTGTATCAATTTACCTTCCCACCAATAGTGGAAGAGGGTTCCTTTTGTCCACACCCTCCCCAGAATTTGTTGTTTGTAGATTTTCTGATGATGCCGATTCTAAGAGGTGTGAGGTCATACCTCATTGTCATTTTGATTTGCATTTCTCTAATAATTAGTGATGTTGAGCAGCTTTTCATGTGCGTCTTGGCCATCTCTGTGACTTCTTTGAAGAAACGTCTATTTAGATCTTCTGCCCATTTTTGTATTGGGTTGTTTGTTTTATTAATATTAAGCTGCGTGAGCTGTTTATATATATTGGAGATTAAACCTTTGTCCATTGATTCGTTTGCGATCGTTTTCGCCCATTCTGAGGGTTGCCTTTTTCCATTCCCGTTTTTTTAACCAAAAAAGAAAGAAAGCAAAGGAAGCAGAACACTAATGTGCGTGAAATATGCCTCTTGAAACTGTCGTTTTGAAATATGGACGTCTTTTGAATTTTTTGGTCGATACATGACCCCAGGATTTGTTTTCAGGGCAGGTGTCATTTACAGGCCTGCAATGATTTTGAATATCCACTGACCATTAGCGCTGGGATTAAAGCTGCTGTTGTGTGAAACGGCCACAAGGTGGCAGCAGTTCTCCCTTACCAAATCTGGTTACTAGGGCAACAGAGCCTCAATGGAAGTCGTGTTCTAGATTGGAATTTAGAATGGAATGTGCCAGGAGAATGCCCCTCAAGTTTGTCTCACTACTTCTTGTTCGTGTTTTTAATTTAATTTTTTATTTTTTTATTACAGCAAGTTTGATGTCAACATTTGGCTTGTTGTAGGTGTGCAAGATGTGGTTCTTTTACACATATACATATGTCTGTTCTTCCTGGGATCCTGTTCCCATGTACGTTATGACAGAATGTTGAGTAGTCTTCTCTTGGTATTCCGTAGGTCTTTGGTGATTATATATTTCATCTGTGTTTGTATATGTCTGTTAACCCCAAGATCCTAATGAATCCAATCCTCACACCTTTCCATTGGTGAACCATAAGTTTGTTTAATGAATCTGTGATTGCCCTTCTCCGTGGAAATATCTGCCCTGGTATCAATTTTTAGGTAACACCTACAAGTGATATCCTACGATATGTGTCTTTCACTTTCTGACTTACTACAAGTCACGTGATTACCTCTAGACTCATCTACGGTGCTGCAAATGGCATTGTGTCCTTTTTTCCCTTGGCTAATATTGTGTCTTAGCGAGGTCCATTTTCTGCAATGTGATTCCGTGAGGGCTGAGGATTAGCTGACCTGGGCAGCCTGACCCTGCCGGCAAGCCCTCCCCAGGTGTGCCTGGGTTGAGGTCAATATAAACAGCACTCCAGGCAGCAATAGCCCCTGCAGCTGTGCCTGACTCCATATTCTCTGCCCCGTCAGCCGTCTCGGGGCTGTGCTGGTGGGAGGGTGTGAGGGGTCCACGGCTTTGTTGGTGGCCCGGTGTGAGTGGGGCTCTGCTGGACTTTCTGCAGGAGTTGCCAGGCTGCCACCTGTAAAGAAGAGGATGTGTCAACCATAACTTCCACTGGAATTTCTCTCCGGGCTGAGGTGAGGAAGGAAAAAATGGAGTGGGTGCTGGGACAGGAGGGGTATCTCAGGCAGGGAAATGGAAAGCTTCCAGAAGAGCGCCCGGGGCCAGGACCATCCTGGCTGGCCTGCAGGCAGCAAGTTGGCCTGCGTGCTGTCGCTGGTGTGGCTCCACGGCCCTTCCTCTAGGCTTTCAAGCCCTTGTACATATTCAGGTGTTTTACCTGGGAAGGGTGGGAACAGTTCAGCAGCAGCTGGCCTGGGGCTCAGCTCACGTTTACTCACAGAGAACTCGGCACTGTCCCCCAGCTTTGCAATGAGGACGCTCCTTGCGTGGGGGGGGGGCGGGGCTGCTGGCTTTATGGGAGATGATTCCCCACCTCTGACCAATTTCACAATTGTTTACCGCTGGAGCAAGTGCCTTGGTAGGGCTTTCCTCTGTATAACTGTTAGGTTCAGGTTTTTTTTTTCTTTTTTCGTTCCAATTACATTTTATTCCTGTTTTATGTATTTATAGGTATAAGCATGGAAATAATTCATTCATACAAATACATCTGTGTGAATGGAAGAACTTTTTTCTGTTTTTTTTCAATTTTATTTTTAAAAATTTCGAAATTTAATTTTATTTATTTTTTATACAGCAGGTTATTATTAGTTATCTATTTTATGCATATGCATGTATACAGGTCAATCCCAATCTCCCAACTCATCCCAACACCACCACCCCATGGCTTCCCCCACTTGGTGTCCATACGTTTGTTCTCTACCTCTGTGTCTCTATTTCTGCCCTGCAAACCAGTTCATCTGTACCATTTTTCTAGGTTCCACATATATGCATTAATATACAATATTTGTTTTTCTCTTTCTGACTTACTTCACTCTGTATGACAGTCTCTAGATCCATCGACTTCTCTACAAATGACCCAGTTTCATTCCTTTTTATGGCTGAGTTATATTCCATTTTACATATGTACCACTTCTTTATCCATTCGTCTGTCTGTGGGCATTTAGGTTGCTTCCATTACCTGGCTATTGTAAATAGTGCTGCAATGAACATTGTGGTGAATGTGTCTTTTTGATTTATGGTTTTCTCTGGGTATATGCCCAGAAGTGGGATTGCTGGATCCTATGGCAATTCTCTTTTTAGTGTTTTAGAGGGACCTCCATACTGTTCTCCATAGTGACTGTATCAATTTACCTTCCCACCAATAGTGGAAGAGGGTTCCTTTTGTCCACACCCTCCCCAGAATTTGTTGTTGGTAGATTTTCTGATGATGCCGATTCTAAGAGGTGTGAGGTCATACCTCATTGTCATTTTGATTTGCATTTCTCTAATAATTAGTGATGTTGAGCAGCTTTTCATGTGCGTCTTGGCCATCTCTGTGACTTCTTTGAAGAAACGTCTATTTAGATCTTCTGCCCATTTTTGTATTGGGTTGTTTGTTTTATTAATATTAAGCTGCGTGAGCTGTTTATATATATTGGAGATTAAACCTTTGTCCAATGATTCGTTTGCGATCGTTTTCGCCCATTCTGAGGGTTGCCTTTTTCCATTCCCGTTTTTTTAACCAAAAAAGAAAGAAAGCAAAGGAAGCAGAACACTAATATGCGTGAAATATGCCTCTTGAAACTGTCGTTTTGAAATATGGACGTCTTTTGAATTTTTTGGTCGATACATGACCCCAGGATTTGTTTTCAGGGCAGGTGTCATTTACAGGCCTGCAATGATTTTGAATATCCACTGACCATTAGCGCTGGGATTAAAGCTGCTGTTGTGTGAAACGGCCACAAGGTGGCAGCAGTTCTCCCTTACCAAATCTAGTTACTAGGGCAACAGAGCCTCAATGGAAGTCGTGTTCTAGATTGGAATTTAGAATGGAATGTGCCAGGAGAATGCCCCTCAAGTTTGTCTCACTACTTCTTGTTCGTGTTTTTAATTTAATTTTTTATTTTTTTATTACAGCAAGTTTGATGTCAACGTTTGGCTTGTTGTAGGTGTGCAAGATGTGGTTCTTTTACACATATACATATGTCTGTTCTTCCTGGGATCCTGTTCCCATGTACGTTATGACAGAATGTTGAGTCGTCTTCTCTTGGTATTCCGTAGGTCTTTGGTGATTATATATTTCATCTGTGTTTGTATATGTCTGTTAACCCCAAGATCCTAATGAATCCAATCCTCACACCTTTCCATTGGTGAACCATAAGTTTGTTTAATGAATCTGTGATTGCCCTTCTCCGTGGAAATATCTGCCCTGGTATCAATTTTTAGGTAACACCTACAAGTGATATCCTACGATATGTGTCTTTCACTTTCTGACTTACTACAAGTCACGTGATTACCTCTAGACTCATCTACGGTGCTGCAAATGGCATTGTGTCCTTTTTTCCCTTGGCTAATGTTGTGTCTTAGCGAGGTCCATTTTCTGCAATGTGATTCCGTGAGGGCTGAGGATTAGCTGACCTGGGCAGCCTGACCCTGCCGGCAAGCCCTCCCCAGGTGTGCCTGGGTTGAGGTCAATATAAACAGCACTCCAGGCAGCAATAGCCCCTGCAGCTGTGCCTGACTCCATATTCTCTGCCCCGTCAGCCGTCTCGGGGCTGTGCTGGTGGGAGGGTGTGAGGGGTCCACGGCTTTGTTGGTGGCCCGGTGTGAGTGGGGCTCTGCTGGACTTTCTGCAGGAGTTGCCAGGCTGCCACCTGTAAAGAAGAGGATGTGTCAACCATAACTTCCACTGGAATTTCTCTCCGGGCTGAGGTGAGGAAGGAAAAAATGGAGTGGGTGCTGGGACAGGAGGGGTATCTCAGGCAGGGAAATGGAAAGCTTCCAGAAGAGCGCCCGGGGCCAGGACCATCCTGGCTGGCCTGCAGGCAGCAAGTTGGCCTGCGTGCTGTCGCTGGTGTGGCTCCACGGCCCTTCCTCTAGGCTTTCAAGCCCTTGTACATATTCAGGTGTTTTACCTGGGAAGGGTGGGAACAGTTCAGCAGCAGCTGGCCTGGGGCTCAGCTCACGTTTACTCACAGAGAACTCGGCACTGTCCCCCAGCTTTGCAATGAGGACGCTCCTTGCGTGGTGGGGGCGGGGCTGCTGGCTTTATGGGAGATGATTCCCCACCTCTGACCAATTTCAGAATTGTTTACCGCTGGAGCAAGTGCCTTGGTAGGGCTTTCCTCTGTATAACTGTTAGGTTCAGGTTTTTTTTTTTCTTTTTTCGTTCCAATTACATTTTATTCCTGTTTTATGTATTTATAGGTATAAGCATGGAAATAATTCATTCATACAAATACATCTGTGTGAATGGAAGAACTTTTTTCTGTTTTTTTTCAATTTTATTTTTAAAAATTTCGAAATTTAATTTTATTTATTTTTTATACAGCAGGTTATTATTAGTTATCTATTTTATGCATATGCATGTATACAGGTCAATCCCAATCTCCCAACTCATCCCAACACCACCACCCCATGGCTTCCCCCACTTGGTGTCCATACGTTTGTTCTCTACCTCTGTGTCTCTATTTCTGCCCTGCAAACCAGTTCATCTGTACCATTTTTCTAGGTTCCACATATATGCATTAATATACAATATTTGTTTTTCTCTTTCTGACTTACTTCACTCTGTATGACAGTCTCTAGATCCATCGACTTCTCTACAAATGACCCAGTTTCATTCCTTTTTATGGCTGAGTTATATTCCATTTTACATATGTACCACTTCTTTATCCATTCGTCTGTCTGTGGGCATTTAGGTTGCTTCCATTACCTGGCTATTGTAAATAGTGCTGCAATGAACATTGTGGTGAATGTGTCTTTTTGATTTATGGTTTTCTCTGGGTATATGCCCAGAAGTGGGATTGCTGGATCCTATGGCAATTCTCTTTTTAGTGTTTTAGAGGGACCTCCATACTGTTCTCCATAGTGACTGTATCAATTTACCTTCCCACCAATAGTGGAAGAGGGTTCCTTTTGTCCACACCCTCCCCAGAATTTGTTGTTTGTAGATTTTCTGATGATGCCGATTCTAAGAGGTGTGAGGTCATACCTCATTGTCATTTTGATTTGCATTTCTCTAATAATTAGTGATGTTGAGCAGCTTTTCATGTGCGTCTTGGCCATCTCTGTGACTTCTTTGAAGAAACGTCTATTTAGATCTTCTGCCCATTTTTGTATTGGGTTGTTTGTTTTATTAATATTAAGCTGCGTGAGCTGTTTATATATATTGGAGATTAAACCTTTGTCCAATGATACGTTTGCGATCGTTTTCGCCCATTCTGAGGGTTGCCTTTTTCCATTCCCGTTTTTTTAACCAAAAAAGAAAGAAAGCAAAGGAAGCAGAACACTAATGTGCGTGAAATATGCCTCTTGAAACTGTCGTTTTGAAATATGGACATCTTTTGAAGTTTTTTGGTCGATACATGACCCCAGGATTTGTTTTCAGGGCAGGTGTCATTTACAGGCCTGCAATGATTTTGAATATCCACTGACCATTAGCGCTGGGATTAAAGCTGCTGTTGTGTGAAACGGCCACAAGGTGGCAGCAGTTCTCCCTTACCAAATCTGGTTACTAGGGCAACAGAGCCTCAATGGAAGTCGTGTTCTAGATTGGAATTTAGAATGGAATGTGCCAGGAGAATGCCCCTCAAGTTTGTCTCACTACTTCTTGTTCGTGTTTTTAATTTAATTTTTTATTTTTTTATTACAGCAAGTTTGATGTCAACGTTTGGCTTGTTGTAGGTGTGCAAGATGTGGTTCTTTTACACATATACATATGTCTGTTCTTCCTGGGATCCTGTTCCCATGTACGTTATGACAGAATGTTGAGTCGTCTTCTCTTGGTATTCCGTAGGTCTTTGGTGATTATATATTTCATCTGTGTTTGTATATGTCTGTTAACCCCAAGATCCTAATGAATCCAATCCTCACACCTTTCCATTGGTGAACCATAAGTTTGTTTAATGAATCTGTGATTGCCCTTCTCCGTGGAAATATCTGCCCTGGTATCAATTTTTAGGTAACACCTACAAGTGATATCCTACGATATGTGTCTTTCACTTTCTGACTTACTACAAGTCACGTGATTACCTCTAGACTCATCTACGGTGCTGCAAATGGCATTGTGTCCTTTTTTCCCTTGGCTAATATTGTGTCTTAGCGAGGTCCATTTTCTGCAATGTGATTCCGTGAGGGCTGAGGATTAGCTGACCTGGGCAGCCTGACCCTGCCGGCAAGCCCTCCCCAGGTGTGCCTGGGTTGAGGTCAATATAAACAGCACTCCAGGGAGCAATAGCCCCTGCAGCTGGGCCTGACTCCATATTCTCTGCCCCGTCAGCCATCTCGGGGCTGTGCTGGTGGGAGGGTGTGAGGGGTCCACGGCTTTGTTGGTGGCCCGGTGTGAGTGGGGCTCTGCTGGACTTTCTGCAGGAGTTGCCAGGCTGCCACCTGTAAAGAAGAGGATGTGTCAACCATAACTTCCACTGGAATTTCTCTCCGGGCTGAGGTGAGGAAGGAAAAAATGGAGTGGGTGCTGGGACAGGAGGGGTATCTCAGGCAGGGAAATGGAAAGCTTCCAGAAGAGCGCCCGGGGCCAGGACCATCCTGGCTGGACTGCAGGCAGCAAGTTGGCCTGCGTGCTGTCGCTGGTGTGGCTCCACGGCCCTTCCTCTAGGCTTTCAAGCCCTTGTACATATTCAGGTGTTTTACCTGGGAAGGGTGGGAACAGTTCAGCAGCAGCTGGCCTGGGGCTCAGCTCACGTTTACTCACAGAGAACTTGGCACTGTCCCCCAGCTTTGCAATGAGGACGCTCCTTGCGTGGGGGGGGGGCGGGGCTGCTGGCTTTATGGGAGATGATTCCCCACCTCTGACCAATTTCACAATTGTTTACCGCTGGAGCAAGTGCCTTGGTAGGGCTTTCCTCTGTATAACTGTTAGGTTCAGGTTTTTTTTTTTCTTTTTTCGTTCCAATTACATTTTATTCCTGTTTTATGTATTTATAGGTATAAGCATGGAAATAATTCATTCATACAAATACATCTGTGTGAATGGAAGAACTTTTTTCTGTTTTTTTTCAATTTTATTTTTAAAAATTTCGAAATTTAATTTTATTTATTTTTTATACAGCAGGTTATTATTAGTTATCTATTTTATGCATATGCATGTATACAGGTCAATCCCAATCTCCCAACTCATCCCAACACCACCACCCCATGGCTTCCCCCACTTGGTGTCCATACGTTTGTTCTCTACCTCTGTGTCTCTATTTCTGCCCTGCAAACCAGTTCATCTGTACCATTTTTCTAGGTTCCACATATATGCATTAATATACAATATTTGTTTTTCTCTTTCTGACTTACTTCACTCTGTATGACAGTCTGTAGATCCATCGACTTCTCTACAAATGACCCAGTTTCATTCCTTTTTATGGCTGAGTTATATTCCATTTTACATATGTACCACTTCTTTATCCATTCGTCTGTCTGTGGGCATTTAGGTTGCTTCCATTACCTGGCTATTGTAAATAGTGCTGCAATGAACATTGTGGTGAATGTGTCTTTTTGATTTATGGTTTTCTCTGGGTATATGCCCAGAAGTGGGATTGCTGGATCCTATGGCAATTCTCTTTTTAGTGTTTTAGAGGGACCTCCATACTGTTCTCCATAGTGACTGTATCAATTTACCTTCCCACCAATAGTGGAAGAGGGTTCCTTTTGTCCACACCCTCCCCAGAATTTGTTGTTTGTAGATTTTCTGATGATGCCGATTCTAAGAGGTGTGAGGTCATATCTCATTGTCATTTTGATTTGCATTTCTCTAATAATTAGTGATGTTGAGCAGCTTTTCATGTGCGTCTTGGCCATCTCTGTGACTTCTTTGAAGAAACGTCTATTTAGATCTTCTGCCCATTTTTGTATTGGGTTGTTTGTTTTATTAATATTAAGCTGCGTGAGCTGTTTATATATATTGGAGATTAAACCTTTGTCCAATGATTCGTTTGCGATCGTTTTCGCCCATTCTGAGGGTTGCCTTTTTCCATTCCCGTTTTTTTAACCAAAAAAGAAAGAAAGCAAAGGAAGCAGAACACTAATATGCGTGAAATATGCCTCTTGAAACTGTCGTTTTGAAATATGGACGTCTTTTGAATTTTTTGGTCGATACATGACCCCAGGATTTGTTTTCAGGGCAGGTGTCATTTACAGGCCTGCAATGATTTTGAATATCCACTGACCATTAGCGCTGGGATTAAAGCTGCTGTTGTGTGAAACGGCCACAAGGTGGCAGCAGTTCTCCCTTACCAAATCTGGTTACTAGGGCAACAGAGCCTCAATGGAAGTCGTGTTCTAGATTGGAATTTAGAATGGAATGTGCCAGGAGAATGCCCCTCAAGTTTGTCTCACTACTTCTTGTTCGTGTTTTTAATTTAATTTTTTATTTTTTTATTACAGCAAGTTTGATGTCAACGTTTGGCTTGTTGTAGGTGTGCAAGATGTGGTTCTTTTACACATATACATATGTCTGTTCTTCCTGGGATCCTGTTCCCATGTACGTTATGACAGAATGTTGAGTAGTCTTCTCTTGGTATTCCGTAGGTCTTTGGTGATTATATATTTCATCTGTGTTTGTATATGTCTGTTAACCCCAAGATCCTAATGAATCCAATCCTCACACCTTTCCATTGGTGAACCATAAGTTTGTTTAATGAATCTGTGATTGCCCTTCTCCGTGGAAATATCTGCCCTGGTATCAATTTTTAGGTAACACCTACAAGTGATATCCTACGATATGTGTCTTTCACTTTCTGACTTACTACAAGTCACGTGATTACCTCTAGACTCATCTACGGTGCTGCAAATGGCATTGTGTCCTTTTTTCCCTTGGCTAATATTGTGTCTTAGCGAGGTCCATTTTCTGCAATGTGATTCCGTGAGGGCTGAGGATTAGCTGACCTGGGCAGCCTGACCCTGCCGGCAAGCCCTCCCCAGGTGTGCCTGGGTTGAGGTCAATATAAACAGCACTCCAGGCAGCAATAGCCCCTGCAGCTGTGCCTGACTCCATATTCTCTGCCCCGTCAGCCGTCTCGGGGCTGTGCTGGTGGGAGGGTGTGAGGGGTCCACGGCTTTGTTGGTGGCCCGGTGTGAGTGGGGCTCTGCTGGACTTTCTGCAGGAGTTGCCAGGCTGCCACCTGTAAAGAAGAGGATGTGTCAACCATAACTTCCACTGGAATTTCTCTCCGGGCTGAGGTGAGGAAGGAAAAAATGGAGTGGGTGCTGGGACAGGAGGGGTATCTCAGGCAGGGAAATGGAAAGCTTCCAGAAGAGCGCCCGGGGCCAGGACCATCCTGGCTGGCCTGCAGGCAGCAAGTTGGCCTGCGTGCTGTCGCTGGTGTGGCTCCACGGCCCTTCCTCTAGGCTTTCAAGCCCTTGTACATATTCAGGTGTTTTACCTGGGAAGGGTGGGAACAGTTCAGCAGCAGCTGGCCTGGGGCTCAGCTCACGTTTACTCACAGAGAACTCGGCACTGTCCCCCAGCTTTGCAATGAGGACGCTCCTTGCGTGGGGGGGGCGGGGCTGCTGGCTTTATGGGAGATGATTCCCCACCTCTGACCAATTTCAGAATTGTTTACCGCTGGAGCAATTGCCTTGGTAGGGCTTTCCTCTGTATAACTGTTAGGTTCAGGTTTTTTTTTTCTTTTTTCGTTCCAATTACATTTTATTCCTGTTTTATGTATTTATAGGTATAAGCATGGAAATAATTCATTCATACAAATACATCTGTGTGAATGGAAGAACTTTTTTCTGTTTTTTTTTCAATTTTATTTTTAAAAATTTCGAAATTTAATTTTATTTATTTTTTATACAGCAGGTTATTATTAGTTATCTATTTTATGCATATGCATATATACAGGTCAATCCCAATCTCCCAACTCATCCCAACACCACCACCCCATGGCTTCCCCCACTTGGTGTCCATACGTTTGTTCTCTACCTCTGTGTCTCTATTTCTGCCCTGCAAACCAGTTCATCTGTACCATTTTTCTAGGTTCCACATATATGCATTAATATACAATATTTGTTTTTCTCTTTCTGACTTACTTCACTCTGTATGACAGTCTCTAGATCCATCGACTTCTCTACAAATGACCCAGTTTCATTCCTTTTTATGGCTGAGTTATATTCCATTTTACATATGTACCACTTCTTTATCCATTCGTCTGTCTGTGGGCATTTAGGTTGCTTCCATTACCTGGCTATTGTAAATAGTGCTGCAATGAACATTGTGGTGAATGTGTGTTTTTGATTTATGGTTTTCTCTGGGTATATGCCCAGAAGTGGGATTGCTGGATCCTATGGTAATTCTCTTTTTAGTGTTTTAGAGGGACCTCCATACTGTTCTCCATAGTGACTGTATCAATTTACCTTCCCACCAATAGTGGAAGAGGGTTCCTTTTGTCCACACCCTCCCCAGAATTTGTTGTTTGTAGATTTTCTGATGATGCTGATTCTAAGAGGTGTGAGGTCATACCTCATTGTCATTTTGATTTGCATTTCTCTAATAATTAGTGATGTTGAGCAGCTTTTCATGTGCGTCTTGGCCATCTCTGTGACTTCTTTGAAGAAACGTCTATTTAGATCTTCTGCCCATTTTTGTATTGGGTTGTTTGTTTTATTAATATTAAGCTGCGTGAGCTGTTTATATATATTGGAGATTAAACCTTTGTCCATTGATTCGTTTGCGATCGTTTTCGCCCATTCTGAGGGTTGCCTTTTTCCATTCCCGTTTTTTTAACCAAAAAAGAAAGAAAGCAAAGGAAGCAGAACACTAATGTGCGTGAAATATGCCTCTTGAAACTGTCGTTTTGAAATATGGACGTCTTTTGAATTTTTTGGTCGATACATGACCCCAGGATTTGTTTTCAGGGCAGGTGTCATTTACAGGCCTGCAATGATTTTGAATATCCACTGACCATTAGCGCTGGGATTAAAGCTGCTGTTGTGTGAAACGGCCACAAGGTGGCAGCAGTTCTCCCTTACCAAATCTGGTTACTAGGGCAACAGAGCCTCAATGGAAGTCGTGTTCTAGATTGGAATTTAGAATGGAATGTGCCAGGAGAATGCCCCTCAAGTTTGTCTCACTACTTCTTGTTCGTGTTTTTAATTTAATTTTTTATTTTTTTATTACAGCAAGTTTGATGTCAACGTTTGGCTTGTTGTAGGTGTGCAAGATGTGGTTCTTTTACACATATACATATGTCTGTTCTTCCTGGGATCCTGTTCCCATGTACGTTATGACAGAATGTTGAGTAGTCTTCTCTTGGTATTCCGTAGGTCTTTGGTGATTATATATTTCATCTGTGTTTGTATATGTCTGTTAACCCCAAGATCCTAATGAATCCAATCCTCACACCTTTCCATTGGTGAACCATAAGTTTGTTTAATGAATCTGTGATTGCCCTTCTCCGTGGAAATATCTGCCCTGGTATCAATTTTTAGGTAACACCTATAAGTGATATCCTACGATATGTGTCTTTCACTTTCTGACTTACTACAAGTCACGTGATTACCTCTAGACTCATCTACGGTGCTGCAAATGGCATTGTGTCCTTTTTTCCCTTGGCTAATATTGTGTCTTAGCGAGGTCCATTTTCTGCAATGTGATTCCGTGAGGGCTGAGGATTAGCTGACCTGGGCAGCCTGACCCTGCCGGCAAGCCCTCCCCAGGTGTGCCTGGGTTGAGGTCAATATAAACAGCACTCCAGGCAGCAATAGCCCCTGCAGCTGTGCCTGACTCCATATTCCCTGCCCCGTCAGCCATCTCGGGGCTGTGCTGGTGGGAGGGTGTGAGGGGTCCACGGCTTTGTGGGTGGCCCGGTGTGAGTGGGGCTCTGCTGGACTTTCTGCAGGAGTTGCCAGGCTGCCACCTGTAAAGAAGAGGATGTGTCAACCATAACTTCCACTGGAATTTATCTCCGGGCTGAGGTGAGGAAGGAGAAAAGGGAGTGGGTGCGGGACAGGAGGGGTATCTCAGGCAGGGAAATGGAAAGCTTCCAGAAGAGTGCCCGGGGCCAGGACCATCCTGGCTGGCCTGCAGGCATCAAGTTGGCCTGCGTGCTGTCGCTGGTGTGGCTCCACAGCCCTTCCTCTAGGCTTTCAAGCCCTTGTACATATTCAGGTGTTTTACCTGGGAAGGGTGGGAACAGTTCAGCAGCAGCTGGCCTGGGGCTCAGCTCACGTTTACTCACAGAGAACTCGGCACTGTCCCCCAGCTTTGCAATGAGGACGCTCCTTGCGTGGGGGGGGCGGGTTTGCTGGCTTTATGGGAGATGATTCCCCACCTCTGACCAATTTCAGAATTGTTTACCGCTGGAGCAAGTGCCTTGGTAGGGCTTTCCTCTGTATAACTGTTAGGTTCAGGTTTTTTTTTTTTCTTTTTTCGTTCCAATTACATTTTATTCCTGTTTTATGTATTTATAGGTATAAGCATGGAAATAATTCATTCATACAAATACATCTGTGTGAATGGAAGAACTTTTTTCTGTTTTTTTTTCAATTTTATTTTTAAAAATTTCGAAATTTAATTTTATTTATTTTTTATACAGCAGGTTATTATTAGTTATCTATTTTATGCATATGCATGTATACAGGTCAATCCCAATCTCCCAACTCATCCCAACACCACCACCCCATGGCTTCCCCCACTTGGTGTCCATACGTTTGTTCTCTACCTCTGTGTCTCTATTTCTGCCCTGCAAACCAGTTCATCTGTACCATTTTTCTAGGTTCCACATATATGCATTAATATACAATATTTGTTTTTCTCTTTCTGACTTACTTCACTCTGTATGACAGTCTCTAGATCCATCGACTTCTCTACAAATGACCCAGTTTCATTCCTTTTTATGGCTGAGTTATATTCCATTTTACATATGTACCACTTCTTTATCCATTCGTCTGTCTGTGGGCATTTAGGTTGCTTCCATTACCTGGCTATTGTAAATAGTGCTGCAATGAACATTGTGGTGAATGTGTGTTTTTGATTTATGGTTTTCTCTGGGTATATGCCCAGAAGTGGGATTGCTGGATCCTATGGTAATTCTCTTTTTAGTGTTTTAGAGGGACCTCCATACTGTTCTCCATAGTGACTGTATCAATTTACCTTCCCACCAATAGTGGAAGAGGGTTCCTTTTGTCCACACCCTCCCCAGAATTTGTTGTTTGTAGATTTTCTGATGATGCTGATTCTAAGAGGTGTGAGGTCATACCTCATTGTCATTTTGATTTGCATTTCTCTAATAATTAGTGATGTTGAGCAGCTTTTCATGTGCGTCTTGGCCATCTCTGTGACTTCTTTGAAGAAACGTCTATTTAGATCTTCTGCCCATTTTTGTATTGGGTTGTTTGTTTTATTAATATTAAGCTGCGTGAGCTGTTTATATATATTGGAGATTAAACCTTTGTCCATTGATTCGTTTGCGATCGTTTTCGCCCATTCTGAGGGTTGCCTTTTTCCATTCCCGTTTTTTTAACCAAAAAAGAAAGAAAGCAAAGGAAGCAGAACACTAATGTGCGTGAAATATGCCTCTTGAAACTGTCGTTTTGAAATATGGACGTCTTTTGAATTTTTTGGTCGATACATGACCCCAGGATTTGTTTTCAGGGCAGGTGTCATTTACAGGCCTGCAATGATTTTGAATATCCACTGACCATTAGCGCTGGGATTAAAGCTGCTGTTGTGTGAAACGGCCACAAGGTGGCAGCAGTTCTCCCTTACCAAATCTGGTTACTAGGGCAACAGAGCCTCAATGGAAGTCGTGTTCTAGATTGGAATTTAGAATGGAATGTGCCAGGAGAATGCCCCTCAAGTTTGTCTCACTACTTCTTGTTCGTGTTTTTAATTTAATTTTTTATTTTTTTATTACAGCAAGTTTGATGTCAACGTTTGGCTTGTTGTAGGTGTGCAAGATGTGGTTCTTTTACACATATACATATGTCTGTTCTTCCTGGGATCCTGTTCCCATGTACGTTATGACAGAATGTTGAGTAGTCTTCTCTTGGTATTCCGTAGGTCTTTGGTGATTATATATTTCATCTGTGTTTGTATATGTCTGTTAACCCCAAGATCCTAATGAATCCAATCCTCACACCTTTCCATTGGTGAACCATAAGTTTGTTTAATGAATCTGTGATTGCCCTTCTCCGTGGAAATATCTGCCCTGGTATCAATTTTTAGGTAACACCTATAAGTGATATCCTACGATATGTGTCTTTCACTTTCTGACTTACTACAAGTCACGTGATTACCTCTAGACTCATCTACGGTGCTGCAAATGGCATTGTGTCCTTTTTTCCCTTGGCTAATATTGTGTCTTAGCGAGGTCCATTTTCTGCAATGTGATTCCGTGAGGGCTGAGGATTAGCTGACCTGGGCAGCCTGACCCTGCCGGCAAGCCCTCCCCAGGTGTGCCTGGGTTGAGGTCAATATAAACAGCACTCCAGGCAGCAATAGCCCCTGCAGCTGTGCCTGACTCCATATTCCCTGCCCCGTCAGCCATCTCGGGGCTGTGCTGGTGGGAGGGTGTGAGGGGTCCACGGCTTTGTGGGTGGCCCGGTGTGAGTGGGGCTCTGCTGGACTTTCTGCAGGAGTTGCCAGGCTGCCACCTGTAAAGAAGAGGATGTGTCAACCATAACTTCCACTGGAATTTATCTCCGGGCTGAGGTGAGGAAGGAGAAAAGGGAGTGGGTGCGGGACAGGAGGGGTATCTCAGGCAGGGAAATGGAAAGCTTCCAGAAGAGTGCCCGGGGCCAGGACCATCCTGGCTGGCCTGCAGGCATCAAGTTGGCCTGCGTGCTGTCGCTGGTGTGGCTCCACAGCCCTTCCTCTAGGCTTTCAAGCCCTTGTACATATTCAGGTGTTTTACCTGGGAAGGGTGGGAACAGTTCAGCAGCAGCTGGCCTGGGGCTCAGCTCACGTTTACTCACAGAGAACTCGGCACTGTCCCCCAGCTTTGCAATGAGGACGCTCCTTGCGTGGGGGGGGCGGGTTTGCTGGCTTTATGGGAGATGATTCCCCACCTCTGACCAATTTCAGAATTGTTTACCGCTGGAGCAAGTGCCTTGGTAGGGCTTTCCTCTGTATAACTGTTAGGTTCAGGTTTTTTTTTTTTCTTTTTTCGTTCCAATTACATTTTATTCCTGTTTTATGTATTTATAGGTATAAGCATGGAAATAATTCATTCATACAAATACATCTGTGTGAATGGAAGAACTTTTTTCTGTTTTTTTTTCAATTTTATTTTTAAAAATTTCGAAATTTAATTTTATTTATTTTTTATACAGCAGGTTATTATTAGTTATCTATTTTATGCATATGCATGTATACAGGTCAATCCCAATCTCCCAACTCATCCCAACACCACCACCCCATGGCTTCCCCCACTTGGTGTCCATACGTTTGTTCTCTACCTCTGTGTCTCTATTTCTGCCCTGCAAACCAGTTCATCTGTACCATTTTTCTAGGTTCCACATATATGCATTAATATACAATATTTGTTTTTCTCTTTCTGACTTACTTCACTCTGTATGACAGTCTCTAGATCCATCGACTTCTCTACAAATGACCCAGTTTCATTCCTTTTTATGGCTGAGTTATATTCCATTTTACATATGTACCACTTCTTTATCCATTCGTCTGTCTGTGGGCATTTAGGTTGCTTCCATTACCTGGCTATTGTAAATAGTGCTGCAATGAACATTGTGGTGAATGTGTCTTTTTGATTTATGGTTTTCTCTGGGTATATGCCCAGAAGTGGGATTGCTGGATCCTATGTTAATTCTCTTTTTAGTGTTTTAGAGGGACCTCCATACTGTTCTCCATAGTGACTGTATCAATTTACCTTCCCACCAATAGTGGAAGAGGGTTCCTTTTGTCCACACCCTCCCCAGAATTTGTTGTTTGTAGATTTTCTGATGATGCCGATTCTAAGAGGTGTGAGGTCATACCTCATTGTCATTTTGATTTGCATTTCTCTAATAATTAGTGTTGTTGAGCAGCTTTTCATGTGCGTCTTGGCCATCTCTGTGACTTCTTTGAAGAAACGTCTATTTAGATCTTCTCCCCATTTTTGTATTGGGTTGTTTGTATTATTAATATTAAGCTGCGTGAGCTGTTTATATATATTGGAGATTAAACCTTTGTCCATTGATTCGTTTGCGATCGTTTTCGCCCATTCTGAGGGTTGCCTTTTTCCATTCCCGGTTTTTTAACCAAAAAAGAAAGAAAGCAAAGGAAGCAGAACACTAATGTGCGTGAAATATGCCTCTTGAAACTGTCGTTTTGAAATATGGACGTCTTTTGAATTTTTTGGTCGATACATGACCCCAGGATTTGTTTTCAGGGCAGGTGTCATTTACAGGCCTGCAATGATTTTGAATATCCACTGACCATTAGCGCTGGGATTAAAGCTGCTGTTGTGTGAAACGGCCACAAGGTGGCAGCAGTTCTCCCTTACCAAATCTGGTTACTAGGGCAACAGAGCCTCAATGGAAGTCGTGTTCTAGATTGGAATTTAGAATGGAATGTGCCAGGAGAATGCCCCTCAAGTTTGTCTCACTACTTCTTGTTCGTGTTTTTAATTTAATTTTTTATTTTTTTATTACAGCAAGTTTGATGTCAACGTTTGGCTTGTTGTAGGTGTGCAAGATGTGGTTCTTTTACACATATACATATGTCTGTTCTTCCTGGGATCCTGTTCCCATGTACGTTATGACAGAATGTTGAGTAGTCTTCTCTTGGTATTCCGTAGGTCTTTGGTGATTATATATTTCATCTGTGTTTGTATATGTCTGTTAACCCCAAGATCCTAATGAATCCAATCCTCACACCTTTCCATTGGTGAACCATAAGTTTGTTTAATGAATCTGTGATTGCCCTTCTCCGTGGAAATATCTGCCCTGGTATCAATTTTTAGGTAACACCTACAAGTGATATCCTACGATATGTGTCTTTCACTTTCTGACTTACTACAAGTCACGTGATTACCTCTAGACTCATCTACGGTGCTGCAAATGGCATTGTGTCCTTTTTTCCCTTGGCTAATGTTGTGTCTTAGCGAGGTCCATTTTCTGCAATGTGATTCCGTGAGGGCTGAGGATTAGCTGACCTGGGCAGCCTGACCCTGCCGGCAAGCCCTCCCCAGGTGTGCCTGGGTTGAGGTCAATATAAACAGCACTCCAGGCAGCAATAGCCCCTGCAGCTGTGCCTGACTCCATATTCTGTGCCCCGTCAGCCGTCTCGGGGCTGTGCTGGTGGGAGGGTGTGAGGGGTCCACGGCTTTGTTGGTGGCCCGGTGTGAGTGGGGCTCTGCTGGACTTTCTGCAGGAGTTGCCAGGCTGCCACCTGTAAAGAAGAGGATGTGTCAACCATAACTTCCACTGGAATTTCTCTCCGGGCTGAGGTGAGGAAGGAAAAAATGGAGTGGGTGCTGGGACAGGAGGGGTATCTCAGGCAGGGAAATGGAAAGCTTCCAGAAGAGCGCCCGGGGCCAGGACCATCCTGGCTGGCCTGCAGGCAGCAAGTTGGCCTGCGTGCTGTCACTGGTGTGGCTCCACGGCCCTTCCTCTAGGCTTTCAAGCCCTTGTACATATTCAGGTGTTTTACCTGGGAAGGGTGGGAACAGTTCAGCAGCAGCTGGCCTGGGGCTCAGCTCACGTTTACTCACAGAGAACTCGGCACTGTCCCCCAGCTTTGCAATGAGGACGCTCCTTGCGTGGTGGGGGCGGGGCTGCTGGCTTTATGGGAGATGATTCCCCACCTCTGACCAATTTCACAATTGTTTACCGCTGGAGCAAGTGCCTTGGTAGGGCTTTCCTCTGTATAACTGTTAGGTTCAGGTTTTTTTTTTCTTTTTTCGTTCCAATTACATTTTATTCCTGTTTTATGTATTTATAGGTATAAGCATGGAAATAATTCATTCATACAAATACATCTGTGTGAATGGAAGAACTTTTTTCTGTTTTTTTTCAATTTTATTTTTAAAAATTTCGAAATTTAATTTTATTTATTTTTTATACAGCAGGTTATTATTAGTTATCTATTTTATGCATATGCATGTATACAGGTCAATCCCAATCTCCCAACTCATCCCAACACCACCACCCCATGGCTTCCCCCACTTGGTGTCCATACGTTTGTTCTCTACCTCTGTGTCTCTATTTCTGCCCTGCAAACCAGTTCATCTGTACCATTTTTCTAGGTTCCACATATATGCATTAATATACAATATTTGTTTTTCTCTTTCTGACTTACTTCACTCTGTATGACAGTCTGTAGATCCATCGACTTCTCTACAAATGACCCAGTTTCATTCCTTTTTATGGCTGAGTTATATTCCATTTTACATATGTACCACTTCTTTATCCATTCGTCTGTCTGTGGGCATTTAGGTTGCTTCCATTACCTGGCTATTGTAAATAGTGCTGCAATGAACATTGTGGTGAATGTGTCTTTTTGATTTATGGTTTTCTCTGGGTATATGCCCAGAAGTGGGATTGCTGGATCCTATGGCAATTCTCTTTTTAGTGTTTTAGAGGGACCTCCATACTGTTCTCCATAGTGACTGTATCAATTTACCTTCCCACCAATAGTGGAAGAGGGTTCCTTTTGTCCACACCCTCCCCAGAATTTGTTGTTGGTAGATTTTCTGATGATGCCGATTCTAAGAGGTGTGAGGTCATACCTCATTGTCATTTTGATTTGCATTTCTCTAATAATTAGTGATGTTGAGCAGCTTTTCATGTGCGTCTTGGCCATCTCTGTGACTTCTTTGAAGAAACGTCTATTTAGATCTTCTGCCCATTTTTGTATTGGGTTGTTTGTTTTATTAATATTAAGCTGCGTGAGCTGTTTATATATATTGGAGATTAAACCTTTGTCCAATGATTCGTTTGCGATCGTTTTCGCCCATTCTGAGGGTTGCCTTTTTCCATTCCCGTTTTTTTAACCAAAAAAGAAAGAAAGCAAAGGAAGCAGAACACTAATATGCGTGAAATATGCCTCTTGAAACTGTCGTTTTGAAATATGGACGTCTTTTGAATTTTTTGGTCGATACATGACCCCAGGATTTGTTTTCAGGGCAGGTGTCATTTACAGGCCTGCAATGATTTTGAATATCCACTGACCATTAGCGCTGGGATTAAAGCTGCTGTTGTGTGAAACGGCCACAAGGTGGCAGCAGTTCTCCCTTACCAAATCTGGTTACTAGGGCAACAGAGCCTCAATGGAAGTCGTGTTCTAGATTGGAATTTAGAATGGAATGTGCCAGGAGAATGCCCCTCAAGTTTGTCTCACTACTTCTTGTTCGTGTTTTTAATTTAATTTTTTATTTTTTTATTACAGCAAGTTTGATGTCAACGTTTGGCTTGTTGTAGGTGTGCAAGATGTGGTTCTTTTACACATATACATATGTCTGTTCTTCCTGGGATCCTGTTCCCATGTACGTTATGACAGAATGTTGAGTAGTCTTCTCTTGGTATTCCGTAGGTCTTTGGTGATTATATATTTCATCTGTGTTTGTATATGTCTGTTAACCCCAAGATCCTAATGAATCCAATCCTCACACCTTTCCATTGGTGAACCATAAGTTTGTTTAATGAATCTGTGATTGCCCTTCTCCGTGGAAATATCTGCCCTGGTATCAATTTTTAGGTAACACCTATAAGTGATATCCTACGATATGTGTCTTTCACTTTCTGACTTACTACAAGTCACGTGATTACCTCTAGACTCATCTTCGGTGCTGCAAATGGCATTGTGTCCTTTTTTCCCTTGGCTAATATTGTGTCTTAGCGAGGTCCATTTTCTGCAATGTGATTCCGTGAGGGCTGAGGATTAGCTGACCTGGGCAGCCTGACCCTGCCGGCAAGCCCTCCCCAGGTGTGCCTGGGTTGAGGTCAATATAAACAGCACTCCAGGCAGCAATAGCCCCTGCAGCTGTGCCTGACTCCATATTCCCTGCCCCGTCAGCCGTCTCGGGGCTGTGCTGGTGGGAGGGTGTGAGGGGTCCACGGCTTTGTGGGTGGCCCGGTGTGAGTGGGGCTCTGCTGGACTTTCTGCAGGAGTTGCCAGGCTGCCACCTGTAAAGAAGAGGATGTGTCAACCATAACTTCCACTGGAATTTATCTCCGGGCTGAGGTGAGGAAGGAGAAAAGGGAGTGGGTGCGGGACAGGAGGGGTATCTCAGGCAGGGAAATGGAAAGCTTCCAGAAAAGTGCCCGGGGCCAGGACCATCCTGGCTGGCCTGCAGGCATCAAGTTGGCCTGCGTGCTGTCGCTGGTGTGGCTCCACAGCCCTTCCTCTAGGCTTTCAAGCCCTTGTACATATTCAGGTGTTTTACCTGGGAAGGGTGGGAACAGTTCAGCAGCAGCTGGCCTGGGGCTCAGCTCACGTTTACTCACAGAGAACTCGGCACTGTCCCCCAGCTTTGCAATGAGGACGCTCCTTGCGTGGGGGGGGCGGGGTTGCTGGCTTTATGGGAGATGATTCCCCACCTCTGACCAATTTCAGAATTGTTTACCGCTGGAGCAAGTGCCTTGGTAGGGCTTTCCTCTGTATAACTGTTAGGTTCAGGTTTTTTTTTTTTTCTTTTTTCGTTCCAATTACATTTTATTCCTGTTTTATGTATTTATAGGTATAAGCATGGAAATAATTCATTCATACAAATACATCTGTGTGAATGGAAGAACTTTTTTCTGTTTTTTTTTCAATTTTATTTTTAAAAATTTCGAAATTTAATTTTATTTATTTTTTATACAGCAGGTTATTATTAGTTATCTATTTTATGCATATGCATGTATACAGGTCAATCCCAATCCCCCAACTCATCCCAACACCACCACCCCATGGCTTCCCCCACTTGGTGTCCATACGTTTGTTCTCTACCTCTGTGTCTCTATTTCTGCCCTGCAAACCAGTTCATCTGTACCATTTTTCTAGGTTCCACATATATGCATTAATATACAATATTTGTTTTTCTCTTTCTGACTTACTTCACTCTGTATGACAGTCTCTAGATCCATCGACTTCTCTACAAATGACCCAGTTTCATTCCTTTTTATGGCTGAGTTATATTCCATTTTACATATGTACCACTTCTTTATCCATTCGTCTGTCTGTGGGCATTTAGGTTGCTTCCATTACCTGGCTATTGTAAATAGTGCTGCAATGAACATTGTGGTGAATGTGTCTTTTTGATTTATGGTTTTCTCTGGGTATATGCCCAGAAGTGGGATTGCTGGATCCTATGGTAATTCTCTTTTTAGTGTTTTAGAGGGACCTCCATACTGTTCTCCATAGTGACTATATCAATTTACCTTCCCACCAATAGTGGAAGAGGGTTCCTTTTGTCCACACCCTCCCCAGAATTTGTTGTTTGTAGATTTTCTGATGATGCCGATTCTAAGAGGTGTGAGGTCATACCTCATTGTCATTTTGATTTGCATTTCTCTAATAATTAGTGATGTTGAGCAGCTTTTCATGTGCGTCTTGGCCATCTCTGTGACTTCTTTGAAAAAACGTCTATTTAGATCTTCTCCCCATTTTTGTATTGGGTTGTTTGTTTTATTAATATTAAGCTGCGTGAGCTGTTTATATATATTGGAGATTAAACCTTTGTCCATTGATTCGTTTGCGATCATTTTCGCCCATTCTGAGGGTTGCCTTTTTCCATTCCCGTTTTTTTAACCAAAAAAGAAAGAAAGCAAAGGAAGCAGAACACTAATGTGCGTGAAATATGCCTCTTGAAACTGTCGTTTTGAAATATGGACGTCTTTTGAATTTTTTGGTCGATACATGACCCCAGGATTTGTTTTCAGGGCAGGTGTCATTTACAGGCCTGCAATGATTTTGAATATCCACTGACCATTAGCACTGGGATTAAAGCTGCTGTTGTGTGAAACGGCCACAAGGTGGCAGCAGTTCTCCCTTACCAAATCTGGTTACTAGGGCAACAGAGCCTCAATGGAAGTCGTGTTCTAGATTGGAATTTAGAATGGAATGTGCCAGGAGAATGCCCCTCAAGTTTGTCTCACTACTTCTTGTTCGTGTTTTTAATTTAATTTTTTTATTTTTTTATTACAGCAAGTTTGATGTCAACGTTTGGCTTGTTGTAGGTGTGCAAGATGTGGTTCTTTTACACATATACATATGTCTGTTCTTCCTGGGATCCTGTTCCCATGTACGTTATGACAGAATGTTGAGTAGTCTTCTCTTGGTATTCCGTAGGTCTTTGGTGATTATATATTTCATCTGTGTTTGTATATGTCTGTTAACCCCAAGATCCTAATGAATCCAATCCTCACACCTTTCCATTGGTGAACCATAAGTTTGTTTAATGAATCTGTGATTGCCCTTCTCCGTGGAAATATCTGCCCTGGTATCAATTTTTAGGTAACACCGATAAGTGATATCCTACGATATGTGTCTTTCACTTTCTGACTTACTACAAGTCACGTGATTACCTCTAGACTCATCTACGGTGCTGCAAATGGCATTGTGTCCTTTTTTCCCTTGGCTAATATTGTGTCTTAGCGAGGTCCATTTTCTGCAATGTGATTCCGTGAGGGCTGAGGATTAGCTGACCTGGGCAGCCTGACCCTGCCGGCAAGCCCTCCCCAGGTGTGCCTGGGTTGAGGTCAATATAAACAGCACTCCAGGCAGCAATAGCCCCTGCAGCTGTGCCTGACTCCATATTCTCTGCCCCGTCAGCAGTCTCGGGGCTGTGCTGGTGGGAGGGTGTGAGGATCCACGGCTTTCTGGGTGGCCCGGTGTGAGTGGGGCTCTGCTGGATTTTCTGCAGGAGTTGCCAGGCTGCCACCTGTAAAGAAGAGGATGTGTCACCCATAACTTCCACTGGAATTTCTCTCCGGGCTGAGGTGAGGAAGGAGAAAAGGGAGTGGGTGCCGGGACAGGAGGGGTATCTCAGGCAGGGAAATGGAAAGCTTCCAGAAGAGCGCCCAGGGCCAGGACCATCCTGGCTGGCCTGCAGGCAGCAAGTTGGCCTGCGTGCTGTCGCTGGTGTGGCTCCACGGCCCTTCCTCTAGGCTTTCAAGCCCTTGTACATATTCAAGTGTTTTACCTGGGAAGGGTGGGAACAGTTCAGCAGCAGCTGGCCTGGGGCTCAGCTCACGTTTACTCACAGAGAACTCGGCACGGTCCCACAGCTTTGCAATGAGGACGCTCCTTGTGTGGGGGGGCGGGACTGCTGGCTTTTTGGGAGATGATTCCCCACCTCTGACCAATTTCACAATTGTTTACCGCTGGAGCAAGTGCCTTGGTAGGGCTTCCCTCTGTATAACTGTTAGGTTCAGGTTTTTTTTTTCTTTTTTCGTTCCAATTACATTTTATTCCTGTTTTATGTATTTATAGATATAAGCATGGAAATAATTCATTCATACAAATACATCTGTGTGAATGGAATAACTTTTTTCTGTTTTTTCTTTCAATTTTATTTTTAAAAATTTCGAAATTTAATTTTATTTATTTTTTATACAGCAGGTTATTATTAGTTATCTATTTTATGCATATGCATGTATACAGGTCAATCCCAATCTCCCAACTCATCCCAACACCACCACCCCATGGCTTCCCCCACTTGGTGTCCATACGTTTGTTCTCTACCTCTGTGTCTCTATTTCTGCCCTGCAAACCAGTTCATCTGTACCATTTTTCTAGGTTCCATATATATGCATTAATATACAATATTTGTTTTTCTCTTTCTGACTTACTTCACTCTGTATGACAGTCTCTAGATCCAACGACTTCTCTACAAATGACCCAGTTTCATTCCTTTTTATGGCTGAGTTATATTCCATTTTACATATGTACCACTTCTTTATCCATTCGTCTGTCTGTGGGCATTTAGGTTGCTTCCATTACCTGGCTATTGTAAATAGTGCTGCAATGAACATTGTGGTGAATGTGTCTTTTTGATTTATGGTTTTCTCTGGGTATATGCCCAGAAGTGGGATTGCTGGATCCTATGGTAATTCTCTTTTTAGTGTTTTAGAGGGACCTCCATACTGTTCTCCATAGTGACTGTATCAATTTACCTTCCCACCAATAGTGGAAGAGGGTTCCTTTTGTCCACACCCTCCCCAGAATTTGTTGTTTGTAGATTTTCTGATGATGCCGATTCTAAGAGGTGTGAGGTCATACCTCATTGTCATTTTGATTTGCATTTCTCTAATAATTAGTGTTGTTGAGCAGCTTTTCATGTGCGTCTTGGCCATCTCTGTGACTTCTTTGAAGAAACGTCTATTTAGATCTTCTCCCCATTTTTGTATTGGGTTGTTTGTTTTATTAATATTAAGCTGCGTGAGCTGTTTATATATATTGGAGATTAAACCTTTGTCCATTGATTCGTTTGCGATCGTTTTCGCCCATTCTGAGGGTTGCCTTTTTCCATTCCCGGTTTTTTAACCAAAAAAGAAAGAAAGCAAAGGAAGCAGAACACTAATGTGCGTGAAATATGCCTCTTGAAACTGTCGTTTTGAAATATGGACGTCTTTTGAATTTTTTGGTCGATACATGACCCCAGGATTTGTTTTCAGGGCAGGTGTCATTTACAGGCCTGCAATGATTTTGAATATCCACTGACCATTAGCGCTGGGATTAAAGCTGCTGTTGTGTGAAACGGCCACAAGGTGGCAGCAGTTCTCCCTTACCAAATCTGGTTACTAGGGCAACAGAGCCTCAATGGAAGTCATGTTCTAGATTGGAATTTAGAATGGAATGTGCCAGGAGAATGCCCCTCAAGTTTGTCTCACTACTTCTTGTTCGTGTTTTTCATTTAATTTTTTATTTTTTTATTACAGCAAGTTTGATGTCAACGTTTGGCTTGTTGTAGGTGTGCAAGATGTGGTTCTTTTACACATATACATATGTCTGTTCTTCCTGGGATCCTGTTCCCATGTACGTTATGACAGAATGTTGAGTAGTCTTCTCTTTGTATTCCGTAGGTCTTTGGTGATTATATATTTCATCTGTGTTTGTATATGTCTGTTAACCCCAAGATCCTAATGAATCCAATCCTCACACCTTTCCATTGGTGAACCATAAGTTTGTTTAATGAATCTGTGATTGCCCTTCTCCGTGGAAATATCTGCCCTGGTATCAATTTTTAGGTAACACCTATAAGTGATATCCTACGATATGTGTCTTTCACTTTCTGACTTACTACAAGTCACGTGATTACCTCTAGACTCATCTACGGTGCTGCAAATGGCATTGTGTCCTTTTTTCCCTTGGCTAATATTGTGTCTTAGCGAGGTCCATTTTCTGCAATGTGATTCCGTGAGGGCTGAGGATTAGCTGACCTGGGCAGCCTGACCCTGCCGGCAAGCCCTCCCCAGGTGTGCCTGGGTTGAGGTCAATATAAACAGCACTCCAGGCAGCAATAGCCCCTGCAGCTGTGCCTGACTCCATATTCTCTGCCCCGTCAGCAGTCTCGGGGCTGTGCTGGTGGGAGGGTGTGAGGATAGACGGCTTTCTGGGTGGCCCGGTGTGAGTGGGGCTCTGCTGGACTTTCTGCAGGAGTTGCCAGGCTGCCACCTGTAAAGAAGAGAATGTGTCACCCATAACTTCCACTGGAATTTCTCTCCGGGCTGAGGTGAGGAAGGAAAAAAGGGAGTGGGTGCCGGGACAGGAGGGGTATCTCAGGCAGGGAAATGGAAAGCTTCCAGAAGAGCGCCCGGGGCCAGGACCATCCTGGCTGGCCTGCAGGCAGCAAGTTGGCCTGCGAGCTGTCGCTGGTGTGGCTCCACGGCCCTTCCTCTAGGCTTTCAAGCCCTTGTACATATTCAAGTGTTTTACCTGGGAAGGGTGGGAACAGTTCAGCAGCAGCTGGCCTGGGGCTCAGCTCACGTTTACTCACAGAGAACTCGGCACGGTCCCACAGCTTTGCAATGAGGACGCTCCTTGCGTGGGGGGGCGGGACTGCTGGCTTTATGGGAGATGATTCCCCACCTCTGACCAATTTCACAATTGTTTACCGCTGGAGCAAGTGCCTTGGTAGGGCTTTCCTCTGTATAACTGTTAGGTTCAGGTTTTTTTTTTCTTTTTTCGTTCCAATTACATTTTATTCCTGTTTTATGTATTTATAGATATAAGCATGGAAATAATTCATTCATACAAATACATCTGTGTGAATGGAATAACTTTTTTCTGTTTTTTTTTTCAATTTTATTTTTAAAAATTTCGAAATTTAATTTTATTTATTTTTTATACAGCTGGTTATTATTAGTTATCTATTTTATGCATATGCATGTATACAGGTCAATCCCAATCTCCCAACTCATCCCAACACCACCACCCCATGGCTTCCCCCACTTGGTGTCCATACGTTTGTTCTCTACCTCTGTGTCTCTATTTCTGCCCTGCAAACCAGTTCATCTGTACCATTTTTCTAGGTTCCACATATATGCATTAATATACAATATTAGTTTTTCTCTTTCTGACTTACTTCACTCTGTATGACAGTCTCTAGATCCATCGACTTCTCTACAAATGACCCAGATTCATTCCTTTTTATGGCTGAGTTATATTCCATTTTACATATGTACCACTTCTTTATCCATTCGTCTGTCTGTGGGCATTTAGGTTGCTTCCATTACCTGGCTATTGTAAATAGTGCTGCAATGAACATTGTGGTGAATGTGTCTTTTTGATTTATGGTTTTCTCTGGGTATATGCCCAGAAGTGGGATTGCTGGATCCTATGTTAATTCTCTTTTTAGTGTTTTAGAGGGACCTCCATACTGTTCTCCATAGTGACTGTATCAATTTACCTTCCCACCAATAGTGGAAGAGGGTTCCTTTTGTCCAAACCCTCCCCAGAATTTGTTGTTTGTAGATTTTCTGATGATGCCGATTCTAAGAGGTGTGAGCTCATACCTCATTGTCATTTTGATTTGCCTTTCTCTAATAATTAGTGTTGTTGAGCAGCTTTTCATGTGCGTCTTGGCCATCTCTGTGACTTCTTTGAAGAAACGTCTATTTAGATCTTCTCCCCATTTTTGTATTGGGTTGTTTGTTTTATTAATATTAAGCTGCGTGAGCTGTTTATATATATTGGAGATTAAACCTTTGTTCATTGATTCGTTTGCGATCGTTTTCGCCCATTCTGAGGGTTGCCTTTTTCCATTCCCGTTTTTTTAACCAAAAAAGAAAGAAAGCAAAGGAAGCAGAACACTAATGTGCGTGAAATATGCCTCTTGAAACTGTCGTTTTGAAATATGGACGTCTTTTGAATTTTTTGGTCGATACATGACCCCAGGATTTGTTTTCAGGGCAGGTGTCATTTACAGGCCTGCAATGATTTTGAATATCCACTGACCATTAGCGCTGGGATTAAAGCTGCTGTTGTGTGAAACGGCCACAAGGTGGCAGCAGTTCTCCCTTACCAAATCTGGTTACTAGGGCAACAGAGCCTCAATGGAAGTCGTGTTCTAGATTGGAATTTAGAATGGAATGTGCCAGGAGAATGCCCCTCAAGTTTGTCTCACTACTTCTTGTTCGTGTTTTTAATTTAATTTTTTATTTTTTTATTACAGCAAGTTTGATGTCAACGTTTGGCTTGTTGTAGGTGTGCAAGATGTGGTTCTTTTACACATATACATATGTCTGTTCTTCCTGGGATCCTGTTCCCATGTACGTTATGACAGAATGTTGAGTAGTCTTCTCTTGGTATTCCGTAGGTCTTTGGTGATTATATATTTCATCTGTGTTTGTATATGTCTGTTAACCCCAAGATCCTAATGAATCCAATCCTCACACCTTTCCATTGGTGAACCATAAGTTTGTTTAATGAATCTGTGATTGCCCTTCTCCGTGGAAATATCTGCCCTGGTATCAATTTTTAGGTAACACCTACAAGTGATATCCTACGATATGTGTCTTTCACTTTCTGACTTACTACAAGTCACGTGATTACCTCTAGACTCATCTACGGTGCTGCAAATGGCATTGTGTCCTTTTTTCCCTTGGCTAATATTGTGTCTTAGCGAGGTCCATTTTCTGCAATGTGATTCCGTGAGGGCTGAGGATTAGCTGACCTGGGCAGCCTGACCCTGCCGGCAAGCCCTCCCCAGGTGTGCCTGGGTTGAGGTCAATATAAACAGCACTCCAGGCAGCAATAGCCCCTGCAGCTGTGCCTGACTCCATATTCTCTGCCCCGTCAGCCGTCTCGGGGCTGTGCTGGTGGGAGGGTGTGAGGGGTCCACGGCTTTGTTGGTGGCCCGGTGTGAGTGGGGCTCTGCTGGACTTTCTGCAGGAGTTGCCAGGCTGCCACCTGTAAAGAAGAGGATGTGTCAACCATAACTTCCACTGGAATTTCTCTCCGGGCTGAGGTGAGGAAGGAAAAAATGGAGTGGGTGCTGGGACAGGAGGGGTATCTCAGGCAGGGAAATGGAAAGCTTCCAGAAGAGCGCCCGGGGCCAGGACCATCCTGGCTGGCCTGCAGGCAGCAAGTTGGCCTGCGTGCTGTCGCTGGTGTGGCTCCACGGCCCTTCCTCTAGGCTTTCAAGCCCTTGTACATATTCAGGTGTTTTACCTGGGAAGGGTGGGAACAGTTCAGCAGCAGCTGGCCTGGGGCTCAGCTCACGTTTACTCACAGAGAACTCGGCACTGTCCCCCAGCTTTGCAATGAGGACGCTCCTTGCGTGGGGGGGGGGCGGGGCTGCTGGCTTTATGGGAGATGATTCCCCACCTCTGACCAATTTCACAATTGTTTACCGCTGGAGCAAGTGCCTTGGTAGGGCTTTCCTCTGTATAACTGTTAGGTTCAGGTTTTTTTTTTCTTTTTTCGTTCCAATTACATTTTATTCCTGTTTTATGTATTTATAGGTATAAGCATGGAAATAATTCATTCATACAAATACATCTGTGTGAATGGAAGAACTTTTTTCTGTTTTTTTTCAATTTTATTTTTAAAAATTTCGAAATTTAATTTTATTTATTTTTTATACAGCAGGTTATTATTAGTTATGTATTTTATGCATATATATGTATACAGGTTAATCCCAATCTCCCAACTCATCCCACCACCACCACCCCATGGCTTCCCTCACTTGGTGTCCATACGTTTGTTGTCTACCTCTGTGTCTCTATTTCTTCCCTGCAAACCAGTTCATCTGTACCATTTTTTAGGTTCCACATATATGCATTAATATACAATATTTGTTTTCCTCTTTCTGACTTACTTCATTCTGTATGACAGTCTCTAGATCCATCGATGTCTCTACAAATGACCCAGTTTCATCCCTTTTTATGGCTGAGTAATATTCCAATTTATATACGTACCACATCTTTATCCATTCATCTGTCTGTGGGCATTTAGGTTGCTTGCATTACCTGGCTATTGTAAATAGTGCTGCAATGAACATTGTGGTGGATGTGCCTTTTTAATTTATGTTTTTCTCTGGGTATATGCCCAGAAGTTCGATTGCTGGATCAGATGGTAATTCTATTTCTAGTTTTTTTAAGGAAACTCCATACTGTTCTCCATAGTGACTGTATCAATTTACATCCCCACCAATAGTGGAAGAGGGCTCCTTTTGTCCACACCCTCCCCAGAATTTGTTGTTTGTAGATTTTCTGATGATGCCGATTCTAACAGGTGTGAGGTGATACCTCATTGTAGTTTTGATTTGCATTTCTCTAATAATTAGTGCTGTTGAGCAGCTTTTCATTTGGGTCTTGGCCATCTCTGTGTCTTCTTTGAAGAAACGTCTCTTTAGATCTTCTGCCCATTTTTGTATTGGGTTGTTTGTTTTTTTAATATTAAGCTGCATGAGCTGTTTATATATATATTGGAGATTAAACCTTTGTCCATTGATTCATTTGCAACGATTTTCGCCCATTCTGAGGGATGCCTTTTTCCATTCCCGTTTTTTTTAACAAAAAAGGAAAGAAAGAAAAAGAAGCAGAACACTAATGTGCGTAAAATATGCCTTTTGAAATGGTCGTTTTGAAATATGGACGTCCTTTGAATTTTTTGGTCGATATGGGACCCCAGGATTTGTTTTCAGGGCAGGTGTCATTTACAGGCCTGCAATGATTTTGAATATCAACTGACCATTAGCGCTGGGATTAAAGCTGCTGTTGCGTGAAACGGCCACAAGGTGGCAGCAGTTCTCCCTTACCAAATCTGGTTACTAGAGCAACAGAGCCTCAATGGAAGGCGTGTTCTACATTGGAATTTAGAATGGAATGTGCCAGGAGAAAGCCCCTCAGGTTTGTCTCACTAATTCTTGTTCGTGTTTCTAATTTTTTTTATTTTCTATTTCAGCAAGTTTGATTACAATGTTTGGCTTGTTGTAGGTGTGTAAGATGTGGTTCTTTTACACATATACAGATGTCTGTTCTTCCTGGGATCCTTTTCCCATGTACGTTCGGACAGAATGTTGAGTAGTCTTCTCTTGGTATTCCGTAGGTCTTTGGTGATTATATATGTCACCTGTGTTTGATTATGTCTGTTAACCCCGATATCATAATGAAACCAATCCTCACACCTTTCCATTGGTGAACCATAAGTTTGTTTAATGAATCTGTGATTGCCCTTCTCCGTGGAAATATCTGCCCTGGTATCCATTTTTAGGTAACACCTATAAGTGATATGATACGATATGTGTCTTTCACTTTCTGACTTACTCCAAGTCACGTGATTACCTCTAGACTCATCTACGGGGCTGCAAATGGCATTGTGTCCTTTTTTTCCTTGGCTTCTATTCTGCCTTAGCGAGGTCCATTTTCAACAATGTGATTCCCTGAGGGTTGTGGATTAGCTGACCTGGGCAGCCTTACCCTGCCGGCCGGCCCTCCCCAGGTGTGCCTGATTGAGGTCAATATAAACAGCGCTCCAGGCAGCAATAGCCCCTGAAGTTGTGCCTGACTCCATATTCTCTGCCCCGTCAGCAGTCTCGGGGCTGTGCTGGTGGGAGGGAGTGAGGGGCCAAGGCTTTGTTGGTGGCCCGGTGTGAGTGGGCCTCTGCTGGCCTTTCTGCAGGAGTTGCCAGGCTGCCACCTGTAAAGAAGAGGATGTGTCACTCATAACTTCCGATGGAATTTCTCTCCGGACAGAGGTGAGGAAGGAAAAAAGCAGTGGGGGCCGGGACAGGAGGGGTATCTCAGGCAGGGCAATAAAAAGCTTCCAGAAGAGCGCCCGGGGCCAGGACCATCCTGGCTGGCCTGCAGGCACCAAGTTGGCCTGCGTGCTGTCGCTGGTGTGGCTCCACGGCCCTTCCTCTAGGCTTTCAAGCCCTTGTACATATTCAGATGTTTTACCTGGGAAGGGTGGGAACAGTTCCGCAGCAGCTGGCCTGGGGCTCAGCTCACGTTTACTCACAGATGCCTCAGCACGGTCCCCCAGCTTTGCAATGAGGACGCTCCTTGCATGGGGGGTGGGTTGCTGGCTGTATGGGAGGTGATTCCCCACCTCTGACCAATTTCAGAATTGTTTACCGCTGGAGCAAGTGCCCTGATAGGGTTTCCCTCTGTATAACTGGTGGGTTCAGGTTTTTTTTTTTTTTCTTTTATGGTTCAAGTTAGATTTGATTCCTCTTTTATGTATTTATAGATATAAGCATGGAAATAATTCATTCCTATAAATACATCTGTGTGAAGGGAAGAACTTTTTTTCTGTTTTATTTAAAAAAAAATTTTTTTAATTTTGAAATTTAATTTTATTTATTTTTTTATACAGCAGGTTATTATTAGTTATGTATTTTATGCATATATATGTATACAGGTTAATCCCAATCTCCCAACTCATCCCACCACCACCACCCCATGGCTTCCCACACTTGGTGTCCATACGTTTGTTCTCTACCTCTGTGTCTCTATTTCTTCCCTGCAAACCAGTTCATCTGTACCATTTTTTAGGTTCCACATATATGCATTAATATACAATATTTGTTTTCCTCTTTCTGACTTACTTCATTCTGTATGACAGTCTCTAGATCCATCGATGTCTCTACAAATGACCCAGTTTCATCCCTTTTTATGGCTGAGTAATATTCCATTTTATATATGTACCACATCTTTATCCATTCATCTGTCTGTGGGCATTTAGGTTACTTGCATTACCTGGCTATTGTAAATAGTGCTGCAATGAACATTGTGGTGGATGTGCCTTTTTGATTTATGGTTTTCTCTGGGTATATGCCCAGAAGTTCGATTGCTGGATCAGATGGTAATTCTATTTCTAGTTTTTTTAAGGAAACTCCATACTGTTCTCCATAGTGACTGTATCAATTTACATCCCCACCAATAGTGGAAGAGGGCTACTTTTGTCCACACCCTCCCCAGAATTTGTTGTTTGTAGATTTTCTGATGATGCCGATTCTAACAGGTGTGAGGTGATACCTCATTGTAGTTTTGATTTGCCTTTCTCTAATAATTAGTGCTGTTGAGCAGCTTTTCATGTGCGTCTTGGCCATCTCTGTGTCTTCTTTGAAGAAACGTCTCTTTAGATCTTCTGCCCATTTTTGTATTGGGTTGTTTGTTTTTTTAATATTAAGCTGCATGAGCTGTTTATATATATATTGGAGATTAAACCTTTGTCCATTGATTCATTTGCAACGATTTTCGCCCATTCTGACGGATGCCTTTTTCCATTCCCGTTTTTTTAACAAAAAAGGAAAGAAAGAAAAAGAAGCAGAACACTAATGTGCGTAAAATATGCCTTTTGAAATGGTCGTTTTGAAATATGGATGTCCTTTGGTCGATATGGGACCCCAGGATTTGTTTTCAGGGCAGGTGTCATTTACAGGCCTGCAATGATTTTGAATATCAACTGACCATTAGCGCTGGGATTAAAGCTGCTGTTGCGTGAAACGGCCACAAGGTGGCAGCAGTTCTCCCTTACCAAATCTGGTTACTAGAGCAACAGAGCCTCAATGGAAGGCGTGTTCTAGATTGGAAGTTCGAATGGAATGTGCCAGGAGAAAGCCCCTCAAGTTTGTCTCACTACTTCTTGTTCGTGTTTTTAATTTTTTTTATTTTCTATTACAGCAAGTTTGATTACAATGTTTGGCTTGTTGTAGGTGTGGAAGATGTGGTTCTTTTACACATATACAGATATCTGTTCTTCCTGGGATCCTTTTCCCATGTACGTTCGGACAGAATGTTGAGTAGTCTTCTCTTGGTATTCCGTAGGTCTTTGGTGATTATATATGTCACCTGTGTTTGATTATGTCTGTTAACCCCGATATCATAATGAAACCAATCCTCACACCTTTCCATTGGTGAACCATAAGTTTGTTTAATGAATCTGTGATTGCCCTTCTCCGTGGAAATATCTGCCCTGGTATCCATTTTTAGGTAACACCTATAAGTGATATGATACGATATGTGTCTTTCACTTTCTGACTTACTCCAAGTCACGTGATTACCTCTAGACTCATCTACGGGGCTGCAAATGGCATTGTGTCCTTTTTTTCCTTGGCTTCTATTCTGCCTTAGCGAGGTCCATTTTCAACAATGTGATTCCCTGAGGGTTGTGGATTAGCTGACCTGGGCAGCCTTACCCTGCCGGCCGGCCCTCCCCAGGTGTGCCTGGTTGAGGTCAATATAAACAGCGCTCCAGGCAGCAATAGCCCCTGAAGTTGTGCCTGACTCCATATTCTCTGCCCCGTCAGCAGTCTCGGGGCTGTGCTGGTGGGAGGGAGTGAGGGGCCAAGGCTTTGTTGGTGGCCCGGTGTGAGTGGGGCTCTGCTGGCCTTTCTGCAGGAGTTGCCAGGCTGCCACCTGTAAAGAAGAGGATGTGTCAGTCATAACTTCCGATGGAATTTCTCTCTGGACAGAGGTGAGGAAGGATAAAAGCAGTGGGGGCCGGGACAGGAGGGGTATCTCAGGCAGGGCAATAGAAAGCTTACAGAACAGCGCCGGGGCCCCGGACCATCCTGGCTGACCAGCAGGCACCAAGTTGGCCTGCGTGCTGTGGCTGGTGTGGCTCCAGGGCCCTTCCTCTAGGCTTTCAAGCCCTTGTACATATTCAGGTGTTTTACCTGGGAAGGGTGGGAACAGTTCAGCAGCAGCTGGCCTGGGGCTCAGCTCACATTAACTCACAGATGCCTCAGCACGGTCCCCCAACTTTGCAATGAGGACACTCCTTGCATGGGGGGTGGGTTGCTGGCTGTATGGGAGGTGATTCCCCACCTCTGACCAATTTCAGAATTGTTTAATCCTGGAGCAAGTGCCCTGATAGGGTTTCCCTCTTTATAACTGGTGGTTTAGGTTTTTTTTTTCTTTTATGGTTCAAGTTAGATTTGATTCCTGTTTTATGTATTTATAGATAGAAGCATGGAAATAATTCATTCCTGTAAATACATCTGTGTGAAGCGAATAACTTTTTTCTGTTTTATTTTAAAATTTTATTTTTTAAAATTTTGAAATTTAATTTTATTTATTTTTTTATACAGCAGGTTATTATTAGTTATGTATTTTATGCATATATATGTATACAGGTTAATCCCAATCTCCCAACTCATCCCACCACCACCACCCCATGGCTTCCCTCACTTGGTGTCCATACGTTTGTTGTCTACCTCTGTGTCTCTATTTCTTCCCTGCAAACCAGTTCATCTGTACCATTTTTTAGGTTCCACATATATGCATTAATATACAATATTTGTTTTCCTCTTTCTGACTTACTTCATTCTGTATGACAGTCTCTAGATCCATCGATGTCTCTACAAATGACCCAGTTTCATCCCTTTTTATGGCTGAGTAATATTCCAATTTATATACGTACCACATCTTTATCCATTCATCTGTCTGTGGGCATTTAGGTTGCTTGCATTACCTGGCTATTGTAAATAGTGCTGCAATGAACATTGTGGTGGATGTGCCTTTTTAATTTATGTTTTTCTCTGGGTATATGCCCAGAAGTTCGATTGCTGGATCAGATGGTAATTCTATTTCTAGTTTTTTTAAGGAAACTCCATACTGTTCTCCATAGTGACTGTATCAATTTACATCCCCACCAATAGTGGAAGAGGGCTCCTTTTGTCCACACCCTCCCCAGAATTTGTTGTTTGTAGATTTTCTGATGATGCCGATTCTAACAGGTGTGAGGTGATACCTCATTGTAGTTTTGATTTGCATTTCTCTAATAATTAGTGCTGTTGAGCAGCTTTTCATGTGGGTCTTGGCCATCTCTGTGTCTTCTTTGAAGAAACGTCTCTTTAGATCTTCTGCCAATTTTTGTATTGGGTTGTTTGTTTTTTTAATATTAAGCTGCATGAGCTGTTTATATATATATTGGAGATTAAACCTTTGTCCATTGATTCATTTGCAACGATTTTCGCCCATTCTGAGGGATGCCTTTTTCCATTCCCGTTTTTTTTAACAAAAAAGGAAAGAAAGAAAAAGAAGCAGAACACTAATGTGCGTAAAATATGCCTTTTGAAATGGTCGTTTTGAAATATGGACGTCCTTTGAAATTTTTGGTCGATATGGGACCCCAGGATTTGTTTTCAGGGCAGGTGTCATTTACAGGCCTGCAATGATTTTGAATATCAACTGACCATTAGCGCTGGGATTAAAGCTGCTGTTGCGTGAAACGGCCACAAGGTGGCAGCAGTTCTCCCTTACCAAATCTGGTTACTAGAGCAACAGAGCCTCAATGGAAGGCGTGTTCTAGATTGGAATTTCGAATGGAATGTGCCAGGAGAAAGCCCCTCAGGTTTGTCTCACTAATTCTTGTTCGTGTTTCTAATTTTTTTTATTTTCTATTTCAGCAAGTTTGATTACAATGTTTGGCTTGTTGTAGGTGTGTAAGATGTGGTTCTTTTACACATATACAGATGTCTGTTCTTCCTGGGATCCTTTTCCCATGTACGTTCGGACAGAATGTTGAGTAGTCTTCTCTTGGTATTCCGTAGGTCTTTGGTGATTATATATGTCACCTGTGTTTGATTATGTCTGTTAACCCCGATATCATAATGAAACCAATCCTCACACCTTTCCATTGGTGAACCATAAGTTTGTTTAATGAATCTGTGATTGCCCTTCTCCGTGGAAATATCTGCCCTGGTATCCATTTTTAGGTAACACCTATAAGTGATATGATACGATATGTGTCTTTCACTTTCTGACTTACTCCAAGTCACGTGATTACCTCTAGACTCATCTACGGGGCTGCAAATGGCATTGTGTCCTTTTTTTCCTTGGCTTCTATTCTGCCTTAGCGAGGTCCATTTTCAACAATGTGATTCCCTGAGGGTTGTGGATTAGCTGACCTGGGCAGCCTTACCCTGCCGGCCGGCCCTCCCCAGGTGTGCCTGGTTGAGGTCAATATAAACAGCGCTCCAGGCAGCAATAGCCCCTGAAGTTGTGCCTGACTCCATATTCTCTGCCCCGTCAGCAGTCTCGGGGCTGTGCTGGTGGGAGGGAGTGAGGGGCCAAGGCTTTGTTGGTGGCCCGGTGTGAGTGGGGCTCTGCTGGCCTTTCTGCAGGAGTTGCCAGGCTGCCACCTGTAAAGAAGAGGATGTGTCACTCATAACTTCCGATGGAATTTCTCTCCGGACAGAGGTGAGGAAGGAAAAAAGCAGTGGGGGCCGGGACAGGAGGGGTATCTCAGGCAGGGCAATAAAAAGCTTCCAGAAGAGCGCCCGGGGCCAGGACCATCCTGGCTGGCCTGCAGGCACCAAGTTGGCCTGCGTGCTGTCGCTGGTGTGGCTCCACGGCCCTTCCTCTAGGCTTTCAAGCCCTTGTACATATTCAGATGTTTTACCTGGGAAGGGTGGGAACAGTTCCGCAGCAGCTGGCCTGGGGCTCAGCTCACGTTTACTCACAGATGCCTCAGCACGGTCCCCCAGCTTTGCAATGAGGACGCTCCTTGCATGGGGGGTGGGTTGCTGGCTGTATGGGAGGTGATTCCCCACCTCTGACCAATTTCAGAATTGTTTACCGCTGGAGCAAGTGCCCTGATAGGGTTTCCCTCTGTATAACTGGTGGGTTCAGGTTTTGTTTTTTTTTTCTTTTATGGTTCAAGTTAGATTTGATTCCTCTTTTATGTATTTATAGATATAAGCATGGAAATAATTCATTCCTATAAATACATCTGTGTGAAGGGAAGAACTTTTTTTCTGTTTTATTTAAAAAAAAATTTTTTTAATTTTGAAATTTAATTTTATTTATTTTTTTATACAGCAGGTTATTATTAGTTATGTATTTTATGCATATATATGTATACAGGTTAATCCCAATCTCCCAACTCATCCCACCACCACCACCCCATGGCTTCCCACACTTGGTGTCCATACGTTTGTTCTCTACCTCTGTGTCTCTATTTCTTCCCTGCAAACCAGTTCATCTGTACCATTTTTTAGGTTCCACATATATGCATTAATATACAATATTTGTTTTCCTCTTTCTGACTTACTTCATTCTGTATGACAGTCTCTAGATCCATCGATGTCTCTACAAATGACCCAGTTTCATCCCTTTTTATGGCTGAGTAATATTCCATTTTATATATGTACCACATCTTTATCCATTCATCTGTCTGTGGGCATTTAGGTTACTTGCATTACCTGGCTATTGTAAATAGTGCTGCAATGAACATTGTGGTGGATGTGCCTTTTTAATTTATGTTTTTCTCTGGGTATATGCCCAGAAGTTCGATTGCTGGATCAGATGGTAATTCTATTTCTAGTTTTTTTAAGGAAACTCCATACTGTTCTCCATAGTGACTGTATCAATTTACATCCCCAGCAATAGTGGAAGAGGGCTACTTTTGTCCACACCCTCCCCAGAATTTGTTGTTTGTAGATTTTCTGATGATGCCGATTCTAACAGGTGTGAGGTGATACCTCATTGTAGTTTTGATTTGCCTTTCTCTAATAATTAGTGCTGTTGAGCAGCTTTTCATGTGCGTCTTGGCCATCTCTGTGTCTTCTTTGAAGAAACGTCTCTTTAGATCTTCTGCCCATTTTTGTATTGGGTTGTTTGTTTTTTTAATATTAAGCTGCATGAGCTGTTTATATATATATTAGAGATTAAACCTTTGTCCATTGATTCATTTGCAACGATTTTCGCCCATTCTGAGGGATGCCTTTTTCCATTCCCGTTTTTTTAACAAAAAAGGAAAGAAAGAAAAAGAAGCAGAACACTAATGTGCGTAAAATATGCCTTTTGAAATGGTCATTTTGAAATATGGATGTCCTTTGGTCGATATGGGACCCCAGGATTTGTTTTCAGGGCAGGTGTCATTTACAGGCCTGCAATGATTTTGAATATCAACTGACCATTAGCGCTGGGATTAAAGCTGCTGTTGCGTGAAACGGCCACAAGGTGGCAGCAGTTCTCCCTTACCAAATCTGGTTACTAGAGCAACAGAGCCTCAATGGAAGTCATGTTCTAGATTGGAATTTAGAATGGAATGTTCCAGGAAAAAGCCCCTCAAGTTTGTCTCACTCCTTTTTGTTCGTGTTTTTAATTTGTTTTTTTTATTTTCTATTACAGCAAGTTTGATTACAATTTTTGGCTTGTTGTAGGTGTGGAAGATGTGGTTCTTTTACACATATACAGATGTCTGTTCTTCCTGGGATCCTTTTCCCATGTACGTTCGGACAGAATGTTGAGTAGTCTTCTCTTGGTATTCCGTAGGTCTTTGGTGATTATATATGTCACCTGTGTTTGATTATGTCTGTTAACCCCGATATCATAATGAAACCAATCCTCACACCTTTCCATTGGTGAACCATAAGTTTGTTTAATGAATCTGTGATTGCCCTTCTCCGTGGAAATATCTGCCCTGGTATCCATTTTTTGATAACACCTATAAGTGATAAGATACGATATGTGTCTTTCACTTTCTGACTTACTCCAAGTCACGTGATTACCTCTAGACTCATCTACGGGGCTGCAAATGGCATTGTGTCCTTTTTTTCCTTGGCTTCTATTCTGCCTTAGCGAGGTCCATTTTCAACAATGTGATTCCCTGAGGGTTGTGGATTAGCTGACCTGGGCAGCCTTACCCTGCCGGCCGGCCCTCCCCAGGTGTGCCTGGTTGAGGTCAATATAAACAGTGCTCCAGGCAGCAATAGCCCCTGAAGTTGTGCCTGACTCCATATTCTCTGCCCCGTCAGCAGTCTCGGGGCTGTGCTGGTGGGAGGGAGTGAGGGGCCAAGGCTTTGTTGGTGGCCCGGTGTGAGTGGGGCTCTGCTGGCCTTTCTGCAGGAGTTGCCAGGCTGACACCTGTAAAGAAGAGGATGTGTCACTCATAACTTCCGATGGAATTTCTCTCTGGACAGAGGTGAGGAAGGATAAAAGCAGTGGGGGCCGGGACAGGAGGGGTATCTCAGGCAGGGCAATAAAAAGCTTCCAGAAGAGCGCCCGGGGCCAGGACCATCCTGGCTGGCCTGTAGGCAACAAGTTGGCCTGCGTGCTGTGGCTGGTGTGGCTCCAGGGCCCTTCCTCTAGGCTTTCAAGCCCTTGTACATATTCAGGTGTTTTACCTGGGAAGGGTGGGAACAGTTCAGCAGCAGCTGGCCTGGGGCTCAGCTCACATTAACTCACAGATGCCTCAGCACGGTCCCCCAGCTTTGCAATGAGGACACTCCTTGCATGGGGGGTGGGTTGCTGGCTGTATGGGAGGTGATTCACCACCTCTGACCAATTTCAGAATTGTTTACCACTGGAGCAAGTGCCCTGATAGGGTTTCCCTCTTTTTTTTTTTTTTTTTTTTTTTTTTTTTTTTTTTAATTATTTTTTTTTATTTTACAAATTTAATCAGTTATACATATACATATGTTCCCATATCCCCTCCCTTTTGCGTCTCCCTCCCACCCTCCCTATCCCACCCCTCCAGGCGGTCACAAAGAACCGAGCTGATCTCCCTGTGCTATGCGGCTGCTTCCCACTAGCTATCTACCTTACGTTTGGTAGTGTATATATGTCCATGCCGCTCTTTCACTTTGTCACAGTTTACCCTTCCCCCTCCCCATATCCTCAAGTCCATGCTCTAGTAGGTCTGTGTCTTTATTCCTGTCTTACCCCTATGTTCTTGATGACATTTTTTTCTTAAATTCCATATATATGTGTCAGCATACAGTATTTGTCTTTCTCTTTCTGACTTACTTCACTGTGTATGACAGACTCTAGGTCCATCCACCTCATTACAAATAGCTCAATTTCATTTCTTTTTATGGCTGAGTAATATTCCATTGTATATATGTGCCACATCTTCTTTATCCATTCATCCGATGATGGACACTTAGGTTGTTTCCAGCTCCGGGCTATTGTAAATAGGGCTGCTATGAACATTTTGGTACATGTCTCTTTTTGAATTATGGTTTTCTCAGGGTATATGCCCAGTAGTGGGATTGCTGGGTCATATGGTAGTTCTATTTGTAGTTTTTTAAGGAACCTCCATACCGTTCTCCATAGTGGCTGTACCAATTCACATTCCCACCAGCAGTGCAAGAGTGTTCCCTTTTTTCCACACCCTCTCCAGCATTTATTGTTTCTAGATTTTTTGATGATGGCCATTCTGACTGGTGTGAGATGATATCTCATTGTAGTTTTGATTTGCATTTCTCTAATGAGTAAAGATGTTGAGCATCCTTTCATGTGTTTGTTGGCTGTCTGTATATCTTCTGTGGAGAAATGTCTATTTAGGTCTTCTGCCCATTTTTGGATTGGGTTGTTTGTTTTTTTGCTATTGAGCTGCATGAGCTGCTTATAAATTTTGGAGATTAATCCTTTGTCAGTTGCTTCATTTGCAAATATTTTCTCCCATTCTGAGGGTTGTCTTTTCGTCTTGTTTATGGTTTCCTTTGCTGTGCAAAAGCTTTGAAGTTTCATTAGGTCCCATGTGTTTATTTTTGTCTTTATTTCCATTTCTCTAGGAGGTGGGTCAAAAAGGATCTTGCTGTGATTTATGTCATAGAGTGTTCTGCCTATGTTTTCCTCTAGGAGTTTGATAGTGTCTGGCCTTACATTTAGGTCTTTAATCCATTTTGAGCTAATTTTTGTGTATGGTGTTAGGGAGTGATCTAATCTCATACTTTTACATGTCCCTGTCCAGTTTTCCCAGCACCACTTATTGAAGAGACTGTCCTTTCTCCACTGTACATTCCTGCCTCCTTTATCAAAGATAAGGTGACCATATGTCCGTGGGTTTATCTCTGGGCTTTCTATCCTGTTCCATTGATCTATCTTTCTGTTCTTGTGCCAGTACCACACTGTCTTGATTACTGTAGCTTTGTAGTATAGTCTGAAGTCAGGGAGCCTGATTTCTCCAGCTCCGTTTTTCGTTCTCAAGATTGCTTTGGCTATTCGGGGTCTTTTGTGTTTCCATACAAATTGTGAAATTTTTTGTTCTAGTTCTGTGAAAAATGCCATTGGTAGTTTGATAGGGATTGCATTGAATCTGTAGATTGCTTTGGGTAGTAGAGTCATTTTCACAATGTTGATTCTTCCAATCCAAGAACATGGTACATCTCTCCATCTATTTGTATCATCTTTAATTTCTTTCATCAGTGTCTTATAATTTTCTGCATACAGGTCTTTTGTCTCCTTAGGTAGGTTTATTCCTAGATATTTTATTCTTTTTGTTGCAATGGTAAATGGGAGTGTTTCCTTGATTTCACTTTCAGATTTTTCATCATTAGTATATAGGAATGCCAGAGATTTCTGTGCATTAATTTTGTATCCTGCAACTTTACCAAATTCATTGATTAGCTCTAGTAGTTTTCTGGTAGCATCTTTAGGATTCTCTATGTATAGTATCATGTCATCTGCAAACAGTGACAGCTTTACTTCTTCTTTTCCCATTTGGATTCCTTTTATTTCCTTTTCTTCTCTGATTGCTGTGGCTAAAACTTCCAAAACTATGTTGAATAAGAGTGGTGAGAGTGGGCAACCTTGTCTTGTTCCTGATCTTAGTGGAAATGGTTTCAGTTTTTCACCATTGAGGACGATGCTGGCTGTGGGTTTGTCATATATGGCCTTTATTATGTTGAGGAAAGTTCCCTCTATGCCTACTTTCTGCAGGGTTTTTATCATAAATGGGTGTTGAATTTTGTCAAAAGCTTTCTCTGCATCTATTGAGATGATCATATGGTTTTTCTCCTTCAGTTTGTTAATATGGTGTATCACATTGATTGATTTGCGTATATTGAAGAATCCTTGCATTCCTGGAATAAACCCCACTTGATCATGGTGTATGATCCTTTTAATGTGCTGTTGGATTCTGTTTGCTAGTATTTTGTTGAGGATTTTTGCATCTATGTTCATCAGTGATATTGGCCTGTAGTTTTCTTTCTTTGTGACATCCTTGTCTGGTTTTGGTATCAAGGTGATGGTGGCCTCGTAGAATGAGTTTGGGAGTGTTCCTCCCTCTGCTATATTTTGGAAGAGTTTGAGAAGGATAGGTGTTAGCTCTTCTCTAAATGCTTGATAGAATTCGCCTGTGAAGCCATCTGGTCCTGGGCTTTTGTTTGTTGGAAGATTTTTAATCACAGTTTCAATTTCAGTGCTTGTGATTGGTCTGTTCATATTTTCTATTTCTTCCTGATTCAGTCTTGGCAGGTTGTGCATTTCTAAGAATTTGTCCATTTCTTCCAGGTTGTCCATTTTATTGGCATAGAGTTGCTTATAGTAATCTCTCATGATCTTTTGTATTTCTACAGTGTCAGTTGTTATTTCTCCTTTTTCATTTCTAATTCTATTGATTTGAGTCTTCTCCCTTTTTTTCTTGATGAGTCTGGCTAATGGTTTATCAATTTTGTTTATCTTCTCAAAGAACCAGCTTTTAGTTTTATTGATCTTTGCTATCGTTTCCTTCATTTCTTTTTCATTTATTTCTGATCTGATTTTTATGATTTCTTTCCTTCTGCTAACTTTGGGATGTTTTTGTTCTTCTTTCTCTAATTGCTTTAGGTGCAAGGTTAGGTTGTTTATTCGAGATATTTCCTGTTTCTTAAGGTGGGATTGTATTGCCATGAACTTCCCTCTTAGAACTGCTTTTGCTGCATCCCATAGGTTTTGGGTCGTCGTGTCTCCATTGTCATTTGTTTCTAGGTATTTTTTAATTTCCTCTTTGATTTCTTCAGTGATCACTTCGTTATTAAGTAGTGTATTGTTTAGCCTCCATGTGTTTGTATGTTTTACAGCTCTTTTCCTGTAATTGATGTCTAGTCTCATAGCATTGTGGTCGGAAAAGATACTTGATACAATTTCAATTTTCTTAAATTTACCAAGGCTTGATTTGTGACCCAAGATATGATCTATCCTGGAGAATGTTCCATGAGCACTTGAGAAAAATGTGTATTCTGTTGTTTTTGGATGGAATGTCCTATAAATATCAATTAAGTCCATCTTGTTTAATGTATCATTTAAAGCTTGTGTTTCCTTATTTATTTTCCTTTTGGATGACCTGTCCATTGGTGAAAGTGGGGTGTTAAAGTCCCCTATTATGATTGTGTTACTGTCGATTTCTCCTTTTATGGTTGTTAATATTTCTCTTATGTATTGAGGTGCTCCTATGTTTGGTGCATAAATATTTACAATTGTTATATCTTCTTCTTGGATTGATCCCTTGATCATTATGTAGTGTCCTTCTTTGTCTCTTCTAGTAGTCTTTATTTTAAAGTCTATTTTGTCTGATATGAGAATTGCTACTCCAGCTTTCTTTTGGTTTCCATTTGCATGGAATATCTTTTTCCATCCCCTTACTTTCAGTCTGTATGTGTCTCTAGGTCTGAAGTGGGTCTCTTGTAGACAGCATATATATGGGTCTTGTTTTTGTATCCATTCAGCCAGTCTGTGTCTTTTGGTGGGAGCATTTAGTCCATTTACATTTAAGGTAATTATTGATATGTATGTTCCTATTCCCATTTTCTTAATTGTTTTGGGTTCGTTATTGTAGTTCTTTTCCTTCTGTTGTGTTTCTTGCCTAGAGAAGTTCCTTTAGCATTTGTTTTAAAGCTGGTTTGGTGGTGCTGAACTCTCTCAGCTTTTGCTTGTCTGTAAAGGTTTTAATTTCTCCATCAAATCTGAATGAGATCCTTGCTGGGTAGAGTAATCTTGGTTGCAGGTTTTTCTCCTTCATCACTTTAATTATGTCCTGCCACTCCCTTCTGGCTTGTAGAGTTTCTGCTGAGAGATCAGCTGTTATCCTGATGGGGATTCCCTTGTGTGTTATTTGTTGTTTTTGCCTTGCTGCTTTTAATATGATTTCTTTGTGTTTAATTTTTGACAGTTTGATTAATATGTGTCTTGGTGTATTTCTCCTTGGATTTATTCTGTATGGGACTCTCTGTGCCTCCTGGACTTGATTAACTATTTCCTTTCCCATATTAGGGAAGTTTTCAACTATAATCTCTTCAAATATTTTCTCAGTCCCTTTCTTTTTCTCTTCTTCTTCTGGAACCCCTATAATTCGAATGTTGGTGCGTTTAATGTTGTCCCAGAGGTCTCTGAGACTGTCCTCTGTTCTTTTCATTCTTTTTTCTTTATTTTGCTGTGCAGCAGTTATTTCCACTATTTTATCTTCCACCTCACTTATCCGTTCTTCTGCCTCAGTTATTCTGCTATTGATCCCATCTATAGTATTTTTTATTTCATTTATTGTGTTTTTAATCGATGCTTGATTCGTCTTTAGTTCTTCTAGGTCCTTGTTAACTGTTTCTTGCATTTTGTCTATTCTATTTCCAAGATTTTGGATCATCTTTACCATCATTATTCTGAATTCTTTTTCAGATAGACTGCCTATTACCTCTTCATTTGTTAGGTCTGGTGGGTTTTTATCTTGCTCCTTCTCCTGCTGTGTGTTTTTCTGTTTTCTCATTTTGCTTATGTTACTGTGTTTGGGGTCTCCTTTTTGCAGGCTGCAGGTTCGTAGTTCCCGTTGTTTTTGGTGTCTGTCCCCAGTGGCTAAGGTTGGTTTAGTGGGTTGTGTAGGCTTCTTGGTGGAGGGGACTACTGCCTGTGTTCTGGTGGATGAGGCTGGATCTTGTCTTTCTGGTGGGCAGGTCCACGTCTGGTGGTGTGTTTTGGGGTGTTTGCGGACTTTTTATGATTTGAGGCAGCCTCTCAGCTAATGGGTGGCGTTGTGTTCCTGTCTTGCTAGTTGTTTGGCATAGGGTGTCCAGCACTGTAGCTTGCTGGTCGTTGAGTGAAGCTGGGTGCTGGTGTTGAGATGGAGATCTCTGGAAGATTTTCGCCGTTTGATATTATGTGGAGCTGGGAGGTCTCTTGTGGACCAGTGTCCTGAAGTTCGCTCTCCCACCTCAGAGGCACAGCACTGACTCCTGGCTCCTCAATTTGGGATGATTTGTTGTCTATTCATGTATTCCACAGATGCAGGGTACATGAAGTTGATTGTGGAGCTTTAATCCGCTGCTTCTGAGGCTGCTGGGAGAGGTTTCCCTTTCTCTTCTTTGTTCTCACAGCTCCTGGGTCTCAGCTTTGGATTTGGCCCCGCCTCTGCGTGTAGGTCGCCGGAGGGCGTCTGTTCTTCGCTCAGACAGGACAGGGTTAAAGGAGCAGGCTCTTCGGGGACTCTGGCTCACTCAGGCCGGGCGGGAGGGAGGGGCACGGAGTGCGGGGCGAGCCTGCAGCGGCAGAGGTCGGCGTGACGTTGCACCAGCCCGAGGCGCGCCGTGCGTTCTCCCAGGGAAGCCGCCCCTGGATCTCGGGACCCCGGCAGTGGCAGGCTGCACAGGCTCCCGGAAGGGCGGTGTGGACAGTGACCTGCGCTCACACACGGGCTTCTTGGCGGCGGCAGCAGCAGCCCCAGCGTCCCACGCCCGTCTCTGGGCTCCGCGCTTTCAGCCGCGACTCGCGCCCGTCTCTGGAGCTGCTTTACGCGGCGCTCTTAATCCCCTCTCCTCGCGCACCAGGAAACCAAGAGGGAAGAAAAAGTCTCCTGCCTCTTCGGCAGCTCCAGAGTTTTCCCGGACTCCCTCCCGGCTAGCTGTGGCACATTAGCCCCCTTCAGGCTGAGTTCTCGCCACCAGCCCCAGTCCTCTCCCTGCGCTCTGACCGAAGCCCGAGCCTCAGCTCCAGCGCCGCCTGCCCCGGCGGGGGAGCAGACAAGCCTCTCGGGCTGGTGAGTGCCACTCGGCACCGCTCCTCTGTGCAGGAATCTCTCTGCTTTGCCCTACCCAGGTATGTGGGGAGTTTCTTGCCTTTTGGGAGGTCTGGGGTCTTCTGCCAGCGTTCAGTAGGTGTTCTGTAGGAGTTGTTCCACGTGTAGCTGGGTTTCCCTCTTTATAACTGGTGGTTTCGGTTTTTTTTTTCTTTTATGGTTCAAGTTAGATTTGATTCCTGTTTTATGTATTTATAGATAGAAGCATGGAAATAATTCATTCCTATAAATACATCTGTGTGAAGGGAAGAACTTTTTTTCTGTTTTATTAAAAAAAAAAAAATTTTTAATTTTGAAATTTAATTTTATTTATTTTTTTATACAGCAGGTTATTATTAGTTAGGTATTTTATGCATATATATGTATACAGGTTAATCCCAATCTCCCAACTCATCCCACCACCACCACCCCATGGCTTCCCTCACTTGGTGTCCATACGTTTGTTCTCTACCTCTGTGTCTCTATTTCTTCCCTGCAAACCAGTTCATCTGTACCATTTTTTAGGTTCCACATATATGCATTAATATACAATATTTGTTTTCCTCTTTCTGACTTACTTCATTCTGTATGACAGTCTCTAGATCCATCGATGTCTCTACAAATGACCCAGTTTCATCCCTTTTTATGGCTGAGTAATATTCCAATTTATATACGTACCACATCTTTATCCATTCATCTGTCTGTGGGCATTTAGGTTGCTTGCATTACCTGGCTATTGTAAATAGTGCTGCAATGAACATTGTGGTGGATGTGCCTTTTTAATTTATGTTTTTCTCTGGGTACATGCCCAGAAGTTCGATTGCTGGATCAGATGGTAATTCTATTTCTAGTTTTTTTAAGGAAACTCCATACTGTTCTCCATAGTGACTGTATCAATTTACATCCCCACCAATAGTGGAAGAGGGCTCCTTTTGTCCACACCCTCCCCAGAATTTGTTGTTTGTAGATTTTCTGATGATGCCGATTCTAACAGGTGTGAGGTGATACCTCATTGTAGTTTTGATTTGCATTTCTCTAATAATTAGTGCTGTTGAGCAGCTTTTCATGTGCGTCTTGGCCATCTCTGTGTCTTCTTTGAAGAAACGTCTCTTTAGATCTTCTGCCCATTTTTGTATTGGGTTGTTTGTTTTTTTAATATTAAGCTGCATGAGCTGTTTATATATATATTGGAGATTAAACCTTTGTCCATTGATTCATTTGCAACGATTTTCGCCCATTCTGAGGGATGCCTTTTTCCATTCCCGTTTTTTTAACAAAAAAGGAAAGAAAGAAAAAGAAGCAGAACACTAATGTGCGTAAAATATGCCTTTTGAAATGGTCGTTTTGAAATATGACGTCCTTTGAATTTTTTGGTCGATATGGGACCCCAGGATTTGTTTTCAGGGCAGGTGTCATTTACAGGCCTGCAATGATTTTGAATATCAACTGACCATTAGCGCTGGGATTAAAGCTGCTGTTGCGTGAAACGGCCACAAGGTGGCAGCAGTTCTCCCTTACCAAATCTGGTTACTAGAGCAACAGAGCCTCAATGGAAGGCGTGTTCTAGATTGGAATTTCGAATGGAATGTGCCAGGAGAAAGCCCCTCAGGTTTGTCTCACTAATTCTTGTTCGTGTTTCTAATTTTTTTTATTTTCTATTTCAGCAAGTTTGATTACAATGTTTGGCTTGTTGTAGGTGTGTAAGATGTGGTTCTTTTACACATATACAGATGTCTGTTCTTCCTGGGATCCTTTTCCCATGTACGTTCGGACAGAATGTTGAGTAGTCTTCTCTTGGTATTCCGTAGGTCTTTGGTGATTATATATGTCACCTGTGTTTGATTATGTCTGTTAACCCCGATATCATAATGAAACCAATCCTCACACCTTGCCATTGGTGAACCATAAGTTTGTTTAATGAATCTGTGATTGCCCTTCTCCGTGGAAATATCTGCCCTGGTATCCATTTTTAGGTAACACCTATAAGTGATATGATATGATATGTGTCTTTCACTTTCTGACTTACTCCAAGTCACGTGATTACCTCTAGACTCATCTACGGGGCTGCAAATGGCATTGTGTCCTTTTTTTCCTTGGCTTCTATTCTGCCTTAGCGAGGTCCATTTTCAACAATGTGATTCCCTGAGGGTTGTGGATTAGCTGACCTGGGCAGCCTTACCCTGCCGGCCGGCCCTCCCCAGGTGTGCCTGGTTGAGGTCAATATAAACAGCGCTCCAGGCAGCAATAGCCCCTGAAGTTGTGCCTGACTCCATATTCTCTGCCCCGTCAGCAGTCTCGGGGCTGTGCTGGTGGGAGGGAGTGAGGGGCCAAGGCTTTGTTGGTGGTCCGGTGTGAGTGGGGCTCTGCTGGCCTTTCTGCAGGAGTTGCCAGGCTGCCACCTGTAAAGAAGAGGATGTGTCACTCATAACTTCCGATGGAATTTCTCTCCGGACAGAGGTGAGGAAGGAAAAAAGCAGTGGGGGCCGGGACAGGAGGGGTATCTCAGGCAGGGCAATAAAAAGCTTCCAGAAGAGCGCCCGGGGCCAGGACCATCCTGGCTGGCCTGCAGGCACCAAGTTGGCCTGCGTGCTGTCGCTGGTGTGGCTCCACGGCCCTTCCTCTAGGCTTTCAAGCCCTTGTACATATTCAGATGTTTTACCTGGGAAGGGTGGGAACAGTTCCGCAGCAGCTGGCCTGGGGCTCAGCTCACGTTTACTCACAGATGCCTCAGCACGGTCCCCCAGCTTTGCAATGAGGACGCTCCTTGCATGGGGGGTGGGTTGCTGGCTGTATGGGAGGTGATTCCCCACCTCTGACCAATTTCAGAATTGTTTACCGCTGGAGCAAGTGCCCTGATAGGGTTTCCCTCTGTATAACTGGTGGGTTCAGGTTTTTTTTTTTTCTTTTATGGTTCAAGTTAGATTTGATTCCTCTTTTATGTATTTATAGATATAAGCATGGAAATAATTCATTCCTATAAATACATCTGTGTGAAGGGAAGAACTTTTTTTCTGTTTTATTTAAAAAAATTTTTTTTTAATTTTGAAATTTAATTTTATTTATTTTTTTATACAGCAGGTTATTATTAGTTATGTATTTTATGCATATATATGTATACAGGTTAATCCCAATCTCCCAACTCATCCCACCACCACCACCCCATGGCTTCCCACACTTGGTGTCCATACGTTTGTTCTCTACCTCTGTGTCTCTATTTCTTCCCTGCAAACCAGTTCATCTGTACCATTTTTTAGGTTCCACATATATGCATTAATATACAATATTTGTTTTCCTCTTTCTGACTTACTTCATTCTGTATGACAGTCTCTAAATCCATCGATGTCTCTACAAATGACCCAGTTTCATTCCTTTTTATGGCTGAGTAATATTCCATTTTATATATGTACCACATCTTTATCCATTCATCTGTCTGTGGTCATTTAGGTTACTTGCATTACCTGGCTATTGTAAATAGTGCTGCAATGAACATTGTAGTGGATGTGCCTTCTTAATTTATGTTTTTCTCTGGGTATATGCCCAGAAGTTCGATTGCTGGATCAGATGGTAATTCTATTTCTAGTTTTTTTAAGGAAACTCCATACTGTTCTCCATAGTGACTGTATCAATTTACATCCCCACCAATAGTGGAAGAGGGCTACTTTTGTCCACACCCTCCCCAGAATTTGTTGTTTGTAGATTTTCTGATGATGCCGATTCTAACAGGTGTGAGGTGATACCTCATTGTAGTTTTGATTTGCCTTTCTCTAATAATTAGTGCTGTTGAGCAGCTTTTCATGTGCGTCTTGGCCATCTCTGTGTCTTCTTTGAAGAAACGTCTCTTTAGATCTTCTGCCCATTTTTGTATTGGGTTGTTTGTTTTTTTAATATTAAGCTGCATGAGCTGTTTATATATATATTGGAGATTAAACCTTTGTCCATTGATTCATTTGCAACGATTTTCGCCCATTCTGAGGGATGCCTTTTTCCATTCCCGTTTTTTTAACAAAAAAGGAAAGAAAGAAAAAGAAGCAGAACACTAATGTGCGTAAAATATGCCTTTTGAAATGGTTGTTTTGAAATATGGATGTCCTTTGGTCGATATGGGACCCCAGGATTTGTTTTCAGGGCAGGTGTCATTTACAGGCCTGCAATGATTTTGAATATCAACTGACCATTAGCGCTGGGATTAAAGCTGCTGTTGCGTGAAACGGCCACAAGGTGGCAGCAGTTCTCCCTTACCAAATCTGGTTACTAGAGCAACAGAGCCTCAATGGAAGTCATGTTCTAGATTGGAATTTAGAATGGAATGTTCCAGGAAAAAGCCCCTCAAGTTTGTCTCACTACTTTTTGTTCGTGTTTTTAATTTTTTTTTTTTTATTTTCTATTTCAGCAAGTTTGATTACAATTTTTGGCTTGTTGTAGGTGTGGAAGATGTGGTTCTTTTACACATATACAGATGTCTGTTCTTCCTGGGATCCTTTTCCCATGTACGTTCGGACAGAATGTTGAGTAGTCTTCTCTTGGTATTCCGTAGGTCTTTGGTGATTATATATGTCACCTGTGTTTGATTATGTCTGTTAACCCCGATATCATAATGAAACCAATCCTCACACCTTTCCATTGGTGAACCATAAGTTTGTTTAATGAATCTGTGATTGCCCTTCTCCGTGGAAATATCTGCCCTGGTATCCATTTTTTGATAACACCTATAAGTGATAAGATACGATATGTGTCTTTCACTTTCTGACTTACTCCAAGTCACGTGATTACCTCTAGACTCATCTACGGGGCTGCAAATGGCATTGTGTCCTTTTTTTCCTTGGCTTCTATTCTGCCTTAGCGAGGTCCATTTTCAACAATGTGATTCCCTGAGGGTTGTGGATTAGCTGACCTGGGCAGCCTTACCCTGCCGGCCGGCCCTCCCCAGGTGTGCCTGGTTGAGGTCAATATAAACAGCGCTCCAGGCAGCAATAGCCCCTGAAGTTGTGCCTGACTCCATATTCTCTGCCCCGTCAGCAGTCTCGGGGCTGTGCTGGTGGGAGGGAGTGAGGGGCCAAGGCTTTGTTGGTGGCCCGGTGTGAGTGGGGCTCTGCTGGCCTTTCTGCAGGAGTTGCCAGGCTGCCACCTGTAAAGAAGAGGATGTGTCAGTCATAACTTCCGATGGAATTTCTCTCTGGACAGAGGTGAGGAAGGATAAAAGCAGTGGGGGCGGGACAGGAGGGGTATCTCAGGCAGGGCAATAGAAAGCTTACAGAACAGCGCCCGGGCCCAGGACCATCCTGGCTGACCTGCAGGCACCAAGTTGGCCTGCGTGCTGTGGCTGGTGTTGCTCCAGGGCTCTTCCTCTAGGCTTTCAAGCCCTTGTACATATTCAGGTGTTTTACCTGGGAAGGGTGGGAACAGTTCAGCAGCAGCTGGCCTGGGGCTCGGCTCACGTTTACTCTCAGATGCCTCAGCACGGTCCCCCAGCTTTGCAATGAGGACGCTCCTTGCATGGGGGGTGGGTTGCTGGCTGTATGGGAGGTAATTCCCCACCTCTGACCAATTTCAGAATTGTTTACCGCTGGAGCAAGTGCCCTGATAGGGTTTCCCTCTGTATAACTGGTGGGTTCAGGTTTTTTTTTCTTTTATGGTTCAAGTTAGATTTGATTCCTCTTTTATGTATTTATAGATATAAGCATGGAAATAATTCATTCCTATAAATACATCTGTGTGAAGGGAAGAACTTTTTTCTGTTTTATTTAAAAAATTTTTTTTAAATTTTGAAATTTAATTGTATTTATTTTTTTATACAGCAGGTTATTATTAGTTATGTAGTTTATGCATATACATGTATACAGGTCAATCCCAATCTCCCAACTCATCCCACCACCACCACCCCATGGCTTCCCACACTTGGTGTCCATACGTTTGTTCTCTACCTCTGTGTCTCTATTTCTTCCCTTCAAACCAGTTCATCTGTACCATTTTTTAGTTTCCACATATATGCATTAATAGACAATATTTGTTTTCCTCTTTCTGACTTACTTCATTCTGTATGACAGTCTCTAGATCCATCGATGTCTCTACAAATGACCCAGTTTCATTCCTTTTTATGGCTGAGTAATATTCCATTTTATATATGTACCACATCTTTATCCATTCATCTGTCTGTGGGCATTTAGGTTACTTGCATTACCTGGCTATTGTAAATAGTGCTGCAATGAACATTGTGGTGAATGTGCCTTTTTGATTTATGGTTTTCTCTGGGTATATGCCCAGAAGTGGGATTGCTGGATCAGATGGTAATTCTATTTCTAGTTTTTTTAAGGAAACTCCATACTGTTCTCCATAGTGACTGTATCAATTTACATCCCCACCAATAGTGGAAGAGGGCTACTTTTGTCCACACCCTCCCCAGAATTTGTTGTTTGTAGATTTTCTGATGATGCCGATTCTAACAGGTGTGAGGTGATACCTCATTGTAGTTTTGATTTGCCTTTCTCTAATAATTAGTGCTGTTGAGCAGCTTTTCATGTGCGTCTTGGCCATCTCTGTGTCTTCTTTGAAGAAACGTCTCTTTAGATCTTCTGCCCATTTTTGTATTGGGTTGTTTGTTTTTTTAATATTAAGCTGCATGAGCTGTTTATATATATATTGGAGATTAAACCTTTGTCCATTGATTCATTTGCAACGATTTTCGCCCATTCTGAGGGATGCCTTTTTCCATTACCGTTTTTTTAACAAAAAAGGAAAGAAAGAAAAAGAAGCAGAACACTAATGTGCGTAAAATATGCCTTTTGAAATGGTTGTTTTGAAATATGGATGTCCTTTCGTCGATATGGGACCCCAGGATTTGTTTTCAGGGCAGGTGTCATTTACAGGCCTGCAATGATTTTGAATATCAACTGACCATTAGCGCTGGGATTAAAGCTGCTGTTGCGTGAAACGGCCACAAGGTGACAGCAGTTCTCCCTTACCAAATCTGGTTACTAGAGCAACAGAGCCTCAATGGAAGTCATGTTCTAGATTGGAATTTAGAATGGAATGTTCCAGGAAAAAGCCCCTCAAGTTTGTCTCACTCCTTTTTGTTCGTGTTTTTAATTTGTTTTTTTTATTTTCTATTACAGCAAGTTTGATTACAATTTTTGGCTTGTTGTAGGTGTGGAAGATGTGGTTCTTTTACACATATACAGATGTCTGTTCTTCCTGGGATCCTTTTCCCATGTACGTTCGGACAGAATGTTGAGTAGTCTTCTCTTGGTATTCCGTAGGTCTTTGGTGATTATATATGTCACCTGTGTTTGATTATGTCTGTTAACCCCAATATCATAATGAAACCAATCCTCACACCTTTCCATTGGTGAACCATAAGTTTGTTTAATGAATCTGTGATTGCCCTTCTCCGTGGAAATATCTGCCCTGGTATCCATTTTTTGATAACACCTATAAGTGATAAGATACGATATGTGTCTTTCACTTTCTGACTTACTCCAAGTCACGTGATTACCTCTAGACTCATCTACAGGGCTGCAAATGGCATTGTGTCCTTTTTTTCCTTGGCTTCTATTCTGCCTTAGCGAGGTCCATTTTCAACAATGTGATTCCCTGAGGGTTGTGGATTAGCTGACCTGGGCAGCCTTACCCTGCCGGCCGGCCCTCCCCAGGTGTGCCTGGTTGAGGTCAATATAAACAGCGCTCCAGGCAGCAATAGCCCCTGAAGTTGTGCCTGACTCCATATTCTCTGCCCCGTCAGCAGTCTCGGGGCTGTGCTGGTGGGAGGGAGTGAGGGGCCAAGGCTTTGTTGGTGGCCCGGTGTGAGTGGGCCTCTGCTGGCCTTTCTGCAGGAGTTGCCAGGCTGCCACCTGTAAAGAAGAGGATGTGTCACTCATAACTTCCGATGGAATTTCTCTCCGGACAGAGGTGAGGAAGGAAAAAAGCAGTGGGGGCCGGGACAGGAGGGGTATCTCAGGCAGGGCAATAAAAAGCTTCCAGAAGAGCGCCCGGGGCCAGGACCATCCTGGCTGGCCTGCAGGCACCAAGTTGGCCTGCGTGCTGTCGCTGGTGTGGCTCCACGGCCCTTCCTCTAGGCTTTCAAGCCCTTGTACATATTCAGATGTTTTACCTGGGAAGGGTGGGAACAGTTCCGCAGCAGCTGGCCTGGGGCTCAGCTCACGTTTACTCACAGATGCCTCAGCACGGTCCCCCAGCTTTGCAATGAGGACGCTCCTTGCATGGGGGGTGGGTTGCTGGCTGTATGGGAGGTGATTCCCCACCTCTGACCAATTTCAGAATTGTTTACCGCTGGAGCAAGTGCCCTGATAGGGTTTCCCTCTGTATAACTGGTGGGTTCAGGTTTTTTTTTTTTCTTTTATGGTTCAAGTTAGATTTGATTCCTCTTTTATGTATTTATAGATATAAGCATGGAAATAATTCATTCCTATAAATACATCTGTGTGAAGGGAAGAACTTTTTTTCTGTTTTATTTAAAAAAATTTTTTTTTAATTTTGAAATTTAATTTTATTTATTTTTTTATACAGCAGGTTATTATTAGTTATGTATTTTATGCATATATATGTATACAGGTTAATCCCAATCTCCCAACTCATCCCACCACCACCACCCCATGGCTTCCCACACTTGGTGTCCATACGTTTGTTCTCTACCTCTGTGTCTCTATTTCTTCCCTGCAAACCAGTTCATCTGTACCATTTTTTAGGTTCCACATATATGCATTAATATACAATATTTGTTTTCCTCTTTCTGACTTACTTCATTCTGTATGACAGTCTCTAGATCCATCGATGTCTCTACAAATGACCCAGTTTCATTCCTTTTTATGGCTGAGTAATATTCCATTTTATATATGTACCACATCTTTATCCATTCATCTGTCTGTGGTCATTTAGGTTACTTGCATTACCTGGCTATTGTAAATAGTGCTGCAATGAACATTGTAGTGGATGTGCCTTCTTAATTTATGTTTTTCTCTGGGTATATGCCCAGAAGTTCGATTGCTGGATCAGATGGTAATTCTATTTCTAGTTTTTTTAAGGAAACTCCATACTGTTCTCCATAGTGACTGTATCAATTTACATCCCCACCAATAGTGGAAGAGGGCTACTTTTGTCCACACCCTCCCCAGAATTTGTTGTTTGTAGATTTTCTGATGATGCCGATTCTAACAGGTGTGAGGTGATACCTCATTGTAGTTTTGATTTGCCTTTCTCTAATAATTAGTGCTGTTGAGCAGCTTTTCATGTGCGTCTTGGCCATCTCTGTGTCTTCTTTGAAGAAACGTCTCTTTAGATCTTCTGCCCATTTTTGTATTGGGTTGTTTGTTTTTTTAATATTAAGCTGCATGAGCTGTTTATATATATATTGGAGATTAAACCTTTGTCCATTGATTCATTTGCAACGATTTTCGCCCATTCTGAGGGATGCCTTTTTCCATTCCCGTTTTTTTAACAAAAAAGGAAAGAAAGAAAAAGAAGCAGAACACTAATGTGCGTAAAATATGCCTTTTGAAATGGTTGTTTTGAAATATGGATGTCCTTTGGTCGATATGGGACCCCAGGATTTGTTTTCAGGGCAGGTGTCATTTACAGGCCTGCAATGATTTTGAATATCAACTGACCATTAGCGCTGGGATTAAAGCTGCTGTTGCGTGAAACGGCCACAAGGTGGCAGCAGTTCTCCCTTACCAAATCTGGTTACTAGAGCAACAGAGCCTCAATGGAAGTCATGTTCTAGATTGGAATTTAGAATGGAATGTTCCAGGAAAAAGCCCCTCAAGTTTGTCTCACTCCTTTTTGTTCGTGTTTTTAATTTGTTTTTTTTATTTTCTATTACAGCAAGTTTGATTACAATTTTTGGCTTGTTGTAGGTGTGGAAGATGTGGTTCTTTTACACATATACAGATGTCTGTTCTTCCTGGGATCCTTTTCCCATGTACGTTCGGACAGAATGTTGAGTAGTCTTCTCTTGGTATTCCGTAGGTCTTTGGTGATTATATATGTCACCTGTGTTTGATTATGTCTGTTAACCCCGATATCATAATGAAACCAATCCTCACACCTTTCCATTGGTGAACCATAAGTTTGTTTAATGAATCTGTGATTGCCCTTCTCCGTGGAAATATCTGCCCTGGTATCCATTTTTTGATAACACCTATAAGTGATAAGATACGATATGTGTCTTTCAGTTTCTGACTTACTCCAAGTCACGTGATTACCTCTAGACTCATCTACGGGGCTGCAAATGGCATTGTGTCCTTTTTTTCCTTGGCTTCTATTCTGCCTTAGCGAGGTCCATTTTCAACAATGTGATTCCCTGAGGGTTGTGGATTAGCTGACCTGGGCAGCCTTACCCTGCCGGCCGGCCCTCCCCAGGTGTGCCTGGTTGAGGTCAATATAAACAGCGCTCCAGGCAGCAATAGCCCCTGAAGTTGTGCCTGACTCCATATTCTCTGCCCCGTCAGCAGTCTCGGGGCTGTGCTGGTGGGAGGGAGTGAGGGGCCAAGGCTTTGTTGGTGGCCCGGTGTGAGTGGGGCTCTGCTGGCCTTTCTGCAGGAGTTGCCAGGCTGCCACCTGTAAAGAAGAGGATGTGTCACTCATAAATTCCGATGGAATTTCTCTCCGGACAGAGGTGAGGAAGGATAAAAGCAGTGGGGGCGGGACAGGAGGGGTATCTCAGGCAGGGCAATAGAAAGCTTACAGAACAGCGCCCGGGCCCAGGACCATCCTGGCTGACCTGCAGGCACCAAGTTGGCCTGCGTGCTGTGGCTGGTGTGGATCCAGGGCCCTTCCTCTAGGCTTTCAAGCCCTTGTACATATTCAGGTGTTTTACCTGGGAAGGGTGGGAACAGTTCAGCAGCAGCTGGCCTGGGGCTCAGCTCACATTAACTCACAGATGCCTCAGCACGGTCCCCCAGCTTTGCAATGAGGACACTCCTTGCATGGGGGTGGGTTGCTGGCTGTATGGGAGGTGATTCCCCACCTCTGACCAATTTCAGAATTGTTTACCACTGGAGAAAGTGCCCTGATAGGGTTTCCCTCTTTATAACTGGTGGTTTCGGTTTTTTTTTTCTTTTATGGTTCAAGTTAGATTTGATTCCTCTTTTATGTATTTATAGATAGAAGCATGGAAATAATTCATTCCTGTAAATACATCTGTGTGAAGCGAATAACTTTTTTCTGTTTTATTTTAAAATTTTATTTTTTAAAATTTTGAAATTTAATTTTATTTATTTTTTTATACCGCAGGTTATTATTAGTTATGTATTTTATGCATATATATGTATACAGGTTAATCCCAATCTCCCAACTCATCCCACCACCACCACCCCATGGCTTCCCTCACTTGGTGTCCATACGTTTGTTCTCTACCTCTGTGTCTCTATTTCTTCCCTGCAAACCAGTTCATCTGTACCATTTTTTAGGTTCCACATATATGCATTAATATACAATATTTGTTTTCCTCTTTCTGACTTACTTCATTCTGTATGACAGTCTCTAGATCCATCGATGTCTCTACAAATGACCCAGTTTCATCCCTTTTTATGGCTGAGTAATATTCCAATTTATATACGTACCACATCTTTATCCATTCATCTGTCTGTGGGCATTTAGGTTGCTTGCATTACCTGGCTATTGTAAATAGTGCTGCAATGAACATTGTGGTGGATGTGCCTTTTTAATTTATGTTTTTCTCTGGGTATATGCCCAGAAGTTCGATTGCTGGATCAGATGGTAATTCTATTTCTAGTTTTTTTAAGGAAACTCCATACTGTTCTCCATAGTGACTGTATCAATTTACATCCCCACCAATAGTGGAAGAGGGCTCCTTTTGTCCACACCCTCCCCAGAATTTGTTGTTTGTAGATTTTCTGATGATGCCGATTCTAACAGGTGTGAGGTGATACCTCATTGTAGTTTTGATTTGCATTTCTCTAATAATTAGTGCTGTTGAGCAGCTTTTCATGTGCGTCTTGGCCATCTCTGTGTCTTCTTTGAAGAAACGTCTCTTTAGATCTTCTGCCCATTTTTGTATTGGGTTGTTTGTTTTTTTAATATTAAGCTGCATGAGCTGTTTATATATATATTGGAGATTAAACCTTTGTCCATTGATTCATTTGCAACGATTTTCGCCCATTCTGAGGGATGCCTTTTTCCATTCCCGTTTTTTTAACAAAAAAGGAAAGAAAGAAAAAGAAGCAGAACACTAATGTGCGTAAAATATGCCTTTTGAAATGGTCGTTTTGAAATATGGACGTCCTTTGAATTTTTTGGTCGATATGGGACCCCAGGATTTGTTTTCAGGGCAGGTGTCATTTACAGGCCTGCAATGATTTTGAATATCAACTGACCATTAGCGCTGGGATTAAAGCTGCTGTTGCGTGAAACGGCCACAAGGTGGCAGCAGTTCTCCCTTACCAAATCTGGTTACTAGAGCAACAGAGCCTCAAAGGAAGTCGTGTTCTAGATTGGAATTTAGAATGGAATGTTCCAGGAAAAAGCCCCTCAAGTTTGTCTCACTACTTTTTGTTCGTGTTTTTAATTTTTTTTTTTTTTATTTTCTATTTCAGCAAGTTTGATTACAATTTTTGGCTTGTTGTAGGTGTGGAAGATGTGGTTCTTTTACACATATACAGATGTCTGTTCTTCCTGGGATCCTTTTCCCATGTACGTTCGGACAGAATGTTGAGTAGTCTTCTCTTGGTATTCCGTAGGTCTTTGGTGATTATATATGTCACCTGTGTTTGATTATGTCTGTTAACCCCGATATCATAATGAAACCAATCCTCACACCTTTCCATTGGTGAACCATAAGTTTGTTTAATGAATCTGTGATTGCCCTTCTCCGTGGAAATATCTGCCCTGGTATCCATTTTTTGATAACACCTATAAGTGATAAGATACGATATGTGTCTTTCACTTTCTGACTTACTCCAAGTCACGTGATTACCTCTAGACTCATCTACGGGGCTGCAAATGGCATTGTGTCCTTTTTTTCCTTGGCTTCTATTCTGCCTTAGCGAGGTCCATTTTCAACAATGTGATTCCCTGAGGGTTGTGGATTAGCTGACCTGGGCAGCCTTACCCTGCCGGCCGGCCCTCCCCAGGTGTGCCTGGTTGAGGTCAATATAAACAGCGCTCCAGGCAGCAATAGCCCCTGAAGTTGTGCCTGACTCCATATTCTCTGCCCCGTCAGCAGTCTCGGGGCTGTGCTGGTGGGAGGGAGTGAGGGGCCAAGGCTTTGTTGGTGGCCCGGTGTGAGTGGGGCTCTGCTGGCCTTTCTGCAGGAGTTGCCAGGCTGCCACCTGTAAAGAAGAGGATGTGTCAGTCATAACTTCCGATGGAATTTCTCTCTGGACAGAGGTGAGGAAGGATAAAAGCAGTGGGGGCGGGACAGGAGGGGTATCTCAGGCAGGGCAATAGAAAGCTTACAGAACAGCGCCCGGGCCCAGGACCATCCTGGCTGACCTGCAGGCACCAAGTTGGCCTGCGTGCTGCGGCTGGTGTTGCTCCAGGGCTCTTCCTCTAGGCTTTCAAGCCCTTGTACATATTCAGGTGTTTTACCTGGGAAGGGTGGGAACAGTTCAGCAGCAGCTGGCCTGGGGCTCGGCTCACGTTTACTCTCAGATGCCTCAGCACGGTCCCCCAGCTTTGCAATGAGGACGCTCCTTGCATGGGGGGTGGGTTGCTGGCTGTATGGGAGGTGATTCCCCACCTCTGACCAATTTCAGAATTGTTTACCGCTGGAGCAAGTGCCCTGATAGGGTTTCCCTCTGTATAACTGGTGGGTTCAGGTTTTTTTTTCTTTTATGGTTCAAGTTAGATTTGATTCCTCTTTTATGTATTTATAGATATAAGCATGGAAATAATTCATTCCTATAAATACATCTGTGTGAAGGGAAGAACTTTTTTCTGTTTTATTTAAAAATTTTTTTTTAAATTTTGAAATTTAATTGTATTTATTTTTTTATACAGCAGGTTATTATTAGTTATGTAGTTTATGCATATACATGTATACAGGTCAATCCCAATCTCCCAACTCATCCCACCACCACCACCCCATGGCTTCCCACACTTGGTGTCCATACGTTTGTTCTCTACCTCTGTGTCTCTATTTCTTCCCTTCAAACCAGTTCATCTGTACCATTTTTTAGTTTCCACATATATGCATTAATAGACAATATTTGTTTTCCTCTTTCTGACTTACTTCATTCTGTATGACAGTCTCTAGATCCATCGATGTCTCTACAAATGACCCAGTTTCATTCCTTTTTATGGCTGAGTAATATTCCATTTTATATATGTACCACATCTTTATCCATTCATCTGTCTGTGGGCATTTAGGTTACTTGCATTACCTGGCTATTGTAAATAGTGCTGCAATGAACATTGTGGTGAATGTGCCTTTTTGATTTATGGTTTTCTCTGGGTATATGCCCAGAAGTGGGATTGCTGGATCAGATGGTAATTCTATTTCTAGTTTTTTTAAGGAAACTCCATACTGTTCTCCATAGTGACTGTATCAATTTACATCCCCACCAATAGTGGAAGAGGGCTACTTTTGTCCACACCCTCCCCAGAATTTGTTGTTTGTAGATTTTCTGATGATGCCGATTCTAACAGGTGTGAGGTGATACCTCATTGTAGTTTTGATTTGCCTTTCTCTAATAATTAGTGCTGTTGAGCAGCTTTTCATGTGCATCTTGGCCATCTCTGTGTCTTCTTTGAAGAAACGTCTCTTTAGATCTTCTGCCCATTTTTGTATTGGGTTGTTTGTTTTTTTAATATTAAGCTGCATGAGCTGTTTATATATATATTGGAGATTAAACCTTTGTCCATTGATTCATTTGCAACGATTTTCGCCCATTCTGAGGGATGCCTTTTTCCATTCCCGTTTTTTTAACAAAAAAGGAAATAAAGAAAAAGAAGCAGAACACTAATGTGCGTAAAATATGCCTTTTGAAATGGTTGTTTTGAAATATGGATGTCCTTTGGTCGATATGGGACCCCAGGATTTGTTTTCAGGGCAGGTGTCATTTACAGGCCTGCAATGATTTTGAATATCAACTGACCATTAGCGCTGGGATTAAAGCTGCTGTTGCGTGAAACGGCCACAAGGTGGCAGCAGTTCTCCCTTACCAAATCTGGTTACTAGAGCAACAGAGCCTCAATGGAAGTCATGTTCTAGATTGGAATTTAGAATGGAATGTTCCAGGAAAAAGCCCCTCAAGTTTGTCTCACTCCTTTTTGTTCGTGTTTTTAATTTGTTTTTTTAATTTTCTATTACAGCAAGTTTGATTACAATTTTTGGCTTGTTGTAGGTGTGGAAGATGTGGTTCTTTTACACATATACAGATGTCTGTTCTTCCTGGGATCCTTTTCCCATGTACGTTCGGACAGAATGTTGAGTAGTCTTCTCTTGGTATTCCGTAGGTCTTTGGTGATTATATATGTCACCTGTGTTTGATTATGTCTGTTAACCCCGATATCATAATGAAACCAATCCTCACACCTTTCCATTGGTGAACCATAAGTTTGTTTAATGAATCTGTGATTGCCCTTCTCCGTGGAAATATCTGCCCTGGTATCCATTTTTTGATAACACCTATAAGTGATAAGATACGATATGTGTCTTTCACTTTCTGACTTACTCCAAGTCACGTGATTACCTCTAGACTCATCTACGGGGCTGCAAATGGCATTGTGTCCTTTTTTTCCTTGGCTTCTATTCTGCCTTAGCGAGGTCCATTTTCAACAATGTGATTCCCTGAGGGTTGTGGATTAGCTGACCTGGGCAGCCTTACCCTGCCGGCCGGCCCTCCCCAGGTGTGCCTGGTTGAGGTCAATATAAACAGCGCTCCAGGCAGCAATAGCCCCTGAAGTTGTGCCTGACTCCATATTCTCTGCCCCGTCAGCAGTCTCGGGGCTGTGCTGGTGGGAGGGAGTGAGGGGCCAAGGCTTTGTTGGTGGCCCGGTGTGAGTGGGGCTCTGCTGGCCTTTCTGCAGGAGTTGCCAGGCTGCCACCTGTAAAGAAGAGGATGTGTCACTCATAAATTCCGATGGAATTTCTCTCCGGACAGAGGTGAGGAAGGATAAAAGCAGTGGGGGCGGGACAGGAGGGGTATCTCAGGCAGGGCAATAGAAAGCTTACAGAACAGCGCCCGGGCCCAGGACCATCCTGGCTGACCTGCAGGCACCAAGTTGGCCTGCGTGCTGTGGCTGGTGTGGATCCAGGGCCCTTCCTCTAGGCTTTCAAGCCCTTGTACATATTCAGGTGTTTTACCTGGGAAGGGTGGGAACAGTTCAGCAGCAGCTGGCCTGGGGCTAAGCTCACATTAACTCACAGATGCCTCAGCACGGTCCCCCAGCTTTGCAATGAGGACACTCCTTGCATGGGGGTGGGTTGCTGGCTGTATGGGAGGTGATTCCCCACCTCTGACCAATTTCAGAATTGTTTACCACTGGAGAAAGTGCCCTGATAGGGTTTCCCTCTTTATAACTGGTGGTTTCAGTTTTTTTTTCTTTTATGGTTCAAGTTAGATTTGATTCCTCTTTTATGTATTTATAGATAGAAGCATGGAAATAATTCATTCCTGTAAATACATCTGTGTGAAGCGAATAACTTTTTTCTGTTTTATTTTAAAATTTTATTTTTTAAAATTTTGAAATTTAATTTTATTTATTTTTTTATACCGCAGGTTATTATTAGTTATGTATTTTATGCATATATATGTATACAGGTTAATCCCAATCTCCCAACTCATCCCACCACCACCACCCCATGGCTTCCCTCACTTGGTGTCCATACGTTTGTTCTCTACCTCTGTGTCTCTATTTCTTCCCTGCAAACCAGTTCATCTGTACCATTTTTTAGGTTCCACATATATGCATTAATATACAATATTTGTTTTCCTCTTTCTGACTTACTTCATTCTGTATGACAGTCTCTAGATCCATCGATGTCTCTACAAATGACCCAGTTTCATCCCTTTTTATGGCTGAGTAATATTCCAATTTATATACGTACCACATCTTTATCCATTCATCTGTCTGTGGGCATTTAGGTTGCTTGCATTACCTGGCTATTGTAAATAGTGCTGCAATGAACATTGTGGTGGATGTGCCTTTTTAATTTATGTTTTTCTCTGGGTATATGCCCAGAAGTTCGATTGCTGGATCAGATGGTAATTCTATTTCTAGTTTTTTTAAGGAAACTCCATACTGTTCTCCATAGTGACTGTATCAATTTACATCCCCACCAATAGTGGAAGAGGGCTCCTTTTGTCCACACCCTCCCCAGAATTTGTTGTTTGTAGATTTTCTGATGATGCCGATTCTAACAGGTGTGAGGTGATACCTCATTGTAGTTTTGATTTGCCTTTCTCTAATAATTAGTGCTGTTGAGCAGCTTTTCATGTGCGTCTTGGCCATCTCTGTGTCTTCTTTGAAGAAACGTCTCTTTAGATCTTCTGCCCATTTTTGTATTGGGTTGTTTGTTTTTTTAATATTAAGCTGCATGAGCTGTTTATATATATATTGGAGATTAAACCTTTGTCCATTGATTCATTTGCAACGATTTTCGCCCATTCTGAGGGATGCCTTTTTCCATTCCCGTTTTTTTAACAAAAAAGGAAAGAAAGAAAAAGAAGCAGAACACTAATGTGCGTAAAATATGCCTTTTGAAATGGTCGTTTTGAAATATGGACGTCCTTTGAATTTTTTGGTCGATATGGGACCCCAGGATTTGTTTTCAGGGCAGGTGTCATTTACAGGCCTGCAATGATTTTGAATATCAACTGACCATTAGCGCTGGGATTAAAGCTGCTGTTGCGTGAAACGGCCACAAGGTGGCAGCAGTTCTCCCTTACCAAATCTGGTTACTAGAGCAACAGAGCCTCAATGGAAGTCATGTTCTAGATTGGAATTTAGAATGGAATGTTCCAGGAAAAAGCCCCTCAAGTTTGTCTCACTACATTTTGTTCGTGTTTTTAATTTTTTTTTTTTTATTTTCTATTTCAGCAAGTTTGATTACAATTTTTGGCTTGTTGTAGGTGTGGAAGATGTGGTTCTTTTACACATATACAGATGTCTGTTCTTCCTGGGATCCTTTTCCCATGTACGTTCGGACAGAATGTTGAGTAGTCTTCTCTTGGTATTCCGTAGGTCTTTGGTGATTATATATGTCACCTGTGTTTGATTATGTCTGTTAACCCCGATATCATAATGAAACCAATCCTCACACCTTTCCATTGGTGAACCATAAGTTTGTTTAATGAATCTGTGATTGCCCTTCTCCGTGGAAATATCTGCCCTGGTATCCATTTTTTGATAACACCTATAAGTGATAAGATACGATATGTGTCTTTCACTTTCTGACTTACTCCAAGTCACGTGATTACCTCTAGACTCATCTACGGGGCTGCAAATGGCATTGTGTCCTTTTTTTCCTTGGCTTCTATTCTGCCTTAGCGAGGTCCATTTTCAACAATGTGATTCCCTGAGGGTTGTGGATTAGCTGACCTGGGCAGCCTTACCCTGCCGGCCGGCCCTCCCCAGGTGTGCCTGGTTGAGGTCAATATAAACAGCGCTCCAGGCAGCAATAGCCCCTGAAGTTGTGCCTGACTCCATATTCTCTGCCCCGTCAGCAGCCTCGGGGCTGTGCTGGTGGGAGGGAGTGAGGGGCCAAGGCTTTGTTGGTGGCCCGGTGTGAGTGGGGCTCTGCTGGCCTTTCTGCAGGAGTTGCCAGGCTGCCACCTGTAAAGAAGAGGATGTGTCAGTCATAACTTCCGATGGAATTTCTCTCTGGACAGAGGTGAGGAAGGATAAAAGCAGTGGGGGCGGGACAGGAGGGGTATCTCAGGCAGGGCAATAGAAAGCTTACAGAACAGCGCCCGGGCCCAGGACCATCCTGGCTGACCTGCAGGCACCAAGTTGGCCTGCGTGCTGTGGCTGGTGTTGCTCCAGGGCTCTTCCTCTAGGCTTTCAAGCCCTTGTACATATTCAGGTGTTTTACCTGGGAAGGGTGGGAACAGTTCAGCAGCAGCTGGCCTGGGGCTCGGCTCACGTTTACTCTCAGATGCCTCAGCACGGTCCCCCAGCTTTGCAATGAGGACGCTCCTTGCATGGGGGGTGGGTTGCTGGCTGTATGGGAGGTGATTCCCCACCTCTGACCAATTTCAGAATTGTTTACCGCTGGAGCAAGTGCCCTGATAGGGTTTCCCTCTGTATAACTGGTGGGTTCAGGTTTTTTTTTCTTTTATGGTTCAAGTTAGATTTGATTCCTCTTTTATGTATTTATAGATATAAGCATGGAAATAATTCATTCCTATAAATACATCTGTGTGAAGGGAAGAACTTTTTTCTGTTTTATTTAAAAATTTTTTTTTAAATTTTGAAATTTAATTGTATTTATTTTTTTATACAGCAGGTTATTATTAGTTATGTAGTTTATGCATATACATGTATACAGGTCAATCCCAATCTCCCAACTCATCCCACCACCACCACCCCATGGCTTCCCACACTTGGTGTCCATACGTTTGTTCTCTACCTCTGTGTCTCTATTTCTTCCCTTCAAACCAGTTCATCTGTACCATTTTTTAGTTTCCACATATATGCATTAATAGACAATATTTGTTTTCCTCTTTCTGACTTACTTCATTCTGTATGACAGTCTCTAGATCCATCGATGTCTCTACAAATGACCCAGTTTCATTCCTTTTTATGGCTGAGTAATATTCCATTTTATATATGTACCACATCTTTATCCATTCATCTGTCTGTGGGCATTTAGGTTACTTGCATTACCTGGCTATTGTAAATAGTGCTGCAATGAACATTGTGGTGAATGTGCCTTTTTGATTTATGGTTTTCTCTGGGTATATGCCCAGAAGTGGGATTGCTGGATCAGATGGTAATTCTATTTCTAGTTTTTTTAAGGAAACTCCATACTGTTCTCCATAGTGACTGTATCAATTTACATCCCCACCAATAGTGGAAGAGGGCTACTTTTGTCCACACCCTCCCCAGAATTTGTTGTTTGTAGATTTTCTGATGATGCCGATTCTAACAGGTGTGAGGTGATACCTCATTGTAGTTTTGATTTGCCTTTCTCTAATAATTAGTGCTGTTGAGCAGCTTTTCATGTGCGTCTTGGCCATCTCTGTGTCTTCTTTGAAGAAACGTCTCTTTAGATCTTCTGCCCATTTTTGTATTGGGTTGTTTGTTTTTTTAATATTAAGCTGCATGAGCTGTTTATATATATATTGGAGATTAAACCTTTGTCCATTGATTCATTTGCAACGATTTTCGCCCATTCTGAGGGATGCCTTTTTCCATTCCCGTTTTTTTAACAAAAAAGGAAAGAAAGAAAAAGAAGCAGAACACTAATGTGCGTAAAATATGCCTTTTGAAATGGTTGTTTTGAAATATGGATGTCCTTTGGTCGATATGTGACCCCAGGATTTGTTTTCAGGGCAGGTGTCATTTACAGGCCTGCAATGATTTTGAATATCAACTGACCATTAGCGCTGGGATTAAAGCTGCTGTTGCGTGAAACGGCCACAAGGTGGCAGCAGTTCTCCCTTACCAAATCTGGTTACTAGAGCAACAGAGCCTCAATGGAAGTCATGTTCTAGATTGGAATTTAGAATGGAATGTTCCAGGAAAAAGCCCCTCAAGTTTGTCTCACTCCTTTTTGTTCGTGTTTTTAATTTGTTTTTTTTATTTTCTATTACAGCAAGTTTGATTACAATTTTTGGCTTGTTGTAGGTGTGGAAGATGTGGTTCTTTTACACATATACAGATGTCTGTTCTTCCTGGGATCCTTTTCCCATGTACGTTCGGACAGAATGTTGAGTAGTCTTCTCTTGGTATTCCGTAGGTCTTTGGTGATTATATATGTCACCTGTGTTTGATTATGTCTGTTAACCCCGATATCATAATGAAACCAATCCTCACACCTTTCCATTGGTGAACCATAAGTTTGTTTAATGAATCTGTGATTGCCCTTCTCCGTGGAAATATCTGCCCTGGTATCCATTTTTTGATAACACCTATAAGTGATAAGATACGATATGTGTCTTTCACTTTCTGACTTACTCCAAGTCACGTGATTACCTCTAGACTCATCTACGGGGCTGCAAATGGCATTGTGTCCTTTTTTTCCTTGGCTTCTATTCTGCCTTAGCGAGGTCCATTTTCAACAATGTGATTCCCTGAGGGTTGTGGATTAGCTGACCTGGGCAGCCTTACCCTGCCGGCCGGCCCTCCCCAGGTGTGCCTGGTTGAGGTCAATATAAACAGCGCTCCAGGCAGCAATAGCCCCTGAAGTTGTGCCTGACTCCATATTCTCTGCCCCGTCAGCAGTCTCGGGGCTGTGCTGGTGGGAGGGAGTGAGGGGCCAAGGCTTTGTTGGTGGCCCGGTGTGAGTGGGGCTCTGCTGGCCTTTCTGCAGGAGTTGCCAGGCTGCCACCTGTAAAGAAGAGGATGTGTCACTCATAAATTCCGATGGAATTTCTCTCCGGACAGAGGTGAGGAAGGATAAAAGCAGTGGGGGCGGGACAGGAGGGGTATCTCAGGCAGGGCAATAGAAAGCTTACAGAACAGCGCCCGGGCCCAGGACCATCCTGGCTGACCTGCAGGCACCAAGTTGGCCTGCGTGCTGTGGCTGGTGTGGATCCAGGGCCCTTCCTCTATGCTTTCAAGCCCTTGTACATATTCAGGTGTTTTACCTGGGAAGGGTGGGAACAGTTCAGCAGCAGCTGGCCTGGGGCTCAGCTCACATTAACTCACAGATGCCTCAGCACGGTCCCCCAGCTTTGCAATGAGGACACTCCTTGCATGGGGGTGGGTTGCTGGCTGTATGGGAGGTGATTCCCCACCTCTGACCAATTTCAGAATTGTTTACCGCTGGAGCAAGTGCCCTGATAGGGTTTCCCTCTGTATAACTGGTGGGTTCAGGTTTTTTTTTCTTTTATGGTTCAAGTTAGATTTGATTCCTCTTTTATGTATTTATAGATATAAGCATGGAAATAATTCATTCCTATAAATACATCTGTGTGAAGGGAAGAACTTTTTTCTGTTTTATTTAAAAATTTTTTTTTAAATTTTGAAATTTAATTGTATTTATTTTTTTATACAGCAGGTTATTATTAGTTATGTAGTTTATGCATATACATGTATACAGGTCAATCCCAATCTCCCAACTCATCCCACCACCACCACCCCATGGCTTCCCACACTTGGTGTCCATACGTTTGTTCTCTACCTCTGTGTCTCTATTTCTTCCCTTCAAACCAGTTCATCTGTACCATTTTTTAGTTTCCACATATATGCATTAATAGACAATATTTGTTTTCCTCTTTCTGACTTACTTCATTCTGTATGACAGTCTCTAGATCCATCGATGTCTCTACAAATGACCCAGTTTCATTCCTTTTTATGGCTGAGTAATATTCCATTTTATATATGTACCACATCTTTATCCATTCATCTGTCTGTGGGCATTTAGGTTACTTGCATTACCTGGCTATTGTAAATAGTGCTGCAATGAACATTGTGGTGAATGTGCCTTTTTGATTTATGGTTTTCTCTGGGTATATGCCCAGAAGTGGGATTGCTGGATCAGATGGTAATTCTATTTCTAGTTTTTTTAAGGAAACTCCATACTGTTCTCCATAGTGACTGTATCAATTTACATCCCCACCAATAGTGGAAGAGGGCTCCTTTTGTCCACACCCTCCCCAGAATTTGTTGTTTGTAGATTTTCTGATGATGCCGATTCTAACAGGTGTGAGGTGATACCTCATTGTAGTTTTGATTTGCATTTCTCTAATAATTAGTGCTGTTGAGCAGCTTTTCATGTGCGTCTTGGCCATCTCTGTGTCATCTTTGAAGAAACGTCTCTTTAGATCTTCTGCCCATTTTTGTATTGGGTTGTTTGTTTTTTAAATATTAAGCTGTATGAGCTGTTTATATATATATTGGAGATTAAACCTTTGTCCATTGATTCATTTGCAACGATTTTCGCCCATTCTGAGGGATGCCTTTTTCCATTCCCGTTTTTTTAACAAAAAAGGAAAGAAAGAAAAAGAAGCAGAACACTAATGTGCGTAAAATATGCCTTTTGAAATGGTCGTTTTGAAATATGGACGTCCTTTGAATTTTTTGGTCGATATGTGACCCCAGGATTTGTTTTCAGGGCAGGTGTCATTTACAGGCCTGCAATGATTTTGAATATCAACTGACCATTAGTGCTGGGATTAAAGCTGCTGTTGCGTGAAACGGCCACAAGGTGGCAGCAGTTCTCCCTTACCAAATCTGGTTACTAGAGCAACAGAGCCTCAATGGAAGTCATGTTCTAGACTGGAATTTCGAATGGAATGTGCCAGGAGAAAGCCCCTCAAGTTTGTCTCACTACTTCTTGTTCGTGTTTTTAATTTTTTTTTCTATTACAGCAAGTTTGATTACAATGTTTGGCTTGTTGTAGGTGTGGAAGATGTGGTTCTTTTACACATATACAGATGTCTGTTCTTCCTGGGATCCTTTTCCCATGTACGTTAGGACAGAATGTTGAGTAGTCTTCTCTTGGTATTCCGTAGGTCTTTGGTGATTATATATGTCACCTGTGTTTGATTATGTCTGTTAACCCCGAAATCGTAATGAAACCAATCCTCACACCTTTCCATTGGTGAACCATAAGTTTGTTTAATGAATCTGTGATTGCCCTTCTCCGTGGAAATATCTGCCCTGGTATCCATTTTTAGGTAACACCTATAAGTGATATGATACGATATGTGTCTTTCACTTTCTGACTTACTCCAAGTCACGTGATTACCTCTAGACTCATCTACGGGGCTGCAAATGGCATTGTGTCCTTTTTTCCTTGGCTTCTATTCTGCCTTAGCGAGGTCCATTTTCAACAATGTGATTCCCTGAGGGTTGTGGATTAGCTGACCTGGGCAGCCTTACCCTGCCGGCCGGCCCTCCCCAGGTGTGCCTGGTTGAGGTCAATATAAACAGCGCTCCAGGCAACAATAGCCCCTGAAGTTGTGCCTGACTCCATATTCTCTGCCCCGTCAGCAGTCTCGGGGCTGTGCTGGTGGGAGGGAGTGAGGGGCCAAGGCTTTGTTGGTGGCCCGGTGTGAGTGGGGCTCTGCTGGCCTTTCTGCAGGAGGTGCCAGGCTGCCACCTGTAAAGAGAGGATGTGTCACCCATACCTTCCGATGGAATTTCTCTCCGGACAGAGGTGAGGAAGGATAAAAGCAGTGGGGGCCGGGACAGGAGGGGTATCTCAGGCAGGGCAATAGAAAGCTTCCAGAAGAGCACCCGGTGCCAGGACCATCCTGGCTGGCCTGCAGGCACCAAGTTGGCCTGCGTGCTGTCGCTGGTGTGGCTCCACGGCCCTTTCTCTAGGCTTTCAAGCCCTTGTACATATTCAGGTGTTTTACCTGGGAAGGGTGGGAACAGTTCAGCAGCAGCTGGCCTGGGGCTCAGCTCACGTTTACTCACAGATGCCTCAGCACGGTCCCCCAGCTTTGCAATGAGGACGCTCCTTGCATGGGGGGTGGGTTGCTGGCTGTATGGGAGGTGATTCCCCACCTCTGACCAATTTCAGAATTGTTTACCGCTGGAGCAAGTGCCCTGATAGGGTTTCCCTCTGTATAACTGGTGGGTTCAGGTTTTTTTTTCTTTTATGGTTCAAGTTAGATTTGATTCCTCTTTTATGTATTTATAGATATAAGCATGGAAATAATTCATTCCTATAAATACATCTGTGTGAAGGGAAGAACTTTTTTCTGTTTTATTTAAAAATTTTTTTTTTAAATTTTGAAATTTAATTGTATTTATTTTTTTATACAGCAGGTTATTATTAGTTATGTATTTTATGCATATACATGTATACAGGTCAATCCCAATCTCCCAACTCATCCCACCACCACCACCCCATGGCTTCCCACACTTGGTGTCCATACGTTTGTTCTCTACCTCTGTGTCTCTATTTCTTCCCTTCAAACCAGTTCATCTGTACCATTTTTTAGTTTCCACATATATGCATTAATAGACAATATTTGTTTTCCTCTTTCTGACTTACTTCATTCTGTATGACAGTCTCTAGATCCATCGATGTCTCTACAAATGACCCAGTTTCATTCCTTTTTATGGCTGAGTAATATTCCATTTTATATATGTACCACATCTTTATCCATTCATCTGTCTGTGGGCATTTAGGTTACTTGCATTACCTGGCTATTGTAAATAGTGCTGCAATGAACATTGTGGTGAATGTGCCTTTTTGATTTATGGTTTTCTCTGGGTATATGCCCAGAAGTGGGATTGCTGGATCAGATGGTAATTCTATTTCTAGTTGTTTTAAGGAAACTCCATACTGTTCTCCATAGTGACTGTATCAATTTACATCCCCACCAATAGTGGAAGAGGGCTCCTTTTGTCCACACCCTCCCCAGAATTTGTTGTTTGTAGATTTTCTGATGATGCCGATTCTAACAGGTGTGAGGTGATACCTCATTGTAGTTTTGATTTGCATTTCTCTAATAATTAGTGCTGTTGAGCAGCTTTTCATGTGCGTCTTGGCCATCTCTGTGTCATCTTTGAAGAAACGTCTCTTTAGATCTTCTGCCCATTTTTGTATTGGGTTGTTTGTTTTTTAAATATTAAGCTGCATGAGCTGTTTATATATATATTGGAGATTAAACCTTTGTCCATTGATTCATTTGCAACGATTTTCGCCCATTCTGAGGGATGCCTTTTTCCATTCCCGTTTTTTTAACAAAAAAGGAAAGAAAGAAAAAGAAGCAGAACACTAATGTGCATAAAATATGCCTTTTGAAATGGTCGTTTTGAAATATGGACGTCCTTTGAATTTTTTGGTCGATATGTGACCCCAGGATTTGTTTTCAGGGCAGGTGTCATTTACAGGCCTGCAATGATTTTGAATATCAACTGACCATTAGCGCTGGGATTAAAGCTGCTGTTGCGTGAAACGGCCACAAGGTGGCAGCAGATCTCCCTTACCAAATCTGGTTACTAGAGCAACAGAGCCTCAATGGAAGTCATGTTCTAGACTGGAATTTCGAATGGAATGTACCAGGAGAAAGCCCCTCAAGTTTGTCTCACTACTTCTTGTTCGTGTTTTTAATTTTTTTTTCTATTACAGCAAGTTTGATTACAATGTTTGGCTTGTTGTAGGTGTGGAAGATGTGGTTCTTTTACACATATACAGATGTCTGTTCTTCCTGGGATCCTTTTCCCATGTACGTTACGACAGAATGTTGAGTAGTCTTCTCTTGGTATTCCGTAGGTCTTTGGTGATTATATATGTCACCTGTGTTTGATTATGTCTGTTAACCCCGAAATCGTAATGAAACCAATCCTCACACCTTTCCATTGGTGAACCATAAGTTTGTTTAATGAATCTGTGATTGCCCTTCTCCGTGGAAATATCTGCCCTGGTATCCATTTTTAGGTAACACCTATAAGTGATATGATACGATATGTGTCTTTCACTTTCTGACTTACTCCAAGTCACGTGATTACCTCTAGACTCATCTACGGGGCTGCAAATGGCATTGTGTCCTTTTTTCCTTGGCTTCTATTCTGCCTTAGCGAGGTCCATTTTCAACAATGTGATTCCCTGAGGGTTGTGGATTAGCTGACCTGGGCAGCCTTACCCTGCCGGCCGGCCCTCCCCAGGTGTGCCTGGTTGAGGTCAATATAAACAGCGCTCCAGGCAGCAATAGCCCCTGAAGTTGTGCCTGACTCCATATTCTCTGCCCCGTCAGCAGTCTCGGGGCTGTGCTGGTGGGAGGGAGTGAGGGGCCAAGGCTTTGTTGGTGGCCCGGTGTGAGTGGGGCTCTGCTGGCCTTTCTGCAGGAGTTGCCAGGCTGCCACCTGTAAAGAAGAGGATGTGTCACCCATACCTTCCGATGGAATTTCTCTCCGGACAGAGGTGAGGAAGGAAAAAAGCAGTGGGGGCCGGGACAGGAGGTGTACTCAGGCAGGGCAATAGAAAGCTTCCAGAAGAGCGCCCGGGGCCAGGACCATCCTGGCTGGCCTGCAGGCACCAAGTTGGCCTGCGTGCTTTCGCTGGTGTGGCTCCACGGCCCTTCCTCTAGGCTTTTAAGCCCTTGTACATATTCAGGTGTTTTACCTGGGAAGGGTGGGAACAGTTCAGCAGCAGCTGGCCTGGGGCTCAGCTCACGTTTACTCACAGATGCCTCAGCACGGTCCCCCAGCTTTGCAATGAGGACGCTCCTTGCATGGGGGGTGGGTTGCTGGCTGTATGGGAGGTGATTCCCCACCTCTGACCAATTTCAGAATTGTTTACCGCTGGAGCAAGTGCCCTGATAGGGTTTCCCTCTGTATAACTGGTGGGTTCAGGTTTTTTTTTCTTTTATGGTTCAAGTTAGATTTGATTCCTCTTTTATGTATTTATAGATATAAGCATGGAAATAATTCATTCCTATAAATACATCTGTGTGAAGGGAAGAACTTTTTTCTGTTTTATTTAAAAATTTTTTTTTTAAATTTTGAAATTTAATTGTATTTATTTTTTTATACAGCAGGTTATTATTAGTTATGTATTTTATGCATATACATGTATACAGGTCAATCCCAATCTCCCAACTCATCCCACCACCACCACCCCATGGCTTCCCACCCTTTGTGACCATACGTTTGTGCTCTACCTCTGTGTCTCTATTTCTTCCCTTCAAACCAGTTCATCTGTACCATTTTTTAGGTTCCACATATATGCATTAATAGACAATATTTGTTTTCCTCTTTCTGACTTACTTCATTCTGTATGACAGTCTCTAGATCCATCGATGTCTCTACAAATGACCCAGTTTCATTCCTTTTTATGGCTGAGTAATATTCCATTTTATATATGTACCACATCTTTATCCATTCATCTGTCTGTGGGCATTTAGGTTACTTGCATTACCTGGCTATTGTAAATAGTGCTGCAATGAACATTGTGGTGAATGTGCCTTTTTGATTTATGGTTTTCTCTGGGTATATGCCCAAAAGTGGGATTGCTGGATCAGATGGTAATTCTATTTCTAGTTTTTTTAAGGAAACTCCATACTGTTCTCCATAGTGACTGTATCAATTTACATCCCCACCAATAGTGGAAGAAGGCTCCTTTTGTCCACACCCTCCCCAGAATTTGTTGTTTGTAGATTTGCTGATGATGCCGATTCTAACAGGTGTGAGGTGATACCTCATTGTAGTTTTGATTTGCATTTCTCTAATAATTAGTGCTGTTGAGCAGCTTTTCATGTGCGTCTTGGCCATCTCTGTGTCATCTTTGAAGAAACGTCTCTTTAGATCTTCTGCCCATTTTTGTATTGGGTTGTTTGTTTTTTAAATATTAAGCTGCATGAGCTGTTTATATATATATTGGAGATTAAACCTTTGTCCATTGATTCATTTGCAACGATTTTCGCCCATTCTGAGGGATGCCTTTTTCCATTCCCGTTTTTTAACAAAAAAGGAAAGAAAGAAAAAGAAGCAGAACACTAATGTGCGTAAAATATGCCTTTTGAAATGGTCGTTTTGAAATATGGACGTCCTTTGAATTTTTTGGTCGATATGTGACCCCAGGATTTGTTTTCAGGGCAGGTGTCATTTACAGGCCTGAAATGATTTTGAATATCAACTGACCATTAGCGCTGGGATTAAAGCTGCTGTTGCGTGAAACGGCCACAAGGTGGCAGCAGTTCTCCCTTACCAAATCTGGTTACTAGAGCAACAGAGCCTCAATGGAAGTCATGTTCTAGACTGGAATTTCGAATGGAATGTGCCAGGAGAAAGCCCCTCAAGTTTGTCTCACTACTTCTTGTTCGTGTTTTTAATTTTTTTTTTCTATTACAGCAAGTTTGATTACAATGTTTGGCTTGTTGTAGGTGTGGAAGATGTGGTTCTTTTACACATATACAGATGTCTGTTCTTCCTGGGATCCTTTTCCCATGTACGTTAGGACAGAATGTTGAGTAGTCTTCTCTTGGTATTCCGTAGGTCTTTGGTGATTATATATGTCACCTGTGTTTGATTATGTCTGTTAACCCCGAAATCGTAATGAAACCAATCCTCACACCTTTCCATTGGTGAACCATAAGTTTGTTTAATGAATCTGTGATTGCCCTTCTCCGTGGAAATATCTGCCCTGGTATCCATTTTTAGGTAACACCTATAAGTGATATGATACGATATGTGTCTTTCACTTTCTGACTTACTACAAGTCACGTGATTACCTCTAGACTCATCTACGGGGCTGCAAATGGCATTGTGTCCTTTTTTCCTTGGCTTCTATTCTGCCTTAGCGAGGTCCATTTTCAACAATGTGATTCCCTGAGGGTTGTGGATTAGCTGACCTGGGCAGCCTTACCCTGCCGGCCGGCCCTCCCCAGGTGTGCCTGGTTGAGGTCAATATAAACAGCGCTCCAGGCAGCAATAGCCCCTGAAGTTGTGCCTGACTCCATATTCTCTGCCCCGTCAGCAGTCTCGGGGCTGTGCTGGTGGGAGGGAGTGAGGGGCCAAGGCTTTGTTGGTGGCCCGGTGTGAGTGGGGCTCTGCTGGCCTTTCTGCAGGAGGTGCCAGGCTGCCACCTGTAAAGAAGAGGATGTGTCACTCATAACTTCCGATGGAATTTCTCTCCGGACAGAAGTGAGGAAGGATAAAAGCAGTGGGGGCCGGGACAGGAGGGGTATCTCAGGCAGGGCAATAGAAAGCTTCCAGAAGAGCGCCCGGGGCCAGGACCATCCTGGCTGGCCTGCAGGCACCAAGTTGGCCTGCGTGCTGTCACTGGTGTGGCTCCACGGCCCTTCCTCTAGGCTTTCAAGCCCTTGTACATATTCAGGTGTTTTACCTGGAAAGGGTGGGAACAGTTCAGCAGCAGCTGGCCTGGGGCTCAGCTCACGTTTACTCACAGATGCCTCAGCACGGTCCCCCAGCTTTGCAATGAGGACGCTCCTTGCATGGGGGGTGGGTTGCTGGCTGTATGGGAGGTGATTCCCCACCTCTGACCAATTTCAGAATTGTTTACGCTGGAGCATGTGCCCTGATAGGGTTTCCCTCTGTATAACTGGTGGGTTCAGGTTTTTTTTTCTTTTATGGTTCAAGTTAGATTTGATTCCTCTTTTATGTATTTATAGATATAAGCATGGAAATAATTCATTCCTATAAATACATCTGTGTGAAGGGAAGAACTTTTTTCTGTTTTATTTTAAATTTTTTTTTGAAATTTTTAAATTTAATTTTATTTATTTATTTTTGCAGCAGGTTATTATTAGTTATGTATTTTATGCATATACATGTATACAGGTCAATCCCAATCTCCCAACTCATCCCACCACCACCACCCCATGGCTTCCCACCCTTTGTGACCATACGTTTGTGCTCTACCTCTGTGTCTCTATTTCTTCCCTTCAAACCAGTTCATCTGTACCATTTTTTAGGTTCCACATATATGCATTAATAGACAATATTTGTTTTCCTCTTTCTGACTTACTTCATTCTGTATGACAGTCTCTAGATCCATCGATGTCTCTACAAATGACCCAGTTTCATTCCTTTTTATGGCTGAGTAATATTCCATTTTATATATGTACCACATCTTTATCCATTCATCTGTCTGTGGGCATTTAGGTTACTTGCATTACCTGGCTATTGTAAATAGTGCTGCAATGAACATTGTGGTGAATGTGCCTTTTTGATTTATGGTTTTCTCTGGGTATATGCCCAAAAGTGGGATTGCTGGATCAGATGGTAATTCTATTTCTAGTTTTTTTAAGGAAACTCCATACTGTTCTCCATAGTGACTGTATCAATTTACATCCCCACCAATAGTGGAAGAAGGCTCCTTTTGTCCACACCCTCCCCAGAATTTGTTGTTTGTAGATTTTCTGATGATGCCGATTCTAACAGGTGTGAGGTGATACCTCATTGTAGTTTTGATTTGCCTTTCTCTAATAATTAGTGCTGTTGAGCAGCTTTTCATGTGCGTCTTGGCCATCTCTGTGTCTTCTTTGAAGAAACGTCTCTTTAGATCTTCTGCCCATTTTCGTATTGGGTTGTTTGTTTTTTAAATATTAAGCTGCATGAGCTGTTTATATATATATTGGAGATTAAACCTTTGTCCATTGATTCATTTGCAACGATTTTCGCCCATTCTGAGGGATGCCTTTTTCCATTCCCGTTTTTTTAACAAAAAAGGAAAGAAAGAAAAAGAAGCAGAACACTAATGTGCGTAAAATATGCCTTTTGAAACGGTCGTTTAGAAATATGGACGTCCTTTGAATTTTTTGGTCGATATGTGACCCCAGGATTTGTTTTCAGGGCAGGTGTCATTTACAGGCCTGCAATGATTTTGAATATCAACTGACCATTAGCGCTGGGATTAAAGCTGCTGTTGCGTGAAACGGCCACAAGGTGGCAGCAGTTCTCCCTTACCAAATCTGGTTACTAGAGCAACAGAGCCTCAATGGAAGTCGTGTTCTAGATTGGAATTTCGAATGGAATCTGCCAGGAGAAAGCCCCTCAAGTTTGTCTCACTATTTCTTGTTCGTGTTTTTAATTTTTTTTTTATTTTCTATTACAGCAAGTTTGATTACAATGTTTGGCTTGTTGTAGGTGTGGAAGATGTGGTTCTTTTACACATATACAGATGTCTGTTCTTCCTGGGATCCTTTTCCCATGTACGTTCGGACAGAATGTTGAGTAGTCTTCTCTTGGTATTCCGTAGGTCTTTGGTGATTATATATGTCACCTGTTTTTGATTATGTCTGTTAACCCCGAAATCGTAATGAAACCAATCCTCACACCTTTCCATTGGTGAACCATAAGTTTGTTTAATGAATCTGTGATTGCCCTTCTCCGGGGAAATATCTGCCCTGGTATCCATTTTTAGGTAACACCTATAAGTGATATGATACGATATGTGTCTTTCACTTTCTGACTTACTCCAAGTCACGTGAATACCTCTAGACTCATCTACGAGGCTGCAAATGGCATTGTGTCCTTTATTCCTTGGCTTCTATTCTGCCTTAGCGAGGTCCATTTTCAACAATGTGATTCCCTGAGGGTTGTGGATTAGCTGACCTGGACAGCCTTACCCTGCCGGCCGGCCCTCCCCAGGTGTGCCTGGTTGAGGTCAATATAAACAGCGCTCCAGGCAGCAATAGCCCCTGAAGTTGTGCCTGACTCCATATTCTCTGCCCCGTCAGCAGTCTCGGGGCTGTGCTGGTGGGAGGGAGTGAGGGGCCAAGGCTTTGTTGGTGGCCCGGTGTGAGTGGGGCTCTGCTGGCCTTTCTGCAGGAGGTGCCAGGCTGCCACCTGTAAAGAAGAGGATGTGTCACTCATAACTTCCGATGGAATTTCTCTCCGGACAGAAGTGAGGAAGGATAAAAGCAGTGGGGGCCGGGACAGGAGGGGTATCTCAGGCAGGGCAATAGAAAGCTTCCAGAAGAGCGCCCGGGGCCAGGACCATCCTGGCTGGCCTGCAGGCACCAAGTTGGCCTGCGTGCTGTCACTGGTGTGGCTCCACGGCCCTTCCTCTAGGCTTTCAAGCCCTTGTACATATTCAGGTGTTTTACCTGGAAAGGGTGGGAACAGTTCAGCAGCAGCTGGCCTGGGGCTCAGCTCACGTTTACTCACAGATGCCTCAGCACGGTCCCCCAGCTTTGCAATGAGGACGCTCCTTGCATGGGGGGTGGGTTGCTGGCTGTATGGGAGGTGATTCCCCACCTCTGACCAATTTCAGAATTGTTTACGCTGGAGCAAGTGCCCTGATAGGGTTTCCCTCTGTATAACTGGTGGGTTCAGGTTTTTTTTTCTTTTATGGTTCAAGTTAGATTTGATTCCTCTTTTATGTATTTATAGATATAAGCATGGAAATAATTCATTCCTATAAATACATCTGTGTGAAGGGAAGAACTTTTTTCTGTTTTATTTTAAATTTTTTTTTGAAATTTTTAAATTTAATTTTATTTATTTATTTTTGCAGCAGGTTATTATTAGTTATGTATTTTATGCATATACATGTATACAGGTCAATCCCAATCTCCCAACTCATCCCACCACCACCACCCCATGGCTTCCCACACTTGGTGTCCATACGTTTGTTCTCTACCTCTGTGTCTCTATTTCTTCCCTTCAAACCAGTTCATCTGTACCATTTTTTAGTTTCCACATATATTCATTAATAGACAATATTTGTTTTCCTCTATCTGACTTACTTCATTCTGTATGACAGTCTCTAGATCCATCGATGTCTCTACAAATGACCCAGTTTCATTCCTTTTTATGGCTGAGTAATATTCCATTTTATATATGTACCACATCTTTATCCATTCATCTGTCTGTGGGCATTTAGGTTACTTGCATTACCTGGCTATTGTAAATAGTGCTGCAATGAACATTGTGGTGAATGTGCCTTTTTGATTTATGGTTTTCTCTGGGTATATGCCCAAAAGTGGGATTGCTGGATCAGATGGTAATTCTATTTCTAGTTTTTTTAAGGAAACTCCATACTGTTCTCCATAGTGACTGTATCAATTTACATCCCCACCAATAGTGGAAGAGGGCTCCTTTTGTCCACACCCTCCCCAGAATTTGTTGTTTGTAGATTTTCTGATGATGCCGATTCTAACAGGTGTGAGGTGATACCTCATTGTAGTTTTGATTTGCATTTCTCTAATAATTAGTGCTGTTGAGCAGCTTTTCATGTGCGTCTTGGCCATCTCTGTCTTCTTTGAAGAAACGTCTCTTTAGATCTTCTGCCCATTTTTGTATTGGGTTGTTTGTTTTTTAAATATTAAGCTGCATGAGCTGTTTATATATATATTGGAGATTAAACCTTTGTCCATTGATTCATTTGCAACGATTTTTGCCCATTCTGAGGGATGCCTTTTTCCATTCCCGTTTTTTTAACAAAAAAGGAAAGAAAGAAAAAGAAGCAGAACACTAATGTGCGTAAAATATGCCTTTTGAAATGGTCGTTTTGAAATATGGACGTCCTTTGAATTTTTTGGTCGATATGTGACCCCAGGATTTGTTTTCAGGGCAGGTGTCATTTACAGGCCTGCAATGATTTTGAATATCAACTGACCATTAGCGCTGGGATTAAAGCTGCTGTTGCGTGAAACGGCCACAAGGTGGCAGCAGTTCTCCCTTACCAAATCTGGTTACTAGAGCAACAGAGCCTCAATGGAAGTCATGTTCTAGACTGGAATTTCGAATGGAATGTGCCAGGAGAAAGCCCCTCAAGTTTGTCTCACTACTTCTTGTTCGTGTTTTTAATTTTTTTTTCTATTACAGCAAGTTTGATTACAATGTTTGGCTTGTTGTAGGTGTGGAAGATGTGGTTCTTTTACACATATACAGATGTCTGTTCTTCCTGGGATCCTTTTCCCATGTACGTTAGGACAGAATGTTGAGTAGTCTTCTCTTGGTATTCCGTAGGTCTTTGGTGATTATATATGTCACCTGTGTTTGATTATGTCTGTTAACCCCGAAATCGTAATGAAACCAATCCTCACACCTTTCCATTGGTGAACCATAAGTTTGTTTAATGAATCTGTGATTGCCCTTCTCCGTGGAAATATCTGCCCTGGTATCCATTTTTAGGTAACACCTATAAGTGATATGATACGATATGTGTCTTTCACTTTCTGACTTACTCCAAGTCACGTGATTACCTCTAGACTCATCTACGGGGCTGCAAATGGCATTGTGTCCTTTTTTCCTTGGCTTCTATTCTGCCTTAGCGAGGTCCATTTTCAACAATGTGATTCCCTGAGGGTTGTGGATTAGCTGACCTGGGCAGCCTTACCCTGCCGGCCGGCCCTCCCCAGGTGTGCCTGGTTGAGGTCAATATAAACAGCGCTCCAGGCAGCAATAGCCCCTGAAGTTGTGCCTGACTCCATATTCTCTGCCCCGTCAGCAGTCTCGGGGCTGTGCTGGTGGGAGGGAGTGAGGGGCCAAGGCTTTGTTGGTGGCCCGGTGTGAGTGGGGCTCTGCTGGCCTTTCTGCAGGAGGTGCCAGGCTGCCACCTGTAAAGAAGAGGATGTGTCACTCATAACTTCCGATGGAATTTCTCTCCGGACAGAGGTGAGGAAGGATAAAAGCAGTGGGGGCCGGGACAGGAGGGGTATCTCAGGCAGGGCAATAGAAAGCTTCCAGAAGAGCGCCCGGGGCCAGGACCATCCTGGCTGGCCTGCAGGCACCAAGTTGGCCTGCGTGCTGTCACTGGTGTGGCTCCACGGCCCTTCCTCTAGGCTTTCAAGCCCTTGTACATATTCAGGTGTTTTACCTGGAAAGGGTGGGAACAGTTCAGCAGCAGCTGGCCTGGGGCTCAGCTCACGTTTACTCACAGATGCCTCAGCACGGTCCCCCAGCTTTGCAATGAGGACGCTCCTTGCATGGGGGGTGGGTTGCTGGCTGTATGGGAGGTGATTCCCCACCTCTGACCAATTTCAGAATTGTTTACGCTGGAGCAAGTGCCCTGATAGGGTTTCCCTCTGTATAACTGGTGGGTTCAGGTTTTTTTTTCTTTTATGGTTCAAGTTAGATTTGATTCCTCTTTTATGTATTTATAGATATAAGCATGGAAATAATTCATTCCTATAAATACATCTGTGTGAAGGGAAGAACTTTTTTCTGTTTTATTTTAAATTTTTTTTTGAAATTTTTAAATTTAATTTTATTTATTTATTTTTGCAGCAGGTTATTATTAGTTATGTATTTTATGCATATACATGTATACAGGTCAATCCCAATCTCCCAACTCATCCCACCACCACCACCCCATGGCTTCCCACCCTTTGTGACCATACGTTTGTGCTCTACCTCTGTGTCTCTATTTCTTCCCTTCAAACCAGTTCATCTGTACCATTTTTTAGGTTCCACATATATGCATTAATAGACAATATTTGTTTTCCTCTTTCTGACTTACTTCATTCTGTATGACAGTCTCTAGATCCATCGATGTCTCTACAAATGACCCAGTTTCATTCCTTTTTATGGCTGAGTAATATTCCATTTTATATATGTACCACATCTTTATCCATTCATCTGTCTGTGGGCATTTAGGTTACTTGCATTACCTGGCTATTGTAAATAGTGCTGCAATGAACATTGTGGTGAATGTGCCTTTTTGATTTATGGTTTTCTCTGGGTATATGCCCAAAAGTGGGATTGCTGGATCAGATGGTAATTCTATTTCTAGTTTTTTTAAGGAAACTCCATACTGTTCTCCATAGTGACTGTATCAATTTACATCCCCACCAATAGTGGAAGAGGGCTCCTTTTGTCCACACCCTCCCCAGAATTTGTTGTTTGTAGATTTTCTGATGATGCCGATTCTAACAGGTGTGAGGTGATACCTCATTGTAGTTTTGATTTGCATTTCTCTAATAATTAGTGCTGTTGAGCAGCTTTTCATGTGCGTCTTGGCCATCTCTGTCTTCTTTGAAGAAACGTCTCTTTAGATCTTCTGCCCATTTTTGTATTGGGTTGTTTGTTTTTTAAATATTAAGCTGCATGAGCTGTTTATATATATATTGGAGATTAAACCTTTGTCCATTGATTCATTTGCAACGATTTTTGCCCATTCTGAGGGATGCCTTTTTCCATTCCCGTTTTTTTAACAAAAAAGGAAAGAAAGAAAAAGAAGCAGAACACTAATGTGCGTAAAATATGCCTTTTGAAATGGTCGTTTTGAAATATGGACGTCCTTTGAATTTTTTGGTCGATATGTGACCCCAGGATTTGTTTTCAGGGCAGGTGTCATTTACAGGCCTGCAATGATTTTGAATATCAACTGACCATTAGCGCTGGGATTAAAGCTGCTGTTGCGTGAAACGGCCACAAGGTGGCAGCAGTTCTCCCTTACCAAATCTGGTTACTAGAGCAACAGAGCCTCAATGGAAGTCATGTTCTAGACTGGAATTTCGAATGGAATGTGCCAGGAGAAAGCCCCTCAAGTTTGTCTCACTACTTCTTGTTCGTGTTTTTAATTTTTTTTTCTATTACAGCAAGTTTGATTACAATGTTTGGCTTGTTGTAGGTGTGGAAGATGTGGTTCTTTTACACATATACAGATGTCTGTTCTTCCTGGGATCCTTTTCCCATGTACGTTAGGACAGAATGTTGAGTAGTCTTCTCTTGGTATTCCGTAGGTCTTTGGTGATTATATATGTCACCTGTGTTTGATTATGTCTGTTAACCCCGAAATCGTAATGAAACCAATCCTCACACATTTCCATTGGTGAACCATAAGTTTGTTTAATGAATCTGTGATTGCCCTTCTCCGTGGAAATATCTGCCCTGGTATCCATTTTTAGGTAACACCTATAAGTGATATGATACGATATGTGTCTTTCACTTTCTGACTTACTCCAAGTCACGTGATTACCTCTAGACTCATCTACGGGGCTGCAAATGGCATTGTGTCCTTTTTTCCTTGGCTTCTATTCTGCCTTAGCGAGGCCCATTTTCAACAATGTGATTCCCTGAGGGTTGTGGATTAGCTGACCTGGGCAGCCTTACCCTGCCGGCCGGCCCTCCCCAGGTGTGCCTGGTTTAGGTCAATATAAACAGCGCTCCAGGCAGCAATAGCCCCTGAAGTTGTGCCTGACTCCATATTCTCTGCCCCGTCAGCAGTCTCGGGGCTGTGCTGGTGGGAGGGAGTGAGGGGCCAGGGCTTTGTTGGTGGCCCGGTGTGAGTGGGGCTCTGCTGGCCTTTCTGCAGGAGATGCCAGGCTGCCACCTGTAAAGAAGAGGATGTGTCACCCATACCTTCCGATGGAATTTCTCTCCGGACAGAGGTGAGGAAGGATAAAAGCAGTGGGGGCCGGGACAGGAGGGGTATCACAGGCAGGGCAATAGAAAGCTTCCTGAAGAGCGCCCAGGGCCAGGACCAACCTGGCTGGCCTGCAGGCACCAAGTTGGCCTGCGTGCTGTCGCTGGTGTGGCTCCACGGCCCTTCCTCTAGGCTTTCATGCCCTTGTACATATTCAGGTGTTTTACCTGGGAAGGGTGGGAACAGTTCAGCAGCAGCTGGCCTGGGGCTCAGCTCACGTTTACTCACAGATGCCTCAGCACGGTCCCCCAGCTTTGCAATGAGGACGCTCCTTGCATGGGGGGTGGGTTGCTGGCTGTATGGGAGGTGATTCCCCACCTCTGACCAATTTTAGAATTGTTTACCGCTGGAGCAAGTGCCCTGATAGGGTTTCCCTCTGTATAACTGGTGGGTTCAGGTTTTTTTTTCTTTTATGGTTCAAGTTAGATTTGATTCCTCTTTTATGTATTTATAGATATAAGCATGGAAATAATTCATTCCTATAAATACATCTGTGTGAATGGAAGAACTTTTTTCTCTTTTATTTAAAAAAAATTTTTTTAAATTTTGAAATTTAATTGTATTTATTTTTTTATACAGCAGGTTATTATTAGTTATGTATTTTATGCATATACATGTATACAGGTCAATCCCAATCTCCCAACTCATCCCACCACCACCACCCCATGGCTTCCCACCCTTGGTGTCCATACGTTTGTTCTCTACCTCTGTGTCTCTATTTCTTCCCTTCAAACCAGTTCATCTGTACCATTTTTTAGTTTCCACATATATTCATTAATAGACAATATTTGTTTTCCTCTATCTGACTTACTTCATTCTGTATGACAGTCTCTAGATCCATCGATGTCTCTACAAATGACCCAGTTTCATTCCTTTTTATGGCTGAGTAATATTCCATTTTATATATGTACCACATCTTTATCCATTCATCTGTCTGTGGGCATTTAGGTTACTTGCATTACCTGGCTATTGTAAATAGTGCTGCAATGAACATTGTGGTGAATGTGCCTTTTTGATTTATGGTTTTCTCTGGGTATATGCCCAGAAGTGGGATTGCTGGATCAGATGGTAATTCTATTTCTAGTTTTTTTAAGGAAACTCCATACTGTTCTCCATAGTGACTGTATCAATTTACATCCCCACCAATAGTGGAAGAGGGCTCCTTTTGTCCACACCCTCCCCAGAATTTGTTGTTTGTAGATTTTCTGATGATGCCGATTCTAACAGGTGTGAGGTGATACCTCATTGTAGTTTTGATTTGCATTTCTCTAATAATTAGTGCTGTTGAGCAGCTTTTCATGTGCGTCTTGGCCATCTCTGTGTCTTCTTTGAAGAAACGTCTCTTTAGATCTTCTGCCCATTTTCGTATTGGGTTGTTTGTTTTTTAAATATTAAGCTGCATGAGCTGTTTATATATATATTGGAGATTAAACCTTTGTCCATTGATTCATTTGCAACGATTTTCGCCCATTCTGAGGGATGCCTTTTTCCATTCCCGTTTTTTTAACAAAAAAGGAAAGAAAGAAAAAGAAGCAGAACACTAATGTGCGTAAAATATGCCTTTTGAAACGGTCGTTTAGAAATATGGACGTCCTTTGAATTTTTTGGTCGATATGTGACCCCAGGATTTGTTTTCAGGGCAGGTGTCATTTACAGGCCTGCAATGATTTTGAATATCAACTGACCATTAGCGCTGGGATTAAAGCTGCTGTTGCGTGAAACGGCCACAAGGTGGCAGCAGTTCTCCCTTACCAAATCTGGTTACTAGAGCAACAGAGCCTCAATGGAAGTCGTGTTCTAGATTGGAATTTCGAATGGAATCTGCCAGGAGAAAGCCCCTCAAGTTTGTCTCACTATTTCTTGTTCGTGTTTTTAATTTTTTTTTTATTTTCTATTACAGCAAGTTTGATTACAATGTTTGGCTTGTTGTAGGTGTGGAAGATGTGGTTGTTGTACACATATACAGATGTCTGTTCTTCCTGGGATCCTTTTCCCATGTACGTTCGGACAGAATGTTGAGTAGTCTTCTCTTGGTATTCCGTAGGTCTTTGGTGATTATATATGTCACCTGTTTTTGATTATGTCTGTTAACCCCGAAATCGTAATGAAACCAATCCTCACACCTTTCCATTGGTGAACCATAAGTTTGTTTAATGAATCTGTGATTGCCCTTCTCCGGGGAAATATCTGCCCTGGTATCCATTTTTAGGTAACACCTATAAGTGATATGATACGATATGTGTCTTTCACTTTCTGACTTACTCCAAGTCACGTGAATACCTCTAGACTCATCTACGGGGCTGCAAATGGCATTGTGTCCTTTTTTCCTTGGCTTCTATTCTGCCTTAGCGAGGTCCATTTTCAACAATGTGATTCCCTGAGGGTTGTGGATTAGCTGACCTGGACAGCCTTACCCTGCCGGCCGGCCCTCCCCAGGTGTGCCTGGTTGAGGTCAATATAAACAGCGCTCCAGGCAGCAATAGCCCCTGAAGTTGTGCCTGACTCCATATTCTCTGCCCCGTCAGCAGTCTCGGGGCTGTGCTGGTGGGAGGGAGTGAGGGGCCAAGGCTTTGTTGGTGGCCCGGTGTGAGTGGGGCTCTGCTGGCCTTTCTGCAGGAGGTGCCAGGCTGCCACCTGTAAAGAAGAGGATGTGTCACTCATAACTTCCGATGGAATTTCTCTCCGGACAGAGGTGAGGAAGGATAAAAGCAGTGGGGGCCGGGACAGGAGGGGTATCTCAGGCAGGGCAATAGAAAGCTTCCAGAAGAGCGCCCGGGGCCAGGACCATCCTGGCTGGCCTGCAGGCACCAAGTTGGCCTGCGTGCTGTCACTGGTGTGGCTCCACGGCCCTTCCTCTAGGCTTTCAAGCCCTTGTACATATTCAGGTGTTTTACCTGGAAAGGGTGGGAACAGTTCAGCAGCAGCTGGCCTGGGGCTCAGCTCACGTTTACTCACAGATGCCTCAGCACGGTCCCCCAGCTTTGCAATGAGGACGCTCCTTGCATGGGGGGTGGGTTGCTGGCTGTATGGGAGGTGATTCCCCACCTCTGACCAATTTCAGAATTGTTTACGCTGGAGCAAGTGCCCTGATAGGGTTTCCCTCTGTATAACTGGTGGGTTCAGGTTTTTTTTTCTTTTATGGTTCAAGTTAGATTTGATTCCTCTTTTATGTATTTATAGATATAAGCATGGAAATAATTCATTCCTATAAATACATCTGTGTGAAGGGAAGAACTTTTTTCTGTTTTATTTTAAATTTTTTTTTGAAATTTTTAAATTTAATTTTATTTATTTATTTTTGCAGCAGGTTATTATTAGTTATGTATTTTATGCATATACATGTATACAGGTCAATCCCAATCTCCCAACTCATCCCACCACCACCACCCCATGGCTTCCCACACTTGGTGTCCATACGTTTGTTCTCTACCTCTGTGTCTCTATTTCTTCCCTTCAAACCAGTTCATCTGTACCATTTTTTAGTTTCCACATATATTCATTAATAGACAATATTTGTTTTCCTCTATCTGACTTACTTCATTCTGTATGACAGTCTCTAGATCCATCGATGTCTCTACAAATGACCCAGTTTCATTCCTTTTTATGGCTGAGTAATATTCCATTTTATATATGTACCACATCTTTATCCATTCATCTGTCTGTGGGCATTTAGGTTACTTGCATTACCTGGCTATTGTAAATAGTGCTGCAATGAACATTGTGGTGAATGTGCCTTTTTGATTTATGGTTTTCTCTGGGTATATGCCCAGAAGTGGGATTGCTGGATCAGATGGTAATTCTATTTCTAGTTTTTTTAAGGAAACTCCATACTGTTCTCCATAGTGACTGTATCAATTTACATCCCCACCAATAGTGGAAGAGGGCTCCTTTTGTCCACACCCTCCCCAGAATTTGTTGTTTGTAGATTTTCTGATGATGCCGATTCTAACAGGTGTGAGGTGATACCTCATTGTAGTTTTGATTTGCATTTCTCTAATAATTAGTGCTGTTGAGCAGCTTTTCATGTGCGTCTTGGCCATCTCTGTCTTCTTTGAAGAAACGTCTCTTTAGATCTTCTGCCCATTTTTGTATTGGGTTGTTTGTTTTTTAAATATTAAGCTGCATGAGCTGTTTATATATATATTGGAGATTAAACCTTTGTCCATTGATTCATTTGCAACGATTTTTGCCCATTCTGAGGGATGCCTTTTTCCATTCCCGTTTTTTTAACAAAAAAGGAAAGAAAGAAAAAGAAGCAGAACACTAATGTGCGTAAAATATGCCTTTTGAAATGGTCGTTTTGAAATATGGACGTCCTTTGAATTTTTTGGTCGATATGTGACCCCAGGATTTGTTTTCAGGGCAGGTGTCATTTACAGGCCTGCAATGATTTTGAATATCAACTGACCATTAGCGCTGGGATTAAAGCTGCTGTTGCGTGAAACGGCCACAAGGTGGCAGCAGTTCTCCCTTACCAAATCTGGTTACTAGAGCAACAGAGCCTCAATGGAAGTCATGTTCTAGACTGGAATTTCGAATGGAATGTGCCAGGAGAAAGCCCCTCAAGTTTGTCTCACTACTTCTTGTTCGTGTTTTTAATTTTTTTTTCTATTACAGCAAGTTTGATTACAATGTTTGGCTTGTTGTAGGTGTGGAAGATGTGGTTCTTTTACACATATACAGATGTCTGTTCTTCCTGGGATCCTTTTCCCATGTACGTTAGGACAGAATGTTGAGTAGTCTTCTCTTGGTATTCCGTAGGTCTTTGGTGATTATATATGTCACCTGTGTTTGATTATGTCTGTTAACCCCGAAATCGTAATGAAACCAATCCTCACACCTTTCCATTGGTGAACCATAAGTTTGTTTAATGAATCTGTGATTGCCCTTCTCCGTGGAAATATCTGCCCTGGTATCCATTTTTAGGTAACACCTATAAGTGATATGATACGATATGTGTCTTTCACTTTCTGACTTACTCCAAGTCACGTGATTACCTCTAGACTCATCTACGGGGCTGCAAATGGCATTGTGTCCTTTTTTCCTTGGCTTCTATTCTGCCTTAGCGAGGCCCATTTTCAACAATGTGATTCCCTGAGGGTTGTGGATTAGCTGACCTGGGCAGCCTTACCCTGCCGGCCGGCCCTCCCCAGGTGTGCCTGGTTTAGGTCAATATAAACAGCGCTCCAGGCAGCAATAGCCCCTGAAGTTGTGCCTGACTCCATATTCTCTGCCCCGTCAGCAGTCTCGGGGCTGTGCTGGTGGGAGGGAGTGAGGGGCCAGGGCTTTGTTGGTGGCCCGGTGTGAGTGGGGCTCTGCTGGCCTTTCTGCAGGAGATGCCAGGCTGCCACCTGTAAAGAAGAGGATGTGTCACCCATACCTTCCGATGGAATTTCTCTCCGGACAGAGGTGAGGAAGGATAAAAGCAGTGGGGGCCGGGACAGGAGGGGTATCACAGGCAGGGCAATAGAAAGCTTCCTGAAGAGCGCCCAGGGCCAGGACCAACCTGGCTGGCCTGCAGGCACCAAGTTGGCCTGCGTGCTGTCGCTGGTGTGGCTCCACGGCCCTTCCTCTAGGCTTTCATGCCCTTGTACATATTCAGGTGTTTTACCTGGGAAGGGTGGGAACAGTTCAGCAGCAGCTGGCCTGGGGCTCAGCTCACGTTTACTCACAGATGCCTCAGCACGGTCCCCCAGCTTTGCAATGAGGACGCTCCTTGCATGGGGGGTGGGTTGCTGGCTGTATGGGAGGTGATTCCCCACCTCTGACCAATTTCAGAATTGTTTACCGCTGGAGCAAGTGCCCTGATAGGGTTTCCCTCTGTATAACTGGTGGGTTCAGGTTTTTTTTTCTTTTATGGTTCAAGTTAGATTTGATTCCTCTTTTATGTATTTATAGATATAAGCATGGAAATAATTCATTCCTATAAATACATCTGTGTGAAGGGAAGAACTTTTTTCTCTTTTATTTAAAAAAAATTTTTTTAAATTTTGAAATTTAATTGTATTTATTTTTTTATACAGCAGGTTATTATTAGTTATGTATTTTATGCATATACATGTATACAGGTCAATCCCAATCTCCCAACTCATCCCACCACCACCACCCCATGGCTTCCCACCCTTGGTGTCCATACGTTTGTTCTCTACCTCTGTGTCTCTATTTCTTCCCTTCAAACCAGTTCATCTGTACCATTTTTTAGTTTCCACATATATGCATTAATAGACAATATTTGTTTTCCTCTTTCTGACTTACTTCATTCTGTATGACAGTCTCTAGATCCATCGATGTCTCTACAAATGACCCAGTTTCATTCCTTTTTATGGCTGAGTAATATTCCATTTTATATATGTACCACATCTTTATCCATTCATCTGTCTGTGGGCATTTAGGTTACTTGCATTACCTGGCTATTGTAAATAGTGCTGCAATGAACATTGTGGTGAATGTGCCTTTTTGATTTATGGTTTTCTCTGGGTATATGCCCAGAAGTGGGATTGCTGGATCAGATGGTAATTCTATTTCTAGTTTTTTTAAGGAAACTCCATACTGTTCTCCATAGTGACTGTATCAATTTACATCCCCACCAATAGTGGAAGAGGGCTCCTTTTGTCCACACCCTCCCCAGAATTTGTTGTTTGTAGATTTTCTGATGATGCCGATTCTAACAGGTGTGAGGTGATACCTCATTGTAGTTTTGATTTGCATTTCTCTAATAATTAGTGCTGTTGAGCAGCTTTTCATGTGCGTCTTGGCCATCTCTGTGTCTTCTTTGAAGAAACGTCTCTTTAGATCTTCTGCCCATTTTCGTATTGGGTTGTTTGTTTTTTAAATATTAAGCTGCATGAGCTGTTTATATATATATTGGAGATTAAACCTTTGTCCATTGATTCATTTGCAACGATTTTCGCCCATTCTGAGGGATGCCTTTTTCCATTCCCGTTTTTTTAACAAAAAAGGAAAGAAAGAAAAAGAAGCAGAACACTAATGTGCGTAAAATATGCCTTTTGAAATGGTCGTTTTGAAATATGGACGTCCTTTGAATTTTTTGGTCGATATGTGACCCCAGGATTTGTTTTCAGGGCAGGTGTCATTTACAGGCCTGCAATGATTTTGAATATCAACTGACCATTAGCGCTGGGATTAAAGCTGCTGTTGCGTGAAACGGCCACAAGGTGGCAGCAGTTCTCCCTTACCAAATCTGGTTACTAGAGCAACAGAGCCTCAATGGAAGTCATGTTCTAGACTGGAATTTCGAATGGAATGTGCCAGGAGAAAGCCCCTCAAGTTTGTCTCACTACTTCTTGTTCGTGTTTTTAATTTTTTTTTCTATTACAGCAAGTTTGATTACAATGTTTGGCTTGTTGTAGGTGTGGAAGATGTGGTTCTTTTACACATATACAGATGTCTGTTCTTCCTGGGATCCTTTTCCCATGTACGTTAGGACAGAATGTTGAGTAGTCTTCTCTTGGTATTCCGTAGGTCTTTGGTGATTATATATGTCACCTGTGTTTGATTATGTCTGTTAACCCCGAAATCGTAATGAAACCAATCCTCACACCTTTCCATTGGTGAACCATAAGTTTGTTTAATGAATCTGTGATTGCCCTTCTCCGTGGAAATATCTGCCCTGGTATCCATTTTTAGGTAACACCTATAAGTGATATGATACGATATGTGTCTTTCACTTTCTGACTTACTCCAAGTCACGTGATTACCTCTAGACTCATCTACGGGGCTGCAAATGGCATTGTGTCCTTTTTTCCTTGGCTTCTATTCTGCCTTAGCGAGGCCCATTTTCAACAATGTGATTCCCTGAGGGTTGTGGATTAGCTGACCTGGGCAGCCTTACCCTGCCGGCCGGCCCTCCCCAGGTGTGCCTGGTTTAGGTCAATATAAACAGCGCTCCAGGCAGCAATAGCCCCTGAAGTTGTGCCTGACTCCATATTCTCTGCCCCGTCAGCAGTCTCGGGGCTGTGCTGGTGGGAGGGAGTGAGGGGCCAGGGCTTTGTTGGTGGCCCGGTGTGAGTGGGGCTCTGCTGGCCTTTCTGCAGGAGATGCCAGGCTGCCACCTGTAAAGAAGAGGATGTGTCACCCATACCTTCCGATGGAATTTCTCTCCGGACAGAGGTGAGGAAGGATAAAAGCAGTGGGGGCCGGGACAGGAGGGGTATCACAGGCAGGGCAATAGAAAGCTTCCTGAAGAGCGCCCAGGGCCAGGACCAACCTGGCTGGCCTGCAGGCACCAAGTTGGCCTGCGTGCTGTCGCTGGTGTGGCTCCACGGCCCTTCCTCTAGGCTTTCATGCCCTTGTACATATTCAGGTGTTTTACCTGGGAAGGGTGGGAACAGTTCAGCAGCAGCTGGCCTGGGGCTCAGCTCACGTTTACTCACAGATGCCTCAGCACGGTCCCCCAGCTTTGCAATGAGGACGCTCCTTGCATGGGGGGTGGGTTGCTGGCTGTATGGGAGGTGATTCCCCACCTCTGACCAATTTTAGAATTGTTTACCGCTGGAGCAAGTGCCCTGATAGGGTTTCCCTCTGTATAACTGGTGGGTTCAGGTTTTTTTTTCTTTTATGGTTCAAGTTAGATTTGATTCCTCTTTTATGTATTTATAGATATAAGCATGGAAATAATTCATTCCTATAAATACATCTGTGTGAATGGAAGAACTTTTTTCTCTTTTATTTAAAAAAAATTTTTTTAAATTTTGAAATTTAATTGTATTTATTTTTTTATACAGCAGGTTATTATTAGTTATGTATTTTATGCATATACATGTATACAGGTCAATCCCAATCTCCCAACTCATCCCACCACCACCACCCCATGGCTTCCCACCCTTGGTGTCCATACGTTTGTTCTCTACCTCTGTGTCTCTATTTCTTCCCTTCAAACCAGTTCATCTGTACCATTTTTTAGTTTCCACATATATTCATTAATAGACAATATTTGTTTTCCTCTATCTGACTTACTTCATTCTGTATGACAGTCTCTAGATCCATCGATGTCTCTACAAATGACCCAGTTTCATTCCTTTTTATGGCTGAGTAATATTCCATTTTATATATGTACCACATCTTTATCCATTCATCTGTCTGTGGGCATTTAGGTTACTTGCATTACCTGGCTATTGTCAATAGTGCTGCAATGAACATTGTGGTGAATGTGCCTTTTTGATTTATGGTTTTCTCTGGGTATATGCCCAGAAGTGGGATTGCTGGATCAGATGGTAATTCTATTTCTAGTTTTTTTAAGGAAACTCCATACTGTTCTCCATAGTGACTGTATCAATTTACATCCCCACCAATAGTGGAAGAGGGCTCCTTTTGTCCACACCCTCCCCAGAATTTGTTGTTTGTAGATTTTCTGATGATGCCGATTCTAACAGGTGTGAGGTGATACCTCATTGTAGTTTTGATTTGCATTTCTCTAATAATTAGTGCTGTTGAGCAGCTTTTCATGTGCGTCTTGGCCATCTCTGTGTCTTCTTTGAAGAAACGTCTCTTTAGATCTTCTGCCCATTTTCGTATTGGGTTGTTTGTTTTTTAAATATTAAGCTGCATGAGCTGTTTATATATATATTGGAGATTAAACCTTTGTCCATTGATTCATTTGCAACGATTTTCGCCCATTCTGAGGGATGCCTTTTTCCATTCCCGTTTTTTTAACAAAAAAGGAAAGAAAGAAAAAGAAGCAGAACACTAATGTGCGTAAAATATGCCTTTTGAAACGGTCGTTTAGAAATATGGACGTCCTTTGAATTTTTTGGTCGATATGTGACCCCAGGATTTGTTTTCAGGGCAGGTGTCATTTACAGGCCTGCAATGATTTTGAATATCAACTGACCATTAGCGCTGGGATTAAAGCTGCTGTTGCGTGAAACGGCCACAAGGTGGCAGCAGTTCTCCCTTACCAAATCTGGTTACTAGAGCAACAGAGCCTCAATGGAAGTCGTGTTCTAGATTGGAATTTCGAATGGAATCTGCCAGGAGAAAGCCCCTCAAGTTTGTCTCACTATTTCTTGTTCGTGTTTTTAATTTTTTTTTTATTTTCTATTACAGCAAGTTTGATTACAATGTTTGGCTTGTTGTAGGTGTGGAAGATGTGGTTGTTTTACACATATACAGATGTCTGTTCTTCCTGGGATCCTTTTCCCATGTACGTTCGGACAGAATGTTGAGTAGTCTTCTCTTGGTATTCCGTAGGTCTTTGGTGATTATATATGTCACCTGTTTTTGATTATGTCTGTTAACCGCGAAATCGTAATGAAACCAATCCTCACACCTTTCCATTGGTGAACCATAAGTTTGTTTAATGAATCTGTGATTGCCCTTCTCCGGGGAAATATCTGCCCTGGTATCCATTTTTAGGTAACACCTATAAGTGATATGATACGATATGTGTCTTTCACTTTCTGACTTACTCCAAGTCACGTGAATACCTCTAGACTCATCTACGGGGCTGCAAATGGCATTGTGTCCTTTTTTCCTTGGCTTCTATTCTGCCTTAGCGAGGTCCATTTTCAACAATGTGATTCCCTGAGGGTTGTGGATTAGCTGACCTGGACAGCCTTACCCTGCCGGCCGGCCCTCCCCAGGTGTGCCTGGTTGAGGTCAATATAAACAGCGCTCCAGGCAGCAATAGCCCCTGAAGTTGTGCCTGACTCCATATTCTCTGCCCCGTCAGCAGTCTCGGGGCTGTGCTGGTGGGAGGGAGTGAGGGGCCAAGGCTTTGTTGGTGGCCCGGTGTGAGTGGGGCTCTGCTGGCCTTTCTGCAGGAGGTGCCAGGCTGCCACCTGTAAAGAAGAGGATGTGTCACTCATAACTTCCGATGGAATTTCTCTCCGGACAGAGGTGAGGAAGGATAAAAGCAGTGGGGGCCGGGACAGGAGGGGTATCTCAGGCAGGGCAATAGAAAGCTTCCAGAAGAGCGCCCGGGGCCAGGACCATCCTGGCTGGCCTGCAGGCACCAAGTTGGCCTGCGTGCTGTCACTGGTGTGGCTCCACGGCCCTTCCTCTAGGCTTTCAAGCCCTTGTACATATTCAGGTGTTTTACCTGGAAAGGGTGGGAACAGTTCAGCAGCAGCTGGCCTGGGGCTCAGCTCACGTTTACTCACAGATGCCTCAGCACGGTCCCCCAGCTTTGCAATGAGGACGCTCCTTGCATGGGGGGTGGGTTGCTGGCTGTATGGGAGGTGATTCCCCACCTCTGACCAATTTCAGAATTGTTTACGCTGGAGCAAGTGCCCTGATAGGGTTTCCCTCTGTATAACTGGTGGGTTCAGGTTTTTTTTTCTTTTATGGTTCAAGTTAGATTTGATTCCTCTTTTATGTATTTATAGATATAAGCATGGAAATAATTCATTCCTATAAATACATCTGTGTGAAGGGAAGAACTTTTTTCTGTTTTATTTTAAATTTTTTTTTGAAATTTTTAAATTTAATTTTATTTATTTATTTTTGCAGCAGGTTATTATTAGTTATGTATTTTATGCATATACATGTATACAGGTCAATCCCAATCTCCCAACTCATCCCACCACCACCACCCCATGGCTTCCCACACTTGGTGTCCATACGTTTGTTCTCTACCTCTGTGTCTCTATTTCTTCCCTTCAAACCAGTTCATCTGTACCATTTTTTAGTTTCCACATATATTCATTAATAGACAATATTTGTTTTCCTCTATCTGACTTACTTCATTCTGTATGACAGTCTCTAGATCCATCGATGTCTCTACAAATGACCCAGTTTCATTCCTTTTTATGGCTGAGTAATATTCCATTTTATATATGTACCACATCTTTATCCATTCATCTGTCTGTGGGCATTTAGGTTACTTGCATTACCTGGCTATTGTAAATAGTGCTGCAATGAACATTGTGGTGAATGTGCCTTTTTGATTTATGGTTTTCTCTGGGTATATGCCCAGAAGTGGGATTGCTGGATCAGATGGTAATTCTATTTCTAGTTTTTTTAAGGAAACTCCATACTGTTCTCCATAGTGACTGTATCAATTTACCAATAGTGGAAGAGGGCTCCTTTTGTCCACACCCTCCCCAGAATTTGTTGTTTGTAGATTTTCTGATGATGCCGATTCTAACAGGTGTGAGGTGATACCTCATTGTAGTTTTGATTTGCATTTCTCTAATAATTAGTGCTGTTGAGCAGCTTTTCATGTGCGTCTTGGCCATCTCTGTCTTCTTTGAAGAAACGTCTCTTTAGATCTTCTGCCCATTTTTGTATTGGGTTGTTTGTTTTTTAAATATTAAGCTGCATGAGCTGTTTATATATATATTGGAGATTAAACCTTTGTCCATTGATTCATTTGCAACGATTTTTGCCCATTCTGAGGGATGCCTTTTTCCATTCCCGTTTTTTTAACAAAAAAGGAAAGAAAGAAAAAGAAGCAGAACACTAATGTGCGTAAAATATGCCTTTTGAAATGGTCGTTTTGAAATATGGACGTCCTTTGAATTTTTTGGTCGATATGTGACCCCAGGATTTGTTTTCAGGGCAGGTGTCATTTACAGGCCTGCAATGATTTTGAATATCAACTGACCATTAGCGCTGGGATTAAAGCTGCTGTTGCGTGAAACGGCCACAAGGTGGCAGCAGTTCTCCCTTACCAAATCTGGTTACTAGAGCAACAGAGCCTCAATGGAAGTCATGTTCTAGACTGGAATTTCGAATGGAATGTGCCAGGAGAAAGCCCCTCAAGTTTGTCTCACTACTTCTTGTTCGTGTTTTTAATTTTTTTTTCTATTACAGCAAGTTTGATTACAATGTTTGGCTTGTTGTAGGTGTGGAAGATGTGGTTCTTTTACACATATACAGATGTCTGTTCTTCCTGGGATCCTTTTCCCATGTACGTTAGGACAGAATGTTGAGTAGTCTTCTCTTGGTATTCCGTAGGTCTTTGGTGATTATATATGTCACCTGTGTTTGATTATGTCTGTTAACCCCGAAATCGTAATGAAACCAATCCTCACACCTTTCCATTGGTGAACCATAAGTTTGTTTAATGAATCTGTGATTGCCCTTCTCCGTGGAAATATCTGCCCTGGTATCCATTTTTAGGTAACACCTATAAGTGATATGATACGATATGTGTCTTTCACTTTCTGACTTACTCCAAGTCACGTGATTACCTCTAGACTCATCTACGGGGCTGCAAATGGCATTGTGTCCTTTTTTCCTTGGCTTCTATTCTGCCTTAGCGAGGCCCATTTTCAACAATGTGATTCCCTGAGGGTTGTGGATTAGCTGACCTGGGCAGCCTTACCCTGCCGGCCGGCCCTCCCCAGGTGTGCCTGGTTTAGGTCAATATAAACAGCGCTCCAGGCAGCAATAGCCCCTGAAGTTGTGCCTGACTCCATATTCTCTGCCCCGTCAGCAGTCTCGGGGCTGTGCTGGTGGGAGGGAGTGAGGGGCCAGGGCTTTGTTGGTGGCCCGGTGTGAGTGGGGCTCTGCTGGCCTTTCTGCAGGAGATGCCAGGCTGCCACCTGTAAAGAAGAGGATGTGTCACCCATACCTTCCGATGGAATTTCTCTCCGGACAGAGGTGAGGAAGGATAAAAGCAGTGGGGGCCGGGACAGGAGGGGTATCACAGGCAGGGCAATAGAAAGCTTCCTGAAGAGCGCCCAGGGCCAGGACCAACCTGGCTGGCCTGCAGGCACCAAGTTGGCCTGCGTGCTGTCGCTGGTGTGGCTCCACGGCCCTTCCTCTAGGCTTTCATGCCCTTGTACATATTCAGGTGTTTTACCTGGGAAGGGTGGGAACAGTTCAGCAGCAGCTGGCCTGGGGCTCAGCTCACGTTTACTCACAGATGCCTCAGCACGGTCCCCCAGCTTTGCAATGAGGACGCTCCTTGCATGGGGGGTGGGTTGCTGGCTGTATGGGAGGTGATTCCCCACCTCTGACCAATTTCAGAATTGTTTACCGCTGGAGCAAGTGCCCTGATAGGGTTTCCCTCTGTATAACTGGTGGGTTCAGGTTTTTTTTTCTTTTATGGTTCAAGTTAGATTTGATTCCTCTTTTATGTATTTATAGATATAAGCATGGAAATAATTCATTCCTATAAATACATCTGTGTGAAGGGAAGAACTTTTTTCTCTTTTATTTAAAAAAAATTTTTTTAAATTTTGAAATTTAATTGTATTTATTTTTTTATACAGCAGGTTATTATTAGTTATGTATTTTATGCATATACATGTATACAGGTCAATCCCAATCTCCCAACTCATCCCACCACCACCACCCCATGGCTTCCCACCCTTGGTGTCCATACGTTTGTTCTCTACCTCTGTGTCTCTATTTCTTCCCTTCAAACCAGTTCATCTGTACCATTTTTTAGTTTCCACATATATGCATTAATAGACAATATTTGTTTTCCTCTTTCTGACTTACTTCATTCTGTATGACAGTCTCTAGATCCATCGATGTCTCTACAAATGACCCAGTTTCATTCCTTTTTATGGCTGAGTAATATTCCATTTTATATATGTACCACATCTTTATCCATTCATCTGTCTGTGGGCATTTAGGTTACTTGCATTACCTGGCTATTGTAAATAGTGCTGCAATGAACATTGTGGTGAATGTGCCTTTTTGATTTATGGTTTTCTCTGGGTATATGCCCAGAAGTGGGATTGCTGGATCAGATGGTAATTCTATTTCTAGTTTTTTTAAGGAAACTCCATACTGTTCTCCATAGTGACTGTATCAATTTACATCCCCACCAATAGTGGAAGAGGGCTCCTTTTGTCCACACCCTCCCCAGAATTTGTTGTTTGTAGATTTTCTGATGATGCCGATTCTAACAGGTGTGAGGTGATACCTCATTGTAGTTTTGATTTGCATTTCTCTAATAATTAGTGCTGTTGAGCAGCTTTTCATGTGCGTCTTGGCCATCTCTGTGTCTTCTTTGAAGAAACGTCTCTTTAGATCTTCTGCCCATTTTCGTATTGGGTTGTTTGTTTTTTAAATATTAAGCTGCATGAGCTGTTTATATATATATTGGAGATTAAACCTTTGTCCATTGATTCATTTGCAACGATTTTCGCCCATTCTGAGGGATGCCTTTTTCCATTCCCGTTTTTTTAACAAAAAAGGAAAGAAAGAAAAAGAAGCAGAACACTAATGTGCGTAAAATATGCCTTTTGAAATGGTCGTTTTGAAATATGGACGTCCTTTGAATTTTTTGGTCGATATGTGACCCCAGGATTTGTTTTCAGGGCAGGTGTCATTTACAGGCCTGCAATGATTTTGAATATCAACTGACCATTAGCGCTGGGATTAAAGCTGCTGTTGCGTGAAACGGCCACAAGGTGGCAGCAGTTCTCCCTTACCAAATCTGGTTACTAGAGCAACAGAGCCTCAATGGAAGTCATGTTCTAGACTGGAATTTCGAATGGAATGTGCCAGGAGAAAGCCCCTCAAGTTTGTCTCACTACTTCTTGTTCGTGTTTTTAATTTTTTTTTCTATTACAGCAAGTTTGATTACAATGTTTGGCTTGTTGTAGGTGTGGAAGATGTGGTTCTTTTACACATATACAGATGTCTGTTCTTCCTGGGATCCTTTTCCCATGTACGTTAGGACAGAATGTTGAGTAGTCTTCTCTTGGTATTCCGTAGGTCTTTGGTGATTATATATGTCACCTGTGTTTGATTATGTCTGTTAACCCCGAAATCGTAATGAAACCAATCCTCACACCTTTCCATTGGTGAACCATAAGTTTGTTTAATGAATCTGTGATTGCCCTTCTCCGTGGAAATATCTGCCCTGGTATCCATTTTTAGGTAACACCTATAAGTGATATGATACGATATGTGTCTTTCACTTTCTGACTTACTCCAAGTCACGTGATTACCTCTAGACTCATCTACGGGGCTGCAAATGGCATTGTGTCCTTTTTTCCTTGGCTTCTATTCTGCCTTAGCGAGGCCCATTTTCAACAATGTGATTCCCTGAGGGTTGTGGATTAGCTGACCTGGGCAGCCTTACCCTGCCGGCCGGCCCTCCCCAGGTGTGCCTGGTTTAGGTCAATATAAACAGCGCTCCAGGCAGCAATAGCCCCTGAAGTTGTGCCTGACTCCATATTCTCTGCCCCGTCAGCAGTCTCGGGGCTGTGCTGGTGGGAGGGAGTGAGGGGCCAGGGCTTTGTTGGTGGCCCGGTGTTAGTGGGGCTCTGCTGGCCTTTCTGCAGGAGATGCCAGGCTGCCACCTGTAAAGAAGAGGATGTGTCACCCATACCTTCCGATGGAATTTCTCTCCGGACAGAGGTGAGGAAGGATAAAAGCAGTGGGGGCCGGGACAGGAGGGGTATCACAGGCAGGGCAATAGAAAGCTTCCTGAAGAGCGCCCAGGGCCAGGACCAACCTGGCTGGCCTGCAGGCACCAAGTTGGCCTGCGTGCTGTCGCTGGTGTGGCTCCACGGCCCTTCCTCTAGGCTTTCATGCCCTTGTACATATTCAGGTGTTTTACCTGGGAAGGGTGGGAACAGTTCAGCAGCAGCTGGCCTGGGGCTCAGCTCACGTTTACTCACAGATGCCTCAGCACGGTCCCCCAGCTTTGCAATGAGGACGCTCCTTGCATGGGGGGTGGGTTGCTGGCTGTATGGGAGGTGATTCCCCACCTCTGACCAATTTCAGAATTGTTTACCGCTGGAGCAAGTGCCCTGATAGGGTTTCCCTCTGTATAACTGGTGGGTTCAGGTTTTTTTTTCTTTTATGGTTCAAGTTAGATTTGATTCCTCTTTTATGTATTTATAGATATAAGCATGGAAATAATTCATTCCTATAAATACATCTGTGTGAAGGGAAGAACTTTTTTCTCTTTTATTTAAAAAAAATTTTTTTAAATTTTGAAATTTAATTGTATTTATTTTTTTATACAGCAGGTTATTATTAGTTATGTATTTTATGCATATACATGTATACAGGTCAATCCCAATCTCCCAACTCATCCCACCACCACCACCCCATGGCTTCCCACCCTTGGTGTCCATACGTTTGTTCTCTACCTCTGTGTCTCTATTTCTTCCCTTCAAACCAGTTCATCTGTACCATTTTTTAGTTTCCACATATATGCATTAATAGACAATATTTGTTTTCCTCTTTCTGACTTACTTCATTCTGTATGACAGTCTCTAGATCCATCGATGTCTCTACAAATGACCCAGTTTCATTCCTTTTTATGGCTGAGTAATATTCCATTTTATATATGTACCACATCTTTATCCATTCATCTGTCTGTGGGCATTTAGGTTACTTGCATTACCTGGCTATTGTAAATAGTGCTGCAATGAACATTGTGGTGAATGTGCCTTTTTGATTTATGGTTTTCTCTGGGTATATGCCCAGAAGTGGGATTGCTGGATCAGATGGTAATTCTATTTCTAGTTTTTTTAAGGAAACTCCATACTGTTCTCCATAGTGACTGTATCAATTTACATCCCCACCAATAGTGGAAGAGGGTTCCTTTTGTCCACACCCTCCCCAGAATTTGTTGTTTGTAGATTTTCTGATGATGCCGATTCTAACAGGTGTGAGGTGATACCTCATTGTAGTTTTGATTTGCATTTCTCTAATAATTAGTGCTGTTGAGCAGCTTTTCATGTGCGTCTTGGCCATCTCTGTGTCTTCTTTGAAGAAACGTCTCTTTAGATCTTCTGCCCATTTTCGTATTGGGTTGTTTGTTTTTTAAATATTAAGCTGCATGAGCTGTTTATATATATATTGGAGATTAAACCTTTGTCCATTGATTCATTTGCAACGATTTTCGCCCATTCTGAGGGATGCCTTTTTCCATTCCCGTTTTTTTAACAAAAAAGGAAAGAAAGAAAAAGAAGCAGAACACTAATGTGCGTAAAATATGCCTTTTGAAATGGTCGTTTTGAAATATGGACGTCCTTTGAATTTTTTGGTCGATATGTGACCCCAGGATTTGTTTTCAGGGCAGGTGTCATTTACAGGCCTGCAATGATTTTGAATATCAACTGACCATTAGCGCTGGGATTAAAGCTGCTGTTGCGTGAAACGGCCACAAGGTGGCAGCAGTTCTCCCTTACCAAATCTGGTTACTAGAGCAACAGAGCCTCAATGGAAGTCATGTTCTAGACTGGAATTTCGAATGGAATGTGCCAGGAGAAAGCCCCTCAAGTTTGTCTCACTACTTCTTGTTCGTGTTTTTAATTTTTTTTTCTATTACAGCAAGTTTGATTACAATGTTTGGCTTGTTGTAGGTGTGGAAGATGTGGTTCTTTTACACATATACAGATGTCTGTTCTTCCTGGGATCCTTTTCCCATGTACGTTAGGACAGAATGTTGAGTAGTCTTCTCTTGGTATTCCGTAGGTCTTTGGTGATTATATATGTCACCTGTGTTTGATTATGTCTGTTAACCCCGAAATCGTAATGAAACCAATCCTCACACCTTTCCATTGGTGAACCATAAGTTTGTTTAATGAATCTGTGATTGCCCTTCTCCGTGGAAATATCTGCCCTGGTATCCATTTTTAGGTAACACCTATAAGTGATATGATACGATATGTGTCTTTCACTTTCTGACTTACTCCAAGTCACGTGATTACCTCTAGACTCATCTACGGGGCTGCAAATGGCATTGTGTCCTTTTTTCCTTGGCTTCTATTCTGCCTTAGCGAGGTCCATTTTCAACAATGTGATTCCCTGAGGGTTTTGGATTAGCTGACCTGGGCAGCCTTACCCTGCCGGCCGGCCCTCTCCAGGTGTGCCTGGTTGAGGTCAATATAAATAGCGCTCCAGACAGCAATAGCCCCTGAAGTTGTGCCTGACCCCATATTCTCTGCCCCGTCAGCAGTCTCGGGGCTGTGCTGGTGGGAGGGAGTGAGGGGCCAAGGCTTTGTTGGTGGCCCGGTGTGAGTGGGGCTCTGCTGGCCTTTCTGCAGGAGATGCCAGGCTGCCACCTGTAAAGAAGAGGATGTGTCACTCATACCTTCCGATGGAATTTCTCTCCGGACAGAGGTGAGGAAGGATAAAAGCAGTGGGGGCCGGGACAGGAGGGGTATCTCAGTCAGGGCAATAGAAAGCTTCCAGAAGAGCGCCCAGGGCCAGGACCATCCTGGCTGGCCTGCAGGCACCAAGTTGGCCTGCGTGCTGTCGCTGGTGTGGCTCCACGGCTCTTCCTCTAGGCTTTCAAGCCCTTATACATATTCAGGTGTTTTACCTGGGAAGGGTGGGAACAGTTCAGCAGCAGCTGGCCTGGGGTTCAGCTCACGTTTACTCACAGATGCCTCAGCACGGTCCCCCAGCTTTGCAATGAGGATGCTCCTTGCATGGGGGGTGGGTTGCTGGCTGTATGGGAGGTGATTCCCCACCTCTGACCAATTTCAGAATTGTTTACCGCTGGAGCCAGTGCCCTGATAGGGTTTCCCTCTGTATAACTGATGGGTTCAGGTTTTTTTTTTCTTTTATGGTTCAAGTTAGATTTGATTCCTCTTTTATGTATTTATAGATATAAGCATGGAAATAATTCATTCCTATAAATACATCTGTGTAAAGGGAAGAACTTTTTTCTCTTTTATTAAAAATTTTTTTTTTATTTTGAAATTTAATTGTATTTATTTTTTTATACAGCAGGTTATTATTAGTTATGTATTTTATGCATATACATGTATACAGGTCAATCCCAATCTCCCAACTCATCCCACCACCACCACCCCATGGCTTCCCACCCTTGGTGTCCATACGTTTGTTCTCTAACTCTGTGTCTCTATTTCTTCCCTTCAAACCAGTTCATCTGTACCATTTTTTAGTTTCCACATATATTCATTAATATACAATATTTGTTTTCCTCTTTCTGACTTACTTCATTCTGTATGACAGTCTCTAGATCCATCGATGTCTCTACAAATGACCCAGTTTCATTCCTTTTTATGGCTGAGTAATATTCCATTTTATATATGTACCACATCTTTATCCATTCATCTGTCTGTGGGCATTTAGGTTACTTGCATTACCTGGCTATTGTAAATAGTGCTGCAATGAACATTGTGGTGAATGTGCCTTTTTGATTTATGGTTTTCTCTGGGTATATGCCCAGAAGTGGGATTGCTGGATCAGATGGTAATTCTATTTCTAGTTTTTTTAAGGAAACTCCATACTGTTCTCCATAGTGACTTTATCAATTTACATCCCCACCAATAGTGGAAGAGGGCTCCTTTTGTCCACACCCTCCCCAGAATTTGTTGTTTGTAGATTTTCTGATGATGCCGATTCTAACAGGTGTGAGGTGATACCTCATTGTAGTTTTGATTTGCATTTCTCTAATAATTAGTGCTGTTGAGCAGCTTTTCATGTGCGTCTTGGCCATCTCTGTCTTCTTTGAAGAAACGTCTCTTTAGATCTTCTGCCCATTTTTGTATTGGGTTGTTTGTTTTTTAAATATTAAGCTGCATGAGCTGTTTATATATATATTGGAGATTAAACCTTTGTCCATTGATTCATTTGCAACGATTTTCGCCCATTCTGAGGGATGCCTTTTTCCATTCCCGTTTTTTTAACAAAAAAGGAAAGAAAGAAAAAGAAGCAGAACACTAATGTGCGTAAAATATGCCTTTTGAAATGGTCGTTTTGAAATATGGACGTCCTTTGAATTTTTTGGTCGATATGTGACCCCAGGATTTGTTTTCAGGGCAGGTGTCATTTACAGGCCTGCAATGATTTTGAATATCAACTGACCATTAGCGCTGGGATTAAAGCTGCTGTTGCGTGAAACGGCCACAAGGTGGCAGCAGTTCTCCCTTACCAAATCTGGTTACTAGAGCAACAGAACCTCAATGGAAGTCGTGTTCTAGACTGGAATTTCGAATGGAATGTGACAGGAGAAAGCCCCTCAAGTTTGTCTCACTACTTCTTGTTCGTGTTTTTAATTTTTTTTTTATTTTGTATTACAGCAAGTTTGATTACAATGTTTGGCTTGTTGTAGGTGTGGAAGATGTGGTTCTTTTACACATATACAGATGTCTGTTCTTCCTGCGATCCTTTTCCCATGTACGTTAGGACAGAATGTTGAGTAGTCTTCTCTTGGTATTCCGTAGGTCTTTGGTGATTATATATGTCACCTGTGTTTGATTATGTCTGTTAACCACGAAATCGTAATGAAACCAATCCTCACACCTTTCCATTGGTGAACCATAAGTTTGTTTAATGAATCTGTGATTGCCCTTCTCCGTGGAAATATCTGCCCTGGTATCCATTTTTAGGTAACACCTATAAGTGATATGATACGATATGTGTCTTTCACTTTCTGACTTACTCCAAGTCACGTGATTACCTCTAGACTCATCTACGGGGCTGCAAATGGCATTGTGTCCTTTTTTCCTTGGCTTCTATTCTGCCTTAGCGAGGTCCATTTTCAACAATGTGATTCCCTGAGGGTTGTGGATTAGCTGACCTGGGCAGCCTTACCCTGCCGGCCGGCCCTCCCCAGGTGTGCCTGGTTGAGGTCAATATAAACAGCGCTCCAGACAGCAATAGCCCCTGAAGTTGTGCCTGACTCCATATTCTCTGCCCTGTCAGCACTCTTGGGGCTGTGCTGGTGGGAGGGAGTGAGGGGCCAAGGCTTTGTTGGTGGCCCGGTGTGAGTGGGGCTCTGCTGGCCTTTCTGCAGGAGATGCCAGGCTGCCACCTGTAAAGAAGAGGATGTGTCACCCATACCTTCCGATGGAATTTCTCTCCGGACAGAGGTGAGGAAGGATAAAAGCAGTGGGGGCCGGGACAGGAGGGGTATCTCAGGCAGGGCAATAGAAAGCTTCCAGAAGAGCGCCCAGGGCCAGGACCATCCTGGCTGGCCTGCAGGCACCAAGTTGGCCTGCGTGCTGTCGCTGGTGTGGCTCCACGGCCCTTCCTCTAGGCTTTCAAGCCCTTGTACATATTCAGGTGTTTTACCTGGGAAGGGTGGGAACAGTTCAGCAGCAGCTGGCCTGGGGCTCAGCTCACGTTTACTCAGAGATGCCTCAGCACGGTCCCCCAGCTTTGCAATGAGGACGCTCCTTGCATGGGGGGTGGGTTGCTGGCTGTATGGGAGGTGATTCCCCACCTCTGAGCAATTTCAGAATTGTTTACCGCTGGAGCAAGTGCCCTGAAGGGTTTCCCTCTGTATAACTGGTGGGTTCAGGTTTTTTTTTTCTTTTATGGTTCAAGTTAGATTTGATTCCTCTTTTATGTATTTATAGATATAAGCATGGAAATAATTCATTCCTATAAATACATCTGTGTGAAGGGAAGAACTTTTTTCTCTTTTATTAAAAAATTTTTTTTAAATTTTGAAATTTAATTGTATTTATTTTTTTATACAGCAGGTTATTATTAGTTATGTATTTTATGCATATACATGTATACAGGTCAATCCCAAACTCCCAACTCATCCCACCACCACCACCCCATGGCTTCCCACACTTGGTGTCCATACGTTTGTTCTCTACCTCTGTGTCTCTATTTCTTCCCTTCAAACCAGTTCATCTGTACCATTTTTTAGTTTCCACATATATTCATTAATAGACAATATTTGTTTTCCTCTATCTGACTTACTTCATTCTGTATGACAGTCTCTAGATCCATCGATGTCTCTACAAATGACCCAGTTTCATTCCTTTTTATGGCTGAGTAATATTCCATTTTATATATGTACCACATCTTTATCCATTCATCTGTCTGTGGGCATTTAGGTTACTTGCATTACCTGGCTATTGTAAATAGTGCTGCAATGAACATTGTGGTGAATGTGCCTTTTTGATTTATGGTTTTCTCTGGGTATATGCCCAGAAGTGGGATTGCTGGATCAGATGGTAATTCTATTTCTAGTTTTTTTAAGGAAACTCCATACTGTTCTCCATAGTGACTGTATCAATTTACATCCCCACCAATAGTGGAAGAGGGCTCCTTTTGTCCACACCCTCCCCAGAATTTGTTGTTTGTAGATTTTCTGATGATGCCGATTCTAACAGGTGTGAGGTGATACCTCATTGTAGTTTTGATTTGCATTTCTCTAATAATTAGTGCTGTTGAGCAGCTTTTCATGTGCGTCTTGGCCATCTCTGTCTTCTTTGAAGAAACGTCTCTTTAGATCTTCTGCCCATTTTTGTATTGGGTTGTTTGTTTTTTAAATATTAAGCTGCATGAGCTGTTTATATATATATTGGAGATTAAACCTTTGTCCATTGATTCATTTGCAACGATTTTCGCCCATTCTGAGGGATGCCTTTTTCCATTCCCGTTTTTTTAACAAAAAAGGAAAGAAAGAAAAAGAAGCAGAACACTAATGTGCGTAAAATATGCCTTTTGAAATGGTCGTTTTGAAATATGGACGTCCTTTGAATTTTTTGGTCGATATGTGACCCCAGGATTTGTTTTCAGGGCAGGTGTCATTTACAGGCCTGCAATGATTTTGAATATCAACTGACCATTAGCGCTGGGATTAAAGCTGCTGTTGCGTGAAACGGCCACAAGGTGGCAGCAGTTCTCCCTTACCAAATCTGGTTACTAGAGCAACAGAGCCTCAATGGAAGTCATGTTCTAGACTGGAATTTCGAATGGAATGTGCCAGGAGAAAGCCCCTCAAGTTTGTCTCACTACTTCTTGTTCGTGTTTTTAATTTTTTTTTCTATTACAGCAAGTTTGATTACAATGTTTGGCTTGTTGTAGGTGTGGAAGATGTGGTTCTTTTACACATATACAGATGTCTGTTCTTCCTGCGATCCTTTTCCCATGTACGTTAGGACAGAATGTTGAGTAGTCTTCTCTTGGTATTCCGTAGGTCTTTGGTGATTATATATGTCACCTGTGTTTGATTATGTCTGTTAACCACGAAATCGTAATGAAACCAATCCTCACACCTTTCCATTGGTGAACCATAAGTTTGTTTAATGAATCTGTGATTGCCCTTCTCCGTGGAAATATCTGCCCTGGTATCCATTTTTAGGTAACACCTATAAGTGATATGATACGATATGTGTCTTTCACTTTCTGACTTACTCCAAGTCACGTGATTACCTCTAGACTCATCTACGGGGCTGCAAATGGCATTGTGTCCTTTTTTCCTTGGCTTCTATTCTGCCTTAGCGAGGTCCATTTTCAACAATGTGATTCCCTGAGGGTTGTGGATTAGCTGACCTGGGCAGCCTTACCCTGCCGGCCGGCCCTCCCCAGGTGTGCCTGGTTGAGGTCAATATAAACAGTGCTCCAGACAGCAATAGCCCCTGAAGTTGTGCCTGACTCCATATTCTCTGCCCCGTCAGCACTCTTGGGGCTGTGCTGGTGGGAGGGAGTGAGGGGCCAAGGCTTTGTTGGTGGCCCGGTGTGAGTGGGGCTCTGCTGGCCTTTCTGCAGGAGATGCCAGGCTGCCACCTGTAAAGAAGAGGATGTGTCACCCATACCTTCCGATGGAATTTCTCTCCGGACAGAGGTGAGGAAGGATAAAAGCAGTGGGGGCCGGGACAGGAGGGGTATCTCAGGCAGGGCAATAGAAAGCTTCCAGAAGAGCGCCCAGGGCCAGGACCATCCTGGCTGGCCTGCAGGCACCAAGTTGGCCTGCGTGCTGTCGCTGGTGTGGCTCCACGGCCCTTCCTCTAGGCTTTCAAGCCCTTGTACATATTCAGGTGTTTTACCTGGGAAGGGTGGGAACAGTTCAGCAGCAGCTGGCCTGGGGCTCAGCTCACGTTTACTCACAGATGCCTCAGCACGGTCCCCCAGCTTTGCAATGAGGACGCTCCTTGCATGGGGGGTGGGTTGCTGGCTGTATGGGAGGTGATTCCCCACCTCTGAGCAATTTCAGAATTGTTTACCGCTGGAGCAAGTGCCCTGAAGGGTTTCCCTCTGTATAACTGGTGGGTTCAGGTTTTTTTTTTCTTTTATGGTTCAAGTTAGATTTGATTCCTCTTTTATGTATTTATAGATATAAGCATGGAAATAATTCATTCCTATAAATACATCTGTGTGAAGGGAAGAACTTTTTTCTCTTTTATTAAAAAATTTTTTTTAAATTTTGAAATTTAATTGTATTTATTTTTTTATACAGCAGGTTATTATTAGTTATGTATTTTATGCATATACATGTATACAGGTCAATCCCAAACTCCCAACTCATCCCACCACCACCACCCCATGGCTTCCCACACTTGGTGTCCATACGTTTGTTCTCTACCTCTGTGTCTCTATTTCTTCCCTTCAAACCAGTTCATCTGTACCATTTTTTAGTTTCCACATATATTCATTAATAGACAATATTTGTTTTCCTCTATCTGACTTACTTCATTCTGTATGACAGTCTCTAGATCCATCGATGTCTCTACAAATGACCCAGTTTCATTCCTTTTTATGGCTGAGTAATATTCCATTTTATATATGTACCACATCTTTATCCATTCATCTGTCTGTGGGCATTTAGGTTACTTGCATTACCTGGCTATTGTAAATAGTGCTGCAATGAACATTGTGGTGAATGTGCCTTTTTGATTTATGGTTTTCTCTGGGTATATGCCCAGAAGTGGGATTGCTGGATCAGATGGTAATTCTATTTCTAGTTTTTTTAAGGAAACTCCATACTGTTCTCCATAGTGACTGTATCAATTTACATCCCCACCAATAGTGGAAGAGGGCTCCTTTTGTCCACACCCTCCCCAGAATTTGTTGTTTGTAGATTTTCTGATGATGCCGATTCTAACAGGTGTGAGGTGATACCTCATTGTAGTTTTGATTTGCATTTCTCTAATAATTAGTGCTGTTGAGCAGCTTTTCATGTGCGTCTTGGCCATCTCTGTCTTCTTTGAAGAAACGTCTCTTTAGATCTTCTGCCCATTTTTGTATTGGGTTGTTTGTTTTTTAAATATTAAGCTGCATGAGCTGTTTATATATATATTGGAGATTAAACCTTTGTCCATTGATTCATTTGCAACGATTTTTGCCCATTCTGAGGGATGCCTTTTTCCATTCCCGTTTTTTTAACAAAAAAGGAAAGAAAGAAAAAGAAGCAGAACACTAATGTGCGTAAAATATGCCTTTTGAAATGGTCGTTTTGAAATATGGACGTCCTTTGAATTTTTTGGTCGATATGTGACCCCAGGATTTGTTTTCAGGGCAGGTGTCATTTACAGGCCTGCAATGATTTTGAATATCAACTGACCATTAGCGCTGGGATTAAAGCTGCTGTTGCGTGAAACGGCCACAAGGTGGCAGCAGTTCTCCCTTACCAAATCTGGTTACTAGAGCAACAGAGCCTCAATGGAAGTCATGTTCTAGACTGGAATTTCGAATGGAATGTGCCAGGAGAAAGCCCCTCAAGTTTGTCTCACTACTTCTTGTTCGTGTTTTTAATTTTTTTTTCTATTACAGCAAGTTTGATTACAATGTTTGGCTTGTTGTAGGTGTGGAAGATGTGGTTCTTTTACACATATACAGATGTCTGTTCTTCCTGGGATCCTTTTCCCATGTACGTTACGACAGAATGTTGAGTAGTCTTCTCTTGGTATTCCGTAGGTCTTTGGTGATTATATATGTCACCTGTGTTTGATTATGTCTGTTAACCCCGAAATCGTAATGAAACCAATCCTCACACCTTTCCATTGGTGAACCATAAGTTTGTTTAATGAATCTGTGATTGCCCTTCTCCGTGGAAATATCTGCCCTGGTATCCATTTTTAGGTAACACCTATAAGTGATATGATACGATATGTGTCTTTCACTTTCTGACTTACTCCAAGTCACGTGATTACCTCTAGACTCATCTACGGGGCTGCAAATGGCATTGTGTCCTTTTTTCCTTGGCTTCTATTCTGCCTTAGCGAGGTCCATTTTCAACAATGTGATTCCCTGAGGGTTGTGGATTAGCTGACCTGGGCAGCCTTACCCTGCCGGCCGGCCCTCCCCAGGTGTGCCTGGTTGAGGTCAATATAAACAGCGCTCCAGGCAGCAATAGCCCCTGAAGTTGTACCTGACTCCATATTCTCTGCCCCGTCAGCAGTCTCGGGGCTGTGCTGGTGGGAGGGAGTGAGGGGCCAGGGCTTTGTTGGTGGCCCGGTGTGAGTGGGGCTCTGCTGGCCTTTCTGCAGGAGATGCCAGGCTGCCACCTGTAAAGAAGAGGATGTGTCACCCATACCTTCCGATGGAATTTCTCTCCGGACAGAGGTGAGGAAGGATAAAAGCAGTGGGGGCCGGGACAGGAGGGGTATCACAGGCAGGGCAATAGAAAGCTTCCAGAAGAGCGCCCAGGGCCAGGACCAACCTGGCTGGCCTGCAGGCACCAAGTTGGCCTGCGTGCTGTCGCTGGTGTGGCTCCACGGCCCTTCCTCTAGGCTTTCAAGCCCTTGTACATATTCAGGTGTTTTACCTGGGAAGGGTGGGAACAGTTCAGCAGCAGCTGGCCTGGGGCTCAGCTCACGTTTACTCACAGATGCCTCAGCACGGTCCCCCAGCTTTGCAATGAGGACGCTCCTTGCATGGGGGTTGGGTTGCTGGCTGTATGGGAGGTGATTCCCCACCTCTGACCACTTTCAGAATTGTTTACCGCTGGAGCAAGTGCCCTGATAGGGTTTCCCTCTGTATAACTGGTGGGTTCAGGTTTTTTTTTCTTTTATGGTTCAAGTTAGATTTGATTCCTCTTTTATGTATTTATAGATATAAGCATGGAAATAATTCATTCCTATAAATACATCTGTGTGAAGGGAAGAACTTTTTTCTCTTTTATTTAAAAAATTTTTTTTTAAATTTTGAAATTTAAATTTATTTATTTTTTTATACAGCAGGTTATTATTAGTTATGTATTTTATGCATATACATGTATACAGGTCAATCCCAATCTCCCAACTCATCCCACCACCACCACCCCATGGCTTCCCACCCTTGGTGTCCATACGTTTGTTCTCTACCTCTGTGTCTCTATTTCTTCCCTTCAAACCAGTTCATCTGTACCATTTTTTAGTTTCCACATATATTCATTAATAGACAATATTTGTTTTCCTCTATCTGACTTACTTCATTCTGTATGACAGTCTCTAGATCCATTGATGTCTCTACAAATGACCCAGTTTCATTCCTTTTTATGGCTGAGTAATATTCCATTTTATATATGTACCACATCTTTATCCATTCATCTGTCTGTGGGCATTTAGGTTACTTGCATTACCTGGCTATTGTAAATAGTGCTGCAATGAACATTGTGGTGAATGTGCCTTTTTGATTTATGGTTTTCTCTGGGTATATGCCCAGAAGTGGGATTGCTGGATCAGATGGTAATTCTATTTCTAGTTTTTTTAAGGAAACTCCATACTGTTCTCCATAGTGACTGTATCAATTTACATCCCCACCAATAGTGGAAGAGGGCTCCTTTTGTCCACACCCTCCCCAGAATTTGTTGTTTGTAGATTTTCTGATGATGCCGATTCTAACAGGTGTGAGGTGATACCTCATTGTAGTTTTGATTTGCATTTCTCTAATAATTAGTGCTGTTGAGCAGCTTTTCATGTGCGTCTTGGCCATCTCTGTCTTCTTTGAAGAAACGTCTCTTTAGATCTTCTGCCCATTTTTGTATTGGGTTGTTTGTTTTTTAAATATTAAGCTGCATGAGCTGTTTATATATATATTGGAGATTAAACCTTTGTCCATTGATTCATTTGCAACGATTTTCGCCCATTCTGAGGGATGCCTTTTTCCATTCCCGTTTTTTTAACAAAAAAGGAAAGAAAGAAAAAGAAGCAGAACACTAATGTGCGTAAAATATGCCTTTTGAAATGGTCGTTTTGAAATATGGACGTCCTTTGAATTTTTTGGTCGATATGTGACCCCAGGATTTGTTTTCAGGGCAGGTGTCATTTACAGGCCTGCAATGATTTTGAATATCAACTGACCATTAGCGCTGGGATTAAAGCTGCTGTTGCGTGAAACGGCCACAAGGTGGCAGCAGTTCTCCCTTACCAAATCTGGTTACTAGAGCAACAGAGCCTCAATGGAAGTCATGTTCTAGACTGGAATTTCGAATGGAATGTGCCAGGAGAAAGCCCCTCAAGTTTGTCTCACTACTTCTTGTTCGTGTTTTTAATTTTTTTTTCTATTACAGCAAGTTTGATTACAATGTTTGGCTTGTTGTAGGTGTGGAAGATGTGGTTCTTTTACACATATACAGATGTCTGTTCTTCCTGGGATCCTTTTCCCATGTACGTTACGACAGAATGTTGAGTAGTCTTCTCTTGGTATTCCGTAGGTCTTTGGTGATTATATATGTCACCTGTGTTTGATTATGTCTGTTAACCCCGAAATCGTAATGAAACCAATCCCCACACCTTTCCATTGGTGAACCATAAGTTTGTTTAATGAATCTGTGATTGCCCTTCTCCGTGGAAATATCTGCCCTGGTATCCATTTTTAGGTAACACCTATAAGTGATATGATACGATATGTGTCTTTCACTTTCTGACTTACTCCAAGTCACGTGATTACCTCTAGACTCATCTACGGGGCTGCAAATGGCATTGTGTCCTTTTTTCCTTGGCTTCTATTCTGCCTTAGCGAGGCCCATTTTCAACAATGTGATTCCCTGAGGGTTGTGGATTAGCTGACCTGGGCAGCCTTACCCTGCCGGCCGGCCCTCCCCAGGTGTGCCTGGTTGAGGTCAATATAAACAGCGCTCCAGGCAGCAATAGCCCCTGAAGTTGTACCTGACGCCATATTCTCTGCCCCGTCAGCAGTCTCGGGGCTGTGCTGGTAGGAGGGAGTGAGGGGCCAGGGCTTTGTTGGTGGCCCGGTGTGAGTGGGGCTCTGCTGGCCTTTCTGCAGGAGATGCCAGGCTGCCACCTGTAAAGAAGAGGATGTGTCACCCATACCTTCCGATGGAATTTCTCTCCGGACAGAGGTGAGGAAGGATAAAAGCAGTGGGGGCCGGGACAGGAGGGGTATCACAGGCAGGGCAATAGAAAGCTTCCAGAAGAGCGCCCAGGGCCAGGACCAACCTGGCTGGCCTGCAGGCACCAATTTGGCCTGCGTGCTGTCGCTGGTGTGGCTCCACGGCCCTTCCTCTAGGCTTTCAAGCCCTTGTACATATTCAGGTGTTTTACCTTGGAAGGGTGGGAACAGTTCAGCAGCAGCTGGCTTGGGGCTCAGCTCACGTTTACTCACAGATGCCTCAGCACGGTCCCCCAGCTTTGCAATGAGGACGCTCCTTGCATGGGGGTTGGGTTGCTGGCTGTATGGGAGGTGATTCCCCACCTCTGACCACTTTCAGAATTGTTTACCGCTGGAGCAAGTGCCCTGATAGGGTTTCCCTCTGTATAACTGGTGGGTTCAGGTTTTTTTTTCTTTTATGGTTCAAGTTAGATTTGATTCCTCTTTTATGTATTTATAGATATAAGCATGGAAATAATTCATTCCTATAAATACATCTGTGTAAAGGGAAGAACTTTTTTCTCTTTTATTTAAAAAAATTTTTTTTAAATTTTGAAATTTAAATTTATTTATTTTTTTATACAGCAGGTTATTATTAGTTATGTATTTTATGCATATACATGTATACAGGTCAATCCCAATCTCCCAACTCATCCCACCACCACCACCCCATGGCTTCCCACCCTTGGTGTCCATACGTTTGTTCTCTACCTCTGTGTCTCTATTTCTTCCCTTCAAACCAGTTCATCTGTACCATTTTTTAGTTTCCACATATATTCATTAATATACAATATTTGTTTTCCTCTTTCTGACTTACTTCATTCTGTATGACAGTCTCTAGATCCATCGATGTCTCTACAAATGACCCAGTTTCATTCCTTTTTATGGCTGAGTAATATTCCATTTTATATATGTACCACATCTTTATCCATTCATCTGTCTGTGGGCATTTAGGTTACTTGCATTACCTGGCTATTGTAAATAGTGCTGCAATGAACATTGTGGTGAATGTGCCTTTTTGATTTATGGTTTTCTCTGGGTATATTCCCAGAAGTGGGATTGCTGGATCAGATGGTAATTCTATTTCTAGTTTTTTTAAGGAAACTCCATACTGTTCTCCATAGTGACTGTATCAATTTACATCCCCACCAATAGTGGAAGAGGGCTCCTTTTGTCCACACCCTCCCCAGAATTTGTTGTTTGTAGATTTTCTGATGATGCCGATTCTAACAGGTGTGAGGTGATACCTCATTGTAGTTTTGATTTGCATTTCTCTAATAATTAGTGCTGTTGAGCAGCTTTTCATGTGCGTCTTGGCCATCTCTGTCTTCTTTGAAGAAACGTCTCTTTAGATCTTCTGCCCATTTTTGTATTGGGTTGTTTGTTTTTTAAATATTAAGCTGCATGAGCTGTTTATATATATATTGGAGATTAAACCTTTGTCCATTGATTCATTTGCAACGATTTTCGCCCATTCTGAGGGATGCCTTTTTCCATTCCCGTTTTTTTAACAAAAAAGGAAAGAAAGAAAAAGAAGCAGAACACTAATGTGCGTAAAATATGCCTTTTGAAATGGTCGTTTTGAAATATGGACGTCCTTTGAATTTTTTGGTCGATATGTGACCCCAGGATTTGTTTTCAGGGCAGGTGTCATTTACAGGCCTGCAATGATTTTGAATATCAACTGACCATTAGCGCTGGGATTAAAGCTGCTGTTGCGTGAAACGGCCACAAGGTGGCAGCAGTTCTCCCTTACCAAATCTGGTTACTAGAGCAACAGAGCCTCAATGGAAGTCGTGTTCTAGACTGGAATTTCGAATGGAATGTGCCAGGAGAAAGCCCCTCAAGTTTGTCTCACTACTTCTTGTTCGTGTTTTTAATTTTTTTTTTATTTTGTATTACAGCAAGTTTGATTACAATGTTTGGCTTGTTGTAGGTGTGGAAGATGTGTTTCTTTTACACATATACAGATGTCTGTTCTTCCTGCGATCCTTTTCCCATGTACGTTAGGACAGAATGTTGAGTAGTCTTCTCTTGGTATTCCGTAGGTCTTTGGTGATTATATATGTCACCTGTGTTTGATTATGTCTGTTAACCACGAAATCGTAATGAAACCAATCCTCACACCTTTCCATTGGTGAACCATAAGTTTGTTTAATGAATCTGTGATTGCCCTTCTCCGTGGAAATATCTGCCCTGGTATCCATTTTTAGGTAACACCTATAAGTGATATGATACGATATGTGTCTTTCACTTTCTGACTTACTCCAAGTCACGTGATTACCTCTAGACTCATCTACGGGGCTGCAAATGGCATTGTGTCCTTTTTTCCTTGGCTTCTATTCTGCCTTAGCGAGGTCCATTTTCAACAATGTGATTCCCTGAGGGTTGTGGATTAGCTGACCTGGGCAGCCTTACCCTGCCGGCCGGCCCTCCCCAGGTGTGCCTGGTTGAGGTCAATATAAACAGTGCTCCAGACAGCAATAGCCCCTGAAGTTGTGCCTGACTCCATATTCTCTGCCCCGTCAGCACTCTTGGGGCTGTGCTGGTGGGAGGGAGTGAGGGGCCAAGGCTTTGTTGGTGGCCCGGTGTGAGTGGGGCTCTGCTGGCCTTTCTGCAGGAGATGCCAGGCTGCCACCTGTAAAGAAGAGGATGTGTCACCCATACCTTCCGATGGAATTTCTCTCCGGACAGAGGTGAGGAAGGATAAAAGCAGTGGGGGCCGGGACAGGAGGGGTATCTCAGGCAGGGCAATAGAAAGCTTCCAGAAGAGCGCCCAGGGCCAGGACCATCCTGGCTGGCCTGCAGGCACCAAGTTGGCCTGCGTGCTGTCGCTGGTGTGGCTCCACGGCCCTTCCTCTAGGCTTTCAAGCCCTTGTACATATTCAGGTGTTTTACCTGGGAAGGGTGGGAACAGTTCAGCAGCAGCTGGCCTGGGGCTCAGCTCACGTTTACTCACAGATGCCTCAGCACGGTCCCCCAGCTTTGCAATGAGGACGCTCCTTGCATGGGGGGTGGGTTGCTGGCTGTATGGGAGGTGATTCCCCACCTCTGAGCAATTTCAGAATTGTTTACCGCTGGAGCAAGTGCCCTGAAGGGTTTCCCTCTGTATAACTGGTGGGTTCAGGTTTTTTTTTTCTTTTATGGTTCAAGTTAGATTTGATTCCTCTTTTATGTATTTATAGATATAAGCATGGAAATAATTCATTCCTATAAATACATCTGTGTGAAGGGAAGAACTTTTTTCTCTTTTATTAAAAAATTTTTTTTAAATTTTGAAATTTAATTGTATTTATTTTTTTATACAGCAGGTTATTATTAGTTATGTATTTTATGCATATACATGTATACAGGTCAATCCCAAACTCCCAACTCATCCCACCACCACCACCCCATGGCTTCCCACCCTTGGTGTCCATACGTTTGTTCTCTACCTCTGTGTCTCTATTTCTTCCCTTCAAACCAGTTCATCTGTACCATTTTTTAGTTTCCACATATATTCATTAATAGACAATATTTGTTTTCCTCTATCTGACTTACTTCATTCTGTATGACAGTCTCTAGATCCATCGATGTCTCTACAAATGACCCAGTTTCATTCCTTTTTATGGCTGAGTAATATTCCATTTTATATATGTACCACATCTTTATCCATTCATCTGTCTGTGGGCATTTAGGTTACTTGCATTACCTGGCTATTGTAAATAGTGCTGCAATGAACATTGTGGTGAATGTGCCTTTTTGATTTATGGTTTTCTCTGGGTATATGCCCAGAAGTGGGATTGCTGGATCAGATGGTAATTCTATTTCTAGTTTTTTTAAGGAAACTCCATACTGTTCTCCATAGTGACTGTATCAATTTACATCCCCACCAATAGTGGAAGAGGGCTCCTTTTGTCCACACCCTCCCCAGAATTTGTTGTTTGTAGATTTTCTGATGATGCCGATTCTAACAGGTGTGAGGTGATACCTCATTGTAGTTTTGATTTGCATTTCTCTAATAATTAGTGCTGTTGAGCATCTTTTCATGTGCGTCTTGGCCATCTCTGTCTTCTTTGAAGAAACGTCTCTTTAGATCTTCTGCCCATTTTTGTATTGGGTTGTTTGTTTTTTAAATATTAAGCTGCATGAGCTGTTTATATATATATTGGAGATTAAACCTTTGTCCATTGATTCATTTGCAACGATTTTCGCCCATTCTGAGGGATGCCTTTTTCCATTCCCGTTTTTTTAACAAAAAAGGAAAGAAAGAAAAAGAAGCAGAACACTAATGTGCGTAAAATATGCCTTTTGAAATGGTCGTTTTGAAATATGGACGTCCTTTGAATTTTTTGGTCGATATGTGACCCCAGGATTTGTTTTCAGGGCAGGTGTCATTTACAGGCCTGCAATGATTTTGAATATCAACTGACCATTAGCGCTGGGATTAAAGCTGCTGTTGCGTGAAACGGCCACAAGGTGGCAGCAGTTCTCCCTTACCAAATCTGGTTACTAGAGCAACAGAGCCTCAATGGAAGTCATGTTCTAGACTGGAATTTCGAATGGAATGTGCCAGGAGAAAGCCCCTCAAGTTTGTCTCACTACTTCTTGTTCGTGTTTTTAATTTTTTTTTCTATTACAGCAAGTTTGATTACAATGTTTGGCTTGTTGTAGGTGTGGAAGATGTGGTTCTTTTACACATATACAGATGTCTGTTCTTCCTGCGATCCTTTTCCCATGTACGTTACGACAGAATGTTGAGTAGTCTTCTCTTGGTATTCTGTAGGTCTTTGGTGATTATATATGTCACCTGTGTTTGATTATGTCTGTTAACCCCGAAATCGTAATGAAACCAATCCTCACACCTTTCCATTGGTGAACCATAAGTTTGTTTAATGAATCTGTGATTGCCCTTCTCCGTGGAAATATCTGCCCTGGTATCCATTTTTAGGTAACACCTATAAGTGATATGATACGATATGTGTCTTTCACTTTCTGACTTACTCCAAGTCACGTGATTACCTCTAGACTCATCTACGGGGCTGCAAATGGCATTGTGTCCTTTTTTCCTTGGCTTCTATTCTGCCTTAGCGAGGTCCATTTTCAACAATGTGATTCCCTGAGGGTTGTGGATTAGCTGACCTGGGCAGCCTTACCCTGCCGGCCGGCCCTCCCCAGGTGTGCCTGGTTGAGGTCAATATAAACAGCGCTCCAGGCAGCAATAGCCCCTGAAGTTGTGCCTGACTCCATATTCTCTGCCCCGTCAGCAGTCTCGGGGCTGTGCTGGTGGGAGGGAGTGAGGGGCCAAGGCTTTGTTGGTGGCCCGGTGTGAGTGGGGCTCTGCTGGCCTTTCTGCAGGAGATGCCAGGCTGCCACCTGTAAAGAAGAGGATGTGTCACCCATACCTTCCGATGGAATTTCTCTCCGGACAGAGGTGAGGAAGGATAAAAGCAGTGGGGGCCGGGACAGGAGGGGTATCTCAGGCAGGGCAATAGAAAGCTTCCAGAAGAGCGCCCAGGGCGAGGACCATCCTGGCTGGCCTGCAGGCACCAAGTTGGCCTGCGTGCTGTCGCTGGTGTGGCTCCACGGCCCTTCCTCTAGGCTTTCATGCCCTTGTACATATTCAGGTGTTTTACCTGGGAAGGGTGGGAACAGTTCAGCAGCAGCTGGCCTGGGGCTCAGCTCACGTTTACTCACAGATGCCTCCGCACGGTCCCCCAGCTTTGCAATGAGGATGCTCCTTGCATGGGGGGTGGGTTGCTGGCTGTATGGGAGGTGATTCCCCACCTCTGACCAATTTCAGAATTGTTTACCGCTGGAGCAAGTGCCCTGATAGGGTTTCCCTCTGTATAACTGGTGGGTTCAGGTTTTTTTTTCTTTTATGGTTCAAGTTAGATTTGATTCCTCTTTTATGTATTTATAGATATAAGCATGGAAATAATTCATTCCTATAAATACATCTGTGTGAAGGGAAGAACTTTTTTCTCTTTTATTTAAAAAAATTTTTTTTAAATTTTGAAATTTAATTGTATTTATTTTTTTATACAGCAGGTTATTATTAGTTATGTATTTTATGCATATACATGTATACAGGTCAATCCCAATCTCCCAACTCATCCCACCACCACCACCCCATGGCTTCCCACCCTTGGTGTCCATACGTTTGTTCTCTACCTCTGTGTCTCTATTTCTTCCCTTCAAACCAGTTCATCTGTACCATTTTTTAGTTTCCACATATATTCATTAATAGACAATATTTGTTTTCCTCTTTCTGACTTACTTCATTCTGTATGACAGTCTCTAGATCCATCGATGTCTCTACAAATGACCCAGTTTCATTCCTTTTTATGGCTGAGTAATATTCCATTTTATATATGTACCACATCTTTATCCATTCATCTGTCTGTGGGCATTTAGGTTACTTGCATTACCTGGCTATTGTAAATAGTGCTGCAATGAACATTGTGGTGAATGTGCCTTTTTGATTTATGGTTTTCTCTGGGTATATTCCCAGAAGTGGGATTGCTGGATCAGATGGTAATTCTATTTCTAGTTTTTTTAAGGAAACTCCATACTGTTCTCCATAGTGACTTTATCAATTTACATCCCCACCAATAGTGGAAGAGGGCTCCTTTTGTCCACACCCTCCCCAGAATTTGTTGTTTGTAGATTTTCTGATGATGCCGATTCTAACAGGTGTGAGGTGATACCTCATTGTAGTTTTGATTTGCATTTCTCTAATAATTAGTGCTGTTGAGCAGCTTTTCATGTGCGTCTTGGCCATCTCTGTCTTCTTTGAAGAAACGTCTCTTTAGATCTTCTGCCCATTTTTGTATTGGGTTGTTTGTTTTTTAAATATTAAGCTGCATGAGCTGTTTATATATATATTGGAGATTAAACCTTTGTCCATTGATTCATTTGCAACGATTTTCGCCCATTCTGAGGGATGCCTTTTTCCATTCCCGTTTTTTTAACAAAAAAGGAAAGAAAGAAAAAGAAGCAGAACACTAATGTGCGTAAAATATGCCTTTTGAAATGGTCGTTTTGAAATATGGACGTCCTTTGAATTTTTTGGTCGATATGTGACCCCAGGATTTGTTTTCAGGGCAGGTGTCATTTACAGGCCTGCAATGATTTTGAATATCAACTGACCATTAGCGCTGGGATTAAAGCTGCTGTTGCGTGAAACGGCCACAAGGTGGCAGCAGTTCTCCCTTACCAAATCTGGTTACTAGAGCAACAGAGCCTCAATGGAAGTCGTGTTCTAGACTGGAATTTCGAATGGAATGTGCCAGGAGAAAGCCCCTCAAGTTTGTCTCACTACTTCTTGTTCGTGTTTTTAATTTTTTTTTTATTTTGTATTACAGCAAGTTTGATTACAATGTTTTGCTTGTTGTAGGTGTGGAAGATGTGTTTCTTTTACACATATACAGATGTCTGTTCTTCCTGCGATCCTTTTCCCATGTACGTTAGGACAGAATGTTGAGTAGTCTTCTCTTGGTATTCCGTAGGTCTTTGGTGATTATATATGTCACCTGTGTTTGATTATGTCTGTTAACCACGAAATCGTAATGAAACCAATCCTCACACCTTTCCATTGGTGAACCATAAGTTTGTTTAATGAATCTGTGATTGCCCTTCTCCGTGGAAATATCTGCCCTGGTATCCATTTTTAGGTAACACCTATAAGTGATATGATACGATATGTGTCTTTCACTTTCTGACTTACTCCAAGTCACGTGATTACCTCTAGACTCATCTACGGGGCTGCAAATGGCATTGTGTCCTTTTTTCCTTGGCTTCTATTCTGCCTTAGCGAGGTCCATTTTCAACAATGTGATTCCCTGAGGGTTGTGGATTAGCTGACCTGGGCAGCCTTACCCTGCCGGCCGGCCCTCCCCAGGTGTGCCTGGTTGAGGTCAATATAAACAGCGCTCCAGACAGCAATAGCCCCTGAAGTTGTGCCTGACTCCATATTCTCTGCCCCGTCAGCAGTCTTGGGGCTGTGCTGGTGGGAGGGAGTGAGGGGCCAAGGCTTTGTTGGTGGCCCGGTGTGAGTGGGGCTCTGCTGGCCTTTCTGCAGGAGATGCCAGGCTGCCACCTGTAAAGAAGAGGATGTGTCACCCATACCTTCCGATGGAATTTCTCTCCGGACAGAGGTGAGGAAGGATAAAAGCAGTGGGGGCCGGGACAGGAGGGGTATCTCAGGCAGGGCAATAGAAAGCTTCCAGAAGAGCGCCCAGGGCCAGGACCATCCTGGCTGGCCTGCAGGCACCAAGTTGGCCTGCGTGCTGTCGCTGGTGTGGCTCCACGGCCCTTCCTCTAGGCTTTCAAGCCCTTGTACATATTCAGGTGTTTTACCTGGGAAGGGTGGGAACAGTTCAGCAGCAGCTGGCCTGGGGCTCAGCTCACGTTTACTCACAGATGCCTCAGCACGGTCCCCCAGCTTTGCAATGAGGACGCTCCTTGCATGGGGGGTGGGTTGCTGGCTGTATGGGAGGTGATTCCCCACCTCTGAGCAATTTCAGAATTGTTTACCGCTGGAGCAAGTGCCCTGAAGGGTTTCCCTCTGTATAACTGGTGGGTTCAGGTTTTTTTTTTCTTTTATGGTTCAAGTTAGATTTGATTCCTCTTTTATGTATTTATAGATATAAGCATGGAAATAATTCATTCCTATAAATACATCTGTGTGAAGGGAAGAACTTTTTTCTCTTTTATTAAAAATTTTTTTTTAAATTTTGAAATTTAATTGTATTTATTTTTTTATACAGCAGGTTATTATTAGTTATGTATTTTATGCATATACATGTATACAGGTCAATCCCAAACTCCCAACTCATCCCACCACCACCACCCCATGGCTTCCCACCCTTGGTGTCCATACGTTTGTTCTCTACCTCTGTGTCTCTATTTCTTCCCTTCAAACCAGTTCATCTGTACCATTTTTTAGTTTCCACATATATTCATTAATAGACAATATTTGTTTTCCTCTATCTGACTTACTTCATTCTGTATGACAGTCTCTAGATCCATCGATGTCTCTACAAATGACCCAGTTTCATTCCTTTTTATGGCTGAGTAATATTCCATTTTATATATGTACCACATCTTTATCCATTCATCTGTCTGTGGGCATTTAGGTTACTTGCATTACCTGGCTATTGTCAATAGTGCTGCAATGAACATTGTGGTGAATGTGCCTTTTTGATTTATGGTTTTCTCTGGGTATATGCCCAGAAGTGGGATTGCTGGATCAGATGGTAATTCTATTTCTAGTTTTTTTAAGGAAACTCCATACTGTTCTCCATAGTGACTGTATCAATTTACATCCCCACCAATAGTGGAAGAGGGCTCCTTTTGTCCACACCCTCCCCAGAATTTGTTGTTTGTAGATTTTCTGATGATGCCGATTCTAACAGGTGTGAGGTGATACCTCATTGTAGTTTTGATTTGCATTTCTCTAATAATTAGTGCTGTTGAGCAGCTTTTCATGTGCGTCTTGGCCATCTCTGTCTTCTTTGAAGAAACGTCTCTTTAGATCTTCTGCCCATTTTTGTATTGGGTTGTTTGTTTTTTAAATATTAAGCTGCATGAGCTGTTTATATATATATTGGAGATTAAACCTTTGTCCATTGATTCATTTACAACGATTTTCGCCCATTCTGAGGGATGCCTTTTTCCATTCCCGTTTTTTTAACAAAAAAGGAAAGAAAGAAAAAGAAGCAGAACACTAATGTGCGTAAAATATGCCTTTTGAAATGGTCGTTTTGAAATATGGACGTCCTTTGAATTTTTTGGTCGATATGTGACCCCAGGATTTGTTTTCAGGGCAGGTGTCATTTACAGGCCTGCAATGATTTTGAATATCAACTGACCATTAGCGCTGGGATTAAAGCTGCTGTTGCGTGAAACGGCCACAAGGTGGCAGCAGTTCTCCCTTACCAAATCTGGTTACTAGAGCAACAGAGCCTCAATGGAAGTCATGTTCTAGACTGGAATTTCGAATGGAATGTGCCAGGAGAAAGCCCCTCAAGTTTGTCTCACTACTTCTTGTTCGTGTTTTTAATTTTTTTTTCTATTACAGCAAGTTTGATTACAATGTTTGGCTTGTTGTAGGTGTGGAAGATGTGGTTCTTTTACACATATACAGATGTCTGTTCTTCCTGCGATCCTTTTCCCATGTACGTTACGACAGAATGTTGAGTAGTCTTCTCTTGGTATTCCGTAGGTCTTTGGTGATTATATATGTCACCTGTGTTTGATTATGTCTGTTAACCCCGAAATCGTAATGAAACCAATCCTCACACCTTTCCATTGGTGAACCATAAGTTTGTTTAATGAATCTGTGATTGCCCTTCTCCGTGGAAATATCTGCCCTGGTATCCATTTTTAGGTAACACCTATAAGTGATATGATACGATATGTGTCTTTCACTTTCTGACTTACTCCAAGTCACGTGATTACCTCTAGACTCATCTACGGGGCTGCAAATGGCATTGTGTCCTTTTTTCCTTGGCTTCTATTCTGCCTTAGCGAGGTCCATTTTCAACAATGTGATTCCCTGAGGGTTGTGGATTAGCTGACCTGGGCAGCCTTACCCTGCCGGCCGGCCCTCCCCAGGTGTGCCTGGTTGAGGTCAATATAAACAGCGCTCCAGGCAGCAATAGCCCCTGAAGTTGTGCCTGACTCCATATTCTCTGCCCCGTCAGCAGTCTCGGGGCTGTGCTGGTGGGAGGGAGTGAGGGGCCAAGGCTTTGTTGGTGGCCCGGTGTGAGTGGGGCTCTGCTGGCCTTTCTGCAGGAGATGCCAGGCTGCCACCTGTAAAGAAGAGGATGTGTCACCCATACCTTCCGATGGAATTTCTCTCCGGACAGAGGTGAGGAAGGATAAAAGCAGTGGGGGCCGGGACAGGAGGGGTATCTCAGGCAGGGCAATAGAAAGCTTCCAGAAGAGCGCCCAGGGCGAGGACCATCCTGGCTGGCCTGCAGGCACCAAGTTGACCTGCGTGCTGTCGCTGGTGTGGCTCCACGGCCCTTCCTCTAGGCTTTCATGCCCTTGTACATATTCAGGTGTTTTACCTGGGAAGGGTGGGAACAGTTCAGCAGCAGCTGGCCTGGGGCTCAGCTCACGTTTACTCACAGATGCCTCAGCACGGTCCCCCAGCTTTGCAATGAGGATGCTCCTTGCATGGGGGGTGGGTTGCTGGCTGTATGGGAGGTGATTCCCCACCTCTGACCAATTTCAGAATTGTTTACCGCTGGAGCAAGTGCCCTGATAGGGTTTCCCTCTGTATAACTGGTGGGTTCAGGTTTTTTTTTCTTTTATGGTTCAAGTTAGATTTGATTCCTCTTTTATGTATTTATAGATATAAGCATGGAAATAATTCATTCCTATAAATACATCTGTGTGAAGGGAAGAACTTTTTTCTCTTTTATTTAAAAAAATTTTTTTTAAATTTTGAAATTTAATTGTATTTATTTTTTTATACAGCAGGTTATTATTAGTTATGTATTTTATGCATATACATGTATACAGGTCAATCCCAAACTCCCAACTCATCCCACCACCACCACCCCATGGCTTCCCACCCTTGGTGTCCATACGTTTGTTCTCTACCTCTGTGTCTCTATTTCTTCCCTTCAAACCAGTTCATCTGTACCATTTTTTAGTTTCCACATATATTCATTAATATACAATATTTGTTTTCCTCTTTCTGACTTACTTCATTCTGTATGACAGTCTCTAGATCCATCGATGTCTCTACAAATGACCCAGTTTCATTCCTTTTTATGGCTGAGTAATATTCCATTTTATATATGTACCACATCTTTATCCATTCATCTGTCTGTGGGCATTTAGGTTACTTGCATTACCTGGCTATTGTAAATAGTGCTGCAATGAACATTGTGGTGAATGTGCCTTTTTGATTTATGGTTTTCTCTGGGTATATTCCCAGAAGTGGGATTGCTGGATCAGATGGTAATTCTATTTCTAGTTTTTTTAAGGAAACTCCATACTGTTCTCCATAGTGACTTTATCAATTTACATCCCCACCAATAGTGGAAGAGGGCTCCTTTTGTCCACACCCTCCCCAGAATTTGTTGTTTGTAGATTTTCTGATGATGCCGATTCTAACAGGTGTGAGGTGATACCTCATTGTAGTTTTGATTTGCATTTCTCTAATAATTAGTGCTGTTGAGCAGCTTTTCATGTGCGTCTTGGCCATCTCTGTCTTCTTTGAAGAAACGTCTCTTTAGATCTTCTGCCCATTTTTGTATTGGGTTGTTTGTTTTTTAAATATTAAGCTGCATGAGCTGTTTATATATATATTGGAGATTAAACCTTTGTCCATTGATTCATTTGCAACGATTTTCGCCCATTCTGAGGGATGCCTTTTTCCATTCCCGTTTTTTTAACAAAAAAGGAAAGAAAGAAAAAGAAGCAGAACACTAATGTGCGTAAAATATGCCTTTTGAAATGGTCGTTTTGAAATATGGACGTCCTTTGAATTTTTTGGTCGATATGTGACCCCAGGATTTGTTTTCAGGGCAGGTGTCATTTACAGGCCTGCAATGATTTTGAATATCAACTGACCATTAGCGCTGGGATTAAAGCTGCTGTTGCGTGAAACGGCCACAAGGTGGCAGCAGTTCTCCCTTACCAAATCTGGTTACTAGAGCAACAGAGCCTCAATGGAAGTCATGTTCTAGACTGGAATTTCGAATGGAATGTGCCAGGAGAAAGCCCCTCAAGTTTGTCTCACTACTTCTTGTTCGTGTTTTTAATTTTTTTTTCTATTACAGCAAGTTTGATTACAATGTTTGGCTTGTTGTAGGTGTGGAAGATGTGGTTCTTTTACACATATACAGATGTCTGTTCTTCCTGGGATCCTTTTCCCATGTACGTTACGACAGAATGTTGAGTAGTCTTCTCTTGGTATTCCGTAGGTCTTTGGTGATTATATATGTCACCTGTGTTTGATTATGTCTGTTAACCCCGAAATCGTAATGAAACCAATCCTCACACCTTTCCATTGGTGAACCATAAGTTTGTTTAATGAATCTGTGATTGCCCTTCTCCGTGGAAATATCTGCCCTGGTATCCATTTTTAGGTAACACCTATAAGTGATATGATACGATATGTGTCTTTCACTTTCTGACTTACTCCAAGTCACGTGATTACCTCTAGACTCATCTACGGGGCTGCAAATGGCATTGTGTCCTTTTTTCCTTGGCTTCTATTCTGCCTTAGCGAGGTCCATTTTCAACAATGTGATTCCCTGAGGGTTGTGGATTAGCTGACCTGGGCAGCCTTACCCTGCCGGCGGCCCTCCCCAGGTGTGCCTGGTTGAGGTCAATATAAACAGCGCTCCAGACAGCAATAGCCCCTGAAGTTGTGCCTGACTCCATATTCTCTGCCCCGTCAGCAGTCTTGGGGCTGTGCTGGTGGGAGGGAGTGAGGGGCCAAGGCCTTGTTGGTGGCCCGGTGTGAGTGGGGCTCTGCTGGCCTTTCTGCAGGAGATGCCAGGCTGCCACCTGTAAAGAAGAGGATGTGTCACCCATACCTTCCGATGGAATTTCTCTCCGGACAGAGGTGAGGAAGGATAAAAGCAGTGGGGGCCGGGACAGGAGGGGTATCTCAGGCAGGGCAATAGAAAGCTTCCAGAAGAGCGCCCAGGGCGAGGACCATCCTGGCTGGCCTGCAGGCACCAAGTTGGCCTGCGTGCTGTCGCTGGTGTGGCTCCACGGCCCTTCCTCTAGGCTTTCATGCCCTTGTACATATTCAGGTGTTTTACCTGGGAAGGGTGGGAACAGTTCAGCAGCAGCTGGCCTGGGGCTCAGCTCACGTTTACTCACAGATGCCTCAGCACGGTCCCCCAGCTTTGCAATGAGGATGCTCCTTGCATGGGGGGTGGGTTGCTGGCTGTATGGGAGGTGATTCCCCACCTCTGACCAATTTCAGAATTGTTTACCGCTGGAGCAAGTGCCCTGATAGGGTTTCCCTCTGTATAACTGATGGGTTCAGGTTTTTTTTTTCTTTTATGGTTCAAGTTAGATTTGATTCCTCTTTTATGTATTTATAGATATAAGCATGGAAATAATTCATTCCTATAAATACATCTGTGTAAAGGGAAGAACTTTTTTCTCTTTTATTTAAAATTTTTTTTTAAATTTTAAAATTTAATTGTATTTATTTTTTTATACAGCAGGTTATTATTAGTTATGTATTTTATGCATATACATGTATACAGGTCAATCCCAATCTCCCAACTCATCCCACCACCACCACCCCATGGCTTCCCACCCTTGGTGTCCATACGTTTGTTCTCTACCTCTGTGTCTCTATTTCTTCCCTGCAAACCAGTTCATCTGTACCATTTTTTAGTTTCCACATATATTCATTAATATACAATATTTGTTTTCCTCTTTCTGACTTACTTCATTCTGTATGACAGTCTCTAGATCCATCGATGTCTCTACAAATGACCCAGTTTCATTCCTTTTTATGGCTGAGTAATATTCCATTTTATATATGTACCACATCTTTATCCATTCATCTGTCTGTGGGCATTTAGGTTACTTGCATTACCTGGCTATTGTAAATAGTGCTGCAATGAACATTGTGGTGAATGTGCCTTTTTGATTTATGGTTTTCTCTGGGTATATTCCCAGAAGTGGGATTGCTGGATCAGATGGTAATTCTATTTCTAGTTTTTTTAAGGAAACTCCATACTGTTCTCCATAGTGACTTTATCAATTTACATCCCCACCAATAGTGGAAGAGGGCTCCTTTTGTCCACACCCTCCACAGAATTTGTTGTTTGTAGATTTTCTGATGATGCCGATTCTAACAGGTGTGAGGTGATACCTCATTGTAGTTTTGATTTGCATTTCTCTAATAATTAGTGCTGTTGAGCAGCTTTTCATGTGCGTCTTGGCCATCTCTGTCTTCTTTGAAGAAACGTCTCTTTAGATCTTCTGCCCATTTTTGTATTGGGTTGTTTGTTTTTTAAATATTAAGCTGCATGAGCTGTTTATATATATATTGGAGATTAAACCTTTGTCCATTGATTCATTTGCAACGATTTTCGCCCATTCTGAGGGATGCCTTTTTCCATTCCCGTTTTTTTAACAAAAAAGGAAAGAAAGAAAAAGAAGCAGAACACTAATGTGCGTAAAATATGCCTTTTGAAATGGTCGTTTTGAAATATGGACGTCCTTTGAATTTTTTGGTCGATATGTGACCCCAGGATTTGTTTTCAGGGCAGGTGTCATTTACAGGCCTGCAATGATTTTGAATATCAACTGACCATTAGCGCTGGGATTAAAGCTGCTGTTGCGTGAAACGGCCACAAGGTGGCAGCAGTTCTCCCTTACCAAATCTGGTTACTAGAGCAACAGAGCCTCAATGGAAGTCATGTTCTAGACTGGAATTTCGAATGGAATGTGCCAGGAGAAAGCCCCTCAAGTTTGTCTCACTACTTCTTGTTCGTGTTTTTAATTTTATTTTCTATTACAGCAAGTTTGATTACAATGTTTGGCTTGTTGTAGGTGTGGAAGATGTGGTTCTTTTACACATATACAGATGTCTGTTCTTCCTGGGATCCTTTTCCCATGTACGTTACGACAGAATGTTGAGTAGTCTTCTCTTGGTATTCCGTAGGTCTTTGGTGATTATATATGTCACCTGTGTTTGATTATGTCTGTTAACCCCGAAATCGTAATGAAACCAATCCTCACACCTTTCCATTGGTGAACCATAAGTTTGTTTAATGAATCTGTGATTGCCCTTCTCCGTGGAAATATCTGCCCTGGTATCCATTTTTAGGTAACACCTATAAGTGATATGATACGATATGTGTCTTTCACTTTCTGACTTACTCCAAGTCACGTGATTACCTCTAGACTCATCTACGGGGCTGCAAATGGCATTGTGTCCTTTTTTCCTTGGCTTCTATTCTGCCTTAGCGAGGTCCATTTTCAACAATGTGATTCCCTGAGGGTTGTGGATTAGCTGACCTGGGCAGCCTTACCCTGCCGGCCGGCCCTCCCCAGGTGTGCCTGGTTGAGGTCAATATAAACAGCGCTCCAGGCAGCAATAGCCCCTGAAGTTGTGCCTGACTCCATATTCTCTGCCCCGTCAGCAGTCTCGGGGCTGTGCTGGTGGGAGGGAGTGAGGGGCCAAGGCTTTGTTGGTGGCCCGGTGTGAGTGGGGCTCTGCTGGCCTTTCTGCAGGAGATGCCAGGCTGCCACCTGTAAAGAAGAGGATGTGTCACCCATACCTTCCGATGGAATTTCTCTCCGGACAGAGGTGAGGAAGGATAAAAGCAGTGGGGGCCGGGACAGGAGGGGTATCTCAGGCAGGGCAATAGAAAGCTTCCAGAAGAGCGCCCAGGGCGAGGACCATCCTGGCTGGCCTGCAGGCACCAAGTTGGCCTGCGTGCTGTCGCTGGTGTGGCTCCACGGCCCTTCCTCTAGGCTTTCATGCCCTTGTACATATTCAGGTGTTTTACCTGGGAAGGGTGGGAACAGTTCAGCAGCAGCTGGCCTGGGGCTCAGCTCACGTTTACTCTCAGATGCCTCAGCACGGTCCCCCAGCTTTGCAATGAGGATGCTCCTTGCATGGGGGGTGGGTTGCTGGCTGTATGGGAGGTGATTCCCCACCTCTGACCAATTTCAGAATTGTTTACCGCTGGAGCAAGTGCCCTGATAGGGTTTCCCTCTGTATAACTGGTGGGTTCAGGTTTTTTTTTCTTTTATGGTTCAAGTTAGATTTGATTCCTCTTTTATGTATTTATAGATATAAGCATGGAAATAATTCATTCCTATAAATACATCTGTGTGAAGGGAAGAACTTTTTTCTCTTTTATTTAAAAAAATTTTTTTTAAATTTTGAAATTTAATTGTATTTATTTTTTTATACAGCAGGTTATTATTAGTTATGTATTTTATGCATATACATGTATACAGGTCAATCCCAATCTCCCAACTCATCCCACCACCACCACCCCATGGCTTCCCACCCTTGGTGTCCATACGTTTGTTCTCTACCTCTGTGTCTCTATTTCTTCCCTTCAAACCAGTTCATCTGTACCATTTTTTAGTTTCCACATATATTCATTAATAGACAATATTTGTTTTCCTCTATCTGACTTACTTCATTCTGTATGACAGTCTCTAGATCCATCGATGTCTCTACAAATGACCCAGTTTCATTCCTTTTTATGGCTGAGTAATATTCCATTTTATATATGTACCACATCTTTATCCATTCATCTGTCTGTGGGCATTTAGGTTACTTGCATTACCTGGCTATTGTAAATAGTGCTGCAATGAACATTGTGGTGAATGTGCCTTTTTGATTTATGGTTTTCTCTGGGTATATGCCCAGAAGTGGGATTGCTGGATCAGATGGTAATTCTATTTCTAGTTTTTTTAAGGAAACTCCATACTGTTCTCCATAGTGACTGTATCAATTTACATCCCCACCAATAGTGGAAGAGGGCTCCTTTTGTCCACACCCTCCCCAGAATTTGTTGTTTGTAGATTTTCTGATGATGCCGATTCTAACAGGTGTGAGGTGATACCTCATTGTAGTTTTGATTTGCATTTCTCTAATAATTAGTGCTGTTGAGCAGCTTTTCATGTGCGTCTTGGCCATCTCTGTCTTCTTTGAAGAAACGTCTCTTTAGATCTTCTGCCCATTTTTGTATTGGGTTGTTTGTTTTTTAAATATTAAGCTGCATGAGCTGTTTATATATATATTGGAGATTAAACCTTTGTCCATTGATTCATTTGCAACGATTTTCGCCCATTCTGAGGGATGCCTTTTTCCATTCCCGTTTTTTTAACAAAAAAGGAAAGAAAGAAAAAGAAGCAGAACACTAATGTGCGTAAAATATGCCTTTTGAAATGGTCGTTTTGAAATATGGACGTCCTTTGAATTTTTTGGTCGATATGTGACCCCAGGATTTGTTTTCAGGGCAGGTGTCATTTACAGGCCTGCAATGATTTTGAATATCAACTGACCATTAGCGCTGGGATTAAAGCTGCTGTTGCGTGAAACGGCCACAAGGTGGCAGCAGTTCTCCCTTACCAAATCTGGTTACTAGAGCAACAGAGCCTCAATGGAAGTCATGTTCTAGACTGGAATTTCGAATGGAATGTGCCAGGAGAAAGCCCCTCACGTTTGTCTCACTACTTCTTGTTCGTGTTTTTATTTTTTTTTTTATTTTCTATTACAGCAAGTTTGATTACAATGTTTGGCTTCTTGTAGGTGTGGAAGATGTGGTTCTTTTACACATATACAGATGTCTGTTCTTCCTGGGATCCTTTTCCCATGTACGTTAGGACAGAATGTTGAGTAGTCTTCTCTTGGTATTCCGTAGGTCTTTGGTGATTATATATGTCACCTGTGTTTGATTATGTCTGTTAACCCCGAAATCGTAATGAAACCAATCCTCACACCTTTCCATTGGTGAACCATAAGTTTGTTTAATGAATCTGTGATTGCCCTTCTCCGTGGAAATATCTGCCCTGGTATCCATTTTTAGGTAACACCTATAAGTGATATGATACGATATGTGTCTTTCACTTTCTGACTTACTCCAAATCACGTGATTACCTCTAGACTCATCTACGGGGCTGCAAATGGCATTGTGTCCTTTTTTCCTTGGCTTCTATTCTGCCTTAGCGAGGTCCATTTTCAACAATGTGATTCCCTGAGGGTTGTGGATTAGCTGACCTGGGCAGCCTTACCCTGCCGGCCGGCCCTCCCCAGGTGTGCCTGGTTGAGGTCAATATAAACAGCGCTCCAGACAGCAATAGCCCCTGAAGTTGTGCCTGACTCCATATTCTCTGCCCCGTCAGCAGTCTCGGGGCTGTGCTGGTGGGAGGGAGTGAGGGGCCAAGGCTTTGTTGGTGGCCCGGTGTGAGTGGGGCTCTGCTGGCCTTTCTGCAGGAGATGCCAGGCTGCCACCTGTAAAGAAGAGGATGTGTCACCCATACCTTCCGATGGAATTTCTCTCCGGACAGAGGTGAGGAAGGATAAAAGCAGTGGGGGCCGGGACAGGAGGGGTATCTCAGGCAGGGCAATAGAAAGCTTCCAGAAGAGCGCCCAGGGCCAGGACCATCCTGGCTGGCCTGCAGGCACCAACTTGGCCTGCGTGCTGTCGCTGGTGTGGCTCCACGGCCCTTCCTCTAGGCTTTCAAGCCCTTGTACATATTCAGGTGTTTTACCTGGGAAGGGTGGGAACAGTTCAGCAGCAGCTGGCCTGGGGCTCAGCTCACGTTTACTCACAGATGCCTCAGCACGGTCCCCCAGCTTTGCAATGAGGATGCTCCTTGCATGGGGTGTGGGTTGCTGGCTGTATGGGAGGTGATTCCCCACCTCTGACCAATTTCAGAATTGTTTACCGCTGGAGCAAGTGCCCTGATAGGGTTTCCCTCTGTATAACTGGTGGGTTCAGGTTTTTTTTTTTTCTTTTATGGTTCAAGTTAGATTTGATTCCTCTTTTATGTATTTATAGATATAAGCATGGAAATAATTCATTCCTATAAATACATCTGTGTGAAGGGAAGAACTTTTTTCTCTTTTATTTAAATTTTTTTTTTTTAATTTTGAAATTTAATTGTATTTATTTTTTTATACAGCAGGTTATTATTAGTTATGTATTTTATGCATATACATGTATACAGGTCAATCCCAATCTCCCAACTCATCCCACCACCACCACCCCATGGCTTCCCACCCTTGGTGTCCATACGTTTGTTCTCTACCTCTGTGTCTCTATTTCTTCCCTTCAAACCAGTTCATCTGTACCATTTTTTAGTTTCCACATATATTCATTAATATACAATATTTGTTTTCCTCTTTCTGATTTACTTCATTCTGTATGACAGTCTCTAGATCCATCGATGTGTCTACAAATGACTCAGTTTCATTCCTTTTCATGGCTGAGTAATATTCCATTTTATATATGTACCACATCTTTATCCATTCATCTGTCTGTGGGCATTTAGGTTACTTGCATTACCTGGCTATTGTAAATAGTGCTGCAATGAACATTGTGGTGAATGTGCCTTTTTGATTTATGGTTTTCTCTGGGTATATGCCCAGAAGTGGGATTGCTGGATCAGATGGTAATTCTATTTCTAGTTTTTTTAAGGAAACTCCATACTGTTCTCCATAGTGACTGTATCAATTTACATCCCCACCAATAGTGGAAGAGGGCTCCTTTTGTCCACACCCTCCCCAGAATTTGTTGTTTGTAGATTTTCTGATGATGCCGATTCTAACAGGTGTGAGGTGATACCTCATTGTAGTTTTGATTTGCATTTCTCTAATAATTAGTGCTGTTGAGCAGCTTTTCATGTGCGTCTTGGCCATCTCTGTCTTCTTTGAAGAAACGTCTCTTTAGATCTTCTGCCCATTTTTGTATTGGGTTGTTTGTTTTTTAAATATTAAGCTGCATGAGCTGTTTATATATATATTGGAGATTAAACCTTTGTCCATTGATTCATTTGCAACGATTTTCGCCCATTCTGAGGGATGCCTTTTTCCATTCCCGTTTTTTTAACAAAAAAGGAAAGAAAGAAAAAGAAGCAGAACACTAATGTGCGTAAAATATGCCTTTTGAAATGGTCGTTTTGAAATATGGACGTCCTTTGAATTTTTTGGTCGATATGTGACCCCAGGATTTGTTTTCAGGGCAGGTGTCATTTACAGGCCTGCAATGATTTTGAATATCAACTGACCATTAGCGCTGGGATTAAAGCTGCTGTTGCGTGAAACGGCCACAAGGTGGCAGCAGTTCTCCCTTACCAAATCTGGTTACTAGAGCAACAGAGCCTCAATGGAAGTCATGTTCTAGACTGGAATTTCGAATGGAATGTGCCAGGAGAAAGCCCCTCAAGTTTGTCTCACTACTTCTTGTTCGTGTTTTTAATTTTTTTTTTTATTTTCTATTACAGCAAGTTTGATTACAATGTTTGGCTTCTTGTAGGTGTGGAAGATGTGGTTCTTTTACACATATACAGATGTCTGTTCTTCCTGGGATCCTTTTCCCATGTACGTTAGGACAGAATGTTGAGTAGTCTTCTCTTGGTATTCCGTAGGTCTTTGGTGATTATATATGTCACCTGTGTTTGATTATGTCTGTTAACCCCGAAATCGTAATGAAACCAATCCTCACACCTTTCCATTGGTGAACCATAAGTTTGTTTAATGAATCTGTGATTGCCCTTCTCCGTGGAAATATCTGCCCTGGTATCCATTTTTAGGTAACACCTATAAGTGATATGATACGATATGTGTCTTTCACTTTCTGACTTACTCCAAGTCACGTGATTACCTCTAGACTCATCTACGGGGCTGCAAATGGCATTGTGTCCTTTTTTCCTTGGCTTCTATTCTGCCTTAGCGAGGTCCATTTTCAACAATGTGATTCCCTGAGGGTTGTGGATTAGCTGACCTGGGCAGCCTTACCCTGCCGGCCGGCCCTCCCCAGGTGTGCCTGGTTGAGGTCAATATAAACAGCGCTCCAGACAGCAATAGCCCCTGAAGTTGTGCCTGACTCCATATTCTCTGCCCCGTCAGCAGTCTCGGGGCTGTGCTGGTGGGAGGGAGTGAGGGGCCAAGGCTTTGTTGGTGGCCCGGTGTGAGTGGGGCTCTGCTGGCCTTTCTGCAGGAGATGCCAGGCTGCCACCTGTAAAGAAGAGGATGTGTCACCCATACCTTCCGATGGAATTTCTCTCCGGACAGAGGTGAGGAAGGATAAAAGCAGTGGGGACCGGGACAGGATGGGTATCTCAGTCAGGGCAATAGAAAGCTTCCAGAAGAGCGCCCGGGGCCAGGACCATCCTGGCTGGCCTGCAGGCACCAAGTTGGCCTGCGTGCTGTCGCTGTTGTGGCTCTACGGCCCTTCCTCTAGGCTTTCAAGCCCTTGTACATATTCAGGTGTTTTACCTGGGAAGGGTGGGAACAGTTCAGCAGCAGCTGGCCGGGGGCTCAGCTCACGTTTACTCACAGATGCCTCAGCACGGTCCCCAAGCTTTGCAATGAGGACGCTCCTTGCATGGGGTGTGGGTTGCTGGCTGTATGGGAGGTGATTCCCCACCTCTGACCAATTTCAGAATTGTTTACCGCTGGAGCAAGTGCCCTGATAGGGTTTCTCTCTGTATGACTGGTGGGTTCAGGTTTTTTTTTTCTTTTATGGTTCAAGTTAGATTTGATTCCTCTTTTATGTATTTATAGATATAAGCATGGAAATAATTCATTCCTATAAATACATCTGTGTGAAGGGAAGAACTTTTTTCTGTTTTATTTTAAATTTTTTTTTAAATTTTGAAATTTAATTTTATTTATATTTTTATACAGCAGGTTATTATTAGTTATGTATTTTATGCATATACATGTATACAGGTCAACCCCAATCTCCCAACTCATCCCACCACCACCACCCCATGGCTTCCCACACTTGGTGTCCATACGTTTGTTCTCTACCTATGTGTCTCTATTTCTTCCCTGCAAACCAGTTCTTCTGTACCATTTTTTAGGTTCCACATATATGCATTAATATACAATATTTGTTTTCCTCTTTCTGACTTACTTCATTTTGTATGACAGTCTCTAGATCCATCGATGTCTCTACAAATGACCCAGTTTCATTCCTTTTTATGGCTGAGTAATATTCCATTTTATATATGTACCACATCTTTATCCATTCATCTGTCTGTGGGCATTTAGGTTACTTGCATTACCTGGCTATTGTAAATAGTGCTGCAATGAACATTGTGGTGAATGTGCCTTTTTGATTTATGGTTTTCTCTGGGTATATGCCCAGAAGTGGGATTGCTGGATCAGATGGTAATTCTATTTCTAGTTTTTTTAAGGAAACTCCATACTGTTCTCCATAGTGACTGTATCAATTTACATCCCCACCAATAGTGGAAGAGGGCTCCTTTTTTCCACACCCTCCCCAGAATTTGTTGTTTGTAGATTTTCTGATGATGCCGATTCTAACAGTTGTGAGGTGATACCTCATTGTAGTTTTGATTTGCATTTCTCTAATAATTAGTGCTGTTGAGCAGCTTTTCATGTGCGTCTTGGCCATCTCTGTCTTCTTTGAAGAAACGTCTCTTTAGATCTTCTGCCCATTTTTGTATTGGGTTGTTTGTTTTTTAAATATTATGCTGCATGAGCTGTTTATATATATATTAGAGATTAAACCTTTGTCCATTGATTCATTTGCAACGATTTTCGCCCATTCTGAGGGATGCCTTTTTCCATTCCCGTTTTTTTAACAAAAAAGGAAAGAAAGAAAAAGAAGCAGAACACTAATGTGCGTAAAATATGCCTTTTGAAATGGTCGTTTTGAAATATGGACGTCCTTTGAATTTTTTGGTCGATATGTGACCCCAGGATTTGTTTTCAGGGCAGGTGTCATTTACAGGCCTGCAATGATTTTGAATATCAACTGACCATTAGCGCTGGGATTAAAGCTGCTGTTGCGTGAAACGGCCACAAGGTGGCAGCAGTTCTCCCTTACCAAATCTGGTTACTAGAGCAACAGAGCCTCAATGGAAGTCATGTTCTAGACTGGAATTTCGAATGGAATGTGCCAGGAGAAAGCCCCTCAAGTTTGTCTCACTAATTCTTGTTCGTGTTTTTAATTTTTTTTTCTATTACAGCAAGTTTGATTACAATGTTTGGCTTGTTGTAGGTGTGGAAGATGTGGTTCTTTTACACATATACAGATGTCTGTTCTTCCTGGGATCCTTTTCCCATGTACGTTAGGACAGAATGTTGAGTAGTCTTCTCTAGGTATTCCGTAGGTCTTTGGTGATTATATATGTCACCTGTGTTTGATTATGTCTGTTAACCCCGAAATCGTAATGAAACCAATCCTCACACCTTTCCATTGGTGAACCATAAGTTTGTTTAATGAATCTGTGATTGCCCTTCTCCGTGGAAATATCTGCCCTGGTATCCATTTTTAGGTAACACCTATAAGTGATATGATACGATATGTGTCTTTCACTTTCTGACTTACTCCAAGTCACGTGATAACCTCTAGACTCATCTACGAGGCTGCAAATGGCATTGTGTCCTTTTTTTCCTTGGCTTCTACTCTGCCTTAGCGAGGTCCAGTTTTCAACAATGTGATTCCCTGAGGGTTTTGGATTAGCTGACCTGGGCAGCCTTACCCTGCCGGCCGGCCCTCCCCAGGTGTGCCTGGTTGAGGTCAATATAAACAGCGCTCCAGGCAGCAATAGCCCCTGAAGTTGTTCCTGACTCCATATTCTCTGCCCCGTCAGCAGTCTCGGGGCTGTGCTGGTGGGAGGGAGTGAGGGGCCAAGGCTTTGTTGGTGGCCCGGTGTGAGTGGGGCTCTCCTGGCCTTTCTGCAGGAGGTGCCAGGCTGCCACCTGTAAAGAAGAGGATGTGTCACCCATACCTTCCGATGGAATTTCTCTCCGGACAGAGGTGAGGAAGGATAAAAGCAGTGGGGACCGGGACAGGATGGGTATCTCAGTCAGGGCAATAGAAAGCTTCCAGAAGAGCGCCCGGGGCCAGGACCATCCTGGCTGGCCTGCAGGCACCAAGTTGGCCTGCGTGCTGTCGCTGTTGTGGCTCTACGGCCCTTCCTCTAGGCTTTCAAGCCCTTGTACATATTCAGGTGTTTTACCTGGGAAGGGTGGGAACAGTTCAGCAGCAGCTGGCCTGGGGCTCAGCTCACGTTTACTCACAGATGCCTCAGCACGGTCCCCAAGCTTTGCAATGAGGACGCTCCTTGCATGGGGGGTGGGTTGCTGGCTGTATGGGAGGTGATTCCCCACCTCTGACCAATTTCAGAATTGTTTACCGCTGGAGCAAGTGCCCTGATAGGGTTTCCCTCTGTATAACTGGTGGGTTCAGGTTTTTTTTTTTTCTTTTATGGTTCAAGTTAGATTTGATTCCTCTTTTATGTATTTATAGATATAAGCATGGAAATAATTCATTCCTATAAATACATCTGTGTGAAGGGAAGAACTTTTTTCTCTTTTATTTAAAATTTTTTTTTTAAATTTTGAAATTTAATTGTATTTATTTTTTTATACAGCAGGTTATTATTAGTTATGTATTTTATGCATATACATGTATACAGGTCAATCCCAATCTCCCAACTCATCCCACCACCACCACCCCATGGCTTCCCACCCTTGGTGTCCATACGTTTGTTCTCTACCTCTGTGTCTCTATTTCTTCCCTTCAAACCAGTTCATCTGTACCATTTTTTAGTTTCCACATATATTCATTAATATACAATATTTGTTTTCCTCTTTCTGATTTACTTCATTCTGTATGACAGTCTCTAGATCCATCGATGTGTCTACAAATGACTCAGTTTCATTCCTTTTCATGGCTGAGTAATATTCCATTTTATATATGTACCACATCTTTATCCATTCATCTGTCTGTGGGCATTTAGGTTACTTGCATTACCTGGCTATTGTAAATAGTGCTGCAATGAACATTGTGGTGAATGTGCCTTTTTGATTTATGGTTTTCTCTGGGTATATGCCCAGAAGTGGGATTGCTGGATCAGATGGTAATTCTATTTCTAGTTTTTTTAAGGAAACTCCATACTGTTCTCCATAGTGACTGTATCAATTTACATCCCCACCAATAGTGGAAGAGGGCTCCTTTTGTCCACACCCTCCCCAGAATTTGTTGTTTGTAGATTTTCTGATGATGCCGATTCTAACAGGTGTGAGGTGATACCTCATTGTAGTTTTGATTTGCATTTCTCTAATAATTAGTGCTGTTGAGCAGCTTTTCATGTGCGTCTTGGCCATCTCTGTCTTCTTTGAAGAAACGTCTCTTTAGATCTTCTGCCCATTTTTGTATTGGGTTGTTTGTTTTTTAAATATTAAGCTGCATGAGCTGTTTATATATATATTGGAGATTAAACCTTTGTCCATTGATTCATTTGCAACGATTTTCGCCCATTCTGAGGGATGCCTTTTTCCATTCCCGTTTTTTTAACAAAAAAGGAAAGAAAGAAAAAGAAGCAGAACACTAATGTGCGTAAAATATGCCTTTTGAAATGGTCGTTTTGAAATATGGACGTCCTTTGAATTTTTTGGTCGATATGTGACCCCAGGATTTGTTTTCAGGGCAGGTGTCATTTACAGGCCTGCAATGATTTTGAATATCAACTGACCATTAGCGCTGGGATTAAAGCTGCTGTTGCGTGAAACGGCCACAAGGTGGCAGCAGTTCTCCCTTACCAAATCTGGTTACTAGAGCAACAGAGCCTCAATGGAAGTCATGTTCTAGACTGGAATTTCGAATGGAATGTGCCAGGAGAAAGCCCCTCAAGTTTGTCTCACTACTTCTTGTTCGTGTTTTTAATTTTTTTTTTATTTTCTATTACAGCAAGTTTGATTACAATGTTTGGCTTCTTGTAGGTGTGGAAGATGTGGTTCTTTTACACATATACAGATGTCTGTTCTTCCTGGGATCCTTTTCCCATGTACGTTAGGACAGAATGTTGAGTAGTCTTCTCTTGGTATTCCGTAGGTCTTTGGTGATTATATATGTCACCTGTGTTTGATTATGTCTGTTAACCCCGAAATCGTAATGAAACCAATCCTCACACCTTTCCATTGGTGAACCATAAGTTTGTTTAATGAATCTGTGATTGCCCTTCTCCGTGGAAATATCTGCCCTGGTATCCATTTTTAGGTAACACCTATAAGTGATATGATACGATATGTGTCTTTCACTTTCTGACTTACTCCAAGTCACGTGATTACCTCTAGACTCATCTACGGGGCTGCAAATGGCATTGTGTCCTTTTTTCCTTGGCTTCTATTCTGCCTTAGCGAGGTCCATTTTCAACAATGTGATTCCCTGAGGGTTGTGGATTAGCTGACCTGGGCAGCCTTACCCTGCCGGCCGGCCCTCCCCAGGTGTGCCTGGTTGAGGTCAATATAAACAGCGCTCCAGACAGCAATAGCCCCTGAAGTTGTGCCTGACTCCATATTCTCTGCCCCGTCAGCAGTCTCGGGGCTGTGCTGGTGGGAGGGAGTGAGGGGCCAAGGCTTTGTTGGTGGCCCGGTGTGAGTGGGGCTCTGCTGGCCTTTCTGCAGGAGATGCCAGGCTGCCACCTGTAAAGAAGAGGATGTGTCACCCATACCTTCCGATGGAATTTCTCTCCGGACAGAGGTGAGGAAGGATAAAAGCAGTGGGGACCGGGACAGGATGGGTATCTCAGTCAGGGCAATAGAAAGCTTCCAGAAGAGCGCCCGGGGCCAGGACCATCCTGGATGGCCTGCAGGCACCAAGTTGGCCTGCGTGCTGTCGCTGTTGTGGCTCTACGGCCCTTCCTCTAGGCTTTCAAGCCCTTGTACATATTCAGGTGTTTTACCTGGGAAGGGTGGGAACAGTTCAGCAGCAGCTGGCCGGGGGCTCAGCTCACGTTTACTCACAGATGCCTCAGCACGGTCCCCAAGCTTTGCAATGAGGACGCTCCTTGCATGGGGTGTGGGTTGCTGGCTGTATGGGAGGTGATTCCCCACCTCTGACCAATTTCAGAATTGTTTACCGCTGGAGCAAGTGCCCTGATAGGGTTTCTCTCTGTATGACTGGTGGGTTCAGGTTTTTTTTTTCTTTTATGGTTCAAGTTAGATTTGATTCCTCTTTTATGTATTTATAGATATAAGCATGGAAATAATTCATTCCTATAAATACATCTGTGTGAAGGGAAGAAATTTTTTCTGTTTTATTTTAAATTTTTTTTTAAATTTTGAAATTTAATTTTATTTATATTTTTATACAGCAGGTTATTATTAGTTATGTATTTTATGCATATACATGTATACAGGTCAACCCCAATCTCCCAACTCATCCCACCACCACCACCCCATGGCTTCCCACACTTGGTGTCCATACGTTTGTTCTCTACCTATGTGTCTCTATTTCTTCCCTGCAAACCAGTTCTTCTGTACCATTTTTTAGGTTCCACATATATGCATTAATATACAATATTTGTTTTCCTCTTTCTGACTTACTTCATTTTGTATGACAGTCTCTAGATCCATCGATGTCTCTACAAATGACCCAGTTTCATTCCTTTTTATGGCTGAGTAATATTCCATTTTATATATGTACCACATCTTTATCCATTCATCTGTCTGTGGGCATTTAGGTTACTTGCATTACCTGGCTATTGTAAATAGTGCTGCAATGAACATTGTGGTGAATGTGCCTTTTTGATTTATGGTTTTCTCTGGGTATATGCCCAGAAGTGGGATTGCTGGATCAGATGGTAATTCTATTTCTAGTTTTTTTAAGGAAACTCCATACTGTTCTCCATAGTGACTGTATCAATTTACATCCCCACCAATAGTGGAAGAGGGCTCCTTTTGTCCACACCCTCCCCAGAATTTGTTGTTTGTAGATTTTCTGATGATGCCGATTCTAACAGTTGTGAGGTGATACCTCATTGTAGTTTTGATTTGCATTTCTCTAATAATTAGTGCTGTTGAGCAGCTTTTCATGTGCGTCTTGGCCATCTCTGTCTTCTTTGAAGAAACGTCTCTTTAGATCTTCTGCCCATTTTTGTATTGGGTTGTTTGTTTTTTAAATATTATGCTGCATGAGCTGTTTATATATATATTAGAGATTAAACCTTTGTCCATTGATTCATTTGCAACGATTTTCGCCCATTCTGAGGGATGCCTTTTTCCATTCCCGTTTTTTTAACAAAAAAGGAAAGAAAGAAAAAGAAGCAGAACACTAATGTGCGTAAAATATGCCTTTTGAAATGGTCGTTTTGAAATATGGACGTCCTTTGAATTTTTTGGTCGATATGTGACCCCAGGATTTGTTTTCAGGGCAGGTGTCATTTACAGGCCTGCAATGATTTTGAATATCAACTGACCATTAGCGCTGGGATTAAAGCTGCTGTTGCGTGAAACGGCCACAAGGTGGCAGCAGTTCTCCCTTACCAAATCTGGTTACTAGAGCAACAGAGCCTCAATGGAAGTCATGTTCTAGACTGGAATTTCGAATGGAATGTGCCAGGAGAAAGCCCCTCAAGTTTGTCTCACTAATTCTTGTTCGTGTTTTTAATTTTTTTTTTTTATTACAGCAAGTTCGATTACAATGTTTGGCTTGTTGTAGGTGTGGAAGATGTGGTTCTTTTACACATATACAGATGTCTGTTCTTCCTGGGATCCTTTTCCTATGTACGTTAGGACAGAATGTTGAGTAGTCTTCTCTAGGTATTCCGTAGGTCTTTGGTGATTATATATGTCACCTGTGTTTGATTATGTCTGTTAACCCCGAAATCGTAATGAAACCAATCCTCACACCTTTCCATTGGTGAACCATAAGTTTGTTTAATGAATCTGTGATTGCCCTTCTCCGTGGAAATATCTGCCCTGGTATCCATTTTTAGGTAACACCTATAAGTGATATGATACGATATGTGTCTTTCACTTTCTGACTTACTCCAAGTCACGTGATTACCTCTAGACTCATCTACGAGGCTGCAAATGGCATTGTGTCCTTTCTTTCCTTGGCTTCTACTCTGCCTTAGCGAGGTCCAGTTTTCAACAATGTGATTCCCTGAGGGTTTTGGATTAGCTGACCTGGGCAGCCTTACCCTGCCGGCCGGCCCTCCCCAGGTGTGCCTGGTTGAGGTCAATATAAACAGCGCTCCAGGCAGCAATAGCCCCTGAAGTTGTTCCTGACTCCATATTCTCTGCCCCGTCAGCAGTCTCGGGGCTGTGCTGGTGGGAGGGAGTGAGGGGCCAAGGCTTTGTTGGTGGCCCGGTGTGAGTGGGGCTCTCCTGGCCTTTCTGCAGGAGGTGCCAGGCTGCCACCTGTAAAGAAGAGGATGTGTCACCCATACCTTCCGATGGAATTTCTCTCCGGACAGAGGTGAGGAAGGATAAAAGCAGTGGGGACCGGGACAGGATGGGTATCTCAGTCAGGGCAATAGAAAGCTTCCAGAAGAGCGCCCGGGGCCAGGACCATCCTGGCTGGCCTGCAGGCACCAAGTTGGCCTGCGTGCTGTCGCTGTTGTGGCTCTACGGCCCTTCCTCTAGGCTTTCAAGCCCTTGTACATATTCAGGTGTTTTACCTGGGAAGGGTGGGAACAGTTCAGCAGCAGCTGGCCTGGGGCTCAGCTCACGTTTACTCACAGATGCCTCAGCACGGTCCCCAAGCTTTGCAATGAGGACGCTCCTTGCATGGGGGGTGGGTTGCTGGCTGTATGGGAGGTGATTCCCCACCTCTGACCAATTTCAGAATTGTTTACCGCTGGAGCAAGTGCCCTGATAGGGTTTCTCTCTGTATGACTGGTGGGTTCAGGTTTTTTTTTTCTTTTATGGTTCAAGTTAGATTTGATTCCTCTTTTATGTATTTATAGATATAAGCATGGAAATAATTCATTCCTATAAATACATCTGTGTGAAGGGAAGAACTTTTTTCTGTTTTATTTTAAATTTTTTTTTAAATTTTGAAATTTAATTTTATTTATATTTTTATACAGCAGGTTATTATTAGTTATGTATTTTATGCATATACATGTATACAGGTCAATCCCAATCTCCCAACTCATCCCACCACCACCACCCCATGGCTTCCCACACTTGGTGTCCATACGTTTGTTCTCTACCTCTGTGTCTCTATTTCTTCCCTGCAAACCAGTTCATCTGTACCATTTTTTAGGTTCCACATATATGCATTAATATACAATATTTGTTTTCCTCTTTCTGACTTACTTCATTCTGTATGACAGTCTCTAGATCCATCGATGTCTCTACAAATGACCCAGTTTCATTCCTTTTTATGGCTGAGTAATATTCCATTTTATATATGTACCACATCTTTATCCATTCATCTGTCTGTGGGCATTTAGGTTACTTGCATTACCTGGCTATTGTAAATAGTGCTGCAATGAACATTGTGGTGAATGTGCCTTTTTGATTTATGGTTTTCTCTGGGTATATGCCCAGAAGTGGGATTGCTGGATCAGATGGTAATTCTATTTCTAGTTTTTTTAAGGAAACTCCATACTGTTCTCCATAGTGACTGTATCAATTTACATCCCCACCAATAGTGGAAGAGGGCTCCTTTTTTCCACACCCTCCCCAGAATTTGTTGTTTGTAGATTTTCTGATGATGCCGATTCTAACAGTTGTGAGGTGATACCTCATTGTAGTTTTGATTTGCATTTCTCTAATAATTAGTGCTGTTGAGCAGCTTTTCATGTGCGTCTTGGCCATCTCTGTCTTCTTTGAAGAAACGTCTCTTTAGATCTTCTGCCCATTTTTGTATTGGGTTGTTTGTTTTTTAAATATTATGCTGCATGAGCTGTTTATATATATATTAGAGATTAAACCTTTGTCCATTGATTCATTTGCAACGATTTTCGCCCATTCTGAGGGATGCCTTTTTCCATTCCCGTTTTTTTAACAAAAAAGGAAAGAAAGAAAAAGAAGCAGAACACTAATGTGCGTAAAATATGCCTTTTGAAATGGTCGTTTTGAAATATGGACGTCCTTTGAATTTTTTGGTCGATATGTGACCCCAGGATTTGTTTTCAGGGCAGGTGTCATTTACAGGCCTGCAATGATTTTGAATATCAACTGACCATTAGCGCTGGGATTAAAGCTGCTGTTGCGTGAAACGGCCACAAGGTGGCAGCAGTTCTCCCTTACCAAATCTGGTTACTAGAGCAACAGAGCCTCAATGGAAGTCATGTTCTAGACTGGAATTTCGAATGGAATGTGCCAGGAGAAAGCCCCTCAAGTTTGTCTCACTAATTCTTGTTCGTGTTTTTAATTTTTTTTTCTATTACAGCAAGTTTGATTACAATGTTTGGCTTGTTGTAGGTGTGGAAGATGTGGTTCTTTTACACATATACAGATGTCTGTTCTTCCTGGGATCCTTTTCCCATGTACGTTAGGACAGAATGTTGAGTAGTCTTCTCTAGGTATTCCGTAGGTCTTTGGTGATTATATATGTCACCTGTGTTTGATTATGTCTGTTAACCCCGAAATCGTAATGAAACCAATCCTCACACCTTTCCATTGGTGAACCATAAGTTTGTTTAATGAATCTGTGATTGCCCTTCTCCGTGGAAATATCTGCCCTGGTATCCATTTTTAGGTAACACCTATAAGTGATATGATACGATATGTGTCTTTCACTTTCTGACTTACTCCAAGTCACGTGATAACCTCTAGACTCATCTACGAGGCTGCAAATGGCATTGTGTCCTTTTTTTCCTTGGCTTCTACTCTGCCTTAGCGAGGTCCAGTTTTCAACAATGTGATTCCCTGAGGGTTTTGGATTAGCTGACCTGGGCAGCCTTACCCTGCCGGCCGGCCCTCCCCAGGTGTGCCTGGTTGAGGTCAATATAAACAGCGCTCCAGGCAGCAATAGCCCCTGAAGTTGTTCCTGACTCCATATTCTCTGCCCCGTCAGCAGTCTCGGGGCTGTGCTGGTGGGAGGGAGTGAGGGGCCAAGGCTTTGTTGGTGGCCCGGTGTGAGTGGGGCTCTCCTGGCCTTTCTGCAGGAGGTGCCAGGCTGCCACCTGTAAAGAAGAGGATGTGTCACCCATACCTTCCGATGGAATTTCTCTCCGGACAGAGGTGAGGAAGGATAAAAGCAGTGGGGACCGGGACAGGATGGGTATCTCAGTCAGGGCAATAGAAAGCTTCCAGAAGAGCGCCCGGGGCCAGGACCATCCTGGCTGGCCTGCAGGCACCAAGTTGGCCTGCGTGCTGTCGCTGTTGTGGCTCTACGGCCCTTCCTCTAGGCTTTCAAGCCCTTGTACATATTCAGGTGTTTTACCTGGGAAGGGTGGGAACAGTTCAGCAGCAGCTGGCCTGGGGCTCAGCTCACGTTTACTCACAGATGCCTCAGCACGGTCCCCAAGCTTTGCAATGAGGACGCTCCTTGCATGGGGGGTGGGTTGCTGGCTGTATGGGAGGTGATTCCCCACCTCTGACCAATTTCAGAATTGTTTACCGCTGGAGCAAGTGCCCTGATAGGGTTTCTCTCTGTATGACTGGTGGGTTCAGGTTTTTTTTTTCTTTTATGGTTCAAGTTAGATTTGATTCCTCTTTTATGTATTTATAGATATAAGCATGGAAATAATTCATTCCTATAAATACATCTGTGTGAAGGGAAGAACTTTTTTCTGTTTTATTTTAAATTTTTTTTTAAATTTTGAAATTTAATTTTATTTATATTTTTATACAGCAGGTTATTATTAGTTATGTATTTTATGCATATACATGTATACAGGTCAATCCCAATCTCCCAACTCATCCCACCACCACCACCCCATGGCTTCCCACACTTGGTGTCCATACGTTTGTTCTCTACCTCTGTGTCTCTATTTCTTCCCTGCAAACCAGTTCTTCTGTACCATTTTTTAGGTTCCACATATATGCATTAATATACAATATTTGTTTTCCTCTTTCTGACTTACTTCATTCTGTATGACAGTCTCTAGATCCATCGATGTGTCTACAAATGACCCAGTTTCATTCCTTTTTATGGCTGAGTAATATTCCATTTTATATATGTACCACATCTTTATCCATTCATCTGTCTGTGGGCATTTAGGTTACTTGCATTACCTGGCTATTGTAAATAGTGCTGCAATGAACATTGTGGTGAATGTGCCTTTTTGATTTATGGTTTTCTCTGGGTATATGCCCAGAAGTGGGATTGCTGGATCAGATGGTAATTCTATTTCTAGTTTTTTTAAGGAAACTCCATACTGTTCTCCATAGTGACTGTATCAATTTACATCCCCACCAATAGTGGAAGAGGGCTCCTTTTGTCCACACCCTCCCCAGAATTTGTTGTTTGTAGATTTTCTGATGATGCCGATTCTAACAGTTGTGAGGTGATACCTCATTGTAGTTTTGATTTGCATTTCTCTAATAATTAGTGCTGTTGAGCAGCTTTTCATGTGCGTCTTGGCCATCTCTGTCTTCTTTGAAGAAACGTCTCTTTAGATCTTCTGCCCATTTTTGTATTGGGTTGTTTGTTTTTTAAATATTATGCTGCATGAGCTGTTTATATATATATTAGAGATTAAACCTTTGTCCATTGATTCATTTGCAACGATTTTCGCCCATTCTGAGGGATGCCTTTTTCCATTCCCGTTTTTTTAACAAAAAAGGAAAGAAAGAAAAAGAAGCAGAACACTAATGTGCGTAAAATATGCCTTTTGAAATGGTCGTTTTGAAATATGGACGTCCTTTGAATTTTTTGGTCGATATGTGACCCCAGGATTTGTTTTCAGGGCAGGTGTCATTTACAGGCCTGCAATGATTTTGAATATCAACTGACCATTAGCGCTGGGATTAAAGCTGCTGTTGCGTGAAACGGCCACAAGGTGGCAGCAGTTCTCCCTTACCAAATCTGGTTACTAGAGCAACAGAGCCTCAATGGAAGTCATGTTCTAGACTGGAATTTCGAATGGAATGTGCCAGGAGAAAGCCCCTCAAGTTTGTCTCACTAATTCTTGTTCGTGTTTTTAATTTTTTTTTTTTATTACAGCAAGTTCGATTACAATGTTTGGCTTGTTGTAGGTGTGGAAGATGTGGTTCTTTTACACATATACAGATGTCTGTTCTTCCTGGGATCCTTTTCCTATGTACGTTAGGACAGAATGTTGAGTAGTCTTCTCTAGGTATTCCGTAGGTCTTTGGTGATTATATATGTCACCTGTGTTTGATTATGTCTGTTAACCCCGAAATCGTAATGAAACCAATCCTCACACCTTTCCATTGGTGAACCATAAGTTTGTTTAATGAATCTGTGATTGCCCTTCTCCGTGGAAATATCTGCCCTGGTATCCATTTTTAGGTAACACCTATAAGTGATATGATACGATATGTGTCTTTCACTTTCTGACTTACTCCAAGTCACGTGATTACCTCTAGACTCATCTACGAGGCTGCAAATGGCATTGTGTCCTTTCTTTCCTTGGCTTCTACTCTGCCTTAGCGAGGTCCAGTTTTCAACAATGTGATTCCCTGAGGGTTTTGGATTAGCTGACCTGGGCAGCCTTACCCTGCCGGCCGGCCCTCCCCAGGTGTGCCTGGTTGAGGTCAATATAAACAGCGCTCCAGGCAGCAATAGCCCCTGAAGTTGTTCCTGACTCCATATTCTCTGCCCCGTCAGCAGTCTCGGGGCTGTGCTGGTGGGAGGGAGTGAGGGGCCAAGGCTTTGTTGGTGGCCCGGTGTGAGTGGGGCTCTCCTGGCCTTTCTGCAGGAGGTGCCAGGCTGCCACCTGTAAAGAAGAGGATGTGTCACCCATACCTTCCGATGGAATTTCTCTCCGGACAGAGGTGAGGAAGGATAAAAGCAGTGGGGACCGGGACAGGATGGGTATCTCAGTCAGGGCAATAGAAAGCTTCCAGAAGAGCGCCCGGGGCCAGGACCATCCTGGCTGGCCTGCAGGCACCAAGTTGGCCTGCGTGCTGTCGCTGTTGTGGCTCTACGGCCCTTCCTCTAGGCTTTCAAGCCGTTGTACATATTCAGGTGTTTTACCTGGGAAGGGTGGGAACAGTTCAGCAGCAGCTGGCCTGGGGCTCAGCTCACGTTTACTCACAGATGCCTCAGCACGGTCCCCAAGCTTTGCAATGAGGACGCTCCTTGCATGGGGGGTGGGTTGCTGGCTGTATGGGAGGTGATTCCCCACCTCTGACCAATTTCAGAATTGTTTACCGCTGGAGCAAGTGCCCTGATAGGGTTTCTCTCTGTATGACTGGTGGGTTCAGGTTTTTTTTTTCTTTTATGGTTCAAGTTAGATTTGATTCCTCTTTTATGTATTTATAGATATAAGCATGGAAATAATTCATTCCTATAAATACATCTGTGTGAAGGGAAGAACTTTTTTCTGTTTTATTTTAAATTTTTTTTTAAATTTTGAAATTTAATTTTATTTATATTTTTATACAGCAGGTTATTATTAGTTATGTATTTTATGCATATACATGTATACAGGTCAATCCCAATCTCCCAACTCATCCCACCACCACCACCCCATGGCTTCCCACACTTGGTGTCCATACGTTTGTTCTCTACCTCTGTGTCTCTATTTCTTCCCTGCAAACCAGTTCATCTGTACCATTTTTTAGGTTCCACATATATGCATTAATATACAATATTTGTTTTCCTCTTTCTGACTTACTTCATTCTGTATGACAGTCTCTAGATCCATCGATGTCTCTACAAATGACCCAGTTTCATTCCTTTTTATGGCTGAGTAATATTCCATTTTATATATGTACCACATCTTTATCCATTCATCTGTCTGTGGGCATTTAGGTTACTTGCATTACCTGGCTATTGTAAATAGTGCTGCAATGAACATTGTGGTGAATGTGCCTTTTTGATTTATGGTTTTCTCTGGGTATATGCCCAGAAGTGGGATTGCTGGATCAGATGGTAATTCTATTTCTAGTTTTTTTAAGGAAACTCCATACTGTTCTCCATAGTGACTGTATCAATTTACATCCCCACCAATAGTGGAAGAGGGCTCCTTTTGTCCACACCCTCCCCAGAATTTGTTGTTTGTAGATTTTCTGATGATGCCGATTCTAACAGGTGTGAGGTGATACCTCATTGTAGTTTTGATTTGCATTTCTCTAATAATTAGTGCTGTTGAGCAGCTTTTCATGTGCGTCTTGGCCATCTCTGTCTTCTTTGAAGAAACGTCTCTTTAGATCTTCTGCCCATTTTTGTATTGGGTTGTTTGTTTTTTAAATATTATGCTGCATGAGCTGTTTATATATATATTGGAGATTAAACCTTTGTCCATTGATTCATTTGCAACGATTTTCGCCCATTCTGAGGGATGCCTTTTTCCATTCCCGTTTTTTTAACAAAAAAGGAAAGAAAGAAAAAGAAGCAGAACACTAATGTGCGTAAAATATGCCTTTTGAAATGGTCGTTTTGAAATATGGACGTCCTTTGAATTTTTTGGTCGATATGTGACCCCAGGATTTGTTTTCAGGGCAGGTGTCATTTACAGGCCTGCAATGATTTTGAATATCAACTGACCATTAGCGCTGGGATTAAAGCTGCTGTTGCGTGAAACGGCCACAAGGTGGCAGCAGTTCTCCCTTACCAAATCTGGTTACTAGAGCAACAGAGCCTCAATGGAAGTCATGTTCTAGACTGGAATTTCGAATGGAATGTGCCAGGAGAAAGCCCCTCAAGTTTGTCTCACTAATTCTTGTTCGTGTTTTTAATTTTTTTTTCTATTACAGCAAGTTTGATTACAATGTTTGGCTTGTTGTAGGTGTGGAAGATGTGGTTCTTTTACACATATACAGATGTCTGTTCTTCCTGGGATCCTTTTCCTATGTACGTTAGGACAGAATGTTGAGTAGTCTTCTCTAGGTATTCCGTAGGTCTTTGGTGATTATATATGTCACCTGTGTTTGATTATGTCTGTTAACCCCGAAATCGTAATGAAACCAATCCTCACACCTTTCCATTGGTGAACCATAAGTTTGTTTAATGAATCTGTGATTGCCCTTCTCCGTGGAAATATCTGCCCTGGTATCCATTTTTAGGTAACACCTATAAGTGATATGATACGATATGTGTCTTTCACTTTCTGACTTACTCCAAGTCACGTGATAACCTCTAGACTCATCTACGAGGCTGCAAATGGCATTGTGTCCTTTTTTTCCTTGGCTTCTACTCTGCCTTAGCGAGGTCCAGTTTTCAACAATGTGATTCCCTGAGGGTTTTGGATTAGCTGACCTGGGCAGCCTTACCCTGCCGGCCGGCCCTCCCCAGGTGTGCCTGGTTGAGGTCAATATAAACAGCGCTCCAGGCAGCAATAGCCCCTGAAGTTGTTCCTGACTCCATATTCTCTGCCCCGTCAGCAGTCTCGGGGCTGTGCTGGTGGGAGGGAGTGAGGGGCCAAGGCTTTGTTGGTGGCCCGGTGTGAGTGGGGCTCTCCTGGCCTTTCTGCAGGAGGTGCCAGGCTGCCACCTGTAAAGAAGAGGATGTGTCACCCATACCTTCCGATGGAATTTCTCTCCGGACAGAGGTGAGGAAGGATAAAAGCAGTGGGGACCGGGACAGGATGGGTATCTCAGTCAGGGCAATAGAAAGCTTCCAGAAGAGCGCCCGGGGCCAGGACCATCCTGGCTGGCCTGCAGGCACCAAGTTGGCCTGCGTGCTGTCACTGTTGTGGCTCTACGGCCCTTCCTCTAGGCTTTCAAGCCGTTGTACATATTCAGGTGTTTTACCTGGGAAGGGTGGGAACAGTTCAGCAGCAGCTGGCCTGGGGCTCAGCTCACGTTTACTCACAGATGCCTCAGCACGGTCCCCAAGCTTTGCAATGAGGACGCTCCTTGCATGGGGGGTGGGTTGCTGGCTCTATGGGAGGTGATTCCCCACCTCTGACCAATTTCAGAATTGTTTACCGCTGGAGCAAGTGCCCTGATAGGGTTTCTCTCTGTATGACTGGTGGGTTCAGGTTTTTTTTTTCTTTTATGGTTCAAGTTAGATTTGATTCCTCTTTTATGTATTTATAGATATAAGCATGGAAATAATTCATTCCTATAAATACATCTGTGTGAAGGGAAGAACTTTTTTCTGTTTTATTTTAAATTTTTTTTTAAATTTTGAAATTTAATTTTATTTATATTTTTATACAGCAGGTTATTATTAGTTATGTATTTTATGCATATACATGTATACAGGTCAATCCCAATCTCCCAACTCATCCCACCACCACCACCCCATGGCTTCCCACACTTGGTGTCCATACGTTTGTTCTCTACCTCTGTGTCTCTATTTCTTCCCTGCAAACCAGTTCTTCTGTACCATTTTTTAGGTTCCACATATATGCATTAATATACAATATTTGTTTTCCTCTTTCTGACTTACTTCATTCTGTATGACAGTCTCTAGATCCATCGATGTCTCTACAAATGACCCAGTTTCATTCCTTTTTATGGCTGAGTAATATTCCATTTTATATATGTACCACATCTTTATCCATTCATCTGTCTGTGGGCATTTAGGTTACTTGCATTACCTGGCTATTGTAAATAGTGCTGCAATGAACATTGTGGTGAATGTGCCTTTTTGATTTATGGTTTTCTCTGGGTATATGCCCAGAAGTGGGATTGCTGGATCAGATGGTAATTCTATTTCTAGTTTTTTTAAGGAAACTCCATACTGTTCTCCATAGTGACTGTATCAATTTACATCCCCACCAATAGTGGAAGAGGGCTCCTTTTGTCCACACCCTCCCCAGAATTTGTTGTTTGTAGATTTTCTGATGATGCCGATTCTAACAGGTGTGAGGTGATACCTCATTGTAGTTTTGATTTGCATTTCTCTAATAATTAGTGCTGTTGAGCAGCTTTTCATGTGCGTCTTGGCCATCTCTGTCTTCTTTGAAGAAACGTCTCTTTAGATCTTCTGCCCATTTTTGTATTGGGTTGTTTGTTTTTTAAATATTATGCTGCATGAGCTGTTTATATATATATTGGAGATTAAACCTTTGTCCATTGATTCATTTGCAACGATTTTCGCCCATTCTGAGGGATGCCTTTTTCCATTCCCGTTTTTTTAACAAAAAAGGAAAGAAAGAAAAAGAAGCAGAACACTAATGTGCGTAAAATATGCCTTTTGAAATGGTCGTTTTGAAATATGGACGTCCTTTGAATTTTTTGGTCGATATGTGACCCCAGGATTTGTTTTCAGGGCAGGTGTCATTTACAGGCCTGCAATGATTTTGAATATCAACTGACCATTAGCGCTGGGATTAAAGCTGCTGTTGCGTGAAACGGCCACAAGGTGGCAGCAGTTCTCCCTTACCAAATCTGGTTACTAGAGCAACAGAGCCTCAATGGAAGTCATGTTCTAGACTGGAATTTCGAATGGAATGTGCCAGGAGAAAGCCCCTCAAGTTTGTCTCACTAATTCTTGTTCGTGTTTTTAATTTTTTTTTCTATTACAGCAAGTTTGATTACAATGTTTGGCTTGTTGTAGGTGTGGAAGATGTGGTTCTTTTACACATATACAGATGTCTGTTCTTCCTGGGATCCTTTTCCCATGTACGTTCGGACAGAATGTTGAGTAGTCTTCTCTTGGTATTCCGTAGGTCTTTGGTGATTATATATGTCACCTGTGTTTGATTATGTCTGTTAACCCTGAAATCGTAATGAAACCAATCCTCACACCTTTCCATTGGTGAACCATAAGTTTGTTTAATGAATCTGTGATTGCCCTTCTCCGTGGAAATATCTGCCCTGGTATCCATTTTTAGGTAACACCTATAAGTGATATGATACGATATGTGTCTTTCACTTTCTAACTTACTCCAAGTCACGTGATTACCTCTAGACTCATGTACGGGGCTGCAAATGGCATTGTGTCCTTTTTTCCTTGGCTTCTATTCTGCCTTAGCGCGGTCCATTTTCAACAATGTGATTCCCTGAGGGTTGTGGATTAGCTGACCTGGGCAGCCTTACCCTGCCGGCCGGCCCTCCCCAGGTGTGCCTGGTTGAGGTCAATATAAACAGCGCTCCAGGCAGCAATAGCCCGTGAAGTTGTGCCTGACTCCATATTCTCTGCCCCGTCAGCAGTCTCGGGGCTGTGCTGGTGGGAGGGAGTGAGGGGCCAAGGCTTTGTTGGTGGCCCGGTGTGAGTGGGGCTCTGCTGGCCTTTCTGCAGGAGATGCCAGGCTGCCACCTGTAAAGAAGAGGATGTGTCACCCATACCTTCCGATGGAATTTCTCTCCGGACAGAGGTGAGGAAGGATAAAAGCAGTGGGGGCCGGGACAGGAGGGGTATCTCAGGCAGGGCAATAGAAAGCTTCCAGAAGAGCGCCCAGGGCCAGGACCATCCTGGCTGGCCTGCAGGCACCAAGTTGGCCTGCGTGCTGTCGCTGGTGTGGCTCCATGGCCCTTCCTCTAGGCTTTCAAGCCCTTGTACATATTCAGGTGTTTTACCTGGGAAGGGTGGGAACAGTTCAGCAGCAGCTGGCCTGGGGCTCAGCTCACGTTTACTCACAGATGCCTCAGCACGGTCCCCCAGCTTTGCAATGAGGACGCTCCTTGCATGGGGTGTGGGTTGCTGGCTGTATGGGAGGTGATTCCCCACCTCTGACCAATTTCAGAATTGTTTACCGCTGGAGTAAGTGCCCTGATAGGGTTTCCCTCTGTATATCTGGTGGGTTCAGGTTTTTTTTTTCTTTTATGGTTCAAGTTAGATTTGATTCCTCTTTTATGTATTTATAGATATAAGCATGGAAATAATTCATTCCTATAAATACATCTGTGTGAAGGGAAGAACTTTTTTCTCTTTTATTTAAAAATATTTTTTTTAATTTTGAAATTTAATTGTGTTTATTTTTTTATACAGCAGGTTATTATTAGTTATGTATTTTATGCATATACATGTATACAGGTCAATCCCAATCTCCCAACTCATCCCACCACCACCACCCCATGGCTTCCCACACTTGGTGTCCATACGTTTGTTCTCTACCTCTGTGTCTCTATTTCTTCCCTGCAAACCAGTTCATCTGTACCATTTTTTAGGTTCCACATATATGCATTTATATACAATATTTGTTTTCCTCTTTCTGACTTACTTCATTCTGTATGACAGTCTCTAGATCCATCGATGTGTCTACAAATGACTCAGTTTCATTCCTTTTCATGGCTGAGTAATATTCCATTTTATATATGTACCACATCTTTATCCATTCATCTGTCTGTGGGCATTTAGGTTACTTGCATTACCTGGCTATTGTAAATAGTGCTGCAATGAACATTGGGGTGAATGTGCCTTTTTGATTTATGGTTTTCTCTGGGTATATGCCCAGAAGTGGGATTGCTGGATCAGATGGTAATTCTATTTCTAGTTTTTTTAAGGAAACTCCATACTGTTCTCCATAGTGACTGTATCAATTTACATCCCCACCAATAGTGGAAGAGGGCTCCTTTTGTCCACACCCTCCCCAGAATTTGTTGTTTGTAGATTTTCTGATGATGCCGATTCTAACAGGTGTGAGGTGATACCTCATTGTAGTTTTGATTTGCATTTCTCTAATAATTAGTGCTGTTGAGCAGCTTTTCATGTGCGTCTTGGCCATCTCTGTCTTCTTTGAAGAAACGTCTCTTTAGATCTTCTGCCCATTTTTGTATTGGGTTGTTTGTTTTTTAAATATTAAGCTGCATGAGCTGTTTATATATATATTGGAGATTAAACCTTTGTCCTTTGATTCATTTGCAACGATTTTCGCCCATTCTGAGGGATGCCTTTTTCCATTCCCGTTTTTTTAACAAAAAAGGAAAGAAAGAAAAAGAAGCAGAACACTAATGTGCGTAAAATATGCCTTTTGAAATGGTCGTTTTGAAATATGGACGTCCTTTGAATTTTTTGGTCGATATGTGACCCCAGGATTTGTTTTCAGGGCAGGTGTCATTTACAGGCCTGCAATGAGTTTGAATATCAACTGACCATTAGCGCTGGGATTAAAGCTGCTGTTGCATGAAACGGCCACAAGGTGGCAGAAGTTCTCCCTTACCAAATCTGGTTACTAGAGCAACAGAGCCTCAATGGAAGTCGTGTTCTAGACTGGAATTTAGAATGGAATCTGCCAGGAGAAAGCCCCTCAAGTTTGTCTCACTACTTCTTGTTCGTGTGTTTAATTTTTTTTTTTTATTTTCTATTACAGCAAGTTTGATTACAATGTTTGGCTTGTTGTAGGTGTGGAAGATGTGGTTCTTTTACACATATACAGATGTCTGTTCTTCCTGGGATCCTTTTCCTATGTACGTTAGGACAGAATGTTGAGTAGTCTTCTCTTGGTATTCCGTAGGTCTTTGGTGATTATATATGTCACCTGTGTTTGATTATGTCTGTTAACCCCGAAATCGTAATGAAACCAATCCTCACACCTTTCCATTGGTGAACCATAAGTTTGTTTAATGAATCTGTGATTGCCCTTCTCCGTGGAAATATCTGCCCTGGTATCCATTTTTAGGTAACACCTATAAGTGATATGATACGATATGTGTCTTTCACTTTCTGACTTACTCCAAGTCACGTGATTACCTCTAGACTCATCTACGGGGCTGCAAATGGCATTGTGTCCTTTTTTTCCTTGGCTTCTATTCTGCCTTAGCGAGGTCCAGTTTTCAACAATGTGATTCCCTGAGGGTTTTGGATTAGCTGACCTGGGCAGCCTTACCCTGCCGGCCGGCCCTCCCCAGGTGTGCCTGTTTGAGGTCAATATAAACAGCGCTCCAGGCAGCAATAGCCCCTGAAGTTGTTCCTGACTCCATATTCTCTGCCCCGTCAGCAGTCTCGGGGCTGTGCTGGTGGGAGGGAGTGAGGGGCCAAGGCTTTGTTGGTGGCCCGGTGTGAGTGGGGCTCTCCTGGCCTTTCTGCAGGAGGTGCCAGGCTGCCACCTGTAAAGAAGAGGATGTGTCACCCATACCTTCCGATGGAATTTCTCTCCGGACAGAGGTGAGGAAGGATAAAAGCAGTGGGGGCCGGGACAGGAGGGGTATCTCAGGCAGGGCAATAGAAAGCTTCCAGAAGAGCGCCATGTGCCAGGAACATCCTGGCTGGCCTGCAGGCACCAAGATGCCTTCGTGCTGTCGCTGTTGTGGCTCCACGGCCCTTCCTCTAGGCTTTCAAGCCCTTGTACATATTCAGGTGTTTTACCTGGGAAGGGTGGGAACAGTTCAGCAACAGCTGGCCTGGGGCTCAGCTCACGTTTACTCACAGATGCCTCAGCACGGTCCCCCAGCTTTGCAATGAGGATGCTCCTTGCATGTGGTGTGGGTTGCTGGCTGTATGGGAGGTGATTCCCCACCTCTGACCAATTTCAGAATTGTTTACGCTGGAGCAAGTGCCCTGATAGTGTTTCCCTCTGTATAACTGGTGGGTTCAGGTTTTTTTTTCTTTTATGGTTCAAGATAGATTTGATTCCTCTTTTATGTATTTATAGATATAAGCATGGAAATAATTCATTCCTATAAATACATCTGTGTGAAGGGAAGAAATTTTTTCTGTTTTATTTTAATTTTTTTTTAATTTTATTTATTTTTTTATACAGCAGGTTATTATTAGTTATGTATTTTATGCATATACATGTATACAGGTCAATCCCAATCTCCCAACTCATCCCACCACCACCACCCCATGGCTTCCCACACTTGGTGTCCATACGTTTGTTCTCTACCTCTGTGTCTCTATTTCTTCCCTGCAAACCAGTTCATCTGTACCATTTTTTAGGTTCCACATATATACATTAATAGACAATATTTGTTTTCCTCTATCTGACTTACTTCATTCTGTATGACAGTCTCTAGATCCATCGATGTCTCTACAAATGACCCAGTTTCATTCCTTTTTATGGCTGAGTAATATTCCATTTTATATATGTACCACATCTTTATCCATTCATCTGTCTGTGGGCATTTAGGTTACTTGCATTACCTGGCTATTGTAAATAGTGCTGCAATGAACATTGTGGTGAATGTGCCTTTTTGATTTATGGTTTTCTCTGGGTATATGCCCAGAAGTGGGATTGCTGGATCAGATGGTAATTCTATTTCTAGTTTTTTTAAGGAAACTCCATACTGTTCTCCATAGTGACTGTATCAATTTACATCCCCACCAATAGTGGAAGAGGGCTCCTTTTGTCCACACCCTCCCCAGAATTTGTTGTTTGTAGATTTTCTGATGATGCCGATTCTAACAGGTGTGAGGTGATACCTCATTGTAGTTTTGATTTGCATTTCTCTAATAATTAGTGCTGTTGAGCAGCTTTTCATGTGCGTCTTGGCCATCTCTGTCTTCTTTGAAGAAACGTCTCTTTAGATCTTCTGCCCATTTTTGTATTGGGTTGTTTGTTTTTTAAATATTAAGCTGCATGAGCTGTTTATATATATATTGGAGATTAAACCTTTGTCCATTGATTCATTTGCAACGATTTTCGCCCATTCTGAGGGATGCCTTTTTCCATTCCCGTTTTTTTAACAAAAAAGGAAAGAAAGAAAAAGAAGCAGAACACTAATGTGCGTAAAATATGCCTTTTGAAATGGTCGTTTTGAAATATGGACGTCCTTTGAATTTTTTGGTCGATATGTGACCCCAGGATTTGTTTTCAGGGCAGGTGTCATTTACAGGCCTTCAATGAGTTTGAATATCAACTGACCATTAGCGCTGGGATTAAAGCTGCTGTTGCGTGAAACGGCCACAAGGTGGCAGCAGTTCTCCCTTACCAAATCTGGTTACTAGAGCAACAGAGCCTCAATGGAAGTCATGTTCTAGACTGGAATTTTGAATGGAATGTGCCAGGAGAAAGCCCCTCAAGTTTGTCTCACTACTTCTTGTTCGTGTTTTTAAATTTTTTTTCTATTACAGCAAGTTTGATTACAATGTTTGGCTTGTTGTAGGTTTGGAAGATGTGGTTCTTTTACACATATACAGAGGTCTGTTCTTCCTGGGATCCTTTTCCCATGTACGTTAGGACAGAATGTTGAGTAGTCTTCTCTTGGTATTCCGTAGGTCTTTGGTGATTATATATGTCACCTGTGTTTGATTATGTCTGTTAACCCCGAAATCGTAATGAAACCAATCCTCACACCTTTCCATTGGTGAACCATAAGTTTGTTTAATGAATCTGTGATTGCCCTTCTCCGTGGAAATATCTGCCCTGGTATCCATTTTTAGGTAACACCTATAAGTGATATGATACGATATGTGTCTTTCACTTTCTGACTTACTCCAAGTCACGTGATTACCTCTAGACTCATCTACGGGGCTGCAAATGGCATTGTGTCCTTTTTTCCTTGGCTTCTATTCTGCCTTAGCGAGGTCCATTTTCAACAATGTGATTCCCTGAGGGTTGTGGATTAGCTGTCCTGGGCAGCCTTACCCTGCCGGCCGGCCCTCCCCAGATGTGCCTGGTTGAGGTCAATATAAACAGCGCTCCAGGCAGCAATAGCCCCTGAAGTTGTGCCTGACTCCATATTCTCTGCCCCGTCAGCAGTCTCGGGGCTGTGCTGGTGGGAGGGAGTGAGGGGCCAAGGCTTTGTTGGTGGCCCGGTGTGAGTGGGGCTCTGCTGGCCTTTCTGCAGGAGGTGCCAGGCTGCCACCTGTAAAGAAGAGGATGTGTCACCCATACCTTCCGATGGAATTTCTCTCCGGACAGAGGTGAGGAAGGATAAAAGCAGTGGGGGCCGGGACAGGAGGGGTATCTCAGGCAGGGCAATAGAAAGCTTCCAGAAGAGCGCCATGTGCCAGGAACATCCTGGCTGGCCTGCAGGCACCAAGATGCCTTCGTGCTGTCGCTGTTGTGGCTCCACGGCCCTTCCTCTAGGCTTTCAAGCCCTTGTACATATTCAGGTGTTTTACCTGGGAAGGGTGGGAACAGTTCAGCAACAGCTGGCATGGGGCTCAGCTCACGTTTACTCACAGATGCCTCAGCACGGTCCCCCAGCTTTGCAATGAGGATGCTCCTTGCATGTGGTGTGGGTTGCTGGCTGTATGGGAGGTGATTCCCCACCTCTGACCAATTTCAGAATTGTTTACGCTGGAGCAAGTGCCCTGATAGTGTTTCCCTCTGTATAACTGGTGGGTTCAGGTTTTTTTTTCTTTTATGGTTCAAGATAGATTTGATTCCTCTTTTATGTATTTATAGATATAAGCATGGAAATAATTCATTCCTATAAATACATCTGTGTGAAGGGAAGAAATTTTTTCTGTTTTATTTTAATTTTTTTTTAATTTTATTTATTTTTTTATACAGCAGGTTATTATTAGTTATGTATTTTATGCATATACATGTATACAGGTCAATCCCAATCTCCCAACTCATCCCACCACCACCACCCCATGGCTTCCCACACTTGGTGTCCATACGTTTGTTCTCTACCTCTGTGTCTCTATTTCTTCCCTGCAAACCAGTTCATCTGTACCATTTTTTAGGTTCCACATATATACATTAATAGACAATATTTGTTTTCCTCTATCTGACTTACTTCATTCTGTATGACAGTCTCTAGATCCATCGATGTCTCTACAAATGACCCAGTTTCATTCCTTTTTATGGCTGAGTAATATTCCATTTTATATATGTACCACATCTTTATCCATTCATCTGTCTGTGGGCATTTAGGTTACTTGCATTACCTGGCTATTGTAAATAGTGCTGCAATGAACATTGTGGTGAATGTGCCTTTTTGATTTATGGTTTTCTCTGGGTATATGCCCAGAAGTGGGATTGCTGGATCAGATGGTAATTCTATTTCTAGTTTTTTTAAGGAAACTCCATACTGTTCTCCATAGTGACTGTATCAATTTACATCCCCACCAATAGTGGAAGAGGGCTCCTTTTGTCCACACCCTCCCCAGAATTTGTTGTTTGTAGATTTTCTGATGATGCCGATTCTAACAGGTGTGAGGTGATACCTCATTGTAGTTTTGATTTGCATTTCTCTAATAATTAGTGCTGTTGAGCAGCTTTTCATGTGCGTCTTGGCCATCTCTGTCTTCTTTGAAGAAACGTCTCTTTAGATCTTCTGCCCATTTTTGTATTGGGTTGTTTGTTTTTTAAATATTAAGCTGCATGAGCTGTTTATATATATATTGGAGATTAAACCTTTGTCCATTGATTCATTTGCAACGATTTTCGCCCATTCTGAGGGATGCCTTTTTCCATTCCCGTTTTTTTAACAAAAAAGGAAAGAAAGAAAAAGAAGCAGAACACTAATGTGCGTAAAATATGCCTTTTGAAATGGTCGTTTTGAAATATGGACGTCCTTTGAATTTTTTGGTCGATATGTGACCCCAGGATTTGTTTTCAGGGCAGGTGTCATTTACAGGCCTTCAATGAGTTTGAATATCAACTGACCATTAGCGCTGGGATTAAAGCTGCTGTTGCGTGAAACGGCCACAAGGTGGCAGCAGTTCTCCCTTACCAAATCTGGTTACTAGAGCAACAGAGCCTCAATGGAAGTCATGTTCTAGACTGGAATTTTGAATGGAATGTGCCAGGAGAAAGCCCCTCAAGTTTGTCTCACTACTTCTTGTTCGTGTTTTTAAATTTTTTTTCTATTACAGCAAGTTTGATTACAATGTTTGGCTTGTTGTAGGTTTGGAAGATGTGGTTCTTTTACACATATACAGAGGTCTGTTCTTCCTGGGATCCTTTTCCCATGTACGTTAGGACAGAATGTTGAGTAGTCTTCTCTTGGTATTCCGTAGGTCTTTGGTGATTATATATGTCACCTGTGTTTGATTATGTCTGTTAACCCCGAAATCGTAATGAAACCAATCCTCACACCTTTCCATTGGTGAACCATAAGTTTGTTTAATGAATCTGTGATTGCCCTTCTCCGTGGAAATATCTGCCCTGGTATCCATTTTTAGGTAACACCTATAAGTGATATGATACGATATGTGTCTTTCACTTTCTGACTTACTCCAAGTCACGTGATTACCTCTAGACTCATCTACGGGGCTGCAAATGGCATTGTGTCCTTTTTTCCTTGGCTTCTATTCTGCCTTAGCGAGGTCCATTTTCAACAATGTGATTCCCTGAGGGTTGTGGATTAGCTGTCCTGGGCAGCCTTACCCTGCCGGCCGGCCCTCCCCAGATGTGCCTGGTTGAGGTCAATATAAACAGCGCTCCAGGCAGCAATAGCCCCTGAAGTTGTGCCTGACTCCATATTCTCTGCCCCGTCAGCAGTCTCGGGGCTGTGCTGGTGGGAGGGAGTGAGGGGCCAAGGCTTTGTTGGTGGCCCGGTGTGAGTGGGGCTCTGCTGGCCTTTCTGCAGGAGGTGCCAGGCTGCCACCTGTAAAGAAGAGGATGTGTCACCCATACCTTCCGATGGAATTTCTCTCCGGACAGAGGTGAGGAAGGATAAAAGCAGTGGGGGCCGGGACAGGAGGGGTATCTCAGGCAGGGCAATAGAAAGCTTCCAGAAGAGCGCCATGTGCCAGGAACATCCTGGCTGGCCTGCAGGCACCAAGATGCCTTCGTGCTGTCGCTGTTGTGGCTCCACGGCCCTTCCTCTAGGCTTTCAAGCCCTTGTACATATTCAGGTGTTTTACCTGGGAAGGGTGGGAACAGTTCAGCAACAGCTGGCCTGGGGCTCAGCTCACGTTTACTCACAGATGCCTCAGCACGGTCCCCCAGCTTTGCAATGAGGATGCTCCTTGCATGTGGTGTGGGTTGCTGGCTGTATGGGAGGTGATTCCCCACCTCTGACCAATTTCAGAATTGTTTACGCTGGAGCAAGTGCCCTGATAGTGTTTCCCTCTGTATAACTGGTGGGTTCAGGTTTTTTTTTCTTTTATGGTTCAAGATAGATTTGATTCCTCTTTTATGTATTTATAGATATAAGCATGGAAATAATTCATTCCTATAAATACATCTGTGTGAAGGGAAGAAATTTTTTCTGTTTTATTTTAATTTTTTTTTAATTTTATTTATTTTTTTATACAGCAGGTTATTATTAGTTATGTATTTTATGCATATACATGTATACAGGTCAATCCCAATCTCCCAACTCATCCCACCACCACCACCCCATGGCTTCCCACACTTGGTGTCCATACGTTTGTTCTCTACCTCTGTGTCTCTATTTCTTCCCTGCAAACCAGTTCATCTGTACCATTTTTTAGGTTCCACATATATACATTAATAGACAATATTTGTTTTCCTCTATCTGACTTACTTCATTCTGTATGACAGTCTCTAGATCCATCGATGTCTCTACAAATGACCCAGTTTCATTCCTTTTTATGGCTGAGTAATATTCCATTTTATATATGTACCACATCTTTATCCATTCATCTGTCTGTGGGCATTTAGGTTACTTGCATTACCTGGCTATTGTAAATAGTGCTGCAATGAACATTGTGGTGAATGTGCCTTTTTGATTTATGGTTTTCTCTGGGTATATGCCCAGAAGTGGGATTGCTGGATCAGATGGTAATTCTATTTCTAGTTTTTTTAAGGAAACTCCATACTGTTCTCCATAGTGACTGTATCAATTTACATCCCCACCAATAGTGGAAGAGGGCTCCTTTTGTCCACACCCTCCCCAGAATTTGTTGTTTGTAGATTTTCTGATGATGCCGATTCTAACAGGTGTGAGGTGATACCTCATTGTAGTTTTGATTTGCATTTCTCTAATAATTAGTGCTGTTGAGCAGCTTTTCATGTGCGTCTTGGCCATCTCTGTCTTCTTTGAAGAAACGTCTCTTTAGATCTTCTGCCCATTTTTGTATTGGGTTGTTTGTTTTTTAAATATTAAGCTGCATGAGCTGTTTATATATATATTGGAGATTAAACCTTTGTCCATTGATTCATTTGCAACGATTTTCGCCCATTCTGAGGGATGCCTTTTTCCATTCCCGTTTTTTTAACAAAAAAGGAAAGAAAGAAAAAGAAGCAGAACACTAATGTGCGTAAAATATGCCTTTTGAAATGGTCGTTTTGAAATATGGACGTCCTTTGAATTTTTTGGTCGATATGTGACCCCAGGATTTGTTTTCAGGGCAGGTGTCATTTACAGGCCTTCAATGAGTTTGAATATCAACTGACCATTAGCGCTGGGATTAAAGCTGCTGTTGCGTGAAACGGCCACAAGGTGGCAGCAGTTCTCCCTTACCAAATCTGGTTACTAGAGCAACAGAGCCTCAATGGAAGTCATGTTCTAGACTGGAATTTTGAATGGAATGTGCCAGGAGAAAGCCCCTCAAGTTTGTCTCACTACTTCTTGTTCGTGTTTTTAAATTTTTTTTCTATTACAGCAAGTTTGATTACAATGTTTGGCTTGTTGTAGGTTTGGAAGATGTGGTTCTTTTACACATATACAGAGGTCTGTTCTTCCTGGGATCCTTTTCCCATGTACGTTAGGACAGAATGTTGAGTAGTCTTCTCTTGGTATTCCGTAGGTCTTTGGTGATTATATATGTCACCTGTGTTTGATTATGTCTGTTAACCCCGAAATCGTAATGAAACCAATCCTCACACCTTTCCATTGGTGAACCATAAGTTTGTTTAATGAATCTGTGATTGCCCTTCTCCGTGGAAATATCTGCCCTGGTATCCATTTTTAGGTAACACCTATAAGTGATATGATACGATATGTGTCTTTCACTTTCTGACTTACTCCAAGTCACGTGATTACCTCTAGACTCATCTACGGGGCTGCAAATGGCATTGTGTCCTTTTTTCCTTGGCTTCTATTCTGCCTTAGCGAGGTCCATTTTCAACAATGTGATTCCCTGAGGGTTGTGGATTAGCTGTCCTGGGCAGCCTTACCCTGCCGGCCGGCCCTCCCCAGATGTGCCTGGTTGAGGTCAATATAAACAGCGCTCCAGGCAGCAATAGCCCCTGAAGTTGTGCCTGACTCCATATTCTCTGCCCCGTCAGCAGTCTCGGGGCTGTGCTGGTGGGAGGGAGTGAGGGGCCAAGGCTTTGTTGGTGGCCCGGTGTGAGTGGGGCTCTGCTGGCCTTTCTGCAGGAGGTGCCAGGCTGCCACCTGTAAAGAAGAGGATGTGTCACCCATACCTTCCGATGGAATTTCTCTCCGGACAGAGGTGAGGAAGGATAAAAGCAGTGGGGGCCGGGACAGGAGGGGTATCTCAGGCAGGGCAATAGAAAGCTTCCAGAAGAGCGCCATGTGCCAGGAACATCCTGGCTGGCCTGCAGGCACCAAGATGCCTTCGTGCTGTCGCTGTTGTGGCTCCACGGCCCTTCCTCTAGGCTTTCAAGCCCTTGTACATATTCAGGTGTTTTACCTGGGAAGGGTGGGAACAGTTCAGCAACAGCTGGCCTGGGGCTCAGCTCACGTTTACTCACAGATGCCTCAGCACGGTCCCCCAGCTTTGCAATGAGGATGCTCCTTGCATGTGGTGTGGGTTGCTGGCTGTATGGGAGGTGATTCCCCACCTCTGACCAATTTCAGAATTGTTTACGCTGGAGCAAGTGCCCTGATAGTGTTTCCCTCTGTATAACTGGTGGGTTCAGGTTTTTTTTTCTTTTATGGTTCAAGATAGATTTGATTCCTCTTTTATGTATTTATAGATATAAGCATGGAAATAATTCATTCCTATAAATACATCTGTGTGAAGGGAAGAAATTTTTTCTGTTTTATTTTAATTTTTTTTTAATTTTATTTATTTTTTTATACAGCAGGTTATTATTAGTTATGTATTTTATGCATATACATGTATACAGGTCAATCCCAATCTCCCAACTCATCCCACCACCACCACCCCATGGCTTCCCACACTTGGTGTCCATACGTTTGTTCTCTACCTCTGTGTCTCTATTTCTTCCCTGCAAACCAGTTCATCTGTACCATTTTTTAGGTTCCACATATATACATTAATAGACAATATTTGTTTTCCTCTATCTGACTTACTTCATTCTGTATGACAGTCTCTAGATCCATCGATGTCTCTACAAATGACCCAGTTTCATTCCTTTTTATGGCTGAGTAATATTCCATTTTATATATGTACCACATCTTTATCCATTCATCTGTCTGTGGGCATTTAGGTTACTTGCATTACCTGGCTATTGTAAATAGTGCTGCAATGAACATTGTGGTGAATGTGCCTTTTTGATTTATGGTTTTCTCTGGGTATATGCCCAGAAGTGGGATTGCTGGATCAGATGGTAATTCTATTTCTAGTTTTTTTAAGGAAACTCCATACTGTTCTCCATAGTGACTGTATCAATTTACATCCCCACCAATAGTGGAAGAGGGCTCCTTTTGTCCACACCCTCCCCAGAATTTGTTGTTTGTAGATTTTCTGATGATGCCGATTCTAACAGGTGTGAGGTGATACCTCATTGTAGTTTTGATTTGCATTTCTCTAATAATTAGTGCTGTTGAGCAGCTTTTCATGTGCGTCTTGGCCATCTCTGTCTTCTTTGAAGAAACGTCTCTTTAGATCTTCTGCCCATTTTTGTATTGGGTTGTTTGTTTTTTAAATATTAAGCTGCATGAGCTGTTTATATATATATTGGAGATTAAACCTTTGTCCATTGATTCATTTGCAACGATTTTCGCCCATTCTGAGGGATGCCTTTTTCCATTCCCGTTTTTTTAACAAAAAAGGAAAGAAAGAAAAAGAAGCAGAACACTAATGTGCGTAAAATATGCCTTTTGAAATGGTCGTTTTGAAATATGGACGTCCTTTGAATTTTTTGGTCGATATGTGACCCCAGGATTTGTTTTCAGGGCAGGTGTCATTTACAGGCCTTCAATGAGTTTGAATATCAACTGACCATTAGCGCTGGGATTAAAGCTGCTGTTGCGTGAAACGGCCACAAGGTGGCAGCAGTTCTCCCTTACCAAATCTGGTTACTAGAGCAACAGAGCCTCAATGGAAGTCATGTTCTAGACTGGAATTTTGAATGGAATGTGCCAGGAGAAAGCCCCTCAAGTTTGTCTCACTACTTCTTGTTCGTGTTTTTAAATTTTTTTTCTATTACAGCAAGTTTGATTACAATGTTTGGCTTGTTGTAGGTTTGGAAGATGTGGTTCTTTTACACATATACAGAGGTCTGTTCTTCCTGGGATCCTTTTCCCATGTACGTTAGGACAGAATGTTGAGTAGTCTTCTCTTGGTATTCCGTAGGTCTTTGGTGATTATATATGTCACCTGTGTTTGATTATGTCTGTTAACCCCGAAATCGTAATGAAACCAATCCTCACACCTTTCCATTGGTGAACCATAAGTTTGTTTAATGAATCTGTGATTGCCCTTCTCCGTGGAAATATCTGCCCTGGTATCCATTTTTAGGTAACACCTATAAGTGATATGATACGATATGTGTCTTTCACTTTCTGACTTACTCCAAGTCACGTGATTACCTCTAGACTCATCTACGGGGCTGCAAATGGCATTGTGTCCTTTTTTCCTTGGCTTCTATTCTGCCTTAGCGAGGTCCATTTTCAACAATGTGATTCCCTGAGGGTTGTGGATTAGCTGACCTGGGCAGCCTTACCCTGCCGGCCGGCCCTCCCCAGATGTGCCTGGTTGAGGTCAATATAAACAGCGCTCCAGGCAGCAATAGCCCCTGAAGTTGTGCCTGACTCCATATTCTCTGCCCCGTCAGCAGTCTCGGGGCTGTGCTGGTGGGAGGGAGTGAGGGGCCAAGGCTTTGTTGGTGGCCCGGTGTGAGTGGGGCTCTGCTGGCCTTTCTGCAGGAGGTGCCAGGCTGCCACCTGTAAAGAAGAGGATGTGTCACCCATACCTTCCGATGGAATTTCTCTCCGGACAGAGGTGAGGAAGGATAAAAGCAGTGGGGGCCGGGACAGGAGGGGTATCTCAGGCAGGGCAATAGAAAGCTTCCAGAAGAGCGCCATGTGCCAGGAACATCCCGGCTGGCCTGCAGGCACCAAGATGCCTTCGTGCTGTCGCTGTTGTGGCTCCACGGCCCTTCCTCTAGGCTTTCAAGCCCTTGTACATATTCAGGTGTTTTACCTGGGAAGGGTGGGAACAGTTCAGCAACAGCTGGCGTGGGGCTCAGCTCACGTTTACTCACAGATGCCTCAGCACGGTCCCCCAGCTTTGCAATGAGGATGCTCCTTGCATGTGGTGTGGGTTGCTGGCTGTATGGGAAGTGATTCCCCACCTCTGACCAATTTCAGAATTGTTTACGCTGGAGCAAGTGCCCTGATAGTGTTTCCCTCTGTATAACTGGTGGGTTCAGGTTTTATTTTCTTTTATGGTTCAAGATAGATTTGATTCCTCTTTTATGTATTTATAGATATAAGCATGGAAATAATTTATTCCTATAAATACATCTGTGTGAAGGTAAGAAATTTTTTCTGTTTTATTTTAATTTTTTTTTTAATTTTATTTATTTTTTTATACAGCAGGTTATTATTAGTTATGTATTTTATGCATATACATGTATACAGGTCAATCCCAATCTCCCAACTCATCCCACCACCGCCACCCCATGGCTTCCCACACTTGGTGTCCATATGTTTGTTCTCTACCTCTGTGTCTCTATTTCTTCCCTGCAAACCAGTTCATCTGTACCATTTTTTAGGTTCCACATATATACATTAATAGACAATATTTGTTTTCCTCTATCTGACTTACTTCATTCTGTATGACAGTCTCTAGATCCATCGATGTCTCTACAAATGACCCAGTTTCATTCCTTTTTATGGCTGAGTAATATTCCATTTTATATATGTACCACATCTTTATCCATTCATCTGTCTGTGGGCATTTAGGTTACTTGCATTACCTGGCTATTGTAAATAGTGCTGCAATGAACATTGTGGTGAATGTGCCTTTTTGATTTATGGTTTTCTCTGGGTATATGCCCAGAAGTGGGATTGCTGGATCAGATGGTAATTCTATTTCTAGTTTTTTTAAGGAAACTCCATACTGTTCTCCATAGTGACTGTATCAATTTACATCCCCACCAATAGTGGAAGAGGGCTCCTTTTGTCCACACCCTCCCCAGAATTTGTTGTTTGTAGATTTTCTGATGATGCCGATTCTAACAGGTGTGAGGTGATACCTCATTGTAGTTTTGATTTGCATTTCTCTAATAATTAGTGCTGTTGAGCAGCTTTTCATGTGCGTCTTGGCCATCTCTGTCTTCTTTGAAGAAACGTCTCTTTAGATCTTCTGCCCATTTTTGTATTGGGTTGTTTGTTTTTTAAATATTAAGCTGCATGAGCTGTTTATATATATATTGGAGATTAAACCTTTGTCCATTGATTCATTTGCAACGATTTTCGCCCATTCTGAGGGATGCCTTTTTCCATTCCCGTTTTTTTAACAAAAAAGGAAAGAAAGAAAAAGAAGCAGAACACTGATGTGCGTAAAATATGCCTTTGGAAATGGTCGTTTTGAAATATGGACGTCCTTTGAATTTTTTGGTCGATATGTGACCCCAGGATTTCTTTTCAGGGCAGGTGTCATTTACAGGCCTTCAATGAGTTTGAATATCAACTGACCATTAGCGCTGGGATTAAAGCTGCTGTTGCGTGAAACGGCCACAAGGTGGCAGCAGTTCTCCCTTACCAAATCTGGTTACTATAGCAACAGAGGCTCAATGGAAGTCGTGTTCTAGATTGGAATTTCGAATGGAATCTGCCAGGAGAAAGCCCCTCAAGTTTGTCTCACTACTTCTTGTTCGTGTTTTTAATTTTTTTTTATTTTCTATTACAGCAAGTTTCATTACAATGTTTGGCTTGTTGTAGGTGTGGAAGATGTGGTTCTTTTACACATATACAGATGTCTGTTCTTCCTGGGATGCTTTTCCTATGTACGTTAGGACAGAATGTTGAGTAGTCTTCTCTTGGTATTCCGTAGGTCTTTGGTGATTATATATGTCACCTGTGTTTGATTATGTCTGTTAACCCCGAAATCATAATGAAACCAATCCTCACACCTTTCCATTGGTGAACCATAAGTTTGTTTAATGAATCTGTGATTGCCCTTCTCCGTGGAAATATCTGCCCTGGTATCCATTTTTAGGTAACACCTATAAGTGATATGATACGATATGTGTCTTTCACTTTCTGACTTACTCCAAGTCACGTGATTACCTCTAGACTCATCTACGGGGCTGCAAATGGCATTGTGTCCTTTTTTTCCTTGGCTTCTATTCTGCCTTAGCGAGGTCCAGTTTTCAACAATGTGATTCCCTGAGGGTTTTGGATTAGCTGACCTGGGCAGCCTTACACTGCCGGCCGGCCCTCCCCAGGTGTGCCTGGTTGAGGTCAATATAAACAGCGCTCCAGGCAGCAATAGCCCCTGAAGTTGTTCCTGATTCCATATTCTCTGCCCTGTCAGCAGTCTCAGGGCTGTGCTGGTGGGAGGGAGTGAGGGGCCAAGGCTTTGCTGGTGGCCCGGTGTGAGTGGGGCTCTCCTGGCCTTTCTGCAGGAGGTGCCAGGCTGCCACCTGTAAAGAAGAGGATGTGTCACCCATACCTTCCGATGGAATTTCTCTCCGGACAGAGGTGAGGAAGGAAAAAAGCAGTGGGGGCCGGGACAGGATGGGTATCTCAGGCAGGGCAATAGAAAGCTTCCAGAAGAGCGCTATGGGCCATGACCATGCTGGCTGGCCTGCAGGCACCAAGATGGCCTGCGTGCTGTCGCTGTTGTGGCTCCACGGCCCTTCCTCTAGGCCTTCAAGCCCTTGTACATATTCAGGTGTTTTACCTGGGAAGGGTGGGAACAGTTCAGCAGCAGCTGGCCTGGGGCTCAGCTCACGTTTACTCACAGATGCCTCAGTACGGTCCCCCAGCTTTGCAATGAGGACGCTCCTTGCATGGGGTGTGGGTTGCTGGCTGTATGGGAGGTGATTCCCCACCTCTGACCAATTTCAGAATTGTTTACGCTGGAGCAAGTGCCCTGATAGTGTTTCCCTCTGTATAACTGGTGGTTTCAGGTTGTTTTTTTCTTTTATGGTTCAAGATAGATTTGATTCCTCTTTTATGTATTTATAGATATAAGCATGGAAATAATTCATTCCTATAAATACATCTTTGTGAAGGGAAGAACTTTTTTCTGTTTTATTTTAAATTTTTTTTTTAAATTTTGAAATTTAATTTTATTTATTTTTTTATACAGCAGGTTATTATTAGTTATGTATTTTATGCATATACATGTATACAGGTCAATCCCAATCTCCCAACTCATCCCACCACCACCACCCCATGGCTTCCCACACTTGGTGTCCATACGTTTGTTCTCTACCTCTGTGTCTCTATTTCTTCCCTGCAAACCAGTTCATCTGTACCATTTTTTAGGTTACACATATATGCATTAATAGAAAATATTTGTTTTCCTCTTTCTGACTTACTTCATTCTGTATGACAGTCTCTAGATCCATCGATGTCTCTACAAATGACCCAGTTTCATTCCTTTTTATGGCAGAGTAATATTCCATTTTATATATGTACCACATCTTTATCCATTCATCTGTCTGTGGGCATTTAGGTTACTTGCATTACCTGGCTATTGTAAATAGTGCTGCAATGAACATTGTGGTGAATGTGCCTTTTTGATTTATGGTTTTCTCTGGGTATATGCCCAGAAGTGGGATTGCTGGATCAGATGGTAATTCTATTTCTAGTTTTTTTAAGGAAACTCCATACTGTTCTCCATAGTGACTGTATCAATTTACATCCCCACCAATAGTGGAAGAGGGCTCCTTTTGTCCACACCCTCCCCAGAATTTGTTGTTTGTAGATTTTCTGATGATGCCGATTCTAACAGGTGTGAGGTGATACCTCATTGTAGTTTTGATTTGCATTTCTCTAATAATTAGTGCTGTTGAGCAGCTTTTCATGTGCGTCTTGGCCATCTCTGTCTTCTTTGAAGAAACGTCTCTTTAGATCTTCTGCCCATTTTGTATTGGGTTGTTTGTTTTTTAAATATTAAGCTGCATGAGCTGTTTATATATATATTGGAGATTAAAACTTTGTCCATTGATTCATTTGCAACGATTTTCGCCCATTCTGAGGGATGCCTTTTTCCATTCCCGTTTTTTTAACAAAAAAAGAAAGAAAGAAAAAGAAGCAGAACACTAATGTGCGTAAAATATGCCTTTTGAAATGGTCCTTTTGAAATATGGACGTCCTTTGAATTTTTTGGTCGATATGTGACCCCAGGATTTGTTTTCAGGGCAGGTGTCATTTACAGGCCTGCAATGATTTTGAATATCAACTGACCATTAGCGCTGGGATTAAAGCTGCTGTTGCGTGAAACGGCCACAAGGTGGCAGCAGTTCTCCCTTACCAAATCTGGTTACTATAGCAACAGAGCCTCAATGGAAGTCGTGTTCTAGATTGGAATTTCGAATGGAATCTGCCAGGAGAAAGCCCCTCAAGTTTGTCTCACTACTTCTTGTTCGTGTTTTAAATTTTTTTTTTATTTTCTATTACAGCAAGTTTCATTACAATGTTTGGCTTGTTGTAGGTGTGGAAGATGTGGTTCTTTTACACATATACAGATGTCTGTTCTTCCTGGGATCCTTTTCCTATGTACGTTAGGACAGAATGTTGAGTAGTCTTCTCTTGGTATTCCGTAGGTCTTTGGTGATTATATATGTCACCTGTGTTTGATTATGTCTGTTAACCCCGATATCATAATGAAACCAATCCTCACACCTTTCCATTGGTGAACCATAAGTTTGTTTAATGAATCTGTGATTGCCCTTCTCCGTGGAAATATCTGCCCTGGTATCCATTTTTAAGTAACACCTATAAGTGATATGATACGATATGTGTGTTTCACTTTCTGACTTACTCCAAGTCACGTGATTACCTCTAGACTCATCTACGGGGCTGCAAATGGCATTGTGTCCATTTTTTCCTTGGCTTCTATTCTGCCTTAGCGAGGTCCATTTTCAACAATGTGATTCCCTGAGGGTTGTGGATTAGCTGACCTGGGAAGCCTTACCCTGCCGGCCGGCCCTCCCCAGGTGTGCCTGGTTGAGGTCAATATAAACAGCGCTCCAGGCAGCAATAGCCCCTGAAGTTGTGCCTGACTCCATATTCTCTGCCCCGTCAGCAGTCTCGGGGCTGTGCTGGTGGGAGGGAGTGAGGGGCCAAGGCTTTGTTGGTGGCCCGGTGTGAGTGGGGCTCTGCTGGCCTTTCTGCAGGAGTTGCCAGGCTGCCACCTGTAAAGAAGAGGATGTGTCACTCATAACTTCCGATGGAATTTCTCCCCGGACAGAGGTGAGGAAGGAAAAAAGCAGTGGGGGCCGGGACAGGAGGGGTATCTCAGGCAGGGCAATAGAAAGCTTCCAGAAGAGGGCCCGGGGCCAGGACCATCCTGGCTGGCCTGCAGGCACCAAGTTGGCTTGCGTGCTGTCGCTGGTGTGGCTCCACGGCCTTTCCTCTAGGCTTTCAAGCCCTTGTACATATTCAGATGTTTTACCTGGGAAGGGTGGGAACAGTTCAGCAGCAGCTGGCCTGGGGCTCAGCTCACGTTTACTCACAGATGCCTCAGCACGGTCCCCCAGCTTTGCAATGAGGACGCTCCTTGCATGGGGGTTGGGTTGCTGGCTGTATGGGAGGTAATTCCCCACCTCTGACCAATTTCAGAATTGTTTACTGCTGGAGCAAGTGCCCTGATAGTGTTTCCCTCTGTATAACTGGTTGGTTCAGGTTTTTTTTTTCTTTTATGGTTCAAGTTAGATTTGATTCCTCTTTTATGTATTTATAGATATAAGCATGGAAATAATTCATTCCTATAAATACATCTGTGTGAAGGGAAGAACTTTTTTCTGTTTTATTTTAAATTTTTTTTTTAATTTTGAAATTTAATTGTATTTATTTTTTTATACAGCAGGTTATTATTAGTTATGTATTTTATGCATATACATGTATACAGGTCAATCCCAATCTCCCAACTCATCCCACCACCACCACCCCATGGCTTCCCACACTTGGTGTCCATACGTTTGTTCTCTACCTCTGTGTCTCTATTTCTTCCCTGCAAACCAGTTCATCTGTACCATTTTTTAGGTTCCACATATATGCATTAATATACAATATTTGTTTTCCTCTTTCTGACTTACTTCATTCTGTATGACAGTCTCTAGATCCATCGATGTCTCTACAAATGACCCAGTTTCACCCCTTTTATGGCTGTGTAATATTCCATTTTATATATGTACCACATCTTTATCCATTCATCTGTCTGTGGGCATTTAGGTTGCTTGCATTACCTGGCTATTGTAAATAGTGCTGCAATGAACATTGTGGTGAATGTGCCTTTTTGATTTATGGTTTTCTCTGGGTATATGCCCAGAAGTGGGATTGCTGGATCAGATGGTAATTCTATTTCTAGTTTTTTTAAGGAAACTCCATACTGTTCTCCATAGTGACTGTATCAATTTACATCCCCACCAATAGTGGAAGAGGGCTCCTTTTGTCCACACCCTCCCCAGAATTTGTTGTTTGTAGATATTCTGATGATGCCGATTCTAACAGGTGTGAGGTACCTCATTGTAGTTTTGATTTGCATTTCTCTAATAATTAGTGCTGTTGAGCAGCTTTTCATGTGCGTCTTGGCCATCTCTGTGTCTTCTTTGAAGAAACGTCTCTTTAGATCTTCTGCCCATTTTTGTATTGGGTTGTTTGTTTTTTTAATATTAAGCTGCATGAGCTGTTTATATATATATTGGAGATTAAACCTTTGTCCATGGATTCATTTGCAACGATTTTCGCCCATTCTGAGGGATGCCTTTTTCCATTCCCGTTTTTTTAACAAAAAAGGAAAGAAAGAAAAAGAAGCAGAACACTAATGTGCGTAAAATATGCCTTTTGAAATGGTCGTTTTGAAATATGGACGTCCTTTGAATTTTTTGGTCGATATGTGACCCCAGGATTTGTTTTCAGGGCAGGTGTCATTTACAGGCCTGCAATGATTTTGAATATCAACTGACCATTAGCGCTGGGATTAAAGCTGCTGTTGCGTGAAACGGCCACAAGGTGGCAGCAGTTCTCCCTTACCAAATCTGGTTACTAGAGCAACAGAGCCTCAATGGAAGGCGTGTTCTAGATTGGAAGTTCGAATGGAATGTGCCAGGAGAAAGCCCCTCAAGTTTGTCTCACTACTTCTTGTTCGTGTTTTTAATTTTTTTTATTTTCTATTACAGCAAGTTTGATTACAATGTTTGGCTTGTTGTAGGTGTGGAAGATGTGGTTCTTTTACACATATACAGATGTCTGTTCTTCCTGGGATCCTTTTCCCATGTACGTTCGGACAGAATGTTGAGTAGTCTTCTCTTGGTATTCCGTAGGTCTTTGGTGATTATATATGTCACCTGTGTTTGATTATGTCTGTTAACCCCGAAATCGTAATGAAACCAATCCTCACACCTTTCCATTGGTGAACCATAAGTTTGTTTAATGAATCTGTGATTGCCCTTCTCCGTGGAAATATCTGCCCTGGTATCCATTTTTAGGTAACACCTATAAGTGATATGATACGATATGTGTCTTTCACTTTCTGACTTACTCCAAGTCACGTGATTACCTCTAGACTCATCTACGGGGCTGCAAATGGCATTGTGTCCTTTTTTTCCTTGGCTTCTATTCTGCCTTAGCGAGGTCCATTTTCAACAATGTGATTCCCTGAGGGTTGTGGATTAGCTGACCTTGGAAGCCTTACCCTGCCGGCCGGCCCTCCCCAGGTGTGCCTGGTTGAGGTCAATATAAACAGCGCTCCAGGCAGCAATAGCCCCTGAAGTTGTGCCTGACTCCATATTCTCTGCCCCGTCAGCAGTCTCGGGGCTGTGCTGGTGGGATGGAGTGAGGGGCCAAGGCTTTGATGGTGGCCCGGTGTGAGTGGGGCTCTGCTGGCCTTTCTGCAGGAGTTGCCAGGCTGCCACCTGTAAAGAAGAGGATGTGTCACTCATAACTTCCGATGGAATTTCTCTCCAGACAGAGGTGAGGAAGGATAAAAGCAGTGGGTGCCGGGACAGGAGGGATATCACAGGCAGGGCAATAGAAAGCTTCCAGAAGAGCGCCCGGGTCCAGGACCATCCTGGCTGACCTGCAGGCACAAAGTTGGCCTGCGTGCTGTGGCTGGTGTGTCTCCAGGGCCCTTCCTCTAGGCTTTCAAGCCCTTGTACATATTCAGGTGTTTTACCTGGGAAGGGTGGGAACAGTTCAGCAGCAGCTGGCCTGGGGCTCAGCTCACGTTTACTCACAGATGCCTCAGCACGGTCCCCCAGCTTTGCAATGAGGACGCTCCTTGCATGGGGGTTGGGTTGCTGGCTGTATGGGAGGTAATTCCCCACCTCTGACCAATTTCAGAATTGTTTACTGCTGGAGCAAGTGCCCTGATAGTGTTTCCCTCTGTATAACTGGTTGGTTCAGGTTTTTTTTTTCTTTTATGGTTCAAGTTAGATTTGATTCCTCTTTTATGTATTTATAGATATAAGCATGGAAATAATTCATTCCTATAAATACATCTGTGTGAAGGGAAGAACTTTTTTCTGTTTTATTTTAAATTTTTTTTTTAATTTTGAAATTTAATTGTATTTATTTTTTTATACAGCAGGTTATTATTAGTTATGTATTTTATGCATATACATGTATACAGGTCAATCCCAATCTCCCAACTCATCCCACCACCACCACCCCATGGCTTCCCACACTTGGTGTCCATACGTTTGTTCTCTACCTCTGTGTCTCTATTTCTTCCCTGCAAACCAGTTCATCTGTACCATTTTTTAGGTTCCACATATATGCATTAATATACAATATTTGTTTTCCTCTTTCTGACTTACTTCATTCTGTATGACAGTCTCTAGATCCATCGATGTCTCTACAAATGACCCAGTTTCACCCCTTTTATGGCTGAGTAATATTCCATTTTATATATGTACCACATCTTTATCCATTCATCTGTCTGTGGGCATTTAGGTTGCTTGCATTACCTGGCTATTGTAAATAGTGCTGCAATGAACATTGTGGTGAATGTGCCTTTTTGATTTATGGTTTTCTCTGGGTATATGCCCAGAAGTGGGATTGCTGGATCAGATGGTAATTCTATTTCTAGTTTTTTTAAGGAAACTCCATACTGTTCTCCATAGTGACTGTATCAATTTACATCCCCACCAATAGTGGAAGAGGGCTCCTTTTGTCCACACCCTCCCCAGAATTTGTTGTTTGTAGATATTCTGATGATGCCGATTCTAACAGGTGTGAGGTACCTCATTGTAGTTTTGATTTGCATTTCTCTAATAATTAGTGCTGTTGAGCAGCTTTTCATGTGCGTCCTGGCCATCTCTGTGTCTTCTTTGAAGAAACGTCTCTTTAGATCTTCTGCCCATTTTTGTATTGGGTTGTTTGTTTTTTTAATATTAAGCTGCATGAGCTGTTTATATATATATTGGAGATTAAACCTTTGTCCATTGATTCATTTGCAACGATTTTCGCCCATTCTGAGGGATGCCTTTTTCCATTCCCGTTTTTTTAACAAAAAAGGAAAGAAAGAAAAAGAAGCAGAACACTAATGTGCGTAAAATATGCCTTTTGAAATGGTCGTTTTGAAATATGGACGTCCTTTGAATTTTTTGGTCGATATGTGACCCCAGGATTTGTTTTCAGGGCAGGTGTCATTTACAGGCCTGCAATGATTTTGAATATCAACTGACCATTAGCGCTGGGATTAAAGCTGCTGTTGCGTGAAACGGCCACAAGGTGGCAGCAGTTCTCCCTTACCAAATCTGGTTACTAGAGCAACAGAGCCTCAATGGAAGGCGTGTTCTAGATTGGAAGTTCGAATGGAATGTGCCAGGAGAAAGCCCCTCAAGTTTGTCTCACTACTTCTTGTTCGTGTTTTTAATTTTTTTTATTTTCTATTACAGCAAGTTTGATTACAATGTTTGGCTTGTTGTAGGTGTGGAAGATGTGGTTCTTTTACACATATACAGATGTCTGTTCTTCCTGGGATCCTTTTCCCATGTACGTTCGGACAGAATGTTGAGTAGTCTTCTCTTGGTATTCCGTAGGTCTTTGGTGATTATATATGTCACCTGTGTTTGATTATGTCTGTTAACCCCGATATCATAATGAAACCAATCCTCACACCTTTCCATTGGTGAACCATAAGTTTGTTTAATGAATCTGTGATTGCCCTTCTCCGTGGAAATATCTGCCCTGGTATCCATTTTTAGGTAACACCTATAAGTGATATGATACGATATGTGTGTTTCACTTTCTGACTTACTCCAAGTCACGTGATTACCTCTAGACTCATCTACGGGGCTGCAAATGGCATTGTGTCCTTTTTTTCCTTGGCTTCTATTCTGCCTTAGCGAGGTCCATTTTCAACAATGTGATTCCCTGAGGGTTGTGGATTAGCTGACCTTGGAAGCCTTACCCTGCCGGCCGGCCCTCCCCAGGTGTGCCTGGTTGAGGTCAATATAAACAGCGCTCCAGGCAGCAATAGCCCCTGAAGTTGTGCCTGACTCCATATTCTCTGCCCCGTCAGCAGTCTCGGGGCTGTGCTGGTGGGATGGAGTGAGGGGCCAAGGCTTTGATGGTGGCCCGGTGTGAGTGGGGCTCTGCTGGCCTTTCTGCAGGAGTTGCCAGGCTGCCACCTGTAAAGAAGAGGATGTGTCACTCATAACTTCCGATGGAATTTCTCTCCAGACAGAGGTGAGGAAGGATAAAAGCAGTGGGTGCCGGGACAGGAGGGATATCACAGGCAGGGCAATAGAAAGCTTCCAGAAGAGCGCCCGGGTCCAGGACCATCCTGGCTGACCTGCAGGCACAAAGTTGGCCTGCGTGCTGTGGCTGGTGTGGCTCCAGGGCCCTTCCTCTAGGCTTTCAAGCCCTTGTACATATTCAGGTGTTTTACCTGGGAAGGGTGGGAACAGTTCAGCAGCAGCTGGCCTGGGGCTCAGCTCACGTTTACTCACAGATGCCTCAGCACGGTCCCCCAGCTTTGCAATGAGGACGCTCCTTGCATGGGGGTTGGGTTGCTGGCTGTATGGGAGGTAATTCCCCACCTCTGACCAATTTCAGAATTGTTTACTGCTGGAGCAAGTGCCCTGATAGTGTTTCCCTCTGTATAACTGGTTGGTTCAGGTTTTTTTTTTCTTTTATGGTTCAAGTTAGATTTGATTCCTCTTTTATGTATTTATAGATATAAGCATGGAAATAATTCATTCCTATAAATACATCTGTGTGAAGGGAAGAACTTTTTTCTGTTTTATTTTAAATTTTTTTTTTAATTTTGAAATTTAATTGTATTTATTTTTTTATACAGCAGGTTATTATTAGTTATGTATTTTATGCATATACATGTATACAGGTCAATCCCAATCTCCCAACTCATCCCACCACCACCACCCCATGGCTTCCCACACTTGGTGTCCATACGTTTGTTCTCTACCTCTGTGTCTCTATTTCTTCCCTGCAAACCAGTTCATCTGTACCATTTTTTAGGTTCCACATATATGCATTAATATACAATATTTGTTTTCCTCTTTCTGACTTACTTCATTCTGTATGACAGTCTCTAGATCCATCGATGTCTCTACAAATGACCCAGTTTCACCCCTTTTATGGCTGAGTAATATTCCATTTTATATATGTACCACATCTTTATCCATTCATCTGTCTGTGGGCATTTAGGTTGCTTGCATTACCTGGCTATTGTAAATAGTGCTGCAATGAACATTGTGGTGAATGTGCCTTTTTGATTTATGGTTTTCTCTGGGTATATGCCCAGAAGTGGGATTGCTGGATCAGATGGTAATTCTATTTCTAGTTTTTTTAAGGAAACTCCATACTGTTCTCCATAGTGACTGTATCAATTTACATCCCCACCAATAGTGGAAGAGGGCTCCTTTTGTCCACACCCTCCCCAGAATTTGTTGTTTGTAGATATTCTGATGATGCCGATTCTAACAGGTGTGAGGTACCTCATTGTAGTTTTGATTTGCATTTCTCTAATAATTAGTGCTGTTGAGCAGCTTTTCATGTGCGTCCTGGCCATCTCTGTGTCTTCTTTGAAGAAACGTCTCTTTAGATCTTCTGCCCATTTTTGTATTGGGTTGTTTGTTTTTTTAATATTAAGCTGCATGAGCTGTTTATATATATATTGGAGATTAAACCTTTGTCCATTGATTCATTTGCAACGATTTTCGCCCATTCTGAGGGATGCCTTTTTCCATTCCCGTTTTTTTAACAAAAAAGGAAAGAAAGAAAAAGAAGCAGAACACTAATGTGCGTAAAATATGCCTTTTGAAATGGTCGTTTTGAAATATGGACGTCCTTTGAATTTTTTGGTCGATATGTGACCCCAGGATTTGTTTTCAGGGCAGGTGTCATTTACAGGCCTGCAATGATTTTGAATATCAACTGACCATTAGCGCTGGGATTAAAGCTGCTGTTGCGTGAAACGGCCACAAGGTGGCAGCAGTTCTCCCTTACCAAATCTGGTTACTAGAGCAACAGAGCCTCAATGGAAGGCGTGTTCTAGATTGGAAGTTCGAATGGAATGTGCCAGGAGAAAGCCCCTCAAGTTTGTCTCACTACTTCTTGTTCGTGTTTTTAATTTTTTTTATTTTCTATTACAGCAAGTTTGATTACAATGTTTGGCTTGTTGTAGGTGTGGAAGATGTGGTTCTTTTACACATATACAGATGTCTGTTCTTCCTGGGATCCTTTTCCCATGTACGTTCGGACAGAATGTTGAGTAGTCTTCTCTTGGTATTCCGTAGGTCTTTGGTGATTATATATGTCACCTGTGTTTGATTATGTCTGTTAACCCCGATATCATAATGAAACCAATCCTCACACCTTTCCATTGGTGAACCATAAGTTTGTTTAATGAATCTGTGATTGCCCTTCTCCGTGGAAATATCTGCCCTGGTATCCATTTTTAGGTAACACCTATAAGTGATATGATACGATATGTGTGTTTCACTTTCTGACTTACTCCAAGTCACGTGATTACCTCTAGACTCATCTACGGGGCTGCAAATGGCATTGTGTCCTTTTTTTCCTTGGCTTCTATTCTGCCTTAGCGAGGTCCATTTTCAACAATGTGATTCCCTGAGGGTTGTGGATTAGCTGACCTTGGAAGCCTTACCCTGCCGGCCGGCCCTCCCCAGGTGTGCCTGGTTGAGGTCAATATAAACAGCGCTCCAGTCAGCAATAGCCCCTGAAGTTGTGCCTGACTCCATATTCTCTGCCCCGTCAGCAGTCTCGGGGCTGTGCTGGTGGGAGGGAGTGAGGGGCCAAGGCTTTGATGGTGGCCCGGTGTGAGTGGGGCTCTGCTGGCCTTTCTGCAGGAGTTGCCAGGCTGCCACCTGTAAAGAAGAGGATGTGTCACTCATAACTTCCGATGGAATTTCTCTCCAGACAGAGGTGAGGAAGGATAAAAGCAGTGGGTGCCGGGACAGGAGGGATATCTCAGGCAGGGCAATAGAAAGCTTCCAGAAGAGCGCCCGGGTCCAGGACCATCCTGGCTGACCTGCAGGCACAAAGTTGGCCTGCGTGCTGTGGCTGGTGTGGCTCCAGGGCCCTTCCTCTAGGCTTTCAAGCCCTTGTACATATTCAGGTGTTTTACCTGGGAAGGGTGGGAACAGTTCAGCAGCAGCTGGCCTGGGGCTCAGCTCACGTTTACTCACAGATGCCTCAGCACGGTCCCCCAGCTTTGCAATGAGGACGCTCCTTGCATGGGGGGTGGGTTGCTGGCTGTATGGGAGGTGATTCCCCACCTCTGACCAATTTCAGAATTGTTTACCGCTGGAGCAAGTGCCTTGATAGGGTTTCCCTCTGTATAACTGGTGGGTTCAGGTTTTTTTTTTCTTTTATGGTTCAAGTTAGATTTGATTCCTCTTTTATGTATTTATAGATATAAGCATGGAAATAATTCATTCCTATAAATACATCTGTGTGAAGGGAAGAACTTTTTTCTGTTTTACTTAAATTTTTTTTAAATTTTGAAATTTAATTGTATTTATTTTTTTATACAGCAGGTTATTATTAGTTATGTATTTTATGCATATACATGTATACAGGTCAATCCCAATCTCCCAACTCATCCCACCACCACCACCCCATGGCTTCCCACACTTGGTGTCCATACGTTTGTTCTCTACCTCTGTGTCTCTATTTCTTCCCTGCAAACCAGTTCATCTGTACCATTTTTTAGGTTCCACATATATGCATTAATATACAATATTTGTTTTCCTCTTTCTGACTTACTTCATTCTGTATGACAGTCTCTAGATCCATCGATGTCTCTACAAATGACCCAGTTTCACCCCTTTTATGGCTGAGTAATATTCCATTTTATATATGTACCACATCTTTATCCATTCATCTGTCTGTGGGCATTTAGGTTGCTTGCATTACCTGGCTATTGTAAATAGTGCTGCAATGAACATTGTGGTGAATGTGCCTTTTTGATTTATGGTTTTCTCTGGGTATATGCCCAGAAGTGGGATTGCTGGATCAGATGGTAATTCTATTTCTAGTTTTTTTAAGGAAACTCCATACTGTTCTCCATAGTGACTGTATCAATTTACTTCCCCACCAATAGTGGAAGAGGGCTCCTTTTGTCCACACCCTCCCCAGAATTTGTTGTTTGTAGATATTCTGATGATGCCGATTCTAACAGGTGTGAGGTACCTCATTGTAGGTTTGATTTGCATTTCTCTAATAATTAGTGCTGTTGAGCAGCTTTTCATGTGCGTCTTGGCCATCTCTGTGTCTTCTTTGAAGAAACGTCTCTTTAGATCTTCTGCCCATTTTTGTATTGGGTTGTTTGATTTTTGAATATTAAGCTGCATGAGCTGTTTATATATATATTGGAGATTAAACCTTTGTCCATTGATTCATTTGCAACGATTTTCGCCCATTCTGAGGGATGCCTTTTTCCATTCCCGTTTTTTTGTAACAAAAAAGGAAAGAAAGAAAAAGAAGCAGAACAGTAATGTGCGTAAAATATGCCTTTTGAAATGGTCATTTTGAAATATGGACGTCCTTTGAATTTTTTGGTCGATATGTGACCCCAGGATTTGTTTTCAGGGCAGGTGTCATTTACAGGCCTGCAATGATTTTGAATATCAACTGACCTTAAGCGCTGGGATTAAAGCTGCTGTTGCGTGAAACGGCCACTAGGTGGCAGCAGTTCTCCCTTACCAAATCTGGTTACTAGAGCAACAGAGCCTCAATGGAAGGCGTGTTCTAGATTGGAAGTTCGAATGGAATGTGCCAGGAGAAAGCCCCTCAAGTTTGTCTCACTACTTCTTGTTCGTGTTTTTAATTTTTTTTATTTTCTATTACAGCAAGTTTGATTACAATGTTTGGCTTGTTGTAGGTGTGGAAGATGTGGTTCTTTTACACATATACAGATGTCTGTTCTTCCTGGGATCCTTTTCCCATGTACGTTCGGACAGAATGTTGAGTAGTCTTCTCTTGGTATTCCGTAGGTCTTTGGTGATTATATATGTCACCTGTGTTTGATTATGTCTGTTAACCCCGATATCATAATGAAACCAATCCTCACACCTTTCCATTGGTGAACCATAAGTTTGTTTAATGAATCTGTGATTGCCCTTCTCCGTGGAAATATCTGCCCTGGTATCCATTTTTAGGTAACACCTATAAGTGATATGATACGATATGTGTCTTTCACTTTCTGACTTACTCCAAGTCACGTGATTACCTCTAGACTCATCTACGGGGCTGCAAATGGCATTGTGTCCTTTTTTTCCTTGGCTTCTATTCTGCCTTAGCGAGGTCCATTTTCAACAATGTGATTCCCTGAGGGTTGTGGATTAGCTGACCTGGGAAGCCTTACCCTGCCGGCCGGCCCTCCCCAGGTGTGCCTGGTTGAGGTCAATATAAACAGCGCTCCAGGCAGCAATAGCCCCTGAAGTTGTGCCTGACTCCATATTCTCTGCCCCGTCAGCAGTCTCGGGGCTGTGCTGGTGGGAGGGAGTGAGGGGCCAAGGCTTTGTTGGTGGCCCGGTGTGAGTGGGGCTCTGCTGGCCTTTCTGCAGGAGTTGCCAGGCTGCCACCTGTAAAGAAGAGGATGTGTCACTCATAACTTCCGATGGAATTTCTCTCCGGACAGAGGTGAGGAAGGAAAAAAGCAGTGGGGGCCGGGACAGGAGGGGTATCTCAGGCAGGGCAATAGAAAGCTTCCAGAAGAGGGCCCGGGGCCAGGACCATCCTGGCTGGCCTGCAGGCACCAAGTTGGCTTGGGTGCTGTCGCTGGTGTGGCTCCACGGCCCTTCCTCTAGGGTTTCAAGCCCTTGTACATATTCAGATGTTTTACCTGGGAAGGGTGGGAACAGTTCAGCAGCAGCTGGCCTGGGGCTCAGCTCACGTTTACTCACAGATGCCTCAGCACGGTCCCCCAGCTTTGCAATGAGGACGCTCCTTGCATGGGGTGTGGGTTGCTGGCTGTATGGGAGGTGATTCCCCACCTCTGACCAATTTCAGAATTGTTTTCCGCTGGAGCAAGTGCCTTGATAGGGTTTCCCTCTGTATAACTGGTGGGTTCAGGTTTTTTTTTTCTTTTATGGTTCAAGTTAGATTTGATTCCTCTTTTATGTATTTATAGATATAAGCATGGAAATAATTCATTCCTATAAATACATCTGTGTGAAGGGAAGAACTTTTTTCTGTTTTACTTAAATTTTTTTTTTTAATTTTGAAATTTAATTGTATTTATTTTTTTATACAGCAGGTTATTATTAGTTATGTATTTTATGCATATACATGTATACAGGTCAATCCCAATCTCCCAACTCATCCCACCACCACCACCCCATGGCTTCCCACACTTGGTGTCCTTACGTTTGTTCTCTACCTCTGTGTCTCTATTTCTTCCCTGCAAACCAGTTCATCTGTACCATTTTTTAGGTTCCACATATATGCATTAATATACAATATTTGTTTTCCTCTTTCTGACTTACTTCATTCTGTATGACAGTCTCTAGATCCATCAATGTCTCTACAAATGACCAAGTTTCATCCCTTTTATGGCTGAGTAATATTCCATTTTATATATGTACCACATCTTTATCCATTCATCTGTCTGTGGGCATTTAGGTTGCTTGCATTACCTGGCTATTGTAAATAGTGCTGCAATGAACATTGTGGTGAATGTGCCTTTTTGATTTATGGTTTTCTCTGGGTATATGCTCAGAAGTTCGATTGCTGGATCAGATTGTAATTCTATTTCTAGTTTTTTTAAGGAAACTCCATACTGTTCTCCATAGTGACTGTATCAATTTACATCCCCACCAATAGTGGAAGAGGGCTCCTTTTGTCCACACCCTCCCCAGAATTTGTTGTTTGTAGATTTTCTGATGATGCCGATTCTAACAGGTGTGAGGTGATACCTCATTGTAGTTTTGATTTGCATTTCTCTAATAATTAGTGCTGTTGAGCAGCTTTTCATGTGTGTCTTGGCCATCTCTGTGTCTTCTTTGAAGAAACGTCTCTTTAGATCTTCTTCCCATTTCTGTATTGGGTTGTTTGTTTTTTTAATATTAAGCTGCATGAGCTGTTTATATATATATTGGAGATTAAACCTTTGTCCATTGATTCATTTGCAACGATTTTCGCCCATTCTGAGGGATGCCTTTTTCCATTCCCGTTTTTTTAAAAAAAAAGGAAAGAAAGAAAAAGAAGCAGAACACTAATGTGCGTAAAATATGCCTTTTGAAATGGTCGTTTTGAAATATGGACGTCCTTTAAATTTTTTGGTCGATATGTGACCCCAGGATTTGTTTTCAGGGCAGGTGTCATTTACAGGCCTGCAATGATTTTGAATATCAACTGACCATTAGCGCTGGGATTAAAGCTGCTGTTGCGTGAAACGGCCACAAGGTGGCAGCAGTTCTCCCTTACCAAATCTGGTTACTAGAGCAACAGAGCCTCAATGGAAGGCGTGTTCTAGATTGGAATTTAGAATGGAATGTGCCAGGAGAAAGCCCCTCAAGTTTGTCTCACTACTTCTTGTTCGTGTTTTTAATTTTTTTTTTATTTTCTATTATAGCAAGTTTGATTACAATGTTTGGCTTGTTGTAGGTGTGGAAGATGTGGTTCTTTTACACATATACAGATGTCTGTTCTTCCTGGGATCCTTTTCCCATGTACGTTAGGACAGAATGTTGAGTAGTCTTCTCTTGGTATTCCGTAGGTCTTTGGTGATTATATATGTCACCTGTGTTTGATTATGTCTGTTAACCCCGATATCATAATGAAAGCAATCCTCACACCTTTCCATTGGTGAACCATAAGTTTGTTTAATGAATCTGTGATTGCCCTTCTCCGTGGAAATATCTGCCCTGGTATCCATTTTTAGGTAACACCTATAAGTGATATGATACGATATGTGTGTTTCACTTTCTGACTTACTCCAAGTCACGTGATTACCTCTAGACTCATCTACGGGGCTGCAAATGGCATTGTGTCCATTTTTTCCTTGGCTTCTATTCTGCCTTAGCGAGGTCCATTTTCAACAATGTGATTCCCTGAGGGTTGTGGATTAGCTGACCTGGGAAGCCTTACCCTGCCGGCTGGCCCTCCCCAGGTGTGCCTGGTTGAGGTCAATATAAACAGCGCTCCAGGCAGCAATAGCCCCTGAAGTTGTGCCTGACTCCATATTCTCTGCCCCGTCAGCAGTCTCGGGGCTGTGCTGGTGGGAGGGAGTGAGGGGCCAAGGCTTTGTTGGTGGCCCGGTGTGAGTGGGGCTCTGCTGGCCTTTCTGCAGGAGTTGCCAGGCTGCCACCTGTAAAGAAGAGGATGTGTCACTCATAACTTCCGATGGAATTTCTCTCCGGACAGAGGTGAGGAAGGAAAAAAGCAGTGGGGGCCGGGACAGGAGGGGTATCTCAGGCAGGGCAATAGAAAGCTTCCAGAAGAGGGCCCGGGGCCAGGACCATCCTGGCTGGCCTGCAGGCACCAAGTTGGCTTGCGTGCTGTCACTGGTGTGGCTCCACGGACTTTCCTCTAGGGTTTCAAGCCCTTGTACATATTCAGATGTTTTACCTGGGAAGGATGGGAACAGTTCAGCAGCAGCTGGCCTGGGGCTCAGCTCACGTTTACTCACAGATGCCTCAGCACGGTCCCCCAGCTTTGCAATGAGGACGCTCCTTGCATGGGGGTTGGGTTGCTGGCTGTATGGGAGGTAATTCCCCACCTCTGACCAATTTCAGAATTGTTTACTGCTGGAGCAAGTGCCCTGATAGGGTTTCCCTCTGTATAACTGGTTGGTTCAGGTTTTTTTTTTTCCTTTTATGGTTCAAGTTAGATTTGATTCCTCTTTTATGTATTTATAGATATAAGCATGGAAATAATTCATTCCTATAAATACATCTGTGTGAAGGGAAGAACTTTTTTCTGTTTTATTTTAAATTTTTTTTTTTAATTTTGAAATTTAATTGTATTTATTTTTTTATACAGCAGGTTATTATTAGTTATGTATTTTATGCATATACATGTATACAGGTCAATCCCAATCTCCCAACTCATCCCACCACCACCACCCCATGGCTTCCCACACTTGGTGTCCATACGTTTGTTCTCTACCTCTGTGTCTCTATTTCTTCCCTGCAAACCAGTTCATCTGTACCATTTTTTAGGTTCCACATATATGCATTAATATACAATATTTGTTTTCCTCTTTCTGACTTACTTCATTCTGTATGACAGTCTCTAGATCCATCGATGTCTCTACAAATGACCCAGTTTCACCCCTTTTATGGCTGAGTAATATTCCATTTTATATATGTACCACATCTTTATCCATTCATCTGTCTGTGGGCATTTAGGTTGCTTGCATTACCTGGCTATTGTAAATAGTGCTGCAATGAACATTGTGGTGAATGTGCCTTTTTGATTTATGGTTTTCTCTGGGTATATGCCCAGAAGTGGGATTGCTGGATCAGATGGTAATTCTATTTCTAGTTTTTTTAAGGAAACTCCATACTGTTCTCCATAGTGACTGTATCAATTTACTTCCCCACCAATAGTGGAAGAGGGCTCCTTTTGTCCACACCCTCCCCAGAATTTGTTGTTTGTAGATATTCTGATGATGCCGATTCTAACAGGTGTGAGGTACCTCATTGTAGGTTTGATTTGCATTTCTCTAATAATTAGTGCTGTTGAGCAGCTTTTCATGTGCGTCTTGGCCATCTCTGTGTCTTCTTTGAAGAAACGTCTCTTTAGATCTTCTGCCCATTTTTGTATTGGGTTGTTTGATTTTTGAATATTAAGCTGCATGAGCTGTTTATATATATATTGGAGATTAAAACTTTGTCCATTGATTCATTTGCAACGATTTTCGCCCATTCTGAGGGATGCCTTTTTCCATTCCCGTTTTTTTGTAACAAAAAAGGAAAGAAAGAAAAAGAAGCAGAACACTAATGTGCGTAAAATATGCCTTTTGAAATGGTCATTTTGAAATATGGACGTCCTTTGAATTTTTTGGTCGATATGTGACCCCAGGATTTGTTTTCAGGGCAGGTGTCATTTACAGGCCTGCAATGATTTTGAATATCAACTGACCTTAAGCGCTGGGATTAAAGCTGCTGTTGCGTGAAACGGCCACAAGGTGGCAGCAGTTCTCCCTTACCAAATCTGGTTACTAGAGCAACAGAGCCTCAATGGAAGGCGTGTTCTAGATTGGAAGTTCGAATGGAATGTGCCAGGAGAAAGCCCCTCAAGTTTGTCTCACTACTTCTTGTTCGTGTTTTTAATTTTTTTTATTTTCTATTACAGCAAGTTTGATTACAATGTTTGGCTTGTTGTAGTTGTGGAAGATGTGGTTCTTTTACACATATACAGATGTCTGTTCTTCCTGGGATCCTTTTCCCATGTACGTTCGGACAGAATGTTGAGTAGTCTTCTCTTGGTATTCCGTAGGTCTTTGGTGATTATATATGTCACCTGTGTTTGATTATGTCTGTTAACCCCGATATCATAATGAAACCAATCCTCACACCTTTCCATTGGTGAACCATAAGTTTGTTTAATGAATCTGTGATTGCCCTTCTCCGTGGAAATATCTGCCCTGGTATCCATTTTTAGGTAACACCTATAAGTGATATGATACGATATGTGTGTTTCACTTTCTGACTTACTCCAAGTCACGTGATTACCTCTAGACTCATCTACGGGGCTGCAAATGGCATTGTGTCCTTTTTTTCCTTGGCTTCTCTTCTGCCTTAGCGAGGTCCATTTTCTACAATGTGATTCCCTGAGGGTTGTGGATTAGCTGACCTGGGAAGCCTTACCCTGCCGGCCGGCCCTCCCCAGGTGTGCCTGGTTGAGGTCAATATAAACAGCGCTCCAGGCAGCAATAGCCCCTGAAGTTGTGCCTGACTCCATATTCTCTGCCCCGTCAGCAGTCTCGGGGCTGTGCTGGTGGGAGGGAGTGAGGGGCCAAGGCTTTGTTGGTGGCCCGGTGTGAGTGGGGCTCTGCTGGCCTTTCTGCAGGAGTTGCCAGGCTGCCACCTGTAAAGAAGAGGATGTGTCACTCATAACTTCCGATGGAATTTCTCTCCGGACAGAGGTGAGGAAGGAAAAAAGCAGTGGGGGCCGGGACAGGAGGGGTATCTCAGGCAGGGCAATAGAAAGCTTCCAGAAGAGGGCCCGGGGCCAGGACCATCCTGGCTGGCCTGCAGGCACCAAGTTGGCTTGCGTGCTGTCGCTGGTGTGGCTCCACGGCCCTTCCTCTAGGGTTTCAAGCCCTTGTACATATTCAGATGTTTTACCTGGGAAGGGTGGGAACAGTTCAGCAGCAGCTGGCCTGGGGCTCAGCTCACGTTTACTCACAGATGCCTCAGCACGGTCCCCCAGCTTTGCAATGAGGACGCTCCTTGCATGGGGTGTGGGTTGCTGGCTGTATGGGAGGTGATTCCCCACCTCTGACCAATTTCAGAATTGTTTTCCGCTGGAGCAAGTGCCTTGATAGGGTTTCCCTCTGTATAACTGGTGGGTTCAGGTTTTTTCTTTTCTTTTATGGTTCAAGTTAGATTTGATTCCTCTTTTATGTATTTATAGATATAAGCATGGAAATAATTCATTCCTATAAATACATCTGTGTGAAGGGAAGAACTTTTTTCTGTTTTACTTAAATTTTTTTTTTAAATTTTGAAATTTAATTGTATTTATTTTTTTATACAGCAGGTTATTATTAGTTATGTATTTTATGCATATACATGTATACAGGTCAATCCCAATCTCCCAACTCATCCCACCACCACCACCCCATGGCTTCCCACACTTGGTGTCCTTACGTTTGTTCTCTACCTCTGTGTCTCTATTTCTTCCCTGCAAACCAGTTCATCTGTACCATTTTTTAGGTTCCACATATATGCATTAATATACAATATTTGTTTTCCTCTTTCTGACTTACTTCATTCTGTATGACAGTCTCTAGATCCATCAATGTCTCTACAAATGACCAAGTTTCATCCCTTTTATGGCTGAGTAATATTCCATTTTATATATGTACCACATCTTTATCCATTCATCTGTCTGTGGGCATTTAGGTTGCTTGCATTACCTGGCTATTGTAAATAGTGCTGCAATGAACATTGTGGTGAATGTGCCTTTTTGATTTATGGTTTTCCCTGGGTATATGCTCAGAAGTTCGATTGCTGGATCAGATGGTAATTCTATTTCTAGTTTTTTTAAGGAAACTCCATACTGTTCTCCATAGTGACTGTATCAATTTACATCCCCACCAATAGTGGAAGAGGGCTCCTTTTGTCCACACCCTCCCCAGAATTTGTTGTTTGTAGATTTTCTGATGATGCCGATTCTAACAGGTGTGAGGTGATACCTCATTGTAGTTTTGATTTGCATTTCTCTAATAATTAGTGCTGTTGAGCAGCTTTTCATGTGTGTCTTGGCCATCTCTGTGTCTTCTTTGAAGAAACGTCTCTTTAGATCTTCTTCCCATTTCTGTATTGGGTTGTTTGATTTTTGAATATTAAGCTGCATGAGCTGTTTATATATATATTGGAGATTAAACCTTTGTCCATTGATTCATTTGCAACGATTTTCGCCCATTCTGAGGGATGCCTTTTTCCATTCCCGTTTTTTTGTAACAAAAAAGGAAAGAAAGAAAAAGAAGCAGAACAGTAATGTGCGTAAAATATGCCTTTTGAAATGGTCATTTTGAAATATGGACGTCCTTTGAATTTTTTGGTCGATATGTGACCCCAGGATTTGTTTTCAGGGCAGGTGTCATTTACAGGCCTGCAATGATTTTGAATATCAACTGACCTTAAGCGCTGGGATTAAAGCTGCTGTTGCGTGAAACGGCCACTAGGTGGCAGCAGTTCTCCCTTACCAAATCTGGTTACTAGAGCAACAGAGCCTCAATGGAAGGCGTGTTCTAGATTGGAAGTTCGAATGGAATGTGCCAGGAGAAAGCCCCTCAAGTTTGTCTCACTACTTCTTGTTCGTGTTTTTAATTTTTTTTATTTTCTATTACAGCAAGTTTGATTACAATGTTTGGCTTGTTGTAGGTGTGGAAGATGTGGTTCTTTTACACATATACAGATGTCTGTTCTTCCTGGGATCCTTTTCCCATGTACGTTCGGACAGAATGTTGAGTAGTCTTCTCTTGGTATTCCGTAGGTCTTTGGTGATTATATATGTCACCTGTGTTTGATTATGTCTGTTAACCCCGATATCATAATGAAACCAATCCTCACACCTTTCCATTGGTGAACCATAAGTTTGTTTAATGAATCTGTGATTGCCCTTCTCCGTGGAAATATCTGCCCTGGTATCCATTTTTAGGTAACACCTATAAGTGATATGATACGATATGTGTCTTTCACTTTCTGACTTACTCCAAGTCACGTGATTACCTCTAGACTCATCTACGGGGCTGCAAATGGCATTGTGTCCTTTTTTTCCTTGGCTTCTATTCTGCCTTAGCGAGGTCCATTTTCAACAATGTGATTCCCTGAGGGTTGTGGATTAGCTGACCTGGGAAGCCTTACCCTGCCGGCCGGCCCTCCCCAGGTGTGCCTGGTTGAGGTCAATATAAACAGCGCTCCAGGCAGCAATAGCCCCTGAAGTTGTGCCTGACTCCATATTCTCTGCCCCGTCAGCAGTCTCGGGGCTGTGCTGGTGGGAGGGAGTGAGGGGCCAAGGCTTTGTTGGTGGCCCGGTGTGAGTGGGGCTCTGCTGGCCTTTCTGCAGGAGTTGCCAGGCTGCCACCTGTAAAGAAGAGGATGTGTCACTCATAACTTCCGATGGAATTTCTCTCCGGACAGAGGTGAGGAAGGAAAAAAGCAGTGGGGGCCGGGACAGGAGGGGTATCTCAGGCAGGGCAATAGAAAGCTTCCAGAAGAGGGCCCGGGGCCAGGACCATCCTGGCTGGCCTGCAGGCACCAAGTTGGCTTGGGTGCTGTCGCTGGTGTGGCTCCACGGCCCTTCCTCTAGGGTTTCAAGCCCTTGTACATATTCAGATGTTTTACCTGGGAAGGGTGGGAACAGTTCAGCAGCAGCTGGCCTGGGGCTCAGCTCACGTTTACTCACAGATGCCTCAGCACGGTCCCCCAGCTTTGCAATGAGGACGCTCCTTGCATGGGGTGTGGGTTGCTGGCTGTATGGGAGGTGATTCCCCACCTCTGACCAATTTCAGAATTGTTTTCCGCTGGAGCAAGTGCCTTGATAGGGTTTCCCTCTGTATAACTGGTGGGTTCAGGTTTTTTTTTTCTTTTATGGTTCAAGTTAGATTTGATTCCTCTTTTATGTATTTATAGATATAAGCATGGAAATAATTCATTCCTATAAATACATCTGTGTGAAGGGAAGAACTTTTTTCTGTTTTACTTAAATTTTTTTTTTTAATTTTGAAATTTAATTGTATTTATTTTTTTATACAGCAGGTTATTATTAGTTATGTATTTTATGCATATACATGTATACAGGTCAATCCCAATCTCCCAACTCATCCCACCACCACCACCCCATGGCTTCCCACACTTGGTGTCCTTACGTTTGTTCTCTACCTCTGTGTCTCTATTTCTTCCCTGCAAACCAGTTCATCTGTACCATTTTTTAGGTTCCACATATATGCATTAATATACAATATTTGTTTTCCTCTTTCTGACTTACTTCATTCTGTATGACAGTCTCTAGATCCATCAATGTCTCTACAAATGACCAAGTTTCATCCCTTTTATGGCTGAGTAATATTCCATTTTATATATGTACCACATCTTTATCCATTCATCTGTCTGTGGGCATTTAGGTTGCTTGCATTACCTGGCTATTGTAAATAGTGCTGCAATGAACATTGTGGTGAATGTGCCTTTTTGATTTATGGTTTTCTCTGGGTATATGCTCAGAAGTTCGATTGCTGGATCAGATTGTAATTCTATTTCTAGTTTTTTTAAGGAAACTCCATACTGTTCTCCATAGTGACTGTATCAATTTACATCCCCACCAATAGTGGAAGAGGGCTCCTTTTGTCCACACCCTCCCCAGAATTTGTTGTTTGTAGATTTTCTGATGATGCCGATTCTAACAGGTGTGAGGTGATACCTCATTGTAGTTTTGATTTGCATTTCTCTAATAATTAGTGCTGTTGAGCAGCTTTTCATGTGTGTCTTGGCCATCTCTGTGTCTTCTTTGAAGAAACGTCTCTTTAGATCTTCTTCCCATTTCTGTATTGGGTTGTTTGTTTTTTTAATATTAAGCTGCATGAGCTGTTTATATATATATTGGAGATTAAACCTTTGTCCATTGATTCATTTGCAACGATTTTCGCCCATTCTGAGGGATGCCTTTTTCCATTCCCGTTTTTTTAAAAAAAAAGGAAAGAAAGAAAAAGAAGCAGAACACTAATGTGCGTAAAATATGCCTTTTGAAATGGTCGTTTTGAAATATGGACGTCCTTTAAATTTTTTGGTCGATATGTGACCCCAGGATTTGTTTTCAGGGCAGGTGTCATTTACAGGCCTGCAATGATTTTGAATATCAACTGACCATTAGCGCTGGGATTAAAGCTGCTGTTGCGTGAAACGGCCACAAGGTGGCAGCAGTTCTCCCTTACCAAATCTGGTTACTAGAGCAACAGAGCCTCAATGGAAGGCGTGTTCTAGATTGGAATTTAGAATGGAATGTGCCAGGAGAAAGCCCCTCAAGTTTGTCTCACTACTTCTTGTTCGTGTTTTTAATTTTTTTTTTATTTTCTATTATAGCAAGTTTGATTACAATGTTTGGCTTGTTGTAGGTGTGGAAGATGTGGTTCTTTTACACATATACAGATGTCTGTTCTTCCTGGGATCCTTTTCCCATGTACGTTAGGACAGAATGTTGAGTAGTCTTCTCTTGGTATTCCGTAGGTCTTTGGTGATTATATATGTCACCTGTGTTTGATTATGTCTGTTAACCCCGATATCATAATGAAAGCAATCCTCACACCTTTCCATTGGTGAACCATAAGTTTGTTTAATGAATCTGTGATTGCCCTTCTCCGTGGAAATATCTGCCCTGGTATCCATTTTTAGGTAACACCTATAAGTGATATGATACGATATGTGTGTTTCACTTTCTGACTTACTCCAAGTCACGTGATTACCTCTAGACTCATCTACGGGGCTGCAAATGGCATTGTGTCCATTTTTTCCTTGGCTTCTATTCTGCCTTAGCGAGGTCCATTTTCAACAATGTGATTCCCTGAGGGTTGTGGATTAGCTGACCTGGGAAGCCTTACCCTGCCGGCTGGCCCTCCCCAGGTGTGCCTGGTTGAGGTCAATATAAACAGCGCTCCAGGCAGCAATAGCCCCTGAAGTTGTGCCTGACTCCATATTCTCTGCCCCGTCAGCAGTCTCGGGGCTGTGCTGGTGGGAGGGAGTGAGGGGCCAAGGCTTTGTTGGTGGCCCGGTGTGAGTGGGGCTCTGCTGGCCTTTCTGCAGGAGTTGCCAGGCTGCCACCTGTAAAGAAGAGGATGTGTCACTCATAACTTCCGATGGAATTTCTCTCCGGACAGAGGTGAGGAAGGAAAAAAGCAGTGGGGGCCGGGACAGGAGGGGTATCTCAGGCAGGGCAATAGAAAGCTTCCAGAAGAGGGCCCGGGGCCAGGACCATCCTGGCTGGCCTGCAGGCACCAAGTTGGCTTGCGTGCTGTCACTGGTGTGGCTCCACGGACTTTCCTCTAGGGTTTCAAGCCCTTGTACATATTCAGATGTTTTACCTGGGAAGGGTGGGAAGAGTTCAGCAGCAGCTGGCCTGGGGCTCAGCTCACGTTTACTCACAGATGCCTCAGCACGGTCCCCCAGCTTTGCAATGAGGACGCTCCTTGCATGGGGGTTGGGTTGCTGGCTGTATGGGAGGTAATTCCCCACCTCTGACCAATTTCAGAATTGTTTACTGCTGGAGCAAGTGCCCTGATAGGGTTTCCCTCTGTATAACTGGTTGGTTCAGGTTTTTTTTTTCCTTTTATGGTTCAAGTTAGATTTGATTCCTCTTTTATGTATTTATAGATATAAGCATGGAAATAATTCATTCCTATAAATACATCTGTGTGAAGGGAAGAACTTTTTTCTGTTTTATTTTAAATTTTTTTTTTTTAATTTTGAAATTTAATTGTATTTATTTTTTTATACAGCAGGTTATTATTAGTTATGTATTTTATGCATATACATGTATACAGGTCAATCCCAATCTCCCAACTCATCCCACCACCACCACCCCATGGCTTCCCACACTTGGTGTCCATACGTTTGTTCTCTACCTCTGTGTCTCTATTTCTTCCCTGCAAACCAGTTCATCTGTACCATTTTTTAGGTTCCACATATATGCATTAATATACAATATTTGTTTTCCTCTTTCTGACTTACTTCATTCTGTATGACAGTCTCTAGATCCATCGATGTCTCTACAAATGACCCAGTTTCACCCCTTTTATGGCTGAGTAATATTCCATTTTATATATGTACCACATCTTTATCCATTCATCTGTCTGTGGGCATTTAGGTTGCTTGCATTACCTGGCTATTGTAAATAGTGCTGCAATGAACATTGTGGTGAATGTGCCTTTTTGATTTATGGTTTTCTCTGGGTATATGCCCAGAAGTGGGATTGCTGGATCAGATGGTAATTCTATTTCTAGTTTTTTTAAGGAAACTCCATACTGTTCTCCATAGTGACTGTATCAATTTACTTCCCCACCAATAGTGGAAGAGGGCTCCTTTTGTCCACACCCTCCCCAGAATTTGTTGTTTGTAGATATTCTGATGATGCCGATTCTAACAGGTGTGAGGTACCTCATTGTAGGTTTGATTTGCATTTCTCTAATAATTAGTGCTGTTGAGCAGCTTTTCATGTGCGTCTTGGCCATCTCTGTGTCTTCTTTGAAGAAACGTCTCTTTAGATCTTCTGCCCATTTTTGTATTGGGTTGTTTGATTTTTGAATATTAAGCTGCATGAGCTGTTTATATATATATTGGAGATTAAAACTTTGTCCATTGATTCATTTGCAACGATTTTCGCCCATTCTGAGGGATGCCTTTTTCCATTCCCGTTTTTTTGTAACAAAAAAGGAAAGAAAGAAAAAGAAGCAGAACACTAATGTGCGTAAAATATGCCTTTTGAAATGGTCATTTTGAAATATGGACGTCCTTTGAATTTTTTGGTCGATATGTGACCCCAGGATTTGTTTTCAGGGCAGGTGTCATTTACAGGCCTGCAATGATTTTGAATATCAACTGACCTTAAGCGCTGGGATTAAAGCTGCTGTTGCGTGAAACGGCCACAAGGTGGCAGCAGTTCTCCCTTACCAAATCTGGTTACTAGAGCAACAGAGCCTCAATGGAAGGCGTGTTCTAGATTGGAAGTTCGAATGGAATGTGCCAGGAGAAAGCCCCTCAAGTTTGTCTCACTACTTCTTGTTCGTGTTTTTAATTTTTTTTATTTTCTATTACAGCAAGTTTGATTACAATGTTTGGCTTGTTGTAGTTGTGGAAGATGTGGTTCTTTTACACATATACAGATGTCTGTTCTTCCTGGGATCCTTTTCCCATGTACGTTCGGACAGAATGTTGAGTAGTCTTCTCTTGGTATTCCGTAGGTCTTTGGTGATTATATATGTCACCTGTGTTTGATTATGTCTGTTAACCCCGATATCATAATGAAACCAATCCTCACACCTTTCCATTGGTGAACCATAAGTTTGTTTAATGAATCTGTGATTGCCCTTCTCCGTGGAAATATCTGCCCTGGTATCCATTTTTAGGTAACACCTATAAGTGATATGATACGATATGTGTGTTTCACTTTCTGACTTACTCCAAGTCACGTGATTACCTCTAGACTCATCTACGGGGCTGCAAATGGCATTGTGTCCTTTTTTTCCTTGGCTTCTCTTCTGCCTTAGCGAGGTCCATTTTCTACAATGTGATTCCCTGAGGGTTGTGGATTAGCTGACCTGGGAAGCCTTACCCTGCCGGCCGGCCCTCCCCAGGTGTGCCTGGTTGAGGTCAATATAAACAGCGCTCCAGGCAGCAATAGCCCCTGAAGTTGTGCCTGACTCCATATTCTCTGCCCCGTCAGCAGTCTCGGGGCTGTGCTGGTGGGAGGGAGTGAGGGGCCAAGGCTTTGTTGGTGGCCCGGTGTGAGTGGGGCTCTGCTGGCCTTTCTGCAGGAGTTGCCAGGCTGCCACCTGTAAAGAAGAGGATGTGTCACTCATAACTTCCGATGGAATTTCTCTCCGGACAGAGGTGAGGAAGGAAAAAAGCAGTGGGGGCCGGGACAGGAGGGGTATCTCAGGCAGGGCAATAGAAAGCTTCCAGAAGAGGGCCCGGGGCCAGGACCATCCTGGCTGGCCTGCAGGCACCAAGTTGGCTTGCGTGCTGTCGCTGGTGTGGCTCCACGGCCCTTCCTCTAGGGTTTCAAGCCCTTGTACATATTCAGATGTTTTACCTGGGAAGGGTGGGAACAGTTCAGCAGCAGCTGGCCTGGGGCTCAGCTCACGTTTACTCACAGATGCCTCAGCACGGTCCCCCAGCTTTGCAATGAGGACGCTCCTTGCATGGGGTGTGGGTTGCTGGCTGTATGGGAGGTGATTCCCCACCTCTGACCAATTTCAGAATTGTTTTCCGCTGGAGCAAGTGCCTTGATAGGGTTTCCCTCTGTATAACTGGTGGGTTCAGGTTTTTTCTTTTCTTTTATGGTTCAAGTTAGATTTGATTCCTCTTTTATGTATTTATAGATATAAGCATGGAAATAATTCATTCCTATAAATACATCTGTGTGAAGGGAAGAACTTTTTTCTGTTTTACTTAAATTTTTTTTTTAAATTTTGAAATTTAATTGTATTTATTTTTTTATACAGCAGGTTATTATTAGTTATGTATTTTATGCATATACATGTATACAGGTCAATCCCAATCTCCCAACTCATCCCACCACCACCACCCCATGGCTTCCCACACTTGGTGTCCTTACGTTTGTTCTCTACCTCTGTGTCTCTATTTCTTCCCTGCAAACCAGTTCATCTGTACCATTTTTTAGGTTCCACATATATGCATTAATATACAATATTTGTTTTCCTCTTTCTGACTTACTTCATTCTGTATGACAGTCTCTAGATCCATCAATGTCTCTACAAATGACCAAGTTTCATCCCTTTTATGGCTGAGTAATATTCCATTTTATATATGTACCACATCTTTATCCATTCATCTGTCTGTGGGCATTTAGGTTGCTTGCATTACCTGGCTATTGTAAATAGTGCTGCAATGAACATTGTGGTGAATGTGCCTTTTTGATTTATGGTTTTCCCTGGGTATATGCTCAGAAGTTCGATTGCTGGATCAGATGGTAATTCTATTTCTAGTTTTTTTAAGGAAACTCCATACTGTTCTCCATAGTGACTGTATCAATTTACATCCCCACCAATAGTGGAAGAGGGCTCCTTTTGTCCACACCCTCCCCAGAATTTGTTGTTTGTAGATTTTCTGATGATGCCGATTCTAACAGGTGTGAGGTGATACCTCATTGTAGTTTTGATTTGCATTTCTCTAATAATTAGTGCTGTTGAGCAGCTTTTCATGTGTGTCTTGGCCATCTCTGTGTCTTCTTTGAAGAAACGTCTCTTTAGATCTTCTTCCCATTTCTGTATTGGGTTGTTTGTTTTTTTAATATTAAGCTGCATGAGCTGTTTATATATATATTGGAGATTAAACCTTTGTCCATTGATTCATTTGCAACGATTTTCGCCCATTCTGAGGGATGCCTTTTTCCATTCCCGTTTTTTTAAAAAAAAAGGAAAGAAAGAAAAAGAAGCAGAACACTAATGTGCGTAAAATATGCCTTTTGAAATGGTCGTTTTGAAATATGGACGTCCTTTAAATTTTTTGGTCGATATGTGACCCCAGGATTTGTTTTCAGGGCAGGTGTCATTTACAGGCCTGCAATGATTTTGAATATCAACTGACCATTAGCGCTGGGATTAAAGCTGCTGTTGCGTGAAACGGCCACAAGGTGGCAGCAGTTCTCCCTTACCAAATCTGGTTACTAGAGCAACAGAGCCTCAATGGAAGGCGTGTTCTAGATTGGAATTTAGAATGGAATGTGCCAGGAGAAAGCCCCTCAAGTTTGTCTCACTACTTCTTGTTCGTGTTTTTAATTTTTTTTTTATTTTCTATTATAGCAAGTTTGATTACAATGTTTGGCTTGTTGTAGGTGTGGAAGATGTGGTTCTTTTACACATATACAGATGTCTGTTCTTCCTGGGATCCTTTTCCCTTGTACATTCGGACAGAATGTTGAGTAGTCTTCTCTTGGTATTCCGTAGGTCTTTGGTGATTATATATGTCACCTGTGTTTGATTATGTCTGTTAACCCCGATATCATAATGAAACCAATCCTCACACCTTTCCATTGGTGAACCATAAGTTTGTTTAATGAATCTGTGATTGCCCTTCTCCGTGGAAATATCTGCCCTGGTATCCATTTTTAGGTAACACCTATAAGTGATATGATACGATATGTGTGTTTCACTTTCTGACTTACTCCAAGTCACGTGATTACCTCTAGACTCATCTACGGGGCTGCAAATGGCATTGTGTCCTTTTTTTCCTTGGCTTCTCTTCTGCCTTAGCGAGGTCCATTTTCTACAATGTGATTCCCTGAGGGTTGTGGATTAGCTGACCTGGGAAGCCTTACCCTGCCGGCCGGCCCTCCCCAGGTGTGCCTGGTTGAGGTCAATATAAACAGCGCTCCAGGCAGCAATAGCCCCTGAAGTTGTGCCTGACTCCATATTCTCTGCCCCGTCAGCAGTCTCGGGGCTGTGCTGGTGGGAGGGAGTGAGGGGCCAAGGCTTTGTTGGTGGCCCGGTGTGAGTGGGGCTCTGCTGGCCTTTCTGCAGGAGTTGCCAGGCTGCCACCTGTAAAGAAGAGGATGTGTCACTCATAACTTCCGATGGAATTTCTCTCCGGACAGAGGTGAGGAAGGAAAAAAGCAGTGGGGGCCGGGACAGGAGGGGTATCTCAGGCAGGGCAATAGAAAGCTTCCAGAAGAGGGCCCGGGGCCAGGACCATCCTGGCTGGCCTGCAGGCACCAAGTTGGCTTGCGTGCTGTCGCTGGTGTGGCTCCACGGCCCTTCCTCTAGGGTTTCAAGCCCTTGTACATATTCAGATGTTTTACCTGGGAAGGGTGGGAACAGTTCAGCAGCAGCTGGCCTGGGGCTCAGCTCACGTTTACTCACAGATGCCTCAGCACGGTCCCCCAGCTTTGCAATGAGGACGCTCCTTGCATGGGGGTTGGGTTGCTGGCTGTATGGGAGGTAATTCCCCACCTCTGACCAATTTCAGAATTGTTTACTGCTGGAGCAAGTGCCCTGATAGGGTTTCCCTCTGTATAACTGGTTGGTTCAGGTTTTTTTTTTTTCCTTTTATGGTTCAAGTTAGATTTGATTCCTCTTTTATGTATTTATAGATATAAGCATGGAAATAATTCATTCCTATAAATACATCTGTGTGAAGGGAAGAACTTTTTTCTGTTTTATTTTAAATTTTTTTTTTAATTTTGAAATTTAATTGTATTTATTTTTTTATACAGCAGGTTATTATTAGTTATGTATTTTATGCATATACATGTATACAGGTCAATCCCAATCTCCCAACTCATCCCACCACCACCACCCCATGGCTTCCCACACTTGGTGTCCATACGTTTGTTCTCTACCTCTGTGTCTCTATTTCTTCCCTGCAAACCAGTTCATCTGTACCATTTTTTAGGTTCCACATATATGCATTAATATACAATATTTGTTTTCCTCTTTCTGACTTACTTCATTCTGTATGACAGTCTCTAGATCCATCGATGTCTCTACAAATGACCCAGTTTCACCCCTTTTATGGCTGAGTAATATTCCATTTTATATATGTACCACATCTTTATCCATTCATCTGTCTGTGGGCATTTAGGTTGCTTGCATTACCTGGCTATTGTAAATAGTGCTGCAATGAACATTGTGGTGAATGTGCCTTTTTGATTTATGGTTTTCTCTGGGTATATGCCCAGAAGTGGGATTGCTGGATCAGATGGTAATTCTATTTCTAGTTTTTTTAAGGAAACTCCATACTGTTCTCCATAGTGACTGTATCAATTTACTTCCCCACCAATAGTGGAAGAGGGCTCCTTTTGTCCACACCCTCCCCAGAATTTGTTGTTTGTAGATATTCTGATGATGCCGATTCTAACAGGTGTGAGGTACCTCATTGTAGGTTTGATTTGCATTTCTCTAATAATTAGTGCTGTTGAGCAGCTTTTCATGTGCGTCTTGGCCATCTCTGTGTCTTCTTTGAAGAAACGTCTCTTTAGATCTTCTGCCCATTTTTGTATTGGGTTGTTTGATTTTTGAATATTAAGCTGCATGAGCTGTTTATATATATATTGGAGATTAAAACTTTGTCCATTGATTCATTTGCAACGATTTTCGCCCATTCTGAGGGATGCCTTTTTCCATTCCCGTTTTTTTGTAACAAAAAAGGAAAGAAAGAAAAAGAAGCAGAACACTAATGTGCGTAAAATATGCCTTTTGAAATGGTCATTTTGAAATATGGACGTCCTTTGAATTTTTTGGTCGATATGTGACCCCAGGATTTGTTTTCAGGGCAGGTGTCATTTACAGGCCTGCAATGATTTTGAATATCAACTGACCTTAAGCGCTGGGATTAAAGCTGCTGTTGCGTGAAACGGCCACAAGGTGGCAGCAGTTCTCCCTTACCAAATCTGGTTACTAGAGCAACAGAGCCTCAATGGAAGGCGTGTTCTAGATTGGAAGTTCGAATGGAATGTGCCAGGAGAAAGCCCCTCAAGTTTGTCTCACTACTTCTTGTTCGTGTTTTTAATTTTTTTTATTTTCTATTACAGCAAGTTTGATTACAATGTTTGGCTTGTTGTAGGTGTGGAAGATGTGGTTCTTTTACACATATACAGATGTCTGTTCTTCCTGGGATCCTTTTCCCATGTACGTTCGGACAGAATGTTGAGTAGTCTTCTCTTGGTATTCCGTAGGTCTTTGGTGATTATATATGTCACCTGTGTTTGATTATGTCTGTTAACCCCGATATCATAATGAAACCAATCCTCACACCTTTCCATTGGTGAACCATAAGTTTGTTTAATGAATCTGTGATTGCCCTTCTCCGTGGAAATATCTGCCCTGGTATCCATTTTTAGGTAACACCTATAAGTGATATGATACGATATGTGTGTTTCACTTTCTGACTTACTCCAAGTCACGTGATTACCTGTAGACTCATCTACGGGGCTGCAAATGGCATTGTGTCCTTTTTTTCCTTGGCTTCTATTCTGCCTTAGCGAGGTCCATTTTCAACAATGTGATTCCCTGAGGGTTGTGGATTAGCTGACCTGGGAAGCCTTACCCTGCCGGCCGGCCCTCCCCAGGTGTGCCTGGTTGAGGTCAATATAAACAGTGCTCCAGGCAGCAATAGCCCCTGAAGTTGTGCCTGACTCCATATTCTCTGCCCCGTCAGCAGTCTCGGGGCTGTGCTGGTGGGAGGGAGTGAGGGGCCAAGGCTTTGTTGGTGGCCCGGTGTGAGTGGGGCTCTGCTGGCCTTTCTGCAGGAGTTGCCAGGCTGCCACCTGTAAAGAAGAGGATGTGTCACTCATAACTTCCGATGGAATTTCTCTCCGGACAGAGGTGAGGAAGGAAAAAAGCAGTGGGGGCCGGGACAGGAGGGGTATCTCAGGCAGGGCAATAGAAAGCTTCCAGAAGAGGGCCCGGGGCCAGGACCATCCTGGCTGGCCTGCAGGCACCAAGTTGGCTTGCGTGCTGTCGCTGGTGTGGCTCCACGGCCCTTCCTCTAGGGTTTCAAGCCCTTGTACATATTCAGATGTTTTACCTGGGAAGGGTGGGAACAGTTCAGCAGCAGCTGGCCTGGGGCTCAGCTCACGTTTACTCACAGATGCCTCAGCACGGTCCCCCAGCTTTGCAATGAGGACGCTCCTTGCATGGGGTGTGGGTTGCTGGCTGTATGGGAGGTGATTCCCCACCTCTGACCAATTTCAGAATTGTTTTCCGCTGGAGCAAGTGCCTTGATAGGGTTTCCCTCTGTATAACTGGTGGGTTCAGGTTTTTTTTTTCTTTTATGGTTCAAGTTAGATTTGATTCCTCTTTTATGTATTTATAGATATAAGCATGGAAATAATTCATTCCTATAAATACATCTGTGTGAAGGGAAGAACTTTTTTCTGTTTTACTTAAATTTTTTTTTTAAATTTTGAAATTTAATTGTATTTATTTTTTTATACAGCAGGTTATTATTAGTTATGTATTTTATGCATATACATGTATACAGGTCAATCCCAATCTCCCAACTCATCCCACCACCACCACCCCATGGCTTCCCACACTTGGTGTCCTTACGTTTGTTCTCTACCTCTGTGTCTCTATTTCTTCCCTGCAAACCAGTTCATCTGTACCATTTTTTAGGTTCCACATATATGCATTAATATACAATATTTGTTTTCCTCTTTCTGACTTACTTCATTCTGTATGACAGTCTCTAGATCCATCAATGTCTCTACAAATGACCAAGTTTCATCCCTTTTATGGCTGAGTAATATTCCATTTTATATATGTACCACATCTTTATCCATTCATCTGTCTGTGGGCATTTAGGTTGCTTGCATTACCTGGCTATTGTAAATAGTGCTGCAATGAACATTGTGGTGAATGTGCCTTTTTGATTTATGGTTTTCTCTGGGTATATGCTCAGAAGTTCGATTGCTGGATCAGATGGTAATTCTATTTCTAGTTTTTTTAAGGAAACTCCATACTGTTCTCCATAGTGACTGTATCAATTTACATCCCCACCAATAGTGGAAGAGGGCTCCTTTTGTCCACACCCTCCCCAGAATTTGTTGTTTGTAGATTTTCTGATGATGCCGATTCTAACAGGTGTGAGGTGATACCTCATTGTAGTTTTGATTTGCATTTCTCTAATAATTAGTGCTGTTGAGCAGCTTTTCATGTGTGTCTTGGCCATCTCTGTGTCTTCTTTGAAGAAACGTCTCTTTAGATCTTCTTCCCATTTCTGTATTGGGTTGTTTGTTTTTTTAATATTAAGCTGCATGAGCTGTTTATATATATATTGGAGATTAAACCTTTGTCCATTGATTCATTTGCAACGATTTTCGCCCATTCTGAGGGATGCCTTTTTCCATTCCCGTTTTTTTAACAAAAAAGGAAAGAAAGAAAAAGAAGCAGAACACTAATGTGCGTAAAATATGCCTTTTGAAATGGTCGTTTTGAAATATGGACGTCCTTTAAATTTTTTGGTCTATATGTGACCCCAGGATTTGTTTTCAGGGCAGGTGTCATTTACAGGCCTGCAATGATTTTGAATATCAACTGACCATTAGCGCTGGGATTAAAGCTGCTGTTGCGTGAAACGGCCACAAGGTGGCAGCAGTTCTCCCTTACCAAATCTGGTTACTAGAGCAACAGAGCCTCAATGGAAGGTGTGTTCTAGATTGGAATTTAGAATGGAATGTGCCAGGAGAAAGCCCCTCAAGTTTGTCTCACTACTTCTTGTTCGTGTTTTTAATTTTTTTTTTATTTTCTATTATAGCAAGTTTGATTACAATGTTTGGCTTGTTGTAGGTGTAGAAGATGTGGTTCTTTTACACATATACAGATGTCTGTTCTTCCTGGGATCCTTTTCCCTTGTACATTCGGACAGAATGTTGAGTAGTCTTCTCTTGGTATTCCGTAGGTCTTTGGTGATTATATATGTCACCTGTGTTTGATTATGTCTGTTAACCCCGATATCATAATGAAACCAATCCTCACACCTTTCCATTGGTGAACCATAAGTTTGTTTAATGAATCTGTGATTGCCCTTCTCCGTGGAAATATCTGCCCTGGTATCCATTTTTAGGTAACACCTATAAGTGATATGATACGATATGTGTGTTTCACTTTCTGATTTACTCCAAGTCACGTGATTACCTCTAGACTCATCTACGGGGCTGCAAATGGCATTGTGTCCTTTTTTTCCTTGGCTTCTCTTCTGCCTTAGCGAGGTCCATTTTCTACAATGTGATTCCCTGAGGGTTGTGGATTAGCTGACCTGGGAAGCCTTACCCTGCCGGCCGGCCCTCCCCAGGTGTGCCTGGTTGAGGTCAATATAAACAGCGCTCCAGGCAGCAATAGCCCCTGAAGTTGTGCCTGACTCCATATTCTCTGCCCCGTCAGCAGTCTCGGGGCTGTGCTGGTGGGAGGGAGTGAGGGGCCAAGGCTTTGTTGGTGGCCCGGTGTGAGTGGGGCTCTGCTGGCCTTTCTGCAGGAGTTGCCAGGCTGCCACCTGTAAAGAAGAGGATGTGTCACTCATAACTTCCGATGGAATTTCTCTCCGGACAGAGGTGAGGAAGGAAAAAAGCAGTGGGGGCCGGGACAGGAGGGGTGTCTCAGGCACGGCAATAGAAAGCTTCCAGAAGAGGGCCCGGGGCCAGGACCATCCTGGCTGGCCTGCAGGCATCAAGTTGGCTTGCGTGCTGTCGCTGGTGTGGCTCCACGGCCTTTCCTCTAGGGTTTCAAGCCCTTGTACATATTCAGATGTTTTACCTGGGAAGGATGGGAACAGTTCAGCAGCAGCTGGCCTGGGGCTCAGCTCACGTTTACTCACAGATGCCTCAGCACGGTCCCCCAGCTTTGCAATGAGGACGCTCCTTGCATGGGGGTTGGGTTGCTGGCTGTATGGGAGGTAATTCCCCACCTCTGACCAATTTCAGAATTGTTTACTGCTGGAGCAAGTGCCCTGATAGGGTTTCCCTCTGTATAACTGGTTGGTTCAGGTTTTTTTTTTTTTCTTTTATGGTTCAAGTTAGATTTGATTCCTCTTTTATGTATTTATAGATATAAGCATGGAAATAATTCATTCCTATAAATACATCTGTGTGAAAGGAAGAACTTATTTCTGTTTTATTTTAATTTTTTTTTAATTTTGAAATTTAATTGTATTTATTTTTTTATACAGCAGGTTATTATTAGTTATGTATTTTATGCATATACATGTATACAGGTCAATCCCAATCTCCCAACTCATCCCACCACCACCACCCCATGGCTTCCCACACTTGGTGTCCATACGTTTGTTCTCTACCTCTGTGTCTCTATTTCTTCCCTGCAAACCAGTTCATCTGTACCATTTTTTAGGTTCCACATATATGCATTAATATACAATATTTGTTTTCCTCTTTCTGACTTACTTCATTCTGTATGACAGTCTCTAGATCCATCGATGTCTCTACAAATGACCCAGTTTCACCCCTTTTATGGCTGAGTAATATTCCATTTTATATATGTACCACATCTTTATCCATTCATCTGTCTGTGGGCATTTAGGTTGCTTGCATTACCTGGCTATTGTAAATAGTGCTGCAATGAACATTGTGGTGAATGTGCCTTTTTGATTTATGGTTTTCTCTGGGTATATGCCCAGAAGTGGGATTGCTGGATCAGATGGTAATTCTATTTCTAGTTTTTTTAAGGAAACTCCATACTGTTCTCCATAGTGACTGTATCAATTTACTTCCCCACCAATAGTGGAAGAGGGCTCCTTTTGTCCACACCCTCCCCAGAATTTGTTGTTTGTAGATATTCTGATGATGCCGATTCTAACAGGTGTGAGGTACCTCATTGTAGGTTTGATTTGCATTTCTCTAATAATTAGTGCTGTTGAGCAGCTTTTCATGTGCGTCTTGGCCATCTCTGTGTCTTCTTTGAAGAAACGTCTCTTTAGATCTTCTGCCCATTTTTGTATTGGGTTGTTTGATTTTTGAATATTAAGCTGCATGAGCTGTTTATATATATATTGGAGATTAAAACTTTGTCCATTGATTCATTTGCAACGATTTTCGCCCATTCTGAGGGATGCCTTTTTCCATTCCCGTTTTTTTGTAACAAAAAAGGAAAGAAAGAAAAAGAAGCAGAACAGTAATGTGCGTAAAATATGCCTTTTGAAATGGTCATTTTGAAATATGGACGTCCTTTGAATTTTTTGGTCGATATGTGACCCCAGGATTTGTTTTCAGGGCAGGTGTCATTTACAGGCCTGCAATGATTTTGAATATCAACTGACCTTAAGCGCTGGGATTAAAGCTGCTGTTGCGTGAAACGGCCACAAGGTGGCAGCAGTTCTCCCTTACCAAATCTGGTTACTAGAGCAACAGAGCCTCAATGGAAGGCGTGTTCTAGATTGGAAGTTCGAATGGAATGTGCCAGGAGAAAGCCCCTCAAGTTTGTCTCACTACTTCTTGTTCGTGTTTTTAATTTTTTTTATTTTCTATTACAGCAAGTTTGATTACAATGTTTGGCTTGTTGTAGGTGTGGAAGATGTGGTTCTTTTACACATATACAGATGTCTGTTCTTCCTGGGATCCTTTTCCCATGTACGTTCGGACAGAATGTTGAGTAGTCTTCTCTTGGTATTCCGTAGGTCTTTGGTGATTATATATGTCACCTGTGTTTGATTATGTCTGTTAACCCCGATATCATAATGAAACCAATCCTCACACCTTTCCATTGGTGAACCATAAGTTTGTTTAATGAATCTGTGATTGCCCTTCTCCGTGGAAATATCTGCCCTGGTATCCATTTTTAGGTAACACCTATAAGTGATATGATACGATATGTGTGTTTCACTTTCTGACTTACTCCAAGTCACGTGATTACCTGTAGACTCATCTACGGGGCTGCAAATGGCATTGTGTCCTTTTTTTCCTTGGCTTCTATTCTGCCTTAGCGAGGTCCATTTTCAACAATGTGATTCCCTGAGGGTTGTGGATTAGCTGACCTGGGAAGCCTTACCCTGCCGGCCGGCCCTCCCCAGGTGTGCCTGGTTGAGGTCAATATAAACAGCGCTCCAGGCAGCAATAGCCCCTGAAGTTGTGCCTGACTCCATATTCTCTGCCCCGTCAGCAGTCTCGGGGCTGTGCTGGTGGGAGGGAGTGAGGGGCCAAGGCTTTGTTGGTGGCCCGGTGTGAGTGGGGCTCTGCTGGCCTTTCTGCAGGAGTTGCCAGGCTGCCACCTGTAAAGAAGAGGATGTGTCACTCATAACTTCCGATGGAATTTCTCTCCGGACAGAGGTGAGGAAGGAAAAAAGCAGTGGGGGCCGGGACAGGAGGGGTATCTCAGGCAGGGCAATAGAAAGCTTCCAGAAGAGGGCCCGGGGCCAGGACCATCCTGGCTGGCCTGCAGGCACCAAGTTGGCTTGCGTGCTGTCGCTGGTGTGGCTCCACGGCCCTTCCTCTAGGGTTTCAAGCCCTTGTACATATTCAGATGTTTTACCTGGGAAGGGTGGGAACAGTTCAGCAGCAGCTGGCCTGGGGCTCAGCTCACGTTTACTCACAGATGCCTCAGCACGGTCCCCCAGCTTTGCAATGAGGACGCTCCTTGCATGGGGTGTGGGTTGCTGGCTGTATGGGAGGTGATTCCCCACCTCTGACCAATTTCAGAATTGTTTTCCGCTGGAGCAAGTGCCTTGATAGGGTTTCCCTCTGTATAACTGGTGGGTTCAGGTTTTTTTTTTCTTTTATGGTTCAAGTTAGATTTGATTCCTCTTTTATGTATTTATAGATATAAGCATGGAAATAATTCATTCCTATAAATACATCTGTGTGAAGGGAAGAACTTTTTTCTGTTTTACTTAAATTTTTTTTTTAAATTTTGAAATTTAATTGTATTTATTTTTTTATACAGCAGGTTATTATTAGTTATGTATTTTATGCATATACATGTATACAGGTCAATCCCAATCTCCCAACTCATCCCACCACCACCACCCCATGGCTTCCCACACTTGGTGTCCTTACGTTTGTTCTCTACCTCTGTGTCTCTATTTCTTCCCTGCAAACCAGTTCATCTGTACCATTTTTTAGGTTCCACATATATGCATTAATATACAATATTTGTTTTCCTCTTTCTGACTTACTTCATTCTGTATGACAGTCTCTAGATCCATCAATGTCTCTACAAATGACCAAGTTTCATCCCTTTTATGGCTGAGTAATATTCCATTTTATATATGTACCACATCTTTATCCATTCATCTGTCTGTGGGCATTTAGGTTGCTTGCATTACCTGGCTATTGTAAATAGTGCTGCAATGAACATTGTGGTGAATGTGCCTTTTTGATTTATGGTTTTCTCTGGGTATATGCTCAGAAGTTCGATTGCTGGATCAGATGGTAATTCTATTTCTAGTTTTTTTAAGGAAACTCCATACTGTTCTCCATAGTGACTGTATCAATTTACATCCCCACCAATAGTGGAAGAGGGCTCCTTTTGTCCACACCCTCCCCAGAATTTGTTGTTTGTAGATTTTCTGATGATGCCGATTCTAACAGGTGTGAGGTGATACCTCATTGTAGTTTTGATTTGCATTTCTCTAATAATTAGTGCTGTTGAGCAGCTTTTCATGTGTGTCTTGGCCATCTCTGTGTCTTCTTTGAAGAAACGTCTCTTTAGATCTTCTTCCCATTTCTGTATTGGGTTGTTTGTTTTTTAATATTAAGCTGCATGAGCTGTTTATATATATATTGGAGATTAAACCTTTGTCCATTGATTCATTTGCAACGATTTTCGCCCATTCTGAGGGATGCCTTTTTCCATTCCCGTTTTTTTAACAAAAAAGGAAAGAAAGAAAAAGAAGCAGAACACTAATGTGCGTAAAATATGCCTTTTGAAATGGTCGTTTTGAAATATGGACGTCCTTTAAATTTTTTGGTCTATATGTGACCCCAGGATTTGTTTTCAGGGCAGGTGTCATTTACAGGCCTGCAATGATTTTGAATATCAACTGACCATTAGCGCTGGGATTAAAGCTGCTGTTGCGTGAAACGGCCACAAGGTGGCAGCAGTTCTCCCTTACCAAATCTGGTTACTAGAGCAACAGAGCCTCAATGGAAGGTGTGTTCTAGATTGGAATTTAGAATGGAATGTGCCAGGAGAAAGCCCCTCAAGTTTGTCTCACTACTTCTTGTTCGTGTTTTTAATTTTTTTTTTATTTTCTATTATAGCAAGTTTGATTACAATGTTTGGCTTGTTGTAGGTGTGGAAGATGTGGTTCTTTTACACATATACAGATGTCTGTTCTTCCTGGGATCCTTTTCCCTTGTACATTCGGACAGAATGTTGAGTAGTCTTCTCTTGGTATTCCGTAGGTCTTTGGTGATTATATATGTCACCTGTGTTTGATTATGTCTGTTAACCCCGATATCATAATGAAACCAATCCTCACACCTTTCCATTGGTGAACCATAAGTTTGTTTAATGAATCTGTGATTGCCCTTCTCCGTGGAAATATCTGCCCTGGTATCCATTTTTAGGTAACACCTATAAGTGATATGATACGATATGTGTGTTTCACTTTCTGATTTACTCCAAGTCACGTGATTACCTCTAGACTCATCTACGGGGCTGCAAATGGCATTGTGTCCTTTTTTTCCTTGGCTTCTCTTCTGCCTTAGCGAGGTCCATTTTCTACAATGTGATTCCCTGAGGGTTGTGGATTAGCTGACCTGGGAAGCCTTACCCTGCCGGCCGGCCCTCCCCAGGTGTGCCTGGTTGAGGTCAATATAAACAGCGCTCCAGGCAGCAATAGCCCCTGAAGTTGTGCCTGACTCCATATTCTCTGCCCCGTCAGCAGTCTCGGGGCTGTGCTGGTGGGAGGGAGTGAGGGGCCAAGGCTTTGTTGGTGGCCCGGTGTGAGTGGGGCTCTGCTGGCCTTTCTGCAGGAGTTGCCAGGCTGCCACCTGTAAAGAAGAGGATGTGTCACTCATAACTTCCGATGGAATATCTCTCCGGACAGAGGTGAGGAAGGAAAAAAGCAGTGGGGGCCGGGACAGGAGGGGTGTCTCAGGCACGGCAATAGAAAGCTTCCAGAAGAGGGCCCGGGGCCAGGACCATCCTGGCTGGCCTGCAGGCATCAAGTTGGCTTGCGTGCTGTGGCTGGTGTGGCTCCACGGCCTTTCCTCTAGGGTTTCAAGCCCTTGTACATATTCAGATGTTTTACCTGGGAAGGATGGGAACAGTTCAGCAGCAGCTGGCCTGGGGCTCAGCTCACGTTTACTCACAGATGCCTCAGCACGGTCCCCCAGCTTTGCAATGAGGACGCTCCTTGCATGGGGGTTGGGTTGCTGGCTGTATGGGAGGTAATTCCCCACCTCTGACCAATTTCAGAATTGTTTACTGCTGGAGCAAGTGCCCTGATAGGGTTTCCCTCTGTATAACTGGTTGGTTCAGGTTTTTTTTTTTTCTTTTATGGTTCAAGTTAGATTTGATTCCTCTTTTATGTATTTATAGATATAAGCATGGAAATAATTCATTCCTATAAATACATCTGTGTGAAAGGAAGAACTTATTTCTGTTTTATTTTAATTTTTTTTTAATTTTGAAATTTAATTGTATTTATTTTTTTATACAGCAGGTTATTATTAGTTATGTATTTTATGCATATACATGTATACAGGTCAATCCCAATCTCCCAACTCATCCCACCACCACCACCCCATGGCTTCCCACACTTGGTGTCCATACGTTTGTTCTCTACCTCTGTGTCTCTATTTCTTCCCTGCAAACCAGTTCATCTGTACCATTTTTTAGGTTCCACATATATGCATTAATATACAATATTTGCTTTCCTCTTTCTGACTTACTTCATTCTCTATGACAGTCTCTAGATCCATCGATGTCTCTACAAATGACCCAGTTTCACCCCTTTTATGGCTGAGTAATATTCCATTTTATATATGTACCACATCTTTATCCATTCATCTGTCTGTGGGCATTTAGGTTGCTTGCATTACCTGGCTATTGTAAATAGTGCTGCAATGAACATTGTGGTGAATGTGCCTTTTTGATTTATGGTTTTCTCTGGGTATATGCCCAGAAGTGGGATTGCTGGATCAGATGGTAATTCTATTTCTAGTTTTTTTAAGGAAACTCCATACTGTTCTCCATAGTGACTGTATCAATTTACTTCCCCACCAATAGTGGAAGAGGGCTCCTTTTGTCCACACCCTCCCCAGAATTTGTTGTTTGTAGATATTCTGATGATGCCGATTCTAACAGGTGTGAGGTACCTCATTGTAGGTTTGATTTGCATTTCTCTAATAATTAGTGCTGTTGAGCAGCTTTTCATGTGCGTCTTGGCCATCTCTGTGTCTTCTTTGAAGAAACGTCTCTTTAGATCTTCTGCCCATTTTTGTATTGGGTTGTTTGATTTTTGAATATTAAGCTGCATGAGCTGTTTATATATATATTGGAGATTAAACCTTTGTCCATTGATTCATTTGCAACGATTTTCGCCCATTCTGAGGGATGCCTTTTTCCATTCCCGTTTTTTTGTAACAAAAAAGGAAAGAAAGAAAAAGAAGCAGAACAGTAATGTGCGTAAAATATGCCTTTTGAAATGGTCGTTTTGAAATATGGACGTCCTTTGAATTTTTTGGTCGATATGTGACCCCAGGATTTGTTTTCAGGGCAGGTGTCATTTACAGGCCTGCAATGATTTTGAATATCAACTGACCATTAGCGCTGGGATTAAAGCTGCTGTTGCGTGAAACGGCCACAAGGTGGCAGCAGTTCTCCCTTACCAAATCTGGTTACTAGAGCAACAGAGCCTCAATGGAAGGCGTGTTCTAGATTGGAAGTTCGAATGGAATGTGCCAGGAGAAAGCCCCTCAAGTTTGTCTCACTACTTCTTGTTCGTGTTTTTAATTTTTTTTATTTTCTATTACAGCAAGTTTGATTACAATGTTTGGCTTGTTGTAGGTGTGGAAGATGTGGTTCTTTTACACATATACAGATGTCTGTTCTTCCTGGGATCCTTTTCCCATGTACATTCGGACAGAATGTTGAGTAGTCTTCTCTTGGTATTCCGTAGGTCTTTGGTGATTATATATGTCACCTGTGTTTGATTATGTCTGTTAACCCCGATATCATAATGAAACCAATCCTCACACCTTTCCATTGGTGAACCATAAGTTTGTTTAATGAATCTGTGATTGCCCTTCTCCGTGGAAATATCTGCCCTGGTATCCATTTTTAGGTAACACCTATAAGTGATATGATACGATATGTGTGTTTCACTTTCTGACTTACTCCAAGTCACGTGATTACCTCTAGACTCATCTACGGGGCTGCAAATGGCTTTGTGTCCTTTTTTTCCTTGGCTTCTATTCTGCCTTAGCGAGGTCCATTTTCAACAATGTGATTCCCTGAGGGTTGTGGATTAGCTGACCTGGGAAGCCTTACCCTGCCGGCCGGCCCTCCCCAGGTGTGCCTGGTTGAGGTCAATATAAACAGCGCTCCAGGCAGCAATAGCCCCTGAAGTTGTGCCTGACTCCATATTCTCTGCCCCGTCAGCAGTCTCGGGGCTGTGCTGGTGGGAGGGAGTGAGGGGCCAAGGCTTTGTTGGTGGCCCGGTGTGAGTGGGGCTCTGCTGGCCTTTCTGCAGGAGTTGCCAGGCTGCCACCTGTAAAGAAGAGGATGTGTCACTCACAACTTCTGATGGAATTTCTCTGCGGACAGAGGTGAGGAAGGAAAAAAGCAGTGGGGGCCGGGACAGGAGGGGTATCTCAGGCAGGGCAATAGAAAGCTTCCAGAAGAGGGCCCGGGGCCAGGACCATCCTGGCTGGCCTGCAGGCACCAAGTTGGCTTGCGTGCTGTCGCTGGTGTGGCTCCACGGCCCTTCCTCTAGGGTTTCAAGCCCTTGTACATATTCAGATGTTTTACCTGGGAAGGGTGGGAACAGTTCAGCAGCAGCTGGCCTGGGGCTCAGCTCACGTTTACTCACAGATGCCTCAGCACGGTCCCCCAGCTTTGCAATGAGGACGCTCCTTGCATGCGGGTTGGGTTGCTGGCTGTATGGGAGGTAATTCCCCACCTCTGACCAATTTCAGAATTGTTTACTGCTGGAGCAAGTGCCCTGATAGGGTTTCCCTCTGTATAACTGGTGGGTTCAGGTTTTTTTTTCTTTTATGGTTCAAGTTAGATTTGATTCCTCTTTTATGTATTTATAGATATAAGCATGGAAATAATTCATTCCTATAAATACATCTGTGTGAAGGGAAGAACTTTTTTCTGTTTTATTTTAAATTTTTTTTTTAAATTTTGAAATTTAATTGTATTTATTTTTTTATACAGCAGGTTATTATTAGTTATGTATTTTATGCATATACATGTATACAGGTCAATCCCAATCTCCCAACTCATCCCACCACCACCACCCCATGGCTTCCCACACTTGGTGTCCATACGTTTGTTCTCTACCTCTGTGTCTCTATTTCTTCCCTGCAAACCAGTTCATCTGTACCATTTTTTAGGTTCCACATATATGCATTAATATACAATATTTGTTTTCCTCTTTCTGACTTACTTCATTCTGTATGACAGTCTCTAGATCCATCAATGACTCTACAAATGACCCAGTTTCACCCCTTTTATGGCTGAGTAATATTCCATTTTATATATGTACCACATCTTTATCCATTCATCTGTCTGTGGGCATTTAGGTTGCTTGCATTACCTGGCTATTGTAAATAGTGCTGCAATGAACATTGTGGTGAATGTGCCTTTTTGATTTATGGTTTTCTCTGGGTATATGCCCAGAAGTGGGATTGCTGGATCAGATGGTAATTCTATTTCTAGTTTTTTTAAGGAAACTCCATACTGTTCTCCATAGTGACTGTATCAATTTACATCCCCACCAATAGTGGAAGAGGGCTCCTTTTGTCCACACCCTCCCCAGAATTTGTTGTTTGTAGATATTCTGATGATGCCGATTCTAACAGGTGTGAGGTACCTCATTGTAGGTTTGATTTGCATTTCTCTAATAATTAGTGCTGTTGAGCAGCTTTTCATGTGCGTCTTGGCCATCTCTGTGTCTTCTTTGAAGAAACGTCTCTTTAGATCTTCTGCCCATTTTTGTATTGGGTTGTTTGTTTTTTTAATATTAAGCTGCATGAGCTGTTTATATATATATTGGAGATTAAACCTTTGTCCATTGATTCATTTGCAACGATTTTTGCCCATTCTGAGGGATGCCTTTTTCCATTCCCGTTTTTTTAACAAAAAAGGAAAGAAAGAAAAAGAAGCAGAACACTAATGTGCGTAAAATATGCCTTTTGAAATGGTCGTTTTGAAATATGGACGTCCTTTGAATTTTTTGGTCGATATGTGACCCCAGGATTTGTTTTCAGGGCAGGTGTCATTTACAGGCCTGCAATGATTTTGAATATCAACTGACCATTAGCGCTGGGATTAAAGCTGCTGTTGCGTGAAACGGCCACAAGGTGGCAGCAGTTCTCCCTTACCAAATCTGGTTACTAGAGCAACAGAGCCTCAATGGAAGGCGTGTTCTAGATTGGAAGTTCGAATGGAATGTGCCAGGAGAAAGCCCCTCAAGTTTGTCTCACTACTTCTTGTTCGTGTTTTTAATTTTTTTTATTTTCTATTACAGCAAGTTTGATTACAATGTTTGGCTTGTTGTAGGTGTGGAAGATGTGGTTCTTTTACACATATACAGATGTCTGTTCTTCCTGGGATCCTTTTCCCATGTACGTTCGGACAGAATGTTGAGTAGTCTTCTCTTGGTATTCCGTAGGTCTTTGGTGATTATATATGTCACCTGTGTTTGATTATGTCTGTTAACCCCGATATTATAATGAAACCAATCCTCACACCTTTCCATTTGTGAACCATAAGTTTGTTTAATGAATCTGTGATTGCCCTTCTCCGTGGAAATATCTGCCCTGTTATCCAGTTTTAGGTAACACCTATAAGTGATATGATACGATATGTGTCTTTCACTTTCTGACTTACTCCAAGTCACGTGATTACCTCTAGACTCATCTACGGGACTGCAAATGGCATTGTGTCCTTTTTTCCTTGGCTTCTATTCTGCCTTAGCGAGGTCCATTTTCAACAATGTGATTCCCTGAGTGTTGTGGATTAGCTGACCTGGGCAGCCTTACCCTGCCGGCCGGCCCTCCCCAGGTGTGCCTGGTTGAGGTCAATATAAACAGCGCTCCAGGCAGCAATAGCCCCTGAAGTTGTGCCTGACTCCATATTCTCTGCCCCGTCAGCAGTCTCGGGGCTGTGCTGGTTGGAGGGAGTGAGGGGCCAAGGCTTTGATGGTGGCCCGGTGTGAGTGGGGCTCTGCTGGCCTTTCTGCAGGAGTTGCCAGGCTGCCACCTGTAAAGAAGAGGATGTGTCACTCATAACTTCCGATGGAATTTCTCTCCAGACAGAGGTGAGGAAGGATAAAAGCAGTGGGTGCCGGGACAGGAGGGATATCTCAGGCAGGGCAATAGAAAGCTTGCAGAAGAGCGCCCGGGTCCAGGACCATCCTGGCTGACCTGCAGGCACAAAGTTGGCCTGCGTGCTGTGGCTGGTGTGGCTCCAGGACCCTTCCTCTAGGCTTTCAAGCCCTTGTACATATTCAGGTGTTTTACCTGGGAAGGGTGGGAACAGTTCAGCAGCAGCTGGCCTGGGGCTCAGCTCACGTTTACTCACAGATGCCTCAGCACGGTCCCCCAGCTTTGCAATGAGGACGCTCCTTGCATGGGGGGTGGGTTGCTGGCTGTATGGGAGGTGATTCCCCACCTCTGACCAATTTCAGAATTGTTTACCGCTGGAGCAAGTGCCCTGATAGGGTTTCCCTCTGTATAACTGGTGGGTTCAGGTTTTTTTTTTCTTTTATGGTTCAAGTTAGATTTGATTCCTCTTTTATGTATTTATAGATATAAGCATGGAAATAATTCATTCCTATAAATACATCAGTGTGAAGGGAAGAACTTTTTTCTGTTTTACTTAAATTTTTTTTTAAATTTTGAAATTTAATTGTATTTATTTTTTTATACAGCAGGTTATTATTAGTTATGTATTTTATGCATATACATGTATACAGGTCAATCCCAATCTCCCAACTCATCCCACCACCACCACCCCATGGCTTCCCACAGTTGGTGTCCATACGTTTGTTCTCTACCTCTGTGTCTCTATTTCTTCCCTGCAAACCAGTTCATCTGTACCATTTTTTAGGTTCCACATATATGCATTAATATACAATATTTGTTTTCCTCTTTCTGACTTACTTCATTCTGTATGACAGTCTCTAGATCCATCAATGTCTCTACAAATGACCAAGTTTCATCCCTTTTATGGCTGAGTAATATTCCATTTTATATATGTACCACATCTTTATCCATTCATATGTCTGTGGGCATTTAGGTTGCTTGCATTACCTGGCTATTGTAAATAGTGCTGCAATGAACATTGTGGTGAATGTGCCTTTTTGATTTATGGTTTTCTCTGGGTATATGCCCAGAAGTGGGATTGCTGGATCAGATGGTAATTCTATTTCTAGTTTTTTTAAGGAAACTCCATACTGTTCTCCATAGTGACTGTATCAATTTACATCCCCACCAATAGTGGAAGAGGGCTCCTTTTGTCCACACCCTCCCCAGAATTTGTTGTTTGTAGATTTTCTGATGATGCCGATTCTAACAGGTGTGAGGTGATACCTCATTGTAGTTTTGATTTGCATTTCTCTAATAATTAGTGCTGTTGAGCAGCTTTTCATGTGTGTCTTGGCCATCTCTGTGTCTTCTTTGAAGAAACGTCTCTTTAGATCTTCTTCCCATTTCTGTATTGGGTTGTTTGTTTTTTGAATATTAAGCTGCATGAGCTGTTTATATATATATTGGAGATTAAACCTTTGTCCATTGATTCATTTGCAACGATTTTCGCCCATTCTGAGGGATGCCTTTTTCCATTCCCGTTTTTTTGTAACAAAAAAGGAAAGAAAGAAAAAGAAGCAGAACACTAATGTGTGTAAAATATGCCTTTTGAAATGGTCGTTTTGAAATATGGACGTCCTTTGAATTTTTTGGTCGATATGTGACCCCAGGATTTGTTTTCAGGGCAGGTGTCATTTACAGGCCTGCAATGATTTTGAATATCAACTGACCATTAGCGCTGGGATTAAAGCTGCTGTTGCGTGAAACGGCCACAAGGTGGCAGCAGTTCTCCCTTACCAAATCTGGTTACTAGAGCAACAGAGCCTCAATGGAAGGCGTGTTCTAGATTGCAATTTAGAATGGAATGTGCCAGGAGAAAGCCCCTCAAGTTTGTCTCACTACTTCTTGTTCGTGTTTTTAATTTTTTTTTTATTTTCTATTACAGCAAGTTTGATTACAATGTTTGGCTTGTTGTAGGTGTGGAAGATGTGGTTCTTTTACACATATACAGATGTCTGTTCTTCCTGGGATCCTTTTCCCATGTACGTTAGGACAGAATGTTGAGTAGTCTTCTCTTGGTATTCCGTAGGTCTTTGTTGATTATATATGTCACCTGTGTTTGATTATGTCTGTTAACCCCGATATCATAATGAAACCAATCCTCACACCTTTCCATTGGTGAACCATAAGTTTGTTTAATGAATCTGTGATTGCCCTTCTCCGTGGAAATATCTGCCCTGGTATCCATTTTTAGGTAACACCTATAAGTGATATGATACGATATGTGTCTTTCACTTTCTGACTTACTCCAAGTCACGTGATTACCTCTAGACTCATCTACGGGGCTGCAAATGGCATTGTGTCCTTTTTTTCCTTGGCTTCTATTCTGCCTTAGCGAGGTCCATTTTCAACAATGTGATTCCCTGAGGGTTGTGGATTAGCTGACCTGGGCAGCCTTACCCTGCCGGCCGGCCCTCCCCAGGTGTGCCTGGTTGAGGTCAATATAAACAGCGCTCCAGGCAGCAATAGCCCCTGAAGTTGTGCCTGACTCCATATTCTCTGCCCCGTCAGCAGTCTCGGGGCTGTGCTGGTTGGAGGGAGTGAGGGGCCAAGGCTTTGATGGTGGCCCGGTGTGAGTGGGGCTCTGCTGGCCTTTCTGCAGGAGTTGCCAGGCTGCCACCTGTAAAGAAGAGGATGTGTCACTCATAACTTCCGATGGAATTTCTCTCCAGACAGAGGTGAGGAAGGATAAAAGCAGTGGGTGCCGGGACAGGAGGGATATCTCAGGCAGGGCAATAGAAAGCTTGCAGAAGAGCGCCCGGGTCCAGGACCATCCTGGCTGACCTGCAGGCACAAAGTTGGCCTGCGTGCTGTGGCTGGTGTGGCTCCAGGACCCTTCCTCTAGGCTTTCAAGCCCTTGTACATATTCAGGTGTTTTACCTGGGAAGGGTGGGAACAGTTCAGCAGCAGCTGGCCTGGGGCTCAGCTCACGTTTACTCACAGATGCCTCAGCACGGTCCCCCAGCTTTGCAATGAGGACGCTCCTTGCATGGGGGGTGGGTTGCTGGCTGTATGGGAGGTGATTCCCCACCTCTGACCAATTTCAGAATTGTTTACCGCTGGAGCAAGTGCCCTGATAGGGTTTCCCTCTGTATAACTGGTGGGTTCAGGTTTTTTTTTTTCTTTTATGGTTCAAGTTAGATTTGATTCCTCTTTTATGTATTTATAGATATAAGCATGGAAATAATTCATTCCTATAAATACATCAGTGTGAAGGGAAGAACTTTTTTCTGTTTTACTTAAATTTTTTTTTAAATTTTGAAATTTAATTGTATTTATTTTTTTATACAGCAGGTTATTATTAGTTATGTATTTTATGCATATACATGTATACAGGTCAATCCCAATCTCCCAACTCATCCCACCACCACCACCCCATGGCTTCCCACAGTTGGTGTCCATACGTTTGTTCTCTACCTCTGTGTCTCTATTTCTTCCCTGCAAACCAGTTCATCTGTACCATTTTTTAGGTTCCACATATATGCATTAATATACAATATTTGTTTTCCTCTTTCTGACTTACTTCATTCTGTATGACAGTCTCTAGATCCATCAATGTCTCTACAAATGACCAAGTTTCATCCCTTTTATGGCTGAGTAATATTCCATTTTATATATGTACCACATCTTTATCCATTCATATGTCTGTGGGCATTTAGGTTGCTTGCATTACCTGGCTATTGTAAATAGTGCTGCAATGAACATTGTGGTGAATGTGCCTTTTTGATTTATGGTTTTCTCTGGGTATATGCCCAGAAGTGGGATTGCTGGATCAGATGGTAATTCTATTTCTAGTTTTTTTAAGGAAACTCCATACTGTTCTCCATAGTGACTGTATCAATTTACATCCCCACCAATAGTGGAAGAGGGCTCCTTTTGTCCACACCCTCCCCAGAATTTGTTGTTTGTAGATTTTCTGATGATGCCGATTCTAACAGGTGTGAGGTGATACCTCATTGTAGTTTTGATTTGCATTTCTCTAATAATTAGTGCTGTTGAGCAGCTTTTCATGTGTGTCTTGGCCATCTCTGTGTCTTCTTTGAAGAAACGTCTCTTTAGATCTTCTTCCCATTTCTGTATTGGGTTGTTTGTTTTTTGAATATTAAGCTGCATGAGCTGTTTATATATATATTGGAGATTAAACCTTTGTCCATTGATTCATTTGGAACGATTTTCGCCCATTCTGAGGGATGCCTTTTTCCATTCCCGTTTTTTTGTAACAAAAAAGGAAAGAAAGAAAAAGAAGCAGAACACTAATGTGTGTAAAATATGCCTTTTGAAATGGTCGTTTTGAAATATGGACGTCCTTTGAATTTTTTGGTCGATATGTGACCCCAGGATTTGTTTTCAGGGCAGGTGTCATTTACAGGCCTGCAATGATTTTGAATATCAACTGACCATTAGCGCTGGGATTAAAGCTGCTGTTGCGTGAAACGGCCACAAGGTGGCAGCAGTTCTCCCTTACCAAATCTGGTTACTAGAGCAACAGAGCCTCAATGGAAGGCGTGTTCTAGATTGCAATTTAGAATGGAATGTGCCAGGAGAAAGCCCCTCAAGTTTGTCTCACTACTTCTTGTTCGTGTTTTTAATTTTTTTTTTATTTTCTATTACAGCAAGTTTGATTACAATGTTTGGCTTGTTGTAGGTGTGGAAGATGTGGTTCTTTTACACATATACAGATGTCTGTTCTTCCTGGGATCCTTTTCCCATGTACGTTAGGACAGAATGTTGAGTAGTCTTCTCTTGGTATTCCGTAGGTCTTTGGTGATTATATATGTCACCTGTGTTTGATTATGTCTGTTAACCCCGATATCATAATGAAACCAATCCTCACACCTTTCCATTGGTGAACCATAAGTTTGTTTAATGAATCTGTGATTGCCCTTCTCCGTGGAAATATCTGCCCTGGTATCCATTTTTAGGTAACACCTATAAGTGATATGATACGATATGTGTCTTTCACTTTCTGACTTACTCCAAGTCACGTGATTACCTCTAGACTCATCTACGGGGCTGCAAATGGCATTGTGTCCTTTTTTTCCTTGGCTTCTATTCTGCCTTAGCGAGGTCCATTTTCAACAATGTGATTCCCTGAGGGTTGTGGATTAGCTGACCTGGGCAGCCTTACCCTGCCGGCCGGCCCTCCCCAGGTGTGCCTGGTTGAGGTCAATATAAACAGCGCTCCAGGCAGCAATAGCCCCTGAAGTTGTGCCTGACTCCATATTCTCTGCCCCGTCAGCAGTCTCGGGGCTGTGCTGGTGGGAGGGAGTGAGGGGCCAAGGCTTTGTTGGTGGCCCGGTGTGAGTGGGGCTCTGCTGGCCTTTCTGCAGGAGTTGCCAGGCTGCCACCTGTAAAGAAGAGGATGTGTCACTCACAACTTCTGATGGAATTTCTCTGCGGACAGAGGTGAGGAAGGAAAAAAGCAGTGGGGGCCGGGACAGGAGGGGTATCTCAGGCAGGGCAATAGAAAGCTTCCAGAAGAGGGCCCGGGGCCAGGACCATCCTGGCTGGCCTGCAGGCACCAAGTTGGCTTGCGTGCTGTCGCTGGTGTGGCTCCACGGCCCTTCCTCTAGGGTTTCAAGCCCTTGTACATATTCAGATGTTTTACCTGGGAAGGGTGGGAACAGTTCAGCAGCAGCTGGCCTGGGGCTCAGCTCACGTTTACTCACAGATGCCTCAGCACGGTCCCCCAGCTTTGCAATGAGGACGCTCCTTGCATGCGGGTTGGGTTGCTGGCTGTATGGGAGGTAATTCCCCACCTCTGACCAATTTCAGAATTGTTTACTGCTGGAGCAAGTGCCCTGATAGGGTTTCCCTCTGTATAACTGGTGGGTTCAGGTTTTTTTTTCTTTTATGGTTCAAGTTAGATTTGATTCCTCTTTTATGTATTTATAGATATAAGCATGGAAATAATTCATTCCTATAAATACATCTGTGTGAAGGGAAGAACTTTTTTCTGTTTTATTTTAAATTTTTTTTTTAAATTTTGAAATTTAATTGTATTTATTTTTTTATACAGCAGGTTATTATTAGTTATGTATTTTATGCATATACATGTATACAGGTCAATCCCAATCTCCCAACTCATCCCACCACCACCACCCCATGGCTTCCCACACTTGGTGTCCATACGTTTGTTCTCTACCTCTGTGTCTCTATTTCTTCCCTGCAAACCAGTTCATCTGTACCATTTTTTAGGTTCCACATATATGCATTAATATACAATATTTGTTTTCCTCTTTCTGACTTACTTCATTCTGTATGACAGTCTCTAGATCCATCAATGACTCTACAAATGACCCAGTTTCACCCCTTTTATGGCTGAGTAATATTCCATTTTATATATGTACCACATCTTTATCCATTCATCTGTCTGTGGGCATTTAGGTTGCTTGCATTACCTGGCTATTGTAAATAGTGCTGCAATGAACATTGTGGTGAATGTGCCTTTTTGATTTATGGTTTTCTCTGGGTATATGCCCAGAAGTGGGATTGCTGGATCAGATGGTAATTCTATTTCTAGTTTTTTTAAGGAAACTCCATACTGTTCTCCATAGTGACTGTATCAATTTACATCCCCACCAATAGTGGAAGAGGGCTCCTTTTGTCCACACCCTCCCCAGAATTTGTTGTTTGTAGATATTCTGATGATGCCGATTCTAACAGGTGTGAGGTACCTCATTGTAGGTTTGATTTGCATTTCTCTAATAATTAGTGCTGTTGAGCAGCTTTTCATGTGCGTCTTGGCCATCTCTGTGTCTTCTTTGAAGAAACGTCTCTTTAGATCTTCTGCCCATTTTTGTATTGGGTTGTTTGTTTTTTTAATATTAAGCTGCATGAGCTGTTTATATATATATTGGAGATTAAACCTTTGTCCATTGATTCATTTGCAACGATTTTTGCCCATTCTGAGGGATGCCTTTTTCCATTCCCGTTTTTTTAACAAAAAAGGAAAGAAAGAAAAAGAAGCAGAACACTAATGTGCGTAAAATATGCCTTTTGAAATGGTCGTTTTGAAATATGGACGTCCTTTGAATTTTTTGGTCGATATGTGACCCCAGGATTTGTTTTCAGGGCAGGTGTCATTTACAGGCCTGCAATGATTTTGAATATCAACTGACCATTAGCGCTGGGATTAAAGCTGCTGTTGCGTGAAACGGCCACAAGGTGGCAGCAGTTCTCCCTTACCAAATCTGGTTACTAGAGCAACAGAGCCTCAATGGAAGGCGTGTTCTAGATTGGAAGTTCGAATGGAATGTGCCAGGAGAAAGCCCCTCAAGTTTGTCTCACTACTTCTTGTTCGTGTTTTTAATTTTTTTTATTTTCTATTACAGCAAGTTTGATTACAATGTTTGGCTTGTTGTAGGTGTGGAAGATGTGGTTCTTTTACACATATACAGATGTCTGTTCTTCCTGGGATCCTTTTCCCATGTACGTTCGGACAGAATGTTGAGTAGTCTTCTCTTGGTATTCCGTAGGTCTTTGGTGATTATATATGTCACCTGTGTTTGATTATGTCTGTTAACCCCGATATTATAATGAAACCAATCCTCACACCTTTCCATTTGTGAACCATAAGTTTGTTTAATGAATCTGTGATTGCCCTTCTCCGTGGAAATATCTGCCCTGTTATCCAGTTTTAGGTAACACCTATAAGTGATATGATACGATATGTGTCTTTCACTTTCTGACTTACTCCAAGTCACGTGATTACCTCTAGACTCATCTACGGGACTGCAAATGGCATTGTGTCCTTTTTTCCTTGGCTTCTATTCTGCCTTAGCGAGGTCCATTTTCAACAATGTGATTCCCTGAGTGTTGTGGATTAGCTGACCTGGGCAGCCTTACCCTGCCGGCCGGCCCTCCCCAGGTGTGCCTGGTTGAGGTCAATATAAACAGCGCTCCAGGCAGCAATAGCCCCTGAAGTTGTGCCTGACTCCATATTCTCTGCCCCGTCAGCAGTCTCGGGGCTGTGCTGGTTGGAGGGAGTGAGGGGCCAAGGCTTTGATGGTGGCCCGGTGTGAGTGGGGCTCTGCTGGCCTTTCTGCAGGAGTTGCCAGGCTGCCACCTGTAAAGAAGAGGATGTGTCACTCATAACTTCCGATGGAATTTCTCTCCAGACAGAGGTGAGGAAGGATAAAAGCAGTGGGTGCCGGGACAGGAGGGATATCTCAGGCAGGGCAATAGAAAGCTTGCAGAAGAGCGCCCGGGTCCAGGACCATCCTGGCTGACCTGCAGGCACAAAGTTGGCCTGCGTGCTGTGGCTGGTGTGGCTCCAGGACCCTTCCTCTAGGCTTTCAAGCCCTTGTACATATTCAGGTGTTTTACCTGGGAAGGGTGGGAACAGTTCAGCAGCAGCTGGCCTGGGGCTCAGCTCACGTTTACTCACAGATGCCTCAGCACGGTCCCCCAGCTTTGCAATGAGGACGCTCCTTGCATGGGGGGTGGGTTGCTGGCTGTATGGGAGGTGATTCCCCACCTCTGACCAATTTCAGAATTGTTTACCGCTGGAGCAAGTGCCCTGATAGGGTTTCCCTCTGTATAACTGGTGGGTTCAGGTTTTTTTTTTCTTTTATGGTTCAAGTTAGATTTGATTCCTCTTTTATGTATTTATAGATATAAGCATGGAAATAATTCATTCCTATAAATACATCAGTGTGAAGGGAAGAACTTTTTTCTGTTTTACTTAAATTTTTTTTTAAATTTTGAAATTTAATTGTATTTATTTTTTTATACAGCAGGTTATTATTAGTTATGTATTTTATGCATATACATGTATACAGGTCAATCCCAATCTCCCAACTCATCCCACCACCACCACCCCATGGCTTCCCACAGTTGGTGTCCATACGTTTGTTCTCTACCTCTGTGTCTCTATTTCTTCCCTGCAAACCAGTTCATCTGTACCATTTTTTAGGTTCCACATATATGCATTAATATACAATATTTGTTTTCCTCTTTCTGACTTACTTCATTCTGTATGACAGTCTCTAGATCCATCAATGTCTCTACAAATGACCAAGTTTCATCCCTTTTATGGCTGAGTAATATTCCATTTTATATATGTACCACATCTTTATCCATTCATATGTCTGTGGGCATTTAGGTTGCTTGCATTACCTGGCTATTGTAAATAGTGCTGCAATGAACATTGTGGTGAATGTGCCTTTTTGATTTATGGTTTTCTCTGGGTATATGCCCAGAAGTGGGATTGCTGGATCAGATGGTAATTCTATTTCTAGTTTTTTTAAGGAAACTCCATACTGTTCTCCATAGTGACTGTATCAATTTACATCCCCACCAATAGTGGAAGAGGGCTCCTTTTGTCCACACCCTCCCCAGAATTTGTTGTTTGTAGATTTTCTGATGATGCCGATTCTAACAGGTGTGAGGTGATACCTCATTGTAGTTTTGATTTGCATTTCTCTAATAATTAGTGCTGTTGAGCAGCTTTTCATGTGTGTCTTGGCCATCTCTGTGTCTTCTTTGAAGAAACGTCTCTTTAGATCTTCTTCCCATTTCTGTATTGGGTTGTTTGTTTTTTGAATATTAAGCTGCATGAGCTGTTTATATATATATTGGAGATTAAACCTTTGTCCATTGATTCATTTGCAACGATTTTCGCCCATTCTGAGGGATGCCTTTTTCCATTCCCGTTTTTTTGTAACAAAAAAGGAAAGAAAGAAAAAGAAGCAGAACACTAATGTGTGTAAAATATGCCTTTTGAAATGGTCGTTTTGAAATATGGACGTCCTTTGAATTTTTTGGTCGATATGTGACCCCAGGATTTGTTTTCAGGGCAGGTGTCATTTACAGGCCTGCAATGATTTTGAATATCAACTGACCATTAGCGCTGGGATTAAAGCTGCTGTTGCGTGAAACGGCCACAAGGTGGCAGCAGTTCTCCCTTACCAAATCTGGTTACTAGAGCAACAGAGCCTCAATGGAAGGCGTGTTCTAGATTGCAATTTAGAATGGAATGTGCCAGGAGAAAGCCCCTCAAGTTTGTCTCACTACTTCTTGTTCGTGTTTTTAATTTTTTTTTTATTTTCTATTACAGCAAGTTTGATTACAATGTTTGGCTTGTTGTAGGTGTGGAAGATGTGGTTCTTTTACACATATACAGATGTCTGTTCTTCCTGGGATCCTTTTCCCATGTACGTTAGGACAGAATGTTGAGTAGTCTTCTCTTGGTATTCCGTAGGTCTTTGTTGATTATATATGTCACCTGTGTTTGATTATGTCTGTTAACCCCGATATCATAATGAAACCAATCCTCACACCTTTCCATTGGTGAACCATAAGTTTGTTTAATGAATCTGTGATTGCCCTTCTCCGTGGAAATATCTGCCCTGGTATCCATTTTTAGGTAACACCTATAAGTGATATGATACGATATGTGTCTTTCACTTTCTGACTTACTCCAAGTCACGTGATTACCTCTAGACTCATCTACGGGGCTGCAAATGGCATTGTGTCCTTTTTTTCCTTGGCTTCTATTCTGCCTTAGCGAGGTCCATTTTCAACAATGTGATTCCCTGAGGGTTGTGGATTAGCTGACCTGGGCAGCCTTACCCTGCCGGCCGGCCCTCCCCAGGTGTGCCTGGTTGAGGTCAATATAAACAGCGCTCCAGGCAGCAATAGCCCCTGAAGTTGTGCCTGACTCCATATTCTCTGCCCCGTCAGCAGTCTCGGGGCTGTGCTGGTTGGAGGGAGTGAGGGGCCAAGGCTTTGATGGTGGCCCGGTGTGAGTGGGGCTCTGCTGGCCTTTCTGCAGGAGTTGCCAGGCTGCCACCTGTAAAGAAGAGGATGTGTCACTCATAACTTCCGATGGAATTTCTCTCCAGACAGAGGTGAGGAAGGATAAAAGCAGTGGGTGCCGGGACAGGAGGGATATCTCAGGCAGGGCAATAGAAAGCTTGCAGAAGAGCGCCCGGGTCCAGGACCATCCTGGCTGACCTGCAGGCACAAAGTTGGCCTGCGTGCTGTGGCTGGTGTGGCTCCAGGACCCTTCCTCTAGGCTTTCAAGCCCTTGTACATATTCAGGTGTTTTACCTGGGAAGGGTGGGAACAGTTCAGCAGCAGCTGGCCTGGGGCTCAGCTCACGTTTACTCACAGATGCCTCAGCACGGTCCCCCAGCTTTGCAATGAGGACGCTCCTTGCATGGGGGGTGGGTTGCTGGCTGTATGGGAGGTGATTCCCCACCTCTGACCAATTTCAGAATTGTTTACCGCTGGAGCAAGTGCCCTGATAGGGTTTCCCTCTGTATAACTGGTGGGTTCAGGTTTTTTTTTTTCTTTTATGGTTCAAGTTAGATTTGATTCCTCTTTTATGTATTTATAGATATAAGCATGGAAATAATTCATTCCTATAAATACATCAGTGTGAAGGGAAGAACTTTTTTCTGTTTTACTTAAATTTTTTTTTAAATTTTGAAATTTAATTGTATTTATTTTTTTATACAGCAGGTTATTATTAGTTATGTATTTTATGCATATACATGTATACAGGTCAATCCCAATCTCCCAACTCATCCCACCACCACCACCCCATGGCTTCCCACAGTTGGTGTCCATACGTTTGTTCTCTACCTCTGTGTCTCTATTTCTTCCCTGCAAACCAGTTCATCTGTACCATTTTTTAGGTTCCACATATATGCATTAATATACAATATTTGTTTTCCTCTTTCTGACTTACTTCATTCTGTATGACAGTCTCTAGATCCATCAATGTCTCTACAAATGACCAAGTTTCATCCCTTTTATGGCTGAGTAATATTCCATTTTATATATGTACCACATCTTTATCCATTCATATGTCTGTGGGCATTTAGGTTGCTTGCATTACCTGGCTATTGTAAATAGTGCTGCAATGAACATTGTGGTGAATGTGCCTTTTTGATTTATGGTTTTCTCTGGGTATATGCCCAGAAGTGGGATTGCTGGATCAGATGGTAATTCTATTTCTAGTTTTTTTAAGGAAACTCCATACTGTTCTCCATAGTGACTGTATCAATTTACATCCCCACCAATAGTGGAAGAGGGCTCCTTTTGTCCACACCCTCCCCAGAATTTGTTGTTTGTAGATTTTCTGATGATGCCGATTCTAACAGGTGTGAGGTGATACCTCATTGTAGTTTTGATTTGCATTTCTCTAATAATTAGTGCTGTTGAGCAGCTTTTCATGTGTGTCTTGGCCATCTCTGTGTCTTCTTTGAAGAAACGTCTCTTTAGATCTTCTTCCCATTTCTGTATTGGGTTGTTTGTTTTTTGAATATTAAGCTGCATGAGCTGTTTATATATATATTGGAGATTAAACCTTTGTCCATTGATTCATTTGGAACGATTTTCGCCCATTCTGAGGGATGCCTTTTTCCATTCCCGTTTTTTTGTAACAAAAAAGGAAAGAAAGAAAAAGAAGCAGAACACTAATGTGTGTAAAATATGCCTTTTGAAATGGTCGTTTTGAAATATGGACGTCCTTTGAATTTTTTGGTCGATATGTGACCCCAGGATTTGTTTTCAGGGCAGGTGTCATTTACAGGCCTGCAATGATTTTGAATATCAACTGACCATTAGCGCTGGGATTAAAGCTGCTGTTGCGTGAAACGGCCACAAGGTGGCAGCAGTTCTCCCTTACCAAATCTGGTTACTAGAGCAACAGAGCCTCAATGGAAGGCGTGTTCTAGATTGCAATTTAGAATGGAATGTGCCAGGAGAAAGCCCCTCAAGTTTGTCTCACTACTTCTTGTTCGTGTTTTTAATTTTTTTTTTATTTTCTATTACAGCAAGTTTGATTACAATGTTTGGCTTGTTGTAGGTGTGGAAGATGTGGTTCTTTTACACATATACAGATGTCTGTTCTTCCTGGGATCCTTTTCCCATGTACGTTAGGACAGAATGTTGAGTAGTCTTCTCTTGGTATTCCGTAGGTCTTTGGTGATTATATATGTCACCTGTGTTTGATTATGTCTGTTAACCCCGATATCATAATGAAACCAATCCTCACACCTTTCCATTGGTGAACCATAAGTTTGTTTAATGAATCTGTGATTGCCCTTCTCCGTGGAAATATCTGCCCTGGTATCCATTTTTAGGTAACACCTATAAGTGATATGATACGATATGTGTCTTTCACTTTCTGACTTACTCCAAGTCACGTGATTACCTCTAGACTCATCTACGGGGCTGCAAATGGCATTGTGTCCTTTTTTTCCTTGGCTTCTATTCTGCCTTAGCGAGGTCCATTTTCAACAATGTGATTCCCTGAGGGTTGTGGATTAGCTGACCTGGGCAGCCTTACCCTGCCGGCCGGCCCTCCCCAGGTGTGCCTGGTTGAGGTCAATATAAACAGCGCTCCAGGCAGCAATAGCCCCTGAAGTTGTGCCTGACTCCATATTCTCTGCCCCGTCAGCAGTCTCGGGGCTGTGCTGGTGGGAGGGAGTGAGGGGCCAAGGCTTTGTTGGTGGCCCGGTGTGAGTGGGGCTCTGCTGGCCTTTCTGCAGGAGTTGCCAGGCTGCCACCTGTAAAGAAGAGGATGTGTCACTCACAACTTCTGATGGAATTTCTCTGCGGACAGAGGTGAGGAAGGAAAAAAGCAGTGGGGGCCGGGACAGGAGGGGTATCTCAGGCAGGGCAATAGAAAGCTTCCAGAAGAGGGCCCGGGGCCAGGACCATCCTGGCTGGCCTGCAGGCACCAAGTTGGCTTGCGTGCTGTCGCTGGTGTGGCTCCACGGCCCTTCCTCTAGGGTTTCAAGCCCTTGTACATATTCAGATGTTTTACCTGGGAAGGGTGGGAACAGTTCAGCAGCAGCTGGCCTGGGGCTCAGCTCACGTTTACTCACAGATGCCTCAGCACGGTCCCCCAGCTTTGCAATGAGGACGCTCCTTGCATGCGGGTTGGGTTGCTGGCTGTATGGGAGGTAATTCCCCACCTCTGACCAATTTCAGAATTGTTTACTGCTGGAGCAAGTGCCCTGATAGGGTTTCCCTCTGTATAACTGGTGGGTTCAGGTTTTTTTTTCTTTTATGGTTCAAGTTAGATTTGATTCCTCTTTTATGTATTTATAGATATAAGCATGGAAATAATTCATTCCTATAAATACATCTGTGTGAAGGGAAGAACTTTTTTCTGTTTTATTTTAAATTTTTTTTTTAAATTTTGAAATTTAATTGTATTTATTTTTTTATACAGCAGGTTATTATTAGTTATGTATTTTATGCATATACATGTATACAGGTCAATCCCAATCTCCCAACTCATCCCACCACCACCACCCCATGGCTTCCCACACTTGGTGTCCATACGTTTGTTCTCTACCTCTGTGTCTCTATTTCTTCCCTGCAAACCAGTTCATCTGTACCATTTTTTAGGTTCCACATATATGCATTAATATACAATATTTGTTTTCCTCTTTCTGACTTACTTCATTCTGTATGACAGTCTCTAGATCCATCAATGACTCTACAAATGACCCAGTTTCACCCCTTTTATGGCTGAGTAATATTCCATTTTATATATGTACCACATCTTTATCCATTCATCTGTCTGTGGGCATTTAGGTTGCTTGCATTACCTGGCTATTGTAAATAGTGCTGCAATGAACATTGTGGTGAATGTGCCTTTTTGATTTATGGTTTTCTCTGGGTATATGCCCAGAAGTGGGATTGCTGGATCAGATGGTAATTCTATTTCTAGTTTTTTTAAGGAAACTCCATACTGTTCTCCATAGTGACTGTATCAATTTACATCCCCACCAATAGTGGAAGAGGGCTCCTTTTGTCCACACCCTCCCCAGAATTTGTTGTTTGTAGATATTCTGATGATGCCGATTCTAACAGGTGTGAGGTACCTCATTGTAGGTTTGATTTGCATTTCTCTAATAATTAGTGCTGTTGAGCAGCTTTTCATGTGCGTCTTGGCCATCTCTGTGTCTTCTTTGAAGAAACGTCTCTTTAGATCTTCTGCCCATTTTTGTATTGGGTTGTTTGTTTTTTTAATATTAAGCTGCATGAGCTGTTTATATATATATTGGAGATTAAACCTTTGTCCATTGATTCATTTGCAACGATTTTTGCCCATTCTGAGGGATGCCTTTTTCCATTCCCGTTTTTTTAACAAAAAAGGAAAGAAAGAAAAAGAAGCAGAACACTAATGTGCGTAAAATATGCCTTTTGAAATGGTCGTTTTGAAATATGGACGTCCTTTGAATTTTTTGGTCGATATGTGACCCCAGGATTTGTTTTCAGGGCAGGTGTCATTTACAGGCCTGCAATGATTTTGAATATCAACTGACCATTAGCGCTGGGATTAAAGCTGCTGTTGCGTGAAACGGCCACAAGGTGGCAGCAGTTCTCCCTTACCAAATCTGGTTACTAGAGCAACAGAGCCTCAATGGAAGGCGTGTTCTAGATTGGAAGTTCGAATGGAATGTGCCAGGAGAAAGCCCCTCAAGTTTGTCTCACTACTTCTTGTTCGTGTTTTTAATTTTTTTTATTTTCTATTACAGCAAGTTTGATTACAATGTTTGGCTTGTTGTAGGTGTGGAAGATGTGGTTCTTTTACACATATACAGATGTCTGTTCTTCCTGGGATCCTTTTCCCATGTACGTTCGGACAGAATGTTGAGTAGTCTTCTCTTGGTATTCCGTAGGTCTTTGGTGATTATATATGTCACCTGTGTTTGATTATGTCTGTTAACCCCGATATTATAATGAAACCAATCCTCACACCTTTCCATTTGTGAACCATAAGTTTGTTTAATGAATCTGTGATTGCCCTTCTCCGTGGAAATATCTGCCCTGGTATCCATTTTTAGGTAATACCTATAAGTGATATGATACGATATGTGTCTTTCACTTTCTGACTTACTCCAAGTCACGTGATTACCTCTAGACTCATCTACGGGGCTGCAAATGGCATTGTGTCCTTTTTTTCCTTGGCTTCTATTCTGCCTTAGCGAGGTCCATTTTCAACAATGTGATTCCCTGAGGGTTGTGGATTAGCTGACCTGGGCAGCCTTACCCTGCCGGCCGGCCCTCCCCAGGTGTGCCTGGTTGAGGTCAATATAAACAGCGCTCCAGGCAGCAATAGCCCCTGAAGTTGTGCCTGACTCCATATTCTCTGCCCCGTCAGCAGTCTCGGGGCTGTGCTGGTGGGAGGGAGTGAGGGGCCAAGGCTTTGATGGTGGCCCGGTGTGAGTGGGGCTCTGCTGGCCTTTCTGCAGGAGTTGCCAGTCTGCCACCTGTAAAGAAGAGGATGTGTCACTCATAACTTCCGATGGAATTTCTCTCCAGACAGAGGTGAGGAAGGATAAAAGCAGTGGGTGCCGGGACAGGAGGGATATCTCAGGCAGGGCAATAGAAAGCTTCCAGAAGAGCGCCCGGGTCCAGGACCATCCTGGCTGACCTGCAGGCACCAAGTTGGCCTGCGTGCTCTCGCTGGTGTGGCTCCAGGGCCCTTCCTCTAGGCTTTCAAGCCCTTGTACATATTCAGGTGTTTTACCTGGGAAGGGTGGGAAGAGTTCAGCAGCAGCTGGCCTGGGGCTCAGCTCACGTTTACTCACAGATGCCTCAGCACGGTCCCCCAGCTTTGCAATGAGGATGCTCCTTGCATGGGGGGTGGGTTGCTGGCTGTATGGGAGGTGATTCCCCACCTCTGACCAATTTCAGAATTGTTTACCGCTGGAGAAAGTGCCCTGATAGGGTTTCCCTCTGTATAACTGGTAGGTTCAGGTTTTTTTTTTCTTTTATGGTTCAAGTTAGATTTGATTCCTCTTTTATGTATTTATAGATATAAGCATGGAAATAATTCATTCCTATAAATACATCTGTGTGAAGGGAAGAACTTTTTTTCTGTTTTACTTAAATTTTTTTTTTAAATTTTGAAATTTAATTGTATTTATTTTTTTATACAGCAGGTTATTATGAGTTATGTATTTTATGCATATACATGTATACAGGTCAATCCCAATCTCCCAACTCATCCCACCACCACCACCCCATGGCTTCCCACACTTGGTGTCCATACGTTTGTTCTCTACCTTTGTGTCTCTATTTCTTCCCTGCAAACCAGCTCATCTGTACCATTTTTTAGGTTCCACATATATGCATTAATATACAATATTTGTTTTCCTCTTTCTGACTTACTTCATTCTGTATGACAGTCTCTAGATCCATCAATGTCTCTACAAATGACCAAGTTTCATCCCTTTTATGGCTGAGTAATATTCCATTTTATATATGTACCACATCTTTATCCATTCATCTGTCTGTGGGCATTTAGGTTGCTTGCATTACCTGGCTATTGTAAATAGTGCTGCAATGAACATTGTGGTGAATGTGCCTTTTTGATTTATGGTTTTCTCTGGGTATATGCCCAGAAGTTCGATTGCTGGATCAGATGGTAATTCTATTTCTAGTTTTTTTAAGGAAACTCCATACTGTTCTCCATAGTGACTGTATCAATTTACATCCCCACCAATAGTGGAAGAGGGCTCCTTTTGTCCACACCCTCCCCAGAATTTGTTGTTTGTAGATATTCTGATGATGCCGATTCTAACAGGTGTGAGGTACCTCATTGTAGGTTTGATTTGCATTTCTCTAATAATTAGTGCTGTTGAGCAGCTTTTCATGTGCGTCTTGGCCATCTCTGTGTCTTCTTTGAAGAAACGTCTCTTTAGATCTTCTGCCCATTTTTGTATTGGGTTGTTTGTTTTTTTAATATTAAGCTGCATGAGCTGTTTATATATATATATTGGAGATTAAACCTTTGTCCATTGATTCATTTGCAACGATTTTCGCCCATTCTGAGGGATGCCTTTTTCCATTCCCGTTTTTTTAACAAAAAAGGAAAGAAAGAAAAAGAAGCAGAACACTAATGTGCGTAAAATATGCCTTTTGAAATGGTCGTTTTGAAATATGGACGTCCTTTGAATTTTTTGGTCGATATGTGACCCCAGGATTTGTTTTCAGGGCAGGTGTCATTTACAGGCCTGCAATGATTTTGAATATCAACTGACCATTAGCGCTGGGATTAAAGCTGCTGTTGCGTGAAACGGCCACAAGGTGGCAGCAGTTCTCCCTTACCAAATCTGGTTACTAGAGCAACAGAGCCTCAATGGAAGGCGTGTTCTAGATTGGAAGTTCGAATGGAATGTGCCAGGAGAAAGCCCCTCAAGTTTGTCTCACTACTTCTTGTTCGTGTTTTTAATTTTTTTTATTTTCTATTACAGCAAGTTTGATTACAATGTTTGGCTTGTTGTAGGTGTGGAAGATGTGGTTCTTTTACACATATACAGATGTCTGTTCTTCCTGGGATCCTTTTCCCATGTACGTTAGGACAGAATGTTGAGTAGTCTTCTCTTGGTATTCCGTAGGTCTTTGGTGATTATATATGTCACCTGTGTTTGATTATGTCTGTTAACCCCGATATTATAATGAAACCAATCCTCACACCTTTCCATTTGTGAACTATAAGTTTGTTTAATGAATCTGTGATTGCCCTTCTCCGTGGAAATATCTGCCCTGGTATCCAGTTTTAGGTAACACCTATAAGTGATATGATACGATATGTGTCTTTCACTTTCTGACTTACTCCAAGTCACGTGATTACCTCTAGACTCATCTACGGGACTGCAAATGGCATTGTGTCCTTTTTTCCTTGGCTTCTATTCTGCCTTAGCGAGGTCCATTTTCAACAATGTGATTCCCTGAGTGTTGTGGATTAGCTGACCTGGGCAGCCTTACCCTGCCGGCCGGCCCTCCCCAGGTGTGCCTGGTTGAGGTCAATATAAACAGCGCTCCAGGCAGAAATAGCCCCTGAAGTTGTGCCTGACTCCATATTCTCTGCCCCGTCAGCAGTCTCGGGGCTGTGCTGGTGGGAGGGAGTGAGGGGCCAAGGCTTTGATGGTGGCCCGGTGTGAGTGGGGCTCTGCTGGCCTTTCTGCAGGAGTTGCCAGGCTGCCACCTGTAAAGAAGAGGATGTGTCACTCATAACTTCCGATGGAATTTCTCTCCAGACAGAGGTGAGGAAGGATAAAAGCAGTGGGTGCCGGGACAGGAGGGATATCTCAGGCAGGGCAATAGAAAGCTTGCAGAAGAGCGCCCGGGTCCAGGACCATCCTGGCTGACCTGCAGGCACAAAGTTGGCCTGCGTGCTGTGGCTGGTGTGGCTCCAGGGCCCTTCCTCTAGGCTTTCAAGCCCTTGTACATATTCAGGTGTTTTACCTGGGAAGGGTGGGAACAGTTCAGCAGCAGCTGGCCTGGGGCTCAGCTCACGTTTACTCACAGATGCCTCAGCACGGTCCCCCAGCTTTGCAATGAGGACGCTCCTTGCATGGGGGGTGGGTTGCTGGCTGTATGGGAGGTGATTCCCCACCTCTGACCAATTTCAGAATTGTTTACCGCTGGAGCAAGTGCCCTGATAGGGTTTCCCTCTGTATAACTGGTGGGTTCAGGTTTTTTTTTTCTTTTATGGTTCAAGTTAGATTTGATTCCTCTTTTATGTATTTATAGATATAAGCATGGAAATAATTCATTCCTATAATTACATCAGTGTGAAGGGAAGAACTTTTTTCTGTTTTACCTAAATTTTTTTTTAAATTTTGAAATTTAATTGTATTTATTTTTTTATACAGCAGGTTATTATTAGTTATGTATTTTATGCATATACATGTATACAGGTCAATCCCAATCTCCCAACTCATCCCACCACCACCACCCCATGGCTTCCCACACTTGGTGTCCATACGTTTGTTCTCTACCTCTGTGTCTCTATTTCTTCCCTGCAAACCAGTTCATCTGTACCATTTTTTAGGTTCCACATATATGCATTAATATACAATATTTGTTTTCCTCTTTCTGACTTACTTCATTCTGTATGACAGTCTCTAGATCCATCAATGTCTCTACAAATGACCAAGTTTCATCCCTTTTATGGCTGAGTAATATTCCATTTTATATATGTACCACATGTTTATCCATTCATCTGTCTGTGGGCATTTAGGTTGCTTGCATTACCTGGCTATTGTAAATAGTGCTGCAATGAACATTGTGGTGAATGTGCCTTTTTGATTTATGGTTTTCTCTGGGTATATGCCCAGAAGTTCGATTGCTGGATCAGATGGTAATTCTATTTCTAGTTTTTTTAAGGAAACTCCATACTGTTCTCCATAGTGACTGTATCAATTTACATCCCCACCAATAGTGGAAGAGGGCTCCTTTTGTCCACACCCTCCCCAGAATTTGTTGTTTGTAGATTTTCTGATGATGCCGATTCTAACAGGTGTGAGGTGATACCTCATTGTAGTTTTGATTTGCATTTCTCTAATAATTAGTGCTGTTGAGCAGCTTTTCATGTGCGTCTTGGCCATCTCTGTGTCTTCTTTGAAGAAACGTCTCTTTAGATCTTCTTCCCATTTCTGTATTGGGTGGTTTGTTTTTTTAATATTAAGCTGCATGAGCTCTTTATATATATATTGGAGATTAAACCTTTGTCCATTGATTCATTTGCAATGATTTTCGCCCATTCTGAGGGATGCCTTTTTCCATTCCCATTTTTTTAACAAAAAAGGAAAGAAAGAAAAAGAAGCAGAACACTAATGTGCGTAAAATATGCCTTTTGAAATGGTCGTTTTGAAATATGGACGTCCTTTGAATTTTTTGGTCGATATGTGACCCCAGGATTTGTTTTCAGGGCAGGTGTCATTTACAGGCCTGCAATGATTTTGAATATCAACTGACCATTAGCGCTGGGATTAAAGCTGCTGTTGCGTGAAACGGCCACAAGGTGGCAGCAGTTCTCCCTTACCAAATCTTGTTACTAGAGCAACAGAGCCTCAATGGAAGTCATGTTCTAGATTGGAATTTAGAATGGAATGTGCCAGGAGAAAGACTCTCAAGTTTGTCTCACTACTTCTTGTTTGTGTTTTTAATTTGTTTTTTTTATTTTCTATTACAGCAAGTTTGATTACAATGTTTGGCTTGTTGTAGGTGTGGAAGATGTGGTTCTTTTACACATATACAGATGTCTGTTCTTCCTGGGATCCTTTTCCCATGTACGTTCGGACAGAATGTTGAGTAGTCTTCTCTTGGTATTCCGTAGGTCTTTGGTGATTATATATGTCACCTGTGTTTGATTATGTCTGTTAACCCCGATATCATAATGAAACCAATCCTCACACCTTTCCATTGGTGAACCATAAGTTTGTTTAATGAATCTGTGATTGCCCTTCTCCGTGGAAATATCTGCCCTGGTATCCATTTTTAGGTAACACCTATAAGTGATATGATATGATATGTGTCTTTCACTTTCTGACTTACTCAAAGTCACGTGATTACCTCTAGACTCATCTACGGGGCTGCAAATGGCATTGTGTCCTTTTTTTCCTTGGCTTCTATTCTGCCTTAGCGAGGTCCATTTTCAACAATGTGATTCCCTGAGGGTTGTGGATTAGCTGACCTGGGCAGCCTTACCCTGCCGGCCGGCCCTCCCCAGGTGTGCCTGGTTGAGGTCAATATAAACAGCGCTCCAGGCAGCAATAGCCCCTGAAGTTGTGCCTGACTCCATATTCTCTGCCCCGTCAGCAGTCTCGGGGCTGTGCTGGTGGGAGGGAGTGAGGGGCCAAGGCTTTGTTGGTGGCCCGGTGTGAGTGGGGCTCTGCTGGCCTTTCTGCAGGAGTTGCCAGGCTGCCACCTGTAAAGAAGAGGATGTGTCACTCATAACTTCCGATGGAATTTCTCTCCGGACAGAGGTGAGGAAGGAAAAAAGCAGTGGGGTCCGGGACAAGAGGGGTATCTCAGGCAGGGCAATAGAAAGCTTCCAGAAGAGGGCCCGGGGCCAGGACCATCCTGGCTGGCCTGCAGGCACCAAGTTGGCTTGCGTGCTGTTGCTGGTGTGGCTCCACGGCCTTTCCTCTAGGGTTTCAAGCCCTTGTACATATTCAGATGTTTTACCTGGGAAGGGTGGGAACAGTTCAGCAGCAGCTGGCCTGGGGCTCAGCTCACGTTTACTCACAGATGCCTCAGCACGGTCCCCCAGCTTTGCAATGAGGACGCTCCTTGCATGGGGGTTGGGTTGCTGGCTATATGGGAGGTAATTCCCCACCTCTGACCAATTTCAGAATTGTTTACTGCTGGAGCACGTGACCTGATAGGGTTTCCCTCTGTATAACTGGTGGGTTCAGGTTTTTTTTTTTCTTTTATGGTTCAAGTTAGATTTGATTCCTCTTTTATGTATTTATAGATATAAGCATGGAAATAATTCATTCCTATAAATACATCTGTGTGAAGGGTAGAACTTTTTTCTGTTTTATTTTAAATTTATTTTTTTTAAACTTTGAAATTTAATTGTATTTATTTTTTTATACAGCAGGTTATTATTAGTTATGTATTTTATGCATATACATGTATACAGGTCAATCCCAATCTCCCAACTCATCCCACCACCACCACCCCATGGCTTCCCACACTTGGTGTCCATACGTTTGTTCTCTACCTCTGTGTCTCTATTTCTTCCCTGCAAACCAGTTCATCTGTACCATTTTTTAGGTTCCACATATATGCATTAATATACAATATTTGTTTTCCTCTTTCTGACTTACTTCATTCTGTATGACAGTCTCTAGATCCATCGATGTCTCTACAAATGACCCAGTTTCACCCCTTTTATGGCTGAGTAATATTCCATTTTATATATGTATCACATCTTTATCCATTCATCTGTCTGTGGGCATTTAGGTTGCTTGCATTACCTGGCTATTGTAAATAGTGCTGCAATGAACATTGTGGTGAATGTGCCTTTTTGATTTATGGTTTTCTCTGGGTATATGCCCAGAAGTTCGATTGCTGGATCAGATGGTAATTCTATTTCTAGTTTTTTTAAGGAAACTCCATACTGTTCTCCATAGTGACTGTATCAATTTACATCCCCACCAATAGTGGAAGAGGGCTCCTTTTGTCCACACCCTCCCCAGAATTTGTTGTTTGTAGATATTCTGAAGATGCCGATTCTAACAGGTGTGAGGTACCTCATTGTAGGTTTGATTTGCATTTCTCTAATAATTAGTGCTGTTGAGCAGCTTTTCATGTGCGTCTTGGCCATCTCTGTGTCTTCTTTGAAGAAACGTCTCTTTAGATCTTCTGCCCATTTTTGTATTGGGTTGTTTCTTTTTTTAATATTAAGCTGCATGAGCTGTTTATATATATATTGGAGATTAAACCTTTGTCCATTGATTCATTTGCAACGATTTTCGCCCATTCTGAGGGATGCCTTTTTCCATTCCCGTTTTTTTAACAAAAAAAGGAAAGAAAGAAAAAGAAGCAGAACACTAATGTGCGTAAAATATGCCTTTTGAAATGGTCGTTTTGAAATATGGACCTCCTTTGAATTTTTTGGTCGATATGTGACCCCAGGATTTGTTTTCAGGGCAGGTGTCATTTACAGGCCTGCAATGATTTTGAATATCAACTGACCATTAGCGCTGGGATTAAAGCTGCTGTTGCGTGAAACGGCCACAAGGTGGCAGCAGTTCTCCCTTACCAAATCTGGTTACTAGAGCAACAGAGCCTCAATGGAAGGCGTGTTCTAGATTGGAAGTTCGAATGGAATGTGCCAGGAGAAAGCCCCTCAAGTTTGTCTCACTACTTCTTGTTCGTGTTTTTAATTTTTTTTATTTTCTATTACAGCAAGTTTGATTACAATGTTTGGCTTGTTGTAGGTGTGGAAGATGTGGTTCTTTTACACATATACAGATGTCTGTTCTTCCTGGGATCCTTTTCCCATGTACGTTCGGACAGAATGTTGAGTAGTCTTCTCTTGGTATTCCGTAGGTCTTTGGTGATTATATATGTCACCTGTGTTTGATTATGTCTGTTAACCCCGATTTTATAATGAAACCAATCCTCACACCTTTCCATTGGTGAACCATAAGTTTGTTTAATGAATCTGTGATTGCCCTTCTCCGTGGAAATATCTGCCCTGGTATCCATTTTTAGGTAACACCAATAAGTGATATGATATGATATGTGTGTTTCACTTTCTGACATACTCCAAGTCACGTGATTACCTCTAGACTCATCTACGGGGCTGCAAATGGCATTGTGTCCTTTTTTTCCTTGGCTTCTATTCTGCCTTAGCGAGGTCCATTTTCAACAATGTGATTCCCTGAGGGTTGTGGATTAGCTGACCTTGGAAGCCTTACCCTGCCGGCCGGCCCTCCCCAGGTGTGCCTGGTTGAGGTCAATATAAACAGCGCTCCAGGCAGCAATAGCCCCTGAAGTTGTGCCTGACTCCATATTCTCTGCCCCGTCAGCAGTCTCGGGGCTGTGCTGGTGGGAGGGAGTGAGGGGCCAAGGCTTTGATGGTGGCCCGGTGTGAGTGGGGCTCTGCTGGCCTTTCTGCAGGAGTTGCCAGGCTGCCCCCTGTAAAGAAGAGGATGTGTCACTCATAACTTCCGATGGAATTTCTCTCCAGACAGAGGTGAGGAAGGATAAAAGCAGTGGGTGCCGGGACAGGAGGGATATCTCAGGCAGCGCAATAGAAAGCTTCCAGAAGAGCGCCCGGGTCCAGGACCATCCTGGCTGACCTGCAGGCACAAAGTTGGCCTGCGTGCTGTGGCTGGTGTGGCTCCAGGGCCCTTCCTCTAGGCTTTCAAGCCCTTGTACATATTCAGGTGTTTTACCTGGGAAGGGTGGGAACAGTTCAGCAGCAGCTGGCCTGGGGCTCAGCTCACGTTTACTCACAGATGCCTCAGCACGGTCCCCCAGCTTTGCAATGAGGACGCTCCTTGCATGGGGGGTGGGTTGCTGGCTGTATGGGAGGTGATTCCCCACCTCTGACCAATTTCAGAATTGTTTACCGCTGGAGCAAATGCCCTGATAGGGTTTCCCTCTGTATAACTGGTGGGTTCAGGTTTTTTTTTTCTTTTATGGTTCAAGTTAGATTTGATTCCTCTTTTATGTATTTATAGATATAAGCATGGAAATAATTCATTCCTATAAATACATCTGTGTGAAGGGAAGAACTTTTTTCTGTTTTACTTAAATTTTTTAAATTTTGAAATTTAATTGTATTTATTTTTTTATACAGCAGGTTATTATTAGTTATGTATTTTATGCATATATATGTATACAGGTCAATCCCAATCTCCCAACTCATCCCACCACCACCACCCCATGGCTTCCCACACTTGGTGTCCATACGTTTGTTCTCTACCTCTGTGTCTCTATTTCTTCCCTGCAAACCAGTTCATCTGTACCATTTTTTAGGTTCCACATATATGCATTAATATACAATATTTGTTTTCCTCTTTCTGACTTACTTCATTCTGTATGACAGTCTCTAGATCCATCAATGTCTCTACAAATGACCAAGTTTCATCCCTTTTATGGCTGAGTAATATTCCATTTTATATATGTACCACATCTTTATCCATTCATCTGTCTGTGGGCATTTAGGTTGCTTGCCTTACCTGGCTATTGTAAATAGTGCTGCAATGAACATTGTGGTGAATGTGCCTTTTTGATTTATGGTTTTCTCTGGGTATATGCCCAGAAGTTCGATTGCTGGATCAGATGGTAATTCTATTTCTAGTGTTTTTAAGGAAACTCCATACTGTTCTCCATAATGACTGTATCAATTTACATCCCCACCAATAGTGGAAGAGGGTTCCTTTTGTCCACACCCTCCCCAGAATTTGTTGTTTGTAGATTTTCTGATGATGCCAATTCTAACAGGTGTGAGGTGATACCTCATTGTAGTTTTGATTTGCATTTCTCTAATAATTAGTGCTGTTGAGCAGCTTTTCATGTGCGTCTTGGCCATCTCTGTGTCTTCTTTGAAGAAACGTCTCTTTAGATCTTCTTCCCATTTCTGTATTGGGTTGTTTGTTTTTTTAATATTAAGCTGCATGAGCTGTTTATATATATATTGGAGATTAAACCTTTGTCCATTGATTCATTTGCAACGATTTTCGCCCATTCTGAGGGATGCCTTTTTCCATTCCCGTTTTTTTAACAAAAAAGGAAAGAAAGAAAAAGAAGCAGAACACTAATGTGCGTAAAATATGCCTTTTGAAATGGTCGTTTTGAAATATGGACGTCCTTTGAATTTTTTGGTCGATATGTGACCCCAGGATTTGTTTTCAGGGCAGGTGTCATTTACAGGCCTGCAATGATTTTGAATATCAACTGACCATTAGCGCTGGGATTAAAGCTGCTGTTGCGTGAAACGGCCACAAGGTGGCAGCAGTTCTCCCTTACCAAATCTGGTTACTAGAGCAACAGAGCCTCAATGGAAGGCGTGTTCTAGATTGGAAGTTCGAATGGAATGTGCCAGGAGAAAGCCCCTCAAGTTTGTCTCACTACTTCTTGTTCGTGTTTTTAATTTTTTTAATTTTCTATTACACCAAGTTTGATTACAATGTTTGGCTTGTTGTAGGTGTGGAAGATGTGGTTCTTTTACACATATACAGATGTCTGTTCTTCCTGGGATCCTTTTCCCATGTACGTTCGGACAGAATGTTGAGTAGTCTTCTCTTGGTATTCCGTAGGTCTTTGGTGATTATATATGTCACCTGTGTTTGATTATGTCTGTTAACCCCGATATTATAATGAAACCAATCCTCACACCTTTCCATTGGTGAACCATAAGTTTGTTTAATGAATCTGTGATTGCCCTTCTCCGTGGAAATATCTGCCCTGGTATCCATTTTTAGGTAACACCTATAAGTGATATGATACGATATGTGTCTTTCACTTTCTGACTTACTCCAAGTCACGTGATTACCTCTAGACTCATCTACGGGGCTGCAAATGGCATTGTGTCCTTTTTTCCTTGGCTTCTATTCTGCCTTAGCGAGGTCCATTTTCAACAATGTGATTCCCTGAGGGTTGTGGATTAGCTGACCTGGGAAGCCTTACCCTGCCGGCCGGCCCTCCCCAGGTGTGCCTGGTTGAGGTCAATATAAACAGCGCTCCAGGCAGCAATAGCCCCTGAAGTTGTGCCTGACTCCATATTCTCTGCCCCGTCAGCAGTCTCGGGGCTGTGCTGGTGGGAGGGAGTGAGGGGCCAAGGCTTTGTTGGTGGCCCGGTGTGAGTGGGGCTCTGCTGGCCTTTCTGCAGGAGTTGCCAGGCTGCCACCTGTAAAGAAGAGGATGTGTCACTCATAACTTCCGATGGAATTTCTCTCCGGACAGAGGTGAGGAAGGAAAAAAGCAGTGGGGTCCGGGACAAGAGGGGTATCTCAGGCAGGGCAATAGAAAGCTTCCAGAAGAGGGCCCGGGGCCAGGACCATCCTGGCTGGCCTGCAGGCACCAAGTTGGCTTGCGTGCTGTTGCTGGTGTGGCTCCACGGCCTTTCCTCTAGGGTTTCAAGCCCTTGTACATATTCAGATGTTTTACCTGGGAAGGGAGGGAACAGTTCAGCAGCAGCTGGCCTGGGGCTCAGCTCACGTTTACTCACAGATGCCTCAGCACGGTCCCCCAGCTTTGCAATGAGGACGCTCCTTGCATGGGGGTTGGGTTGCTGGCTATATGGGAGGTAATTCCCCACCTCTGACCAATTTCAGAATTGTTTACTGCTGGAGCACGTGACCTGATAGGGTTTCCCTCTGTATAACTGGTGGGTTCAGGTTTTTTTTTTTTCTTTTATGGTTCAAGTTAGATTTGATTCCTCTTTTATGTATTTATAGATATAAGCATGGAAATAATTCATTCCTATAAATACATCTGTGTGAAGGGAAGAACTTTTTTCTGTTTTATTTTAAATTTATTTTTTTTAAACTTTGAAATTTAATTGTATTTATTTTTTTATACAGCAGGTTATTATTAGTTATGTATTTTATGCATATACATGTATACAGGTCAATCCCAATCTCCCAACTCATCCCACCACCACCACCCCATGGCTTCCCACACTTGGTGTCCATACGTTTGTTCTCTACCTCTGTGTCTCTATTTCTTCCCTGCAAACAAGTTCATCTGTACCATTTTTTAGGTTCCACATATATGCATTAATATACAATATTTGTTTTCCTCTTTCTGACTTACTTCATTCTGTATGACAGTCTCTAGATCCATCGATGTCTCTACAAATGACCCAGTTTCACCCCTTTTATGGCTGAGTAATATTCCATTTTATATATGTATCACATCTTTATCCATTCATCTGTCTGTGGGCATTTAGGTTGCTTGCATTACCTGGCTATTGTAAATAGTGCTGCAATGAACATTGTGGTGAATGTGCCTTTTTGATTTATGGTTTTCTCTGGGTATATGCCCAGAAGTTCGATTGCTGGATCAGATGGTAATTCTATTTCTAGTTTTTTTAAGGAAACTCCATACTGTTCTCCATAGTGACTGTATCAATTTACATCCCCACCAATAGTGGAAGAGGGCTCCTTTTGTCCACACCCTCCCCAGAATTTGTTGTTTGTAGATATTCTGAAGATGCCGATTCTAACAGGTGTGAGGTACCTCATTGTAGGTTTGATTTGCATTTCTCTAATAATTAGTGCTGTTGAGCAGCTTTTCATGTGCGTCTTGGCCATCTCTGTGTCTTCTTTGAAGAAACGTCTCTTTAGATCTTCTGCCCATTTTTGTATTGGGTTGTTTCTTTTTTTAATATTAAGCTGCATGAGCTGTTTATATATATATTGGAGATTAAACCTTTGTCCATTGATTCATTTGCAACGATTTTCGCCCATTCTGAGGGATGCCTTTTTCCATTCCCGTTTTTTTAACAAAAAAAGGAAAGAAAGAAAAAGAAGCAGAACACTAATGTGCGTAAAATATGCCTTTTGAAATGGTCGTTTTGAAATATGGACCTCCTTTGAATTTTTTGGTCGATATGTGACCCCAGGATTTGTTTTCAGGGCAGGTGTCATTTACAGGCCTGCAATGATTTTGAATATCAACTGACCATTAGCGCTGGGATTAAAGCTGCTGTTGCGTGAAACGGCCACAAGGTGGCAGCAGTTCTCCCTTACCAAATCTGGTTACTAGAGCAACAGAGCCTCAATGGAAGGCGTGTTCTAGATTGGAAGTTCGAATGGAATGTGCCAGGAGAAAGCCCCTCAAGTTTGTCTCACTACTTCTTGTTCGTGTTTTTAATTTTTTTATTTTCTATTACAGCAAGTTTGATTACAATGTTTGGCTTGTTGTAGGTGTGGAAGATGTGGTTCTTTTACACATATACAGATGTCTGTTCTTCCTGGGATCCTTTTCCCATGTACGTTCGGACAGAATGTTGAGTAGTCTTCTCTTGGTATTCCGTAGGTCTTTGGTGATTATATATGTCACCTGTGTTTGATTATGTCTGTTAACCCCGATTTTATAATGAAACCAATCCTCACACCTTTCCATTGGTGAACCATAAGTTTGTTTAATGAATCTGTGATTGCCCTTCTCCGTGGAAATATCTGCCCTGGTATCCATTTTTAGGTAACACCAATAAGTGATATGATATGATATGTGTGTTTCACTTTCTGACATACTCCAAGTCACGTGATTACCTCTAGACTCATCTACGGGGCTGCAAATGGCATTGTGTCCTTTTTTTCCTTGGCTTCTATTCTGCCTTAGCGAGGTCCATTTTCAACAATGTGATTCCCTGAGGGTTGTGGATTAGCTGACCTTGGAAGCCTTACCCTGCCGCCCGGCCCTCCCCAGGTGTGCCTGGTTGAGGTCAATATAAACAGCGCTCCAGGCAGCAATAGCCCCTGAAGTTGTGCCTGACTCCATATTCTCTGCCCCGTCAGCAGTCTCGGGGCTGTGCTGGTGGGAGGGAGTGAGGGGCCAAGGCTTTGATGGTGGCCCGGTGTGAGTGGGGCTCTGCTGGCCTTTCTGCAGGAGTTGCCAGGCTGCCCCCTGTAAAGAAGAGGATGTGTCACTCATAACTTCCGATGGAATTTCTGTCCAGACAGAGGTGAGGAAGGATAAAAGCAGTGGGTGCCGGGACAGGAGGGATATCTCAGGCAGCGCAATAGAAAGCTTCCAGAAGAGCGCCCGGGTCCAGGACCATCCTGGCTGACCTGCAGGCACAAAGTTGGCCTGCGTGCTGTGGCTGGTGTGGCTCCAGGGCCCTTCCTCTAGGCTTTCAAGCCCTTGTACATATTCAGGTGTTTTACCTGGGAAGGGTGGGAACAGTTCAGCAGCAGCTGGCCTGGGGCTCAGCTCACGTTTACTCACAGATGCCTCAGCACGGTCCCCCAGCTTTGCAATGAGGACGCTCCTTGCATGGGGGGTGGGTTGCTGGCTGTATGGGAGGTGATTCCCCACCTCTGACCAATTTCAGAATTGTTTACCGCTGGAGCAAATGCCCTGATAGGGTTTCCCTCTGTATAACTGGTGGGTTCAGGTTTTTTTTTTCTTTTATGGTTCAAGTTAGATTTGATTCCTCTTTTATGTATTTATAGATATAAGCACGGAAATAATTCATTCCTATAAATACATCTGTGTGAAGGGAAGAACTTTTTTCTGTTTTACTTAAATTTTTTAAATTTTGAAATTTAATTGTATTTATTTTTTTATACAGCAGGTTATTATTAGTTATGTATTTTATGCATATATATGTATACAGGTCAATCCCAATCTCCCAACTCATCCCACCACCACCACCCCATGGCTTCCCACACTTGGTGTCCATACGTTTGTTCTCTACCTCTGTGTCTCTATTTCTTCCCTGCAAACCAGTTCATCTGTACCATTTTTTAGGTTCCACATATATGCATTAATATACAATATTTGTTTTCCTCTTTCTGACTTACTTCATTCTGTATGACAGTCTCTAGATCCATCAATGTCTCTACAAATGACCAAGTTTCATCCCTTTTATGGCTGAGTAATATTCCATTTTATATATGTACCACATCTTTATCCATTCATCTGTCTGTGGGCATTTAGGTTGCTTGCCTTACCTGGCTATTGTAAATAGTGCTGCAATGAACATTGTGGTGAATGTGCCTTTTTGATTTATGGTTTTCTCTGGGTATATGCCCAGAAGTTCGATTGCTGGATCAGATGGTAATTCTATTTCTAGTTTTTTTAAGGAAACTCCATACTGTTCTCCATAATGACTGTATCAATTTACATCCCCACCAATAGTGGAAGAGGGTTCCTTTTGTCCACACCCTCCCCAGAATTTGTTGTTTGTAGATTTTCTGATGATGCCAATTCTAACAGGTGTGAGGTGATACCTCATTGTAGTTTTGATTTGCATTTCTCTAATAATTAGTGCTGTTGAGCAGCTTTTCATGTGCGTCTTGGCCATCTCTGTGTCTTCTTTGAAGAAACGTCTCTTTAGATCTTCTTCCCATTTCTGTATTGGGTTGTTTGTTTTTTTAATATTAAGCTGCATGAGCTGTTTATATATATATTGGAGATTAAACCTTTGTCCATTGATTCATTTGCAACGATTTTCGCCCATTCTGAGGGATGCCTTTTTCCATTCCCGTTTTTTTAACAAAAAAGGAAAGAAAGAAAAAGAAGCAGAACACTAATGTGCGTAAAATATGCCTTTTGAAATGGTCGTTTTGAAATATGGACGTCCTTTGAATTTTTTGGTCGATATGTGACCCCAGGATTTGTTTTCAGGGCAGGTGTCATTTACAGGCCTGCAATGATTCTGAATATCAACTGACCATTAGCGCTGGGATTAAAGCTGCTGTTGCGTGAAACGGCCACAAGGTGGCAGCAGTTCTCCCTTACCAAATCTGGTTACTAGAGCAACAGAGCCTCAATGGAAGGCGTCTTCTAGATTGGAAGTTCGAATGGAATGTGCCAGGAGAAAGCCCCTCAAGTTTGTCTCACTACTTCTTGTTCGTGTTTTTAATTTTTTTAATTTTCTATTACACCAAGTTTGATTACAATGTTTGGCTTGTTGTAGGTGTGGAAGATGTGGTTCTTTTACACATATACAGATGTCTGTTCTTCCTGGGATCCTTTTCCCATGTACGTTCGGACAGAATGTTGAGTAGTCTTCTCTTGGTATTCCGTAGGTCTTTGGTGATTATATATGTCACCTGTGTTTGATTATGTCTGTTAACCCCGATATTATAATGAAACCAATCCTCACACCTTTCCATTGGTGAACCATAAGTTTGTTTAATGAATCTGTGATTGCCCTTCTCCGTGGAAATATCTGCCCTGGTATCCATTTTTAGGTAACACCTATAAGTGATATGATACGATATGTGTCTTTCACTTTCTGACTTACTCCAAGTCACGTGATTACCTCTAGACTCATCTACGGGGCTGCAAATGGCATTGTGTCCTTTTTTTCCTTGGCTTCTATTCTGCCTTAGCGAGGTCCATTTTCAACAATGTGATTCCCTGAGGGTTGTTGATTAGCTGACCTTGGAAGCCTTACCCTGCCGGCCGGCCCTCCCCAGGTGTGCCTGGTTGAGGTCAATATAAACAGCGCTCCAGTCAGCAATAGCCCCTGAAGTTGTGCCTGACTCCATATTCTCTGCCCCGTTAGCAGTCTCGGGGCTGTGCTGGTGGGATGGAGTGAGGGGCCAAGGCTTTGATGGTGGCCCGGTGTGAGTGTGGCTCTGCTGGCCTTTCTGCAGGAGTTGCCAGGCTGCCACCTGTAAAGAAGAGGATGTGTCACTCATAACTTCCGATGGAATTTCTCTCCAGACAGAGGTGAGGAAGGATAAAAGCAGTGGGTGCCGGGACAGGAGGGATATCTCAGGCAGGGCAATAGAAAGCTTCCAGAAGAGCGCCCGGGTCCAGGACCATCCTGGCTGACCTGCAGGCACAAAGTTGGCCTGCGTGCTGTGGCTGGTGTGGCTCAAGGGCCCTTCCTCTAGGCTTTCAAGCCCTTGTACATATTCAGGTGTTTTACCTGGGAAGGGTGGGAACAGTTCAGCAGCAGCTGGCCTGGGGCTCAGCTCACGTTTACTCACAGATGCCTCAGCATGGTCCCCAAGCTTTGCAATGAGGACGCTCCTTGCATGGGGGTTGGGTTGCTGGCTGTATGGGAGGTGATTCCCCACCTCTGACCAATTTCAGAATTGTTTACCGCTGGAGCAAGTGCCCTGATAGGGTTTCCCTCTGTATAACTGCTGGGATCCGTTTTTTTTTTCTTTTGGGGTTCAAGTTAGATTTGATTCCTCTTTTATATATTTACAGATATAAGCATGGAAATAATTCATTCCTATAAATACATCTGTGTGAAGGCAATAAATTTTTTCTATTTTATTTAAAAAATTTTATTTTTAAAAATTTTGAAATTTAATTTTATTTATTTTTTTATACAGCAGGTTATTATGAGTTATGTATTTTTTGCATATACATGTATACAGGTCAATTCCAATCTCCCAACTCATCCCACCACCACCACCCCATGGCTTCCCACACTTGGTGTCCATACGTTTGTTCTCTACCTCTGTGTCTCTATTTCTTCCCTGCAAACCAGTTCTTCTGTACCATTTTTTAGGTTCCACATATATGCATTAATATACAATATTTGTTTTCCTCTTTCTGACTTACTTCATTCTGTATGACAGTCTCTAGATCCATCGATGTCTCTACAAATGACCCAGTTTCATTCCTTTTTATGGCTGAGTAATATTCCATTTTATATATATACCAAATCTTTATCCATTCATCTGTCTGTGGGGATTTAGGTTGCTTGCCTTACCTGGCTATTGTAAATAGTGCTGCAATGAACATTGTGGTGAATGTGCCGTTTTGATTTATGGTTTTCTCTGGGTATATGCCCAGAAGTGGGATTGCTGGATCACATGGTAATTCTATTTCTAGTTTTTTTAAGGAAACTCCATACTGTTCTCCATAGTGACTGTATCAATTTACATCCCCACCAATAGTGGAAGAGGGCTCCTTTTGTCCACACCCTCCCCAGAATTTGTTGTTTGTAGATATTCTGATGATGCCGATTCTAACAGGTATGAGGTACCTCATTGTAGGTTTGATTTGCATTTCTCTAATAATTAGTGCTGTTGAGCAGCTTTTCATGTGCGTCTTGGCCATCTCTGTGTCTTCTTTGAAGAAACGTCTCTTTAGATCTTCTTCCCATTTCTGTATTGGGTTGTTTGTTTTTTTAATATTAAGCTGCATGAGCTGTTTATATATATATTGGAGATTAAACCTTTGTCCATTGATTCATTTGCAACGATTTTCGCCCATTCTGAGGGATGCCTTTTTCCATTCCCGTTTTTTTAACAAAAAAGGAAAGAAAGAAAAAGAAGCAGAACACTAATGTGCGTAAAATATGCCTTTTGAAATGGTCGTTTTGAAATATGGACGTCCTTTGAATTTTTTGGTCGATATGTGACCCCAGGATTTGTTTTCAGGGCAGGTGTCATTTACAGGCCTGCAATGATTTTGAATATCAACTGACCATTAGCGCTGGGATTAAAGCTGCTGTTGCGTGAAACGGCCACAAGGTGGCAGCAGTTCTCCCTTACCAAATCTGGTTACTAGAGCAACAGAGCCTCAATGGAAGGCGTGTTCTAGATTGGAAGTTCGAATGGAATGTGCCAGGAGAAAGCCCCTCAAGTTTGTCTCACTACTTCTTGTTCGTGTTTTTAATTTTTTTAATTTTCTATTACACCAAGTTTGATTACAATGTTTGGCTTGTTGTAGGTGTGGAAGATGTGGTTCTTTTACACATATACAGATGTCTGTTCTTCCTGGGATCCTTTTCCCATGTACGTTCGGACAGAATGTTGAGTAGTCTTCTCTTGGTATTCCGTAGGTCTTTGGTGATTATATATGTCACCTGTGTTTGATTATGTCTGTTAACCCCGATATTATAATGAAACCAATCCTCACACCTTTCCATTGGTGAACCATAAGTTTGTTTAATGAATCTGTGATTGCCCTTCTCCGTGGAAATATCTGCCCTGGTATCCATTTTTAGGTAACACCTATAAGTGATATGATACGATATGTGTCTTTCACTTTCTGACTTACTCCAAGTCACGTGATTACCTCTAGACTCATCTACGGGGCTGCAAATGGCATTGTGTCCTTTTTTCCTTGGCTTCTATTCTGCCTTAGCGAGGTCCATTTTCAACAATGTGATTCCCTGAGGGTTGTGGATTAGCTGACCTGGGAAGCCTTACCCTGCCGGCCGGCCCTCCCCAGGTGTGCCTGGTTGAGGTCAATATAAACAGCGCTCCAGGCAGCAATAGCCCCTGAAGTTGTGCCTGACTCCATATTCTCTGCCCCGTCAGCAGTCTCGGGGCTGTGCTGGTGGGAGGGAGTGAGGGGCCAAGGCTTTGTTGGTGGCCCGGTGTGAGTGGGGCTCTGCTGGCCTTTCTGCAGGAGTTGCCAGGCTGCCACCTGTAAAGAAGAGGATGTGTCACTCATAACTTCCGATGGAATTTCTCTCCGGACAGAGGTGAGGAAGGAAAAAAGCAGTGGGGTCCGGGACAAGAGGGGTATCTCAGGCAGGGCAATAGAAAGCTTCCAGAAGAGGGCCCGGGGCCAGGACCATCCTGGCTGGCCTGCAGGCACCAAGTTGGCTTGCGTGCTGTTGCTGGTGTGGCTCCACGGCCTTTCCTCTAGGGTTTCAAGCCCTTGTACATATTCAGATGTTTTACCTGGGAAGGGTGGGAACAGTTCAGCAGCAGCTGGCCTGGGGCTCAGCTCACGTTTACTCACAGATGCCTCAGCACGGTCCCCCAGCTTTGCAATGAGGACGCTCCTTGCATGGGGGTTGGGTTGCTGGCTATATGGGAGGTAATTCCCCACCTCTGACCAATTTCAGAATTGTTTACTGCTGGAGCACGTGACCTGATAGGGTTTCCCTCTGTATAACTGGTGGGTTCAGGTTTTTTTTTTTTCTTTTATGGTTCAAGTTAGATTTGATTCCTCTTTTATGTATTTATAGATATAAGCATGGAAATAATTCATTCCTATAAATACATCTGTGTGAAGGGAAGAACTTTTTTCTGTTTTATTTTAAATTTATTTTTTTTAAACTTTGAAATTTAATTGTATTTATTTTTTTATACAGCAGGTTATTATTAGTTATGTATTTTATGCATATACATGTATACAGGTCAATCCCAATCTCCCAACTCATCCCACCACCACCACCCCATGGCTTCCCACACTTGGTGTCCATACGTTTGTTCTCTACCTCTGTGTCTCTATTTCTTCCCTGCAAACCAGTTCATCTGTACCATTTTTTAGGTTCCACATATATGCATTAATATACAATATTTGTTTTCCTCTTTCTGACTTACTTCATTCTGTATGACAGTCTCTAGATCCATCGATGTCTCTACAAATGACCCAGTTTCACCCCTTTTATGGCTGAGTAATATTCCATTTTATATATGTATCACATCTTTATCCATTCATCTGTCTGTGGGCATTTAGGTTGCTTGCATTACCTGGCTATTGTAAATAGTGCTGCAATGAACATTGTGGTGAATGTGCCTTTTTGATTTATGGTTTTCTCTGGGTATATGCCCAGAAGTTCGATTGCTGGATCAGATGGTAATTCTATTTCTAGTTTTTTTAAGGAAACTCCATACTGTTCTCCATAGTGACTGTATCAATTTACATCCCCACCAATAGTGGAAGAGGGCTCCTTTTGTCCACACCCTCCCCAGAATTTGTTGTTTGTAGATATTCTGAAGATGCCGATTCTAACAGGTGTGAGGTACCTCATTGTAGGTTTGATTTGCATTTCTCTAATAATTAGTGCTGTTGAGCAGCTTTTCATGTGCGTCTTGGCCATCTCTGTGTCTTCTTTGAAGAAACGTCTCTTTAGATCTTCTGCCCATTTTTGTATTGGGTTGTTTCTTTTTTTAATATTAAGCTGCATGAGCTGTTTATATATATATTGGAGATTAAACCTTTGTCCATTGATTCATTTGCAACGATTTTCGCCCATTCTGAGGGATGCCTTTTTCCATTCCCGTTTTTTTAACAAAAAAAGGAAAGAAAGAAAAAGAAGCAGAACACTAATGTGCGTAAAATATGCCTTTTGAAATGGTCGTTTTGAAATATGGACCTCCTTTGAATTTTTTGGTCGATATGTGACCCCAGGATTTGTTTTCAGGGCAGGTGTCATTTACAGGCCTGCAATGATTTTGAATATCAACTGACCATTAGCGCTGGGATTAAAGCTGCTGTTGCGTGAAACGGCCACAAGGTGGCAGCAGTTCTCCCTTACCAAATCTGGTTACTAGAGCAACAGAGCCTCAATGGAAGGCGTGTTCTAGATTGGAAGTTCGAATGGAATGTGCCAGGAGAAAGCCCCTCAAGTTTGTCTCACTACTTCTTGTTCGTGTTTTTAATTTTTTTTATTTTCTATTACAGCAAGTTTGATTACAATGTTTGGCTTGTTGTAGGTGTGGAAGATGTGGTTCTTTTACACATATACAGATGTCTGTTCTTCCTGGGATCCTTTTCCCATGTACGTTCGGACAGAATGTTGAGTAGTCTTCTCTTGGTATTCCGTAGGTCTTTGGTGATTATATATGTCACCTGTGTTTGATTATGTCTGTTAACCCCGATTTTATAATGAAACCAATCCTCACACCTTTCCATTGGTGAACCATAAGTTTGTTTAATGAATCTGTGATTGCCCTTCTCCGTGGAAATATCTGCCCTGGTATCCATTTTTAGGTAACACCAATAAGTGATATGATATGATATGTGTGTTTCACTTTCTGACATACTCCAAGTCACGTGATTACCTCTAGACTCATCTACGGGGCTGCAAATGGCATTGTGTCCTTTTTTTCCTTGGCTTCTATTCTGCCTTAGCGAGGTCCATTTTCAACAATGTGATTCCCTGAGGGTTGTGGATTAGCTGACCTTGGAAGCCTTACCCTGCCGCCCGGCCCTCCCCAGGTGTGCCTGGTTGAGGTCAATATAAACAGCGCTCCAGGCAGCAATAGCCCCTGAAGTTGTGCCTGACTCCATATTCTCTGCCCCGTCAGCAGTCTCGGGGCTGTGCTGGTGGGAGGGAGTGAGGGGCCAAGGCTTTGATGGTGGCCCGGTGTGAGTGGGGCTCTGCTGGCCTTTCTGCAGGAGTTGCCAGGCTGCCCCCTGTAAAGAAGAGGATGTGTCACTCATAACTTCCGATGGAATTTCTGTCCAGACAGAGGTGAGGAAGGATAAAAGCAGTGGGTGCCGGGACAGGAGGGATATCTCAGGCAGCGCAATAGAAAGCTTCCAGAAGAGCGCCCGGGTCCAGGACCATCCTGGCTGACCTGCAGGCACAAAGTTGGCCTGCGTGCTGTGGCTGGTGTGGCTCCAGGGCCCTTCCTCTAGGCTTTCAAGCCCTTGTACATATTCAGGTGTTTTACCTGGGAAGGGTGGGAACAGTTCAGCAGCAGCTGGCCTGGGGCTCAGCTCACGTTTACTCACAGATGCCTCAGCACGGTCCCCCAGCTTTGCAATGAGGACGCTCCTTGCATGGGGGGTGGGTTGCTGGCTGTATGGGAGGTGATTCCCCACCTCTGACCAATTTCAGAATTGTTTACCGCTGGAGCAAATGCCCTGATAGGGTTTCCCTCTGTATAACTGGTGGGTTCAGGTTTTTTTTTTCTTTTATGGTTCAAGTTAGATTTGATTCCTCTTTTATGTATTTATAGATATAAGCACGGAAATAATTCATTCCTATAAATACATCTGTGTGAAGGGAAGAACTTTTTTCTGTTTTACTTAAATTTTTTAAATTTTGAAATTTAATTGTATTTATTTTTTTATACAGCAGGTTATTATTAGTTATGTATTTTATGCATATATATGTATACAGGTCAATCCCAATCTCCCAACTCATCCCACCACCACCACCCCATGGCTTCCCACACTTGGTGTCCATACGTTTGTTCTCTACCTCTGTGTCTCTATTTCTTCCCTGCAAACCAGTTCATCTGTACCATTTTTTAGGTTCCACATATATGCATTAATATACAATATTTGTTTTCCTCTTTCTGACTTACTTCATTCTGTATGACAGTCTCTAGATCCATCAATGTCTCTACAAATGACCAAGTTTCATCCCTTTTATGGCTGAGTAATATTCCATTTTATATATGTACCACATCTTTATCCATTCATCTGTCTGTGGGCATTTAGGTTGCTTGCCTTACCTGGCTATTGTAAATAGTGCTGCAATGAACATTGTGGTGAATGTGCCTTTTTGATTTATGGTTTTCTCTGGGTATAGGCCCAGAAGTTCGATTGCTGGATCAGATGGTAATTCTATTTCTAGTTTTTTTAAGGAAACTCCATACTGTTCTCCATAATGACTGTATCAATTTACATCCCCACCAATAGTGGAAGAGGGTTCCTTTTGTCCACACCCTCCCCAGAATTTGTTGTTTGTAGATTTTCTGATGATGCCAATTCTAACAGGTGTGAGGTGATACCTCATTGTAGTTTTGATTTGCATTTCTCTAATAATTAGTGCTGTTGAGCAGCTTTTCATGTGCGTCTTGGCCATCTCTGTGTCTTCTTTGAAGAAACGTCTCTTTAGATCTTCTTCCCATTTCTGTATTGGGTTGTTTGTTTTTTTAATATTAAGCTGCATGAGCTGTTTATATATATATTGGAGATTAAACCTTTGTCCATTGATTCATTTGCAACGATTTTCGCCCATTCTGAGGGATGCCTTTTTCCATTCCCGTTTTTTTAACAAAAAAGGAAAGAAAGAAAAAGAAGCAGAACACTAATGTGCGTAAAATATGCCTTTTGAAATGGTCGTTTTGAAATATGGACGTCCTTTGAATTTTTTGGTCGATATGTGACCCCAGGATTTGTTTTCAGGGCAGGTGTCATTTACAGGCCTGCAATGATTCTGAATATCAACTGACCATTAGCGCTGGGATTAAAGCTGCTGTTGCGTGAAACGGCCACAAGGTGGCAGCAGTTCTCCCTTACCAAATCTGGTTACTAGAGCAACAGAGCCTCAATGGAAGGCGTCTTCTAGATTGGAAGTTCGAATGGAATGTGCCAGGAGAAAGCCCCTCAAGTTTGTCTCACTACTTCTTGTTCGTGTTTTTAATTTTTTTAATTTTCTATTACACCAAGTTTGATTACAATGTTTGGCTTGTTGTAGGTGTGGAAGATGTGGTTCTTTTACACATATACAGATGTCTGTTCTTCCTGGGATCCTTTTCCCATGTACGTTCGGACAGAATGTTGAGTAGTCTTCTCTTGGTATTCCGTAGGTCTTTGGTGATTATATATGTCACCTGTGTTTGATTATGTCTGTTAACCCCGATATTATAATGAAACCAATCCTCACACCTTTCCATTGGTGAACCATAAGTTTGTTTAATGAATCTGTGATTGCCCTTCTCCGTGGAAATATCTGCCCTGGTATCCATTTTTAGGTAACACCTATAAGTGATATGATACGATATGTGTCTTTCACTTTCTGACTTACTCCAAGTCACGTGATTACCTCTAGACTCATCTACGGGGCTGCAAATGGCATTGTGTCCTTTTTTTCCTTGGCTTCTATTCTGCCTTAGCGAGGTCCATTTTCAACAATGTGATTCCCTGAGGGTTGTGGATTAGCTGACCTGGGCAGCCTTACCCTGCCGGCCGGCCCTCCCCAGGTGTGCCTGGTTGAGGTCAATATAAACAGCGCTCCAGGCAGCAATAGCCCCTGAAGTTGTGCCTGACTCCATATTCTCTGCCCCGTCAGCAGTCTCGGGGCTGTGCTGGTGGGAGGGAGTGAGGAGCCAAGGCTTTGATGGTGGCCCGGTGTGAGTGGGGCTCTGCTGGCCTTTCTGCAGGAGTTGCCAGTCTGCCACCTGTAAAGAAGACGATGTGTCACTCATAACTTCCGATGGAATTTCTCTCCAGACAGAGGTGAGGAAGGATAAAAGCAGTGGGTGCCGGGACAGGAGGGATATCTCAGGCAGGGCAATAGAAAGCTTCCAGAAGAGCGCCCGGGTCCAGGACCATCCTGGCTGACCTGCAGGCACAAATTTGGCCTGCGTGCTGTGGCTGGTGTGGCTCAAGGGCCCTTCCTCTAGGCTTTCAAGCCCTTGTACATATTCAGGTGTTTTACCTGGGAAGGGTGGGAAGAGTTCAGCAGCAGCTGGCCTGGGGCTCAGCTCACGTTTACTCACAGATGCCTCAGCACGGTCCCCCAGCTTTGCAATGAGGATGCTCCTTGCATGGGGGGTGGGTTGCTGGCTGTATGGGAGGTGATTCCCCACCTCTGACCAATTTCAGAATTGTTTACCGCTGGAGAAAGTGCCCTGATAGGGTTTCCCTCTGTATAACTGGTAGGTTCAGGTTTTTTTTTTCTTTTATGGTTCAAGTTAGATTTGATTCCTCTTTTATGTATTTATAGATATAAGCATGGAAATAATTCATTCCTATAAATACATCTGTGTGAAGGGAAGAACTTTTTTTCTGTTTTACTTAAATTTTTTTTTTAAATTTTGAAATTTAATTGTATTTATTTTTTTATACAGCAGGTTATTATGAGTTATGTATTTTATGCATATACATGTATACAGGTCAATCCCAATCTCCCAACTCATCCCACCACCACCACCCCATGGCTTCCCACACTTGGTGTCCATACGTTTGTTCTCTACCTTTGTGTCTCTATTTCTTCCCTGCAAACCAGCTCATCTGTACCATTTTTTAGGTTCCACATATATGCATTAATATACAATATTTGTTTTCCTCTTTCTGACTTACTTCATTCTGTATGACAGTCTCTAGATCCATCAATGTCTCTACAAATGACCAAGTTTCATCCCTTTTATGGCTGAGTAATATTCCATTTTATATATGTACCACATCTTTATCCATTCATCTGTCTGTGGGCATTTAGGTTGCTTGCATTACCTGGCTATTGTAAATAGTGCTGCAATGAACATTGTGGTGAATGTGCCTTTTTGATTTATGGTTTTCTCTGGGTATATGCCCAGAAGTGGGATTGCTGGATCAGATGGTAATTCTATTTCTAGTTTTTTTAAGGAAACTCCATACTGTTCTCCATAGTGACTGTATCAATTTACATCCCCACCAATAGTGGAAGAGGGCTCCTTTTGTCCACACCCTCCCCAGAATTTGTTGTTTGTAGATATTCTGATGATGCCGATTCTAACAGGTGTGAGGTACCTCATTGTAGGTTTGATTTGCATTTCTCTAATAATTAGTGCTGTTGAGCAGCTTTTCATGTGCGTCTTGGCCATCTCTGTGTCTTCTTTGAAGAAACGTCTCTTTAGATCTTCTGCCCATTTTTGTATTGGGTTGTTTGTTTTTTTAATATTAAGCTGCATGAGCTGTTTATATATATATATTGGAGATTAAACCTTTGTCCATTGATTCATTTGCAACGATTTTCGCCCATTCTGAGGGATGCCTTTTTCCATTCCCGTTTTTTTAACAAAAAAGGAAAGAAAGAAAAAGAAGCAGAACACTAATGTGCGTAAAATATGCCTTTTGAAATGGTCGTTTTGAAATATGGACGTCCTTTGAATTTTTTGGTCGATATGTGACCCCAGGATTTGTTTTCAGGGCAGGTGTCATTTACAGGCCTGCAATGATTTTGAATATCAACTGACCATTAGCGCTGGGATTAAAGCTGCTGTTGCGTGAAACGGCCACAAGGTGGCAGCAGTTCTCCCTTACCAAATCTGGTTACTAGAGCAACAGAGCCTCAATGGAAGGCGTGTTCTAGATTGGAAGTTCGAATGGAATGTGCCAGGAGAAAGCCCCTCAAGTTTGTCTCACTACTTCTTGTTCGTGTTTTTAATTTTTTTTATTTTCTATTACAGCAAGTTTGATTACAATGTTTGGCTTGTTGTAGGTGTGGAAGATGTGGTTCTTTTACACATATACAGATGTCTGTTCTTCCTGGGATCCTTTTCCCATGTACGTTAGGACAGAATGTTGAGTAGTCTTCTCTTGGTATTCCGTAGGTCTTTGGTGATTATATATGTCACCTGTGTTTGATTATGTCTGTTAACCCCGATATTATAATGAAACCAATCCTCACACCTTTCCATTTGTGAACTATAAGTTTGTTTAATGAATCTGTGATTGCCCTTCTCCGTGGAAATATCTGCCCTGGTATCCAGTTTTAGGTAACACCTATAAGTGATATGATACGATATGTGTCTTTCACTTTCTGACTTACTCCAAGTCACGTGATTACCTCTAGACTCATCTACGGGACTGCAAATGGCATTGTGTCCTTTTTTCCTTGGCTTCTATTCTGCCTTAGCGAGGTCCATTTTCAACAATGTGATTCCCTGAGTGTTGTGGATTAGCTGACCTGGGCAGCCTTACCCTGCCGGCCGGCCCTCCCCAGGTGTGCCTGGTTGAGGTCAATATAAACAGCGCTCCAGGCAGAAATAGCCCCTGAAGTTGTGCCTGACTCCATATTCTCTGCCCCGTCAGCAGTCTCGGGGCTGTGCTGGTGGGAGGGAGTGAGGGGCCAAGGCTTTGATGGTGGCCCGGTGTGAGTGGGGCTCTGCTGGCCTTTCTGCAGGAGTTGCCAGGCTGCCACCTGTAAAGAAGAGGATGTGTCACTCATAACTTCCGATGGAATTTCTCTCCAGACAGAGGTGAGGAAGGATAAAAGCAGTGGGTGCCGGGACAGGAGGGATATCTCAGGCAGGGCAATAGAAAGCTTGCAGAAGAGCGCCCGGGTCCAGGACCATCCTGGCTGACCTGCAGGCACAAAGTTGGCCTGCGTGCTGTGGCTGGTGTGGCTCCAGGGCCCTTCCTCTAGGCTTTCAAGCCCTTGTACATATTCAGGTGTTTTACCTGGGAAGGGTGGGAACAGTTCAGCAGCAGCTGGCCTGGGGCTCAGCTCACGTTTACTCACAGATGCCTCAGCACGGTCCCCCAGCTTTGCAATGAGGACGCTCCTTGCATGGGGGGTGGGTTGCTGGCTGTATGGGAGGTGATTCCCCACCTCTGACCAATTTCAGAATTGTTTACCGCTGGAGCAAGTGCCCTGATAGGGTTTCCCTCTGTATAACTGGTGGGTTCAGGTTTTTTTTTTCTTTTATGGTTCAAGTTAGATTTGATTCCTCTTTTATGTATTTATAGATATAAGCATGGAAATAATTCATTCCTATAAATACATCAGTGTGAAGGGAAGAACTTTTTTCTGTTTTACCTAAATTTTTTTTTAAATTTTGAAATTTAATTGTATTTATTTTTTTATACAGCAGGTTATTATTAGTTATGTATTTTATGCATATACATGTATACAGGTCAATCCCAATCTCCCAACTCATCCCACCACCACCACCCCATGGCTTCCCACACTTGGTGTCCATACGTTTGTTCTCTACCTCTGTGTCTCTATTTCTTCCCTGCAAACCAGTTCATCTGTACCATTTTTTAGGTTCCACATATATGCATTAATATACAATATTTGTTTTCCTCTTTCTGACTTACTTCATTCTGTATGACAGTCTCTAGATCCATCAATGTCTCTACAAATGACCAAGTTTCATCCCTTTTATGGCTGAGTAATATTCCATTTTATATATGTACCACATGTTTATCCATTCATCTGTCTGTGGGCATTTAGGTTGCTTGCATTACCTGGCTATTGTAAATAGTGCTGCAATGAACATTGTGGTGAATGTGCCTTTTTGATTTATGGTTTTCTCTGGGTATATGCCCAGAAGTTCGATTGCTGGATCAGATGGTAATTCTATTTCTAGTTTTTTTAAGGAAACTCCATACTGTTCTCCATAGTGACTGTATCAATTTACATCCCCACCAATAGTGGAAGAGGGCTCCTTTTGTCCACACCCTCCCCAGAATTTGTTGTTTGTAGATTTTCTGATGATGCCGATTCTAACAGGTGTGAGGTGATACCTCATTGTAGTTTTGATTTGCATTTCTCTAATAATTAGTGCTGTTGAGCAGCTTTTCATGTGCGTCTTGGCCATCTCTGTGTCTTCTTTGAAGAAACGTCTCTTTAGATCTTCTTCCCATTTCTGTATTGGGTGGTTTGTTTTTTTAATATTAAGCTGCATGAGCTCTTTATATATATATTGGAGATTAAACCTTTGTCCATTGATTCATTTGCAATGATTTTCGCCCATTCTGAGGGATGCCTTTTTCCATTCCCATTTTTTTAACAAAAAAGGAAAGAAAGAAAAAGAAGCAGAACACTAATGTGCGTAAAATATGCCTTTTGAAATGGTCGTTTTGAAATATGGACGTCCTTTGAATTTTTTGGTCGATATGTGACCCCAGGATTTGTTTTCAGGGCAGGTGTCATTTACAGGCCTGCAATGATTTTGAATATCAACTGACCATTAGCGCTGGGATTAAAGCTGCTGTTGCGTGAAACGGCCACAAGGTGGCAGCAGTTCTCCCTTACCAAATCTGGTTACTAGAGCAACAGAGCCTCAATGGAAGGCGTGTTCTAGATTGGAATTTAGAATGGAATGTGCCAGGAGAAAGACTCTCAAGTTTGTCTCACTACTTCTTGTTTGTGTTTTTAATTTGTTTTTTTTATTTTCTATTACAGCAAGTTTGATTACAATGTTTGGCTTGTTGTAGGTGTGGAAGATGTGGTTCTTTTACACATATACAGATGTCTGTTCTTCCTGGGATCCTTTTCCCATGTACGTTCGGACAGAATGTTGAGTAGTCTTCTCTTGGTATTCCGTAGGTCTTTGGTGATTATATATGTCACCTGTGTTTGATTATGTCTGTTAACCCCGATATCATAATGAAACCAATCCTCACACCTTTCCATTGGTGAACCATAAGTTTGTTTAATGAATCTGTGATTGCCCTTCTCCGTGGAAATATCTGCCCTGGTATCCATTTTTAGGTAACACCTATAAGTGATATGATATGATATGTGTCTTTCACTTTCTGACTTACTCAAAGTCACGTGATTACCTCTAGACTCATCTACGGGGCTGCAAATGGCATTGTGTCCTTTTTTTCCTTGGCTTCTATTCTGCCTTAGCGAGGTCCATTTTCAACAATGTGATTCCCTGAGGGTTGTGGATTAGCTGACATGGGCAGCCTTACCCTGCCGGCCGGCCCTCCCCAGGTGTGCCTGGTTGAGGTCAATATAAACAGCGCTCCAGGCAGCAATAGCCCCTGAAGTTGTGCCTGACTCCATATTCTCTGCCCCGTCAGCAGTCTCGGGGCTGTGCTGGTGGGAGGGAGTGAGGGGCCAAGGCTTTGTTGGTGGCCCGGTGTGAGTGGGGCTCTGCTGGCCTTTCTGCAGGAGTTGCCAGGCTGCCACCTGTAAAGAAGAGGATGTGTCACTCATAACTTCCGATGGAATTTCTCTCCGGACAGAGGTGAGGAAGGAAAAAAGCAGTGGGGTCCGGGACAAGAGGGGTATCTCAGGCAGGGCAATAGAAAGCTTCCAGAAGAGGGCCCGGGGCCAGGACCATCCTGGCTGGCCTGCAGGCACCAAGTTGGCTTGCGTGCTGTTGCTGGTGTGGCTCCACGGCCTTTCCTCTAGGGTTTCAAGCCCTTGTACATATTCAGATGTTTTACCTGGGAAGGGTGGGAACAGTTCAGCAGCAGCTGGCCTGGGGCTCAGCTCACGTTTACTCACAGATGCCTCAGCACGGTCCCCCAGCTTTGCAATGAGGACGCTCCTTGCATGGGGGTTGGGTTGCTGGCTATATGGGAGGTAATTCCCCACCTCTGACCAATTTCAGAATTGTTTACTGCTGGAGCACGTGACCTGATAGGGTTTCCCTCTGTATAACTGGTGGGTTCAGGTTTTTTTTTTTCTTTTATGGTTCAAGTTAGATTTGATTCCTCTTTTATGTATTTATAGATATAAGCATGGAAATAATTCATTCCTATAAATACATCTGTGTGAAGGGTAGAACTTTTTTCTGTTTTATTTTAAATTTATTTTTTTTAAACTTTGAAATTTAATTGTATTTATTTTTTTATACAGCAGGTTATTATTAGTTATGTATTTTATGCATATACATGTATACAGGTCAATCCCAATCTCCCAACTCATCCCACCACCACCACCCCATGGCTTCCCACACTTGGTGTCCATACGTTTGTTCTCTACCTCTGTGTCTCTATTTCTTCCCTGCAAACCAGTTCATCTGTACCATTTTTTAGGTTCCACATATATGCATTAATATACAATATTTGTTTTCCTCTTTCTGACTTACTTCATTCTGTATGACAGTCTCTAGATCCATCGATGTCTCTACAAATGACCCAGTTTCACCCCTTTTATGGCTGAGTAATATTCCATTTTATATATGTATCACATCTTTATCCATTCATCTGTCTGTGGGCATTTAGGTTGCTTGCATTACCTGGCTATTGTAAATAGTGCTGCAATGAACATTGTGGTGAATGTGCCTTTTTGATTTATGGTTTTCTCTGGGTATATGCCCAGAAGTTCGATTGCTGGATCAGATGGTAATTCTATTTCTAGTTTTTTTAAGGAAACTCCATACTGTTCTCCATAGTGACTGTATCAATTTACATCCCCACCAATAGTGGAAGAGGGCTCCTTTTGTCCACACCCTCCCCAGAATTTGTTGTTTGTAGATATTCTGAAGATGCCGATTCTAACAGGTGTGAGGTACCTCATTGTAGGTTTGATTTGCATTTCTCTAATAATTAGTGCTGTTGAGCAGCTTTTCATGTGCGTCTTGGCCATCTCTGTGTCTTCTTTGAAGAAACGTCTCTTTAGATCTTCTGCCCATTTTTGTATTGGGTTGTTTCTTTTTTTAATATTAAGCTGCATGAGCTGTTTATATATATATTGGAGATTAAACCTTTGTCCATTGATTCATTTGCAACGATTTTCGCCCATTCTGAGGGATGCCTTTTTCCATTCCCGTTTTTTTAACAAAAAAAGGAAAGAAAGAAAAAGAAGCAGAACACTAATGTGCGTAAAATATGCCTTTTGAAATGGTCGTTTTGAAATATGGACCTCCTTTGAATTTTTTGGTCGATATGTGACCCCAGGATTTGTTTTCAGGGCAGGTGTCATTTACAGGCCTGCAATGATTTTGAATATCAACTGACCATTAGCGCTGGGATTAAAGCTGCTGTTGCGTGAAACGGCCACAAGGTGGCAGCAGTTCTCCCTTACCAAATCTGGTTACTAGAGCAACAGAGCCTCAATGGAAGGCGTGTTCTAGATTGGAAGTTCGAATGGAATGTGCCAGGAGAAAGCCCCTCAAGTTTGTCTCACTACTTCTTGTTCGTGTTTTTAATTTTTTTTATTTTCTATTACAGCAAGTTTGATTACAATGTTTGGCTTGTTGTAGGTGTGGAAGATGTGGTTCTTTTACACATATACAGATGTCTGTTCTTCCTGGGATCCTTTTCCCATGTACGTTCGGACAGAATGTTGAGTAGTCTTCTCTTGGTATTCCGTAGGTCTTTGGTGATTATATATGTCACCTGTGTTTGATTATGTCTGTTAACCCCGATTTTATAATGAAACCAATCCTCACACCTTTCCATTGGTGAACCATAAGTTTGTTTAATGAATCTGTGATTGCCCTTCTCCGTGGAAATATCTGCCCTGGTATCCATTTTTAGGTAACACCAATAAGTGATATGATATGATATGTGTGTTTCACTTTCTGACATACTCCAAGTCACGTGATTACCTCTAGACTCATCTACGGGGCTGCAAATGGCATTGTGTCCTTTTTTTCCTTGGCTTCTATTCTGCCTTAGCGAGGTCCATTTTCAACAATGTGATTCCCTGAGGGTTGTGGATTAGCTGACCTTGGAAGCCTTACCCTGCCGCCCGGCCCTCCCCAGGTGTGCCTGGTTGAGGTCAATATAAACAGCGCTCCAGGCAGCAATAGCCCCTGAAGTTGTGCCTGACTCCATATTCTCTGCCCCGTCAGCAGTCTCGGGGCTGTGCTGGTGGGAGGGAGTGAGGGGCCAAGGCTTTGATGGTGGCCCGGTGTGAGTGGGGCTCTGCTGGCCTTTCTGCAGGAGTTGCCAGGCTGCCCCCTGTAAAGAAGAGGATGTGTCACTCATAACTTCCGATGGAATTTCTCTCCAGACAGAGGTGAGGAAGGATAAAAGCAGTGGGTGCCGGGACAGGAGGGATATCTCAGGCAGCGCAATAGAAAGCTTCCAGAAGAGCGCCCGGGTCCAGGACCATCCTGGCTGACCTGCAGGCACAAAGTTGGCCTGCGTGCTGTGGCTGGTGTGGCTCCAGGGCCCTTCCTCTAGGCTTTCAAGCCCTTGTACATATTCAGGTGTTTTACCTGGGAAGGGTGGGAACAGTTCAGCAGCAGCTGGCCTGGGGCTCAGCTCACGTTTACTCACAGATGCCTCAGCACGGTCCCCCAGCTTTGCAATGAGGACGCTCCTTGCATGGGGGGTGGGTTGCTGGCTGTATGGGAGGTGATTCCCCACCTCTGACCAATTTCAGAATTGTTTACCGCTGGAGCAAATGCCCTGATAGGGTTTCCCTCTGTATAACTGGTGGGTTCAGGTTTTTTTTTTCTTTTATGGTTCAAGTTAGATTTGATTCCTCTTTTATGTATTTATAGATATAAGCATGGAAATAATTCATTCCTATAAATACATCTGTGTGAAGGGAAGAACTTTTTTCTGTTTTACTTAAATTTTTTAAATTTTGAAATTTAATTGTATTTATTTTTTTATACAGCAGGTTATTATTAGTTATGTATTTTATGCATATATATGTATACAGGTCAATCCCAATCTCCCAACTCATCCCACCACCACCACCCCATGGCTTCCCACACTTGGTGTCCATACGTTTGTTCTCTACCTCTGTGTCTCTATTTCTTCCCTGCAAACCAGTTCATCTGTACCATTTTTTAGGTTCCACATATATGCATTAATATACAATATTTGTTTTCCTCTTTCTGACTTACTTCATTCTGTATGACAGTCTCTAGATCCATCAATGTCTCTACAAATGACCAAGTTTCATCCCTTTTATGGCTGAGTAATATTCCATTTTATATATGTACCACATCTTTATCCATTCATCTGTCTGTGGGCATTTAGGTTGCTTGCCTTACCTGGCTATTGTAAATAGTGCTGCAATGAACATTGTGGTGAATGTGCCTTTTTGATTTATGGTTTTCTCTGGGTATATGCCCAGAAGTTCGATTGCTGGATCAGATGGTAATTCTATTTCTAGTTTTTTTAAGGAAACTCCATACTGTTCTCCATAATGACTGTATCAATTTACATCCCCACCAATAGTGGAAGAGGGTTCCTTTTGTCCACACCCTCCCCAGAATTTGTTGTTTGTAGATTTTCTGATGATGCCAATTCTAACAGGTGTGAGGTGATACCTCATTGTAGTTTTGATTTGCATTTCTCTAATAATTAGTGCTGTTGAGCAGCTTTTCATGTGCGTCTTGGCCATCTCTGTGTCTTCTTTGAAGAAACGTCTCTTTAGATCTTCTTCCCATTTCTGTATTGGGTTGTTTGTTTTTTTAATATTAAGCTGCATGAGCTGTTTATATATATATTGGAGATTAAACCTTTGTCCATTGATTCATTTGCAACGATTTTCGCCCATTCTGAGGGATGCCTTTTTCCATTCCCGTTTTTTTAACAAAAAAGGAAAGAAAGAAAAAGAAGCAGAACACTAATGTGCGTAAAATATGCCTTTTGAAATGGTCGTTTTGAAATATGGACGTCCTTTGAATTTTTTGGTCGATATGTGACCCCAGGATTTGTTTTCAGGGCAGGTGTCATTTACAGGCCTGCAATGATTTTGAATATCAACTGACCATTAGCGCTGGGATTAAAGCTGCTGTTGCGTGAAACGGCCACAAGGTGGCAGCAGTTCTCCCTTACCAAATCTGGTTACTAGAGCAACAGAGCCTCAATGGAAGGCGTGTTCTAGATTGGAAGTTCGAATGGAATGTGCCAGGAGAAAGCCCCTCAAGTTTGTCTCACTACTTCTTGTTCGTGTTTTTAATTTTTTTAATTTTCTATTACACCAAGTTTGATTACAATGTTTGGCTTGTTGTAGGTGTGGAAGATGTGGTTCTTTTACACATATACAGATGTCTGTTCTTCCTGGGATCCTTTTCCCATGTACGTTCGGACAGAATGTTGAGTAGTCTTCTCTTGGTATTCCGTAGGTCTTTGGTGATTATATATGTCACCTGTGTTTGATTATGTCTGTTAACCCCGATATTATAATGAAACCAATCCTCACACCTTTCCATTGGTGAACCATAAGTTTGTTTAATGAATCTGTGATTGCCCTTCTCCGTGGAAATATCTGCCCTGGTATCCATTTTTAGGTAACACCTATAAGTGATATGATACGATATGTGTCTTTCACTTTCTGACTTACTCCAAGTCACGTGATTACCTCTAGACTCATCTACGGGGCTGCAAATGGCATTGTGTCCTTTTTTCCTTGGCTTCTATTCTGCCTTAGCGAGGTCCATTTTCAACAATGTGATTCCCTGAGGGTTGTGGATTAGCTGACCTGGGAAGCCTTACCCTGCCGGCCGGCCCTCCCCAGGTGTGCCTGGTTGACGTCAATATAAACAGCGCTCCAGGCAGCAATAGCCCCTGAAGTTGTGCCTGACTCCATATTCTCTGCCCCGTCAGCAGTCTCGGGGCTGTGCTGGTGGGAGGGAGTGAGGGGCCAAGGCTTTGTTGGTGGCCCGGTGTGAGTGGGGCTCTGCTGGCCTTTCTGCAGGAGTTGCCAGGCTGCCACCTGTAAAGAAGAGGATGTGTCACTCATAACTTCCGATGGAATTTCTCTCCGGACAGAGGTGAGGAAGGAAAAAAGCAGTGGGGTCCGGGACAAGAGGGGTATCTCAGGCAGGGCAATAGAAAGCTTCCAGAAGAGGGCCCGGGGCCAGGACCATCCTGGCTGGCCTGCAGGCACCAAGTTGGCTTGCGTGCTGTTGCTGGTGTGGCTCCACGGCCTTTCCTCTAGGGTTTCAAGCCCTTGTACATATTCAGATGTTTTACCTGGGAAGGGTGGGAACAGTTCAGCAGCAGCTGGCCTGGGGCTCAGCTCACGTTTACTCACAGATGCCTCAGCACGGTCCCCCAGCTTTGCAATGAGGACGCTCCTTGCATGGGGGTTGGGTTGCTGGCTATATGGGAGGTAATTCCCCACCTCTGACCAATTTCAGAATTGTTTACTGCTGGAGCACGTGACCTGATAGGGTTTCCCTCTGTATAACTGGTGGGTTCAGGTTTTTTTTTTTTCTTTTATGGTTCAAGTTAGATTTGATTCCTCTTTTATGTATTTATAGATATAAGCATGGAAATAATTCATTCCTATAAATACATCTGTGTGAAGGGAAGAACTTTTTTCTGTTTTATTTTAAATTTATTTTTTTTAAACTTTGAAATTTAATTGTATTTATTTTTTTATACAGCAGGTTATTATTAGTTATGTATTTTATGCATATACATGTATACAGGTCAATCCCAATCTCCCAACTCATCCCACCACCACCACCCCATGGCTTCCCACACTTGGTGTCCATACGTTTGTTCTCTACCTCTGTGTCTCTATTTCTTCCCTGCAAACCAGTTCATCTGTACCATTTTTTAGGTTCCACATATATGCATTAATATACAATATTTGTTTTCCTCTTTCTGACTTACTTCATTCTGTATGACAGTCTCTAGATCCATCGATGTCTCTACAAATGACCCAGTTTCACCCCTTTTATGGCTGAGTAATATTCCATTTTATATATGTATCACATCTTTATCCATTCATCTGTCTGTGGGCATTTAGGTTGCTTGCATTACCTGGCTATTGTAAATAGTGCTGCAATGAACATTGTGGTGAATGTGCCTTTTTGATTTATGGTTTTCTCTGGGTATATGCCCAGAAGTTCGATTGCTGGATCAGATGGTAATTCTATTTCTAGTTTTTTTAAGGAAACTCCATACTGTTCTCCATAGTGACTGTATCAATTTACATCCCCACCAATAGTGGAAGAGGGCTCCTTTTGTCCACACCCTCCCCAGAATTTGTTGTTTGTAGATATTCTGAAGATGCCGATTCTAACAGGTGTGAGGTACCTCATTGTAGGTTTGATTTGCATTTCTCTAATAATTAGTGCTGTTGAGCAGCTTTTCATGTGCGTCTTGGCCATCTCTGTGTCTTCTTTGAAGAAACGTCTCTTTAGATCTTCTGCCCATTTTTGTATTGGGTTGTTTCTTTTTTTAATATTAAGCTGCATGAGCTGTTTATATATATATTGGAGATTAAACCTTTGTCCATTGATTCATTTGCAACGATTTTCGCCCATTCTGAGGGATGCCTTTTTCCATTCCCGTTTTTTTAACAAAAAAAGGAAAGAAAGAAAAAGAAGCAGAACACTAATGTGCGTAAAATATGCCTTTTGAAATGGTCGTTTTGAAATATGGACCTCCTTTGAATTTTTTGGTCGATATGTGACCCCAGGATTTGTTTTCAGGGCAGGTGTCATTTACAGGCCTGCAATGATTTTGAATATCAACTGACCATTAGCGCTGGGATTAAAGCTGCTGTTGCGTGAAACGGCCACAAGGTGGCAGCAGTTCTCCCTTACCAAATCTGGTTACTAGAGCAACAGAGCCTCAATGGAAGGCGTGTTCTAGATTGGAAGTTCGAATGGAATGTGCCAGGAGAAAGCCCCTCAAGTTTGTCTCACTACTTCTTGTTCGTGTTTTTAATTTTTTTTATTTTCTATTACAGCAAGTTTGATTACAATGTTTGGCTTGTTGTAGGTGTGGAAGATGTGGTTCTTTTACACATATACAGATGTCTGTTCTTCCTGGGATCCTTTTCCCATGTACGTTCGGACAGAATGTTGAGTAGTCTTCTCTTGGTATTCCGTAGGTCTTTGGTGATTATATATGTCACCTGTGTTTGATTATGTCTGTTAACCCCGATTTTATAATGAAACCAATCCTCACACCTTTCCATTGGTGAACCATAAGTTTGTTTAATGAATCTGTGATTGCCCTTCTCCGTGGAAATATCTGCCCTGGTATCCATTTTTAGGTAACACCAATAAGTGATATGATATGATATGTGTGTTTCACTTTCTGACATACTCCAAGTCACGTGATTACCTCTAGACTCATCTACGGGGCTGCAAATGGCATTGTGTCCTTTTTTTCCTTGGCTTCTATTCTGCCTTAGCGAGGTCCATTTTCAACAATGTGATTCCCTGAGGGTTGTGGATTAGCTGACCTTGGAAGCCTTACCCTGCCGCCCGGCCCTCCCCAGGTGTGCCTGGTTGAGGTCAATATAAACAGCGCTCCAGGCAGCAATAGCCCCTGAAGTTGTGCCTGACTCCATATTCTCTGCCCCGTCAGCAGTCTCGGGGCTGTGCTGGTGGGAGGGAGTGAGGGGCCAAGGCTTTGATGGTGGCCCGGTGTGAGTGGGGCTCTGCTGGCCTTTCTGCAGGAGTTGCCAGGCTGCCCCCTGTAAAGAAGAGGATGTGTCACTCATAACTTCCGATGGAATTTCTGTCCAGACAGAGGTGAGGAAGGATAAAAGCAGTGGGTGCCGGGACAGGAGGGATATCTCAGGCAGCGCAATAGAAAGCTTCCAGAAGAGCGCCCGGGTCCAGGACCATCCTGGCTGACCTGCAGGCACAAAGTTGGCCTGCGTGCTGTGGCTGGTGTGGCTCCAGGGCCCTTCCTCTAGGCTTTCAAGCCCTTGTACATATTCAGGTGTTTTACCTGGGAAGGGTGGGAACAGTTCAGCAGCAGCTGGCCTGGGGCTCAGCTCACGTTTACTCACAGATGCCTCAGCACGGTCCCCCAGCTTTGCAATGAGGACGCTCCTTGCATGGGGGGTGGGTTGCTGGCTGTATGGGAGGTGATTCCCCACCTCTGACCAATTTCAGAATTGTTTACCGCTGGAGCAAATGCCCTGATAGGGTTTCCCTCTGTATAACTGGTGGGTTCAGGTTTTTTTTTTCTTTTATGGTTCAAGTTAGATTTGATTCCTCTTTTATGTATTTATAGATATAAGCACGGAAATAATTCATTCCTATAAATACATCTGTGTGAAGGGAAGAACTTTTTTCTGTTTTACTTAAATTTTTTAAATTTTGAAATTTAATTGTATTTATTTTTTTATACAGCAGGTTATTATTAGTTATGTATTTTATGCATATATATGTATACAGGTCAATCCCAATCTCCCAACTCATCCCACCACCACCACCCCATGGCTTCCCACACTTGGTGTCCATACGTTTGTTCTCTACCTCTGTGTCTCTATTTCTTCCCTGCAAACCAGTTCATCTGTACCATTTTTTAGGTTCCACATATATGCATTAATATACAATATTTGTTTTCCTCTTTCTGACTTACTTCATTCTGTATGACAGTCTCTAGATCCATCAATGTCTCTACAAATGACCAAGTTTCATCCCTTTTATGGCTGAGTAATATTCCATTTTATATATGTACCACATCTTTATCCATTCATCTGTCTGTGGGCATTTAGGTTGCTTGCCTTACCTGGCTATTGTAAATAGTGCTGCAATGAACATTGTGGTGAATGTGCCTTTTTGATTTATGGTTTTCTCTGGGTATATGCCCAGAAGTTCGATTGCTGGATCAGATGGTAATTCTATTTCTAGTTTTTTTAAGGAAACTCCATACTGTTCTCCATAATGACTGTATCAATTTACATCCCCACCAATAGTGGAAGAGGGTTCCTTTTGTCCACACCCTCCCCAGAATTTGTTGTTTGTAGATTTTCTGATGATGCCAATTCTAACAGGTGTGAGGTGATACCTCATTGTAGTTTTGATTTGCATTTCTCTAATAATTAGTGCTGTTGAGCAGCTTTTCATGTGCGTCTTGGCCATCTCTGTGTCTTCTTTGAAGAAACGTCTCTTTAGATCTTCTTCCCATTTCTGTATTGGGTTGTTTGTTTTTTTAATATTAAGCTGCATGAGCTGTTTATATATATATTGGAGATTAAACCTTTGTCCATTGATTCATTTGCAACGATTTTCGCCCATTCTGAGGGATGCCTTTTTCCATTCCCGTTTTTTTAACAAAAAAGGAAAGAAAGAAAAAGAAGCAGAACACTAATGTGCGTAAAATATGCCTTTTGAAATGGTCGTTTTGAAATATGGACGTCCTTTGAATTTTTTGGTCGATATGTGACCCCAGGATTTGTTTTCAGGGCAGGTGTCATTTACAGGCCTGCAATGATTCTGAATATCAACTGACCATTAGCGCTGGGATTAAAGCTGCTGTTGCGTGAAACGGCCACAAGGTGGCAGCAGTTCTCCCTTACCAAATCTGGTTACTAGAGCAACAGAGCCTCAATGGAAGGCGTCTTCTAGATTGGAAGTTCGAATGGAATGTGCCAGGAGAAAGCCCCTCAAGTTTGTCTCACTACTTCTTGTTCGTGTTTTTAATTTTTTTAATTTTCTATTACACCAAGTTTGATTACAATGTTTGGCTTGTTGTAGGTGTGGAAGATGTGGTTCTTTTACACATATACAGATGTCTGTTCTTCCTGGGATCCTTTTCCCATGTACGTTCGGACAGAATGTTGAGTAGTCTTCTCTTGGTATTCCGTAGGTCTTTGGTGATTATATATGTCACCTGTGTTTGATTATGTCTGTTAACCCCGATATTATAATGAAACCAATCCTCACACCTTTCCATTGGTGAACCATAAGTTTGTTTAATGAATCTGTGATTGCCCTTCTCCGTGGAAATATCTGCCCTGGTATCCATTTTTAGGTAACACCTATAAGTGATATGATACGATATGTGTCTTTCACTTTCTGACTTACTCCAAGTCACGTGATTACCTCTAGACTCATCTACGGGGCTGCAAATGGCATTGTGTCCTTTTTTTCCTTGGCTTCTATTCTGCCTTAGCGAGGTCCATTTTCAACAATGTGATTCCCTGAGGGTTGTTGATTAGCTGACCTTGGAAGCCTTACCCTGCCGGCCGGCCCTCCCCAGGTGTGCCTGGTTGAGGTCAATATAAACAGCGCTCCAGTCAGCAATAGCCCCTGAAGTTGTGCCTGACTCCATATTCTCTGCCCCGTTAGCAGTCTCGGGGCTGTGCTGGTGGGATGGAGTGAGGGGCCAAGGCTTTGATGGTGGCCCGGTGTGAGTGTGGCTCTGCTGGCCTTTCTGCAGGAGTTGCCAGGCTGCCACCTGTAAAGAAGAGGATGTGTCACTCATAACTTCCGATGGAATTTCTCTCCAGACAGAGGTGAGGAAGGATAAAAGCAGTGGGTGCCGGGACAGGAGGGATATCTCAGGCAGGGCAATAGAAAGCTTCCAGAAGAGCGCCCGGGTCCAGGACCATCCTGGCTGACCTGCAGGCACAAAGTTGGCCTGCGTGCTGTGGCTGGTGTGGCTCAAGGGCCCTTCCTCTAGGCTTTCAAGCCCTTGTACATATTCAGGTGTTTTACCTGGGAAGGGTGGGAACAGTTCAGCAGCAGCTGGCCTGGGGCTCAGCTCACGTTTACTCACAGATGCCTCAGCATGGTCCCCAAGCTTTGCAATGAGGACGCTCCTTGCATGGGGGTTGGGTTTCTGGCTGTATGGGAGGTGATTCCCCACCTCTGACCAATTTCAGAATTGTTTACCGCTGGAGCAAGTGCCCTGATAGGGTTTCCCTCTGTATAACTGCTGGGATCCGGTTTTTTTTTCTTTTGGGGTTCAAGTTAGATTTGATTCCTCTTTTATATATTTACAGATATAAGCATGGAAATAATTCATTCCTATAAATACATCTGTGTGAAGGCAATAAATTTTTTCTATTTTATTTAAAAAATTTTATTTTTAAAAATTTTGAAATTTAATTTTATTTATTTTTTTATACAGCAGGTTATTATGAGTTATGTATTTTTTGCATATACATGTATACAGGTCAATCCCAATCTCCCAACTCATCCCACCACCACCACCCCATGGCTTCCCACACTTGGTGTCCATACGTTTGTTCTCTACCTCTGTGTCTCTATTTCTTCCCTGCAAACCAGTTCTTCTGTACCATTTTTTAGGTTCCACATATATGCATTAATATACAATATTTGTTTTCCTCTTTCTGACTTACTTCATTCTGTATGACAGTCTCTAGATCCATCGATGTCTCTACAAATGACCCAGTTTCATTCCTTTTTATGGCTGAGTAATATTCCATTTTATATATATACCAAATCTTTATCCATTCATCTGTCTGTGGGGATTTAGGTTGCTTGCATTCCCTGGCTATTGTAAATAGTGCTGCAATGAACATTGTGGTGAATGTGCCGTTTTGATTTATGGTTTTCTCTGGGTATATGCCCAGAAGTGGGATTGCTGGATCACATGGTAATTCTATTTCTAGTTTTTTTAAGGAAACTCCATACTGTTCTCCATAGTGACTGTATCAATTTACATCCCCACCAATAGTGGAAGAGGGCTCCTTTTGTCCACACCCTCCCCAGAATTTGTTGTTTGTAGATATTCTGATGATGCCGATTCTAACAGGTATGAGGTACCTCATTGTAGGTTTGATTTGCATTTCTCTAATAATTAGTGCTGTTGAGCAGCTTTTCATGTGCGTCTTGGCCATCTCTGTGTCTTCTTTGAAGAAACGTCTCTTTAGATCTTCTTCCCATTTCTGTATTGGGTTGTTTGTTTTTTTAATATTAAGCTGCATGAGCTGTTTATATATATATTGGAGATTAAACCTTTGTCCATTGATTCATTTGCAACGATTTTCGCCCATTCTGAGGGATGCCTTTTTCCATTCCCGTTTTTTTAACAAAAAAGGAAAGAAAGAAAAAGAAGCAGAACACTAATGTGCGTAAAATATGCCTTTTGAAATGGTCGTTTTGAAATATGGACGTCCTTTGAATTTTTTGGTCGATATGTGACCCCAGGATTTGTTTTCAGGGCAGGTGTCATTTACAGGCCTGCAATGATTTTGAATATCAACTGACCATTAGCGCTGGGATTAAAGCTGCTGTTGCGTGAAACGGCCACAAGGTGGCAGCAGTTCTCCCTTACCAAATCTGGTTACTAGAGCAACAGAGCCTCAATGGAAGGCGTGTTCTAGATTGGAAGTTCGAATGGAATGTGCCAGGAGAAAGCCCCTCAAGTTTGTCTCACTACTTCTTGTTCGTGTTTTTAATTTTTTTAATTTTCTATTACACCAAGTTTGATTACAATGTTTGGCTTGTTGTAGGTGTGGAAGATGTGGTTCTTTTACACATATACAGATGTCTGTTCTTCCTGGGATCCTTTTCCCATGTACGTTCGGACAGAATGTTGAGTAGTCTTCTCTTGGTATTCCGTAGGTCTTTGGTGATTATATATGTCACCTGTGTTTGATTATGTCTGTTAACCCCGATATTATAATGAAACCAATCCTCACACCTTTCCATTGGTGAACCATAAGTTTGTTTAATGAATCTGTGATTGCCCTTCTCCGTGGAAATATCTGCCCTGGTATCCATTTTTAGGTAACACCTATAAGTGATATGATACGATATGTGTCTTTCACTTTCTGACTTACTCCAAGTCACGTGATTACCTCTAGACTCATCTACGGGGCTGCAAATGGCATTGTGTCCTTTTTTCCTTGGCTTCTATTCTGCCTTAGCGAGGTCCATTTTCAACAATGTGATTCCCTGAGGGTTGTGGATTAGCTGACCTGGGAAGCCTTACCCTGCCGGCCGGCCCTCCCCAGGTGTGCCTGGTTGAGGTCAATATAAACAGCGCTCCAGGCAGCAATAGCCCCTGAAGTTGTGCCTGACTCCATATTCTCTGCCCCGTCAGCAGTCTCGGGGCTGTGCTGGTGGGAGGGAGTGAGGGGCCAAGGCTTTGTTGGTGGCCCGGTGTGAGTGGGGCTCTGCTGGCCTTTCTGCAGGAGTTGCCAGGCTGCCACCTGTAAAGAAGAGGATGTGTCACTCATAACTTCCGATGGAATTTCTCTCCGGACAGAGGTGAGGAAGGAAAAAAGCAGTGGGGTCCGGGACAAGAGGGGTATCTCAGGCAGGGCAATAGAAAGCTTCCAGAAGAGGGCCCGGGGCCAGGACCATCCTGGCTGGCCTGCAGGCACCAAGTTGGCTTGCGTGCTGTTGCTGGTGTGGCTCCACGGCCTTTCCTCTAGGGTTTCAAGCCCTTGTACATATTCAGATGTTTTACCTGGGAAGGGTGGGAACAGTTCAGCAGCAGCTGGCCTGGGGCTCAGCTCACGTTTACTCACAGATGCCTCAGCACGGTCCCCCAGCTTTGCAATGAGGACGCTCCTTGCATGGGGGTTGGGTTGCTGGCTATATGGGAGGTAATTCCCCACCTCTGACCAATTTCAGAATTGTTTACTGCTGGAGCACGTGACCTGATAGGGTTTCCCTCTGTATAACTGGTGGGTTCAGGTTTTTTTTTTTTCTTTTATGGTTCAAGTTAGATTTGATTCCTCTTTTATGTATTTATAGATATAAGCATGGAAATAATTCATTCCTATAAATACATCTGTGTGAAGGGAAGAACTTTTTTCTGTTTTATTTTAAATTTATTTTTTTTAAACTTTGAAATTTAATTGTATTTATTTTTTTATACAGCAGGTTATTATTAGTTATGTATTTTATGCATATACATGTATACAGGTCAATCCCAATCTCCCAACTCATCCCACCACCACCACCCCATGGCTTCCCACACTTGGTGTCCATACGTTTGTTCTCTACCTCTGTGTCTCTATTTCTTCCCTGCAAACCAGTTCATCTGTACCATTTTTTAGGTTCCACATATATGCATTAATATACAATATTTGTTTTCCTCTTTCTGACTTACTTCATTCTGTATGACAGTCTCTAGATCCATCGATGTCTCTACAAATGACCCAGTTTCACCCCTTTTATGGCTGAGTAATATTCCATTTTATATATGTATCACATCTTTATCCATTCATCTGTCTGTGGGCATTTAGGTTGCTTGCATTACCTGGCTATTGTAAATAGTGCTGCAATGAACATTGTGGTGAATGTGCCTTTTTGATTTATGGTTTTCTCTGGGTATATGCCCAGAAGTTCGATTGCTGGATCAGATGGTAATTCTATTTCTAGTTTTTTTAAGGAAACTCCATACTGTTCTCCATAGTGACTGTATCAATTTACATCCCCACCAATAGTGGAAGAGGGCTCCTTTTGTCCACACCCTCCCCAGAATTTGTTGTTTGTAGATATTCTGAAGATGCCGATTCTAACAGGTGTGAGGTACCTCATTGTAGGTTTGATTTGCATTTCTCTAATAATTAGTGCTGTTGAGCAGCTTTTCATGTGCGTCTTGGCCATCTCTGTGTCTTCTTTGAAGAAACGTCTCTTTAGATCTTCTGCCCATTTTTGTATTGGGTTGTTTCTTTTTTTAATATTAAGCTGCATGAGCTGTTTATATATATATTGGAGATTAAACCTTTGTCCATTGATTCATTTGCAACGATTTTCGCCCATTCTGAGGGATGCCTTTTTCCATTCCCGTTTTTTTAACAAAAAAAGGAAAGAAAGAAAAAGAAGCAGAACACTAATGTGCGTAAAATATGCCTTTTGAAATGGTCGTTTTGAAATATGGACCTCCTTTGAATTTTTTGGTCGATATGTGACCCCAGGATTTGTTTTCAGGGCAGGTGTCATTTACAGGCCTGCAATGATTTTGAATATCAACTGACCATTAGCGCTGGGATTAAAGCTGCTGTTGCGTGAAACGGCCACAAGGTGGCAGCAGTTCTCCCTTACCAAATCTGGTTACTAGAGCAACAGAGCCTCAATGGAAGGCGTGTTCTAGATTGGAAGTTCGAATGGAATGTGCCAGGAGAAAGCCCCTCAAGTTTGTCTCACTACTTCTTGTTCGTGTTTTTAATTTTTTTTATTTTCTATTACAGCAAGTTTGATTACAATGTTTGGCTTGTTGTAGGTGTGGAAGATGTGGTTCTTTTACACATATACAGATGTCTGTTCTTCCTGGGATCCTTTTCCCATGTACGTTCGGACAGAATGTTGAGTAGTCTTCTCTTGGTATTCCGTAGGTCTTTGGTGATTATATATGTCACCTGTGTTTGATTATGTCTGTTAACCCCGATTTTATAATGAAACCAATCCTCACACCTTTCCATTGGTGAACCATAAGTTTGTTTAATGAATCTGTGATTGCCCTTCTCCGTGGAAATATCTGCCCTGGTATCCATTTTTAGGTAACACCAATAAGTGATATGATATGATATGTGTGTTTCACTTTCTGACATACTCCAAGTCACGTGATTACCTCTAGACTCATCTACGGGGCTGCAAATGGCATTGTGTCCTTTTTTTCCTTGGCTTCTATTCTGCCTTAGCGAGGTCCATTTTCAACAATGTGATTCCCTGAGGGTTGTGGATTAGCTGACCTTGGAAGCCTTACCCTGCCGCCCGGCCCTCCCCAGGTGTGCCTGGTTGAGGTCAATATAAACAGCGCTCCAGGCAGCAATAGCCCCTGAAGTTGTGCCTGACTCCATATTCTCTGCCCCGTCAGCAGTCTCGGGGCTGTGCTGGTGGGAGGGAGTGAGGGGCCAAGGCTTTGATGGTGGCCCGGTGTGAGTGGGGCTCTGCTGGCCTTTCTGCAGGAGTTGCCAGGCTGCCCCCTGTAAAGAAGAGGATGTGTCACTCATAACTTCCGATGGAATTTCTGTCCAGACAGAGGTGAGGAAGGATAAAAGCAGTGGGTGCCGGGACAGGAGGGATATCTCAGGCAGCGCAATAGAAAGCTTCCAGAAGAGCGCCCGGGTCCAGGACCATCCTGGCTGACCTGCAGGCACAAAGTTGGCCTGCGTGCTGTGGCTGGTGTGGCTCCAGGGCCCTTCCTCTAGGCTTTCAAGCCCTTGTACATATTCAGGTGTTTTACCTGGGAAGGGTGGGAACAGTTCAGCAGCAGCTGGCCTGGGGCTCAGCTCACGTTTACTCACAGATGCCTCAGCACGGTCCCCCAGCTTTGCAATGAGGACGCTCCTTGCATGGGGGGTGGGTTGCTGGCTGTATGGGAGGTGATTCCCCACCTCTGACCAATTTCAGAATTGTTTACCGCTGGAGCAAATGCCCTGATAGGGTTTCCCTCTGTATAACTGGTGGGTTCAGGTTTTTTTTTTCTTTTATGGTTCAAGTTAGATTTGATTCCTCTTTTATGTATTTATAGATATAAGCACGGAAATAATTCATTCCTATAAATACATCTGTGTGAAGGGAAGAACTTTTTTCTGTTTTACTTAAATTTTTTAAATTTTGAAATTTAATTGTATTTATTTTTTTATACAGCAGGTTATTATTAGTTATGTATTTTATGCATATATATGTATACAGGTCAATCCCAATCTCCCAACTCATCCCACCACCACCACCCCATGGCTTCCCACACTTGGTGTCCATACGTTTGTTCTCTACCTCTGTGTCTCTATTTCTTCCCTGCAAACCAGTTCATCTGTACCATTTTTTAGGTTCCACATATATGCATTAATATACAATATTTGTTTTCCTCTTTCTGACTTACTTCATTCTGTATGACAGTCTCTAGATCCATCAATGTCTCTACAAATGACCAAGTTTCATCCCTTTTATGGCTGAGTAATATTCCATTTTATATATGTACCACATCTTTATCCATTCATCTGTCTGTGGGCATTTAGGTTGCTTGCCTTACCTGGCTATTGTAAATAGTGCTGCAATGAACATTGTGGTGAATGTGCCTTTTTGATTTATGGTTTTCTCTGGGTATAGGCCCAGAAGTTCGATTGCTGGATCAGATGGTAATTCTATTTCTAGTTTTTTTAAGGAAACTCCATACTGTTCTCCATAATGACTGTATCAATTTACATCCCCACCAATAGTGGAAGAGGGTTCCTTTTGTCCACACCCTCCCCAGAATTTGTTGTTTGTAGATTTTCTGATGATGCCAATTCTAACAGGTGTGAGGTGATACCTCATTGTAGTTTTGATTTGCATTTCTCTAATAATTAGTGCTGTTGAGCAGCTTTTCATGTGCGTCTTGGCCATCTCTGTGTCTTCTTTGAAGAAACGTCTCTTTAGATCTTCTTCCCATTTCTGTATTGGGTTGTTTGTTTTTTTAATATTAAGCTGCATGAGCTGTTTATATATATATTGGAGATTAAACCTTTGTCCATTGATTCATTTGCAACGATTTTCGCCCATTCTGAGGGATGCCTTTTTCCATTCCCGTTTTTTTAACAAAAAAGGAAAGAAAGAAAAAGAAGCAGAACACTAATGTGCGTAAAATATGCCTTTTGAAATGGTCGTTTTGAAATATGGACGTCCTTTGAATTTTTTGGTCGATATGTGACCCCAGGATTTGTTTTCAGGGCAGGTGTCATTTACAGGCCTGCAATGATTCTGAATATCAACTGACCATTAGCGCTGGGATTAAAGCTGCTGTTGCGTGAAACGGCCACAAGGTGGCAGCAGTTCTCCCTTACCAAATCTGGTTACTAGAGCAACAGAGCCTCAATGGAAGGCGTCTTCTAGATTGGAAGTTCGAATGGAATGTGCCAGGAGAAAGCCCCTCAAGTTTGTCTCACTACTTCTTGTTCGTGTTTTTAATTTTTTTAATTTTCTATTACACCAAGTTTGATTACAATGTTTGGCTTGTTGTAGGTGTGGAAGATGTGGTTCTTTTACACATATACAGATGTCTGTTCTTCCTGGGATCCTTTTCCCATGTACGTTCGGACAGAATGTTGAGTAGTCTTCTCTTGGTATTCCGTAGGTCTTTGGTGATTATATATGTCACCTGTGTTTGATTATGTCTGTTAACCCCGATATTATAATGAAACCAATCCTCACACCTTTCCATTGGTGAACCATAAGTTTGTTTAATGAATCTGTGATTGCCCTTCTCCGTGGAAATATCTGCCCTGGTATCCATTTTTAGGTAACACCTATAAGTGATATGATACGATATGTGTCTTTCACTTTCTGACTTACTCCAAGTCACGTGATTACCTCTAGACTCATCTACGGGGCTGCAAATGGCATTGTGTCCTTTTTTTCCTTGGCTTCTATTCTGCCTTAGCGAGGTCCATTTTCAACAATGTGATTCCCTGAGGGTTGTTGATTAGCTGACCTTGGAAGCCTTACCCTGCCGGCCGGCCCTCCCCAGGTGTGCCTGGTTGAGGTCAATATAAACAGCGCTCCAGTCAGCAATAGCCCCTGAAGTTGTGCCTGACTCCATATTCTCTGCCCCGTTAGCAGTCTCGGGGCTGTGCTGGTGGGATGGAGTGAGGGGCCAAGGCTTTGATGGTGGCCCGGTGTGAGTGTGGCTCTGCTGGCCTTTCTGCAGGAGTTGCCAGGCTGCCACCTGTAAAGAAGAGGATGTGTCACTCATAACTTCCGATGGAATTTCTCTCCAGACAGAGGTGAGGAAGGATAAAAGCAGTGGGTGCCGGGACAGGAGGGATATCTCAGGCAGGGCAATAGAAAGCTTCCAGAAGAGCGCCCGGGTCCAGGACCATCCTGGCTGACCTGCAGGCACAAAGTTGGCCTGCGTGCTGTGGCTGGTGTGGCTCAAGGGCCCTTCCTCTAGGCTTTCAAGCCCTTGTACATATTCAGGTGTTTTACCTGGGAAGGGTGGGAACAGTTCAGCAGCAGCTGGCCTGGGGCTCAGCTCACGTTTACTCACAGATGCCTCAGCATGGTCCCCAAGCTTTGCAATGAGGACGCTCCTTGCATGGGGGTTGGGTTGCTGGCTGTATGGGAGGTGATTCCCCACCTCTGACCAATTTCAGAATTGTTTACCGCTGGAGCAAGTGCCCTGATAGGGTTTCCCTCTGTATAACTGCTGGGATCCGGTTTTTTTTTCTTTTGGGGTTCAAGTTAGATTTGATTCCTCTTTTATATATTTACAGATATAAGCATGGAAATAATTCATTCCTATAAATACATCTGTGTGAAGGCAATAAATTTTTTCTATTTTATTTAAAAAATTTTATTTTTAAAAATTTTGAAATTTAATTTTATTTATTTTTTTATACAGCAGGTTATTATGAGTTATGTATTTTTTGCATATACATGTATACAGGTCAATCCCAATCTCCCAACTCATCCCACCACCACCACCCCATGGCTTCCCACACTTGGTGTCCATACGTTTGTTCTCTACCTCTGTGTCTCTATTTCTTCCCTGCAAACCAGTTCTTCTGTACCATTTTTTAGGTTCCACATATATGCATTAATATACAATATTTGTTTTCCTCTTTCTGACTTACTTCATTCTGTATGACAGTCTCTAGATCCATCGATGTCTCTACAAATGACCCAGTTTCATTCCTTTTTATGGCTGAGTAATATTCCATTTTATATATATACCAAATCTTTATCCATTCATCTGTCTGTGGGGATTTAGGTTGCTTGCATTCCCTGGCTATTGTAAATAGTGCTGCAATGAACATTGTGGTGAATGTGCCGTTTTGATTTATGGTTTTCTCTGGGTATATGCCCAGAAGTGGGATTGCTGGATCACATGGTAATTCTATTTCTAGTTTTTTTAAGGAAACTCCATACTGTTCTCCATAGTGACTGTATCAATTTACATCCCCACCAATAGTGGAAGAGGGCTCCTTTTGTCCACACCCTCCCCAGAATTTGTTGTTTGTAGATATTCTGATGATGCCGATTCTAACAGGTATGAGGTACCTCATTGTAGGTTTGATTTGCATTTCTCTAATAATTAGTGCTGTTGAGCAGCTTTTCATGTGCGTCTTGGCCATCTCTGTGTCTTCTTTGAAGAAACGTCTCTTTAGATCTTCTGCCCATTTTTGTATTGGGTTGTTTGTTTTTTTAATATTAAGCTGCATGTGCTGTTTATATATATATTGGAGATTAAACCTTTTTCCATTGATTCATTTGCAACGATTTTCGCCCATTCTGAGGGATGCCTTTTTCCATTCCCGTTTTTTTAACAAAAAAGGAAAGAAAGAAAAAGAAGCAGAACACTAATGTGCGTAAAATATGCCTTTTGAAATGGTCGTTTTGAAATATGGACGTCCTTTGAATTTTTTGGTCGATATGTGACCCCAGGATTTGTTTTCAGGGCAGGTGTCATTTACAGGCCTGCAATGATTTTGAATATCAACTGACCATTAGCGCTGGGATTAAAGCTGCTGTTGCGTGAAACGGCCACAAGGTGGCAGCAGTTCTCCCTTACCAAATCTGGTTACTAGAGCAACAGAGCCTCAATGGAAGGCGTGTTCTAGATTGGAAGTTCGAATGGAATGTGCCAGGAGAAAGCCCCTCAAGTTTGTCTCACTACTTCTTGTTCGTGTTTTTAATTTTTTTAATTTTCTATTACACCAAGTTTGATTACAATGTTTGGCTTGTTGTAGGTGTGGAAGATGTGGTTCTTTTACACATATACAGATGTCTGTTCTTCCTGGGATCCTTTTCCCATGTACGTTCGGACAGAATGTTGAGTAGTCTTCTCTTGGTATTCCGTAGGTCTTTGGTGATTATATATGTCACCTGTGTTTGATTATGTCTGTTAACCCCGATATTATAATGAAACCAATCCTCACACCTTTCCATTGGTGAACCATAAGTTTGTTTAATGAATCTGTGATTGCCCTTCTCCGTGGAAATATCTGCCCTGGTATCCATTTTTAGGTAACACCTATAAGTGATATGATACGATATGTGTCTTTCACTTTCTGACTTACTCCAAGTCACGTGATTACCTCTAGACTCATCTACGGGGCTGCAAATGGCATTGTGTCCTTTTTTTCCTTGGCTTCTATTCTGCCTTAGCGAGGTCCATTTTCAACAATGTGATTCCCTGAGGGTTGTTGATTAGCTGACCTTGGAAGCCTTACCCTGCCGGCCGGCCCTCCCCAGGTGTGCCTGGTTGAGGTCAATATAAACAGCGCTCCAGTCAGCAATAGCCCCTGAAGTTGTGCCTGACTCCATATTCTCTGCCCCGTTAGCAGTCTCGGGGCTGTGCTGGTGGGATGGAGTGAGGGGCCAAGGCTTTGATGGTGGCCCGGTGTGAGTGTGGCTCTGCTGGCCTTTCTGCAGGAGTTGCCAGGCTGCCACCTGTAAAGAAGAGGATGTGTCACTCATAACTTCCGATGGAATTTCTCTCCAGACAGAGGTGAGGAAGGATAAAAGCAGTGGGTGCCGGGACAGGAGGGATATCTCAGGCAGGGCAATAGAAAGCTTCCAGAACAGCGCCCGGGGCCAGGATTATCCTTGCTGACCTGCAGGCACCAAGTTGGCCTGTGTGCTGTGGCTGGTGTTGCTCCAGGGCCCTTCCTCTAGGCTTTCAAGCCCTTGTACATATTGGTGTTTTACCTGGGAAGGGTGGGAACAGTTCAGCAGCAGCTGGCCTGGGGCTCAGCTCACGTTTACTCACAGATGCCTCAGCACGGTCCCCCAGCTTTGCAATGAGGACGCTCCTTGCATGGGGGGTGGGTTGCTGGCTGTATGGGAGGTGATTCCCCACCTCTGACCAATTTCAGAATTGTTTACCCCTGGAGAAAGTGCCCTGATAGGGTTTCCCTCTTTATAACTGGTGGTTTCGTTTTTTTTTTCTTTTATGGTTCAAGTTAGATTTGATTCCTCTTTTATGTATTTATAGATAGAAGCATGGAAATAATTCATTCCTGTAAATACATCTGTGTGAAGGGAAGAACTTTTTTCTGTTTTATTTTAAAAATTTTTTTTTAATTTTGAAATTTAAATTTATATATTTTTTTAAACAGCAGGTTATAATTAGTTATGTATCTTATTTATATACATGTATACAGGTCAATCCCAATCTCCCAACTCATCCCACCACCACCACCCCATGGCTTCCCACACTTGGTGTCCATACGTTTGTTCTCTACCTCTGTGTCTCTATTTCTTCCCTGCAAACCAGTTCATCTGTACCATTTTTTAGGTTCCACATATATGCATTAATATACAATATTTGTTTTCCTCTTTCTGACTTACTTCATTCTGTATGACAGTCTCTAGATCCATCGATGTCTCTACAAATGACCCAGTTTCATTCCTTTTTATGGCTGAGTAATATTCCATTTTATATATGTACCACATCTTTATCCATTCATCTGTCTGTGGGCATTTAGGTTACTTGCATTACCTGGCTATTGTCAATAGTGCTGCAATGAACATTGTGGTGAATGTGCCTTTTTGATTTATGGTTTTCTCTGGGTATATGCCCAGAAGTGGGATTGCTGGATCAGATGGTAATTCTATTTCTAGTTTTTTTAAGGAAACTCCATACTGTTCTCCATAGTGACTGTATCAATTTACATCCCCACCAATAGTGGAAGAGGGCTCCTTTTGTCCACACCCTCCCCAGAATTTGTTGTTTGTAGATTTTCTGATGATGCCAATTCTAACAGGTGTGAGGTGATACCTCATTGTAGTTTTGATTTGCATTTCTCTAATAATTAGTGCTGTTGAGCAGCTTTTCATGTGCGTCTTGGCCATCTCTGTGTCTTCTTTGAAGAAACGTCTCTTTAGATCTTCTGCCCATTTTTGTATTGGGTTGTTTGATTTTTGAATATTAAGCTGCATGAGCTGTTTATATATATATATTGGAGATTAAACCTTTGTCCATTGCTTCATTTGCAACGATTTTCGCCCATTCTGAGGGATGCCTTTTTCCATTCCCGTTTTTTTAACAAAAAAGGAAAGAAAGAAAAAGAAGCAGAACACTAATGTGCGTAAAATATGCCTTTTGAAATGGTCGTTTTGAAATATGGACGTCCTTTGAATTTTTTGGTCGATATGTGACCCCAGGATTTGTTTTCAGGGCAGGTGTCATTTACAGGCCTGCAATGATTTTGAATATCAACTGACCATTAGCGCTGGGATTAAAGCTGCTGTTGCGTGAAACGGCCACAAGGTGGCAGCAGTTCTCCCTTACCAAATCTGGCTACTAGAGCAACAGAGCCTCAATGGAAGTCCTGTTCTAGATTGGAATTTCGAATGGAATGTGCCAGGAGAAAGCCCCTCAGGTTTGTCTCACTAATTCTTGTTCGTGTTTTTAATTTTTTTTATTTTCTATTACAGCAAGTTTGATTACAATGTTTGGCTTCTTGTAGGTGTGTAAGATGCGGTTCTTTTACACATATACAGATGTCTGTTCTTCCTGGGATCCTTTTCCCATGTACGTTCGGACAGAATGTTGAGTAGTCTTCTCTTGGTATTCCGTAGGTCTTTGGTGATTATATTTGTCACCTGTGTTTGATTATGTCTGTTAACCCCGATATCATAATGAAACCAATCCTCACACCTTTCCATTGGTGAACCATAAGTTTGTTTAATGAATCTGTGATTGCCCTTCTCCGTGGAAATATCTGCCCTGGTATCCATTTTTAGGTAACACCTATAAGTGATATGATACGATATGTGTCTTTCACTTTCTGACTTACTCCAAGTCACGTGATTACCTCTAGACTCATCTACGGGGCTGCAAATGGCATTGTGTCCTTTTTTTCCTTGGCTTCTATTCTGTCTTAGTGAGGTCCATTTTCAACAATGTGATTCCCTGAGGGTTGTGGATTAGCTGACCTGGGCAGCCTTACCCTGCGGGCCGGCCCTCCCCAGGTGTGCTTGGTTGAGGTCAATATAAACAGCGCTCCAGGCAGCAATAGCCCCTGAAGTTGTGCCTGACTCCATATTCTCTCCCCCGTCAGCAGTCTCGGGGCTGTGCTGGTGGGAGGGAGTGAGGGGCCAAGGCTTTGTTGGTGGCCCGGTGTGAGTGGGCCACTGCTGGCCTTTCTGCAGGAGTTGCCAGGCTGCCACCTGTAAAGAAGAGGATGTGTCACTCATAACTTCCGATGGAATTTCTCTCCGGACAGAGGTGAGGAAGGATAAAAGCAGTGGGGGCCGGGACAGGAGGGATATCTCAGGCAGGGCAATAGAAAGCTTCCAGAACAGCGCCCGGGGCCAGGACCATCCTTGCTGACCTGCAGGCACCAAGTTGGCCTGCGTGCTGTGGCTGGTGTGGCTCCAGGGCCCTTCCTCTAGGCTTTCAAGCCCTTGTACATATTCAGGTGTTTTACCTGGGAAGGGTGGGAACAGTTCAGCAGCAGCTGGCCTGGGGCTCAGCTCACGTTTACTCACAGATGCCTCAGCACGGTCCCCCAGCTTTGCAATGAGGACGCTCCTTGCATGGGGGGTGGGTTGCTGGCTGTATGGGAGGTGATTCCCCACCTCTGACCAATTTCAGAATTGTTTACCGCTGGAGCAAGTGCCCTGATAGGGTTTCCCTCTGTATAACTGGTGGGTTCAGGTTTTTTTTTTCTTTTATGGTTCAAGTTAGATTTGATTCTTCTTTTATGTATTTATAGATATAAGCATGGAAATAATTCATTCCTATAAATACATCTGTGTGAAGGGAAGAACTTTTTTCTGTTTTATTTTAAAAAAATTTTTTAATTTTGAAATTTAATTTTACTTATTTTTTTATACAACAGGTTATAATTAGTTATGTATCTTATTTATATACATGTATACAGGTCAATCCCAATCTCCCAACTCATCCCACCACCACCACCCCATGGCTTCCCACACTTGGTGTCCATACGTTTGTTGTCTACCTCTGTGTCTCTATTTCTTCCCTGCAAACCAGTTCATCTGTACCATTTTTTAGGTTCCACATATATGCATTAATAGACAATATTTGTTTTCCTCTTTCTGACTTACTTCATTCTGTATGACAGTCTCTAGATCCATCGATGTCTCTACAAATGACCCAGTTTCATTCCTTTTTATGGCTGAGTAATATTCCATTTTATATATGTACCACATCTTTATCCATTCATCTGTCTGTGGGCATTTAGGTTACTTGCATTACCTGGCTATTGTCAATAGTGCTGCAATGAACATTGTGGTGAATGTGCCTTTTTGATTTATGGTTTTCTCTGGGTATATGCCCAGAAGTGGGATTGCTGGATCAGATGGTAATTCTATTTCTAGTTTTTTTAAGGAAATTCCATACTGTTCTCCATAGTGACTGTATCAATTTACATCCCCACCAATAGTGGAAGAGGGCTCCTTTTGTCCACACCCTCCCCAGAATTTGTTGTTTGTAGATTTTCTGATGATGCCGATTCTAACAGGTGTGAGGTGATACCTCATTGTAGTTTTGATTTGCATTTTTCTAATAATTAGTGCTGTTGAGCAGCTTTTCATGTGCGTCTTGGCCATCTCTGTGTCTTCTTTGAAGAAACGTCTCTTTAGATCTTCTGCCCATTTTTGTATTGGGTTGTTTGTTTTTTTAATATTAAGCTGCATGAGCTGTTTATATATATATTGGAGATTAAACCTTTGTCCATTGATTCATTTGCAACGATTTTCGCCCATTCTGAGGGATGCCTTTTTCCATTCCCGTTTTTTTAACAAAAAAGGAAAGAAAGAAAAAGAAGCAGAACACTAATGTGCGTAAAATATGCCTTTTGAAATGGTCGTTTTGAAATATGGACGTCCTTTGAATTTTTTGGTCGATATGTGACCCCAGGATTTGTTTTCAGGGCAGGTGTCATTTACAGGCCTGCAATGATTTTGAATATCAACTGACCATTAGCGCTGGGATTAAAGCTGCTGTTGCGTGAAACGGCCACAAGGTGGCAGCAGTTCTCCCTTACCAAATCTGGCTACTAGAGCAACAGAGCCTCAATGGAAGTCCTGTTGTAGATTGGAATTTCGAATGGAATGTGCCAGGAGAAAGCCCCTCAAGTTTGTCTCACTACTTTTTGTTCGTGTTTTTAATTTTTTTTTTCTATTACAGCAAGTTTGATTACAATGTTTGGCTTGTTGTAGGTGTGGAAGATGTGGTTCTTTTACACATATACAGATGTCTGTTCTTCCTGGGATCCTTTTCCCATGTACGTTCGGACAGAATGTTGAGTAGTCTTCTCTTGGTATTCCGTAGGTCTTTGGTGATTATATATGTCACCTGTGTTTGATTATGTCTGTTAACCCCGAAATCGTAATGAAACCAATCCTCACACCTTTCCATTGGTGAACCATAAGTTTGTTTAATGAATCTGTGATTGCCCTTCTCCGGGGAAATATCTGCCCTGGTATCCATTTTTAGGTAACACCTATAAGTGATATGATACGATATGTGTCTTTCACTTTCTGACTTACTCCAAGTCACGTGAATACCTCTAGACTCATCTACGAGGCTGCAAATGGCATTGTGTCCTTTTTTCCTTGGCTTCTATTCTGCCTTAGCGAGGTCCATTTTCAACAATGTGATTCCCTGAGGGTTGTGGATTAGCTGACCTGGACAGCCTTACCCTGCCGGCCGGCCCTCCCCAGGTGCGCCTGGTTGAGGTCAATATAAACAGCGCTCCAGGCAGCAATAGCCCCTGAAGTTGTGCCTGACTCCATATTCTCTGCCCCGTCAGCAGTCTCGGGGCTGTGCTGGTGGGAGGGAGTGAGGGGCCAAGGCTTTGTTGGTGGCCCGGTGTGAGTGGGGCTCTGCTGGCCTTTCTGCAGGAGGTGCCAGGCTGCCACCTGTAAAGAAGAGGATGTGTCACTCATAACTTCCGATGGAATTTCTCTCCGGACAGAAGTGAGGAAGGATAAAAGCAGTGGGGGCCGGGACAGGAGGCGTATCTCAGGCAGGGCAATAGAAAGCTTCCAGAAGAGCGCCCGGGGCCAGGACCATCCTGGCTGGCCTGCAGGCACCAAGTTGGCCTGCGTGCTGTCACTGGTGTGGCTCCACGGCCCTTCCTCTAGGCTTTCAAGCCCTTGTACATATTCAGGTGTTTTACCTGGAAAGGGTGGGAACAGTTCAGCAGCAGCTGGCCTGGGGCTCAGCTCACGTTTACTCACAGATGCCTCAGCACGGTCCCCCAGCTTTGCAATGAGGACGCTCCTTGCATGGGGGGTGGGTTGCTGGCTGTATGGGAGGTGATTCCCCACCTCTGACCAATTTCAGAATTGTTTACGCTGGAGCAAGTGCCCTGATAGGGTTTCCCTCTGTATAACTGGTGGGTTCAGGTTTTTTTTTCTTTTATGGTTCAAGTTAGATTTGATTCCTCTTTTATGTATTTATAGATATAAGCATGGAAATAATTCATTCCTATAAATACATCTGTGTGAAGGGAAGAACTTTTTTCTGTTTTATTTTAAATTTTTTTTTGAAATTTTTAAATTTAATTTTATTTATTTATTTTTGCAGCAGGTTATTATTAGTTATGTATTTTATGCATATACATGTATACAGGTCAATCCCAATCTCCCAACTCATCCCACCACCACCACCCCATGGCTTCCCACACTTGGTGTCCATACGTTTGTTCTCTACCTCTGTGTCTCTATTTCTTCCCTTCAAACCAGTTCATCTGTACCATTTTTTAGTTTCCACATATATTCATTAATAGACAATATTTGTTTTCCTCTATCTGACTTACTTCATTCTGTATGACAGTCTCTAGATCCATCGATGTCTCTACAAATGACCCAGTTTCATTCCTTTTTATGGCTGAGTAATATTCCATTTTATATATGTACCACATCTTTATCCATTCATCTGTCTGTGGGCATTTAGGTTACTTGCATTACCTGGCTATTGTAAATAGTGCTGCAATGAACATTGTGGTGAATGTGCCTTTTTGATTTATGGTTTTCTCTGGGTATATGCCCAAAAGTGGGATTGCTGGATCAGATGGTAATTCTATTTCTAGTTTTTTTAAGGAAACTCCATACTGTTCTCCATAGTGACTGTATCAATTTACATCCCCACCAATAGTGGAAGAGGGCTCCTTTTGTCCACACCCTCCCCAGAATTTGTTGTTTGTAGATTTTCTGATGATGCCGATTCTAACAGGTGTGAGGTGATACCTCATTGTAGTTTTGATTTGCATTTCTCTAATAATTAGTGCTGTTGAGCAGCTTTTCATGTGCGTCTTGGCCATCTCTGTCTTCTTTGAAGAAACGTCTCTTTAGATCTTCTGCCCATTTTTGTATTGGGTTGTTTGTTTTTTAAATATTAAGCTGCATGAGCTGTTTATATATATATTGGAGATTAAACCTTTGTCCATTGATTCATTTGCAACGATTTTTGCCCATTCTGAGGGATGCCTTTTTCCATTCCCGTTTTTTTAACAAAAAAGGAAAGAAAGAAAAAGAAGCAGAACACTAATGTGCGTAAAATATGCCTTTTGAAATGGTCGTTTTGAAATATGGACGTCCTTTGAATTTTTTGGTCGATATGTGACCCCAGGATTTGTTTTCAGGGCAGGTGTCATTTACAGGCCTGCAATGATTTTGAATATCAACTGACCATTAGCGCTGGGATTAAAGCTGCTGTTGCGTGAAACGGCCACAAGGTGGCAGCAGTTCTCCCTTACCAAATCTGGTTACTAGAGCAACAGAGCCTCAATGGAAGTCATGTTCTAGACTGGAATTTCGAATGGAATGTGCCAGGAGAAAGCCCCTCAAGTTTGTCTCACTACTTCTTGTTCGTGTTTTTAATTTTTTTTTCTATTACAGCAAGTTTGATTACAATGTTTGGCTTGTTGTAGGTGTGGAAGATGTGGTTCTTTTACACATATACAGATGTCTGTTCTTCCTGGGATCCTTTTCCCATGTACGTTAGGACAGAATGTTGAGTAGTCTTCTCTTGGTATTCCGTAGGTCTTTGGTGATTATATATGTCACCTGTGTTTGATTATGTCTGTTAACCCCGAAATCGTAATGAAACCAATCCTCACACCTTTCCATTGGTGAACCATAAGTTTGTTTAATGAATCTGTGATTGCCCTTCTCCGTGGAAATATCTGCCCTGGTATCCATTTTTAGGTAACACCTATAAGTGATATGATACGATATGTGTCTTTCACTTTCTGACTTACTACAAGTCACGTGATTACCTCTAGACTCATCTACGGGGCTGCAAATGGCATTGTGTCCTTTTTTCCTTGGCTTCTATTCTGCCTTAGCGAGGTCCATTTTCAACAATGTGATTCCCTGAGGGTTGTGGATTAGCTGACCTGGGCAGCCTTACCCTGCCGGCCGGCCCTCCCCAGGTGTGCCTGGTTGAGGTCAATATAAACAGCGCTCCAGGCAGCAATAGCCCCTGAAGTTGTGCCTGACTCCATATTCTCTGCCCCGTCAGCAGTCTCGGGGCTGTGCTGGTGGGAGGGAGTGAGGGGCCAAGGCTTTGTTGGTGGCCCGGTGTGAGTGGGGCTCTGCTGGCCTTTCTGCAGGAGGTGCCAGGCTGCCACCTGTAAAGAAGAGGATGTGTCACTCATAACTTCCGATGGAATTTCTCTCCGGACAGAGGTGAGGAAGGATAAAAGCAGTGGGGGCCGGGACAGGAGGGGTATCTCAGGCAGGGCAATAGAAAGCTTCCAGAAGAGCGCCCGGGGCCAGGACCATCCTGGCTGGCCTGCAGGCACCAAGTTGGCCTGCGTGCTGTCACTGGTGTGGCTCCACGGCCCTTCCTCTAGGCTTTCAAGCCCTTGTACATATTCAGGTGTTTTACCTGGAAAGGGTGGGAACAGTTCAGCAGCAGCTGGCCTGGGGCTCAGCTCACGTTTACTCACAGATGCCTCAGCACGGTCCCCCAGCTTTGCAATGAGGACGCTCCTTGCATGGGGGGTGGGTTGCTGGCTGTATGGGAGGTGATTCCCCACCTCTGACCAATTTCAGAATTGTTTACGCTGGAGCAAGTGCCCTGATAGGGTTTCCCTCTGTATAACTGGTGGGTTCAGGTTTTTTTTTCTTTTATGGTTCAAGTTAGATTTGATTCCTCTTTTATGTATTTATAGATATAAGCATGGAAATAATTCATTCCTATAAATACATCTGTGTGAAGGGAAGAACTTTTTTCTGTTTTATTTTAAATTTTTTTTTGAAATTTTTGAATTTAATTTTATTTATTTATTTTTGCAGCAGGTTATTATTAGTTATGTATTTTATGCATATACATGTATACAGGTCAATCCCAATCTCCCAACTCATCCCACCACCACCACCCCATGGCTTCCCACCCTTTGTGACCATACGTTTGTGCTCTACCTCTGTGTCTCTATTTCTTCCCTTCAAACCAGTTCATCTGTACCATTTTTTAGGTTCCACATATATGCATTAATAGACAATATTTGTTTTCCTCTTTCTGACTTACTTCATTCTGTATGACAGTCTCTAGATCCATCGATGTCTCTACAAATGACCCAGTTTCATTCCTTTTTATGGCTGAGTAATATTCCATTTTATATATGTACCACATCTTTATCCATTCATCTGTCTGTGGGCATTTAGGTTACTTGCATTACCTGGCTATTGTAAATAGTGCTGCAATGAACATTGTGGTGAATGTGCCTTTTTGATTTATGGTTTTCTCTGGGTATATGCCCAAAAGTGGGATTGCTGGATCAGATGGTAATTCTATTTCTAGTTTTTTTAAGGAAACTCCATACTGTTCTCCATAGTGACTGTATCAATTTACATCCCCACCAATAGTGGAAGAGGGCTCCTTTTGTCCACACCCTCCCCAGAATTTGTTGTTTGTAGATTTTCTGATGATGCCGATTCTAACAGGTGTGAGGTGATACCTCATTGTAGTTTTGATTTGCATTTCTCTAATAATTAGTGCTGTTGAGCAGCTTTTCATGTGCGTCTTGGCCATCTCTGTCTTCTTTGAAGAAACGTCTCTTTAGATCTTCTGCCCATTTTTGTATTGGGTTGTTTGTTTTTTAAATATTAAGCTGCATGAGCTGTTTATATATATATTGGAGATTAAACCTTTGTCCATTGATTCATTTGCAACGATTTTTGCCCATTCTGAGGGATGCCTTTTTCCATTCCCGTTTTTTTAACAAAAAAGGAAAGAAAGAAAAAGAAGCAGAACACTAATGTGCGTAAAATATGCCTTTTGAAATGGTCGTTTTGAAATATGGACGTCCTTTGAATTTTTTGGTCGATATGTGACCCCAGGATTTGTTTTCAGGGCAGGTGTCATTTACAGGCCTGCAATGATTTTGAATATCAACTGACCATTAGCGCTGGGATTAAAGCTGCTGTTGCGTGAAACGGCCACAAGGTGGCAGCAGTTCTCCCTTACCAAATCTGGTTACTAGAGCAACAGAGCCTCAATGGAAGTCATGTTCTAGACTGGAATTTCGAATGGAATGTGCCAGGAGAAAGCCCCTCAAGTTTGTCTCACTACTTCTTGTTCGTGTTTTTAATTTTTTTTTCTATTACAGCAAGTTTGATTACAATGTTTGGCTTGTTGTAGGTGTGGAAGATGTGGTTCTTTTACACATATACAGATGTCTGTTCTTCCTGGGATCCTTTTCCCATGTACGTTAGGACAGAATGTTGAGTAGTCTTCTCTTGGTATTCCGTAGGTCTTTGGTGATTATATATGTCACCTGTGTTTGATTATGTCTGTTAACCCCGAAATCGTAATGAAACCAATCCTCACACCTTTCCATTGGTGAACCATAAGTTTGTTTAATGAATCTGTGATTGCCCTTCTCCGTGGAAATATCTGCCCTGGTATCCATTTTTAGGTAACACCTATAAGTGATATGATACGATATGTGTCTTTCACTTTCTGACTTACTACAAGTCACGTGATTACCTCTAGACTCATCTACGGGGCTGCAAATGGCATTGTGTCCTTTTTTCCTTGGCTTCTATTCTGCCTTAGCGAGGCCCATTTTCAACAATGTGATTCCCTGAGGGTTGTGGATTAGCTGACCTGGGCAGCCTTACCCTGCCGGCCGGCCCTCCCCAGGTGTGCCTGGTTTAGGTCAATATAAACAGCGCTCCAGGCAGCAATAGCCCCTGAAGTTGTGCCTGACTCCATATTCTCTGCCCCGTCAGCAGTCTCGGGGCTGTGCTGGCGGGAGGGAGTGAGGGGCCAGGGCTTTGTTGGTGGCCCGGTGTGAGTGGGGCTCTGCTGGCCTTTCTGCAGGAGATGCCAGGCTGCCACCTGTAAAGAAGAGGATGTGTCACCCATACCTTCCGATGGAATTTCTCTCCGGACAGAGGTGAGGAAGGATAAAAGCAGTGGGGGCCGGGACAGGAGGGGTATCACAGGCAGGGCAATAGAAAGCTTCCTGAAGAGCGCCCAGGGCCAGGACCAACCTGGCTGGCCTGCAGGCACCAAGTTGGCCTGCGTGCTGTCGCTGGTGTGGCTCCACGGCCCTTCCTCTAGGCTTTCATGCCCTTGTACATATTCAGGTGTTTTACCTGGGAAGGGTGGGAACAGTTCAGCAGCAGCTGGCCTGGGGCTCAGCTCACGTTTACTCACAGATGCCTCAGCACGGTCCCCCAGCTTTGCAATGAGGACGCTCCTTGCATGGGGGGTGGGTTGCTGGCTGTATGGGAGGTGATTCCCCACCTCTGACCAATTTCAGAATTGTTTACCGCTGGAGCAAGTGCCCTGATAGGGTTTCCCTCTGTATAACTGGTGGGTTCAGGTTTTTTTTTCTTTTATGGTTCAAGTTAGATTTGATTCCTCTTTTATGTATTTATAGATATAAGCATGGAAATAATTCATTCCTATAAATACATCTGTGTGAATGGAAGAACTTTTTTCTCTTTTATTTAAAAAAAATTTTTTTAAATTTTGAAATTTAATTGTATTTATTTTTTTATACAGCAGGTTATTATTAGTTATGTATTTTATGCATATACATGTATACAGGTCAATCCCAATCTCCCAACTCATCCCACCACCACCACCCCATGGCTTCCCACCCTTGGTGTCCATACGTTTGTTCTCTACCTCTGTGTCTCTATTTCTTCCCTTCAAACCAGTTCATCTGTACCATTTTTTAGTTTCCACATATATTCATTAATAGACAATATTTGTTTTCCTCTTTCTGACTTACTTCATTCTGTATGACAGTCTCTAGATCCATCGATGTCTCTACAAATGACCCAGTTTCATTCCTTTTTATGGCTGAGTAATATTCCATTTTATATATGTACCACATCTTTATCCATTCATCTGTCTGTGGGCATTTAGGTTACTTGCATTACCTGGCTATTGTAAATAGTGCTGCAATGAACATTGTGGTGAATGTGCCTTTTTGATTTATGGTTTTCTCTGGGTATATGCCCAGAAGTGGGATTGCTGGATCAGATGGTAATTCTATTTCTAGTTTTTTTAAGGAAACTCCATACTGTTCTCCATAGTGACTGTATCAATTTACATCCCCACCAATAGTGGAAGAGGGCTCCTTTTGTCCACACCCTCCCCAGAATTTGTTGTTTGTAGATTTTCTGATGATGCCGATTCTAACAGGTGTGAGGTGATACCTCATTGTAGTTTTGATTTGCATTTCTCTAATAATTAGTGCTGTTGAGCAGCTTTTCATGTGCGTCTTGGCCATCTCTGTGTCTTCTTTGAAGAAACGTCTCTTTAGATCTTCTGCCCATTTTCGTATTGGGTTGTTTGTTTTTTAAATATTAAGCTGCATGAGCTGTTTATATATATATTGGAGATTAAACCTTTGTCCATTGATTCATTTGCAACGATTTTCGCCCATTCTGAGGGATGCCTTTTTCCATTCCCGTTTTTTTAACAAAAAAGGAAAGAAAGAAAAAGAAGCAGAACACTAATGTGCGTAAAATATGCCTTTTGAAACGGTCGTTTAGAAATATGGACGTCCTTTGAATTTTTTGGTCGATATGTGACCCCAGGATTTGTTTTCAGGGCAGGTGTCATTTACAGGCCTGCAATGATTTTGAATATCAACTGACCATTAGCGCTGGGATTAAAGCTGCTGTTGCGTGAAACGGCCACAAGGTGGCAGCAGTTCTCCCTTACCAAATCTGGTTACTAAAGCAACAGAGCCTCAATGGAAGTCGTGTTCTAGATTGGAATTTCGAATGGAATCTGCCAGGAGAAAGCCCCTCAAGTTTGTCTCACTATTTCTTGTTCGTGTTTTTAATTTTTTTTTTATTTTCTATTACAGCAAGTTTGATTACAATGTTTGGCTTGTTGTAGGTGTGGAAGATGTGGTTGTTTTACACATATACAGATGTCTGTTCTTCCTGGGATCCTTTTCCCATGTACGTTCGGACAGAATGTTGAGTAGTCTTCTCTTGGTATTCCGTAGGTCTTTGGTGATTATATATGTCACCTGTTTTTGATTATGTCTGTTAACCCCGAAATCGTAATGAAACCAATCCTCACACCTTTCCATTGGTGAACCATAAGTTTGTTTAATGAATCTGTGATTGCCCTTCTCCGGGGAAATATCTGCCCTGGTATCCATTTTTAGGTAACACCTATAAGTGATATGATACGATATGTGTCTTTCACTTTCTGACTTACTCCAAGTCACGTGAATACCTCTAGACTCATCTACGGGGCTGCAAATGGCATTGTGTCCTTTTTTCCTTGGCTTCTATTCTGCCTTAGCGAGGCCCATTTTCAACAATGTGATTCCCTGAGGGTTGTGGATTAGCTGACCTGGACAGCCTTACCCTGCCGGCCGGCCCTCCCCAGGTGTGCCTGGTTGAGGTCAATATAAACAGCGCTCCAGGCAGCAATAGCCCCTGAAGTTGTGCCTGACTCCATATTCTCTGCCCCGTCAGCAGTCTCGGGGCTGTGCTGGTGGGAGGGAGTGAGGGGCCAGGGCTTTGTTGGTGGCCCGGTGTGAGTGGGGCTCTGCTGGCCTTTCTGCAGGAGATGCCAGGCTGCCACCTGTAAAGAAGAGGATGTGTCACCCATACCTTCCGATGGAATTTCTCTCCGGACAGAGGTGAGGAAGGATAAAAGCAGTGGGGGCCGGGACAGGAGGGGTATCACAGGCAGGGCAATAGAAAGCTTCCTGAAGAGCGCCCAGGGCCAGGACCAACCTGGCTGGCCTGCAGGCACCAAGTTGGCCTGCGTGCTGTCGCTGGTGTGGCTCCACGGCCCTTCCTCTAGGCTTTCATGCCCTTGTACATATTCAGGTGTTTTACCTGGGAAGGGTGGGAACAGTTCAGCAGCAGCTGGCCTGGGGCTCAGCTCACGTTTACTCACAGATGCCTCAGCACGGTCCCCCAGCTTTGCAATGAGGACGCTCCTTGCATGGGGGGTGGGTTGCTGGCTGTATGGGAGGTGATTCCCCACCTCTGACCAATTTCAGAATTGTTTACCGCTGGAGCAAGTGCCCTGATAGGGTTTCCCTCTGTATAACTGGTGGGTTCAGGTTTTTTTTTCTTTTATGGTTCAAGTTAGATTTGATTCCTCTTTTATGTATTTATAGATATAAGCATGGAAATAATTCATTCCTATAAATACATCTGTGTGAAGGGAAGAACTTTTTTCTCTTTTATTTAAAAAAAATTTTTTTAAATTTTGAAATTTAATTGTATTTATTTTTTTATACAGCAGGTTATTATTAGTTATGTATTTTATGCATATACATGTATACAGGTCAATCCCAATCTCCCAACTCATCCCACCACCACCACCCCATGGCTTCCCACCCTTGGTGTCCATACGTTTGTTCTCTACCTCTGTGTCTCTATTTCTTCCCTTCAAACCAGTTCATCTGTACCATTTTTTAGTTTCCACATATATGCATTAATAGACAATATTTGTTTTCCTCTTTCTGACTTACTTCATTCTGTATGACAGTCTCTAGATCCATCGATGTCTCTACAAATGACCCAGTTTCATTCCTTTTTATGGCTGAGTAATATTCCATTTTATATATGTACCACATCTTTATCCATTCATCTGTCTGTGGGCATTTAGGTTACTTGCATTACCTGGCTATTGTAAATAGTGCTGCAATGAACATTGTGGTGAATGTGCCTTTTTGATTTATGGTTTTCTCTGGGTATATGCCCAGAAGTGGGATTGCTGGATCAGATGGTAATTCTATTTCTAGTTTTTTTAAGGAAACTCCATACTGTTCTCCATAGTGACTGTATCAATTTACATCCCCACCAATAGTGGAAGAGGGTTCCTTTTGTCCACACCCTCCCCAGAATTTGTTGTTTGTAGATTTTCTGATGATGCCGATTCTAACAGGTGTGAGGTGATACCTCATTGTAGTTTTGATTTGCATTTCTCTAATAATTAGTGCTGTTGAGCAGCTTTTCATGTGCGTCTTGGCCATCTCTGTGTCTTCTTTGAAGAAACGTCTCTTTAGATCTTCTGCCCATTTTCGTATTGGGTTGTTTGTTTTTTAAATATTAAGCTGCATGAGCTGTTTATATATATATTGGAGATTAAACCTTTGTCCATTGATTCATTTGCAACGATTTTCGCCCATTCTGAGGGATGCCTTTTTCCATTCCCGTTTTTTTAACAAAAAAGGAAAGAAAGAAAAAGAAGCAGAACACTAATGTGCGTAAAATATGCCTTTTGAAATGGTCGTTTTGAAATATGGACGTCCTTTGAATTTTTTGGTCGATATGTGACCCCAGGATTTGTTTTCAGGGCAGGTGTCATTTACAGGCCTGCAATGATTTTGAATATCAACTGACCATTAGCGCTGGGATTAAAGCTGCTGTTGCGTGAAACGGCCACAAGGTGGCAGCAGTTCTCCCTTACCAAATCTGGTTACTAGAGCAACAGAGCCTCAATGGAAGTCATGTTCTAGACTGGAATTTCGAATGGAATGTGCCAGGAGAAAGCCCCTCAAGTTTGTCTCACTACTTCTTGTTCGTGTTTTTAATTTTTTTTTCTATTACAGCAAGTTTGATTACAATGTTTGGCTTGTTGTAGGTGTGGAAGATGTGGTTCTTTTACACATATACAGATGTCTGTTCTTCCTGGGATCCTTTTCCCATGTACGTTAGGACAGAATGTTGAGTAGTCTTCTCTTGGTATTCCGTAGGTCTTTGGTGATTATATATGTCACCTGTGTTTGATTATGTCTGTTAACCCCGAAATCGTAATGAAACCAATCCTCACACCTTTCCATTGGTGAACCATAAGTTTGTTTAATGAATCTGTGATTGCCCTTCTCCGTGGAAATATCTGCCCTGGTATCCATTTTTAGGTAACACCTATAAGTGATATGATACGATATGTGTCTTTCACTTTCTGACTTACTCCAAGTCACGTGATTACCTCTAGACTCATCTACGGGGCTGCAAATGGCATTGTGTCCTTTTTTCCTTGGCTTCTATTCTGCCTTAGCGAGGTCCATTTTCAACAATGTGATTCCCTGAGGGTTTTGGATTAGCTGACCTGGGCAGCCTTACCCTGCCGGCCGGCCCTCTCCAGGTGTGCCTGGTTGAGGTCAATATAAATAGCGCTCCAGACAGCAATAGCCCCTGAAGTTGTGCCTGACCCCATATTCTCTGCCGCGTCAGCAGTCTCGGGGCTGTGCTGGTGGGAGGGAGTGAGGGGCCAAGGCTTTGTTGGTGGCCCGGTGTGAGTGGGGCTCTGCTGGCCTTTCTGCAGGAGATGCCAGGCTGCCACCTGTAAAGAAGAGGATGTGTCACTCATACCTTCCGATGGAATTTCTCTCCGGACAGAGGTGAGGAAGGATAAAAGCAGTGGGGGCCGGGACAGCAGGGGTATCTCAGTCAGGGCAATAGAAAGCTTCCAGAAGAGCGCCCAGGGCCAGGACCATCCTGGCTGGCCTGCAGGCACCAAGTTGGCCTGCGTGCTGTCGCTGGTGTGGCTCCACGGCTCTTCCTCTAGGCTTTCAAGCCCTTATACATATTCAGGTGTTTTACCTGGGAAGGGTGGGAACAGTTCAGCAGCAGCTGGCCTGGGGTTCAGCTCACGTTTACTCACAGATGCCTCAGCACGGTCCCCCAGCTTTGCAATGAGGATGCTCCTTGCATGGGGGGTGGGTTGCTGGCTGTATGGGAGGTGATTCCCCACCTCTGACCAATTTCAGAATTGTTTACCGCTGGAGCAAGTGCCCTGATAGGGTTTCCCTCTGTATAACTGATGGGTTCAGGTTTTTTTTTTCTTTTATGGTTCAAGTTAGATTTGATTCCTCTTTTATGTATTTATAGATATAAGCATGGAAATAATTCATTCCTATAAATACATCTGTGTAAAGGGAAGAACTTTTTTCTCTTTTATTAAAAATTTTTTTTTATTTTGAAATTTAATTGTATTTATTTTTTTATACAGCAGGTTATTATTAGTTATGTATTTTATGCATATACATGTATACAGGTCAATCCCAATCTCCCAACTCATCCCACCACCACCACCCCATGGCTTCCCACCCTTGGTGTCCATACGTTTGTTCTCTAACTCTGTGTCTCTATTTCTTCCCTTCAAACCAGTTCATCTGTACCATTTTTTAGTTTCCACATATATTCATTAATATACAATATTTGTTTTCCTCTTTCTGACTTACTTCATTCTGTATGACAGTCTCTAGATCCATCGATGTCTCTACAAATGACCCAGTTTCATTCCTTTTTATGGCTGAGTAATATTCCATTTTATATATGTACCACATCTTTATCCATTCATCTGTCTGTGGGCATTTAGGTTACTTGCATTACCTGGCTATTGTAAATAGTGCTGCAATGAACATTGTGGTGAATGTGCCTTTTTGATTTATGGTTTTCTCTGGGTATATGCCCAGAAGTGGGATTGCTGGATCAGATGGTAATTCTATTTCTAGTTTTTTTAAGGAAACTCCATACTGTTCTCCATAGTGACTTTATCAATTTACATCCCCACCAATAGTGGAAGAGGGCTCCTTTTGTCCACACCCTCCCCAGAATTTGTTGTTTGTAGATTTTCTGATGATGCCGATTCTAACAGGTGTGAGGTGATACCTCATTGTAGTTTTGATTTGCATTTCTCTAATAATTAGTGCTGTTGAGCAGCTTTTCATGTGCGTCTTGGCCATCTCTGTCTTCTTTGAAGAAACGTCTCTTTAGATCTTCTGCCCATTTTTGTATTGGGTTGTTTGTTTTTTAAATATTAAGCTGCATGAGCTGTTTATATATATATTGGAGATTAAACCTTTGTCCATTGATTCATTTGCAACGATTTTCGCCCATTCTGAGGGATGCCTTTTTCCATTCCCGTTTTTTTAACAAAAAAGGAAAGAAAGAAAAAGAAGCAGAACACTAATGTGCGTAAAATATGCCTTTTGAAATGGTCGTTTTGAAATATGGACGTCCTTTGAATTTTTTGGTCGATATGTGACCCCAGGATTTGTTTTCAGGGCAGGTGTCATTTACAGGCCTGCAATGATTTTGAATATCAACTGACCATTAGCGCTGGGATTAAAGCTGCTGTTGCGTGAAACGGCCACAAGGTGGCAGCAGTTCTCCCTTACCAAATCTGGTTACTAGAGCAACAGAACCTCAATGGAAGTCGTGTTCTAGACTGGAATTTCGAATGGAATGTGACAGGAGAAAGCCCCTCAAGTTTGTCTCACTACTTCTTGTTCGTGTTTTTAATTTTTTTTTTATTTTGTATTACAGCAAGTTTGATTACAATGTTTGGCTTGTTGTAGGTGTGGAAGATGTGGTTCTTTTACACATATACAGATGTCTGTTCTTCCTGCGATCCTTTTCCCATGTACGTTAGGACAGAATGTTGAGTAGTCTTCTCTTGGTATTCCGTAGGTCTTTGGTGATTATATATGTCACCTGTGTTTGATTATGTCTGTTAACCACGAAATCGTAATGAAACCAATCCTCACACCTTTCCATTGGTGAACCATAAGTTTGTTTAATGAATCTGTGATTGCCCTTCTCCGTGGAAATATCTGCCCTGGTATCCATTTTTAGGTAACACCTATAAGTGATATGATACGATATGTGTCTTTCACTTTCTGACTTACTCCAAGTCACGTGATTACCTCTAGACTCATCTACGGGGCTGCAAATGGCATTGTGTCCTTTTTTCCTTGGCTTCTATTCTGCCTTAGCGAGGTCCATTTTCAACAATGTGATTCCCTGAGGGTTGTGGATTAGCTGACCTGGGCAGCCTTACCCTGCCGGCCGGCCCTCCCCAGGTGTGCCTGGTTGAGGTCAATATAAACAGTGCTCCAGACAGCAATAGCCCCTGAAGTTGTGCCTGACTCCATATTCTCTGCCCCGTCAGCACTCTTGGGGCTGTGCTGGTGGGAGGGAGTGAGGGGCCAAGGCTTTGTTGGTGGCCCGGTGTGAGTGGGGCTCTGCTGGCCTTTCTGCAGGAGATGCCAGGCTGCCACCTGTAAAGAAGAGGATGTGTCACCCATACCTTCCGATGGAATTTCTCTCCGGACAGAGGTGAGGAAGGATAAAAGCAGTGGGGGCCGGGACAGGAGGGGTATCTCAGGCAGGGCAATAGAAAGCTTCCAGAAGAGCGCCCAGGGCCAGGACCATCCTGGCTGGCCTGCAGGCACCAAGTTGGCCTGCGTGCTGTCGCTGGTGTGGCTCCACGGCCCTTCCTCTAGGCTTTCAAGCCCTTGTACATATTCAGGTGTTTTACCTGGGAAGGGTGGGAACAGTTCAGCAGCAGCTGGCCTGGGGCTCAGCTCACGTTTACTCAGAGATGCCTCAGCACGGTCCCCCAGCTTTGCAATGAGGACGCTCCTTGCATGGGGGGTGGGTTGCTGGCTGTATGGGAGGTGATTCCCCACCTCTGAGCAATTTCAGAATTGTTTACCGCTGGAGCAAGTGCCCTGAAGGGTTTCCCTCTGTATAACTGGTGGGTTCAGGTTTTTTTTTTCTTTTATGGTTCAAGTTAGATTTGATTCCTCTTTTATGTATTTATAGATATAAGCATGGAAATAATTCATTCCTATAAATACATCTGTGTGAAGGGAAGAACTTTTTTCTCTTTTATTAAAAAATTTTTTTTAAATTTTGAAATTTAATTGTATTTATTTTTTTATACAGCAGGTTATTATTAGTTATGTATTTTATGCATATACATGTATACAGGTCAATCCCAAACTCCCAACTCATCCCACCACCACCACCCCATGGCTTCCCACACTTGGTGTCCATACGTTTGTTCTCTACCTCTGTGTCTCTATTTCTTCCCTTCAAACCAGTTCATCTGTACCATTTTTTAGTTTCCACATATATTCATTAATAGACAATATTTGTTTTCCTCTATCTGACTTACTTCATTCTGTATGACAGTCTCTAGATCCATCGATGTCTCTACAAATGACCCAGTTTCATTCCTTTTTATGGCTGAGTAATATTCCATTTTATATATGTACCACATCTTTATCCATTCATCTGTCTGTGGGCATTTAGGTTACTTGCATTACCTGGCTATTGTAAATAGTGCTGCAATGAACATTGTGGTGAATGTGCCTTTTTGATTTATGGTTTTCTCTGGGTATATGCCCAGAAGTGGGATTGCTGGATCAGATGGTAATTCTATTTCTAGTTTTTTTAAGGAAACTCCATACTGTTCTCCATAGTGACTGTATCAATTTACATCCCCACCAATAGTGGAAGAGGGCTCCTTTTGTCCACACCCTCCCCAGAATTTGTTGTTTGTAGATTTTCTGATGATGCCGATTCTAACAGGTGTGAGGTGATACCTCATTGTAGTTTTGATTTGCATTTCTCTAATAATTAGTGCTGTTGAGCAGCTTTTCATGTGCGTCTTGGCCATCTCTGTCTTCTTTGAAGAAACGTCTCTTTAGATCTTCTGCCCATTTTTGTATTGGGTTGTTTGTTTTTTAAATATTAAGCTGCATGAGCTGTTTATATATATATTGGAGATTAAACCTTTGTCCATTGATTCATTTGCAACGATTTTCGCCCATTCTGAGGGATGCCTTTTTCCATTCCCGTTTTTTTAACAAAAAAGGAAAGAAAGAAAAAGAAGCAGAACACTAATGTGCGTAAAATATGCCTTTTGAAATGGTCGTTTTGAAATATGGACGTCCTTTGAATTTTTTGGTCGATATGTGACCCCAGGATTTGTTTTCAGGGCAGGTGTCATTTACAGGCCTGCAATGATTTTGAATATCAACTGACCATTAGCGCTGGGATTAAAGCTGCTGTTGCGTGAAACGGCCACAAGGTGGCAGCAGTTCTCCCTTACCAAATCTGGTTACTAGAGCAACAGAGCCTCAATGGAAGTCACGTTCTAGACTGGAATTTCGAATGGAATGTGCCAGGAGAAAGCCCCTCAAGTTTGTCTCACTACTTCTTGTTCGTGTTTTTAATTTTTTTTTCTATTACAGCAAGTTTGATTACAATGTTTGGCTTGTTGTAGGTGTGGAAGATGTGGTTCTTTTACACATATACAGATGTCTGTTCTTCCTGCGATCCTTTTCCCATGTACGTTAGGACAGAATGTTGAGTAGTCTTCTCTTGGTATTCCGTAGGTCTTTGGTGATTATATATGTCACCTGTGTTTGATTATGTCTGTTAACCACGAAATCGTAATGAAACCAATCCTCACACCTTTCCATTGGTGAACCATAAGTTTGTTTAATGAATCTGTGATTGCCCTTCTCCGTGGAAATATCTGCCCTGGTATCCATTTTTAGGTAACACCTATAAGTGATATGATACGATATGTGTCTTTCACTTTCTGACTTACTCCAAGTCACGTGATTACCTCTAGACTCATCTACGGGGCTGCAAATGGCATTGTGTCCTTTTTTCCTTGGCTTCTATTCTGCCTTAGCGAGGTCCATTTTCAACAATGTGATTCCCTGAGGGTTGTGGATTAGCTGACCTGGGCAGCCTTACCCTGCCGGCTGGCCCTCCCCAGGTGTGCCTGGTTGAGGTCAATATAAACAGTGCTCCAGACAGCAATAGCCCCTGAAGTTGTGCCTGACTCCATATTCTCTGCCCCGTCAGCACTCTTGGGGCTGTGCTGGTGGGAGGGAGTGAGGGGCCAAGGCTTTGTTGGTGGCCCGGTGTGAGTGGGGCTCTGCTGGCCTTTCTGCAGGAGATGCCAGGCTGCCACCTGTAAAGAAGAGGATGTGTCACCCATACCTTCCGATGGAATTTCTCTCCGGACAGAGGTGAGGAAGGATAAAAGCAGTGGGGGCCGGGACAGGAGGGGTATCTCAGGCAGGGCAATAGAAAGCTTCCAGAAGAGCGCCCAGGGCCAGGACCATCCTGGCTGGCCTGCAGGCACCAAGTTGGCCTGCGTGCTGTCGCTGGTGTGGCTCCACGGCCCTTCCTCTAGGCTTTCAAGCCCTTGTACATATTCAGGTGTTTTACCTGGGAAGGGTGGGAACAGTTCAGCAGCAGCTGGCCTGGGGCTCAGCTCACGTTTACTCACAGATGCCTCAGCACGGTCCCCCAGCTTTGCAATGAGGACGCTCCTTGCATGGGGGGTGGGTTGCTGGCTGTATGGGAGGTGATTCCCCACCTCTGAGCAATTTCAGAATTGTTTACCGCTGGAGCAAGTGCCCTGAAGGGTTTCCCTCTGTATAACTGGTGGGTTCAGGTTTTTTTTTTCTTTTATGGTTCAAGTTAGATTTGATTCCTCTTTTATGTATTTATAGATATAAGCATGGAAATAATTCATTCCTATAAATACATCTGTGTGAAGGGAAGAACTTTTTTCTCTTTTATTAAAAAATTTTTTTTAAATTTTGAAATTTAATTGTATTTATTTTTTTATACAGCAGGTTATTATTAGTTATGTATTTTATGCATATACATGTATACAGGTCAATCCCAAACTCCCAACTCATCCCACCACCACCACCCCATGGCTTCCCACCCTTGGTGTCCATACGTTTGTTCTCTACCTCTGTGTCTCTATTTCTTCCCTTCAAACCAGTTCATCTGTACCATTTTTTAGTTTCCACATATATTCATTAATAGACAATATTTGTTTTCCTCTATCTGACTTACTTCATTCTGTATGACAGTCTCTAGATCCATCGATGTCTCTACAAATGACCCAGTTTCATTCCTTTTTATGGCTGAGTAATATTCCATTTTATATATGTACCACATCTTTATCCATTCATCTGTCTGTGGGCATTTAGGTTACTTGCATTACCTGGCTATTGTCAATAGTGCTGCAATGAACATTGTGGTGAATGTGCCTTTTTGATTTATGGTTTTCTCTGGGTATATGCCCAGAAGTGGGATTGCTGGATCAGATGGTAATTCTATTTCTAGTTTTTTTAAGGAAACTCCATACTGTTCTCCATAGTGACTGTATCAATTTACATCCCCACCAATAGTGGAAGAGGGCTCCTTTTGTCCACACCCTCCCCAGAATTTGTTGTTTGTAGATTTTCTGATGATGCCGATTCTAACAGGTGTGAGGTGATACCTCATTGTAGTTTTGATTTGCATTTCTCTAATAATTAGTGCTGTTGAGCAGCTTTTCATGTGCGTCTTGGCCATCTCTGTCTTCTTTGAAGAAACGTCTCTTTAGATCTTCTGCCCATTTTTGTATTGGGTTGTTTGTTTTTTAAATATTAAGCTGCATGAGCTGTTTATATATATATTGGAGATTAAACCTTTGTCCATTGATTCATTTGCAACGATTTTTGCCCATTCTGAGGGATGCCTTTTTCCATTCCCGTTTTTTTAACAAAAAAGGAAAGAAAGAAAAAGAAGCAGAACACTAATGTGCGTAAAATATGCCTTTTGAAATGGTCGTTTTGAAATATGGACGTCCTTTGAATTTTTTGGTCGATATGTGACCCCAGGATTTGTTTTCAGGGCAGGTGTCATTTACAGGCCTGCAATGATTTTGAATATCAACTGACCATTAGCGCTGGGATTAAAGCTGCTGTTGCGTGAAACGGCCACAAGGTGGCAGCAGTTCTCCCTTACCAAATCTGGTTACTAGAGCAACAGAGCCTCAATGGAAGTCATGTTCTAGACTGGAATTTCGAATGGAATGTGCCAGGAGAAAGCCCCTCAAGTTTGTCTCACTACTTCTTGTTCGTGTTTTTAATTTTTTTTTCTATTACAGCAAGTTTGATTACAATGTTTGGCTTGTTGTAGGTGTGGAAGATGTGGTTCTTTTACACATATACAGATGTCTGTTCTTCCTGGGATCCTTTTCCCATGTACGTTACGACAGAATGTTGAGTAGTCTTCTCTTGGTATTCCGTAGGTCTTTGGTGATTATATATGTCACCTGTGTTTGATTATGTCTGTTAACCCCGAAATCGTAATGAAACCAATCCTCACACCTTTCCATTGGTGAACCATAAGTTTGTTTAATGAATCTGTGATTGCCCTTCTCCGTGGAAATATCTGCCCTGGTATCCATTTTTAGGTAACACCTATAAGTGATATGATACGATATGTGTCTTTCACTTTCTGACTTACTCCAAGTCACGTGATTACCTCTAGACTCATCTACGGGGCTGCAAATGGCATTGTGTCCTTTTTTCCTTGGCTTCTATTCTGCCTTAGCGAGGTCCATTTTCAACAATGTGATTCCCTGAGGGTTGTGGATTAGCTGACCTGGGCAGCCTTACCCTGCCGGCCGGCCCTCCCCAGGTGTGCCTGGTTGAGGTCAATATAAACAGCGCTCCAGGCAGCAATAGCCCCTGAAGTTGTACCTGACTCCATATTCTCTGCCCCGTCAGCAGTCTCGGGGCTGTGCTGGTGGGAGGGAGTGAGGGGCCAGGGCTTTGTTGGTGGCCCGGTGTGAGTGGGGCTCTGCTGGCCTTTCTGCAGGAGATGCCAGGCTGCCACCTGTAAAGAAGAGGATGTGTCACCCATACCTTCCGATGGAATTTCTCTCCGGACAGAGGTGAGGAAGGATAAAAGCAGTGGGGGCCGGGACAGGAGGGGTATCACAGGCAGGGCAATAGAAAGCTTCCAGAAGAGCGCCCAGGGCCAGGACCAACCTGGCTGGCCTGCAGGCACCAAGTTGGCCTGCGTGCTGTCGCTGGTGTGGCTCCACGGCCCTTCCTCTAGGCTTTCAAGCCCTTGTACATATTCAGGTGTTTTACCTGGGAAGGGTGGGAACAGTTCAGCAGCAGCTGGCCTGGGGCTCAGCTCACGTTTACTCACAGATGCCTCAGCACGGTCCCCCAGCTTTGCAATGAGGACGCTCCTTGCATGGGGGTTGGGTTGCTGGCTGTATGGGAGGTGATTCCCCACCTCTGACCACTTTCAGAATTGTTTACCGCTGGAGCAAGTGCCCTGATAGGGTTTCCCTCTGTATAACTGGTGGGTTCAGGTTTTTTTTTCTTTTATGGTTCAAGTTAGATTTGATTCCTCTTTTATGTATTTATAGATATAAGCATGGAAATAATTCATTCCTATAAATACATCTGTGTGAAGGGAAGAACTTTTTTCTCTTTTATTTAAAAATTTTTTTTTTAAATTTTGAAATTTAAATTTATTTATTTTTTTATACAGCAGGTTATTATTAGTTATGTATTTTATGCATATACATGTATACAGGTCAATCCCAATCTCCCAACTCATCCCACCACCACCACCCCATGGCTTCCCACCCTTGGTGTCCATACGTTTGTTCTCTACCTCTGTGTCTCTATTTCTTCCCTTCAAACCAGTTCATCTGTACCATTTTTTAGTTTCCACATATATTCATTAATAGACAATATTTGTTTTCCTCTATCTGACTTACTTCATTCTGTATGACAGTCTCTAGATCCATCGATGTCTCTACAAATGACCCAGTTTCATTCCTTTTTATGGCTGAGTAATATTCCATTTTATATATGTACCACATCTTTATCCATTCATCTGTCTGTGGGCATTTAGGTTACTTGCATTACCTGGCTATTGTAAATAGTGCTGCAATGAACATTGTGGTGAATGTGCCTTTTTGATTTATGGTTTTCTCTGGGTATATGCCCAGAAGTGGGATTGCTGGATCAGATGGTAATTCTATTTCTAGTTTTTTTAAGGAAACTCCATACTGTTCTCCATAGTGACTGTATCAATTTACATCCCCACCAATAGTGGAAGAGGGCTCCTTTTGTCCACACCCTCCCCAGAATTTGTTGTTTGTAGATTTTCTGATGATGCCGATTCTAACAGGTGTGAGGTGATACCTCATTGTAGTTTTGATTTGCATTTCTCTAATAATTAGTGCTGTTGAGCAGCTTTTCATGTGCGTCTTGGCCATCTCTGTCTTCTTTGAAGAAACGTCTCTTTAGATCTTCTGCCCATTTTTGTATTGGGTTGTTTGTTTTTTAAATATTAAGCTGCATGAGCTGTTTATATATATATTGGAGATTAAACCTTTGTCCATTGATTCATTTGCAACGATTTTCGCCCATTCTGAGGGATGCCTTTTTCCATTCCCGTTTTTTTAACAAAAAAGGAAAGAAAGAAAAAGAAGCAGAACACTAATGTGCGTAAAATATGCCTTTTGAAATGGTCGTTTTGAAATATGGACGTCCTTTGAATTTTTTGGTCGATATGTGACCCCAGGATTTGTTTTCAGGGCAGGTGTCATTTACAGGCCTGCAATGATTTTGAATATCAACTGACCATTAGCGCTGGGATTAAAGCTGCTGTTGCGTGAAACGGCCACAAGGTGGCAGCAGTTCTCCCTTACCAAATCTGGTTACTAGAGCAACAGAGCCTCAATGGAAGTCATGTTCTAGACTGGAATTTCGAATGGAATGTGCCAGGAGAAAGCCCCTCAAGTTTGTCTCACTACTTCTTGTTCGTGTTTTTAATTTTTTTTTCTATTACAGCAAGTTTGATTACAATGTTTGGCTTGTTGTAGGTGTGGAAGATGTGGTTCTTTTACACATATACAGATGTCTGTTCTTCCTGGGATCCTTTTCCCATGTACGTTACGACAGAATGTTGAGTAGTCTTCTCTTGGTATTCCGTAGGTCTTTGGTGATTATATATGTCACCTGTGTTTGATTATGTCTGTTAACCCCGAAATCGTAATGAAACCAATCCCCACACCTTTCCATTGGTGAACCATAAGTTTGTTTAATGAATCTGTGATTGCCCTTCTCCGTGGAAATATCTGCCCTGGTATCCATTTTTAGGTAACACCTATAAGTGATATGATACGATATGTGTCTTTCACTTTCTGACTTACTCCAAGTCACGTGATTACCTCTAGACTCATCTACGGGGCTGCAAATGGCATTGTGTCCTTTTTTCCTTGGCTTCTATTCTGCCTTAGCGAGGCCCATTTTCAACAATGTGATTCCCTGAGGGTTGTGGATTAGCTGACCTGGGCAGCCTTACCCTGCCGGCCGGCCCTCCCCAGGTGTGCCTGGTTGAGGTCAATATAAACAGCGCTCCAGGCAGCAATAGCCCCTGAAGTTGTACCTGACTCCATATTCTCTGCCCCGTCAGCAGTCTCGGGGCTGTGCTGGTAGGAGGGAGTGAGGGGCCAGGGCTTTGTTGGTGGCCCGGTGTGAGTGGGGCTCTGCTGGCCTTTCTGCAGGAGATGCCAGGCTGCCACCTGTAAAGAAGAGGATGTGTCACCCATACCTTCCGATGGAATTTCTCTCCGGACAGAGGTGAGGAAGGATAAAAGCAGTGGGGGCCGGGACAGGAGGGGTATCACAGGCAGGGCAATAGAAAGCTTCCAGAAGAGCGCCCAGGGCCAGGACCAACCTGGCTGGCCTGCAGGCACCAATTTGGCCTGCGTGCTGTCGCTGGTGTGGCTCCACGGCCCTTCCTCTAGGCTTTCAAGCCCTTGTACATATTCAGGTGTTTTACCTTGGAAGGGTGGGAACAGTTCAGCAGCAGCTGGCTTGGGGCTCAGCTCACGTTTACTCACAGATGCCTCAGCACGGTCCCCCAGCTTTGCAATGAGGACGCTCCTTGCATGGGGGTTGGGTTGCTGGCTGTATGGGAGGTGATTCCCCACCTCTGACCACTTTCAGAATTGTTTACCGCTGGAGCAAGTGCCCTGATAGGGTTTCCCTCTGTATAACTGGTGGGTTCAGGTTTTTTTTTCTTTTATGGTTCAAGTTAGATTTGATTCCTCTTTTATGTATTTATAGATATAAGCATGGAAATAATTCATTCCTATAAATACATCTGTGTAAAGGGAAGAACTTTTTTCTCTTTTATTTAAAAAAATTTTTTTTAAATTTTGAAATTTAAATTTATTTATTTTTTTATACAGCAGGTTATTATTAGTTATGTATTTTATGCATATACATGTATACAGGTCAATCCCAATCTCCCAACTCATCCCACCACCACCACCCCATGGCTTCCCACCCTTGGTGTCCATACGTTTGTTCTCTACCTCTGTGTCTCTATTTCTTCCCTTCAAACCAGTTCATCTGTACCATTTTTTAGTTTCCACATATATTCATTAATATACAATATTTGTTTTCCTCTTTCTGACTTACTTCATTCTGTATGACAGTCTCTAGATCCATCGATGTCTCTACAAATGACCCAGTTTCATTCCTTTTTATGGCTGAGTAATATTCCATTTTATATATGTACCACATCTTTATCCATTCATCTGTCTGTGGGCATTTAGGTTACTTGCATTACCTGGCTATTGTAAATAGTGCTGCAATGAACATTGTGGTGAATGTGCCTTTTTGATTTATGGTTTTCTCTGGGTATATTCCCAGAAGTGGGATTGCTGGATCAGATGGTAATTCTATTTCTAGTTTTTTTAAGGAAACTCCATACTGTTCTCCATAGTGACTGTATCAATTTACATCCCCACCAATAGTGGAAGAGGGCTCCTTTTGTCCACACCCTCCCCAGAATTTGTTGTTTGTAGATTTTCTGATGATGCCGATTCTAACAGGTGTGAGGTGATACCTCATTGTAGTTTTGATTTGCATTTCTCTAATAATTAGTGCTGTTGAGCAGCTTTTCATGTGCGTCTTGGCCATCTCTGTCTTCTTTGAAGAAACGTCTCTTTAGATCTTCTGCCCATTTTTGTATTGGGTTGTTTGTTTTTTAAATATTAAGCTGCATGAGCTGTTTATATATATATTGGAGATTAAACCTTTGTCCATTGATTCATTTGCAACGATTTTCGCCCATTCTGAGGGATGCCTTTTTCCATTCCCGTTTTTTTAACAAAAAAGGAAAGAAAGAAAAAGAAGCAGAACACTAATGTGCGTAAAATATGCCTTTTGAAATGGTCGTTTTGAAATATGGACGTCCTTTGAATTTTTTGGTCGATATGTGACCCCAGGATTTGTTTTCAGGGCAGGTGTCATTTACAGGCCTGCAATGATTTTGAATATCAACTGACCATTAGCGCTGGGATTAAAGCTGCTGTTGCGTGAAACGGCCACAAGGTGGCAGCAGTTCTCCCTTACCAAATCTGGTTACTAGAGCAACAGAGCCTCAATGGAAGTCGTGTTCTAGACTGGAATTTCGAATGGAATGTGCCAGGAGAAAGCCCCTCAAGTTTGTCTCACTACTTCTTGTTCGTGTTTTTATTTTTTTTTTTATTTTGTATTACAGCAAGTTTGATTACAATGTTTGGCTTGTTGTAGGTGTGGAAGATGTGTTTCTTTTACACATATACAGATGTCTGTTCTTCCTGCGATCCTTTTCCCATGTACGTTAGGACAGAATGTTGAGTAGTCTTCTCTTGGTATTCCGTAGGTCTTTGGTGATTATATATGTCACCTGTGTTTGATTATGTCTGTTAACCACGAAATCGTAATGAAACCAATCCTCACACCTTTCCATTGGTGAACCATAAGTTTGTTTAATGAATCTGTGATTGCCCTTCTCCGTGGAAATATCTGCCCTGGTATCCATTTTTAGGTAACACCTATAAGTGATATGATACGATATGTGTCTTTCACTTTCTGACTTACTCCAAGTCACGTGATTACCTCTAGACTCATCTACGGGGCTGCAAATGGCATTGTGTCCTTTTTTCCTTGGCTTCTATTCTGCCTTAGCGAGGTCCATTTTCAACAATGTGATTCCCTGAGGGTTGTGGATTAGCTGACCTGGGCAGCCTTACCCTGCCGGCGGCCCTCCCCAGGTGTGCCTGGTTGAGGTCAATATAAACAGCGCTCCAGACAGCAATAGCACCTGAAGTTGTGCCTGACTCCATATTCTCTGCCCCGTCAGCAGTCTTGGGGCTGTGCTGGTGGGAGGGAGTGAGGGGCCAAGGCTTTGTTGGTGGCCCGGTGTGAGTGGGGCTCTGCTGGCCTTTCTGCAGGAGATGCCAGGCTGCCACCTGTAAAGAAGAGGATGTGTCACCCATACCTTCCGATGGAATTTCTCTCCGGACAGAGGTGAGGAAGGATAAAAGCAGTGGGGGCCGGGACAGGAGGGGTATCTCAGGCAGGGCAATAGAAAGCTTCCAGAAGAGCGCCCAGGGCCAGGACCATCCTGGCTGGCCTGCAGGCACCAAGTTGGCCTGCGTGCTGTCGCTGGTGTGGCTCCACGGCCCTTCCTCTAGGCTTTCAAGCCCTTGTACATATTCAGGTGTTTTACCTGGGAAGGGTGGGAACAGTTCAGCAGCAGCTGGCCTGGGGCTCAGCTCACGTTTACTCACAGATGCCTCAGCACGGTCCCCCAGCTTTGCAATGAGGACGCTCCTTGCATGGGGGGTGGGTTGCTGGCTGTATGGGAGGTGATTCCCCACCTCTGAGCAATTTCAGAATTGTTTACCGCTGGAGCAAGTGCCCTGAAGGGTTTCCCTCTGTATAACTGGTGGGTTCAGGTTTTTTTTTTCTTTTATGGTTCAAGTTAGATTTGATTCCTCTTTTATGTATTTATAGATATAAGCATGGAAATAATTCATTCCTATAAATACATCTGTGTGAAGGGAAGAACTTTTTTCTCTTTTATTAAAAAATTTTTTTTTAATTTTGAAATTTAATTGTATTTATTTTTTTATACAGCAGGTTATTATTAGTTATGTATTTTATGCATATACATGTATACAGGTCAATCCCAAACTCCCAACTCATCCCACCACCACCACCCCATGGCTTCCCACCCTTGGTGTCCATACGTTTGTTCTCTACCTCTGTGTCTCTATTTCTTCCCTTCAAACCAGTGCATCTGTACCATTTTTTAGTTTCCACATATATTCATTAATAGACAATATTTGTTTTCCTCTATCTGACTTACTTCATTCTGTATGACAGTCTCTAGATCCATCGATGTCTCTACAAATGACCCAGTTTCATTCCTTTTTATGGCTGAGTAATATTCCATTTTATATATGTACCACATCTTTATCCATTCATCTGTCTGTGGGCATTTAGGTTACTTGCATTACCTGGCTATTGTAAATAGTGCTGCAATGAACATTGTGGTGAATGTGCCTTTTTGATTTATGGTTTTCTCTGGGTATATGCCCAGAAGTGGGATTGCTGGATCAGATGGTAATTCTATTTCTAGTTTTTTTAAGGAAACTCCATACTGTTCTCCATAGTGACTGTATCAATTTACATCCCCACCAATAGTGGAAGAGGGCTCCTTTTGTCCACACCCTCCCCAGAATTTGTTGTTTGTAGATTTTCTGATGATGCCGATTCTAACAGGTGTGAGGTGATACCTCATTGTAGTTTTGATTTGCATTTCTCTAATAATTAGTGCTGTTGAGCAGCTTTTCATGTGCGTCTTGGCCATCTCTGTCTTCTTTGAAGAAACGTCTCTTTAGATCTTCTGCCCATTTTTGTATTGGGTTGTTTGTTTTTTAAATATTAAGCTGCATGAGCTGTTTATATATATATTGGAGATTAAACCTTTGTCCATTGATTCATTTGCAACGATTTTCGCCCATTCTGAGGGATGCCTTTTTCCATTCCCGTTTTTTTAACAAAAAAGGAAAGAAAGAAAAAGAAGCAGAACACTAATGTGCGTAAAATATGCCTTTTGAAATGGTCGTTTTGAAATATGGACGTCCTTTGAATTTTTTGGTCGATATGTGACCCCAGGATTTGTTTTCAGGGCAGGTGTCATTTACAGGCCTGCAATGATTTTGAATATCAACTGACCATTAGCGCTGGGATTAAAGCTGCTGTTGCGTGAAACGGCCACAAGGTGGCAGCAGTTCTCCCTTACCAAATCTGGTTACTAGAGCAACAGAGCCTCAATGGAAGTCATGTTCTAGACTGGAATTTCGAATGGAATGTGCCAGGAGAAAGCCCCTCAAGTTTGTCTCACTACTTCTTGTTCGTGTTTTTAATTTTTTTTTCTATTACAGCAAGTTTGATTACAATGTTTGGCTTGTTGTAGGTGTGGAAGATGTGGTTCTTTTACACATATACAGATGTCTGTTCTTCCTGCGATCCTTTTCCCATGTACGTTATGACAGAATGTTGAGTAGTCTTCTCTTGGTATTCTGTAGGTCTTTGGTGATTATATATGTCACCTGTGTTTGATTATGTCTGTTAACCCCGAAATCGTAATGAAACCAATCCTCACACCTTTCCATTGGTGAACCATAAGTTTGTTTAATGAATCTGTGATTGCCCTTCTCCGTGGAAATATCTGCCCTGGTATCCATTTTTAGGTAACACCTATAAGTGATATGATACGATATGTGTCTTTCACTTTCTGACTTACTCCAAGTCACGTGATTACCTCTAGACTCATCTACGGGGCTGCAAATGGCATTGTGTCCTTTTTTCCTTGGCTTCTATTCTGCCTTAGCGAGGTCCATTTTCAACAATGTGATTCCCTGAGGGTTGTGGATTAGCTGACCTGGGCAGCCTTACCCTGCCGGCCGGCCCTCCCCAGGTGTGCCTGGTTGAGGTCAATATAAACAGCGCTCCAGGCAGCAATAGCCCCTGAAGTTGTGCCTGACTCCATATTCTCTGCCCCGTCAGCAGTCTCGGGGCTGTGCTGGTGGGAGGGAGTGAGGGGCCAAGGCTTTGTTGGTGGCCCGGTGTGAGTGGGGCTCTGCTGGCCTTTCTGCAGGAGATGCCAGGCTGCCACCTGTAAAGAAGAGGATGTGTCACCCATACCTTCCGATGGAATTTCTCTCCGGACAGAGGTGAGGAAGGATAAAAGCAGTGGGGGCCGGGACAGGAGGGGTATCTCAGGCAGGGCAATAGAAAGCTTCCAGAAGAGCGCCCAGGGCGAGGACCATCCTGGCTGGCCTGCAGGCACCAAGTTGGCCTGCGTGCTGTCGCTGGTGTGGCTCCACGGCCCTTCCTCTAGGCTTTCATGCCCTTGTACATATTCAGGTGTTTTACCTGGGAAGGGTGGGAACAGTTCAGCAGCAGCTGGCCTGGGGCTCAGCTCACGTTTACTCACAGATGCCTCAGCACGGTCCCCCAGCTTTGCAATGAGGATGCTCCTTGCATGGGGGGTGGGTTGCTGGCTGTATGGGAGGTGATTCCCCACCTCTGACCAATTTCAGAATTGTTTACCGCTGGAGCAAGTGCCCTGATAGGGTTTCCCTCTGTATAACTGGTGGGTTCAGGTTTTTTTTTCTTTTATGGTTCAAGTTAGATTTGATTCCTCTTTTATGTATTTATAGATATAAGCATGGAAATAATTCATTCCTATAAATACATCTGTGTGAAGGGAAGAACTTTTTTCTCTTTTATTTAAAAAAATTTTTTTTAAATTTTGAAATTTAATTGTATTTATTTTTTTATACAGCAGGTTATTATTAGTTATGTATTTTATGCATATACATGTATACAGGTCAATCCCAATCTCCCAACTCATCCCACCACCACCACCCCATGGCTTCCCACCCTTGGTGTCCATACGTTTGTTCTCTACCTCTGTGTCTCTATTTCTTCCCTTCAAACCAGTTCATCTGTACCATTTTTTAGTTTCCACATATATTCATTAATATACAATATTTGTTTTCCTCTTTCTGACTTACTTCATTCTGTATGACAGTCTCTAGATCCATCGATGTCTCTACAAATGACCCAGTTTCATTCCTTTTTATGGCTGAGTAATATTCCATTTTATATATGTACCACATCTTTATCCATTCATCTGTCTGTGGGCATTTAGGTTACTTGCATTACCTGGCTATTGTAAATAGTGCTGCAATGAACATTGTGGTGAATGTGCCTTTTTGATTTATGGTTTTCTCTGGGTATATTCCCAGAAGTGGGATTGCTGGATCAGATGGTAATTCTATTTCTAGTTTTTTTAAGGAAACTCCATACTGTTCTCCATAGTGACTTTATCAATTTACATCCCCACCAATAGTGGAAGAGGGCTCCTTTTGTCCACACCCTCCCCAGAATTTGTTGTTTGTAGATTTTCTGATGATGCCGATTCTAACAGGTGTGAGGTGATACCTCATTGTAGTTTTGATTTGCATTTCTCTAATAATTAGTGCTGTTGAGCAGCTTTTCATGTGCGTCTTGGCCATCTCTGTCTTCTTTGAAGAAACGTCTCTTTAGATCTTCTGCCCATTTTTGTATTGGGTTGTTTGTTTTTTAAATATTAAGCTGCATGAGCTGTTTATATATATATTGGAGATTAAACCTTTGTCCATTGATTCATTTGCAACGATTTTCGCCCATTCTGAGGGATGCCTTTTTCCATTCCCGTTTTTTTAACAAAAAAGGAAAGAAAGAAAAAGAAGCAGAACACTAATGTGCGTAAAATATGCCTTTTGAAATGGTCGTTTTGAAATATGGACGTCCTTTGAATTTTTTGGTCGATATGTGACCCCAGGATTTGTTTTCAGGGCAGGTGTCATTTACAGGCCTGCAATGATTTTGAATATCAACTGACCATTAGCGCTGGGATTAAAGCTGCTGTTGCGTGAAACGGCCACAAGGTGGCAGCAGTTCTCCCTTACCAAATCTGGTTACTAGAGCAACAGAGCCTCAATGGAAGTCGTGTTCTAGACTGGAATTTCGAATGGAATGTGCCAGGAGAAAGCCCCTCAAGTTTGTCTCACTACTTCTTGTTCGTGTTTTTAATTTTTTTTTTTATTTTGTATTACAGCAAGTTTGATTACAATGTTTGGCTTGTTGTAGGTGTGGAAGATGTGTTTCTTTTACACATATACAGATGTCTGTTCTTCCTGCGATCCTTTTCCCATGTACGTTAGGACAGAATGTTGAGTAGTCTTCTCTTGGTATTCCGTAGGTCTTTGGTGATTATATATGTCACCTGTGTTTGATTATGTCTGTTAACCACGAAATCGTAATGAAACCAATCCTCACACCTTTCCATTGGTGAACCATAAGTTTGTTTAATGAATCTGTGATTGCCCTTCTCCGTGGAAATATCTGCCCTGGTATCCATTTTTAGGTAACACCTATAAGTGATATGATACGATATGTGTCTTTCACTTTCTGACTTACTCCAAGTCACGTGATTACCTCTAGACTCATCTACGGGGCTGCAAATGGCATTGTGTCCTTTTTTCCTTGGCTTCTATTCTGCCTTAGCGAGGTCCATTTTCAACAATGTGATTCCCTGAGGGTTGTGGATTAGCTGACCTGGGCAGCCTTACCCTGCCGGCGGCCCTCCCCAGGTGTGCCTGGTTGAGGTCAATATAAACAGCGCTCCAGACAGCAATAGCCCCTGAAGTTGTGCCTGACTCCATATTCTCTGCCCCGTCAGCAGTCTTGGGGCTGTGCTGGTGGGAGGGAGTGAGGGGCCAAGGCTTTGTTGGTGGCCCGGTGTGAGTGGGGCTCTGCTGGCCTTTCTGCAGGAGATGCCAGGCTGCCACCTGTAAAGAAGAGGATGTGTCACCCATACCTTCCGATGGAATTTCTCTCCGGACAGAGGTGAGGAAGGATAAAAGCAGTGGGGGCCGGGACAGGAGGGGTATCTCAGGCAGGGCAATAGAAAGCTTCCAGAAGAGCGCCCAGGGCCAGGACCATCCTGGCTGGCCTGCAGGCACCAAGTTGGCCTGCGTGCTGTCGCTGGTGTGGCTCCACGGCCCTTCCTCTAGGCTTTCAAGCCCTTGTACATATTCAGGTGTTTTACCTGGGAAGGGTGGGAACAGTTCAGCAGCAGCTGGCCTGGGGCTCAGCTCACGTTTACTCACAGATGCCTCAGCACGGTCCCCCAGCTTTGCAATGAGGACGCTCCTTGCATGGGGGGTGGGTTGCTGGCTGTATGGGAGGTGATTCCCCACCTCTGAGCAATTTCAGAATTGTTTACCGCTGGAGCAAGTGCCCTGAAGGGTTTCCCTCTGTATAACTGGTGGGTTCAGGTTTTTTTTTTCTTTTATGGTTCAAGTTAGATTTGATTCCTCTTTTATGTATTTATAGATATAAGCATGGAAATAATTCATTCCTATAAATACATCTGTGTGAAGGGAAGAACTTTTTTCTCTTTTATTAAAAAATTTTTTTTAAATTTTGAAATTTAATTGTATTTATTTTTTTATACAGCAGGTTATTATTAGTTATGTATTTTATGCATATACATGTATACAGGTCAATCCCAAACTCCCAACTCATCCCACCACCACCACCCCATGGCTTCCCACCCTTGGTGTCCATACGTTTGTTCTCTACCTCTGTGTCTCTATTTCTTCCCTTCAAACCAGTTCATCTGTACCATTTTTTAGTTTCCACATATATTCATTAATAGACAATATTTGTTTTCCTCTATCTGACTTACTTCATTCTGTATGACAGTCTCTAGATCCATCGATGTCTCTACAAATGACCCAGTTTCATTCCTTTTTATGGCTGAGTAATATTCCATTTTATATATGTACCACATCTTTATCCATTCATCTGTCTGTGGGCATTTAGGTTACTTGCATTACCTGGCTATTGTCAATAGTGCTGCAATGAACATTGTGGTGAATGTGCCTTTTTGATTTATGGTTTTCTCTGGGTATATGCCCAGAAGTGGGATTGCTGGATCAGATGGTAATTCTATTTCTAGTTTTTTTAAGGAAACTCCATACTGTTCTCCATAGTGACTGTATCAATTTACATCCCCACCAATAGTGGAAGAGGGCTCCTTTTGTCCACACCCTCCCCAGAATTTGTTGTTTGTAGATTTTCTGATGATGCCGATTCTAACAGGTGTGAGGTGATACCTCATTGTAGTTTTGATTTGCATTTCTCTAATAATTAGTGCTGTTGAGCAGCTTTTCATGTGCGTCTTGGCCATCTCTGTCTTCTTTGAAGAAACGTCTCTTTAGATCTTCTGCCCATTTTTGTATTGGGTTGTTTGTTTTTTAAATATTAAGCTGCATGAGCTGTTTATATATATATTGGAGATTAAACCTTTGTCCATTGATTCATTTGCAACGATTTTCGCCCATTCTGAGGGATGCCTTTTTCCATTCCCGTTTTTTTAACAAAAAAGGAAAGAAAGAAAAAGAAGCAGAACACTAATGTGCGTAAAATATGCCTTTTGAAATGGTCGTTTTGAAATATGGACGTCCTTTGAATTTTTTGGTCGATATGTGACCCCAGGATTTGTTTTCAGGGCAGGTGTCATTTACAGGCCTGCAATGATTTTGAATATCAACTGACCATTAGCGCTGGGATTAAAGCTGCTGTTGCGTGAAACGGCCACAAGGTGGCAGCAGTTCTCCCTTACCAAATCTGGTTACTAGAGCAACAGAGCCTCAATGGAAGTCATGTTCTAGACTGGAATTTCGAATGGAATGTGCCAGGAGAAAGCCCCTCAAGTTTGTCTCACTACTTCTTGTTCGTGTTTTTAATTTTTTTTTCTATTACAGCAAGTTTGATTACAATGTTTGGCTTGTTGTAGGTGTGGAAGATGTGGTTCTTTTACACATATACAGATGTCTGTTCTTCCTGCGATCCTTTTCCCATGTACGTTACGACAGAATGTTGAGTAGTCTTCTCTTGGTATTCTGTAGGTCTTTGGTGATTATATATGTCACCTGTGTTTGATTATGTCTGTTAACCCCGAAATCGTAATGAAACCAATCCTCACACCTTTCCATTGGTGAACCATAAGTTTGTTTAATGAATCTGTGATTGCCCTTCTCCGTGGAAATATCTGCCCTGGTATCCATTTTTAGGTAACACCTATAAGTGATATGATACGATATGTGTCTTTCACTTTCTGACTTACTCCAAGTCACGTGATTACCTCTAGACTCATCTACGGGGCTGCAAATGGCATTGTGTCCTTTTTTCCTTGGCTTCTATTCTGCCTTAGCGAGGTCCATTTTCAACAATGTGATTCCCTGAGGGTTGTGGATTAGCTGACCTGGGCAGCCTTACCCTGCCGGCCGGCCCTCCCCAGGTGTGCCTGGTTGAGGTCAATATAAACAGCGCTCCAGGCAGCAATAGCCCCTGAAGTTGTGCCTGACTCCATATTCTCTGCCCCGTCAGCAGTCTCGGGGCTGTGCTGGTGGGAGGGAGTGAGGGGCCAAGGCTTTGTTGGTGGCCCGGTGTGAGTGGGGCTCTGCTGGCCTTTCTGCAGGAGATGCCAGGCTGCCACCTGTAAAGAAGAGGATGTGTCACCCATACCTTCCGATGGAATTTCTCTCCGGACAGAGGTGAGGAAGGATAAAAGCAGTGGGGGCCGGGACAGGAGGGGTATCTCAGGCAGGGCAATAGAAAGCTTCCAGAAGAGCGCCCAGGGCGAGGACCATCCTGGCTGGCCTGCAGGCACCAAGTTGGCCTGCGTGCTGTCGCTGGTGTGGCTCCACGGCCCTTCCTCTAGGCTTTCATGCCCTTGTACATATTCAGGTGTTTTACCTGGGAAGGGTGGGAACAGTTCAGCAGCAGCTGGCCTGGGGCTCAGCTCACGTTTACTCACAGATGCCTCAGCACGGTCCCCCAGCTTTGCAATGAGGATGCTCCTTGCATGGGGGGTGGGTTGCTGGCTGTATGGGAGGTGATTCCCCACCTCTGACCAATTTCAGAATTGTTTACCGCTGGAGCAAGTGCCCTGATAGGGTTTCCCTCTGTATAACTGGTGGGTTCAGGTTTTTTTTTCTTTTATGGTTCAAGTTAGATTTGATTCCTCTTTTATGTATTTATAGATATAAGCATGGAAATAATTCATTCCTATAAATACATCTGTGTGAAGGGAAGAACTTTTTTCTCTTTTATTTAAAAAAATTTTTTTTAAATTTTGAAATTTAATTGTATTTATTTTTTTATACAGCAGGTTATTATTAGTTATGTATTTTATGCATATACATGTATACAGGTCAATCCCAATCTCCCAACTCATCCCACCACCACCACCCCATGGCTTCCCACCCTTGGTGTCCATACGTTTGTTCTCTACCTCTGTGTCTCTATTTCTTCCCTTCAAACCAGTTCATCTGTACCATTTTTTAGTTTCCACATATATTCATTAATATACAATATTTGTTTTCCTCTTTCTGACTTACTTCATTCTGTATGACAGTCTCTAGATACATCGATGTCTCTACAAATGACCCAGTTTCATTCCTTTTTATGGCTGAGTAATATTCCATTTTATATATGTACCACATCTTTATCCATTCATCTGTCTGTGGGCATTTAGGTTACTTGCATTACCTGGCTATTGTAAATAGTGCTGCAATGAACATTGTGGTGAATGTGCCTTTTTGATTTATGGTTTTCTCTGGGTATATTCCCAGAAGTGGGATTGCTGGATCAGATGGTAATTCTATTTCTAGTTTTTTTAAGGAAACTCCATACTGTTCTCCATAGTGACTGTATCAATTTACATCCCCACCAATAGTGGAAGAGGGCTCCTTTTGTCCACACCCTCCCCAGAATTTGTTGTTTGTAGATTTTCTGATGATGCCGATTCTAACAGGTGTGAGGTGATACCTCATTGTAGTTTTGATTTGCATTTCTCTAATAATTAGTGCTGTTGAGCAGCTTTTCATGTGCGTCTTGGCCATCTCTGTCTTCTTTGAAGAAACGTCTCTTTAGATCTTCTGCCCATTTTTGTATTGGGTTGTTTGTTTTTTAAATATTAAGCTGCATGAGCTGTTTATATATATATTGGAGATTAAACCTTTGTCCACTGATTCATTTGCAACGATTTTCGCCCATTCTGAGGGATGCCTTTTTCCATTCCCGTTTTTTTAACAAAAAAGGAAAGAAAGAAAAAGAAGCAGAACACTAATGTGCGTAAAATATGCCTTTTGAAATGGTCGTTTTGAAATATGGACGTCCTTTGAATTTTTTGGTCGATATGTGACCCCAGGATTTGTTTTCAGGGCAGGTGTCATTTACAGGCCTGCAATGATTTTGAATATCAACTGACCATTAGCGCTGGGATTAAAGCTGCTGTTGCGTGAAACGGCCACAAGGTGGCAGCAGTTCTCCCTTACCAAATCTGGTTACTAGAGCAACAGAGCCTCAATGGAAGTCGTGTTCTAGACTGGAATTTCGAATGGAATGTGCCAGGAGAAAGCCCCTCAAGTTTGTCTCACTACTTCTTGTTCGTGTTTTTAATTTTTTTTTTATTTTGTATTACAGCAAGTTTGATTACAATGTTTGGCTTGTTGTAGGTGTGGAAGATGTGTTTCTTTTACACATATACAGATGTCTGTTCTTCCTGCGATCCTTTTCCCATGTACGTTAGGACAGAATGTTGAGTAGTCTTCTCTTGGTATTCCGTAGGTCTTTGGTGATTATATATGTCACCTGTGTTTGATTATGTCTGTTAACCACGAAATCGTAATGAAACCAATCCTCACACCTTTCCATTGGTGAACCATAAGTTTGTTTAATGAATCTGTGATTGCCCTTCTCCGTGGAAATATCTGCCCTGGTATCCATTTTTAGGTAACACCTATAAGTGATATGATACGATATGTGTCTTTCACTTTCTGACTTACTCCAAGTCACGTGATTACCTCTAGACTCATCTACGGGGCTGCAAATGGCATTGTGTCCTTTTTTCCTTGGCTTCTATTCTGCCTTAGCGAGGTCCATTTTCAACAATGTGATTCCCTGAGGGTTGTGGATTAGCTGACCTGGGCAGCCTTACCCTGCCGGCGGCCCTCCCCAGGTGTGCCTGGTTGAGGTCAATATAAACAGCGCTCCAGACAGCAATAGCCCCTGAAGTTGTGCCTGACTCCATATTCTCTGCCCCGTCAGCAGTCTTGGGGCTGTGCTGGTGGGAGGGAGTGAGGGGCCAAGGCTTTGTTGGTGGCCCGGTGTGAGTGGGGCTCTGCTGGCCTTTCTGCAGGAGATGCCAGGCTGCCACCTGTAAAGAAGAGGATGTGTCACCCATACCTTCCGATGGAATTTCTCTCCGGACAGAGGTGAGGAAGGATAAAAGCAGTGGGGGCCGGGACAGGAGGGGTATCTCAGGCAGGGCAATAGAAAGCTTCCAGAAGAGCGCCCAGGGCCAGGACCATCCTGGCTGGCCTGCAGGCACCAAGTTGGCCTGCGTGCTGTCGCTGGTGTGGCTCCACGGCCCTTCCTCTAGGCTTTCAAGCCCTTGTACATATTCAGGTGTTTTACCTGGGAAGGGTGGGAACAGTTCAGCAGCAGCTGGCCTGGGGCTCAGCTCACGTTTACTCACAGATGCCTCAGCACGGTCCCCCAGCTTTGCAATGAGGACGCTCCTTGCATGGGGGGTGGGTTGCTGGCTGTATGGGAGGTGATTCCCCACCTCTGACCAATTTCAGAATTGTTTACCGCTGGAGCAAGTGCCCTGAAGGGTTTCCCTCTGTATAACTGGTGGGTTCAGGTTTTTTTTTTCTTTTATGGTTCAAGTTAGATTTGATTCCTCTTTTATGTATTTATAGATATAAGCATGGAAATAATTCATTCCTATAAATACATCTGTGTGAAGGGAAGAACTTTTTTCTCTTTTATTAAAAAATTTTTTTTAAATTTTGAAATTTAATTGTATTTATTTTTTTATACAGCAGGTTATTATTAGTTATGTATTTTATGCATATACATGTATACAGGTCAATCCCAAACTCCCAACTCATCCCACCACCACCACCCCATGGCTTCCCACCCTTGGTGTCCATACGTTTGTTCTCTACCTCTGTGTCTCTATTTCTTCCCTTCAAACCAGTTCATCTGTACCATTTTTTAGTTTCCACATATATTCATTAATAGACAATATTTGTTTTCCTCTATCTGACTTACTTCATTCTGTATGACAGTCTCTAGATCCATCGATGTCTCTACAAATGACCCAGTTTCATTCCTTTTTATGGCTGAGTAATATTCCATTTTATATATGTACCACATCTTTATCCATTCATCTGTCTGTGGGCATTTAGGTTACTTGCATTACCTGGCTATTGTAAATAGTGCTGCAATGAACATTGTGGTGAATGTGCCTTTTTGATTTATGGTTTTCTCTGGGTATATGCCCAGAAGTGGGATTGCTGGATCAGATGGTAATTCTATTTCTAGTTTTTTTAAGGAAACTCCATACTGTTCTCCATAGTGACTGTATCAATTTACATCCCCACCAATAGTGGAAGAGGGCTCCTTTTGTCCACACCCTCCCCAGAATTTGTTGTTTGTAGATTTTCTGATGATGCCGATTCTAACAGGTGTGAGGTGATACCTCATTGTAGTTTTGATTTGCATTTCTCTAATAATTAGTGCTGTTGAGCAGCTTTTCATGTGCGTCTTGGCCATCTCTGTCTTCTTTGAAGAAACGTCTCTTTAGATCTTCTGCCCATTTTTGTATTGGGTTGTTTGTTTTTTAAATATTAAGCTGCATGAGCTGTTTATATATATATTGGAGATTAAACCTTTGTCCATTGATTCATTTGCAACGATTTTCGCCCATTCTGAGGGATGCCTTTTTCCATTCCCGTTTTTTTAACAAAAAAGGAAAGAAAGAAAAAGAAGCAGAACACTAATGTGCGTAAAATATGCCTTTTGAAATGGTCGTTTTGAAATATGGACGTCCTTTGAATTTTTTGGTCGATATGTGACCCCAGGATTTGTTTTCAGGGCAGGTGTCATTTACAGGCCTGCAATGATTTTGAATATCAACTGACCATTAGCGCTGGGATTAAAGCTGCTGTTGCGTGAAACGGCCACAAGGTGGCAGCAGTTCTCCCTTACCAAATCTGGTTACTAGAGCAACAGAGCCTCAATGGAAGTCATGTTCTAGACTGGAATTTCGAATGGAATGTGCCAGGAGAAAGCCCCTCAAGTTTGTCTCACTACTTCTTGTTCGTGTTTTTAATTTTTTTTTCTATTACAGCAAGTTTGATTACAATGTTTGGCTTGTTGTAGGTGTGGAAGATGTGGTTCTTTTACACATATACAGATGTCTGTTCTTCCTGGGATCCTTTTCCCATGTACGTTACGACAGAATGTTGAGTAGTCTTCTCTTGGTATTCCGTAGGTCTTTGGTGATTATATATGTCACCTGTGTTTGATTATGTCTGTTAACCCCGAAATCGTAATGAAACCAATCCTCACACCTTTCCATTGGTGAACCATAAGTTTGTTTAATGAATCTGTGATTGCCCTTCTCCGTGGAAATATCTGCCCTGGTATCCATTTTTAGGTAACACCTATAAGTGATATGATACGATATGTGTCTTTCACTTTCTGACTTACTCCAAGTCACGTGATTACCTCTAGACTCATCTACGGGGCTGCAAATGGCATTGTGTCCTTTTTTCCTTGGCTTCTATTCTGCCTTAGCGAGGTCCATTTTCAACAATGTGATTCCCTGAGGGTTGTGGATTAGCTGACCTGGGCAGCCTTACCCTGCCGGCGGCCCTCCCCAGGTGTGCCTGGTTGAGGTCAATATAAACAGCGCTCCAGACAGCAATAGCCCCTGAAGTTGTGCCTGACTCCATATTCTCTGCCCCGTCAGCAGTCTTGGGGCTGTGCTGGTGGGAGGGAGTGAGGGGCCAAGGCTTTGTTGGTGGCCCGGTGTGAGTGGGGCTCTGCTGGCCTTTCTGCAGGAGATGCCAGGCTGCCACCTGTAAAGAAGAGGATGTGTCACCCATACCTTCCGATGGAATTTCTCTCCGGACAGAGGTGAGGAAGGATAAAAGCAGTGGGGGCCGGGACAGGAGGGGTATCTCAGGCAGGGCAATAGAAAGCTTCCAGAAGAGCGCCCAGGGCGAGGACCATCCTGGCTGGCCTGCAGGCACCAAGTTGGCCTGCGTGCTGTCGCTGGTGTGGCTCCACGGCCCTTCCTCTAGGCTTTCATGCCCTTGTACATATTCAGGTGTTTTACCTGGGAAGGGTGGGAACAGTTCAGCAGCAGCTGGCCTGGGGCTCAGCTCACGTTTACTCACAGATGCCTCAGCACGGTCCCCCAGCTTTGCAATGAGGATGCTCCTTGCATGGGGGGTGGGTTGCTGGCTGTATGGGAGGTGATTCCCCACCTCTGACCAATTTCAGAATTGTTTACCGCTGGAGCAAGTGCCCTGATAGGGTTTCCCTCTGTATAACTGATGGGTTCAGGTTTTTTTTTTCTTTTATGGTTCAAGTTAGATTTGATTCCTCTTTTATGTATTTATAGATATAAGCATGGAAATAATTCATTCCTATAAATACATCTGTGTAAAGGGAAGAACTTTTTTCTCTTTTATTTAAAATTTTTTTTTAAATTTTAAAATTTAATTGTATTTATTTTTTTATACAGCAGGTTATTATTAGTTATGTATTTTATGCATATACATGTATACAGGTCAATCCCAATCTCCCAACTCATCCCACCACCACCACCCCATGGCTTCCCACCCTTGGTGTCCATACGTTTGTTCTCTACCTCTGTGTCTCTATTTCTTCCCTGCAAACCAGTTCATCTGTACCATTTTTTAGTTTCCACATATATTCATTAATATACAATATTTGTTTTCCTCTTTCTGACTTACTTCATTCTGTATGACAGTCTCTAGATCCATCGATGTCTCTACAAATGACCCAGTTTCATTCCTTTTTATGGCTGAGTAATATTCCATTTTATATATGTACCACATCTTTATCCATTCATCTGTCTGTGGGCATTTAGGTTACTTGCATTACCTGGCTATTGTAAATAGTGCTGCAATGAACATTGTGGTGAATGTGCCTTTTTGATTTATGGTTTTCTCTGGGTATATTCCCAGAAGTGGGATTGCTGGATCAGATGGTAATTCTATTTCTAGTTTTTTTAAGGAAACTCCATACTGTTCTCCATAGTGACTTTATCAATTTACATCCCCACCAATAGTGGAAGAGGGCTCCTTTTGTCCACACCCTCCCCAGAATTTGTTGTTTGTAGATTTTCTGATGATGCCGATTCTAACAGGTGTGAGGTGATACCTCATTGTAGTTTTGATTTGCATTTCTCTAATAATTAGTGCTGTTGAGCAGCTTTTCATGTGCGTCTTGGCCATCTCTGTCTTCTTTGAAGAAACGTCTCTTTAGATCTTCTGCCCATTTTTGTATTGGGTTGTTTGTTTTTTAAATATTAAGCTGCATGAGCTGTTTATATATATATTGGAGATTAAACCTTTGTCCATTGATTCATTTGCAACGATTTTCGCCCATTCTGAGGGATGCCTTTTTCCATTCCCGTTTTTTTAACAAAAAAGGAAAGAAAGAAAAAGAAGCAGAACACTAATGTGCGTAAAATATGCCTTTTGAAATGGTCGTTTTGAAATATGGACGTCCTTTGAATTTTTTGGTCGATATGTGACCCCAGGATTTGTTTTCAGGGCAGGTGTCATTTACAGGCCTGCAATGATTTTGAATATCAACTGACCATTAGCGCTGGGATTAAAGCTGCTGTTGCGTGAAACGGCCACAAGGTGGCAGCAGTTCTCCCTTACCAAATCTGGTTACTAGAGCAACAGAGCCTCAATGGAAGTCATGTTCTAGACTGGAATTTCGAATGGAATGTGCCAGGAGAAAGCCCCTCAAGTTTGTCTCACTACTTCTTGTTCGTGTTTTTAATTTTTTTTTTATTTTCTATTACAGCAAGTTTGATTACAATGTTTGGCTTCTTGTAGGTGTGGAAGATGTGGTTCTTTTACACATATACAGATGTCTGTTCTTCCTGGGATCCTTTTCCCATGTACGTTAGGACAGAATGTTGAGTAGTCTTCTCTTGGTATTCCGTAGGTCTTTGGTGATTATATATGTCACCTGTGTTTGATTATGTCTGTTAACCCCGAAATCGTAATGAAACCAATCCTCACACCTTTCCATTGGTGAACCATAAGTTTGTTTAATGAATCTGTGATTGCCCTTCTCCGTGGAAATATCTGCCCTGGTATCCATTTTTAGGTAACACCTATAAGTGATATGATACGATATGTGTCTTTCACTTTCTGACTTACTCCAAGTCACGTGATTACCTCTAGACTCATCTACGGGGCTGCAAATGGCATTGTGTCCTTTTTTCCTTGGCTTCTATTCTGCCTTAGCGAGGTCCATTTTCAACAATGTGATTCCCTGAGGGTTGTGGATTAGCTGACCTGGGCAGCCTTACCCTGCCGGCCGGCCCTCCCCAGGTGTGCCTGGTTGAGGTCAATATAAACAGCGCTCCAGACAGCAATAGCCCCTGAAGTTGTGCCTGACTCCATATTCTCTGCCCCGTCAGCAGTCTCGGGGCTGTGCTGGTGGGAGGGAGTGAGGGGCCAAGGCTTTGTTGGTGGCCCGGTGTGAGTGGGGCTCTGCTGGCCTTTCTGCAGGAGATGCCAGGCTGCCACCTGTAAAGAAGAGGATGTGTCACCCATACCTTCCGATGGAATTTCTCTCCGGACAGAGGTGAGGAAGGATAAAAGCAGTGGGGGCCGGGACAGGAGGGGTATCTCAGGCAGGGCAATAGAAAGCTTCCAGAAGAGCGCCCAGGGCCAGGACCATCCTGGCTGGCCTGCAGGCACCAACTTGGCCTGCGTGCTGTCGCTGGTGTGGCTCCACGGCCCTTCCTCTAGGCTTTCAAGCCCTTGTACATATTCAGGTGTTTTACCTGGGAAGGGTGGGAACAGTTCAGCAGCAGCTGGCCTGGGGCTCAGCTCACGTTTACTCACAGATGCCTCAGCACGGTCCCCCAGCTTTGCAATGAGGATGCTCCTTGCATGGGGTGTGGGTTGCTGGCTGTATGGGAGGTGATTCCCCACCTCTGACCAATTTCAGAATTGTTTACCGCTGGAGCAAGTGCCCTGATAGGGTTTCCCTCTGTATAACTGGTGGGTTCAGGTTTTTTTTTTTTCTTTTATGGTTCAAGTTAGATTTGATTCCTCTTTTATGTATTTATAGATATAAGCATGGAAATAATTCATTCCTATAAATACATCTGTGTGAAGGGAAGAACTTTTTTCTCTTTTATTTAAATTTTTTTTTTTTAATTTTGAAATTTAATTGTATTTATTTTTTTATACAGCAGGTTATTATTAGTTATGTATTTTATGCATATACATGTATACAGGTCAATCCCAATCTCCCAACTCATCCCACCACCACCACCCCATGGCTTCCCACCCTTGGTGTCCATACGTTTGTTCTCTACCTCTGTGTCTCTATTTCTTCCCTTCAAACCAGTTCATCTGTACCATTTTTTAGTTTCCACATATATTCATTAATATACAATATTTGTTTTCCTCTTTCTGATTTACTTCATTCTGTATGACAGTCTCTAGATCCATCGATGTGTCTACAAATGACTCAGTTTCATTCCTTTTCATGGCTGAGTAATATTCCATTTTATATATGTACCACATCTTTATCCATTCATCTGTCTGTGGGCATTTAGGTTACTTGCATTACCTGGCTATTGTAAATAGTGCTGCAATGAACATTGTGGTGAATGTGCCTTTTTGATTTATGGTTTTCTCTGGGTATATGCCCAGAAGTGGGATTGCTGGATCAGATGGTAATTCTATTTCTAGTTTTTTTAAGGAAACTCCATACTGTTCTCCATAGTGACTGTATCAATTTACATCCCCACCAATAGTGGAAGAGGGCTCCTTTTGTCCACACCCTCCCCAGAATTTGTTGTTTGTAGATTTTCTGATGATGCCGATTCTAACAGGTGTGAGGTGATACCTCATTGTAGTTTTGATTTGCATTTCTCTAATAATTAGTGCTGTTGAGCAGCTTTTCATGTGCGTCTTGGCCATCTCTGTCTTCTTTGAAGAAACGTCTCTTTAGATCTTCTGCCCATTTTTGTATTGGGTTGTTTGTTTTTTAAATATTAAGCTGCATGAGCTGTTTATATATATATTGGAGATTAAACCTTTGTCCATTGATTCATTTGCAACGATTTTCGCCCATTCTGAGGGATGCCTTTTTCCATTCCCGTTTTTTTAACAAAAAAGGAAAGAAAGAAAAAGAAGCAGAACACTAATGTGCGTAAAATATGCCTTTTGAAATGGTCGTTTTGAAATATGGACGTCCTTTGAATTTTTTGGTCGATATGTGACCCCAGGATTTGTTTTCAGGGCAGGTGTCATTTACAGGCCTGCAATGATTTTGAATATCAACTGACCATTAGCGCTGGGATTAAAGCTGCTGTTGCGTGAAACGGCCACAAGGTGGCAGCAGTTCTCCCTTACCAAATCTGGTTACTAGAGCAACAGAGCCTCAATGGAAGTCATGTTCTAGACTGGAATTTCGAATGGAATGTGCCAGGAGAAAGCCCCTCAAGTTTGTCTCACTACTTCTTGTTCGTGTTTTTAATTTTTTTTTTATTTTCTATTACAGCAAGTTTGATTACAATGTTTGGCTTCTTGTAGGTGTGGAAGATGTGGTTCTTTTACACATATACAGATGTCTGTTCTTCCTGGGATCCTTTTCCCATGTACGTTAGGACAGAATGTTGAGTAGTCTTCTCTTGGTATTCCGTAGGTCTTTGGTGATTATATATGTCACCTGTGTTTGATTATGTCTGTTAACCCCGAAATCGTAATGAAACCAATCCTCACACCTTTCCATTGGTGAACCATAAGTTTGTTTAATGAATCTGTGATTGCCCTTCTCCGTGGAAATATCTGCCCTGGTATCCATTTTTAGGTAACACCTATAAGTGATATGATACGATATGTGTCTTTCACTTTCTGACTTACTCCAAATCACGTGATTACCTCTAGACTCATCTACGGGGCTGCAAATGGCATTGTGTCCTTTTTTCCTTGGCTTCTATTCTGCCTTAGCGAGGTCCATTTTCAACAATGTGATTCCCTGAGGGTTGTGGATTAGCTGACCTGGGCAGCCTTACCCTGCCGGCCGGCCCTCCCCAGGTGTGCCTGGTTGAGGTCAATATAAACAGCGCTCCAGACAGCAATAGCCCCTGAAGTTGTGCCTGACTCCATATTCTCTGCCCCGTCAGCAGTCTCGGGGCTGTGCTGGTGGGAGGGAGTGAGGGGCCAAGGCTTTGTTGGTGGCCCGGTGTGAGTGGGGCTCTGCTGGCCTTTCTGCAGGAGATGCCAGGCTGCCACCTGTAAAGAAGAGGATGTGTCACCCATACCTTCCGATGGAATTTCTCTCCGGACAGAGGTGAGGAAGGATAAAAGCAGTGGGGGCCGGGACAGGAGGGGTATCTCAGGCAGGGCAATAGAAAGCTTCCAGAAGAGCGCCCAGGGCCAGGACCATCCTGGCTGGCCTGCAGGCACCAACTTGGCCTGCGTGCTGTCGCTGGTGTGGCTCCACGGCCCTTCCTCTAGGCTTTCAAGCCCTTGTACATATTCAGGTGTTTTACCTGGGAAGGGTGGGAACAGTTCAGCAGCAGCTGGCCTGGGGCTCAGCTCACGTTTACTCACAGATGCCTCAGCACGGTCCCCCAGCTTTGCAATGAGGATGCTCCTTGCATGGGGTGTGGGTTGCTGGCTGTATGGGAGGTGATTCCCCACCTCTGACCAATTTCAGAATTGTTTACCGCTGGAGCAAGTGCCCTGATAGGGTTTCCCTCTGTATAACTGGTGGGTTCAGGTTTTTTTTTTTTCTTTTATGGTTCAAGTTAGATTTGATTCCTCTTTTATGTATTTATAGATATAAGCATGGAAATAATTCATTCCTATAAATACATCTGTGTGAAGGGAAGAACTTTTTTCTCTTTTATTTAAATTTTTTTTTTTAATTTTGAAATTTAATTGTATTTATTTTTTATACAGCAGGTTATTATTAGTTATGTATTTTATGCATATACATGTATACAGGTCAATCCCAATCTCCCAACTCATCCCACCACCACCACCCCATGGCTTCCCACCCTTGGTGTCCATACGTTTGTTCTCTACCTCTGTGTCTCTATTTCTTCCCTTCAAACCAGTTCATCTGTACCATTTTTTAGTTTCCACATATATTCATTAATATACAATATTTGTTTTCCTCTTTCTGATTTACTTCATTCTGTATGACAGTCTCTAGATCCATCGATGTGTCTACAAATGACTCAGTTTCATTCCTTTTCATGGCTGAGTAATATTCCATTTTATATATGTACCACATCTTTATCCATTCATCTGTCTGTGGGCATTTAGGTTACTTGCATTACCTGGCTATTGTAAATAGTGCTGCAATGAACATTGTGGTGAATGTGCCTTTTTGATTTATGGTTTTCTCTGGGTATATGCCCAGAAGTGGGATTGCTGGATCAGATGGTAATTCTATTTCTAGTTTTTTTAAGGAAACTCCATACTGTTCTCCATAGTGACTGTATCAATTTACATCCCCACCAATAGTGGAAGAGGGCTCCTTTTGTCCACACCCTCCCCAGAATTTGTTGTTTGTAGATTTTCTGATGATGCCGATTCTAACAGGTGTGAGGTGATACCTCATTGTAGTTTTGATTTGCATTTCTCTAATAATTAGTGCTGTTGAGCAGCTTTTCATGTGCGTCTTGGCCATCTCTGTCTTCTTTGAAGAAACGTCTCTTTAGATCTTCTGCCCATTTTTGTATTGGGTTGTTTGTTTTTTAAATATTAAGCTGCATGAGCTGTTTATATATATATTGGAGATTAAACCTTTGTCCATTGATTCATTTGCAACGATTTTCGCCCATTCTGAGGGATGCCTTTTTCCATTCCCGTTTTTTTAACAAAAAAGGAAAGAAAGAAAAAGAAGCAGAACACTAATGTGCGTAAAATATGCCTTTTGAAATGGTCGTTTTGAAATATGGACGTCCTTTGAATTTTTTGGTCGATATGTGACCCCAGGATTTGTTTTCAGGGCAGGTGTCATTTACAGGCCTGCAATGATTTTGAATATCAACTGACCATTAGCGCTGGGATTAAAGCTGCTGTTGCGTGAAACGGCCACAAGGTGGCAGCAGTTCTCCCTTACCAAATCTGGTTACTAGAGCAACAGAGCCTCAATGGAAGTCATGTTCTAGACTGGAATTTCGAATGGAATGTGCCAGGAGAAAGCCCCTCAAGTTTGTCTCACTACTTCTTGTTCGTGTTTTTAATTTTTTTTTTTATTTTCTATTACAGCAAGTTTGATTACAATGTTTGGCTTCTTGTAGGTGTGGAAGATGTGGTTCTTTTACACATATACAGATGTCTGTTCTTCCTGGGATCCTTTTCCCATGTACGTTAGGACAGAATGTTGAGTAGTCTTCTCTTGGTATTCCGTAGGTCTTTGGTGATTATATATGTCACCTGTGTTTGATTATGTCTGTTAACCCCGAAATCGTAATGAAACCAATCCTCACACCTTTCCATTGGTGAACCATAAGTTTGTTTAATGAATCTGTGATTGCCCTTCTCCGTGGAAATATCTGCCCTGGTATCCATTTTTAGGTAACACCTATAAGTGATATGATACGATATGTGTCTTTCACTTTCTGACTTACTCCAAGTCACGTGATTACCTCTAGACTCATCTACGGGGCTGCAAATGGCATTGTGTCCTTTTTTCCTTGGCTTCTATTCTGCCTTAGCGAGGTCCATTTTCAACAATGTGATTCCCTGAGGGTTGTGGATTAGCTGACCTGGGCAGCCTTACCCTGCCGGCCGGCCCTCCCCAGGTGTGCCTGGTTGAGGTCAATATAAACAGCGCTCCAGACAGCAATAGCCCCTGAAGTTGTGCCTGACTCCATATTCTCTGCCCCGTCAGCAGTCTCGGGGCTGTGCTGGTGGGAGGGAGTGAGGGGCCAAGGCTTTGTTGGTGGCCCGGTGTGAGTGGGGCTCTGCTGGCCTTTCTGCAGGAGATGCCAGGCTGCCACCTGTAAAGAAGAGGATGTGTCACCCATACCTTCCGATGGAATTTCTCTCCGGACAGAGGTGAGGAAGGATAAAAGCAGTGGGGACCGGGACAGGATGGGTATCTCAGTCAGGGCAATAGAAAGCTTCCAGAAGAGCGCCCGGGGCCAGGACCATCCTGGCTGGCCTGCAGGCACCAAGTTGGCCTGCGTGCTGTCGCTGTTGTGGCTCTACGGCCCTTCCTCTAGGCTTTCAAGCCCTTGTACATATTCAGGTGTTTTACCTGGGAAGGGTGGGAACAGTTCAGCAGCAGCTGGCCGGGGGCTCAGCTCACGTTTACTCACAGATGCCTCAGCACGGTCCCCAAGCTTTGCAATGAGGACGCTCCTTGCATGGGGTGTGGGTTGCTGGCTGTATGGGAGGTGATTCCCCACCTCTGACCAATTTCAGAATTGTTTACCGCTGGAGCAAGTGCCCTGATAGGGTTTCTCTCTGTATGACTGGTGGGTTCAGGTTTTTTTTTTCTTTTATGGTTCAAGTTAGATTTGATTCCTCTTTTATGTATTTATAGATATAAGCATGGAAATAATTCATTCCTATAAATACATCTGTGTGAAGGGAAGAACTTTTTTCTGTTTTATTTTAAATTTTTTTTTAAATTTTGAAATTTAATTTTATTTATATTTTTATACAGCAGGTTATTATTAGTTATGTATTTTATGCATATACATGTATACAGGTCAACCCCAATCTCCCAACTCATCCCACCACCACCACCCCATGGCTTCCCACACTTGGTGTCCATACGTTTGTTCTCTACCTATGTGTCTCTATTTCTTCCCTGCAAACCAGTTCTTCTGTACCATTTTTTAGGTTCCACATATATGCATTAATATACAATATTTGTTTTCCTCTTTCTGACTTACTTCATTTTGTATGACAGTCTCTAGATCCATCGATGTCTCTACAAATGACCCAGTTTCATTCCTTTTTATGGCTGAGTAATATTCCATTTTATATATGTACCACATCTTTATCCATTCATCTGTCTGTGGGCATTTAGGTTACTTGCATTACCTGGCTATTGTAAATAGTGCTGCAATGAACATTGTGGTGAATGTGCCTTTTTGATTTATGGTTTTCTCTGGGTATATGCCCAGAAGTGGGATTGCTGGATCAGATGGTAATTCTATTTCTAGTTTTTTTAAGGAAACTCCATACTGTTCTCCATAGTGACTGTATCAATTTACATCCCCACCAATAGTGGAAGAGGGCTCCTTTTTTCCACACCCTCCCCAGAATTTGTTGTTTGTAGATTTTCTGATGATGCCGATTCTAACAGTTGTGAGGTGATACCTCATTGTAGTTTTGATTTGCATTTCTCTAATAATTAGTGCTGTTGAGCAGCTTTTCATGTGCGTCTTGGCCATCTCTGTCTTCTTTGAAGAAACGTCTCTTTAGATCTTCTGCCCATTTTTGTATTGGGTTGTTTGTTTTTTAAATATTATGCTGCATGAGCTGTTTATATATATATTAGAGATTAAACCTTTGTCCATTGATTCATTTGCAACGATTTTCGCCCATTCTGAGGGATGCCTTTTTCCATTCCCGTTTTTTTAACAAAAAAGGAAAGAAAGAAAAAGAAGCAGAACACTAATGTGCGTAAAATATGCCTTTTGAAATGGTCGTTTTGAAATATGGACGTCCTTTGAATTTTTTGGTCGATATGTGACCCCAGGATTTGTTTTCAGGGCAGGTGTCATTTACAGGCCTGCAATGATTTTGAATATCAACTGACCATTAGCGCTGGGATTAAAGCTGCTGTTGCGTGAAACGGCCACAAGGTGGCAGCAGTTCTCCCTTACCAAATCTGGTTACTAGAGCAACAGAGCCTCAATGGAAGTCATGTTCTAGACTGGAATTTCGAATGGAATGTGCCAGGAGAAAGCCCCTCAAGTTTGTCTCACTAATTCTTGTTCGTGTTTTTAATTTTTTTTTCTATTACAGCAAGTTTGATTACAATGTTTGGCTTGTTGTAGGTGTGGAAGATGTGGTTCTTTTACACATATACAGATGTCTGTTCTTCCTGGGATCCTTTTCCCATGTACGTTAGGACAGAATGTTGAGTAGTCTTCTCTAGGTATTCCGTAGGTCTTTGGTGATTATATATGTCACCTGTGTTTGATTATGTCTGTTAACCCCGAAATCGTAATGAAACCAATCCTCACACCTTTCCATTGGTGAACCATAAGTTTGTTTAATGAATCTGTGATTGCCCTTCTCCGTGGAAATATCTGCCCTGGTATCCATTTTTAGGTAACACCTATAAGTGATATGATACGATATGTGTCTTTCACTTTCTGACTTACTCCAAGTCACGTGATAACCTCTAGACTCATCTACGAGGCTGCAAATGGCATTGTGTCCTTTTTTTCCTTGGCTTCTACTCTGCCTTAGCGAGGTCCAGTTTTCAACAATGTGATTCCCTGAGGGTTTTGGATTAGCTGACCTGGGCAGCCTTACCCTGCCGGCCGGCCCTCCCCAGGTGTGCCTGGTTGAGGTCAATATAAACAGCGCTCCAGGCAGCAATAGCCCCTGAAGTTGTTCCTGACTCCATATTCTCTGCCCCGTCAGCAGTCTCGGGGCTGTGCTGGTGGGAGGGAGTGAGGGGCCAAGGCTTTGTTGGTGGCCCGGTGTGAGTGGGGCTCTCCTGGCCTTTCTGCAGGAGGTGCCAGGCTGCCACCTGTAAAGAAGAGGATGTGTCACCCATACCTTCCGATGGAATTTCTCTCCGGACAGAGGTGAGGAAGGATAAAAGCAGTGGGGGCCGGGACAGGATGGGTATCTCAGTCAGGGCAATAGAAAGCTTCCAGAAGAGCGCCCGGGGCCAGGACCATCCTGGCTGGCCTGCAGGCACCAAGTTGGCCTGCGTGCTGTCGCTGTTGTGGCTCTACGGCCCTTCCTCTAGGCTTTCAAGCCCTTGTACATATTCAGGTGTTTTACCTGGGAAGGGTGGGAACAGTTCAGCAGCAGCTGGCCTGGGGCTCAGCTCACGTTTACTCACAGATGCCTCAGCACGGTCCCCAAGCTTTGCAATGAGGACGCTCCTTGCATGGGGGGTGGGTTGCTGGCTGTATGGGAGGTGATTCCCCACCTCTGACCAATTTCAGAATTGTTTACCGCTGGAGCAAGTGCCCTGATAGGGTTTCTCTCTGTATGACTGGTGGGTTCAGGTTTTTTTTTTCTTTTATGGTTCAAGTTAGATTTGATTCCTCTTTTATGTATTTATAGATATAAGCATGGAAATAATTCATTCCTATAAATACATCTGTGTGAAGGGAAGAACTTTTTTCTGTTTTATTTTAAATTTTTTTTTAAATTTTGAAATTTAATTTTATTTATATTTTTATACAGCAGGTTATTATTAGTTATGTATTTTATGCATATACATGTATACAGGTCAATCCCAATCTCCCAACTCATCCCACCACCACCACCCCATGGCTTCCCACACTTGGTGTCCATACGTTTGTTCTCTACCTCTGTGTCTCTATTTCTTCCCTGCAAACCAGTTCTTCTGTACCATTTTTTAGGTTCCACATATATGCATTAATATACAATATTTGTTTTCCTCTTTCTGACTTACTTCATTCTGTATGACAGTCTCTAGATCCATCGATGTGTCTACAAATGACCCAGTTTCATTCCTTTTTATGGCTGAGTAATATTCCATTTTATATATGTACCACATCTTTATCCATTCATCTGTCTGTGGGCATTTAGGTTACTTGCATTACCTGGCTATTGTAAATAGTGCTGCAATGAACATTGTGGTGAATGTGCCTTTTTGATTTATGGTTTTCTCTGGGTATATGCCCAGAAGTGGGATTGCTGGATCAGATGGTAATTCTATTTCTAGTGTTTTTAAGGAAACTCCATACTGTTCTCCATAGTGACTGTATCAATTTACATCCCCACCAATAGTGGAAGAGGGCTCCTTTTGTCCACACCCTCCCCAGAATTTGTTGTTTGTAGATTTTCTGATGATGCCGATTCTAACAGTTGTGAGGTGATACCTCATTGTAGTTTTGATTTGCATTTCTCTAATAATTAGTGCTGTTGAGCAGCTTTTCATGTGCGTCTTGGCCATCTCTGTCTTCTTTGAAGAAACGTCTCTTTAGATCTTCTGCCCATTTTTGTATTGGGTTGTTTGTTTTTTAAATATTATGCTGCATGAGCTGTTTATATATATATTAGAGATTAAACCTTTGTCCATTGATTCATTTGCAACGATTTTCGCCCATTCTGAGGGATGCCTTTTTCCATTCCCGTTTTTTTAACAAAAAAGGAAAGAAAGAAAAAGAAGCAGAACACTAATGTGCGTAAAATATGCCTTTTGAAATGGTCGTTTTGAAATATGGACGTCCTTTGAATTTTTTGGTCGATATGTGACCCCAGGATTTGTTTTCAGGGCAGGTGTCATTTACAGGCCTGCAATGATTTTGAATATCAACTGACCATTAGCGCTGGGATTAAAGCTGCTGTTGCGTGAAACGGCCACAAGGTGGCAGCAGTTCTCCCTTACCAAATCTGGTTACTAGAGCAACAGAGCCTCAATGGAAGTCATGTTCTAGACTGGAATTTCGAATGGAATGTGCCAGGAGAAAGCCCCTCAAGTTTGTCTCACTAATTCTTGTTCGTGTTTTTAATTTTTTTTTTTATTACAGCAAGTTTGATTACAATGTTTGGCTTGTTGTAGGTGTGGAAGATGTGGTTCTTTTACACATATACAGATGTCTGTTCTTCCTGGGATCCTTTTCCTATGTACGTTAGGACAGAATGTTGAGTAGTCTTCTCTAGGTATTCCGTAGGTCTTTGGTGATTATATATGTCACCTGTGTTTGATTATGTCTGTTAACCCCGAAATCGTAATGAAACCAATCCTCACACCTTTCCATTGGTGAACCATAAGTTTGTTTAATGAATCTGTGATTGCCCTTCTCCGTGGAAATATCTGCCCTGGTATCCATTTTTAGGTAACACCTATAAGTGATATGATACGATATGTGTCTTTCACTTTCTGACTTACTCCAAGTCACGTGATTACCTCTAGACTCATCTACGAGGCTGCAAATGGCATTGTGTCCTTTTTTTCCTTGGCTTCTACTCTGCCTTAGCGAGGTCCAGTTTTCAACAATGTGATTCCCTGAGGGTTTTGGATTAGCTGACCTGGGCAGCCTTACCCTGCCGGCCGGCCCTCCCCAGGTGTGCCTGGTTGAGGTCAATATAAACAGCGCTCCAGGCAGCAATAGCCCCTGAAGTTGTTCCTGACTCCATATTCTCTGCCCCGTCAGCAGTCTCGGGGCTGTGCTGGTGGGAGGGAGTGAGGGGCCAAGGCTTTGTTGGTGGCCCGGTGTGAGTGGGGCTCTCCTGGCCTTTCTGCAGGAGGTGCCAGGCTGCCACCTGTAAAGAAGAGGATGTGTCACCCATACCTTCCGATGGAATTTCTCTCCGGACAGAGGTGAGGAAGGATAAAAGCAGTGGGGACCGGGACAGGATGGGTATCTCAGTCAGGGCAATAGAAAGCTTCCAGAAGAGCGCCCGGGGCCAGGACCATCCTGGCTGGCCTGCAGGCACCAAGTTGGCCTGCGTGCTGTCGCTGTTGTGGCTCTACGGCCCTTCCTCTAGGCTTTCAAGCCGTTGTACATATTCAGGTGTTTTACCTGGGAAGGGTGGGAACAGTTCAGCAGCAGCTGGCCTGGGGCTCAGCTCACGTTTACTCACAGATGCCTCAGCACGGTCCCCAAGCTTTGCAATGAGGACGCTCCTTGCATGGGGGGTGGGTTGCTGGCTGTATGGGAGGTGATTCCCCACCTCTGACCAATTTCAGAATTGTTTACCGCTGGAGCAAGTGCCCTGATAGGGTTTCTCTCTGTATGACTGGTGGGTTCAGGTTTTTTTTTTCTTTTATGGTTCAAGTTAGATTTGATTCCTCTTTTATGTATTTATAGATATAAGCATGGAAATAATTCATTCCTATAAATACATCTGTGTGAAGGGAAGAACTTTTTTCTGTTTTATTTTAAATTTTTTTTTAAATTTTGAAATTTAATTTTATTTATATTTTTATACAGCAGGTTATTATTAGTTATGTATTTTATGCATATACATGTATACAGGTCAATCCCAATCTCCCAACTCATCCCACCACCACCACCCCATGGCTTCCCACACTTGGTGTCCATACGTTTGTTCTCTACCTCTGTGTCTCTATTTCTTCCCTGCAAACCAGTTCATCTGTACCATTTTTTAGGTTCCACATATATGCATTAATATACAATATTTGTTTTCCTCTTTCTGACTTACTTCATTCTGTATGACAGTCTCTAGATCCATCGATGTCTCTACAAATGACCCAGTTTCATTCCTTTTTATGGCTGAGTAATATTCCATTTTATATATGTACCACATCTTTATCCATTCATCTGTCTGTGGGCATTTAGGTTACTTGCATTACCTGGCTATTGTAAATAGTGCTGCAATGAACATTGTGGTGAATGTGCCTTTTTGATTTATGGTTTTCTCTGGGTATATGCCCAGAAGTGGGATTGCTGGATCAGATGGTAATTCTATTTCTAGTTTTTTTAAGGAAACTCCATACTGTTCTCCATAGTGACTGTATCAATTTACATCCCCACCAATAGTGGAAGAGGGCTCCTTTTGTCCACACCCTCCCCAGAATTTGTTGTTTGTAGATTTTCTGATGATGCCGATTCTAACAGGTGTGAGGTGATACCTCATTGTAGTTTTGATTTGCATTTCTCTAATAATTAGTGCTGTTGAGCAGCTTTTCATGTGCGTCTTGGCCATCTCTGTCTTCTTTGAAGAAACGTCTCTTTAGATCTTCTGCCCATTTTTGTATTGGGTTGTTTGTTTTTTAAATATTATGCTGCATGAGCTGTTTATATATATATTGGAGATTAAACCTTTGTCCATTGATTCATTTGCAACGATTTTCGCCCATTCTGAGGGATGCCTTTTTCCATTCCCGTTTTTTTAACAAAAAAGGAAAGAAAGAAAAAGAAGCAGAACACTAATGTGCGTAAAATATGCCTTTTGAAATGGTCGTTTTGAAATATGGACGTCCTTTGAATTTTTTGGTCGATATGTGACCCCAGGATTTGTTTTCAGGGCAGGTGTCATTTACAGGCCTGCAATGATTTTGAATATCAACTGACCATTAGCGCTGGGATTAAAGCTGCTGTTGCGTGAAACGGCCACAAGGTGGCAGCAGTTCTCCCTTACCAAATCTGGTTACTAGAGCAACAGAGCCTCAATGGAAGTCATGTTCTAGACTGGAATTTCGAATGGAATGTGCCAGGAGAAAGCCCCTCAAGTTTGTCTCACTAATTCTTGTTCGTGTTTTTAATTTTTTTTTCTATTACAGCAAGTTTGATTACAATGTTTGGCTTGTTGTAGGTGTGGAAGATGTGGTTCTTTTACACATATACAGATGTCTGTTCTTCCTGGGATCCTTTTCCTATGTACGTTAGGACAGAATGTTGAGTAGTCTTCTCTAGGTATTCCGTAGGTCTTTGGTGATTATATATGTCACCTGTGTTTGATTATGTCTGTTAACCCCGAAATCGTAATGAAACCAATCCTCACACCTTTCCATTGGTGAACCATAAGTTTGTTTAATGAATCTGTGATTGCCCTTCTCCGTGGAAATATCTGCCCTGGTATCCATTTTTAGGTAACACCTATAAGTGATATGATACGATATGTGTCTTTCACTTTCTGACTTACTCCAAGTCACGTGATAACCTCTAGACTCATCTACGAGGCTGCAAATGGCATTGTGTCCTTTTTTTCCTTGGCTTCTACTCTGCCTTAGCGAGGTCCAGTTTTCAACAATGTGATTCCCTGAGGGTTTTGGATTAGCTGACCTGGGCAGCCTTACCCTGCCGGCCGGCCCTCCCCAGGTGTGCCTGGTTGAGGTCAATATAAACAGCGCTCCAGGCAGCAATAGCCCCTGAAGTTGTTCCTGACTCCATATTCTCTGCCCCGTCAGCAGTCTCGGGGCTGTGCTGGTGGGAGGGAGTGAGGGGCCAAGGCTTTGTTGGTGGCCCGGTGTGAGTGGGGCTCTCCTGGCCTTTCTGCAGGAGGTGCCAGGCTGCCACCTGTAAAGAAGAGGATGTGTCACCCATACCTTCCGATGGAATTTCTCTCCGGACAGAGGTGAGGAAGGATAAAAGCAGTGGGGACCGGGACAGGATGGGTATCTCAGTCAGGGCAATAGAAAGCTTCCAGAAGAGCGCCCGGGGCCAGGACCATCCTGGCTGGCCTGCAGGCACCAAGTTGGCCTGCGTGCTGTCGCTGTTGTGGCTCTACGGCCCTTCCTCTAGGCTTTCAAGCCCTTGTACATATTCAGGTGTTTTACCTGGGAAGGGTGGGAACAGTTCAGCAGCAGCTGGCCTGGGGCTCAGCTCACGTTTACTCACAGATGCCTCAGCACGGTCCCCAAGCTTTGCAATGAGGACGCTCCTTGCATGGGGGGTGGGTTGCTGGCTGTATGGGAGGTGATTCCCCACCTCTGACCAATTTCAGAATTGTTTACCGCTGGAGCAAGTGCCCTGATAGGGTTTCTCTCTGTATGACTGGTGGGTTCAGGTTTTTTTTTTCTTTTATGGTTCAAGTTAGATTTGATTCCTCTTTTATGTATTTATAGATATAAGCATGGAAATAATTCATTCCTATAAATACATCTGTGTGAAGGGAAGAACTTTTTTCTGTTTTATTTTAAATTTTTTTTTAAATTTTGAAATTTAATTTTATTTATATTTTTATACAGCAGGTTATTATTAGTTATGTATTTTATGCATATACATGTATACAGGTCAATCCCAATCTCCCAACTCATCCCACCACCACCACCCCATGGCTTCCCACACTTGGTGTCCATACGTTTGTTCTCTACCTCTGTGTCTCTATTTCTTCCCTGCAAACCAGTTCTTCTGTACCATTTTTTAGGTTCCACATATATGCATTAATATACAATATTTGTTTTCCTCTTTCTGACTTACTTCATTCTGTATGACAGTCTCTAGATCCATCGATGTCTCTACAAATGACCCAGTTTCATTCCTTTTTATGGCTGAGTAATATTCCATTTTATATATGTACCACATCTTTATCCATTCATCTGTCTGTGGGCATTTAGGTTACTTGCATTACCTGGCTATTGTAAATAGTGCTGCAATGAACATTGTGGTGAATGTGCCTTTTTGATTTATGGTTTTCTCTGGGTATATGCCCAGAAGTGGGATTGCTGGATCAGATGGTAATTCTATTTCTAGTTTTTTTAAGGAAACTCCATACTGTTCTCCATAGTGACTGTATCAATTTACATCCCCACCAATAGTGGAAGAGGGCTCCTTTTGTCCACACCCTCCCCAGAATTTGTTGTTTGTAGATTTTCTGATGATGCCGATTCTAACAGGTGTGAGGTGATACCTCATTGTAGTTTTGATTTGCATTTCTCTAATAATTAGTGCTGTTGAGCAGCTTTTCATGTGCGTCTTGGCCATCTCTGTCTTCTTTGAAGAAACGTCTCTTTAGATCTTCTGCCCATTTTTGTATTGGGTTGTTTGTTTTTTAAATATTATGCTGCATGAGCTGTTTATATATATATTGGAGATTAAACCTTTGTCCATTGATTCATTTGCAACGATTTTCGCCCATTCTGAGGGATGCCTTTTTCCATTCCCGTTTTTTTAACAAAAAAGGAAAGAAAGAAAAAGAAGCAGAACACTAATGTGCGTAAAATATGCCTTTTGAAATGGTCGTTTTGAAATATGGACGTCCTTTGAATTTTTTGGTCGATATGTGACCCCAGGATTTGTTTTCAGGGCAGGTGTCATTTACAGGCCTGCAATGATTTTGAATATCAACTGACCATTAGCGCTGGGATTAAAGCTGCTGTTGCGTGAAACGGCCACAAGGTGGCAGCAGTTCTCCCTTACCAAATCTGGTTACTAGAGCAACAGAGCCTCAATGGAAGTCATGTTCTAGACTGGAATTTCGAATGGAATGTGCCAGGAGAAAGCCCCTCAAGTTTGTCTCACTAATTCTTGTTCGTGTTTTTAATTTTTTTTTCTATTACAGCAAGTTTGATTACAATGTTTGGCTTGTTGTAGGTGTGGAAGATGTGGTTCTTTTACACATATACAGATGTCTGTTCTTCCTGGGATCCTTTTCCCATGTACGTTAGGACAGAATGTTGAGTAGTCTTCTCTTGGTATTCCGTAGGTCTTTGGTGATTATATATGTCACCTGTGTTTGATTATGTCTGTTAACCCTGAAATCGTAATGAAACCAATCCTCACACCTTTCCATTGGTGAACCATAAGTTTGTTTAATGAATCTGTGATTGCCCTTCTCCGTGGAAATATCTGCCCTGGTATCCATTTTTAGGTAACACCTATAAGTGATATGATACGATATGTGTCTTTCACTTTCTAACTTACTCCAAGTCACGTGATTACCTCTAGACTCATGTACGGGGCTGCAAATGGCATTGTGTCCTTTTTTCCTTGGCTTCTATTCTGCCTTAGCGCGGTCCATTTTCAACAATGTGATTCCCTGAGGGTTGTGGATTAGCTGACCTGGGCAGCCTTACCCTGCCGGCCGGCCCTCCCCAGGTGTGCCTGGTTGAGGTCAATATAAACAGCGCTCCAGGCAGCAATAGCCCGTGAAGTTGTGCCTGACTCCATATTCTCTGCCCCGTCAGCAGTCTCGGGGCTGTGCTGGTGGGAGGGAGTGAGGGGCCAAGGCTTTGTTGGTGGCCCGGTGTGAGTGGGGCTCTGCTGGCCTTTCTGCAGGAGATGCCAGGCTGCCACCTGTAAAGAAGAGGATGTGTCACCCATACCTTCCGATGGAATTTCTCTCCGGACAGAGGTGAGGAAGGATAAAAGCAGTGGGGGCCGGGACAGGAGGGGTATCTCAGGCAGGGCAATAGAAAGCTTCCAGAAGAGCGCCCAGGGCCAGGACCATCCTGGCTGGCCTGCAGGCACCAAGTTGGCCTGCGTGCTGTCGCTGGTGTGGCTCCATGGCCCTTCCTCTAGGCTTTCAAGCCCTTGTACATATTCAGGTGTTTTACCTGGGAAGGGTGGGAACAGTTCAGCAGCAGCTGGCCTGGGGCTCAGCTCACGTTTACTCACAGATGCCTCAGCACGGTCCCCCAGCTTTGCAATGAGGACGCTCCTTGCATGGGGTGTGGGTTGCTGGCTGTATGGGAGGTGATTCCCCACCTCTGACCAATTTCAGAATTGTTTACCGCTGGAGTAAGTGCCCTGATAGGGTTTCCCTCTGTATATCTGGTGGGTTCAGGTTTTTTTTTTCTTTTATGGTTCAAGTTAGATTTGATTCCTCTTTTATGTATTTATAGATATAAGCATGGAAATAATTCATTCCTATAAATACATCTGTGTGAAGGGAAGAACTTTTTTCTCTTTTATTTAAAAATATTTTTTTTAATTTTGAAATTTAATTGTGTTTATTTTTTTATACAGCAGGTTATTATTAGTTATGTATTTTATGCATATACATGTATACAGGTCAATCCCAATCTCCCAACTCATCCCACCACCACCACCCCATGGCTTCCCACACTTGGTGTCCATACGTTTGTTCTCTACCTCTGTGTCTCTATTTCTTCCCTGCAAACCAGTTCATCTGTACCATTTTTTAGGTTCCACATATATGCATTTATATACAATATTTGTTTTCCTCTTTCTGACTTACTTCATTCTGTATGACAGTCTCTAGATCCATCGATGTGTCTACAAATGACTCAGTTTCATTCCTTTTCATGGCTGAGTAATATTCCATTTTATATATGTACCACATCTTTATCCATTCATCTGTCTGTGGGCATTTAGGTTACTTGCATTACCTGGCTATTGTAAATAGTGCTGCAATGAACATTGGGGTGAATGTGCCTTTTTGATTTATGGTTTTCTCTGGGTATATGCCCAGAAGTGGGATTGCTGGATCAGATGGTAATTCTATTTCTAGTTTTTTTAAGGAAACTCCATACTGTTCTCCATAGTGACTGTATCAATTTACATCCCCACCAATAGTGGAAGAGGGCTCCTTTTGTCCACACCCTCCCCAGAATTTGTTGTTTGTAGATTTTCTGATGATGCCGATTCTAACAGGTGTGAGGTGATACCTCATTGTAGTTTTGATTTGCATTTCTCTAATAATTAGTGCTGTTGAGCAGCTTTTCATGTGCGTCTTGGCCATCTCTGTCTTCTTTGAAGAAACGTCTCTTTAGATCTTCTGCCCATTTTTGTATTGGGTTGTTTGTTTTTTAAATATTAAGCTGCATGAGCTGTTTATATATATATTGGAGATTAAACCTTTGTCCTTTGATTCATTTGCAACGATTTTCGCCCATTCTGAGGGATGCCTTTTTCCATTCCCGTTTTTTTAACAAAAAAGGAAAGAAAGAAAAAGAAGCAGAACACTAATGTGCGTAAAATATGCCTTTTGAAATGGTCGTTTTGAAATATGGACGTCCTTTGAATTTTTTGGTCGATATGTGACCCCAGGATTTGTTTTCAGGGCAGGTGTCATTTACAGGCCTGCAATGAGTTTGAATATCAACTGACCATTAGCGCTGGGATTAAAGCTGCTGTTGCATGAAACGGCCACAAGGTGGCAGAAGTTCTCCCTTACCAAATCTGGTTACTAGAGCAACAGAGCCTCAATGGAAGTCATGTTCTAGACTGGAATTTAGAATGGAATCTGCCAGGAGAAAGCCCCTCAAGTTTGTCTCACTACTTCTTGTTCGTGTGTTTAATTTTTTTTTTTTATTTTCTATTACAGCAAGTTTGATTACAATGTTTGGCTTGTTGTAGGTGTGGAAGATGTGGTTCTTTTACACATATACAGATGTCTGTTCTTCCTGGGATCCTTTTCCTATGTACGTTAGGACAGAATGTTGAGTAGTCTTCTCTTGGTATTCCGTAGGTCTTTGGTGATTATATATGTCACCTGTGTTTGATTATGTCTGTTAACCCCGAAATCGTAATGAAACCAATCCTCACACCTTTCCATTGGTGAACCATAAGTTTGTTTAATGAATCTGTGATTGCCCTTCTCCGTGGAAATATCTGCCCTGGTATCCATTTTTAGGTAACACCTATAAGTGATATGATACGATATGTGTCTTTCACTTTCTGACTTACTCCAAGTCACGTGATTACCTCTAGACTCATCTACGGGGCTGCAAATGGCATTGTGTCCTTTTTTTCCTTGGCTTCTATTCTGCCTTAGCGAGGTCCAGTTTTCAACAATGTGATTCCCTGAGGGTTTTGGATTAGCTGACCTGGGCAGCCTTACCCTGCCGGCCGGCCCTCCCCAGGTGTGCCTGGTTGAGGTCAATATAAACAGCGCTCCAGGCAGCAATAGCCCCTGAAGTTGTTCCTGACTCCATATTCTCTGCCCCGTCAGCAGTCTCGGGGCTGTGCTGGTGGGAGGGAGTGAGGGGCCAAGGCTTTGTTGGTGGCCCGGTGTGAGTGGGGCTCTCCTGGCCTTTCTGCAGGAGGTGCCAGGCTGCCACCTGTAAAGAAGAGGATGTGTCACCCATACCTTCCGATGGAATTTCTCTCCGGACAGAGGTGAGGAAGGAAAAAAGCAGTGGGGACCGGGACAGGATGGGTATCTCAGTCAGGGCAATAGAAAGCTTCCAGAAGAGCGCCCGGGGCCAGGACCATCCTGGCTGGCCTGCAGGCACCAAGTTGGCCTGCGTGCGGTCGCTGGTGTGGCTCCACGGCCCTTCCTCTAGGCTTTCAAGCCCTTGTACATATTCAGGTGTTTTACCTGGGAAGGGTGGGAACAGTTCAGCAGCAGCTGGCCTGGGGCTCAGCTCACGTTTACTCACAGATGCCTCAGCACGGTCCCCAAGCTTTGCAATGAGGATGCTCCTTGCATGGGGGGTGGGTTGCTGGCTGTATGGGAGGTGATTCCCCACCTCTGACCAATTTCAGAATTGTTTACCGCTGGAGCAAGTGCCCTGATAGGGTTTCTCTCTGTATGACTGGTGGGTTCAGGTTTTTTTTTTCTTTTATGGTTCAAGTTAGATTTGATTCCTCTTTTATGTATTTATAGATATAAGCATGGAAATAATTCATTCCTATAAATACATCTGTGTGAAGGGAAGACCTTTATTCTGTTTTATTTTAAATTTTTTTTTAAATTTTGAAATTTAATTTTATTTATTTTTTTATACAGCAGGTTATTATTAGTTATGTATTTTATGCATATACATGTATACAGGTCAATCCCAATCTCCCAACTCATCCCACCACCACCACCCCATGGCTTCCCACACTTGGTGTCCATAAGTTTGTTCTCTACCTCTGTGTCTCTATTTCTTCCCTGCAAACCAGTTCATCTGTACCATTTTTTAGGTTCCACATATATACATTAATAGACAATATTTGTTTTCCTCTATCTGACTTACTTCATTCTGTATGACAGTCTCTAGATCCATCGATGTCTCTACAAATGACCCAGTTTCATTCCTTTTTATGGCTGAGTAATATTCCATTTTATATATGTACCACATCTTTATCCATTCATCTGTCTGTGGGCATTTAGGTTACTTGCATTACCTGGCTATTGTAAATAGTGCTGCAATGAACATTGTGGTGAATGTGCCTTTTTGATTTATGGTTTTCTCTGGGTATATGCCCAGAAGTGGGATTGCTGGATCAGATGGTAATTCTATTTCTAGTTTTTTTAAGGAAACTCCATACTGTTCTCCATAGTGACTGTATCAATTTACATCCCCACCAATAGTGGAAGAGGGCTCCTTTTGTCCACACCCTCCCCAGAATTTGTTGTTTGTAGATTTTCTGATGATGCCGATTCTAACAGGTGTGAGGTGATACCTCATTGTAGTTTTGATTTGCATTTCTCTAATAATTAGTGCTGTTGAGCAGCTTTTCATGTGCGTCTTGGCCATCTCTGTCTTCTTTGAAGAAACGTCTCTTTAGATCTTCTGCCCATTTTTGTATTGGGTTGTTTGTTTTTTAAATATTAAGCTGCATGAGCTGTTTATATATATATTGGAGATTAAACCTTTGTCCATTGATTCATTTGCAACGATTTTCGCCCATTCTGAGGGATGCCTTTTTCCATTCCCGTTTTTTTAACAAAAAAGGAAAGAAAGAAAAAGAAGCAGAACACTAATGTGCGTAAAATATGCCTTTTGAAATGGTCGTTTTGAAATATGGACGTCCTTTGAATTTTTTGGTCGATATGTGACCCCAGGATTTGTTTTCAGGGCAGGTGTCATTTACAGGCCTTCAATGAGTTTGAATATCAACTGACCATTAGCGCTGGGATTAAAGCTGCTGTTGCGTGAAACGGCCACAAGGTGGCAGCAGTTCTCCCTTACCAAATCTGGTTACTAGAGCAACAGAGCCTCAATGGAAGTCATGTTCTAGACTGGAATTTTGAATGGAATGTGCCAGGAGAAAGCCCCTCAAGTTTGTCTCACTACTTCTTGTTCGTGTTTTTAAATTTTTTTTCTATTACAGCAAGTTTGATTACAATGTTTGGCTTGTTGTAGGTTTGGAAGATGTGGTTCTTTTACACATATACAGAGGTCTGTTCTTCCTGGGATCCTTTTCCCATGTACGTTAGGACAGAATGTTGAGTAGTCTTCTCTTGGTATTCCGTAGGTCTTTGGTGATTATATATGTCACCTGTGTTTGATTATGTCTGTTAACCCCGAAATCGTAATGAAACCAATCCTCACACCTTTCCATTGGTGAACCATAAGTTTGTTTAATGAATCTGTGATTGCCCTTCTCCGTGGAAATATCTGCCCTGGTATCCATTTTTAGGTAACACCTATAAGTGATATGATACGATATGTGTCTTTCACTTTCTGACTTACTCCAAGTCACGTGATTACCTCTAGACTCATCTACGGGGCTGCAAATGGCATTGTGTCCTTTTTTCCTTGGCTTCTATTCTGCCTTAGCGAGGTCCATTTTCAACAATGTGATTCCCTGAGGGTTGTGGATTAGCTGTCCTGGGCAGCCTTACCCTGCCGGCCGGCCCTCCCCAGATGTGCCTGGTTGAGGTCAATATAAACAGCGCTCCAGGCAGCAATAGCCCCTGAAGTTGTGCCTGACTCCATATTCTCTGCCCCGTCAGCAGTCTCGGGGCTGTGCTGGTGGGAGGGAGTGAGGGGCCAAGGCTTTGTTGGTGGCCCGGTGTGAGTGGGGCTCTGCTGGCCTTTCTGCAGGAGGTGCCAGGCTGCCACCTGTAAAGAAGAGGATGTGTCACCCATACCTTCCGATGGAATTTCTCTCCGGACAGAGGTGAGGAAGGATAAAAGCAGTGGGGGCCGGGACAGGAGGGGTATCTCAGGCAGGGCAATAGAAAGCTTCCAGAAGAGCGCCATGTGCCAGGAACATCCTGGCTGGCCTGCAGGCACCAAGATGCCTTCGTGCTGTCGCTGTTGTGGCTCCACGGCCCTTCCTCTAGGCTTTCAAGCCCTTGTACATATTCAGGTGTTTTACCTGGGAAGGGTGGGAACAGTTCAGCAACAGCTGGCCTGGGGCTCAGCTCACGTTTACTCACAGATGCCTCAGCACGGTCCCCCAGCTTTGCAATGAGGATGCTCCTTGCATGTGGTGTGGGTTGCTGGCTGTATGGGAGGTGATTCCCCACCTCTGACCAATTTCAGAATTGTTTACGCTGGAGCAAGTGCCCTGATAGTGTTTCCCTCTGTATAACTGGTGGGTTCAGGTTTTTTTTTCTTTTATGGTTCAAGATAGATTTGATTCCTCTTTTATGTATTTATAGATATAAGCATGGAAATAATTCATTCCTATAAATACATCTGTGTGAAGGGAAGAAATTTTTTCTGTTTTATTTTAATTTTTTTTTAATTTTATTTATTTTTTTATACAGCAGGTTATTATTAGTTATGTATTTTATGCATATACATGTATACAGGTCAATCCCAATCTCCCAACTCATCCCACCACCACCACCCCATGGCTTCCCACACTTGGTGTCCATACGTTTGTTCTCTACCTCTGTGTCTCTATTTCTTCCCTGCAAACCAGTTCATCTGTACCATTTTTTAGGTTCCACATATATACATTAATAGACAATATTTGTTTTCCTCTATCTGACTTACTTCATTCTGTATGACAGTCTCTAGATCCATCGATGTCTCTACAAATGACCCAGTTTCATTCCTTTTTATGGCTGAGTAATATTCCATTTTATATATGTACCACATCTTTATCCATTCATCTGTCTGTGGGCATTTAGGTTACTTGCATTACCTGGCTATTGTAAATAGTGCTGCAATGAACATTGTGGTGAATGTGCCTTTTTGATTTATGGTTTTCTCTGGGTATATGCCCAGAAGTGGGATTGCTGGATCAGATGGTAATTCTATTTCTAGTTTTTTTAAGGAAACTCCATACTGTTCTCCATAGTGACTGTATCAATTTACATCCCCACCAATAGTGGAAGAGGGCTCCTTTTGTCCACACCCTCCCCAGAATTTGTTGTTTGTAGATTTTCTGATGATGCCGATTCTAACAGGTGTGAGGTGATACCTCATTGTAGTTTTGATTTGCATTTCTCTAATAATTAGTGCTGTTGAGCAGCTTTTCATGTGCGTCTTGGCCATCTCTGTCTTCTTTGAAGAAACGTCTCTTTAGATCTTCTGCCCATTTTTGTATTGGGTTGTTTGTTTTTTAAATATTAAGCTGCATGAGCTGTTTATATATATATTGGAGATTAAACCTTTGTCCATTGATTCATTTGCAACGATTTTCGCCCATTCTGAGGGATGCCTTTTTCCATTCCCGTTTTTTTAACAAAAAAGGAAAGAAAGAAAAAGAAGCAGAACACTAATGTGCGTAAAATATGCCTTTTGAAATGGTCGTTTTGAAATATGGACGTCCTTTGAATTTTTTGGTCGATATGTGACCCCAGGATTTGTTTTCAGGGCAGGTGTCATTTACAGGCCTTCAATGAGTTTGAATATCAACTGACCATTAGCGCTGGGATTAAAGCTGCTGTTGCGTGAAACGGCCACAAGGTGGCAGCAGTTCTCCCTTACCAAATCTGGTTACTAGAGCAACAGAGCCTCAATGGAAGTCATGTTCTAGACTGGAATTTTGAATGGAATGTGCCAGGAGAAAGCCCCTCAAGTTTGTCTCACTACTTCTTGTTCGTGTTTTTAAATTTTTTTTCTATTACAGCAAGTTTGATTACAATGTTTGGCTTGTTGTAGGTTTGGAAGATGTGGTTCTTTTACACATATACAGAGGTCTGTTCTTCCTGGGATCCTTTTCCCATGTACGTTAGGACAGAATGTTGAGTAGTCTTCTCTTGGTATTCCGTAGGTCTTTGGTGATTATATATGTCACCTGTGTTTGATTATGTCTGTTAACCCCGAAATCGTAATGAAACCAATCCTCACACCTTTCCATTGGTGAACCATAAGTTTGTTTAATGAATCTGTGATTGCCCTTCTCCGTGGAAATATCTGCCCTGGTATCCATTTTTAGGTAACACCTATAAGTGATATGATACGATATGTGTCTTTCACTTTCTGACTTACTCCAAGTCACGTGATTACCTCTAGACTCATCTACGGGGCTGCAAATGGCATTGTGTCCTTTTTTCCTTGGCTTCTATTCTGCCTTAGCGAGGTCCATTTTCAACAATGTGATTCCCTGAGGGTTGTGGATTAGCTGTCCTGGGCAGCCTTACCCTGCCGGCCGGCCCTCCCCAGATGTGCCTGGTTGAGGTCAATATAAACAGCGCTCCAGGCAGCAATAGCCCCTGAAGTTGTGCCTGACTCCATATTCTCTGCCCCGTCAGCAGTCTCGGGGCTGTGCTGGTGGGAGGGAGTGAGGGGCCAAGGCTTTGTTGGTGGCCCGGTGTGAGTGGGGCTCTGCTGGCCTTTCTGCAGGAGGTGCCAGGCTGCCACCTGTAAAGAAGAGGATGTGTCACCCATACCTTCCGATGGAATTTCTCTCCGGACAGAGGTGAGGAAGGATAAAAGCAGTGGGGGCCGGGACAGGAGGGGTATCTCAGGCAGGGCAATAGAAAGCTTCCAGAAGAGCGCCATGTGCCAGGAACATCCTGGCTGGCCTGCAGGCACCAAGATGCCTTCGTGCTGTCGCTGTTGTGGCTCCACGGCCCTTCCTCTAGGCTTTCAAGCCCTTGTACATATTCAGGTGTTTTACCTGGGAAGGGTGGGAACAGTTCAGCAACAGCTGGCCTGGGGCTCAGCTCACGTTTACTCACAGATGCCTCAGCAAGGTCCCCCAGCTTTGCAATGAGGATGCTCCTTGCATGTGGTGTGGGTTGCTGGCTGTATGGGAGGTGATTCCCCACCTCTGACCAATTTCAGAATTGTTTACGCTGGAGCAAGTGCCCTGATAGTGTTTCCCTCTGTATAACTGGTGGGTTCAGGTTTTTTTTTCTTTTATGGTTCAAGATAGATTTGATTCCTCTTTTATGTATTTATAGATATAAGCATGGAAATAATTCATTCCTATAAATACATCTGTGTGAAGGGAAGAAATTTTTTCTGTTTTATTTTAATTTTTTTTTAATTTTATTTATTTTTTTATACAGCAGGTTATTATTAGTTATGTATTTTATGCATATACATGTATACAGGTCAATCCCAATCTCCCAACTCATCCCACCACCACCACCCCATGGCTTCCCACACTTGGTGTCCATACGTTTGTTCTCTACCTCTGTGTCTCTATTTCTTCCCTGCAAACCAGTTCATCTGTACCATTTTTTAGGTTCCACATATATACATTAATAGACAATATTTGTTTTCCTCTATCTGACTTACTTCATTCTGTATGACAGTCTCTAGATCCATCGATGTGTCTACAAATGACCCAGTTTCATTCCTTTTTATGGCTGAGTAATATTCCATTTTATATATGTACCACATCTTTATCCATTCATCTGTCTGTGGGCATTTAGGTTACTTGCATTACCTGGCTATTGTAAATAGTGCTGCAATGAACATTGTGGTGAATGTGCCTTTTTGATTTATGGTTTTCTCTGGGTATATGCCCAGAAGTGGGATTGCTGGATCAGATGGTAATTCTATTTCTAGTTTTTTTAAGGAAACTCCATACTGTTCTCCATAGTGACTGTATCAATTTACATCCCCACCAATAGTGGAAGAGGGCTCCTTTTGTCCACACCCTCCCCAGAATTTGTTGTTTGTAGATTTTCTGATGATGCCGATTCTAACAGGTGTGAGGTGATACCTCATTGTAGTTTTGATTTGCATTTCTCTAATAATTAGTGCTGTTGAGCAGCTTTTCATGTGCGTCTTGGCCATCTCTGTCTTCTTTGAAGAAACGTCTCTTTAGATCTTCTGCCCATTTTTGTATTGGGTTGTTTGTTTTTTAAATATTAAGCTGCATGAGCTGTTTATATATATATTGGAGATTAAACCTTTGTCCATTGATTCATTTGCAACGATTTTCGCCCATTCTGAGGGATGCCTTTTTCCATTCCCGTTTTTTTAACAAAAAAGGAAAGAAAGAAAAAGAAGCAGAACACTAATGTGCGTAAAATATGCCTTTTGAAATGGTCGTTTTGAAATATGGACGACCTTTGAATTTTTTGGTCGATATGTGACCCCAGGATTTGTTTTCAGGGCAGGTGTCATTTACAGGCCTTCAATGAGTTTGAATATCAACTGACCATTAGCGCTGGGATTAAAGCTGCTGTTGCGTGAAACGGCCACAAGGTGGCAGCAGTTCTCCCTTACCAAATCTGGTTACTAGAGCAACAGAGCCTCAATGGAAGTCATGTTCTAGACTGGAATTTTGAATGGAATGTGCCAGGAGAAAGCCCCTCAAGTTTGTCTCACTACTTCTTGTTCGTGTTTTTAAATTTTTTTTCTATTACAGCAAGTTTGATTACAATGTTTGGCTTGTTGTAGGTTTGGAAGATGTGGTTCTTTTACACATATACAGAGGTCTGTTCTTCCTGGGATCCTTTTCCCATGTACGTTAGGACAGAATGTTGAGTAGTCTTCTCTTGGTATTCCGTAGGTCTTTGGTGATTATATATGTCACCTGTGTTTGATTATGTCTGTTAACCCCGAAATCGTAATGAAACCAATCCTCACACCTTTCCATTGGTGAACCATAAGTTTGTTTAATGAATCTGTGATTGCCCTTCTCCGTGGAAATATCTGCCCTGGTATCCATTTTTAGGTAACACCTATAAGTGATATGATACGATATGTGTCTTTCACTTTCTGACTTACTCCAAGTCACGTGATTACCTCTAGACTCATCTACGGGGCTGCAAATGGCATTGTGTCCTTTTTTCCTTGGCTTCTATTCTGCATTAGCGAGGTCCATTTTCAACAATGTGATTCCCTGAGGGTTCTGGATTAGCTGACCTGGGCAGCCTTACCCTGCCGGCCGGCCCTCCCCAGATGTGCCTGGTTGAGGTCAATATAAACAGCGCTCCAGGCAGCAATAGCCCCTGAAGTTGTGCCTGACTCCATATTCTCTGCCCCGTCAGCAGTCTCGGGGCTGTGCTGGTGGGAGGGAGTGAGGGGCCAAGGCTTTGTTGGTGGCCCGGTGTGAGTGGGGCTCTGCTGGCCTTTCTGCAGGAGGTGCCAGGCTGCCACCTGTAAAGAAGAGGATGTGTCACCCATACCTTCCGATGGAATTTCTCTCCGGACAGAGGTGAGGAAGGATAAAAGCAGTGGGGGCCGGGACAGGAGGGGTATCTCAGGCAGGGCAATAGAAAGCTTCCAGAAGAGCGCCATGTGCCAGGAACATCCCGGCTGGCCTGCAGGCACCAAGATGCCTTCGTGCTGTCGCTGTTGTGGCTCCACGGCCCTTCCTCTAGGCTTTCAAGCCCTTGTACATATTCAGGTGTTTTACCTGGGAAGGGTGGGAACAGTTCAGCAACAGCTGGCGTGGGGCTCAGCTCACGTTTACTCACAGATGCCTCAGCACGGTCCCCCAGCTTTGCAATGAGGATGCTCCTTGCATGTGGTGTGGGTTGCTGGCTGTATGGGAGGTGATTCCCCACCTCTGACCAATTTCAGAATTGTTTACGCTGGAGCAAGTGCCCTGATAGTGTTTCCCTCTGTATAACTGGTGGGTTCAGGTTTTATTTTCTTTTATGGTTCAAGATAGATTTGATTCCTCTTTTATGTATTTATAGATATAAGCATGGAAATAATTCATTCCTATAAATACATCTGTGTGAAGGTAAGAAATTTTTTCTGTTTTATTTTAATTTTTTTTTTAATTTTATTTATTTTTTTATACAGCAGGTTATTATTAGTTATGTATTTTATGCATATACATGTATACAGGTCAATCCCAATCTCCCAACTCATCCCACCACCACCACCCCATGGCTTCCCACACTTGGTGTCCATATGTTTGTTCTCTACCTCTGTGTCTCTATTTCTTCCCTGCAAACCAGTTCATCTGTACCATTTTTTAGGTTCCACATATATACATTAATAGACAATATTTGTTTTCCTCTATCTGACTTACTTCATTCTGTATGACAGTCTCTAGATCCATCGATGTCTCTACAAATGACCCAGTTTCATTCCTTTTTATGGCTGAGTAATATTCCATTTTATATATGTACCACATCTTTATCCATTCATCTGTCTGTGGGCATTTAGGTTACTTGCATTACCTGGCTATTGTAAATAGTGCTGCAATGAACATTGTGGTGAATGTGCCTTTTTGATTTATGGTTTTCTCTGGGTATATGCCCAGAAGTGGGATTGCTGGATCAGATGGTAATTCTATTTCTAGTTTTTTTAAGGAAACTCCATACTGTTCTCCATAGTGACTGTATCAATTTACATCCCCACCAATAGTGGAAGAGGGCTCCTTTTGTCCACACCCTCCCCAGAATTTGTTGTTTGTAGATTTTCTGATGATGCCGATTCTAACAGGTGTGAGGTGATACCTCATTGTAGTTTTGATTTGCATTTCTCTAATAATTAGTGCTGTTGAGCAGCTTTTCATGTGCGTCTTGGCCATCTCTGTCTTCTTTGAAGAAACGTCTCTTTAGATCTTCTGCCCATTTTTGTATTGGGTTGTTTGTTTTTTAAATATTAAGCTGCATGAGCTGTTTATATATATATTGGAGATTAAACCTTTGTCCATTGATTCATTTGCAACGATTTTCGCCCATTCTGAGGGATGCCTTTTTCCATTCCCGTTTTTTTAACAAAAAAGGAAAGAAAGAAAAAGAAGCAGAACACTGATGTGCGTAAAATATGCCTTTGGAAATGGTCGTTTTGAAATATGGACGTCCTTTGAATTTTTTGGTCGATATGTGACCCCAGGATTTGTTTTCAGGGCAGGTGTCATTTACAGGCCTTCAATGAGTTTGAATATCAACTGACCATTAGCGCTGGGATTAAAGCTGCTGTTGCGTGAAACGGCCACAAGGTGGCAGCATTTCTCCCTTACCAAATCTGGTTACTATAGCAACAGAGGCTCAATGGAAGTCGTGTTCTAGATTGGAATTTCGAATGGAATCTGCCAGGAGAAAGCCCCTCAAGTTTGTCTCACTACTTCTTGTTCGTGTTTTTAATTTTTTTTTATTTTCTATTACAGCAAGTTTCATTACAATGTTTGGCTTGTTGTAGGTGTGGAAGATGTGGTTCTTTTACACATATACAGATGTCTGTTCTTCCTGGGATGCTTTTCCTATGTACGTTAGGACAGAATGTTGAGTAGTCTTCTCTTGGTATTCCGTAGGTCTTTGGTGATTATATATGTCACCTGTGTTTGATTATGTCTGTTAACCCCGAAATCATAATGAAACCAATCCTCACACCTTTCCATTGGTGAACCATAAGTTTGTTTAATGAATCTGTGATTGCCCTTCTCCGTGGAAATATCTGCCCTGGTATCCATTTTTAGGTAACACCTATAAGTGATATGATACGATATGTGTCTTTCACTTTCTGACTTACTCCAAGTCACGTGATTACCTCTAGACTCATCTACGGGGCTGCAAATGGCATTGTGTCCTTTTTTTCCTTGGCTTCTATTCTGCCTTAGTGAGGTCCAGTTTTCAACAATGTGATTCCCTGAGGGTTTTGGATTAGCTGACCTGGGCAGCCTTACACTGCCGGCCGGCCCTCCCCAGGTGTGCCTGGTTGAGGTCAATATAAACAGCGCTCCAGGCAGCAATAGCCCCTGAAGTTGTTCCTGATTCCATATTCTCTGCCCTGTCAGCAGTCTCAGGGCTGTGCTGGTGGGAGGGAGTGAGGGGCCAAGGCTTTGCTGGTGGCCCGGTGTGAGTGGGGCTCTCCTGGCCTTTCTGCAGGAGGTGCCAGGCTGCCACCTGTAAAGAAGAGGATGTGTCACCCATACCTTCCGATGGAATTTCTCTCCGGACAGAGGTGAGGAAGGAAAAAAGCAGTGGGGGCCGGGACAGGATGGGTATCTCAGGCAGGGCAATAGAAAGCTTCCAGAAGAGCGCTATGGGCCATGACCATGCTGGCTGGCCTGCAGGCACCAAGATGGCCTGCGTGCTGTCGCTGTTGTGGCTCCACGGCCCTTCCTCTAGGCCTTCAAGCCCTTGTACATATTCAGGTGTTTTACCTGGGAAGGGTGGGAACAGTTCAGCAGCAGCTGGCCTGGGGCTCAGCTCACGTTTACTCACAGATGCCTCAGTACGGTCCCCCAGCTTTGCAATGAGGACGCTCCTTGCATGGGGTGTGGGTTGCTGGCTGTATGGGAGGTGATTCCCCACCTCTGACCAATTTCAGAATTGTTTACGCTGGAGCAAGTGCCCTGATAGTGTTTCCCTCTGTATAACTGGTGGTTTCAGGTTGTTTTTTTCTTTTATGGTTCAAGATAGATTTGATTCCTCTTTTATGTATTTATAGATATAAGCATGGAAATAATTCATTCCTATAAATACATCTTTGTGAAGGGAAGAACTTTTTTCTGTTTTATTTTAAATTTTTTTTTTAAATTTTGAAATTTAATTTTATTTATTTTTTTATACAGCAGGTTATTATTAGTTATGTATTTTATGCATATACATGTATACAGGTCAATCCCAATCTCCCAACTCATCCCACCACCACCACCCCATGGCTTCCCACACTTGGTGTCCATACGTTTGTTCTCTACCTCTGTGTCTCTATTTCTTCCCTGCAAACCAGTTCATCTGTACCATTTTTTAGGTTACACATATATGCATTAATAGAAAATATTTGTTTTCCTCTTTCTGACTTACTTCATTCTGTATGACAGTCTCTAGATCCATCGATGTCTCTACAAATGACCCAGTTTCATTCCTTTTTATGGCAGAGTAATATTCCATTTTATATATGTACCACATCTTTATCCATTCATCTGTCTGTGGGCATTTAGGTTACTTGCATTACCTGGCTATTGTAAATAGTGCTGCAATGAACATTGTGGTGAATGTGCCTTTTTGATTTATGGTTTTCTCTGGGTATATGCCCAGAAGTGGGATTGCTGGATCAGATGGTAATTCTATTTCTAGTTTTTTTAAGGAAACTCCATACTGTTCTCCATAGTGACTGTATCAATTTACATCCCCACCAATAGTGGAAGAGGGCTCCTTTTGTCCACACCCTCCCCAGAATTTGTTGTTTGTAGATTTTCTGATGATGCCGATTCTAACAGGTGTGAGGTGATACCTCATTGTAGTTTTGATTTGCATTTCTCTAATAATTAGTGCTGTTGAGCAGCTTTTCATGTGCGTCTTGGCCATCTCTGTCTTCTTTGAAGAAACGTCTCTTTAGATCTTCTGCCCATTTTGTATTGGGTTGTTTGTTTTTTAAATATTAAGCTGCATGAGCTGTTTATATATATATTGGAGATTAAAACTTTGTCCATTGATTCATTTGCAACGATTTTCGCCCATTCTGAGGGATGCCTTTTTCCATTCCCGTTTTTTTAACAAAAAAGGAAAGAAAGAAAAAGAAGCAGAACACTAATGTGCGTAAAATATGCCTTTTGAAATGGTCGTTTTGAAATATGGACGTCCTTTGAATTTTTTGGTCGATATGTGACCCCAGGATTTGTTTTCAGGGCAGGTGTCATTTACAGGCCTGCAATGATTTTGAATATCAACTGACCATTAGCGCTGGGATTAAAGCTGCTGTTGCGTGAAACGGCCACAAGGTGGCAGCAGTTCTCCCTTACCAAATCTGGTTACTAGAGCAACAGAGCCTCAATGGAAGGCGTGTTCTAGATTGGAAGTTCGAATGGAATGTGCCAGGAGAAAGCCCCTCAAGTTTGTCTCACTACTTCTTGTTCGTGTTTTTAATTTTTTTTATTTTCTATTACAGCAAGTTTGATTACAATGTTTGGCTTGTTGTAGGTGTGGAAGATGTGGTTCTTTTACACATATACAGATGTCTGTTCTTCCTGGGATCCTTTTCCCATGTACGTTCGGACAGAATGTTGAGTAGTCTTCTCTTGGTATTCCGTAGGTCTTTGGTGATTATATATGTCACCTGTGTTTGATTATGTCTGTTAACCCCGAAATCGTAATGAAACCAATCCTCACACCTTTCCATTGGTGAACCATAAGTTTGTTTAATGAATCTGTGATTGCCCTTCTCCGTGGAAATATCTGCCCTGGTATCCATTTTTAGGTAACACCTATAAGTGATATGATACGATATGTGTCTTTCACTTTCTGACTTACTCCAAGTCACGTGATTACCTCTAGACTCATCTACGGGGCTGCAAATGGCATTGTGTCCTTTTTTTCCTTGGCTTCTATTCTGCCTTAGCGAGGTCCATTTTCAACAATGTGATTCCCTGAGGGTTGTGGATTAGCTGACCTGGGAAGCCTTACCCTGCCGGCCGGCCCTCCCCAGGTGTGCCTGGTTGAGGTCAATATAAACAGCGCTCCAGGCAGCAATAGCCCCTGAAGTTGTGCCTGACTCCATATTCTCTGCCCCGTCAGCAGTCTCGGGGCTGTGCTGGTGGGATGGAGTGAGGGGCCAAGGCTTTGATGGTGGCCCGGTGTGAGTGGGGCTCTGCTGGCCTTTCTGCAGGAGTTGCCAGGCTGCCACCTGTAAAGAAGAGGATGTGTCACTCATAACTTCCGATGGAATTTCTCTCCAGACAGAGGTGAGGAAGGATAAAAGCAGTGGGTGCCGGGACAGGAGGGATATCACAGGCAGGGCAATAGAAAGCTTCCAGAAGAGCGCCCGGGTCCAGGACCATCCTGGCTGACCTGCAGGCACAAAGTTGGCCTGCGTGCTGTGGCTGGTGTGGCTCCAGGGCCCTTCCTCTAGGCTTTCAAGCCCTTGTACATATTCAGGTGTTTTACCTGGGAAGGGTGGGAACAGTTCAGCAGCAGCTGGCCTGGGGCTCAGCTCACGTTTACTCACAGATGCCTCAGCACGGTCCCCCAGCTTTGCAATGAGGACGCTCCTTGCATGGGGGTTGGGTTGCTGGCTGTATGGGAGGTAATTCCCCACCTCTGACCAATTTCAGAATTGTTTACTGCTGGAGCAAGTGCCCTGATAGTGTTTCCCTCTGTATAACTGGTTGGTTCAGGTTTTTTTTTTCTTTTATGGTTCAAGTTAGATTTGATTCCTCTTTTATGTATTTATAGATATAAGCATGGAAATAATTCATTCCTATAAATACATCTGTGTGAAGGGAAGAACTTTTTTCTGTTTTATTTTAAATTTTTTTTTTAATTTTGAAATTTAATTGTATTTATTTTTTTATACAGCAGGTTATTATTAGTTATGTATTTTATGCATATACATGTATACAGGTCAATCCCAATCTCCCAACTCATCCCACCACCACCACCCCATGGCTTCCCACACTTGGTGTCCATACGTTTGTTCTCTACCTCTGTGTCTCTATTTCTTCCCTGCAAACCAGTTCATCTGTACCATTTTTTAGGTTCCACATATATGCATTAATATACAATATTTGTTTTCCTCTTTCTGACTTACTTCATTCTGTATGACAGTCTCTAGATCCATCGATGTCTCTACAAATGACCCAGTTTCACCCCTTTTATGGCTGAGTAATATTCCATTTTATATATGTACCACATCTTTATCCATTCATCTGTCTGTGGGCATTTAGGTTGCTTGCATTACCTGGCTATTGTAAATAGTGCTGCAATGAACATTGTGGTGAATGTGCCTTTTTGATTTATGGTTTTCTCTGGGTATATGCCCAGAAGTGGGATTGCTGGATCAGATGGTAATTCTATTTCTAGTTTTTTTAAGGAAACTCCATACTGTTCTCCATAGTGACTGTATCAATTTACATCCCCACCAATAGTGGAAGAGGGCTCCTTTTGTCCACACCCTCCCCAGAATTTGTTGTTTGTAGATATTCTGATGATGCCGATTCTAACAGGTGTGAGGTACCTCATTGTAGTTTTGATTTGCATTTCTCTAATAATTAGTGCTGTTGAGCAGCTTTTCATGTGCGTCCTGGCCATCTCTGTGTCTTCTTTGAAGAAACGTCTCTTTAGATCTTCTGCCCATTTTTGTATTGGGTTGTTTGTTTTTTTAATATTAAGCTGCATGAGCTGTTTATATATATATTGGAGATTAAACCTTTGTCCATTGATTCATTTGCAACGATTTTCGCCCATTCTGAGGGATGCCTTTTTCCATTCCCGTTTTTTTAACAAAAAAGGAAAGAAAGAAAAAGAAGCAGAACACTAATGTGCGTAAAATATGCCTTTTGAAATGGTCGTTTTGAAATATGGACGTCCTTTGAATTTTTTGGTCGATATGTGACCCCAGGATTTGTTTTCAGGGCAGGTGTCATTTACAGGCCTGCAATGATTTTGAATATCAACTGACCATTAGCGCTGGGATTAAAGCTGCTGTTGCGTGAAACGGCCACAAGGTGGCAGCAGTTCTCCCTTACCAAATCTGGTTACTAGAGCAACAGAGCCTCAATGGAAGGCGTGTTCTAGATTGGAAGTTCGAATGGAATGTGCCAGGAGAAAGCCCCTCAAGTTTGTCTCACTACTTCTTGTTCGTGTTTTTAATTTTTTTTATTTTCTATTACAGCAAGTTTGATTACAATGTTTGGCTTGTTGTAGGTGTGGAAGATGTGGTTCTTTTACACATATACAGATGTCTGTTCTTCCTGGGATCCTTTTCCCATGTACGTTCGGACAGAATGTTGAGTAGTCTTCTCTTGGTATTCCGTAGGTCTTTGGTGATTATATATGTCACCTGTGTTTGATTATGTCTGTTAACCCCGATATCATAATGAAACCAATCCTCACACCTTTCCATTGGTGAACCATAAGTTTGTTTAATGAATCTGTGATTGCCCTTCTCCGTGGAAATATCTGCCCTGGTATCCATTTTTAGGTAACACCTATAAGTGATATGATACGATATGTGTGTTTCACTTTCTGACTTACTCCAAGTCACGTGATTACCTCTAGACTCATCTACGGGGCTGCAAATGGCATTGTGTCCTTTTTTTCCTTGGCTTCTATTCTGCCTTAGCGAGGTCCATTTTCAACAATGTGATTCCCTGAGGGTTGTGGATTAGCTGACCTTGGAAGCCTTACCCTGCCGGCCGGCCCTCCCCAGGTGTGCCTGGTTGAGGTCAATATAAACAGCGCTCCAGGCAGCAATAGCCCCTGAAGTTGTGCCTGACTCCATATTCTCTGCCCCGTCAGCAGTCTCGGGGCTGTGCTGGTGGGATGGAGTGAGGGGCCAAGGCTTTGATGGTGGCCCGGTGTGAGTGGGGCTCTGCTGGCCTTTCTGCAGGAGTTGCCAGGCTGCCACCTGTAAAGAAGAGGATGTGTCACTCATAACTTCCGATGGAATTTCTCTCCAAACAGAGGTGAGGAAGGATAAAAGCAGTGGGTGCCGGGACAGGAGGGATATCACAGGCAGGGCAATAGAAAGCTTCCAGAAGAGCGCCCGGGTCCAGGACCATCCTGGCTGACCTGCAGGCACAAAGTTGGCCTGCGTGCTGTGGCTGGTGTGGCTCCAGGGCCCTTCCTCTAGGCTTTCAAGCCCTTGTACATATTCAGGTGTTTTACCTGGGAAGGGTGGGAACAGTTCAGCAGCAGCTGGCCTGGGGCTCAGCTCACGTTTACTCACAGATGCCTCAGCACGGTCCCCCAGCTTTGCAATGAGGACGCTCCTTGCATGGGGGTTGGGTTGCTGGCTGTATGGGAGGTAATTCCCCACCTCTGACCAATTTCAGAATTGTTTACTGCTGGAGCAAGTGCCCTGATAGTGTTTCCCTCTGTATAACTGGTTGGTTCAGGTTTTTTTTTTCTTTTATGGTTCAAGTTAGATTTGATTCCTCTTTTATGTATTTATAGATATAAGCATGGAAATAATTCATTCCTATAAATACATCTGTGTGAAGGGAAGAACTTTTTTCTGTTTTATTTTAAATTTTTTTTTTATTTTGAAATTTAATTGTATTTATTTTTTTATACAGCAGGTTATTATTAGTTATGTATTTTATGCATATACATGTATACAGGTCAATCCCAATCTCCCAACTCATCCCACCACCACCACCCCATGGCTTCCCACACTTGGTGTCCATACGTTTGTTCTCTACCTCTGTGTCTCTATTTCTTCCCTGCAAACCAGTTCATCTGTACCATTTTTTAGGTTCCACATATATGCATTAATATACAATATTTGTTTTCCTCTTTCTGACTTACTTCATTCTGTATGACAGTCTCTAGATCCATCGATGTCTCTACAAATGACCCAGTTTCACCCCTTTTATGGCTGAGTAATATTCCATTTTATATATGTACCACATCTTTATCCATTCATCTGTCTGTGGGCATTTAGGTTGCTTGCATTACCTGGCTATTGTAAATAGTGCTGCAATGAACATTGTGGTGAATGTGCCTTTTTGATTTATGGTTTTCTCTGGGTATATGCCCAGAAGTGGGATTGCTGGATCAGATGGTAATTCTATTTCTAGTTTTTTTAAGGAAACTCCATACTGTTCTCCATAGTGACTGTATCAATTTACATCCCCACCAATAGTGGAAGAGGGCTCCTTTTGTCCACACCCTCCCCAGAATTTGTTGTTTGTAGATATTCTGATGATGCCGATTCTAACAGGTGTGAGGTACCTCATTGTAGTTTTGATTTGCATTTCTCTAATAATTAGTGCTGTTGAGCAGCTTTTCATGTGCGTCCTGGCCATCTCTGTGTCTTCTTTGAAGAAACGTCTCTTTAGATCTTCTGCCCATTTTTGTATTGGGTTGTTTGTTTTTTTAATATTAAGCTGCATGAGCTGTTTATATATATATTGGAGATTAAACCTTTGTCCATTGATTCATTTGCAACGATTTTCGCCCATTCTGAGGGATGCCTTTTTCCATTCCCGTTTTTTTAACAAAAAAGGAAAGAAAGAAAAAGAAGCAGAACACTAATGTGCATAAAATATGCCTTTTGAAATGGTCGTTTTGAAATATGGACGTCCTTTGAATTTTTTGGTCGATATGTGACCCCAGGATTTGTTTTCAGGGCAGGTGTCATTTACAGGCCTGCAATGATTTTGAATATCAACTGACCATTAGCGCTGGGATTAAAGCTGCTGTTGCGTGAAACGGCCACAAGGTGGCAGCAGTTCTCCCTTACCAAATCTGGTTACTAGAGCAACAGAGCCTCAATGGAAGGCGTGTTCTAGATTGGAAGTTCGAATGGAATGTGCCAGGAGAAAGCCCCTCAAGTTTGTCTCACTACTTCTTGTTCGTGTTTTTAATTTTTTTTATTTTCTATTACAGCAAGTTTGATTACAATGTTTGGCTTGTTGTAGGTGTGGAAGATGTGGTTCTTTTACACATATACAGATGTCTGTTCTTCCTGGGATCCTTTTCCCATGTACGTTCGGACAGAATGTTGAGTAGTCTTCTCTTGGTATTCCGTAGGTCTTTGGTGATTATATATGTCACCTGTGTTTGATTATGTCTGTTAACCCCGATATCATAATGAAACCAATCCTCACACCTTTCCATTGGTGAACCATAAGTTTGTTTAATGAATCTGTGATTGCCCTTCTCCGTGGAAATATCTGCCCTGGTATCCATTTTTAGGTAACACCTATAAGTGATATGATACGATATGTGTGTTTCACTTTCTGACTTACTCCAAGTCACGTGATTACCTCTAGACTCATCTACGGGGCTGCAAATGGCATTGTGTCCTTTTTTTCCTTGGCTTCTATTCTGCCTTAGCGAGGTCCATTTTCAACAATGTGATTCCCTGAGGGTTGTGGATTAGCTGACCTTGGAAGCCTTACCCTGCCGGCCGGCCCTCCCCAGGTGTGCCTGGTTGAGGTCAATATAAACAGCGCTCCAGTCAGCAATAGCCCCTGAAGTTGTGCCTGACTCCATATTCTCTGCCCCGTCAGCAGTCTCGGGGCTGTGCTGGTGGGAGGGAGTGAGGGGCCAAGGCTTTGATGGTGGCCCGGTGTGAGTGGGGCTCTGCTGGCCTTTCTGCAGGAGTTGCCAGGCTGCCACCTGTAAAGAAGAGGATGTGTCACTCATAACTTCCGATGGAATTTCTCTCCAGACAGAGGTGAGGAAGGATAAAAGCAGTGGGTGCCGGGACAGGAGGGATATCTCAGGCAGGGCAATAGAAAGCTTCCAGAAGAGCGCCCGGGTCCAGGACCATCCTGGCTGACCTGCAGGCACAAAGTTGGCCTGCGTGCTGTGGCTGGTGTGGCTCCAGGGCCCTTCCTCTAGGCTTTCAAGCCCTTGTACATATTCAGGTGTTTTACCTGGGAAGGGTGGGAACAGTTCAGCAGCAGCTGGCCTGGGGCTCAGCTCACGTTTACTCACAGATGCCTCAGCACGGTCCCCCAGCTTTGCAATGAGGACGCTCCTTGCATGGGGGGTGGGTTGCTGGCTGTATGGGAGGTGATTCCCCACCTCTGACCAATTTCAGAATTGTTTACCGCTGGAGCAAGTGCCTTGATAGGGTTTCCCTCTGTATAACTGGTGGGTTCAGGTTTTTTTTTTCTTTTATGGTTCAAGTTAGATTTGATTCCTCTTTTATGTATTTATAGATATAAGCATGGAAATAATTCATTCCTATAAATACATCTGTGTGAAGGGAAGAACTTTTTTCTGTTTTACTTAAATTTTTTTTAAATTTTGAAATTTAATTGTATTTATTTTTTTATACAGCAGGTTATTATTAGTTATGTATTTTATGCATATACATGTATACAGGTCAATCCCAATCTCCCAACTCATCCCACCACCACCACCCCATGGCTTCCCACACTTGGTGTCCATACGTTTGTTCTCTACCTCTGTGTCTCTATTTCTTCCCTGCAAACCAGTTCATCTGTACCATTTTTTAGGTTCCACATATATGCATTAATATACAATATTTGTTTTCCTCTTTCTGACTTACTTCATTCTGTATGACAGTCTCTAGATCCATCGATGTCTCTACAAATGACCCAGTTTCACCCCTTTTATGGCTGAGTAATATTCCATTTTATATATGTACCACATCTTTATCCATTCATCTGTCTGTGGGCATTTAGGTTGCTTGCATTACCTGGCTATTGTAAATAGTGCTGCAATGAACATTGTGGTGAATGTGCCTTTTTGATTTATGGTTTTCTCTGGGTATATGCCCAGAAGTGGGATTGCTGGATCAGATGGTAATTCTATTTCTAGTTTTTTTAAGGAAACTCCATACTGTTCTCCATAGTGACTGTATCAATTTACTTCCCCACCAATAGTGGAAGAGGGCTCCTTTTGTCCACACCCTCCCCAGAATTTGTTGTTTGTAGATATTCTGATGATGCCGATTCTAACAGGTGTGAGGTACCTCATTGTAGGTTTGATTTGCATTTCTCTAATAATTAGTGCTGTTGAGCAGCTTTTCATGTGCGTCTTGGCCATCTCTGTGTCTTCTTTGAAGAAACGTCTCTTTAGATCTTCTGCCCATTTTTGTATTGGGTTGTTTGATTTTTGAATATTAAGCTGCATGAGCTGTTTATATATATATTGGAGATTAAACCTTTGTCCATTGATTCATTTGCAACGATTTTCGCCCATTCTGAGGGATGCCTTTTTCCATTCCCGTTTTTTTGTAACAAAAAAGGAAAGAAAGAAAAAGAAGCAGAACAGTAATGTGCGTAAAATATGCCTTTTGAAATGGTCATTTTGAAATATGGACGTCCTTTGAATTTTTTGGTCGATATGTGACCCCAGGATTTGTTTTCAGGGCAGGTGTCATTTACAGGCCTGCAATGATTTTGAATATCAACTGACCTTAAGCGCTGGGATTAAAGCTGCTGTTGCGTGAAACGGCCACTAGGTGGCAGCAGTTCTCCCTTACCAAATCTGGTTACTAGAGCAACAGAGCCTCAATGGAAGGCGTGTTCTAGATTGGAAGTTCGAATGGAATGTGCCAGGAGAAAGCCCCTCAAGTTTGTCTCACTACTTCTTGTTCGTGTTTTTAATTTTTTTTATTTTCTATTACAGCAAGTTTGATTACAATGTTTGGCTTGTTGTAGGTGTGGAAGATGTGGTTCTTTTACACATATACAGATGTCTGTTCTTCCTGGGATCCTTTTCCCATGTACGTTCAGACAGAATGTTGAGTAGTCTTCTCTTGGTATTCCGTAGGTCTTTGGTGATTATATATGTCACCTGTGTTTGATTATGTCTGTTAACCCCGATATCATAATGAAACCAATCCTCACACCTTTCCATTGGTGAACCATAAGTTTGTTTAATGAATCTGTGATTGCCCTTCTCCGTGGAAATATCTGCCCTGGTATCCATTTTTAGGTAACACCTATAAGTGATATGATACGATATGTGTCTTTCACTTTCTGACTTACTCCAAGTCACGTGATTACCTCTAGACTCATCTACGGGGCTGCAAATGGCATTGTGTCCTTTTTTTCCTTGGCTTCTATTCTGCCTTAGCGAGGTCCATTTTCAACAATGTGATTCCCTGAGGGTTGTGGATTAGCTGACCTGGGAAGCCTTACCCTGCCGGCCGGCCCTCCCCAGGTGTGCCTGGTTGAGGTCAATATAAACAGCGCTCCAGGCAGCAATAGCCCCTGAAGTTGTGCCTGACTCCATATTCTCTGCCCCGTCAGCAGTCTCGGGGCTGTGCTGGTGGGAGGGAGTGAGGGGCCAAGGCTTTGTTGGTGGCCCGGTGTGAGTGGGGCTCTGCTGGCCTTTCTGCAGGAGTTGCCAGGCTGCCACCTGTAAAGAAGAGGATGTGTCACTCATAACTTCCGATGGAATTTCTCTCCGGACAGAGGTGAGGAAGGAAAAAAGCAGTGGGGGCCGGGACAGGAGGGGTATCTCAGGCAGGGCAATAGAAAGCTTCCAGAAGAGGGCCCGGGGCCAGGACCATCCTGGCTGGCCTGCAGGCACCAAGTTGGCTTGGGTGCTGTCGCTGGTGTGGCTCCACGGCCCTTCCTCTAGGGTTTCAAGCCCTTGTACATATTCAGATGTTTTACCTGGGAAGGGTGGGAACAGTTCAGCAGCAGCTGGCCTGGGGCTCAGCTCACGTTTACTCACAGATGCCTCAGCACGGTCCCCCAGCTTTGCAATGAGGACGCTCCTTGCATGGGGTGTGGGTTGCTGGCTGTATGGGAGGTGATTCCCCACCTCTGACCAATTTCAGAATTGTTTTCCGCTGGAGCAAGTGCCTTGATAGGGTTTCCCTCTGTATAACTGGTGGGTTCAGGTTTTTTTTTTCTTTTATGGTTCAAGTTAGATTTGATTCCTCTTTTATGTATTTATAGATATAAGCATGGAAATAATTCATTCCTATAAATACATCTGTGTGAAGGGAAGAACTTTTTTCTGTTTTACTTAAATTTTTTTTTTTAATTTTGAAATTTAATTGTATTTATTTTTTTATACAGCAGGTTATTATTAGTTATGTATTTTATGCATATACATGTATACAGGTCAATCCCAATCTCCCAACTCATCCCACCACCACCACCCCATGGCTTCCCACACTTGGTGTCCTTACGTTTGTTCTCTACCTCTGTGTCTCTATTTCTTCCCTGCAAACCAGTTCATCTGTACCATTTTTTAGGTTCCACATATATGCATTAATATACAATATTTGTTTTCCTCTTTCTGACTTACTTCATTCTGTATGACAGTCTCTAGATCCATCAATGTCTCTACAAATGACCAAGTTTCATCCCTTTTATGGCTGAGTAATATTCCATTTTATATATGTACCACATCTTTATCCATTCATCTGTCTGTGGGCATTTAGGTTGCTTGCATTACCTGGCTATTGTAAATAGTGCTGCAATGAACATTGTGGTGAATGTGCCTTTTTGATTTATGGTTTTCTCTGGGTATATGCTCAGAAGTTCGATTGCTGGATCAGATTGTAATTCTATTTCTAGTTTTTTTAAGGAAACTCCATACTGTTCTCCATAGTGACTGTATCAATTTACATCCCCACCAATAGTGGAAGAGGGCTCCTTTTGTCCACACCCTCCCCAGAATTTGTTGTTTGTAGATTTTCTGATGATGCCGATTCTAACAGGTGTGAGGTGATACCTCATTGTAGTTTTGATTTGCATTTCTCTAATAATTAGTGCTGTTGAGCAGCTTTTCATGTGTGTCTTGGCCATCTCTGTGTCTTCTTTGAAGAAACGTCTCTTTAGATCTTCTTCCCATTTCTGTATTGGGTTGTTTGTTTTTTTAATATTAAGCTGCATGAGCTGTTTATATATATATTGGAGATTAAACCTTTGTCCATTGATTCATTTGCAACGATTTTCGCCCATTCTGAGGGATGCCTTTTTCCATTCCCGTTTTTTTAAAAAAAAAGGAAAGAAAGAAAAAGAAGCAGAACACTAATGTGCGTAAAATATGCCTTTTGAAATGGTCGTTTTGAAATATGGACGTCCTTTAAATTTTTTGGTCGATATGTGACCCCAGGATTTGTTTTCAGGGCAGGTGTCATTTACAGGCCTGCAATGATTTTGAATATCAACTGACCATTAGCGCTGGGATTAAAGCTGCTGTTGCGTGAAACGGCCACAAGGTGGCAGCAGTTCTCCCTTACCAAATCTGGTTACTAGAGCAACAGAGCCTCAATGGAAGGCGTGTTCTAGATTGGAATTTAGAATGGAATGTGCCAGGAGAAAGCCCCTCAAGTTTGTCTCACTACTTCTTGTTCGTGTTTTTAATTTTTTTTTTATTTTCTATTATAGCAAGTTTGATTACAATGTTTGGCTTGTTGTAGGTGTGGAAGATGTGGTTCTTTTACACATATACAGATGTCTGTTCTTCCTGGGATCCTTTTCCCATGTACGTTAGGACAGAATGTTGAGTAGTCTTCTCTTGGTATTCCGTAGGTCTTTGGTGATTATATATGTCACCTGTGTTTGATTATGTCTGTTAACCCCGATATCATAATGAAAGCAATCCTCACACCTTTCCATTGGTGAACCATAAGTTTGTTTAATGAATCTGTGATTGCCCTTCTCCGTGGAAATATCTGCCCTGGTATCCATTTTTAGGTAACACCTATAAGTGATATGATACGATATGTGTGTTTCACTTTCTGACTTACTCCAAGTCACGTGATTACCTCTAGACTCATCTACGGGGCTGCAAATGGCATTGTGTCCATTTTTTCCTTGGCTTCTATTCTGCCTTAGCGAGGTCCATTTTCAACAATGTGATTCCCTGAGGGTTGTGGATTAGCTGACCTGGGAAGCCTTACCCTGCCGGCTGGCCCTCCCCAGGTGTGCCTGGTTGAGGTCAATATAAACAGCGCTCCAGGCAGCAATAGCCCCTGAAGTTGTGCCTGACTCCATATTCTCTGCCCCGTCAGCAGTCTCGGGGCTGTGCTGGTGGGAGGGAGTGAGGGGCCAAGGCTTTGTTGGTGGCCCGGTGTGAGTGGGGCTCTGCTGGCCTTTCTGCAGGAGTTGCCAGGCTGCCACCTGTAAAGAAGAGGATGTGTCACTCATAACTTCCGATGGAATTTCTCTCCGGACAGAGGTGAGGAAGGAAAAAAGCAGTGGGGGCCGGGACAGGAGGGGTATCTCAGGCAGGGCAATAGAAAGCTTCCAGAAGAGGGCCCGGGGCCAGGACCATCCTGGCTGGCCTGCAGGCACCAAGTTGGCTTGCGTGCTGTCGCTGGTGTGGCTCCACGGACTTTCCTCTAGGGTTTCAAGCCCTTGTACATATTCAGATGTTTTACCTGGGAAGGGTGGGAAGAGTTCAGCAGCAGCTGGCCTGGGGCTCAGCTCACGTTTACTCACAGATGCCTCAGCACGGTCCCCCAGCTTTGCAATGAGGACGCTCCTTGCATGGGGGTTGGGTTGCTGGCTGTATGGGAGGTAATTCCCCACCTCTGACCAATTTCAGAATTGTTTACTGCTGGAGCAAGTGCCCTGATAGGGTTTCCCTCTGTATAACTGGTTGGTTCAGGTTTTTTTTTTTCCTTTTATGGTTCAAGTTAGATTTGATTCCTCTTTTATGTATTTATAGATATAAGCATGGAAATAATTCATTCCTATAAATACATCTGTGTGAAGGGAAGAACTTTTTTCTGTTTTATTTTAAATTTTTTTTTTAAATTTTGAAATTTAATTGTATTTATTTTTTTATACAGCAGGTTATTATTAGTTATGTATTTTATGCATATACATGTATACAGGTCAATCCCAATCTCCCAACTCATCCCACCACCACCACCCCATGGCTTCCCACACTTGGTGTCCATACGTTTGTTCTCTACCTCTGTGTCTCTATTTCTTCCCTGCAAACCAGTTCATCTGTACCATTTTTTAGGTTCCACATATATGCATTAATATACAATATTTGTTTTCCTCTTTCTGACTTACTTCATTCTGTATGACAGTCTCTAGATCCATCGATGTCTCTACAAATGACCCAGTTTCACCCCTTTTATGGCTGAGTAATATTCCATTTTATATATGTACCACATCTTTATCCATTCATCTGTCTGTGGGCATTTAGGTTGCTTGCATTACCTGGCTATTGTAAATAGTGCTGCAATGAACATTGTGGTGAATGTGCCTTTTTGATTTATGGTTTTCTCTGGGTATATGCCCAGAAGTGGGATTGCTGGATCAGATGGTAATTCTATTTCTAGTTTTTTTAAGGAAACTCCATACTGTTCTCCATAGTGACTGTATCAATTTACTTCCCCACCAATAGTGGAAGAGGGCTCCTTTTGTCCACACCCTCCCCAGAATTTGTTGTTTGTAGATATTCTGATGATGCCGATTCTAACAGGTGTGAGGTACCTCATTGTAGGTTTGATTTGCATTTCTCTAATAATTAGTGCTGTTGAGCAGCTTTTCATGTGCGTCTTGGCCATCTCTGTGTCTTCTTTGAAGAAACGTCTCTTTAGATCTTCTGCCCATTTTTGTATTGGGTTGTTTGATTTTTGAATATTAAGCTGCATGAGCTGTTTATATATATATTGGAGATTAAAACTTTGTCCATTGATTCATTTGCAACGATTTTCGCCCATTCTGAGGGATGCCTTTTTCCATTCCCGTTTTTTTGTAACAAAAAAGGAAAGAAAGAAAAAGAAGCAGAACACTAATGTGCGTAAAATATGCCTTTTGAAATGGTCATTTTGAAATATGGACGTCCTTTGAATTTTTTGGTCGATATGTGACCCCAGGATTTGTTTTCAGGGCAGGTGTCATTTACAGGCCTGCAATGATTTTGAATATCAACTGACCTTAAGCGCTGGGATTAAAGCTGCTGTTGCGTGAAACGGCCACAAGGTGGCAGCAGTTCTCCCTTACCAAATCTGGTTACTAGAGCAACAGAGCCTCAATGGAAGGCGTGTTCTAGATTGGAAGTTCGAATGGAATGTGCCAGGAGAAAGCCCCTCAAGTTTGTCTCACTACTTCTTGTTCGTGTTTTTAATTTTTTTTATTTTCTATTACAGCAAGTTTGATTACAATGTTTGGCTTGTTGTAGGTGTGGAAGATGTGGTTCTTTTACACATATACAGATGTCTGTTCTTCCTGGGATCCTTTTCCCATGTACGTTCGGACAGAATGTTGAGTAGTCTTCTCTTGGTATTCCGTAGGTCTTTGGTGATTATATATGTCACCTGTGTTTGATTATGTCTGTTAACCCCGATATCATAATGAAACCAATCCTCACACCTTTCCATTGGTGAACCATAAGTTTGTTTAATGAATCTGTGATTGCCCTTCTCCGTGGAAATATCTGCCCTGGTATCCATTTTTAGGTAACACCTATAAGTGATATGATACGATATGTGTGTTTCACTTTCTGACTTACTCCAAGTCACGTGATTACCTCTAGACTCATCTACGGGGCTGCAAATGGCATTGTGTCCTTTTTTTCCTTGGCTTCTCTTCTGCCTTAGCGAGGTCCATTTTCTACAATGTGATTCCCTGAGGGTTGTGGATTAGCTGACCTGGGAAGCCTTACCCTGCCGGCCGGCCCTCCCCAGGTGTGCCTGGTTGAGGTCAATATAAACAGCGCTCCAGGCAGCAATAGCCCCTGAAGTTGTGCCTGACTCCATATTCTCTGCCCCGTCAGCAGTCTCGGGGCTGTGCTGGTGGGAGGGAGTGAGGGGCCAAGGCTTTGTTGGTGGCCCGGTGTGAGTGGGGCTCTGCTGGCCTTTCTGCAGGAGTTGCCAGGCTGCCACCTGTAAAGAAGAGGATGTGTCACTCATAACTTCCGATGGAATTTCTCTCCGGACAGAGGTGAGGAAGGAAAAAAGCAGTGGGGGCCGGGACAGGAGGGGTATCTCAGGCAGGGCAATAGAAAGCTTCCAGAAGAGGGCCCGGGGCCAGGACCATCCTGGCTGGCCTGCAGGCACCAAGTTGGCTTGCGTGCTGTCGCTGGTGTGGCTCCACGGCCCTTCCTCTAGGGTTTCAAGCCCTTGTACATATTCAGATGTTTTACCTGGGAAGGGTGGGAACAGTTCAGCAGCAGCTGGCCTGGGGCTCAGCTCACGTTTACTCACAGATGCCTCAGCACGGTCCCCCAGCTTTGCAATGAGGACGCTCCTTGCATGGGGTGTGGGTTGCTGGCTGTATGGGAGGTGATTCCCCACCTCTGACCAATTTCAGAATTGTTTTCCGCTGGAGCAAGTGCCTTGATAGGGTTTCCCTCTGTATAACTGGTGGGTTCAGGTTTTTTCTTTTCTTTTATGGTTCAAGTTAGATTTGATTCCTCTTTTATGTATTTATAGATATAAGCATGGAAATAATTCATTCCTATAAATACATCTGTGTGAAGGGAAGAACTTTTTTCTGTTTTACTTAAATTTTTTTTTTAAATTTTGAAATTTAATTGTATTTATTTTTTTATACAGCAGGTTATTATTAGTTATGTATTTTATGCATATACATGTATACAGGTCAATCCCAATCTCCCAACTCATCCCACCACCACCACCCCATGGCTTCCCACACTTGGTGTCCTTACGTTTGTTCTCTACCTCTGTGTCTCTATTTCTTCCCTGCAAACCAGTTCATCTGTACCATTTTTTAGGTTCCACATATATGCATTAATATACAATATTTGTTTTCCTCTTTCTGACTTACTTCATTCTGTATGACAGTCTCTAGATCCATCAATGTCTCTACAAATGACCAAGTTTCATCCCTTTTATGGCTGAGTAATATTCCATTTTATATATGTACCACATCTTTATCCATTCATCTGTCTGTGGGCATTTAGGTTGCTTGCATTACCTGGCTATTGTAAATAGTGCTGCAATGAACATTGTGGTGAATGTGCCTTTTTGATTTATGGTTTTCCCTGGGTATATGCTCAGAAGTTCGATTGCTGGATCAGATGGTAATTCTATTTCTAGTTTTTTTAAGGAAACTCCATACTGTTCTCCATAGTGACTGTATCAATTTACATCCCCACCAATAGTGGAAGAGGGCTCCTTTTGTCCACACCCTCCCCAGAATTTGTTGTTTGTAGATTTTCTGATGATGCCGATTCTAACAGGTGTGAGGTGATACCTCATTGTAGTTTTGATTTGCATTTCTCTAATAATTAGTGCTGTTGAGCAGCTTTTCATGTGTGTCTTGGCCATCTCTGTGTCTTCTTTGAAGAAACGTCTCTTTAGATCTTCTTCCCATTTCTGTATTGGGTTGTTTGTTTTTTTAATATTAAGCTGCATGAGCTGTTTATATATATATTGGAGATTAAACCTTTGTCCATTGATTCATTTGCAACGATTTTCGCCCATTCTGAGGGATGCCTTTTTCCATTCCCGTTTTTTTAAAAAAAAAGGAAAGAAAGAAAAAGAAGCAGAACACTAATGTGCGTAAAATATGCCTTTTGAAATGGTCGTTTTGAAATATGGACGTCCTTTAAATTTTTTGGTCGATATGTGACCCCAGGATTTGTTTTCAGGGCAGGTGTCATTTACAGGCCTGCAATGATTTTGAATATCAACTGACCATTAGCGCTGGGATTAAAGCTGCTGTTGCGTGAAACGGCCACAAGGTGGCAGCAGTTCTCCCTTACCAAATCTGGTTACTAGAGCAACAGAGCCTCAATGGAAGGCGTGTTCTAGATTGGAATTTAGAATGGAATGTGCCAGGAGAAAGCCCCTCAAGTTTGTCTCACTACTTCTTGTTCGTGTTTTTAATTTTTTTTTTATTTTCTATTATAGCAAGTTTGATTACAATGTTTGGCTTGTTGTAGGTGTGGAAGATGTGGTTCTTTTACACATATACAGATGTCTGTTCTTCCTGGGATCCTTTTCCCTTGTACATTCGGACAGAATGTTGAGTAGTCTTCTCTTGGTATTCCGTAGGTCTTTGGTGATTATATATGTCACCTGTGTTTGATTATGTCTGTTAACCCCGATATCATAATGAAACCAATCCTCACACCTTTCCATTGGTGAACCATAAGTTTGTTTAATGAATCTGTGATTGCCCTTCTCCGTGGAAATATCTGCCCTGGTATCCATTTTTAGGTAACACCTATAAGTGATATGATACGATATGTGTGTTTCACTTTCTGACTTACTCCAAGTCACGTGATTACCTCTAGACTCATCTACGGGGCTGCAAATGGCATTGTGTCCTTTTTTTCCTTGGCTTCTCTTCTGCCTTAGCGAGGTCCATTTTCTACAATGTGATTCCCTGAGGGTTGTGGATTAGCTGACCTGGGAAGCCTTACCCTGCCGGCCGGCCCTCCCCAGGTGTGCCTGGTTGAGGTCAATATAAACAGCGCTCCAGGCAGCAATAGCCCCTGAAGTTGTGCCTGACTCCATATTCTCTGCCCCGTCAGCAGTCTCGGGGCTGTGCTGGTGGGAGGGAGTGAGGGGCCAAGGCTTTGTTGGTGGCCCGGTGTGAGTGGGGCTCTGCTGGCCTTTCTGCAGGAGTTGCCAGGCTGCCACCTGTAAAGAAGAGGATGTGTCACTCATAACTTCCGATGGAATTTCTCTCCGGACAGAGGTGAGGAAGGAAAAAAGCAGTGGGGGCCGGGACAGGAGGGGTATCTCAGGCAGGGCAATAGAAAGCTTCCAGAAGAGGGCCCGGGGCCAGGACCATCCTGGCTGGCCTGCAGGCACCAAGTTGGCTTGCGTGCTGTCGCTGGTGTGGCTCCACGGCCCTTCCTCTAGGGTTTCAAGCCCTTGTACATATTCAGATGTTTTACCTGGGAAGGGTGGGAACAGTTCAGCAGCAGCTGGCCTGGGGCTCAGCTCACGTTTACTCACAGATGCCTCAGCACGGTCCCCCAGCTTTGCAATGAGGACGCTCCTTGCATGGGGGTTGGGTTGCTGGCTGTATGGGAGGTAATTCCCCACCTCTGACCAATTTCAGAATTGTTTACTGCTGGAGCAAGTGCCCTGATAGGGTTTCCCTCTGTATAACTGGTTGGTTCAGGTTTTTTTTTTTCCTTTTATGGTTCAAGTTAGATTTGATTCCTCTTTTATGTATTTATAGATATAAGCATGGAAATAATTCATTCCTATAAATACATCTGTGTGAAGGGAAGAACTTTTTTCTGTTTTATTTTAAATTTTTTTTTTAATTTTGAAATTTAATTGTATTTATTTTTTTATACAGCAGGTTATTATTAGTTATGTATTTTATGCATATACATGTATACAGGTCAATCCCAATCTCCCAACTCATCCCACCACCACCACCCCATGGCTTCCCACACTTGGTGTCCATACGTTTGTTCTCTACCTCTGTGTCTCTATTTCTTCCCTGCAAACCAGTTCATCTGTACCATTTTTTAGGTTCCACATATATGCATTAATATACAATATTTGTTTTCCTCTTTCTGACTTACTTCATTCTGTATGACAGTCTCTAGATCCATCGATGTCTCTACAAATGACCCAGTTTCACCCCTTTTATGGCTGAGTAATATTCCATTTTATATATGTACCACATCTTTATCCATTCATCTGTCTGTGGGCATTTAGGTTGCTTGCATTACCTGGCTATTGTAAATAGTGCTGCAATGAACATTGTGGTGAATGTGCCTTTTTGATTTATGGTTTTCTCTGGGTATATGCCCAGAAGTGGGATTGCTGGATCAGATGGTAATTCTATTTCTAGTTTTTTTAAGGAAACTCCATACTGTTCTCCATAGTGACTGTATCAATTTACTTCCCCACCAATAGTGGAAGAGGGCTCCTTTTGTCCACACCCTCCCCAGAATTTGTTGTTTGTAGATATTCTGATGATGCCGATTCTAACAGGTGTGAGGTACCTCATTGTAGGTTTGATTTGCATTTCTCTAATAATTAGTGCTGTTGAGCAGCTTTTCATGTGCGTCTTGGCCATCTCTGTGTCTTCTTTGAAGAAACGTCTCTTTAGATCTTCTGCCCATTTTTGTATTGGGTTGTTTGATTTTTGAATATTAAGCTGCATGAGCTGTTTATATATATATTGGAGATTAAAACTTTGTCCATTGATTCATTTGCAACGATTTTCGCCCATTCTGAGGGATGCCTTTTTCCATTCCCGTTTTTTTGTAACAAAAAAGGAAAGAAAGAAAAAGAAGCAGAACACTAATGTGCGTAAAATATGCCTTTTGAAATGGTCATTTTGAAATATGGACGTCCTTTGAATTTTTTGGTCGATATGTGACCCCAGGATTTGTTTTCAGGGCAGGTGTCATTTACAGGCCTGCAATGATTTTGAATATCAACTGACCTTAAGCGCTGGGATTAAAGCTGCTGTTGCGTGAAACGGCCACAAGGTGGCAGCAGTTCTCCCTTACCAAATCTGGTTACTAGAGCAACAGAGCCTCAATGGAAGGCGTGTTCTAGATTGGAAGTTCGAATGGAATGTGCCAGGAGAAAGCCCCTCAAGTTTGTCTCACTACTTCTTGTTCGTGTTTTTAATTTTTTTTATTTTCTATTACAGCAAGTTTGATTACAATGTTTGGCTTGTTGTAGGTGTGGAAGATGTGGTTCTTTTACACATATACAGATGTCTGTTCTTCCTGGGATCCTTTTCCCATGTACGTTCGGACAGAATGTTGAGTAGTCTTCTCTTGGTATTCCGTAGGTCTTTGGTGATTATATATGTCACCTGTGTTTGATTATGTCTGTTAACCCCGATATCATAATGAAACCAATCCTCACACCTTTCCATTGGTGAACCATAAGTTTGTTTAATGAATCTGTGATTGCCCTTCTCCGTGGAAATATCTGCCCTGGTATCCATTTTTAGGTAACACCTATAAGTGATATGATACGATATGTGTGTTTCACTTTCTGACTTACTCCAAGTCACGTGATTACCTGTAGACTCATCTACGGGGCTGCAAATGGCATTGTGTCCTTTTTTTCCTTGGCTTCTATTCTGCCTTAGCGAGGTCCATTTTCAACAATGTGATTCCCTGAGGGTTGTGGATTAGCTGACCTGGGAAGCCTTACCCTGCCGGCCGGCCCTCCCCAGGTGTGCCTGGTTGAGGTCAATATAAACAGTGCTCCAGGCAGCAATAGCCCCTGAAGTTGTGCCTGACTCCATATTCTCTGCCCCGTCAGCAGTCTCGGGGCTGTGCTGGTGGGAGGGAGTGAGGGGCCAAGGCTTTGTTGGTGGCCCGGTGTGAGTGGGGCTCTGCTGGCCTTTCTGCAGGAGTTGCCAGGCTGCCACCTGTAAAGAAGAGGATGTGTCACTCATAACTTCCGATGGAATTTCTCTCCGGACAGAGGTGAGGAAGGAAAAAAGCAGTGGGGGCCGGGACAGGAGGGGTATCTCAGGCAGGGCAATAGAAAGCTTCCAGAAGAGGGCCCGGGGCCAGGACCATCCTGGCTGGCCTGCAGGCACCAAGTTGGCTTGCGTGCTGTCGCTGGTGTGGCTCCACGGCCCTTCCTCTAGGGTTTCAAGCCCTTGTACATATTCAGATGTTTTACCTGGGAAGGGTGGGAACAGTTCAGCAGCAGCTGGCCTGGGGCTCAGCTCACGTTTACTCACAGATGCCTCAGCACGGTCCCCCAGCTTTGCAATGAGGACGCTCCTTGCATGGGGTGTGGGTTGCTGGCTGTATGGGAGGTGATTCCCCACCTCTGACCAATTTCAGAATTGTTTTCCGCTGGAGCAAGTGCCTTGATAGGGTTTCCCTCTGTATAACTGGTGGGTTCAGGTTTTTTTTTTCTTTTATGGTTCAAGTTAGATTTGATTCCTCTTTTATGTATTTATAGATATAAGCATGGAAATAATTCATTCCTATAAATACATCTGTGTGAAGGGAAGAACTTTTTTCTGTTTTACTTAAATTTTTTTTTTAAATTTTGAAATTTAATTGTATTTATTTTTTTATACAGCAGGTTATTATTAGTTATGTATTTTATGCATATACATGTATACAGGTCAATCCCAATCCCCCAACTCATCCCACCACCACCACCCCATGGCTTCCCACACTTGGTGTCCTTACGTTTGTTCTCTACCTCTGTGTCTCTATTTCTTCCCTGCAAACCAGTTCATCTGTACCATTTTTTAGGTTCCACATATATGCATTAATATACAATATTTGTTTTCCTCTTTCTGACTTACTTCATTCTGTATGACAGTCTCTAGATCCATCAATGTCTCTACAAATGACCAAGTTTCATCCCTTTTATGGCTGAGTAATATTCCATTTTATATATGTACCACATCTTTATCCATTCATCTGTCTGTGGGCATTTAGGTTGCTTGCATTACCTGGCTATTGTAAATAGTGCTGCAATGAACATTGTGGTGAATGTGCCTTTTTGATTTATGGTTTTCTCTGGGTATATGCTCAGAAGTTCGATTGCTGGATCAGATTGTAATTCTATTTCTAGTTTTTTTAAGGAAACTCCATACTGTTCTCCATAGTGACTGTATCAATTTACATCCCCACCAATAGTGGAAGAGGGCTCCTTTTGTCCACACCCTCCCCAGAATTTGTTGTTTGTAGATTTTCTGATGATGCCGATTCTAACAGGTGTGAGGTGATACCTCATTGTAGTTTTGATTTGCATTTCTCTAATAATTAGTGCTGTTGAGCAGCTTTTCATGTGTGTCTTGGCCATCTCTGTGTCTTCTTTGAAGAAACGTCTCTTTAGATCTTCTTCCCATTTCTGTATTGGGTTGTTTGTTTTTTTAATATTAAGCTGCATGAGCTGTTTATATATATATTGGAGATTAAACCTTTGTCCATTGATTCATTTGCAACGATTTTCGCCCATTCTGAGGGATGCCTTTTTCCATTCCCGTTTTTTTAACAAAAAAGGAAAGAAAGAAAAAGAAGCAGAACACTAATGTGCGTAAAATATGCCTTTTGAAATGGTCGTTTTGAAATATGGACGTCCTTTAAATTTTTTGGTCTATATGTGACCCCAGGATTTGTTTTCAGGGCAGGTGTCATTTACAGGCCTGCAATGATTTTGAATATCAACTGACCATTAGCGCTGGGATTAAAGCTGCTGTTGCGTGAAACGGCCACAAGGTGGCAGCAGTTCTCCCTTACCAAATCTGGTTACTAGAGCAACAGAGCCTCAATGGAAGGTGTGTTCTAGATTGGAATTTAGAATGGAATGTGCCAGGAGAAAGCCCCTCAAGTTTGTCTCACTACTTCTTGTTCGTGTTTTTAATTTTTTTTTTATTTTCTATTATAGCAAGTTTGATTACAATGTTTGGCTTGTTGTAGGTGTGGAAGATGTGGTTCTTTTACACATATACAGATGTCTGTTCTTCCTGGGATCCTTTTCCCTTGTACATTCGGACAGAATGTTGAGTAGTCTTCTCTTGGTATTCCGTAGGTCTTTGGTGATTATATATGTCACCTGTGTTTGATTATGTCTGTTAACCCCGATATCATAATGAAACCAATCCTCACACCTTTCCATTGGTGAACCATAAGTTTGTTTAATGAATCTGTGATTGCCCTTCTCCGTGGAAATATCTGCCCTGGTATCCATTTTTAGGTAACACCTATAAGTGATATGATACGATATGTGTGTTTCACTTTCTGATTTACTCCAAGTCACGTGATTACCTCTAGACTCATCTACGGGGCTGCAAATGGCATTGTGTCCTTTTTTTCCTTGGCTTCTCTTCTGCCTTAGCGAGGTCCATTTTCTACAATGTGATTCCCTGAGGGTTGTGGATTAGCTGACCTGGGAAGCCTTACCCTGCCGGCCGGCCCTCCCCAGGTGTGCCTGGTTGAGGTCAATATAAACAGCGCTCCAGGCAGCAATAGCCCCTGAAGTTGTGCCTGACTCCATATTCTCTGCCCCGTCAGCAGTCTCGGGGCTGTGCTGGTGGGAGGGAGTGAGGGGCCAAGGCTTTGTTGGTGGCCCGGTGTGAGTGGGGCTCTGCTGGCCTTTCTGCAGGAGTTGCCAGGCTGCCACCTGTAAAGAAGAGGATGTGTCACTCATAACTTCCGATGGAATTTCTCTCCGGACAGAGGTGAGGAAGGAAAAAAGCAGTGGGGGCCGGGACAGGAGGGGTGTCTCAGGCACGGCAATAGAAAGCTTCCAGAAGAGGGCCCGGGGCCAGGACCATCCTGGCTGGCCTGCAGGCATCAAGTTGGCTTGCGTGCTGTCGCTGGTGTGGCTCCACGGCCTTTCCTCTAGGGTTTCAAGCCCTTGTACATATTCAGATGTTTTACCTGGGAAGGATGGGAACAGTTCAGCAGCAGCTGGCCTGGGGCTCAGCTCACGTTTACTCACAGATGCCTCAGCACGGTCCCCCAGCTTTGCAATGAGGACGCTCCTTGCATGGGGGTTGGGTTGCTGGCTGTATGGGAGGTAATTCCCCACCTCTGACCAATTTCAGAATTGTTTACTGCTGGAGCAAGTGCCCTGATAGGGTTTCCCTCTGTATAACTGGTTGGTTCAGGTTTTTTTTTTTTCTTTTATGGTTCAAGTTAGATTTGATTCCTCTTTTATGTATTTATAGATATAAGCATGGAAATAATTCATTCCTATAAATACATCTGTGTGAAAGGAAGAACTTATTTCTGTTTTATTTTAATTTTTTTTTAATTTTGAAATTTAATTGTATTTATTTTTTTATACAGCAGGTTATTATTAGTTATGTATTTTATGCATATACATGTATACAGGTCAATCCCAATCTCCCAACTCATCCCACCACCACCACCCCATGGCTTCCCACACTTGGTGTCCATACGTTTGTTCTCTACCTCTGTGTCTCTATTTCTTCCCTGCAAACCAGTTCATCTGTACCATTTTTTAGGTTCCACATATATGCATTAATATACAATATTTGCTTTCCTCTTTCTGACTTACTTCATTCTCTATGACAGTCTCTAGATCCATCGATGTCTCTACAAATGACCCAGTTTCACCCCTTTTATGGCTGAGTAATATTCCATTTTATATATGTACCACATCTTTATCCATTCATCTGTCTGTGGGCATTTAGGTTGCTTGCATTACCTGGCTATTGTAAATAGTGCTGCAATGAACATTGTGGTGAATGTGCCTTTTTGATTTATGGTTTTCTCTGGGTATATGCCCAGAAGTGGGATTGCTGGATCAGATGGTAATTCTATTTCTAGTTTTTTTAAGGAAACTCCATACTGTTCTCCATAGTGACTGTATCAATTTACTTCCCCACCAATAGTGGAAGAGGGCTCCTTTTGTCCACACCCTCCCCAGAATTTGTTGTTTGTAGATATTCTGATGATGCCGATTCTAACAGGTGTGAGGTACCTCATTGTAGGTTTGATTTGCATTTCTCTAATAATTAGTGCTGTTGAGCAGCTTTTCATGTGCGTCTTGGCCATCTCTGTGTCTTCTTTGAAGAAACGTCTCTTTAGATCTTCTGCCCATTTTTGTATTGGGTTGTTTGATTTTTGAATATTAAGCTGCATGAGCTGTTTATATATATATTGGAGATTAAAACTTTGTCCATTGATTCATTTGCAACGATTTTCGCCCATTCTGAGGGATGCCTTTTTCCATTCCCGTTTTTTTGTAACAAAAAAGGAAAGAAAGAAAAAGAAGCAGAACAGTAATGTGCGTAAAATATGCCTTTTGAAATGGTCATTTTGAAATATGGACGTCCTTTGAATTTTTTGGTCGATATGTGACCCCAGGATTTGTTTTCAGGGCAGGTGTCATTTACAGGCCTGCAATGATTTTGAATATCAACTGACCTTAAGCGCTGGGATTAAAGCTGCTGTTGCGTGAAACGGCCACAAGGTGGCAGCAGTTCTCCCTTACCAAATCTGGTTACTAGAGCAACAGAGCCTCAATGGAAGGCGTGTTCTAGATTGGAAGTTCGAATGGAATGTGCCAGGAGAAAGCCCCTCAAGTTTGTCTCACTACTTCTTGTTCGTGTTTTTAATTTTTTTTATTTTCTATTACAGCAAGTTTGATTACAATGTTTGGCTTGTTGTAGGTGTGGAAGATGTGGTTCTTTTACACATATACAGATGTCTGTTCTTCCTGGGATCCTTTTCCCATGTACGTTCGGACAGAATGTTGAGTAGTCTTCTCTTGGTATTCCGTAGGTCTTTGGTGATTATATATGTCACCTGTGTTTGATTATGTCTGTTAACCCCGATATCATAATGAAACCAATCCTCACACCTTTCCATTGGTGAACCATAAGTTTGTTTAATGAATCTGTGATTGCCCTTCTCCGTGGAAATATCTGCCCTGGTATCCATTTTTAGGTAACACCTATAAGTGATATGATACGATATGTGTGTTTCACTTTCTGACTTACTCCAAGTCACGTGATTACCTGTAGACTCATCTACGGGGCTGCAAATGGCATTGTGTCCTTTTTTTCCTTGGCTTCTATTCTGCCTTAGCGAGGTCCATTTTCAACAATGTGATTCCCTGAGGGTTGTGGATTAGCTGACCTGGGAAGCCTTACCCTGCCGGCCGGCCCTCCCCAGGTGTGCCTGGTTGAGGTCAATATAAACAGCGCTCCAGGCAGCAATAGCCCCTGAAGTTGTGCCTGACTCCATATTCTCTGCCCCGTCAGCAGTCTCGGGGCTGTGCTGGTGGGAGGGAGTGAGGGGCCAAGGCTTTGTTGGTGGCCCGGTGTGAGTGGGGCTCTGCTGGCCTTTCTGCAGGAGTTGCCAGGCTGCCACCTGTAAAGAAGAGGATGTGTCACTCATAACTTCCGATGGAATTTCTCTCCGGACAGAGGTGAGGAAGGAAAAAAGCAGTGGGGGCCGGGACAGGAGGGGTATCTCAGGCAGGGCAATAGAAAGCTTCCAGAAGAGGGCCCGGGGCCAGGACCATCCTGGCTGGCCTGCAGGCACCAAGTTGGCTTGCGTGCTGTCGCTGGTGTGGCTCCACGGCCCTTCCTCTAGGGTTTCAAGCCCTTGTACATATTCAGATGTTTTACCTGGGAAGGGTGGGAACAGTTCAGCAGCAGCTGGCCTGGGGCTCAGCTCACGTTTACTCACAGATGCCTCAGCACGGTCCCCCAGCTTTGCAATGAGGACGCTCCTTGCATGGGGTGTGGGTTGCTGGCTGTATGGGAGGTGATTCCCCACCTCTGACCAATTTCAGAATTGTTTTCCGCTGGAGCAAGTGCCTTGATAGGGTTTCCCTCTGTATAACTGGTGGGTTCAGGTTTTTTTTTTCTTTTATGGTTCAAGTTAGATTTGATTCCTCTTTTATGTATTTATAGATATAAGCATGGAAATAATTCATTCCTATAAATACATCTGTGTGAAGGGAAGAACTTTTTTCTGTTTTACTTAAATTTTTTTTTAAATTTTGAAATTTAATTGTATTTATTTTTTTATACAGCAGGTTATTATTAGTTATGTATTTTATGCATATACATGTATACAGGTCAATCCCAATCTCCCAACTCATCCCACCACCACCACCCCATGGCTTCCCACACTTGGTGTCCTTACGTTTGTTCTCTACCTCTGTGTCTCTATTTCTTCCCTGCAAACCAGTTCATCTGTACCATTTTTTAGGTTCCACATATATGCATTAATATACAATATTTGTTTTCCTCTTTCTGACTTACTTCATTCTGTATGACAGTCTCTAGATCCATCAATGTCTCTACAAATGACCAAGTTTCATCCCTTTTATGGCTGAGTAATATTCCATTTTATATATGTACCACATCTTTATCCATTCATCTGTCTGTGGGCATTTAGGTTGCTTGCATTACCTGGCTATTGTAAATAGTGCTGCAATGAACATTGTGGTGAATGTGCCTTTTTGATTTATGGTTTTCTCTGGGTATATGCTCAGAAGTTCGATTGCTGGATCAGATTGTAATTCTATTTCTAGTTTTTTTAAGGAAACTCCATACTGTTCTCCATAGTGACTGTATCAATTTACATCCCCACCAATAGTGGAAGAGGGCTCCTTTTGTCCACACCCTCCCCAGAATTTGTTGTTTGTAGATTTTCTGATGATGCCGATTCTAACAGGTGTGAGGTGATACCTCATTGTAGTTTTGATTTGCATTTCTCTAATAATTAGTGCTGTTGAGCAGCTTTTCATGTGTGTCTTGGCCATCTCTGTGTCTTCTTTGAAGAAACGTCTCTTTAGATCTTCTTCCCATTTCTGTATTGGGTTGTTTGTTTTTTTAATATTAAGCTGCATGAGCTGTTTATATATATATTGGAGATTAAACCTTTGTCCATTGATTCATTTGCAACGATTTTCGCCCATTCTGAGGGATGCCTTTTTCCATTCCCGTTTTTTTAACAAAAAAGGAAAGAAAGAAAAAGAAGCAGAACACTAATGTGCGTAAAATATGCCTTTTGAAATGGTCGTTTTGAAATATGGACGTCCTTTAAATTTTTTGGTCTATATGTGACCCCAGGATTTGTTTTCAGGGCAGGTGTCATTTACAGGCCTGCAATGATTTTGAATATCAACTGACCATTAGCGCTGGGATTAAAGCTGCTGTTGCGTGAAACGGCCACAAGGTGGCAGCAGTTCTCCCTTACCAAATCTGGTTACTAGAGCAACAGAGCCTCAATGGAAGGTGTGTTCTAGATTGGAATTTAGAATGGAATGTGCCAGGAGAAAGCCCCTCAAGTTTGTCTCACTACTTGTTCGTGTTTTTAATTTTTTTTTTATTTTCTATTATAGCAAGTTTGATTACAATGTTTGGCTTGTTGTAGGTGTGGAAGATGTGGTTCTTTTACACATATACAGATGTCTGTTCTTCCTGGGATCCTTTTCCCTTGTACATTCGGACAGAATGTTGAGTAGTCTTCTCTTGGTATTCCGTAGGTCTTTGGTGATTATATATGTCACCTGTGTTTGATTATGTCTGTTAACCCCGATATCATAATGAAACCAATCCTCACACCTTTCCATTGGTGAACCATAAGTTTGTTTAATGAATCTGTGATTGCCCTTCTCCGTGGAAATATCTGCCCTGGTATCCATTTTTAGGTAACACCTATAAGTGATATGATACGATATGTGTGTTTCACTTTCTGATTTACTCCAAGTCACGTGATTACCTCTAGACTCATCTACGGGGCTGCAAATGGCATTGTGTCCTTTTTTTCCTTGGCTTCTCTTCTGCCTTAGCGAGGTCCATTTTCTACAATGTGATTCCCTGAGGGTTGTGGATTAGCTGACCTGGGAAGCCTTACCCTGCCGGCCGGCCCTCCCCAGGTGTGCCTGGTTGAGGTCAATATAAACAGCGCTCCAGGCAGCAATAGCCCCTGAAGTTGTGCCTGACTCCATATTCTCTGCCCCGTCAGCAGTCTCGGGGCTGTGCTGGTGGGAGGGAGTGAGGGGCCAAGGCTTTGTTGGTGGCCCGGTGTGAGTGGGGCTCTGCTGGCCTTTCTGCAGGAGTTGCCAGGCTGCCACCTGTAAAGAAGAGGATGTGTCACTCATAACTTCCGATGGAATTTCTCTCCGGACAGAGGTGAGGAAGGAAAAAAGCAGTGGGGGCCGGGACAGGAGGGGTGTCTCAGGCACGGCAATAGAAAGCTTCCAGAAGAGGGCCCGGGGCCAGGACCATCCTGGCTGGCCTGCAGGCATCAAGTTGGCTTGCGTGCTGTCGCTGGTGTGGCTCCACGGCCTTTCCTCTAGGGTTTCAAGCCCTTGTACATATTCAGATGTTTTACCTGGGAAGGATGGGAACAGTTCAGCAGCAGCTGGCCTGGGGCTCAGCTCACGTTTACTCACAGATGCCTCAGCACGGTCCCCCAGCTTTGCAATGAGGACGCTCCTTGCATGGGGGTTGGGTTGCTGGCTGTATGGGAGGTAATTCCCCACCTCTGACCAATTTCAGAATTGTTTACTGCTGGAGCAAGTGCCCTGATAGGGTTTCCCTCTGTATAACTGGTTGGTTCAGGTTTTTTTTTTTTCTTTTATGGTTCAAGTTAGATTTGATTCCTCTTTTATGTATTTATAGATATAAGCATGGAAATAATTCATTCCTATAAATACATCTGTGTGAAAGGAAGAACTTATTTCTGTTTTATTTTAATTTTTTTTTAATTTTGAAATTTAATTGTATTTATTTTTTTATACAGCAGGTTATTATTAGTTATGTATTTTATGCATATACATGTATACAGGTCAATCCCAATCTCCCAACTCATCCCACCACCACCACCCCATGGCTTCCCACACTTGGTGTCCATACGTTTGTTCTCTACCTCTGTGTCTCTATTTCTTCCCTGCAAACCAGTTCATCTGTACCATTTTTAGGTTCCACATATATGCATTAATATACAATATTTGCTTTCCTCTTTCTGACTTACTTCATTCTCTATGACAGTCTCTAGATCCATCGATGTCTCTACAAATGACCCAGTTTCACCCCTTTTATGGCTGAGTAATATTCCATTTTATATATGTACCACATCTTTATCCATTCATCTGTCTGTGGGCATTTAGGTTGCTTGCATTACCTGGCTATTGTAAATAGTGCTGCAATGAACATTGTGGTGAATGTGCCTTTTTGATTTATGGTTTTCTCTGGGTATATGCCCAGAAGTGGGATTGCTGGATCAGATGGTAATTCTATTTCTAGTTTTTTTAAGGAAACTCCATACTGTTCTCCATAGTGACTGTATCAATTTACTTCCCCACCAATAGTGGAAGAGGGCTCCTTTTGTCCACACCCTCCCCAGAATTTGTTGTTTGTAGATATTCTGATGATGCCGATTCTAACAGGTGTGAGGTACCTCATTGTAGGTTTGATTTGCATTTCTCTAATAATTAGTGCTGTTGAGCAGCTTTTCATGTGCGTCTTGGCCATCTCTGTGTCTTCTTTGAAGAAACGTCTCTTTAGATCTTCTGCCCATTTTTGTATTGGGTTGTTTGATTTTTGAATATTAAGCTGCATGAGCTGTTTATATATATATTGGAGATTAAACCTTTGTCCATTGATTCATTTGCAACGATTTTCGCCCATTCTGAGGGATGCCTTTTTCCATTCCCGTTTTTTTGTAACAAAAAAGGAAAGAAAGAAAAAGAAGCAGAACAGTAATGTGCGTAAAATATGCCTTTTGAAATGGTCGTTTTGAAATATGGACGTCCTTTGAATTTTTTGGTCGATATGTGACCCCAGGATTTGTTTTCAGGGCAGGTGTCATTTACAGGCCTGCAATGATTTTGAATATCAACTGACCATTAGCGCTGGGATTAAAGCTGCTGTTGCGTGAAACGGCCACAAGGTGGCAGCAGTTCTCCCTTACCAAATCTGGTTACTAGAGCAACAGAGCCTCAATGGAAGGCGTGTTCTAGATTGGAAGTTCGAATGGAATGTGCCAGGAGAAAGCCCCTCAAGTTTGTCTCACTACTTCTTGTTCGTGTTTTTAATTTTTTTTATTTTCTATTACAGCAAGTTTGATTACAATGTTTGGCTTGTTGTAGGTGTGGAAGATGTGGTTCTTTTACACATATACAGATGTCTGTTCTTCCTGGGATCCTTTTCCCATGTACATTCGGACAGAATGTTGAGTAGTCTTCTCTTGGTATTCCGTAGGTCTTTGGTGATTATATATGTCACCTGTGTTTGATTATGTCTGTTAACCCCGATATCATAATGAAACCAATCCTCACACCTTTCCATTGGTGAACCATAAGTTTGTTTAATGAATCTGTGATTGCCCTTCTCCGTGGAAATATCTGCCCTGGTATCCATTTTTAGGTAACACCTATAAGTGATATGATACGATATGTGTGTTTCACTTTCTGACTTACTCCAAGTCACGTGATTACCTCTAGACTCATCTACGGGGCTGCAAATGGCTTTGTGTCCTTTTTTTCCTTGGCTTCTATTCTGCCTTAGCGAGGTCCATTTTCAACAATGTGATTCCCTGAGGGTTGTGGATTAGCTGACCTGGGAAGCCTTACCCTGCCGGCCGGCCCTCCCCAGGTGTGCCTGGTTGAGGTCAATATAAACAGCGCTCCAGGCAGCAATAGCCCCTGAAGTTGTGCCTGACTCCATATTCTCTGCCCCGTCAGCAGTCTCGGGGCTGTGCTGGTGGGAGGGAGTGAGGGGCCAAGGCTTTGTTGGTGGCCCGGTGTGAGTGGGGCTCTGCTGGCCTTTCTGCAGGAGTTGCCAGGCTGCCACCTGTAAAGAAGAGGATGTGTCACTCACAACTTCTGATGGAATTTCTCTCCGGACAGAGGTGAGGAAGGAAAAAAGCAGTGGGGGCCGGGACAGGAGGGGTATCTCAGGCAGGGCAATAGAAAGCTTCCAGAAGAGGGCCCGGGGCCAGGACCATCCTGGCTGGCCTGCAGGCACCAAGTTGGCTTGCGTGCTGTCGCTGGTGTGGCTCCACGGCCCTTCCTCTAGGGTTTCAAGCCCTTGTACATATTCAGATGTTTTACCTGGGAAGGGTGGGAACAGTTCAGCAGCAGCTGGCCTGGGGCTCAGCTCACGTTTACTCACAGATGCCTCAGCACGGTCCCCCAGCTTTGCAATGAGGACGCTCCTTGCATGCGGGTTGGGTTGCTGGCTGTATGGGAGGTAATTCCCCACCTCTGACCAATTTCAGAATTGTTTACTGCTGGAGCAAGTGCCCTGATAGGGTTTCCCTCTGTATAACTGGTGGGTTCAGGTTTTTTTTTCTTTTATGGTTCAAGTTAGATTTGATTCCTCTTTTATGTATTTATAGATATAAGCATGGAAATAATTCATTCCTATAAATACATCTGTGTGAAGGGAAGAACTTTTTTCTGTTTTATTTTAAATTTTTTTTTTAAATTTTGAAATTTAATTGTATTTATTTTTTTATACAGCAGGTTATTATTAGTTATGTATTTTATGCATATACATGTATACAGGTCAATCCCAATCTCCCAACTCATCCCACCACCACCACCCCATGGCTTCCCACACTTGGTGTCCATACGTTTGTTCTCTACCTCTGTGTCTCTATTTCTTCCCTGCAAACCAGTTCATCTGTACCATTTTTTAGGTTCCACATATATGCATTAATATACAATATTTGTTTTCCTCTTTCTGACTTACTTCATTCTGTATGACAGTCTCTAGATCCATCAATGACTCTACAAATGACCCAGTTTCACCCCTTTTATGGCTGAGTAATATTCCATTTTATATATGTACCACATCTTTATCCATTCATCTGTCTGTGGGCATTTAGGTAGCTTGCATTACCTGGCTATTGTAAATAGTGCTGCAATGAACATTGTGGTGAATGTGCCTTTTTGATTTATGGTTTTCTCTGGGTATATGCCCAGAAGTGGGATTGCTGGATCAGATGGTAATTCTATTTCTAGTTTTTTTAAGGAAACTCCATACTGTTCTCCATAGTGACTGTATCAATTTACATCCCCACCAATAGTGGAAGAGGGCTCCTTTTGTCCACACCCTCCCCAGAATTTGTTGTTTGTAGATATTCTGATGATGCCGATTCTAACAGGTGTGAGGTACCTCATTGTAGGTTTGATTTGCATTTCTCTAATAATTAGTGCTGTTGAGCAGCTTTTCATGTGCGTCTTGGCCATCTCTGTGTCTTCTTTGAAGAAACGTCTCTTTAGATCTTCTGCCCATTTTTGTATTGGGTTGTTTGTTTTTTTAATATTAAGCTGCATGAGCTGTTTATATATATATTGGAGATTAAACCTTTGTCCATTGATTCATTTGCAACGATTTTTGCCCATTCTGAGGGATGCCTTTTTCCATTCCCGTTTTTTTAACAAAAAAGGAAAGAAAGAAAAAGAAGCAGAACACTAATGTGCGTAAAATATGCCTTTTGAAATGGTCGTTTTGAAATATGGACGTCCTTTGAATTTTTTGGTCGATATGTGACCCCAGGATTTGTTTTCAGGGCAGGTGTCATTTACAGGCCTGCAATGATTTTGAATATCAACTGACCATTAGCGCTGGGATTAAAGCTGCTGTTGCGTGAAACGGCCACAAGGTGGCAGCAGTTCTCCCTTACCAAATCTGGTTACTAGAGCAACAGAGCCTCAATGGAAGGCGTGTTCTAGATTGGAAGTTCGAATGGAATGTGCCAGGAGAAAGCCCCTCAAGTTTGTCTCACTACTTCTTGTTCGTGTTTTTAATTTTTTTTATTTTCTATTACAGCAAGTTTGATTACAATGTTTGGCTTGTTGTAGGTGTGGAAGATGTGGTTCTTTTACACATATACAGATGTCTGTTCTTCCTGGGATCCTTTTCCCATGTACGTTCGGACAGAATGTTGAGTAGTCTTCTCTTGGTATTCCGTAGGTCTTTGGTGATTATATATGTCACCTGTGTTTGATTATGTCTGTTAACCCCGATATTATAATGAAACCAATCCTCACACCTTTCCATTTGTGAACCATAAGTTTGTTTAATGAATCTGTGATTGCCCTTCTCCGTGGAAATATCTGCCCTGTTATCCAGTTTTAGGTAACACCTATAAGTGATATGATACGATATGTGTCTTTCACTTTCTGACTTACTCCAAGTCACGTGATTACCTCTAGACTCATCTACGGGACTGCAAATGGCATTGTGTCCTTTTTTCCTTGGCTTCTATTCTGCCTTAGCGAGGTCCATTTTCAACAATGTGATTCCCTGAGTGTTGTGGATTAGCTGACCTGGGCAGCCTTACCCTGCCGGCCGGCCCTCCCCAGGTGTGCCTGGTTGAGGTCAATATAAACAGCGCTCCAGGCAGCAATAGCCCCTGAAGTTGTGCCTGACTCCATATTCTCTGCCCCGTCAGCAGTCTCGGGGCTGTGCTGGTTGGAGGGAGTGAGGGGCCAAGGCTTTGATGGTGGCCCGGTGTGAGTGGGGCTCTGCTGGCCTTTCTGCAGGAGTTGCCAGGCTGCCACCTGTAAAGAAGAGGATGTGTCACTCATAACTTCCGATGGAATTTCTCTCCAGACAGAGGTGAGGAAGGATAAAAGCAGTGGGTGCCGGGACAGGAGGGATATCTCAGGCAGGGCAATAGAAAGCTTGCAGAAGAGCGCCCGGGTCCAGGACCATCCTGGCTGACCTGCAGGCACAAAGTTGGCCTGCGTGCTGTGGCTGGTGTGGCTCCAGGACCCTTCCTCTAGGCTTTCAAGCCCTTGTACATATTCAGGTGTTTTACCTGGGAAGGGTGGGAACAGTTCAGCAGCAGCTGGCCTGGGGCTCAGCTCACGTTTACTCACAGATGCCTCAGCACGGTCCCCCAGCTTTGCAATGAGGACGCTCCTTGCATGGGGGGTGGGTTGCTGGCTGTATGGGAGGTGATTCCCCACCTCTGACCAATTTCAGAATTGTTTACCGCTGGAGCAAGTGCCCTGATAGGGTTTCCCTCTGTATAACTGGTGGGTTCAGGTTTTTTTTTTCTTTTATGGTTCAAGTTAGATTTGATTCCTCTTTTATGTATTTATAGATATAAGCATGGAAATAATTCATTCCTATAAATACATCAGTGTGAAGGGAAGAACTTTTTTCTGTTTTACTTAAATTTTTTTTTAAATTTTGAAATTTAATTGTATTTATTTTTTTATACAGCAGGTTATTATTAGTTATGTATTTTATGCATATACATGTATACAGGTCAATCCCAATCTCCCAACTCATCCCACCACCACCACCCCATGGCTTCCCACAGTTGGTGTCCATACGTTTGTTCTCTACCTCTGTGTCTCTATTTCTTCCCTGCAAACCAGTTCATCTGTACCATTTTTTAGGTTCCACATATATGCATTAATATACAATATTTGTTTTCCTCTTTCTGACTTACTTCATTCTGTATGACAGTCTCTAGATCCATCAATGTCTCTACAAATGACCAAGTTTCATCCCTTTTATGGCTGAGTAATATTCCATTTTATATATGTACCACATCTTTATCCATTCATATGTCTGTGGGCATTTAGGTTGCTTGCATTACCTGGCTATTGTAAATAGTGCTGCAATGAACATTGTGGTGAATGTGCCTTTTTGATTTATGGTTTTCTCTGGGTATATGCCCAGAAGTGGGATTGCTGGATCAGATGGTAATTCTATTTCTAGTTTTTTTAAGGAAACTCCATACTGTTCTCCATAGTGACTGTATCAATTTACATCCCCACCAATAGTGGAAGAGGGCTCCTTTTGTCCACACCCTCCCCAGAATTTGTTGTTTGTAGATTTTCTGATGATGCCGATTCTAACAGGTGTGAGGTGATACCTCATTGTAGTTTTGATTTGCATTTCTCTAATAATTAGTGCTGTTGAGCAGCTTTTCATGTGTGTCTTGGCCATCTCTGTGTCTTCTTTGAAGAAACGTCTCTTTAGATCTTCTTCCCATTTCTGTATTGGGTTGTTTGTTTTTTGAATATTAAGCTGCATGAGCTGTTTATATATATATTGGAGATTAAACCTTTGTCCATTGATTCATTTGCAACGATTTTCGCCCATTCTGAGGGATGCCTTTTTCCATTCCCGTTTTTTTGTAACAAAAAAGGAAAGAAAGAAAAAGAAGCAGAACACTAATGTGTGTAAAATATGCCTTTTGAAATGGTCGTTTTGAAATATGGACGTCCTTTGAATTTTTTGGTCGATATGTGACCCCAGGATTTGTTTTCAGGGCAGGTGTCATTTACAGGCCTGCAATGATTTTGAATATCAACTGACCATTAGCGCTGGGATTAAAGCTGCTGTTGCGTGAAACGGCCACAAGGTGGCAGCAGTTCTCCCTTACCAAATCTGGTTACTAGAGCAACAGAGCCTCAATGGAAGGCGTGTTCTAGATTGCAATTTAGAATGGAATGTGCCAGGAGAAAGCCCCTCAAGTTTGTCTCACTACTTCTTGTTCGTGTTTTTAATTTTTTTTTTATTTTCTATTACAGCAAGTTTGATTACAATGTTTGGCTTGTTGTAGGTGTGGAAGATGTGGTTCTTTTACACATATACAGATGTCTGTTCTTCCTGGGATCCTTTTCCCATGTACGTTAGGACAGAATGTTGAGTAGTCTTCTCTTGGTATTCCGTAGGTCTTTGTTGATTATATATGTCACCTGTGTTTGATTATGTCTGTTAACCCCGATATCATAATGAAACCAATCCTCACACCTTTCCATTGGTGAACCATAAGTTTGTTTAATGAATCCGTGATTGCCCTTCTCCGTGGAAATATCTGCCCTGGTATCCATTTTTAGGTAACACCTATAAGTGATATGATACGATATGTGTCTTTCACTTTCTGACTTACTCCAAGTCACGTGATTACCTCTAGACTCATCTACGGGGCTGCAAATGGCATTGTGTCCTTTTTTCCTTGGCTTCTATTCTGCCTTAGCGAGGTCCATTTTCAACAATGTGATTCCCTGAGGGTTGTGGATTAGCTGTCCTGGGCAGCCTTACCCTGCCGGCCGGCCCTCCCCAGATGTGCCTGGTTGAGGTCAATATAAACAGCGCTCCAGGCAGCAATAGCCCCTGAAGTTGTGCCTGACTCCATATTCTCTGCCCCGTCAGCAGTCTCGGGGCTGTGCTGGTGGGAGGGAGTGAGGGGCCAAGGCTTTGTTGGTGGCCCGGTGTGAGTGGGGCTCTGCTGGCCTTTCTGCAGGAGGTGCCAGGCTGCCACCTGTAAAGAAGAGGATGTGTCACCCATACCTTCCGATGGAATTTCTCTCCGGACAGAGGTGAGGAAGGATAAAAGCAGTGGGGGCCGGGACAGGAGGGGTATCTCAGGCAGGGCAATAGAAAGCTTCCAGAAGAGCGCCATGTGCCAGGAACATCCTGGCTGGCCTGCAGGCACCAAGATGCCTTCGTGCTGTCGCTGTTGTGGCTCCACGGCCCTTCCTCTAGGCTTTCAAGCCCTTGTACATATTCAGGTGTTTTACCTGGGAAGGGTGGGAACAGTTCAGCAACAGCTGGCCTGGGGCTCAGCTCACGTTTACTCACAGATGCCTCAGCACGGTCCCCCAGCTTTGCAATGAGGATGCTCCTTGCATGTGGTGTGGGTTGCTGGCTGTATGGGAGGTGATTCCCCACCTCTGACCAATTTCAGAATTGTTTACGCTGGAGCAAGTGCCCTGATAGTGTTTCCCTCTGTATAACTGGTGGGTTCAGGTTTTTTTTTCTTTTATGGTTCAAGATAGATTTGATTCCTCTTTTATGTATTTATAGATATAAGCATGGAAATAATTCATTCCTATAAATACATCTGTGTGAAGGGAAGAAATTTTTTCTGTTTTATTTTAATTTTTTTTTAATTTTATTTATTTTTTTATACAGCAGGTTATTATTAGTTATGTATTTTATGCATATACATGTATACAGGTCAATCCCAATCTCCCAACTCATCCCACCACCACCACCCCATGGCTTCCCACACTTGGTGTCCATACGTTTGTTCTCTACCTCTGTGTCTCTATTTCTTCCCTGCAAACCAGTTCATCTGTACCATTTTTTAGGTTCCACATATATACATTAATAGACAATATTTGTTTTCCTCTATCTGACTTACTTCATTCTGTATGACAGTCTCTAGATCCATCGATGTCTCTACAAATGACCCAGTTTCATTCCTTTTTATGGCTGAGTAATATTCCATTTTATATATGTACCACATCTTTATCCATTCATCTGTCTGTGGGCATTTAGGTTACTTGCATTACCTGGCTATTGTAAATAGTGCTGCAATGAACATTGTGGTGAATGTGCCTTTTTGATTTATGGTTTTCTCTGGGTATATGCCCAGAAGTGGGATTGCTGGATCAGATGGTAATTCTATTTCTAGTTTTTTTAAGGAAACTCCATACTGTTCTCCATAGTGACTGTATCAATTTACATCCCCACCAATAGTGGAAGAGGGCTCCTTTTGTCCACACCCTCCCCAGAATTTGTTGTTTGTAGATTTTCTGATGATGCCGATTCTAACAGGTGTGAGGTGATACCTCATTGTAGTTTTGATTTGCATTTCTCTAATAATTAGTGCTGTTGAGCAGCTTTTCATGTGCGTCTTGGCCATCTCTGTCTTCTTTGAAGAAACGTCTCTTTAGATCTTCTGCCCATTTTTGTATTGGGTTGTTTGTTTTTTAAATATTAAGCTGCATGAGCTGTTTATATATATATTGGAGATTAAACCTTTGTCCATTGATTCATTTGCAACGATTTTCGCCCATTCTGAGGGATGCCTTTTTCCATTCCCGTTTTTTTAACAAAAAAGGAAAGAAAGAAAAAGAAGCAGAACACTAATGTGCGTAAAATATGCCTTTTGAAATGGTCGTTTTGAAATATGGACGTCCTTTGAATTTTTTGGTCGATATGTGACCCCAGGATTTGTTTTCAGGGCAGGTGTCATTTACAGGCCTTCAATGAGTTTGAATATCAACTGACCATTAGCGCTGGGATTAAAGCTGCTGTTGCGTGAAACGGCCACAAGGTGGCAGCAGTTCTCCCTTACCAAATCTGGTTACTAGAGCAACAGAGCCTCAATGGAAGTCATGTTCTAGACTGGAATTTTGAATGGAATGTGCCAGGAGAAAGCCCCTCAAGTTTGTCTCACTACTTCTTGTTCGTGTTTTTAAATTTTTTTTCTATTACAGCAAGTTTGATTACAATGTTTGGCTTGTTGTAGGTTTGGAAGATGTGGTTCTTTTACACATATACAGAGGTCTGTTCTTCCTGGGATCCTTTTCCCATGTACGTTAGGACAGAATGTTGAGTAGTCTTCTCTTGGTATTCCGTAGGTCTTTGGTGATTATATATGTCACCTGTGTTTGATTATGTCTGTTAACCCCGAAATCGTAATGAAACCAATCCTCACACCTTTCCATTGGTGAACCATAAGTTTGTTTAATGAATCTGTGATTGCCCTTCTCCGTGGAAATATCTGCCCTGGTATCCATTTTTAGGTAACACCTATAAGTGATATGATACGATATGTGTCTTTCACTTTCTGACTTACTCCAAGTCACGTGATTACCTCTAGACTCATCTACGGGGCTGCAAATGGCATTGTGTCCTTTTTTCCTTGGCTTCTATTCTGCCTTAGCGAGGTCCATTTTCAACAATGTGATTCCCTGAGGGTTGTGGATTAGCTGTCCTGGGCAGCCTTACCCTGCCGGCCGGCCCTCCCCAGATGTGCCTGGTTGAGGTCAATATAAACAGCGCTCCAGGCAGCAATAGCCCCTGAAGTTGTGCCTGACTCCATATTCTCTGCCCCGTCAGCAGTCTCGGGGCTGTGCTGGTGGGAGGGAGTGAGGGGCCAAGGCTTTGTTGGTGGCCCGGTGTGAGTGGGGCTCTGCTGGCCTTTCTGCAGGAGGTGCCAGGCTGCCACCTGTAAAGAAGAGGATGTGTCACCCATACCTTCCGATGGAATTTCTCTCCGGACAGAGGTGAGGAAGGATAAAAGCAGTGGGGGCCGGGACAGGAGGGGTATCTCAGGCAGGGCAATAGAAAGCTTCCAGAAGAGCGCCATGTGCCAGGAACATCCTGGCTGGCCTGCAGGCACCAAGATGCCTTCGTGCTGTCGCTGTTGTGGCTCCACGGCCCTTCCTCTAGGCTTTCAAGCCCTTGTACATATTCAGGTGTTTTACCTGGGAAGGGTGGGAACAGTTCAGCAACAGCTGGCCTGGGGCTCAGCTCACGTTTACTCACAGATGCCTCAGCACGGTCCCCCAGCTTTGCAATGAGGATGCTCCTTGCATGTGGTGTGGGTTGCTGGCTGTATGGGAGGTGATTCCCCACCTCTGACCAATTTCAGAATTGTTTACGCTGGAGCAAGTGCCCTGATAGTGTTTCCCTCTGTATAACTGGTGGGTTCAGGTTTTTTTTTCTTTTATGGTTCAAGATAGATTTGATTCCTCTTTTATGTATTTATAGATATAAGCATGGAAATAATTCATTCCTATAAATACATCTGTGTGAAGGGAAGAAATTTTTTCTGTTTTATTTTAATTTTTTTTTAATTTTATTTATTTTTTTATACAGCAGGTTATTATTAGTTATGTATTTTATGCATATACATGTATACAGGTCAATCCCAATCTCCCAACTCATCCCACCACCACCACCCCATGGCTTCCCACACTTGGTGTCCATACGTTTGTTCTCTACCTCTGTGTCTCTATTTCTTCCCTGCAAACCAGTTCATCTGTACCATTTTTTAGGTTCCACATATATACATTAATAGACAATATTTGTTTTCCTCTATCTGACTTACTTCATTCTGTATGACAGTCTCTAGATCCATCGATGTGTCTACAAATGACCCAGTTTCATTCCTTTTTATGGCTGAGTAATATTCCATTTTATATATGTACCACATCTTTATCCATTCATCTGTCTGTGGGCATTTAGGTTACTTGCATTACCTGGCTATTGTAAATAGTGCTGCAATGAACATTGTGGTGAATGTGCCTTTTTGATTTATGGTTTTCTCTGGGTATATGCCCAGAAGTGGGATTGCTGGATCAGATGGTAATTCTATTTCTAGTTTTTTTAAGGAAACTCCATACTGTTCTCCATAGTGACTGTATCAATTTACATCCCCACCAATAGTGGAAGAGGGCTCCTTTTGTCCACACCCTCCCCAGAATTTGTTGTTTGTAGATTTTCTGATGATGCCGATTCTAACAGGTGTGAGGTGATACCTCATTGTAGTTTTGATTTGCATTTCTCTAATAATTAGTGCTGTTGAGCAGCTTTTCATGTGCGTCTTGGCCATCTCTGTCTTCTTTGAAGAAACGTCTCTTTAGATCTTCTGCCCATTTTTGTATTGGGTTGTTTGTTTTTTAAATATTAAGCTGCATGAGCTGTTTATATATATATTGGAGATTAAACCTTTGTCCATTGATTCATTTGCAACGATTTTCGCCCATTCTGAGGGATGCCTTTTTCCATTCCCGTTTTTTTAACAAAAAAGGAAAGAAAGAAAAAGAAGCAGAACACTAATGTGCGTAAAATATGCCTTTTGAAATGGTCGTTTTGAAATATGGACGTCCTTTGAATTTTTTGGTCGATATGTGACCCCAGGATTTGTTTTCAGGGCAGGTGTCATTTACAGGCCTTCAATGAGTTTGAATATCAACTGACCATTAGCGCTGGGATTAAAGCTGCTGTTGCGTGAAACGGCCACAAGGTGGCAGCAGTTCTCCCTTACCAAATCTGGTTACTAGAGCAACAGAGCCTCAATGGAAGTCATGTTCTAGACTGGAATTTTGAATGGAATGTGCCAGGAGAAAGCCCCTCAAGTTTGTCTCACTACTTCTTGTTCGTGTTTTTAAATTTTTTTTCTATTACAGCAAGTTTGATTACAATGTTTGGCTTGTTGTAGGTTTGGAAGATGTGGTTCTTTTACACATATACAGAGGTCTGTTCTTCCTGGGATCCTTTTCCCATGTACGTTAGGACAGAATGTTGAGTAGTCTTCTCTTGGTATTCCGTAGGTCTTTGGTGATTATATATGTCACCTGTGTTTGATTATGTCTGTTAACCCCGAAATCGTAATGAAACCAATCCTCACACCTTTCCATTGGTGAACCATAAGTTTGTTTAATGAATCTGTGATTGCCCTTCTCCGTGGAAATATCTGCCCTGGTATCCATTTTTAGGTAACACCTATAAGTGATATGATACGATATGTGTCTTTCACTTTCTGACTTACTCCAAGTCACGTGATTACCTCTAGACTCATCTACGGGGCTGCAAATGGCATTGTGTCCTTTTTTCCTTGGCTTCTATTCTGCATTAGCGAGGTCCATTTTCAACAATGTGATTCCCTGAGGGTTCTGGATTAGCTGACCTGGGCAGCCTTACCCTGCCGGCCGGCCCTCCCCAGATGTGCCTGGTTGAGGTCAATATAAACAGCGCTCCAGGCAGCAATAGCCCCTGAAGTTGTGCCTGACTCCATATTCTCTGCCCCGTCAGCAGTCTCGGGGCTGTGCTGGTGGGAGGGAGTGAGGGGCCAAGGCTTTGTTGGTGGCCCGGTGTGAGTGGGGCTCTGCTGGCCTTTCTGCAGGAGGTGCCAGGCTGCCACCTGTAAAGAAGAGGATGTGTCACCCATACCTTCCGATGGAATTTCTCTCCGGACAGAGGTGAGGAAGGATAAAAGCAGTGGGGGCCGGGACAGGAGGGGTATCTCAGGCAGGGCAATAGAAAGCTTCCAGAAGAGCGCCATGTGCCAGGAACATCCCGGCTGGCCTGCAGGCACCAAGATGCCTTCGTGCTGTCGCTGTTGTGGCTCCACGGCCCTTCCTCTAGGCTTTCAAGCCCTTGTACATATTCAGGTGTTTTACCTGGGAAGGGTGGGAACAGTTCAGCAACAGCTGGCGTGGGGCTCAGCTCACGTTTACTCACAGATGCCTCAGCACGGTCCCCCAGCTTTGCAATGAGGATGCTCCTTGCATGTGGTGTGGGTTGCTGGCTGTATGGGAGGTGATTCCCCACCTCTGACCAATTTCAGAATTGTTTACGCTGGAGCAAGTGCCCTGATAGTGTTTCCCTCTGTATAACTGGTGGGTTCAGGTTTTATTTTCTTTTATGGTTCAAGATAGATTTGATTCCTCTTTTATGTATTTATAGATATAAGCATGGAAATAATTCATTCCTATAAATACATCTGTGTGAAGGTAAGAAATTTTTTCTGTTTTATTTTAATTTTTTTTTTAATTTTATTTATTTTTTTATACAGCAGGTTATTATTAGTTATGTATTTTATGCATATACATGTATACAGGTCAATCCCAATCTCCCAACTCATCCCACCACCACCACCCCATGGCTTCCCACACTTGGTGTCCATATGTTTGTTCTCTACCTCTGTGTCTCTATTTCTTCCCTGCAAACCAGTTCATCTGTACCATTTTTTAGGTTCCACATATATACATTAATAGACAATATTTGTTTTCCTCTATCTGACTTACTTCATTCTGTATGACAGTCTCTAGATCCATCGATGTCTCTACAAATGACCCAGTTTCATTCCTTTTTATGGCTGAGTAATATTCCATTTTATATATGTACCACATCTTTATCCATTCATCTGTCTGTGGGCATTTAGGTTACTTGCATTACCTGGCTATTGTAAATAGTGCTGCAATGAACATTGTGGTGAATGTGCCTTTTTGATTTATGGTTTTCTCTGGGTATATGCCCAGAAGTGGGATTGCTGGATCAGATGGTAATTCTATTTCTAGTTTTTTTAAGGAAACTCCATACTGTTCTCCATAGTGACTGTATCAATTTACATCCCCACCAATAGTGGAAGAGGGCTCCTTTTGTCCACACCCTCCCCAGAATTTGTTGTTTGTAGATTTTCTGATGATGCCGATTCTAACAGGTGTGAGGTGATACCTCATTGTAGTTTTGATTTGCATTTCTCTAATAATTAGTGCTGTTGAGCAGCTTTTCATGTGCGTCTTGGCCATCTCTGTCTTCTTTGAAGAAACGTCTCTTTAGATCTTCTGCCCATTTTTGTATTGGGTTGTTTGTTTTTTAAATATTAAGCTGCATGAGCTGTTTATATATATATTGGAGATTAAACCTTTGTCCATTGATTCATTTGCAACGATTTTCGCCCATTCTGAGGGATGCCTTTTTCCATTCCCGTTTTTTTAACAAAAAAGGAAAGAAAGAAAAAGAAGCAGAACACTGATGTGCGTAAAATATGCCTTTGGAAATGGTCGTTTTGAAATATGGACGTCCTTTGAATTTTTTGGTCGATATGTGACCCCAGGATTTGTTTTCAGGGCAGGTGTCATTTACAGGCCTTCAATGAGTTTGAATATCAACTGACCATTAGCGCTGGGATTAAAGCTGCTGTTGCGTGAAACGGCCACAAGGTGGCAGCAGTTCTCCCTTACCAAATCTGGTTACTATAGCAACAGAGGCTCAATGGAAGTCGTGTTCTAGATTGGAATTTCGAATGGAATCTGCCAGGAGAAAGCCCCTCAAGTTTGTCTCACTACTTCTTGTTCGTGTTTTTAATTTTTTTTTATTTTCTATTACAGCAAGTTTCATTACAATGTTTGGCTTGTTGTAGGTGTGGAAGATGTGGTTCTTTTACACATATACAGATGTCTGTTCTTCCTGGGATGCTTTTCCTATGTACGTTAGGACAGAATGTTGAGTAGTCTTCTCTTGGTATTCCGTAGGTCTTTGGTGATTATATATGTCACCTGTGTTTGATTATGTCTGTTAACCCCGAAATCATAATGAAACCAATCCTCACACCTTTCCATTGGTGAACCATAAGTTTGTTTAATGAATCTGTGATTGCCCTTCTCCGTGGAAATATCTGCCCTGGTATCCATTTTTAGGTAACACCTATAAGTGATATGATACGATATGTGTCTTTCACTTTCTGACTTACTCCAAGTCACGTGATTACCTCTAGACTCATCTACGGGGCTGCAAATGGCATTGTGTCCTTTTTTTCCTTGGCTTCTATTCTGCCTTAGCGAGGTCCAGTTTTCAACAATGTGATTCCCTGAGGGTTTTGGATTAGCTGACCTGGGCAGCCTTACACTGCCGGCCGGCCCTCCCCAGGTGTGCCTGGTTGAGGTCAATATAAACAGCGCTCCAGGCAGCAATAGCCCCTGAAGTTGTTCCTGATTCCATATTCTCTGCCCTGTCAGCAGTCTCAGGGCTGTGCTGGTGGGAGGGAGTGAGGGGCCAAGGCTTTGCTGGTGGCCCGGTGTGAGTGGGGCTCTCCTGGCCTTTCTGCAGGAGGTGCCAGGCTGCCACCTGTAAAGAAGAGGATGTGTCACCCATACCTTCCGATGGAATTTCTCTCCGGACAGAGGTGAGGAAGGAAAAAAGCAGTGGGGGCCGGGACAGGATGGGTATCTCAGGCAGGGCAATAGAAAGCTTCCAGAAGAGCGCTATGGGCCATGACCATGCTGGCTGGCCTGCAGGCACCAAGATGGCCTGCGTGCTGTCGCTGTTGTGGCTCCACGGCCCTTCCTCTAGGCCTTCAAGCCCTTGTACATATTCAGGTGTTTTACCTGGGAAGGGTGGGAACAGTTCAGCAGCAGCTGGCCTGGGGCTCAGCTCACGTTTACTCACAGATGCCTCAGTACGGTCCCCCAGCTTTGCAATGAGGACGCTCCTTGCATGGGGTGTGGGTTGCTGGCTGTATGGGAGGTGATTCCCCACCTCTGACCAATTTCAGAATTGTTTACGCTGGAGCAAGTGCCCTGATAGTGTTTCCCTCTGTATAACTGGTGGTTTCAGGTTGTTTTTTTCTTTTATGGTTCAAGATAGATTTGATTCCTCTTTTATGTATTTATAGATATAAGCATGGAAATAATTCATTCCTATAAATACATCTTTGTGAAGGGAAGAACTTTTTTCTGTTTTATTTTAAATTTTTTTTTTAAATTTTGAAATTTAATTTTATTTATTTTTTTATACAGCAGGTTATTATTAGTTATGTATTTTATGCATATACATGTATACAGGTCAATCCCAATCTCCCAACTCATCCCACCACCACCACCCCATGGCTTCCCACACTTGGTGTCCATACGTTTGTTCTCTACCTCTGTGTCTCTATTTCTTCCCTGCAAACCAGTTCATCTGTACCATTTTTTAGGTTACACATATATGCATTAATAGAAAATATTTGTTTTCCTCTTTCTGACTTACTTCATTCTGTATGACAGTCTCTAGATCCATCGATGTCTCTACAAATGACCCAGTTTCATTCCTTTTTATGGCAGAGTAATATTCCATTTTATATATGTACCACATCTTTATCCATTCATCTGTCTGTGGGCATTTAGGTTACTTGCATTACCTGGCTATTGTAAATAGTGCTGCAATGAACATTGTGGTGAATGTGCCTTTTTGATTTATGGTTTTCTCTGGGTATATGCCCAGAAGTGGGATTGCTGGATCAGATGGTAATTCTATTTCTAGTTTTTTTAAGGAAACTCCATACTGTTCTCCATAGTGACTGTATCAATTTACATCCCCACCAATAGTGGAAGAGGGCTCCTTTTGTCCACACCCTCCCCAGAATTTGTTGTTTGTAGATTTTCTGATGATGCCGATTCTAACAGGTGTGAGGTGATACCTCATTGTAGTTTTGATTTGCATTTCTCTAATAATTAGTGCTGTTGAGCAGCTTTTCATGTGCGTCTTGGCCATCTCTGTCTTCTTTGAAGAAACGTCTCTTTAGATCTTCTGCCCATTTTGTATTGGGTTGTTTGTTTTTTAAATATTAAGCTGCATGAGCTGTTTATATATATATTGGAGATTAAAACTTTGTCCATTGATTCATTTGCAACGATTTTCGCCCATTCTGAGGGATGCCTTTTTCCATTCCCGTTTTTTTAACAAAAAAAGAAAGAAAGAAAAAGAAGCAGAACACTAATGTGCGTAAAATATGCCTTTTGAAATGGTCCTTTTGAAATATGGACGTCCTTTGAATTTTTTGGTCGATATGTGACCCCAGGATTTGTTTTCAGGGCAGGTGTCATTTACAGGCCTGCAATGATTTTGAATATCAACTGACCATTAGCGCTGGGATTAAAGCTGCTGTTGCGTGAAACGGCCACAAGGTGGCAGCAGTTCTCCCTTACCAAATCTGGTTACTATAGCAACAGAGCCTCAATGGAAGTCGTGTTCTAGATTGGAATTTCGAATGGAATCTGCCAGGAGAAAGCCCCTCAAGTTTGTCTCACTACTTCTTGTTCGTGTTTTAAATTTTTTTTTTATTTTCTATTACAGCAAGTTTCATTACAATGTTTGGCTTGTTGTAGGTGTGGAAGATGTGGTTCTTTTACACATATACAGATGTCTGTTCTTCCTGGGATCCTTTTCCTATGTACGTTAGGACAGAATGTTGAGTAGTCTTCTCTTGGTATTCCGTAGGTCTTTGGTGATTATATATGTCACCTGTGTTTGATTATGTCTGTTAACCCCGATATCATAATGAAACCAATCCTCACACCTTTCCATTGGTGAACCATAAGTTTGTTTAATGAATCTGTGATTGCCCTTCTCCGTGGAAATATCTGCCCTGGTATCCATTTTTAGGTAACACCTATAAGTGATATGATACGATATGTGTGTTTCACTTTCTGACTTACTCCAAGTCACGTGATTACCTCTAGACTCATCTACGGGGCTGCAAATGGCATTGTGTCCATTTTTTCCTTGGCTTCTATTCTGCCTTAGCGAGGTCCATTTTCAACAATGTGATTCCCTGAGGGTTGTGGATTAGCTGACCTGGGAAGCCTTACCCTGCCGGCCGGCCCTCCCCAGGTGTGCCTGGTTGAGGTCAATATAAACAGCGCTCCAGGCAGCAATAGCCCCTGAAGTTGTGCCTGACTCCATATTCTCTGCCCCGTCAGCAGTCTCGGGGCTGTGCTGGTGGGAGGGAGTGAGGGGCCAAGGCTTTGTTGGTGGCCCGGTGTGAGTGGGGCTCTGCTGGCCTTTCTGCAGGAGTTGCCAGGCTGCCACCTGTAAAGAAGAGGATGTGTCACTCATAACTTCCGATGGAATTTCTCCCCGGACAGAGGTGAGGAAGGAAAAAAGCAGTGGGGGCCGGGACAGGAGGGGTATCTCAGGCAGGGCAATAGAAAGCTTCCAGAAGAGGGCCCGGGGCCAGGACCATCCTGGCTGGCCTGCAGGCACCAAGTTGGCTTGCGTGCTGTCGCTGGTGTGGCTCCACGGCCTTTCCTCTAGGCTTTCAAGCCCTTGTACATATTCAGATGTTTTACCTGGGAAGGGTGGGAACAGTTCAGCAGCAGCTGGCCTGGGGCTCAGCTCACGTTTACTCACAGATGCCTCAGCACGGTCCCCCAGCTTTGCAATGAGGACGCTCCTTGCATGGGGGTTGGGTTGCTGGCTGTATGGGAGGTAATTCCCCACCTCTGACCAATTTCAGAATTGTTTACTGCTGGAGCAAGTGCCCTGATAGTGTTTCCCTCTGTATAACTGGTTGGTTCAGGTTTTTTTTTTCTTTTATGGTTCAAGTTAGATTTGATTCCTCTTTTATGTATTTATAGATATAAGCATGGAAATAATTCATTCCTGTAAATACATCTGTGTGAAGGGAAGAACTTTTTTCTGTTTTATTTTAAATTTTTTTTTTAATTTTGAAATTTAATTGTATTTATTTTTTTATACAGCAGGTTATTATTAGTTATGTATTTTATGCATATACATGTATACAGGTCAATCCCAATCTCCCAACTCATCCCACCACCACCACCCCATGGCTTCCCACACTTGGTGTCCATACGTTTGTTCTCTACCTCTGTGTCTCTATTTCTTCCCTGCAAACCAGTTCATCTGTACCATTTTTTAGGTTCCACATATATGCATTAATATACAATATTTGTTTTCCTCTTTCTGACTTACTTCATTCTGTATGACAGTCTCTAGATCCATCGATGTCTCTACAAATGACCCAGTTTCACCCCTTTTATGGCTGTGTAATATTCCATTTTATATATGTACCACATCTTTATCCATTCATCTGTCTGTGGGCATTTAGGTTGCTTGCATTACCTGGCTATTGTAAATAGTGCTGCAATGAACATTGTGGTGAATGTGCCTTTTTGATTTATGGTTTTCTCTGGGTATATGCCCAGAAGTGGGATTGCTGGATCAGATGGTAATTCTATTTCTAGTTTTTTTAAGGAAACTCCATACTGTTCTCCATAGTGACTGTATCAATTTACATCCCCACCAATAGTGGAAGAGGGCTCCTTTTGTCCACACCCTCCCCAGAATTTGTTGTTTGTAGATATTCTGATGATGCCGATTCTAACAGGTGTGAGGTACCTCATTGTAGTTTTGATTTGCATTTCTCTAATAATTAGTGCTGTTGAGCAGCTTTTCATGTGCGTCCTGGCCATCTCTGTGTCTTCTTTGAAGAAACGTCTCTTTAGATCTTCTGCCCATTTTTGTATTGGGTTGTTTGTTTTTTTAATATTAAGCTGCATGAGCTGTTTATATATATATTGGAGATTAAACCTTTGTCCATGGATTCATTTGCAACGATTTTCGCCCATTCTGAGGGATGCCTTTTTCCATTCCCGTTTTTTTAACAAAAAAGGAAAGAAAGAAAAAGAAGCAGAACACTAATGTGCGTAAAATATGCCTTTTGAAATGGTCGTTTTGAAATATGGACGTCCTTTGAATTTTTTGGTCGATATGTGACCCCAGGATTTGTTTTCAGGGCAGGTGTCATTTACAGGCCTGCAATGATTTTGAATATCAACTGACCATTAGCGCTGGGATTAAAGCTGCTGTTGCGTGAAACGGCCACAAGGTGGCAGCAGTTCTCCCTTACCAAATCTGGTTACTAGAGCAACAGAGCCTCAATGGAAGGCGTGTTCTAGATTGGAAGTTCGAATGGAATGTGCCAGGAGAAAGCCCCTCAAGTTTGTCTCACTACTTCTTGTTCGTGTTTTTAATTTTTTTTATTTTCTATTACAGCAAGTTTGATTACAATGTTTGGCTTGTTGTAGGTGTGGAAGATGTGGTTCTTTTACACATATACAGATGTCTGTTCTTCCTGGGATCCTTTTCCCATGTACGTTCGGACAGAATGTTGAGTAGTCTTCTCTTGGTATTCCGTAGGTCTTTGGTGATTATATATGTCACCTGTGTTTGATTATGTCTGTTAACCCCGATATCATAATGAAACCAATCCTCACACCTTTCCATTGGTGAACCATAAGTTTGTTTAATGAATCTGTGATTGCCCTTCTCCGTGGAAATATCTGCCCTGGTATCCATTTTTAGGTAACACCTATAAGTGATATGATACGATATGTGTCTTTCACTTTCTGACTTACTCCAAGTCACGTGATTACCTCTAGACTCATCTACGGGGCTGCAAATGGCATTGTGTCCTTTTTTTCCTTGGCTTCTATTCTGCCTTAGCGAGGTCCATTTTCAACAATGTGATTCCCTGAGGGTTGTGGATTAGCTGACCTTGGAAGCCTTACCCTGCCGGCCGGCCCTCCCCAGGTGTGCCTGGTTGAGGTCAATATAAACAGCGCTCCAGGCAGCAATAGCCCCTGAAGTTGTGCCTGACTCCATATTCTCTGCCCCGTCAGCAGTCTCGGGGCTGTGCTGGTGGGATGGAGTGAGGGGCCAAGGCTTTGATGGTGGCCCGGTGTGAGTGGGGCTCTGCTGGCCTTTCTGCAGGAGTTGCCAGGCTGCCACCTGTAAAGAAGAGGATGTGTCACTCATAACTTCCGATGGAATTTCTCTCCAAACAGAGGTGAGGAAGGATAAAAGCAGTGGGTGCCGGGACAGGAGGGATATCACAGGCAGGGCAATAGAAAGCTTCCAGAAGAGCGCCCGGGTCCAGGACCATCCTGGCTGACCTGCAGGCACAAAGTTGGCCTGCGTGCTGTGGCTGGTGTGGCTCCAGGGCCCTTCCTCTAGGCTTTCAAGCCCTTGTACATATTCAGGTGTTTTACCTGGGAAGGGTGGGAACAGTTCAGCAGCAGCTGGCCTGGGGCTCAGCTCACGTTTACTCACAGATGCCTCAGCACGGTCCCCCAGCTTTGCAATGAGGACGCTCCTTGCATGGGGGTTGGGTTGCTGGCTGTATGGGAGGTAATTCCCCACCTCTGACCAATTTCAGAATTGTTTACTGCTGGAGCAAGTGCCCTGATAGTGTTTCCCTCTGTATAACTGGTTGGTTCAGGTTTTTTTTTTCTTTTATGGTTCAAGTTAGATTTGATTCCTCTTTTATGTATTTATAGATATAAGCATGGAAATAATTCATTCCTATAAATACATCTGTGTGAAGGGAAGAACTTTTTTCTGTTTTATTTTAAATTTTTTTTTTATTTTGAAATTTAATTGTATTTATTTTTTTATACAGCAGGTTATTATTAGTTATGTATTTTATGCATATACATGTATACAGGTCAATCCCAATCTCCCAACTCATCCCACCACCACCACCCCATGGCTTCCCACACTTGGTGTCCATACGTTTGTTCTCTACCTCTGTGTCTCTATTTCTTCCCTGCAAACCAGTTCATCTGTACCATTTTTTAGGTTCCACATATATGCATTAATATACAATATTTGTTTTCCTCTTTCTGACTTACTTCATTCTGTATGACAGTCTCTAGATCCATCGATGTCTCTACAAATGACCCAGTTTCACCCCTTTTATGGCTGAGTAATATTCCATTTTATATATGTACCACATCTTTATCCATTCATCTGTCTGTGGGCATTTAGGTTGCTTGCATTACCTGGCTATTGTAAATAGTGCTGCAATGAACATTGTGGTGAATGTGCCTTTTTGATTTATGGTTTTCTCTGGGTATATGCCCAGAAGTGGGATTGCTGGATCAGATGGTAATTCTATTTCTAGTTTTTTTAAGGAAACTCCATACTGTTCTCCATAGTGACTGTATCAATTTACATCCCCACCAATAGTGGAAGAGGGCTCCTTTTGTCCACACCCTCCCCTGAATTTGTTGTTTGTAGATATTCTGATGATGCCGATTCTAACAGGTGTGAGGTACCTCATTGTAGGTTTGATTTGCATTTCTCTAATAATTAGTGCTGTTGAGCAGCTTTTCATGTGCGTCCTGGCCATCTCTGTGTCTTCTTTGAAGAAACGTCTCTTTAGATCTTCTGCCCATTTCTGTATTGGGTTGTTTGTTTTTTTAATATTAAGCTGCATGAGCTGTTTATATATATATTGGAGATTAAACCTTTGTCCATTGATTCATTTGCAACGATTTTCGCCCATTCTGAGGGATGCCTTTTTCCATTCCCGTTTTTTTAAAAAAAAAGGAAAGAAAGAAAAAGAAGCAGAACACTAATGTGCGTAAAATATGCCTTTTGAAATGGTCGTTTTGAAATATGGACGTCCTTTAAATTTTTTGGTCGATATGTGACCCCAGGATTTGTTTTCAGGGCAGGTGTCATTTACAGGCCTGCAATGATTTTGAATATCAACTGACCATTAGCGCTGGGATTAAAGCTGCTGTTGCGTGAAACGGCCACAAGGTGGCAGCAGTTCTCCCTTACCAAATCTGGTTACTAGAGCAACAGAGCCTCAATGGAAGGCGTGTTCTAGATTGGAATTTAGAATGGAATGTGCCAGGAGAAAGCCCCTCAAGTTTGTCTCACTACTTCTTGTTCGTGTTTTTAAATTTTTTTTCTATTACAGCAAGTTTGATTACAATGTTTGGCTTGTTGTAGGTTTGGAAGATGTGGTTCTTTTACACATATACAGAGGTCTGTTCTTCCTGGGATCCTTTTCCCATGTACGTTAGGACAGAATGTTGAGTAGTCTTCTCTTGGTATTCCGTAGGTCTTTGGTGATTATATATGTCACCTGTGTTTGATTATGTCTGTTAACCCCGGAATCGTAATGAAACCAATCCTCACACCTTTCCATTGGTGAACCATAAGTTTGTTTAATGAATCTGTGATTGCCCTTCTCCGTGGAAATATCTGCCCTGGTATCCATTTTTAGGTAACACCTATAAGTGATATGATACGATATGTGTCTTTCACTTTCTGACTTACTCCAAGTCACGTGATTACCTCTAGACTCATCTACGGGGCTGCAAATGGCATTGTGTCCTTTTTTTCCTTGGCTTCTATTCTGCCTTAGCGAGGTCCATTTTCAACAATGTGATTCCCTGAGGGTTGTGGATTAGCTGACCTTGGAAGCCTTACCCTGCCGGCCGGCCCTCCCCAGGTGTGCCTGGTTGAGGTCAATATAAACAGCGCTCCAGGCAGCAATAGCCCCTGAAGTTGTGCCTGACTCCATATTCTCTGCCCCGTCAGCAGTCTCGGGGCTGTGCTGGTGGGATGGAGTGAGGGGCCAAGGCTTTGATGGTGGCCCGGTGTGAGTGGGGCTCTGCTGGCCTTTCTGCAGGAGTTGCCAGGCTGCCACCTGTAAAGAAGAGGATGTGTCACTCATAACTTCCGATGGAATTTCTCTCCAGACAGAGGTGAGGAAGGATAAAAGCAGTGGGTGCCGGGACAGGAGGGATATCACAGGCAGGGCAATAGAAAGCTTCCAGAAGAGCGCCCGGGTCCAGGACCATCCTGGCTGACCTGCAGGCACAAAGTTGGCCTGCGTGCTGTGGCTGGTGTGGCTCCAGGGCCCTTCCTCTAGGCTTTCAAGCCCTTGTACATATTCAGGTGTTTTACCTGGGAAGGGTGGGAACAGTTCAGCAGCAGCTGGCCTGGGGCTCAGCTCACGTTTACTCACAGATGCCTCAGCACGGTCCCCCAGCTTTGCAATGAGGACGCTCCTTGCATGGGGGTTGGGTTGCTGGCTGTATGGGAGGTAATTCCCCACCTCTGACCAATTTCAGAATTGTTTACTGCTGGAGCAAGTGCCCTGATAGTGTTTCCCTCTGTATAACTGGTTGGTTCAGGTTTTTTTTTTCTTTTATGGTTCAAGTTAGATTTGATTCCTCTTTTATGTATTTATAGATATAAGCATGGAAATAATTCATTCCTATAAATACATCTGTGTGAAGGGAAGAACTTTTTTCTGTTTTATTTTAAATTTTTTTTTTAATTTTGAAATTTAATTGTATTTATTTTTTTATACAGCAGGTTATTATTAGTTATGTATTTTATGCATATACATGTATACAGGTCAATCCCAATCTCCCAACTCATCCCACCACCACCACCCCATGGCTTCCCACACTTGGTGTCCATACGTTTGTTCTCTACCTCTGTGTCTCTATTTCTTCCCTGCAAACCAGTTCATCTGTACCATTTTTTAGGTTCCACATATATGCATTAATATACAATATTTGTTTTCCTCTTTCTGACTTACTTCATTCTGTATGACAGTCTCTAGATCCATCGATGTCTCTACAAATGACCCAGTTTCACCCCTTTTATGGCTGAGTAATATTCCATTTTATATATGTACCACATCTTTATCCATTCATCTGTCTGTGGGCATTTAGGTTGCTTGCATTACCTGGCTATTGTAAATAGTGCTGCAATGAACATTGTGGTGAATGTGCCTTTTTGATTTATGGTTTTCTCTGGGTATATGCCCAGAAGTGGGATTGCTGGATCAGATGGTAATTCTATTTCTAGTTTTTTTAAGGAAACTCCATACTGTTCTCCATAGTGACTGTATCAATTTACATCCCCACCAATAGTGGAAGAGGGCTCCTTTTGTCCACACCCTCCCCAGAATTTGTTGTTTGTAGATATTCTGATGATGCCGATTCTAACAGGTGTGAGGTACCTCATTGTAGTTTTGATTTGCATTTCTCTAATAATTAGTGCTGTTGAGCAGCTTTTCATGTGCGTCCTGGCCATCTCTGTGTCTTCTTTGAAGAAACGTCTCTTTAGATCTTCTGCCCATTTTTGTATTGGGTTGTTTGTTTTTTTAATATTAAGCTGCATGAGCTGTTTATATATATATTGGAGATTAAACCTTTGTCCATTGATTCATTTGCAACGATTTTCGCCCATTCTGAGGGATGCCTTTTTCCATTCCCGTTTTTTTAACAAAAAAGGAAAGAAAGAAAAAGAAGCAGAACACTAATGTGCGTAAAATATGCCTTTTGAAATGGTCGTTTTGAAATATGGACGTCCTTTGAATTTTTTGGTCGATATGTGACCCCAGGATTTGTTTTCAGGGCAGGTGTCATTTACAGGCCTGCAATGATTTTGAATATCAACTGACCATTAGCGCTGGGATTAAAGCTGCTGTTGCGTGAAACGGCCACAAGGTGGCAGCAGTTCTCCCTTACCAAATCTGGTTACTAGAGCAACAGAGCCTCAATGGAAGGCGTGTTCTAGATTGGAAGTTCGAATGGAATGTGCCAGGAGAAAGCCCCTCAAGTTTGTCTCACTACTTCTTGTTCGTGTTTTTAATTTTTTTTATTTTCTATTACAGCAAGTTTGATTACAATGTTTGGCTTGTTGTAGGTGTGGAAGATGTGGTTCTTTTACACATATACAGATGTCTGTTCTTCCTGGGATCCTTTTCCCATGTACGTTCGGACAGAATGTTGAGTAGTCTTCTCTTGGTATTCCGTAGGTCTTTGGTGATTATATATGTCACCTGTGTTTGATTATGTCTGTTAACCCCGATATCATAATGAAACCAATCCTCACACCTTTCCATTGGTGAACCATAAGTTTGTTTAATGAATCTGTGATTGCCCTTCTCCGTGGAAATATCTGCCCTGGTATCCATTTTTAGGTAACACCTATAAGTGATATGATACGATATGTGTGTTTCACTTTCTGACTTACTCCAAGTCACGTGATTACCTCTAGACTCATCTACGGGGCTGCAAATGGCATTGTGTCCTTTTTTTCCTTGGCTTCTATTCTGCCTTAGCGAGGTCCATTTTCAACAATGTGATTCCCTGAGGGTTGTGGATTAGCTGACCTTGGAAGCCTTACCCTGCCGGCCGGCCCTCCCCAGGTGTGCCTGGTTGAGGTCAATATAAACAGCGCTCCAGGCAGCAATAGCCCCTGAAGTTGTGCCTGACTCCATATTCTCTGCCCCGTCAGCAGTCTCGGGGCTGTGCTGGTGGGATGGAGTGAGGGGCCAAGGCTTTGATGGTGGCCCGGTGTGAGTGGGGCTCTGCTGGCCTTTCTGCAGGAGTTGCCAGGCTGCCACCTGTAAAGAAGAGGATGTGTCACTCATAACTTCCGATGGAATTTCTCTCCAAACAGAGGTGAGGAAGGATAAAAGCAGTGGGTGCCGGGACAGGAGGGATATCACAGGCAGGGCAATAGAAAGCTTCCAGAAGAGCGCCCGGGTCCAGGACCATCCTGGCTGACCTGCAGGCACAAAGTTGGCCTGCGTGCTGTGGCTGGTGTGGCTCCAGGGCCCTTCCTCTAGGCTTTCAAGCCCTTGTACATATTCAGGTGTTTTACCTGGGAAGGGTGGGAACAGTTCAGCAGCAGCTGGCCTGGGGCTCAGCTCACGTTTACTCACAGATGCCTCAGCACGGTCCCCCAGCTTTGCAATGAGGACGCTCCTTGCATGGGGGTTGGGTTGCTGGCTGTATGGGAGGTAATTCCCCACCTCTGACCAATTTCAGAATTGTTTACTGCTGGAGCAAGTGCCCTGATAGTGTTTCCCTCTGTATAACTGGTTGGTTCAGGTTTTTTTTTTCTTTTATGGTTCAAGTTAGATTTGATTCCTCTTTTATGTATTTATAGATATAAGCATGGAAATAATTCATTCCTATAAATACATCTGTGTGAAGGGAAGAACTTTTTTCTGTTTTATTTTAAATTTTTTTTTTATTTTGAAATTTAATTGTATTTATTTTTTTATACAGCAGGTTATTATTAGTTATGTATTTTATGCATATACATGTATACAGGTCAATCCCAATCTCCCAACTCATCCCACCACCACCACCCCATGGCTTCCCACACTTGGTGTCCATACGTTTGTTCTCTACCTCTGTGTCTCTATTTCTTCCCTGCAAACCAGTTCATCTGTACCATTTTTTAGGTTCCACATATATGCATTAATATACAATATTTGTTTTCCTCTTTCTGACTTACTTCATTCTGTATGACAGTCTCTAGATCCATCGATGTCTCTACAAATGACCCAGTTTCACCCCTTTTATGGCTGAGTAATATTCCATTTTATATATGTACCACATCTTTATCCATTCATCTGTCTGTGGGCATTTAGGTTGCTTGCATTACCTGGCTATTGTAAATAGTGCTGCAATGAACATTGTGGTGAATGTGCCTTTTTGATTTATGGTTTTCTCTGGGTATATGCCCAGAAGTGGGATTGCTGGATCAGATGGTAATTCTATTTCTAGTTTTTTTAAGGAAACTCCATACTGTTCTCCATAGTGACTGTATCAATTTACATCCCCACCAATAGTGGAAGAGGGCTCCTTTTGTCCACACCCTCCCCTGAATTTGTTGTTTGTAGATATTCTGATGATGCCGATTCTAACAGGTGTGAGGTACCTCATTGTAGGTTTGATTTGCATTTCTCTAATAATTAGTGCTGTTGAGCAGCTTTTCATGTGCGTCCTGGCCATCTCTGTGTCTTCTTTGAAGAAACGTCTCTTTAGATCTTCTGCCCATTTCTGTATTGGGTTGTTTGTTTTTTTAATATTAAGCTGCATGAGCTGTTTATATATATATTGGAGATTAAACCTTTGTCCATTGATTCATTTGCAACGATTTTCGCCCATTCTGAGGGATGCCTTTTTCCATTCCCGTTTTTTTAAAAAAAAAGGAAAGAAAGAAAAAGAAGCAGAACACTAATGTGCGTAAAATATGCCTTTTGAAATGGTCGTTTTGAAATATGGACGTCCTTTAAATTTTTTGGTCGATATGTGACCCCAGGATTTGTTTTCAGGGCAGGTGTCATTTACAGGCCTGCAATGATTTTGAATATCAACTGACCATTAGCGCTGGGATTAAAGCTGCTGTTGCGTGAAACGGCCACAAGGTGGCAGCAGTTCTCCCTTACCAAATCTGGTTACTAGAGCAACAGAGCCTCAATGGAAGGCGTGTTCTAGATTGGAATTTAGAATGGAATGTGCCAGGAGAAAGCCCCTCAAGTTTGTCTCACTACTTCTTGTTCGTGTTTTTAATTTTTTTTTTATTTTCTATTATAGCAAGTTTGATTACAATGTTTGGCTTGTTGTAGGTGTGGAAGATGTGGTTCTTTTACACATATACAGATGTCTGTTCTTCCTGGGATCCTTTTCCCATGTACGTTAGGACAGAATGTTGAGTAGTCTTCTCTTGGTATTCCGTAGGTCTTTGGTGATTATATATGTCACCTGTGTTTGATTATGTCTGTTAACCCCGATATCATAATGAAAGCAATCCTCACACCTTTCCATTGGTGAACCATAAGTTTGTTTAATGAATCTGTGATTGCCCTTCTCCGTGGAAATATCTGCCCTGGTATCCATTTTTAGGTAACACCTATAAGTGATATGATACGATATGTGTGTTTCACTTTCTGACTTACTCCAAGTCACGTGATTACCTCTAGACTCATCTACGGGGCTGCAAATGGCATTGTGTCCATTTTTTCCTTGGCTTCTATTCTGCCTTAGCGAGGTCCATTTTCAACAATGTGATTCCCTGAGGGTTGTGGATTAGCTGACCTGGGAAGCCTTACCCTGCCGGCTGGCCCTCCCCAGGTGTGCCTGGTTGAGGTCAATATAAACAGCGCTCCAGGCAGCAATAGCCCCTGAAGTTGTGCCTGACTCCATATTCTCTGCCCCGTCAGCAGTCTCGGGGCTGTGCTGGTGGGAGGGAGTGAGGGGCCAAGGCTTTGTTGGTGGCCCGGTGTGAGTGGGGCTCTGCTGGCCTTTCTGCAGGAGTTGCCAGGCTGCCACCTGTAAAGAAGAGGATGTGTCACTCATAACTTCCGATGGAATTTCTCTCCGGACAGAGGTGAGGAAGGAAAAAAGCAGTGGGGGCCGGGACAGGAGGGGTATCTCAGGCAGGGCAATAGAAAGCTTCCAGAAGAGGGCCCGGGGCCAGGACCATCCTGGCTGGCCTGCAGGCACCAAGTTGGCTTGCGTGCTGTCGCTGGTGTGGCTCCACGGACTTTCCTCTAGGGTTTCAAGCCCTTGTACATATTCAGATGTTTTACCTGGGAAGGGTGGGAAGAGTTCAGCAGCAGCTGGCCTGGGGCTCAGCTCACGTTTACTCACAGATGCCTCAGCACGGTCCCCCAGCTTTGCAATGAGGACGCTCCTTGCATGGGGGTTGGGTTGCTGGCTGTATGGGAGGTAATTCCCCACCTCTGACCAATTTCAGAATTGTTTACTGCTGGAGCAAGTGCCCTGATAGGGTTTCCCTCTGTATAACTGGTTGGTTCAGGTTTTTTTTTTTCCTTTTATGGTTCAAGTTAGATTTGATTCCTCTTTTATGTATTTATAGATATAAGCATGGAAATAATTCATTCCTATAAATACATCTGTGTGAAGGGAAGAACTTTTTTCTGTTTTATTTTAAATTTTTTTTTTTAATTTTGAAATTTAATTGTATTTATTTTTTTATACAGCAGGTTATTATTAGTTATGTATTTTATGCATATACATGTATACAGGTCAATCCCAATCTCCCAACTCATCCCACCACCACCACCCCATGGCTTCCCACACTTGGTGTCCATACGTTTGTTCTCTACCTCTGTGTCTCTATTTCTTCCCTGCAAACCAGTTCATCTGTACCATTTTTTAGGTTCCACATATATGCATTAATATACAATATTTGTTTTCCTCTTTCTGACTTACTTCATTCTGTATGACAGTCTCTAGATCCATCGATGTCTCTACAAATGACCCAGTTTCACCCCTTTTATGGCTGAGTAATATTCCATTTTATATATGTACCACATCTTTATCCATTCATCTGTCTGTGGGCATTTAGGTTGCTTGCATTACCTGGCTATTGTAAATAGTGCTGCAATGAACATTGTGGTGAATGTGCCTTTTTGATTTATGGTTTTCTCTGGGTATATGCCCAGAAGTGGGATTGCTGGATCAGATGGTAATTCTATTTCTAGTTTTTTTAAGGAAACTCCATACTGTTCTCCATAGTGACTGTATCAATTTACTTCCCCACCAATAGTGGAAGAGGGCTCCTTTTGTCCACACCCTCCCCAGAATTTGTTGTTTGTAGATATTCTGATGATGCCGATTCTAACAGGTGTGAGGTACCTCATTGTAGGTTTGATTTGCATTTCTCTAATAATTAGTGCTGTTGAGCAGCTTTTCATGTGCGTCTTGGCCATCTCTGTGTCTTCTTTGAAGAAACGTCTCTTTAGATCTTCTGCCCATTTTTGTATTGGGTTGTTTGATTTTTGAATATTAAGCTGCATGAGCTGTTTATATATATATTGGAGATTAAAACTTTGTCCATTGATTCATTTGCAACGATTTTCGCCCATTCTGAGGGATGCCTTTTTCCATTCCCGTTTTTTTGTAACAAAAAAGGAAAGAAAGAAAAAGAAGCAGAACACTAATGTGCGTAAAATATGCCTTTTGAAATGGTCATTTTGAAATATGGACGTCCTTTGAATTTTTTGGTCGATATGTGACCCCAGGATTTGTTTTCAGGGCAGGTGTCATTTACAGGCCTGCAATGATTTTGAATATCAACTGACCTTAAGCGCTGGGATTAAAGCTGCTGTTGCGTGAAACGGCCACAAGGTGGCAGCAGTTCTCCCTTACCAAATCTGGTTACTAGAGCAACAGAGCCTCAATGGAAGGCGTGTTCTAGATTGGAAGTTCGAATGGAATGTGCCAGGAGAAAGCCCCTCAAGTTTGTCTCACTACTTCTTGTTCGTGTTTTTAATTTTTTTTATTTTCTATTACAGCAAGTTTGATTACAATGTTTGGCTTGTTGTAGTTGTGGAAGATGTGGTTCTTTTACACATATACAGATGTCTGTTCTTCCTGGGATCCTTTTCCCATGTACGTTCGGACAGAATGTTGAGTAGTCTTCTCTTGGTATTCCGTAGGTCTTTGGTGATTATATATGTCACCTGTGTTTGATTATGTCTGTTAACCCCGATATCATAATGAAACCAATCCTCACACCTTTCCATTGGTGAACCATAAGTTTGTTTAATGAATCTGTGATTGCCCTTCTCCGTGGAAATATCTGCCCTGGTATCCATTTTTAGGTAACACCTATAAGTGATATGATACGATATGTGTGTTTCACTTTCTGACTTACTCCAAGTCACGTGATTACCTCTAGACTCATCTACGGGGCTGCAAATGGCATTGTGTCCTTTTTTTCCTTGGCTTCTCTTCTGCCTTAGCGAGGTCCATTTTCTACAATGTGATTCCCTGAGGGTTGTGGATTAGCTGACCTGGGAAGCCTTACCCTGCCGGCCGGCCCTCCCCAGGTGTGCCTGGTTGAGGTCAATATAAACAGCGCTCCAGGCAGCAATAGCCCCTGAAGTTGTGCCTGACTCCATATTCTCTGCCCCGTCAGCAGTCTCGGGGCTGTGCTGGTGGGAGGGAGTGAGGGGCCAAGGCTTTGTTGGTGGCCCGGTGTGAGTGGGGCTCTGCTGGCCTTTCTGCAGGAGTTGCCAGGCTGCCACCTGTAAAGAAGAGGATGTGTCACTCATAACTTCCGATGGAATTTCTCTCCGGACAGAGGTGAGGAAGGAAAAAAGCAGTGGGGGCCGGGACAGGAGGGGTATCTCAGGCAGGGCAATAGAAAGCTTCCAGAAGAGGGCCCGGGGCCAGGACCATCCTGGCTGGCCTGCAGGCACCAAGTTGGCTTGCGTGCTGTCGCTGGTGTGGCTCCACGGCCCTTCCTCTAGGGTTTCAAGCCCTTGTACATATTCAGATGTTTTACCTGGGAAGGGTGGGAACAGTTCAGCAGCAGCTGGCCTGGGGCTCAGCTCACGTTTACTCACAGATGCCTCAGCACGGTCCCCCAGCTTTGCAATGAGGACGCTCCTTGCATGGGGTGTGGGTTGCTGGCTGTATGGGAGGTGATTCCCCACCTCTGACCAATTTCAGAATTGTTTTCCGCTGGAGCAAGTGCCTTGATAGGGTTTCCCTCTGTATAACTGGTGGGTTCAGGTTTTTTCTTTTCTTTTATGGTTCAAGTTAGATTTGATTCCTCTTTTATGTATTTATAGATATAAGCATGGAAATAATTCATTCCTATAAATACATCTGTGTGAAGGGAAGAACTTTTTTCTGTTTTACTTAATTTTTTTTTTAAATTTTGAAATTTAATTGTATTTATTTTTTTATACAGCAGGTTATTATTAGTTATGTATTTTATGCATATACATGTATACAGGTCAATCCCAATCTCCCAACTCATCCCACCACCACCACCCCATGGCTTCCCACACTTGGTGTCCTTACGTTTGTTCTCTACCTCTGTGTCTCTATTTCTTCCCTGCAAACCAGTTCATCTGTACCATTTTTTAGGTTCCACATATATGCATTAATATACAATATTTGTTTTCCTCTTTCTGACTTACTTCATTCTGTATGACAGTCTCTAGATCCATCAATGTCTCTACAAATGACCAAGTTTCATCCCTTTTATGGCTGAGTAATATTCCATTTTATATATGTACCACATCTTTATCCATTCATCTGTCTGTGGGCATTTAGGTTGCTTGCATTACCTGGCTATTGTAAATAGTGCTGCAATGAACATTGTGGTGAATGTGCCTTTTTGATTTATGGTTTTCCCTGGGTATATGCTCAGAAGTTCGATTGCTGGATCAGATGGTAATTCTATTTCTAGTTTTTTTAAGGAAACTCCATACTGTTCTCCATAGTGACTGTATCAATTTACATCCCCACCAATAGTGGAAGAGGGCTCCTTTTGTCCACACCCTCCCCAGAATTTGTTGTTTGTAGATTTTCTGATGATGCCGATTCTAACAGGTGTGAGGTGATACCTCATTGTAGTTTTGATTTGCATTTCTCTAATAATTAGTGCTGTTGAGCAGCTTTTCATGTGTGTCTTGGCCATCTCTGTGTCTTCTTTGAAGAAACGTCTCTTTAGATCTTCTTCCCATTTCTGTATTGGGTTGTTTGTTTTTTTAATATTAAGCTGCATGAGCTGTTTATATATATATTGGAGATTAAACCTTTGTCCATTGATTCATTTGCAACGATTTTCGCCCATTCTGAGGGATGCCTTTTTCCATTCCCGTTTTTTTAACAAAAAAGGAAAGAAAGAAAAAGAAGCAGAACACTAATGTGCGTAAAATATGCCTTTTGAAATGGTCGTTTTGAAATATGGACGTCCTTTAAATTTTTTGGTCGATATGTGACCCCAGGATTTGTTTTCAGGGCAGGTGTCATTTACAGGCCTGCAATGATTTTGAATATCAACTGACCATTAGCGCTGGGATTAAAGCTGCTGTTGCGTGAAACGGCCACAAGGTGGCAGCAGTTCTCCCTTACCAAATCTGGTTACTAGAGCAACAGAGCCTCAATGGAAGGCGTGTTCTAGATTGGAATTTAGAATGGAATGTGCCAGGAGAAAGCCCCTCAAGTTTGTCTCACTACTTCTTGTTCGTGTTTTTAATTTTTTTTTTATTTTCTATTATAGCAAGTTTGATTACAATGTTTGGCTTGTTGTAGGTGTGGAAGATGTGGTTCTTTTACACATATACAGATGTCTGTTCTTCCTGGGATCCTTTTCCCTTGTACATTCGGACAGAATGTTGAGTAGTCTTCTCTTGGTATTCCGTAGGTCTTTGGTGATTATATATGTCACCTGTGTTTGATTATGTCTGTTAACCCCGATATCATAATGAAACCAATCCTCACACCTTTCCATTGGTGAACCATAAGTTTGTTTAATGAATCTGTGATTGCCCTTCTCCGTGGAAATATCTGCCCTGGTATCCATTTTTAGGTAACACCTATAAGTGATATGATACGATATGTGTGTTTCACTTTCTGACTTACTCCAAGTCACGTGATTACCTCTAGACTCATCTACGGGGCTGCAAATGGCATTGTGTCCTTTTTTTCCTTGGCTTCTCTTCTGCCTTAGCGAGGTCCATTTTCTACAATGTGATTCCCTGAGGGTTGTGGATTAGCTGACCTGGGAAGCCTTACCCTGCCGGCCGGCCCTCCCCAGGTGTGCCTGGTTGAGGTCAATATAAACAGCGCTCCAGGCAGCAATAGCCCCTGAAGTTGTGCCTGACTCCATATTCTCTGCCCCGTCAGCAGTCTCGGGGCTGTGCTGGTGGGAGGGAGTGAGGGGCCAAGGCTTTGTTGGTGGCCCGGTGTGAGTGGGGCTCTGCTGGCCTTTCTGCAGGAGTTGCCAGGCTGCCACCTGTAAAGAAGAGGATGTGTCACTCATAACTTCCGATGGAATTTCTCTCCGGACAGAGGTGAGGAAGGAAAAAAGCAGTGGGGGCCGGGACAGGAGGGGTATCTCAGGCAGGGCAATAGAAAGCTTCCAGAAGAGGGCCCGGGGCCAGGACCATCCTGGCTGGCCTGCAGGCATCAAGTTGGCTTGCGTGCTGTCGCTGGTGTGGCTCCACGGCCTTTCCTCTAGGGTTTCAAGCCCTTGTACATATTCAGATGTTTTACCTGGGAAGGATGGGAACAGTTCAGCAGCAGCTGGCCTGGGGCTCAGCTCACGTTTACTCACAGATGCCTCAGCACGGTCCCCCAGCTTTGCAATGAGGACGCTCCTTGCATGGGGGTTGGGTTGCTGGCTGTATGGGAGGTAATTCCCCACCTCTGACCAATTTCAGAATTGTTTACTGCTGGAGCAAGTGCCCTGATAGGGTTTCCCTCTGTATAACTGGTTGGTTCAGGTTTTTTTTTTTTCTTTTATGGTTCAAGTTAGATTTGATTCCTCTTTTATGTATTTATAGATATAAGCATGGAAATAATTCATTCCTATAAATACATCTGTGTGAAAGGAAGAACTTATTTCTGTTTTATTTTAATTTTTTTTTAATTTTGAAATTTAATTGTATTTATTTTTTTATACAGCAGGTTATTATTAGTTATGTATTTTATGCATATACATGTATACAGGTCAATCCCAATCTCCCAACTCATCCCACCACCACCACCCCATGGCTTCCCACACTTGGTGTCCATATGTTTGTTCTCTACCTCTGTGTCTCTATTTCTTCCCTGCAAACCAGTTCATCTGTACCATTTTTTAGGTTCCACATATATACATTAATAGACAATATTTGTTTTCCTCTATCTGACTTACTTCATTCTGTATGACAGTCTCTAGATCCATCGATGTCTCTACAAATGACCCAGTTTCATTCCTTTTTATGGCTGAGTAATATTCCATTTTATATATGTACCACATCTTTATCCATTCATCTGTCTGTGGGCATTTAGGTTACTTGCATTACCTGGCTATTGTAAATAGTGCTGCAATGAACATTGTGGTGAATGTGCCTTTTTGATTTATGGTTTTCTCTGGGTATATGCCCAGAAGTGGGATTGCTGGATCAGATGGTAATTCTATTTCTAGTTTTTTTAAGGAAACTCCATACTGTTCTCCATAGTGACTGTATCAATTTACATCCCCACCAATAGTGGAAGAGGGCTCCTTTTGTCCACACCCTCCCCAGAATTTGTTGTTTGTAGATTTTCTGATGATGCCGATTCTAACAGGTGTGAGGTGATACCTCATTGTAGTTTTGATTTGCATTTCTCTAATAATTAGTGCTGTTGAGCAGCTTTTCATGTGCGTCTTGGCCATCTCTGTCTTCTTTGAAGAAACGTCTCTTTAGATCTTCTGCCCATTTTTGTATTGGGTTGTTTGTTTTTTAAATATTAAGCTGCATGAGCTGTTTATATATATATTGGAGATTAAACCTTTGTCCATTGATTCATTTGCAACGATTTTCGCCCATTCTGAGGGATGCCTTTTTCCATTCCCGTTTTTTTAACAAAAAAGGAAAGAAAGAAAAAGAAGCAGAACACTGATGTGCGTAAAATATGCCTTTGGAAATGGTCGTTTTGAAATATGGACGTCCTTTGAATTTTTTGGTCGATATGTGACCCCAGGATTTGTTTTCAGGGCAGGTGTCATTTACAGGCCTTCAATGAGTTTGAATATCAACTGACCATTAGCGCTGGGATTAAAGCTGCTGTTGCGTGAAACGGCCACAAGGTGGCAGCAGTTCTCCCTTACCAAATCTGGTTACTATAGCAACAGAGGCTCAATGGAAGTCGTGTTCTAGATTGGAATTTCGAATGGAATCTGCCAGGAGAAAGCCCCTCAAGTTTGTCTCACTACTTCTTGTTCGTGTTTTTAATTTTTTTTTATTTTCTATTACAGCAAGTTTCATTACAATGTTTGGCTTGTTGTAGGTGTGGAAGATGTGGTTCTTTTACACATATACAGATGTCTGTTCTTCCTGGGATGCTTTTCCTATGTACGTTAGGACAGAATGTTGAGTAGTCTTCTCTTGGTATTCCGTAGGTCTTTGGTGATTATATATGTCACCTGTGTTTGATTATGTCTGTTAACCCCGAAATCATAATGAAACCAATCCTCACACCTTTCCATTGGTGAACCATAAGTTTGTTTAATGAATCTGTGATTGCCCTTCTCCGTGGAAATATCTGCCCTGGTATCCATTTTTAGGTAACACCTATAAGTGATATGATACGATATGTGTCTTTCACTTTCTGACTTACTCCAAGTCACGTGATTACCTCTAGACTCATCTACGGGGCTGCAAATGGCATTGTGTCCTTTTTTTCCTTGGCTTCTATTCTGCCTTAGCGAGGTCCAGTTTTCAACAATGTGATTCCCTGAGGGTTTTGGATTAGCTGACCTGGGCAGCCTTACACTGCCGGCCGGCCCTCCCCAGGTGTGCCTGGTTGAGGTCAATATAAACAGCGCTCCAGGCAGCAATAGCCCCTGAAGTTGTTCCTGATTCCATATTCTCTGCCCTGTCAGCAGTCTCAGGGCTGTGCTGGTGGGAGGGAGTGAGGGGCCAAGGCTTTGCTGGTGGCCCGGTGTGAGTGGGGCTCTCCTGGCCTTTCTGCAGGAGGTGCCAGGCTGCCACCTGTAAAGAAGAGGATGTGTCACCCATACCTTCCGATGGAATTTCTCTCCGGACAGAGGTGAGGAAGGAAAAAAGCAGTGGGGGCCGGGACAGGATGGGTATCTCAGGCAGGGCAATAGAAAGCTTCCAGAAGAGCGCTATGGGCCATGACCATGCTGGCTGGCCTGCAGGCACCAAGATGGCCTGCGTGCTGTCGCTGTTGTGGCTCCACGGCCCTTCCTCTAGGCCTTCAAGCCCTTGTACATATTCAGGTGTTTTACCTGGGAAGGGTGGGAACAGTTCAGCAGCAGCTGGCCTGGGGCTCAGCTCACGTTTACTCACAGATGCCTCAGTACGGTCCCCCAGCTTTGCAATGAGGACGCTCCTTGCATGGGGTGTGGGTTGCTGGCTGTATGGGAGGTGATTCCCCACCTCTGACCAATTTCAGAATTGTTTACGCTGGAGCAAGTGCCCTGATAGTGTTTCCCTCTGTATAACTGGTGGTTTCAGGTTGTTTTTTTCTTTTATGGTTCAAGATAGATTTGATTCCTCTTTTATGTATTTATAGATATAAGCATGGAAATAATTCATTCCTATAAATACATCTTTGTGAAGGGAAGAACTTTTTTCTGTTTTATTTTAAATTTTTTTTTTAAATTTTGAAATTTAATTTTATTTATTTTTTTATACAGCAGGTTATTATTAGTTATGTATTTTATGCATATACATGTATACAGGTCAATCCCAATCTCCCAACTCATCCCACCACCACCACCCCATGGCTTCCCACACTTGGTGTCCATACGTTTGTTCTCTACCTCTGTGTCTCTATTTCTTCCCTGCAAACCAGTTCATCTGTACCATTTTTTAGGTTACACATATATGCATTAATAGAAAATATTTGTTTTCCTCTTTCTGACTTACTTCATTCTGTATGACAGTCTCTAGATCCATCGATGTCTCTACAAATGACCCAGTTTCATTCCTTTTTATGGCAGAGTAATATTCCATTTTATATATGTACCACATCTTTATCCATTCATCTGTCTGTGGGCATTTAGGTTACTTGCATTACCTGGCTATTGTAAATAGTGCTGCAATGAACATTGTGGTGAATGTGCCTTTTTGATTTATGGTTTTCTCTGGGTATATGCCCAGAAGTGGGATTGCTGGATCAGATGGTAATTCTATTTCTAGTTTTTTTAAGGAAACTCCATACTGTTCTCCATAGTGACTGTATCAATTTACATCCCCACCAATAGTGGAAGAGGGCTCCTTTTGTCCACACCCTCCCCAGAATTTGTTGTTTGTAGATTTTCTGATGATGCCGATTCTAACAGGTGTGAGGTGATACCTCATTGTAGTTTTGATTTGCATTTCTCTAATAATTAGTGCTGTTGAGCAGCTTTTCATGTGCGTCTTGGCCATCTCTGTCTTCTTTGAAGAAACGTCTCTTTAGATCTTCTGCCCATTTTGTATTGGGTTGTTTGTTTTTTAAATATTAAGCTGCATGAGCTGTTTATATATATATTGGAGATTAAAACTTTGTCCATTGATTCATTTGCAACGATTTTCGCCCATTCTGAGGGATGCCTTTTTCCATTCCCGTTTTTTTAACAAAAAAAGAAAGAAAGAAAAAGAAGCAGAACACTAATGTGCGTAAAATATGCCTTTTGAAATGGTCCTTTTGAAATATGGACGTCCTTTGAATTTTTTGGTCGATATGTGACCCCAGGATTTGTTTTCAGGGCAGGTGTCATTTACAGGCCTGCAATGATTTTGAATATCAACTGACCATTAGCGCTGGGATTAAAGCTGCTGTTGCGTGAAACGGCCACAAGGTGGCAGCAGTTCTCCCTTACCAAATCTGGTTACTATAGCAACAGAGCCTCAATGGAAGTCGTGTTCTAGATTGGAATTTCGAATGGAATCTGCCAGGAGAAAGCCCCTCAAGTTTGTCTCACTACTTCTTGTTCGTGTTTTAAATTTTTTTTTTATTTTCTATTACAGCAAGTTTCATTACAATGTTTGGCTTGTTGTAGGTGTGGAAGATGTGGTTCTTTTACACATATACAGATGTCTGTTCTTCCTGGGATCCTTTTCCTATGTACGTTAGGACAGAATGTTGAGTAGTCTTCTCTTGGTATTCCGTAGGTCTTTGGTGATTATATATGTCACCTGTGTTTGATTATGTCTGTTAACCCCGATATCATAATGAAACCAATCCTCACACCTTTCCATTGGTGAACCATAAGTTTGTTTAATGAATCTGTGATTGCCCTTCTCCGTGGAAATATCTGCCCTGGTATCCATTTTTAGGTAACACCTATAAGTGATATGATACGATATGTGTGTTTCACTTTCTGACTTACTCCAAGTCACGTGATTACCTCTAGACTCATCTACGGGGCTGCAAATGGCATTGTGTCCATTTTTTCCTTGGCTTCTATTCTGCCTTAGCGAGGTCCATTTTCAACAATGTGATTCCCTGAGGGTTGTGGATTAGCTGACCTGGGAAGCCTTACCCTGCCGGCCGGCCCTCCCCAGGTGTGCCTGGTTGAGGTCAATATAAACAGCGCTCCAGGCAGCAATAGCCCCTGAAGTTGTGCCTGACTCCATATTCTCTGCCCCGTCAGCAGTCTCGGGGCTGTGCTGGTGGGAGGGAGTGAGGGGCCAAGGCTTTGTTGGTGGCCCGGTGTGAGTGGGGCTCTGCTGGCCTTTCTGCAGGAGTTGCCAGGCTGCCACCTGTAAAGAAGAGGATGTGTCACTCATAACTTCCGATGGAATTTCTCCCCGGACAGAGGTGAGGAAGGAAAAAAGCAGTGGGGGCCGGGACAGGAGGGGTATCTCAGGCAGGGCAATAGAAAGCTTCCAGAAGAGGGCCCGGGGCCAGGACCATCCTGGCTGGCCTGCAGGCACCAAGTTGGCTTGCGTGCTGTCGCTGGTGTGGCTCCACGGCCTTTCCTCTAGGCTTTCAAGCCCTTGTACATATTCAGATGTTTTACCTGGGAAGGGTGGGAACAGTTCAGCAGCAGCTGGCCTGGGGCTCAGCTCACGTTTACTCACAGATGCCTCAGCACGGTCCCCCAGCTTTGCAATGAGGACGCTCCTTGCATGGGGGTTGGGTTGCTGGCTGTATGGGAGGTAATTCCCCACCTCTGACCAATTTCAGAATTGTTTACTGCTGGAGCAAGTGCCCTGATAGTGTTTCCCTCTGTATAACTGGTTGGTTCAGGTTTTTTTTTTCTTTTATGGTTCAAGTTAGATTTGATTCCTCTTTTATGTATTTATAGATATAAGCATGGAAATAATTCATTCCTGTAAATACATCTGTGTGAAGGGAAGAACTTTTTTCTGTTTTATTTTAAATTTTTTTTTTAATTTTGAAATTTAATTGTATTTATTTTTTTATACAGCAGGTTATTATTAGTTATGTATTTTATGCATATACATGTATACAGGTCAATCCCAATCTCCCAACTCATCCCACCACCACCACCCCATGGCTTCCCACACTTGGTGTCCATACGTTTGTTCTCTACCTCTGTGTCTCTATTTCTTCCCTGCAAACCAGTTCATCTGTACCATTTTTTAGGTTCCACATATATGCATTAATATACAATATTTGTTTTCCTCTTTCTGACTTACTTCATTCTGTATGACAGTCTCTAGATCCATCGATGTCTCTACAAATGACCCAGTTTCACCCCTTTTATGGCTGTGTAATATTCCATTTTATATATGTACCACATCTTTATCCATTCATCTGTCTGTGGGCATTTAGGTTGCTTGCATTACCTGGCTATTGTAAATAGTGCTGCAATGAACATTGTGGTGAATGTGCCTTTTTGATTTATGGTTTTCTCTGGGTATATGCCCAGAAGTGGGATTGCTGGATCAGATGGTAATTCTATTTCTAGTTTTTTTAAGGAAACTCCATACTGTTCTCCATAGTGACTGTATCAATTTACATCCCCACCAATAGTGGAAGAGGGCTCCTTTTGTCCACACCCTCCCCAGAATTTGTTGTTTGTAGATATTCTGATGATGCCGATTCTAACAGGTGTGAGGTACCTCATTGTAGTTTTGATTTGCATTTCTCTAATAATTAGTGCTGTTGAGCAGCTTTTCATGTGCGTCTTGGCCATCTCTGTGTCTTCTTTGAAGAAACGTCTCTTTAGATCTTCTGCCCATTTTTGTATTGGGTTGTTTGTTTTTTTAATATTAAGCTGCATGAGCTGTTTATATATATATTGGAGATTAAACCTTTGTCCATGGATTCATTTGCAACGATTTTCGCCCATTCTGAGGGATGCCTTTTTCCATTCCCGTTTTTTTAACAAAAAAGGAAAGAAAGAAAAAGAAGCAGAACACTAATGTGCGTAAAATATGCCTTTTGAAATGGTCGTTTTGAAATATGGACGTCCTTTGAATTTTTTGGTCGATATGTGACCCCAGGATTTGTTTTCAGGGCAGGTGTCATTTACAGGCCTGCAATGATTTTGAATATCAACTGACCATTAGCGCTGGGATTAAAGCTGCTGTTGCGTGAAACGGCCACAAGGTGGCAGCAGTTCTCCCTTACCAAATCTGGTTACTAGAGCAACAGAGCCTCAATGGAAGTCATGTTCTAGACTGGAATTTTGAATGGAATGTGCCAGGAGAAAGCCCCTCAAGTTTGTCTCACTACTTCTTGTTCGTGTTTTTAAATTTTTTTTCTATTACAGCAAGTTTGATTACAATGTTTGGCTTGTTGTAGGTTTGGAAGATGTGGTTCTTTTACACATATACAGAGGTCTGTTCTTCCTGGGATCCTTTTCCCATGTACGTTAGGACAGAATGTTGAGTAGTCTTCTCTTGGTATTCCGTAGGTCTTTGGTGATTATATATGTCACCTGTGTTTGATTATGTCTGTTAACCCCGGAATCGTAATGAAACCAATCCTCACACCTTTCCATTGGTGAACCATAAGTTTGTTTAATGAATCTGTGATTGCCCTTCTCCGTGGAAATATCTGCCCTGGTATCCATTTTTAGGTAACACCTATAAGTGATATGATACGATATGTGTCTTTCACTTTCTGACTTACTCCAAGTCACGTGATTACCTCTAGACTCATCTACGGGGCTGCAAATGGCATTGTGTCCTTTTTTTCCTTGGCTTCTATTCTGCCTTAGCGAGGTCCATTTTCAACAATGTGATTCCCTGAGGGTTGTGGATTAGCTGACCTTGGAAGCCTTACCCTGCCGGCCGGCCCTCCCCAGGTGTGCCTGGTTGAGGTCAATATAAACAGCGCTCCAGGCAGCAATAGCCCCTGAAGTTGTGCCTGACTCCATATTCTCTGCCCCGTCAGCAGTCTCGGGGCTGTGCTGGTGGGATGGAGTGAGGGGCCAAGGCTTTGATGGTGGCCCGGTGTGAGTGGGGCTCTGCTGGCCTTTCTGCAGGAGTTGCCAGGCTGCCACCTGTAAAGAAGAGGATGTGTCACTCATAACTTCCGATGGAATTTCTCTCCAGACAGAGGTGAGGAAGGATAAAAGCAGTGGGTGCCGGGACAGGAGGGATATCACAGGCAGGGCAATAGAAAGCTTCCAGAAGAGCGCCCGGGTCCAGGACCATCCTGGCTGACCTGCAGGCACAAAGTTGGCCTGCGTGCTGTGGCTGGTGTGGCTCCAGGGCCCTTCCTCTAGGCTTTCAAGCCCTTGTACATATTCAGGTGTTTTACCTGGGAAGGGTGGGAACAGTTCAGCAGCAGCTGGCCTGGGGCTCAGCTCACGTTTACTCACAGATGCCTCAGCACGGTCCCCCAGCTTTGCAATGAGGACGCTCCTTGCATGGGGGTTGGGTTGCTGGCTGTATGGGAGGTAATTCCCCACCTCTGACCAATTTCAGAATTGTTTACTGCTGGAGCAAGTGCCCTGATAGTGTTTCCCTCTGTATAACTGGTTGGTTCAGGTTTTTTTTTTCTTTTATGGTTCAAGTTAGATTTGATTCCTCTTTTATGTATTTATAGATATAAGCATGGAAATAATTCATTCCTATAAATACATCTGTGTGAAGGGAAGAACTTTTTTCTGTTTTATTTTAAATTTTTTTTTTAATTTTGAAATTTAATTGTATTTATTTTTTTATACAGCAGGTTATTATTAGTTATGTATTTTATGCATATACATGTATACAGGTCAATCCCAATCTCCCAACTCATCCCACCACCACCACCCCATGGCTTCCCACACTTGGTGTCCATACGTTTGTTCTCTACCTCTGTGTCTCTATTTCTTCCCTGCAAACCAGTTCATCTGTACCATTTTTTAGGTTCCACATATATGCATTAATATACAATATTTGTTTTCCTCTTTCTGACTTACTTCATTCTGTATGACAGTCTCTAGATCCATCGATGTCTCTACAAATGACCCAGTTTCACCCCTTTTATGGCTGAGTAATATTCCATTTTATATATGTACCACATCTTTATCCATTCATCTGTCTGTGGGCATTTAGGTTGCTTGCATTACCTGGCTATTGTAAATAGTGCTGCAATGAACATTGTGGTGAATGTGCCTTTTTGATTTATGGTTTTCTCTGGGTATATGCCCAGAAGTGGGATTGCTGGATCAGATGGTAATTCTATTTCTAGTTTTTTTAAGGAAACTCCATACTGTTCTCCATAGTGACTGTATCAATTTACATCCCCACCAATAGTGGAAGAGGGCTCCTTTTGTCCACACCCTCCCCAGAATTTGTTGTTTGTAGATATTCTGATGATGCCGATTCTAACAGGTGTGAGGTACCTCATTGTAGTTTTGATTTGCATTTCTCTAATAATTAGTGCTGTTGAGCAGCTTTTCATGTGCGTCCTGGCCATCTCTGTGTCTTCTTTGAAGAAACGTCTCTTTAGATCTTCTGCCCATTTTTGTATTGGGTTGTTTGTTTTTTTAATATTAAGCTGCATGAGCTGTTTATATATATATTGGAGATTAAACCTTTGTCCATTGATTCATTTGCAACGATTTTCGCCCATTCTGAGGGATGCCTTTTTCCATTCCCGTTTTTTTAACAAAAAAGGAAAGAAAGAAAAAGAAGCAGAACACTAATGTGCGTAAAATATGCCTTTTGAAATGGTCGTTTTGAAATATGGACGTCCTTTGAATTTTTTGGTCGATATGTGACCCCAGGATTTGTTTTCAGGGCAGGTGTCATTTACAGGCCTGCAATGATTTTGAATATCAACTGACCATTAGCGCTGGGATTAAAGCTGCTGTTGCGTGAAACGGCCACAAGGTGGCAGCAGTTCTCCCTTACCAAATCTGGTTACTAGAGCAACAGAGCCTCAATGGAAGGCGTGTTCTAGATTGGAAGTTCGAATGGAATGTGCCAGGAGAAAGCCCCTCAAGTTTGTCTCACTACTTCTTGTTCGTGTTTTTAATTTTTTTTATTTTCTATTACAGCAAGTTTGATTACAATGTTTGGCTTGTTGTAGGTGTGGAAGATGTGGTTCTTTTACACATATACAGATGTCTGTTCTTCCTGGGATCCTTTTCCCATGTACGTTCGGACAGAATGTTGAGTAGTCTTCTCTTGGTATTCCGTAGGTCTTTGGTGATTATATATGTCACCTGTGTTTGATTATGTCTGTTAACCCCGATATCATAATGAAACCAATCCTCACACCTTTCCATTGGTGAACCATAAGTTTGTTTAATGAATCTGTGATTGCCCTTCTCCGTGGAAATATCTGCCCTGGTATCCATTTTTAGGTAACACCTATAAGTGATATGATACGATATGTGTGTTTCACTTTCTGACTTACTCCAAGTCACGTGATTACCTCTAGACTCATCTACGGGGCTGCAAATGGCATTGTGTCCTTTTTTTCCTTGGCTTCTATTCTGCCTTAGCGAGGTCCATTTTCAACAATGTGATTCCCTGAGGGTTGTGGATTAGCTGACCTTGGAAGCCTTACCCTGCCGGCCGGCCCTCCCCAGGTGTGCCTGGTTGAGGTCAATATAAACAGCGCTCCAGGCAGCAATAGCCCCTGAAGTTGTGCCTGACTCCATATTCTCTGCCCCGTCAGCAGTCTCGGGGCTGTGCTGGTGGGATGGAGTGAGGGGCCAAGGCTTTGATGGTGGCCCGGTGTGAGTGGGGCTCTGCTGGCCTTTCTGCAGGAGTTGCCAGGCTGCCACCTGTAAAGAAGAGGATGTGTCACTCATAACTTCCGATGGAATTTCTCTCCAAACAGAGGTGAGGAAGGATAAAAGCAGTGGGTGCCGGGACAGGAGGGATATCACAGGCAGGGCAATAGAAAGCTTCCAGAAGAGCGCCCGGGTCCAGGACCATCCTGGCTGACCTGCAGGCACAAAGTTGGCCTGCGTGCTGTGGCTGGTGTGGCTCCAGGGCCCTTCCTCTAGGCTTTCAAGCCCTTGTACATATTCAGGTGTTTTACCTGGGAAGGGTGGGAACAGTTCAGCAGCAGCTGGCCTGGGGCTCAGCTCACGTTTACTCACAGATGCCTCAGCACGGTCCCCCAGCTTTGCAATGAGGACGCTCCTTGCATGGGGGTTGGGTTGCTGGCTGTATGGGAGGTAATTCCCCACCTCTGACCAATTTCAGAATTGTTTACTGCTGGAGCAAGTGCCCTGATAGTGTTTCCCTCTGTATAACTGGTTGGTTCAGGTTTTTTTTTTCTTTTATGGTTCAAGTTAGATTTGATTCCTCTTTTATGTATTTATAGATATAAGCATGGAAATAATTCATTCCTATAAATACATCTGTGTGAAGGGAAGAACTTTTTTCTGTTTTATTTTAAATTTTTTTTTTAATTTTGAAATTTAATTGTATTTATTTTTTTATACAGCAGGTTATTATTAGTTATGTATTTTATGCATATACATGTATACAGGTCAATCCCAATCTCCCAACTCATCCCACCACCACCACCCCATGGCTTCCCACACTTGGTGTCCATACGTTTGTTCTCTACCTCTGTGTCTCTATTTCTTCCCTGCAAACCAGTTCATCTGTACCATTTTTTAGGTTCCACATATATGCATTAATATACAATATTTGTTTTCCTCTTTCTGACTTACTTCATTCTGTATGACAGTCTCTAGATCCATCGATGTCTCTACAAATGACCCAGTTTCACCCCTTTTATGGCTGAGTAATATTCCATTTTATATATGTACCACATCTTTATCCATTCATCTGTCTGTGGGCATTTAGGTTGCTTGCATTACCTGGCTATTGTAAATAGTGCTGCAATGAACATTGTGGTGAATGTGCCTTTTTGATTTATGGTTTTCTCTGGGTATATGCCCAGAAGTGGGATTGCTGGATCAGATGGTAATTCTATTTCTAGTTTTTTTAAGGAAACTCCATACTGTTCTCCATAGTGACTGTATCAATTTACATCCCCACCAATAGTGGAAGAGGGCTCCTTTTGTCCACACCCTCCCCTGAATTTGTTGTTTGTAGATATTCTGATGATGCCGATTCTAACAGGTGTGAGGTACCTCATTGTAGGTTTGATTTGCATTTCTCTAATAATTAGTGCTGTTGAGCAGCTTTTCATGTGCGTCCTGGCCATCTCTGTGTCTTCTTTGAAGAAACGTCTCTTTAGATCTTCTGCCCATTTCTGTATTGGGTTGTTTGTTTTTTTAATATTAAGCTGCATGAGCTGTTTATATATATATTGGAGATTAAACCTTTGTCCATTGATTCATTTGCAACGATTTTCGCCCATTCTGAGGGATGCCTTTTTCCATTCCCGTTTTTTTAAAAAAAAAGGAAAGAAAGAAAAAGAAGCAGAACACTAATGTGCGTAAAATATGCCTTTTGAAATGGTCGTTTTGAAATATGGACGTCCTTTAAATTTTTTGGTCGATATGTGACCCCAGGATTTGTTTTCAGGGCAGGTGTCATTTACAGGCCTGCAATGATTTTGAATATCAACTGACCATTAGCGCTGGGATTAAAGCTGCTGTTGCGTGAAACGGCCACAAGGTGGCAGCAGTTCTCCCTTACCAAATCTGGTTACTAGAGCAACAGAGCCTCAATGGAAGGCGTGTTCTAGATTGGAATTTAGAATGGAATGTGCCAGGAGAAAGCCCCTCAAGTTTGTCTCACTACTTCTTGTTCGTGTTTTTAAATTTTTTTTCTATTACAGCAAGTTTGATTACAATGTTTGGCTTGTTGTAGGTTTGGAAGATGTGGTTCTTTTACACATATACAGAGGTCTGTTCTTCCTGGGATCCTTTTCCCATGTACGTTAGGACAGAATGTTGAGTAGTCTTCTCTTGGTATTCCGTAGGTCTTTGGTGATTATATATGTCACCTGTGTTTGATTATGTCTGTTAACCCCGGAATCGTAATGAAACCAATCCTCACACCTTTCCATTGGTGAACCATAAGTTTGTTTAATGAATCTGTGATTGCCCTTCTCCGTGGAAATATCTGCCCTGGTATCCATTTTTAGGTAACACCTATAAGTGATATGATACGATATGTGTCTTTCACTTTCTGACTTACTCCAAGTCACGTGATTACCTCTAGACTCATCTACGGGGCTGCAAATGGCATTGTGTCCTTTTTTTCCTTGGCTTCTATTCTGCCTTAGCGAGGTCCATTTTCAACAATGTGATTCCCTGAGGGTTGTGGATTAGCTGACCTTGGAAGCCTTACCCTGCCGGCCGGCCCTCCCCAGGTGTGCCTGGTTGAGGTCAATATAAACAGCGCTCCAGGCAGCAATAGCCCCTGAAGTTGTGCCTGACTCCATATTCTCTGCCCCGTCAGCAGTCTCGGGGCTGTGCTGGTGGGATGGAGTGAGGGGCCAAGGCTTTGATGGTGGCCCGGTGTGAGTGGGGCTCTGCTGGCCTTTCTGCAGGAGTTGCCAGGCTGCCACCTGTAAAGAAGAGGATGTGTCACTCATAACTTCCGATGGAATTTCTCTCCAGACAGAGGTGAGGAAGGATAAAAGCAGTGGGTGCCGGGACAGGAGGGATATCACAGGCAGGGCAATAGAAAGCTTCCAGAAGAGCGCCCGGGTCCAGGACCATCCTGGCTGACCTGCAGGCACAAAGTTGGCCTGCGTGCTGTGGCTGGTGTGGCTCCAGGGCCCTTCCTCTAGGCTTTCAAGCCCTTGTACATATTCAGGTGTTTTACCTGGGAAGGGTGGGAACAGTTCAGCAGCAGCTGGCCTGGGGCTCAGCTCACGTTTACTCACAGATGCCTCAGCACGGTCCCCCAGCTTTGCAATGAGGACGCTCCTTGCATGGGGGTTGGGTTGCTGGCTGTATGGGAGGTAATTCCCCACCTCTGACCAATTTCAGAATTGTTTACTGCTGGAGCAAGTGCCCTGATAGTGTTTCCCTCTGTATAACTGGTTGGTTCAGGTTTTTTTTTTCTTTTATGGTTCAAGTTAGATTTGATTCCTCTTTTATGTATTTATAGATATAAGCATGGAAATAATTCATTCCTATAAATACATCTGTGTGAAGGGAAGAACTTTTTTCTGTTTTATTTTAAATTTTTTTTTTAATTTTGAAATTTAATTGTATTTATTTTTTTATACAGCAGGTTATTATTAGTTATGTATTTTATGCATATACATGTATACAGGTCAATCCCAATCTCCCAACTCATCCCACCACCACCACCCCATGGCTTCCCACACTTGGTGTCCATACGTTTGTTCTCTACCTCTGTGTCTCTATTTCTTCCCTGCAAACCAGTTCATCTGTACCATTTTTTAGGTTCCACATATATGCATTAATATACAATATTTGTTTTCCTCTTTCTGACTTACTTCATTCTGTATGACAGTCTCTAGATCCATCGATGTCTCTACAAATGACCCAGTTTCACCCCTTTTATGGCTGAGTAATATTCCATTTTATATATGTACCACATCTTTATCCATTCATCTGTCTGTGGGCATTTAGGTTGCTTGCATTACCTGGCTATTGTAAATAGTGCTGCAATGAACATTGTGGTGAATGTGCCTTTTTGATTTATGGTTTTCTCTGGGTATATGCCCAGAAGTGGGATTGCTGGATCAGATGGTAATTCTATTTCTAGTTTTTTTAAGGAAACTCCATACTGTTCTCCATAGTGACTGTATCAATTTACATCCCCACCAATAGTGGAAGAGGGCTCCTTTTGTCCACACCCTCCCCAGAATTTGTTGTTTGTAGATATTCTGATGATGCCGATTCTAACAGGTGTGAGGTACCTCATTGTAGTTTTGATTTGCATTTCTCTAATAATTAGTGCTGTTGAGCAGCTTTTCATGTGCGTCCTGGCCATCTCTGTGTCTTCTTTGAAGAAACGTCTCTTTAGATCTTCTGCCCATTTTTGTATTGGGTTGTTTGTTTTTTTAATATTAAGCTGCATGAGCTGTTTATATATATATTGGAGATTAAACCTTTGTCCATTGATTCATTTGCAACGATTTTCGCCCATTCTGAGGGATGCCTTTTTCCATTCCCGTTTTTTTAACAAAAAAGGAAAGAAAGAAAAAGAAGCAGAACACTAATGTGCGTAAAATATGCCTTTTGAAATGGTCGTTTTGAAATATGGACGTCCTTTGAATTTTTTGGTCGATATGTGACCCCAGGATTTGTTTTCAGGGCAGGTGTCATTTACAGGCCTGCAATGATTTTGAATATCAACTGACCATTAGCGCTGGGATTAAAGCTGCTGTTGCGTGAAACGGCCACAAGGTGGCAGCAGTTCTCCCTTACCAAATCTGGTTACTAGAGCAACAGAGCCTCAATGGAAGGCGTGTTCTAGATTGGAAGTTCGAATGGAATGTGCCAGGAGAAAGCCCCTCAAGTTTGTCTCACTACTTCTTGTTCGTGTTTTTAATTTTTTTTATTTTCTATTACAGCAAGTTTGATTACAATGTTTGGCTTGTTGTAGGTGTGGAAGATGTGGTTCTTTTACACATATACAGATGTCTGTTCTTCCTGGGATCCTTTTCCCATGTACGTTCGGACAGAATGTTGAGTAGTCTTCTCTTGGTATTCCGTAGGTCTTTGGTGATTATATATGTCACCTGTGTTTGATTATGTCTGTTAACCCCGATATCATAATGAAACCAATCCTCACACCTTTCCATTGGTGAACCATAAGTTTGTTTAATGAATCTGTGATTGCCCTTCTCCGTGGAAATATCTGCCCTGGTATCCATTTTTAGGTAACACCTATAAGTGATATGATACGATATGTGTGTTTCACTTTCTGACTTACTCCAAGTCACGTGATTACCTCTAGACTCATCTACGGGGCTGCAAATGGCATTGTGTCCTTTTTTTCCTTGGCTTCTATTCTGCCTTAGCGAGGTCCATTTTCAACAATGTGATTCCCTGAGGGTTGTGGATTAGCTGACCTTGGAAGCCTTACCCTGCCGGCCGGCCCTCCCCAGGTGTGCCTGGTTGAGGTCAATATAAACAGCGCTCCAGGCAGCAATAGCCCCTGAAGTTGTGCCTGACTCCATATTCTCTGCCCCGTCAGCAGTCTCGGGGCTGTGCTGGTGGGATGGAGTGAGGGGCCAAGGCTTTGATGGTGGCCCGGTGTGAGTGGGGCTCTGCTGGCCTTTCTGCAGGAGTTGCCAGGCTGCCACCTGTAAAGAAGAGGATGTGTCACTCATAACTTCCGATGGAATTTCTCTCCAAACAGAGGTGAGGAAGGATAAAAGCAGTGGGTGCCGGGACAGGAGGGATATCACAGGCAGGGCAATAGAAAGCTTCCAGAAGAGCGCCCGGGTCCAGGACCATCCTGGCTGACCTGCAGGCACAAAGTTGGCCTGCGTGCTGTGGCTGGTGTTGCTCCAGGGCCCTTCCTCTAGGCTTTCAAGCCCTTGTACATATTGGTGTTTTACCTGGGAAGGGTGGGAACAGTTCAGCAGCAGCTGGCCTGGGGCTCAGCTCACGTTTACTCACAGATGCCTCAGCACGGTCCCCCAGCTTTGCAATGAGGACGCTCCTTGCATGGGGGTTGGGTTGCTGGCTGTATGGGAGGTAATTCCCCACCTCTGACCAATTTCAGAATTGTTTACTGCTGGAGCAAGTGCCCTGATAGTGTTTCCCTCTGTATAACTGGTTGGTTCAGGTTTTTTTTTTCTTTTATGGTTCAAGTTAGATTTGATTCCTCTTTTATGTATTTATAGATATAAGCATGGAAATAATTCATTCCTATAAATACATCTGTGTGAAGGGAAGAACTTTTTTCTGTTTTATTTTAAATTTTTTTTTTATTTTGAAATTTAATTGTATTTATTTTTTTATACAGCAGGTTATTATTAGTTATGTATTTTATGCATATACATGTATACAGGTCAATCCCAATCTCCCAACTCATCCCACCACCACCACCCCATGGCTTCCCACACTTGGTGTCCATACGTTTGTTCTCTACCTCTGTGTCTCTATTTCTTCCCTGCAAACCAGTTCATCTGTACCATTTTTTAGGTTCCACATATATGCATTAATATACAATATTTGTTTTCCTCTTTCTGACTTACTTCATTCTGTATGACAGTCTCTAGATCCATCGATGTCTCTACAAATGACCCAGTTTCACCCCTTTTATGGCTGAGTAATATTCCATTTTATATATGTACCACATCTTTATCCATTCATCTGTCTGTGGGCATTTAGGTTGCTTGCATTACCTGGCTATTGTAAATAGTGCTGCAATGAACATTGTGGTGAATGTGCCTTTTTGATTTATGGTTTTCTCTGGGTATATGCCCAGAAGTGGGATTGCTGGATCAGATGGTAATTCTATTTCTAGTTTTTTTAAGGAAACTCCATACTGTTCTCCATAGTGACTGTATCAATTTACATCCCCACCAATAGTGGAAGAGGGCTCCTTTTGTCCACACCCTCCCCTGAATTTGTTGTTTGTAGATATTCTGATGATGCCGATTCTAACAGGTGTGAGGTACCTCATTGTAGGTTTGATTTGCATTTCTCTAATAATTAGTGCTGTTGAGCAGCTTTTCATGTGCGTCCTGGCCATCTCTGTGTCTTCTTTGAAGAAACGTCTCTTTAGATCTTCTGCCCATTTCTGTATTGGGTTGTTTGTTTTTTTAATATTAAGCTGCATGAGCTGTTTATATATATATTGGAGATTAAACCTTTGTCCATTGATTCATTTGCAACGATTTTCGCCCATTCTGAGGGATGCCTTTTTCCATTCCCGTTTTTTTAAAAAAAAAGGAAAGAAAGAAAAAGAAGCAGAACACTAATGTGCGTAAAATATGCCTTTTGAAATGGTCGTTTTGAAATATGGACGTCCTTTAAATTTTTTGGTCGATATGTGACCCCAGGATTTGTTTTCAGGGCAGGTGTCATTTACAGGCCTGCAATGATTTTGAATATCAACTGACCATTAGCGCTGGGATTAAAGCTGCTGTTGCGTGAAACGGCCACAAGGTGGCAGCAGTTCTCCCTTACCAAATCTGGTTACTAGAGCAACAGAGCCTCAATGGAAGGCGTGTTCTAGATTGGAATTTAGAATGGAATGTGCCAGGAGAAAGCCCCTCAAGTTTGTCTCACTACTTCTTGTTCGTGTTTTTAATTTTTTTTTTATTTTCTATTATAGCAAGTTTGATTACAATGTTTGGCTTGTTGTAGGTGTGGAAGATGTGGTTCTTTTACACATATACAGATGTCTGTTCTTCCTGGGATCCTTTTCCCATGTACGTTAGGACAGAATGTTGAGTAGTCTTCTCTTGGTATTCCGTAGGTCTTTGGTGATTATATATGTCACCTGTGTTTGATTATGTCTGTTAACCCCGATATCATAATGAAAGCAATCCTCACACCTTTCCATTGGTGAACCATAAGTTTGTTTAATGAATCTGTGATTGCCCTTCTCCGTGGAAATATCTGCCCTGGTATCCATTTTTAGGTAACACCTATAAGTGATATGATACGATATGTGTGTTTCACTTTCTGACTTACTCCAAGTCACGTGATTACCTCTAGACTCATCTACGGGGCTGCAAATGGCATTGTGTCCATTTTTTCCTTGGCTTCTATTCTGCCTTAGCGAGGTCCATTTTCAACAATGTGATTCCCTGAGGGTTGTGGATTAGCTGACCTGGGAAGCCTTACCCTGCCGGCTGGCCCTCCCCAGGTGTGCCTGGTTGAGGTCAATATAAACAGCGCTCCAGGCAGCAATAGCCCCTGAAGTTGTGCCTGACTCCATATTCTCTGCCCCGTCAGCAGTCTCGGGGCTGTGCTGGTGGGAGGGAGTGAGGGGCCAAGGCTTTGTTGGTGGCCCGGTGTGAGTGGGGCTCTGCTGGCCTTTCTGCAGGAGTTGCCAGGCTGCCACCTGTAAAGAAGAGGATGTGTCACTCATAACTTCCGATGGAATTTCTCTCCGGACAGAGGTGAGGAAGGAAAAAAGCAGTGGGGGCCGGGACAGGAGGGGTATCTCAGGCAGGGCAATAGAAAGCTTCCAGAAGAGGGCCCGGGGCCAGGACCATCCTGGCTGGCCTGCAGGCACCAAGTTGGCTTGCGTGCTGTCGCTGGTGTGGCTCCACGGACTTTCCTCTAGGGTTTCAAGCCCTTGTACATATTCAGATGTTTTACCTGGGAAGGGTGGGAAGAGTTCAGCAGCAGCTGGCCTGGGGCTCAGCTCACGTTTACTCACAGATGCCTCAGCACGGTCCCCCAGCTTTGCAATGAGGACGCTCCTTGCATGGGGGTTGGGTTGCTGGCTGTATGGGAGGTAATTCCCCACCTCTGACCAATTTCAGAATTGTTTACTGCTGGAGCAAGTGCCCTGATAGGGTTTCCCTCTGTATAACTGGTTGGTTCAGGTTTTTTTTTTTCCTTTTATGGTTCAAGTTAGATTTGATTCCTCTTTTATGTATTTATAGATATAAGCATGGAAATAATTCATTCCTATAAATACATCTGTGTGAAGGGAAGAACTTTTTTCTGTTTTATTTTAAATTTTTTTTTTTAATTTTGAAATTTAATTGTATTTATTTTTTTATACAGCAGGTTATTATTAGTTATGTATTTTATGCATATACATGTATACAGGTCAATCCCAATCTCCCAACTCATCCCACCACCACCACCCCATGGCTTCCCACACTTGGTGTCCATACGTTTGTTCTCTACCTCTGTGTCTCTATTTCTTCCCTGCAAACCAGTTCATCTGTACCATTTTTTAGGTTCCACATATATGCATTAATATACAATATTTGTTTTCCTCTTTCTGACTTACTTCATTCTGTATGACAGTCTCTAGATCCATCGATGTCTCTACAAATGACCCAGTTTCACCCCTTTTATGGCTGAGTAATATTCCATTTTATATATGTACCACATCTTTATCCATTCATCTGTCTGTGGGCATTTAGGTTGCTTGCATTACCTGGCTATTGTAAATAGTGCTGCAATGAACATTGTGGTGAATGTGCCTTTTTGATTTATGGTTTTCTCTGGGTATATGCCCAGAAGTGGGATTGCTGGATCAGATGGTAATTCTATTTCTAGTTTTTTTAAGGAAACTCCATACTGTTCTCCATAGTGACTGTATCAATTTACTTCCCCACCAATAGTGGAAGAGGGCTCCTTTTGTCCACACCCTCCCCAGAATTTGTTGTTTGTAGATATTCTGATGATGCCGATTCTAACAGGTGTGAGGTACCTCATTGTAGGTTTGATTTGCATTTCTCTAATAATTAGTGCTGTTGAGCAGCTTTTCATGTGCGTCTTGGCCATCTCTGTGTCTTCTTTGAAGAAACGTCTCTTTAGATCTTCTGCCCATTTTTGTATTGGGTTGTTTGATTTTTGAATATTAAGCTGCATGAGCTGTTTATATATATATTGGAGATTAAAACTTTGTCCATTGATTCATTTGCAACGATTTTCGCCCATTCTGAGGGATGCCTTTTTCCATTCCCGTTTTTTTGTAACAAAAAAGGAAAGAAAGAAAAAGAAGCAGAACACTAATGTGCGTAAAATATGCCTTTTGAAATGGTCATTTTGAAATATGGACGTCCTTTGAATTTTTTGGTCGATATGTGACCCCAGGATTTGTTTTCAGGGCAGGTGTCATTTACAGGCCTGCAATGATTTTGAATATCAACTGACCTTAAGCGCTGGGATTAAAGCTGCTGTTGCGTGAAACGGCCACAAGGTGGCAGCAGTTCTCCCTTACCAAATCTGGTTACTAGAGCAACAGAGCCTCAATGGAAGGCGTGTTCTAGATTGGAAGTTCGAATGGAATGTGCCAGGAGAAAGCCCCTCAAGTTTGTCTCACTACTTCTTGTTCGTGTTTTTAATTTTTTTTATTTTCTATTACAGCAAGTTTGATTACAATGTTTGGCTTGTTGTAGTTGTGGAAGATGTGGTTCTTTTACACATATACAGATGTCTGTTCTTCCTGGGATCCTTTTCCCATGTACGTTCGGACAGAATGTTGAGTAGTCTTCTCTTGGTATTCCGTAGGTCTTTGGTGATTATATATGTCACCTGTGTTTGATTATGTCTGTTAACCCCGATATCATAATGAAACCAATCCTCACACCTTTCCATTGGTGAACCATAAGTTTGTTTAATGAATCTGTGATTGCCCTTCTCCGTGGAAATATCTGCCCTGGTATCCATTTTTAGGTAACACCTATAAGTGATATGATACGATATGTGTGTTTCACTTTCTGACTTACTCCAAGTCACGTGATTACCTCTAGACTCATCTACGGGGCTGCAAATGGCATTGTGTCCTTTTTTTCCTTGGCTTCTCTTCTGCCTTAGCGAGGTCCATTTTCTACAATGTGATTCCCTGAGGGTTGTGGATTAGCTGACCTGGGAAGCCTTACCCTGCCGGCCGGCCCTCCCCAGGTGTGCCTGGTTGAGGTCAATATAAACAGCGCTCCAGGCAGCAATAGCCCCTGAAGTTGTGCCTGACTCCATATTCTCTGCCCCGTCAGCAGTCTCGGGGCTGTGCTGGTGGGAGGGAGTGAGGGGCCAAGGCTTTGTTGGTGGCCCGGTGTGAGTGGGGCTCTGCTGGCCTTTCTGCAGGAGTTGCCAGGCTGCCACCTGTAAAGAAGAGGATGTGTCACTCATAACTTCCGATGGAATTTCTCTCCGGACAGAGGTGAGGAAGGAAAAAAGCAGTGGGGGCCGGGACAGGAGGGGTATCTCAGGCAGGGCAATAGAAAGCTTCCAGAAGAGGGCCCGGGGCCAGGACCATCCTGGCTGGCCTGCAGGCACCAAGTTGGCTTGCGTGCTGTCGCTGGTGTGGCTCCACGGCCCTTCCTCTAGGGTTTCAAGCCCTTGTACATATTCAGATGTTTTACCTGGGAAGGGTGGGAACAGTTCAGCAGCAGCTGGCCTGGGGCTCAGCTCACGTTTACTCACAGATGCCTCAGCACGGTCCCCCAGCTTTGCAATGAGGACGCTCCTTGCATGGGGTGTGGGTTGCTGGCTGTATGGGAGGTGATTCCCCACCTCTGACCAATTTCAGAATTGTTTTCCGCTGGAGCAAGTGCCTTGATAGGGTTTCCCTCTGTATAACTGGTGGGTTCAGGTTTTTTCTTTTCTTTTATGGTTCAAGTTAGATTTGATTCCTCTTTTATGTATTTATAGATATAAGCATGGAAATAATTCATTCCTATAAATACATCTGTGTGAAGGGAAGAACTTTTTTCTGTTTTACTTAATTTTTTTTTTTAAATTTTGAAATTTAATTGTATTTATTTTTTTATACAGCAGGTTATTATTAGTTATGTATTTTATGCATATACATGTATACAGGTCAATCCCAATCTCCCAACTCATCCCACCACCACCACCCCATGGCTTCCCACACTTGGTGTCCTTACGTTTGTTCTCTACCTCTGTGTCTCTATTTCTTCCCTGCAAACCAGTTCATCTGTACCATTTTTTAGGTTCCACATATATGCATTAATATACAATATTTGTTTTCCTCTTTCTGACTTACTTCATTCTGTATGACAGTCTCTAGATCCATCAATGTCTCTACAAATGACCAAGTTTCATCCCTTTTATGGCTGAGTAATATTCCATTTTATATATGTACCACATCTTTATCCATTCATCTGTCTGTGGGCATTTAGGTTGCTTGCATTACCTGGCTATTGTAAATAGTGCTGCAATGAACATTGTGGTGAATGTGCCTTTTTGATTTATGGTTTTCCCTGGGTATATGCTCAGAAGTTCGATTGCTGGATCAGATGGTAATTCTATTTCTAGTTTTTTTAAGGAAACTCCATACTGTTCTCCATAGTGACTGTATCAATTTACATCCCCACCAATAGTGGAAGAGGGCTCCTTTTGTCCACACCCTCCCCAGAATTTGTTGTTTGTAGATTTTCTGATGATGCCGATTCTAACAGGTGTGAGGTGATACCTCATTGTAGTTTTGATTTGCATTTCTCTAATAATTAGTGCTGTTGAGCAGCTTTTCATGTGTGTCTTGGCCATCTCTGTGTCTTCTTTGAAGAAACGTCTCTTTAGATCTTCTTCCCATTTCTGTATTGGGTTGTTTGTTTTTTTAATATTAAGCTGCATGAGCTGTTTATATATATATTGGAGATTAAACCTTTGTCCATTGATTCATTTGCAACGATTTTCGCCCATTCTGAGGGATGCCTTTTTCCATTCCCGTTTTTTTAACAAAAAAGGAAAGAAAGAAAAAGAAGCAGAACACTAATGTGCGTAAAATATGCCTTTTGAAATGGTCGTTTTGAAATATGGACGTCCTTTAAATTTTTTGGTCGATATGTGACCCCAGGATTTGTTTTCAGGGCAGGTGTCATTTACAGGCCTGCAATGATTTTGAATATCAACTGACCATTAGCGCTGGGATTAAAGCTGCTGTTGCGTGAAACGGCCACAAGGTGGCAGCAGTTCTCCCTTACCAAATCTGGTTACTAGAGCAACAGAGCCTCAATGGAAGGCGTGTTCTAGATTGGAATTTAGAATGGAATGTGCCAGGAGAAAGCCCCTCAAGTTTGTCTCACTACTTCTTGTTCGTGTTTTTAATTTTTTTTTTATTTTCTATTATAGCAAGTTTGATTACAATGTTTGGCTTGTTGTAGGTGTGGAAGATGTGGTTCTTTTACACATATACAGATGTCTGTTCTTCCTGGGATCCTTTTCCCTTGTACATTCGGACAGAATGTTGAGTAGTCTTCTCTTGGTATTCCGTAGGTCTTTGGTGATTATATATGTCACCTGTGTTTGATTATGTCTGTTAACCCCGATATCATAATGAAACCAATCCTCACACCTTTCCATTGGTGAACCATAAGTTTGTTTAATGAATCTGTGATTGCCCTTCTCCGTGGAAATATCTGCCCTGGTATCCATTTTTAGGTAACACCTATAAGTGATATGATACGATATGTGTGTTTCACTTTCTGACTTACTCCAAGTCACGTGATTACCTCTAGACTCATCTACGGGGCTGCAAATGGCATTGTGTCCTTTTTTTCCTTGGCTTCTCTTCTGCCTTAGCGAGGTCCATTTTCTACAATGTGATTCCCTGAGGGTTGTGGATTAGCTGACCTGGGAAGCCTTACCCTGCCGGCCGGCCCTCCCCAGGTGTGCCTGGTTGAGGTCAATATAAACAGCGCTCCAGGCAGCAATAGCCCCTGAAGTTGTGCCTGACTCCATATTCTCTGCCCCGTCAGCAGTCTCGGGGCTGTGCTGGTGGGAGGGAGTGAGGGGCCAAGGCTTTGTTGGTGGCCCGGTGTGAGTGGGGCTCTGCTGGCCTTTCTGCAGGAGTTGCCAGGCTGCCACCTGTAAAGAAGAGGATGTGTCACTCATAACTTCCGATGGAATTTCTCTCCGGACAGAGGTGAGGAAGGAAAAAAGCAGTGGGGGCCGGGACAGGAGGGGTATCTCAGGCAGGGCAATAGAAAGCTTCCAGAAGAGGGCCCGGGGCCAGGACCATCCTGGCTGGCCTGCAGGCATCAAGTTGGCTTGCGTGCTGTCGCTGGTGTGGCTCCACGGCCTTTCCTCTAGGGTTTCAAGCCCTTGTACATATTCAGATGTTTTACCTGGGAAGGATGGGAACAGTTCAGCAGCAGCTGGCCTGGGGCTCAGCTCACGTTTACTCACAGATGCCTCAGCACGGTCCCCCAGCTTTGCAATGAGGACGCTCCTTGCATGGGGGTTGGGTTGCTGGCTGTATGGGAGGTAATTCCCCACCTCTGACCAATTTCAGAATTGTTTACTGCTGGAGCAAGTGCCCTGATAGGGTTTCCCTCTGTATAACTGGTTGGTTCAGGTTTTTTTTTTTTCTTTTATGGTTCAAGTTAGATTTGATTCCTCTTTTATGTATTTATAGATATAAGCATGGAAATAATTCATTCCTATAAATACATCTGTGTGAAAGGAAGAACTTATTTCTGTTTTATTTTAATTTTTTTTTAATTTTGAAATTTAATTGTATTTATTTTTTTATACAGCAGGTTATTATTAGTTATGTATTTTATGCATATACATGTATACAGGTCAATCCCAATCTCCCAACTCATCCCACCACCACCACCCCATGGCTTCCCACACTTGGTGTCCATACGTTTGTTCTCTACCTCTGTGTCTCTATTTCTTCCCTGCAAACCAGTTCATCTGTACCATTTTTTAGGTTCCACATATATGCATTAATATACAATATTTGCTTTCCTCTTTCTGACTTACTTCATTCTCTATGACAGTCTCTAGATCCATCGATGTCTCTACAAATGACCCAGTTTCACCCCTTTTATGGCTGAGTAATATTCCATTTTATATATGTACCACATCTTTATCCATTCATCTGTCTGTGGGCATTTAGGTTGCTTGCATTACCTGGCTATTGTAAATAGTGCTGCAATGAACATTGTGGTGAATGTGCCTTTTTGATTTATGGTTTTCTCTGGGTATATGCCCAGAAGTGGGATTGCTGGATCAGATGGTAATTCTATTTCTAGTTTTTTTAAGGAAACTCCATACTGTTCTCCATAGTGACTGTATCAATTTACTTCCCCACCAATAGTGGAAGAGGGCTCCTTTTGTCCACACCCTCCCCAGAATTTGTTGTTTGTAGATATTCTGATGATGCCGATTCTAACAGGTGTGAGGTACCTCATTGTAGGTTTGATTTGCATTTCTCTAATAATTAGTGCTGTTGAGCAGCTTTTCATGTGCGTCTTGGCCATCTCTGTGTCTTCTTTGAAGAAACGTCTCTTTAGATCTTCTGCCCATTTTTGTATTGGGTTGTTTGATTTTTGAATATTAAGCTGCATGAGCTGTTTATATATATATTGGAGATTAAAACTTTGTCCATTGATTCATTTGCAACGATTTTCGCCCATTCTGAGGGATGCCTTTTTCCATTCCCGTTTTTTTGTAACAAAAAAGGAAAGAAAGAAAAAGAAGCAGAACACTAATGTGCGTAAAATATGCCTTTTGAAATGGTCATTTTGAAATATGGACGTCCTTTGAATTTTTTGGTCGATATGTGACCCCAGGATTTGTTTTCAGGGCAGGTGTCATTTACAGGCCTGCAATGATTTTGAATATCAACTGACCTTAAGCGCTGGGATTAAAGCTGCTGTTGCGTGAAACGGCCACAAGGTGGCAGCAGTTCTCCCTTACCAAATCTGGTTACTAGAGCAACAGAGCCTCAATGGAAGGCGTGTTCTAGATTGGAAGTTCGAATGGAATGTGCCAGGAGAAAGCCCCTCAAGTTTGTCTCACTACTTCTTGTTCGTGTTTTTAATTTTTTTTATTTTCTATTACAGCAAGTTTGATTACAATGTTTGGCTTGTTGTAGGTGTGGAAGATGTGGTTCTTTTACACATATACAGATGTCTGTTCTTCCTGGGATCCTTTTCCCATGTACGTTCGGACAGAATGTTGAGTAGTCTTCTCTTGGTATTCCGTAGGTCTTTGGTGATTATATATGTCACCTGTGTTTGATTATGTCTGTTAACCCCGATATCATAATGAAACCAATCCTCACACCTTTCCATTGGTGAACCATAAGTTTGTTTAATGAATCTGTGATTGCCCTTCTCCGTGGAAATATCTGCCCTGGTATCCATTTTTAGGTAACACCTATAAGTGATATGATACGATATGTGTGTTTCACTTTCTGACTTACTCCAAGTCACGTGATTACCTGTAGACTCATCTACGGGGCTGCAAATGGCATTGTGTCCTTTTTTTCCTTGGCTTCTATTCTGCCTTAGCGAGGTCCATTTTCAACAATGTGATTCCCTGAGGGTTGTGGATTAGCTGACCTGGGAAGCCTTACCCTGCCGGCCGGCCCTCCCCAGGTGTGCCTGGTTGAGGTCAATATAAACAGCGCTCCAGGCAGCAATAGCCCCTGAAGTTGTGCCTGACTCCATATTCTCTGCCCCGTCAGCAGTCTCGGGGCTGTGCTGGTGGGAGGGAGTGAGGGGCCAAGGCTTTGTTGGTGGCCCGGTGTGAGTGGGGCTCTGCTGGCCTTTCTGCAGGAGTTGCCAGGCTGCCACCTGTAAAGAAGAGGATGTGTCACTCATAACTTCCGATGGAATTTCTCTCCGGACAGAGGTGAGGAAGGAAAAAAGCAGTGGGGGCCGGGACAGGAGGGGTATCTCAGGCAGGGCAATAGAAAGCTTCCAGAAGAGGGCCCGGGGCCAGGACCATCCTGGCTGGCCTGCAGGCACCAAGTTGGCTTGCGTGCTGTCGCTGGTGTGGCTCCACGGCCCTTCCTCTAGGGTTTCAAGCCCTTGTACATATTCAGATGTTTTACCTGGGAAGGGTGGGAACAGTTCAGCAGCAGCTGGCCTGGGGCTCAGCTCACGTTTACTCACAGATGCCTCAGCACGGTCCCCCAGCTTTGCAATGAGGACGCTCCTTGCATGGGGTGTGGGTTGCTGGCTGTATGGGAGGTGATTCCCCACCTCTGACCAATTTCAGAATTGTTTTCCACTGGAGCAAGTGCCTTGATAGGGTTTCCCTCTGTATAACTGGTGGGTTCAGGTTTTTTTTTTCTTTTATGGTTCAAGTTAGATTTGATTCCTCTTTTATGTATTTATAGATATAAGCATGGAAATAATTCATTCCTATAAATACATCTGTGTGAAGGGAAGAACTTTTTTCTGTTTTACTTAAATTTTTTTTTAAATTTTGAAATTTAATTGTATTTATTTTTTTATACAGCAGGTTATTATTAGTTATGTATTTTATGCATATACATGTATACAGGTCAATCCCAATCTCCCAACTCATCCCACCACCACCACCCCATGGCTTCCCACACTTGGTGTCCTTACGTTTGTTCTCTACCTCTGTGTCTCTATTTCTTCCCTGCAAACCAGTTCATCTGTACCATTTTTTAGGTTCCACATATATGCATTAATATACAATATTTGTTTTCCTCTTTCTGACTTACTTCATTCTGTATGACAGTCTCTAGATCCATCAATGTCTCTACAAATGACCAAGTTTCATCCCTTTTATGGCTGAGTAATATTCCATTTTATATATGTACCACATCTTTATCCATTCATCTGTCTGTGGGCATTTAGGTTGCTTGCATTACCTGGCTATTGTAAATAGTGCTGCAATGAACATTGTGGTGAATGTGCCTTTTTGATTTATGGTTTTCTCTGGGTATATGCTCAGAAGTTCGATTGCTGGATCAGATTGTAATTCTATTTCTAGTTTTTTTAAGGAAACTCCATACTGTTCTCCATAGTGACTGTATCAATTTGCATCCCCACCAATAGTGGAAGAGGGCTCCTTTTGTCCACACCCTCCCCAGAATTTGTTGTTTGTAGATTTTCTGATGATGCCGATTCTAACAGGTGTGAGGTGATACCTCATTGTAGTTTTGATTTGCATTTCTCTAATAATTAGTGCTGTTGAGCAGCTTTTCATGTGTGTCTTGGCCATCTCTGTGTCTTCTTTGAAGAAACGTCTCTTTAGATCTTCTTCCCATTTCTGTATTGGGTTGTTTGTTTTTTTAATATTAAGCTGCATGAGCTGTTTATATATATATTGGAGATTAAACCTTTGTCCATTGATTCATTTGCAACGATTTTCGCCCATTCTGAGGGATGCCTTTTTCCATTCCCGTTTTTTTAACAAAAAAGGAAAGAAAGAAAAAGAAGCAGAACACTAATGTGCGTAAAATATGCCTTTTGAAATGGTCGTTTTGAAATATGGACGTCCTTTAAATTTTTTGGTCTATATGTGACCCCAGGATTTGTTTTCAGGGCAGGTGTCATTTACAGGCCTGCAATGATTTTGAATATCAACTGACCATTAGCGCTGGGATTAAAGCTGCTGTTGCGTGAAACGGCCACAAGGTGGCAGCAGTTCTCCCTTACCAAATCTGGTTACTAGAGCAACAGAGCCTCAATGGAAGGTGTGTTCTAGATTGGAATTTAGAATGGAATGTGCCAGGAGAAAGCCCCTCAAGTTTGTCTCACTACTTCTTGTTCGTGTTTTTAATTTTTTTTTATTTTCTATTATAGCAAGTTTGATTACAATGTTTGGCTTGTTGTAGGTGTGGAAGATGTGGTTCTTTTACACATATACAGATGTCTGTTCTTCCTGGGATCCTTTTCCCTTGTACATTCGGACAGAATGTTGAGTAGTCTTCTCTTGGTATTCCGTAGGTCTTTGGTGATTATATATGTCACCTGTGTTTGATTATGTCTGTTAACCCCGATATCATAATGAAACCAATCCTCACACCTTTCCATTGGTGAACCATAAGTTTGTTTAATGAATCTGTGATTGCCCTTCTCCGTGGAAATATCTGCCCTGGTATCCATTTTTAGGTAACACCTATAAGTGATATGATACGATATGTGTGTTTCACTTTCTGATTTACTCCAAGTCACGTGATTACCTCTAGACTCATCTACGGGGCTGCAAATGGCATTGTGTCCTTTTTTTCCTTGGCTTCTCTTCTGCCTTAGCGAGGTCCATTTTCTACAATGTGATTCCCTGAGGGTTGTGGATTAGCTGACCTGGGAAGCCTTACCCTGCCGGCCGGCCCTCCCCAGGTGTGCCTGGTTGAGGTCAATATAAACAGCGCTCCAGGCAGCAATAGCCCCTGAAGTTGTGCCTGACTCCATATTCTCTGCCCCGTCAGCAGTCTCGGGGCTGTGCTGGTGGGAGGGAGTGAGGGGCCAAGGCTTTGTTGGTGGCCCGGTGTGAGTGGGGCTCTGCTGGCCTTTCTGCAGGAGTTGCCAGGCTGCCACCTGTAAAGAAGAGGATGTGTCACTCATAACTTCCGATGGAATTTCTCTCCGGACAGAGGTGAGGAAGGAAAAAAGCAGTGGGGGCCGGGACAGGAGGGGTGTCTCAGGCACGGCAATAGAAAGCTTCCAGAAGAGGGCCCGGGGCCAGGACCATCCTGGCTGGCCTGCAGGCATCAAGTTGGCTTGCGTGCTGTCGCTGGTGTGGCTCCACGGCCTTTCCTCTAGGGTTTCAAGCCCTTGTACATATTCAGATGTTTTACCTGGGAAGGATGGGAACAGTTCAGCAGCAGCTGGCCTGGGGCTCAGCTCACGTTTACTCACAGATGCCTCAGCACGGTCCCCCAGCTTTGCAATGAGGACGCTCCTTGCATGGGGGTTGGGTTGCTGGCTGTATGGGAGGTAATTCCCCACCTCTGACCAATTTCAGAATTGTTTACTGCTGGAGCAAGTGCCCTGATAGGGTTTCCCTCTGTATAACTGGTTGGTTCAGGTTTTTTTTTTTTCTTTTATGGTTCAAGTTAGATTTGATTCCTCTTTTATGTATTTATAGATATAAGCATGGAAATAATTCATTCCTATAAATACATCTGTGTGAAAGGAAGAACTTATTTCTGTTTTATTTTAATTTTTTTTTAATTTTGAAATTTAATTGTATTTATTTTTTTATACAGCAGGTTATTATTAGTTATGTATTTTATGCATATACATGTATACAGGTCAATCCCAATCTCCCAACTCATCCCACCACCACCACCCCATGGCTTCCCACACTTGGTGTCCATACGTTTGTTCTCTACCTCTGTGTCTCTATTTCTTCCCTGCAAACCAGTTCATCTGTACCATTTTTTAGGTTCCACATATATGCATTAATATACAATATTTGCTTTCCTCTTTCTGACTTACTTCATTCTCTATGACAGTCTCTAGATCCATCGATGTCTCTACAAATGACCCAGTTTCACCCCTTTTATGGCTGAGTAATATTCCATTTTATATATGTACCACATCTTTATCCATTCATCTGTCTGTGGGCATTTAGGTTGCTTGCATTACCTGGCTATTGTAAATAGTGCTGCAATGAACATTGTGGTGAATGTGCCTTTTTGATTTATGGTTTTCTCTGGGTATATGCCCAGAAGTGGGATTGCTGGATCAGATGGTAATTCTATTTCTAGTTTTTTTAAGGAAACTCCATACTGTTCTCCATAGTGACTGTATCAATTTACTTCCCCACCAATAGTGGAAGAGGGCTCCTTTTGTCCACACCCTCCCCAGAATTTGTTGTTTGTAGATATTCTGATGATGCCGATTCTAACAGGTGTGAGGTACCTCATTGTAGGTTTGATTTGCATTTCTCTAATAATTAGTGCTGTTGAGCAGCTTTTCATGTGCGTCTTGGCCATCTCTGTGTCTTCTTTGAAGAAACGTCTCTTTAGATCTTCTGCCCATTTTTGTATTGGGTTGTTTGATTTTTGAATATTAAGCTGCATGAGCTGTTTATATATATATTGGAGATTAAACCTTTGTCCATTGATTCATTTGCAACGATTTTCGCCCATTCTGAGGGATGCCTTTTTCCATTCCCGTTTTTTTGTAACAAAAAAGGAAAGAAAGAAAAAGAAGCAGAACAGTAATGTGCGTAAAATATGCCTTTTGAAATGGTCGTTTTGAAATATGGACGTCCTTTGAATTTTTTGGTCGATATGTGACCCCAGGATTTGTTTTCAGGGCAGGTGTCATTTACAGGCCTGCAATGATTTTGAATATCAACTGACCATTAGCGCTGGGATTAAAGCTGCTGTTGCGTGAAACGGCCACAAGGTGGCAGCAGTTCTCCCTTACCAAATCTGGTTACTAGAGCAACAGAGCCTCAATGGAAGGCGTGTTCTAGATTGGAAGTTCGAATGGAATGTGCCAGGAGAAAGCCCCTCAAGTTTGTCTCACTACTTCTTGTTCGTGTTTTTAATTTTTTTTATTTTCTATTACAGCAAGTTTGATTACAATGTTTGGCTTGTTGTAGGTGTGGAAGATGTGGTTCTTTTACACATATACAGATGTCTGTTCTTCCTGGGATCCTTTTCCCATGTACATTCGGACAGAATGTTGAGTAGTCTTCTCTTGGTATTCCGTAGGTCTTTGGTGATTATATATGTCACCTGTGTTTGATTATGTCTGTTAACCCCGATATCATAATGAAACCAATCCTCACACCTTTCCATTGGTGAACCATAAGTTTGTTTAATGAATCTGTGATTGCCCTTCTCCGTGGAAATATCTGCCCTGGTATCCATTTTTAGGTAACACCTATAAGTGATATGATACGATATGTGTGTTTCACTTTCTGACTTACTCCAAGTCACGTGATTACCTCTAGACTCATCTACGGGGCTGCAAATGGCTTTGTGTCCTTTTTTTCCTTGGCTTCTATTCTGCCTTAGCGAGGTCCATTTTCAACAATGTGATTCCCTGAGGGTTGTGGATTAGCTGACCTGGGAAGCCTTACCCTGCCGGCCGGCCCTCCCCAGGTGTGCCTGGTTGAGGTCAATATAAACAGCGCTCCAGGCAGCAATAGCCCCTGAAGTTGTGCCTGACTCCATATTCTCTGCCCCGTCAGCAGTCTCGGGGCTGTGCTGGTGGGAGGGAGTGAGGGGCCAAGGCTTTGTTGGTGGCCCGGTGTGAGTGGGGCTCTGCTGGCCTTTCTGCAGGAGTTGCCAGGCTGCCACCTGTAAAGAAGAGGATGTGTCACTCACAACTTCTGATGGAATTTCTCTCCGGACAGAGGTGAGGAAGGAAAAAAGCAGTGGGGGCCGGGACAGGAGGGGTATCTCAGGCAGGGCAATAGAAAGCTTCCAGAAGAGGGCCCGGGGCCAGGACCATCCTGGCTGGCCTGCAGGCACCAAGTTGGCTTGCGTGCTGTCGCTGGTGTGGCTCCACGGCCCTTCCTCTAGGGTTTCAAGCCCTTGTACATATTCAGATGTTTTACCTGGGAAGGGTGGGAACAGTTCAGCAGCAGCTGGCCTGGGGCTCAGCTCACGTTTACTCACAGATGCCTCAGCACGGTCCCCCAGCTTTGCAATGAGGACGCTCCTTGCATGCGGGTTGGGTTGCTGGCTGTATGGGAGGTAATTCCCCACCTCTGACCAATTTCAGAATTGTTTACTGCTGGAGCAAGTGCCCTGATAGGGTTTCCCTCTGTATAACTGGTGGGTTCAGGTTTTTTTTTCTTTTATGGTTCAAGTTAGATTTGATTCCTCTTTTATGTATTTATAGATATAAGCATGGAAATAATTCATTCCTATAAATACATCTGTGTGAAGGGAAGAACTTTTTTCTGTTTTATTTTAAATTTTTTTTTTAAATTTTGAAATTTAATTGTATTTATTTTTTTATACAGCAGGTTATTATTAGTTATGTATTTTATGCATATACATGTATACAGGTCAATCCCAATCTCCCAACTCATCCCACCACCACCACCCCATGGCTTCCCACACTTGGTGTCCATACGTTTGTTCTCTACCTCTGTGTCTCTATTTCTTCCCTGCAAACCAGTTCATCTGTACCATTTTTTAGGTTCCACATATATGCATTAATATACAATATTTGTTTTCCTCTTTCTGACTTACTTCATTCTGTATGACAGTCTCTAGATCCATCAATGACTCTACAAATGACCCAGTTTCACCCCTTTTATGGCTGAGTAATATTCCATTTTATATATGTACCACATCTTTATCCATTCATCTGTCTGTGGGCATTTAGGTTGCTTGCATTACCTGGCTATTGTAAATAGTGCTGCAATGAACATTGTGGTGAATGTGCCTTTTTGATTTATGGTTTTCTCTGGGTATATGCCCAGAAGTGGGATTGCTGGATCAGATGGTAATTCTATTTCTAGTTTTTTTAAGGAAACTCCATACTGTTCTCCATAGTGACTGTATCAATTTACATCCCCACCAATAGTGGAAGAGGGCTCCTTTTGTCCACACCCTCCCCAGAATTTGTTGTTTGTAGATATTCTGATGATGCCGATTCTAACAGGTGTGAGGTACCTCATTGTAGGTTTGATTTGCATTTCTCTAATAATTAGTGCTGTTGAGCAGCTTTTCATGTGCGTCTTGGCCATCTCTGTGTCTTCTTTGAAGAAACGTCTCTTTAGATCTTCTGCCCATTTTTGTATTGGGTTGTTTGTTTTTTTAATATTAAGCTGCATGAGCTGTTTATATATATATTGGAGATTAAACCTTTGTCCATTGATTCATTTGCAACGATTTTTGCCCATTCTGAGGGATGCCTTTTTCCATTCCCGTTTTTTTAACAAAAAAGGAAAGAAAGAAAAAGAAGCAGAACACTAATGTGCGTAAAATATGCCTTTTGAAATGGTCGTTTTGAAATATGGACGTCCTTTGAATTTTTTGGTCGATATGTGACCCCAGGATTTGTTTTCAGGGCAGGTGTCATTTACAGGCCTGCAATGATTTTGAATATCAACTGACCATTAGCGCTGGGATTAAAGCTGCTGTTGCGTGAAACGGCCACAAGGTGGCAGCAGTTCTCCCTTACCAAATCTGGTTACTAGAGCAACAGAGCCTCAATGGAAGGCGTGTTCTAGATTGGAAGTTCGAATGGAATGTGCCAGGAGAAAGCCCCTCAAGTTTGTCTCACTACTTCTTGTTCGTGTTTTTAATTTTTTTTATTTTCTATTACAGCAAGTTTGATTACAATGTTTGGCTTGTTGTAGGTGTGGAAGATGTGGTTCTTTTACACATATACAGATGTCTGTTCTTCCTGGGATCCTTTTCCCATGTACGTTCGGACAGAATGTTGAGTAGTCTTCTCTTGGTATTCCGTAGGTCTTTGGTGATTATATATGTCACCTGTGTTTGATTATGTCTGTTAACCCCGATATTATAATGAAACCAATCCTCACACCTTTCCATTTGTGAACCATAAGTTTGTTTAATGAATCTGTGATTGCCCTTCTCCGTGGAAATATCTGCCCTGTTATCCAGTTTTAGGTAACACCTATAAGTGATATGATACGATATGTGTCTTTCACTTTCTGACTTACTCCAAGTCACGTGATTACCTCTAGACTCATCTACGGGACTGCAAATGGCATTGTGTCCTTTTTTCCTTGGCTTCTATTCTGCCTTAGCGAGGTCCATTTTCAACAATGTGATTCCCTGAGTGTTGTGGATTAGCTGACCTGGGCAGCCTTACCCTGCCGGCCGGCCCTCCCCAGGTGTGCCTGGTTGAGGTCAATATAAACAGCGCTCCAGGCAGCAATAGCCCCTGAAGTTGTGCCTGACTCCATATTCTCTGCCCCGTCAGCAGTCTCGGGGCTGTGCTGGTTGGAGGGAGTGAGGGGCCAAGGCTTTGATGGTGGCCCGGTGTGAGTGGGGCTCTGCTGGCCTTTCTGCAGGAGTTGCCAGGCTGCCACCTGTAAAGAAGAGGATGTGTCACTCATAACTTCCGATGGAATTTCTCTCCAGACAGAGGTGAGGAAGGATAAAAGCAGTGGGTGCCGGGACAGGAGGGATATCTCAGGCAGGGCAATAGAAAGCTTGCAGAAGAGCGCCCGGGTCCAGGACCATCCTGGCTGACCTGCAGGCACAAAGTTGGCCTGCGTGCTGTGGCTGGTGTGGCTCCAGGACCCTTCCTCTAGGCTTTCAAGCCCTTGTACATGTTCAGGTGTTTTACCTGGGAAGGGTGGGAACAGTTCAGCAGCAGCTGGCCTGGGGCTCAGCTCACGTTTACTCACAGATGCCTCAGCACGGTCCCCCAGCTTTGCAATGAGGACGCTCCTTGCATGGGGGGTGGGTTGCTGGCTGTATGGGAGGTGATTCCCCACCTCTGACCAATTTCAGAATTGTTTACCGCTGGAGCAAGTGCCCTGATAGGGTTTCCCTCTGTATAACTGGTGGGTTCAGGTTTTTTTTTTCTTTTATGGTTCAAGTTAGATTTGATTCCTCTTTTATGTATTTATAGATATAAGCATGGAAATAATTCATTCCTATAAATACATCAGTGTGAAGGGAAGAACTTTTTTCTGTTTTACTTAAATTTTTTTTTAAATTTTGAAATTTAATTGTATTTATTTTTTTATACAGCAGGTTATTATTAGTTATGTATTTTATGCATATACATGTATACAGGTCAATCCCAATCTCCCAACTCATCCCACCACCACCACCCCATGGCTTCCCACAGTTGGTGTCCATACGTTTGTTCTCTACCTCTGTGTCTCTATTTCTTCCCTGCAAACCAGTTCATCTGTACCATTTTTTAGGTTCCACATATATGCATTAATATACAATATTTGTTTTCCTCTTTCTGACTTACTTCATTCTGTATGACAGTCTCTAGATCCATCAATGTCTCTACAAATGACCAAGTTTCATCCCTTTTATGGCTGAGTAATATTCCATTTTATATATGTACCACATCTTTATCCATTCATATGTCTGTGGGCATTTAGGTTGCTTGCATTACCTGGCTATTGTAAATAGTGCTGCAATGAACATTGTGGTGAATGTGCCTTTTTGATTTATGGTTTTCTCTGGGTATATGCCCAGAAGTGGGATTGCTGGATCAGATGGTAATTCTATTTCTAGTTTTTTTAAGGAAACTCCATACTGTTCTCCATAGTGACTGTATCAATTTACATCCCCACCAATAGTGGAAGAGGGCTCCTTTTGTCCACACCCTCCCCAGAATTTGTTGTTTGTAGATTTTCTGATGATGCCGATTCTAACAGGTGTGAGGTGATACCTCATTGTAGTTTTGATTTGCATTTCTCTAATAATTAGTGCTGTTGAGCAGCTTTTCATGTGTGTCTTGGCCATCTCTGTGTCTTCTTTGAAGAAACGTCTCTTTAGATCTTCTTCCCATTTCTGTATTGGGTTGTTTGTTTTTTGAATATTAAGCTGCATGAGCTGTTTATATATATATTGGAGATTAAACCTTTGTCCATTGATTCATTTGCAACGATTTTCGCCCATTCTGAGGGATGCCTTTTTCCATTCCCGTTTTTTTGTAACAAAAAAGGAAAGAAAGAAAAAGAAGCAGAACACTAATGTGTGTAAAATATGCCTTTTGAAATGGTCGTTTTGAAATATGGACGTCCTTTGAATTTTTTGGTCGATATGTGACCCCAGGATTTGTTTTCAGGGCAGGTGTCATTTACAGGCCTGCAATGATTTTGAATATCAACTGACCATTAGCGCTGGGATTAAAGCTGCTGTTGCGTGAAACGGCCACAAGGTGGCAGCAGTTCTCCCTTACCAAATCTGGTTACTAGAGCAACAGAGCCTCAATGGAAGGCGTGTTCTAGATTGCAATTTAGAATGGAATGTGCCAGGAGAAAGCCCCTCAAGTTTGTCTCACTACTTCTTGTTCGTGTTTTTAATTTTTTTTTTATTTTCTATTACAGCAAGTTTGATTACAATGTTTGGCTTGTTGTAGGTGTGGAAGATGTGGTTCTTTTACACATATACAGATGTCTGTTCTTCCTGGGATCCTTTTCCCATGTACGTTAGGACAGAATGTTGAGTAGTCTTCTCTTGGTATTCCGTAGGTCTTTGTTGATTATATATGTCACCTGTGTTTGATTATGTCTGTTAACCCCGATATCATAATGAAACCAATCCTCACACCTTTCCATTGGTGAACCATAAGTTTGTTTAATGAATCTGTGATTGCCCTTCTCCGTGGAAATATCTGCCCTGGTATCCATTTTTAGGTAACACCTATAAGTGATATGATACGATATGTGTCTTTCACTTTCTGACTTACTCCAAGTCACGTGATTACCTCTAGACTCATCTACGGGGCTGCAAATGGCATTGTGTCCTTTTTTTCCTTGGCTTCTATTCTGCCTTAGCGAGGTCCATTTTCAACAATGTGATTCCCTGAGGGTTGTGGATTAGCTGACCTGGGCAGCCTTACCCTGCCGGCCGGCCCTCCCCAGGTGTGCCTGGTTGAGGTCAATATAAACAGCGCTCCAGGCAGCAATAGCCCCTGAAGTTGTGCCTGACTCCATATTCTCTGCCCCGTCAGCAGTCTCGGGGCTGTGCTGGTTGGAGGGAGTGAGGGGCCAAGGCTTTGATGGTGGCCCGGTGTGAGTGGGGCTCTGCTGGCCTTTCTGCAGGAGTTGCCAGGCTGCCACCTGTAAAGAAGAGGATGTGTCACTCATAACTTCCGATGGAATTTCTCTCCAGACAGAGGTGAGGAAGGATAAAAGCAGTGGGTGCCGGGACAGGAGGGATATCTCAGGCAGGGCAATAGAAAGCTTGCAGAAGAGCGCCCGGGTCCAGGACCATCCTGGCTGACCTGCAGGCACAAAGTTGGCCTGCGTGCTGTGGCTGGTGTGGCTCCAGGACCCTTCCTCTAGGCTTTCAAGCCCTTGTACATATTCAGGTGTTTTACCTGGGAAGGGTGGGAACAGTTCAGCAGCAGCTGGCCTGGGGCTCAGCTCACGTTTACTCACAGATGCCTCAGCACGGTCCCCCAGCTTTGCAATGAGGACGCTCCTTGCATGGGGGGTGGGTTGCTGGCTGTATGGGAGGTGATTCCCCACCTCTGACCAATTTCAGAATTGTTTACCGCTGGAGCAAGTGCCCTGATAGGGTTTCCCTCTGTATAACTGGTGGGTTCAGGTTTTTTTTTTCTTTTATGGTTCAAGTTAGATTTGATTCCTCTTTTATGTATTTATAGATATAAGCATGGAAATAATTCATTCCTATAAATACATCAGTGTGAAGGGAAGAACTTTTTTCTGTTTTACTTAAATTTTTTTTTAAATTTTGAAATTTAATTGTATTTATTTTTTTATACAGCAGGTTATTATTAGTTATGTATTTTATGCATATATATGTATACAGGTCAATCCCAATCTCCCAACTCATCCCACCACCACCACCCCATGGCTTCCCACACTTGGTGTCCATACGTTTGTTCTCTACCTCTGTGTCTCTATTTCTTCCCTGCAAACCAGTTCATCTGTACCATTTTTTAGGTTCCACATATATGCATTAATATACAATATTTGTTTTCCTCTTTCTGACTTACTTCATTCTGTATGACAGTCTCTAGATCCATCAATGTCTCTACAAATGACCAAGTTTCATCCCTTTTATGGCTGAGTAATATTCCATTTTATATATGTACCACATCTTTATCCATTCATATGTCTGTGGGCATTTAGGTTGCTTGCATTACCTGGCTATTGTAAATAGTGCTGCAATGAACATTGTGGTGAATGTGCCTTTTTGATTTATGGTTTTCTCTGGGTATATGCCCAGAAGTGGGATTGCTGGATCAGATGGTAATTCTATTTCTAGTTTTTTTAAGGAAACTCCATACTGTTCTCCATAGTGACTGTATCAATTTACATCCCCACCAATAGTGGAAGAGGGCTCCTTTTGTCCACACCCTCCCCAGAATTTGTTGTTTGTAGATTTTCTGATGATGCCGATTCTAACAGGTGTGAGGTGATACCTCATTGTAGTTTTGATTTGCATTTCTCTAATAATTAGTGCTGTTGAGCAGCTTTTCATGTGTGTCTTGGCCATCTCTGTGTCTTCTTTGAAGAAACGTCTCTTTAGATCTTCTTCCCATTTCTGTATTGGGTTGTTTGTTTTTTGAATATTAAGCTGCATGAGCTGTTTATATATATATTGGAGATTAAACCTTTGTCCATTGATTCATTTGCAACGATTTTCGCCCATTCTGAGGGATGCCTTTTTCCATTCCCGTTTTTTTGTAACAAAAAAGGAAAGAAAGAAAAAGAAGCAGAACACTAATGTGTGTAAAATATGCCTTTTGAAATGGTCGTTTTGAAATATGGACGTCCTTTGAATTTTTTGGTCGATATGTGACCCCAGGATTTGTTTTCAGGGCAGGTGTCATTTACAGGCCTGCAATGATTTTGAATATCAACTGACCATTAGCGCTGGGATTAAAGCTGCTGTTGCGTGAAACGGCCACAAGGTGGCAGCAGTTCTCCCTTACCAAATCTGGTTACTAGAGCAACAGAGCCTCAATGGAAGGCGTGTTCTAGATTGCAATTTAGAATGGAATGTGCCAGGAGAAAGCCCCTCAAGTTTGTCTCACTACTTCTTGTTCGTGTTTTTAATTTTTTTTTTATTTTCTATTACAGCAAGTTTGATTACAATGTTTGGCTTGTTGTAGGTGTGGAAGATGTGGTTCTTTTACACATATACAGATGTCTGTTCTTCCTGGGATCCTTTTCCCATGTACGTTAGGACAGAATGTTGAGTAGTCTTCTCTTGGTATTCCGTAGGTCTTTGGTGATTATATATGTCACCTGTGTTTGATTATGTCTGTTAACCCCGATATCATAATGAAACCAATCCTCACACCTTTCCATTGGTGAACCATAAGTTTGTTTAATGAATCTGTGATTGCCCTTCTCCGTGGAAATATCTGCCCTGGTATCCATTTTTAGGTAACACCTATAAGTGATATGATACGATATGTGTCTTTCACTTTCTGACTTACTCCAAGTCACGTGATTACCTCTAGACTCATCTACGGGGCTGCAAATGGCATTGTGTCCTTTTTTTCCTTGGCTTCTATTCTGCCTTAGCGAGGTCCATTTTCAACAATGTGATTCCCTGAGGGTTGTGGATTAGCTGACCTGGGCAGCCTTACCCTGCCGGCCGGCCCTCCCCAGGTGTGCCTGGTTGAGGTCAATATAAACAGCGCTCCAGGCAGCAATAGCCCCTGAAGTTGTGCCTGACTCCATATTCTCTGCCCCGTCAGCAGTCTCGGGGCTGTGCTGGTGGGAGGGAGTGAGGAGCCAAGGCTTTGATGGTGGCCCGGTGTGAGTGGGGCTCTGCTGGCCTTTCTGCAGGAGTTGCCAGTCTGCCACCTGTAAAGAAGAGGATGTGTCACTCATAACTTCCGATGGAATTTCTCTCCAGACAGAGGTGAGGAAGGATAAAAGCAGTGGGTGCCGGGACAGGAGGGATATCTCAGGCAGGGCAATAGAAAGCTTCCAGAAGAGCGCCCGGGTCCAGGACCATCCTGGCTGACCTGCAGGCACAAATTTGGCCTGCGTGCTGTGGCTGGTGTGGCTCAAGGGCCCTTCCTCTAGGCTTTCAAGCCCTTGTACATATTCAGGTGTTTTACCTGGGAAGGGTGGGAAGAGTTCAGCAGCAGCTGGCCTGGGGCTCAGCTCACGTTTACTCACAGATGCCTCAGCACGGTCCCCCAGCTTTGCAATGAGGATGCTCCTTGCATGGGGGGTGGGTTGCTGGCTGTATGGGAGGTGATTCCCCACCTCTGACCAATTTCAGAATTGTTTACCGCTGGAGAAAGTGCCCTGATAGGGTTTCCCTCTGTATAACTGGTAGGTTCAGGTTTTTTTTTTCTTTTATGGTTCAAGTTAGATTTGATTCCTCTTTTATGTATTTATAGATATAAGCATGGAAATAATTCATTCCTATAAATACATCTGTGTGAAGGGAAGAACTTTTTTTCTGTTTTACTTAAATTTTTTTTTAAATTTTGAAATTTAATTGTATTTATTTTTTTTATACAGCAGGTTATTATGAGTTATGTATTTTATGCATATACATGTATACAGGTCAATCCCAATCTCCCAACTCATCCCACCACCACCACCCCATGGCTTCCCACACTTGGTGTCCATACGTTTGTTCTCTACCTTTGTGTCTCTATTTCTTCCCTGCAAACCAGCTCATCTGTACCATTTTTTAGGTTCCACATATATGCATTAATATACAATATTTGTTTTCCTCTTTCTGACTTACTTCATTCTGTATGACAGTCTCTAGATCCATCAATGTCTCTACAAATGACCAAGTTTCATCCCTTTTATGGCTGAGTAATATTCCATTTTATATATGTACCACATCTTTATACATTCATCTGTCTGTGGGCATTTAGGTTGCTTGCATTACCTGGCTATTGTAAATAGTGCTGCAATGAACATTGTGGTGAATGTGCCTTTTTGATTTATGGTTTTCTCTGGGTATATGCCCAGAAGTGGGATTGCTGGATCAGATGGTAATTCTATTTCTAGTTTTTTTAAGGAAACTCCATACTGTTCTCCATAGTGACTGTATCAATTTACATCCCCACCAATAGTGGAAGAGGGCTCCTTTTGTCCACACCCTCCCCAGAATTTGTTGTTTGTAGATATTCTGATGATGCCGATTCTAACAGGTGTGAGGTACCTCATTGTAGGTTTGATTTGCATTTCTCTAATAATTAGTGCTGTTGAGCAGCTTTTCATGTGCGTCTTGGCCATCTCTGTGTCTTCTTTGAAGAAACGTCTCTTTAGATCTTCTGCCCATTTTTGTATTGGGTTGTTTGTTTTTTTAATATTAAGCTGCATGAGCTGTTTATATATATATATTGGAGATTAAACCTTTGTCCATTGATTCATTTGCAATGATTTTCGCCCATTCTGAGGGATGCCTTTTTCCATTCCCGTTTTTTTAACAAAAAAGGAAAGAAAGAAAAAGAAGCAGAACACTAATGTGCGTAAAATATGCCTTTTGAAATGGTCGTTTTGAAATATGGACGTCCTTTGAATTTTTTGGTCGATATGTGACCCCAGGATTTGTTTTCAGGGCAGGTGTCATTTACAGGCCTGCAATGATTTTGAATATCAACTGACCATTAGCGCTGGGATTAAAGCTGCTGTTGCGTGAAACGGCCACAAGGTGGCAGCAGTTCTCCCTTACCAAATCTGGTTACTAGAGCAACAGAGCCTCAATGGAAGGCGTGTTCTAGATTGGAAGTTCGAATGGAATGTGCCAGGAGAAAGCCCCTCAAGTTTGTCTCACTACTTCTTGTTCGTGTTTTTAATTTTTTTTATTTTCTATTACAGCAAGTTTGATTACAATGTTTGGCTTGTTGTAGGTGTGGAAGATGTGGTTCTTTTACACATATACAGATGTCTGTTCTTCCTGGGATCCTTTTCCCATGTACGTTAGGACAGAATGTTGAGTAGTCTTCTCTTGGTATTCCGTAGGTCTTTGGTGATTATATATGTCACCTGTGTTTGATTATGTCTGTTAACCCCGATATTATAATGAAACCAATCCTCACACCTTTCCATTTGTGAACTATAAGTTTGTTTAATGAATCTGTGATTGCCCTTCTCCGTGGAAATATCTGCCCTGGTATCCATTTTTAGGTAACACCTATAAGTGATATGATACGATATGTGTCTTTCACTTTCTGACTTACTCCAAGTCACGTGATTACCTCTAGACTCATCTACGGGACTGCAAATGGCATTGTGTCCTTTTTTCCTTGGCTTCTATTCTGCCTTAGCGAGGTCCATTTTCAACAATGTGATTCCCTGAGTGTTGTGGATTAGCTGACCTGGGCAGCCTTACCCTGCCGGCCGGCCCTCCCCAGGTGTGCCTGGTTGAGGTCAATATAAACAGCGCTCCAGGCAGAAATAGCCCCTGAAGTTGTGCCTGACTCCATATTCTCTGCCCCGTCAGCAGTCTCGGGGCTGTGCTGGTGGGAGGGAGTGAGGGGCCAAGGCTTTGATGGTGGCCCGGTGTGAGTGGGGCTCTGCTGGCCTTTCTGCAGGAGTTGCCAGGCTGCCACCTGTAAAGAAGAGGATGTGTCACTCATAACTTCCGATGGAATTTCTCTCCAGACAGAGGTGAGGAAGGATAAAAGCAGTGGGTGCCGGGACAGGAGGGATATCTCAGGCAGGGCAATAGAAAGCTTGCAGAAGAGCGCCCGGGTCCAGGACCATCCTGGCTGACCTGCAGGCACAAAGTTGGCCTGCGTGCTGTGGCTGGTGTGGCTCCAGGACCCTTCCTCTAGGCTTTCAAGCCCTTGTACATATTCAGGTGTTTTACCTGGGAAGGGTGGGAACAGTTCAGCAGCAGCTGGCCTGGGGCTCAGCTCACGTTTACTCACAGATGCCTCAGCACGGTCCCCCAGCTTTGCAATGAGGACGCTCCTTGCATGGGGGGTGGGTTGCTGGCTGTATGGGAGGTGATTCCCCACCTCTGACCAATTTCAGAATTGTTTACCGCTGGAGCAAGTGCCCTGATAGGGTTTCCCTCTGTATAACTGGTGGGTTCAGGTTTTTTTTTTCTTTTATGGTTCAAGTTAGATTTGATTCCTCTTTTATGTATTTATAGATATAAGCATGGAAATAATTCATTCCTATAAATACATCAGTGTGAAGGGAAGAACTTTTTTCTGTTTTACCTAAATTTTTTTTTAAATTTTGAAATTTAATTGTATTTATTTTTTTATACAGCAGGTTATTATTAGTTATGTATTTTATGCATATACATGTATACAGGTCAATCCCAATCTCCCAACTCATCCCACCACCACCACCCCATGGCTTCCCACACTTGGTGTCCATACGTTTGTTCTCTACCTCTGTGTCTCTATTTCTTCCCTGCAAACCAGTTCATCTGTACCATTTTTTAGGTTCCACATATATGCATTAATATACAATATTTGTTTTCCTCTTTCTGACTTACTTCATTCTGTATGACAGTCTCTAGATCCATCAATGTCTCTACAAATGACCAAGTTTCATCCCTTTTATGGCTGAGTAATATTCCATTTTATATATGTACCACATGTTTATCCATTCATCTGTCTGTGGGCATTTAGGTTGCTTGCATTACCTGGCTATTGTAAATAGTGCTGCAATGAACATTGTGGTGAATGTGCCTTTTTGATTTATGGTTTTCTCTGGGTATATGCCCAGAAGTTCGATTGCTGGATCAGATGGTAATTCTATTTCTAGTTTTTTTAAGGAAACTCCATACTGTTCTCCATAGTGACTGTATCAATTTACATCCCCACCAATAGTGGAAGAGGGCTCCTTTTGTCCACACCCTCCCCAGAATTTGTTGTTTGTAGATTTTCTGATGATGCCGATTCTAACAGGTGTGAGGTGATACCTCATTGTAGTTTTGATTTGCATTTCTCTAATAATTAGTGCTGTTGAGCAGCTTTTCATGTGCGTCTTGGCCATCTCTGTGTCTTCTTTGAAGAAACGTCTCTTTAGATCTTCTTCCCATTTCTGTATTGGGTGGTTTGTTTTTTTAATATTAAGCTGCATGAGCTCTTTATATATATATTGGAGATTAAACCTTTGTCCATTGATTCATTTGCAATGATTTTCGCCCATTCTGAGGGATGCCTTTTTCCATTCCCATTTTTTTAACAAAAAAGGAAAGAAAGAAAAAGAAGCAGAACACTAATGTGCGTAAAATATGCCTTTTGAAATGGTCGTTTTGAAATATGGACGTCCTTTGAATTTTTTGGTCGATATGTGACCCCAGGATTTGTTTTCAGGGCAGGTGTCATTTACAGGCCTGCAATGATTTTGAATATCAACTGACCATTAGCGCTGGGATTAAAGCTGCTGTTGCGTGAAACGGCCACAAGGTGGCAGCAGTTCTCCCTTACCAAATCTTGTTACTAGAGCAACAGAGCCTCAATGGAAGTCATGTTCTAGATTGGAATTTAGAATGGAATGTGCCAGGAGAAAGACTCTCAAGTTTGTCTCACTACTTCTTGTTTGTGTTTTTAATTTGTTTTTTTTATTTTCTATTACAGCAAGTTTGATTACAATGTTTGGCTTGTTGTAGGTGTGGAAGATGTGGTTCTTTTACACATATACAGATGTCTGTTCTTCCTGGGATCCTTTTCCCATGTACGTTAGGACAGAATGTTGAGTAGTCTTCTCTTGGTATTCCGTAGGTCTTTGGTGATTATATATGTCACCTGTGTTTGATTATGTCTGTTAACCCCGATATCATAATGAAACCAATCCTCACACCTTTCCATTGGTGAACCATAAGTTTGTTTAATGAATCTGTGATTGCCCTTCTCCGTGGAAATATCTGCCCTGGTATCCATTTTTAGGTAACACCTATAAGTGATATGATATGATATGTGTCTTTCACTTTCTGACTTACTCAAAGTCACGTGATTACCTCTAGACTCATCTACGGGGCTGCAAATGGCATTGTGTCCTTTTTTTCCTTGGCTTCTATTCTGCCTTAGCGAGGTCCATTTTCAACAATGTGATTCCCTGAGGGTTGTGGATTAGCTGACCTGGGCAGCCTTACCCTGCCGGCCGGCCCTCCCCAGGTGTGCCTGGTTGAGGTCAATATAAACAGCGCTCCAGGCAGCAATAGCCCCTGAAGTTGTGCCTGACTCCATATTCTCTGCCCCGTCAGCAGTCTCGGGGCTGTGCTGGTGGGAGGGAGTGAGGGGCCAAGGCTTTGTTGGTGGCCCGGTGTGAGTGGGGCTCTGCTGGCCTTTCTGCAGGAGTTGCCAGGCTGCCACCTGTAAAGAAGAGGATGTGTCACTCATAACTTCCGATGGAATTTCTCTCCGGACAGAGGTGAGGAAGGAAAAAAGCAGTGGGGTCCGGGACAAGAAGGGTATCTCAGGCAGGGCAATAGAAAGCTTCCAGAAGAGGGCCCGGGGCCAGGACAATCCTGGCTGGCCTGCAGGCACCAAGTTGGCTTGCGTGCTGTCGCTGGTGTGGCTCCACGGCCTTTCTTCTAGGGTTTCAAGCCCTTGTACATATTCAGATGTTTTACCTGGGAAGGGTGGGAACAGTTCAGCAGCAGCTGGCCTGGGGCTCAGCTCACGTTTACTCACAGATGCCTCAGCACGGTCCCCCAGCTTTGCAATGAGGACGCTCCTTGCATGGGGGTTGGGTTGCTGGCTGTATGGGAGGTAATTCCCCACCTCTGACCAATTTCAGAATTGTTTATAGCTGGAGCACGTGACCTGATAGGGTTTCCCTCTGTATAACTGGTGGGTTCAGGTTTTTTTTTTTTTCTTTTATGGTTCAAGTTAGATTTGATTCCTCTTTTATGTATTTATAGATATAAGCATGGAAATAATTCATTCCTATAAATACATCTGTGTGAAGGGAAGAAATTTTTTCTGTTTTATTTTAAATTTATTTTTTTTAAATTTTGAAATTTAATTGTATTTATTTTTTTATACAGCAGGTTATTATTAGTTATGTATTTTATGCATATACATGTATACAGGTCAATCCCAATCTCCCAACTCATCCCACCACCACCACCCCATGGCTTCCCACACTTGGTGTCCATACGTTTGTTCTCTACCTCTGTGTCTCTATTTCTTCCCTGCAAACCAGTTCATCTGTACCATTTTTTAGGTTCCACATATATGCATTAATATACAATATTTGTTTTCCTCTTTCTGACTTACTTCATTCTGTATGACAGTCTCTAGATCCATCGATGTCTCTACAAATGACCCAGTTTCACCCCTTTTATGGCTGAGTAATATTCCATTTTATATATGTACCACATCTTTATCCATTCATCTGTCTGTGGGCATTTAGGTTGCTTGCATTACCTGGCTATTGTAAATAGTGCTGCAATGAACATTGTGGTGAATGTGCCTTTTTGATTTATGGTTTTCTCTGGGTATATGCCCAGAAGTGGGATTGCTGGATCAGATGGTAATTCTATTTCTAGTTTTTTTAAGGAAACTCCATACTGTTCTCCATAGTGACTGTATCAATTTACATCCCCACCAATAGTGGAAGAGGGCTCCTTTTGTCCACACCCTCCCCAGAATTTGTTGTTTGTAGATATTCTGAAGATGCCGATTCTAACAGGTGTGAGGTACCTCATTGTAGGTTTGATTTGCATTTCTCTAATAATTAGTGCTGTTGAGCAGCTTTTCATGTGCGTCTTGGCTATCTCTGTGTCTTCTTTGAAGAAACGTCTCTTTAGATCTTCTGCCCATTTTTGTATTGGGTTGTTTGTTTTTTTAATATTAAGCTGCATGAGCTGTTTATATATATATTGGAGATTAAACCTTTGTCCATTGATTCATTTGCAACGATTTTCGCCCATTCTGAGGGATGTCTTTTTCCATTCCCGTTTTTTTAACAAAAAAAGGAAAGAAAGAAAAAGAAGCAGAACACTAATGTGCGTAAAATATGCCTTTTGAAATGGTCGTTTTGAAATATGGACGTCCTTTGAATTTTTTGGTCGATATGTGACCCCAGGATTTGTTTTCAGGGCAGGTGTCATTTACAGGCCTGCAATGATTTTGAATATCAACTGACCATTAGCGCTGGGATTAAAGCTGCTGTTGCGTGAAACGGCCACAAGGTGGCAGCAGTTCTCCCTTACCAAATCTGGTTACTAGAGCAACAGAGCCTCAATGGAAGGCGTGTTCTAGATTGGAAGTTCGAATGGAATGTGCCAGGAGAAAGCCCCTCAAGTTTGTCTCACTACTTCTTGTTCGTGTTTTTAATTTTTTTTATTTTCTATTACAGCAAGTTTGATTACAATGTTTGGCTTGTTGTAGGTGTGGAAGATGTGGTTCTTTTACACATATACAGATGTCTGTTCTTCCTGGGATCCTTTTCCCATGTACGTTCGGACAGAATGTTGAGTAGTCTTCTCTTGGTATTCCGTAGGTCTTTGGTGATTATATATGTCACCTGTGTTTGATTATGTCTGTTAACCCTGATTTTATAATGAAACCAAACCTCACACCTTTCCATTGGTGAACCATAAGTTTGTTTAATGAATCTGTGATTGCCCTTCTCCGTGGAAATATCTGCCCTGGTATCCATTTTTAGGTAACACCAATAAGTGATATGATATGATATGTGTGTTTCACTTTCTGACATACTCCAAGTCACGTGATTACCTCTAGACTCATCTACGGGGCTGCAAATGGCATTGTGTCCTTTTTTTCCTTGGCTTCTATTCTGCCTTAGCGAGGTCCATTTTCAACAATGTGATTCCCTGAGGGTTGTGGATTAGCTGACCTGGGCAGCCTTACCCTGCCGGCCGGCCCTCCACAGGTGTGCCTGGTTGAGGTCAATATAAACAGCGCTCCAGGCAGCAATAGCCCCTGAAGTTGTGCCTGACTCCATATTCTCTGCCCCGTCAGCAGTCTCGGGGCTGTGCTGGTGGGAGGGAGTGAGGGGCCAAGGCTTTGATGGTGGCCCGGTGTGAGTGGGGCTCTGCTGGCCTTTCTGCAGGAGTTGCCAGGCTGCCCCCTGTAAAGAAGAGGATGTGTCACTCATAACTTCCGATGGAATTTCTCTCCAGACAGAGGTGAGGAAGGATAAAAGCAGTGGGTGCCGGGACAGGAGGGATATCTCAGGCAGGGCAATAGAAAGCTTCCAGAAGAGCGCCCGGGTCCAGGACCATCCTGGCTGACCTGCAGGCACCAAGTTGGCCTGCGTGCTGTGGCTGGTGTGGCTCCAGGGCCCTTCCTCTAGGCTTTCAAGCCCTTGTACATATTCAGGTGTTTTACCTGGGAAGGGTGGGAACAGTTCAGCAGCAGCTGGCCTGGGGCTCAGCTCACGTTTACTCACAGATGCCTCAGCGCGGTCCCCCAGCTTTGCAATGAGGACGCTCCTTGCATGGGGGGTGGGTTGCTGGCTGTATGGGAGGTGATTCCCCACCTCTGACCAATTTCAGAATTGTTTACCGCTGGAGCAAATGCCCTGATAGGGTTTCCCTCTGTATAACTGGTGAGTTCAGGTTTTTTTTTTCTTTTATGGTTCAAGTTAGATTTGATTCCTCTTTTATGTATTTATAGATATAAGCATGGAAATAATTCATTCCTATAAATACATCTGTGTTAAAGGAAGAACTTTTTTCTGTTTTACTTAAATTTTTTTTTTTAAATTTTGAAATTTAATTGTATTTATTTTTTTATACAGCAGGTTATTATTAGTTATGTATTTTATGCATATATATGTATACAGGTCAATCCCAATCTCCCAACTCATCCCACCACCACCACCCCATGGCTTCCCACACTTGGTGTCCATACGTTTGTTCTCTACCTCTGTGTCTCTATTTCTTCCCTGTAAACCAGTTCATCTGTACCATTTTTTAGGTTCCACATATATGCATTAATATACAATATTTGTTTTCCTCTTTCTGACTTACTTCATTCTGTATGACAGTCTCTAGATCCATCAATGTCTCTACAAATGACCAAGTTTCATCCCTTTTATGGCTGAGTAATATTCCATTTTATATATGTACCACATCTTTATCCATTCATCTGTCTGTGGGCATTTAGGTTGCTTGCATTACCTGGCTATTGTAAATAGTGCTGCAATGAACATTGTGGTGAATGTGCCTTTTTGATTTATGGTTTTCTCTGGGTATATGCCCAGAAGTTCGATTGCTGGATCAGATGGTAATTCTATTTCTAGGTTTTTTAAGGAAACTCCATACTGTTCTCCATAATGACTGTATCAATTTACATCCCCACCAATAGTGGAAGAGGGCTCCTTTTGTCCACACCCTCCCCAGAATTTGTTGTTTGTAGATTTTCTGAGGATGCCGATTCTAACAGGTGTGAGGTGATACCTCATTGTAGTTTTGATTTGCATTTCTCTAATAATTAGTGCTGTTGAGCAGCTTTTCATGTGCGTCTTGGCCATCTCTGTGTCTTCTTTGAAGAAACGTCTCTTTAGATCTTCTGCCCATTTCTGTATTGGGTTGTTTGTTTTTTTAATATTAAGCTGCATGAGCTGTTTATATATATATTGGAGATTAAACCTTTGTCCATTGCTTCATTTGCAACGATTTTCGCCCATTCTGAGGGATGCCTTTTTCCATTCCCGTTTTTTTTTTAACAAAAAAGGAAAGAAAGAAAAAGAAGCAGAACACTAATGTGCGTAAAATATGCCTTTTGAAATGGTCGTTTTGAAATATGGACGTCCTTTAAATTTTTTTGTCGATATGTGACCCCAGGATTTGTTTTCAGGGCAGGTGTCATTTACAGGCCTGCAATGATTTTGAATATCAACTGACCATTAGCGCTGGGATTAAAGCTGCTGTTGCGTGAAACGGCCACAAGGTGGCAGCAGTTCTCCCTTACTGAATCTGGTTACTAGAGCAACAGAGCCTCAATGGAAGGCGTGTTCTAGATTGGAATTTAGAATGAAATGTGCCAGGAGAAAGACCCTCAAGTTTGTCTCACTACTTCTTGGTCGTGTTTTTAATTTTTTTTTTTATTTTCTATTACAGCAAGTTTGATTACAATGTTTGGCTTGTTGTAGGTGTGGAAGATGTGGTTCTTTTACACATATACAGATGTGTGTTCTTCCTGGGATCCTTTTCCCATGTACGTTAGGACAGAATGTTGAGTAGTCTTCTCTTGGTATTCCGTAGGTCTTTGGTGATTATATATGTCACCTGTGTTTGATTATGTCTGTTAACCCCGATATCATAATGAAAGCAATCCTCACACCTTTCCATTGGTGAACCATAAGTTTGTTTAATGAATCTGTGATTGCCCTTCTCCGTGGAAATATCTGCCCTGGTATCCATTTTTTGGTAACACCTATAAGTGATATGATACGATATGTGTCTTTCACTTTCTGACTTACTCCAAGTCACGTGATTACCTCTAGACTCATCTACGGGGCTGCAAATGGCATTGTGTCCTTTTTTTCCTTGGCTTCTATTCTGCCTTAGCGAGGTCCATTTTCAACAATGTGATTCCCTGAGGGTTGTGGATTAGCTGACCTGGGCAGCCTTACCCTGCCGGCCGGCCCTCCCCAGGTGTGCCTGGTTGAGGTCAATATAAACAGCGCTCCAGGCAGCAATAGCCCCTGAAGTTGTGCCTGACTCCATATTCTCTGCCCCGTCAGCCGTCTCGGGGCTGTGCTGGTGGGAGGGAGTGAGGGGCCAAGGCTTTGTTGGTGGCCCGGTGTGAGTGGGGCTCTGCTGGCCTTTCTGCAGGAGTTGCCAGGCTGCCACCTGTAAAGAAGAGGATGTGTCCCCCATACCTTCCGATGGAATTTCTCTCCGGACAGAGGTGAGGAAGGAAAAAAGCAGTGAGGGCCGGGACAGGAGGGGTATCTCAGGCAGGGCAATAGAAAGCTTCCAGAAGAGCGCCCGGGGCCAGGACCATCCTGGCTGGCCTGCAGGCACCAAGTTGGCCTGCGTGCCTTCGCTGGTGTGGCTCCAGGGCCCTTCCTCTAGGCTTTCAAGCCCTTGTACATATTCAGGTGTTTTACCTGGGAAGGGTGGGAACAGTTCAGCAGCAGCTGGCCTGGGGCTCAGCTCACGTTTACTCACAGATGCCTCAGCATGGTCCCCAAGCTTTGCAATGAGGACGCTCCTTGCATGGGGGTTGGGTTGCTGGCTGTATGGGAGGTGATTCCCCACCTCTGACCAATTTCAGAATTGTTTACCGCTGGAGCAAGTGCCCTGATAGGGTTTCCCTCTGTATAACTGGTGGGTTCAGGTTTTTTTTTCTTTTATGGTTCAAGTTAGATTTGATTCCTCTTTTATGTATTTATAGATATAAGCATGGAAATAATTCATTCCTATAAATACATCTGTGTGAAGGGAAGAACTTTTTTTCTGTTTTATTTTAAATTTTTCTTTTTAATTTTGAAATTTAATTTTATTTATTTTTTTATACAGCAGGTTATTATTAGTTATGTATTTTATGCATATACATGTATACAGGTCAATCCCAATCTCCCAACTCATCCCACCACCACAACCCCATGGCTTCCCACACTTGGTGTCCATACGTTTGTTCTCTACCTCTGTGTCTCTATTTCTTCCCTGCAAACCAGTTCATCTGTACCATTTTTTAGTTTCCACATATATGCATTAATATACAATATTTGTTTTCCTCTTTCTGACTTACTTCATTCTGTATGACAGTCTCTAGATCCATCGATGTCTCTAAAAATGACCCAGTTTCATTCCTTTTTATGGCTGAGTAATATTCCATTTTATATATGTACCACATCTTTATCCATTCATCTGTCAGTGGGGATTTAGGTTACTTGCATTACCTGGCTATTGTAAATAGTGCTGCAATGAACATTGTGGTGAATGTGCCTTTTTGATTTATGGTTTTCCCCTGGTATATGCCCAGAAGTGGGATTGCTGAATCAGATGGTAATTCTAGTTCTAGTTTTTTTAAGGAAACTCCATACTGTTCTCCATAGTGACTGTATCAATTTACATCCCCACCAATAGTGGAAGAGGGCTCCTTTTGTCCACACCCTCCCCAGAATTTGTTGTTTGTAGATTTTCTGATGATGCCGATTCTAACAGGTGTGAGGTGATACCTCATTGTAGTTTTGATTTGCATTTCTCTAATAATTAGTGCTGTTGAGCAGCTTTTCATGTGCGTCTTGGCCATCTCTGTGTCTTCTTTGAAGAAACGTCTCTTCAGATCTTCTGCCCATTTTTGTATTGGGTTGTTTGTTTTTTTAATATTAAGCTGCATGAGCTGTTTACATATATATATTGGAGATTAAACCTTTGTCCATTGATTCATTTGCAACGATTTTCGCCCATTCTGAGGGATGCCTTTTTCCATTCCCGTTTTTTTAACAAACAAGGAAAGAAAGAAAAAGAAGCAGAACACTAATGTGCGTAAAATATGCCTTTTGAAATGGTCGTCTTGAAATATGGATGTCCTTTGGTCGATATGTGACACCAGGATTTGTTTTCAGGGCAGGTGTCATTTACAGGCCTGCAATGATTTTGAATATCAACTGACCATTAGCGCTGGGATTAAAGCTGCTGTTGCGTGAAACGGCCACAAGGTGGCAGCAGTTCTCCCTTACCAAATCTGGTTACTAGAGCAACAGAGCCTCAATGAAAGTCATGTTCTAGATTGGAATTTAGAATGGAATGTGCCAGGAGAAAGACCCTCAAGTTTGTCTCACTACTTTTTGTTTGTGTTTTTAATTTGTTCTTTTTTATTTTCTATTACAGCAAGTTTGATTACAATGTTTGGCTTGTTGTAGGTGTGGAAGATGTGGTTCTTTTACACATATACAGATGTCTGTTCTTCCTGGGATCCTTTTCCCATGTACGTTAGGACAGAATGTTGAGTAGTCTTCTCTTGGTATTCCGTAGGTCTTTGGTGATTATATATGTCACCTGTGTTTGATTATGTCTGTTAACCCCGATATCATAATGAAACCAATCCTCACACCTTTCCATTGGTGAACCATAAGTTTGTTTAATGAATCTGTGATTGCCCTTCTCCGTGGAAATATCTGCCCTGGTATCCAGTTTTAGGTAACACCTATAAGTGATATGATACGATATGTGTCTTTCACTTTCTGACTTACTCCAAGTCACGTGATTACCTCTAGACTCATCTACGGGGCTGCAAATGGCATTGTGTACTTTTTTCCTTGGCTTCTATTCTGCCTTAGCGAGGTCCATTTTCAACAATGTGATTCCCTGAGGGTTGTGGATTAGCTGACCTGGGAAGCCTTACCCTGCCGGCCGGCCCTCCCCAGGTGTGCCTGGTTGAGGTCAATATAAACAGCGCTCCAGGCAGCAATAGCCCCTGAAGTTGTGCCTGACTCCATATTCTCTGCCCCGTCAGCAGTCTCGGGGCTGTGCTGGTGGGAGGGAGTGAGGGGCCAAGGCTTTGTTGGTGGCCCGGTGTGAGTGGGGCTCTGCTGGCCTTTCTGCAGGAGTTGCCAGGCTGCCACCTGTAAAGAAGAGGATGTGTCACTCATAACTTCCGATGGAATTTCTCTCCGGACAGAGGTGAGGAAGGAAAAAAGCAGTGGGGGCCGGGACAGGAGGGGTATCTCAGGCAGGGCAATAGAAAGCTTCCAGAAGAGCGCCCGGGGCCAGGACCATCCTGGCTGGCCTGCAGGCACCAAGTTGGCCTGCGTGCTGTCGCTGGTGTGGCTCCACGGCCCTTCCTCTAGGGTTTCAAGCCCTTGTACATATTCAGGTGTTTTACCTGGGAAGGGTGGGAACAGTTCAGCAGCAGCTGGCCTGGGGCTCAGCTCACGTTTACTCACAGATGCCTCAGCACGGTCCCCCAGCTTTGCAATGAGGACGCTCCTTGCATGGGGGGTGGGTTGCTGGCTGTATGGGAGGTGATTCCCCACCTCTGACCAATTTCAGAATTGTTTACCGCTGGCGAAAGTGCCCTGATAGGGTTTCCCTCTGTATAACTGGTGGGTTCAGGTTTTTTTTTTCTTTTATGGTTCAAGTTAGATTTGATTCCTCTTTTATGTATTTATAGATATAAGCATGGAAATAATTCATTCCTATAAATACATCTGTGTGAAGGGAAGAACTTTTTTCTGTTTTACTTAAATTTTTTTTTTTAAATTTTGAAATTGAATTGTATTTTTTTTTTATACAGCAGGTTATTATTAGTTATGTATTTTATGCATACACATGTATACAGGTCAATCCCAATCTCCCAACTCATCCCACCACCACCACCCCATGGCTTCCCACACTTGGTGTCCATACGTTTGTTCTCTACCTCTGTGTCTCTATTTCTTCCCTGCAAACCAGTTCATCTGTACCATTTTTTAGTTTCCACATATATGCATTAATATACAATATTTGTTTTCCTCTTTCTGACTTACTTCATTCTGTATGACAGTCTCTAGATCCATCGATGTCTCTAAAAATGACCCAGTTTCATTCCTTTTTATGGCTGAGTAATATTCCATTTTATATATGTACCACATCTTTATCCATTCATCTGTCAGTGGGGATTTAGGTTACTTGCATTACCTGGCTATTGTAAATAGTGCTGCAATGAACATTGTGGTGAATGTGCCTTTTTGATTTATGGTTTTCCCTGGGTATATGCCCAGAAGTGGGATTGCTGAATCAGATGGTAATTCTAGTTCTAGTTTTTTTAAGGAAACTCCATACTGTTCTCCATAGTGACTGTATCAATTTACATCCCCACCAATAGTGGAAGAGGGCTCCTTTTGTCCACACCCTCCCCAGAATTTGTTGTTTGTAGATTTTCTGATGATGCCGATTCTAACAGGTGTGAGGTGATACCTCATTGTAGTTTTGATTTGCATTTCTCTAATAATTAGTGCTGTTGAGCAGCTTTTCATGTGCGTCTTGGCCATCTCTGTGTCTTCTTTGAAGAAACGTCTCTTTAGATCTTCTGCCCATTTTTGTATTGGGTTGTTTGTTTTTTTAATATTAAGCTGCATGAGCTGTTTACATATATATATTGGAGATTAAACCTTTGTCCATTGATTCATTTGCAACGATTTTCGCCCATTCTGAGGGATGCCTTTTTCCATTCCCGATTTTTTAACAAAAAAGGAAAGAAAGAAAAAGAAGCAGAACACTAATGTGCGTAAAATATGCCTTTTGAAATGGTCGTTTTGAAATATGGATGTCCTTTGGTCGATATGTGACACCAGGATTTGTTTTCAGGGCAGGTGTCATTTACAGGCCTGCAATGATTTTGAATATCAACTGACCATTAGCGCTGGGATTAAGGCTGCTGTTGCGTGAAACGGCCACAAGGTGGCAGCAGTTCTCCCTTACCAAATCTGGTTACTAGAGCAACAGAGCCTCAATGAAAGTCATGTTCTAGATTGGAATTTAGAATGGAATGTGCCAGGAGAAAGACCCTCAAGTTTGTCTCACTACTTTTTGTTTGTGTTTTTAATTTGTTCTTTTTTATTTTCTATTACAGCAAGTTTGATTACAATGTTTGGCTTGTTGTAGGTGTGGAAGATGTGGTTCTTTTACACATATACAGATGTCTGTTCTTCCTGGGATCCTTTTCCCATGTACGTTAGGACAGAATGTTGAGTAGTCTTCTCTTGGTATTCCGTAGGTCTTTGGTGATTATATATGTCACCTGTGTTTGATTATGTCTGTTAACCCCGATATCATAATGAAACCAATCCTCACACCTTTCCATTGGTGAACCATAAGTTTGTTTAATGAATCTGTGATTGCCCTTCTCCGTGGAAATATCTGCCCTGGTATCCATTTTTAGGTAACACCTATAAGTGATATGATACGATATGTGTCTTTCACTTTCTGACTTACTCCAAGTCACGTGATTACCTCTAGACTCATCTACGGGGCTGCAAATGGCATTGTGTCCTTTTTTTCCTTGGCTTCTATTCTGCCTTAGCGAGGTCCATTTTCAACAATGTGATTCCCTGAGGGTTGTGGATTAGCTGACCTGGGCAGCCTTACCCTGCCGGCCGGCCCTCCCCAGGTGTGCCTGGTTGAGGTCAATATAAACAGCGCTCCAGGCAGCAATAGCCCCTGAAGTTGTGCCTGACTCCATATTCTCTCCCCCGTCAGCAGTCTCGGGGCTGTGCTGGTGGGAGGGAGTGAGGGGCCAAGGCTTTGATGGTGGCCCGGTGTGAGTGGGGCTCTGCTGGCCTTTCTGCAGGAGTTGCCAGGCTGCCACCTGTAAAGAAGAGGATGTGTCACTCATAACTTCCGATGGAATTTCTCTCCAGACAGAGGTGAGGAAGGATAAAAGCAGTGGGTGCCGGGACAGGAGGGATATCTCAGGCAGGGCAATAGAAAGCTTCCAGAAGAGCGCCCGGGGCCAGGACCATCCTGGCTGGCCTGCAGGCACCAAGTTGGCCTGCGTGCCTTCGCTGCTGTGGCTCCAGGGCCCTTCCTCTAGGCTTTCAAGCCCTTGTACATATTCAGGTGTTTTACCTGGGAAGGGTGGGAACAGTTCAGCAGCAGCTGGCCTGGGGCTCAGCTCACGTTTACTCACAGATGCCTCAGCACGGTCCCCCAGCTTTGCAATGAGGACTCTCCTTGCATGGGGGTTGGGTTGCTGGCTGTATGGGAGGTGATTCCCCACCTCTGACCAATTTCAGAATTGTTTACCGCTGGAGCAAGTGCCCTGATAGGGTTTCCCTCTGCATAACTGGTGGGTTCAGGTTTTTTTTTTCTTTTATGGTTCAAGTTAGATTTGATTCCTCTTTTATGTATTTATAGATATAAGCATGGAAATAATTCCTTCCTATAAATACATCTGTGTGAAGGGAAGAACTTTTTTCTGTTTTATTTTAAATTATTTTTTTAAATTTTGAAATTTAATTGTATTTATTTTTTTATACAGCAGGTTATTATTAGTTATGTATTTTATGCATATACATGTATACAGGTCAATCCCAATCTCCCAACTCATCCCACCACCACCACCCCATGGCTTCCCACACTTGGTGTCCATACGTTTGTTCTCTACCTCTGTGTCTCTATTTCTTCCCTGCACACCAGTTCATCTGTACCATTTTTTAGGTTCCACATATATGCATTAATATACAATATTTGTTTTCCTCTTTCTGACTTACTTCATTCTGTGTGACAGTCTCTAGATCCATCAATGTCTCTACAAATGACCAAGTTTCATCACTTTTATGGCTGAGTAATATTCCATTTTATATATGTACCACATCTTTATCCATTCATCTGTCTGTGGGCATTTAGGTTGCTTGCATTACCTGGCTATTGTAAATAGTGCTGCAATGAACATTGTGGTGAATGTGCCTTTTTGATTTATGGTTTTCTCTGGGTATATGCAGAGAAGTGGGATTGCTGGATCAGATGGTAATTCTATTTCTAGTTTTTTTAAGGAAACTCCATACTGTTCTCCATAGTGACTGTATCAATTTACATCCCCACCAATAGTGGAAGAGGGCTCCTTTTGTCCACACCCTCCCCAGAATTTGTTGTTTGTAGATATTCTGATGATGCCGATTCTAACAGGTATGAGGTACCTCATTGTAGGTTTGATTTGCATTTCTCTAATAATTAGTGCTGTTGAGCAGCTTTTCATGTGCGTCTTGGCCATCTCTGTGTCTTCTTTGAAGAAACGTCTCTTTAGATCTTCTGCCCATTTTTGTATTGGGTTGTTTGTTTTTTTTAATATTAAGCTGCATGTGCTGTTTATATATATATTGGAGATTAAACCTTTGTCCATTGATTCATTTGCAACGATTTTCGCCCATTTTGAGGGATGCCTTTTTCCATTCCCGTTTTTTTTAACAAAAAAGGAAAGAAAGAAAAAGAAGCAGAACACTAATGTGCGTAAAATATGCCTTTTGAAATGGTCGTTTTGAAATATGGACGTCCTTTGAATTTTTTGGTCGATATGTGACCCCAGGATTTGTTTTCAGGGCAGGTGTCATTTACAGGCCTGCAATGATTTTGAATATCAACTGACCATTAGCGCTGGGATTAAAGCTGCTGTTGCGTGAAACGGCCACAAGGTGGCAGCAGTTCTCCCTTACCAAATCTGGTTACTAGAGCAACAGAGCCTCAATGGAAGGCGTGTTCTAGATTGGAAGTTCGAATGGAATGTGCCAGGAGAAAGCCCCTCAAGTTTGTCTCACTACTTCTTTTTTTTTTTTTTTTTTTTTTTTTTTTTTTTTTTTTAAATCTTATTCATTTATTTATCTTTGGCTGCATTGGGTCTTCATTGCTGTGCGTGGGCTTTCTCTATTTGCGGTGAGCGGGAGTTACTCTTCGTTGTGGTGGCTTCTCTTGTTCCGGAGCACGGGCTCTACGCGCGTGGGCTCAGTAGTTGTGGCACATGGGCTCAGTAATTGTGGCGCACGGGCTTAGTTGCTCCGCGGCATGTGGGATCTTCCCGGACCAGGGCTCGAACCCGTGTCCCCTGTGTTGGCAGGCGGGTTCTTAACCACTGCGCCACCAGGGAAGCCCTGTCTCACTACTTCTTGTTCGTGTTTTTAATTTTTTTAATTTTCTATTACAGCAAGTTTGATTACAATGTTTGGCTTGTTGTAGGTGTGGAAGATGTGGTTCTTTTACACATATACAGATGTCTGTTCTTCCTGGGATCCTTTTCCCATGTACGTTCGGACAGAATGTTGAGTAGTCTTCTCTTGGTATTCCGTAGGTCTTTGGTGATTATATATGTCACCTGTGTTTGATTATGTCTGTTAACCCCGATATTATAATGAAACCAATCCTCACACCTTTCCATTGGTGAACCATAAGTTTGTTTAATGAATCTGTGATTGCCCTTCTCCGTGGAAATATCTGCCCTGGTATCCATTTTTAGGTAACACCTATAAGTGATATGATACGATATGTGTCTTTCACTTTCTGACTTACTCCAAGTCACGTGATTACCTCTAGACTCATCTACGGGGCTGCAAATGGCATTGTGTCCTTTTTTTCCTTGGCTTCTATTCTGCCTTAGCGAGGTCCATTTTCAACAATGTGATTCCCTGAGGGTTGTGGATTAGCTGACCTGGGCAGCCTTACCCTGCCAGCCGGCCCTCCCCAGGTGTGCCTGGTTGAGGTCAATATAAACAGCGCTCCAGGCAGCAATAGCCCCTGAAGTTGTGCCTGACTCCATATTCTCTGCCCCGTCAGAAGTCTAGGGGCTGTGCTGGTGGGAGGGAGTGAGGGGCCAAGGCTTTGTTGGTGGCCCGGTGTGAGTGGGGCTCTGCTGGCCTTTCTGCAGGAGTTGCCAGGCTGCCACCTGTAAAGAAGAGGATGTGTCAGTCATAACTTCCGATGGAATTTCTCTCCGGACAGAGGTGAGGAAGGATAAAAGCAGTGGGGGACGGGACAGTAGGGATATCTCAGGCAGGGAAATAGAAAGCTTCCAGAACAGCGCCCGGGGCCAGGATTATCCTTGCTGACCTGCAGGCACCAAGTTGGCCTGCGTGCTGTGGCTGGTGTGGCTCCAGGGCCCTTCCTCTAGGCTTTCAAGCCCTTGTACATATTGGTGTTTTACCTGGGAAGGGTGGGAACAGTTCAGCAGCAGCTGGCCTGGGGCTCAGCTCACGTTTACTCACAGATGCCTCAGCACGGTCCCCCAGCTTTGCAATGAGGACGCTCCTTGCATGGGGGGTGGGTTGCTGGCTGTATGGGAGGTGATTCCCCACCTCTGACCAATTTCAGAATTGTTTACCACTGGAGAAAGTGCCCTGATAGGGTTTCCCTCTTTATAACTGGTGGTTTCGTTTTTTTTTTCTTTTATGGTTCAAGTTAGATTTGATTCCTCTTTTATGTATTTATAGATAGAAGCATGGAAATAATTCATTCCTGTAAATACATCTGTGTGAAGCGAATAACTTTTTTCTGTTTTATTTTAAAATTTTATTTTTTAAAATTTTGAAATTTCATTTTATTTATTTTTTTATACAGCAGGTTATTATTAGTTATGTATTTTATGCATATATATGTATACAGGTTAATCCCAATCTCCCAACTCATCCCACCACCACCACCCCATGGCTTCCCTCACTTGGTGTCCATACGTTTGTTCTCTACCTCTGTGTCTCTATTTCTTCCCTGCAAACCAGTTCATCTGTACCATTTTTTAGGTTCCACATATATGCATTAATATACAATATTTGTTTTCCTCTTTCTGACTTACTTCATTCTGTATGACAGTCTCTAGATCCATCGATGTCTCTACAAATGACCCAGTTTCATTCCTTTTTATGGCTGAGTAATATTCCAATTTATATACGTACCACATCTTTATCCATTCATCTGTCTGTGGGCATTTAGGCTGCTTGCATTACCTGGCTATTGTAAATAGTGCTGCAATGAACATTGTGGTGGATGTGCCTTTTTAATTTATGTTTTTCTCTGGGTATATGCCCAAAAGTTCGATTGCTGGATCAGATGGTAATTCTATTTCTAGTTTTTTTAAGGAAACTCCATACTGTTCTCCATAGTGACTGTATCAATTTACATCCCCACCAATAGTGGAAGAGGGTTCCTTTTGTCCACACCCTCCCCAGAATTTGTTGTTTGTAGATTTTCTGATGATGCCAATTCTAACAGGTGTGAGGTGATACCTCATTGTAGTTTTGATTTGCATTTCTCTAATAATTAGTGCTGTTGAGCAGCTTTTCATGTGCGTCTTGGCCATTTCTGTGTCTTCTTTGAAGAAACGTCTGTTTAGGTCTTCTGCCCATTTTTGTATTGGGTTGTTTGTTTTTTTAATATTAAGCTGCATGTGCTGTTTATATATATATTGGAGATTAAACCTTTGTCCATTGATTCATTTGCAACGATTTTCGCCCATTCTGAGGGATGCCTTTTTTCATTCCCATTTTTTTTAACAATAAAGGAAAGAAAGAATAAGAAGTAGAACACTAATGTGCGTAAAATATGCCTTTTGAAATGGTCGCTTTGAAATATGGACGTCCTTTGAATTTTTTGGTCGATATGTGACCCCAGGATTTGTTTTCAGGGCAGGTGTCATTTACAGGCCTGCAATGATTTTGAATATCAACTGACCATTAGCGCTGGGATTAAAGCTGCTGTTGCGTGAAGCGGCCACAAGGTGGCAGCAGTTCTCCCTTACCAAATCTGGTTACTAGAGCAACAGAGCCTCAATGGAGGGCGTGTTCTAGATTGGAATTTCGAATGGAATGTGCCAGGAGAAAGCCCCTCAGGTTTGTCTCACTAATTCTTGTTCGTGTTTTTAATTTTTTTATTTTCTATTACAGCAAGTTTGATTACAATGTTTGGCTTCTTGTAGGTGTGTAAGATGTGGTTCTTTTACACATATACAGATGTCTGTTCTTCCTGGGATCCTTTTCCCATGTACGTTCGGACAGAATGTTGAGTAGTCTTCTCTTGGTATTCCGTAGGTCTTTGGTGATTATATATGTCACCTGTGTTTGATTATGTCTGTTAACCCCGATATCATAATGAAACCAATCCTCACACCTTTCCATTGGTGAACCATAAGTTTGTTTAATGAATCTGTGATTGCCCTTCTCCGTGGAAATATCTGCCCTGGTATCCATTTTTAGGTAACACCTATAAGTGATATGATACGATATGTGTCTTTCACTTTCTGACTTACTCCAAGTCACGTGATTACCTCTAGACTCATCTACGGGGCTGCAAATGGCATTGTGTCCTTTTTTTCCTTGGCTTCTATTCTGCCTTAGCGAGGTCCATTTTCAACAATGTGATTCCCTGAGGGTTGTGGATTAGCTGACCTGGGCAACCTTACCCTGCCGGCCGGCCCTCCCCAGGTGTGCCTGGTTGAGGTCAATATAAACAGCGCTCCAGGCAGCAATAGCCCCTGAAGTTGTGCCTGACTCCATATTCTCTGCCCCGTCAGCAGTCTCGGGGCTGTGCTGGTGGGAGGGAGTGAGGGGCCAAGGCTTTGTTGGTGGCCCGGAGTGAGTGGGCCACTGCTGGCCTTTCTGCAGGAGTTGCCAGGCTGCCACGTGTAAAGAAGAAGATGTGTCAGTCATAACTTCCGATGGAATTTCTCTCCGGACAGAGGTGAGGAAGGATAAAAGCAGTGGGGGATGGGACAGTAGGGATATCTCAGGCAGGGCAATAGAAAGCTTCCAGAACAGCGCCCGGGGCCAGGACCATCCTGGCTGACCTGCAGGCACCAAGTTGGCCTGCGTGCTGTGGCTGGTGTGGCTCCACGGCCCTTCCTCTAGGCTTTCAAGCCCTTGTACATATTCAGGTGTTTTACCTGGGAAGGGTGGGAACAGTTCAGCAGCAGCTGGCCTGGGGCTCAGCTCACGTTTACTCACAGATGCCTCAGCACGGTCCCCCAGCTTTGCAATGAGGACGCTCCTTGCATTGGGGGTGAGTTGCTGGCTGTATGGGAGGTGATTCCCCACCTCTGACCAATTTCAGAATTGTTTACCGCTGGAGCAAGTGCCCTGATAGGGTTTCCCTCTGTATAACTGGTGGGTTCAGGTTTTTTTTTTCTTTTATGGTTCAAGTTAGATTTCATTCCTCTTTTATGTATTTATAGATATAAGCATGGAAATAATTCATTCCTATAAATACATCTGTGTGAAGGGAAGAACTTTTTTCTGTTTTATTTTAAAATTTTTTTTTAATTTTGAAATTTAATTTTATATATTTTTTTATACAGCAGGTTATAATTAGTTATGTATCTTATTTATATACAAGTATACAGGTCAATCCCAATCTCCCAACTCATCCCACCACCACCACCCCATGGCTTCCCACACTTGGTGTCCATACGTTTGTTCTCTACCTCTGTGTCTCTATTTCTTCCCTGCAAACCAGTTCATCTGTACCATTTTTTAGGTTCCACATATATGCATTAATATACAATATTTGTTTTCCTCTTTCTGACTTACTTCATTCTGTATGACAGTCTCTAGATCCATCGATGTCTCTACAAATGACCCAGTTTCATTCCTTTTTATGGCTGAGTAATATTCCATTTTATATATGTACCACATCTTTATCCATTCATCTGTCTGTGGGCATTTAGGTTACTTGCATTACCTGGCTATTGTCAATAGTGCTGCAATGAACATTGTGGTGAATGTGCCTTTTTGATTTATGGTTTTCTCTGGGTATATGCCCAGAAGTGGGATTGCTGGATCAGATGGTAATTCTATTTCTAGTTTTTTTAAGGAAACTCCATACTGTTCTCCATAGTGACTGTATCAATTTACATCCCCACCAATAGTGGAAGAGGGCTCCTTTTGTCCACACCCTCCCCAGAATTTGTTGTTTGTAGATTTTCTGATGATGCCAATTCTAACAGGTGTGAGGTGATACCTCATTGTAGTTTTGATTTGCATTTCTCTAATAATTAGTGCTGTTGAGCAGCTTTTCATGTGCGTCTTAGCCATCTCTGTGTCTTCTTTGAAGAAACGTCTCTTTAGATCTTCTGCCCATTTTTGTATTGGGTTGTTTGATTTTTGAATATTAAGCTGCATGAGCTGTTTATATATATATATTGGAGATTAAACCTTTGTCCATTGCTTCATTTGCAACGATTTTCGCCCATTCTGAGGGATGTCTTTTTCCATTCCCGTTTTTTTAACAAAAAAGGAAAGAAAGAAAAAGAAGCAGAACACTAATGTGCGTAAAATATGCCTTTTGAAATGGTCGTTTTGAAATATGGACGTCCTTTGAATTTTTTGGTCGATATGTGACCCCAGGATTTGTTTTCAGGGCAGGTGTCATTTACAGGCCTGCAATGATTTTGAATATCAACTGACCATTAGCGCTGGGATTAAAGCTGCTGTTGCGTGAAACGGCCACAAGGTGGCAGCAGTTCTCCCTTACCAAATCTGGTTACTAGAGCAACAGAGCCTCAATGGAAGGCGTGTTCTAGATTGGAAGTTCGAATGGAATGTGCCAGGAGAAAGCCCCTCAAGTTTGTCTCACTACTTCTTGTTCGTGTTTTTAATTTTTTTTATTTTCTATTACAGCAAGTTTGATTACAATGTTTGGCTTGTTGTAGGTGTGGAAGATGTGGTTCTTTTACACATATACAGATGTCTGTTCTTCCTGGGATCCTTTTCCCATGTACGTTCGGACAGAATGTTGAGTAGTCTTCTCTTGGTATTCCGTAGGTCTTTGGTGATTATATTTGTCACCTGTGTTTGATTATGTCTGTTAACCCCGATATCATAATGAAACCAATCCTCACACCTTTCCATTGGTGAACCATAAGTTTGTTTAATGAATCTGTGATTGCCCTTCTCCGTGGAAATATCTGCCCTGGTATCCATTTTTAGGTAACACCTATAAGTGATATGATACGATATGTGTCTTTCACTTTCTGACTTACTCCAAGTCACGTGATTACCTCTAGACTCATCTACGGGGCTGCAAATGGCATTGTGTCCTTTTTTTCCTTGGCTTCTATTCTGCCTTAGCGAGGTCCATTTTCAACAATGTGATTCCCTGAAGGTTGTGGATTAGCTGACCTGGGCAGCCTTACCCTGCGGGCCGGCCCTCCCCAGGTGTGCTTGGTTGAGGTCAATATAAACAGCGCTCCAGGCAGCAATAGCCCCTGAAGTTGTGCCTGACTCCATATTCTCTCCCCCGTCAGCAGTCTCGGGGCTGTGCTGGTGGGAGGGAGTGAGGGGCCAAGGCTTTGTTGGTGGCCCGGTGTGAGTGGGCCACTGCTGGCCTTTCTGCAGGAGTTGCCAGGCTGCCACCTGTAAAGAAGAGGATGTGTCACTCATAACTTCCGATGGAATTTCTCTCCGGACAGAGGTGAGGAAGGATAAAAGCAGTGGGGGCCGGGACAGGAGGGATATCTCAGGCAGGGCAATAGAAAGCTTCCAGAACAGCGCCCGGGGCCAGGACCATCCTTGCTGACCTGCAGGCACCAAGTTGGCCTGCGTGCTGTGGCTGGTGTGGCTCCAGGGCCCTTCCTCTAGGCTTTCAAGCCCTTGTACATATTCAGGTGTTTTACCTGGGAAGGGTGGGAACAGTTCAGCAGCAGCTGGCCTGGGGCTCAGCTCACGTTTACTCACAGATGCCTCAGCACGGTCCCCCAGCTTTGCAATGAGGACGCTCCTTGCATGGGGGGTGGGTTGCTGGCTGTATGGGAGGTGATTCCCCACCTCTGACCAATTTCAGAATTGTTTACCGCTGGAGCAAGTGCCCTGATAGGGTTTCCCTCTGTATAACTGGTGGGTTCAGGTTTTTTTTTTCTTTTATGGTTCAAGTTAGATTTGATTCTTCTTTTATGTATTTATAGATATAAGCATGGAAATAATTCATTCCTATAAATACATCTGTGTGAAGGGAAGAACTTTTTTCTGTTTTATTTTAAAAAAATTTTTTAATTTTGAAATTTAATTTTATTTATTTTTTTATACAACAGGTTATAATTAGTTATGTATCTTATTTATATACATGTATACAGGTCAATCCCAATCTCCCAACTCATCCCACCACCACCACCCCATGGCTTCCCACACTTGGTGTCCATACGTTTGTTGTCTACCTCTGTGTCTCTATTTCTTCCCTGCAAACCAGTTCATCTGTACCATTTTTTAGGTTCCACATATATGCATTAATATACAATATTTGTTTTCCTCTTTCTGACTTACTTCATTCTGTATGACAGTCTCTAGATCCATCGATGTCTCTACAAATGACCCAGTTTCATTCCTTTTTATGGCTGAGTAATATTCCATTTTATATATGTACCACATCTTTATCCATTCATCTGTCTGTGGGCATTTAGGTTACTTGCATTACCTGGCTATTGTCAATAGTGCTGCAATGAACATTGTGGTGAATGTGCCTTTTTGATTTATGGTTTTCTCTGGGTATATGCCCAGAAGTGGGATTGCTGGATCAGATGGTAATTCTATTTCTAGTTTTTTTAAGGAAATTCCATACTGTTCTCCATAGTGACTGTATCAATTTACATCCCCACCAATAGTGGAAGAGGGCTCCTTTTGTCCACACCCTCCCCAGAATTTGTTGTTTGTAGATTTTCTGATGATGCCGATTCTAACAGGTGTGAGGTGATACCTCATTGTAGTTTTGATTTGCATTTTTCTAATAATTAGTGCTGTTGAGCAGCTTTTCATGTGCGTCTTGGCCATCTCTGTGTCTTCTTTGAAGAAACGTCTCTTTAGATCTTCTGCCCTTTTTTGTATTGGGTTGTTTGATTTTTGAATATTAAGCTGCATGAGCTGTTTATATATATATTGGAGATTAAACCTTTGTCCATTGCTTCATTTGCAACGATTTTCGCCCATTCTGAGGGATGCCTTTTTCCATTCCCGTTTTTTTAACAAAAAAGGAAAGAAAGAAAAAGAAGCAGAACACTAATGTGCGTAAAATATGCCTTTTGAAATGGTCGTTTTGAAATATGGACGTCCTTTGAATTTTTTGGTCGATATGTGACCCCAGGATTTGTTTTCAGGGCAGGTGTCATTTACAGGCCTGCAATGATTTTGAATATCAACTGACCATTAGCGCTGGGATTAAAGCTGCTGTTGCGTGAAACGGCCACAAGGTGGCAGCAGTTCTCCCTTACCAAATCTGGCTACTAGAGCAACAGAGCCTCAATGGAAGTCCTGTTCTAGATTGGAATTTCGAATGGAATGTGCCAGGAGAAAGCCCCTCAAGTTTGTCTCACTACTTTTTGTTCGTGTTTTTAATTTTTTTTTTCTATTACAGCAAGTTTGATTACAATGTTTGGCTTGTTGTAGGTGTGGAAGATGTGGTTCTTTTACACATATACAGATGTCTGTTCTTCCTGGGATCCTTTTCCCATGTACGTTAGGACAGAATGTTGAGTAGTCTTCTCTTGGTATTCCGTAGGTCTTTGGTGATTATATATGTCACCTGTGTTTGATTATGTCTGTTAACCCCGATATCATAATGAAAGCAATCCTCACACCTTTCCATTGGTGAACCATAAGTTTGTTTAATGAATCTGTGATTGCCCTTCTCCGTGGAAATATCTGCCCTGGTATCCATTTTTAGGTAACACCTATAAGTGATATGATATGATATGTGTCTTTCACTTTCTGACTTACTCCAAGTCACGTGATTACCTCTAGACTCATCTACGGGGCTGCAAATGGCATTGTGTCCTTTTTTTCCTTGGCTTCTATTCTGCCTTAGCGAGGTCCATTTTCAACAATGTGATTCCCTGAGGGTTGTGGATTAGCTGACCTGGGAAGCCTTACCCTGCCGGCCGGCCCTCCCCAGGTGTGCCTGGTTGAGGTCAATATAAACAGCGCTCCAGGCAGCAATAGCCCCTGAAGTTGTGCCTGACTCCATATTCTCTGCCCCGTCAGCAGTCTCGGGGCTGTGCTGGTGGGAGGGAGTGAGGGGCCAAGGCTTTGTTGGTGGCCCGGAGTGAGTGGGCCACTGCTGGCCTTTCTGCAGGAGTTGCCAGGCTGCCACGTGTAAAGAAGAAGATGTGTCAGTCATAACTTCCGATGGAATTTCTCTCCGGACAGAGGTGAGGAAGGATAAAAGCAGTGGGGGATGGGACAGTAGGGATATCTCAGGCAGGGCAATAGAAAGCTTCCAGAACAGCGCCCGGGGCCAGGACCATCCTGGCTGACCTGCAGGCACCAAGTTGGCCTGCGTGCTGTGGCTGGTGTGGCTCCACGGCCCTTCCTCTAGGCTTTCAAGCCCTTGTACATATTCAGGTGTTTTACCTGGGAAGGGTGGGAACAGTTCAGCAGCAGCTGGCCTGGGGCTCAGCTCACGTTTACTCACAGATGCCTCAGCACGGTCCCCCAGCTTTGCAATGAGGACGCTCCTTGCATTGGGGGTGAGTTGCTGGCTGTATGGGAGGTGATTCCCCACCTCTGACCAATTTCAGAATTGTTTACCGCTGGAGCAAGTGCCCTGATAGGGTTTCCCTCTGTATAACTGGTGGGTTCAGGTTTTTTTTTTCTTTTATGGTTCAAGTTAGATTTCATTCCTCTTTTATGTATTTATAGATATAAGCATGGAAATAATTCATTCCTATAAATACATCTGTGTGAAGGGAAGAACTTTTTTCTGTTTTATTTTAAAATTTTTTTTTAATTTTGAAATTTAATTTTATATATTTTTTTATACAGCAGGTTATAATTAGTTATGTATCTTATTTATATACAAGTATACAGGTCAATCCCAATCTCCCAACTCATCCCACCACCACCACCCCATGGCTTCCCACACTTGGTGTCCATACGTTTGTTCTCTACCTCTGTGTCTCTATTTCTTCCCTGCAAACCAGTTCATCTGTACCATTTTTTAGGTTCCACATATATGCATTAATATACAATATTTGTTTTCCTCTTTCTGACTTACTTCATTCTGTATGACAGTCTCTAGATCCATCGATGTCTCTACAAATGACCCAGTTTCATTCCTTTTTATGGCTGAGTAATATTCCATTTTATATATGTACCACATCTTTATCCATTCATCTGTCTGTGGGCATTTAGGTTACTTGCATTACCTGGCTATTGTCAATAGTGCTGCAATGAACATTGTGGTGAATGTGCCTTTTTGATTTATGGTTTTCTCTGGGTATATGCCCAGAAGTGGGATTGCTGGATCAGATGGTAATTCTATTTCTAGTTTTTTTAAGGAAACTCCATACTGTTCTCCATAGTGACTGTATCAATTTACATCCCCACCAATAGTGGAAGAGGGCTCCTTTTGTCCACACCCTCCCCAGAATTTGTTGTTTGTAGATTTTCTGATGATGCCAATTCTAACAGGTGTGAGGTGATACCTCATTGTAGTTTTGATTTGCATTTCTCTAATAATTAGTGCTGTTGAGCAGCTTTTCATGTGCGTCTTAGCCATCTCTGTGTCTTCTTTGAAGAAACGTCTCTTTAGATCTTCTGCCCATTTTTGTATTGGGTTGTTTGATTTTTGAATATTAAGCTGCATGAGCTGTTTATATATATATATTGGAGATTAAACCTTTGTCCATTGCTTCATTTGCAACGATTTTCGCCCATTCTGAGGGATGTCTTTTTCCATTCCCGTTTTTTTAACAAAAAAGGAAAGAAAGAAAAAGAAGCAGAACACTAATGTGCGTAAAATATGCCTTTTGAAATGGTCGTTTTGAAATATGGACGTCCTTTGAATTTTTTGGTCGATATGTGACCCCAGGATTTGTTTTCAGGGCAGGTGTCATTTACAGGCCTGCAATGATTTTGAATATCAACTGACCATTAGCGCTGGGATTAAAGCTGCTGTTGCGTGAAACGGCCACAAGGTGGCAGCAGTTCTCCCTTACCAAATCTGGTTACTAGAGCAACAGAGCCTCAATGGAAGGCGTGTTCTAGATTGGAAGTTCGAATGGAATGTGCCAGGAGAAAGCCCCTCAAGTTTGTCTCACTACTTCTTGTTCGTGTTTTTAATTTTTTTTATTTTCTATTACAGCAAGTTTGATTACAATGTTTGGCTTGTTGTAGGTGTGGAAGATGTGGTTCTTTTACACATATACAGATGTCTGTTCTTCCTGGGATCCTTTTCCCATGTACGTTCGGACAGAATGTTGAGTAGTCTTCTCTTGGTATTCCGTAGGTCTTTGGTGATTATATTTGTCACCTGTGTTTGATTATGTCTGTTAACCCCGATATCATAATGAAACCAATCCTCACACCTTTCCATTGGTGAACCATAAGTTTGTTTAATGAATCTGTGATTGCCCTTCTCCGTGGAAATATCTGCCCTGGTATCCATTTTTAGGTAACACCTATAAGTGATATGATACGATATGTGTCTTTCACTTTCTGACTTACTCCAAGTCACGTGATTACCTCTAGACTCATCTACGGGGCTGCAAATGGCATTGTGTCCTTTTTTTCCTTGGCTTCTATTCTGCCTTAGCGAGGTCCATTTTCAACAATGTGATTCCCTGAAGGTTGTGGATTAGCTGACCTGGGCAGCCTTACCCTGCGGGCCGGCCCTCCCCAGGTGTGCTTGGTTGAGGTCAATATAAACAGCGCTCCAGGCAGCAATAGCCCCTGAAGTTGTGCCTGACTCCATATTCTCTCCCCCGTCAGCAGTCTCGGGGCTGTGCTGGTGGGAGGGAGTGAGGGGCCAAGGCTTTGTTGGTGGCCCGGTGTGAGTGGGCCACTGCTGGCCTTTCTGCAGGAGTTGCCAGGCTGCCACCTGTAAAGAAGAGGATGTGTCACTCATAACTTCCGATGGAATTTCTCTCCGGACAGAGGTGAGGAAGGATAAAAGCAGTGGGGGCCGGGACAGGAGGGATATCTCAGGCAGGGCAATAGAAAGCTTCCAGAACAGCGCCCGGGGCCAGGACCATCCTTGCTGACCTGCAGGCACCAAGTTGGCCTGCGTGCTGTGGCTGGTGTGGCTCCAGGGCCCTTCCTCTAGGCTTTCAAGCCCTTGTACATATTCAGGTGTTTTACCTGGGAAGGGTGGGAACAGTTCAGCAGCAGCTGGCCTGGGGCTCAGCTCACGTTTACTCACAGATGCCTCAGCACGGTCCCCCAGCTTTGCAATGAGGACGCTCCTTGCATGGGGGGTGGGTTGCTGGCTGTATGGGAGGTGATTCCCCACCTCTGACCAATTTCAGAATTGTTTACCGCTGGAGCAAGTGCCCTGATAGGGTTTCCCTCTGTATAACTGGTGGGTTCAGGTTTTTTTTTTCTTTTATGGTTCAAGTTAGATTTGATTCTTCTTTTATGTATTTATAGATATAAGCATGGAAATAATTCATTCCTATAAATACATCTGTGTGAAGGGAAGAACTTTTTTCTGTTTTATTTTAAAAAAATTTTTTAATTTTGAAATTTAATTTTATTTATTTTTTTATACAACAGGTTATAATTAGTTATGTATCTTATTTATATACATGTATACAGGTCAATCCCAATCTCCCAACTCATCCCACCACCACCACCCCATGGCTTCCCACACTTGGTGTCCATACGTTTGTTGTCTACCTCTGTGTCTCTATTTCTTCCCTGCAAACCAGTTCATCTGTACCATTTTTTAGGTTCCACATATATGCATTAATATACAATATTTGTTTTCCTCTTTCTGACTTACTTCATTCTGTATGACAGTCTCTAGATCCATCGATGTCTCTACAAATGACCCAGTTTCATTCCTTTTTATGGCTGAGTAATATTCCATTTTATATATGTACCACATCTTTATCCATTCATCTGTCTGTGGGCATTTAGGTTACTTGCATTACCTGGCTATTGTCAATAGTGCTGCAATGAACATTGTGGTGAATGTGCCTTTTTGATTTATGGTTTTCTCTGGGTATATGCCCAGAAGTGGGATTGCTGGATCAGATGGTAATTCTATTTCTAGTTTTTTTAAGGAAATTCCATACTGTTCTCCATAGTGACTGTATCAATTTACATCCCCACCAATAGTGGAAGAGGGCTCCTTTTGTCCACACCCTCCCCAGAATTTGTTGTTTGTAGATTTTCTGATGATGCCGATTCTAACAGGTGTGAGGTGATACCTCATTGTAGTTTTGATTTGCATTTTTCTAATAATTAGTGCTGTTGAGCAGCTTTTCATGTGCGTCTTGGCCATCTCTGTGTCTTCTTTGAAGAAACGTCTCTTTAGATCTTCTGCCCTTTTTTGTATTGGGTTGTTTGATTTTTGAATATTAAGCTGCATGAGCTGTTTATATATATATTGGAGATTAAACCTTTGTCCATTGCTTCATTTGCAACGATTTTCGCCCATTCTGAGGGATGCCTTTTTCCATTCCCGTTTTTTTAACAAAAAAGGAAAGAAAGAAAAAGAAGCAGAACACTAATGTGCGTAAAATATGCCTTTTGAAATGGTCGTTTTGAAATATGGACGTCCTTTGAATTTTTTGGTCGATATGTGACCCCAGGATTTGTTTTCAGGGCAGGTGTCATTTACAGGCCTGCAATGATTTTGAATATCAACTGACCATTAGCGCTGGGATTAAAGCTGCTGTTGCGTGAAACGGCCACAAGGTGGCAGCAGTTCTCCCTTACCAAATCTGGCTACTAGAGCAACAGAGCCTCAATGGAAGTCCTGTTCTAGATTGGAATTTCGAATGGAATGTGCCAGGAGAAAGCCCCTCAAGTTTGTCTCACTACTTTTTGTTCGTGTTTTTAATTTTTTTTTTCTATTACAGCAAGTTTGATTACAATGTTTGGCTTGTTGTAGGTGTGGAAGATGTGGTTCTTTTACACATATACAGATGTCTGTTCTTCCTGGGATCCTTTTCCCATGTACGTTAGGACAGAATGTTGAGTAGTCTTCTCTTGGTATTCCGTAGGTCTTTGGTGATTATATATGTCACCTGTGTTTGATTATGTCTGTTAACCCCGATATCATAATGAAAGCAATCCTCACACCTTTCCATTGGTGAACCATAAGTTTGTTTAATGAATCTGTGATTGCCCTTCTCCGTGGAAATATCTGCCCTGGTATCCATTTTTAGGTAACACCTATAAGTGATATGATATGATATGTGTCTTTCACTTTCTGACTTACTCCAAGTCACGTGATTACCTCTAGACTCATCTACGGGGCTGCAAATGGCATTGTGTCCTTTTTTTCCTTGGCTTCTATTCTGCCTTAGCGAGGTCCATTTTCAACAATGTGATTCCCTGAGGGTTGTGGATTAGCTGACCTGGGCAGCCTTACACTGCGGGCCGGCCCTCCCCAGGTGTGCCTGGTTGAGGTCAATATAAACAGCGCTCCAGGCAGCAATAGCCCCTGAAGTTGTGCCTGACTCCATATTCTCTGCCCCGTCAGAAGTCTCGGGGCTGTGCTGGTGGGAGGGAGTGAGGGGCCAAGGCTTTGTTGGTGGCCCGGTGTGAGTGGGGCTCTGCTGGCCTTTCTGCAGGAGTTGCCAGGCTGCCACCTGTAAAGAAGAGGATGTGTCAGTCATAACTTCCGATGGAATTTCTCTCCGGACAGAGGTGAGGAAGGATAAAAGCAGTGGGGGACGGGACAGTAGGGATATCTCAGGCAGGGCAATAGAAAGCTTCCAGAACAGCGCCCGGGGCCAGGATTATCCTTGCTGACCTGCAGGCACCAAGTTGGCCTGCGTGCTATGGCTGGTGTGGCCCCAGGGCCCTTCCTCTAGGCTTTCAAGCCCTTGTACATATTGGTGTTTTACCTGGGAAGGGTGGGAACAGTTCAGCAGCAGCTGGCCTGGGGCTCAGCTCACGTTTACTCACAGATGCCTCAGCACGGTCCCCCAGCTTTGCAATGAGGACGCTCCTTGCATGGGGGGTGGGTTGCTGGCTGTATGGGAGGTGATTCCCCACCTCTGACCAATTTCAGAATTGTTTACCACTGGAGAAAGTGCCCTGATAGGGTTTCCCTCTTTATAACTGGTGGTTTCGTTTTTTTTTTCTTTTATGGTTCAAGTTAGATTTGATTCCTCTTTTATGTATTTATAGATAGAAGCATGGAAATAATTCATTCCTGTAAATACATCTGTGTGAAGCGAATAACTTTTTTCTGTTTTATTTTAAAATTTTATTTTTTAAAATTTTGAAATTTCATTTTATTTATTTTTTTATACAGCAGGTTATTATTAGTTATGTATTTTATGCATATATATGTATACAGGTTAATCCCAATCTCCCAACTCATCCCACCACCACCACCCCATGGCTTCCCTCACTTGGTGTCCATACGTTTGTTCTCTACCTCTGTGTCTCTATTTCTTCCCTGCAAACCAGTTCATCTGTACCATTTTTTAGGTTCCACATATATGCATTAATATACAATATTTGTTTTCCTCTTTCTGACTTACTTCATTCTGTATGACAGTCTCTAGATCCATCGATGTCTCTACAAATGACCCAGTTTCATTCCTTTTTATGGCTGAGTAATATTCCAATTTATATACGTACCACATCTTTATCCATTCATCTGTCTGTGGGCATTTAGGCTGCTTGCATTACCTGGCTATTGTAAATAGTGCTGCAATGAACATTGTGGTGGATGTGCCTTTTTAATTTATGTTTTTCTCTGGGTATATGCCCAGAAGTTTGATTGCTGGATCAGATGGTAATTCTATTTCTAGTTTTTTTAAGGAAACTCCATACTGTTCTCCATAGTGACTGTATCAATTTACATCCCCACCAATAGTGGAAGAGGGTTCCTTTTGTCCACACCCTCCCCAGAATTTGTTGTTTGTAGATTTTCTGATGATGCCAATTCTAACAGGTGTGAGGTGATACCTCATTGTAGTTTTGATTTGCATTTCTCTAATAATTAGTGCTGTTGAGCAGCTTTTCATGTGCGTCTTGGCCATTTCTGTGTCTTCTTTGAAGAAACGTCTGTTTAGGTCTTCTGCCCATTTTTGTATTGGGTTGTTTGTTTTTTTAATATTAAGCTGCATGTGCTGTTTATATATATATTGGAGATTAAACCTTTGTCCATTGATTCATTTGCAACGATTTTCGCCCATTCTGAGGGATGCCTTTTTTCATTCCCATTTTTTTTAGCAATAAAGGAAAGAAAGAATAAGAAGTAGAACACTAATGTGCGTAAAATATGCCTTTTGAAATGGTCGCTTTGAAATATGGACGTCCTTTGAATTTTTTGGTCGATATGTGACCCCAGGATTTGTTTTCAGGGCAGGTGTCATTTACAGGCCTGCAATGATTTTGAATATCAACTGACCATTAGCGCTGGGATTAAAGCTGCTGTTGCGTGAAGCGGCCACAAGGTGGCAGCAGTTCTCCCTTACCAAATCTGGTTACTAGAGCAACAGAGCCTCAATGGAGGGCGTGTTCTAGATTGGAATTTCGAATGGAATGTGCCAGGAGAAAGCCCCTCAGGTTTGTCTCACTAATTCTTGTTCGTGTTTTTAATTTTTTTTATTTTCTATTACAGCAAGTTTGATTACAATGTTTGGCTTCTTGTAGGTGTGTAAGATGTGGTTCTTTTACACATATACAGATGTCTGTTCTTCCTGGGATCCTTTTCCCATGTACGTTCGGACAGAATGTTGAGTAGTCTTCTCTTGGTATTCCGTAGGTCTTTGGTGATTATATATGTCACCTGTGTTTGATTATGTCTGTTAACCCCGATATCATAATGAAACCAATCCTCACACCTTTCCATTGGTGAACCATAAGTTTGTTTAATGAATCTGTGATTGCCCTTCTCCGTGGAAATATCTGCCCTGGTATCCATTTTTAGGTAACACCTATAAGTGATATGATACGATATGTGTCTTTCACTTTCTGACTTACTCCAAGTCACGTGATTACCTCTAGACTCATCTACGGGGCTGCAAATGGCATTGTGTCCTTTTTTTCCTTGGCTTCTATTCTGCCTTAGCGAGGTCCATTTTCAACAATGTGATTCCCTGAGGGTTGTGGATTAGCTGACCTGGGAAGCCTTACCCTGCCGGCCGGCCCTCCCCTGGTGTGCTTGTTTGAGGTCAATATAAACAGTGCTCCAGGCAGCAATAGCCCCTGAAGTTGTGCCTGACTCCATATTCTCTGCCCCGTCAGCAGTCTCGGGGCTGTGCTTGTGGGAGGGAGTGAGGGGCCAAGGCTTTGTTGGTGGCCCGGTGTGAGTGGGCCACTGCTGGCCTTTCTGCAGGAGTTGCCAGGCTGCCACGTGTAAAGAAGAAGATGTGTCAGTCATAACTTCCGATGGAATTTCTCTCCGGACAGAGGTGAGGAAGGATAAAAGCAGTGGGGGGTGGGACAGTAGGGATATCTCAGGCAGGGCAATAGAAAGCTTCCAGAACAGCGCCCGGGGCCAGGACCATCCTGGCTGACCTGCAGGCACCAAGTTGGCCTGCGTGCTGTGGCTGGTGTGGCTCCACGGCCCTTCCTCTAGGCTTTCAAGCCCTTGTACATATTCAGGTGTTTTACCTGGGAAGGGTGGGAACAGTTCAGCAGCAGCTGGCCTGGGGCTCAGCTCACGTTTACTCACAGATGCCTCAGCACGGTCCCCCAGCTTTGCAATGAGGACGCTCCTTGCATTGGGGGTGAGTTGCTGGCTGTATGGGAGGTGATTCCCCACCTCTGACCAATTTCAGAATTGTTTACCGCTGGAGCAAGTGCCCTGATAGGGTTTCCCTCTTTATAACTGGTGGGTTCAGGTTTTTTTTTTCTTTTATGGTTCAAGTTAGATTTGATTCCTCTTTTATGTATTTATAGATATAAGCATGGAAATAATTCATTCCTATAAATACATCTGTGTGAAGGGAAGAACTTTTTTCTGTTTTATTTTAAAATTTTTTTTTTTAATTTTGAAATTTAATTTTATATATTTTTTTATACAGCAGGTTATAATTAGTTATGTATCTTATTTATATACATGTATACAGGTCAATCCCAATCTCCCAACTCATCCCACCACCACCACCCCATGGCTTCCCACACTTGGTGTCCATACGTTTGTTGTCTACCTCTGTGTCTCTATTTCTTCCCTGCAAACCAGTTCATCTGTACCATTTTTTAGGTTCCACATATATGCATTAATATACAATATTTGTTTTCCTCTTTCTGACTTACTTCATTCTGTATGACAGTCTCTAGATCCATCGATGTCTCTACAAATGACCCAGTTTCATTCCTTTTTATGGCTGAGTAATATTCCATTTTATATATGTACCACATCTTTATCCATTAATCTGTCTGTGGGCATTTAGGTTCCTTGCATTACCTGGCTATTGTCAATAGTGCTGCAATGAACATTGTGGTGAATGTGCCTTTTTGATTTATGGTTTTCTCTGGGTATATGCCCAGAAGTGGGATTGCTGGATCAGATGGTAATTCTATTTCTAGTTTTTTTAAGGAAACTCCAAACAGTTCTCCATAGTGACTGTATCAATTTACATCCCCACCAATAGTGGAAGAGGGCTCCTTTTGTCCACACCCTCCCCAGAATTTGTTGTTTGTAGATTTTCTGATGATGCCAATTCTAACAGGTGTGAGGTGATACCTCATTGTAGTTTTGATTTGCATTTCTCTAATAATTAGTGCTGTTGAGCAGCTTTTCATGTGCGTCTTGGCCATCTCTGTGTCTTCTTTGAAGAAACGTCTCTTTAGATCTTCTGCCCATTTTTGTATTGGGTTGTTTGATTTTTGAATATTAAGCTGCATGAGCTGTTTATATATATATATTGGAGATTAAACCTTTGTCCATTGCTTCATTTGCAACGATTTTCGCCCATTCTGAGGGATGCCTTTTTCCATTCCCGTTTTTTTAACAAAAAAGGAAAGAAAGAAAAAGAAGCAGAACACTAATGTGCGTAAAATATGCCTTTTGAAATGGTCGTTTTGAAATATGGACGTCCTTTGAATTTTTTGGTCGATATGTGACCCCAGGATTTGTTTTCAGGGCAGGTGTCATTTACAGGCCTGCAATGATTTTGAATATCAACTGACCATTAGCGCTGGGATTAAAGCTGCTGTTGCGTGAAACGGCCACAAGGTGGCAGCAGTTCTCCCTTACCAAATCTGGCTACTAGAGCAACAGAGCCTCAATGGAAGTCCTGTTCTAGATTGGAATTTCGAATGGAATGTGCCAGGAGAAAGCCCCTCAGGTTTGTCTCACTAATTCTTGTTCGTGTTTTTAATTTTTTTTATTTTCTATTACAGCAAGTTTGATTACAATGTTTGGCTTCTTGTAGGTGTGTAAGATGCGGTTCTTTTACACATATACAGATGTCTGTTCTTCCTGGGATCCTTTTCCCATGTACGTTCGGACAGAATGTTGAGTAGTCTTCTCTTGGTATTCCGTAGGTCTTTGGTGATTATATTTGTCACCTGTGTTTGATTATGTCTGTTAACCCCGATATCATAATGAAAGCAATCCTCACACCTTTCCATTGGTGAACCAAAGTTTGTTTAATGAATCTGTGATTGCCCTTCTCCGTGGAAATATCTGCCCTGGTATCCATTTTTAGGTAACACCTATAAGTGATATGATACGATATGTGTCTTTCACTTTCTGACTTACTCCAAGTCACGTGATTACCTCTAGACTCATCTACGGGGCTGCAAATGGCATTGTGTCCTTTTTTTCCTTGGCTTCTATTCTGCCTTAGCGAGGTCCATTTTCAACAATGTGATTCCCTGAGGGTTGTGGATTAGCTGACCTGGGCAGCCTTACCCTGCGGGCCGGCCCTCCCCAGGTGTGCTTGGTTGAGGTCAATATAAACAGCGCTCCAGGCAGCAATAGCCCCTGAAGTTGTGCCTGACTCCATATTCTCTCCCCCGTCAGCAGTCTCGGGGCTGTGCTGGTGGGAGGGAGTGAGGGGCCAAGGCTTTGTTGGTGGCCCGGTGTGAGTGGGCCACTGCTGGCCTTTCTGCAGGAGTTGCCAGGCTGCCACCTGTAAAGAAGAGGATGTGTCACTCATAACTTCCGATGGAATTTCTCTCCGGACAGAGGTGAGGAAGGATAAAAGCAGTGGGGGCCGGGACAGGAGGGATGTCTCAGGCAGGGCAATAGAAAGCTTCCAGAACAGCGCCCGGGGCCAGGACCATCCTTGCTTACCTGCAGGCACCAAGTTGGCCTGCGTGCTGTGGCTGGTGTGGCTCCAGGGCCCTTCCTCTAGGCTTTCAAGCCCTTGTACATATTCAGGTGTTTTACCTGGGAAGGGTGGGAACAGTTCAGCAGCAGCTGGCCTGGGGCTCAGCTCACGTTTACTCACAGATGCCTCAGCACGGTCCCCCAGCTTTGCAATGAGGACGCTCCTTGCATGGGGGGTGGGTTGCTGGCTGTATGGGAGGTGATTCCCCACCTCTGACCAATTTCAGAATTGTTTACCACTGGAGCAAGTGCCCTGATAGGGTTTCCCTCTGTATAACTGGTGGGTTCAGGTTTTTTTTTTCTTTTATGGTTCAAGTTAGATTTGATTCCTCTTTTATGTATTTATAGATATAAGCATGGAAATAATTCATTCCTATAAATACATCTGTGTGAAGGGAAGAACTTTTTTCTGTTTTATTTTTAAAAAATTTTTTAATTTTGAAATTTAATTTTATTTATTTTTTTATACAACAGGTTATAATTAGTTATGTATCTTATTTATATACATGTATACAGGTCAATCCCAATCTCCCAACTCATCCCACCACCACCACCCCATGGCTTCCCACACTTGGTGTCCATACGTTTGTTGTCTACCTCTGTGTCTCTATTTCTTCCCTGCAAACCAGTTCATCTGTACCATTTTTTAGGTTCCACATATATGCATTAATATACAATATTTGTTTTCCTCTTTCTGACTTACTTCATTCTGTATGACAGTCTCTAGATCCATCGATGTCTCTACAAATGACCCAGTTTCATTCCTTTTTATGGCTGAGTAATATTCCATTTTATATATGTACCACATCTTTATCCATTCATCTGTCTGTGGGCATTTAGGTTACTTGCATTACCTGGCTATTGTCAATAGTGCTGCAATGAACATTGTGGTGAATGTGCCTTTTTGATTTATGGTTTTCTCTGGGTATATGCCCAGAAGTGGGATTGCTGGATCAGATGGTAATTCTATTTCTAGTTTTTTTAAGGAAATTCCATACTGTTCTCCATAGTGACTGTATCAATTTACATCCCCACCAATAGTGGAAGAGGGCTCCTTTTGTCCACACCCTCCCCAGAATTTGTTGTTTGTAGATTTTCTGATGATGCCGATTCTAACAGGTGTGAGGTGATACCTCATTGTAGTTTTGATTTGCATTTTTCTAATAATTAGTGCTGTTGAGCAGGTTTTCATGTGCGTCTTGGCCATCTCTGTGTCTTCTTTGAAGAAACGTCTCTTTAGATCTTCTGCCCATTTTTGTATTGGGTTGTTTGATTTTTGAATATTAAGCTGCATGAGCTGTTTATATATATATTGGAGATTAAACCTTTGTCCATTGCTTCATTTGCAACGATTTTCGCCCATTCTGAGGGATGCCTTTTTCCATTCCCGTTTTTTTAACAAAAAAGGAAAGAAAGAAAAAGAAGCAGAACACTAATGTGCGTAAAATATGCCTTTTGAAATGGTCGTTTTGAAATATGGACGTCCTTTGAATTTTTTGGTCGATATGTGACCCCAGGATTTGTTTTCAGGGCAGGTGTCATTTACAGGCCTGCAATGATTTTGAATATCAACTGACCATTAGCGCTGGGATTAAAGCTGCTGTTGCGTGAAACGGCCACAAGGTGGCAGCAGTTCTCCCTTACCAAATCTGGCTACTAGAGCAACAGAGCCTCAATGGAAGTCCTGTTCTAGATTGGAATTTCGAATGGAATGTGCCAGGAGAAAGCCCCTCAAGTTTGTCTCACTACTTTTTGTTCGTGTTTTTAATTTTTTTTTTCTATTACAGCAAGTTTGATTACAATGTTTGGCTTGTTGTAGGTGTGGAAGATGTGGTTCTTTTACACATATACAGATGTCTGTTCTTCCTGGGATCCTTTTCCCATGTACGTTAGGACAGAATGTTGAGTAGTCTTCTCTTGGTATTCCGTAGGTCTTTGGTGATTATATATGTCACCTGTGTTTGATTATGTCTGTTAACCCCGATATCATAATGAAAGCAATCCTCACACCTTTCCATTGGTGAACCATAAGTTTGTTTAATGAATCTGTGATTGCCCTTCTCCGTGGAAATATCTGCCCTGGTATCCATTTTTAGGTAACACCTATAAGTGATATGATATGATATGTGTCTTTCACTTTCTGACTTACTCCAAGTCACGTGATTACCTCTAGACTCATCTACGGGGCTGCAAATGGCATTGTGTCCTTTTTTTCCTTGGCTTCTATTCTGCCTTAGCGAGGTCCATTTTCAACAATGTGATTCCCTGAGGGTTGTGGATTAGCTGACCTGGGCAGCCTTACCCTGCCGGCCGGCCCTCCCCAGGTGTGCCTGGTTGAGGTCAATATAAACAGCGCTCCAGGCAGCAATAGCCCCTGAAGTTGTGCCTGACTCCATATTCTCTGCCCCGTCAGAAGTCTCGGGGCTGTGCTGGTGGGAGGGAGTGAGGGGCCAAGGCTTTGTTGGTCGCCCGGTGTGAGTGGGGCTCTGCTGGCCTTTCTGCAGGAGTTGCCAGGCTGCCACCTGTAAAGAAGAGGATGTGTCAGTCATAACTTCCGATGGAATTTCTCTCCGGACAGAGGTGAGGAAGGATAAAAGCAGTGGGGGACGGGACAGTAGGGATATCTCAGGCAGGGCAATAGAAAGCTTCCAGAACAGCGCCCGGGGCCAGGATTATCCTTGCTGACCTGCAGGCACCAAGTTGGCCTGCGTGCTATGGCTGGTGTGGCTCCAGGGCCCTTCCTCTAGGCTTTCAAGCCCTTGTACATATTGGTGTTTTACCTGGGAAGGGTGGGAACAGTTCAGCAGCAGCTGGCCTGGGGCTCAGCTCACGTTTACTCACAGATGCCTCAGCACGGTCCCCCAGCTTTGCAATGAGGACGCTCCTTGCATGGGGGGTGGGTTGCTGGCTGTATGGGAGGTGATTCCCCACCTCTGACCAATTTCAGAATTGTTTACCACTGGAGAAAGTGCCCTGATAGGGTTTCCCTCTTTATAACTGGTGGTTTCGTTTTTTTTTTCTTTTATGGTTCAAGTTAGATTTGATTCCTCTTTTATGTATTTATAGATAGAAGCATGGAAATAATTCATTCCTGTAAATACATCTGTGTGAAGCGAATAACTTTTTTCTGTTTTATTTTAAAATTTTATTTTTTAAAATTTTGAAATTTCATTTTATTTATTTTTTTATACAGCAGGTTATTATTAGTTATGTATTTTATGCATATATATGTATACAGGTTAATCCCAATCTCCCAACTCATCCCACCACCACCACCCCATGGCTTCCCTCACTTGGTGTCCATACGTTTGTTCTCTACCTCTGTGTCTCTATTTCTTCCCTGCAAACCAGTTCATCTGTACCATTTTTTAGGTTCCACATATATGCATTAATATACAATATTTGTTTTCCTCTTTCTGACTTACTTCATTCTGTATGACAGTCTCTAGATCCATCGATGTCTCTACAAATGACCCAGTTTCATTCCTTTTTATGGCTGAGTAATATTCCAATTTATATACGTACCACATCTTTATCCATTCATCTGTCTGTGGGCATTTAGGCTGCTTGCATTACCTGGCTATTGTAAATAGTGCTGCAATGAACATTGTGGTGGATGTGCCTTTTTAATTTATGTTTTTCTCTGGGTATATGCCCAGAAGTTCGATTGCTGGATCAGATGGTAATTCTATTTCTAGTTTTTTTAAGGAAACTCCATACTGTTCTCCATAGTGACTGTATCAATTTACATCCCCACCAATAGTGGAAGAGGGTTCCTTTTGTCCACACCCTCCCCAGAATTTGTTGTTTGTAGATTTTCTGATGATGCCAATTCTAACAGGTGTGAGGTGATACCTCATTGTAGTTTTGATTTGCATTTCTCTAATAATTAGTGCTGTTGAGCAGCTTTTCATGTGCGTCTTGGCCATTTCTGTGTCTTCTTTGAAGAAACGTCTGTTTAGGTCTTCTGCCCATTTTTGTATTGGGTTGTTTGTTTTTTTAATATTAAGCTGCATGTGCTGTTTATATATATATTGGAGATTAAACCTTTGTCCATTGATTCATTTGCAACGATTTTCGCCCATTCTGAGGGATGCCTTTTTTCATTCCCATTTTTTTTAGCAATAAAGGAAAGAAAGAATAAGAAGTAGAACACTAATGTGCGTAAAATATGCCTTTTGAAATGGTCGCTTTGAAATATGGACGTCCTTTGAATTTTTTGGTCGATATGTGACCCCAGGATTTGTTTTCAGGGCAGGTGTCATTTACAGGCCTGCAATGATTTTGAATATCAACTGACCATTAGCGCTGGGATTAAAGCTGCTGTTGCGTGAAGCGGCCACAAGGTGGCAGCAGTTCTCCCTTACCAAATCTGGTTACTAGAGCAACAGAGCCTCAATGGAGGGCGTGTTCTAGATTGGAATTTCGAATGGAATGTGCCAGGAGAAAGCCCCTCAGGTTTGTCTCACTAATTCTTGTTCGTGTTTTTAATTTTTTTTATTTTCTATTACAGCAAGTTTGATTACAATGTTTGGCTTCTTGTAGGTGTGTAAGATGTGGTTCTTTTACACATATACAGATGTCTGTTCTTCCTGGGATCCTTTTCCCATGTACGTTCGGACAGAATGTTGAGTAGTCTTCTCTTGGTATTCCGTAGGTCTTTGGTGATTATATATGTCACCTGTGTTTGATTATGTCTGTTAACCCCGATATCATAATGAAACCAATCCTCACACCTTTCCATTGGTGAACCATAAGTTTGTTTAATGAATCTGTGATTGCCCTTCTCCGTGGAAATATCTGCCCTGGTATCCATTTTTAGGTAACACCTATAAGTGATATGATACGATATGTGTCTTTCACTTTCTGACTTACTCCAAGTCACGTGATTACCTCTAGACTCTTCTACGGGGCTGCAAATGGCATTGTGTCCTTTTTTTCCTTGGCTTCTATTCTGCCTTAGCGAGGTCCATTTTCAACAATGTGATTCCCTGAGGGTTGTGGATTAGCTGACCTGGGAAGCCTTACCCTGCCGGCCGGCCCTCCCCTGGTGTGCTTGTTTGAGGTCAATATAAACAGCGCTCCAGGCAGCAATAGCCCCTGAAGTTGTGCCTGACTCCATATTCTCTGCCCCGTCAGCAGTCTCGGGGCTGTGCTTGTGGGAGGGAGTGAGGGGCCAAGGCTTTGTTGGTGGCCCGGTGTGAGTGGGCCACTGCTGGCCTTTCTGCAGGAGTTGCCAGGCTGCCACGTGTAAAGAAGAAGATGTGTCAGTCATAACTTCCGATGGAATTTCTCTCCGGACAGAGGTGAGGAAGGATAAAAGCAGTGGGGGATGGGACAGTAGGGATATCTCAGGCAGGGCAATAGAAAGCTTCCAGAACAGCGCCCGGGGCCAGGACCATCCTGGCTGACCTGCAGGCACCAAGTTGGCCTGCGTGCTGTGGCTGGTGTGGCTCCACGGCCCTTCCTCTAGGCTTTCAAGCCCTTGTACATATTCAGGTGTTTTACCTGGGAAGCGTGGGAACAGTTCAGCAGCAGCTGGCCTGGGGCTCAGCTCACGTTTACTCACAGATGCCTCAGCACGGTCCCCCAGCTTTGCAATGAGGACGCTCCTTGCATTGGGGGTGAGTTGCTGGCTGTATGGGAGGTGATTCCCCACCTCTGACCAATTTCAGAATTGTTTACCGCTGGAGCAAGTGCCCTGATAGGGTTTCCCTCTGTATAACTGGTGGGTTCAGGTTTTTTTTTTCTTTTATGGTTCAAGTTAGATTTGATTCCTCTTTTATGTATTTATAGATATAAGCATGGAAATAATTCATTCCTATAAATACATCTGTGTGAAGGGAAGAACTTTTTTCTGTTTTATTTTAAAATTTTTTTTTTAATTTTGAAATTTAATTTTATATATTTTTTTATACAGCAGGTTATAATTAGTTATGTATCTTATTTATATACATGTATACAGGTCAATCCCAATCTCCCAACTCATCCCACCACCACCACCCCATGGCTTCCCACACTTGGTGTCCATACGTTTGTTGTCTACCTCTGTGTCTCTATTTCTTCCCTGCAAACCAGTTCATCTGTACCATTTTTTAGGTTCCACATATATGCATTAATATACAATATTTGTTTTCCTCTTTCTGACTTACTTCATTCTGTATGACAGTCTCTAGATCCATCGATGTCTCTACAAATGACCCAGTTTCATTCCTTTTTATGGCTGAGTAATATTCCATTTTATATATGTACCACATCTTTATCCATTCATCTGTCTGTGGGCATTTAGGTTACTTGCATTACCTGGCTATTGTCAATAGTGCTGCAATGAACATTGTGGTGAATGTGCCTTTTTGATTTATGGTTTTCTCTGGGTATATGCCCAGAAGTGGGATTGCTGGATCAGATGGTAATTCTATTTCTAGTTTTTTTAAGGAAACTCCATACTGTTCTCCATAGTGACTGTATCAATTTACATCCCCACCAATAGTGGAAGAGGGCTCCTTTTGTCCACACCCTCCCCAGAATTTGTTGTTTGTAGATTTTCTGATGATGCCAATTCTAACAGGTGTGAGGTGATACCTCATTGTAGTTTTGATTTGCATTTCTCTAATAATTAGTGCTGTTGAGCAGCTTTTCATGTGCGTCTTGGCCATCTCTGTGTCTTCTTTGAAGAAACGTCTCTTTAGATCTTCTGCCCATTTTTGTATTGGGTTGTTTGATTTTTGAATATTAAGCTGCATGAGCTGTTTATATATATATATTGGAGATTAAACCTTTGTCCATTGCTTCATTTGCAACGATTTTCGCCCATTCTGAGGGATGCCTTTTTCCATTCCCGTTTTTTTAACAAAAAAGGAAAGAAAGAAAAAGAAGCAGAACACTAATGTGTGTAAAATATGCCTTTTGAAATGGTCGTTTTGAAATATGGACGTCCTTTGAATTTTTTGGTCGATATGTGACCCCAGGATTTGTTTTCAGGGCAGGTGTCATTTACAGGCCTGCAATGATTTTGAATATCAACTGACCATTAGCGCTGGGATTAAAGCTGCTGTTGCGTGAAACGGCCACAAGGTGGCAGCAGTTCTCCCTTACCAAATCTGGCTACTAGAGCAACAGAGCCTCAATGGAAGTCCTGTTCTAGATTGGAATTTCGAATGGAATGTGCCAGGAGAAAGCCCCTCAGGTTTGTCTCACTAATTCTTGTTCGTGTTTTTAATTTTTTTAATTTTCTATTACAGCAAGTTTGATTACAATGTTTGGCTTCTTGTAGGTGTGTAAGATGCGGTTCTTTTACACATATACAGATGTCTGTTCTTCCTGGGATCCTTTTCCCATGTACGTTCGGACAGAATGTTGAGTAGTCTTCTCTTGGTATTCCTTAGGTCTTTGGTGATTATATTTGTCACCTGTGTTTGATTATGTCTGTTAACCCCGATATCATAATGAAACCAATCCTCACACCTTTCCATTGGTGAACCAAAGTTTGTTTAATGAATCTGTGATTGCCCTTCTCCGTGGAAATATCTGCCCTGGTATCCATTTTTAGGTAACACCTATAAGTGATATGATACGATATGTGTCTTTCACTTTCTGACTTACTCCAAGTCACGTGATTACCTCTAGACTCATCTACGGGGCTGCAAATGGCATTGTGTCCTTTTTTTCCTTGGCTTCTATTCTGCCTTAGCGAGGTCCATTTTCAACAATGTGATTCCCTGAGGGTTGTGGATTAGCTGACCTGGGCAGCCTTACCCTGCGGGCCGGCCCTCCCCAGGTGTGCTTGGTTGAGGTCAATATAAACAGCGCTCCAGGCAGCAATAGCCCCTGAAGTTGTGCCTGACTCCATATTCTCTCCCCCGTCAGCAGTCTCGGGGCTGTGCTGGTGGGAGGGAGTGAGGGGCCAAGGCTTTGTTGGTGGCCCGGTGTGAGTGGGCCACTGCTGGCCTTTCTGCAGGAGTTGCCAGGCTGCCACCTGTAAAGAAGAGGATGTGTCACTCATAACTTCCGATGGAATTTCTCTCCGGACAGAGGTGAGGAAGGATAAAAGCAGTGGGGGCCGGGACAGGAGGGATGTCTCAGGCAGGGCAATAGAAAGCTTCCAGAACAGCGCCCGGGGCCAGGACCATCCTTGCTGACCTGCAGGCACCAAGTTGGCCTGCGTGCTGTGGCTGGTGTGGCTCCAGGGCCCTTCCTCTAGGCTTTCAAGCCCTTGTACATATTCAGGTGTTTTACCTGGGAAGGGTGGGAACAGTTCAGCAGCAGCTGGCCTGGGGCTCAGCTCACGTTTACTCACAGATGCCTCAGCACGGTCCCCCAGCTTTGCAATGAGGACGCTCCTTGCATGGGGGGTGGGTTGCTGGCTGTATGGGAGGTGATTCCCCACCTCTGACCAATTTCAGAATTGTTTACCGCTGGAGCAAGTGCCCTGATAGGGTTTCCCTCTGTATAACTGGTGGGTTCAGGTTTTTTTTTTCTTTTATGGTTCAAGTTAGATTTGATTCCTCTTTTATGTATTTATAGATATAAGCATGGAAATAATTCATTCCTATAAATACATCTGTGTGAAGGGAAGAACTTTTTTCTGTTTTATTTTAAAAAAATTTTTTAATTTTGAAATTTAATTTTATTTATTTTTTTATACAACAGGTTATAATTAGTTATGTATCTTATTTATATACATGTATACAGGTCAATCCCAATCTCCCAACTCATCCCACCACCACCACCCCATGGCTTCCCACACTTGGTGTCCATACGTTTGTTGTCTACCTCTGTGTCTCTATTTCTTCCCTGCAAACCAGTTCATCTGTACCATTTTTTAGGTTCCACATATATGCATTAATATACAATATTTGTTTTCCTCTTTCTGACTTACTTCATTCTGTATGACAGTCTCTAGATCCATCGATGTCTCTACAAATGACCCAGTTTCATTCCTTTTTATGGCTGAGTAATATTCCATTTTATATATGTACCACATCTTTATCCATTCATCTGTCTGTGGGCATTTAGGTTACTTGCATTACCTGGCTATTGTCAATAGTGCTGCAATGAACATTGTGGTGAATGTGCCTTTTTGATTTATGGTTTTCTCTGGGTATATGCCCAGAAGTGGGATTGCTGGATCAGATGGTAATTCTATTTCTAGTTTTTTTAAGGAAATTCCATACTGTTCTCCATAGTGACTGTATCAATTTACATCCCCACCAATAGTGGAAGAGGGCTCCTTTTGTCCACACCCTCCCCAGAATTTGTTGTTTGTAGATTTTCTGATGATGCCGATCCTAACAGGTGTGAGGTGATACCTCATTGTAGTTTTGATTTGCATTTCTCTAATAATTAGTGCTGTTGAGCAGCTTTTCATGTGCGTCTTGGCCATCTCTGTGTCTTCTTTGAAGAAACATCTCTTTAGATCTTCTGCCCATTTTTGTATTGGGTTGTTTGATTTTTGAATATTAAGCTGCATGAGCTGTTTATATATATATTGGAGATTAAACCTCTGTCCATTGCTTCATTTGCAACGATTTTCGCCCATTCTGAGGGATGCCTTTTTCCATTCCCGTTTTTTTAATAAAAAAGGAAAGAAAGAAAAAGAAGCAGAACACTAATGTGCGTAAAATATGCCTTTTGAAATGGTCGTTTTGAAATATGGACGTCCTTTGAATTTTTTGGTCGATATGTGACCCCAGGATTTGTTTTCAGGGCAGGTGTCATTTACAGGCCTGCAATGATTTTGAATATCAACTGACCATTAGCGCTGGGATTAAAGCTGCTGTTGCGTGAAACGGCCACAAGGTGGCAGCAGTTCTCCCTTACCAAATCTGGCTACTAGAGCAACAGAGCCTCAATGGAAGTCCTGTTCTAGATTGGAATTTCGAATGGAATGTGCCAGGAGAAAGCCCCTCAAGTTTGTCTCACTACTTTTTGTTCGTGTTTTTAATTTTTTTTTTTCTATTACAGCAAGTTTGATTACAATGTTTGGCTTGTTGTAGGTGTGGAAGATGTGGTTCTTTTACACATATACAGATGTCTGTTCTTCCTGGGATCCTTTTCCCATGTACGTTAGGACAGAATGTTGAGTAGTCTTCTCTTGGTATTCCGTAGGTCTTTGGTGATTATATATGTCACCTGTGTTTGATTATGTCTGTTAACCCCGATATCATAATGAAAGCAATCCTCACACCTTTCCATTGGTGAACCATAAGTTTGTTTAATGAATCTGTGATTGCCCTTCTCCGTGGAAATATCTGCCCTGGTATCCATTTTTAGGTAACACCTATAAGTGATATGATATGATATGTGTCTTTCACTTTCTGACTTACTCCAAGTCACGTGATTACCTCTAGACTCATCTACGGGGCTGCAAATGGCATTGTGTCCTTTTTTTCCTTGGCTTCTATTCTGCCTTAGCGAGGTCCATTTTCAACAATGTGATTCCCTGAGGGTTGTGGATTAGCTGACCTGGGCAGCCTTACCCTGCCGGCCGGCCCTCCCCAGGTGTGCCTGGTTGAGGTCAATATAAACAGCGCTCCAGGCAGCAATAGCCCCTGAAGTTGTGCCTGACTCCATATTCTCTGCCCCGTCAGAAGTCTCGGGGCTGTGCTGGTGGGAGGGAGTGAGGGGCCAAGGCTTTGTTGGTGGCCCGGTGTGAGTGGGGCTCTGCTGGCCTTTCTGCAGGAGTTGCCAGGCTGCCACCTGTAAAGAAGAGGATGTGTCAGTCATAACTTCCGATGGAATTTCTCTCCGGACAGAGGTGAGGAAGGATAAAAGCAGTGGGGGACGGGACAGTAGGGATATCTCAGGCAGGGCAATAGAAAGCTTCCAGAACAGTGCCCGGGGCCAGGATTATCCTTGCTGACCTGCAGGCACCAAGTTGGCCTGCGTGCTGTGGCTGGTGTGGCTCCAGGGCCCTTCCTCTAGGCTTTCAAGCCCTTGTACATATTGGTGTTTTACCTGGAAAGGGTGGGAACAGTTCAGCAGCAGCTGGCCTGGGGCTCAGCTCACGTTTACTCACAGATGCCTCAGCACGGTCCCCCAGCTTTGCAATGAGGACGCTCCTTGCATGGGGGGTGGGTTGCTGGCTGTATGGGAGGTGATTCCCCACCTCTGACCAATTTCAGAATTGTTTACCACTGGAGAAAGTGCCCTGATAGGGTTTCCCTCTTTATAACTGGTGGTTTCGTTTTTTTTTTCTTTTATGGTTCAAGTTAGATTTGATTCCTCTTTTATGTATTTATAGATAGAAGCATGGAAATAATTCATTCCTGTAAATACATCTGTGTGAAGCGAATAACTTTTTTCTGTTTTATTTTAAAATTTTATTTTTTAAAATTTTGAAATTTCATTTTATTTATTTTTTTATACAGCAGGTTATTATTAGTTATGTATTTTATGCATATATATGTATACAGGTTAATCCCAATCTCCCAACTCATCCCACCACCACCACCCCATGGCTTCCCTCACTTGGTGTCCATACGTTTGTTCTCTACCTCTGTGTCTCTATTTCTTCCCTGCAAACCAGTTCATCTGTACCATTTTTTAGGTTCCACATATATGCATTAATATACAATATTTGTTTTCCTCTTTCTGACTTACTTCATTCTGTATGACAGTCTCTAGATCCATCGATGTCTCTACAAATGACCCAGTTTCATTCCTTTTTATGGCTGAGTAATATTCCAATTTATATACGTACCACATCTTTATCCATTCATCTGTCTGTGGGCATTTAGGCTGCTTGCATTACCTGGCTATTGTAAATAGTGCTGCAATGAACATTGTGGTGGATGTGCCTTTTTAATTTATGTTTTTCTCTGGGTATATGCCCAGAAGTTCGATTGCTGGATCAGATGGTAATTCTATTTCTAGTTTTTTTAAGGAAACTCCATACTGTTCTCCATAGTGACTGTATCAATTTACATCCCCACCAATAGTGGAAGAGGGTTCCTTTTGTCCACACCCTCCCCAGAATTTGTTGTTTGTAGATTTTCTGATGATGCCAATTCTAACAGGTGTGAGGTGATACCTCATTGTAGTTTTGATTTGCATTTCTCTAATAATTAGTGCTGTTGAGCAGCTTTTCATGTGCGTCTTGGCCATTTCTGTGTCTTCTTTGAAGAAACGTCTGTTTAGGTCTTCTGCCCATTTTTGTATTGGGTTGTTTGTTTTTTTAATATTAAGCTGCATGTGCTGTTTATATATATATTGGAGATTAAAACTTTGTCCATTGATTCATTTGCAACGATTTTCGCCCATTCTGAGGGATGCCTTTTTTCATTCCCATTTTTTTTAGCAATAAAGGAAAGAAAGAATAAGAAGTAGAACACTAATGTGCGTAAAATATGCCTTTTGAAATGGTCGCTTTGAAATATGGACGTCCTTTGAATTTTTTGGTCGATATGTGACCCCAGGATTTGTTTTCAGGGCAGGTGTCATTTACAGGCCTGCAATGATTTTGAATATCAACTGACCATTAGCGCTGGGATTAAAGCTGCTGTTGCGTGAAGCGGCCACAAGGTGGCAGCAGTTCTCCCTTACCAAATCTGGTTACTAGAGCAACAGAGCCTCAATGGAGGGCGTGTTCTAGATTGGAATTTCGAATGGAATGTGCCAGGAGAAAGCCCCTCAGGTTTGTCTCACTAATTCTTGTTCGTGTTTTTAATTTTTTTTATTTTCTATTACAGCAAGTTTGATTACAATGTTTGGCTTCTTGTAGGTGTGTAAGATGTGGTTCTTTTACACATATACAGATGTCTGTTCTTCCTGGGATCCTTTTCCCATGTACATTCGGACAGAATGTTGAGTAGTCTTCTCTTGGTATTCCGTAGGTCTTTGGTGATTATATATGTCACCTGTGTTTGATTATGTCTGTTAACCCCGATATCATAATGAAACCAATCCTCACACCTTTCCATTGGTGAACCATAAGTTTGTTTAATGAATCTGTGATTGCCCTTCTCCGTGGAAATATCTGCCCTGGTATCCATTTTTAGGTAACACCTATAAGTGATATGATACGATATGTGTCTTTCACTTTCTGACTTACTCCAAGTCACGTGATTACCTCTAGACTAATCTACGGGGCTGCAAATGGCATTGTGTCCTTTTTTTCCTTGGCTTCTATTCTGCCTTAGCGAGGTCCATTTTCAACAATGTGATTTCCTGAGGGTTGTGGATTAGCTGACCTGGGAAGCCTTAACCTGCCGGCCGGCCCTCCCCTGGTGTGCTTGTTTGAGGTCAATATAAACAGCGCTCCAGACAGCAATAGCCCCTGAAGTTGTGCCTGACTCCATATTCTCTGCCCCGTCAGCAGTCTCGGGGCTGTGCTTGTGGGAGGGAGTGAGGGGCCAAGGCTTTGTTGGTGGCCCGGTGTGAGTGGGCCACTGCTGGCCTTTCTGCAGGAGTTGCCAGGCTGCCACGTGTAAAGAAGAAGATGTGTCAGTCATAACTTCCGATGGAATTTCTCTCCGGACAGAGGTGAGGAAGGATAAAAGCAGTGGGGGACGGGACAGTAGGGATATCTCAGGCAGGGCAATAGAAAGCTTCCAGAACAGCGCCCGGGGCCAGGACCATCCTGGCTGACCTGCAGGCACCAAGTTGGCCTGCGTGCTGTGGCTGGTGTGGCTCCACGGCCCTTCCTCTAGGCTTTCAAGCCCTTGTACATATTCAGGTGTTTTACCTGGGAAGGGTGGGAACAGTTCAGCAGCAGCTGGCCTGGGGCTCAGCTCACGTTTACTCACAGATGCCTCAGCACGGTCCCCCAGCTTTGCAATGAGGACGCTCCTTGCATTGGGGGTGAGTTGCTGGCTGTATGGGAGGTGATTCCCCACCTCTGACCAATTTCAGAATTGTTTACCGCTGGAGCAAGTGCTCTGATAGGGTTTCCCTCTGTATAACTGGTGGGTTCAGGTTTTTTTTTTCTTTTATGGTTCAAGTTAGATTTGATTCCTCTTTTATGTATTTATAGATATAAGCATGGAAATACTTCATTCCTATAAATACATCTGTGTGAAGGGAAGAACTTTTTTCTGTTTTATTTTAAAAAAAAATTTTAATTTTGAAATTTAATTTTATTTATTTTTTTATACAACAGGTTATAATTAGTTATGTATCTTATTTATATACATGTATACAGGTCAATCCCAATCTCCCAACTCATCCCACCACCACCACCCCATGGCTTCCCACACTTGGTGTCCATACGTTTGTTGTCTACCTCTGTGTCTCTATTTCTTCCCTGCAAACCAGTTCATCTGTACCATTTTTTAGGTTCCACATATATGCATTAATATACAATATTTGTTTTCCTCTTTCTGACTTACTTCATTCTGTATGACAGTCTCTAGATCCATCGATGTCTCTACAAATGACCCAGTTTCATTCCTTTTTATGGCTGAGTAATATTCCATTTTATATATGTACCACATCTTTATCCATTCATCTGTCTGTGGGCATTTAGGTTACTTGCATTACCTGGCTATTGTAAATAGTGCTGCAATGAACATTGTGGTGAATGTGCCTTTTTGATTTATGGTTTTCTCTGGGTATATGCCCAGAAGTGGGATTGCTGGATCAGATGGTAATTCTATTTCTAGTTTTTTTAAGGAAATTCCATACTGTTCTCCATAGTGACTGTATCAATTTACATCCCCACCAATAGTGGAAGAGGGCTCCTTTTGTCCACACCCTCCCCAGAATTTGTTGTTTGTAGATTTTCTGATGATGCCGATTCTAACAGGTGTGAGGTGATACCTCATTGTAGTTTTGATTTGCATTTTTCTAATAATTAGTGCTGTTGAGCAGCTTTTCATTTGCGTCTTGGCCATCTCTGTGTCTTCTTTGAAGAAACGTCTCTTTAGATCTTCTGCCCATTTTTGTATTGGGTTGTTTGATTTTTGAATATTAAGCTGCATGAGCTGTTTATATATATATTGGAGATTAAACCTTTGTCCATTGCTTCATTTGCAACGATTTTCGCCTATTCTGAGGGATGCCTTTTTCCATTCCCGTTTTTTTAACAAAAAAGGAAAGAAAGAAAAAGAAGCAGAACACTAATGTGCGTAAAATATGCCTTTTGAAATGGTCGTTTTGAAATATGGACGTCCTTTGAATTATTTGGTCGATATGTGACCCCAGGATTTGTTTTCAGGGCAGGTGTCATTTACAGGCCTGCAATGATTTTGAATATCAACTGACCATTAGCGCTGGGATTAAAGCTGCTGTTGCGTGAAACGGCCACAAGGTGGCAGCAGTTCTCCCTTACCAAATCTGGCTACTAGAGCAACAGAGCCTCAATGGAAGTCCTGTTCTAGATTGGAATTTCGAATGGAATGTGCCAGGAGAAAGCCCCTCAAGTTTGTCTCACTACTTTTTGTTCGTGTTTTTAATTTTTTTTTTATTTTCTATTACAGCAAGTTTGATTACAACGTTTGGCTTGTTGTAGGTGTGGAAGATGTGGTTCTTTTACACATATACAGATGTCTGTTCTTCCTGGGATCCTTTTCCCATGTACGTTAGGACAGAATGTTGAGTAGTCTTCTCTTGGTATTCCGTAGGTCTTTGGTGATTATATTTGTCACCTGTGTTTGATTATGTATGTTAACCCTGATATCATAATGAAACCAATCCTCACACCTTTCCATTGGTGAACCATAAGTTTGTTTAAAGAATCTGTGATTGCCCTTCTCCGTGGAAATATCTGCCCTGGTATCCATTTGTAGGTAACACCTATAAGTGATATGATATGATATGTGTCTTTCACTTTCTGACTTACTCCAAGTCACGTGATTACCTCTAGACTCATCTACGGGGCTGCAAATGGCATTGTGTCCTTTTTTTCCTTGGCTTCTATTCTGCCTTAGCGAGGTCCATTTTCAACAATGTGATTCCCTGAGGGTTGTGGATTAGCTGACCTGGGCAGCCTTACCCTGCCGGCCGGCCCTCCCCAGGTGTGCCTGGTTGAGGTCAATATAAACAGCGCTCCAGGCAGCAATAGCCCCTGAAGTTGTGCCTGACTCCATATTCTCTGCCCCGTCAGAAGTCTCGGGGCTGTGCTGGTGGGAGGGAGTGAGGGGCCAAGGCTTTGTTGGTGGCCCGGTGTGAGTGGGGCTCTGCTGGCCTTTCTGCAGGAGTTGCCAGGCTGCCACCTGTAAAGAAGAGGATGTGTCAGTCATAACTTCCGATGGAATTTCTCTCCGGACAGAGGTGAGGAAGGATAAAAGCAGTGGGGGACGGGACAGTAGGGATATCTCAGGCAGGGCAATAGAAAGCTTCCAGAACAGCGCCCGGGGCCAGGATTATCCTTGCTGACCTGCAGGCACCAAGTTGGCCTGCGTGCTGTGGCTGGTGTGGCTCCAGGGCCCTTCCTCTAGGCTTTCAAGCCCTTGTACATATTGGTGTTTTACCTGGGAAGGGTGGGAACAGTTCAGCAGCAGCTGGCCTGGGGCTCAGCTCACGTTTACTCACAGATGCCTCAGCACGGTCCCCCAGCTTTGCAATGAGGACGCTCCTTGCATGGGGGGTGGGTTGCTGGCTGTATGGGAGGTGATTCCCCACCTCTGACCAATTTCAGAAGTGTTTACCGCTGGAGCAAGTGCCCTGATAGGGATTCCCACTGTATAACTGGTGGGTTCAGGTTTTTTTTTCTCTTATGGTTCAAGTTATATTTGATTCCTCTTTTATGTATTTATAGATATAAGCATGGAAATAATTCATTCCTATAAATACATCTGTGTGAAGGGAATAACTTTTTTCTGTTTTATTTTAAATTATTTTCTTTAAATTTTGAAATTTAGTTTTATTTATTTTTTTATACAGCAGGTTTTTATTAGTTATGTATCTTATTCATATACATGTATACAGGTCAATCCCAATCTCCCAACTCATCACACCACCACCACCCCATGGCTTCCCACACTTGGTGTCCATACGTTTGTTCTCTACCTCTGTGTCTCTATTTCTTCCCTGCAAACCAGTTCATCTGTACCATTTTTTAGGTTCCACATATATGCATTAATATACAATATTTGTTTTCCTCTTTCTGACTTACTTCATTCTGTATGACAGTCTCTAGATCCATCGATGTCTCTACAAATGACCCAGTTTCATTCCTTTTTATGGCTGAGTAATATTCCATTTTATATATGTACCACATCTTTATCCATTCATCTGTCTGTGGGCATTTAGGTTACTTGCATTACCTGGCTATTGTAAATAGTGCTGCAATGAATATTGTGGTGAATGTGCCTTTTTGATTTATGGTTTTCTCTGGGTATATGCCCAGAAGTGGGATTGCTGGATCAGATGGTCATTCTATTTCTTGTTTTTTTTAAGGAAACTCCATACTGTTCTCCATAGTGACTGTATCAATTTACATCCCCACCAATAGTGGAAGAGGGCTCCTTTTGTCCACACCCTCCCCAGAATTTGTTGTTTGTAGATTTTCTGATGATGCCGATTCTAACAGGTGTGAGGTGATACCTCATTGTAGTTTTGATTTGCATTTTTCTAATAATTAGTGCTGTTGAGCAGCTTTTCATGTGCGTCTTGGCCATCTCTGTGTTTTCTTTGAAGAAACGTCTCTTTAGATCTTCTGCCCATTTTTGTATTGGGTTGTTTGATTTTTGAATATTAAGCTGCATGAGCTGTTTATATATATATTGGAGATTAAACCTTTGTCCATTGCTTCATTTGCAACGATTTTCGCCCATTCTGAGGGATGCCTTTTTCCATTCCCGTTTTTTTAACAAAAAAGGAAAGAAAGAAAAAGAAGCAGAACACTAATGTGCGTAAAATATGCCTTTTGAAATGGTCGTTTTGAAATATGGACGTCCTTTGAATTTTTTGGTCGATATGTGACCCCAGGATTTGTTTTCAGGGCAGGTGTCATTTACAGGCCTGCAATGATTTTGAATATCAACTGACCATTAGCGCTGGGATTAAAGCTGCTGTTGCGTGAAACGGCCAAAAGGTGGCAGCAGTTCTCCCTTACCAAATCTGGCTACTAGAGCAACAGAGCCTCAATGGAAGTCCTGTTCTAGATTGGAATTTCGAATGGAATGTGCCAGGAGAAAGCCCCTCAAGTTTGTCTCACTACTTTTTGTTCGTGTTTTTAATTTTTTTTTTATTTTCTATTACAGCAAGTTTGATTACAATGTTTGGCTTGTTGTAGGTGTGGAAGATGTGGTTCTTTTACACATATACAGATGTCTGTTCTTCCTGGGATCCTTTTCCCATGTACTTTAGGACAGAATGTTGAGTAGTCTTCTCTTGGTATTCCGTAGGTCTTTGGTGATTATATATGTCACCTGTGTTTGATTATGTATGTTAACCCTGATATCATAATGAAACCAATCCTCACACCTTTCCATTGGTGAACCATAAGTTTGTTTAATGAATCTGTGATTGCCCTTCTCCGTGGAAATATCTGCCCTGGTATCCATTTTTAGGTAACACCTATAAGTGATATGATATGATATGTGTCTTTCACTTTCTGACTTACTCCAAGTCACGTGATTACCTCTAGACTCATCTACGGGGCTGCAAATGGCATTGTGTCCTTTTTTTCCTTGGCTTCTATTCTGCCTTAGCGAGGTCCATTTTCAACAATGTGATTCCCTGAGGGTTGTGGATTAGCTGACCTGGGCAGCCTTACCCTGCCGGCCGGCCCTCCCCAGGTGTGCCTGGTTGAGGTCAATATAAACAGCGCTCCAGGCAGCAATAGCCCCTGAAGTTGTGCCTGACTCCATATTCTCTGCCCCGTCAGAAGTCTCGGGGCTGTGCTGGTGGGAGGGAGTGAGGGGCCAAGGCTTTGTTGGTGGCCCGGTGTGAGTGGGGCTCTGCTGGCCTTTCTGCAGGAGTTGCCTGGCTGCCACCTGTAAAGAAGAGGATGTGTCAGTCATAACTTCCGATGGAATTTCTCTCCGGACAGAGGTGAGGAAGGATAAAAGCAGTGGGGGACGGGACAGTAGGGATATCTCAGGCAGGGCAATAGAAAGCTTCCAGAACAGCGCCCGGGGCCAGGATTATCCTTGCTGACCTGCAGGCACCAAGTTGGCCTGCGTGCTGTGGCTGGTGTGGCTCCAGGGCCCTTCCTCTAGGCTTTCAAGCCCTTGTACATATTGGTGTTTTACCTGGGAAGGGTGGGAACAGTTCAGCAGCAGCTGGCCTGGGGCTCAGCTCACGTTTACTCACAGATGCCTCAGCACGGTCCCCCAGCTTTGCAATGAGGACGCTCCTTGCATGGGGGGTGGGTTGCTGGCTGTATGGGAGGTGATTCCCCACCTCTGACCAATTTCAGAAGTGTTTACCGCTGGAGCAAGTGCCCTGATAGGGATTCCCTCTGTATAACTGGTGGGTTCAGGTTTTTTTTTCTCTTATGGTTCAAGTTATATTTGATTCCTCTTTTATGTATTTATAGATATAAGCATGGAAATAATTCATTCCTATAAATACATCTGTGTGAAGGGAATAACTTTTTTCTGTTTTATTTTAAATTATTTTCTTTAAATTTTGAAATTTAATTTTATTTATTTTTTTATACAGCAGGTTTTTATTAGTTATGTATCTTATTCATATACATGTATACAGGTCAATCCCAATCTCCCAACTCATCCCACCACCACCACCCCATGGCTTCCCACACTTGGTGTCCATACGTTTGTTCTCTACCTCTGTGTCTCTATTTCTTCCCTGCAAACCAGTTCATCTGTACCATTTTTTAGGTTCCACATATATGCATTAATATACAATATTTGTTTTCCTCTTTCTGACTTACTTCATTCTGTATGACAGTCTCTAGATCCATCGATGTCTCTACAAATGACCCAGTTTCATTCCTTTTTATGGCTGAGTAATATTCCATTTTATATATGTACCACATCTTTATCCATTCATCTGTCTGTGGGCATTTAGGTTACTTGCATTACCTGGCTATTGTAAATAGTGCTGCAATGAATATTGTGGTGAATGTGCCTTTTTGATTTATGGTTTTCTCTGGGTATATGCCCAGAAGTGGGATTGCTTGATCAGATGGTCATTCTATTTCTAGTTTTTTTTAAGGAAACTCCATACTGTTCTCCATAGTGACTGTATCAATTTACATCCCCACCAATAGTGGAAGAGGGCTCCTTTTTTCCACACCCTCCCCAGAATTTGTTGTTTGTAGATTTTCTGATGATGCCGATTCTAACAGGTGTGAGGTGATACCTCATTGTAGTTTTGATTTGCATTTCTCTAATAATTAGTGCTGTTGAGCAGCTTTTCATGTGTGTCTTGGCCATCTCTGTATTTTCTTTGAAGAAACGTCTCTTTAGATCTTCTGCCCATTTCTGTATTGGGTTGTTTGTTTTTTTTCATATTAAGCTGCATGAGCTGTTTATATATATATTGGAGATTAAACCTTTGTCCATTGATTCATTTGCAACGATTTTCGCCCATTCTGAGGGATGCCTTTTTCCATTCCCGTTTTTTTAACAAAAAAGGAAAGAAAGAAAAAGAAGCAGAACACTAATGTGCGTAAAATATGCCTTTTGAAATGGTCGTTTTGAAATATGGACGTCCTTTGGTCGATATGTGACCCCAGGATTTGTTTTCAGGGCAGGTGTCATTTACAGGCCTGCAATGATTTTGAATATCAACTGACCATTAGCGCTGGGATTAAAGCTGCTGTTGCGTGAAACGGCCACAAGGTGGCAGCAGTTCTCCCTTACCAAATCCGGCTACTAGAGCAACAGTGCCTCAATGGAAGTCCTGTTCTAGATTGGAATTTCGAATGGAATGTGCCAGGAGAAAGCCCCTCAAGTTTGTCTCACTACTTCTTGTTCGTGTTTTTAATTTTTTTTTTTTATTTTCTATTATAGCAAGTTTGATTACAATGTTTGGCTTGTTGTAAGTGTGGAAGATGTGGTTCTTTTACACATATACAGATGTCTGTTCTTCCTGGGATCCTTTTCCCATGTACCTTAGGACAGAATGTTGAGTAGTCTTCTCTTGGTATTCCGTAGGTCTTTGGTGATTATATATGTCACCTGTGTTTGATTATGTCTGTTAACCCCGATATCATAATGAAACCAATCCTCACACCTTTCCATTGGTGAACCATAAGTTTGTTTAATGAATCTGTGATTGCCCTTCTCCGTGGAAATATCTGCCCTGGTATCCATTTTAGGTAATACCTATAAGTGATATGATACGATATGTGTCTTTCACTTTCTGACTTACTCCAAGTCACGTGATTACCTCTAGACTCATCTACGGGGCTGCAAATGGCATTGTGTCCTTTTTTCCCTTGGCTTCTGTTTTGCCTTAGCGAGGTCCATTTTCAACAATGTGATTCCCTGAGGGTTGTGGATTAGCTGACCTGGGCAGCCTTACCCTGCCGGCCGGCCCTCCCCAGGTGTGCCTGGTTGAGGTCAATATAAACAGTGCTCCAGGCAGCAATAGCCCCTGAAGTTGTGCCTGACTCCATATTCTCTGCCCCGTCAGCAGTCTCGGGGCTGTGCTGGTGGGAGGGAGTGAGGGGCCAAGGCTTTGTTGGTGGCCCGGTGTGAGTGGGGCTCTGCTGGCCTTTCTGCAGGAGTTGCCAGGCTGCCACCTGTAAAGAAGAGGATGTGTCACCCATACCTTCTGATGGAATTTCTCTCCGGACAGAGGTGAGGAAGGATAAAAGCAGTGGGGGCCAGGACAGGAGGGGTATCTCAGGCAGGGCAATAGAAAGCTTCCAGAACAGCGCCCGGGGCCAGGACCATCCTGGCTGGCCTGCAGGCACCAAGTTGGCCTGAGTGCTGTCGCTGGTGTGGCTCCACGGCCCTTCCTCTAGGCTTTCAAGCCGTTGTACATATTCAGGTGTTTTACCTGGGAAGGGTGGGAACAGTTCAGCAGCAGCTGGCCTGGGGCTCAGCTCACGTTTACTCACAGATGCCTCAGCACGGTCCCCCAGCTTTGCAATGAGGACGCTCCTTGCATTGGGGGTGGGTTGCTGGCTGTATGGGAGGTGATTCCCCACCTCTGACCAATTTCAGAATTGTTTACCGCTGGAGCAAGTGCCCTGATAGGGTTTCCCTCTGTATAACTGGTGGGTTCAGGTTTTTTTTTTCTTTTATGGTTCAAGTTACATTTGATTCCTCTTTTATGTATTTACAGATATAAGCATGGAAATAATTCATTCCTATAAATACATCTGTGTGAAGGGAATAAATTTTTTCTATTTTATTTTAAATTTTTTTTTTAATTTTGAAATTTTATTTTATTTATTTATTTATACAGCAGGTTATTATGAGTTATGTATTTTATGCATATACATGTATACAGGTCAATCCCAATCTCCCAACTCATCCCACCACCACCACCCCATGGCTTCCCACACTTGGTGTCCATACGTTTGTTCTCTACCTCTGTGTCTCTATTTCTTCCCTGCAAACCAGTTCATCTGTACCATTTTTTAGGTTCCACATATATGCATTAACATACAATATTTGTTTTCCTCTTTCTGACTTACTTCATTCTGTATGACAGTCTCTAGATCCATCGATGTCTCTACAAATGACCCAGTTTCATTCCTTTTTATGGCTGAATAATATTCCATTTTATATATATACCACATCTTTATCCATTCATCTGTCTGTGGGGATTTAGGTTGCTTGCATTCCCTGGCTATTGTAAATAGTGCTGCAATGTACATTGTGGTGAATGTGCCTTTTTGATTTATGGTTTTCTCTGGGTATATGCCCAGAAGTGGGATTGCTGGATCAGATGGTAATTCTATTTCTAGGTTTTTTAAGGAAACTCCAAACTGTTCTCCATAGTGACTGTATCAATTTACATCCCCACCAATAGTGGAAGAGGGCTCCTTTTGTCCACACCCTCCCCAGAATTTGTTGTTTGTAGATTTTCTGATGATGCCGATTCTAACAGGTGTGAGGTGATACCTCATTGTAGTTTTGATTTGCATTTCTCTAATAATTAGTGCTGTTGAGCAGCTTTTCATGTGCGTCTTGGCCATCTCTGTGTCTTCTTTGAAGAAACGTCTCTTTAGATCTTCTGCCCATTTTTGTATTGGGTTGTTTGTTTTTTTAATATTAAGCTGCATGAGCTGTTTATATATATATATTGGAGATTAAACCTTTGTCCATTGATTCATTTGCAACGATTTTCGCCCATTCTGAGGGATGCCTTTTTCCATTCCCGTTTTTTTAACAAAAAAGGAAAGAAAGAAAAAGAAGCAGAACACTAATGTGCGTAAAATATGCCTTTTGAAATGGTCGTTTTGAAATATGGACGTCCTCTGAATTTTTTGGTCGATATGTGACCCCAGGATTTGTTTTCAGGGCAGGTGTCATTTACAGGCCTGCAATGATTTTGAATATCAACTGACCATTAGCGCTGGGATTAAAGCTGCTGTTGCGTGAAACGGCCACAAGGTGGCAGAAGTTCTCCCTTACCAAATCTGGTTACTAGAGCAACAGAGCCTCAACGGAAGTCGTGTACTAGACTGGAATTTAGAATGGAATGTGCCAGGAGAAAGCCCCTCAAGTTTGTCTCACTACATCTTGTTCGTGTTTTTAATTTTTTTTTTTTTTATTTTCTATTATAGCAAGTTTGATTACAATGTTTGGCTTGTTGTAAGTGTGGAAGATGTGGTTCTTTTACACATATACAGATGTCTGTTCATCCTGGGATCCTTTTCCCATGTACCTTAGGACAGAATGTTGAGTAGTCTTCTCTTGGTATTCCGTAGGTCTTTGGTGATTATATATGTCACCTGTGTTTGATTATGTCTGTTAACCCCGATATCATAATGAAACCAATCCTCACACCTTTCCATTGGTGAACCATAAGTTTGTTTAATGAATCTGTGATTGCCCTTCTCCGTGGAAATATCTTCCCTGGTATCCATTTTAGGTAATACCTATAAGTGATATGATACGATATGTGTCTTTCACTTTCTGACTTACTCCAAGTCACGTGATTACCTCTAGACTCATCTACGGGGCTGCAAATGGCATTGTGTCGTTTTTTCCCTTGGCTTCTGTTCTGCCTTAGCGAGGTCCATTTTCAACAATGTGATTCCCTGAGGGTTTTGGATTAGCTGACCTGGGCAGCCTTACCCTGCCGGCCGGCCCTCCCCAGGTGTGCCTGGTTGAGGTCAATATAAACAGTGCTCCAGGCAGCAATAGCCCCTGAAGTTGTGCCTGACTCCATATTCTCTGCCCCGTCAGCAGTCTCGGGGCTGTGCTGGTGGGAGGGAGTGAGGGGCCAAGGCTTTGTTGGTGGCCCGGTGTGAGTGGGGCTCTGCTGGCCTTTCTGCAGGAGTTGCCAGGCTGCCACCTGTAAAGAAGAGGATGTGTCACCCATACCTTCCGATGGAATTTCTCTCCGGACAGAGGTGAGGAAGGATAAAAGCAGTGGGGGCCAGGACAGGAGGGGTATCTCAGGCAGGGCAATAGAAAGCTTCCAGAACAGCGCCCGGGGCCAGGACCATCCTGGCTGGCCTGCAGGCACCAAGTTGGCCTGAGTGCTGTCGCTGGTGTGGCTCCACGGCCCTTCCTCTAGGCTTTCAAGCCGTTGTACATATTCAGGTGTTTTACCTGGGAAGGGTGGGAACAGTTCAGCAGCAGCTGGCCTGGGGCTCAGCTCACGTTTACTCACAGATGCCTCAGCACGGTCCCCCAGCTTTGCAATGAGGACGCTCCTTGCATTGGGGGTGGGTTGCTGGCTGTATGGGAGGTGATTCCCCACCTCTGACCAATTTCAAAAGTGTTTACCGCTGGAGCAAGTGCCCTGATAGGGTTTCCCTCTGTATAACTGGTGGGTTCAGGTTTTTTTTTCTTTTATGGTTCAAGTTAGATTTGATTCCTCTTTTATGTATTTACAGATATAAGCATGGAAATAATTCATTCCTATAAATACATCTGTGTGAAGGGAATAAATTTTTTCTATTTTATTTTAAATTTTTTTTTTTAAATTTTGAAATTTTATTTTATTTATTTATTTATACAGCAGGTTATTATGAGTTATGTATTTTATGCATATACATGTATACAGGTCAATCCCAATCTCCCAACTCATCCCACCACCACCACCCCATGGCTTCCCACACTTGGTGTCCATACGTTTGTTCTCTACCTCTGTGTCTCTATTTCTTCCCTGCAAACCAGTTCATCTGTACCATTTTTTAGGTTCCACATATATGCATTAACATACAATATTTGTTTTCCTCTTTCTGACTTACTTCATTCTGTGTGACAGTCTCTAAATCCATCGATGTCTCTACAAATGACCCAGTTTCAATCCTTTTTATGGCTGAGTAATATTCCATTTTATATATATACCACATCTTTATCCATTCATCTGTCTGTGGGGATTTAGGTTGCTTGCATTCCCTGGCTATTGTAAATAGTGCTGCAATGTACATTGTGGTGAATGTGCCTTTTTGATTTATGGTTTTCTCTGGGTATATGCCCAGAAGTGGGATTGCTGGATCAGATGGTAATTCTATTTCTAGGTTTTTTAAGGAAACTCCAAACTGTTCTCCATAGTGACTGTATCAATTTACATCCCCACCAATAGTGGAAGAGGGCTCCTTTTGTCCACACCCTCCCCAGAATTTGTTGTTTGTAGATTTTCTGATGATGCCGATTCTAACAGGTGTGAGGTGATACCTCATTGTAGTTTTGATTTGCATTTCTCTAATAATTAGTGCTGTTGAGCAGCTTTTCATGTGCGTCTTGGCCATCTCTGTGTCTTCTTTGAAGAAACGTCTCTTTAGATCTTCTGCCCATTTTTGTATTGGGTTGTTTGTTTTTTTAATATTAAGCTGCATGAGCTGTTTATATATATATTGGAGATTAAACCTTTGTCCATTGATTCATTTGCAACGATTTTCGCCCATTCTGAGGGATGCCTTTTTCCATTCCCGTTTTTTTAACAAAAAAGGAAAGAAAGAAAAAGAAGCAGAACACTAATGTGCGTAAAATATGCCTTTTGAAATGGTCGTTTTGAAATATGGACGTCCTTTGAATTTTTTGGTCGATATGTGACCCCAGGATTTGTTTTCAGGGCAGGTGTCATTTACAGGCCTGCAATGATTTTGAATATCAACTGACCATTAGCGCTGGGATTAAAGCTGCTGTTGCGTGAAACGGCCACAAGGTGGCAGAAGTTCTCCCTTACCAAATCTGGTTACTAGAGCAACAGAGCCTCAATGGAAGTCGTGTTCTAGACTGGAATTTAGAATGGAATGTGCCAGGAGAAAGCCCCTCAAGTTTGTCTCACTACTTCTTGTTCGTGTTTTTAATTTTTTTTTTTTTATTTTCTATTATAGCAAGTTTGATTACAATGTTTGGCTTGTTGTAAGTGTGGAAGATGTGGTTCTTTTACACATATACAGATGTCTGTTCATCCTGGGATCCTTTTCCCATGTACCTTAGGACAGAATGTTGAGTAGTCTTCTCTTGGTATTCCGTAGGTCTTTGGTGATTATATATGTCACCTGTGTTTGATTATGTCCGTTAACCCCGATATCATAATGAAACCAATCCTCACACCTTTCCATTGGTGAACCATAAGTTTGTTTAATGAATCTGTGATTGCCCTTCTCCGTGGAAATATCTGCCCTGGTATCCATTTTAGGTAATACCTATAAGTGATATGATACGATATGTGTCTTTCACTTTCTGACTTACTCCAAGTCACGTGATTACCTCTAGACTCATCTACGGGGCTGCAAATGGCATTGTGTCCTTTTTTCCCTTGGCTTCTGTTCTGCCTTAGCGAGGTCCATTTTCAACAATGTGATTCCCTGAGGGTTGTGGATTAGCTGACCTGGGCAGCCTTACCCTGCCGGCCGGCCCTCCCCAGGTGTGCCTGGTTGAGGTCAATATAAACAGTGCTCCAGGCAGCAATAGCCCCTGAAGTTGTGCCTGACTCCATATTCTCTGCCCCGTCAGCAGTCTCGGGGCTGTGCTGGTGGGAGGGAGTGAGGGGCCAAGGCTTTGTTGGTGGCCCGGTGTGAGTGGGGCTCTGCTGGCCTTTCTGCAGGAGTTGCCAGGCTGTCACCTGTAAAGAAGAGGATGTGTCACCCATACCTTCTGATGGAATTTCTCTCCGGACAGAGGTGAGGAAGGATAAAAGCAGTGGGGGCCAGGACAGGAGGGGTATCTCAGGCAGGGCAATAGAAAGCTTCCAGAACAGCGCCCGGGGCCAGGACCATCCTGGCTGGCCTGCAGGCACCAAGTTGGCCTGAGTGCTGTCGCTGGTGTGGCTCCATGGCCCTTCCTCTAGGCTTTCAAGCCGTTGTACATATTCAGGTGTTTTACCTGGGAAGGGTGGGAACAGTTCAGCAGCAGCTGGCCTGGGGCTCAGCTCACGTTTACTCACAGATGCCTCAGCACGGTCCCCCAGCTTTGCAATGAGGACGCTCCTTGCATTGGGGGTGGGTTGCTGGGTATGGGAGGTGATTCCCCACCTCTGACCAATTTCAGAAGTGTTTACCGCTGGAGCAAGTGCCCTGATAGGGTTTCCCTCTGTATAACTGGTGGGTTCAGGTTTTTTTTTTCTTTTATGGTTCAAGTTAGATTTGATTCCTCTTTTATGTATTTACAGATATAAGCATGGAAATAATTCATTCCTATAAATACATCTGTGTGAAGGGAATAAATTTTTTCTATTTTATTTTAAATTTTTTTTTTTAAATTTTGAAATTTTATTTTATTTATTTATTTATACAGCAGGTTATTATGAGTTATGTATTTTATGCATATACATGTATACAGGTCAATCCCAATCTCCCAACTCATCCCACCACCACCACCCCATGGCTTCCCACACTTGGTGTCCATACGTTTGTTCTCTACCTCTGTGTCTCTATTTCTTCCCTGCAAACCAGTTCATCTGTACCATTTTTTAGCTTCCACATATATGCATTAACATACAATATTTGTTTTCCTCTTTCTGACTTACTTCATTCTGTATGACAGTCTCTAGATCCATCGATGTCTCTACAAATGACCCAGTTTCATTCCTTTTTATGGTTGAGTAATATTCCAATTTATATATATACCACATCTTTATCCATTCATCTGTCTGTGGGGATTTAGGTTGCTTGCATTCCCTGGCTATTGTAAATAGTGCTGCAATGTACATTGTGGTGAATGTGACTTTTTGATTTATGGTTTTCTCTGGGTATATGCCCAGAAGTGGGATTGCTGGATCAGATGGTAATTCTATTTCTAGGTTTTTTAAGGAAACTCCAAACTGTTCTCCATAGTGACTGTATCAATTTACATCCCCACCAATAGTGGAAGAGGGCTCCTTTTGTCCACACCCTCCCCAGAATTTGTTGTTTGTAGATTTTCTGATGATGCCGATTCTAACAGGTGTGAGGTGATACCTCATTGTAGTTTTGATTTGCATTTCTCTAATAATTAGTGCTGTTGAGCAGCTTTTCATGTGCGTCTTGGCCATCTCTGTGTCTTCTTTGAAGAAACGTCTCTTTAGATCTTCTGCCCATTTTTGTATTGGGTTGTTTGTTTTTTGAATATTAAGCTGCATGAGCTGTTTATATATATATTGGAGATTAAACCTTTGTCCATTGATTCATTTGCAACGATTTTCGCCCATTCTGAGGGATGCCTTTTTCCATTCCCGTTTTTTTAACAAAAAAGGAAAGAAAGAAAAAGAAGCAGAACACTAATGTGCGTAAAATATGCCTTTTGAAATGGTCGTTTTGAAATATGGACGTCCTTTGAATTTTTTGGTCGATATGTGACCCCAGGATTTGTTTTCAGGGCAGGTGTCATTTACAGGCCTGCAATGATTTTGAATATCAACTGACCATTAGCACTGGGATTAAAGCTGCTGTTGCGTGAAACGGCCACAAGGTGGCAGAAGTTCTCCCTTACCAAATCTGGTTACTAGAGCAACAGAGCCTCAATGGAAGTCGTGTTCTAGACTGGAATTTAGAATGGAATGTGCCAGGAGAAAGCCCCTCAAGTTTGTCTCACTACTTCTTGTTCGTGTTTTTAATTTTTTTTTTTATTTTCTATTATAGCAAGTTTGATTACAATGTTTGGCTTGTTGTAAGTGTGGAAGATGTGGTTCTTTTACACATATACAGATGTCTGTTCATCCTGGGATCCTTTTCCCATGTACCTTAGGACAGAATGTTGAGTAGTCTTCTCTTGGTATTCCGTAGGTCTTTGGTGATTATATATGTCACCTGTGTTTGATTATGTCTGTTAACCCCGGTATCATAATGAAACCAATCCTCACACCTTTCCATTGGTGAACCATAAGTTTGTTTAATGAATCTGTGATTGCCCTTCTCCGTGGAAATATCTGCCCTGGTATCCATTTTAGGTAATACCTATAAGTGATATGATACGATATGTGTCTTTCACTTTCTGAATTACTCCAAGTCACATGATTACCTCTAGACTCATCTACGGGGCTGCAAATGGCATTGTGTCCTTTATTCCCTTGGCTTCTGTTCTGCCTTAGCGAGGTCCATTTTCAACAATGTGATTCCCCGAGGGTTGTGGATTAGCTGACCTGGGCAGCCTTACCCTGCCGGCCGGCCCTCCCCAGGTGTGCCTGGTTGAGGTCAATATAAACAGCGCTCCAGGCAGCAATAGCCCCTGAAGTTGTGCCTGACTCCATATTCTCTGCCCCGTCAGCAGTCTCGGGGCTGTGCTGGTGGGAGGGAGTGAGGGGCCAAGGCTTTGTTGGTGGCCCGGTGTGAGTGGGGCTCTGCTGGCCTTTCTGCAGGAGATGCCAGGCTGCCACCTGTAAAGAAGAGGATGTGTCACCCATACCTTCCGATGGAATTTCTCTCCGGACAGAGGTGAGGAAGGATAAAAGCAGTGGGGGCCGGGACAGGAGGGGTATTTCTGGCAGGGCAATAGAAAGCTTCCAGAAGAGCGCCCGGGGCCAGGACCATCCTGGATGGCCTGCAGGCACCAAGTTGGCCTGAGTGCTGTCGCTGGTGTGGCTCCACGGCCCTTCCTCTAGGCTTTCAAGCCCTTGTACATATTCAGGTGTTTTACATGGGAAGGGTGGGAACAGTTCAGCAGCAGCTGGCCTGGGGCTCAGCTCACGTTTACTCACAGATGCCTCAGCACGGTCCCCCAGCTTTGCAATGAGGACGCTCCTTGCATTGGGGGTGGGTTGCTGGCTGTATGGGAGGTGATTCCCCACCTCTGACCAATTTCAGAAGTGTTTACCGCTGGAGCAAGTGCCCTGATAGGGTTTCCCTCTGTATAACTGGTGGGTTCAGGTTTTTTTTTTCTTTTATGGTTCAAGTTAGATTTGATTCCTCTTTTATGTATTTACAGATATAAGCATGGAAATAATTCATTCCTATGAATACATCTGTGTGAAGGGAATAAATTTTTTCTATTTTATTTTAAATTTTTTTTTTTTATTTTGAAATTTTATTTTATTTATTTATTTATACAGCAGGTTATTATGAGTTATGTATTTTATGCATATACATGTATACAGGTCAATCCCAATCTCCCAACTCATCCCACCACCACCACCCCATGGCTTCCCACACTTGGTGTCCATACGTTTGTTCTCTACCTCTGTGTCTCTATTTCTTCCCTGCAAACCAGTTCATCTGTACCATTTTTTAGGTTCCACATATATGCATTAACATACAATATTTGTTTTCCTCTTTCTGACTTACTTCATTCTGTATGACAGTCTCTAGATCCATCGATGTCTCTACAAATGACCCAGTTTCATTCCTTTTTATGGCTGAGTAATATTCCATTTTATATATATACCACATCTTTATCCATTCATCTGTCTGTGGGGATTTAGGTTGCTTGCATTCCCTGGCTATTGTAAATAGTGCTGCAATGAACATTGTGGTGAATGTGCCTTTTTGATTTATGGTTTTCTCTGGGTATATGCCCAGAAGTGGGATTGCTGGATCAGATGGTAATTCTATTTCTAGGTTTTTTAAGGAAACTCCAAACTGTTCTCCATAGTGACTGTATCAATTTACATCCCCACCAATAGTGGAAGAGGGCTCCTTTTGTCCACACCCTCCCCAGAATTTGTTGTTTGTAGATTTTCTGATGATGCCGATTCTAACAGGTGTGAGGGGATACCTCATTGTAGTTTTGATTTGAATTTCTCTAATAATTAGTGCTGTTGAGCAGCTTTTCATGTGCGTCTTGGCCATCTCTGTGTCTTCTTTGAAGAAACGTCTCTTTAGATCTTCTGCCCATTTTTGTATTGGGTTGTTTGTTTTTTTAATATTAAGCTGCATGAGCTGTTTATATATATATTGGAGATTAAACCTTTGTCCATTGATTCATTTGCAACGATTTTCGCCCATTCTGAGGGATGCCTTTTTCCATTCCCGTTTTTTTAACAAAAAAGGAAAGAAAGAAAAAGAAGCAGAACACTAATGTGCGTAAAATATGCCTTTTGAAATGGTCGTTTTGAAATATGGACGTCCTTTGAATTTTTTGGTCGATATGTGACCCCAGGATTTGTTTTCAGGGCAGGTGTCATTTACAGGCCTGCAATGATTTTGAATATCAACTGACCATTAGCGCTGGGATTAAAGCTGCTGTTGCGTGAAACGGCCACAAGGTGGCAGCAGTTCTCCCTTACCAAATCTGGTTACTAGAGCAACAGAGCCTCAATGGAAGTCGTGTTCTAGACTGGAATTTAGAATGGAATGTGCCAGGAGAAAGCCCCTCAAGTTTGTCTCACTACTTCTTGTTCGTGTTTTTAATTTTTTTTTTTTTATTTTCTATTATAGCAAGTTTGATTACAATGTTTGGCTTGTTGTAAGTGTGGAAGATGTGGTTCTTTTACACATATACAGATGTCTGTTCATCCTGGGATCCTTTTCCCATGTACCTTAGGACAGAATGTTGAGTAGTCTTCTCTTGGTATTCCGTAGGTCTTTGGTGATTATATATGTCACCTGTGTTTGATTATGTCTGTTAACCCCGATATCATAATGAAACCAATCCTCACACCTTTCCATTGGTGAACCATAAGTTTGTTTAATGAATCTGTGATTGCCCTTCTCCGTGGAAATATCTGCCCTGGTATCCATTTTAGGTAATACCTATAAGTGATATGATACGATATGTGTCTTTCACTTTCTGAATTACTCCAAGTCACGTGATTACCTCTAGACTCATCTACGGGGCTGCAAATGGCATTGTGTCCTTTTTTCCCTTGGCTTCTGTTCTGCCTTAGCGAGGTCCATTTTCAACAATGTGATTCCCCGAGGGTTGTGGATTAGCTGACCTGGGCAGCCTTACCCTGCCGGCCGGCCCTCCCCAGGTGTGCCTGGTTGAGGTCAATATAAACAGTGCTCCAGGCAGCAATAGCCCCTGAAGTTGTGCCTGACTCCATATTCTCTGCCCCGTCAGCAGTCTCGGGGCTGTGCTGGTGGGAGGGAGTGAGGGGCCAAGGCTTTGTTGGTGGCCCGGTGTGAGTGGGGCTCTGCTGGCCTTTCTGCAGGAGATGCCAGGCTGCCACCTGTAAAGAAGAGGATGTGTCACCCATACCTTCCGATGGAATTTCTCTCCGGACAGAGGTGAGGAAGGATAAAAGCAGTGGGGGCCGGGACAGGAGGGGTATTTCTGGCAGGGCAATAGAAAGCTTCCAGAAGAGCGCCCGGGGCCAGGACCATCCTGGATGGCCTGCAGGCACCAAGTTGGCCTGAGTGCTGTCGCTGGTGTGGCTCCACGGCCCTTCCTCTAGGCTTTCAAGCCCTTGTACATATTCAGGTGTTTTACCTGGGAAGGGTGGGAACAGTTCAGCAGCAGCTGGCCTGGGGCTCAGCTCACGTTTACTCACAGATGCCTCAGCACGGTCCCCCAGCTTTGCAATGAGGACGCTCCTTGCATTGGGGGTGGGTTGCTGGCTGTATGGGAGGTGATTCCCCACCTCTGACCAATTTCAGAAGTGTTTACCGCTGGAGCAAGTGCCCTGATAGGGTTTCCCTCTGTATAACTGGTGGGTTCAGGTTTTTTTTTTCTTTTATGGTTCAAGTTAGATTTGATTCCTCTTTTATGTATTTACAGATATAAGCATGGAAATAATTCATTCCTATGAATACATCTGTGTGAAGGGAATAAATTTTTTCTATTTTATTTTAAATTTTTTTTTTTTATTTTGAAATTTTATTTTATTTATTTATTTATACAGCAGGTTATTATGAGTTATGTATTTTATGCATATACATGTATACAGGTCAATCCCAATCTCCCAACTCATCCCACCACCACCACCCCATGGCTTCCCACACTTGGTGTCCATACGTTTGTTCTCTACCTCTGTGTCTCTATTTCTTCCCTGCAAACCAGTTCATCTGTACCATTTTTTAGGTTCCACATATATGCATTAACATACAATATTTGTTTTCCTCTTTCTGACTTACTTCATTCTGTATGACAGTCTCTAGATCCATCAATGTCTCTACAAATGACCCAGTTTCATTCCTTTTTATGGCTGAGTAATATTCCATTTTATATATATACCACATCTTTATCCATTCATCTGTCTGTGGGGATTTAGGTTGCTTGCATTCCCTGGCTATTGTAAATAGTGCTGCAATGAACATTGTGGTGAATGTGCCTTTTTGATTTATGGTTTTCTCTGGGTATATGCCCAGAAGTGGGATTGCTGGATCAGATGGTAATTCTATTTCTAGGTTTTTTAAGGAAACTCCAAACTGTTCTCCATAGTGACTGTATCAATTTACATCCCCACCAATAGTGGAAGAGGGCTCCTTTTGTCCACACCCTCCCCAGAATTTGTTGTTTGTAGATTTTCTGATGATGCCGATTCTAACAGGTGTGAGGGGATACCTCATTGTAGTTTTGATTTGAATTTCTCTAATAATTAGTGCTGTTGAGCAGCTTTTCATGTGCGTCTTGGCCATCTCTGTGTCTTCTTTGAAGAAACGTCTCTTTAGATCTTCTGCCCATTTTTGTATTGGGTTGTTTGTTTTTTTAATATTAAGCTGCATGAGCTGTTTATATATATATTGGAGATTAAACCTTTGTCCATTGATTCATTTGCAACGATTTTCGCCCATTCTGAGGGATGCCTTTTTCCATTCCCGTTTTTTTAACAAAAAAGGAAAGAAAGAAAAAGAAGCAGAACACTAATGTGCATAAAATATGCCTTTTGAAATGGTCGTTTTGAAATATGGACGTCCTTTGAATTTTTTGGTCGATATGTGACCCCAGGATTTGTTTTCAGGGCAGGTGTCATTTACAGGCCTGCAATGATTTTGAATATCAACTGACCATTAGCGCTGGGATTAAAGCTGCTGTTGCGTGAAACGGCCACAAGGTGGCAGCAGTTCTCCCTTACCAAATCTGGTTACTAGAGCAACAGAGCCTCAATGGAAGTCGTGTTCTAGACTGGAATTTAGAATGGAATGTGCCAGGAGAAAGCCCCTCAAGTTTGTCTCACTACTTCTTGTTCGTGTTTTTAATTTTTTTTTTTTTATTTTCTATTATAGCAAGTTTGATTACAATGTTTGGCTTGTTGTAAGTGTGGAAGATGTGGTTCTTTTACACATATACAGATGTCTGTTCATCCTGGGATCCTTTTCCCATGTACCTTAGGACAGAATGTTGAGTAGTCTTCTCTTGGTATTCCGTAGGTCTTTGGTGATTATATATGTCACCTGTGTTTGATTATGTCTGTTAACCCCGATATCATAATGAAACCAATCCTCACACCTTTCCATTGGTGAACCATAAGTTTGTTTAATGAATCTGTGATTGCCCTTCTCCGTGGAAATATCTGCCCTGGTATCCATTTTAGGTAATACCTATAAGTGATATGATACGATATGTGTCTTTCACTTTCTGAATTACTCCAAGTCACGTGATTACCTCTAGACTCATCTACGGGGCTGCAAATGGCATTGTGTCCTTTTTTCCCTTGGCTTCTGTTCTGCCTTAGCGAGGTCCATTTTCAACAATGTGATTCCCCGAGGGTTGTGGATTAGCTGACCTGGGCAGCCTTACCCTGCCGGCCGGCCCTCCCCAGGTGTGCCTGGTTGAGGTCAATATAAACAGTGCTCCAGGCAGCAATAGCCCCTGAAGTTGTGCCTGACTCCATATTCTCTGCCCCGTCAGCAGTCTCGGGGCTGTGCTGGTGGGAGGGAGTGAGGGGCCAAGGCTTTGTTGGTGGCCCGGTGTGAGTGGGGCTCTGCTGGCCTTTCTGCAGGAGATGCCAGGCTGCCACCTGTAAAGAAGAGGATGTGTCACCCATACCTTCCGATGGAATTTCTCTCCGGACAGAGGTGAGGAAGGATAAAAGCAGTGGGGGCCGGGACACGAGGGGTATTTCTGGCAGGGCAATAGAAAGCTTCCAGAAGAGCGCCCGGGGCCAGGACCATCCTGGATGGCCTGCAGGCACCAAGTTGGCCTGAGTGCTGTCGCTGGTGTGGCTCCACGGCCCTTCCTCTAGGCTTTCAAGCCCTTGTACATATTCAGGTGTTTTACCTGGGAAGGGTGGGAACAGTTCAGCAGCAGCTGGCCTGGGGCTCAGCTCACGTTTACTCACAGATGCCTCAGCACGGTCCCCCAGCTTTGCAATGAGGACGCTCCTTGCATTGGGGGTGGGTTGCTGGCTGTATGGGAGGTGATTCCCCACCTCTGACCAATTTCAGAAGTGTTTACCGCTGGAGCAAGTGCCCTGATAGGGTTTCCCTCTGTATAACTGGTGGGTTCAGGTTTTTTTTTTCTTTTATGGTTCAAGTTAGATTTCATTCCTCTTTTATGTATTTACAGATATAAGCATGGAAATAATTCATTCCTATAAATACATCTGTGTGAAGGGAATAAATTTTTTCTATTTTATTTTAAATTTTTTTTTTTTATTTTGATATTTTATTTTATTTATTTATTTATACAGCAGGTTATTATGAGTTATGTATTTTATGCATATACATGTATACAGGTCAATCCCAATCTCCCAACTCATCCCACCACCACCACCCCATGGCTTCCCACACTTGGTGTCCATACGTTTGTTCTCTACCTCTGTGTCTCTATTTCTTCCCTGCAAACCAGTTCATCTGTACCATTTTTTAGGTTCCACATATATGCATTAACATACAATATTTGTTTTCCTCTTTCTGACTTACTTCATTCTGTATGACAGTCTCTAGATCCATCGATGTCTCTACAAATGACCCAGTTTCATTCCTTTTTATGGCTGAGTAATATTCCATTTTATATATATACCACATCTTTATCCATTCATCTGTCTGTGGGGATTTAGGTTGCTTGCATTCCCTGGCTATTGTAAATAGTGCTGCAATGAACATTGTGGTGAATGTGCCTTTTTGATTTATGGTTTTCTCTGGGTATATGCCCAGAAGTGGGATTGCTGGATCAGATGGTAATTCTATTTCTAGGTTTTTTAAGGAAACTCCAAACTGTTCTCCATAGTGACTGTATCAATTTACATCCCCACCAATAGTGGAAGAGGGCTCCTTTTGTCCACACCCTCCCCAGAATTTGTTGTTTGTAGATTTTCTGATGATGCCGATTCTAACAGGTGTGAGGGGATACCTCATTGTAGTTTTGATTTGAATTTCTCTAATAATTAGTGCTGTTGAGCAGCTTTTCATGTGCGTCTTGGCCATCTCTGTGTCTTCTTTGAAGAAACGTCTCTTTAGATCTTCTGCCCATTTTTGTATTGGGTTGTTTGTTTTTTTAATATTAAGCTGCATGAGCTGTTTATATATATATTGGAGATTAAACCTTTGTCCATTGATTCATTTGCAACGATTTTCGCCCATTCTGAGGGATGCCTTTTTCCATTCCCGTTTTTTTAACAAAAAAGGAAAGAAAGAAAAAGAAGCAGAACACTAATGTGCATAAAATATGCCTTTTGAAATGGTCGTTTTGAAATATGGACGTCCTTTGAATTTTTTGGTCGATATGTGACCCCAGGATTTGTTTTCAGGGCAGGTGTCATTTACAGGCCTGCAATGATTTTGAATATCAACTGACCATTAGCGCTGGGATTAAAGCTGCTGTTGCGTGAAACGGCCACAAGGTGGAAGCAGTTCTCCCTTACCATATCTGGTTACTAGAGCAACAGAGCCTCAATGGAAGTCGTGTTCTAGACTGGAATTTAGAATGGAATGTGCCAGGAGAAAGCCCCTCAAGTTTGTCTCACTACTTCTTGTTCGTGTTTTTAATTTTTTTTTTTTTTTATTTTCTATTATAGCAAGTTTGATTACAATGTTTGGCTTGTTGTAAGTGTGGAAGATGTGGTTCTTTTACACATATACAGATGTCTGTTCATCCTGGGATCCTTTTCCCATGTACCTTAGGACAGAATGTTGAGTAGTCTTCTCTTGGTATTCCGTAGGTCTTTGGTGATTATATATGTCACCTGTGTTTGATTATGTCTGTTAACCCCGATATCATAATGAAACCAATCCTCACACCTTTCCATTGGTGAACCATAAGTTTGTTTAATGAATCTGTGATTGCCCTTCTCCGTGGAAATATCTGCCCTGGTATCCATTTTAGGTAATACCTATAAGTGATATGATACGATATGTGTCTTTCACTTTCTGAATTACTCCAAGTCACGTGATTACCTCTAGACTCATCTACGGGGCTGCAAATGGCATTGTGTCCTTTTTTCCCTTGGCTTCTGTTCTGCCTTAGCGAGGTCCATTTTCAACAATGTGATTCCCTGAGGGTTGTGGATTAGCTGACCTGGGCAGCCTTACCCTGCCGGCCGGCCCTCCCCAGGTGTGCCTGGTTGAGGTCAATATAAACAGTGCTCCAGGCAGCAATAGCCCCTGAAGTTGTGCCTGACTCCATATTCTCTGCCCCGTCAGCAGTCTCGGGGCTGTGCTGGTGGGAGGGAGTGAGGGACCAAGGCTTTGTTGGTGGCCCGGTGTGAGTGGGGCTCTGCTGGCCTTTCTGCAGGAGTTGCCAGGCTGCCACCTGTAAAGAAGAGGATGTGTCACCCATACCTTCCGATGGAATTTCTCTCCGGACAGAGGTGAGGAAGGATAAAAGCAGTGGGGGCCAGGACAGGAGGGGTATCTCAGGCAGGGCAATAGAAAGCTTCCAGAACAGCGCCCGGGGCCAGGACCATCCTGGCTGGCCTGCAGGCACCAAGTTGGCCTGAGTGCTGTCGCTGGTGTGGCTCCACGGCCCTTCCTCTAGGCTTTCAAGCCGTTGTACATATTCAGGTGTTTTACCTGGGAAGGGTGGGAACAGTTCAGCAGCAGCTGGCCTGGGGCTCAGCTCACGTTTACTCACAGATGCCTCAGCACGGTCCCCCAGCTTTGCAATGAGGACGCTCCTTGCATTGGGGGTGGGTTGCTGGCTGTATGGGAGGTGATTCCCCACCTCTGACCAATTTCAGAAGTGTTTACCGCTGGAGCAAGTGCCCTGATAGGGTTTCCCTCTGTATAACTGGTGGGTTCAGGTTTTTTTTTTCTTTTATGGTTCAAGTTAGATTTGATTCCTCTTTTATGTATTTACAGATATAAGCATGGAAATAATTCATTCCTATAAATACATCTGTGTGAAGGGAATAAATTTTTTCTATTTTATTTTAAATTTTTTTTTTTATTTTGAAATTTTATTTTATTTATTTATTTATACAGCAGGTTATTATGAGTTATGTATTTTATGCATATACATGTATACAGGTCAATCCCAATCTCCCAACTCATCCCACCACCACCACCCCATGGCTTCCCACACTTGGTGTCCATACGTTTGTTCTCTACCTCTGTGTCTCTATTTCTTCCCTGCAAACCAGTTCATCTGTACCATTTTTTAGGTTCCACATATATGCATTAACATACAATATTTGTTTTCCTCTTTCTGACTTACTTCATTCTGTATGACAGTCTCTAGATCCATCGATGTCTCTACAAATGACCCAGTTTCATTCCTTTTTATGGCTGAGTAATATTCCATTTTATATATATACCACATCTTTATCCATTCATCTGTCTGTGGGGATTTAGGTTGCTTGCATTCCCTGGCTATTGTAAATAGTGCTGCAATGAACATTGTGGTGAATGTGCCTTTTTGATTTATGGTTTTCTCTGGGTATATGCCCAGAAGTGGGATTGCTGGATCAGATGGTAATTCTATTTCTAGGTTTTTTAAGGAAACTCCAAACTGTTCTCCATAGTGACTGTATCAATTTACATCCCCACCAATAGTGGAAGAGGGCTCCTTTTGTCCACACCCTCCCCAGAATTTGTTGTTTGTAGATTTTCTGATGATGCCGATTCTAACAGGTGTGAGGGGATACCTCATTGTAGTTTTGATTTGAATTTCTCTAATAATTAGTGCTGTTGAGCAGCTTTTCATGTGCGTCTTGGCCATCTCTGTGTCTTCTTTGAAGAAACGTCTCTTTAGATCTTCTGCCCATTTTTGTATTGGGTTGTTTGTTTTTTTAATATTAAGCTGCATGAGCTGTTTATATATATATTGGAGATTAAACCTTTGTCCATTGATTCATTTGCAACGATTTTCGCCCATTCTGAGGGATGCCTTTTTCCATTCCCGTTTTTTTAACAAAAAAGGAAAGAAAGAAAAAGAAGCAGAACACTAATGTGCGTAAAATATGCCTTTTGAAATGGTCGTTTTGAAATATGGACGTCCTTTGAATTTTTTGGTCGATATGTGACCCCAGGATTTGTTTTCAGGGCAGGTGTCATTTACAGGCCTGCAATGATTTTGAATATCAACTGACCATTAGCGCTGGGATTAAAGCTGCTGTTGCGTGAAACGGCCACAAGGTGGCAGAAGTTCTCCCTTACCAAATCTGGTTACTAGAGCAACAGAGCCTCAATGGAAGTCATGTTCTAGACTGGAATTTAGAATGGAATGTGCCAGGAGAAAGCCCCTCAAGTTTGTCTCACTACTTCTTGTTCGTGTTTTTAATTTTTTTTTTTTTTCTATTATAGCAAGTTTGATTACAATGTTTGGCTTGTTGTAAGTGTGGAAGATGTGGTTCTTTTACACATATACAGATGTCTGTTCATCCTGGGATCCTTTTCCCATGTACCTTAGGACAGAATGTTGAGTAGTCTTCTCTTGGTATTCCGTAGGTCTTTGGTGATTATATATGTCACCTGTGTTTGATTATGTCTGTTAACCCCGATATCATAATGAAACCAATCCTCACACCTTTCCATTGGTGAACCATAAGTTTGTTTAATGAATCTGTGATTGCCCTTCTCCGTGGAAATATCTGCCCTCGTATCCATTTTAGGTAATACCTATAAGTGATATGATACGATATGTGTCTTTCACTTTCTGACTTACTCCAAGTCACGTGATTACCTCTAGACTCATCTACGGGGCTGCAAATGGCATTGTGTCCTTTTTTCCCTTGGCTTCTGTTCTGCCTTAGCGAGGTCCATTTTCAACAATGTGATTCCCTGAGGGTTGTGGATTAGCTGACCTGGGCAGCCTTACCCTGCCGGCCGGCCCTCCCCAGGTGTGCCTGGTTGAGGTCAATATAAACAGTGCTCCAGGCAGCAATAGCCCCTGAAGTTGTGCCTGACTCCATATTCTCTGCCCCGTCAGCAGTCTCGGGGCTGTGCTGGTGGGAGGGAGTGAGGGGCCAAGGCTTTGTTGGTGGCCCGGAGTGAGTGGGGCTCTGCTGGCCTTTCTGCAGGAGTTGCCAGGCTGCCACCTGTAAAGAAGAGGATGTGTCACCCATACCTTCCGATGGAATTTCTCTCCGGACAGAGGTGAGGAAGGATAAAAGCAGTGGGGGCCAGGACAGGAGGGGTATCTCAGGCAGGGCAATAGAAAGCTTCCAGAAGAGCGCCCGGGGCCAGGACCATCCTGGCTGGCCTGCAGGCACCAAGTTGGCCTGAGTGCTGTCGCTGGTGTGGCTCCACGGCCCTTCCTCTAGGCTTTCAAGCCGTTGTACATATTCAGGTGTTTTACCTGGGAAGGGTGGGAACAGTTCAGCAGCAGCTGGCCTGGGGCTCAGCTCACGTTTACTCACAGATGCCTCAGCACGGTCCCCCAGCTTTGCAATGAGGACGCTCCTTGCATTGGGGGTGGGTTGCTGGCTGTATGGGAGGTGATTCCCCACCTCTGACCAATTTCAGAAGTGTTTACCGCTGGAGCAAGTGCCCTGATAGGGTTTCCCTCTGTATAACTGGTGGGTTCAGGTTTTTTTTTCTTTTATGGTTCAAGTTAGATTTGATTCCTCTTTTATGTATTTACAGATATAAGCATGGAAATAATTCATTCCTATAAATACATCTGTGTGAAGGGAATAAATTTTTTCTATTTTATTTTAAAATTTTTTTTTTTAATTTTGAAAATTTATTTTATTTATTTATTTATACAGCAGGTTATTATGAGTTATGTATTTTATGCATATACATGTATACAGGTCAATCCCAATCTCCCAACTCATCCCACCACCACCACCCCATGGCTTCCCACACTTGGTGTCCATACGTTTGTTCTCTACCTCTGTGTCTCTATTTCTTCCCTGCAAACCAATTCATCTGTACCATTTTTTAGGTTCCACATATATGCATTAACATACAATATTTGTTTTCCTCTTTCTGACTTACTTCATTCTGTATGACAGTCTCTAGATCCATCGATGTCTCTACAAATGACCCAGTTTCATTCCTTTTTATGGCTGAGTTATATTCCATTTTATATATATACCACATCTTTATCCATTCATCTGTCTGTGGGCATTTAGGTTGCTTGCATTCCCTGGCTATTGTAAATAGTGCTGCAATGAACATTGTGGTGAATGTGCCTTTTTGATTTATGGTTTTCTCTGGGTATATGCCCAGAAGTGGGATTGCTGGATCAGATGGTAATTCTATTTCTAGGTTTTTTAAGGAAACTCCAAACTGTTCTCCATAGTGACTGTATCAATTTACATCCCCACCAATAGTGGAAGAGGGCTCCTTTTGTCCACATCCTCCCCAGAATTTGTTGTTTGTAGATTTTCTGATGATGCCGATTCTAACAGGTGTGAGGTGATACCTCATTGTAGTTTTGATTTGCATTTCTCTAATAATTAGTGCTGTTGAGCAGCTTTTCATGTGCGTCTTGGCCATCTCTGTGTCTTCTTTGAAGAAACGTCTCTTTAGATCTTCTGCCCATTTTTGTATTGGGTTGTTTGTTTTTTTAATATTAAGCTGCATGAGCTGTTTATATATATATTGGAGATTAAACCTTTGTCCATTGATTCATTTGCAACGATTTTCGCCCATTCTGAGGGATGCCTTTTTCCATTCCCGTTTTTTTAACAAAAAAGGAAAGAAAGAAAAAGAAGCAGAACACTAATGTGCGTAAAATATGCCTTTTGAAATGGTCGTTTTGAAATATGGACGTCCTTTGAATTTTTTGGTCGATATGTGACCCCAGGATTTGTTTTCAGGGCAGGTGTCATTTACAGGCCTGCAATGATTTTGAATATCAACTGACCATTAGCGCTGGGATTAAAGCTGCTGTTGCGTGAAACGGCCACAAGGTGGCAGAAGTTCTCCCTTACCAAATCTGGTTACTAGAGCAACAGAGCCTCAATGGAAGTCGTGTTCTAGACTGGAATTTAGAATGGAATGTGCCAGGAGAAAGCCCCTCAAGTTTGTCTCACTACTTCTTGTTTGTGTTTTTAATATATTATTTAATTTTCTATTACAGCAAGTTTGATTACAATGTTTGGCTTGTTGTAGGTGTGGAAGATGTGGTTCTTTTACACATATACAGATGTCTGATCTTCCTGGGATCCTTTTCCCATGTACGTTAGGACAGAATGTTGAGTAGTCTTCTCTTGGTATTCCATAGGTCTTTGGTGATTATATATGTCACCTGTGTTTGATTATGTCTGTTAACCCCGATATCATAATGAAACCAATCCTCACACCTTTCCATTGGTGAACCATAAGTTTGTTTAATGAATCTGTGATTGCCCTTCTCCGTGGAAATATCTGCCCTGGTATCCATTTTAGGTAATACCTATAAGTGATATGATACGATATGTGTCTTTCACTTTCTGACTTACTCCAAGTCACGTGATTACCTCTAGACTCATCTACGGGGCTGCAAATGGCATTGTGTCCTTTTTCCCCTTGGCTTCTGTTCTGCCTTAGCGAGGTCCATTTTCAACAATGTGATTCCCTGAGGGTTGTGGATTAGCTGACCTGGGCAGCCTTACCCTGCCGGCCGGCCCTCCCCAGGTGTGCCTGGTTGAGGTCAATATAAACAGTGCTCCAGGCAGCAATAGCCCCTGAAGTTGTGCCTGACTCCATATTCTCTGCCCCGTCAGCAGTCTCGGGGCTGTGCTGGTGGGAGGGAGTGAGGGGCCAAGGCTTTGTTGGTGGCCCGGTGTGAGTGGGGCTCTGCTGGCCTTTCTGCAGGAGTTGCCAGGCTGCCACCTGTAAAGAAGAGGATGTGTCACCCATACCTTCTGATGGAATTTCTCTCCGGACAGAGGTGAGGAAGGATAAAAGCAGTGGGGGCCAGGACAGGAGGGGTATCTCAGGCAGGGCAATAGAAAGCTTCCAGAACAGCGCCCGGGGCCAGGACCATCCTGGCTGGCCTGCAGGCACCAAGTTGGCCTGAGTGCTGTCGCTGGTGTGGCTCCACGGCCCTTCCTCTAGGCTTTCAAGCCGTTGTACATATTCAGGTGTTTTACCTGGGAAGGGTGGGAACAGTTCAGCAGCAGCTGGCCTGGGGCTCAGCTCACGTTTACTCACAGATGCCTCAGCACGGTCCCCCAGCTTTGCAATGAGGACGCTCCTTGCATGGGGGGTGGGTTGCTGGCTGTATGGGAGGTGATTCCCCACCTCTGACCAATTTCAGAAGTGTTTACCACTGGAGCAAGTGCCCTGATAGGGTTTCCCTCTGTATAACTGGTGGGTTCAGGTTTTTTTTCTTTTATGGTTCAAGTTAGATTTGATTCCTCTTTTATGTATTTACAGATATAAGCATGGAAATAATTCATTCCTATAAATACATCTGTGTGAAGGGAATAAATTTTTTCTATTTTATTTTAAATTTTTTTTTTAAATTTTGAAATTTTATTTTATTTATTTATTTATACAGCAGGTTATTATGAGTTATGTATTTTATGCCTATACATGTATACAGGTCAATCCCAATCTCCCAACTCATCCCACCACCACCACCCCATGGCTTCCCACACTTGGTGTCCATACGTTTGTTCTCTACCTCTGTGTCTCTATTTCTTCCCTGCAAACCAGTTCATCTGTACCATTTTTTAGGTTCCACATATATGCATTAACATACAATATTTGTTTTCCTCTTTCTGACTTACTTCATTCTGTATGACAGTCTCTAGATCCATCGATGTCTCTACAAATGACCCAGTTTCATTCCTTTTTATGGCTGAGTAATATTCCATTTTATATATATACCACATCTTTATCCATTCATCTGTCTGTGGGCATTTAGGTTGCTTGCATTCCCTGGCTATTGTAAATAGTGCTGCAATGAACATTGTGGTGAATGTGCCTTTTTGATTTATGGTTTTCTCTGGGTATATGCCCAGAAGTGGGATTGCTGGATCAGATGGTAATTCTATTTCTAGGTTTTTTAAGGAAACTCCAAACTGTTCTCCATAGTGACTGTATCAATTTACATCCCCACCAATAGTGGAAGAGGGCTACTTTTGTCCACACCCTCCCCAGAATTTGTTGTTTGTAGATTTTCTGATGATGCCGATTCTAACAGGTGTGAGGTGATACCTCATTGTAGTTTTGATTTGCATTTCTCTAATAATTAGTGCTGTTGAGCAGCTTTTCATGTGCGTCTTGGCCATCTCTGTGTCTTCTTTGAAGAAACGTCTCTTTAGATCTTCTGCCCATTTTTGTATTGGGTTGTTTGTTTTTTTAATATTAAGCTGCATGAGCTGTTTATATATATATTGGAGATTAAACCTTTGTCCATTGATTCATTTGCAACGATTTTCGCCCATTCTGAGGGATGCCTTTTTCCATTCCCGTTTTTTTAACAAAAAAGGAAAGAAAGAAAAAGAAGCAGAACACTAATGTGCGTAAAATATGCCTTTTGAAATGGTCGTTTTGAAATATGGACGTCCTCTGAATTTTTTGATCGATATGTGACCCCAGGATTTGTTTTCAGGGCAGGTGTCATTTACAGGCCTGCAATGATTTTGAATATCAACTGACCATTAGCGCTGGGATTAAAGCTGCTGTTGCGTGAAACGGCCACAAGGTGGCAGAAGTTCTCCCTTACCAAATCTGGTTACTAGAGCAACAGAGCCTCAACGGAAGTCGTGTTCTAGACTGGAATTTAGAATGGAATGTGCCAGGAGAAAGCCCCTCAAGTTTGTCTCACTACATCTTGTTCGTGTATTTAATTTTTTTTTTCTATTACAGCAAGTTTGATTACAATGTTTGGCTTGTTGTAGGTGTGGAAGATGTGGTTCTTTTACACATATACAGATGTCTGTTCTTCCTGGTATCCTTTTCCCATGTACGTTCGGACAGAATGTTGAGTAGTCTTCTCTTGGTATTCCGTAGGTTTTTGGTGATTATATATGTCACCTGTGTTTGATTATGTCTGTTAACCCCGATATCATAATGAAACCAATCCTCACACCTTTCCATTGGTGAACCATAAGTTTGTTTAATGAATCTGTGATTGCCCTTCTCCGTGGAAATATCTGCCCTGGTATCCATTTTTAGTTAACACCTATAAGTGATATGATATGATATGTGTCTTTCACTTTCTGACTTACTCCAAGTCACGTGATTACCTCTAGACTCATCTACGGGGCTGCAAATGGCATTGTGTCCTTTTTTTCCTTGGCTTCTATTCTGCCTTAGCGAGGTCCATTTTCAACAATGTGATTCCCTGAGGGTTGTGGATTAGCTGACCTGGGCAGCCTTACCCTGCCGGCCGGCCCTCCCCAGGTGTGCCTGGTTGAGGTCAATATAAACAGCGCTCCAGGCAGCAATAGCCCCTGAAGTTGTGCCTGACTCCATATTCTCTGCCCCGTCAGCCGTCTCGGGGCTGTGCTGGTGGGAGGGAGTGAGGGGCCAAGGCTATGTTGATGGCCCGGTGTGAGTGGGGCTCTGCTGGCCTGTCTGCAGGAGTTGCCAGGCTGCCACCTGTAAAGAAGAGGATGTGTCCCCCATACCTTCCGATGGAATTTCTCTCCGGACAGAGGTGAGGAAGGAAAAAAGCAGTGGGGGCCGGGACAGGAGGGGTATCTCAGGCAGGGCAATAAAAAGCTTCCAGAAGAGTGCCCGGGGCCAGGACCATCCTGGCTGGCCTGCAGGCACCAAGTTGGCCTGCGTGCTGTCGCTGGTGTGGCTCCACGGCCCTTCCTCTAGGCTTTCAAGCCCTTGTACATATTCAGATGTTTTACCTGGGAAGGGTGGGAACAGTTCCGCAGCAGCTGGCCTGGGGCTCAGCTCACGTTTACTCACAAATGCCTCAGCACGGTCCCCCAGCTTTGCAATGAGGACGCTCCTTGCATGGGGGGTGGGTTGCTGGCTGTATGGGAGGTGATTCCCCACCTCTGACCAATTTCAGAATTGTTTACCGCTGGAGCAAGTGCCCTGATAGGGTTTCCCTCTGTATATCTGGTGGGTTCAGGTTTTTTTTTTTCTTTTTTGGTTCAAGTTAGATTTGATTCCTCTTTTACGTATTTATAGATATAAGCATGGAAATAATTCATTCCTATAAATACATCTGTGTGAAGGGAAGAACTTTTTTTCTGTTTTATTTAAAAAAAATTTTTTTAATTTTGAAATTTAATTTTATTTATTTTTTTATACAGCAGGTTATTATTAGTTATGTATTTTATGCATATATATGTATACAGGTTAATCCCAATCTCCCAACTCATCCCACCACCACCACCCCATGGCTTCCCACACTTGGTGTCCATACGTTTGTTCTCTACCTCTGTGTCTCTATTTCTTCCCTGCAAACCAGTTCATCTGTACCATTTTTTAGGTTCCACATATATGCATTAATATACAATATTTGTTTTCCTCTTTCTGACTTACTTCATTCTGTATGACAGTCTCTAGATCCATCGATGTCTCTACAAATGACCCAGTTTCATCCCTTTTTATGGCTGAGTAATATTCCATTTTATATATGTACCACATCTTTATCCATTCATCTGTCTGTGGGCATTTAGGTTGCTTGCATTACCTGGCTATTGTAAATAGTGCTGCAATGAACATTGTGGTGGATGTGCCTTTTTAATTTATGTTTTTCTCTCGGTATATGCCCAGAAGTTCGATTGCTGGATCAGATGGTAATTCTATTTCTAGTTTTTTTAAGGAAACTCCATACTGTTCTCCATAGTGACTGTATCAATTTACATCCCCACCAATAGTGGCAGAGGGTTCCTTTTGTCCACACCCTCCCCAGAATTTGTTGTTTGTAGATTTTCTGATGATGACGATTCTAACAGGTGTGAGGTGATACCTCATTGTAGTTTTGATTTGCATTTCTCTAATAATTAGTGCTGTTGAGCAGCTTTTCATGTGCGTCTTGGCCATCTCTGTGTCTTCTTTGAAGAAACGTCTCTTTAGATCTTCTGCCCATTTTTGTATTGGGTTGTTTGTTTTTTGAATATTAAGCTGCATGAGCTGTTTATATATATATTGGAGATTAAACCTTTGTCCATTGATTCATTTGCAACGATTTTCGCCCATTCTGAGGGATGCCTTTTTCCATTCCCGTTTTTTTAACAAAAAAGGAAAGAAAGAAAAAGAAGCAGAACACTAATGTGCGTAAAATATGCCTTTTGAAATGGTCGTTTTGAAATATGGACGTCCTTTGAATTTTTTGGTCGATATGTGACCCCAGGATTTGTTTTCAGGGCAGCTGTCATTTACAGGCCTGCAATGATTTTGAATATCAACTGACCATTAGCGCTGGGATTAAAGCTGCTGTTGCGTGAAACGGCCACAAGGTGGGAGCAGTTCTCCCTTACCAAATCTGGTTACTAGAGCAACAGAGCCTCAATGGAAGGCGTGTTCTAGATTGGAAGTTCGAATGGAATGTGCCAGGAGAAAGCCCCTCAAGTTTGTCTCACTACTTCTTGTTCGTGTTTTTAATTTTTTTATTTTCTATTACAGCAAGTTTGATTACAATGTTTGGCTTGTTGTAGGTGTGGAAGATGTGGTTCTTTTACACATATCCAGATGTCTGTTCTTCCTGGGATCCTTTTCCCATGTACGTTCGGACAGAATGTTGAGTAGTCTTCTCTTGGTATTCCGTAGGTCTTTGGTGATTATATATGTCACCTGTGTTTGATTATGTCTGTTAACCCCGATATCATAATGAAACCAATCCTCACACCTTTCCATTGGTGAACCATAAGTTTGTTTAATGAATCTGTGATTGCCCTTCTCCGTGGAAATATCTGCCCTGGTATCCATTTTTAGTTAACACCTATAAGTGATATGATACGATATGTGTCTTTCACTTTCTGACTTACTCCAAGTCACGTGATTACCTCTAGACTCATCTACGGGGCTGCAAATGGCATTGTGTCCTTTTTTTCCTTGGCTTCTATTCTGCCTTAGCGAGGTCCATTTTCAACAATGTGATTCCCTGAGGGTTGTGGATTAGCTGACCTGGGCAGCCTTACCCTGCCGGCCGGCCCTCCCCAGGTGTGCCTGGTTGAGGTCAATATAAACAGCGCTCCAGGCAGCAATAGCCCCTGAAGTTGTGCCTGACTCCATATTCTCTGCCCCGTCAGCCGTCTCGGGGCTGTGCTGGTGGGAGGGAGTGAGGGGCCAAGGCTTTGTTGATGGCCCGGTGTGAGTGGGGCTCTGCTGGCCTGTCTGCAGGAGTTGCCAGGCTGCCACCTGTAAAGAAGAGGATGTGTCCCCCATACCTTCCGATGGAATTTCTCTCCGGACAGAGGTGAGGAAGGAAAAAAGCAGTGGGGGCCGGGACAGGAGGGGTATCTCAGGCAGGGCAATAAAAAGCTTCCAGAAGAGCGCCCCGGGCCAGGACCATCCTGGCTGGCCTGCAGGCACCAAGTTGGCCTGCGTGCTGTCGCTGGTGTGGCTCCACGGCCCTTCCTCTAGGCTTTCAAGCCCTTGTACATATTCAGATGTTTTACCTGGGAAGGGTGGGAACAGTTCCGCAGCAGCTGGCCTGGGGCTCAGCTCACGTTTACTCACAGATGCCTCAGCACGGTCCCCCAGCTTTGCAATGAGGACGCTCCTTGCATGGGGGGTGGGTTGCTGGCTGTATGGGAGGTGATTCCCCACCTCTGACCAATGTCAGAATTGTTTACCGCTGGAGCAAGTGCCCTGATAGGGTTTCCCTCTGTATATCTGGTGGGTTCAGGTTTTTTTTTTCTTTTTTGGTTCAAGTTAGAATTTATTCATCTTTTATGTATTTATTGATATAAGCATGGAAATAATTCATTCCTATAAATACATCTGTGTGAAGGGAAGAACTTTTTTTCTGTTTTATTTAAAAAAATTTTTTTTTAATTTTGAAATTTAATTTTATTTATTTTTTTATACAGCAGGTTATTATTAGTTATGTATTTTATGCATATATATGTATACAGGTTAATCCCAATCTCCCAACTCATCCCACCACCACCACCCCATGGCTTCCCACACTTGGTGTCCATACGTTTGTTCTCTACCTCTGTGTCTCTATTTCTTCCCTGCAAACCAGTTCATCTGTACCATTTTTTAGGTTCCACATATATGCATTAATATACAATATTTGTTTTCCTCTTTCTGACTTACTTCATTCTGTATGACAGTCTCTAGATCCATCGATGTCTCTACAAATGACCCAGTTTCATCCCTTTTTATGGCTGAGTAATATTCCATTTTATATATGTACCACATCTTTATCCATTCATCTGTCTGTGGGCATTTAGGTTGCTTGCATTACCTGGCTATTGTAAATAGTGCTGCAATGAACATTGTGGTGAATGTGCCTTTTTAATTTATGTTTTTCTCTCGGTATATGCCCAGAAGTTCGATTGCTGGATCAGATGGTAATTCTATTTCTAGTTTTTTTAAGGAAACTCCATACTGTTCTCCATAGTGACTGTATCAATTTACATCCCCACCAATAGTGGAAGAGGGTTCCTTTTGTCCACACCCTCCCCAGAATTTGTTGTTTGTAGATATTCTGATGATGCCGATTCTAACAGGTGTGAGGTGATACCTCATTGTAGTTTTGATTTGCATTTCTCTAATAATTAGTGCTGTTGAGCAGCTTTTCATGTGCGTCTTGGCCATCTCTGTGTCTTCTTTGAAGAAACGTCTCTTTAGATCTTCTGCCCATTTTTGTATTGGGTTGTTTGTTTTTTTAATATTAAGCTGCATGAGCTGTTTATATATATATTGGAGATTAAACCTTTGTCCATTGATTCATTTGCAACGATTTTCGCCCATTCTGAGGGATGCCTTTTTCCATTCCCGTTTTTTTAACAAAAAAGGAAAGAAAGAAAAAGAAGCAGAACACTAATGTGCGTAAAATATGCCTTTTGAAATGGTCGTTTTGAAATATGGACGTCCTTTGAATTTTTTGGTCGATATGTGACCCCAGGATTTGTTTTCAGGGCAGGTGTCATTTACAGGCCTGCAATGATTTTGAATATCAACTGACCATTAGCGCTGGGATTAAAGCTGCTGTTGCGTGAAACGGCCACAAGGTGGCAGCAGTTCTCCCTTACCAAATCTGGTTACTAGAGCAACAGAGCCTCAATGGAAGTCATGTTCTAGACTGGAATTTAGAATGGAATGTGCCAGGAGAAAGCCCCTCAAGTTTGTCTCACTACTTCTTGTTCGTGTATTTAATTTTTTTTTTCTATTACAGCAAGTTTGATTACAATGTTTGGCTTGTTGTAGGTGTGGAAGATGTGGTTCTTTTACACATATACAGATGTCTGTTCTTCCTGGGATCCTTTTCCCATGTACGTTCGGACAGAATGTTGAGTAGTCTTCTCTTGGTATTCCGTAGGTTTTTGGTGATTATATATGTCACCTGTGTTTGATTATGTCTGTTAACCCCGATATCATAATGAAACCAATCCTCACACCTTTCCATTGGTGAACCATAAGTTTGTTTAATGAATCTGTGATTGCCCTTCTCCGTGGAAATATCTGCCCTGGTATCCATTTTTAGGTAACACCTGTAAGTTATATGATACGATATGTGTCTTTTACTTTCTGACTTACTCCAAGTCACGTGATTACCTCTAGACTCATCTACGGGGCTGCAAATGGCATTGTGTCCATTTTTTCCTTGGCTTCTATTCTGCCTTAGCGACGTCCATTTTCAACAATGTGATTCCCTGAGGGTTGTGGATTAGCTGACCTGGGAAGTCTTACCCTGCCGGCCGGCCCTCCCCAGGTGTGCCTGGTTGAGGTCAATATAAACAGCGCTCCAGGCAGCAATAGCCCCTGAAGTTGTGCCTGACTCCATATTCTCTGCCCCGTAAGCAGTCTCGGGGCTGTGCTGGTGGGAGGGAGTGAGGGGCCAAGGCTTTGTTGGTGGCCCGGTGTGAGTGGGGCTCTGCTGGCCTTTCTGCAGGAGTTGCCAGGCTGCCACCTGTAAAGAAGAGGATGTGTCACCCATACCTTCCGATGGAATTTCTCTCCGGACAGAGGTGAGGAAGGAAAAAAGCAGTGGGGGCCGGGACAGGAGGGGTATCTCAGGCAGGGCAATAAAAAGCTTCCAGAAGAGTGCCCGGGGCCAGGACCATCCTGGCTGACCTGCAGGCACCAAGTTGGCCTGCGTGCTGTCGCTGGTGTGGCTCCACGGCCCTTCCTCTAGGCTTTCAAGCCCTTGTACATATTCAGATGTTTTACCTGGGAAGGGTGGGAACAGTTCCGCAGCAGCTGGCCTGGGGCTCAGCTCACGTTTACTCACAGATGCCTCAGCACGGTCCCCCAGCTTTGCAATGAGGACACTCCTTGCATGGGGGGTGGGTTGCTGGCTGTATGGGAGGTGATTCCCCACCTCTGACCAATTTCAGAATTGTTTACCGCTGGAGCAAGTGCCCTGATAGGGTTTCCCTCTGTATATCTGGTGGGTTCAGGTTTTTTTTTTCTTTTATGGTTCAAGTTAGATTTGATTCCTCTTTTATGTATTTATAGATATAAGCATGGAAATAATTCATTCCTATAAATACATCTGTGTGAAGGGAAGAACTTTTTTTCTGTTTTATTTAAAAAAAATTTTTTTTAATTTTGAAATTTAATTTTATTTATTTTTTTATACAGCCGGTTATTATTAGTTATGTATTTTATGCATATATATGTATACAGGTTAATCCCAATCTCCCAACTCATCCCACCACCACCACCCCATGGCTTCCCACACTTGGTGTCCATACGTTTGTTCTCTACCTCTGTGTCTCTATTTCTTCCCTGCAAACCAGTTCATCTGTACCATTTTTTAGGTTCCACATATATGCATTAATATACAATATTTGTTTTCCTCTTTCTGACTTACTTCATTCTGTATGACAGTCTCTAGATCCATCGATGTCTCTACAAATGACCCAGTTTCATCCCTTTTTATGGCTGAGTAATATTCCATTTTATATATGTACCACATCTTTATCCATTCATCTGTCTGTGGGCATTTAGGTTGCTTGCATTACCTGGCTATTGTAAATAGTGCTGCAATGAACATTGTGGTGGATGTGCCTTTTTAATTTATGTTTTTCTCTCGGTATATGCCCAGAAGTTCGATTGCTGGATCAGATGGTAATTCTATTTCTAGTTTTTTTAAGGAAACTCCATACTGTTCTCCATAGTGACTGTATCAATTTACATCCCCACCAATAGTGGAAGAGGGTTCCTTTTGTCCACACCCTCCCCAGAATTTGTTGTTTGTAGATATTCTGATGATGCCGATTCTAACAGGTGTGAGGTGATACCTCATTGTAGTTTTGATTTGCATTTCTCTAATAATTAGTGCTGTTGAGCAGCTTTTCATGTGCGTCTTGGCCATCTCTGTGTCTTCTTTGAAGAAACGTCTCTTTAGATCTTCTGCCCATTTTTGTATTGGGTTGTTTGTTTTTTTAATATTAAGCTGCATGAGCTGTTTATATATATATTGGAGATTAAACCTTTGTCCATTGATTCATTTGCAACGATTTTCGCCCATTCTGAGGGATGCCTTTTTCCATTCCCGTTTTTTTAACAAAAAAGGAAAGAAAGAAAAAGAAGCAGAACACTAATGTGCGTAAAATATGCCTTTTGAAATGGTCGTTTTGAAATATGGACGTCCTTTGAATTTTTTGGTCGATATGTGACCCCAGGATTTGTTTTCAGGGCAGGTGTCATTTACAGGCCTGCAATGATTTTGAATATCAACTGACCATTAGCGCTGGGATTAAAGCTGCTGTTGCGTGAAACGGCCACAAGGTGGCAGCAGTTCTCCCTTACCAAATCTGGTTACTAGAGCAACAGAGCCTCAATGGAAGTCATGTTCTAGACTGGAATTTAGAATGGAATGTGCCAGGAGAAAGCCCCTCAAGTTTGTCTCACTACTTCTTGTTCGTGTATTTAATTTTTTTTTTCTATTACAGCAAGTTTGATTACAATGTTTGGCTTGTTGTAGGTGTGGAAGATGTGGTTCTTTTACACATATACAGATGTCTGTTCTTCCTGGGATCCTTTTCCCATGTACGTTCGGACAGAATGTTGAGTAGTCTTCTCTTGGTATTCCATAGGTTTTTGGTGATTATATATGTCACCTGTGTTTGATTATGTCTGTTAACCCCGATATCATAATGAAACCAATCCTCACACCTTTCCATTGGTGAACCATAAGTTTGTTTAATGAATCTGTGATTGCCCTTCTCCGTGGAAATATCTGCCCTGGTATCCATTTTTAGGTAACACCTATAAGTGATATGATACGATATGTGTCTTTCACTTTCTGACTTACTCCAAGTCACGTGATTACCTCTAGACTCATCTACGGGGCTGCAAATGGCATTGTGTCCATTTTTTCCTTGGCTTCTATTCTGCCTTAGCGACGTCCATTTTCAACAATGTGATTCCCTGAGGGTTGTGGATTAGCTGACCTGGGAAGTCTTACCCTGCCGGCCGGCCCTCCCCAGGTGTGCCTGGTTGAGGTCAATATAAACAGCGCTCCAGGCAGCAATAGCCCCTGAAGTTGTGCCTGACTCCATATTCTCTGACCCGTAAGCAGTCTCGGGGCTGTGCTGGTGGGAGGGAGTGAGGGGCCAAGGCTTTGTTGGTGGCCCGGTGTGAGTGGGGCTCTGCTGGCCTTTCTGCAGGAGTTGCCAGGCTGCCACCTGTAAAGAAGAGGATGTGTCACCCATACCTTCCGATGGAATTTCTCTCCGGACAGAGGTGAGGAAGGAAAAAAGCAGTGGGGGCCGCGACAGGAGGGGTATCTCAGGCAGCGCAATAGAAAGCTTCCAGAAGAGCGGCCGGGGCCAGGACCAACCTGGCTGGCCTGCAGGCACCAAGTTGGCCTGCGTGCTGTCGCTGGTGTGGCTCCAGGGCCCTTCCTCTAGGCTTTCAAGCCCTTGTACATATTCAGGTGATTTACATGGGAAGGGTGGGAACAGTTCCGCAGCAGCTGGCCTGGGGCTCAGCTCACGTTTACTCACAGATGCCTCAGCACGGTCCCCCAGCTTTGCAATGAGGACGCTCCTTGCATGGGGTGTGGGTTTCTGGCTGTATGGGAGGTGATTCCCCACCTCTGACCAATTTAAGAATTGTTTACCGCTGGAGCAAGTGCCCTGATAGGGTTTCCCTCTGTATAACTGGTGGGTCCAGGTTTTTTTTTCTTTTATGGTTCAAGTTAGATTTGATTCCTCTTTTATGTATTTATAGATATAAGCATGGAAATAATTCATTCCTATAAATACATCTGTGTGAAGGGAAGAACTTTTTTTCTGTTTTATTTAAAAAAAAAATTTTTTAATTTTGAAATTTAATTTTATTTATTTTTTTATACAGCAGGTTATTATTAGTTATGTATTTTATGCATATATATGTATACAGGTTAATCCCAATCTCCCAACTCATCCCACCACCACCACCCCATGGCTTCCCACACTTGGTGTCCATACGTTTGTTCTCTACCTCTGTGTCTCTATTTCTTCCCTGCAAACCAGTTCATCTGTACCATTTTTTAGGTTCCACATATATGCATTAATATACAATATTTGTTTTCCTCTTTCTGACTTACTTCATTCTGTATGACAGTCTCTAGATCCATCGATGTCTCTACAAATGACCCAGTTTCATTCCTTTTTATGGCTGAGTAATATTCCATTTTATATATGTACCACATCTTTATCCATTCATCTGTCTGTGGGCATTTAGGTTACTTGCATTACCTGGCTATTGTAAATAGTGCTGCAATGAACATTGTGGTGAATGTGCCTTTTTGATTTATGGTTTTCTCTGGGTATATGCCCAGAAGTGGGATTGCTGGATCAGATGGTAATTCTATTTCTCGTTTTTTTAAGGAAACTCCATACTGTTCTCCATAGTGACTGTATCAATTTACATCCCCACCAATAGTGGAAGAGGGCTACTTTTGTCCACACCCTCCCCAGAATTTGTTGTTTGTAGATTTTCTGATGATGCCGATTCTAACAGGTGTGCGGTGATACCTCATTGTAGTTTTGATTTGCCTTTCTCTAATAATTAGTGCTGTTGAGCAGCTTTTCATGTGCGTCTTGGCCATCTCTGTGTCTTCTTTGAAGAAACGTGTCTTTAGATCTTTTGCCCATTTTTGTATTGGGTTGTTTGTTTTTTTAATATTAAGCTGCATGAGCTGTTTATATATATATTGGAGATTAAACCTTTGTCCATTGATTCATTTGCAACGATTTTCACCCATTCTGAGGGATGCCATTTTCCATTCCCATTTTTTTAACAAAAAAGGAAAGAAAGAAAAGAAGCAGAACACTAATGTGCGTAAAATATGCCTTTTGAAATGGTCGTTTTGATATATGGACGTCCTTTGAATTTTTTGGTCGATATGTGACCCCAGGATTTGTTTTCAGGGCAGGTGTCATTTACAGGCCTGCAATGATTTTGAATATCAACTGACCATTAGCGCTGGGATTAAAGCTGCTGTTGCGTGAAACGGCCACAAGGTGGCAGCAGTTCTCCCTTACCAAATCTGGTTACTAGAGCAACAGAGCCTCAATGGAAGTCGTGTTCTAGATTGGAATTTCGAATGGAATGTGCCAGGAGAAAGCCCCTCAAGTTTGTCTCACTACTTCTTCTTCGTGTTTTTAATTTTTTTTTTTTATTTTCTATTACAGCAAGTTTGATTACAATGTTTGGCTTGTTGTAGGTGTGGAAGATGTGGTTCTTTTACACATATACAGATGTCTGTTCTTCCTGGGATCCTTTTCCCATGTACGTTAGGGTAGAATGTTGAGTAGTCTTCTCTTGGTATGCCGTAGGTCTTTGGTGATTATATATGTCACCTGTGTTTGATTATGTCTGTTAACCCCGATATCATAATGAAACCAATCCTCACACCTTTCCATTGGTGAACCATAAGTTTGTTTAATAAATCTGTGATTGCCCTTCTCCGTGGAAATACCTGCCCTGGTATCCATTTTTAGGTAACACCTATAAGTGATATGATACGATATGTGTCTTTCACTTTCTGACTTACTCCAAGTCACGTGATTACCTCTAGACTCATCTACGGGGCTGCAAATGGCATTGTGTCCTTTTTTTCCTTGGCTTCTATTCTGCCTTAGCGAGGTCCATTTTCAACAATGTGATTACCTGAGGGTTGTGGATTAGCTGACCTGGGCAGCCTTACCCTGCCGGCCGGCCCTCCCCAGGTGTGCCTGGTTGAGGTCAATATAAACAGCGCTCCAGGCAGCAATAGCCCCTGAAGTTGTGCCTGACTCCATATTCTCTGCCCCGTCAGCAGTCTCGGGGCTGTGCTGGTGGGAGGGAGTGAAGGGCCAAAGCTTTGTTGGTGGCCCGGTGTGAGTGGGGTTCTGCTGGCCTTTCTGCAGGAGTTGCCAAGCTGCCACCTCTAAGGAAGAGAATGTGTCACTCATAACTTCCGATGGAATTTCTCTCCGGAAAGAGGTAAGGAAGGATAAAAGCAGTGGGGGCCGGGACATGAGGGGTATCTCAGGCAGGGCAATAGAAAGCTTCCAGAAGAGCGCCCGGGGCCAGGACCATCCTGGCTGACCTGCAGGCACCAAGTTGGCCTGCGTGCTGTGGCTGGTGTGGCTCCAGGGCCCTTCCTCTAGGCTTTCAAGCCCTTGTACATATTCAGTTGTTTTACCTGGGAAGGGTGGGAACAGTTCAGCAGCAGCTGGCCTGGGGCTCAGCTCACGTTTACTCTCAGATGCCTCAGCACGGTCCCCCAGCTTTGCAATGAGGACGCTCCTTGCATGAGGGGTGGGTTGCTGGCTGTATGGGAAGTGATTCCCCACCTCTGACCAATTTCAGAATTGTTTACCGCTGGAGCAAGTGCCCTGATAGGGTTTCCCTCTGTATAACTGGTGGGTTCAGGTTTTTTTTCTTTTATGGTTCAAGTTAGATTTGATTCCTCTTTTATATATTTATAGATATAATTATGGAAATAATTCATTCCTATAAATACATCTGTGTGAAGGGAAGAACCTTTTTCTGTTTTATTTAAAAATTTTTTTTAAAATTTTGAAATTTAATTTTATTTATTTTTTTATACAGCAGGTTATTATTAGTTATGTATTTTATGCATATACATGTATACAGGTCAATCCCAATCTCCCAACTCATCCCACCACCACCACCCCATGGCTTCCCACACTTGGTGTCCATACGTTTGTTCTCTACCTCTGTGTCTCTATTTCTTCCCTGCAAACCAGTTCATCTGTACCATTTTTTAGGTTCCACATATATGCATTAATATACAGTATTTGTTTTCCTCTTTCTGACTTACTTCATTCTGTATGACAGTCTCTAGATCCATCGATGTCTCTACAAATGACCCAGTTTCATCCCTTTTTATGGCTGAGTAATATTCCATTTTATATATGTACCACATCTTTATCCATTCATCTGTCTGTGGGCATTTAGGTTGCTTGCATTACCTGGCTATTGTAAATAGTGCTGCAATGAACATTGTGGTGAATGTGCCTTTTTAATTTTTGGTTTTCTCTGGGTATATGCCCAGAAGTGGGATTGCTGGATCAGATGGTAATTCTATTTCTAGTTTTTTTAAGGAAACTCCATACTGTTCTCCACAGTGACTGTATCAATTTACATCCCCACCAATAGTGGAAGAGGGCTCCTTTTGTCCACACCCTCCCCAGAATTTGTTGTTTGTAGATTTTCAGATGATGCCGATTCTAACAGGTGTGAGGTGATTCAGCATTGTAGTTTTGATTTGCATTTCTCTAATAATTAGTGCTGTTGAGGAGCTTTCCATGTGCGTCTTGGCCATCTCTGTGTCTTCTTTGAAGAAACGTCTCTTTAGATCTTCTGCCCAATTTTGTATTGGGTTGTTTGTTTTTTTAATATTAAGCTGCATGAGCTGTTTATATATATATTGGAGATTAAACCTTTGTCCATTGATTCATTTGCAACGATTTTGCCCATTCTGAGGGATGCCTTTTTCCATTCCTGTTTTTTTAATAAAAAAGGAAAGAAAGAAAAAGAAGCAGAACACTAATGTGCGTAAAATATGCCTTTTGAAATGGTCGTTTTGAAATATGGACGTCCTTTGAATTTTTGGTCGATATGTGACCCCAGGATTTGTTTCAAGGGCAGGTGTCATTTACAGGCCTGCAATGATTTTGAATATCAACTGACCATTAGCGCTGGGATTAAAGCTGCTGTTGCGTGAAACGGCCACAAGGTGGCAGCATTTCTCCCTTACCAAATCTGGTTACTAGAGCAACAGAGCCTCAATGGAAGTCGTGTTCTAGATTGGAATTTCGAATGGAATGTGCCAGGAGAAAGCCCCTCAAATTTGTCTCACTACTTCTTGTTCGTGTTTTTAATTTTTTTTTTATTTTCTATTACAGCAAGTTTGATTACAATGTTTGGTTTTGTAGGTGTGGAAGATGTGGTTCTTTTACACATATACAGATGTCTGTTCTTCCTGGGATCCTTTTCCCATGTACGTTAGGACAGAATGTTGAGTAGTCTTCGCTTGGTATTCCATAGGTTTTTGGTGATTATATACGTCACCTGTGTTTGATTATGTCTGTTAACCTCGATATCATAATGAAAGCAATCCTCACACCTTTCCATTGGTGAACCATAAGTTTGTTTAATGAATCTGTGATTGCCCTTCTCCGTGGAAATATCTGCCCTGGTGTCCATTTTTAGGTAACACCTATAAGTGATATGATACGATATGTGTCTTTCACTTTCTGACTTACTCCAAGTCACGTGATTACCTCTAGACTCATCTACGGGGCTGCAAATGGCATTGTGTCCTTTTTTTCCTTGGCTTCTATTCTGCCTTAGCGAGGTCCATTTTCAACAATGTGATTCCCTGAGGGTTGTGGATTAGCTGACCTGGGCAGCCTTACCTTGCCGGCCGGCCCTCCCCAGGTGTGCCTGGTTGAGGTCAATATAAACAGCGCTCCAGGCAGCAATAGCCCCTGAAGTTGTGCCTGACTCCATATTCTCTGCCCCGTCAGCAGTCTCGGGGCTGTGCTGGTGGGAGGGCGTGAGGGGCCAAGGCTCTGTTGGTGGCCTGGTGTGAGTGTGGCTCTGCTGGCCTTTCTGCAGGAGTTGCCAGGCTGACACCTGTAAAGAAGAGGATGTGTCACCCATACCTTCCGATGGAATTTCTCTCCGGACATAGGTGAGGAAGGAAAAAAGCAGTGGGGGCCGGGACAGGAGGGGTATCTCAGGCAGGGCAATAGAAAGCTTTCAGAACAGCGCCTGGGGCCAGGACCATCCTGGCTGACCTGCAGGCACCAAGTTGGCCTGCGTGCTGTCGCTGGTGTGGCTCCAGGGCCCTTCCTCTAGGCTTTCAAGCCCTTGTACATATTCAGGTGTTTTACCTGGGAAGGGTGGGAACAGTTCAGTAGCAGCTGGCCTGGGGATCAGCTCACGTTTACTCACAGATGCCTCAGCACGGTCCCCCAGCTTTGCAATGAGGACGCTCCTTGCATGGGGGGTGGGTTGCTGGCTGTATGGGAGGTGATTCCCCACCTCTGACCAATTTCAGAATTGTTTACGCTGGAGCAAGTGCCCTGATAGGGTTTCCCTCTGTATAACTGGTGGGTTCAGGTTTTGTTTTTCTTTTATGGTTCAAGTTAGATTTGATTCCTCTTTTATATATTTATAGATATAATCATGGAAATAATTCATTCCTATAAATACATCTGTGTGAAAGGAAGAACATTTTTCTGTTTTATTTTAAAATTTTTTTTTTAAATTTTGAAATTTAATTGTATTTATTTTTTTATACAGCAGGTTATTATTAGTTATGTATTTTATGCATATACATGTATACAGGTCAATCCCAATCTCCCAACTCATCCCACCACCACCACCCCATGGCTTCTCACACTTGGTGTCCATACGTTTGTTCTCTACCTCTGTGTCTCTATTTCTTCCCTGCAAACCAGTTCATCTGTACCATTTTTTAGGTTCCACATATATGCATTAATATACAATATTTGTTTTCCTCTTTCTGACTTACTTCATTCTGTATGACAGTCTCTAGATCCATCGATGTCTCTACAAATGACCCAGTTTCATCCCTATTTATGGCTGAGGAATATTCCATTTTATATATGTACCACATCTTTATCCATTCTTCTGTCTGTGGGCATTTAGGTTGCTTGCATTACCTGGCTATTGTAAATAGTGCTGCAATGAACATTGTGGTGAATGTGCCTTTTTGATTTATGGTTTTCTCTGGGTATATGCCCAGAAGTTCGATTGCTGGATCAGATGGTAATTCTATTTCTAGTTTTTTTAAGGAAACTCCATACTGTTCTCCATAGTGACTGTATCAATTTACATCCCCACCAATAGTGGAAGAGGGCTCCTTTTGTCCACACCCTCTCCAGAATTTGTTGTTTGTAGATTTTCTGATGATGCCGATTCTAACAGGTGTGAGGTGATACCTCATTGTAGTTTTGATTTGCATTTCTCTAATGATTAGTGCTGTTGAGCAGCTTTTCATGTGCGTCTTGGCCATCTCTGTGTCTTCTTTCAAGAAACGTCTCTTTAGATCTTCTGCCCATTTCTGTATTGGGTTGTTTGTTTTTTTAATATTAAGCTGCATGAGCTGTTTATATATATATATTGGAGATTAAAACTTTGTCCATTGATTCACTTGCAACGATTTTCGCCTATTCTGACGGATGCCTTTTTCCATTCCCGTTTTTTTTAACAAAAAAGGAAAGAAAGAAAAAGAAGCAGAACACTAATGTGCGTAAAATATGCCTTTTGAAATGGTCGTTTTGAAATATGGACGTCCTTTGAATTTTTTGGTCGATATGTGACCCCAGGATTTGTTTTCAGGGCAGGTGTCATTTACAGGCCTGCAATGATTTTGAATATCAACTGACCATTAGCGCTGGGATTAAAGCTGCTGTTGCGTGAAACGGCCACAAGGTGGCAGCAGTTCTCCCTTACCAAATCTGGTTACTAGAGCAACAGAGCCTCAATGGAAGGCGTGTTCTAGATTGGAAGTTCGAATGGAATGTGCCAGGAGAAAGCCCCTCAAGTTTGTCTCACTACTTCTTGTTCGTGTTTTTAATTTTTTTTATTTTCTATTACAGCAAGTTTGATTACAATGTTTGGCTTGTTGTAGGTGTGGAAGATGTGGTTCTTTTACACATATACAGATGTCTGTTCTTCCTGGGATCCTTTTCCCATGTACGTTCGGACAGAATGTTGATAGTCTTCTCTTGGTATTCCGTAGGTCTTTGGTGATTATATATGTCACCTGTGTTTGATTATGTCTGTTAACCCCGATATCATAATGAAAGCAATCCTCACACCTTTCCATTGGTGAACCATAAGTTTGTTTAATGAATCTGTGATTGCCCTTCTCCGTGGAAATATATGCCCTGGTGTCCATTTTTAGGTAACACCTATAAGTGATATGATACGATATGTGTCTTTCACTTTCTGACTTACTCCAAGTCACGTGATTACCTCTAGACTCATCTACGGGGCTGCAAATGGCATTGTGTCCTTTTTTTCCTTGGCTTCTATTCTGCCTTAGCGAGGTCCATTTTCAACAATGTGATTCCCTGAGGGTTGTGGATTAGCTGACCTGGGAAGCCTTACCCTGCCGGCCGGCCCTCCCCAGGTGTCCCTGGTTGAGGTCAATATAAACAGCGCTCCAGGCAGCAATAGCCCCTGAAGTTGTGCCTGACTTCATATTCTCTGCCCCGTAAGCAGTCTCGGGGCTGTGCTTGTGGGAGGGAGTGAGGGGCCAAGGCTTTGTTGGTGGTCCGGTGTGAGTGGGGCTCTGCTGGCCTTTCTGCAGGAGTTGCCAGGCTGCCACCTGTAAAGAAGAGGATGTGTCACCCATACCTTCCGATGGAATTTCTCTCCGTACAGAGGTGAGGAAGGAAAAAAGCAGTGGGGGCCGGGACAGGAGGGGTATCTCAGGCAGGGCAATAGAAAGCTTCCAGAAGAGCGGCCGGGGCCAGGACCAACCTGGCTGGCCTGCAGGCACCAAGTTGGCCTGCGTGCTGTCGCTGGTGTGGCTCCAGGGACTTTCCTCTAGGCTTTCAAGCCCTTGTACATATTCAGGTGATTTACATGGGAAGGGTGGGAAGAGTTCAGCAGCAGCTGGCCTGGGGCTCAGCTCATATTTACTCACAGATGCCTCAGCACGGTCCCCCAGCTTTGCAATGAGGACGCTCCTTGCATGGGGGGTGGGTTGCTGGCTGTATGGGAGGTGATTCCCCACCTCTGAACAATTTCAGAATTGTTTACTGCTGGAGCAAGTGCCCTGATAGGGTTTCCCTCTGTATAACTGGTGGGTCCAGGGTTTTTTTTCTTTTATGGTTCAAGTTAGATTTGATTCCTCTTTTATGTATTTATAGATATAAGCATGGAAATAATTCATTCCTATAAATACATCTGTGTGAAGGGAAGAAATTTTTTCTCTTTTATTTTAATTATTTTTTTAAATTTTGAAATTTAATTGTATTTATTTTTTTATACAGCAGGTTATTATTAGTTATGTATTTTATGCATATACATGTATACAGGTCAATCCCAATCTCCCAACTCATCCCACCACCACCACCCCATGGCTTCCCACACTTGGTGTCCATACGTTTGTTCTCTACCTCTGTGTCTCTATTTCTTCCCTGCAAACCAGTTCATCTGTACCATTTTTTAGGTTCCACATATATGCATTAATATACAATATTTGTTTTCCTCTTTCTGACTTACTTCATTCTGTATGACAGTCTCTAGATCCATCGATGTCTCTACAAATGACCCAGTTTCATTCCTTTTTATGGCTGAGTAATATTCCATTTTATATATGTACCACATCTTTATCCATTCATCTGTCTGTGGGCATTTAGGTTGCTTGCATTACCTGGCTATTTTAAATAGTGCTGCAATGAATATTGTGGTGAATGTGCTTTTTGATTTATGGTTTTCTCTGGGTATATGCCCAGAAGTTCGATTGCTGGATCAGATGGTAATTCTATTTCTAGTTTTTTTAAGGAAACTCCATACTGTTCTCCATAGTGACTGTATCAATTTACATCCCCACCAATAGTGGAAGAGGGCTCCTTTTGTCCACACCCTCCCCAGAATTTGTTGTTTGTAGATTTTCTGATGTTGCCGATTCTAACAGGTGTGAGGTGATTCCTCATTGTAGTTTTGATTTGCATTTCTCTAATAATTAGTGCTGTTGAGGAGCTTTCTATGTGCGTCTTGGCCATCTCTGTGTCTTCTTTGAAGAAACGTCTCTTTAGATCTTCTGCCCAATTTTGTATTGAGTTGTTTGTTTTTTTAATATTAAGCTGCATGAGCTGTTTATATATATATTGGAGATTAAACCTTGGTCCATTGGTTCATTTGCAACGATTTTGCCCATTCTGAGGGATGCCTTTTTCCATTCCTGTTTTTTTAATAAAAAAGGAAAGAAAGAAAAAGAAGCAGAACACTAATGTGCGTAAAATATGCCTTTTGAAATGGTCGTTTTGAAATATGGACGTCCTTTGAATTTTTGGTCGATATGTGACCCCAGGATTTGTTTCAAGGGCAGGTGTCATTTACAGGCCTGCAATGATTTTGAATATCAACTGACCATTAGCGCTGGGATTAAAGCTGCTGTTGCGTGAAACGGCCACAAGGTGGCAGCCGTTCTCCCTTACCAAATCTGGTTACTAGAGCAACAGAGCCTCAATGGAAGTCGTGTTCTAGATTGGAATTTAGAATGGAATGTGCCAGGAGAAAGCCCCTCAAGTTTGTTTCACTACTTCTTGTTCTTGTTTTTAATTTTTTTTTATTTTCTATTACAGCAAGTTTGATTACAATGTTTGGCTTGTTGTAGGTGTGGAAGATGTGGTTCTTTTACACATATACAGATGTCTGTTCTTCCTGGGATCCTTTTCCCATGTACGTTAGGACAGAATGTTGAGTAGTCTTCTCTTGGTATTCCATAGGTTTTTGGTGATTATATACGTCACCTGTGTTTGATTATGTCTGTTAACCTCGATATCATAATGAAAGCAATCCTCACACCTTTCCATTGGTGAACCATAAGTTTGTTTAATGAATCTGTGATTGCCCTTCTCCGTGGAAATATCTGCCCTGGTATCCATTTTTAGGTAACACCTATAAGTGATATGATACGATATGTGTCTTTCACTTTCTGACTTACTCCAAGTCACGTGATTACCTCTAGACTCATCTACGGGGCTGCAAATGGCATTGTGTCCTTTTTTTCTTGGCTTCTATTCTGCCTTAGCGAGGTCCATTTTCAACAATGTGATTCCCTGAGGGTTGTGGATTAGCTGACCTGGGCAGCCTTACCTTGCCGGCCGGCCCTCCCCAGGTGTGCCTGGTTGAGGTCAATATAAACAGCGCTCCAGGCAGCAATAGCCCCTGAATTTGTGCCTGACTCCATATTCTCTGCCCCGTCAGCAGTCTCGGGGCTGTGCTGGTGGGAGGGCGTGAGGGGCCAAGGCTCTGTTGGTGGCCTGGTGTGAGTGTGGCTCTGCTGGCCTTTCTGCAGGAGTTGCCAGGCTGACACCTGTAAAGAAGAGGATGTGTCACCCATACCTTCCGATGGAATTTCTCTCCGGACATAGGTGAGGAAGGAAAAAAGCAGTGGGGGCCGGGACAGGAGGGGTATCTCAGGCAGGGCAATAGAAAGCTTTCAGAACAGTGCCCGGGGCCAGGACCATCCTGGCTGACCTGCAGGCACCAAGTTGGCCTGCGTGCTGTCGCTGGTGTGGCTCCAGGGCCCTTCCTCTAGGCTTTCAAGCCCTTGTACATATTCAGGTGTTTTACCTGGGAAGGGTGGGAACAGTTCAGCAGCAGCTGGCCTGGGGCTCAGCTCACGTTTACTCACAGATGCCGCAGCACGGTCCCCCAGCTTTGCAATGAGGACGCTCCTTGCATGGTGGGTGGGTTGCTGGCTGTATGGGAGGTGATTCCCCACCTCTGACCAATTTCAGAATTGTTTACTGCTGGAGCAAGTGCCCTGATAGGGTTTCCCTCTATATAAGTGGTGGGTTCAGGTTTTGTTTTTCTTTTATGGTTCAAGTTAGATTTGATTCCTCTTTTATATATTTATAGATATAATCATGGAAATAATTCATTCCTATAAATACATCTGTGTGAAAGGAAGAACATTTTTCTGTTTTATTTTAAAATTTTTTAAAATTTTGAAATTTAATTGTATTTATTTTTTTATACAGCAGGTTATTATTAGTTATGTATTTTATGCATATACATGTATACAGGTCAATCCCAATCTCCCAACTCATCCCACCACCACCAACCCATGGCTTCTCACACTTGGTGTCCATACGTTTGTTCTCTACTTCTGTGTCTCTATTTCTTCCCTGCAAACCAGTTCATCTGTACCATTTTTTAGGTTCCACATATATGCATTAATATACAATATTTGTTTTCCTCTTTCTGACTTACTTCATTCTGTATGACAGTCTCTAGATCCATCGATGTCTCTACAAATGACCCAGTTTCATCCCTTTTTATGGCTGAGTAATATTCCATTTTATATATGTACCACATCTTTATCCATTCTTCTGTCTGTGGGCATTTAGGTTGCTTGCATTACCTGGCTATTGTAAATAGTGCTGCAATGAACATTGTGGTGAATGTTACTTTTTGATTTATGGTTTTCTCTGGGTATATGCCCAGAAGTTCGATTGCTGGATCAGATGGTAATTCTATTTCTAGTTTTTTTAAGGAAACTCCATACTGTTCTCCATAGTGACTGTATCAATTTACATCCCCACCAATAGTGGAAGAGGGCTCCTTTTGTCCACACCCTCCCCAGAATTTGTTGTTTGTAGATTTTCTGATGATGCCGATTCTAACAGGTGTGAGGTGATACCTCATTGTAGTTTTGATTTGCATTTCTCTAATAATTAGTGCTGTTGAGCAGCTTTTCATGTGCGTCTTGGCCATCTCTGTGTCTTCTTTCAAGAAACGTCTCTTTAGATCTTCTGCCCATTTCTGTATTGGGTTGTTTGTTTTTTTAATATTAAGCTGCATGAGCTGTTTATATATATATTGGAGATTAAAACTTTGTCCATTGATTCACTTGCAACGATTTTCGCCCATTCTGAGGGATGCCTTTTTCCATTCCCGTTTTTTTAACAAAAAAGGAAAGAAAGAAAAAGAAGCAGAACACTAATGTGCGTAAAATATGCCTTTTGAAATGGTCGTTTTGAAATATGGACGTCCTTTGAATTTTTTGGTCGATATGTGACCCCAGGATTTGTTTTCAGGGCAGGTGTCATTTACAGGCCTGCAATGATTTTGAATATCAACTGACCATTAGCGCTGGGATTAAAGCTGCTGTTGCGTGAAACGGCCACAAGGTGGCAGCATTTCTCCCTTACCAAATCTGGTTACTAGAGCAACAGAGCCTCAATGGAAGTCGTGTTCTAGATTGGAATTTCGAATGGAATGTGCCAGGAGAAAGCCCCTCAAGTTTGTCTCACTACTTCTTCTTCGTGTTTTTAATTTTTTTTTTTTATTTTCTATTACAGCAAGTTTGATTACAATGTTTGGCTTGTTGTAGGTGTGGAAGATGTGGTTCTTTTACACATATACAGATGTCTGTTCTTCCTGGGATCCTTTTCCCATGTACGTTAGGACAGAATGTTGAGTAGTCTTCTCTTGGTATGCCGTAGGTCTTTGGTGATTATATATGTCACCTGTGTTTGATTATGTCTGTTAACCCCGATATCATAATGAAACCAATCCTCACACCTTTCCATTGGTGAACCATAAGTTTGTTTAATGAATCTGTGATTGCCCTTCTCCGTGGAAATACCTGCCCTGGTATCCATTTTTAGGTAACACCTATAAGTGATATGATACGATATGTGTCTTTCACTTTCTGACTTACTCCAAGTCACGTGATTACCTCTAGACTCATCTACGGGGCTGCAAATGGCATTGTGTCCTTTTTTTCCTTGGCTTCTATTCTGCCTTAGCGAGGTCCATTTTCAACAATGTGATTACCTGAGGGTTGTGGATTAGCTGACCTGGGCAGCCTTACCCTGCCGGCCGGCCCTCCCCAGGTGTGCCTGGTTGAGGTCAATATAAACAGCGCTCCAGGCAGCAATAGCCCCTGAAGTTGTGCCTGACTCCATATTCTCTGCCCCGTCAGCAGTCTCGGGGCTGTGCTGGTGGGAGGGAGTGAAGGGCCAAAGCTTTGTTGGTGGCCCGGTGTGAGTGGGGTTCTGCTGGCCTTTCTGCAGGAGTTGCCAAGCTGCCACCTCTAAGGAAGAGGATGTGTCACTCATAACTTCCGATGGAATTTCTCTCCGGAAAGAGGTAAGGAAGGATAAAAGCAGTGGGGGCCGGGACATGAGGGGTATCTCAGGCAGGGCAATAGAAAGCTTCCAGAAGAGCGCCCGGGGCCAGGACCATCCTGGCTGACCTGCAGGCACCAAGTTGGCCTGCGTGCTGTGGCTGGTGTGGCTCCAGGGCCCTTCCTCTAGGCTTTCAAGCCCTTGTACATATTCAGTTGTTTTACCTGGGAAGGGTGGGAACAGTTCAGCAGCAGCTGGCCTGGGGCTCAGCTCACGTTTACTCTCAGATGCCTCAGCACGGTCCCCCAGCTTTGCAATCAGGACGCTCCTTGCATGAGGGGTGGGTTGCTGGCTGTATGGGAAGTGATTCCCCACCTCTGACCAATTTCAGAATTGTTTACCGCTGGAGCAAGTGCCCTGATAGGGTTTCCCTCTGTATAACTGGTGGGTTCAGGTTTTTTTTCTTTTATGGTTTAAGTTAGATTTGATTCCTCTTTTATATATTTATAGATATAATTATGGAAATAATTCATTCCTATAAATACATCTGTGTGAAGGGAAGAACCTTTTTCTGTTTTATTTAAAAATTTTTTTTAAAATTTTGAAATTTAATTTTATTTATTTTTTTATACAGCAGGTTATTATTAGTTATGTATTTTATGCATATACATGTATACAGGTCAATCCCAATCTCCCAACTCATCCCACCACCACCACCCCATGGCTTCCCACACTTGGTGTCCATACGTTTGTTCTCTACCTCTGTGTCTCTATTTCTTCCCTGCAAACCAGTTCATCTGTACCATTTTTTAGGTTCCACATATATGCATTAATATACAGTATTTGTTTTCCTCTTTCTGACTTACTTCATTCTGTATGACAGTCTCTAGATCCATCGATGTCTCTACAAATGACCCAGTTTCATCCCTTTTTATGGCTGAGTAATATTCCATTTTATATATGTACCACATCTTTATCCATTCATCTGTCTGTGGGCATTTAGGTTGCTTGCATTACCTGGCTATTGTAAATAGTGCTGCAATGAACATTGTGGTGAATGTGCCTTTTTAATTTTTGGTTTTCTCTGGGTATATGCCCAGAAGTGGGATTGCTGGATCAGATGGTAATTCTATTTCTAGTTTTTTTAAGGAAACTCCATACTGTTCTCCACAGTGACTGTATCAATTTACATCCCCACCAATAGTGGAAGAGGGCTCCTTTTGTCCACACCCTCCCCAGAATTTGTTGTTTGTAGATTTTCGGATGATGCCGATTCTAACAGGTGTGAGGTGATTCAGCATTGTAGTTTTGATTTGCATTTCTCTAATAATTAGTGCTGTTGAGGAGCTTTCCATGTGCGTCTTGGCCATCTCTGTGTCTTCTTTGAAGAAACGTCTCTTTAGATCTTCTGCCCAATTTTGTATTGGGTTGTTTGTTTTTTTAATATTAAGCTGCATGAGCTGTTTATATATATATTGGAGATTAAACCTTTGTCCATTGATTCATTTGCAACGATTTTGCCCATTCTGAGGGATGCCTTTTTCCATTCCTGTTTTTTTAATAAAAAAGGAAAGAAAGAAAAAGAAGCAGAACACTAATGTGCGTAAAATATGCCTTTTGAAATGGTCGTTTTGAAATATGGACGTCCTTTGAATTTTTGGTCGATATGTGACCCCAGGATTTGTTTCAAGGGCAGGTGTCATTTACAGGCCTGCAATGATTTTGAATATCAACTGACCATTAGTGCTGGGATTAAAGCTGCTGTTGCGTGAAACGGCCACAAGGTGGCAGCATTTCTCCCTTACCAAATCTGGTTACTAGAGCAACAGAGCCTCAATGGAAGTCGTGTTCTAGATTGGAATTTCGAATGGAATGTGCCAGGAGAAAGCCCCTCAAATTTGTCTCACTACTTCTTGTTCGTGTTTTTAATTTTTTTTTATTTTCTATTACAGCAAGTTTGATTACAATGTTTGGTTTTGTAGGTGTGGAAGATGTGGTTCTTTTACACATATACAGATGTCTGTTCTTCCTGGGATCCTTTTCCCATGTACGTTAGGACAGAATGTTGAGTAGTCTTCGCTTGGTATTCCATAGGTTTTTGGTGATTATATACGTCACCTGTATTTGATTATGTCTGTTAACCTCGATATCATAATGAAAGCAATCCTCACACCTTTCCATTGGTGAACCATAAGTTTGTTTAATGAATCTGTGATTGCCCTTCTCCGTGGAAATATCTGCCCTGGTATCCATTTTTAGGTAACACCTATAAGTGATATGATACGATATGTGTCTTTCACTTTCTGACTTACTCCAAGTCACGTGATTACCTCTAGACTCATCTACGGGGCTGCAAATGGCATTGTGTCCTTTTTTTCCTTGGCTTCTATTCTGCCTTAGTGAGGTCCATTTTCAACAATGTGATTCCCTGAGGGTTGTGGATTAGCTGACCTGGGCAGCCTTACCTTGCCGGCCGGCCCTCCCCAGGTGTGCCTGGTTGAGGTCAATATAAACAGCGCTCCAGGCAGCAATAGCCCCTGAAGTTGTGCCTGACTCCATATTCTCTGCCCCGTCAGCAGTCTCGGGGCTGTGCTGGTGGGAGGGCGTGAGGGGCCAAGGCTCTGTTGGTGGCCTGGTGTGAGTGTGGCTCTGCTGGCCTTTCTGCAGGAGTTGCCAGGCTGACACCTGTAAAGAAGAGGATGTGTCACCCATACCTTCCGATGGAATTTCTCTCCGGACATAGGTGAGGAAGGAAAAAAGCAGTGGGGGCCGGGACAGGAGGGGTATCTCAGGCAGGGCAATAGAAAGCTTTCAGAACAGCGCCTGGGGCCAGGACCATCCTGGCTGACCTGCAGGCACCAAGTTGGCCTGCGTGCTGTCGCTGGTGTGGCTCCAGGGCCCTTCCTCTAGGCTTTCAAGCCCTTGTACATATTCAGGTGTTTTACCTGGGAAGGGTGGGAACAGTTCAGTAGCAGCTGGCCTGGGGATCAGCTCACGTTTACTCACAGATGCCTCAGCACGGTCCCCCAGCTTTGCAATGAGGACGCTCCTTGCATGGGGGGTGGGTTGCTGGCTGTATGGGAGGTGATTCCCCACCTCTGACCAATTTCAGAATTGTTTACGCTGGAGCAAGTGCCCTGATAGGGTTTCCCTCTGTATAACTGGTGGGTTCAGGTTTTGTTTTTCTTTTATGGTTCAAGTTAGATTTGATTCCTCTTTTATATATTTATAGATATAATCATGGAAATAATTCATTCCTATAAATACATCTGTGTGAAAGGAAGAACATTTTTCTGTTTTATTTTAAAATTTTTTTTTAAAATTTTGAAATTTAATTGTATTTATTTTTTTATACAGCAGGTTATTATTAGTTATGTATTTTATGCATATACATGTATACAGGTCAATCCCAATCTCCCAACTCATCCCACCACCACCACCCCATGGCTTCTCACACTTGGTGTCCATACGTTTGTTCTCTACCTCTGTGTCTCTATTTCTTCCCTGCAAACCAGTTCATCTGTACCATTTTTTAGGTTCCACATATATGCATTAATATACAATATTTGTTTTCCTCTTTCTGACTTACTTCATTCTGTATGACAGTCTCTAGATCCATCGATGTCTCTACAAATGACCCAGTTTCATCCCTATTTATGGCTGAGGAATATTCCATTTTATATATGTACCACATCTTTATCCATTCTTCTGTCTGTGGGCATTTAGGTTGCTTGCATTACCTGGCTATTGTAAATAGTGCTGCAATGAACATTGTGGTGAATGTGCCTTTTTGATTTATGGTTTTCTCTGGGTATATGCCCAGAAGTTCGATTGCTGGATCAGATGGTAATTCTATTTCTAGTTTTTTTAAGGAAACTCCATACTGTTCTCCATAGTGACTGTATCAATTTACATCCCCACCAATAGTGGAAGAGGGCTCCTTTTGTCCACACCCTCTCCAGAATTTGTTGTTTGTAGATTTTCTGATGATGCCGATTCTAACAGGTGTGAGGTGATACCTCATTGTAGTTTTGATTTGCATTTCTCTAATGATTAGTGCTGTTGAGCAGCTTTTCATGTGCGTCTTGGCCATCTCTGTGTCTTCTTTCAAGAAACGTCTCTTTAGATCTTCTGCCCATTTCTGTATTGGGTTGTTTGTTTTTTTAATATTAAGCTGCATGAGCTGTTTATATATATATATTGGAGATTAAAACTTTGTCCATTGATTCACTTGCAACGATTTTCGCCTATTCTGACGGATGCCTTTTTCCATTCCCGTTTTTTTAACAAAAAAGGAAAGAAAGAAAAAGAAGCAGAACACTAATGTGCGTAAAATATGCCTTTTGAAATGGTCGTTTTGAAATATGGACGTCCTTTGAATTTTTTGGTCGATATGTGACCTCAGGATTTGTTTTCAGGGCAGGTGTCATTTACAGGCCTGCAATGATTTTGAATATCAACTGACCATTAGCGCTGGGATTAAAGCTGCTGTTGCGTGAAACGGCCACAAGGTGGCAGCAGTTCTCCCTTACCAAATCTGGTTACTAGAGCAACAGAGCCTCAATGGAAGTCATGTTCTAGATTGGAAGTTCGAATGGAATGTGCCAGGAGAAAGCCCCTCAAGTTTGTCTCACTACTTCTTGTTCGTGTTTTTAATTTTTTTTATTTTCTATTACAGCAAGTTTGATTACAATGTTTGGCTTGTTGTAGGTGTGGAAGATGTGGTTCTTTTACACACATACAGATGTCTGTTCTTCCTGGGATCCTTTTCCCATGTACGTTCGGACAGAATGTTGAGTAGTCTTCTCTTGGTATTCCGTAGGTCTTTGGTGATTATATATGTCACCTGTGTTTGATTATGTCTGTTAACCCCGATATCATAATGAAAGCAATCCTCACACCTTTCCATTGGTGAACCATAAGTTTGTTTAATGAATCTGTGATTGCCCTTCTCCGTGGAAATATCTGCCCTGGTATCCATTTTTAGGTAACACCTATAAGTGATATGATACGATATGTGTCTTTCACTTTCTGACTTACTCCAAGTCACGTGATTACCTCTAGACTCATCTACGGGGCTGCAAATGGCATTGTGTCCTTTTTTTCCTTGGCTTCTATTCTGCCTTAGCGAGGTCCATTTTCAACAATGTGATTCCCTGAGGGTTGTGGATTAGCTGACCTGGGAAGCCTTACCCTGCCGGCCGGCCCTCCCCAGGTGTGCCTGGTTGAGGTCAATATAAACAGCGCTCCAGGCAGCAATAGCCCCTGAAGTTGTGCCTGACTTCATATTCTCTGCCCCGTAAGCAGTCTCGGGGCTGTGCTTGTGGGAGGGAGTGAGGGGCCAAGGCTTTGTTGGTGGTCCGGTGTGAGTGGGGCTCTGCTGGCCTTTCTGCAGGAGTTGCCAGGCTGCCACCTGTAAAGAAGAGGATGTGTCACCCATACCTTCTGATGGAATTTCTCTCCGTACAGAGGTGAGGAAGGAAAAAAGCAGTGGGGGCCGGGACAGGAGGGGTATCTCAGGCAGGGCAATAGAAAGCTTCCAGAAGAGCGGCCGGGGCCAGGACCAACCTGGCTGGCCTGCAGGCACCAAGTTGGCCTGCGTGCTGTCGCTGGTGTGGCTCCAGGGCCTTTCCTCTAGGCTTTCAAGCCCTTGTACATATTCAGGTGATTTACATGGGAAGGGTGGGAAGAGTTCAGCAGCAGCTGGCCTGGGGCTCAGCTCATATTTACTCACAGATGCCTCAGCACGGTCCCCCAGCTTTGCAATGAGGACGCTCCTTGCATGGGGGGTGGGTTGCTGGCTGTATGGGAGGTGATTCCCCACCTCTGAACAATTTCAGAATTGTTTACTGCTGGAGCAAGTGCCCTGATAGGGTTTCCCTCTGTATAACTGGTGGGTCCAGGGTTTTTTTTCTTTTATGGTTCAAGTTAGATTTGATTCCTCTTTTATGTATTTATAGATATAAGCATGGAAATAATTCATTCCTATAAATACATCTGTGTGAAGGGAAGAACTTTTTTCTGTTTTATTTAAAAATTTTTTTTTAAATTTTGAAATTTAATTGTATTTATTTTTTTATACAGCAGGTTATTATTAGTTATGTAGTTTATGCATATACATGTATACAGGTCAATCCCAATCTCCCAACTCATCCCACCACCACCACCCCATGGCTTCCCACACTTGGTGTCCATACGTTTGTTCTCTACCTCTGTGTCTCCATTTCTTCCCTGCAAACAAGTTCATCTGTACCATTTTTTAGGTTCCACATATATGCATTAATATACAATATTTGTTTTCCTCTTTCTGACTTACTTCATTCTGTATGACAGTCTCTAGATCCATCGATGTCTCTACAAATGACCCAGGTTCATCCCTTTTTATGGCTGAGTAATATTCCATTTTATATATGTACCACATCTTTATCCATTCATCTGTCTGTGGGCATTTAGGTTGCTTGCATTACCTGGCTATTGTAAATAGTGCTGCAATGAACATTGTGGTGAATGTGCCTTTTTGATTTATGGTTTTCTCTGGGTATATGCCCAGAAGTTCGATTGCTGGATCAGATGGTAATTCTATTTCTAGTTTTTTTAAGGAAACTCCATACTGTTCTCCATAGTGACTGTATCAATTTACATCCCCACCAATAGTGGAAGAGGGCTCCTTTTGTCCACACCCTCCCCAGAATTTGTTGTTTGTAGATTTTTTGATGTTGCCGATTCTAACAGGTGTGAGGTGATTCCTCATTGTAGTTTTGATTTGCATTTCTCTAATAATTAGTGCTGTTGAGGAGCTTTCTATGTGCGTCTTGGCCATCTCTGTGTCTTCTTTGAAGAAACGTCTCTTTAGATCTTCTGCCCAATTTTGTATTGGGTTGTTTGTTTTTTTAATATTAAGCTGCATGAGCTGTTTATATATATATTGGAGATTAAACCTTTGTCCATTGGTTCATTTGCAACGATTTTGCCCATTCTGAGGGATGCCTTTTTCCATTCCTGTTTTTTTAATAAAAAAGGAAAGAAAGAAAAAGAAGCAGAACACTAATGTGCGTAAAATATGCCTTTTGAAATGGTCGTTTTGAAATATGGACGTCCTTTGAATTTTTGGTCGATATGTGACCCCAGGATTTGTTTCAAGGGCAGGTGTCATTTACAGGCCTGCAATGATTTTGAATATCAACTGACCATTAGCGCTGGGATTAAAGCTGCTGTTGCGTGAAACGGCCACAAGGTGGCAGCAGTTCTCCCTTACCAAATCTGGTTACTAGAGCAACAGAGCCTCAATGGAAGTCGTGTTCTAGATTGGAATTTAGAATGGAATGTGCCAGGAGAAAGCCCCTCAAATTTGTCTCACTACTTCTTGTTCGTGTGTTTAATTTTTTTTTTATTTTCTATTACCGCAAGTTTGATTACAATGTTTGGTTTTTGTAGGTGTGGAAGATGTGGTTCTTTTACACATATACAGATGTCTGTTCTTCCTGGGATCCTTTTCCCATGTACGTTAGGACAGAATGTTGAGTAGTCTTCTCTTGGTATTCCATAGGTTTTTGGTGATTATATACGTCACCTGTGTTTGATTATGTCTGTTAACCTCGATATCATAATGAAAGCAATCCTCACACCTTTCCATTGGTGAACCATAAGTTTGTTTAATGAATCTGTGATTGCCCTTCTCCGTGGAAATATCTGCCCTGGTATCCATTTTTAGGTAACACCTATAAGTGATATGATACGATATGTGTCTTTCACTTTCTGACTTACTCCAAGTCACGTGATTACCTCTAGACTCATCTACGGGGCTGCAAATGGCATTGTGTCCTTTTTTTCTTGGCTTCTATTCTGCCTTAGCGAGGTCCATTTTCAACAATGTGATTCCCTGAGGGTTGTGGATTAGCTGACCTGGGCAGCCTTACCTTGCCGGCCGGCCCTCCCCAGGTGTGCCTGGTTGAGGTCAATATAAACAGCGCTCCAGGCAGCAATAGCCCCTGAATTTGTGCCTGACTCCATATTCTCTGCCCCGTCAGCAGTCTCGGGGCTGTGCTGGTGGGAGGGCGTGAGGGGCCAAGGCTCTGTTGGTGGCCTGGTGTGAGTGTGGCTCTGCTGGCCTTTCTGCAGGAGTTGCCAGGCTGACACCTGTAAAGAAGAGGATGTGTCACCCATACCTTCCGATGGAATTTCTCTCCGGACATAGGTGAGGAAGGAAAAAGCGTGAAACGGCCACAAGGTGGCAGCAGTTCTCCCTTACCAAATCTGGTTACTAGAGCAACAGAGCCTCAATGGAAGGCGTGTTCTAGATTGGAAGTTCGAATGGAATGTGCCAGGAGAAAGCCCCTCAAGTTTGTCTCACTACTTCTTGTTCGTGTTTTTAATTTTTTTTATTTTCTATTACAGCAAGTTTGATTACAATGTTTGGCTTGTTGTAGGTGTGGAAGATGTGGTTCTTTTACACATATACAGATGTCTGTTCTTCCTGGGATCCTTTTCCCATGTACGTTCGGACAGAATGTTGAGTAGTCTTCTCTTGGTATTCCATAGGTCTTTGGTGATTATATATGTCACCTGTGTTTGTTTATGTCTGTTAACCCCGATATCATAATGAAAGCAATCCTCACACCTTTCCATTGGTGAACCATAAGTTTGTTTAATGAATCTGTGATTGCCCTTCTCCGTGGAAATATATGCCCTGGTATCCATTTTTAGGTAACACCTATAAGTGATATGATACGATATGTGTCTTTCACTTTCTGACTTACTCCAAGTCACGTGATTACCTCTAGACTCATCTACGGGGCTGCAAATGGCATTGTGTCCTTTTTTTCCTTGGCTTCTATTCTGCCTTAGCGAGGTCCATTTTCAACAATGTGATTCCCTGAGGGTTGTGGATTAGCTGACCTGGGAAGCCTTACCCTGCCGGCTGGCCCTCCCCAGGTGTGCCTGGTTGAGGTCAATATAAACAGCGCTCAGGCAGCAATAGCCCCTGAAGTTGTGCCTGACTCCATATTCTCTGCCCCGTAAGCAGTCTCGGGGCTGTGCTGGTGGGAGGGAGTGAGGGGCCAAGGCTTTGTTGGTGGCCCGGTGTGAGTGGGGCTCTGCTGGCCTTTCTGCAGGAGTTGCCAGGCTGCCACCTGTAAAGAAGAGGATGTGTCACCCATACCTTCCGATGGAATTTCTCTCCGGACAGAGGTGAGGAAGGAAAAAAGCAGTGGGGGCCGGGACAGGAGGGGTATCTCAGGCAGGGCAATAGAAAGCTTCCAGAAGAGCGGCCGGGGCCAGGACCAACCTGGCTGGCCTGCAGGCACCAAGTTGGCCTGCGTGCTGTCGCTGGTGTGGCTCCAGGGCCCTTCCTCTAGGCTTTCAAGCCCTTGTACATATTCAGGTGATTTACATGGGAAGGGTGGGAACAGTTCAGCAGCAGCTGGCCTGGGGCTCAGCTCACGTTTACTCACAGATGCCTCAGCATGATCCCCCAGCTTTGCAATGAGGACGCTCCTTGCATGGGGGGTGGGATGCTGGCTGTATGGGAGGTGATTCCCCACCTCTGACCAATTTAAGAATTGTTTACCGCTGGAGCAAGTGCCCTGATAGGGTTTCCCTCTGTATAACTGGTGGGTCCAGGGTTTTTTTTCTTTTATGGTTCAAGTTAGATTTGATTCCTCTTTTATGTATTTATAGATATAAGCATGGAAATAATTCATTCCTATAAATACATCTGTGTGAAGGGAAGAAATTTTTTCTGTTTTATTTTAATTTTTTTTTAAATTTTGAAATTTAATTGTATTTATTTTTTTATACAGCAGGTTATTATTAGTTATGTATTTTATGCATATACATGTATACAGGTCAATCCCAATCTCCCAACTCATCCCACCACCACCACCCCATGGCTTCCCACACTTGGTGTCCATACGTTTGTTCTCTACCTCTGTGTCTCCATTTCTTCCCTGCAAACAAGTTCATCTGTACCATTTTTAGGTTCCACATATATGCATTAATATACAATATTTGTTTTCCTCTTTCTGACTTAATTCATTCTGTATGACAGTCTCTAGATCCATCGATGTCTCTACAAATGACCCAGTTTCATTCCTTTTTATGGCTGAGTAATATTCCATTTTATATATGTACCACATCTTTATCCATTCATCTGTCTGTGGGCATTTAGGTTACTTGCATTACCTGGCTATTGTAAATAGTGCTGCAATGAACATTGTGGTGAATGTGCCTTTTTGATTTATGGTTTTCTCTGGGTATATGCCCAGAAGTGGGATTGCTGGATCAGATGGTAATTCTATTTCTAGTTTTTTTAAGGAAACTCCATACTGTTCTCCATAGTGACTGTATCAATTTATATCCCCACCAATAGTGGAAGAGGGCTCCTTTTGTCCACAACCTCCCCAGAATTTGTTGTTTGTAGATTTTCTGATGATGCCGATTCTAAGAGGTGTGAGCTCATACCTCATTGTCATTTTGATTTGCATTTCTCTAATAATTAGTGATGTTGAGCAGCTTTTCATGTGCGTCTTGGCCATCTCTGTGACTTCTTTGAAGAAACGTCTATTTAGATCTTCTGCCCATTTTTGTATTGGGTTGTTTGTTTTATTAATATTAAGCTGCGTGAGCTGTTTATATATATTGGAGATTAAACCTTTGTCCATTGATTCGTTTGCGATCGTTTTCGCCCATTCTGAGGGTTGCCTTTTTCCATTCCCGTTTTTTTAACCAAAAAAGAAAGAAAGCAAAGGAAGCAGAACACTAATGTGCGTGAAATATGCCTCTTGAAACTGTCGTTTTGAAATATGGACGTCTTTTGAATTTTTTGGTCGATACATGACCCCAGGATTTGTTTTCAGGGCAGGTGTCATTTACAGGCCTGCAATGATTTTGAATATCCACTGACCATTAGCGCTGGGATTAAAGCTGCTGTTGTGTGAAACGGCCACAAGGTGGCAGCAGTTCTCCCTTACCAAATCTGGTTACTAGGGCAACAGAGCCTCAATGGAAGTCGTGTTCTAGATTGGAATTTAGAATGGAATGTGCCAGGAGAATGCCCCTCAATTTGTCTCACTACTTCTTGTTCGTGTTTTTAATTTAATTTTTTATTTTTTTATTACAGCAAGTTTGATGTCAACGTTTGGCTTGTTGTAGGTGTGCAAGATGTGGTTCTTTTACACATATACATATGTCTGTTCTTCCTGGGATCCTGTTCCCATGTACGTTATGACAGAATGTTGAGTAGTCTTCTCTTGGTATTCCGTAGGTCTTTGGTGATTATATATTTCATCTGTGTTTGTATATGTCTGTTAACCCCAAGATCCTAATGAATCCAATCCTCACACCTTTCCATTGGTGAACCATAAGTTTGTTTAATGAATCTGTGATTGCCCTTCTCCGTGGAAATATCTGCCCTGGTATCAATTTTTAGGTAACACCTATAAGTGATATCCTACGATATGTGTCTTTCACTTTCTGACTTACTACAAGTCACGTGATTACCTCTAGACTCATCTACGGTGCTGCAAATGGCATTGTGTCCTTTTTTCCCTTGGCTAATATTGTGTCTTAGCGAGGTCCATTTTCTGCAATGTGATTCCGTGAGGGCTGAGGATTAGCTGACCTGGGCAGCCTGACCCTGCCGGCAAGCCCTCCCCAGGTGTGCCTGGGTTGAGGTCAATATAAACAGAACTCCAGGCAGCAATAGCCCCTTCAGCTGTGCCTGACTCCATATTCTCTGCCCAGTCAGCAGTCTCGGGGCTGTGCTGGTGGGAGGGTGTGAGGATCCACGGCTTTGTGGGTGGCCCGGTGTGAGTGGGGCTCTGCTGGACTTTCTGCAGGAGTTGCCAGGCTGCCACCTGTAAAGAAGAGGATGTGTCACCCATAACTTCCACTGGAATTTCTCTCTGGGCTGCGGTGAGGAAGGAAAAAAGGGAGTGGGTGCCAGGACAGGAGGGGTATCTCAGGCAGGGAAATGGAAAGCTTCCAGAAGAGCGCCCGGGGCCAGGACCATCCTGGCTGGCCTGCAGGCAGCAAGTTGACCTGTGTGCTGTCGCTGGTGTGGCTCCACGGCCCTTCCTCTAGGCTTTCAAGCCCTTGTACATATTCATGTGTTTTACCTGGGAAGGGTGGGAACAGTTCAGCAGCAGCTGGCCTGGGGCTCAGCTCACGTTTACTCACAGAGAACTCGGCACTGTCCCCCAGCTTTGCAATGAGGACGCTCCTTGCGTGGGGGGGGGCGGGGCTGCTGGCTTTATGGGAGATGATTCCCCACCTCTGACCAATTTCAGAATTGTTTACCGCTGGAGCAAGTGCCTTGGTAGGGCTTTCCTCTGTATAACTGTTAGGTTCAGGGTTTTTTTTTCTTTTTTCGTTCAAATTACATTTTATTCCTGTTTTATGTATTTATAGATATAAGCATGGAAATAATTCATTCATACAAATACATCTGTGGGAATGGAAGAACTTTTTTCTGTTTTTTTTTAATTTTATTTTTAAAAATTTCGAAATTTAATTTTATTTATTTTTTATACAGCAGGTTATTATTAGTTATCTATTATATGCATATACATGTATACAGGTCAATCCCAATCTCCCAACTCATCCCAACACCACCACCCCATGGCTTCCCCCACTTGGTGTCCATACGTTTGTTCTCTACCTCTGTGTCTCTATTTCTGCCCTGCAAACCAGTTCATCTGTACCATTTTTCTAGGTTCCACATATATGCATTAATATACAATATTTGTTTTTCTCTTTCTGACTTACTTCACTCTGTATGACAGTCTCTAGATCCATCGACTTCTCTACAAATGACCCAGTTTCATTCCTTTTTATGGCTGAGTTATATTCCATTTTACATATGTACCACTTCTTTATCCATTCGTCTGTCTGTGGGCATTTAGGTTGCTTCCATTACCTGGCTATTGTAAATAGTGCTGCAATGAACATTGTGGTGAATGTGTCTTTTTGATTTATGGTTTTCTCTGGGTATATGCCCAGAAGTGGGATTGCTGGATCCTATGGTAATTCTCTTTTTAGTGTTTTAGAGGGACCTCCATACTGTTCTCCATAGTGACTGTATCAATTTACCTTCCCACCAATAGTGGAAGAGGGTTCCTTTTGTCCACACCCTCCCCAGAATTTGTTGTTTGTAGATTTTCTGATGATGCCGATTCTAAGAGGTGTGAGCTCATACCTCATTGTCATTTTGATTTGCATTTCTCTAATAATTAGTGATGTTGAGCTGATTTTCATGTGCGTCTTGGCCATCTCTGTGACTTCTTTGAAGAAACGTCTATTTAGATCTTCTGCCCATTTTTGTATTGGGTTATTTGTTTTATTAATATTAAGCTGCGTGAGCTGTTTATATATATTGGAGATTAAACCTTTGTCCATTGATTCGTTTGCGATCGTTTTCGGCCATTCTGAGGGTTGCCTTTTTCCATTCCCGTTTTTTTAACCAAAAAAGAAAGAAAGCAAAGGAAGCAGAACACTAATGTGCGTGAAATATGCCTCTTGAAACTGTCGTTTTGAAATATGGACGTCTTTTGAATTTTTTGGTCGATACATGACCCCAGGATTTGTTTTCAGGGCAGGTGTCATTTACAGGCCTGCAATGATTTTGAATATCCACTGACCATTAGCGCTGGGATTAAAGCTGCTGTTGTGTGAAACGGCCACAAGGTGGCAGCAGTTCTCCCTTACCAAATCTGGTTACTAGGGCAACAGAGCCTCAATGGAAGTCATGTTCTAGATTGGAATTTAGAATGGAATGTGCCAGGAGAATGCCCCTCAAGTTTGTCTCACTACTTCTTGTTCGTGTTTTTAATTTAATTTTTTATTTTTTTATTACAGCATGTTTGATGTCAACGTTTGGCTTGTTGTAGGTGTGCAAGATGTGGTTCTTTTACACATATACATATGTCTGTTCTTCCTGGGATCCTGTTCCCATGTACGTTATGACAGAATGTTGAGTAGTCTTCTCTTGGTATTCCGTAGGTCTTTGGTGATTATATATTTCATCTGTGTTTGTATATGTCTGTTAACCCCAAGACTCTAATGAATCCAATCCTCACACCTTTCCATTGGTGAAGCATAAGTTTGTTTAATGAATCTGTGATTGCCCTTCTCCGTGGAAATATCTGCCCTGGTATCAATTTTTAGGTAACACCTATAAGTGATATCCTACGATATGTGTCTTTCACTTTCTGACTTACTACAAGTCACGTGATTACCTCTAGACTCATCTACGGTGCTGCAAATGGCATTGTGTCCTTTTTTCCCTTGGCTAATATTGTGTCTTAGCGAGGTCCATTTTCTGCAATGTGATTCCGTGAGGGCTGAGGATTAGCTGACCTGGGCAGCCTGACCCTGCCGGCAAGCCCTCCCCAGGTGTGCCTGGGTTGAGGTCAATATAAACAGAACTCCAGGCAGCAATAGCCCCTGCAGCTGTGCCTGACTCCATATTCTCTGCCCAGTCAGCAGTCTCGGGGCTGTGCTGGTGGGAGGGTGTGAGGATCCACGGCTTTGTGGGTGGCCCGGTGTGAGTGGGGCTCTGCTGGACTTTCTGCAGGAGTTGCCAGGCTGCCACCTGTAAAGAAGAGGATGTGTCACCCATAACTTCCACTGGAATTTCTCTCTGGGCTGCGGTGAGGAAGGATAAAAGGGAGTGGGTGCCAGGACAGGAGGGGTATCTCAGGCAGGGAAATGGAAAGCTTCCAGAAGAGCGCCCGGGGCCAGGACCATCCTGGCTGGCCTGCAGGCAGCAAGTTGGCCTGTGTGCTGTCGCTGGTGTGGCTCCATGGCCCTTCCTCTAGGCTTTCAAGCCCTTGTACATATTCATGTGTTTTACCTGGGAAGGGTGGGAACAGTTCAGCAGCAGCTGGCCTGGGGCTCAGCTCACGTTTACTCACAGAGAACTCGGCACTGTCCCCCAGCTTTGCAATGAGGACGCTCCTTGCGTGGGGGGGGGGCGGGGCTGCTGGCTTTATGGGAGATGATTCCCCACCTCTGACCAATTTCAGAATTGTTTACCGCTGGAGCAAGTGCCTTGGTAGGGCTTTCCTCTGTATAACTGTTAGGTTCAGGGTTTTTTTTTCTTTTTTCGTTCAAATTACATTTTATTCCTGTTTTATGTATTTATAGATATAAGCATGGAAATAATTCATTCATACAAATACATCTGTGGGAATGGAAGAACTTTTTTCTGTTTTTTTTTAATTTTATTTTTAAAAATTTCGAAATTTAATTTTATTTATTTTTTATACAGCAGGTTATTATTAGTTATCTATTATATGCATATACATGTATACAGGTCAATCCCAATTTCCCAACTCATCCCAACACCACCACCCCATGTCTTCCCCCACTTGGTGTCCATACGTTTGTTCTCTACCTCTGTGTCTCTATTTCTGCCCTGCAAACCAGTTCATCTGTACCATTTTTCTAGGTTCCACATATATGCATTAATATACAATATTTGTTTTTCTCTTTCTGACTTACTTCACTCTGTATGACAGTCTCTAGATCCATCGACTTCTCTACAAATGACCCAGTTTCATTCCTTTTTATGGCTGAGTTATATTCCATTTTACATATGTACCACTTCTTTATCCATTCGTCTGTCTGTGGGCATTTAGGTTGCTTCCATTACCTGGCTATTGTAAATAGTGCTGCAATGAACATTGTGGTGAATGTGTCTTTTTGATTTATGGTTTTCTCTGGGTATATGCCCAGAAGTGGGATTGCTGGATCCTATGGTAATTCTCTTTTTAGTGTTTTAGAGGGACCTCCATACTGTTCTCCATAGTGACTGTATCAATTTACCTTCCCACCAATAGTGGAAGAGGGTTCCTTTTGTCCACACCCTCCCCAGAATTTGTTGTTTGTAGATTTTCTGATGATGCCGATTCTAAGAGGTGTGAGCTCATACCTCATTGTCATTTTGATTTGCATTTCTCTAATAATTAGTGATGTTGAGCAGCTTGTCATGTGCGTCTTGGCCATCTCTGTGACTTCTTTGAAGAAACGTCTATTTAGATCTTCTGCCCATTTTTGTATTGGGTTATTTGTTTTATTAATATTAAGCTGCGTGAGCTGTTTATATATATTGGAGATTAAACCTTTGTCCATTGATTCGTTTGCGATCGTTTTCGGCCATTCTGAGGGTTGCCTTTTTCCATTCCCGTTTTTTTAACCAAAAAAGAAAGAAAGCAAAGGAAGCAGAACACTAATGTGCGTAAAATATGCCTTTTGAAATGGTCGTTTTGAAATATGGACGTCCTTTGAATTTTTTGGTCGATATGTGACCCCAGGATTTGTTTTCAGGGCAGGTGTCATTTACAGGCCTGCAATGATTTTGAATATCCACTGACCATTAGCGCTGAGATTAAAGCTGCTGTTGTGTGAAACGGCCACAAGGTGGCAGCAGTTCTCCCTTACCAAATCTGGTTACTAGGGCAACAGAGCCTCAATGGAAGTCATGTTCTAGATTGGAATTTAGAATGGAATGTGCCAGAATGCCCCTCAAGTTTGTCTCACTACTTCTTGTTCGTGTTTTTAATTTAATTTTTTATTTTTTTATTACAGCATGTTTGATGTCAACGTTTGGCTTGTTGTAGGTGTGCAAGATGTGGTTCTTTTACACATATACATATGTCTGTTCTTCCTGGGATCCTGTTCCCATGTACGTTATGACAGAATGTTGAGTAGTCTTCTCTTGGTATTCCGTAGGTCTTTGGTGATTATATATTTCATCTGTGTTTGTATATGTCTGTTAACCCCAAGACTCTAATGAATCCAATCCTCACACCTTTCCATTGGTGAAGCATAAGTTTGTTTAATGAATCTGTGATTGCCCTTCTCCGTGGAAATATCTGCCCTGGTATCAATTTTTAGGTAACACCTATAAGTGATATCCTACGATATGTGTCTTTCACTTTCTGACTTACTACAAGTCACGTGATTACCTCTAGACTCATCTACGGTGCTGCAAATGGCATTGTGTCCTTTTTTCCCTTGGCTAATATTGTGTCTTAGCGAGGTCCATTTTCTGCAATGTGATTCCGTGAGGGCTGAGGATTAGCTGACCTGGGCAGCCTGACCCTGCCGGCAAGCCCTCCCCAGGTGTGCCTGGGTTGAGGTCAATATAAACAGCACTCCAGGCAGCAATAGCCCCTGCAGCTGTGCCTGACTCCATATTCTCTGCCCCGTCAGCAGTCTCGGGGCTGTGCTGGTGGGAGGCTGTGAGGATCCACGGCTTTGTGGGTGGCCCGGTGTGAGTGGGGCTCTGATGGACTTTCTGCAGGAGTTGCCAGGCTGCCACCTGTAAAGAAGAGGATGTGTCACCCATAACTTCCACTGGAATTTCTCTCCGGGCTGAGGTGAGGAAGGAAAAAAGGGAGTGGGTGCCGGGACAGGAGGGGTATCTCAGGCAGGGAAATGGAAAGCTTCCAGAAGAGCACCCGGGGCCAGGACCATCCTGACTGGGCTGCAGGCAGCAAGTTGGCCTGTGTGCTGTCGCTGGTGTGGCTCCACGGCCCTTCCTCTAGGCTTTCAAGCCCTTGTACATATTCATGTGTTTTACCTGGGAAGGGTGGGAACAGTTCAGCAGCAGCTGGCCTGGGGCTCAGCTCACGTTTACTCACAGAGAACTCGGCACTGTCCCCCAGCTTTGCAATGAGGACGCTCCTTGCGTGGGGGGGGGCGGGGCTGCTGGCTTTATGGGAGATGATTCCCCACCTCTGACCAATTTCAGAATTGTTTACCGCTGGAGCAAGTGCCTTGGTAGGGCTTTCCTCTGTATAACTGTTAGGTTCAGGTTTTTTTTTCTTTTTTCGTTCCAATTACATTTTATTCCTGTTTTATGTATTTATAGATATAAGCATGGAAATAATTCATTCATACAAATACATCTGTGTGAATGGAAGAACTTTTTTCTGTTTTTTTTCAATTTTATTTTTAAAAATTTCGAAATTTAATTTTATTTATTTTTTATACAGCAGGTTATTATTAGTTATCTATTTTATGCATATGCATGTATACAGGTCAATCCCAATCTCCCAACTCATCCCAACACCACCACCCCATGGCTTCCCCCACTTGGTGTCCATACGTTTGTTCTCTACCTCTGTGTCTCTATTTCTGCCCTGCAAACCAGTTCATCTGTACCATTTTTCTAGGTTCCACATATATGCATTAATATACAATATTTGTTTTTCTCTTTCTGACTTACTTTACTCTGTATGACAGTCTCTAGAACCATTGACTTCTCTACAAATGACCCAGTTTCATTCCTTTTTATGGCTGAGTTATATTCCATTTTACATATGTACCACTTCTTTATCCATTCGTCTGTCTGTGGGCATTTAGGTTGCTTCCATTACCTGGCTATTGTAAATACTGCTGCAATGAACATTGTGGTGAATGTGTCTTTTTGATTTATGGTTTTCTCTGGGTATATGCCCAGAAGTGGGATTGCTGGATCCTATGGTAATTCTCTTTTTAGTGTTTTAGAGGGACCTCCATACTGTTCTCCATAGTGACTGTATCAATTTACCTTCCCACCAATAGTGGAAGAGGGTTCCTTTTGTCCACACCCTCCCCAGAATTTGTTGTTTGTAGATTTTCTGATGATGCCGATTCTAAGAGGTGTGAGCTCATACCTCATTGTCATTTTGATTTGCATTTCTCTAATAATTAGTGATGTTGAGCAGCTTTTCATGTGCGTCTTGGCCATCTCTGTGACTTCTTTGAAGAAACGTCTATTTAGATCTTCTGCCCATTTTTGTATTGGGTTGTTTGTTTTATTAATATTAAGCTGCGTGAACTCTTTATATATATTGGAGATTAAACCTTTGTCCATTGATTCGTTTGCGATCGTTTTCGCCCATTCTGAGGGTTGCCTTTTTCCATTCCCGTTTTTTTAACCAAAAAAGAAAGAAAGCAAAGGAAGCAGAACACTAATGTGCGTGAAATATGCCTCTTGAGACTGTCGTTTTGAAATATGGACGTCTTTTGAATTTTTTGGTCGATATATGACCCCAGGATTTGTTTTCAGGGCAGGTGTCATTTACAGGCCTGCAATGATTTTGAATATCCACTGACCATTAGCACTGGGATTAAAGCTGCTGTTGCGTGAAACGACCACAAGGTGGCAGCAGTTCTCCCTTACCAAATCTGGTTACTAGAGCAACAGAGCCTCAAAGGAAGTCGTGTTCTAGATTGGAATTTAGAATGGAATGTGCCAGGAGAAAGCCCCTCAAGTTTGTCTCACTACTTTTTGTTCGTGTTCTTAATTTGTTTTTTTATTTTCTATTACAGCAAGTTTGATTACAATGTTTGGCTTGTTGTAGGTGTGGAAGATGTGGTTCTTTTACACATATACAGATGTCTGTTCTTCCTGGGATCCTTTTCCCATGTACGTTAGGACAGAATGTTGAGTAGTCTTCTCTTGGTATTCCGTAGGTCTTTGGTGATTATATATGTCACCTGTGTTTGATTATGTCTGTTAACCCCGATATCATAATGAAAGCAATCCTCACACCTTTCCATTGGTGAACCATAAGTTTGTTTAATGAATCTGTGATTGCCCTTCTCCGTGGAAATATCTGCCCTGGTATCCATTTTTAGGTAACACCTATAAGTGATATGATACGATATGTGTCTTTCACTTTCTGACTTACTCCAAGTCACGTGATTACCTCTAGACTCATCTACGGGGCTGCAAATGGCATTGTGTCCTTTTTTTCCTTGGCTTCTATTCTGCCTTAGTGAGGTCCATTTTCAACAATGTGATTCCCTGAGGGTTGTGGATTAGCTGACCTGGGCAGCCTTACCCTGCCGGCCGGCCCTCCCCAGGTGTGCCTGGTTGAGGTCAATATAAACAGCGCTCCAGGCAGCAATAGCCCCTGAAGTTGTGCCTGACTCCATATTCTCTGCCCCGTCAGCAGTCTCGGGGCTGTGCTGGTGGGAGGGAGTGAGGGGCCAAGGCTTTGTTGGTGGCCCGGTGTGAGTGGGGCTCTGCTGGCCTTTCTACAGGAGTTGCCAGGCTGCCACCTGTAAAGAAGAGGATGTGTCAGTCATAACTTCCGATGGAATTTCTCTCTGGACAGAGGTGAGGAAGGATAAAAGCAGTGGGGGCCGGGACAGGAGGGGTATCTCAGGCAGGGCAATAGAAAGCTTACAGAACAGCGCCCGGGCCCAGGACCATCCTGGCTGACCTTCAGGCACCATGTTGGCCTGCGTGCTGTGGCTGGTGTGGCTCCAGGGCCCTTCCTCTAGGCTTTCAAGCCCTTGTACATATTCAGGTGTTTTACCTGGGAAGGGTGGGAACAGTTCAGCAGCAGCTGGCCTGGGGCTCAGCTCACATTATCTCACAGATGCCTCAGCACGGTCCCCCAGCTTTGCAATGAGGACACTCCTTGCATGGGGGGTGGGTTGCTGGCTGTATGGGAGGTGATTCCGCACCTCTGACCAATTTCAGAATTGTTTACCACTGGAGCAAGTGCCCTGATAGGGTTTACCTCTTTATAACTGGTGGTTTCGGTTTTTTTTTTCTTTTATGGTTCAAGTTAGATTTGATTCCTCTTTTATGTATTTATAGATAGAAGCATGGAAATAATTCATTCCTGTAAATACATCTGTGTGAAGCGAATAACTTTTTTCTGTTTTATTTTAAAATTTTATTTTTTAAAATTTTGAAATTTAATTTTTTTATTTTTTTATACAGCAGGTTATTATTAGTTATGTATTTTATGCATATATATGTATACAGGTCAATCCCAATCTCCCAACTCATCCCACCACCACCACCCCATGGCTTCCCTCACTTGGTGTCCATACGTTTGTTCTCTACCTCTGTGTCTCTATTTCTTCCCTGCAAACCAGTTCATCTGTACCATTTTTTAGGTTCCACATATATGCATTAATATACAATATTTGTTTTCCTCTTTCTGACTTACTTCATTCTGTATGACAGTCTCTAGATCCATCGATGTCTCTACAAATGACCCAGTTTCATCCCTTTTTATGGCTGAGTAATATTCCAATTTATATACGTACCACATCTTTATCCATTCATCTGTCTGTGGGCATTTAGGTTACTTGCATTACCTGGCTATTGTAAATAGTGCTGCAATGAACATTGTGGTGGATGTGCCTTTTTAATTTATGTTTTTCTCTGGGTATATGCCCAGAAGTTCGATTGCTGGATCAGATGGTAATTCTATTTCTAGTTTTTTTAAGGAAACTCCATACTGTTCTCCATAGTGACTGTATCAATTTACATCCCCACCAATAGTGGAAGAGGGCTCCTTTTGTCCACACCCTCCCCAGAATTTGTTGTTTGTAGATTTTCTGATGATGCCGATTCTAACAGGTGTGAGGTGATACCTCATTGTAGTTTTGATTTGCATTTCTCTAATAATTAGTGCTGTTGAGCAGGTTTTCATGTGCGTCTTGGCCATCTCTGTGTCTTCTTTGAAGAAACGTCTCTTTAGATCTTCTGCCCATTTTTGTATTGGGTTGTTTGTTTTTTTAATATTAAGCTGCATGAGCTGTTTATATATATATTGGAGATTAAACCTTTGTCCATTGATTCATTTGCAACGATTTTCGCCCATTCTGAGGGATGCCTTTTTCCATTCCCGTTTTTTTAACAAAAAAGGAAAGAAAGAAAAAGAAGCAGAACACTAATGTGCGTAAAATATGCCTTTTGAAATGGTCGTTTTGAAATATGGACGTCCTTTGAATTTTTTGGTCGATATGGGACCCCAGGATTTGTTTTCAGGGCAGGTGTCATTTACAGGCCTGCAATGATTTTGAATATCAACTGACCATTAGCGCTGGGGTTAAAGCTGCTGTTGCGTGAAACGGCCACAAGGTGGCAGCAGTTCTCCCTTACCAAATCTGGTTACTAGAGCAACAGAGCCTCAATGGAAGGCGTGTTCTAGATTGGAAGTTCGAATGGAATGTGCCAGGAGAAAGCCCCTCAGGTTTGTCTCACTAATTCTTGTTCGTGTTTCTAATTTTTTTTATTTTCTATTTCAGCAAGTTTGATTACAATGTTTGGCTTGTTGTAGGTGTGTAATATGTGGTTCTTTTACACATATACAGATGTCTGTTCTTCCTGGGATCCTTTTCCCATGTACGTTCGGACAGAATGTTGAGTAGTCTTCTCTTGGTATTCCGTAGGTCTTTGGTGATTATATATGTCACCTGTGTTTGATTATGTCTGTTAACCCCAATATCGTAATGAAACCAATCCTCACACCTTTCCATTGGTGAACCATAAGTTTGTTTAATGAATCTGTGATTGCCCTTCTCCGTGGAAATATCTGCCCTGGTATCCATTTTTAGGTAACACCCATAAGTGATATGATATGATATGTGTCTTTCACTTTCTGACTTACTCCAAGTCACGTGATTACCTCTAGACTCATCTACGGGGCTGCAAATGGCATTGTGTCCTTTTTTTCCTTGGCTTCTATTCTGCCTTAGCGAGGTCCATTTTCAACAATGTGATTCCCTGAGGGTTGTGGATTAGCTGACCTGGGCAGCCTTACCCTGCCGGCCGGCCCTCCACAGGTGTGCCTGTTTGAGGTCAATATAAACAGCGCTCCAGGCAGCAATAGCCCCTGAAGTTGTGCCTGACTCCATATTCTCTGCCCCGTCAGCAGTCTCGGGGCTGTGCTGGTGGGAGGGAGTGAGGGGGCCAAGGCTTTGTTGGTGGCCCGGTGTGAGTGGGCCTCTGCTGGCCTTTCTGCAGGAGTTGCCAGGCTGCCACCTGTAAAGAAGAGGATGTGTCACTCATAACTTCCAATGGAATTTCTCTCCGGACAGAGGTGAGGAAGGAAAAAAGCAGTGGGGGCCGGGACAGGAGGGGTATCTCAGGCAGGGCAATAAAAAGCTTCCACAAGAGCGCCCGGGGCCAGGACCATCCTGGCTGGCCTGCAGGCACCAAGTTGGCCTGCGTGCTGTCACTGGTGTGGCTCCACGGCCCTTCCTCTAGGCTTTCAAGCCCTTGTACATATTCAGATGTTTTACCTGGGAAGGGTGGGAACAGTTCCGCAGCAGCTGGCCTGGGGCTCAGCTCACGTTTACTCACAGATGCCTCAGCCCAGTCCCCCAGCTTTGCAATGACGACGCTCCTTGCATGGGGGGTGAGTTGCTGGCTGTATGGGAGGTGATTCCCCACCTCTGACCAATTTCAGAATTGTTTACCGCTGGAGCAAGTGCCCTGATAGGGTTTCCCTCTGTATAACTGGTGGGTTCAGGTTTTTTTTTTTTTGCTTTTATGGTTCAAGTTAGATTTGATTCCTCTTTTATGTATTTATAGATATAAGCATGGAAATAATTCATTCCTATAAATACATCTGTGTGAAGGGAAGAACTTTTTTTCTGTTTTATTTAAAAAATTTTTTTTTAATTTTGAAATTTAATTTTATTTATTTTTTTATACAGCAGGTTATTATTAGTTATGTATTTTATGCATATATATGTATACAGGTAAATCCCAATCTCCCAACTCATCCCACCACCACCACCCCATGGCTTCCCAAACTTGGTGTCCATACGTTTGTTCTCTACCTCTGTGTCTCTATTTCTTCCCTGCAAACCAGTTCATCTGTACCATTTTTTAGGTTCCACATATATGCATTAATATACAATATTTGTTTTCCTCTTTGTGACTTACTTCATTCTGTATGACAGTCTCTAGATCGATCGATGTCTCTACAAATGACCCAGTTTCATCCCTTTTTATGGCTGAGTAATATTCCATTTTATATATGTACCACATCTTTATCCATTCATCTGTCTGTGGGCATTTAGGTTGCTTCCATTACTTGGCTATTGGAAATAGTGCTGCAATGAACATTGTGGTGGATGTGCCTTTTTAATTTATGTTTTTCTCTGGGTATATGCCCAGAAGTTCGATTGCTGGATCAGATGGTAATTCTATTTCTAGTTTTTTTAAGGAAACTCCATACTGTTCTCCATAGTGACTGTATCAATTTACATCACCACCAATAGTGGTAGAGGGTTCCTTTTGTCCACACTCTCCCCAGAATTTGTTGTTTGTAGATTTTCTGATGATGCCGATTCTAACAGGTGTGAGGTGATACCTCATTGTAGTTTTGATTTGCATTTCTCTAATAATTAGTGCTGTTGAGCAGCTTTTCATGTGCGTCTTGGCCATCTCTGTGTCTTCTTTGAAGAAACGTCTCTTTAGATCTTCTGCCCATTTTTGTATTGGGTTGTTTGTTTTTTTAATATTAAGCTGCATGAGCTGTTTATATATATATTGGAGATTAAACCTTTGTCCATTGATTCATTTGCAACGATTTTCGCCCATTCTGAGGGATGCCTTTTTCCATTCCCGTTTTTTTAACAAAAAAGGAAAGAAAGAAAAAGAAGCAGAACACTAATGTGCGTAAAATATGCCTTTTGAAATGGTCGTTTTGAAATATGGACGTCCTTTGAATTTTTTGGTCGATATGGGACCCCAGGATTTGTTTTCAGGGCAGGTGTCATTTACAGGCCTGCAATGATTTTGAATATCAACTGACCATTAGCGCTGGGGTTAAAGCTGCTGTTGCGTGAAACGGCCACAAGGTGGCAGCAGTTCTCCCTTACCAAATCTGCTTACTAGAGCAACAGAGCCTCAATGGAAGGCGTGTTCTAGATTGGAAGTTCGAATGGAATGTGCCAGGAGAAAGCCCCTCAAGTTTGTCTCACTACTTTTTGTTCGTGTTTTTAATTTGTTTATTTTATTTTCTATTACAGCAAGTTTGATTACAATGTTTGGCTTGTTGTAGGTGTGGAAGATGTGGTTCTTTTACACATATACAGATGTCTGTTCTTCCTGGGATCCTTTTCCCATGTACGTTCGGACAGAATGTTGAGTAGTCTTCTCTTGGTATTCCGTAGGTCTTTGGTGATTATATATGTCACCTGTGTTTGATTATGTCTGTTAACCCCGATATCATAATGAAACCAATCCTCACACCTTTCCATTGGTGAACCATAAGTTTGTTTAATGAATCTGTGATTGCCCTTCTCCGTGGAAATATCTGCCCTGGTATCCATTTTTTGATAACACCTATAAGTGATAAGATACGATATGTGTCTTTCACTTTCTGACTTACTCCAAGTCACGTGATTACCTCTAGACTCATCTACGGGGCTGCAAATGGCATTGTGTCCTTTTTTTCCTTGGCTTCTATTCTGCCTTAGCGAGGTCCATTTTCAACAATGTGATTCCCTGAGGGTTGTGGATTAGCTGACCTGGGCAGCCTTACCCTGCCGGCCGGCCCTCCCCAGGTGTGCCTGGTTGAGGTCAATATAAACAGCGCTCCAGGCAGCAATAGCCCCTGAAGTTGTGCCTGACTCCATATTCTCTGCCCCGTCAGCAGTCTCGGGGCTGTGCTGGTGGGAGGGAGTGAGGGGCCAAGGCTTTGTTGGTGGCCCGGTGTGAGTGGGGCTCTGCTGGCCTTTCTGCAGGAGTTGCCAGGCTGCCACCTGTAAAGAAGAGGATGTGTCAGTCATAACTTCCGATGGAATTTCTCTCTGGACAGAGGTGAGGAAGGATAAAAGCAGTGGGGGCCGGGACAGGAGGGGTATCTCAGGCAGGGCAATAGAAAGCTTACAGAACAGCGCCCGGGCCCAGGACCATCCTGGCTGACCAGCAGGCACCAAGTTGGCCTGCGTGCTGTGGCTGGTGTGGCTCCAGGGCCCTTCCTCTAGGCTTTCAAGCCCTTGTACATATTCAGGTGTTTTACCTGGGAAGGGTGGGAACAGTTCAGCAGCAGCTGGCCTGGGGCTCAGCTCACATTAACTCACAGATGCCTCAGCACGGTCCCCCAGCTTTGCAATGAGGACACTCCTTGCATGGGGGGTGGGTTGCTGGCTGTATGGGAGGTGATTCCCCACCTCTGACCAATTTCAGAATTGTTTACCACTGGAGCAAGTGCCCTGATAGGGTTTCCCTCTTTATAACTGGTGGTTTCGGTTTTTTTTTTCTTTTATGGTTCAAGTTAGATTTGATTCCTCTTTTATGTATTTATAGATAGAAGCATGGAAATAATTCATTCCTGTAAATACATCTGTGTGAAGCGAATAACTTTTTTCTGTTTTATTTTAAAATTTTATTTTTAAAAATTTTGAAATTTAATTTTATTTATTTTTTATACAGCAGGTTATTATTAGTTATGTATTTTATGCATATATATGTATACAGGATAATCCCAATCTCCCAACTCATCCCACCACCACCACCCCATGGCTTCCCTCACTTGGTGTCCATACGTTTGTTCTTTACCTCTGTGTCTCTATTTCTTCCCTGCAAACCAGTTCATCTGTACCATTTTTTAGGTTCCACATATATGCATTAATATACAATATTTGTTTTCCTCTTTCTGACTTACTTCATTCTGTATGACAGTCTCTAGATCCATCGATGTCTCTACAAATGACCCAGTTTCATCCCTTTTTATGGCTGAGTAATATTCCAATTTATATACGTACCACATCTTTATCCATTCATCTGTCTGTGGGCATTTAGGTTGCTTGCATTACCTGGCTATTGTAAATAGTGCTGCAATGAACATTGTGGTGGATGTGCCTTTTTAATTTATGTTTTTCTCTGGGTATATGCCCAGAAGTTCGATTGCTGGATCAGATGGTAATTCTATTTCTAGTTTTTTTAAGGAAACTCCATACTGTTCTCCATAGTGACTGTATCAATTTACATCCCCACCAATAGTGGAAGAGGGCTCCTTTTGTCCACACCCTCCCCAGAATTTGTTGTTTGTAGATTTTCTGATGATGCCGATTCTAACAGGTGTGAGGTGATACCTCATTGTAGTTTTGATTTGCATTTCTCTAATAATTAGTGCTGTTGAGCAGCTTTTCATGTGCGTCTTGGCCATCTCTGTGTCTTCTTTGAAGAAACGTTTCTTTAGATCTTCTGCCCATTTTTGTATTGGGTTGTTTGTTTTTTTAATATTAAGCTGCATGAGCTGTTTATATATATATTGGAGATTAAACCTTTGTCCATTGATTCATTTGCAACGATTTTCGCCCATTCTGAGGGATGCCTTTTTCCATTCCCGTTTTTTTAACAAAAAAGGAAAGAAAGAAAAAGAAGCAGAACACTAATGTGCGTAAAATATGCCTTTTGAAATGGTCGTTTTTTTTTTGTTTTTTTTTTTTTTTTCGGTATGCGGGCCTCTCACTGTTGTGGCCTCCCCCGTCGCGGAGCACAGGCTCCGGACGCGCAGGCTCCGGACGCGCAGGCTCAGCGGCCATGGCTCACGGGCCCAGCCGCTCCACGGCATATGGGATCCTCCCAGACCGGGGCGCGAACCCGTATCCCCTGCATCGGCAGGCGGACTCTCAACCACTGCGCCACCAGGGAGGCCCTGAAATGGTCGTTTTGAAATATGGACGTCCTTTGAATTTTTTGGTCGATATGGGACCCCAGGATTTGTTTTCAGGGCAGGTGTCATTTACAGGCCTGCAATGATTTTGAATATCAACTGACCATTAGCGCTGGGATTAAAGCTGCTGTTGCGTGAAACGGCCACAAGGTGGCAGCAGTTCTCCCTTACCAAATCTGGTTACTAGAGCAACAGAGCCTCAATGGAAGGCGTGTTCTAGATTGGAATTTCGAATGGAATGTGCCAGGAGAAAGCCCCTCAGGTTTGTCTCACTAATTCTTGTTCGTGTTTCTAATTTTTTTTATTTTCTATTTCAGCAAGTTTGATTACAATGTTTGGCTTGTTGTAGGTGTGTAAGATGTGGTTCTTTTACACATATACAGATGTCTGTTCTTCCTGGGATCCTTTTCCCATGTACGTTCGGACAGAATGTTGAGTAGTCTTCTCTTGGTATTCCGTAGGTCTTTGGTGATTATATATGTCACCTGTGTTTGAATATGTCTGTTAACCCCGATATCATAATGAAACCAATCTTCACACCTTTCCATTGGTGAACCATAAGTTTGTTTAATGAATCTGTGATTGCCCTTCTCCGTGGAAATATCTGCCCTGGTATCCATTTTTAGGTAACACCTATAAGTGATATGATATGATATGTGTCTTTCACTTTCTGACTTACTCCAAGTCACGTGATTACCTCTAGACTCATCTACGGGGCTGCAAATGGCATTGTGTCCTTTTTTTCCTTGGCTTCTATTCTGCCTTAGCGAGGTCCATTTTCAACAATGTGATTCCCTGAGGGTTGTGGATTAGCTGACCTGGGCAGCCTTACCCTGCCGGCCGGCCCTCCCCAGGTGTGCCTGGTTGAGGTCAATATAAACAGCGCTCCAGGCAGCAATAGCCCCTGAAGTTGTGCCTGACTCCATATTCTCTGCCCCGTCAGCAGTCTCGGGGCTGTGCTGGTGGGAGGGAGTGAGGGCCCAAGGCTTTGTTGGTGGCCCGGTGTGAGTGGGGCTCTGCTGGCCTTTCTGCAGGAGTTGCCAGGCTGCCACCTGTAAAGAAGAGGATGTGTCAGTCATAACTTCCGATGGAATTTCTCTCTGGACAGAGGTGAGGAAGGATAAAAGCAGTGGGGGCCGGGACAGGAGGGGTATCTCAGGCAGGGCAATAGAAAGCTTACAGAACAGCGCCCGGGCCCAGGACCATCCTGGCTGACCAGCAGGCACCAAGTTGGCCTGCGTGCTGTGGCTGGTGTGGCTCCAGGGCCCTTCCTCTAGGCTTTCAAGCCCTTGTACATATTCAGGTGTTTTACCTGGGAAGGGTGGGAACAGTTCAGCAGCAGCTGGCCTGGGGCTCAGCTCACATTAACTCACAGATGCCTCAGCACGGTCCCCCAGCTTTGCAATGAGGACACTCCTTGCATGGGGGGTGGGTTGCTGGCTGTATGGGAGGTGATTCCCCACCTCTGACCAATTTCAAAATTGTTTACCACTGGAGCAAGTGCCCTGTTAGGGTTTCCCTCTTTATAACTGGTGGTTTCGGTTTTTTTTTTTCTTTTATGGTTCAAGTTAGATTTGATTCCTCTTTTATGTATTTATAGATAGAAGCATGGAAATAATTCATTCCTGTAAATACATCTGTGTGAAGCGAATAACTTTTTTCTGTTTTATTTTAAAATTTTATTTTTTAAAATTTTGAAATTTAATTTTATTTATTTTTTATACAGCAGGTTATTATTAGTTATGTATTTTATGCATATATATGTATACAGGATAATCCCAATCTCCCAACTCATCCCACCACCACCACCCCATGGCTTCCCTCACTTGGTGTCCATACGTTTGTTCTCTACCTCTGTGTCTCTATTTCTTCCCTGCAAACCAGTTCATCTGTACCATTTTTTAGGTTCCACATATATGCATTAATATACAATATTTGTTTTCCTCTTTCTGACTTACTTCATTCTGTATGACAGTCTCTAGATCCATCGATGTCTCTACAAATGACCCAGTTTCATCCCTTTTTATGGCTGAGTAATATTCCAATTTATATACGTACCACATCTTTATCCATTCATCTGTCTGTGGGCATTTAGGTTGCTTGCATTACCTGGCTATTGTAAATAGTGCTGCAATGAACATTGTGGTGGATGTGCCTTTTTAATTTATGTTTTTCTCTGGGTATATGCCCAGAAGTTCGATTGCTGGATCAGATAGTAATTCTATTTCTAGTTTTTTTAAGGAAACTCCATACTGTTCTCCATAGTGACTGTATCAATTTACATCCCCACCAATAGTGGAAGAGGGCTCCTTTTGTCCACACCCTCCCCAGAATTTGTTGTTTGTAGATTTTCTGATGATGCCGATTCTAACAGGTGTGAGGTGATACCTCATTGTAGTTTTGATTTGCATTTCTCTAATAATTAGTGCTGTTGAGCAGGTTTTCATGTGCGTCTTGGCCATCTCTGTGTCTTCTTTGAAGAAACGTCTCTTTAGATCTTCTGCCCATTTTTGTATTGGGTTGTTTGTTTTTTTAATATTAAGCTGCATGAGCTGTTTATATATATATTGGAGATTAAACCTTTGTCCATTGATTCATTTGCAACGATTTTCGCCCATTCTGAGGGATGCCTTTTTCCATTCCCGTTTTTTTAACAAAAAAGGAAAGAAAGAAAAAGAAGCAGAACACTAATGTGCGTAAAATATGCCTTTTGAAATGGTCGTTTTTTTTTTGTTTTTTTTTTTTTTTTCGGTATGCGGGCCTCTCACTGTTGTGGCCTCCCCCGTCGCGGAGCACAGGCTCCGGACGCGCAGGCTCCGGACGCGCAGGCTCAGCGGCCATGGCTCACGGGCCCAGCCGCTCCACGGCATATGGGATCCTCCCAGACCGGGGCGCGAACCCGTATCCCCTGCATCGGCAGGCGGACTCTCAACCACTGCGCCACCAGGGAGGCCCTGAAATGGTCGTTTTGAAATATGGACGTCCTTTGAATTTTTTGGTCGATATGGGACCCCAGGATTTGTTTTCAGGGCAGGTGTCATTTACAGGCCTGCAATGATTTTGAATATCAACTGACCATTAGCGCTGGGATTAAAGCTGCTGTTGCGTGAAACGGCCACAAGGTGGCAGCAGTTCTCCCTTACCAAATCTGGTTACTGGAGCAACAGAGCCTCAATGGAAGGCGTGTTCTAGATTGGAATTTCGAATGGAATGTGCCAGGAGAAAGCCCCTCAGGTTTGTCTCACTAATTCTTGTTCGTGTTTCTAATTTGTTTTATTTTCTATTTCAGCAAGTTTGATTACAATGTTTGGCTTGTTGTAGGTGTGTAAGATGTGGTTCTTTTACACATATACAGATGTCTGTTCTTCCTGGGATCCTTTTCCCATGTACGTTCGGACAGAATGTTGAGTAGTCTTCTCTTGGTATTCCGTAGGTCTTTGGTGATTATATATGTCACCTGTGTTTGAATATGTCTGTTAACCCCGATATCATAATGAAACCAATCTTCACACCTTTCCATTGGTGAACCATAAGTTTGTTTAATGAATCTGTGATTGCCCTTCTCCGTGGAAATATCTGCCCTGGTATCCATTTTTAGGTAACACCTATAAGTGATATGATATGATATGTGTCTTTCACTTTCTGACTTACTCCAAGTCACGTGATTACCTCTAGACTCATCTACGGGGCTGCAAATGGCATTGTGTCCTTTTTTTCCTTGGCTTCTATTCTGCCTTAGCGAGGTCCATTTTCAACAATGTGATTCCCTGAGGGTTGTGGATTAGCTGACCTGGGCAGCCTTACCCTGCCGGCCGGCCCTCCCCAGGTGTGCCTGGTTGAGGTCAATATAAACAGCGCTCCAGGCAGCAATAGCCCCTGAAGTTGTGCCTGACTCCATATTCTCTGCCCCGTCAGCAGTCTCGGGGCTGTGCTGGTGGGAGGGAGTGAGGGGCCAAGGCTTTGTTGGTGGCCCGGTGTGAGTGGGGCTCTGCTGGCCTTTCTGCAGGAGTTGCCAGGCTGCCACCTGTAAAGAAGAGGATGTGTCAGTCATAACTTCCGATGGAATTTCTCTCTGGACAGAGGTGAGGAAGGATAAAAGCAGTGGGGGCCCGGACAGGAGGGGTATCTCAGGCAGGGCAATAGAAAGCTTACAGAACAGCGCCCGGGCCCAGGACCATCCTGGCTGACCAGCAGGCACCAAGTTGGCCTGCGTGCTGTGGCTGGTGTGGCTCCAGGGCCCTTCCTCTAGGCTTTCAAGCCCTTGTACATATTCAGGTGTTTTACCTGGGAAGGGTGGGAACAGTTCAGCAGCAGCTGGCCTGGGGCTCAGCTCACATTAACTCACAGATGCCTCAGCACGGTCCCCCAGCTTTGCAATGAGGACACTCCTTGCATGGGGGGTGGGTTGCTGGCTGTATGGGAGGTGATTCCCCACCTCTGACCAATTTCAAAATTGTTTACCACTGGAGCAAGTGCCCTGATAGGGTTTCCCTCTTTATAACTGGTGGTTTCGGTTTTTTTTTTTTCTTTTATGGTTCAAGTTAGATTTGATTCCTCTTTTATGTATTTATAGATAGAAGCATGGAAATAATTCATTCCTGTAAATACATCTGTGTGAAGCGAATAACTTTTTTCTGTTTTATTTTAAAATTTTATTTTTTAAAATTTTGAAATTTAATTTTTTTATTTTTTTATACAGCAGGTTATTATTAGTTATGTATTTTATGCATATATATGTATACAGGTCAATCCCAATCTCCCAACTCATCCCACCACCACCACCCCATGGCTTCCCTCACTTGGTGTCCATACGTTTGTTCTCTACCTCTGTGTCTCTATTTCTTCCCTGCAAACCAGTTCATCTGTACCATTTTTTAGGTTCCACATATATGCATTAATATACAATATTTGTTTTCCTCTTTCTGACTTACTTCATTCTGTATGACAGTCTCTAGATCCATCGATGTCTCTACAAATGACCCAGTTTCATCCCTTTTTATGGCTGAGTAATATTCCAATTTATATACGTACCACATCTTTATCCATTCATCTGTCTGTGGGCATTTAGGTTACTTGCATTACCTGGCTATTGTAAATAGTGCTGCAATGAACATTGTGGTGGATGTGCCTTTTTAATTTATGTTTTTCTCTGGGTATATGCCCAGAAGTTCGATTGCTGGATCAGATGGTAATTCTATTTCTAGTTTTTTTAAGGAAACTCCATACTGTTCTCCATAGTGACTGTATCAATTTACATCCCCACCAATAGTGGAAGAGGGCTCCTTTTGTCCACACCCTCCCCAGAATTTGTTGTTTGTAGATTTTCTGATGATGCCGATTCTAACAGGTGTGAGGTGATACCTCATTGTAGTTTTGATTTGCATTTCTCTAATAATTAGTGCTGTTGAGCAGCTTTTCATGTGCGTCTTGGCCATCTCTGTGTCTTCTTTGAAGAAACGTCTCTTTAGATCTTCTGCCCATTTTTGTATTGGGTTGTTTGTTTTTTTAATATTAAGCTGCATGAGCTGTTTATATATATATTGGAGATTAAACCTTTGTCCATTGATTCATTTGCAACGATTTTCGCCCATTCTGAGGGATGCCTTTTTCCATTCCCGTTTTTTTAACAAAAAAGGAAAGAAAGAAAAAGAAGCAGAACACTAATGTGCGTAAAATATGCCTTTTGAAATGGTCGTTTTGAAATATGGACGTCCTTTGAATTTTTTGGTCGATATGGGACCCCAGGATTTGTTTTCAGGGCAGGTGTCATTTACAGGCCTGCAATGATTTTGAATATCAACTGACCATTAGCGCTGGGGTTAAAGCTGCTGTTGCGTGAAACGGCCACAAGGTGGCAGCAGTTCTCCCTTACCAAATCTGGTTACTAGAGCAACAGAGCCTCAATGGAAGGCGTGTTCTAGATTGGAAGTTCGAATGGAATGTGCCAGGAGAAAGCCCCTCAGGTTTGTCTCACTAATTCTTGTTCGTGTTTCTAATTTTTTTTATTTTCTATTTCAGCAAGTTTGATTACAATGTTTGGCTTGTTGTAGGTGTGTAATATGTGGTTCTTTTACACATATACAGATGTCTGTTCTTCCTGGGATCCTTTTCCCATGTACGTTCGGACAGAATGTTGAGTAGTCTTCTCTTGGTATTCCGTAGGTCTTTGGTGATTATATATGTCACCTGTGTTTGATTATGTCTGTTAACCCCAATATCGTAATGAAACCAATCCTCACACCTTTCCATTGGTGAACCATAAGTTTGTTTAATGAATCTGTGATTGCCCTTCTCCGTGGAAATATCTGCCCTGGTATCCATTTTTAGGTAACACCCATAAGTGATATGATATGATATGTGTCTTTCACTTTCTGACTTACTCCAAGTCACGTGATTACCTCTAGACTCATCTACGGGGCTGCAAATGGCATTGTGTCCTTTTTTTCCTTGGCTTCTATTCTGCCTTAGCGAGGTCCATTTTCAACAATGTGATTCCCTGAGGGTTGTGGATTAGCTGACCTGGGCAGCCTTACCCTGCCGGCCGGCCCTCCACAGGTGTGCCTGTTTGAGGTCAATATAAACAGCGCTCCAGGCAGCAATAGCCCCTGAAGTTGTGCCTGACTCCATATTCTCTGCCCCGTCAGCAGTCTCGGGGCTGTGCTGGTGGGAGGGAGTGAGGGGGCCAAGGCTTTGTTGGTGGCCCGGTGTGAGTGGGCCTCTGCTGGCCTTTCTGCAGGAGTTGCCAGGCTGCCACCTGTAAAGAAGAGGATGTGTCACTCATAACTTCCAATGGAATTTCTCTCCGGACAGAGGTGAGGAAGGAAAAAAGCAGTGGGGGCCGGGACAGGAGGGGTATCTCAGGCAGGGCAATAAAAAGCTTCCACAAGAGCGCCCGGGGCCAGGACCATCCTGGCTGGCCTGCAGGCACCAAGTTGGCCTGCGTGCTGTCACTGGTGTGGCTCCACGGCCCTTCCTCTAGGCTTTCAAGCCCTTGTACATATTCAGATGTTTTACCTGGGAAGGGTGGGAACAGTTCCGCAGCAGCTGGCCTGGGGCTCAGCTCACGTTTACTCACAGATGCCTCAGCCCAGTCCCCCAGCTTTGCAATGACGACGCTCCTTGCATGGGGGGTGAGTTGCTGGCTGTATGGGAGGTGATTCCCCACCTCTGACCAATTTCAGAATTGTTTACCGCTGGAGCAAGTGCCCTGATAGGGTTTCCCTCTGTATAACTGGTGGGTTCAGGTTTTTTTTTTTTTGCTTTTATGGTTCAAGTTAGATTTGATTCCTCTTTTATGTATTTATAGATATAAGCATGGAAATAATTCATTCCTATAAATACATCTGTGTGAAGGGAAGAACTTTTTTTCTGTTTTATTTAAAAAATTTTTTTTTAATTTTGAAATTTAATTTTATTTATTTTTTTATACAGCAGGTTATTATTAGTTATGTATTTTATGCATATATATGTATACAGGTAAATCCCAATCTCCCAACTCATCCCACCACCACCACCCCATGGCTTCCCAAACTTGGTGTCCATACGTTTGTTCTCTACCTCTGTGTCTCTATTTCTTCCCTGCAAACCAGTTCATCTGTACCATTTTTTAGGTTCCACATATATGCATTAATATACAATATTTGTTTTCCTCTTTGTGACTTACTTCATTCTGTATGACAGTCTCTAGATCGATCGATGTCTCTACAAATGACCCAGTTTCATCCCTTTTTATGGCTGAGTAATATTCCATTTTATATATGTACCACATCTTTATCCATTCATCTGTCTGTGGGCATTTAGGTTGCTTCCATTACTTGGCTATTGGAAATAGTGCTGCAATGAACATTGTGGTGGATGTGCCTTTTTAATTTATGTTTTTCTCTGGGTATATGCCCAGAAGTTCGATTGCTGGATCAGATGGTAATTCTATTTCTAGTTTTTTTAAGGAAACTCCATACTGTTCTCCATAGTGACTGTATCAATTTACATCACCACCAATAGTGGTAGAGGGTTCCTTTTGTCCACACTCTCCCCAGAATTTGTTGTTTGTAGATTTTCTGATGATGCCGATTCTAACAGGTGTGAGGTGATACCTCATTGTAGTTTTGATTTGCATTTCTCTAATAATTAGTGCTGTTGAGCAGCTTTTCATGTGCGTCTTGGCCATCTCTGTGTCTTCTTTGAAGAAACGTCTCTTTAGATCTTCTGCCCATTTTTGTATTGGGTTGTTTGTTTTTTTAATATTAAGCTGCATGAGCTGTTTATATATATATTGGAGATTAAACCTTTGTCCATTGATTCATTTGCAACGATTTTCGCCCATTCTGAGGGATGCCTTTTTCCATTCCCGTTTTTTTAACAAAAAAGGAAAGAAAGAAAAAGAAGCAGAACACTAATGTGCGTAAAATATGCCTTTTGAAATGGTCGTTTTGAAATATGGACGTCCTTTGAATTTTTTGGTCGATATGGGACCCCAGGATTTGTTTTCAGGGCAGGTGTCATTTACAGGCCTGCAATGATTTTGAATATCAACTGACCATTAGCGCTGGGGTTAAAGCTGCTGTTGCGTGAAACGGCCACAAGGTGGCAGCAGTTCTCCCTTACCAAATCTGCTTACTAGAGCAACAGAGCCTCAATGGAAGGCGTGTTCTAGATTGGAAGTTCGAATGGAATGTGCCAGGAGAAAGCCCCTCAAGTTTGTCTCACTACTTTTTGTTCGTGTTTTTAATTTGTTTATTTTATTTTCTATTACAGCAAGTTTGATTACAATGTTTGGCTTGTTGTAGGTGTGGAAGATGTGGTTCTTTTACACATATACAGATGTCTGTTCTTCCTGGGATCCTTTTCCCATGTACGTTCGGACAGAATGTTGAGTAGTCTTCTCTTGGTATTCCGTAGGTCTTTGGTGATTATATATGTCACCTGTGTTTGATTATGTCTGTTAACCCCGATATCATAATGAAACCAATCCTCACACCTTTCCATTGGTGAACCATAAGTTTGTTTAATGAATCTGTGATTGCCCTTCTCCGTGGAAATATCTGCCCTGGTATCCATTTTTTGATAACACCTATAAGTGATAAGATACGATATGTGTCTTTCACTTTCTGACTTACTCCAAGTCACGTGATTACCTCTAGACTCATCTACGGGGCTGCAAATGGCATTGTGTCCTTTTTTTCCTTGGCTTCTATTCTGCCTTAGCGAGGTCCATTTTCAACAATGTGATTCCCTGAGGGTTGTGGATTAGCTGACCTGGGCAGCCTTACCCTGCCGGCCGGCCCTCCCCAGGTGTGCCTGGTTGAGGTCAATATAAACAGCGCTCCAGGCAGCAATAGCCCCTGAAGTTGTGCCTGACTCCATATTCTCTGCCCCGTCAGCAGTCTCGGGGCTGTGCTGGTGGGAGGGAGTGAGGGGCCAAGGCTTTGTTGGTGGCCCGGTGTGAGTGGGGCTCTGCTGGCCTTTCTGCAGGAGTTGCCAGGCTGCCACCTGTAAAGAAGAGGATGTGTCAGTCATAACTTCCGATGGAATTTCTCTCTGGACAGAGGTGAGGAAGGATAAAAGCAGTGGGGGCCGGGACAGGAGGGGTATCTCAGGCAGGGCAATAGAAAGCTTACAGAACAGCGCCCGGGCCCAGGACCATCCTGGCTGACCAGCAGGCACCAAGTTGGCCTGCGTGCTGTGGCTGGTGTGGCTCCAGGGCCCTTCCTCTAGGCTTTCAAGCCCTTGTACATATTCAGGTGTTTTACCTGGGAAGGGTGGGAACAGTTCAGCAGCAGCTGGCCTGGGGCTCAGCTCACATTAACTCACAGATGCCTCAGCACGGTCCCCCAGCTTTGCAATGAGGACACTCCTTGCATGGGGGGTGGGTTGCTGGCTGTATGGGAGGTGATTCCCCACCTCTGACCAATTTCAGAATTGTTTACCACTGGAGCAAGTGCCCTGATAGGGTTTCCCTCTTTATAACTGGTGGTTTCGGTTTTTTTTTTCTTTTATGGTTCAAGTTAGATTTGATTCCTCTTTTATGTATTTATAGATAGAAGCATGGAAATAATTCATTCCTGTAAATACATCTGTGTGAAGCGAATAACTTTTTTCTGTTTTATTTTAAAATTTTATTTTTAAAAATTTTGAAATTTAATTTTATTTATTTTTTATACAGCAGGTTATTATTAGTTATGTATTTTATGCATATATATGTATACAGGATAATCCCAATCTCCCAACTCATCCCACCACCACCACCCCATGGCTTCCCTCACTTGGTGTCCATACGTTTGTTCTTTACCTCTGTGTCTCTATTTCTTCCCTGCAAACCAGTTCATCTGTACCATTTTTTAGGTTCCACATATATGCATTAATATACAATATTTGTTTTCCTCTTTCTGACTTACTTCATTCTGTATGACAGTCTCTAGATCCATCGATGTCTCTACAAATGACCCAGTTTCATCCCTTTTTATGGCTGAGTAATATTCCAATTTATATACGTACCACATCTTTATCCATTCATCTGTCTGTGGGCATTTAGGTTGCTTGCATTACCTGGCTATTGTAAATAGTGCTGCAATGAACATTGTGGTGGATGTGCCTTTTTAATTTATGTTTTTCTCTGGGTATATGCCCAGAAGTTCGATTGCTGGATCAGATGGTAATTCTATTTCTAGTTTTTTTAAGGAAACTCCATACTGTTCTCCATAGTGACTGTATCAATTTACATCCCCACCAATAGTGGAAGAGGGCTCCTTTTGTCCACACCCTCCCCAGAATTTGTTGTTTGTAGATTTTCTGATGATGCCGATTCTAACAGGTGTGAGGTTATACCTCATTGTAGTTTTGATTTGCATTTCTCTAATAATTAGTGCTGTTGAGCAGCTTTTCATGTGCGTCTTGGCCATCTCTGTGTCTTCTTTGAAGAAACGTTTCTTTAGATCTTCTGCCCATTTTTGTATTGGGTTGTTTGTTTTTTTAATATTAAGCTGCATGAGCTGTTTATATATATATTGGAGATTAAACCTTTGTCCATTGATTCATTTGCAACGATTTTCGCCCATTCTGAGGGATGCCTTTTTCCATTCCCGTTTTTTTAACAAAAAAGGAAAGAAAGAAAAAGAAGCAGAACACTAATGTGCGTAAAATATGCCTTTTGAAATGGTCGTTTTTTTTTTTTTTTTTTTTTTTTTTCGGTATGCGGGCCTCTCACTGTTGTGGCCTCCCCCGTCGCGGAGCACAGGCTCCGGACGCGCAGGCTCCGGACGCGCAGGCTCAGCGGCCATGGCTCACGGGCCCAGCCGCTCCACGGCATATGGGATCCTCCCAGACCGGGGCGCGAACCCGTATCCCCTGCATCGGCAGGCGGACTCTCAACCACTGCGCCACCAGGGAGGCCCTGAAATGGTCGTTTTGAAATATGGACGTCCTTTGAATTTTTTGGTCGATATGGGACCCCAGGATTTGTTTTCAGGGCAGGTGTCATTTACAGGCCTGCAATGATTTTGAATATCAACTGACCATTAGCGCTGGGATTAAAGCTGCTGTTGCGTGAAACGGCCACAAGGTGGCAGCAGTTCTCCCTTACCAAATCTGGTTACTAGAGCAACAGAGCCTCAATGGAAGGCGTGTTCTAGATTGGAATTTCGAATGGAATGTGCCAGGAGAAAGCCCCTCAGGTTTGTCTCACTAATTCTTGTTCGTGTTTCTAATTTTTTTTATTTTCTATTTCAGCAAGTTTGATTACAATGTTTGGCTTGTTGTAGGTGTGTAAGATGTGGTTCTTTTACACATATACAGATGTCTGTTCTTCCTGGGATCCTTTTCCCATGTACGTTCGGACAGAATGTTGAGTAGTCTTCTCTTGGTATTCCGTAGGTCTTTGGTGATTATATATGTCACCTGTGTTTGAATATGTCTGTTAACCCCGATATCATAATGAAACCAATCTTCACACCTTTCCATTGGTGAACCATAAGTTTGTTTAATGAATCTGTGATTGCCCTTCTCCGTGGAAATATCTGCCCTGGTATCCATTTTTAGGTAACACCTATAAGTGATATGATATGATATGTGTCTTTCACTTTCTGACTTACTCCAAGTCACGTGATTACCTCTAGACTCATCTACGGGGCTGCAAATGGCATTGTGTCCTTTTTTTCCTTGGCTTCTATTCTGCCTTAGCGAGGTCCATTTTCAACAATGTGATTCCCTGAGGGTTGTGGATTAGCTGACCTGGGCAGCCTTACCCTGCCGGCCGGCCCTCCCCAGGTGTGCCTGGTTGAGGTCAATATAAACAGCGCTCCAGGCAGCAATAGCCCCTGAAGTTGTGCCTGACTCCATATTCTCTGCCCCGTCAGCAGTCTCGGGGCTGTGCTGGTGGGAGGGAGTGAGGGCCCAAGGCTTTGTTGGTGGCCCGGTGTGAGTGGGGCTCTGCTGGCCTTTCTGCAGGAGTTGCCAGGCTGCCACCTGTAAAGAAGAGGATGTGTCAGTCATAACTTCCGATGGAATTTCTCTCTGGACAGAGGTGAGGAAGGATAAAAGCAGTGGGGGCCGGGACAGGAGGGGTATCTCAGGCAGGGCAATAGAAAGCTTACAGAACAGCGCCCGGGCCCAGGACCATCCTGGCTGACCAGCAGGCACCAAGTTGGCCTGCGTGCTGTGGCTGGTGTGGCTCCAGGGCCCTTCCTCTAGGCTTTCAAGCCCTTGTACATATTCAGGTGTTTTACCTGGGAAGGGTGGGAACAGTACAGCAGCAGCTGGCCTGGGGCTCAGCTCACATTAACTCACAGATGCCTCAGCACGGTCCCCCAGCTTTGCAATGAGGACACTCCTTGCATGGGGGGTGGGTTGCTGGCTGTATGGGAGGTGATTCCCCACCTCTGACCAATTTCAAAATTGTTTACCACTGGAGCAAGTGCCCTGTTAGGGTTTCCCTCTTTATAACTGGTGGTTTCGGTTTTTTTTTTTTCTTTTATGGTTCAAGTTAGATTTGATTCCTCTTTTATGTATTTATAGATAGAAGCATGGAAATAATTCATTCCTGTAAATACATCTGTGTGAAGCGAATAACTTTTTTCTGTTTTATTTTAAAATTTTATTTTTTAAAATTTTGAAATTTAATTTTATTTATTTTTTATACAGCAGGTTATTATTAGTTATGTATTTTATGCATATATATGTATACAGGATAATCCCAATCTCCCAACTCATCCCACCACCACCACCCCATGGCTTCCCTCACTTGGTGTCCATACGTTTGTTCTCTACCTCTGTGTCTCTATTTCTTCCCTGCAAACCAGTTCATCTGTACCATTTTTTAGGTTCCACATATATGCATTAATATACAATATTTGTTTTCCTCTTTCTGACTTACTTCATTCTGTATGACAGTCTCTAGATCCATCGATGTCTCTACAAATGACCCAGTTTCATCCCTTTTTATGGCTGAGTAATATTCCAATTTATATACGTACCACATCTTTATCCATTCATCTGTCTGTGGGCATTTAGGTTGCTTGCATTACCTGGCTATTGTAAATAGTGCTGCAATGAACATTGTGGTGGATGTGCCTTTTTAATTTATGTTTTTCTCTGGGTATATGCCCAGAAGTTCGATTGCTGGATCAGATAGTAATTCTATTTCTAGTTTTTTTAAGGAAACTCCATACTGTTCTCCATAGTGACTGTATCAATTTACATCCCCACCAATAGTGGAAGAGGGCTCCTTTTGTCCACACCCTCCCCAGAATTTGTTGTTTGTAGATTTTCTGATGATGCCGATTCTAACAGGTGTGAGGTGATACCTCATTGTAGTTTTGATTTGCATTTCTCTAATAATTAGTGCTGTTGAGCAGGTTTTCATGTGCGTCTTGGCCATCTCTGTGTCTTCTTTGAAGAAACGTCTCTTTAGATCTTCTGCCCATTTTTGTATTGGGTTGTTTGTTTTTTTAATATTAAGCTGCATGAGCTGTTTATATATATATTGGAGATTAAACCTTTGTCCATTGATTCATTTGCAACGATTTTCGCCCATTCTGAGGGATGCCTTTTTCCATTCCCGTTTTTTTAACAAAAAAGGAAAGAAAGAAAAAGAAGCAGAACACTAATGTGCGTAAAATATGCCTTTTGAAATGGTCGTTTTTTTTTTGTTTTTTTTTTTTTTTTCGGTATGCGGGCCTCTCACTGTTGTGGCCTCCCCCGTCGCGGAGCACAGGCTCCGGACGCGCAGGCTCCGGACGCGCAGGCTCAGCGGCCATGGCTCACGGGCCCAGCCGCTCCACGGCATATGGGATCCTCCCAGACCGGGGCGCGAACCCGTATCCCCTGCATCGGCAGGCGGACTCTCAACCACTGCGCCACCAGGGAGGCCCTGAAATGGTCGTTTTGAAATATGGACGTCCTTTGAATTTTTTGGTCGATATGGGACCCCAGGATTTGTTTTCAGGGCAGGTGTCATTTACAGGCCTGCAATGATTTTGAATATCAACTGACCATTAGCGCTGGGATTAAAGCTGCTGTTGCGTGAAACGGCCACAAGGTGGCAGCAGTTCTCCCTTACCAAATCTGGTTACTGGAGCAACAGAGCCTCAATGGAAGGCGTGTTCTAGATTGGAATTTCGAATGGAATGTGCCAGGAGAAAGCCCCTCAGGTTTGTCTCACTAATTCTTGTTCGTGTTTCTAATTTGTTTTATTTTCTATTTCAGCAAGTTTGATTACAATGTTTGGCTTGTTGTAGGTGTGTAAGATGTGGTTCTTTTACACATATACAGATGTCTGTTCTTCCTGGGATCCTTTTCCCATGTACGTTCGGACAGAATGTTGAGTAGTCTTCTCTTGGTATTCCGTAGGTCTTTGGTGATTATATATGTCACCTGTGTTTGAATATGTCTGTTAACCCCGATATCATAATGAAACCAATCTTCACACCTTTCCATTGGTGAACCATAAGTTTGTTTAATGAATCTGTGATTGCCCTTCTCCGTGGAAATATCTGCCCTGGTATCCATTTTTAGGTAACACCTATAAGTGATATGATATGATATGTGTCTTTCACTTTCTGACTTACTCCAAGTCACGTGATTACCTCTAGACTCATCTACGGGGCTGCAAATGGCATTGTGTCCTTTTTTTCCTTGGCTTCTATTCTGCCTTAGCGAGGTCCATTTTCAACAATGTGATTCCCTGAGGGTTGTGGATTAGCTGACCTGGGCAGCCTTACCCTGCCGGCCGGCCCTCCCCAGGTGTGCCTGGTTGAGGTCAATATAAACAGCGCTCCAGGCAGCAATAGCCCCTGAAGTTGTGCCTGACTCCATATTCTCTGCCCCGTCAGCAGTCTCGGGGCTGTGCTGGTGGGAGGGAGTGAGGGGCCAAGGCTTTGTTGGTGGCCCGGTGTGAGTGGGGCTCTGCTGGCCTTTCTGCAGGAGTTGCCAGGCTGCCACCTGTAAAGAAGAGGATGTGTCAGTCATAACTTCCGATGGAATTTCTCTCTGGACAGAGGTGAGGAAGGATAAAAGCAGTGGGGGCCCGGACAGGAGGGGTATCTCAGGCAGGGCAATAGAAAGCTTACAGAACAGCGCCCGGGCCCAGGACCATCCTGGCTGACCAGCAGGCACCAAGTTGGCCTGCGTGCTGTGGCTGGTGTGGCTCCAGGGCCCTTCCTCTAGGCTTTCAAGCCCTTGTACATATTCAGGTGTTTTACCTGGGAAGGGTGGGAACAGTTCAGCAGCAGCTGGCCTGGGGCTCAGCTCACATTAACTCACAGATGCCTCAGCACGGTCCCCCAGCTTTGCAATGAGGACACTCCTTGCATGGGGGGTGGGTTGCTGGCTGTATGGGAGGTGATTCCCCACCTCTGACCAATTTCAAAATTGTTTACCACTGGAGCAAGTGCCCTGATAGGGTTTCCCTCTTTATAACTGGTGGTTTCGGTTTTTTTTTTTTCTTTTATGGTTCAAGTTAGATTTGATTCCTCTTTTATGTATTTATAGATAGAAGCATGGAAATAATTCATTCCTGTAAATACATCTGTGTGAAGCGAATAACTTTTTTCTGTTTTATTTTAAAATTTTATTTTTTAAAATTTTGAAATTTAATTTTATTTATTTTTTATACAGCAGGTTATTATTAGTTATGTATTTTATGCATATATATGTATACAGGATAATCCCAATCTCCCAACTCATCCCACCACCACCACCCCATGGCTTCCCTCACTTGGTGTCCATACGTTTGTTCTCTACCTCTGTGTCTCTATTTCTTCCCTGCAAACCAGTTCATCTGTACCATTTTTTAGGTTCCACATATATGCATTAATATACAATATTTGTTTTCCTCTTTCTGACTTACTTCATTCTGTATGACAGTCTCTAGATCCATCGATGTCTCTACAAATGACCCAGTTTCATCCCTTTTTATGGCTGAGTAATATTCCAATTTATATATGTACCACATCTTTATCCATTCATCTGTCTGTGGGCATTTAGGTTGCTTGCATTACCTGGCTATTGTAAATAGTGCTGCAATGAACATTGTGGTGGATGTGCCTTTTTAATTTATGTTTTTCTCTGGGTATATGCCCAGAAGTTCGATTGCTGGATCAGATGGTAATTCTATTTCTAGTTTTTTTAAGGAAACTCCATACTGTTCTCCATAGTGACTGTATCAATTTACATCCCCACCAATAGTGGAAGAGGGCTCCTTTTGTCCACACCCTCCCCAGAATTTGTTGTTTGTAGATTTTCTGATGATGCCGATTCTAACAGGTGTGAGGTGATACCTCATTGTAGTTTTGATTTGCATTTCTCTAATAATTAGTGCTGTTGAGCAGGTTTTCATGTGCGTCTTGGCCATCTCTGTGTCTTCTTTGAAGAAACGTCTCTTTAGATCTTCTGCCCATTTTTGTATTGGGTTGTTTGTTTTTTTAATATTAAGCTGCATGAGCTGTTTATATATATATTGGAGATTAAACCTTTGTCCATTGATTCATTTGCAACGATTTTCGCCCATTCTGAGGGATGCCTTTTTCCATTCCCGTTTTTTTAACAAAAAAGGAAAGAAAGAAAAAGAAGCAGAACACTAATGTGCGTAAAATATGCCTTTTGAAATGGTCGTTTTTTTTTTTTTTTTTTTTTTTTTTTTCGGTATGCGGGCCTCTCACTGTTGTGGCCTCCCCCGTCGCGGAGCACAGGCTCCGGACGCGCAGGCTCCGGACGCGCAGGCTCAGCGGCCATGGCTCACGGGCCCAGCCGCTCCACGGCATATGGGATCCTCCCAGACCGGGGCGCGAACCCGTATCCCCTGCATCGGCAGGCGGACTCTCAACCACTGCACCACCAGGGAGGCCCTGAAATGGTCGTTTTGAAATATGGACGTCCTTTGAATTTTTTGGTCGATATGGGACCCCAGGATTTGTTTTCAGGGCAGGTGTCATTTACAGGCCTGCAATGATTTTGAATATCAACTGACCATTAGCGCTGGGATTAAAGCTGCTGTTGCGTGAAACGGCCACAAGGTGGCAGCAGTTCTCCCTTACCAAATCTGGTTACTGGAGCAACAGAGCCTCAATGGAAGGCGTGTTCTAGATTGGAATTTCGAATGGAATGTGCCAGGAGAAAGCCCCTCAGGTTTGTCTCACTAATTCTTGTTCGTGTTTCTAATTTGTTTTATTTTCTATTTCAGCAAGTTTGATTACAATGTTTGGCTTGTTGTAGGTGTGTAAGATGTGGTTCTTTTACACATATACAGATGTCTGTTCTTCCTGGGATCCTTTTCCCATGTACGTTCGGACAGAATGTTGAGTAGTCTTCTCTTGGTATTCCGTAGGTCTTTGGTGATTATATATGTCACCTGTGTTTGAATATGTCTGTTAACCCCGATATCATAATGAAACCAATCTTCACACCTTTCCATTGGTGAACCATAAGTTTGTTTAATGAATCTGTGATTGCCCTTCTCCGTGGAAATATCTGCCCTGGTATCCATTTTTAGGTAACACCTATAAGTGATATGATATGATATGTGTCTTTCACTTTCTGACTTACTCCAAGTCACGTGATTACCTCTAGACTCATCTACGGGGCTGCAAATGGCATTGTGTCCTTTTTTTCCTTGGCTTCTATTCTGCCTTAGCGAGGTCCATTTTCAACAATGTGATTCCCTGAGGGTTGTGGATTAGCTGACCTGGGCAGCCTTACCCTGCCGGCCGGCCCTCCCCAGGTGTGCCTGGTTGAGGTCAATATAAACAGCGCTCCAGGCAGCAATAGCCCCTGAAGTTGTGCCTGACTCCATATTCTCTGCCCCGTCAGCAGTCTCGGGGCTGTGCTGGTGGGAGGGAGTGAGGGCCCAAGGCTTTGTTGGTGGCCCGGTGTGAGTGGGGCTCTGCTGGCCTTTCTGCAGGAGTTGCCAGGCTGCCACCTGTAAAGAAGAGGATGTGTCAGTCATAACTTCCGATGGAATTTCTCTCTGGACAGAGGTGAGGAAGGATAAAAGCAGTGGGGGCCGGGACAGGAGGGGTATCTCAGGCAGGGCAATAGAAAGCTTACAGAACAGCGCCCGGGCCCAGGACCATCCTGGCTGACCAGCAGGCACCAAGTTGGCCTGCGTGCTGTGGCTGGTGTGGCTCCAGGGCCCTTCCTCTAGGCTTTCAAGCCCTTGTACATATTCAGGTGTTTTACCTGGGAAGGGTGGGAACAGTTCAGCAGCAGCTGGCCTGGGGCTCAGCTCACATTAACTCACAGATGCCTCAGCACGGTCCCCCAGCTTTGCAATGAGGACACTCCTTGCATGGGGGGTGGGTTGCTGGCTGTATGGGAGGTGATTCCCCACCTCTGACCAATTTCAAAATTGTTTACCACTGGAGCAAGTGCCCTGATAGGGTTTCCCTCTTTATAACTGGTGGTTTCGGTTTTTTTTTTTTCTTTTATGGTTCAAGTTAGATTTGATTCCTCTTTTATGTATTTATAGATAGAAGCATGGAAATAATTCATTCCTGTAAATACATCTGTGTGAAGCGAATAACTTTTTTCTGTTTTATTTTAAAATTTTATTTTTTAAAATTTTGAAATTTAATTTTATTTATTTTTTATACAGCAGGTTATTATTAGTTATGTATTTTATGCATATATATGTATACAGGATAATCCCAATCTCCCAACTCATCCCACCACCACCACCCCATGGCTTCCCTCACTTGGTGTCCATACGTTTGTTCTCTACCTCTGTGTCTCTATTTCTTCCCTGCAAACCAGTTCATCTGTACCATTTTTTAGGTTCCACATATATGCATTAATATACAATATTTGTTTTCCTCTTTCTGACTTACTTCATTCTGTATGACAGTCTCTAGATCCATCGATGTCTCTACAAATGACCCAGTTTCGTCCCTTTTTATGGCTGAGTAATATTCCAATTTATATACGTACCACATCTTTATCCATTCATCTGTCTGTGGGCATTTAGGTTGCTTGCATTACCTGGCTATTGTAAATAGTGCTGCAATGAACATTGTGGTGGATGTGCCTTTTTAATTTATGTTTTTCTCTGGGTATATGCCCAGAAGTTCGATTGCTGGATCAGATGGTAATTCTATTTCTAGTTTTTTAAGGAAACTCCATACTGTTCTCCATAGTGACTGTATCAATTTACATCCCCACCAATAGTGGAAGAGGGCTCCTTTTGTCCACACCCTCCCCAGAATTTGTTGTTTGTAGATTTTCTGATGAGGCCGATTCTAACAGGTGTGAGGTGATACCTCATTGTAGTTTTGATTTGCATTTCTCTAATAATTAGTGCTGTTGAGCAGCTTTTCATGTGCGTCTTGGCCATCTCTGTGTCTTCTTTGAAGAAACGTCTCTTTAGATCTTCTGCCCATTTTTGTATTGGGTTGTTTGTTTTTTTAATATTAAGCTGCATGAGCTGTTTATATATATATTGGAGATTAAACCTTTGTCCATTGATTCATTTGCAACGATTTTCGCCCATTCTGAGGGATGCCTTTTTCCATTCCCGTTTTTTTAACAAAAAAGGAAAGAAAGAAAAAGAAGCAGAACACTAATGTGCGTAAAATATGCCTTTTGAAATGGTCGTTTTTTTTTTGTTTTTTTTTTTTTTTTTTCGGTATGCGGGCCTCTCACTGTTGTGGCCTCCCCCGTCGCGGAGCACAGGCTCCGGACGCGCAGGCTCCGGACGCGCAGGCTCAGCGGCCATGGCTCACGGGCCCAGCCGCTCCACGGCATATGGGATCCTCCCAGACCGGGGCGCGAACCCGTATCCCCTGCATCGGCAGGCGGACTCTCAACCACTGCGCCACCAGGGAGGCCCTGAAATGGTCGTTTTGAAATATGGACGTCCTTTGAATTTTTTGGTCGATATGGGACCCCAGGATTTGTTTTCAGGGCAGGTGTCATTTACAGGCCTGCAATGATTTTGAATATCAACTGACCATTAGCGCTGGGATTAAAGCTGCTGTTGCGTGAAACGGCCACAAGGTGGCAGCAGTTCTCCCTTACCAAATCTGGTTACTGGAGCAACAGAGCCTCAATGGAAGGCGTGTTCTAGATTGGAATTTCGAATGGAATGTGCCAGGAGAAAGCCCCTCAGGTTTGTCTCACTAATTCTTGTTCGTGTTTCTAATTTGTTTTATTTTCTATTTCAGCAAGTTTGATTACAATGTTTGGCTTGTTGTAGGTGTGTAAGATGTGGTTCTTTTACACATATACAGATGTCTGTTCTTCCTGGGATCCTTTTCCCATGTACGTTCGGACAGAATGTTGAGTAGTCTTCTCTTGGTATTCCGTAGGTCTTTGGTGATTATATATGTCACCTGTGTTTGAATATGTCTGTTAACCCCGATATCATAATGAAACCAATCTTCACACCTTTCCATTGGTGAACCATAAGTTTGTTTAATGAATCTGTGATTGCCCTTCTCCGTGGAAATATCTGCCCTGGTATCCATTTTTAGGTAACACCTATAAGTGATATGATATGATATGTGTCTTTCACTTTCTGACTTACTCCAATCACGTGATTACTTCTAGACTCATCTACGGGGCTGCAAATGGCATTGTGTCCTTTTTTTCCTTGGCTTCTATTCTGCCTTAGCGAGGTCCATTTTCAACAATGTGATTCCCTGAGGGTTGTGGATTAGCTGACCTGGGCAGCCTTACCCTGCCGGCCGGCCCTCCCCAGGTGTGCCTGGTTGAGGTCAATATAAACAGCGCTCCAGGCAGCAATAGCCCCTGAAGTTGTGCCTGACTCCATATTCTCTGCCCCGTCAGCAGTCTCGGGGCTGTGCTGGTGGGAGGGAGTGAGGGGCCAAGGCTTTGTTGGTGGCCCGGTGTGAGTGGGGCTCTGCTGGCCTTTCTGCAGGAGTTGCCAGGCTGCCACCTGTAAAGAAGAGGATGTGTCACTCATAACTTCCGATGGAATTTCTCTCCGGACAGAGGTGAGGAAGGAAAAAAGCAGTGGGGGCCGGGACAGGAGGGGTATCTCAGGCAGGGCAATAAAAAGCTTCCAGAAGAGCGCCCGGGGCCAGGACCATCCTGGCTGGCCTGCAGGCACCAAGTTGGCCTGCGTGCTGTCGCTGGTGTGGCTCCACGGCCCTTCCTCTAGGCTTTCAAGCCCTTGTACATATTCAGATGTTTTACCTGGGAAGGGTGGGAACAGTTCCGCAGCAGCTGGCCTGGGGCTCAGCTCACGTTTACTCACAGATGCCTCAGCACGGTCCCCCAGCTTTGCAATGAGGACGCTCCTTGCATGGGGGGTGGGTTGCTGGCTGTATGGGAGGTGATTCCCCACCTCTGACCAATTTCAGAATTGTTTACCACTGGAGCAAGTGCCCTGATAGGGTTTCCCTCTGTATAACTGGTGGGTTCAGGTTTTTTTTTTTTTCTTTTATGGTTCAAGTTAGATTTGATTCCTGTTTTATGTATTTATAGATAGAAGCATGGAAATAATTCATTACTGTAAATACATCTGTGTGAAGCGAATAACTTTTTTCTGTTTTATTTTAAAATTTTATTTTTTAAAATTTTGAAATTTAATTTTATTTATTTTTTTATACAGCATGTTATTATTAGTTATGTATTTTCTGCATATATATGTATACAGGTTAACTCCAATCTCCCAACTCATCCCACCACCACCACCCCATGGCTTCCCTCACTTGGTGTCCATACGTTTGTTCTCTAACTGTGTGTCTCTATTTCTTCCCTGCAAACCAGTTCATCTGTACCATTTTTTAGGTTCCACATATATGCATTAATATACAATATTTGTTTTCCTCTTTCTGACTTACTTCATTCTGTATGACAGTCTCTAGATCCATCGATGTCTCTACAAATGACCCAGTTTCATCCCTTTTTATGGCTGAGTAATATTCCAATTTATATACGTACCACATCTTTATCCATTCATCTGTCTGTGTGCATTTAGGTTGCTTGCATTACCTGGCTATTGTAAATAGTGCTTCAATGAACATTGTGGTGGATGTGCATTTTTAATTTATGTTTTTCTCTTGGTATATGCCCAGAAGTTCGATTGCTGGATCAGATGGTAATTCTATTTCTAGTTTTTTTAAGGAAACTCCATACTGTTCTCCATAGTGACTGTATCAATTTACATCCCCACCAATAGTGGAAGAGGGTTCCTTTTGTCCACACCCTCCCCAGAATTTGTTGTTTGTAGATTTTCTGATGATGCCGATTCTAACAGGTGTGAGGTGATACCTCATTGTAGTTTTGATTTGCATTTCTCTAATAATTAGTGCTGTTGAGCAGCTTTTCATGTGCGTCTTGGCCATTTCTGTGTCTTCTTTGAAGAAACGTCTGTTTAGATCTTCTGCCCATTTTTGTATTGGGTTATTTGTTTTATTAATATTAAGCTGCGTGAGCTGTTTATATATATTGGAGATTAAACCTTTGTCCATTGATTCGTTTGCGATCGTTTTCGACCATTCTGAGGGTTGCCTTTTTCCATTCCCGTTTTTTTAACCAAAAAAGAAAGAAAGCAAAGGAAGCAGAACACTAATGTGCGTGAAATATGCCTCTTGAAACTGTCGTTTTGAAATATGGACGTCTTTTGAATTTTTTGGTCGATACATGACCCCAGGATTTGTTTTCAGGGCAGGTGTCATTTACAGGCCTGCAATGATTTTGAATATCCACTGACCATTAGCGCTGGGATTAAAGCTGCTGTTGTGTGAAACGGCCACAAGGTGGCAGCAGTTCTCCCTTACCAAATCTGGTTACTAGGGCAACAGAGCCTCAATGGAAGTCATGTTCTAGATTGGAATTTAGAATGGAATGTGCCAGGAGAATGCCCCTCAAGTTTGTCTCACTACTTCTTGTTCGTGTTTTTAATTTAATTTTTTATTTTTTTATTACAGCAAGTTTGATGTCAACGTTTGGCTTGTTGTAGGTGTGCAAGATGTGGTTCTTTTACACATATACATATGTCTGTTCTTCCTGGGATCTTGTTCCCATGTACGTTATGACAGAATGTTGAGTAGTCTTCTCTTGGTATTCCATAGGTCTTTGGTGATTATATATTTCATCTGTGTTTGTATATGTCTGTTAACCCCAAGACCCTAATGAATCCAATCCTCACACCTTTCCATTGGTGAACCATAAGTTTGTTTAATGAATCTGTGATTGCCCTTCTCCGTGGAAATATCTGCCCTGGTATCAATTTTTAGGTAACACCTATAAGTGATATCCTACGATATGTGTCTTTCACTTTCTGACTTACTACAAGTCACGTGTTTACCTCTAGACTCATCTACGGTGCTGCAAATGGCATTGTGTCCTTTTTTCCCTTGGCTAATATTGTGTCTTAGCGAGGTCCATATTCTGCAATGTGATTCCGTGAGGGCTGAGGATTAGCTGACCTGGGCAGCCTGACCCTGCCGGCAAGCCCTCCCCAGGTGTGCCTGGGTTGAGGTCAATATAAACAGCACTCCAGGCAGCAATAGCCCCTGCAGCTGTGCCTGACTCCATATTCTCTGCCCCGTCAGCAGTCTCGGGGCTGTGCTCGTGGGAGGCTGTGAGGATCCACGGCTTTGTGGGTGGCCCGGTGTGAGTGGGGCTCTGCTGGACTTTCTGCAGGAGTTGCCAGGCTGCCACCTGTAAAGAAGAAGATGTGTCACCCATAACTTCCACTGGAATTTCTCTCCGGGCTGAGGTGAGGAAGGAAAAAAGGGAGTGGGTGCCGGGACAGGAGGGGTATCTCAGGCAGGGAAATGGAAAGCTTCCAGAAGAGCGCCCGGGGCCAGGACCATCCTGGCTGGCCTGCAGGCACCAAGTTGGCCTGCGTGCTGTCGCTGGTGTGGCTCCACGGCCCTTCCTCTAGGCTTTCAAGCCCTTGTACATATTCATGTGTTTTACCTGGGAAGGGTGGGAACAGTTCAGCAGCAGCTGGCCTGGGGCTCAGCTCACGTTTACTCACAGAGAACTCGGCACTGTCCCCCAGCTTTGCAATGAGGACGCTCCTTGCGTGGGGGGGGCGGGGCTGCTGGCTTTATGGGAGATGATTCCCCACCTCTGACCAATTTCAGAATTGTTTACCGCTGGAGCCAGTGCCTTGGTAGGGCTTTCCTCTGTATAACTGTTATGTTCAGGTTTTTTTTTTCTTTTTTCGTTCCAATTACATTTTATTCCTGTTTTATGTATTTATAGATATAAGCATGGAAATAATTCATTCATACAAATACATCTGTGTGAATGGAAGAACTTTTTTCTGTTTTTTTTCAATTTTATTTTTAACAATTTCGAAATTTAATTTTATTTATTTTTTATACAGCAGGTTATTATTAGTTATCTATTTTATGCATATACATGTATACAGGTCAATCCCAATCTCCCAACTCATCCCAACACCACCACCCCATGGCTTCCCCCACTTGGTGTCCATACGTTTGTTCTCTACCTCTGTGTCTCTATTTCTGCCCTGCAAACCAGTTCATCTGTACCATTTTTCTAGGTTCCACATATATGCATTAATATACAATATTTGTTTTTCTCTTTCTGACTTACTTCACTCTGTATGACAGTCTCTAGATCCATCGACTTCTCTACAAATGACCCAGTTTCATTCCTTTTTATGGCTGAGTTATATTCCATTTTACATATGTACCACTTCTTTATCCATTCGTCTGTCTGTGGGCATTTAGGTTGCTTCCATTACCTGGCTATTGTAAATAGTGCTGCAATGAACATTGTGGTGAATGTGTCTTTTTGATTTATGGTTTTCTCTGGGTATATGCCCAGAAGTGGGATTGCTGGATCCTATGGTAATTCTCTTTTTAGTGTTTTAGAGGGACCTCCATACTGTTCTCCATAGTGACTGTATCAATTTACCTTCCCACCAATAGTGGAAGAGGGTTCCTTTTGACCACACCCTCCCCAGAATTTGTTGTTTGTAGATTTTCTGATGATGCCGATTCTAAGAGGTGTGAGCTCATACCTCATTGTCATTTTGATTTGCATTTCTCTAATAATTAGTGATGTTGAGCAGCTTTTCATGTGCGTCTTGGCCATCTCTGTGACTTCTTTGAAGAAACGTCTATTTAGATCTTCTGCCCATTTTTGTATTGGGTTGTTTGTTTTATTAATATTAAGCTGCGTGAGCTGTTTATATATATTGGAGATTAAACCTTTGTCGATTGATTCGTTTGCGATCGTTTTCGCCCATTCTGAGGGTTGCCTTTTTCCATTCCCGTTTTTTTAACCAAAAAAGAAAGAAAGCAAAGGAAGCAGAACACTAATGTGCGTGAAATATGCCTCTTGAAACTGTCGTATTGAAATATGGACGTCTTTTGAATTTTTTGGTCGATACATGACCCCAGGATTTGTTTTCAGGGCAGGTGTCATTTACAGGCCTGCAATGATTTTGAATATCCACTGACCATTAGCGCTGGGATTAAAGCTGCTGTTGTGTGAAACGGCCACAAGGTGGCAGCAGTTCTCCCTTACCAAATCTGGTTACTAGGGCAACAGAGCCTCAATGGAAGTCGTGTTCTAGATTGGAATTTAGAATGGAATGTGCCAGGAGAATGCCCCTCAAGTTTGTCTCACTACTTCTTGTTCGTGTTTTTAATTTAATTTTTTATTTTTTTATTACAGCAAGTTTGATGTCAACGTTTGGCTTGTTGTAGGTGTGCAAGATGTGGTTCTTTTACACATATACATATGTCTGTTCTTCCTGGGATCCTGTTCCCATGTACGTTATGACAGAATGTTGAGTAGTCTTCTCTTGGTATTCCATAGGTCTTTGGTGATTATATATGTCACCTGTGTTTGATTATGTCTGTTAACCCCGATATCATAATGAAAGCAATCCTCACACCTTTCCATTGGTGAACCATAAGTTTGTTTAATGAATCTGTGATTGCCCTTCTCCGTGGAAATATCTGCGCTGGTATCCATTTTTAGGTAACACCTATAAGTGATATGATACGATATGTGTCTTTCACTTTCTGACTTACTCAAAGTCACGTGATTAACTCTAGACTCATCTACGGAGCTGCAAATGGCATTGTGTCCTTTTTTCCTTGGCTTCTATTCTGCCTTAGCGAGGTCCATTTTCAACAATGTGATTCCCTGAGGGTTGTGGATTAGCTGACCTGGGAAGCCTTACCCTGCCGGCCGGCCATCCCCTGGTGTGCCTGGTTGAGGTCAATATAAACAGCGCTCCAGGCAGCAATAGCCCCTGAAGTTGTGCCTGACTCCATATTCTCTGCCCCGTCAGCAGTCTCGGGGCTGTGCTGGTGGGAGGGAGTGAGGGGCCAAGGCTTTGTTGGTGGCCCGGTGTGAGTGGGGCTCTGCTGGCCTTTCTGCAGGAGTTGCCATGCTGCCACCTGTAAAGAAGAGGATATGTCCGTCATAACTTCCGATGGAATTTCTCTCCGGACAGAGGTGAGGAAGGACAAAAGCAGTGGGGGACGGGACATGAGGGATATCTCAGGCAGGGCAATAGAAAGCTTCCAGAAGAGCGCCCGGGGCAAGGACCATCCTGGCTGACCTGCAGGCACCAAGTTGGCCTGCGTGCTGTGGCTGCTGTGGCTCCAGGGCCCTTCCTCTAGGCTTTCAAGCCCTTGTACATATTCAGGTGTTTTACCTGGGAAGGGTGGGAACAGTTCAGCAGCAGCTGGCCTGGGGCTCAGCTCACGTTTACTCACGGATGCCTCAGCACGGTCCCCCAGCTTTTCAATGAGGACGCTCCTTGCATGGGGTGTGGGTTGCTGGCTGTATGGGAGGTGATTCCCCACCTCTGACCAATTTCAGAATTGTTTACCACTGGAGCAAGTGCCCTGATAGGGTTTCCCTCTGTATAACTGGTGGGTTCAGGTTTTTTTTTCTTTTATGGTTCAAGTTAGATTTGATTCCTCTTTTATGTATTTATAGATAGAACCATGGAAATAATTCATTCCTGTAAATACATCTGTGTGAAGCAAATAACTTTTTTCTGTTTCATTTTAAAATTTTATTTTTTAAAATTTTGAAATTTAATTTTATTTATTTTTTTATACAGCAGGTTATAATTAGTTATGTATCTTATTTATATACATGTATACAGGTCAATCCCAATCTCCCAACTCATCCCACCACCACCACCCCATGGCTTCCCACACTTGGTGTCCATACGTTTGTTCTCTACCTCTGTGTCTCTATTTCTTCCCTGCAAACCAGTTCATCTGTACCATTTTTTAGGTTCAACATATATGCATTAATATACAATATTTGTTTTCCTCTTTCTGACTTACTTCATTCTGTATGACAGTCTCTAGATCCATCGATGTCTCTACAAATGACCCAGTTTCATTCCTTTTTATGGCTGAGTAATATTCCATTTTATATATGTACCACATCTTTATCCATTCATCTGTCTGTGGGCATTTAGGTTACTTGCATTACCTAGCTATTGTCAATAGTGCTGCAATGAACATTGTGGTGAATGTGCCTTTTTGATTTATGGTTTTCTCTGGGTATATGCCCAGAAGTGGGATTGCTGGATCAGATGGTAATTCTATTTCTAGTTTTTTTAAGGAAACTCCATACTGTTCTCCATAGTGACTGTATCAATTTACATCCCCACCAATAGTGGAAGAGGGCTCCTTTTGTCCACACCCTCCCCAGAATTTGTTGTTTGTAGATTTTCTGATGATGCCGATTCTAACAGGTGTGAGGTGATACCTCATTGTAGTTTTGATTTGAATTTCTGTAATAATTAGTGCTGTTGAGCAGCTTTTCATGTGCGTGTTGGCCATTTCTGTGTCTTCTTTGAAGAAACGTCTGTTTAGATCTTCTGCCCATTTTTGTATTGGGTTGTTTGTTTCTTTCATATTAAGCTGCATGAGCTGTTTATATATATATTGGAGATTAAACCTTTGTCCATTGATTCATTTGCAACGATTTTCGACCATTCTGAGGGATGCCTTTTTCCATTCCCGTTTTTTTAACAAAAAACGAAAGAAAGAAAAAGAAGCAGAACACTAATGTGCGTAAAATATGCCTTTTGAAATGGTCGTTTTGAAATATGGACGTCCTTTGAATTTTTTGGTCGATATGTGACCCCAGGATTTGTTTTCAGGGCAGGTGTCATTTACAGGCCTGCAATGATTTTGAATATCAACTGACCATTAGCGCTGGGATTAAAGCTGCTGTTGCGTGAAGCGGCCACAAGGTGGCAGCACTTCTCCCTTACCAAATCTGGTTACTAGAGCAACAGAGCCTCAATGGAAGGCGTGTTCTAGATTGGAATTTAGAATGGAATGTGCCAGGAGAAAGCCCCTCAGGTTTGTCTCACTAATTCTTGTTCGTGTTTTTAATTTTTTTTATTTTCTATTACAGCAAGTTTGATTACAATGTTTGGCTTCTTGTAGGTGTGTAAGATGTGGTTCTTTTACACATATACAGATGTCTGTTCTTCCTGGGATCCTTTTCCCATGTACGTTCGGACAGAATGTTGAGTAGTCTTCTCTTGGTATTCCGTAGGTCTTTGGTGATTATATATGTCACCTGTGTTTGATTATGTCTGTTAACCCCGATATCATAATGAAACCAATCCTCACACCTTTCCATTGGTGAACCATAAGTTTGTTTAATGAATCTGTGATTGCCCTTCTCCGTGGAAATATCTGCCCTGGTATCCATTTTTAGGTAACACCTATAAGTGATATGATACGATATGTGTCTTTCACTTTCTGACTTACTCCAAGTCACGTGATTACCTCTAGACTCATCTACGGGGCTGCAAATGGCATTGTGTCCTTTTTTCCTTGGCTTCTATTCTGCCTTAGCGAGGTTCATTTTCAACAATGTGATTCCCTGAGGGTTGTGGATTAGTTGACCTGGGCAGCCTTACCCTGCCGGCCGGCCCTCCCCAGGTGTGCCTGGTTGAGGTCAATATAAACAGCGCTCCAGGCAGCAATAGCCCCTGAAGTTGTGCCTGACTCCATATTCTCTGCCCCGTCAGCAGTCTCAGGGCTGTGCTGGTGGGAGGGAGTGAGTGGCCAAGGCTTTGTTGGTGGCCCGGTGTGAGTGGGCCTCTGCTGGCCTTTCTGCAGGAGTTGCCAGGCTGCCACCTGTAAAGAAGAGGATGTGTCACTCATAACTTCCGATGGAAATTCTCTCCGGACAGAGGTGAGGAAGGAAAAAAGCAGTGGGTGCCGGGACAGGAGGGGTAATTCAGGCAGGGCAATAAAAAGCTTCCACAAGAGCGCCCGGGGCCAGGACCATCCTGGCTGGCCTGCAGGCACCACGTTGGCCTGCGTGCTGTCGCTGGTGTGGCTCCACGGCCCTTCCTCTAGGCTTTCAAGCCCTTGTACATATTCATATGTTTTACCTGGGAAGGGTTGGAACAGTTCCGCAGCAGCTGGCCTGGGGCTCAGCTCACGTTTACTCACAGATGCCTAAGCACGGTCCCCCAGCTTTGCAATGAGGACGCTCCTTGCGTGGGGGGTGAGTTGCTGGCTGTATGGGAGGTGATTCCCCACCTCTGACCAATTTCAGAATTGTTTACCGCTGGAGCAAGTGCCTTGGTAGGGCTTTCCTCTGTATAACTGTTAGGTTCAGGTTTTTTTTTTTCTTTTTTCGTTCCAATTACATTTTATTCCTGTTTTATGTATTTATAGATATAAGCATGGAAATAATTCATTCATACAAATACATCTGTGGGAATGGAAGAACTTTTTTCTGTTTTTTTTAAATTTTATTTTTAAAAATTTCGAAATTTAATTTTATTTATTTTTTATACAGCAGGTTATTATTAGTTATCTATTTTATGCATATACATGTATACAGGTCAATCCCAATATCCCAACTCATCCCAACACCACCACCCCATGGCTTCCCCCACTTGGTGCCCATACGTTTGTTCTCTACCTCTGTGTCTCTATTTCTGCCCTGCAAACCAGTTCATCTGTACCATTTTTCTAGGTTCCACATATATGCATTAATATACAATATTTGTTTTTCTCTTTCTGACTTACTTCACTCTGTATGACAGTCTCTAGATCCATCGACTTCTCTACAAATGACCCAGTTTCATTCCTTTTTATGGCTGAGTTATATTCCATTTTACATATGTACCACTTCTTTATCCATTCGTCTGTCTGTGGGCATTTAGGTTGCTTCCATTACCTGGCTATTGTAAATAGTGCTGCAATGAACATTGTGGTGAATGTGTCTTTTTGATTTATGGTTTTCTCTGGGTATATGCCCAGAAGTGGGATTGCTGGATCCTATGGTAATTCTCTTTTTAGTGTTTTAGAGGGACCTCCATACTGTTCTCCATAGTGACTGTATCAATTTACCTTCCCACCAATAGTGGAAGAGGGTTCCTTTTGACCACACCCTCCCCAGAATTTGTTGTTTGTAGATTTTCTGATGATGCCGATTCTAAGAGGTGTGAGCTCATACCTCATTGTCATTTTGATTTGCATTTCTCTAATAATTAGTGATGTTGAGCAGCTTTTCATGTGCGTCTTGGCCATCTCTGTGACTTCTTTGAAGAAACGTCTATTTAGATCTTCTGCCCATTTTGGATTGGGTTGTTTGTTTTATTAATATTAAGCTGCGTGAGCTGTTTATATATATTGGAGATTAAACCTTTGTCCATTGATTCGTTTGCAATCGTTTTTGCCCATTCTGAGGGTTGCCTTTTTCCATTCCCGTTTTTTTAACCAAAAAAGAAAGAAAGCAAAGGAAGCAGAACACTAATGTGCGTGAAATATGCCTCTTGAAACTGTCGTTTTGAAATATGGACGTCTTTTGAATTTTTTGGTCGATACATGACCCCAGGATTTGTTTTCAGGGCAGGTGTCATTTACAGGCCTGCAATGATTTTGAATATCCACTGACCATTAGCGCTGGGATTAAAGCTGCTGTTGTGTGAAACGGCCACAAGGTGGCAGCAGTTCTCCCTTACCAAATCTGGTTACTAGGGCAACAGAGCCTCAATGGAAGTCGTGTTCTAGATTGGAATTTAGAATGGAATGTGCCAGGAGAATGCCCCTCAAGTTTGTCTCACTACTTCTTGTTTGTGTTTTTAATTTAATTTTTTATTTTTTTATTACAGCAAGTTTGATGTCAACGTTTGGCTTGTTGTAGGTGTGCAAGATGTGGTTCTTTTACACATATACATATGTCTGTTCTTCCTGGGATCCTGTTCCCATGTACGTTATGACAGAATGTTGAGTAGTCTTCTCTTGGTATTCCGTAGGTCTTTGGTGATTATATATTTCATCTGTGTTTGTATATGTCTGTTAACCCCAAGACCCTAATGAATCCAATCCTCACACCTTTCCATTGGTGAACCATAAGTTTGTTTAATGAATCTGTGATTGCCCTTCTCCGTGGAAATATCTGCCCTGGTATCAATTTTTAGGTAACACCTATAAGTGATATCCTACGATATGTGTCTTTCACTTTCTGACTTACTACAAGTCACGTGATTACCTCTAGACTCATCTACGGTGCTGCAAATGGCATTGTGTCCTTTTTTTCCCTTGGCTAATATTGTGTCTTAGCGAGGTCCATTTTCTGCAATGTGATTCCGTGAGGGCTGAGGATTAGCTGACCTGGGCAGCCTGACCCTGCCGGCAAGCCCTCCCCAGGTGTGCCTGGGTTGAGGTCAATATAAACAGCACTCCAGGCAGCAATAGCCCCTGCAGCTGTGCCTGACTCCATATTCTCTGCCCCGTCAGCAGTCTCGGGGCTGTGCTGGTGGGAGGCTGTGAGGATCCACGGCTTTGTGGGTGGCCCGGTGTGAGTGGGGCTCTGATGGACTTTCTGCAGGAGTTGCCAGGCTGCCACCTTTAAAGAAGAGGATGTGTCACCCATAAATTCCACTGGAATTTCTCTCCGGGCTTAGGTGAGGAAGGAAAAAAAGGAGTGGGTGCCGGGACAGGAGGGGTATCTCAGTCAGGGAAATGGAAAGCTTCCAGAAGAGCACCCGGGGCCAGGACCATCCTGACTGGGCTGCAGGCAGCAAGTTGGCCTGCGTGCTGTCGCTGGTGTGGCTCCACGGCCCTTCCTCTAGGCTTTCAAGCCCTTGTACATATTCATGTGTTTTACCTGGGAAGGGTGGGAACAGTTCAGCAGCAGCTGTCCTGGGGCTCAGCTCACGTTTACTCACAGAGAACTCGGCACTGTCCCCCAGCTTTGCAATGAGGACGCTCCTTGCGTGGGGGGGGCGGGGCTGCTGGTTTTATGGGAGATGATTCCCCACCTCTGACCAATTTCAGAATTGTTTACCGCTGGAGCAAGTGCCTTGGTAGGGCTTTCCTCTGTATAACTGTTAGGTTCAGGTTTTTTTTTCTTTTTTCGTTCCAATTACATTTTATTCCTGTTTTATGTATTTATAGATATAAGCATGGAAATAATTCATTCATACAAATACATCTGTGTGAATGGAAGAACTTTTTTCTGTTTTTTTTCAATTTTATTTTTAAAAATTTCGAAATTTAATTTTATTTATTTTTTATACAGCAGGTTATTATTAGTTATCTATTTTATGCATATGCATGTATACAGGTCAATCCCAATCTCCCAACTAATCCCAACACCACCACCCCATGGCTTCCCCCACTTGGTGTCCATACGTTTGTTCTCTACCTCTGTGTCTCTATTTCTGCCCTGCAAACCAGTTCATCTGTACCATTTTTCTAGGTTCCACATATATGCATTAATATACAATATTTGTTTTTCTCTTTCTGACTTACTTTACTCTGTATGACAGTCTCTAGAACCATTGACTTCTCTACAAATGACCCAGTTTCATTCCTTTTTATGGCTGAGTTATATTCCATTTTACATATGTACCACTTCTTTATCCATTCGTCTGTCTGTGGGCATTTAGGTTGCTTCCATTACCTGGCTATTGTAAATAGTGCTGCAATGAACATTGTGGTGAATGTGTCTTTTTGATTTATGGTTTTCTCTGGGTATATGCCCAGAAGTGGGATTGCTGGATCCTATGGTAATTCTCTTTTTAGTGTTTTAAAGGGACCTCCATACTGTTCTCCATAGTGACTGTATCAATTTACCTTCCCACCAATAGTGGAAGAGGGTTCCTTTTGACCACACCCTCCCCAGAATTTGTTGTTTGTAGATTTTCTGATGATGCCGATTCTAAGAGGTGTGAGCTCATACCTCATTGTCATTTTGATTTGCATTTCTCTAATAATTAGTGATGTTGAGCAGCTTTTCATGTGCGTCTTGGCCATCTCTGTGACTTCTTTGAAGAAACGTCTATTTAGATCTTCTGCCCATTTTTGTATTGGGTTGTTTGTTTTATTAATATTAAGCTGCGTGAACTGTTTATATATATTGGAGATTAAACCTTTGTCCATTGATTCGTTTGCGATCGTTTTCGCCCATTCTGAGGGTTGCCTTTTTCCATTCCCGTATTTTTAACCAAAAAAGAAAGAAAGCAAAGGAAGCAGAACACTAATGTGCGTGAAATATGCCTCTTGAAACTGTCGTTTTGAAATATGGACGTCTTTTGAATTTTTTGGTCGATATATGACCCCAGGATTTGTTTTCAGGGCAGGTGTCATTTACAGGCCTGCAATGATTTTGAATATCCACTGACCATTAGCACTGGGATTAAAGCTGCTGCTGCGTGAAACGGCCACAAGGTGGCAGCAGTTCTCCCTTACCAAATCTGGTTACTAGAGCAACAGAGCCTCAATGGAAGTCGTGTTCTAGATTGGAATTTAGAATGGAATGTGCCAGGAGAAAGCCCCTCAAGTTTGTCTCACTACTTTTTGTTCGTGTTCTTAATTTGTTTTTTTATTTTCTATTACAGCAAGTTTGATTACAATGTTTGGCTTGTTGTAGGTGTGGAAGATGTGGTTCTTTTACACATATACAGATGTCTGTTCTTCCTGGGATCCTTTTCCCATGTACGTTAGGACAGAATGTTGAGTAGTCTTCTCTTGGTATTCCGTAGGTCTTTGGTGATTATATATGTCACCTGTGTTTGATTATGTCTGTTAACCCCGATATCATAATGAAAGCAATCCTCACACCTTTCCATTGGTGAACCATAAGTTTGTTTAATGAATCTGTGATTGCCCTTCTCCGTGGAAATATCTGCCCTGGTATCCATTTTTAGGTAACACCTATAAGTGATATGATACGATATGTGTCTTTCACTTTCTGACTTACTCAAAGTCACGTGATTAACTCTAGACTCATCTACGGGGCTGCAAATGGCATTGTGTCCTTTTTTCCTTGGCTTCTATTCTGCCTTAGCGAGGTCCATTTTCAACAATGTGATTCCCTGAGGGTTGTGGATTAGCTGACCTGGGAAGCCTTACCCTGCCGGCCGGCCCTCCCCAGGTGTGCCTGGTTGAGGTCAATATAAACAGCGCTCCAGGCAGCAATAGCCCCTGAAGTTGTGCCTGACTCCATATTCTCTGCCCCGTCAGCAGTCTCGGGGCTGTGCTGGTGGGAGGGAGTGAGGGGCCAAGGCTTTGTTGGTGGCCCGGTGTGAGTGGGGCTCTGCTGGCCTTTCTGCAGGAGTTGCCATGCTGCCACCTGTAAAGAAAAGGATATGTCCGTCATAACTTCCGATGGAATTTCTCTCCGGACAGAGGTGAGGAAGGACAAATGCAGTGGGGGACGGGACAGGAGGGATATCTCAGGCAGGGCAATAGAAAGCTTCCAGAAGAGCGCCCGGGGCCAGGACCATCCTGGCTGACCTGCAGGCACCAAGTTGGCCTGCGTGCTGTGGCTGGTGTGGCTCCAGGGCCCTTCCTCTAGGCTTTCAAGCCCTTGTACATATTCAGGTGTTTTACCTGGGAAGGGTGGGAACAGTTCAGCAGCAGCTGGCCTGGGGCTCAGCTCACATTTACTCACAGATGCCTCAGCACGGTCCCCCAGCTTTTCAATGAGGACGCTCCTTGCATGGGGTGTGGGTTGCTGGCTGTATGGTAGGTGATTCCCCACCTCTGACCAATTTCAGAATTGTTTACCACTGGAGCAAGTGCCCTGATAGGGTTTCCCTCTGTATAACTGGTGGGTTCAGGTTTTTTTTTCTTTTATGGTTCAAGTTAGATTTGATTCCTCTTTTATGTATTTATAGATAGAACCATGGAAATAATTCATTCCTGTAAATACATCTGTGTGAAGCGAATAAATTTTTTCTGTTTCATTTTAAAATTTTATTTTTTAAAATTTTGAAATTTAATTTTATTTATTTTTTTATACAGCAGGTTATTATTAGTTATGTATTTTATGCATATACATGTATACAGGTCAATCCCAATCTCCCAACTCATCCCACCACCACCACCCCATGGCATCCCACACTTGGTGTCCATACGTTTGTTCTCTACCTCTGTTTCTCTATTTCTTCCCTGCAAACCAGTTCATCTGTACCATTTTTTAGGTTCCACATATATGCATTAATATACAATATTTGTTTTCCTCTTTCTGACTTACTTCATTCTGTATGACAGTCTCTAGATCCATCGATGTCTCTACAAATGACCCAGTTTCATCCCTTTTTATGGCTGAGTAATATTCCATTTTATATATGTACCACATCTTTATCCATTCATCTGTCTGTGGGCATTTAGGTTGCTTGCATTACCTGGCTATTGTAAATAGTGCTGCAATGAACATTGTGGTGGATGTGCCTTTTTAATTTATGTTTTTCTCTCGGTATATGCCCAGAAGTTCGATTGCTGGATCAGATGGTAATTCTATTTCTAGTTTTTTTAAGGAAACTCCATACTGTTCTCCATAGTGACTGTATCAATTTACATCCCCAACAATAGTGGAAGAGGGCTCCTTTTGTCCACACCCTCCCCAGAATTTGTTGTTTGCAGATTTTCTGATGATGCCGATTCTAACAGGTGTGAGGTGATACCTCATTGTAGTTTTGATTTGCATTTCTCTAATAATTAGTGCTGTTGAGCAGCTTTTCATGTGCGTCTTGGCCATTTCTGTGTCTTCTTTGAAGAAACGTCTGTTTAGATCTTCTCCCCATTTTTGTATTGGGTTGTTTGTTTCTTTAATATTAAGCTGCATGAGCTGTTTATATATATATTGGAGATTAAACCTTTGTCCATTGATTCATTTGCAACGATTTTCGCCCATTCTGAGGGATGCCTTTTTCCATTCCCATTTTTTTAACAAAAAAGGAAAGAAAGAAAAAGAAGCAGAACACTAATGTGCGTAAAATATGCCTTTTGAAATGGTCGTTTTGAAATATGGATGTCCTTTGAATTTTTTGGTCGATATGTGACCCCAGGATTTGTTTTCAGGGCAGGTGTCATTTACAGGCCTGCAATGATTTTGAATATCAACTGACCATTAGCGCTGGGATTAAAGCTGCTGTTGCGTGAAACGGCCACAAGGTGGCAGTAGTTCTCCCTTACCAAATCTGGTTACTAGAGCAACAGAGCCTCAATGGAAGGCGTGTTCTAGATTGGAATTTCGAATGGAATGTGCCAGGAGAAAGCCCCTCAGGTTTGTCTCACTAATTCTTGTTCGTGTTTTTAATTTTTTTTATTTTCTATTACAGCAAGTTTGATTACAATGTTTGGCTTCTTGTAGGTGTGTAAGATGTGGTTCTTTTACACATATACAGATGTCTGTTCTTCCTGGGATCCTTTTCCCATGTACGTTCGGACAGAATGTTGAGTAGTCTTCTCTTGGTATTCCGTAGGTCTTTGGTGATTATATATGTCACCTGTGTTTGATTATGTCTGTTAACCCCGATATCATAATGAAACCAATCCTCACACCTTTCCATTGGTGAACCATAAGTTTGTTTAATGAATCTGTGATTGCCCTTCTCCGTGGAAATATCTGCCCTGGTATCCATTTTTAGGTAACACCTATAAGTGATATGATACGATATGTGTCTTTCACTTTCTGACTTACTCCAAGTCACGTGATTACCTCTAGACTCATCTACGGGGCTGCAAATGGCATTGTGTCCTTTTTTTCCTTGGCTTCTATTCTGCCTTAGCGAGGTCCATTTTCAACAATGTGATTCCCTGAGGGTTGTGGATTAGTTGACCTTGGCAGCCTTACCCTGCCGGCCGGCCCTCCCCAGGTGTGCCTGGTAGAGGTCAATATAAACAGTGCTCCAGGCAGCAATAGCCCCTGAAGTTGTGCCTGACTCCATATTCTCTGCCCCGTCAGCAGTCTCGGGGCTGTGCTGGTGGGAGTGAGTGAGGGGCCAAGACTTTGTTGGTGGCCCGGTGTGAGTGGGCCACTGCTGGCCTTTCTGCAGGAGTTGCCAGGCTGCCACCTGTAAAGAAGAGGATGTGTCACTCATAACTTCTGATGGAATTTCTCTCCGGACAGAGGTGAGGAAGGAAAAAAGCAGTGGGGGCCGGGACAGGAGGGGTAATTCAGGCAGGGCAATAAAAAGCTTCCACAAGAGCGCCCGGGGCCAGGACCATCCTGGCTGGCCTGCAGGCACCAAGTTGGCCTGCGTGCTGTCGCTGGTGTGGCTCCACGGCCCTTCCTCTAGGCTTTCAAGCCCTTGTACATATTCAGATGTTTTACCTGGGAAGGGTGGGAACAGTTCCGCAGCAGCTGGCCTGGGGCTCAGCTCACGTTTACTCACAGATGCCTCAGCACGGTCCCCCAGCTTTGCAATGAGGACGCTCCTTGCATGGGAGGTGAGTTGCTGGCTGTATGAGAGGTGATTCCCCACCTCTGACCAATTTCAGAATTGTTTACCGCTGGAGCAAGTGCCTTGATAGGGATTCCCTCTGTATAACTGGTGGGTTCAGGTTTATTTTTTTTTCTTTTATGGTTCAAGTTAGATTTGATTCCTCTTTTATGTATTTATACATATAAGCATGGAAATAACTCATTCCTATAAATACATCTGTGTGAAGGGAAGAACTTTTTTTCTGTTTTATTTAAAAAAATTTTTTTTTAATTTTGAAATTTAATTTTATTTATTTTTTTATACAGCAGGTTATTATTAGTTATGTATTTTATGCATATATATGTATACAGTTTAATCCCAATCTACCAACTCATCCCACCACCACCACCCCATGGCTTCCCTCACTTGGTGTCCATACGTTTGTTCTCTACCTCTGTGTCTCTATTTCTTCCCTGCAAACCAGTTCATCTGTACCATTTTTTAGGTTCCACATATATGCATTAATATACAATATTTGTTTTCCTCTTTCTGACTTACTTCATTCTGTATGACAGTCTCTAGATCCATCGATGTCTCTACAAATGACCCAGTTTCATCCCTTTTTATGGCTGAGTAATATTCCATTTTATATATGTACCACATCTTTATCCATTCATCTGTCTGTGGGCATTTAGGTTGCTTGCATTACTTGGCTATTGTAAATAGTGCTGCAATGAACATTGTGGTGGATGTGCCTTTTTAATTTATGTTTTTCTCTGGGTATATGCCCAGAAGTTCGATTGCTGGATCAGATGGTAATTCTATTTCTAGTTTTTTTAAGGAAACTCCATACTGTTCTCCATAGTGACTGTATCAATTTACATCACCACCAATAGTGGTAGAGGGTTCCTTTTGTCCACACTCTCCCCAGAATTTGTTGTTTGTAGATTTTCTGATGATGCCGATTCTAACAGGTGTGAGGTGATACCTCATTGTAGTTTTGATTTGCATTTCTCTAATAATTAGTGCTGTTGAGCAGCTTTTCATGTGCGTCTTGGCCATCTCTGTGTCTTCTTTGAAGAAACGTCTCTTTAGATCTTCTGCCCATTTTTGTATTGGGTTGTTTGTTTTTTTAATATTAAGCTGCATGAGCTGTTTATATATATATTGGAGATTAAACCTTTGTCCATTGATTCATTTGCAACGATTTTCGCACATTCTGAGGGATGCCTTTTTCCATTCCCGTTTTTTTAACAAAAAAGGAAAGAAAGAAAAAGAAGCAGAACACTAATGTGCGTAAAATATGCCTTTTGAAATGGTCGTTTTGAAATATGGACGTCCTTTGAATTTTTTGGTCGATATGGGACCCCAGGATTTGTTTTCAGGGCAGGTGTCATTTACAGGCCTGCAATGATTTTGAATATCAACTGACCATTAGCGCTGGGGTTAAAGCTGCTGTTGCGTGAAACGGCCACAAGGTGGCAGCAGTTCTCCCTTACCAAATCTGGTTACTAGAGCAACAGAGCCTCAATGGAAGGCGTGTTCTAGATTGGAAGTTCGAATGGAATGTGCCAGGAGAAAGCCCCTCAGGTTTGTCTCACTAATTCTTGTTCGTGTTTCTAATTTTTTTTATTTTCTATTTCAGCAAGTTTGATTACAATGTTTGGCTTGTTGTAGGTGTGTAAGATGTGGTTCTTTTACACATATACAGATGTCTGTTCTTCCTGGGATCCTTTTCCCATGTACGTTCGGACAGAATGTTGAGTAGTCTTCTCTTGGTATTCCGTAGGTCTTTGGTGATTATATATGTCACCTGTGTTTGATTATGTCTGTTAACCCCGATATCATAATGAAACCAATCCTCACACCTTTCCATTGGTGAACCATAAGTTTGTTTAATGAATCTGTGATTGCCCTTCTCCGTGGAAATATCTGCCCTGGTATCCATTTTTTGATAACACCTATAAGTGATAAGATACGATATGTGTCTTTCACTTTCTGACTTACTCCAAGTCACGTGATTACCTCTAGACTCATCTACGGGGCTGCAAATGGCATTGTGTCCTTTTTTTCCTTGGCTTCTATTCTGCCTTAGCGAGGTCCATTTTCAACAATGTGATTCCCTGAGGGTTGTGGATTAGCTGACCTGGGCAGCCTTACCCTGCCGGCCGGCCCTCCCCAGGTGTGCCTGGTTGAGGTCAATATAAACAGCGCTCCAGGCAGCAATAGCCCCTGAAGTTGTGCCTGACTCCATATTCTCTGCCCCGTCAGCAGTCTCGGGGCTGTGCTGGTGGGAGGGAGTGAGGGGCCAAGGCTTTGTTGGTGGCCCGGTGTGAGTGGGGCTCTGCTGGCCTTTCTGCAGGAGTTGCCAGGCTGCCACCTGTAAAGAAGAGGATGTGTCACTCATAACTTCCGATGGAATTTCTCTCCGGACAGAGGTGAGGAAGGAAAAAAGCAGTGGGGGCCGGGACAGGAGGGGTATCTCAGGCAGGGCAATAAAAAGCTTCCAGAAGAGCGCCCGGGGCCAGGACCATCCTGGCTGGCCTGCAGGCACCAAGTTGGCCTGCGTGCTGTCGCTGGTGTGGCTCCACGGCCCTTCCTCTAGGCTTTCAAGCCCTTGTACATATTCAGATGTTTTACCTGGGAAGGGTGGGAACAGTTCCGCAGCAGCTGGCCTGGGGCTCAGCTCACGTTTACTCACAGATGCCTCAGCACGGTCCCCCAGCTTTGCAATGAGGACGCTCCTTGCATGGGGGGTGGGTTGCTGGCTGTATGGGAGGTGATTCCCCACCTCTGACCAATTTCAGAATTGTTTACCACTGGAGCAAGTGCCCTGATAGGGTTTCCCTCTGTATAACTGGTGGGTTCAGGTTTTTTTTTTTTTTCTTTTATGGTTCAAGTTAGATTTGATTCCTGTTTTATGTATTTATAGATAGAAGCATGGAAATAATTCATTACTGTAAATACATCTGTGTGAAGCGAATAACTTTTTTCTGTTTTATTTTAAAATTTTATTTTTTAAAATTTTGAAATTTAATTTTATTTATTTTTTTATACAGCAGGTTATTATTAGTTATGTATTTTCTGCATATATATGTATACAGGTTAATCCCAATCTCCCAACTCATCCCACCACCACCACCCCATGGCTTCCCTCACTTGGTGTCCATACGTATGTTCTCTAACTGTGTGTCTCTATTTCTTCCCTGCAAACCAGTTCATCTGTACCATTTTTTAGGTTCCACATATATGCATTAATATACAATATTTGTTTTCCTCTTTCTGACTTACTTCATTCTGTATGACAGTCTCTAGATCCATCGATGTCTCTACAAATGACCCAGTTTCATCCCTTTTTATGGCTGAGTAATATTCCAATTTATATACGTACCACATCTTTATCCATTCATCTGTCTGTGGGCATTTAGGTTGCCTGCATTACCTGGCTATTGTAAATAGTGCTGCAATGAACATTGTGGTGGATGTGCCTTTTTAATTTATGTTTTTCTCTGGGTATATGCCCAGAAGTTCGATTGCTGGATCAGATGGTAATTCTATTTCTAGTTTTTTTAAGGAAACTCCATACTGTTCTCCATAGTGACTGTATCAATCTACATCCCCACCAATAGTGGAAGAGGGTTCCTTTTGTCCACACCCTCCCCAGAATTTGTTGTTTGTAGATTTTCTGATGCTGCCGATTCTAACAGGTGTGAGGTGATACCTCATTGTAGTTTTGATTTGCATTTCTCTAATAATTAGTGCTGTTGAGCAGCTTTTCATGTGCGTCTTGGCCATTTCTGTGTCTTCTTTGAAGAAACGTCTGTTTAGATCTTCTGCCCATTTTTGTATTGGGTTGTTTGTTTTTTTAATATTAAGCTGCATGAGCTGTTTATATATATATTGGAGATTAAACCTTTGTCCATTGATTCATTTGCAACGATTTTCGCCCATTCTGAGGGATGCCTTTTTCCATTCCCATTTTTTTAACAAAAAAGGAAAGAAAGAAAAAGAAGCAGAACACTAATGTGCGTAAAATATGCCTTTTGAAATGGTCGTTTTGAAATATGGACGTCCTTTGAATTTTTTGGTCGATATGTGACCCCAGGATTTGTTTTCAGGGCAGGTGTCATTTACAGGCCTGCAATGATTTTGAATATCAACTGACAATTAGCGCTGGGATTAAAGCTGCTGTTGCGTGAAGCGGCCACAAGGTGGCAGCAGTTCTCCCTTACCAAATCTGGTTACTAGAGCAACAGAGCCTCAATGGAAGGCGTGTTCTAGATTGGAATTTCGAATGGAATGTGCCAGGAGAAAGCCCCTCAGGTTTGTCTCACTAATTCTTGTTCGTGTTTTTAATTTTTTTTATTTTCTATTACAGCAAGTTTGATTACAATGTTTGGCTTCTTGTAGGTGTGTAAGATGTGGTTCTTTTACACATATACAGATGTCTGTTCTTCCTGGGATCCTTTTCCCATGTACGTTCGGACAGAATGTTGAGTAGTCTTCTCTTGGTATTCCGTAGGTCTTTGGTGATTATATATGTCACCTGTGTTTGATTATGTCTGTTAACCCCGATATCATAATGAAACCAATCCTCACACCTTTCCATTGGTGAACCATAAGTTTGTTTAATGAATCTGTGATTGCCCTTCTCCGTGGAAATATCTGCCCTGGTATCCATTTTTAGTTAACACCTATAAGTGATATGATACGATATGTGTCTTTCACTTTCTGACTTACTCCAAGTCACGTGATTACCTCTAGACTCATCTACGGGGCTGCAAATGGCATTGTGTCCTTTTTTTCCTTGGCTTCTATTCTGCCTTAGCGAGGTCCATTTTCAACAATGTGATTCCCTGAGGGTTGTGGATTAGCTGACCTGGGCAGCCTTACCCTGCCGGCCGGCCCTCCCCAGGTGTGCCTGTTTGAGGTCAATATAAACAGCGCTCCAGGCAGCAATAGCCCCTGAAGTTGTGCCTGACTCCATATTCTCTGCCCCGTCAGCAGTCTCGGGGCTGTGCTGGTGGGAGGGAGTGAGGGGCCAAGGCTTTGTTGGTGGCCCGGTGTGAGTGGGGCTCTGCTGGCCTTTCTGCAGGAGTTGCCAGGCTGCCACCTGTAAAGAAGAGGATGTGTCACTCATAACTTCCGATGGAATTTCTCTCTGGACAGAGGTGAGGAAGGATAAAAGCAGTGGGGGCCGGGACAGGAGGGGTATCTCAAGCAGGGCAATAGAAAGCTTACAGAACAGCGCCCGGGCCCAGGACCATCCTGGCTGACCAGCAGGCACCAAGTTGGCCTGCGTGCTCTGGCTGGTGTGGCTCCAGGGCCCTTCCTCTAGGCTTTCAAGCCCTTGTACATATTCAGGTGTTTTACCTGGGAAGGGTGGGAACAGTTCAGCAGCAGCTGGCCTGGGGCTCAGCTCACATTAACTCACAGATGCCTCAGCACGGTCCCCCAGCTTTGCAATGAGGACGCTCCTTGCATGGGGGGTGGGTTGCTGGCTGTATGGGAGGTGATTCCCCACCTCTGACCAATTTCAGAATTGTTTACCACTGGAGCAAGTGCCCTGATAGGGTTTCCCTCTGTATAACTGGTGGATTCAGGTTTTTTTTTTTTTCTTTTATGGTTCAAGTTAGATTTGATTCCTCTTTTATGTATTTATAGATATAAGCATGGAAATAATTCATTCCTATCAATACATCTGTGTGAAGGGAAGAACTTTTTTTCTGTTTTATTTTAAAAAAATTTTTTTTAATTTTGAAATTTAATTTTATTTATTTTTTTATACAGCAGGTTATTATTAGTTATGTATTTTATGCATATATATGTATACAGGTTAATCCCAATCTCCCAACTCATCCCACCACCACCACCCCATGGCTTCCCACACTTGGTGTCCATACGTTTGTTCTCTACCTCTGTGTCTCTATTTCTTCCCTGCAAACCAGTTCATCTGTACCATTTTTTAGGTTCCACATATATGCATTAATATACAATATTTGTTTTCCTCTTTCTGACTTACTTCATTCTGTATGACAGTCTCTAGATCCATCGATGTCTCTACAAATGACCCAGTTTCATTCCTTTTTATGGCTGAGTAATATTCCATTTTATATATGTACCAGATCTTTATCCATTCATCTGTCTGTGGTCATTTAGGTTACTTGCATTACCTGGCTATTGTAAATAGTGCTGCAATGAACATTGTGGTGGATGTGCCTTTTTAATTTATGTTTTTCTCTGGGTATATGCCCAGAAGTTCGATTGCTGGATCAGATGGTAATTCTATTTCTAGTTTTTTTAAGGAAACTCCATACTGTTCTCCATAGTGACTGTATCAATTTACATCCCCACCAATAGTGGAAGAGGGCTCCTTTTGTCCACACCCTCCCCAGAATTTGTTGTTTGTAGATTTTCTGATGATGCCGATTCTAACAGGTGTGAGGTGATACCTCATTGTAGTTTTGATTTGCCTTTCTCTAATAATTAGTGCTGTTGAGCAGCTTTTCATGTGCGTCTTGGCCATCTCTGTGTCTTCTTTGAAGAAACGTCTCTTTAGATCTTCTGCCCATTTTTGTATTGGGTTGTTTGTTTTTTTAATATTAAGCTGCATGAGCTGTTTATATATATATTGGAGATTAAACCTTTGTCCATTGATTCATTTGCAACGATTTTCGCCCATTCTGAGGGATGCCTTTTTCCATTCCCATTTTTTTAACAATAAAGGAAAGAAAGAAAAAGAAGCAGAACACTAATGTGCGTAAAATATGCCTTTTGAAATGGTCGTTTTGAAATATGGACGTCCTTTGAATTTTTTGGTCGATATGTGACCCCAGGATTTCTTTTCAGGGCAGGTGTCATTTACAGGCCTGCAATGATTTTGAATATCAACTGACCATTAGCGCTGGGATTAAAGTTGCTGTTGCGTGAAGCGGCCACAAGGTGGCAGCATTTCTCCCTTACCAAATCTGGTTACTAGAGCAACAGAGCCTCAATGGAAGGCGTGTTCTAGATTGGAATTTCGAATGGAATGTGCCAGGAGAAAGAAAGCCCCTCAGGTTTGTCTCACTAATTCTTGTTCGTGTTTCTAATTTTTTTTATTTTCTATTTCAGCAAGTTTGATTACAATGTTTGGCTTCTTGTAGGTGTGTAAGATGTGGTTCTTTTACACATATACAGATGTCTGTTCTTCCTGGGATCCTTTTCCCATGTACGTTCGGACAGAATGTTGAGTAGTCTTCTCTTGGTATTCCGTAGGTCTTTGGTGATTATATATGTCACCTGTGTTTGACTATGTCTGTTAACCCCGATATCATAATGAAACCAATCCTCACACCTTTCCATTGGTGAACCATAAGTTTGTTTAATGAATCTGTGATTGCCCTTCTCCGTGGAAATATCTGCCCTGGTATCCATTTTTAGGTAACACCTATAAGTGATATGATATGATATGTGTCTTTCACTTTCTGACTTACTCCAAGTCACGTGATTACCTCTAGACTCATCTACGGGGCTGCAAATGGCATTGTGTCCTTTTTTTCCTTGGCTTCTATTCTGCCTTAGCGAGGTCCATTTTCAACAATGTGATTCCCTGAGGGTTGTGGATTAGCTGACCTGGGCAGCCTTACCCTGCCGGCCGGCCCTCCCCAGGTGTGCCTGGTTGAGGTCAATATAAACAGCGCTCCAGGCAGCAATAGCCCCTGAAGTTGTGCCTGACTCCATATTCTCTGCCCCGTCAGCAGTCTCGGGGCTGTGCTGGTGGGAGGGAGTGAGGGGCCAAGGCTTTGTTGGTGGCCCGGTGTGAGTGGGCCTCTGCTGGCCTTTCTGCAGGAGTTGCCAGGCTGCCACCTGTAAAGAAGAGGATGTGTCACTCATAACTTCCGATGGAATTTCTCTCCGGACAGAGGTGAGGAAGGAAAAAAGCAGTGGGGGCCGGGACAGGAGGGGTATCTCAGGCAGGGCAATAAAAAGCTTCCACAAGAGCGCCCGGGGCCAGGACCATCCTGGCTGGCCTGCAGGCACCAAGTTGGCCTGCGTGCTGTCACTGGTGTGGCTCCACGGCCCTTCCTCTAGGCTTTCAAGCCCTTGTACATATTCAGATGTTTTACCTGGGAAGGGTGGGAACAGTTCCGCAGCAGCTGGCCTGGGGCTCAGCTCACGTTTACTCACAGATGCCTCAGCCCGGTCCCCCAGCTTTGCAATGACGACGCTCCTTGCATGGGGGGTGAGTTGATGGCTGTATGGGAGGTGATTCCCCACCTCTGACCAATTTCAGAATTGTTTACCACTGGAGCAAGTGCCCTGATAGGGTTTCCCTCTGTATAACTGGTGGGTTCAGGTTTTTTTTTTTGCTTTTATGGTTCAAGTTAGATTTGATTCCTCTTTTATGTATTTATAGATATAAGCATGGAAATAATTCATTCCTATAAATACATCTGTGTGAAGGGAAGAACTTTTTTTCTGTTTTATTTAAAAAAATTTTTTTTAATTTTGAAATTTAATTTTATTTATTTTTTTATACAGCAGGTTATTATTAGTTATGTATTTTATGCATATATATGTATACAGGTTAATCCCAATTTCCCAACTCATCCCACCACCACCACCCCATGGCTTCCCACACTTGGTGTCCATACGTTTGTTCTCTACCTCTGTGTCTCTATTTCTTCCCTGCAAACCAGTTCATCTGTACCATTTTTTAGGTTCCACATATATGCATTAATATACAATATTTGTTTTCCTCTTTCTGACTTACTTCATTCTGTATGACAGTCTCTAGATCCATCGATGTCTCTACAAATGACCCAGTTTCATCCCTTTTTATGGCTGAGTAATATTCCATTTTATATATGTACCACATCTTTATCCATTCATCTGTCTGTGGGCATTTAGGTTGCTTGCATTACCTGGCTATTGTAAATAGTGCTGCAATGAACATTGTGGTGGATGTGCCTTTTTAATTTATGTTTTTCTCTGGGTATATGCCCAGAAGTTCGATTGCTGGATCAGATGGTAAATCTATTTCTAGTTTTTTTAAGGAAACTCCATACTGTTCTCCATAGTGACTGTATCAATTTACATCCCCACCAATAGTGGAAGAGGGTTCCTTTTGTCCACCCCCTCCCCAGAATTTGTTGTTTGTAGATTTTCTGATGATCCCGATTCTAACAGGTGTGAGGTGATACCTCATTGTAGTTTTGATTTGCATTTCTCTAATAATTAGTGCTGTTGAGCAGCTTTTCATGTGCGTCTTGGCCATCTCTGTGTCTTCTTTGAAGAAACGTCTCTTTAGATCTTCTGCCCATTTTTGTATTGGGTTGTTTGTTTTTTTAATATTAAGCTGCATGAGCTGTTTATATATATATTGGAGATTAAACCTTTGTCCATTGATTCATTTGCAACGATTTTCGCCCATTCTGAGGGATGCCTTTTTCCATTCCCGTTTTTTTAACAAAAAAGGAAAGAAAGAAAAAGAAGCAGAACACTAATGTGCGTAAAATATGCCTTTTGAAATGGTCGTTTTGAAATATGGACGTCCTTTGAATTTTTTGGTCGATATGTGACCCCAGGATTTGTTTTCAGGGCAGGTGTCATTTACAGGCCTGCAATGATTTTGAATATCAACTGACCATTAGCGCTGGGATTAAAGCTGCTGTTGCGTGAAACGGCCACAAGGTGGCAGCAGTTCTCCCTTACCAAATCTGGTTACTAGAGCAACAGAGCCTCAATGGAAGGCGTGTTCTAGATTGGAAGTTCGAATGGAATGTGCCAGGAGAAAGCCCCTCAAGTTTGTCTCACTACTTCTTGTTCGTGTTTTTAATTTTTTTATTTTCTATTACAGCAAGTTTGATTACAATGTTTGGCTTGTTGTAGGTGTGGAAGATGTGGTTCTTTTACACATATACAGATGTCTGTTCTTCCTGGGATCCTTTTCCCATGTACGTTCGGACAGAATGTTGAGTAGTCTTCTCTTGGTATTCCGTAGGTCTTTGGTGATTATATATGTCACCTGTGTTTGATTATGTCTGTTAACCCCGATATCATAATGAAACCAATCCTCACACCTTTCCATTGGTGAACCATAAGTTTGTTTAATGAATCTGTGATTGCCCTTCTCCGTGGAAATATCTGCCCTGGTATCCATTTTTTGATAACACCTATAAGTGATAAGATACGATATGTGTCTTTCACTTTCTGACTTACTCCAAGTCACGTGATTACCTCTAGACTCATCTACGGGGCTGCAAATGGCATTGTGTCCTTTTTTTCCTTGGCTTCTATTCTGCCTTAGCGAGGTCCATTTTCAACAATGTGATTCCCTGAGGGTTGTGGATTAGCTGACCTGGGCAGCCTTACCCTGCCGGCCGGCCCTCCCCAGGTGTGCCTGGTTGAGGTCAATATAAACAGCGCTCCAGGCAGCAATAGCCCCTGAAGTTGTGCCTGACTCCATATTCTCTGCCCCGTCAGCAGTCTCGGGGCTGTGCTGGTGGGAGGGAGTGAGGGGCCAAGGCTTTGTTGGTGGCCCGGTGTGAGTGGGCCTCTGCTGGCCTTTCTGCAGGAGTTGCCAGGCTGCCACCTGTAAAGAAGAGGATGTGTCACTCATAACTTCCGATGGAATTTCTCTCCGGACAGAGGTGAGGAAGGAAAAAAGCAGTGGGGGCCGGGACAGGAGGGGTATCTCAGGCAGGGCAATAAAAAGCTTCCACAAGAGCGCCCGGGGCCAGGACCATCCTGGCTGGCCTGCAGGCACCAAGTTGGCCTGCGTGCTGTCGCTGGTGTGGCTCCACGGCCCTTCCTCTAGGCTTTCAAGCCCTTGTACATATTCAGATGTTTTACCTGGGAAGGGTGGGAACAGTTCCGCAGCAGCTGGCCTGGGGCTCAGCTCACGTTTACTCACAGATGCCTCAGCCCGGTCCCCCAGCTTTGCAATGAGGACGCTCCTTGCATGGGGGGTGAGTTGATGGCTGTATGGGAGGTGATTCCCCACCTCTGACCAATTTCAGAATTGTTTACCGCTGGAGCAAGTGCCCTGATAGGGTTTCCCTCTGTATAACTGGTGGGTTCAGGTTTTTTTTTTTTTGCTTTTATGGTTCAAGTTAGATTTGATTCCTCTTTTATGTATTTATAGATATAAGCATGGAAATAATTCATTCCTATAAATACATCTGTGTGAAGGGAAGAACTTTTTTTCTGTTTTATTTAAAAAATTTTTTTTTAATTTTGAAATTTAATTTTATTTATTTTTTTATACAGAAGGTTATTATTAGTTATGTATTTTATGCATATATATGTATACAGGTTAATCCCAATTTCCCAACTCATCCCACCACCACCACCCCATGGCTTCCCACACTTGGTGTCCATACGTTTGTTCTCTACCTCTGTGTCTCTATTTCTTCCCTGCAAACCAGTTCATCTGTACCATTTTTTAGGTTCCACATATATGCATTAATATACAATATTTGTTTTCCTCTTTCTGACTTACTTCATTCTGTATGACAGTCTCTAGATCCATCGATGTCTCTACAAATGACCCAGGTTCATCCCTTTTTATGGCTGAGTAATATTCCATTTTATATATGTACCACATCTTTATCCATTCATCTGTCTGTGGGCATTTAGGTTGCTTGCATTACCTGGCTATTGTAAATAGTGCTGCAATGAACATTGTGGTGGATGTGCCTTTTTAATTTATGTTTTTCTCTGGGTATATGCCCAGAAGTTCGATTGCTGGATCAGATGGTAAATCTATTTCTAGTTTTTTTAAGGAAACTCCATACTGTTCTCCATAGTGACTGTATCAATTTACATCCCCACCAATAGTGGAAGAGGGTTCCTTTTGTCCACCCCCTCCCCAGAATTTGTTGTTTGTAGATTTTCTGATGATCCCGATTCTAACAGGTGTGAGGTGATACCTCATTGTAGTTTTGATTTGCATTTCTCTAATAATTAGTGCTGTTGAGCAGCTTTTCATGTGCGTCTTGGCCATCTCTGTGTCTTCTTTGAAGAAACGTCTCTTTAGATCTTCTGCCCATTTTTGTATTGGGTTGTTTGTTTTTTTAATATTAAGCTGCATGAGCTGTTTATATATATATTGGAGATTAAACCTTTGTCCATTGATTCATTTGCAACGATTTTCGCCCATTCTGAGGGATGCCTTTTTCCATTCCCGTTTTTTTAACAAAAAAGGAAAGAAAGAAAAAGAAGCAGAACACTAATGTGCGTAAAATATGCCTTTTGAAATGGTCGTTTTGAAATATGGACGTCCTTTGAATTTTTTGGTCGATATGTGACCCCAGGATTTGTTTTCAGGGCAGGTGTCATTTACAGGCCTGCAATGATTTTGAATATCAACTGACCATTAGCGCTGGGGTTAAAGCTGCTGTTGCGTGAAACGGCCACAAGGTGGCAGCAGTTCTCCCTTACCAAATCTGGTTACTAGAGCAACAGAGCCTCAATGGAAGGCGTGTTCTAGATTGGAAGTTCGAATGGAATGTGCCAGGAGAAAGCCCCTCAAGTTTGTCTCACTACTTCTTGTTCGTGTTTTTAATTTTTTTTATTTTCTATTACAGCAAGTTTGATTACAATGTTTGGCTTGTTGTAGGTGTGGAAGATGTGGTTCTTTTACACATATACAGATGTCTGTTCTTCCTGGGATCCTTTTCCCATGTACATTCGGACAGAATGTTGAGTAGTCTTCTCTTGGTATTCCGTAGGTCTTTGGTGATTATATATGTCACCTGTGTTTGATTATGTCTGTTAACCCCGATATCATAATGAAACCAATCCTCACTCCTTTCCATTGGTGAACCATAAGTTTGTTTAATGAATCTGTGATTGCCCTTCTCCGTGGAAATATCTGCCCTGGTATCCATTTTTTGATAACACCTATAAGTGATAAGATACGATATGTGTCTTTCACTTTCTGACTTACTCCAAGTCACGTGATTACCTCTAGACTCATCTACGGGGCTGCAAATGGCATTGTGTCCTTTTTTTCCTTGGCTTCTATTCTGCCTTAGCGAGGTCCATTTTCAACAATGTGATTCCCTGAGGGTTGTGGATTAGCTGACCTGGGCAGCCTTACCCTGCCGGCCGGCCCTCCCCAGGTGTGCCTGGTTGAGGTCAATATAAACAGCGCTCCAGGCAGCAATAGCCCCTGAAGTTGTGCCTGACTCCATATTCTCTGCCCCGTCAGCAGTCTCGGGGCTGTGCTGGTGGGAGGGAGTGAGGGGCCAAGGCTTTGTTGGTGGCCCGGTGTGAGTGGGGCTCTGCTGGCCTTTCTGCAGGAGTTGCCAGGCTGACACCTGTAAAGAAGAGGATGTGTCAGTCATAACTTCCGATGGAATTTCTCTCTGGACAGAGGTGAGGAAGGATAAAAGCAGTGGGGGCCGGGACAGGAGGGGTATCTCAGGCAGGGCAATAGAAAGCTTACAGAACAGCGCCCGGGCCCAGGACCATCCTGGCTGACCAGCAGGCACCAAGTTGGCCTGCGTGCTGTGGCTGGTGTGGCTCCAGGGCCCTTCCTCTAGGCTTTCAAGCCCTTGTACATATTCAGGTGTTTTACCTGGGAAGGGTGGGAACAGTTCAGCAGCAGCTGGCCTGGGGCTCAGCTCACATTAACTCACAGATGCCTCAGCACGGTCCCCCAGCTTTGCAATGAGGACGCTCCTTGCATGGGGGGTGGGTTGCTGGCTGTATGGGAGGTGATTCCCCACCTCTGACCAATTTCAGAATTGTTTACCACTGGAGCAAGTGCCCTGATAGGGTTTCCCTCTTTATAATTGGTGGTTTCGGTTTTTTTTTTCTTTTATGGTTCAAGTTAGATTTGATTCCTCTTTTATGTATTTATAGATAGAAGCATGGAAATAATTCTTTCTTATAAATACATCTGTGTGAAGGGAAGAACTTTTTTTCTGTTTTATTTAAAAAAATTTTTTTTAATTTTGAAATTTAATTTTATTTATTTTTTTATACAGCAGGTTATTATTAGTTAGGTATTTTATGCATATATATGTATACAGGTTAATCCCAATCTCCCAACTCATCCCACAACCACCACCCCATGGCTTCCCTCACTTGGTGTCCATACGTTTGTTCTCTACCTCTGTGTCTCTATTTCTTCCCTGCAAACCAGTTCATCTGTACCATTTTTTAGGTTCCACATATATGCATTAATATACAATATTTGTTTTCCTCTTTCTGACTTACTTCATTCTGTATGACAGTCTCTAGATCCATCGATGTCTCTACAAATGACCCAGTTTCATCCCTTTTTATGGCTGAGTAATATTCCAATTTATATACGTACCACATCTTTATCCATTCATCTGTCTGTGGGCATTTAGGTTGCTTGCATTACCTGGCTATTGTAAATAGTGCTGCAATGAACATTGTGGTGGATGTGCCTTTTTAATTTATGTTTTTCTCTGGGTATATGCCCAGAAGTTCGATTGCTGGATCAGATGGTAATTCTATTTCTAGTTTTTTTAAGGAAACTCCATACTGTTCTCCATAGTGACTGTATCAATTTACATCCCCACCAATAGTGGAAGAGGGCTCCTTTTGTCCACACCCTCCCCAGAATTTGTTGTTTGTAGATTTTCTGATGATGCCGATTCTAACAGGTGTGAGGTGATACCTCATTGTAGTTTTGATTTGCCTTTCTCTAATAATTAGTGCTGTTGAGCAGCTTTTCATGTGCGTCTTGGCCATCTCTGTGTCTTCTTTGAAGAAACGTCTCTTTAGATCTTCTGCCCATTTTTGTATTGGGTTGTTTGTTTTTTTAATATTAAGCTGCATGAGCTGTTTATATATATATTGGAGATTAAACCTTTGTCCATTGATTCATTTGCAACGATTTTCGCCCATTCTGAGGGATGCCTTTTTCCATTCCCGTTTTTTTAATAAAAAAGGAAAGAAAGAAAAAGAAGCAGAACACTAATGTGCATAAAATATGCCTTTTGAAATGGTCGTTTTGAAATATGGACGTCCTTTGAATTTTTTGGTCGATATGGGACCCCAGGATTTGTTTTCAGGGCAGGTGTCATTTACAGGCCTGCAATGATTTTGAATATCAACTGACCATTAGCGCTGGGATTAAAGCTGCTGTTGCGTGAAACGGCCACAAGGTGGCAGCAGTTCTCCCTTACCAAATCTGGTTACTAGAGCAACAGAGCCTCAATGGAAGGCGTGTTCTAGATTGGAATTTCGAATGGAATGTGCCAGGAGAAAGCCCCTCAAGTTTGTCTCACTAATTCTTGTTCGTGTTTCTAATTTTTTTTATTTTCTATTTCAGCAAGTTTGATTACAATGTTTGGCTTGTTGTAGGTGTGTAAGATGTGGTTCTTTTACACATATACAGATGTCTGTTCTTCCTGGGATCCTTTTCCCATGTACGTTCGGACAGAATGTTGAGTAGTCTTCTCTTGGTATTCCGTAGGTCTTTGGTGATTATATATGTCACCTGTGTTTGATTATGTCTGTTAAACCCGATATCATAATGAAACCAATCCTCACACCTTTCCATTGGTGAACCATAAGTTTGTTTAATGAATCTGTGATTGCCCTTCTCCGTGGAAATATCTGCCCTGGTATCCATTTTTTGATAACACCTATAAGTGATAAGATACGATATGTGTCTTTCACTTTCTGACTTACTCCAAGTCACGTGATTACCTCTAGACTCATCTACGGGGCTGCAAATGGCATTGTGTCCTTTTTTTCCTTGGCTTCTATTCTGCCTTAGCGAGGTCCATTTTCAACAATGTGATTCCCTGAGGGTTGTGGATTAGCTGACCTGGGCAGCCTTACCCTGCCGGCCGGCCCTCCCCAGGTGTGCCTGGTTGAGGTCAATATAAACAGCGCTCCAGGCAGCAATAGCCCCTGAAGTTGTGCCTGACTCCATATTCTCTGCCCCGTCAGCAGTCTCGGGGCTGTGCTGGTGGGAGGGAGTGAGGGGCCAAGGCTTTGTTGGTGGCCCGGTGTGAGTGGGCCTCTGCTGGCCTTTCTGCAGGAGTTGCCAGGCTGCCACCTGTAAAGAAGAGGATGTGTCACTCATAACTTCCGATGGAATTTCTCTCCGGACAGAGGTGAGGAAGGAAAAAAGCAGTGGGGGCCGGGACAGGAGGGGTATCTCAGGCAGGGCAATAAAAAGCTTCCAGAAGAGCGCCCGGGGCCAGGACCATCCTGGCTGGCCTGCAGGCACCAAGTTGGCCTGCGTGCTGTCGCTGGTGTGGCTCCACGGCCCTTCCTCTAGGCTTTCAAGCCCTTGTACATATTCAGATGTTTTACCTGGGAAGGGTGGGAACAGTTCCGCAGCAGCTGGCCTGGGGCTCAGCTCACGTTTACTCACAGATGCCTCAGCCCGGTCCCCCAGCTTTGCAATGAGGACGCTCCTTGCATGGGGGGTGAGTTGATGGCTGTATGGGAGGTGATTCCCCACCTCTGACCAATTTCAGAATTGTTTACCGCTGGAGCAAGTGCCCTGATAGGGTTTCCCTCTGTATAACTGGTGGGTTCAGGTTTTTTTTTTTTGCTTTTATGGTTCAAGTTAGATTTGATTCCTCTTTTATGTATTTATAGATATAAGCATGGAAATAATTCATTCCTATAAATACATCTGTGTGAAGGGAAGAACTTTTTTTCTGTTTTATTTAAAAAATTTTTTTTTAATTTTGAAATTTAATTTTATTTATTTTTTTATACAGAAGGTTATTATTAGTTATGTATTTTATGCATATATATGTATACAGGTTAATCCCAATTTCCCAACTCATCCCACCACCACCACCCCATGGCTTCCCACACTTGGTGTCCATACGTTTGTTCTCTACCTCTGTGTCTCTATTTCTTCCCTGCAAACCAGTTCATCTGTACCATTTTTTAGGTTCCACATATATGCATTAATATACAATATTTGTTTTCCTCTTTCTGACTTACTTCATTCTGTATGACAGTCTCTAGATCCATCGATGTCTCTACAAATGACCCAGGTTCATCCCTTTTTATGGCTGAGTAATATTCCATTTTATATATGTACCACATCTTTATCCATTCATCTGTCTGTGGGCATTTAGGTTGCTTGCATTACCTGGCTATTGTAAATAGTGCTGCAATGAACATTGTGGTGGATGTGCCTTTTTAATTTATGTTTTTCTCTGGGTATATGCCCAGAAGTTCGATTGCTGGATCAGATGGTAAATCTATTTCTAGTTTTTTTAAGGAAACTCCATACTGTTCTCCATAGTGACTGTATCAATTTACATCCCCACCAATAGTGGAAGAGGGTTCCTTTTGTCCACCCGCTCCCCAGAATTTGTTGTTTGTAGATTTTCTGATGATCCCGATTCTAACAGGTGTGAGGTGATACCTCATTGTAGTTTTGATTTGCATTTCTCTAATAATTAGTGCTGTTGAGCAGCTTTTCATGTGCGTCTTGGCCATCTCTGTGTCTTCTTTGAAGAAACGTCTCTTTAGATCTTCTGCCCATTTTTGTATTGGGTTGTTTGTTTTTTTAATATTAAGCTGCATGAGCTGTTTATATATATATTGGAGATTAAACCTTTGTCCATTGATTCATTTGCAACGATTTTCGCCCATTCTGAGGGATGCCTTTTTCCATTCCCGTTTTTTTAACAAAAAAGGAAAGAAAGAAAAAGAAGCAGAACACTAATGTGCGTAAAATATGCCTTTTGAAATGGTCGTTTTGAAATATGGACGTCCTTTGAATTTTTTGGTCGATATGTGACCCCAGGATTTGTTTTCAGGGCAGGTGTCATTTACAGGCCTGCAATGATTTTGAATATCAACTGACCATTAGCGCTGGGGTTAAAGCTGCTGTTGCGTGAAACGGCCACAAGGTGGCAGCAGTTCTCCCTTACCAAATCTGGTTACTAGAGCAACAGAGCCTCAATGGAAGGCGTGTTCTAGATTGGAAGTTCGAATGGAATGTGCCAGGAGAAAGCCCCTCAAGTTTGTCTCACTACTTCTTGTTCGTGTTTTTAATTTTTTTTATTTTCTATTACAGCAAGTTTGATTACAATGTTTGGCTTGTTGTAGGTGTGGAAGATGTGGTTCTTTTACACATATACAGATGTCTGTTCTTCCTGGGATCCTTTTCCCATGTACATTCGGACAGAATGTTGAGTAGTCTTCTCTTGGTATTCCGTAGGTCTTTGGTGATTATATATGTCACCTGTGTTTGATTATGTCTGTTAACCCCGATATCATAATGAAACCAATCCTCACACCTTTCCATTGGTGAACCATAAGTTTGTTTAATGAATCTGTGATTGCCCTTCTCCGTGGAAATATCTGCCCTGGTATCCATTTTTTGATAACACCTATAAGTGATAAGATACGATATGTGTCTTTCACTTTCTGACTTACTCCAAGTCACGTGATTACCTCTAGACTCATCTACGGGGCTGCAAATGGCATTGTGTCCTTTTTTTCCTTGGCTTCTATTCTGCCTTAGCGAGGTCCATTTTCAACAATGTGATTCCCTGAGGGTTGTGGATTAGCTGACCTGGGCAGCCTTACCCTGCCGGCCGGCCCTCCCCAGGTGTGCCTGGTTGAGGTCAATATAAACAGCGCTCCAGGCAGCAATAGCCCCTGAAGTTGTGCCTGACTCCATATTCTCTGCCCCGTCAGCAGTCTCGGGGCTGTGCTGGTGGGAGGGAGTGAGGGGCCAAGGCTTTGTTGGTGGCCCGGTGTGAGTGGGCCTCTGCTGGCCTTTCTGCAGGAGTTGCCAGGCTGCCACCTGTAAAGAAGAGGATGTGTCAGTCATAACTTCCGATGGAATTTCTCTCTGGACAGAGGTGAGGAAGGATAAAAGCAGTGGGGGCCGGGACAGGAGGGGTATCTCAGGCAGGGCAATAGAAAGCTTACAGAACAGCGCCCGGGCCCAGGACCATCCTGGCTGACCAGCAGGCACCAAGTTGGCCTGCGTGCTGTGGCTGGTGTGGCTCCAGGGCCCTTCCTCTAGGCTTTCAAGCCCTTGTACATATTCAGGTGTTTTACCTGGGAAGGGTGGGAACAGTTCAGCAGCAGCTGGCCTGGGGCTCAGCTCACATTAACTCACAGATGCCTCAGCACGGTCCCCCAGCTTTGCAATGAGGACACTCCTTGCATGGGGGGTGGGTTGCTGGCTGTATGGGAGGTGATTCCCCACCTCTGACCAATTTCAGAATTGTTTACCACTGGAGCAAGTGCCCTGATAGGGTTTCCCTCTTTATAATTGGTGGTTTCGGTTTTTTTTTTTTCTTTTATGGTTCAAGTTAGATTTTATTCCTCTTTTATGTATTTATAGATAGAAGCATGGAAATAATTCTTTCTTATAAATACATCTGTGTGAAGGGAAGAACTTTTTTTCTGTTTTATTTAAAAAAAATTTTTTTAATTTTGAAATTTAATTTTATTTATTTTTTTATACAGCAGGTTATTATTAGTTAGGTATTTTATGCATATATATGTATACAGGTTAATCCCAATCTCCCAACTCATCCCACAACCACCACCCCATGGCTTCCCTCACTTGGTGTCCATACGTTTGTTCTCTACCTCTGTGTCTCTATTTCTTCCCTGCAAACCAGTTCATCTGTACCATTTTTTAGGTTCCACATATATGCATTAATATACAATATTTGTTTTCCTCTTTCTGACTTACTTCATTCTGTATGACAGTCTCTAGATCCATCGATGTCTCTACAAATGACCCAGTTTCATCCCTTTTTATGGCTGAGTAATATTCCAATTTATATACGTACCACATCTTTATCCATTCATCTGTCTGTGGGCATTTAGGTTGCTTGCATTACCTGGCTATTGTAAATAGTGCTGCAATGAACATTGTGGTGGATGTGCCTTTTTAATTTATGTTTTTCTCTGGGTATATGCCCAGAAGTTCGATTGCTGGATCAGATGGTAATTCTATTTCTAGTTTTTTTAAGGAAACTCCATACTGTTCTCCATAGTGACTGTATCAATTTACATCCCCACCAATAGTGGAAGAGGGCTCCTTTTGTCCACACCCTCCCCAGAATTTGTTGTTTGTAGATTTTCTGATGATGCCGATTCTAACAGGTGTGAGGTGATACCTCATTGTAGTTTTGATTTGCATTTCTCTAATAATTAGTGCTGTTGAGCAGCTTTTCATGTGCGTCTTGGCCATCTCTGTGTCTTCTTTGAAGAAACGTCTCTTTAGATCTTCTGCCCATTTTTGTATTGGGTTGTTTGTTTTTTTAATATTAAGCTGCATGAGCTGTTTATATATATATTGGAGATTAAACCTTTGTCCATTGATTCATTTGCAACGATTTTCGCCCATTCTGAGGGATGCCTTTTTCCATTCCCGTTTTTTTAATAAAAAAGGAAAGAAAGAAAAAGAAGCAGAACACTAATGTGCATAAAATATGCCTTTTGAAATGGTCGTTTTGAAATATGGACGTCCTTTGAATTTTTTGGTCGATATGGGACCCCAGGATTTGTTTTCAGGGCAGGTGTCATTTACAGGCCTGCAATGATTTTGAATATCAACTGACCATTAGCGCTGGGATTAAAGCTGCTGTTGCGTGAAACGGCCACAAGGTGGCAGCAGTTCTCCCTTACCAAATCTGGTTACTAGAGCAACAGAGCCTCAATGGAAGGCGTGTTCTAGATTGGAATTTCGAATGGAATGTGCCAGGAGAAAGCCCCTCAAGTTTGTCTCACTAATTCTTGTTCGTGTTTCTAATTTTTTTTATTTTCTATTTCAGCAAGTTTGATTACAATGTTTGGCTTGTTGTAGGTGTGTAAGATGTGGTTCTTTTACACATATACAGATGTCTGTTCTTCCTGGGATCCTTTTCCCAGGTACGTTCGGACAGAATGTTGAGTAGTCTTCTCTTGGTATTCCGTAGGTCTTTGGTGATTATATATGTCACCTGTGTTTGATTATGTCTGTTAACCCCGATATCATAATGAAACCAATCCTCACACCTTTCCATTGGTGAACCATAAGTTTGTTTAATGAATCTGTGATTGCCCTACTCCGTGGAAATATCTGCCCTGGTATCCATTTTTAGGTAACACCTATAAGTGATATGATATGATATGTGTCTTTCACTTTCTGACTTACTCCAAGTCACGTGATTACCTCTAGACTCATCTACGGGGCTGCAAATGGCATTGTGTCCTTTTTTTCCTTGGCTTCTATTCTGCCTTAGCGAGGTCCATTTTCAACAATGTGATTCCCTGAGGGTTGTGGATTAGCTGACCTGGGCAGCCTTACCCTGCCGGCCGGCCCTCCCCAGGTGTGCCTGGTTGAGGTCAATATAAACAGCGCTCCAGGCAGCAATAGCCCCTGAAGTTGTGCCTGACTCCATATTCTCTGCCCCGTCAGCAGTCTCGGGGCTGTGCTGGTGGGAGGGAGTGAGGGGCCAAGGCTTTGTTGGTGGCCCGGTGTGAGTGGGGCTCTGCTGGCCTTTCTGCAGGAGTTGCCAGGCTGCCACCTGTAAAGAAGAGGATGTGTCACTCATAACTTCCGATGGAATTTCTCTCCGGACAGAGGTGAGGAAGGAAAAAAGCAGTGGGGGCCGGGACAGGAGGGGTATCTCAGGCAGGGCAATAAAAAGCTTCCAGAAGAGCGCCCGGGGCCAGGACCATCCTGGCTGGCCTCCAGGCACCAAGTTGGCCTGCGTGCTGTCGCTGGTGTGGCTCCACGGCCCTTCCTCTAGGCTTTCAAGCCCTTGTACATATTCAGATGTTTTACCTGGGAAGGGTGGGAACAGTTCCGCAGCAGCTGGCCTGGGGCTCAGCTCACGTTTACTCACAGATGCCTCAGCACGGTCCCCCAGCTTTGCAATGAGGACGCTCCTTGCATGGGGGGTGGGTTGCTGGCTGTATGGGAGGTGATTCCCCACCTCTGACCAATTTCAGAATTGTTTACCGCTGGAGCAAGTGCCCTGATAGGGTTTCCCTCTGTATAACTGGTGGGTTCAGGTTTTTTTTTTTCTTTTATGGTTCAAGTTAGATTTGATTCCTCTTTTATGTATTTATAGATATAAGCATGGAAATAATTCATTCCTATAAATACATCTGTGTGAAGGGAAGAACTTTTTTTCTGTTTTATTTAAAAAAAAATTTTTTTAATTTTGAAATTTAATTTTATTTATTTTTTTATACAGCAGGTTATTATTAGTTATGTATTTTATGCATATATATGTATACAGGTTAATCCCAATCTCCCAACTCATCCCACCACCACCACCCCATGGCTTCCCTCACTTGGTGTCCATACGTTTGTTCTCTACCTCTGTGTCTCTATTTCTTCCCTGCAAACCAGTTCATCTGTACCATTTTTTAGGTTCCACATATATGCATTAATATACAATATTTGTTTTCCTCTTTCTGACTTACTTCATTCTGTATGACAGTCTCTAGATCCATCGATGTCTCTACAAATGACCCAGTTTCATCCCTTTTTATGGCTGAGTAATATTCCAATTTATATACGTACCACATCTTTATCCATTCATCTGTCTGTGGGCATTTAGGTTGCTTGCATTACCTGGCTATTGTAAATAGTGCTGCAATGAACATTGTGGTGGATGTGCCTTTTTAATTTATGTTTTTCTCTGGGTATATGCCCAGAAGTTCGATTGCTCGATCAGATGGTAATTCTATTTCTAGTTTTTTTAAGGAAACTCCATACTGTTCTCCATAGTGACTGTATCAATTTACATCCCCACCAATAGTGGAAGAGGGCTCCTTTTGTCCACACCCTCCCCAGAATTTGTTGTTTGTAGATTTTCTGATGATGCCGATTCTAACAGGTGTGAGGTGATACCTCATTGTAGTTTTGATTTGCATTTCTCTAATAATTAGTGCTGTTGAGCAGCTTTTCATGTGCGTCTTGGCCATCTCTGTGTCTTCTTTGAAGAAACGTCTCTTTAGATCTTCTGCCCATTTTTGTATTGGGTTGTTTGTTTTTTTAATATTAAGCTGCATGAGCTGTTTATATATATATTGGAGATTAAACCTTTGTCCATTGATTCATTTGCAACGATTTTCGCCCATTCTGAGGGATGCCTTTTTCCATTCCCGTTTTTTTAACAAAAAAGGAAAGAAAGAAAAAGAAGCAGAACACTAATGTGCGTAAAATATGCCTTTTGAAATGGTCGTTTTGAAATATGGACGTCCTTTGAATTTTTTGGTCGATATGGGACCCCAGGATTTGTTTTCAGGGCAGGTGTCATTTACAGGCCTGCAATGATTTTGAATATCAACTGACCATTAGCGCTGGGATTAAAGCTGCTGTTGCGTGAAACGGCCACAAGGTGGCAGCAGTTCTCCCTTACCAAATCTGGTTACTAGAGCAACAGAGCCTCAATGGAAGGCGTGTTCTAGATTGGAAGTTCGAATGGAATGTGCCAGGAGAAAGCCCCTCAAGTTTGTCTCACTACTTCTTGTTCGTGTTTTTAATTTTTTTTATTTTCTATTACAGCAAGTTTGATTACAATGTTTGGCTTGTTGTAGGTGTGGAAGATGTGGTTCTTTTACACATATACAGATGTCTGTTCTTCCTGGGATCCTTTTCCCATGTACGTTCGGACAGAATGTTGAGTAGTCTTCTCTTGGTATTCCGTAGGTCTTTGGTGATTATATATGTCACCTGTGTTTGATTATGTCTGTTAAACCCGATATCATAATGAAACCAATCCTCACACCTTTCCATTGGTGAACCATAAGTTTGTTTAATGAATCTGTGATTGCCCTTCTCCGTGGAAATATCTGCCCTGGTATCCATTTTTAGGTAACACCTATAAGTGATATGATACGATATGTGTCTTTCACTTTCTGACTTACTCCAAGTCACGTGATTACCTCTAGACTCATCTACGGGGCTGCAAATGGCATTGTGTCCTTTTTTTCCTTGGCTTCTATTCTGCCTTAGCGAGGTCCATTTTCAACAATGTGATTCCCTGAGGGTTGTGGATTAGCTGACCTGGGCAGCCTTACCCTGCCGGCCGGCCCTCCCCAGGTGTGCCTGGTTGAGGTCAATATAAACAGCGCTCCAGGCAGCAATAGCCCCTGAAGTTGTGCCTGACTCCATATTCTCTGCCCCGTCAGCAGTCTCGGGGCTGTGCTGGTGGGAGGGAGTGAGGGGCCAAGGCTTTGTTGGTGGCCCGGTGTGAGTGGGGCTCTGCTGGCCTTTCTGCAGGAGTTGCCAGGCTGCCACCTGTAAAGAAGAGGATGTGTCAGTCATAACTTCCGATGGAATTTCTCTCTGGACAGAGGTGAGGAAGGATAAAAGCAGTGGGGGCCGGGACAGGAGGGGTATCTCAGGCAGGGCAATAGAAAGCTTACAGAACAGCGCCCGGGCCCAGGACCATCCTGGCTGACCAGCAGGCACCAAGTTGGCCTGCGTGCTGTGGCTGGTGTGGCTCCAGGGCCCTTCCTCTAGGCTTTCAAGCCCTTGTACATATTCAGGTGTTTTACCTGGGAAGGGTGGGAACAGTTCAGCAGCAGCTGGCCTGGGGCTCAGCTCACATTAACTCACAGATGCCTCAGCACGGTCCCCCAGCTTTGCAATGAGGACACTCCTTGCATGGGGGGTGGGTTGCTGGCTGTATGGGAGGTGATTCCCCACCTCTGACCAATTTCAGAATTGTTTACCACTGGAGCAAGTGCCCTGATAGGGTTTCCCTCTTTATAATTGGTGGTTTCGGTTTTTTTTTTTTCTTTTATGGTTCAAGTTAGATTTTATTCCTCTTTTATGTATTTATAGATAGAAGCATGGAAATAATTCTTTCTTATAAATACATCTGTGTGAAGGGAAGAACTTTTTTTCTGTTTTATTTAAAAAAAATTTTTTTAATTTTGAAATTTAATTTTATTTATTTTTTTATACAGCAGGTTATTATTAGTTAGGTATTTTATGCATATATATGTATACAGGTTAATCCCAATCTCCCAACTCATCCCACAACCACCACCCCATGGCTTCCCTCACTTGGTGTCCATACGTTTGTTCTCTACCTCTGTGTCTCTATTTCTTCCCTGCAAACCAGTTCATCTGTACCATTTTTTAGGTTCCACATATATGCATTAATATACAATATTTGTTTTCCTCTTTCTGACTTACTTCATTCTGTATGACAGTCTCTAGATCCATCGATGTCTCTACAAATGACCCAGTTTCATCCCTTTTTATGGCTGAGTAATATTCCAATTTATATACGTACCACATCTTTATCCATTCATCTGTCTGTGGGCATTTAGGTTGCTTGCATTACCTGGCTATTGTAAATAGTGCTGCAATGAACATTGTGGTGGATGTGCCTTTTTAATTTATGTTTTTCTCTGGGTATATGCCCAGAAGTTCGATTGCTGGATCAGATGGTAATTCTATTTCTAGTTTTTTTAAGGAAACTCCATACTGTTCTCCATAGTGACTGTATCAATTTACATCCCCACCAATAGTGGAAGAGGGCTCCTTTTGTCCACACCCTCCCCAGAATTTGTTGTTTGTAGATTTTCTGATGATGCCGATTCTAACAGGTGTGAGGTGATACCTCATTGTAGTTTTGATTTGCATTTCTCTAATAATTAGTGCTGTTGAGCAGCTTTTCATGTGCGTCTTGGCCATCTCTGTGTCTTCTTTGAAGAAACGTCTCTTTAGATCTTCTGCCCATTTTTGTATTGGGTTGTTTGTTTTTTTAATATTAAGCTGCATGAGCTGTTTATATATATATTGGAGATTAAACCTTTGTCCATTGATTCATTTGCAACGATTTTCGCCCATTCTGAGGGATGCCTTTTTCCATTCCCGTTTTTTTAATAAAAAAGGAAAGAAAGAAAAAGAAGCAGAACACTAATGTGCATAAAATATGCCTTTTGAAATGGTCGTTTTGAAATATGGACGTCCTTTGAATTTTTTGGTCGATATGGGACCCCAGGATTTGTTTTCAGGGCAGGTGTCATTTACAGGCCTGCAATGATTTTGAATATCAACTGACCATTAGCGCTGGGATTAAAGCTGCTGTTGCGTGAAACGGCCACAAGGTGGCAGCAGTTCTCCCTTACCAAATCTGGTTACTAGAGCAACAGAGCCTCAATGGAAGGCGTGTTCTAGATTGGAATTTCGAATGGAATGTGCCAGGAGAAAGCCCCTCAAGTTTGTCTCACTAATTCTTGTTCGTGTTTCTAATTTTTTTTATTTTCTATTTCAGCAAGTTTGATTACAATGTTTGGCTTGTTGTAGGTGTGTAAGATGTGGTTCTTTTACACATATACAGATGTCTGTTCTTCCTGGGATCCTTTTCCCAGGTACGTTCGGACAGAATGTTGAGTAGTCTTCTCTTGGTATTCCGTAGGTCTTTGGTGATTATATATGTCACCTGTGTTTGATTATGTCTGTTAACCCCGATATCATAATGAAACCAATCCTCACACCTTTCCATTGGTGAACCATAAGTTTGTTTAATGAATCTGTGATTGCCCTTCTCCGTGGAAATATCTGCCCTGGTATCCATTTTTAGGTAACACCTATAAGTGATATGATATGATATGTGTCTTTCACTTTCTGACTTACTCCAAGTCACGTGATTACCTCTAGACTCATCTACGGGGCTGCAAATGGCATTGTGTCCTTTTTTTCCTTGGCTTCTATTCTGCCTTAGCGAGGTCCATTTTCAACAATGTGATTCCCTGAGGGTTGTGGATTAGCTGACCTGGGCAGCCTTACCCTGCCGGCCGGCCCTCCCCAGGTGTGCCTGGTTGAGGTCAATATAAACAGCGCTCCAGGCAGCAATAGCCCCTGAAGTTGTGCCTGACTCCATATTCTCTGCCCCGTCAGCAGTCTCGGGGCTGTGCTGGTGGGAGGGAGTGAGGGGCCAAGGCTTTGTTGGTGGCCCGGTGTGAGTGGGGCTCTGCTGGCCTTTCTGCAGGAGTTGCCAGGCTGCCACCTGTAAAGAAGAGGATGTGTCACTCATAACTTCCGATGGAATTTCTCTCCGGACAGAGGTGAGGAAGGAAAAAAGCAGTGGGGGCCGGGACAGGAGGGGTATCTCAGGCAGGGCAATAAAAAGCTTCCAGAAGAGCGCCCGGGGCCAGGACCATCCTGGCTGGCCTGCAGGCACCAAGTTGGCCTGCGTGCTGTCGCTGGTGTGGCTCCACGGCCCTTCCTCTAGGCTTTCAAGCCCTTGTACATATTCAGATGTTTTACCTGGGAAGGGTGGGAACAGTTCCGCAGCAGCTGGCCTGGGGCTCAGCTCACGTTTACTCACAGATGCCTCAGCACGGTCCCCCAGCTTTGCAATGAGGACGCTCCTTGCATGGGGGGTGGGTTGCTGGCTGTATGGGAGGTGATTCCCCACCTCTGACCAATTTCAGAATTGTTTACCGCTGGAGCAAGTGCCCTGATAGGGTTTCCCTCTGTATAACTGGTGGGTTCAGGTTTTTTTTTTTTCTTTTATGGTTCAAGTTAGATTTGATTCCTCTTTTATGTATTTATAGATATAAGCATGGAAATAATTCATTCCTATAAATACATCTGTGTGAAGGGAAGAACTTTTTTTCTGTTTTATTTAAAAAAAAATTTTTTTAATTTTGAAATTTAATTTTATTTATTTTTTTATACAGCAGGTTATTATTAGTTATGTATTTTATGCATATATATGTATACAGGTTAATCCCAATCTCCCAACTCATCCCACCACCACCACCCCATGGCTTCCCTCACTTGGTGTCCATACGTTTGTTCTCTACCTCTGTGTCTCTATTTCTTCCCTGCAAACCAGTTCATCTGTACCATTTTTTAGGTTCCACATATATGCATTAATATACAATATTTGTTTTCCTCTTTCTGACTTACTTCATTCTGTATGACAGTCTCTAGATCCATCGATGTCTCTACAAATGACCCAGTTTCATCCCTTTTTATGGCTGAGTAATATTCCAATTTATATACGTACCACATCTTTATCCATTCATCTGTCTGTGGGCATTTAGGTTGCTTGCATTACCTGGCTATTGTAAATAGTGCTGCAATGAACATTGTGGTGGATGTGCCTTTTTAATTTATGTTTTTCTCTGGGTATATGCCCAGAAGTTCGATTGCTCGATCAGATGGTAATTCTATTTCTAGTTTTTTTAAGGAAACTCCATACTGTTCTCCATAGTGACTGTATCAATTTACATCCCCACCAATAGTGGAAGAGGGCTCCTTTTGTCCACACCCTCCCCAGAATTTGTTGTTTGTAGATTTTCTGATGATGCCGATTCTAACAGGTGTGAGGTGATACCTCATTGTAGTTTTGATTTGCATTTCTCTAATAATTAGTGCTGTTGAGCAGCTTTTCATGTGCGTCTTGGCCATCTCTGTGTCTTCTTTGAAGAAACGTCTCTTTAGATCTTCTGCCCATTTTTGTATTGGGTTGTTTGTTTTTTTAATATTAAGCTGCATGAGCTGTTTATATATATATTGGAGATTAAACCTTTGTCCATTGATTCATTTGCAACGATTTTCGCCCATTCTGAGGGATGCCTTTTTCCATTCCCGTTTTTTTAACAAAAAAGGAAAGAAAGAAAAAGAAGCAGAACACTAATGTGCGTAAAATATGCCTTTTGAAATGGTCGTTTTGAAATATGGACGTCCTTTGAATTTTTTGGTCGATATGGGACCCCAGGATTTGTTTTCAGGGCAGGTGTCATTTACAGGCCTGCAATGATTTTGAATATCAACTGACCATTAGCGCTGGGATTAAAGCTGCTGTTGCGTGAAACGGCCACAAGGTGGCAGCAGTTCTCCCTTACCAAATCTGGTTACTAGAGCAACAGAGCCTCAATGGAAGGCGTGTTCTAGATTGGAAGTTCGAATGGAATGTGCCAGGAGAAAGCCCCTCAAGTTTGTCTCACTACTTCTTGTTCGTGTTTTTAATTTTTTTTATTTTCTATTACAGCAAGTTTGATTACAATGTTTGGCTTGTTGTAGGTGTGGAAGATGTGGTTCTTTTACACATATACAGATGTCTGTTCTTCCTGGGATCCTTTTCCCATGTACGTTCGGACAGAATGTTGAGTAGTCTTCTCTTGGTATTCCGTAGGTCTTTGGTGATTATATATGTCACCTGTGTTTGATTATGTCTGTTAAACCCGATATCATAATGAAACCAATCCTCACACCTTTCCATTGGTGAACCATAAGTTTGTTTAATGAATCTGTGATTGCCCTTCTCCGTGGAAATATCTGCCCTGGTATCCATTTTTAGGTAACACCTATAAGTGATATGATACGATATGTGTCTTTCACTTTCTGACTTACTCCAAGTCACGTGATTACCTCTAGACTCATCTACGGGGCTGCAAATGGCATTGTGTCCTTTTTTTCCTTGGCTTCTATTCTGCCTTAGCGAGGTCCATTTTCAACAATGTGATTCCCTGAGGGTTGTGGATTAGCTGACCTGGGCAGCCTTACCCTGCCGGCCGGCCCTCCCCAGGTGTGCCTGGTTGAGGTCAATATAAACAGCGCTCCAGGCAGCAATAGCCCCTGAAGTTGTGCCTGACTCCATATTCTCTGCCCCGTCAGCAGTCTCGGGGCTGTGCTGGTGGGAGGGAGTGAGGGGCCAAGGCTTTGTTGGTGGCCCGGTGTGAGTGGGGCTCTGCTGGCCTTTCTGCAGGAGTTGCCAGGCTGCCACCTGTAAAGAAGAGGATGTGTCAGTCATAACTTCCGATGGAATTTCTCTCTGGACAGAGGTGAGGAAGGATAAAAGCAGTGGGGGCCGGGACAGGAGGGGTATCTCAGGCAGGGCAATAGAAAGCTTACAGAACAGCGCCGGGGCCCAGGACCATCCTGGCTGACCAGCAGGCACCAAGTTGGCCTGCGTGCTGTGGCTGGTGTGGCTCCAGGGCCCTTCCTCTAGGCTTTCAAGCCCTTGTACATATTCAGGTGTTTTACCTGGGAAGGGTGGGAACAGTTCAGCAGCAGCTGGCCTGGGGCTCAGCTCACATTAACTCACAGATGCCTCAGCACGGTCCCCCAACTTTGCAATGAGGACACTCCTTGCATGAGGGGTGGGTTGCTGGCTGTATGGGAGGTGATTCCCCACCTCTGACCAATTTCAGAATTGTTTAATCCTGGAGCAAGTGCCCTGATAGGGTTTCCCTCTTTATAACTGGTGGTTTAGGTTTTTTTTTTCTTTTATGGTTCAAGTTAGATTTGATTCCTGTTTTATGTATTTATAGATAGAAGCATGGAAATAATTCATTCCTGTAAATACATCTGTGTGAAGCGAATAACTTTTTTCTGTTTTATTTTAAAATTTTATTTTTTAAAATTTTGAAATTTAATTTTATTTATTTTTTTATACAGCAGGTTATTATTAGTTATGTATTTTATGCATATATATGTATACAGGTTAATCCCAATCTCCCAACTCATCCCACCACCACCACCCCATGGCTTCCCTCACTTGGTGTCCATACGTTTGTTCTCTACCTCTGTGTCTCTATTTCTTCCCTGCAAACCAGTTCATCTGTACCATTTTTTAGGTTCCACATATATGCATTAATATACAATATTTGTTTTCCTCTTTCTGACTTACTTCATTCTGTATGACAGTCTCTAGATCCATCGATGTCTCTACAAATGACCCAGTTTCATCCCTTTTTATGGCTGAGTAATATTCCAATTTATATACGTACCACATCTTTATCCATTCATCTGTCTGTGGGCATTTAGGTTGCTTGCATTACCTGGCTATTGTAAATAGTGCTGCAATGAACATTGTGGTGGATGTGCCTTTTTAATTTATGTTTTTCTCTGGGTATATGCCCAGAAGTTCGATTGCTGGATCAGATGGTAATTCTATTTCTAGTTTTTTTAAGGAAACTCCATACTGTTCTCCATAGTGACTGTATCAATTTACATCCCCACCAATAGTGGAAGAGGGCTCCTTTTGTCCACACCCTCCCCAGAATTTGTTGTTTGTAGATTTTCTGATGATGCCGATTCTAACAGGTGTGAGGTGATACCTCATTGTAGTTTTGATTTGCATTTCTCTAATAATTAGTGCTGTTGAGCAGCTTTTCATGTGGGTCTTGGCCATCTCTGTGTCTTCTTTGAAGAAACGTCTCTTTAGATCTTCTGCCCATTTTTGTATTGGGTTGTTTGTTTTTTTAATATTAAGCTGCATGAGCTGTTTATATATATATTGGAGATTAAACCTTTGTCCACTGATTCATTTGCAACGATTTTCGCCCATTCTGAGGGATGCCTTTTTCCATTCCCGTTTTTTTTAACAAAAAAGGAAAGAAAGAAAAAGAAGCAGAACACTAATGTGCGTAAAATATGCCTTTTGAAATGGTCGTTTTGAAATATGGACGTCCTTTGAATTTTTTGGTCGATATGGGACCCCAGGATTTGTTTTCAGGGCAGGTGTCATTTACAGGCCTGCAATGATTTTGAATATCAACTGACCATTAGCGCTGGGATTAAAGCTGCTGTTGCGTGAAACGGCCACAAGGTGGCAGCAGTTCTCCCTTACCAAATCTGGTTACTAGAGCAACAGAGCCTCAATGGAAGGCGTGTTCTAGATTGGAATTTCGAATGGAATGTGCCAGGAGAAAGCCCCTCAGGTTTGTCTCACTAATTCTTGTTCGTGTTTCTAATTTTTTTTATTTTCTATTTCAGCAAGTTTGATTACAATGTTTGGCTTGTTGTAGGTGTGTAAGATGTGGTTCTTTTACACATATACAGATGTCTGTTCTTCCTGGGATCCTTTTCCCATGTACGTTCGGACAGAATGTTGAGTAGTCTTCTCTTGGTATTCCGTAGGTCTTTGGTGATTATATATGTCACCTGTGTTTGATTATGTCTGTTAACCCCGATATCATAATGAAACCAATCCTCACACCTTTCCATTGGTGAACCATAAGTTTGTTTAATGAATCTGTGATTGCCCTTCTCCGTGGAAATATCTGCCCTGGTATCCATTTTTAGGTAACACCTATAAGTGATATGATATGATATGTGTCTTTCACTTTCTGACTTACTCCAAGTCACGTGATTACCTCTAGACTCATCTACGGGGCTGCAAATGGCATTGTGTCCTTTTTTTCCTTGGCTTCTATTCTGCCTTAGCGAGGTCCATTTTCAACAATGTGATTCCCTGAGGGTTGTGGATTAGCTGACCTGGGCAGCCTTACCCTGCCGGCCGGCCCTCCCCAGGTGTGCCTGGTTGAGGTCAATATAAACAGCGCTCCAGGCAGCAATAGCCCCTGAAGTTGTGCCTGACTTCATATTCTCTGCCCCGTCAGCAGTCTCGGGGCTGTGCTGGTGGGAGGGAGTGAGGGGCCAAGGCTTTGTTGGTGGCCCGGTGTGAGTGGGCCTCTGCTGGCCTTTCTGCAGGAGTTGCCAGGCTGCCACCTGTAAAGAAGAGGATGTGTCACTCATAACTTCCGATGGAATTTCTCTCCGGACAGAGGTGAGGAAGGAAAAAAGCAGTGGGGGCCGGGACAGGAGGGGTATCTCAGGCAGGGCAATAAAAAGCTTCCAGAAGAGCGCCCGGGGCCAGGACCATCCTGGCTGGCCTGCAGGCACCAAGTTGGCCTGCGTGCTGTCGCTGGTGTGGCTCCACGGCCCTTCCTCTAGGCTTTCAAGCCCTTGTACATATTCAGATGTTTTACCTGGGAAGGGTGGGAACAGTTCCGCAGCAGCTGGCCTGGGGCTCAGCTCACGTTTACTCACAGATGCCTCAGCACGGTCCCCCAGCTTTGCAATGAGGACGCTCCTTGCATGGGGGGTGGGTTGCTGGCTGTATGGGAGGTGATTCCCCACCTCTGACCAATTTCAGAATTGTTTACCGCTGGAGCAAGTGCCCTGATAGGGTTTCCCTCTGTATAACTGGTGGGTTCAGGTTTTTTTTTTTTCTTTTATGGTTCAAGTTAGATTTGATTCCTCTTTTATGTATTTATAGATATAAGCATGGAAATAATTCATTCCTATAAATACATCTGTGTGAAGGGAAGAACTTTTTTTCTGTTTTATTTAAAAAAAATTTTTTTTAATTTTGAAATTTAATTTTATTTATTTTTTTATACAGCAGGTTATTATTAGTTATGTATTTTATGCATATATATGTATACAGGTTAATCCCAATCTCCCAACTCATCCCACCACCACCACCCCATGGCTTCCCTCACTTGGTGTCCATACGTTTGTTCTCTACCTCTGTGTCTCTATTTCTTCCCTGCAAACCAGTTCATCTGTACCATTTTTTAGGTTCCACATATATGCATTAATATACAATATTTGTTTTCCTCTTTCTGACTTACTTCATTCTGTATGACAGTCTCTAGATCCATCGATGTCTCTACAAATGACCCAGTTTCATCCCTTTTTATGGCTGAGTAATATTCCAATTTATATACGTACCACATCTTTATCCATTCATCTGTCTGTGGGCATTTAGGTTGCTTGCATTACCTGGCTATTGTAAATAGTGCTGCAATGAACATTGTGGTGGATGTGCCTTTTTAATTTATGTTTTTCTCTGGGTATATGCCCAGAAGTTCGATTGCTCGATCAGATGGTAATTCTATTTCTAGTTTTTTTAAGGAAACTCCATACTGTTCTCCATAGTGACTGTATCAATTTACATCCCCACCAATAGTGGAAGAGGGCTCCTTTTGTCCACACCCTCCCCAGAATTTGTTGTTTGTAGATTTTCTGATGATGCCGATTCTAACAGGTGTGAGGTGATACCTCATTGTAGTTTTGATTTGCATTTCTCTAATAATTAGTGCTGTTGAGCAGCTTTTCATGTGCGTCTTGGCCATCTCTGTGTCTTCTTTGAAGAAACGTCTCTTTAGATCTTCTGCCCATTTTTGTATTGGGTTGTTTGTTTTTTTAATATTAAGCTGCATGAGCTGTTTATATATATATTGGAGATTAAACCTTTGTCCATTGATTCATTTGCAACGATTTTCGCCCATTCTGAGGGATGCCTTTTTCCATTCCCGTTTTTTTAACAAAAAAGGAAAGAAAGAAAAAGAAGCAGAACACTAATGTGCGTAAAATATGCCTTTTGAAATGGTCGTTTTGAAATATGGACGTCCTTTGAATTTTTTGGTCGATATGGGACCCCAGGATTTGTTTTCAGGGCAGGTGTCATTTACAGGCCTGCAATGATTTTGAATATCAACTGACCATTAGCGCTGGGATTAAAGCTGCTGTTGCGTGAAACGGCCACAAGGTGGCAGCTGTTCTCCCTTACCAAATCTGGTTACTAGAGCAACAGAGCCTCAATGGAAGGCGTGTTCTAGATTGGAAGTTCGAATGGAATGTGCCAGGAGAAAGCCCCTCAAGTTTGTCTCACTACTTCTTGTTCGTGTTTTTAATTTTTTTTATTTTCTATTACAGCAAGTTTGATTACAATGTTTGGCTTGTTGTAGGTGTGGAAGATGTGGTTCTTTTACACATATACAGATGTCTGTTCTTCCTGGGATCCTTTTCCCATGTACGTTCGGACAGAATGTTGAGTAGTCTTCTCTTGGTATTCCGTAGGTCTTTGGTGATTATATATGTCACCTGTGTTTGATTATGTCTGTTAACCCCGATATCATAATGAAACCAATCCTCACACCTTTCCATTGGTGAACCATAAGTTTGTTTAATGAATCTGTGATTGCCCTTCTCCGTGGAAATATCTGCCCTGGTATCCATTTTTAGGTAACACCTATAAGTGATATGATACGATATGTGTCTTTCACTTTCTGACTTACTCCAAGTCACGTGATTACCTCTAGACTCATCTACGGGGCTGCAAATGGCATTGTGTCCTTTTTTTCCTTGGCTTCTATTCTGCCTTAGCGAGGTCCATTTTCAACAATGTGATTCCCTGAGGGTTGTGGATTAGCTGACCTGGGCAGCCTTACCCTGCCGGCCGGCCCTCCCCAGGTGTGCCTGGTTGAGGTCAATATAAACAGCGCTCCAGGCAGCAATAGCCCCTGAAGTTGTGCCTGACTCCATATTCTCTGCCCCGTCAGCAGTCTCGGGGCTGTGCTGGTGGGAGGGAGTGAGGGGCCAAGGCTTTGTTGGTGGCCCGGTGTGAGTGGGGCTCTGCTGGCCTTTCTGCAGGAGTTGCCAGGCTGCCACCTGTAAAGAAGAGGATGTGTCAGTCATAACTTCCGATGGAATTTCTCTCTGGACAGAGGTGAGGAAGGATAAAAGCAGTGGGGGCCGGGACAGGAGGGGTATCTCAGGCAGGGCAATAGAAAGCTTACAGAACAGCGCCGGGGCCCAGGACCATCCTGGCTGACCAGCAGGCACCAAGTTGGCCTGCGTGCTGTGGCTGGTGTGGCTCCAGGGCCCTTCCTCTAGGCTTTCAAGCCCTTGTACATATTCAGGTGTTTTACCTGGGAAGGGTGGGAACAGTTCAGCAGCAGCTGGCCTGGGGCTCAGCTCACATTAACTCACAGGTGCCTCAGCACGGTCCCCCAACTTTGCAATGAGGACACTCCTTGCATGGGGGGTGGGTTGCTGGCTGTATGGGAGGTGATTCCCCACCTCTGACCAATTTCAGAATTGTTTAATCCTGGAGCAAGTGCCCTGATAGGGTTTCCCTCTTTATAACTGGTGGTTTAGGTTTTTTTTTTCTTTTATGGTTCAAGTTAGATTTGATTCCTGTTTTATGTATTTATAGATAGAAGCATGGAAATAATTCATTCCTGTAAATACATCTGTGTGAAGCGAATAACTTTTTTCTGTTTTATTTTAAAATTTTATTTTTTAAAATTTTGAAATTTAATTTTATTTATTTTTTTATACAGCAGGTTATTATTAGTTATGTATTTTATGCATATATATGTATACAGGTTAATCCCAATCTCCCAACTCATCCCACCACCACCACCCCATGGCTTCCCTCACTTGGTGTCCATACGTTTGTTGTCTACCTCTGTGTCTCTATTTCTTCCCTGCAAACCAGTTCATCTGTACCATTTTTTAGGTTCCACATATATGCATTAATATACAATATTTGTTTTCCTCTTTCTGACTTACTTCATTCTGTATGACAGTCTCTAGATCCATCGATGTCTCTACAAATGACCCAGTTTCATCCCTTTTTATGGCTGAGTAATATTCCAATTTATATACGTACCACATCTTTATCCATTCATCTGTCTGTGGGCATTTAGGTTGCTTGCATTACCTGGCTATTGTAAATAGTGCTGCAATGAACATTGTGGTGGATGTGCCTTTTTAATTTATGTTTTTCTCTGGGTATATGCCCAGAAGTTCGATTGCTGGATCAGATGGTAATTCTATTTCTAGTTTTTTTAAGGAAACTCCATACTGTTCTCCATAGTGACTGTATCAATTTACATCCCCACCAATAGTGGAAGAGGGCTCCTTTTGTCCACACCCTCCCCAGAATTTGTTGTTTGTAGATTTTCTGATGATGCCGATTCTAACAGGTGTGAGGTGATACCTCATTGTAGTTTTGATTTGCATTTCTCTAATAATTAGTGCTGTTGAGCAGCTTTTCATGTGGGTCTTGGCCATCTCTGTGTCTTCTTTGAAGAAACGTCTCTTTAGATCTTCTGCCCATTTTTGTATTGGGTTGTTTGTTTTTTTAATATTAAGCTGCATGAGCTGTTTATATATATATTGGAGATTAAACCTTTGTCCATTGATTCATTTGCAACGATTTTCGCCCATTCTGAGGGATGCCTTTTTCCATTCCCGTTTTTTTTAACAAAAAAGAAAAGAAAGAAAAAGAAGCAGAACACTAATGTGCGTAAAATATGCCTTTTGAAATGGTCGTTTTGAAATATGGACGTCCTTTGAATTTTTTGGTCGATATGGGACCCCAGGATTTGTTTTCAGGGCAGGTGTCATTTACAGGCCTGCAATGATTTTGAATATCAACTGACCATTAGCGCTGGGATTGAAGCTGCTGTTGCGTGAAACGGCCACAAGGTGGCAGCAGTTCTCCCTTACCAAATCTGGTTACTAGAGCAACAGAGCCTCAATGGAAGGCGTGTTCTAGATTGGAATTTCGAATGGAATGTGCCAGGAGAAAGCCCCTCAGGTTTGTCTCACTAATTCTTGTTCGTGTTTCTAATTTTTTTTATTTTCTATTTCAGCAAGTTTGATTACAATGTTTGGCTTGTTGTAGGTGTGTAAGATGTGGTTCTTTTACACATATACAGATGTCTGTTCTTCCTGGGATCCTTTTCCCATGTACGTTCGGACAGAATGTTGAGTAGTCTTCTCTTGGTATTCCGTAGGTCTTTGGTGATTATATATGTCACCTGTGTTTGATTATGTCTGTTAACCCCGATATCATAATGAAACCAATCCTCACACCTTTCCATTGGTGAACCATAAGTTTGTTTAATGAATCTGTGATTGCCCTTCTCCGTGGAAATATCTGCCCTGGTATCCATTTTTAGGTAACACCTATAAGTGATATGATACGATATGTGTCTTTCACTTTCTGACTTACTCCAAGTCACGTGATTACCTCTAGACTCATCTACGGGGCTGCAAATGGCATTGTGTCCTTTTTTTCCTTGGCTTCTATTCTGCCTTAGCGAGGTCCATTTTCAACAATGTGATTCCCTGAGGGTTGTGGATTAGCTGACCTGGGCAGCCTTACCCTGCCGGCCGGCCCTCCCCAGGTGTGCCTGGTTGAGGTCAATATAAACAGCGCTCCAGGCAGCAATAGCCCCTGAAGTTGTGCCTGACTCCATATTCTCTGCCCCGTCAGCAGTCTCGGGGCTGTGCTGGTGGGAGGGAGTGAGGGGCCAAGGCTTTGTTGGTGGCCCGGTGTGAGTGGGGCTCTGCTGGCCTTTCTGCAGGAGTTGCCAGGCTGCCACCTGTAAAGAAGAGGATGTGTCAGTCATAACTTCCGATGGAATTTCTCTCTGGACAGAGGTGAGGAAGGATAAAAGCAGTGGGGGCCGGGACAGGAGGGGTATCTCAGGCAGGGCAATAGAAAGCTTACAGAACAGCGCCGGGGCCCAGGACCATCCTGGCTGACCAGCAGGCACCAAGTTGGCCTGCGTGCTGTGGCTGGTGTGGCTCCAGGGCCCTTCCTCTAGGCTTTCAAGCCCTTGTACATATTCAGGTGTTTTACCTGGGAAGGGTGGGAACAGTTCAGCAGCAGCTGGCCTGGGGCTCAGCTCACATTAACTCACAGATGCCTCAGCACGGTCCCCCAACTTTGCAATGAGGACACTCCTTGCATGGGGGGTGGGTTGCTGGCTGTATGGGAGGTGATTCCCCACCTCTGACCAATTTCAGAATTGTTTAATCCTGGAGCAAGTGCCCTGATAGGGTTTCCCTCTTTATAACTGGTGGTTTAGGTTTTTTTTTTCTTTTATGGTTCAAGTTAGATTTGATTCCTGTTTTATGTATTTATAGATAGAAGCATGGAAATAATTCATTCCTGTAAATACATCTGTGTGAAGCGAATAACTTTTTTCTGTTTTATTTTAAAATTTTATTTTTTAAAATTTTGAAATTTAATTTTATTTATTTTTTTATACAGCAGGTTATTATTAGTTATGTATTTTATGCATATATATGTATACAGGTTAATCCCAATCTCCCAACTCATCCCACCACCACCACCCCATGGCTTCCCTCACTTGGTGTCCATACGTTTGTTGTCTACCTCTGTGTCTCTATTTCTTCCCTGCAAACCAGTTCATCTGTACCATTTTTTAGGTTCCACATATATGCATTAATATACAATATTTGTTTTCCTCTTTCTGACTTACTTCATTCTGTATGACAGTCTCTAGATCCATCGATGTCTCTACAAATGACCCAGTTTCATCCCTTTTTATGGCTGAGTAATATTCCAATTTATATACGTACCACATCTTTATCCATTCATCTGTCTGTGGGCATTTAGGTTGCTTGCATTACCTGGCTATTGTAAATAGTGCTGCAATGAACATTGTGGTGGATGTGCCTTTTTAATTTATGTTTTTCTCTGGGTATATGCCCAGAAGTTCGATTGCTGGATCAGATGGTAATTCTATTTCTAGTTTTTTTAAGGAAACTCCATACTGTTCTCCATAGTGACTGTATCAATTTACATCCCCACCAATAGTGGAAGAGGGCTCCTTTTGTCCACACCCTCCCCAGAATTTGTTGTTTGTAGATTTTCTGATGATGCCGATTCTAACAGGTGTGAGGTGATACCTCATTGTAGTTTTGATTTGCATTTCTCTAATAATTAGTGCTGTTGAGCAGCTTTTCATGTGGGTCTTGGCCATCTCTGTGTCTTCTTTGAAGAAACGTCTCTTTAGATCTTCTGCCAATTTTTGTATTGGGTTGTTTGTTTTTTTAATATTAAGCTGCATGAGCTGTTTATATATATATTGGAGATTAAACCTTTGTCCATTGATTCGTTTGCAACGATTTTCGCCCATTCTGAGGGATGCCTTTTTCCATTCCCGTTTTTTTTAACAAAAAAGGAAAGAAAGAAAAAGAAGCAGAACACTAATGTGCGTAAAATATGCCTTTTGAAATGGTCGTTTTGAAATATGGACGTCCTTTGAATTTTTTGGTCGATATGGGACCCCAGGATTTGTTTTCAGGGCAGGTGTCATTTACAGGCCTGCAATGATTTTGAATATCAACTGACCATTAGCGCTGGGATTAAAGCTGCTGTTGCGTGAAACGGCCACAAGGTGGCAGCAGTTCTCCCTTACCAAATCTGGTTACTAGAGCAACAGAGCCTCAATGGAAGGCGTGTTCTAGATTGGAATTTCGAATGGAATGTGCCAGGAGAAAGCCCCTCAGGTTTGTCTCACTAATTCTTGTTCGTGTTTCTAATTTTTTTTATTTTCTATTTCAGCAAGTTTGATTACAATGTTTGGCTTGTTGTAGGTGTGTAAGATGTGGTTCTTTTACACATATACAGATGTCTGTTCTTCCTGGGATCCTTTTCCCATGTACGTTCGGACAGAATGTTGAGTAGTCTTCTCTTGGTATTCCGTAGGTCTTTGGTGATTATATATGTCACCTGTGTTTGATTATGTCTGTTAACCCCGATATCATAATGAAACCAATCCTCACACCTTTCCATTGGTGAACCATAAGTTTGTTTAATGAATCTGTGATTGCCCTTCTCCGTGGAAATATCTGCCCTGGTATCCATTTTTAGGTAACACCTATAAGTGATATGATACGATATGTGTCTTTCACTTTCTGACTTACTCCAAGTCACGTGATTACCTCTAGACTCATCTACGGGGCTGCAAATGGCATTGTGTCCTTTTTTTCCTTGGCTTCTATTCTGCCTTAGCGAGGTCCATTTTCAACAATGTGATTCCCTGAGGGTTGTGGATTAGCTGACCTGGGCAGCCTTACCCTGCCGGCCGGCCCTCCCCAGGTGTGCCTGGTTGAGGTCAATATAAACAGCGCTCCAGGCAGCAATAGCCCCTGAAGTTGTGCCTGACTCCATATTCTCTGCCCCGTCAGCAGTCTCGGGGCTGTGCTGGTGGGAGGGAGTGAGGGGCCAAGGCTTTGTTGGTGGCCCGGTGTGAGTGGGGCTCTGCTGGCCTTTCTGCAGGAGTTGCCAGGCTGCCACCTGTAAAGAAGAGGATGTGTCAGTCATAACTTCCGATGGAATTTCTCTCCGGACAGAGGTGAGGAAGGAAAAAAGCAGTGGGGGCCGGGACAGGAGGGGTATCTCAGGCAGGGCAATAAAAATCTTCCAGAAGAGCGCCCGGGGCCAGGACCATCCTGGCTGGCCTGCAGGCACCAAGTTGGCCTGCGTGCTGTCGCTGGTGTGGCTCCACGGCCCTTCCTCTAGGCTTTCAAGCCCTTGTACATATTCAGATGTTTTACCTGGGAAGGGTGGGAACAGTTCCGCAGCAGCTGGCCTGGGGCTCAGCTCACGTTTACTCACAGATGCCTCAGCACGGTCCCCCAGCTTTGCAATGAGGACGCTCCTTGCATGGGGGGTGGGTTGCTGGCTGTATGGGAGGTGATTCCCCACCTCTGACCAATTTCAGAATTGTTTACCGCTGGAGCAAGTGCCCTGATAGGGTTTCCCTCTGTATAACTGGTGGGTTCAGGTTTTTTTTTTTTTTCTTTTATGGTTCAAGTTAGATTTGATTCCTCTTTTATGTATTTATAGATATAAGCATGGAAATAATTCATTCCTATAAATACATCTGTGTGAAGGGAAGAACTTTTTTTCTGTTTTATTTAAAAAAAAATTTTTTTAATTTTGAAATTTAATTTTATTTATTTTTTTATACAGCAGGTTATTATTAGTTATGTATTTTATGCATATATATGTATACAGGTTAATCCCAATCTCCCAACTCATCCCACCACCACCACCCCATGGCTTCCCACACTTGGTGTCCATACGTTTGTTCTCTACCTCTGTGTCTCTATTTCTTCCCTGCAAACCAGTTCATCTGTACCATTTTTTAGGTTCCACATATATGCATTAATATACAATATTTGTTTTCCTCTTTCTGACTTACTTCATTCTGTATGACAGTCTCTAGATCCATCGATGTCTCTACAAATGACCCAGTTTCATCCCTTTTTATGGCTGAGTAATATTCCATTTTATATATGTACCACATCTTTATCCATTCATCTGTCTGTGGGCATTTAGGTTACTTGCATTACCTGGCTATTGTAAATAGTGCTGCAATGAACATTGTGGTGGATGTGCCTTTTTAATTTATGTTTTTCTCTGGGTATATGCCCAGAAGTTCGATTGCTGGATCAGATGGTAATTCTATTTCTAGTTTTTTTAAGGAAACTCCATACTGTTCTCCATAGTGACTGTATCAATTTACATCCCCAGCAATAGTGGATGAGGGCTACTTTTGTCCACACCCTCCCCAGAATTTGTTGTTTGTAGATTTTCTGATGATGCCGATTCTAACAGGTGTGAGGTGATACCTCATTGTAGTTTTGATTTGCCTTTCTCTAATAATTAGTGCTGTTGAGCAGCTTTTCATGTGCGTCTTGGCCATCTCTGTGTCTTCTTTGAAGAAACGTCTCTTTAGATCTTCTGCCCATTTTTGTATTGGGTTGTTTGTTTTTTTAATATTAAGCTGCATGAGCTGTTTATATATATATTGGAGATTAAACCTTTGTCCATTGATTCATTTGCAACGATTTTCGCCCATTCTGAGGGATGCCTTTTTCCATTCCCGTTTTTTTAACAAAAAAGGAAAGAAAGAAAAAGAAGCAGAACACTAATGTGCGTAAAATATGCCTTTTGAAATGGTCGTTTTGAAATATGGATGTCCTTTGGTCGATATGGGACCCCAGGATTTGTTTTCAGGGCAGGTGTCATTTACAGGCCTGCAATGATTTTGAATATCAACTGACCATTAGCGCTGGGATTAAAGCTGCTGTTGCGTGAAACGGCCACAAGGTGGCAGCAGTTCTCCCTTACCAAATCTGGTTACTAGAGCAACAGAGCCTCAATGGAAGTCATGTTCTAGATTGGAATTTAGAATGGAATGTTCCAGGAAAAAGCCCCTCAAGTTTGTCTCACTCCTTTTTGTTCGTGTTTTTAATTTGTTTTTTTTATTTTCTATTACAGAAAGTTTGATTACAATTTTTGGCTTGTTGTAGGTGTGGAAGATGTGGTTCTTTTACACATATACAGATGTCTGTTCTTCCTGGGATCCTTTTCCCATGTACGTTCGGACAGAATGTTGAGTAGTCTTCTCTTGGTATTCCGTAGGTCTTTGGTGATTATATATGTCACCTGTGTTTGATTATGTCTGTTAACCCCGATATCATAATGAAACCAATCCTCACACCTTTCCATTGGTGAACCATAAGTTTGTTTAATGAATCTGTGATTGCCCTTCTCCGTGGAAATATCTGCCCTGGTATCCATTTTTTGATAACACCTATAAGTGATAAGATACGATATGTGTCTTTCACTTTCTGACTTACTCCAAGTCACGTGATTACCTCTAGACTCATCTACGGGGCTGCAAATGGCATTGTGTCCTTTTTTTCCTTGGCTTCTATTCTGCCTTAGCGAGGTCCATTTTCAACAATGTGATTCCCTGAGGGTTGTGGATTAGCTGACCTGGGCAGCCTTACCCTGCCGGCCGGCCCTCCCCAGGTGTGCCTGGTTGAGGTCAATATAAACAGCGCTCCAGGCAGCAATAGCCCCTGAAGTTGTGCCTGACTCCATATTCTCTGCCCCGTCAGCAGTCTCGGGGCTGTGCTGGTGGGAGGGAGTGAGGGGCCAAGGCTTTGTTGGTGGCCCGGTGTGAGTGGGGCTCTGCTGGCCTTTCTGCAGGAGTTGCCAGGCTGACACCTGTAAAGAAGAGGATGTGTCACTCATAACTTCCGATGGAATTTCTCTCTGGACAGAGGTGAGGAAGGATAAAAGCAGTGGGGGCCGGGACAGGAGGGGTATCTCAGGCAGGGCAATAAAAAGCTTCCAGAAGAGCGCCCGGGGCCAGGACCATCCTGGCTGGCCTGTAGGCACCAAGTTGGCCTGCGTGCTGTGGCTGGTGTGGCTCCAGGGCCCTTCCTCTAGGCTTTCAAGCCCTTGTACATATTCAGGTGTTTTACCTGGGAAGGGTGGGAACAGTTCAGCAGCAGCTGGCCTGGGGCTCAGCTCACATTAACTCACAGATGCCTCAGCACGGTCCCCCAGCTTTGCAATGAGGACACTCCTTGCATGGGGGGTGGGTTGCTGGCTGTATGGGAGGTGATTCACCACCTCTGACCAATTTCCGAATTGTTTACCACTGGAGCAAGTGCCCTGATAGGGTTTCCCTCTTTATAACTGGTGGTTTCGGTTTTTTTTTTTCTTTTATGGTTCAAGTTAGATTTGATTCCTCTTTTATGTATTTATAGATAGAAGCATGGAAATAATTCATTCCTATAAATACATCTGTGTGAAGGGAAGAACTTTTTTTCTGTTTTATTAAAAAAAAAAATTTTTAATTTTGAAATTTAATTTTATTTATTTTTTTATACAGCAGGTTATTATTAGTTAGGTATTTTATGCATATATATGTATACAGGTTAATCCCAATCTCCCAACTCATCCCACCACCACCACCCCATGGCTTCCCTCACTTGGTGTCCATACGTTTGTTCTCTACCTCTGTGTCTCTATTTCTTCCCTGCAAACCAGTTCATCTGTACCATTTTTTAGGTTCCACATATATGCATTAATAGACAATATTTGTTTTCCTCTTTCTGACTTACTTCATTCTGTATGACAGTCTCTAGATCCATCGATGTCTCTACAAATGACCCAGTTTCATCCCTTTTTATGGCTGAGTAATATTCCAATTTATATACGTACCACATCTTTATCCATTCATCTGTCTGTGGGCATTTAGGTTGCTTGCATTACCTGGCTATTGTAAATAGTGCTGCAATGAACATTGTGGTGGATATGCCTTTTTAATTTATGTTTTTCTCTGGGTACATGCCCAGAAGTTCGATTGCTGGATCAGATGGTAATTCTATTTCTAGTTTTTTTAAGGAAACTCCATACTGTTCTCCATAGTGACTGTATCAATTTACATCCCCACCAATAGTGGAAGAGGGCTCCTTTTGTCCACACCCTCCCCAGAATTTGTTGTTTGTAGATTTTCTGATGAGGCCGATTCTAACAGGTGTGAGGTGATACCTCATTGTAGTTTTGATTTGCATTTCTCTAATAATTAGTGCTGTTGAGCAGCTTTTCATGTGCGTCTTGGCCATCTCTGTGTCTTCTTTGAAGAAACGTCTCTTTAGATCTTCTGCCCATTTTTGTATTGGGTTGTTTGTTTTTTTAATATTAAGCTGCATGAGCTGTTTATATATATATTGGAGATTAAACCTTTGTCCATTGATTCATTTGCAACGATTTTCGCCCATTCTGAGGGATGCCTTTTTCCATTCCCGTTTTTTTAACAAAAAAGGAAAGAAAGAAAAAGAAGCAGAACACTAATGTGCGTAAAATATGCCTTTTGAAATGGTCGCTTTGAAATATGACGTCCTTTGAATTTTTTGGTCGATATGGGACCCCAGGATTTGTTTTCAGGGCAGGTGTCATTTACAGGCCTGCAATGATTTTGAATATCAACTGACCATTAGCGCTGGGATTAAAGCTGCTGTTGCGTGAAACGGCCACAAGGTGGCAGCAGTTCTCCCTTACCAAATCTGGTTACTAGAGCAACAGAGCCTCAATGGAAGGCGTGTTCTAGATTGGAAGTTCGAATGGAATGTGCCAGGAGAAAGCCCCTCAGGTTTGTCTCACTAATTCTTGTTCGTGTTTCTAATTTTTTTTTATTTTCTATTTCAGCAAGTTTGATTACAATGTTTGGCTTGTTGTAGGTGTGTAAGATGTGGTTCTTTTACACATATACAGATGTCTGTTCTTCCTGGGATCCTTTTCCCATGTACGTTCGGACAGAATGTTGAGTAGTCTTCTCTTGGTATTCCGTAGGTCTTTGGTGATTATATATGTCACCTGTGTTTGATTATGTCTGTTAACCCCGATATCATAATGAAACCAATCCTCACACCTTGCCATTGGTGAACCATAAGTTTGTTTAATGAATCTGTGATTGCCCTTCTCCGTGGAAATATCTGCCCTGGTATCCATTTTTAGGTAACACCTATAAGTGATATGATATGATATGTGTCTTTCACTTTCTGACTTACTCCAAGTCACGTGATTACCTCTAGACTCATCTACGGGGCTGCAAATGGCATTGTGTCCTTTTTTTCCTTGGCTTCTATTCTGCCTTAGCGAGGTCCATTTTCAACAATGTGATTCCCTGAGGGTTGTGGATTAGCTGACCTGGGCAGCCTTACCCTGCCGGCCGGCCCTCCCCAGGTGTGCCTGGTTGAGGTCAATATAAACAGCGCTCCAGGCAGCAATAGCCCCTGAAGTTGTGCCTGACTCCATATTCTCTGCCCCGTCAGCAGTCTCGGGGCTGTGCTGGTGGGAGGGAGTGAGGGGCCAAGGCTTTGTTGGTGGCCCGGTGTGAGTGGGGCTCTGCTGGCCTTTCTGCAGGAGTTGCCAGGCTGCCACCTGTAAAGAAGAGGATGTGTCACTCATAACTTCCGATGGAATTTCTCTCCGGACAGAGGTGAGGAAGGAAAAAAGCAGTGGGGGCCGGGACAGGAGGGGTATCTCAGGCAGGGCAATAAAAAGCTTCCAGAAGAGCGCCCGGGGCCAGGACCATCCTGGCTAGCCTGCAGGCACCAAGTTGGCCTGCGTGCTGTCGCTGGTGTGGCTCCACGGCCCTTCCTCTAGGCTTTCAAGCCCTTGTACATATTCAGATGTTTTACCTGGGAAGGGTGGGAACAGTTCCGCAGCAGCTGGCCTGGGGCTCAGCTCACGTTTACTCACAGATGCCTCAGCACGGTCCCCCAGCTTTGCAATGAGGACGCTCCTTGCATGGGGGGTGGGTTGCTGGCTGTATGGGAGGTGATTCCCCACCTCTGACCAATTTCAGAATTGTTTACCGCTGGAGCAAGTGCCCTGATAGGGTTTCCCTCTGTATAACTGGTGGGTTCAGGTTTTTTTTTTTTTTCTTTTATGGTTCAAGTTAGATTTGATTCCTCTTTTATGTATTTATAGATATAAGCATGGAAATAATTCATTCCTATAAATACATCTGTGTGAAGGGAAGAACTTTTTTTCTGTTTTATTTAAAAAAATTTTTTTTTAATTTTGAAATTTAATTTTATTTATTTTTTTATACAGCAGGTTATTATTAGTTATGTATTTTATGCATATATATGTATACAGGTTAATCCCAATCTCCCAACTCATCCCACCACCACCACCCCATGGCTTCCCACACTTGGTGTCCATACGTTTGTTCTCTACCTCTGTGTCTCTATTTCTTCCCTGCAAACCAGTTCATCTGTACCATTTTTTAGGTTCCACATATATGCATTAATATACAATATTTGTTTTCCTCTTTCTGACTTACTTCATTCTGTATGACAGTCTCTAGATCCATCGATGTCTCTACAAATGACCCAGTTTCATTCCTTTTTATGTCTGAGTAATATTCCATTTTATATATGTACCACATCTTTATCCATTCATCTGTCTGTGGTCATTTAGGTTACTTGCATTACCTGGCTATTGTAAATAGTGCTGCAATGAACATTGTGGTGGATGTGCCTTTTTAATTTATGTTTTTCTCTGGGTACATGCCCAGAAGTTCGATTGCTGGATCAGATGGTAATTCTATTTCTAGTTTTTTTAAGGAAACTCCATACTGTTCTCCATAGTGACTGTATCAATTTACATCCCCACCAATAGTGGAAGAGGGCTACTTTTGTCCACACCCTCCCCAGAATTTGTTGTTTGTAGATTTTCTGATGATGCCGATTCTAACAGGTGTGAGGTGATACCTCATTGTAGTTTTGATTTGCATTTCTCTAATAATTAGTGCTGTTGAGCAGCTTTTCATGTGCGTCTTGGCCATCTCTGTGTCTTCTTTGAAGAAACGTCTCTTTAGATCTTCTGCCCATTTTTGTATTGGGTTGTTTGTTTTTTTAATATTAAGCTGCATGAGCTGTTTATATATATATTGGAGATTAAACCTTTGTCCATTGATTCATTTGCAACGATTTTCGCCCATTCTGAGGGATGCCTTTTTCCATTCCCGTTTTTTTAACAAAAAAGGAAAGAAAGAAAAAGAAGCAGAACACTAATGTGCGTAAAATATGCCTTTTGAAATGGTCGTTTTGAAATATGGACGTCCTTTGAATTTTTTGGTCGATATGGGACCCCAGGATTTGTTTTCAGGGCAGGTGTCATTTACAGGCCTGCAATGATTTTGAATATCAACTGACCATTAGCGCTGGGATTAAAGCTGCTGTTGCGTGAAACGGCCACAAGGTGGCAGCAGTTCTCCCTTACCAAATCTGGTTACTAGAGCAACAGAGCCTCAATGGAAGGCGTGTTCTAGATTGGAAGTTCGAATGGAATGTGCCAGGAGAAAGCCCCTCAAGTTTGTCTCACTACTTCTTGTTCGTGTTTTTAATTTTTTTTATTTTCTATTACAGCAAGTTTGATTACAATGTTTGGCTTGTTGTAGGTGTGGAAGATGTGGTTCTTTTACACATATACAGATGTCTGTTCTTCCTGGGATCCTTTTCCCATGTACGTTCGGACAGAATGTTGAGTAGTCTTCTCTTGGTATTCCGTAGGTCTTTGGTGATTATATATGTCACCTGTGTTTGATTATGTCTGTTAACCCCGATATCATAATGAAACCAATCCTCACACCTTTCCATTGGTGAACCATAAGTTTGTTTAATGAATCTGTGATTGCCCTTCTCCGTGGAAATATCTGCCCTGGTATCCATTTTTAGGTAACACCTATAAGTGATATGATACGATATGTGTCTTTCACTTTCTGACTTACTCCAAGTCACGTGATTACCTCTAGACTCATCTACGGGGCTGCAAATGGCATTGTGTCCTTTTTTTCCTTGGCTTCTATTCTGCCTTAGCGAGGTCCATTTTCAACAATGTGATTCCCTGAGGGTTGTGGATTAGCTGACCTGGGCAGCCTTACCCTGCCGGCCGGCCCTCCCCAGGTGTGCCTGGTTGAGGTCAATATAAACAGCGCTCCAGGCAACAATAGCCCCTGAAGTTGTGCCTGACTCCATATTCTCTGCCCCGTCAGCAGTCTCGGGGCTGTGCTGGTGGGAGGGAGTGAGGGGCCAAGGCTTTGTTGGTGGCCCGGTGTGAGTGGGGCTCTGCTGGCCTTTCTGCAGGAGTTGCCAGGCTGCCACCTGTAAAGAAGAGGATGTGTCACTCATAACTTCCGATGGAATTTCTCTCCGGACAGAGGTGAGGAAGGAAAAAAGCAGTGGGGGCCGGGACAGGAGGGGTATCTCAGGCAGGGCAATAAAAAGCTTCCAGAAGAGCGCCCGGGGCCAGGACCATCCTGGCTGGCCTGCAGGCACCAAGTTGGCCTGCGTGCTGTCGCTGGTGTGGCTCCACGGCCCTTCCTCTAGGCTTTCAAGCCCTTGTACATATTCAGATGTTTTACCTGGGAAGGGTGGGAACAGTTCCGCAGCAGCTGGCCTGGGGCTCAGCTCACGTTTACTCACAGATGCCTCAGCACGGTCCCCCAGCTTTGCAATGAGGACGCTCCTTGCATGGGGGGTGGGTTGCTGGCTGTATGGGAGGTGATTCCCCACCTCTGACCAATTTCAGAATTGTTTACCGCTGGAGCAAGTGCCCTGATAGGGTTTCCCTCTGTATAACTGGTGGGTTCAGGTTTTTTTTTTTTTTCTTTTATGGTTCAAGTTAGATTTGATTCCTCTTTTATGTATTTATAGATATAAGCATGGAAATAATTCATTCCTATAAATACATCTGTGTGAAGGGAAGAACTTTTTTTCTGTTTTATTTAAAAAAATTTTTTTTTAATTTTGAAATTTAATTTTATTTATTTTTTTATACAGCAGGTTATTATTAGTTATGTATTTTATGCATATATATGTATACAGGTTAATCCCAATCTCCCAACTCATCCCACCACCACCACCCCATGGCTTCCCACACTTGGTGTCCATACGTTTGTTCTCTACCTCTGTGTCTCTATTTCTTCCCTGCAAACCAGTTCATCTGTACCATTTTTTAGGTTCCACATATATGCATTAATATACAATATTTGTTTTCCTCTTTCTGACTTACTTCATTCTGTATGACAGTCTCTAGATCCATCGATGTCTCTACAAATGACCCAGTTTCATTCCTTTTTATGTCTGAGTAATATTCCATTTTATATATGTACCACATCTTTATCCATTCATCTGTCTGTGGTCATTTAGGTTACTTGCATTACCTGGCTATTGTAAATAGTGCTGCAATGAACATTGTAGTGGATGTGCCTTTTTAATTTATGTTTTTCTCTGGGTACATGCCCAGAAGTTCGATTGCTGGATCAGATGGTAATTCTATTTCTAGTTTTTTTAAGGAAACTCCATACTGTTCTCCATAGTGACTGTATCAATTTACATCCCCACCAATAGTGGAAGAGGGCTAATTTTGTCCACACCCTCCCCAGAATTTGTTGTTTGTAGATTTTCTGATGATGCCGATTCTAACAGGTGTGAGGTGATACCTCATTGTAGTTTTGATTTGCATTTCTCTAATAATTAGTGCTGTTGAGCAGCTTTTCATGTGCGTCTTGGCCATCTCTGTGTCTTCTTTGAAGAAACGTCTCTTTAGATCTTCTGCCCATTTTTGTATTGGGTTGTTTGTTTTTTGAATATTAAGCTGCATGAGCTGTTTATATATATATTGGAGATTAAACCTTTGTCCATTGATTCATTTGCAACGATTTTCGCCCATTCTGAGGGATGCCTTTTTCCATTCCCGTTTTTTTAACAAAAAAGGAAAGAAAGAAAAAGAAGCAGAACACTAATGTGCGTAAAATATGCCTTTTGAAATGGTTGTTTTGAAATATGGATGTCCTTTGGTCGATATGGGACCCCAGGATTTGTTTTCAGGGCAGGTGTCATTTACAGGCCTGCAATGATTTTGAATATCAACTGACCATTAGCGCTGGGATTAAAGCTGCTGTTGCGTGAAACGGCCACAAGGTGGCAGCAGTTCTCCCTTACCAAATCTGGTTACTAGAGCAACAGAGCCTCAATGGAAGTCATGTTCTAGATTGGAATTTAGAATGGAATGTTCCAGGAAAAAGCCCCTCAAGTTTGTCTCACTCCTTTTTGTTCGTGTTTTTAATTTGTTTTTTTTATTTTCTATTACAGCAAGTTTGATTACAATTTTTGGCTTGTTGTAGGTGTGGAAGATGTGGTTCTTTTACACATATACAGATGTCTGTTCTTCCTGGGATCCTTTTCCCATGTACGTTCGGACAGAATGTTGAGTAGTCTTCTCTTGGTATTCCGTAGGTCTTTGGTGATTATATATGTCACCTGTGTTTGATTATGTCTGTTAACCCCGATATCATAATGAAACCAATCCTCACACCTTTCCATTGGTGAACCATAAGTTTGTTTAATGAATCTGTGATTGCCCTTCTCCGTGGAAATATCTGCCCTGGTATCCATTTTTTGATAACACCTATAAGTGATAAGATACGATATGTGTCTTTCACTTTCTGACTTACTCCAAGTCACGTGATTACCTCTAGACTCATCTACGGGGCTGCAAATGGCATTGTGTCCTTTTTTTCCTTGGCTTCTATTCTGCCTTAGCGAGGTCCATTTTCAACAATGTGATTCCCTGAGGGTTGTGGATTAGCTGACCTGGGCAGCCTTACCCTGCCGGCCGGCCCTCCCCAGGTGTGCCTGGTTGAGGTCAATATAAACAGCGCTCCAGGCAGCAATAGCCCCTGAAGTTGTGCCTGACTCCATATTCTCTGCCCCGTCAGCAGTCTCGGGGCTGTGCTGGTGGGAGGGAGTGAGGGGCCAAGGCTTTGTTGGTGGCCCGGTGTGAGTGGGCCTCTGCTGGCCTTTCTGCAGGAGTTGCCAGGCTGCCACCTGTAAAGAAGAGGATGTGTCACTCATAACTTCCGATGGAATTTCTCTCCGGACAGAGGTGAGGAAGGAAAAAAGCAGTGGGGGCCGGGACAGGAGGGGTATCTCAGGCAGGGCAATAAAAAGCTTCCAGAAGAGCGCCCGGGGCCAGGACCATCCTGGCTGGCCTGCAGGCACCAAGTTGGCCTGCGTGCTGTCGCTGGTGTGGCTCCACGGCCCTTCCTCTAGGCTTTCAAGCCCTTGTACATATTCAGATGTTTTACCTGGGAAGGGTGGGAACAGTTCCGCAGCAGCTGGCCTGGGGCTCAGCTCACGTTTACTCACAGATGCCTCAGCACGGTCCCCCAGCTTTGCAATGAGGACGCTGCTTGCATGGGGGGTGGGTTGCTGGCTGTATGGGAGGTGATTCCCCACCTCTGACCAATTTCAGAATTGTTTACCGCTGGAGCAAGTGCCCTGATAGGGTTTCCCTCTGTATAACTGGTGGGTTCAGGTTTTTTTTTTTTCTTTTATGGTTCAAGTTAGATTTGATTCCTCTTTTATGTATTTATAGATATAAGCATGGAAATAATTCATTCCTATAAATACATCTGTGTGAAGGGAAGAACTTTTTTTCTGTTTTATTTAAAAAAATTTTTTTTAATTTTGAAATTTAATTTTATTTATTTTTTTATACAGCAGGTTATTATTAGTTATGTATTTTATGCATATATATGTATACAGGTTAATCCCAATCTCCCAACTCATCCCACCACCACCACCCCATGGCTTCCCACACTTGGTGTCCATACGTTTGTTCTCTACCTCTGTGTCTCTATTTCTTCCCTGCAAACCAGTTCATCTGTACCATTTTTTAGGTTCCACATATATGCATTAATATACAATATTTGTTTTCCTCTTTCTGACTTACTTCATTCTGTATGACAGTCTCTAGATCCATCGATGTCTCTACAAATGACCCAGTTTCATTCCTTTTTATGGCTGATTAATATTCCATTTTATATATGTACCACATCTTTATCCATTCATCTGTCTGTGGTCATTTAGGTTACTTGCATTACCTGGCTATTGTAAATAGTGCTGCAATGAACATTGTAGTGGATGTGCCTTCTTAATTTATGTTTTTCTCTGGGTATATGCCCAGAATTTCGATTGCTGGATCAGATGGTAATTCTATTTCTAGTTTTTTTAAGGAAACTCCATACTGTTCTCCATAGTGACTGTATCAATTTACATCCCCACCAATAGTGGAAGAGGGCTACTTTTGTCCACACCCTCCCCAGAATTTGTTGTTTGTAGATTTTCTGATGATGCCGATTCTAACAGGTGTGAGGTGATACCTCATTGTAGTTTTGATTTGCCTTTCTCTAATAATTAGTGCTGTTGAGCAGCTTTTCATGTGCGTCTTGGCCATCTCTGTGTCTTCTTTGAAGAAACGTCTCTTTAGATCTTCTGCCCATTTTTGTATTGGGTTGTTTGTTTTTTTAATATTAAGCTGCATGAGCTGTTTATATATATATTGGAGATTAAACCTTTGTCCATTGATTCATTTGCAACGATTTTCGCCCATTCTGAGGGATGCCTTTTTCCATTCCCGTTTTTTTAACAAAAAAGGAAAGAAAGAAAAAGAAGCAGAACACTAATGTGCGTAAAATATGCCTTTTGAAATGGTTGTTTTGAAATATGGATGTCCTTTGGTCGATATGGGACCCCAGGATTTGTTTTCAGGGCAGGTGTCATTTACAGGCCTGCAATGATTTTGAATATCAACTGACCATTAGCGCTGGGATTAAAGCTGCTGTTGCGTGAAACGGCCACAAGGTGGCAGCAGTTCTCCCTTACCAAATCTGGTTACTAGAGCAACAGAGCCTCAATGGAAGTCATGTTCTAGATTGGAATTTAGAATGGAATGTTCCAGGAAAAAGCCCCTCAAGTTTGTCTCACTCCTTTTTGTTCGTGTTTTTAATTTGTTTTTTTTATTTTCTATTACAGCAAGTTTGATTACAATTTTTGGCTTGTTGTAGGTGTGGAAGATGTGGTTCTTTTACACATATACAGATGTCTGTTCTTCCTGGGATCCTTTTCCCATGTACGTTCGGACAGAATGTTGAGTAGTCTTCTCTTGGTATTCCGTAGGTCTTTGGTGATTATATATGTCACCTGTGTTTGATTATGTCTGTTAACCCCGATATCATAATGAAACCAATCCTCACACCTTTCCATTGGTGAACCATAAGTTTGTTTAATGAATCTGTGATTGCCCTTCTCCGTGGAAATATCTGCCCTGGTATCCATTTTTTGATAACACCTATAAGTGATAAGATACGATATGTGTCTTTCACTTTCTGACTTACTCCAAGTCACGTGATTACCTCTAGACTCATCTACGGGGCTGCAAATGGCATTGTGTCCTTTTTTTCCTTGGCTTCTATTCTGCCTTAGCGAGGTCCATTTTCAACAATGTGATTCCCTGAGGGTTGTGGATTAGCTGACCTGGGCAGCCTTACCCTGCCGGCCGGCCCTCCCCAGGTGTGCCTGGTTGAGGTCAATATAAACAGCGCTCCAGGCAGCAATAGCCCCTGAAGTTGTGCCTGACTCCATATTCTCTGCCCCGTCAGCAGTCTCGGGGCTGTGCTGGTGGGAGGGAGTGAGGGGCCAAGGCTTTGTTGGTGGCCCGGTGTGAGTGGGCCTCTGCTGGCCTTTCTGCAGGAGTTGCCAGGCTGCCACCTGTAAAGAAGAGGATGTGTCACTCATAACTTCCGATGGAATTTCTCTCCGGACAGAGGTGAGGAAGGAAAAAAGCAGTGGGGGCCGGGACAGGAGGGGTATCTCAGGCAGGGCAATAAAAAGCTTCCAGAAGAGCGCCCGGGGCCAGGACCATCCTGGCTGGCCTGCAGGCACCAAGTTGGCCTGCGTGCTGTCGCTGGTGTGGCTCCACGGCCCTTCCTCTAGGCTTTCAAGCCCTTGTACATATTCAGATGTTTTACCTGGGAAGGGTGGGAACAGTTCCGCAGCAGCTGGCCTGGGGCTCAGCTCACGTTTACTCACAGATGCCTCAGCACGGTCCCCCAGCTTTGCAATGAGGACGCTCCTTGCATGGGGGGTGGGTTGCTGGCTGTATGGGAGGTGATTCCCCACCTCTGACCAATTTCAGAATTGTTTACCGCTGGAGCAAGTGCCCTGATAGGGTTTCCCTCTGTATAACTGGTGGGTTCAGGTTTTTTTTTTTCTTTTATGGTTCAAGTTAGATTTGATTCCTCTTTTATGTATTTATAGATATAAGCATGGAAATAATTCATTCCTATAAATACATCTGTGTGAAGGGAAGAACTTTTTTTCTGTTTTATTTAAAAAAATTTTTTTTTAATTTTGAAATTTAATTTTATTTATTTTTTTATACAGCAGGTTATTATTAGTTATGTATTTTATGCATATATATGTATACAGGTTAATCCCAATCTCCCAACTCATCCCACCACCACCACCCCATGGCTTCCCACACTTGGTGTCCATACGTTTGTTCTCTACCTCTGTGTCTCTATTTCTTCCCTGCAAACCAGTTCATCTGTACCATTTTTTAGGTTCCACATATATGCATTAATATACAATATTTGTTTTCCTCTTTCTGACTTACTTCATTCTGTATGACAGTCTCTAGATCCATCGATGTCTCTACAAATGACCCAGTTTCATTCCTTTTTATGGCTGATTAATATTCCATTTTATATATGTACCACATCTTTATCCATTCATCTGTCTGTGGTCATTTAGGTTACTTGCATTACCTGGCTATTGTAAATAGTGCTGCAATGAACATTGTAGTGGATGTGCCTTCTTAATTTATGTTTTTCTCTGGGTATATGCCCAGAATTTCGATTGCTGGATCAGATGGTAATTCTATTTCTAGTTTTTTTAAGGAAACTCCATACTGTTCTCCATAGTGACTGTATCAATTTACATCCCCACCAATAGTGGAAGAGGGCTACTTTTGTCCACACCCTCCCCAGAATTTGTTGTTTGTAGATTTTCTGATGATGCCGATTCTAACAGGTGTGAGGTGATACCTCATTGTAGTTTTGATTTGCCTTTCTCTAATAATTAGTGCTGTTGAGCAGCTTTTCATGTGCGTCTTGGCCATCTCTGTGTCTTCTTTGAAGAAACGTCTCTTTAGATCTTCTGCCCATTTTTGTATTGGGTTGTTTGTTTTTTTAATATTAAGCTGCATGAGCTGTTTATATATATATTGGAGATTAAACCTTTGTCCATTGATTCATTTGCAACGATTTTCGCCCATTCTGAGGGATGCCTTTTTCCATTCCCGTTTTTTTAACAAAAAAGGAAAGAAAGAAAAAGAAGCAGAACACTAATGTGCGTAAAATATGCCTTTTGAAATGGTTGTTTTGAAATATGGATGTCCTTTGGTCGATATGGGACCCCAGGATTTGTTTTCAGGGCAGGTGTCATTTACAGGCCTGCAATGATTTTGAATATCAACTGACCATTAGCGCTGGGATTAAAGCTGCTGTTGCGTGAAACGGCCACAAGGTGGCAGCAGTTCTCCCTTACCAAATCTGGTTACTAGAGCAACAGAGCCTCAATGGAAGTCATGTTCTAGATTGGAATTTAGAATGGAATGTTCCAGGAAAAAGCCCCTCAAGTTTGTCTCACTCCTTTTTGTTTGTGTTTTTAATTTGTTTTTTTTATTTTCTATTACAGCAAGTTTGATTACAATTTTTGGCTTGTTGTAGGTGTGGAAGATGTGGTTCTTTTACACATATACAGATGTCTGTTCTTCCTGGGATCCTTTTCCCATGTACGTTCGGACAGAATGTTGAGTAGTCTTCTCTTGGTATTCCGTAGGTCTTTGGTGATTATATATGTCACCTGTGTTTGATTATGTCTGTTAACCCCGATATCATAATGAAACCAATCCTCACACCTTTCCATTGGTGAACCATAAGTTTGTTTAATGAATCTGTGATTGCCCTTCTCCGTGGAAATATCTGCCCTGGTATCCATTTTTTGATAACACCTATAAGTGATAAGATACGATATGTGTCTTTCAGTTTCTGACTTACTCCAAGTCACGTGATTACCTCTAGACTCATATACGGGGCTGCAAATGGCATTGTGTCCTTTTTTTCCTTGGCTTCTATTCTGCCTTAGCGAGGTCCATTTTCAACAATGTGATTCCCTGAGGGTTGTGGATTAGCTGACCTGGGCAGCCTTACCCTGCCGGCCGGCCCTCCCCAGGTGTGCCTGGTTGAGGTCAATATAAACAGCGCTCCAGGCAGCAATAGCCCCTGAAGTTGTGCCTGACTCCATATTCTCTGCCCCGTCAGCAGTCTCGGGGCTGTGCTGGTGGGAGGGAGTGAGGGGCCAAGGCTTTGTTGGTGGCCCGGTGTGAGTGGGGCTCTGCTGGCCTTTCTGCAGGAGTTGCCAGGCTGCCACCTGTAAAGAAGAGGATGTGTCACTCATAAATTCCGATGGAATTTCTCTCCGGACAGAGGTGAGGAAGGATAAAAGCAGTGGGGGCGGGACAGGAGGGGTATCTCAGGCAGGGCAATAGAAAGCTTACAGAACAGCGCCCGGGCCCAGGACCATCCTGGCTGACCTGCAGGCACCAAGTTGGCCTGCGTGCTGTGGCTGGTGTGGATCCAGGGCCCTTCCTCTAGGCTTTCAAGCCCTTGTACATATTCAGGTGTTTTACCTGGGAAGGGTGGGAACAGTTCAGCAGCAGCTGGCCTGGGGCTCAGCTCACATTAACTCACAGATGCCTCAGCACGGTCCCCCAGCTTTGCAATGAGGACACTCCTTGCATGGGGGTGGGTTGCTGGCTGTATGGGAGGTGATTCCCCACCTCTGACCAATTTCAGAATTGTTTACCACTGGAGAAAGTGCCCTGATAGGGTTTCCCTCTTTATAACTGGTGGTTTCGGTTTTTTTTTTTTCTTTTATGGTTCAAGTTAGATTTGATTCCTCTTTTATGTATTTATAGATAGAGGCATGGAAATAATTCATTCCTGTAAATACATCTGTGTGAAGCGAATAACTTTTTTCTGTTTTATTTTAAAATTTTATTTTTTAAAATTTTGAAATTTAATTTTATTTATTTTTTTATACCGCAGGTTATTATTAGTTATGTATTTTATGCATATATATGTATACAGGTTAATCCCAATCTCCCAACTCATCCCACCACCACCACCCCATGGCTTCCCTCACTTGGTGTCCATACGTTTGTTCTCTACCTCTGTGTCTCTATTTCTTCCCTGCAAACCAGTTCATCTGTACCATTTTTTAGGTTCCACATATATGCATTATTATACAATATTTGTTTTCCTCTTTCTGACTTACTTCATTCTGTATGACAGTCTCTAGATCCATCGATGTCTCTACAAATGACCCAGTTTCATCCCTTTTTATGGCTGAGTAATATTCCAATTTATATACGTACCACATCTTTATCCATTCATCTGTCTGTGGGCATTTAGGTTGCTTGCATTACCTGGCTATTGTAAATAGTGCTGCAATGAACATTGTGGTGGATGTGCCTTTTTAATTTATGTTTTTCTCTGGGTATATGCCCAGAAGTTCGATTGCTGGATCAGATGGTAATTCTATTTCTAGTTTTTTTAAGGAAACTCCATACTGTTCTCCATAGTGACTGTATCAATTTACATCCCCACCAATAGTGGAAGAGGGCTCCTTTTGTCCACACCCTCCCCAGAATTTGTTGTTTGTAGATTTTCTGATGATGCCGATTCTAACAGGTGTGAGGTGATACCTCATTGTAGTTTTGATTTGCATTTCTCTAATAATTAGTGCTGTTGAGCAGCTTTTCATGTGCGTCTTGGCCATCTCTGTGTCTTCTTTGAAGAAACGTCTCTTTAGATCTTCTGCCCATTTTTGTATTGGGTTGTTTGTTTTTTTAATATTAAGCTGCATGAGCTGTTTATATATATATTGGAGATTAAACCTTTGTCCATTGATTCATTTGCAACGATTTTCGCCCATTCTGAGGGATGCCTTTTTCCATTCCCGTTTTTTTAACAAAAAAGGAAAGAAAGAAAAAGAAGCAGAACACTAATGTGCGTAAAATATGCCTTTTGAAATGGTCGTTTTGAAATATGGACGTCCTTTGAATTTTTTGGTCGATATGGGACCCCAGGATTTGTTTTCAGGGCAGGTGTCATTTACAGGCCTGCAATGATTTTGAATATCAACTGACCATTAGCGCTGGGATTAAAGCTGCTGTTGCGTGAAACGGCCACAAGGTGGCAACAGTTCTCCCTTACCAAATCTGGTTACTAGAGCAACAGAGCCTCAATGGAAGTCATGTTCTAGATTGGAATTTAGAATGGAATGTTCCAGGAAAAAGCCCCTCAAGTTTGTCTCACTACTTTTTGTTCGTGTTTTTAATTTTTTTTTTTTTATTTTCTATTTCAGCAAGTTTGATTACAATTTTTGGCTTGTTGTAGGTGTGGAAGATGTGGTTCTTTTACACATATACAGATGTCTGTTCTTCCTGGGATCCTTTTCCCATGTACGTTCGGACAGAATGTTGAGTAGTCTTCTCTTGGTATTCCGTAGGTCTTTGGTGATTATATATGTCACCTGTGTTTGATTATGTCTGTTAACCCCGATATCATAATGAAACCAATCCTCACACCTTTCCATTGGTGAACCATAAGTTTGTTTAATGAATCTGTGATTGCCCTTCTCCGTGGAAATATCTGCCCTGGTATCCATTTTTTGATAACACCTATAAGTGATAAGATACGATATGTGTCTTTCACTTTCTGACTTACTCCAAGTCACGTGATTACCTCTAGACTCATCTACGGGGCTGCAAATGGCATTGTGTCCTTTTTTTCCTTGGCTTCTATTCTGCCTTAGCGAGGTCCATTTTCAACAATGTGATTCCCTGAGGGTTGTGGATTAGCTGACCTGGGCAGCCTTACCCTGCCGGCCGGCCCTCCCCAGGTGTGCCTGGTTGAGGTCAATATAAACAGCGCTCCAGGCAGCAATAGCCCCTGAAGTTGTGCCTGACTCCATATTCTCTGCCCCGTCAGCAGTCTCGGGGCTGTGCTGGTGGGAGGGAGTGAGGGGCCAAGGCTTTGTTGGTGGCCCGGTGTGAGTGGGGCTCTGCTGGCCTTTCTGAAGGAGTTGCCAGGCTGCCACCTGTAAAGAAGAGGATGTGTCAGTCATAACTTCCGATGGAATTTCTCTCTGGACAGAGGTGAGGAAGGATAAAAGCAGTGGGGGCGGGACAGGAGGGGTATCTCAGGCAGGGCAATAGAAAGCTTACAGAACAGCGCCCGGGCCCAGGACCATCCTGGCTGACCTGCAGGCACCAAGTTGGCCTGCGTGCTGTGGCTGGTGTTGCTCCAGGGCTCTTCCTCTAGGCTTTCAAGCCCTTGTACATATTCAGGTGTTTTACCTGGGAAGGGTGGGAACAGTTCAGCAGCAGCTGGCCTGGGGCTCGGCTCACGTTTACTCTCAGATGCCTCAGCACGGTCCCCCAGCTTTGCAATGAGGACGCTCCTTGCATGGGGGGTGGGTTGCTGGCTGTATGGGAGGTGATTCCCCACCTCTGACCAATTTCAGAATTGTTTACCGCTGGAGCAAGTGCCCTGATAGGGTTTCCCTCTGTATAACTGGTGGGTTCAGGTTTTTTTTTCTTTTATGGTTCAAGTTAGATTTGATTCCTCTTTTATGTATTTATAGATATAAGCATGGTAATAATTAATTCCTATAAATACATCTGTGTGAAGGGAAGAACTTTTTTCTGTTTTATTTAAAAATTTTTTTTTAATTTTGAAATTTAATTGTATTTATTTTTTTATACAGCAGGTTATTATTAGTTATGTAGTTTATGCATATACATGTATACAGGTCAATCCCAATCTCCCAACTCATCCCACCACCACCACCCCATGGCTTCCCACACTTGGTGTCCATACGTTTGTTCTCTACCTCTGTGTCTCTATTTCTTCCCTGCAAACCAGTTCATCTGTACCATTTTTTAGGTTCCACATATATGCATTAATATACAATATTTGTTTTCCTCTTTCTGACTTACTTCATTCTGTATGACAGTCTCTAGATCCATCAATGTGTCTACAAATGACTCAGTTTCATTCCTTTTCATGGCTGAGTAATATTCCATTTTATATATGTACCACATCTTTATCCATTCATCTGTCTGTGGGCATTTAGGTTACTTGCATTACCTGGCTATTGTAAATAGTGCTGCAATGAACATTGGGGTGAATGTGCCTTTTTGATTTATGGTTTTCTCTGGGTATATGCCCAGAAGTGGGATTGCTGGATCAGATGGTAATTCTATTTCTAGTTTTTTTAAGGAAACTCCATACTGTTCTCCATAGTGACTGTATCAATTTACATCCCCACCAATAGTGGAAGAGGGCTCCTTTTGTCCACACCCTCCCCAGAATTTGTTGTTTGTAGATTTTCTGATGATGCCGATTCTAACAGGTGTGAGGTGATACCTCATTGTAGTTTTGATTTGCATTTCTCTAATAATTAGTGCTGTTGAGCAGCTTTTCATGTGCGTCTTGGCCATCTCTGTCTTCTTTGAAGAAACGTCTCTTTAGATCTTCTGCCCATTTTTGTATTGGGTTGTTTGTTTTTTAAATATTAAGCTGCATGAGCTGTTTATATATATATTGGAGATTAAACCTTTGTCCTTTGATTCATTTGCAACGATTTTCGCCCATTCTGAGGGATGCCTTTTTCCATTCCCGTTTTTTTAACAAAAAAGGAAAGAAAGAAAAAGAAGCAGAACACTAATGTGCGTAAAATATGCCTTTTGAAATGGTCGTTTTGAAATATGGACGTCCTTTGAATTTTTTGGTCGATATGTGACCCCAGGATTTGTTTTCAGGGCAGGTGTCATTTACAGGCCTGCAATGATTTTGAATATCAACTGACCATTAGCGCTGGGATTAAAGCTGCTGTTGCATGAAACGGCCACAAGGTGGCAGAAGTTCTCCCTTACCAAATCTGGTTACTAGAGCAACAGAGCCTCAATGGAAGTCGTGTTCTAGACTGGAATTTAGAATGGAATCTGCCAGGAGAAAGCCCCTCAAGTTTGTCTCACTACTTCTTGTTCGTGTGTTTAATTTTTTTTTTTATTTTCTATTACAGCAAGTTTGATTACAATGTTTGGCTTGTTGTAGGTGTGGAAGATGTGGTTCTTTTACACATATACAGATGTCTGTTCTTCCTGGGATCCTTTTCCTATGTACGTTAGGACAGAATGTTGAGTAGTCTTCTTTTGGTATTCCGTAGGTCTTTGGTGATTATATATGTCACCTGTGTTTGATTATGTCTGTTAACCCCGAAATCGTAATGAAACCAATCCTCACACCTTTCCATTGGTGAACCATAAGTTTGTTTAATGAATCTGTGATTGCCCTTCTCCGTGGAAATATCTGCCCTGGTATCCATTTTTAGGTAACACCTATAAGTGATATGATACGATATGTGTCTTTCACTTTCTGACTTACTCCAAGTCACGTGATTACCTCTAGACTCATCTACGGGGCTGCAAATGGCATTGTTTCCTTTTTTTCCTTGGCTTCTATTCTGCCTTAGCGAGGTCCAGTTTTCAACAATGTGATTCCCTGAGGGTTTTGGATTAGCTGACCTGGGCAGCCTTACCCTGCCGGCCGGCCCTCCCCAGGTGTGCCTGGTTGAGGTCAATATAAACAGCGCTCCAGGCAGCAATAGCCCCTGAAGTTGTTCCTGACTCCATATTCTCTGCCCCGTCAGCAGTCTCGGGGCTGTGCTGGTGGGAGGGAGTGAGGGGCCAAGGCTTTGTTGGTGGCCCGGTGTGAGTGGGGCTCTCCTGGCCTTTCTGCAGGAGGTGCCAGGCTGCCACCTGTAAAGAAGAGGATGTGTCACCCATACCTTCCGATGGAATTTCTCTCCGGACAGAGGTGAGGAAGGAAAAAAGCAGTGGGGACCGGGACAGGATGGGTATCTCAGTCAGGGCAATAGAAAGCTTCCAGAAGAGCGCCCGGGGCCAGGACCATCCTGGCTGGCCTGCAGGCACCAAGTTGGCCTGCGTGCGGTCGCTGGTGTGGCTCCACGGCCCTTCCTCTAGGCTTTCAAGCCCTTGTACATATTCAGGTGTTTTACCTGGGAAGGGTGGGAACAGTTCAGCAGCAGCTGGCCTGGGGCTCAGCTCACGTTTACTCACAGATGCCTCAGCACGGTCCCCAAGCTTTGCAATGAGGATGCTCCTTGCATGGGGGGTGGGTTGCTGGCTGTATGGGAGGTGATTCCCCACCTCTGACCAATTTCAGAATTGTTTACCGCTGGAGCAAGTGCCCTGATAGGGTTTCTCTCTGTATGACTGGTGGGTTCAGGTTTTTTTTTTCTTTTATGGTTCAAGTTAGATTTGATTCCTCTTTTATGTATTTATAGATATAAGCATGGAAATAATTCATTCCTATAAATACATCTGTGTGAAGGGAAGACCTTTATTCTGTTTTATTTTAAATTTTTTTTTAAATTTTGAAATTTAATTTTATTTATTTTTTTATACAGCAGGTTATTATTAGTTATGTATTTTATGCATATACATGTATACAGGTCAATCCCAATCTCCCAACTCATCCCACCACCACCACCCCATGGCTTCCCACACTTGGTGTCCATAAGTTTGTTCTCTACCTCTGTGTCTCTATTTCTTCCCTGCAAACCAGTTCATCTGTACCATTTTTTAGGTTCCACATATATACATTAATAGACAATATTTGTTTTCCTCTATCTGACTTACTTCATTCTGTATGACAGTCTCTAGATCCATCGATGTCTCTACAAATGACCCAGTTTCATTCCTTTTTATGGCTGAGTAATATTCCATTTTATATATGTACCACATCTTTATCCATTCATCTGTCTGTGGGCATTTAGGTTACTTGCATTACCTGGCTATTGTAAATAGTGCTGCAATGAACATTGTGGTGAATGTGCCTTTTTGATTTATGGTTTTCTCTGGGTATATGCCCAGAAGTGGGATTGCTGGATCAGATGGTAATTCTATTTCTAGTTTTTTTAAGGAAATTCCATACTGTTCTCCATAGTGACTGTATCAATTTACATCCCCACCAATAGTGGAAGAGGGCTCCTTTTGTCCACACCCTCCCCAGAATTTGTTGTTTGTAGATTTTCTGATGATGCCGATTCTAACAGGTGTGAGGTGATACCTCATTGTAGTTTTGATTTGCATTTCTCTAATAATTAGTGCTGTTGAGCAGCTTTTCATGTGCGTCTTGGCCATCTCTGTCTTCTTTGAAGAAACGTCTCTTTAGATCTTCTGCCCATTTTTGTATTGGGTTGTTTGTTTTTTAAATATTAAGCTGCATGAGCTGTTTATATATATATTGGAGATTAAACCTTTGTCCATTGATTCATTTGCAACGATTTTCGCCCATTCTGAGGGATGCCTTTTTCCATTCCCGTTTTTTTAACAAAAAAGGAAGGAAAGAAAAAGAAGCAGAACACTAATGTGCGTAAAATATGCCTTTTGAAATGGTCGTTTTGAAATATGGACGTCCTTTGAATTTTTTGGTCGATATGTGACCCCAGGATTTGTTTTCAGGGCAGGTGTCATTTACAGGCCTTCAATGAGTTTGAATATCAACTGACCATTAGCGCTGGGATTAAAGCTGCTGTTGCGTGAAACGGCCACAAGGTGGCAGCAGTTCTCCCTTACCAAATCTGGTTACTAGAGCAACAGAGCCTCAATGGAAGTCATGTTCTAGACTGGAATTTTGAATGGAATGTGCCAGGAGAAAGCCCCTCAAGTTTGTCTCACTACTTCTTGTTCGTGTTTTTAAATTTTTTTTCTATTACAGCAAGTTTGATTACAATGTTTGGCTTGTTGTAGGTTTGGAAGATGTGGTTCTTTTACACATATACAGAGGTCTGTTCTTCCTGGGATCCTTTTCCCATGTACGTTAGGACAGAATGTTGAGTAGTCTTCTCTTGGTATTCCGTAGGTCTTTGGTGATTATATATGTCACCTGTGTTTGATTATGTCTGTTAACCCCGAAATCGTAATGAAACCAATCCTCACACCTTTCCATTGGTGAACCATAAGTTTGTTTAATGAATCTGTGATTGCCCTTCTCCGTGGAAATATCTGCCCTGGTATCCATTTTTAGGTAACACCTATAAGTGATATGATACGATATGTGTCTTTCACTTTCTGACTTACTCCAAGTCACGTGATTACCTCTAGACTCATCTACGGGGCTGCAAATGGCATTGTGTCCTTTTTTCCTTGGCTTCTATTCTGCCTTAGCGAGGTCCATTTTCAACAATGTGATTCCCTGAGGGTTGTGGATTAGCTGTCCTGGGCAGCCTTACCCTGCCGGCCGGCCCTCCCCAGATGTGCCTGGTTGAGGTCAATATAAACAGCGCTCCAGGCAGCAATAGCCCCTGAAGTTGTGCCTGACTCCATATTCTCTGCCCCGTCAGCAGTCTCGGGGCTGTGCTGGTGGGAGGGAGTGAGGGGCCAAGGCTTTGTTGGTGGCCCGGTGTGAGTGGGGCTCTGCTGGCCTTTCTGCAGGAGGTGCCAGGCTGCCACCTGTAAAGAAGAGGATGTGTCACCCATACCTTCCGATGGAATTTCTCTCCGGACAGAGGTGAGGAAGGATAAAAGCAGTGGGGGCCGGGACAGGAGGGGTATCTCAGTCAGGGCAATAGAAAGCTTCCAGAAGAGCGCCATGTGCCAGGAACATCCTGGCTGGCCTGCAGGCACCAAGATGCCTTCGTGCTGTCGCTGTTGTGGCTCCACGGCCCTTCCTCTAGGCTTTCAAGCCCTTGTACATATTCAGGTGTTTTACCTGGGAAGGGTGGGAACAGTTCAGCAGCAGCTGGCCTGGGGCTCAGCTCACGTTTACTCACAGATGCCTCAGCACGGTCCCCCAGCTTTGCAATGAGGATGCTCCTTGCATGTGGTGTGGGTTGCTGGCTGTATGGGAGGTGATTCCCCACCTCTGACCAATTTCAGAATTGTTTACGCTGGAGCAAGTGCCCTGATAGTGTTTCCCTCTGTATAACTGGTGGGTTCAGGTTTTTTTTTCTTTTATGGTTCAAGATAGATTTGATTCCTCTTTTATGTATTTATAGATATAAGCATGGAAATAATTCATTCCTATAAATACATCTGTGTGAAGGGAAGAAATTTTTTCTGTTTTATTTTAATTTTTTTTTAATTTTATTTATTTTTTTATACAGCAGGTTATTATTAGTTATGTATTTTATGCATATACATGTATACAGGTCAATCCCAATCTCCCAACTCATCCCACCACCACCACCCCATGGCTTCCCACACTTGGTGTCCATACGTTTGTTCTCTACCTCTGTGTCTCTATTTCTTCCCTGCAAACCAGTTCATCTGTACCATTTTTTAGGTTCCACATATATACATTAATAGACAATATTTGTTTTCCTCTATCTGACTTACTTCATTCTGTATGACAGTCTCTAGATCCATCGATGTCTCTACAAATGACCCAGTTTCATTCCTTTTTATGGCTGAGTAATATTCCATTTTATATATGTACCACATCTTTATCCATTCATCTGTCTGTGGGCATTTAGGTTACTTGCATTACCTGGCTATTGTAAATAGTGCTGCAATGAACATTGTGGTGAATGTGCCTTTTTGATTTATGGTTTTCTCTGGGTATATGCCCAGAAGTGGGATTGCTGGATCAGATGGTAATTCTATTTCTAGTTTTTTTAAGGAAACTCCATACTGTTCTCCATAGTGACTGTATCAATTTACATCCCCACCAATAGTGGAAGAGGGCTCCTTTTGTCCACACCCTCCCCAGAATTTGTTGTTTGTAGATTTTCTGATGATGCCGATTCTAACAGGTGTGAGGTGATACCTCATTGTAGTTTTGATTTGCATTTCTCTAATAATTAGTGCTGTTGAGCAGCTTTTCATGTGCGTCTTGGCCATCTCTGTCTTCTTTGAAGAAACGTCTCTTTAGATCTTCTGCCCATTTTTGTATTGGGTTGTTTGTTTTTTAAATATTAAGCTGCATGAGCTGTTTATATATATATTGGAGATTAAACCTTTGTCCATTGATTCATTTGCAACGATTTTCGCCCATTCTGAGGGATGCCTTTTTCCATTCCCGTTTTTTTAACAAAAAAGGAAAGAAAGAAAAAGAAGCAGAACACTAATGTGCGTAAAATATGCCTTTTGAAATGGTCGTTTTGAAATATGTACGTCCTTTGAATTTTTTGGTCGATATGTGACCCCAGGATTTGTTTTCAGGGCAGGTGTCATTTACAGGCCTTCAATGAGTTTGAATATCAACTGACCATTAGCGCTGGGATTAAAGCTGCTGTTGCGTGAAACGGCCACAAGGTGGCAGCAGTTCTCCCTTACCAAATCTGGTTAGTAGAGCAACAGAGCCTCAATGGAAGTCATGTTCTAGACTGGAATTTTGAATGGAATGTGCCAGGAGAAAGCCCCTCAAGTGTGTCTCACTACTTCTTGTTCGTGTTTTTAATTTTTTTTTTCTATTACAGCAAGTTTGATTACAATGTTTGGCTTGTTGTAGGTTTGGAAGATGTGGTTCTTTTACACATATACAGAGGTCTGTTCTTCCTGGGATCCTTTTCCCATGTACGTTAGGACAGAATGTTGAGTAGTCTTCTCTTGGTATTCCGTAGGTCTTTGGTGATTATATATGTCACCTGTGTTTGATTATGTCTGTTAACCCCGAAATCGTAATGAAACCAATCCTCACACCTTTCCATTGGTGAACCATAAGTTTGTTTAATGAATCTGTGATTGCCCTTCTCCGTGGAAATATCTGCCCTGGTATCCATTTTTAGGTAACACCTATAAGTGATATGATACGATATGTGTCTTTCACTTTCTGACTTACTCCAAGTCACGTGATTACCTCTAGACTCATCTACGGGGCTGCAAATGGCATTGTGTCCTTTTTTCCTTGGCTTCTATTCTGCCTTAGCGAGGTCCATTTTCAACAATGTGATTCCCTGAGGGTTGTGGATTAGCTGACCTGGGCAGCCTTACCCTGCCGGCCGGCCCTCCCCAGATGTGCCTGGTTGAGGTCAATATAAACAGCGCTCCAGGCAGCAATAGCCCCTGAAGTTGTGCCTGACTCCATATTCTCTGCCCCGTCAGCAGTCTCGGGGCTGTGCTGGTGGGAGGGAGTGAGGGGCCAAGGCTTTGTTGGTGGCCCGGTGTGAGTGGGGCTCTGCTGGCCTTTCTGCAGGAGGTGCCAGGCTGCCACCTGTAAAGAAGAGGATGTGTCACCCATACCTTCCGATGGAATTTCTCTCCGGACAGAGGTGAGGAAGGATAAAAGCAGTGGGGGCCGGGACAGGAGGGGTATCTCAGGCAGGGCAATAGAAAGCTTCCAGAAGAGCGCCATGTGCCAGGAACATCCCGGCTGGCCTGCAGGCACCAAGATGCCTTCGTGCTGTCGCTGTTGTGGCTCCACGGCCCTTCCTCTAGGCTTTCAAGCCCTTGTACATATTCAGGTGTTTTACCTGGGAAGGGTGGGAACAGTTCAGCAACAGCTGGCGTGGGGCTCAGCTCACGTTTACTCACAGATGCCTCAGCACGGTCCCCCAGCTTTGCAATGAGGATGCTCCTTGCATGTGGTGTGGGTTGCTGGCTGTATGGGAGGTGATTCCCCACCTCTGACCAATTTCAGAATTGTTTACGCTGGAGCAAGTGCCCTGATAGTGTTTCCCTCTGTATAACTGGTGGGTTCAGGTTTTATTTTCTTTTATGGTTCAAGATAGATTTGATTCCTCTTTTATGTATTTATAGATATAAGCATGGAAATAATTCATTCCTATAAATACATCTGTGTGAAGGTAAGAAATTTTTTCTGTTTTATTTTAATTTTTTTTTTAATTTTATTTATTTTTTTATACAGCAGGTTATTATTAGTTATGTATTTTATGCATATACATGTATACAGGTCAATCCCAATCTCCCAACTCATCCCACCACCACCACCCCATGGCTTCCCACACTTGGTGTCCATATGTTTGTTCTCTACCTCTGTGTCTCTATTTCTTCCCTGCAAACCAGTTCATCTGTACCATTTTTTAGGTTCCACATATATACATTAATAGACAATATTTGTTTTCCTCTATCTGACTTACTTCATTCTGTATGACAGTCTCTAGATCCATCGATGTCTCTACAAATGACCCAGTTTCATTCCTTTTTATGGCTGAGTAATATTCCATTTTATATATGTACCACATCTTTATCCATTCATCTGTCTGTGGGCATTTAGGTTACTTGCATTACCTGGCTATTGTAAATAGTGCTGCAATGAACATTGTGGTGAATGTGCCTTTTTGATTTATGGTTTTCTCTGGGTATATGCCCAGAAGTGGGATTGCTGGATCAGATGGTAATTCTATTTCTAGTTTTTTTAAGGAAACTCCATACTGTTCTCCATAGTGACTGTATCAATTTACATCCCCACCAATAGTGGAAGAGGGCTCCTTTTGTCCACACCCTCCCCAGAATTTGTTGTTTGTAGATTTTCTGATGATGCCGATTCTAACAGGTGTGAGGTGATACCTCATTGTAGTTTTGATTTGCATTTCTCTAATAATTAGTGCTGTTGAGCAGCTTTTCATGTGCGTCTTGGCCATCTCTGTCTTCTTTGAAGAAACGTCTCTTTAGATCTTCTGCCCATTTTTGTATTGGGTTGTTTGTTTTTTAAATATTAAGCTGCATGAGCTGTTTATATATATATTGGAGATTAAACCTTTGTCCATTGATTCATTTGCAACGATTTTCGCCCATTCTGAGGGATGCCTTTTTCCATTCCCGTTTTTTTAACAAAAAAGGAAAGAAAGAAAAAGAAGCAGAACACTAATGTGCGTAAAATATGCCTTTTGAAATGGTCGTTTTGAAATATGGACGTCCTTTGAATTTTTTGGTCGATATGTGACCCCAGGATTTGTTTTCAGGGCAGGTGTCATTTACAGGCCTGCAATGATTTTGAATATCAACTGACCATTAGCGCTGGGATTAAAGCTGCTGTTGCGTGAAACGGCCACAAGGTGGCAGCAGTTCTCCCTTACCAAATCTGGTTACTAGAGCAACAGAGCCTCAATGGAAGTCATGTTCTAGACTGGAATTTCGAATGGAATGTGCCAGGAGAAAGCCCCTCAAGTTTGTCTCACTACTTCTTGTTCGTGTTTTTAATTTTTTTTTTTATTTTCTATTACAGCAAGTTTGATTACAATGTTTGGCTTCTTGTAGGTGTGGATGATGTGGTTCTTTTACACATATACAGATGTCTGTTCTTCCTGGGATCCTTTTCCCATGTACGTTAGGACAGAATGTTGAGTAGTCTTCTCTTGGTATTCCGTAGGTCTTTGGTGATTATATATGTCACCTGTGTTTGATTATGTCTGTTAACCCCGAAATCGTAATGAAACCAATCCTCACACCTTTCCATTGGTGAACCATAAGTTTGTTTAATGAATCTGTGATTGCCCTTCTCCGTGGAAATATCTGCCCTGGTATCCATTTTTAGGTAACACCTATAAGTGATATGATACGATATGTGTCTTTCACTTTCTGACTTACTCCAAGTCACGTGATTACCTCTAGACTCATCTACGGGGCTGCAAATGGCATTGTGTCCTTTTTTCCTTGGCTTCTATTCTGCCTTAGCGAGGTCCATTTTCAACAATGTGATTCCCTGAGGGTTGTGGATTAGCTGACCTGGGCAGCCTTACCCTGCCGGCCGGCCCTCCCCAGGTGTGCCTGGTTGAGGTCAATATAAACAGCGCTCCAGACAGCAATAGCCCCTGAAGTTGTGCCTGACTCCATATTCTCTGCCCCGTCAGCAGTCTCGGGGCTGTGCTGGTGGGAGGGAGTGAGGGGCCAAGGCTTTGTTGGTGGCCCGGTGTGAGTGGGGCTCTGCTGGCCTTTCTGCAGGAGTTGCCAGGCTGCCACCTGTAAAGAAGAGGATGTGTCACCCATACCTTCCGATGGAATTTCTCTCCGGACAGAGGTGAGGAAGGATAAAAGCAGTGGGGGCCGGGACAGGAGGGGTATCTCAGGCAGGGCAATAGAAAGCTTCCAGAAGAGCGCCCAGGGCCAGGACCATCCTGGCTGGCCTGCAGGCACCAAGTTGGCCTGCGTGCTGTCGCTGGTGTGGCTCCACGGCCCTTCCTCTAGGCCTTCAAGCCCTTGTACATATTCAGGTGTTTTACCTGGGAAGGGTGGGAACAGTTCAGCAGCAGCTGGCCTGGGGCTCAGCTCACGTTTACTCACAGATGCCTCAGTACGGTCCCCCAGCTTTGCAATGAGGACGCTCCTTGCATGGGGTGTGGGTTGCTGGCTGTATGGGAGGTGATTCCCCACCTCTGACCAATTTCAGAATTGTTTACGCTGGAGCAAGTGCCCTGATAGTGTTTCCCTCTGTATAACTGGTGGTTTCAGGTTGTTTTTTTCTTTTATGGTTCAAGATAGATTTGATTCCTCTTTTATGTATTTATAGATATAAGCATGGAAATAATTCATTCCTATAAATACATCTTTGTGAAGGGAAGAAATTTTTTCTGTTTTATTTTAAATTTTTTTTTTAAATTTTGAAATTTAATTGTATTTATTTTTTTATACAGCAGGTTATTATTAGTTATGTATTTTATGCATATACATGTATACAGGTCATTCCCAATCTCCCAACTCATCCCACCACCACCACCCCATGGCTTCCCACACTTGGTGTCCATACGTTTGTTCTCTACCTCTGTGTCTCTATTTCTTCCCTGCAAACCAGTTCATCTGTACCATTTTTTAGGTTACACATATATGCATTAATAGAAAATATTTGTTTTCCTCTTTCTGACTTACTTCATTCTGTATGACAGTCTCTAGATCCATCGATGTCTCTACAAATGACCCAGTTTCATTCCTTTTTATGGCAGAGTAATATTCCATTTTATATATGTACCACATCTTTATCCATTCATCTGTCTGTGGGCATTTAGGTTACTTGCATTACCTGGCTATTGTAAATAGTGCTGCAATGAACATTGTGGTGAATGTGCCTTTTTGATTTATGGTTTTCTCTGGGTATATGCCCAGAAGTGGGATTGCTGGATCAGATGGTAATTCTATTTCTAGTTTTTTTAAGGAAACTCCATACTGTTCTCCATAGTGACTGTATCAATTTACATCCCCACCAATAGTGGAAGAGGGCTCCTTTTGTCCACACCCTCCCCAGAATTTGTTGTTTGTAGATTTTCTGATGATGCCGATTCTAACAGGTGTGAGGTGATAACTCATTGTAGTTTTGATTTGCATTTCTCTAATAATTAGTGCTGTTGAGCAGCTTTTCATGTGCGTCTTGGCCATCTCTGTCTTCTTTGAAGAAACGTCTCTTTAGATCTTCTGCCCATTTTGTATTGGGTTGTTTGTTTTTTAAATATTAAGCTGCATGAGCTGTTTATATATATATTGGAGATTAAACCTTTGTCCATTGATTCATTTGCAACGATTTTCGCCCATTCTGAGGGATGCCTTTTTCCATTCCCGTTTTTTTAACAAAAAAAGAAAGAAAGAAAAAGAAGCAGAACACTAATGTGCGTAAAATATGCCTTTTGAAATGGTCCTTTTGAAATATGGACGTCCTTTGAATTTTTTGGTCGATATGTGACCCCAGGATTTGTTTTCAGGGCAGGTGTCATTTACAGGCCTGCAATGATTTTGAATATCAACTGACCATTAGCGCTGGGATTAAAGCTGCTGTTGCGTGAAACGGCCACAAGGTGGCAGCAGTTCTCCCTTACCAAATCTGGTTACTATAGCAACAGAGCCTCAATGGAAGTCGTGTTCTAGATTGGAATTTCGAATGGAATCTGCCAGGAGAAAGCCCCTCAAGTTTGTCTCACTACTTCTTGTTCGTGTTTTAAATTTTTTTTTTATTTTCTATTACAGCAAGTTTCATTACAATGTTTGGCTTGTTGTAGGTGTGGAAGATGTGGTTCTTTTACACATATACAGATGTCTGTTCTTCCTGGGATCATTTTCCTATGTACGTTAGGACAGAATGTTGAGTAGTCTTCTCTTGGTATTCCGTAGGTCTTTGGTGATTATATATGTCACCTGTGTTTGATTATGTCTGTTAACCCCGATATCATAATGAAACCAATCCTCACACCTTTCCATTGGTGAACCATAAGTTTGTTTAATGAATCTGTGATTGCCCTTCTCCGTGGAAATATCTGCCCTGGTATCCATTTTTAGGTAACACCTATAAGTGATATGATACGATATGTGTGTTTCACTTTCTGACTTACTCCAAGTCACGTGATTACCTCTAGACTCATCTACGGGGCTGCAAATGGCATTGTGTCCATTTTTTCCTTGGCTTCTATTCTGCCTTAGCGAGGTCCATTTTCAACAATGTGATTCCCTGAGGGTTGTGGATTAGCTGACCTGGGAAGCCTTACCCTGCCGGCCGGCCCTCCCCAGGTGTGCCTGGTTGAGGTCAATATAAACAGCGCTCCAGGCAGCAATAGCCCCTGAAGTTGTGCCTGACTCCATATTCTCTGCCCCGTCAGCAGTCTCGGGGCTGTGCTGTTGGGAGGGAGTGAGGGGCCAAGGCTTTGTTGGTGGCCCGGTGTGAGTGGGGCTCTGCTGGCCTTTCTGCAGGAGTTGCCAGGCTGCCACCTGTAAAGAAGAGGATGTGTCACTCATAACTTCCGATGGAATTTCTCCCCGGACAGAGGTGAGGAAGGAAAAAAGCAGTGGGGGCCGGGACAGGAGGGGTATCTCAGGCAGGGCAATAGAAAGCTTCCAGAAGAGGGCCCGGGGCCAGGACCATCCTGGCTGGCCTGCAGGCACCAAGTTGGCTTGCGTGCTGTCGCTGGTGTGGCTCCACGGCCTTTCCTCTAGGCTTTCAAGCCCTTGTACATATTCAGATGTTTTACCTGGGAAGTGTGGGAACAGTTCAGCAGCAGCTGGCCTGGGGCTCAGCTCACGTTTACTCACAGATGCCTCAGCACGGTCCCCCAGCTTTGCAATGAGGACGCTCCTTGCATGGGGGTTGGGTTGCTGGCTGTATGGGAGGTAATTCCCCACCTCTGACCAATTTCAGAATTGTTTACTGCTGGAGCAAGTGCCCTGATAGTGTTTCCCTCTGTATAACTGGTTGGTTCAGGTTTTTTTTTTCTTTTATGGTTCAAGTTAGATTTGATTCCTCTTTTATGTATTTATAGATATAAGCATGGAAATAATTCATTCCTATAAATACATCTGTGTGAAGGGAAGAACTTTTTTCTGTTTTATTTTAAATTTTTTTTTTAATTTTGAAATTTAATTGTATTTATTTTTTTATACAGCAGGTTATTATTAGTTATGTATTTTATGCATATACATGTATACAGGTCAATCCCAATCTCCCAACTCATCCCACCACCACCACCCCATGGCTTCCCACACTTGGTGTCCATACGTTTGTTCTCTACCTCTGTGTCTCTATTTCTTCCCTGCAAACCAGTTCATCTGTACCATTTTTTAGGTTCCACATATATGCATTAATATACAATATTTGTTTTCCTCTTTCTGACTTACTTCATTCTGTATGACAGTCTCTAGATCCATCGATGTCTCTACAAATGACCCAGTTTCACCCCTTTTATGGCTGAGTAATATTCCATTTTATATATGTACCACATCTTTATCCATTCATCTGTCTGTGGGCATTTAGGTTGCTTGCATTACCTGGCTATTGTAAATAGTGCTGCAATGAACATTGTGGTGAATGTGCCTTTTTGATTTATGGTTTTCTCTGGGTATATGCCCAGAAGTGGGATTGCTGGATCAGATGGTAATTCTATTTCTAGTTTTTTTAAGGAAACTCCATACTGTTCTCCATAGTGACTGTATCAATTTACATCCCCACCAATAGTGGAAGAGGGCTCCTTTTGTCCACACCCTCCCCAGAATTTGTTGTTTGTAGATATTCTGATGATGCCGATTCTAACAGGTGTGAGGTACCTCATTGTAGTTTTGATTTGCATTTCTCTAATAATTAGTGCTGTTGAGCAGCTTTTCATGTGCGTCTTGGCCATCTCTGTGTCTTCTTTGAAGAAACGTCTCTTTAGATCTTCTGCCCATTTTTGTATTGGGTTGTTTGTTTTTTTAATATTAAGCTGCATGAGCTGTTTATATATATATTGGAGATTAAACCTTTGTCCATGGATTCATTTGCAACGATTTTCGCCCATTCTGAGGGATGCCTTTTTCCATTCCCGTTTTTTTAACAAAAAAGGAAAGAAAGAAAAAGAAGTAGAACACTAATGTGCGTAAAATATGCCTTTTGAAATGGTCGTTTTGAAATATGGACGTCCTTTGAATTTTTTGGTCGATATGTGACCCCAGGATTTGTTTTCAGGGCAGGTGTCATTTACAGGCCTGCAATGATTTTGAATATCAACTGACCATTAGCGCTGGGATTAAAGCTGCTGTTGCGTGAAACGGCCACAAGGTGGCAGCAGTTCTCCCTTACCAAATCTGGTTACTAGAGCAACAGAGCCTCAATGGAAGGCGTGTTCTAGATTGGAAGTTCGAATGGAATGTGCCAGGAGAAAGCCCCTCAAGTTTGTCTCACTACTTCTTGTTCGTGTTTTTAATTTTTTTAATTTTCTATTACACCAAGTTTGATTACAATGTTTGGCTTGTTGTAGGTGTGGAAGATGTGGTTCTTTTACACATATACAGATGTCTGTTCTTCCTGGGATCCTTTTCCCATGTACGTTCGGACAGAATGTTGAGTAGTCTTCTCTTGGTATTCCGTAGGTCTTTGGTGATTATATATGTCACCTGTGTTTGATTATGTCTGTTAACCCCGAAATCGTAATGAAACCAATCCTCACACCTTTCCATTGGTGAACCATAAGTTTGTTTAATGAATCTGTGATTGCCCTTCTCCGTGGAAATATCTGCCCTGGTATCCATTTTTAGGTAACACCTATAAGTGATATGATACGATATGTGTCTTTCACTTTCTGACTTACTCCAAGTCACGTGATTACCTCTAGACTCATCTACGGGGCTGCAAATGGCATTGTGTCCTTTTTTTCCTTGGCTTCTATTCTGCCTTAGCGAGGTCCATTTTCAACAATGTGATTCCCTGAGGGTTGTGGATTAGCTGACCTTGGAAGCCTTACCCTGCCGGCCGGCCCTCCCCAGGTGTGCCTGGTTGAGGTCAATATAAACAGCGCTCCAGGCAGCAATAGCCCCTGAAGTTGTGCCTGACTCCATATTCTCTGCCCCGTCAGCAGTCTCGGGGCTGTGCTGGTGGGATGGAGTGAGGGGCCAAGGCTTTGATGGTGGACCGGTGTGAGTGGGGCTCTGCTGGCCTTTCTGCAGGAGTTGCCAGGCTGCCACCTGTAAAGAAGAGGATGTGTCACTCATAACTTCCGATGGAATTTCTCTCCAGACAGAGGTGAGGAAGGATAAAAGCAGTGGGTGCCGGGACAGGAGGGATATCACAGGCAGGGCAATAGAAAGCTTCCAGAAGAGCGCCCGGGTCCAGGACCATCCTGGCTGACCTGCAGGCACAAAGTTGGCCTGCGTGCTGTGGCTGGTGTGGCTCCAGGGCCCTTCCTCTAGGCTTTCAAGCCCTTGTACATATTCAGGTGTTTTACCTGGGAAGGGTGGGAACAGTTCAGCAGCAGCTGGCCTGGGGCTCAGCTCACGTTTACTCACAGATGCCTCAGCACGGTCCCCCAGCTTTGCAATGAGGACGCTCCTTGCATGGGGGTTGGGTTGCTGGCTGTATGGGAGGTAATTCCCCACCTCTGACCAATTTCAGAATTGTTTACTGCTGGAGCAAGTGCCCTGATAGTGTTTCCCTCTGTATAACTGGTTGGTTCAGGTTTTTTTTTTCTTTTATGGTTCAAGTTAGATTTGATTCCTCTTTTATGTATTTATAGATATAAGCATGGAAATAATTCATTCCTATAAATACATCTGTGTGAAGGGAAGAACTTTTTTCTGTTTTATTTTAAATTTTTTTTTTAATTTTGAAATTTAATTGTATTTATTTTTTTATACAGCAGGTTATTATTAGTTATGTATTTTATGCATATACATGTATACAGGTCAATCCCAATCTCCCAACTCATCCCACCACCACCACCCCATGGCTTCCCACACTTGGTGTCCATACGTTTGTTCTCTACCTCTGTGTCTCTATTTCTTCCCTGCAAACCAGTTCATCTGTACCATTTTTTAGGTTCCACATATATGCATTAATATACAATATTTGTTTTCCTCTTTCTGACTTACTTCATTCTGTATGACAGTCTCTAGATCCATCGATGTCTCTACAAATGACCCAGTTTCACCCCTTTTATGGCTGAGTAATATTCCATTTTATATATGTACCACATCTTTATCCATTCATCTGTCTGTGGGCATTTAGGTTGCTTGCATTACCTGGCTATTGTAAATAGTGCTGCAATGAACATTGTGGTGAATGTGCCTTTTTGATTTATGGTTTTCTCTGGGTATATGCCCAGAAGTGGGATTGCTGGATCAGATGGTAATTCTATTTCTAGTTTTTTTAAGGAAACTCCATACTGTTCTCCATAGTGACTGTATCAATTTACATCCCCACCAATAGTGGAAGAGGGCTCCTTTTGTCCACACCCTCCCCAGAATTTGTTGTTTGTAGATATTCTGATGATGCCGATTCTAACAGGTGTGAGGTACCTCATTGTAGTTTTGATTTGCATTTCTCTAATAATTAGTGCTGTTGAGCAGCTTTTCATGTGCGTCCTGGCCATCTCTGTGTCTTCTTTGAAGAAACGTCTCTTTAGATCTTCTGCCCATTTTTGTATTGGGTTGTTTGTTTTTTTAATATTAAGCTGCATGAGCTGTTTATATATATATTGGAGATTAAACCTTTGTCCATTGATTCATTTGCAACGATTTTCGCCCATTCTGAGGGATGCCTTTTTCCATTCCCGTTTTTTTTAACAAAAAAGGAAAGAAAGAAAAAGAAGCAGAACACTAATGTGCGTAAAATATGCCTTTTGAAATGGTCGTTTTGAAATATGGACGTCCTTTGAATTTTTTGGTCGATATGTGACCCCAGGATTTGTTTTCAGGGCAGGTGTCATTTACAGGCCTGCAATGATTTTGAATATCAACTGACCATTAGCGCTGGGATTAAAGCTGCTGTTGCGTGAAACGGCCACAAGGTGGCAGCAGTTCTCCCTTACCAAATCTGGTTACTAGAGCAACAGAGCCTCAATGGAAGGCGTGTTCTAGATTGGAAGTTCGAATGGAATGTGCCAGGAGAAAGCCCCTCAAGTTTGTCTCACTACTTCTTGTTCGTGTTTTTAATTTTTTTTATTTTCTATTACAGCAAGTTTGATTACAATGTTTGGCTTGTTGTAGGTGTGGAAGATGTGGTTCTTTTACACATATACAGATGTCTGTTCTTCCTGGGATCCTTTTCCCATGTACGTTCGGACAGAATGTTGAGTAGTCTTCTCTTGGTATTCCGTAGGTCTTTGGTGATTATATATGTCACCTGTGTTTGATTATGTCTGTTAACCCCGATATCATAATGAAACCAATCCTCACACCTTTCCATTGGTGAACCATAAGTTTGTTTAATGAATCTGTGATTGCCCTTCTCCGTGGAAATATCTGCCCTGGTATCCATTTTTAGGTAACACCTATAAGTGATATGATACGATATGTGTGTTTCACTTTCTGACTTACTCCAAGTCACGTGATTACCTCTAGACTCATCTACGGGGCTGCAAATGGCATTGTGTCCTTTTTTTCCTTGGCTTCTATTCTGCCTTAGCGAGGTCCATTTTCAACAATGTGATTCCCTGAGGGTTGTGGATTAGCTGACCTTGGAAGCCTTACCCTGCCGGCCGGCCCTCCCCAGGTGTGCCTGGTTGAGGTCAATATAAACAGCGCTCCAGTCAGCAATAGCCCCTGAAGTTGTGCCTGACTCCATATTCTCTGCCCCGTCAGCAGTCTCGGGGCTGTGCTGGTGGGAGGGAGTGAGGGGCCAAGGCTTTGATGGTGGCCCGGTGTGAGTGGGGCTCTGCTGGCCTTTCTGCAGGAGTTGCCAGGCTGCCACCTGTAAAGAAGAGGATGTGTCACTCATAACTTCCGATGGAATTTCTCTCCAGACAGAGGTGAGGAAGGATAAAAGCAGTGGGTGCCGGGACAGGAGGGATATCTCAGGCAGGGCAATAGAAAGCTTCCAGAAGAGCGCCCGGCTCCAGGACCATCCTGGCTGACCTGCAGGCACAAAGTTGGCCTGCGTGCTGTGGCTGGTGTGGCTCCAGGGCCCTTCCTCTAGGCTTTCAAGCCCTTGTACATATTCAGGTGTTTTACCTGGGAAGGGTGGGAACAGTTCAGCAGCAGCTGGCCTGGGGCTCAGCTCACGTTTACTCACAGATGCCTCAGCACGGTCCCCCAGCTTTGCAATGAGGACGCTCCTTGCATGGGGGGTGGGTTGCTGGCTGTATGGGAGGTGATTCCCCACCTCTGACCAATTTCAGAATTGTTTACTGCTGGAGCAAGTGCCTTGATAGGGTTTCCCTCTGTATAACTGGTGGGTTCAGGTTTTTTTTTTCTTTTATGGTTCAAGTTAGATTTGATTCCTCTTTTATGTATTTATAGATATAAGCATGGAAATAATTCATTCCTATAAATACATCTGTGTGAAGGGAAGAACTTTTTTCTGTTTTACTTAAATTTTTTTTAAATTTTGAAATTTAATTGTATTTATTTTTTTATACAGCAGGTTATTATTAGTTATGTATTTTATGCATATACATGTATACAGGTCAATCCCAATCTCCCAACTCATCCCACCACCACCACCCCATGGCTTCCCACACTTGGTGTCCATACGTTTGTTCTCTACCTCTGTGTCTCTATTTCTTCCCTGCAAACCAGTTCATCTGTACCATTATTTAGGTTCCACATATATGCATTAATATACAATATTTGTTTTCCTCTTTCTGACTTACTTCATTCTGTATGATAGTCTCTAGATCCATCGATGTCTCTACAAATGACCCAGTTTCACCCCTTTTATGGCTGAGTAATATTCCATTTTATATATGTACCACATCTTTATCCATTCATCTGTCTGTGGGCATTTAGGTTGCTTGCATTACCTGGCTATTGTAAATAGTGCTGCAATGAACATTGTGGTGAATGTGCCTTTTTGATTTATGGTTTTCTCTGGGTATATGCCCAGAAGTGGGATTGCTGGATCAGATGGTAATTCTATTTCTAGTTTTTTTAAGGAAACTCCATACTGTTCTCCATAGTGACTGTATCAATTTACTTCCCCACCAATAGTGGAAGAGGGCTCCTTTTGTCCACACCCTCCCCAGAATTTGTTGTTTGTAGATATTCTGATGATGCCGATTCTAACAGGTGTGAGGTACCTCATTGTAGGTTTGATTTGCATTTCTCTAATAATTAGTGCTGTTGAGCAGCTTTTCATGTGCGTCTTGGCCATCTCTGTGTCTTCTTTGAAGAAACGTCTCTTTAGATCTTCTGCCCATTTTTGTATTGGGTTGTTTGATTTTTGAATATTAAGCTGCATGAGCTGTTTATATATATATTGGAGATTAAACCTTTGTCCATTGATTCATTTGCAACGATTTTCGCCCATTCTGAGGGATGCCTTTTTCCATTCCCGTTTTTTTGTAACAAAAAAGGAAAGAAAGAAAAAGAAGCAGAACAGTAATGTGCGTAAAATATGCCTTTTGAAATGGTCATTTTGAAATATGGACGTCCTTTGAATTTTTTGGTCGATATGTGACCCCAGGATTTGTTTTCAGGGCAGGTGTCATTTACAGGCCTGCAATGATTTTGAATATCAACTGACCTTAAGCGCTGGGATTAAAGCTGCTGTTGCGTGAAACGGCCACTAGGTGGCAGCAGTTCTCCCTTACCAAATCTGGTTACTAGAGCAACAGAGCCTCAATGGAAGGCGTGTTCTAGATTGGAATTTAGAATGGAATGTGCCAGGAGAAAGCCCCTCAAGTTTGTCTCACTACTTCTTGTTCGTGTTTTTAATTTTTTTTATTTTCTATTACAGCAAGTTTGATTACAATGTTTGGCTTGTTGTAGGTGTGGAAGATGTGGTTCTTTTACACATATACAGATGTCTGTTCTTCCTGGGATCCTTTTCCCATGTACGTTCGGACAGAATGTTGAGTAGTCTTCTCTTGGTATTCCGTAGGTCTTTGGTGATTATATATGTCACCTGTGTTTGATTATGTCTGTTAACCCCGATATCATAATGAAACCAATCCTCACACCTTTCCATTGGTGAACCATAAGTTTGTTTAATGAATCTGTGATTGCCCTTCTCCGTGGAAATATCTGCCCTGGTATCCATTTTTAGGTAACACCTATAAGTGATATGATACGATATGTGTCTTTCACTTTCTGACTTACTCCAAGTCACGTGATTACCTCTAGACTCATCTACGGGGCTGCAAATGGCATTGTGTCCTTTTTTTCCTTGGCTTCTATTCTGCCTTAGCGAGGTCCATTTTCAACAATGTGATTCCCTGAGGGTTGTGGATTAGCTGACCTGGGAAGCCTTACCCTGCCGGCCGGCCCTCCCCAGGTGTGCCTGGTTGAGTTCAATATAAACAGCGCTCCAGGCAGCAATAGCCCCTGAAGTTGTGCCTGACTCCATATTCTCTGCCCCGTCAGCAGTCTCGGGGCTGTGCTGGTGGGAGGGAGTGAGGGGCCAAGGCTTTGTTGGTGGCCCGGTGTGAGTGGGGCTCTGCTGGCCTTTCTGCAGGAGTTGCCAGGCTGCCACCTGTAAAGAAGAGGATGTGTCACTCATAACTTCCGATGGAATTTCTCTCCGGACAGAGGTGAGGAAGGAAAAAAGCAGTGGGGGCCGGGACAGGAGGGGTATCTCAGGCAGGGCAATAGAAAGCTTCCAGAAGAGGGCCCGGGGCCAGGACCATCCTGGCTGGCCTGCAGGCACCAAGTTGGCTTGCGTGCTGTCGCTGGTGTGGCTCCACGGACTTTCCTCTAGGGTTTCAAGCCCTTGTACATATTCAGATGTTTTACCTGGGAAGGGTGGGAAGAGTTCAGCAGCAGCTGGCCTGGGGCTCAGCTCACGTTTACTCACAGATGCCTCAGCACGGTCCCCCAGCTTTGCAATGAGGACGCTCCTTGCATGGGGGTTGGGTTGCTGGCTGTATGGGAGGTAATTCCCCACCTCTGACCAATTTCAGAATTGTTTACTGCTGGAGCAAGTGCCCTGATAGGGTTTCCCTCTGTATAACTGGTTGGTTTAGGTTTTTTTTTTTCCTTTTATGGTTCAAGTTAGATTTGATTCCTCTTTTATGTATTTATAGATATAAGCATGGAAATAATTCATTCCTATAAATACATCTGTGTGAAGGGAAGAACTTTTTTCTGTTTTATTTTAAATTTTTTTTTTAATTTTGAAATTTAATTGTATTTATTTTTTTATACAGCAGGTTATTATTAGTTATGTATTTTATGCATATACATGTATACAGGTCAATCCCAATCTCCCAACTCATCCCACCACCACCACCCCATGGCTTCCCACACTTGGTGTCCATACGTTTGTTCTCTACCTCTGTGTCTCTATTTCTTCCCTGCAAACCAGTTCATCTGTACCATTTTTTAGGTTCCACATATATGCATTAATATACAATATTTGTTTTCCTCTTTCTGACTTACTTCATTCTGTATGACAGTCTCTAGATCCATCGATGTCTCTACAAATGACCCAGTTTCACCCCTTTTATGGCTGAGTAATATTCCATTTTATATATGTACCACATCTTTATCCATTCATCTGTCTGTGGGCATTTAGGTTGCTTGCATTACCTGGCTATTGTAAATAGTGCTGCAATGAACATTGTGGTGAATGTGCCTTTTTGATTTATGGTTTTCTCTGGGTATATGCCCAGAAGTGGGATTGCTGGATCAGATGGTAATTCTATTTCTAGTTTTTTTAAGGAAACTCCATACTGTTCTCCATAGTGACTGTATCAATTTACTTCCCCACCAATAGTGGAAGAGGGCTCCTTTTGTCCACACCCTCCCCAGAATTTGTTGTTTGTAGATATTCTGATGATGCCGATTCTAACAGGTGTGAGGTACCTCATTGTAGGTTTGATTTGCATTTCTCTAATAATTAGTGCTGTTGAGCAGCTTTTCATGTGCGTCTTGGCCATCTCTGTGTCTTCTTTGAAGAAACGTCTCTTTAGATCTTCTGCCCATTTTTGTATTGGGTTGTTTGATTTTTGAATATTAAGCTGCATGAGCTGTTTATATATATATTGGAGATTAAACCTTTGTCCATTGATTCATTTGCAACGATTTTCGCCCATTCTGAGGGATGCCTTTTTCCATTCCCGTTTTTTTGTAACAAAAAAGGAAAGAAAGAAAAAGAAGCAGAACACTAATGTGCGTAAAATATGCCTTTTGAAATGGTCATTTTGAAATATGGACGTCCTTTGAATTTTTTGGTCGATATGTGACCCCAGGATTTGTTTTCAGGGCAGGTGTCATTTACAGGCCTGCAATGATTTTGAATATCAACTGACCTTAAGCGCTGGGATTAAAGCTGCTGTTGCGTGAAACGGCCACAAGGTGGCAGCAGTTCTCCCTTACCAAATCTGGTTACTAGAGCAACAGAGCCTCAATGGAAGGCGTGTTCTAGATTGGAAGTTCGAATGGAATGTGCCAGGAGAAAGCCCCTCAAGTTTGTCTCACTACTTCTTGTTCGTGTTTTTAATTTTTTTTATTTTCTATTACAGCAAGTTTGATTACAATGTTTGGCTTGTTGTAGGTGTGGAAGATGTGGTTCTTTTACACATATACAGATGTCTGTTCTTCCTGGGATCCTTTTCCCATGTACGTTCGGACAGAATGTTGAGTAGTCTTCTCTTGGTATTCCGTAGGTCTTTGGTGATTATATATGTCACCTGTGTTTGATTATGTCTGTTAACCCCGATATCATAATGAAACCAATCCTCACACCTTTCCATTGGTGAACCATAAGTTTGTTTAATGAATCTGTGATTGCCCTTCTCCGTGGAAATATCTGCCCTGGTATCCATTTTTAGGTAACACCTATAAGTGATATGATACGATATGTGTGTTTCACTTTCTGACTTACTCCAAGTCACGTGATTACCTCTAGACTCATCTACGGGGCTGCAAATGGCATTGTGTCCTTTTTTCCCTTGGCTTCTATTCTGCCTTAGCGAGGTCCATTTTCAACAATGTGATTCCCTGAGGGTTGTGGATTAGCTGACCTGGGAAGCCTTACCCTGCCGGCCGGCCCTCCCCAGGTGTGCCTGGTTGAGGTCAATATAAACAGCGCTCCAGGCAGCAATAGCCCCTGAAGTTGTGCCTGACTCCATATTCTCTGCCCCGTCAGCAGTCTCGGGGCTGTGCTGGTGGGAGGGAGTGAGGGGCCAAGGCTTTGTTGGTGGCCCGGTGTGAGTTGGGCTCTGCTGGCCTTTCTGCAGGAGTTGCCAGGCTGCCACCTGTAAAGAAGAGGATGTGTCACTCATAACTTCCGATGGAATTTCTCTCCGGACAGAGGTGAGGAAGGAAAAAAGCAGTGGGGGCCGGGACAGGAGGGGTATCTCAGGCAGGGCAATAGAAAGCTTCCAGAAGAGGGCCCGGGGCCAGGATCATCCTGGCTGGCCTGCAGGCACCAAGTTGGCTTGCGTGCTGTCGCTGGTGTGGCTCCACGGCCCTTCCTCTAGGGTTTCAAGCCCTTGTACATATTCAGATCTTTTACCTGGGAAGGGTGGGAACAGTTCAGCAGCAGCTGGCCTGGGGCTCAGCTCACGTTTACTCACAGATGCCTCAGCACGGTCCCCCAGCTTTGCAATGAGGACGCTCCTTGCATGGGGTGTGGGTTGCTGGCTGTATGGGAGGTGATTCCCCACCTCTGACCAATTTCAGAATTGTTTTCCGCTGGAGCAAGTGCCTTGATAGGGTTTCCCTCTGTATAACTGGTGGGTTCAGGTTTTTTTTTTTTCTTTTATGGTTCAAGTTAGATTTGATTCCTCTTTTATGTATTTATAGATATAAGCATGGAAATAATTCATTCCTATAAATACATCTGTGTGAAGGGAAGAACTTTTTTCTGTTTTACTTAAATTTTTTTTTTAAATTTTGAAATTTAATTGTATTTATTTTTTTATACAGCAGGTTATTATTAGTTATGTATTTTATGCATATACATGTATACAGGTCAATCCCAATCTCCCAACTCATCCCACCACCACCACCCCATGGCTTCCCACACTTGGTGTCCTTACGTTTGTTCTCTACCTCTGTGTCTCTATTTCTTCCCTGCAAACCAGTTCATCTGTACCATTTTTTAGGTTCCACATATATGCATTAATATACAATATTTGTTTTCCTCTTTCTGACTTACTTCATTCTGTATGACAGTCTCTAGATCCATCAATGTCTCTACAAATGACCAAGTTTCATCCCTTTTATGGCTGAGTAATATTCCATTTTATATATGTACCACATCTTTATCCATTCATCTGTCTGTGGGCATTTAGGTTGCTTGCATTACCTGGCTATTGTAAATAGTGCTGCAATGAACATTGTGGTGAATGTGCCTTTTTGATTTATGGTTTTCTCTGGGTATATGCTCAGAAGTTCGATTGCTGGATCAGATTGTAATTCTATTTCTAGTTTTTTTAAGGAAACTCCATACTGTTCTCCATAGTGACTGTATCAATTTACATCCCCACCAATAGTGGAAGAGGGCTCCTTTTGTCCACACCCTCCCCAGAATTTGTTGTTTGTAGATTTTCTGATGATGCCGATTCTAACAGGTGTGAGGTGATACCTCATTGTAGTTTTGATTTGCATTTCTCTAATAATTAGTGCTGTTGAGCAGCTTTTCATGTGTGTCTTGGCCATCTCTGTGTCTTCTTTGAAGAAACGTCTCTTTAGATCTTCTTCCCATTTCTGTATTGGGTTGTTTGTTTTTTTAATATTAAGCTGCATGAGCTGTTTATATATATATTGGAGATTAAACCTTTGTCCATTGATTCATTTGCAACGATTTTCGCCCATTCTGAGGGATGCCTTTTTCCATTCCCGTTTTTTTAAAAAAAAAGGAAAGAAAGAAAAAGAAGCAGAACACTAATGTGCGTAAAATATGCCTTTTGAAATGGTCGTTTTGAAATATGGACGTCCTTTAAATTTTTTGGTCGATATGTGACCCCAGGATTTGTTTTCAGGGCAGGTGTCATTTACAGGCCTGCAATGATTTTGAATATCAACTGACCATTAGCGCTGGGATTAAAGCTGCTGTTGCGTGAAACGGCCACAAGGTGGCAGCAGTTCTCCCTTACCAAATCTGGTTACTAGAGCAACAGAGCCTCAATGGAAGGCGTGTTCTAGATTGGAATTTAGAATGGAATGTGCCAGGAGAAAGCCCCTCAAGTTTGTCTCACTACTTCTTGTTCGTGTTTTTAATTTTTTTTTTATTTTCTATTATAGCAAGTTTGATTACAATGTTTGGCTTGTTGTAGGTGTGGAAGATGTGGTTCTTTTACACATATACAGATGTCTGTTCTTCCTGGGATCCTTTTCCCTTGTACATTCGGACAGAATGTTGAGTAGTCTTCTCTTGGTATTCCGTAGGTCTTTGGTGATTATATATGTCACCTGTGTTTGATTATGTCTGTTAACCCCGATATCATAATGAAACCAATCCTCACACCTTTCCATTGGTGAACCATAAGTTTGTTTAATGAATCTGTGATTGCCCTTCTCCGTGGAAATATCTGCCCTGGTATCCATTTTTAGGTAACACCTATAAGTGATATGATACGATATGTGTGTTTCACTTTCTGACTTACTCCAAGTCACGTGATTACCTCTAGACTCATCTACGGGGCTGCAAATGGCATTGTGTCCTTTTTTTCCTTGGCTTCTCTTCTGCCTTAGCGAGGTCCATTTTCTACAATGTGATTCCCTGAGGGTTGTGGATTAGCTGACCTGGGAAGCCTTACCCTGCCGGCCGGCCCTCCCCAGGTGTGCCTGGTTGAGGTCAATATAAACAGCGCTCCAGGCAGCAATAGCCCCTGAAGTTGTGCCTGACTCCATATTCTCTGCCCCGTCAGCAGTCTCGGGGCTGTGCTGGTGGGAGGGAGTGAGGGGCCAAGGCTTTGTTGGTGGCCCGGTGTGAGTGGGGCTCTGCTGGCCTTTCTGCAGGAGTTGCCAGGCTGCCACCTGTAAAGAAGAGGATGTGTCACTTATAACTTCCGATGGAATTTCTCTCCGGACAGAGGTGAGGAAGGAAAAAAGCAGTGGGGGCCGGGACAGGAGGGGTATCTCAGGCAGGGCAATAGAAAGCTTCCAGAAGAGGGCCCGGGGCCAGGACCATCCTGGCTGGCCTGCAGGCACCAAGTTGGCTTGCGTGCTGTCGCTGGTGTGGCTCCACGGCCCTTCCTCTAGGGTTTCAAGCCCTTGTACATATTCAGATGTTTTACCTGGGAAGGGTGGGAACAGTTCAGCAGCAGCTGGCCTGGGGCTCAGCTCACGTTTACTCACAGATGCCTCAGCACGGTCCCCCAGCTTTGCAATGAGGACGCTCCTTGCATGAGGTGTGGGTTGCTGGCTGTATGGGAGGTGATTCCCCACCTCTGACCAATTTCAGAATTGTTTTCCGCTGGAGCAAGTGCCTTGATAGGGTTTCCCTCTGTATAACTGGTGGGTTCAGGTTTTTTTTTTCTTTTATGGTTCAAGTTAGATTTGATTCCTCTTTTATGTATTTATAGATATAAGCATGGAAATAATTCATTCCTATAAATACATCTGTGTGAAGGGAAGAACTTTTTTCTGTTTTACTTAAATTTTTTTTTTTAATTTTGAAATTTAATTGTATTTATTTTTTTATACAGCAGGTTATTATTAGTTATGTATTTTATGCATATACATGTATACAGGTCAATCCCAATCTCCCAACTCATCCCACCACCACCACCCCATGGCTTCCCACACTTGGTGTCCTTACGTTTGTTCTCTACCTCTGTGTCTCTATTTCTTCCCTGCAAACCAGTTCATCTGTACCATTTTTTAGGTTCCACATATATGCATTAATATACAATATTTGTTTTCCTCTTTCTGACTTACTTCATTCTGTATGACAGTCTCTAGATCCATCAATGTCTCTACAAATGACCAAGTTTCATCCCTTTTATGGCTGAGTAATATTCCATTTTATATATGTACCACATCTTTATCCATTCATCTGTCTGTGGGCATTTAGGTTGCTTGCATTACCTGGCTATTGTAAATAGTGCTGCAATGAACCTTGTGGTGAATGTGCCTTTTTGATTTATGGTTTTCTCTGGGTATATGCTCAGAAGTTCGATTGCTGGATCAGATTGTAATTCTATTTCTAGTTTTTTTAAGGAAACTCCATACTGTTCTCCATAGTGACTGTATCAATTTACATCCCCACCAATAGTGGAAGAGGGCTCCTTTTGTCCACACCCTCCCCAGAATTTGTTGTTTGTAGATTTTCTGATGATGCCGATTCTAACAGGTGTGAGGTGATACCTCATTGTAGTTTTGATTTGCATTTCTCTAATAATTAGTGCTGTTGAGCAGCTTTTCATGTGTGTCTTGGCCATCTCTGTGTCTTCTTTGAAGAAACGTCTCTTTAGATCTTCTTCCCATTTTTGTATTGGGTTGTTTGTTTTTTTAATATTAAGCTGCATGAGCTGTTTATATATATATTGGAGATTAAACCTTTGTCCATTGATTCATTTGCAACGATTTTCGCCCATTCTGAGGGATGCCTTTTTCCATTCCCGTTTTTTTTAAAAAAAAGGAAAGAAAGAAAAAGAAGCAGAACACTAATGTGCGTAAAATATGCCTTTTGAAATGGTCGTTTTGAAATATGGACGTCCTTTAAATTTTTTGGTCGATATGTGACCCCAGGATTTGTTTTCAGGGCAGGTGTCATTTACAGGCCTGCAATGATTTTGAATATCAACTGACCATTAGCGCTGGGATTAAAGCTGCTGTTGCGTGAAACGGCCACAAGGTGGCAGCAGTTCTCCCTTACCAAATCTGGTTACTAGAGCAACAGAGCCTCAATGGAAGGCGTGTTCTAGATTGGAATTTAGAATGGAATGTGCCAGGAGAAAGCCCCTCAAGTTTGTCTCACTACTTCTTGTTCGTGTTTTTAATTTTTTTTTTATTTTCTATTATAGCAAGTTTGATTACAATGTTTGGCTTGTTGTAGGTGTGGAAGATGTGGTTCTTTTACACATATACAGATGTCTGTTCTTCCTGGGATCCTTTTCCCATGTACATTCGGACAGAATGTTGAGTAGTCTTCTCTTGGTATTCCGTAGGTATTTGGTGATTATATATGTCACCTGTGTTTGATTATGTCTGTTAACCCCGATATCATAATGAAACCAATCCTCACACCTTTCCATTGGTGAACCATAAGTTTGTTTAATGAATCTGTGATTGCCCTTCTCCGTGGAAATATCTGCCCTGGTATCCATTTTTAGGTAACACCTATAAGTGATATGATACGATATGTGTGTTTCACTTTCTGACTTACTCCAAGTCACGTGATTACCTCTAGACTCATCTACGGGGCTGCAAAAGGCATTGTGTCCATTTTTTCCTTGGCTTCTATTCTGCCTTAGCGAGGTCCATTTTCAACAATGTGATTCCCTGAGGGTTGTGGATTAGCTGACCTGGGAAGCCTTACCCTGCCGGCTGGCCCTCCCCAGGTGTGCCTGGTTGAGGTCAATATAAACAGCGCTCCAGGCAGCAATAGCCCCTGAAGTTGTGCCTGACTCCATATTCTCTGCCCCGTCAGCAGTCTCGGGGCTGTGCTGGTGGGAGGGAGTGAGGGGCCAAGGCTTTGTTGGTGGCCCGGTGTGAGTGGGGCTCTGCTGGCCTTTCTGCAGGAGTTGCCAGGCTGCCACCTGTAAAGAAGAGGATGTGTCACTCATAACTTCCGATGGAATTTCTCTCCGGACAGAGGTGAGGAAGGAAAAAAGCAGTGGGGGCCGGGACAGGAGGGGTATCTCAGGCAGGGCAATAGAAAGCTTCCAGAAGAGGGCCCGGGGCCAGGACCATCCTGGCTGGCCTGCAGGCACCAAGTTGGCTTGCGTGCTGTCGCTGGTGTGGCTCCACGGACTTTCCTCTAGGGTTTCAAGCCCTTGTACATATTCAGATGTTTTACCTGGGAAGGGTGGGAAGAGTTCAGCAGCAGCTGGCCTGGGGCTCAGCTCACGTTTACTCACAGATGCCTCAGCACGGTCCCCCAGCTTTGCAATGAGGACGCTCCTTGCATGGGGGTTGGGTTGCTGGCTGTATGGGAGGTAATTCCCCACCTCTGACCAATTTCAGAATTGTTTACTGCTGGAGCAAGTGCCCTGATAGGGTTTCCCTCTGTATAACTGGTTGGTTTAGGTTTTTTTTTTCCTTTTATGGTTCAAGTTAGATTTGATTCCTCTTTTATGTATTTATAGATATAAGCATGGAAATAATTCATTCCTATAAATACATCTGTGTGAAGGGAAGAACTTTTTTCTGTTTTATTTTAAATTTTTTTTTTAATTTTGAAATTTAATTGTATTTATTTTTTTATACAGCAGGTTATTATTAGTTATGTATTTTATGCATATACATGTATACAGGTCAATCCCAATCTCCCAACTCATCCCACCACCACCACCCCATGGCTTCCCACACTTGGTGTCCATACGTTTGTTCTCTACCTCTGTGTCTCTATTTCTTCCCTGCAAACCAGTTCATCTGTACCATTTTTTAGGTTCCACATATATGCATTAATATACAATATTTGTTTTCCTCTTTCTGACTTACTTCATTCTGTATGACAGTCTCTAGATCCATCGATGTCTCTACAAATGACCCAGTTTCACCCCTTTTATGGCTGAGTAATATTCCATTTTATATATGTACCACATCTTTATCCATTCATCTGTCTGTGGGCATTTAGGTTGCTTGCATTACCTGGCTATTGTAAATAGTGCTGCAATGAACATTGTGGTGAATGTGCCTTTTTGATTTATGGTTTTCTCTGGGTATATGCCCAGAAGTGGGATTGCTGGATCAGATGGTAATTCTATTTCTAGTTTTTTTAAGGAAACTCCATACTGTTCTCCATAGTGACTGTATCAATTTACTTCCCCACCAATAGTGGAAGAGGGCTCCTTTTGTCCACACCCTCCCCAGAATTTGTTGTTTGTAGATATTCTGATGATGCCGATTCTAACAGGTGTGAGGTACCTCATTGTAGGTTTGATTTGCATTTCTCTAATAATTAGTGCTGTTGAGCAGCTTTTCATGTGCGTCTTGGCCATCTCTGTGTCTTCTTTGAAGAAACGTCTCTTTAGATCTTCTGCCCATTTTTGTATTGGGTTGTTTGATTTTTGAATATTAAGCTGCATGAGCTGTTTATATATATATTGGAGATTAAAACTTTGTCCATTGATTCATTTGCAACGATTTTCGCCCATTCTGAGGGATGCCTTTTTCCATTCCCGTTTTTTTGTAACAAAAAAGGAAAGAAAGAAAAAGAAGCAGAACACTAATGTGCGTAAAATATGCCTTTTGAAATGGTCATTTTGAAATATGGACGTCCTTTGAATTTTTTGGTCGATATGTGACCCCAGGATTTGTTTTCAGGGCAGGTGTCATTTACAGGCCTGCAATGATTTTGAATATCAACTGACCTTAAGCGCTGGGATTAAAGCTGCTGTTGCGTGAAACGGCCACAAGGTGGCAGCAGTTCTCCCTTACCAAATCTGGTTACTAGAGCAACAGAGCCTCAATGGAAGGCGTGTTCTAGATTGGAAGTTCGAATGGAATGTGCCAGGAGAAAGCCCCTCAAGTTTGTCTCACTACTTCTTGTTCGTGTTTTTAATTTTTTTTATTTTCTATTACAGCAAGTTTGATTACAATGTTTGGCTTGTTGTAGGTGTGGAAGATGTGGTTCTTTTACACATATACAGATGTCTGTTCTTCCTGGGATCCTTTTCCCATGTACGTTCGGACAGAATGTTGAGTAGTCTTCTCTTGGTATTCCGTAGGTCTTTGGTGATTATATATGTCACCTGTGTTTGATTATGTCTGTTAACCCCGATATCATAATGAAACCAATCCTCACACCTTTCCATTGGTGAACCATAAGTTTGTTTAATGAATCTGTGATTGCCCTTCTCCGTGGAAATATCTGCCCTGGTATCCATTTTTAGGTAACACCTATAAGTGATATGATACGATATGTGTGTTTCACTTTCTGACTTACTCCAAGTCACGTGATTACCTCTAGACTCATCTACGGGGCTGCAAATGGCATTGTGTCCTTTTTTTCCTTGGCTTCTATTCTGCCTTAGCGAGGTCCATTTTCAACAATGTGATTCCCTGAGGGTTGTGGATTAGCTGACCTGGGAAGCCTTACCCTGCCGGCCGGCCCTCCCCAGGTGTGCCTGGTTGAGGTCAATATAAACAGCGCTCCAGGCAGCAATAGCCCCTGAAGTTGTGCCTGACTCCATATTCTCTGCCCCGTCAGCAGTCTCGGGGCTGTGCTGGTGGGAGGGAGTGAGGGGCCAAGGCTTTGTTGGTGGCCCGGTGTGAGTGGGGCTCTGCTGGCCTTTCTGCAGGAGTTGCCAGGCTGCCACCTGTAAAGAAGAGGATGTGTCACTCATAACTTCCGATGGAATTTCTCTCCGGACAGAGGTGAGGAAGGAAAAAAGCAGTGGGGGCCGGGACAGGAGGGGTATCTCAGGCAGGGCAATAGAAAGCTTCCAGAAGAGGGCCCGGGGCCAGGACCATCCTGGCTGGCCTGCAGGCACCAAGTTGGCTTGCGTGCTGTCGCTGGTGTGGCTCCACGGCCCTTCCTCTAGGGTTTCAAGCCCTTGTACATATTCAGATGTTTTACCTGGGAAGGGTGGGAACAGTTCAGCAGCAGCTGGCCTGGGGCTCAGCTCACGTTTACTCACAGATGCCTCAGCACGGTCCCCCAGCTTTGCAATGAGGACGCTCCTTGCATGGGGTGTGGGTTGCTGGCTGTATGGGAGGTGATTCCCCACCTCTGACCAATTTTAGAATTGTTTTCCGCTGGAGCAAGTGCCTTGATAGGGTTTCCCTCTGTATAACTGGTGGGTTCAGGTTTTTTTTTTCTTTTATGGTTCAAGTTAGATTTGATTCCTCTTTTATGTATTTATAGATATAAGCATGGAAATAATTCATTCCTATAAATACATCTGTGTGAAGGGAAGAACTTTTTTCTGTTTTACTTAAATTTTTTTTTTAAATTTTGAAATTTAATTGTATTTATTTTTTTATACAGCAGGTTATTATTAGTTATGTATTTTATGCATATACATGTATACAGGTCAATCCCAATCTCCCAACTCATCCCACCACCACCACCCCATGGCTTCCCACACTTGGTGTGCTTACGTTTGTTCTCTACCTCTGTGTCTCTATTTCTTCCCTGCAAACCAGTTCATCTGTACCATTTTTTAGGTTCCACATATATGCATTAATATACAATATTTGTTTTCCTCTTTCTGACTTACTTCATTCTGTATGACAGTCTCTAGATCCATCAATGTCTCTACAAATGACCAAGTTTCATCCCTTTTATGGCTGAGTAATATTCCATTTTATATATGTACCACATCTTTATCCATTCATCTGTCTGTGGGCATTTAGGTTGCTTGCATTACCTGGCTATTGTAAATAGTGCTGCAATGAACATTGTGGTGAATGTGCCTTTTTGATTTATGGTTTTCTCTGGGTATATGCTCAGAAGTTCGATTGCTGGATCAGATTGTAATTCTATTTCTAGTTTTTTTAAGGAAACTCCATACTGTTCTCCATAGTGACTGTATCAATTTACATCCCCACCAATAGTGGAAGAGGGCTCCTTTTGTCCACACCCTCCCTAGAATTTGTTGTTTGTAGATTTTCTGATGATGCCGATTCTAACAGGTGTGAGGTGATACCTCATTGTAGTTTTGATTTGCATTTCTCTAATAATTAGTGCTGTTGAGCAGCTTTTCATGTGTGTCTTGGCCATCTCTGTGTCTTCTTTGAAGAAACGTCTCTTTAGATCTTCTTCCCATTTCTGTATTGGGTTGTTTGTTTTTTTAATATTAAGCTGCATGAGCTGTTTATATATATATTGGAGATTAAACCTTTGTCCATTGATTCATTTGCAACGATTTTCGCCCATTCTGAGGGATGCCTTTTTCCATTCCCGTTTTTTTAACAAAAAAGGAAAGAAAGAAAAAGAAGCAGAACACTAATGTGCGTAAAATATGCCTTTTGAAATGGTCGTTTTGAAATATGGACGTCCTTTAAATTTTTTGGTCTATATGTGACCCCAGGATTTGTTTTCAGGGCAGGTGTCATTTACAGGCCTGCAATGATTTTGAATATCAACTGACCATTAGCGCTGGGATTAAAGCTGCTGTTGCGTGAAACGGCCACAAGGTGGCAGCAGTTCTCCCTTACCAAATCTGGTTACTAGAGCAACAGAGCCTCAATGGAAGGTGTGTTCTAGATTGCAATTTAGAATGGAATGTGCCAGGAGAAAGCCCCTCAAGTTTGTCTCACTACTTCTTGTTCGTGTTTTTAATTTTTTTTTTATTTTCTATTATAGCAAGTTTGATTACAATGTTTGGCTTGTTGTAGGTGTGGAAGATGTGGTTCTTTTACACATATACAGATGTCTGTTCTTCCTGGGATCCTTTTCCCTTGTACATTCGGACAGAATGTTGAGTAGTCTTCTCTTGGTATTCCGTAGGTCTTTGGTGATTATATATGTCACCTGTGTTTGATTATGTCTGTTAACCCCGATATCATAATGAAACCAATCCTCACACCTTTCCATTGGTGAACCATAAGTTTGTTTAATGAATCTGTGATTGCCCTTCTCCGTGGAAATATCTGCCCTGGTATCCAGTTTTAGGTAACACCTATAAGTGATATGATACGATATGTGTCTTTCACTTTCTGATTTACTCCAAGTCACGTGATTACCTCTAGACTCATCTACGGGGCTGCAAATGGCATTGTGTCCTTTTTTTCCTTGGCTTCTCTTCTGCCTTAGCGAGGTCCATTTTCTACAATGTGATTCCCTGAGGGTTGTGGATTAGCTGACCTGGGAAGCCTTACCCTGCCGGCCGGCCCTCCCCAGGTGTGCCTGGTTGAGGTCAATATAAACAGAGCTCCAGGCAGCAATAGCCCCTGAAGTTGTGCCTGACTCCATATTCTCTGCCCCGTCAGCAGTCTCGGGGCTGTGCTGGTGGGAGGGAGTGAGGGGCCAAGGCTTTGTTGGTGGCCCGGTGTGAGTGGGGCTCTGCTGGCCTTTCTGCAGGAGTTGCCAGGCTGCCACCTGTAAAGAAGAGGATGTGTCACTCATAACTTCCGATGGAATTTCTCTCCGGACAGAGGTGAGGAAGGAAAAAAGCAGTGGGGGCCGGGACAGGAGGGGTGTCTCAGGCACGGCAATAGAAAGCTTCCAGAAGAGGGCCCGGGGCCAGGACCATCCTGGCTGGCCTGCAGGCATCAAGTTGGCTTGCGTGCTGTCGCTGGTGTGGCTCCACGGCCTTTCCTCTAGGGTTTCAAGCCCTTGTACATATTCAGATGTTTTACCTGGGAAGGATGGGAACAGTTCAGCAGCAGCTGGCCTGGGGCTCAGCTCACGTTTACTCACAGATGCCTCAGCACGGTCCCCCAGCTTTGCAATGAGGACGCTCCTTGCATGGGGGTTGGGTTGCTGGCTGTATGGGAGGTAATTCCCCACCTCTGACCAATTTCAGAATTGTTTACTGCTGGAGCAAGTGCCCTGATAGGGTTTCCCTCTGTATAACTGGTTGGTTCAGGTTTTTTTTTTTTCTTTTATGGTTCAAGTTAGATTTGATTCCTCTTTTATGTATTTATAGATATAAGCATGGAAATAATTCATTCCTATAAATACATCTGTGTGAAGGGAAGAACTTATTTCTGTTTTATTTTAATTTTTTTTTAATTTTGAAATTTAATTGTATTTATTTTTTTATACAGCAGGTTATTATTAGTTATGTATTTTATGCATATACATGTATACAGGTCAATCCCAATCTCCCAACTCATCCCACCACCACCACCCCATGGCTTCCCACACTTGGTGTCCATACGTTTGTTCTCTACCTCTGTGTCTCTATTTCTTCCCTGCAAACCAGTTCATCTGTACCATTTTTTAGGTTCCACATATATGCATTAATATACAATATTTGCTTTCCTCTTTCTGACTTACTTCATTCTCTATGACAGTCTCTAGATCCATCGATGTCTCTACAAATGACCCAGTTTCACCCCTTTTATGGCTGAGTAATATTCCATTTTATATATGTACCACATCTTTATCCATTCATCTGTCTGTGGGCATTTAGGTTGCTTGCATTACCTGGCTATTGTAAATAGTGCTGCAATGAACATTGTGGTGAATGTGCCTTTTTGATTTATGGTTTTCTCTGGGTATATGCCCAGAAGTGGGATTGCTGGATCAGATGGTAATTCTATTTCTAGTTTTTTTAAGGAAACTCCATACTGTTCTCCATAGTGACTGTATCAATTTACTTCCCCACCAATAGTGGAAGAGGGCTCCTTTTGTCCACACCCTCCCCAGAATTTGTTGTTTGTAGATATTCTGATGATGCCGATTCTAACAGGTGTGAGGTACCTCATTGTAGGTTTGATTTGCATTTCTCTAATAATTAGTGCTGTTGAGCAGCTTTTCATGTGCGTCTTGGCCATCTCTGTGTCTTCTTTGAAGAAACGTCTCTTTAGATCTTCTGCCCATTTTTGTATTGGGTTGTTTGATTTTTGAATATTAAGCTGCATGAGCTGTTTATATATATATTGGAGATTAAACCTTTGTCCATTGATTCATTTGCAACGATTTTCGCCCATTCTGAGGGATGCCTTTTTCCATTCCCGTTTTTTTGTAACAAAAAAGGAAAGAAAGAAAAAGAAGCAGAACAGTAATGTGCGTAAAATATGCCTTTTGAAATGGTCGTTTTGAAATATGGACGTCCTTTGAATTTTTTGGTCGATATGTGACCCCAGGATTTGTTTTCAGGGCAGGTGTCATTTACAGGCCTGCAATGATTTTGAATATCAACTGACCATTAGCGCTGGGATTAAAGCTGCTGTTGCGTGAAACGGCCACAAGGTGGCAGCAGTTCTCCCTTACCAAATCTGGTTACTAGAGCAACAGAGCCTCAATGGAAGGCGTGTTCTAGATTGGAAGTTCGAATGGAATGTGCCAGGAGAAAGCCCCTCAAGTTTGTCTCACTACTTCTTGTTCGTGTTTTTAATTTTTTTTATTTTCTATTACAGCAAGTTTGATTACAATGTTTGGCTTGTTGTAGGTGTGGAAGATGTGGTTCTTTTACACATATACAGATGTCTGTTCTTCCTGGGATCCTTTTCCCATGTACATTCGGACAGAATGTTGAGTAGTCTTCTCTTGGTATTCCGTAGGTCTTTGGTGATTATATATGTCACCTGTGTTTGATTATGTCTGTTAACCCCGATATCATAATGAAACCAATCCTCACACATTTCCATTGGTGAACCATAAGTTTGTTTAATGAATCTGTGATTGCCCTTCTCCGTGGAAATATCTGCCCTGGTATCCATTTTTAGGTAACACCTATAAGTGATATGATACGATATGTGTGTTTCACTTTCTGACTTACTCCAAGTCACGTGATTACCTCTAGACTCATCTACGGGGCTGCAAATGGCTTTGTGTCCTTTTTTTCCTTGGCTTCTATTCTGCCTTAGCGAGGTCCATTTTCAACAATGTGATTCCCTGAGGGTTGTGGATTAGCTGACCTGGGAAGCCTTACCCTGCCGGCCGGCCCTCCCCAGGTGTGCCTGGTTGAGGTCAATATAAACAGCGCTCCAGGCAGCAATAGCCCCTGAAGTTGTGCCTGACTCCATATTCTCTGCCCCGTCAGCAGTCTCGGGGCTGTGCTGGTGGGAGGGAGTGAGGGGCCAAGGCTTTGTTGGTGGCCCGGTGTGAGTGGGGCTCTGCTGGCCTTTCTGCAGGAGTTGCCAGGCTGCCACCTGTAAAGAAGAGGATGTGTCACTCATAACTTCTGATGGAATTTCTCTCCGGACAGAGGTGAGGAAGGAAAAAAGCAGTGGGGGCCGGGACAGGAGGGGTATCTCAGGCAGGGCAATAGAAAGCTTCCAGAAGAGGGCCCGGGGCCAGGACCATCCTGGCTGGCCTGCAGGCACCAAGTTGGCTTGCGTGCTGTCGCTGGTGTGGCTCCACGGCCCTTCCTCTAGGGTTTCAAGCCCTTGTACATATTCAGATGTTTTACCTGGGAAGGGTGGGAACAGTTCAGCAGCAGCTGGCCTGGGGCTCAGCTCACGTTTACTCACAGATGCCTCAGCACGGTCCCCCAGCTTTGCAATGAGGATGCTCCTTGCATGGGGGGTGGGTTGCTGGCTGTATGGGAGGTGATTCCCCACCTCTGACCAATTTCAGAATTGTTTACCGCTGGAGAAAGTGCCCTGATAGGGTTTCCCTCTGTATAACTGGTGGGTTCAGGTTTTTTTTTTCTTTTATGGTTCAAGTTAGATTTGATTCCTCTTTTATGTATTTATAGATATAAGCATGGAAATAATTCATTCCTATAAATACATCTGTGTGAAGGGAAGAACTTTTTTTCTGTTTTACTTAAATTTTTTTTTTAAATTTTGAAATTTAATTGTATTTATTTTTTTATACAGCAGGTTATTATGAGTTATGTATTTTATGCATATACATGTATACAGGTCAATCCCAATCTCCCAACTCATCCCACCACCACCACCCCATGGCTTCCCACACTTGGTGTCCATACGTTTGTTCTCTACCTTTGTGTCTCTATTTCTTCCCTGCAAACCAGCTCATCTGTACCATTTTTTAGGTTCCACATATATGCATTAATATACAATATTTGTTTTCCTCTTTCTGACTTACTTCATTCTGTATGACAGTCTCTAGATCCATCAATGTCTCTACAAATGACCAAGTTTCATCCCTTTTATGGCTGAGTAATATTCCATTTTATATATGTACCACATCTTTATCCATTCATCTGTCTGTGGGCATTTAGGTTGCTTGCATTACCTGGCTATTGTAAATAGTGCTGCAATGAACATTGTGGTGAATGTGCCTTTTTGATTTATGGTTTTCTCTGGGTATATGCCCAGAAGTGGGATTGCTGGATCAGATGGTAATTCTATTTCTAGTTTTTTTAAGGAAACTCCATACTGTTCTCCATAGTGACTGTATCAATTTACATCCCCACCAATAGTGGAAGAGGGCTCCTTTTGTCCACACCCTCCCCAGAATTTGTTGTTTGTAGATATTCTGATGATGCCGATTCTAACAGGTGTGAGGTACCTCATTGTAGGTTTGATTTGCATTTCTCTAATAATTAGTGCTGTTGAGCAGCTTTTCATGTGCGTCTTGGCCATCTCTGTGTCTTCTTTGAAGAAACGTCTCTTTAGATCTTCTGCCCATTTTTGTATTGGGTTGTTTGTTTTTTTAATATTAAGCTGCATGAGCTGTTTATATATATATATTGGAGATTAAACCTTTGTCCATTGATTCATTTGCAACGATTTTCGCCCATTCTGAGGGATGCCTTTTTCCATTCCCGTTTTTTTAACAAAAAAGGAAAGAAAGAAAAAGAAGCAGAACACTAATGTGCGTAAAATATGCCTTTTGAAATGGTCGTTTTGAAATATGGACGTCCTTTGAATTTTTTGGTCGATATGTGACCCCAGGATTTGTTTTCAGGGCAGGTGTCATTTACAGGCCTGCAATGATTTTGAATATCAACTGACCATTAGCGCTGGGATTAAAGCTGCTGTTGCGTGAAACGGCCACAAGGTGGCAGCAGTTCTCCCTTACCAAATCTGGTTACTAGAGCAACAGAGCCTCAATGGAAGGCGTGTTCTAGATTGGAAGTTCGAATGGAATGTGCCAGGAGAAAGCCCCTCAAGTTTGTCTCACTACTTCTTGTTCGTGTTTTTAATTTTTTTTATTTTCTATTACAGCAAGTTTGATTACAATGTTTGGCTTGTTGTAGGTGTGGAAGATGTGGTTCTTTTACACATATACAGATGTCTGTTCTTCCTGGGATCCTTTTCCCATGTACGTTCGGACAGAATGTTGAGTAGTCTTCTCTTGGTATTCCGTAGGTCTTTGGTGATTATATATGTCACCTGTGTTTGATTATGTCTGTTAACCCCGATATTATAATGAAACCAATCCTCACACCTTTCCATTTGTGAACTATAAGTTTGTTTAATGAATCTGTGATTGCCCTTCTCCGTGGAAATATCTGCCCTGGTATCCAGTTTTAGGTAACACCTATAAGTGATATGATACGATATGTGTCTTTCACTTTCTGACTTACTCCAAGTCACGTGATTACCTCTAGACTCATCTACGGGACTGCAAATGGCATTGTGTCCTTTTTTCCTTGGCTTCTATTCTGCCTTAGCGAGGTCCATTTTCAACAATGTGATTCCCTGAGTGTTGTGGATTAGCTGACCTGGGCAGCCTTACCCTGCCGGCCGGCCCTCCCCAGGTGTGCCTGGTTGAGGTCAATATAAACAGCGCTCCAGGCAGAAATAGCCCCTGAAGTTGTGCCTGACTCCATATTCTCTGCCCCGTCAGCAGTCTCGGGGCTGTGCTGGTGGGAGGGAGTGAGGGGCCAAGGCTTTGATGGTGGCCCGGTGTGAGTGGGGCTCTGCTGGCCTTTCTGCAGGAGTTGCCAGGCTGCCACCTGTAAAGAAGAGGATGTGTCACTCATAACTTCCGATGGAATTTCTCTCCAGACAGAGGTGAGGAAGGATAAAAGCAGTGGGTGCCGGGACAGGAGGGATATCTCAGGCAGGGCAATAGAAAGCTTGCAGAAGAGCGCCCGGGTCCAGGACCATCCTGGCTGACCTGCAGGCACAAAGTTGGCCTGCGTGCTGTGGCTGGTGTGGCTCCAGGGCCCTTCCTCTAGGCTTTCAAGCCCTTGTACATATTCAGGTGTTTTACCTGGGAAGGGTGGGAACAGTTCAGCAGCAGCTGGCCTGGGGCTCAGCTCACGTTTACTCACAGATGCCTCAGCACGGTCCCCCAGCTTTGCAATGAGGACGCTCCTTGCATGGGGGGTGGGTTGCTGGCTGTATGGGAGGTGATTCCCCACCTCTGACCAATTTCAGAATTGTTTACCGCTGGAGCAAGTGCCCTGATAGGGTTTCCCTCTGTATAACTGGTGGGTTCAGGTTTTTTTTTTCTTTTATGGTTCAAGTTAGATTTGATTCCTCTTTTATGTATTTATAGATATAAGCATGGAAATAATTCATTCCTATAAATACATCAGTGTGAAGGGAAGAACTTTTTTCTGTTTTACCTAAATTTTTTTTTAAATTTTGAAATTTAATTGTATTTATTTTTTTATACAGCAGGTTATTATTAGTTATGTATTTTATGCATATACATGTATACAGGTCAATCCCAATCTCCCAACTCATCCCACCACCACCACCCCATGGCTTCCCACACTTGGTGTCCATACGTTTGTTCTCTACCTCTGTGTCTCTATTTCTTCCCTGCAAACCAGTTCATCTGTACCATTTTTTAGGTTCCACATATATGCATTAATATACAATATTTGTTTTCCTCTTTCTGACTTACTTCATTCTGTATGACAGTCTCTAGATCCATCAATGTCTCTACAAATGACCAAGTTTCATCCCTTTTATGGCTGAGTAATATTCCATTTTATATATGTACCACATGTTTATCCATTCATCTGTCTGTGGGCATTTAGGTTGCTTGCATTACCTGGCTATTGTAAATAGTGCTGCAATGAACATTGTGGTGAATGTGCCTTTTTGATTTATGGTTTTCTCTGGGTATATGCCCAGAAGTTCGATTGCTGGATCAGATGGTAATTCTATTTCTAGTTTTTTTAAGGAAACTCCATACTGTTCTCCATAGTGACTGTATCAATTTACATCCCCACCAATAGTGGAAGAGTGCTCCTTTTGTCCACACCCTCCCCAGAATTTGTTGTTTGTAGATTTTCTGATGATGCCAATTCTAACAGGTGTGAGGTGATACCTCATTGTAGTTTTGATTTGCATTTCTCTAATAATTACTGCTGTTGAGCAGCTTTTCATGTGCGTCTTGGCCATCTCTGTGTCTTCTTTGAAGAAACGTCTCTTTAGATCTTCTTCCCATTTCTGTATTGGGTTGTTTGTTTTTTTAATATTAAGCTGCATGAGCTGTTTATATATATATTGGAGATTAAACCTTTGTCCATTGATTCATTTGCAACGATTTTCGCCCATTCTGAGGGATGCCTTTTTCCATTCCCGTTTTTGTAACAAAAAAGGAAAGAAAGAAAAAGAAGCAGAACACTAATGTGCGTAAAATATGCCTTTTGAAATGGTCGTTTTGAAATATGGACGTCCTTTGAATTTTTTGGTCGATATGTGACCCCAGGATTTGTTTTCAGGGCAGGTGTCATTTACAGGCCTGCAATGATTTTGAATATCAACTGACCATTAGCGCTGGGATTAAAGCTGCTGTTGCGTGAAACGGCCACAAGGTGGCAGCAGTTCTCCCTTACCAAATCTGGTTACTAGAGCAACAGAGCCTCAATGGAAGGCGTGTTCTAGATTGGAAGTTCGAATGGAATGTGCCAGGAGAAAGCCCCTCAAGTTTGTCTCACTACTTCTTGTTCGTGTTTTTAATTTTTTTAATTTTCTATTACACCAAGTTTGATTACAATGTTTGGCTTGTTGTAGGTGTGGAAGGTGTGGTTCTTTTACACATATACAGATGTCTGTTCTTCCTGGGATCCTTTTCCCATGTACGTTCGGACAGAATGTTGAGTAGTCTTCTCTTGGTATTCCGTAGGTCTTTGGTGATTATATATGTCACCTGTGTTTGATTATGTCTGTTAACCCCGATATTATAATGAAACCAATCCTCACACCTTTCCATTGGTGAACCATAAGTTTGTTTAATGAATCTGTGATTGCCCTTCTCCGTGGAAATATCTGCCCTGGTATCCATTTTTAGGTAACACCTATAAGTGATATGATACGATATGTGTCTTTCACTTTCTGACTTACTCCAAGTCACGTGATTACCTCTAGACTCATCTACGGGGCTGCAAATGGCATTGTGTCCTTTTTTTCCTTGGCTTCTATTCTGCCTTAGCGAGGTCCATTTTCAACAATGTGATTCCCTGAGGGTTGTTGATTAGCTGACCTTGGAAGCCTTACCCTGCCGGCCGGCCCTCCCCAGGTGTGCCTGGTTGAGGTCAATATAAACAGCGCTCCAGTCAGCAATAGCCCCTGAAGTTGTGCCTGACTCCATATTCTCTGCCCCGTTAGCAGTCTCGGGGCTGTGCTGGTGGGATGGAGTGAGGGGCCAAGGCTTTGATGGTGGCCCGGTGTGAGTGTGGCTCTGCTGGCCTTTCTGCAGGAGTTGCCAGGCTGCCACCTGTAAAGAAGAGGATGTGTCACTCATAACTTCCGATGGAATTTCTCTCCAGACAGAGGTGAGGAAGGATAAAAGCAGTGGGTGCCGGGACAGGAGGGATATCTCAGGCAGGGCAATAGAAAGCTTCCAGAAGAGCGCCCGGGTCCAGGACCATCCTGGCTGACCTGCAGGCACAAAGTTGGCCTGCGTGCTGTGGCTGGTGTGGCTCAAGGGCCCTTCCTCTAGGCTTTCAAGCCCTTGTACATATTCAGGTGTTTTACCTGGGAAGGGTGGGAACAGTTCAGCAGCAGCTGGCCTGGGGCTCAGCTCACGTTTACTCACAGATGCCTCAGCATGGTCCCCAAGCTTTGCAATGAGGACGCTCCTTGCATGGGGGTTGGGTTGCTGGCTGTATGGGAGGTGATTCCCCACCTCTGACCAATTTCAGAATTGTTTACCGCTGGAGCAAGTGCCCTGATAGGGTTTCCCTCTGTATAACTGCTGGGATCCGGTTTTTTTTTTCTTTTGGGGTTCAAGTTAGATTTGATTCCTCTTTTATATATTTACAGATATAAGCATGGAAATAATTCATTCCTATAAATACATCTGTGTGAAGGCAATAAATTTTTTCTATTTTATTTAAAAAATTTTATTTTAAAAAATTTTGAAATTTAATTTTATTTATTTTTTTATACAGCAGGTTATTATGAGTTATGTATTTTTTGCATATACATGTATACAGGTCAATCCCAATCTCCCTACTCATCCCACCACCACCACCCCATGGCTTCCCACACTTGGTGTCCATACGTTTGTTCTCTACCTCTGTGTCTCTATTTCTTCCCTGCAAACCAGTTCTTCTGTACCATTTTTTAGGTTCCACATATATGCATTAATATACAATATTTGTTTTCCTCTTTCTGACTTACTTCATTCTGTATGACAGTCTCTAGATCCATCGATGTCTCTACAAATGACCCAGTTTCATTCCTTTTTATGGCTGAGTAATATTCCATTTTATATATATACCAAATCTTTATCCATTCATCTGTCTGTGGGGATTTAGGTTGCTTGCATTCCCTGGCTATTGTAAATAGTGCTGCAATGAACATTGTGGTGAATGTGCCGTTTTGATTTATGGTTTTCTCTGGGTATATGCCCAGAAGTGGGATTGCTGGATCACATGGTAATTCTATTTCTAGTTTTTTTAAGGAAACTCCATACTGTTCTCCATAGTGACTGTATCAATTTACATCCCCACCAATAGTGGAAGAGGGCTCCTTTTGTCCACACCCTCCCCAGAATTTGTTGTTTGTAGATATTCTGATGATGCCGATTCTAACAGGTATGAGGTACCTCATTGTAGGTTTGATTTGCATTTCTCTAATAATTAGTGCTGTTGAGCAGCTTTTCATGTGCGTCTTGGCCATCTCTGTGTCTTCTTTGAAGAAACGTCTCTTTAGATCTTCTGCCCATTTTTGTATTGGGTTGTTTGTTTTTTTAATATTAAGCTGCATGTGCTGTTTATATATATATTGGAGATTAAACCTTTTTCCATTGATTCATTTGCAACGATTTTCGCCCATTCTGAGGGATGCCTTTTTCCATTCCCGTTTTTTTAACAAAAAAGGAAAGAAAGAAAAAGAAGCAGAACACTAATGTGCGTAAAATATGCCTTTTGAAATGGTCGTTTTGAAATATGGACGTCCTTTGAATTTTTTGGTCGATATGTGACCCCAGGATTTGTTTTCAGGGCAGGTGTCATTTACAGGCCTGCAATGATTTTGAATATCAACTGACCATTAGCGCTGGGATTAAAGCTGCTGTTGCGTGAAACGGCCACAAGGTGGCAGCAGTTCTCCCTTACCAAATCTGGTTACTAGAGCAACAGAGCCTCAATGGAAGGCGTGTTCTAGATTGGAATTTCGAATGGAATGTGCCAGGAGAAAGCCCCTCAAGTTTGTCTCACTACTTCTTGTTCGTGTTTTTAATTTTTTTAATTTTCTATTACACCAAGTTTGATTACAATGTTTGGCTTGTTGTAGGTGTGGAAGATGTGGTTCTTTTACACATATACAGATGTCTGTTCTTCCTGGGATCCTTTTCCCATGTACGTTCGGACAGAATGTTGAGTAGTCTTCTCTTGGTATTCCGTAGGTCTTTGGTGATTATATATGTCACCTGTGTTTGATTATGTCTGTTAACCCCGATATTATAATGAAACCAATCCTCACACCTTTCCATTGGTGAACCATAAGTTTGTTTAATGAATCTGTGATTGCCCTTCTCCGTGGAAATATCTGCCCTGGTATCCATTTTTAGGTAACACCTATAAGTGATATGATACGATATGTGTCTTTCACTTTCTGACTTACTCCAAGTCACGTGATTACCTCTAGACTCATCTACGGGGCTGCAAATGGCATTGTGTCCTTTTTTTCCTTGGCTTCTATTCTGCCTTAGCGAGGTCCATTTTCAACAATGTGATTCCCTGAGGGTTGTTGATTAGCTGACCTTGGAAGCCTTACCCTGCCGGCCGGCCCTCCCCAGGTGTGCCTGGTTGAGGTCAATATAAACAGCGCTCCAGTCAGCAATAGCCCCTGAAGTTGTGCCTGACTCCATATTCTCTGCCCCGTTAGCAGTCTCGGGGCTGTGCTGGTGGGATGGAGTGAGGGGCCAAGGCTTTGATGGTGGCCCGGTGTGAGTGTGGCTCTGCTGGCCTTTCTGCAGGAGTTGCCAGGCTGCCACCTGTAAAGAAGAGGATGTGTCACTCATAACTTCCGATGGAATTTCTCTCCAGACAGAGGTGAGGAAGGATAAAAGCAGTGGGTGCCGGGACAGGAGGGATATCTCAGGCAGGGCAATAGAAAGCTTCCAGAACAGCGCCCGGGGCCAGGATTATCCTTGCTGACCTGCAGGCACCAAGTTGGCCTGCATGCTGTGGCTGGTGTTGCTCCAGGGCCCTTCCTCTAGGCTTTCAAGCCCTTGTACATATTGGTGTTTTACCTGGGAAGGGTGGGAACAGTTCAGCAGCAGCTGGCCTGGGGCTCAGCTCACGTTTACTCACAGATGCCTCAGCACGGTCCCCCAGCTTTGCAATGAGGACGCTCCTTGCATGGGGGGTGGGTTGCTGGCTGTATGGGAGGTGATTCCCCACCTCTGACCAATTTCAGAATTGTTTACCACTGGAGAAAGTGCCCTGATAGGGTTTCCCTCTTTATAACTGGTGGTTTCGTTTTTTTTTTCTTTTATGGTTCAAGTTAGATTTGATTCCTCTTTTATGTATTTATAGATAGAAGCATGGAAATAATTCATTCCTGTAAATACATCTGTGTGAAGGGAAGAACTTTTTTCTGTTTTATTTTAAAAATTTTTTTTTAATTTTGAAATTTAAATTTATATATTTTTTTAAACAGCAGGTTATAATTAGTTATGTATCTTATTTATATACATGTATACAGGTCAATCCCAATCTCCCAACTCATCCCACCACCACCACCCCATGGCTTCCCACACTTGGTGTCCATACGTTTGTTCTCTACCTCTGTGTCTCTATTTCTTCCCTGCAAACCAGTTCATCTGTACCATTTTTTAGGTTCCACATATATGCATTAATATACAATATTTGTTTTCCTCTTTCTGACTTACTTCATTCTGTATGACAGTCTCTAGATCCATCGATGTCTCTACAAATGACCCAGTTTCATTCCTTTTTATGGCTGAGTAATATTCCATTTTATATATGTACCACATCTTTATCCATTCATCTGTCTGTGGGCATTTAGGTTACTTGCATTACCTGGCTATTGTCAATAGTGCTGCAATGAACATTGTGGTGAATGTGCCTTTTTGATTTATGGTTTTCTCTGGGTATATGCCCAGAAGTGGGATTGCTGGATCAGATGGTAATTCTATTTCTAGTTTTTTTAAGGAAACTCCATACTGTTCTCCATAGTGACTGTATCAATTTACATCCCCACCAATAGTGGAAGAGGGCTCCTTTTGTCCACACCCTCCCCAGAATTTGTTGTTTGTAGATTTTCTGATGATGCCAATTCTAACAGGTGTGAGGTGATACCTCATTGTAGTTTTGATTTGCATTTCTCTAATAATTAGTGCTGTTGAGCAGCTTTTCATGTGCGTCTTGGCCATCTCTGTGTCTTCTTTGAAGAAACGTCTCTTTAGATCTTCTGCCCATTTTTGTATTGGGTTGTTTGATTTTTGAATATTAAGCTGCATGAGCTGTTTATATATATATATTGGAGATTAAACCTTTGTCCATTGCTTCATTTGCAACGATTTTCGCCCATTCTGAGGGATGCCTTTTTCCATTCCCGTTTTTTTAACAAAAAAGGAAAGAAAGAAAAAGAAGCAGAACACTAATGTGCGTAAAATATGCCTTTTGAAATGGTCGTTTTGAAATATGGACGTCCTTTGAATTTTTTGGTCGATATGTGACCCCAGGATTTGTTTTCAGGGCAGGTGTCATTTACAGGCCTGCAATGATTTTGAATATCAACTGACCATTAGCGCTGGGATTAAAGCTGCTGTTGCGTGAAACGGCCACAAGGTGGCAGCAGTTCTCCCTTACCAAATCTGGCTACTAGAGCAACAGAGCCTCAATGGAAGTCCTGTTCTAGATTGGAATTTCGAATGGAATGTGCCAGGAGAAAGCCCCTCAGGTTTGTCTCACTAATTCTTGTTCGTGTTTTTAATTTTTTTTATTTTCTATTACAGCAAGTTTGATTACAATGTTTGGCTTCTTGTAGGTGTGTAAGATGCGGTTCTTTTACACATATACAGATGTCTGTTCTTCCTGGGATCCTTTTCCCATGTACGTTCGGACAGAATGTTGAGTAGTCTTCTCTTGGTATTCCGTAGGTCTTTGGTGATTATATTTGTCACCTGTGTTTGATTATGTCTGTTAACCCCGATATCATAATGAAACCAATCCTCACACCTTTCCATTGGTGAACCATAAGTTTGTTTAATGAATCTGTGATTGCCCTTCTCCGTGGAAATATCTGCCCTGGTATCCATTTTTAGGTAACACCTATAAGTGATATGATACGATATGTGTCTTTCACTTTCTGACTTACTCCAAGTCACGTGATTACCTCTAGACTCATCTACGGGGCTGCAAATGGCATTGTGTCCTTTTTTTCCTTGGCTTCTATTCTGTCTTAGTGAGGTCCATTTTCAACAATGTGATTCCCTGAGGGTTGTGGATTAGCTGACCTGGGCAGCCTTACCCTGCGGGCCGGCCCTCCCCAGGTGTGCTTGGTTGAGGTCAATATAAACAGCGCTCCAGGCAGCAATAGCCCCTGAAGTTGTGCCTGACTCCATATTCTCTCCCCCGTCAGCAGTCTCGGGGCTGTGCTGGTGGGAGGGAGTGAGGGGCCAAGGCTTTGTTGGTGGCCCGGTGTGAGTGGGCCACTGCTGGCCTTTCTGCAGGAGTTGCCAGGCTGCCACCTGTAAAGAAGAGGATGTGTCACTCATAACTTCCGATGGAATTTCTCTCCGGACAGAGGTGAGGAAGGATAAAAGCAGTGGGGGCCGGGACAGGAGGGATATCTCAGGCAGGGCAATAGAAAGCTTCCAGAACAGCGCCCGGGGCCAGGACCATCCTTGCTGACCTGCAGGCACCAAGTTGGCCTGCGTGCTGTGGCTGGTGTGGCTCCAGGGCCCTTCCTCTAGGCTTTCAAGCCCTTGTACATATTCAGGTGTTTTACCTGGGAAGGGTGGGAACAGTTCAGCAGCAGCTGGCCTGGGGCTCAGCTCACGTTTACTCACAGATGCCTCAGCACGGTCCCCCAGCTTTGCAATGAGGACGCTCCTTGCATGGGGGGTGGGTTGCTGGCTGTATGGGAGGTGATTCCCCACCTCTGACCAATTTCAGAATTGTTTACCGCTGGAGCAAGTGCCCTGATAGGGTTTCCCTCTGTATAACTGGTGGGTTCAGGTTTTTTTTTTCTTTTATGGTTCAAGTTAGATTTGATTCTTCTTTTATGTATTTATAGATATAAGCATGGAAATAATTCATTCCTATAAATACATCTGTGTGAAGGGAAGAACTTTTTTCTGTTTTATTTTAAAAAAATTTTTTAATTTTGAAATTTAATTTTATTTATTTTTTTATACAACAGGTTATAATTAGTTATGTATCTTATTTATATACATGTATACAGGTCAATCCCAATCTCCCAACTCATCCCACCACCACCACCCCATGGCTTCCCACACTTGGTGTCCATACGTTTGTTCTCTACCTCTGTGTCTCTATTTCTTCCCTGCAAACCAGTTCATCTGTACCATTTTTTAGGTTCCACATATATGCATTAATATACAATATTTGTTTTCCTCTTTCTGACTTACTTCATTCTGTATGACAGTCTCTAGATCCATCGATGTCTCTACAAATGACCCAGTTTCATTCCTTTTTATGGCTGAGTAATATTCCATTTTATATATGTACCACATCTTTATCCATTCATCTGTCTGTGGGCATTTAGGTTACTTGCATTACCTGGCTATTGTCAATAGTGCTGCAATGAACATTGTGGTGAATGTGCCTTTTTGATTTATGGTTTTCTCTGGGTATATGCCCAGAAGTGGGATTGCTGGATCAGATGGTAATTCTATTTCTATTTTTTTTAAGGAAATTCCATACTGTTCTCCATAGTGACTGTATCAATTTACATCCCCACCAATAGTGGAAGAGGGCTCCTTTTGTCCACACCCTCCCCAGAATTTGTTGTTTGTAGATTTTCTGATGATGCCGATTCTAACAGGTGTGAGGTGATACCTCATTGTAGTTTTGATTTGCATTTTTCTAATAATTAGTGCTGTTGAGCAGCTTTTCATGTGCGTCTTGGCCATCTCTGTGTCTTCTTTGAAGAAACGTCTCTTTAGATCTTCTGCCCATTTTTGTATTGGGTTGTTTGTTTTTTTAATATTAAGCTGCATGAGCTGTTTATATATATATTGGAGATTAAACCTTTGTCCATTGATTCATTTGCAACGATTTTCGCCCATTCTGAGGGATGCCTTTTTCCATTCCCGTTTTTTTAACAAAAAAGGAAAGAAAGAAAAAGAAGCAGAACACTAATGTGCGTAAAATATGCCTTTTGAAATGGTCGTTTTGAAATATGGACGTCCTTTGAATTTTTTGGTCGATATGTGACCCCAGGATTTGTTTTCAGGGCAGGTGTCATTTACAGGCCTGCAATGATTTTGAATATCAACTGACCATTAGCGCTGGGATTAAAGCTGCTGTTGCGTGAAACGGCCACAAGGTGGCAGCAGTTCTCCCTTACCAAATCTGGCTACTAGAGCAACAGAGCCTCAATGGAAGTCCTGTTGTAGATTGGAATTTCGAATGGAATGTGCCAGGAGAAAGCCCCTCAAGTTTGTCTCACTACTTTTTGTTCGTGTTTTTAATTTTTTTTTTCTATTACAGCAAGTTTGATTACAATGTTTGGCTTGTTGTAGGTGTGGAAGATGTGGTTCTTTTACACATATACAGATGTCTGTTCTTCCTGGGATCCTTTTCCCATGTACGTTAGGACAGAATGTTGAGTAGTCTTCTCTTGGTATTCCGTAGGTCTTTGGTGATTATATATGTCACCTGTGTTTGATTATGTCTGTTAACCCCGATATCATAATGAAAGCAATCCTCACACCTTTCCATTGGTGAACCATAAGTTTGTTTAATGAATCTGTGATTGCCCTTCTCCGTGGAAATATCTGCCCTGGTATCCATTTTTAGGTAACACCTATAAGTGATATGATATGATATGTGTCTTTCACTTTCTGACTTACTCCAAGTCACGTGATTACCTCTAGACTCATCTACGGGGCTGCAAATGGCATTGTGTCCTTTTTTTCCTTGGCTTCTATTCTGCCTTAGCGAGGTCCATTTTCAACAATGTGATTCCCTGAGGGTTGTGGATTAGCTGACCTGGGCAGCCTTACCCTGCCGGCCGGCCCTCCCCAGGTGTGCCTGGTTGAGGTCAATATAAACAGCGCTCCAGGCAGAAATAGCCCCTGAAGTTGTGCCTGACTCCATATTCTCTGCCCCGTCAGAAGTCTCGGGGCTGTGCTGGTGGGAGGGAGTGAGGGGCCAAGGCTTTGTTGGTGGCCCGGTGTGAGTGGGGCTCTGCTGGCCTTTCTGCAGGAGTTGCCAGGCTGCCACCTGTAAAGAAGAGGATGTGTCAGTCATAACTTCCGATGGAATTTCTCTCCGGACAGAGGTGAGGAAGGATAAAAGCAGTGGGGGACGGGACAGTAGGGATATCTCAGGCAGGGCAATAGAAAGCTTCCAGAACAGCGCCCGGGGCCAGGATTATCCTTGCTGACATGCAGGCACCAAGTTGGCCTGCGTGCTGTGGCTGGTGTTGCTCCAGGGCCCTTCCTCTAGGCTTTCAAGCCCTTGTACATATTGGTGTTTTACCTGGGAAGGGTGGGAACAGTTCAGCAGCAGCTGGCCTGGGGCTCAGCTCACGTTTACTCACAGATGCCTCAGCACGGTCCCCCAGCTTTGCAATGAGGACGCTCCTTGCATGGGGGGTGGGTTGCTGGCTGTATGGGAGGTGATTCCCCACCTCTGACCAATTTCAGAATTGTTTACCACTGGAGAAAGTGCCCTGATAGGGTTTCCCTCTTTATAACTGGTGGTTTCGTTTTTTTTTTCTTTTATGGTTCAAGTTAGATTTGATTCCTCTTTTATGTATTTATAGATAGAAGCATGGAAATAATTCATTCCTGTAAATACATCTGTGTGAAGCGAATAACTTTTTTCTGTTTTATTTTAAAATTTTATTTTTTAAAATTTTGAAATTTCATTTTATTTATTTTTTTATACAGCAGGTTATTATTAGTTATGTATTTTATGCATATATATGTATACAGGTTAATCCCAATCTCCCAACTCATCCCACCACCACCACCCCATGGCTTCCCTCACTTGGTGTCCATACGTTTGTTCTCTACCTCTGTGTCTCTATTTCTTCCCTGCAAACCAGTTCATCTGTACCATTTTTTAGGTTCCACATATATGCATTAATATACAATATTTGTTTTCCTCTTTCTGACTTACTTCATTCTGTATGACAGTCTCTAGATCCATCGATGTCTCTACAAATGACCCAGTTTCATTCCTTTTTATGGCTGAGTAATATTCCAATTTATATACGTACCACATCTTTATCCATTCATCTGTCTGTGGGCATTTAGGCTGCTTGCATTACCTGGCTATTGTAAATAGTGCTGCAATGAACATTGTGGTGGATGTGCCTTTTTAATTTATGTTTTTCTCTGGGTATATGCCCAGAAGTTCGATTGCTGGATCAGATGGTAATTCTATTTCTAGTTTTTTTAAGGAAACTCCATACTGTTCTCCATAGTGACTGTATCAATTTACATCCCCACCAATAGTGGAAGAGGGTTCCTTTTGTCCACACCCTCCCCAGAATTTGTTGTTTGTAGATTTTCTGATGATGCCAATTCTAACAGGTGTGAGGTGATACCTCATTGTAGTTTTGATTTGCATTTCTCTAATAATTAGTGCTGTTGAGCAGCTTTTCATGTGCGTCTTGGCCATTTCTGTGTCTTCTTTGAAGAAAGGTCTGTTTAGGTCTTCTGCCCATTTTTGTATTGGGTTGTTTGTTTTTTTAATATTAAGCTGCATGTGCTGTTTATATATATATTGGAGATTAAACCTTTGTCCATTGATTCATTTGCAACGATTTTCGCCCATTCTGAGGGATGCCTTTTTTCATTCCCATTTTTTTTAGCAATAAAGGAAAGAAAGAATAAGAAGTAGAACACTAATGTGCGTAAAATATGCCTTTTGAAATGGTCGCTTTGAAATATGGACGTCCTTTGAATTTTTTGGTCGATATGTGACCCCAGGATTTGTTTTCAGGGCAGGTGTCATTTACAGGCCTGCAATGATTTTGAATATCAACTGACCATTAGCGCTGGGATTAAAGCTGCTGTTGCGTGAAGCGGCCACAAGGTGGCAGCAGTTCTCCCTTACCAAATCTGGTTACTAGAGCAACAGAGCCTCAATGGAGGGCGTGTTCTAGATTGGAATTTCGAATGGAATGTGCCAGGAGAAAGCCCCTCAGGTTTGTCTCACTAATTCTTGTTCGTGTTTTTAATTTTTTTTATTTTCTATTACAGCAAGTTTGATTACAATGTTTGGCTTCTTGTAGGTGTGTAAGATGTGGTTCTTTTACACATATACAGATGTCTGTTCTTCCTGGGATCCTTTTCCCATGTACGTTCGGACAGAATGTTGAGTAGTCTTCTCTTGGTATTCCGTAGGTCTTTGGTGATTATATATGTCACCTGTGTTTGATTATGTCTGTTAACCCCGATATCATAATGAAACCAATCCTCACACCTTTCCATTGGTGAACCATAAGTTTGTTTAATGAATCTGTGATTGCCCTTCTCCGTGGAAATATCTGCCCTGGTATCCATTTTTAGGTAACACCTATAAGTGATATGATACGATATGTGTCTTTCACTTTCTGACTTACTCCAAGTCACGTGATTACCTCTAGACACATCTACGGGACTGCAAATGGCATTGTGTCCTTTTTTCCTTGGCTTCTATTCTGCCTTAGCGAGGTCCATTTTCAACAATGTGATTCCCTGAGGGTTGTGGATTAGCTGACCTGGGCAGCCTTACCCTGCCGGCCGGCCCTCCCCAGGTGTGCCTGGTTGAGGTCAATATAAACAGCGCTCCAGGCAGAAATAGCCCCTGAAGTTGTGCCTGACTCCATATTCTCTGCCCCGTCAGCAGTCTCGGGGCTGTGCTGGTGGGAGGGAGTGAGGGGCCAAGGCTTTGATGGTGGCCCGGTGTGAGTGGGGCTCTGCTGGCCTTTCTGCAGGAGTTGCCAGGCTGCCACCTGTAAAGAAGAGGATGTGTCACTCATAACTTCCGATGGAATTTCTCTCCAGACAGAGGTGAGGAAGGATAAAAGCAGTGGGTGCCGGGACAGGAGGGATATCTCAGGCAGGGCAATAGAAAGCTTGCAGAAGAGCGCCCGGGTCCAGGACCTTCCTGGCTGACCTGCAGGCACAAAGTTGGCCTGCGTGCTGTGGCTGGTGTGGCTCCAGGGCCCTTCCTCTAGGCTTTCAAGCCCTTGTACATATTCAGGTGTTTTACCTGGGAAGGGTGGGAACAGTTCAGCAGCAGCTGGCCTGGGGCTCAGCTCACGTTTACTCACAGATGCCTCAGCACGGTCCCCCAGCTTTGCAATGAGGACGCTCCTTGCATGGGGGGTGGGTTGCTGGCTGTATGGGAGGTGATTCCCCACCTCTGACCAATTTCAGAATTGTTTACCGCTGGAGCAAGTGCCCTGATAGGGTTTCCCTCTGTATAACTGGTGGGTTCAGGTTTTTTTTTTCTTTTATGGTTCAAGTTAGATTTGATTCCTCTTTTATGTATTTATAGATATAAGCATGGAAATAATTCATTCCTATAAATACATCAGTGTGAAGGGAAGAACTTTTTTCTGTTTTACTTAATTTTTTTTTTAAATTTTGAAATTTAATTGTATTTATTTTTTTATACAGCAGGTTATTTTTAGTTATGTATTTTATGCATATACATGTATACAGGTCAATCCCAATCTCCCAACTCATCCCACCACCACCACCCCATGGCTTCCCACACTTGGTGTCCATACGTTTGTTCTCTACCTCTGTGTCTCTATTTCTTCCCTGCACACCAGTTCATCTGTACCATTTTTTAGGTTCCACATATATGCATTAATATACAATATTTGTTTTCCTCTTTCTGACTTACTTCATTCTGTGTGACAGTCTCTAGATCCATCAATGTCTCTACAAATGACCAAGTTTCATCCCTTTTATGGCTGAGTAATATTCCATTTTATATATGTACCACATCTTTATCCATTCATCTGTCTGTGGGCATTTAGGTTGCTTGCATTACCTGGCTATTGTAAATAGTGCTGCAATGAACATTGTGGTGAATGTGCCTTTTTGATTTATGGTTTTCTCTGGGTATATGCCCAGAAGTTCGATTGCTGGATCAGATGGTAATTCTATTTCTAGTTTTTTTAAGGAAACTCCATACTGTTCTCCATAGTGACTGTATCAATTTACATCCCCACCAATAGTGGAAGAGGGCTCCTTTTGTCCACACCCTCCCCAGAATTTGTTGTTTGTAGATTTTCTGATGATGCCGATTCTAACAGGTGTGTGGTGATACCTCATTGTAGTTTTGATTTGCATTTCTCTAATAATTAGTGCTGTTGAGCAGCTTTTCATGTGCGTCTTGGCCATCTCTGTGTCTTCTTTGAAGAAACGTCTCTTTAGATCTTCTTCCCATTTCTGTATTGGGTTGTTTGTTTTTTTAATATTAAGCTGCATGAGCTCTTTATATATATATTGGAGATTAAACCTTTGTCCATTGATTCATTTGCAATGATTTTCGCCCATTCTGAGGGATGCCTTTTTCCATTCCCGTTTTTTTTTAACAAAAAAGGAAAGAAAGAAAAAGAAGCAGAACACTAATGTGCGTAAAATATGCCTTTTGAAATGGTCGTTTTGAAATATGGACGTCCTTTGAATTTTTTTGTCGATATGTGACCCCAGGATTTGTTTTCAGGGCAGGTGTCATTTACAGGCCTGCAATGATTTTGAATATCAACTGACCATTAGCGCTGGGATTAAAGCTGCTGTTGCGTGAAACGGCCACAAGGTGGCAGCAGTTCTCCCTTACCAAATCTTGTTACTAGAGCAACAGAGCCTCAATGGAAGTCATGTTCTAGATTGGAATTTAGAATGGAATGTGCCAGGAGAAAGACCCTCAAGTTTGTCTCACTACTTCTTGTTTGTGTTTTTAATTTGTTTTTTTTATTTTCTATTACAGCAAGTTTGATTACAATGTTTGGCTTGTTGTAGGTGTGGAAGATGTGGTTCTTTTACACATATACAGATGTCTGTTCTTCCTGGGATCCTTTTCCCATGTACGTTCGGACAGAATGTTGAGTAGTCTTCTCTTGGTATTCCGTAGGTCTTTGGTGATTATATATGTCACCTTTGTTTGATTATGTCTGTTAACCCCGATATCATAATGAAACCAATCCTCACACCTTTCCATTGGTGAACCATAAGTTTGTTTAATGAATCTGTGATTGCCCTTCTCCGTGGAAATATCTGCCCTGGTATCCATTTTTAGGTAACACCTATAAGTGATATGATATGATATGTGTCTTTCACTTTCTGACTTACTCAAAGTCACGTGATTACCTCTAGACTCATCTACGGGGCTGCAAATGGCATTGTGTCCTTTTTTTCCTTGGCTTCTATTCTGCCTTAGCGAGGTCCATTTTCAACAATGTGATTCCCTGTGGGTTGTGGATTAGCTGACCTGGGCAGCGTTACACTGCCGGCCGGCCCTCCCCAGGTGTGCCTGGTTGAGGTCAATATAAACAGCGCTCCAGGCAGCAATAGCCCCTGAAGTTGTGCCTGACTCCATATTCTCTGCCCCGTCAGCAGTCTCGGGGCTGTGCTGGTGGGAGGGAGTGAGGGGCCAAGGCTTTGTTGGTGGCCCGGTGTGAGTGGGGCTCTGCTGGCCTTTCTGCAGGAGTTGCCAGGCTGCCACCTGTAAAGAAGAGGATGTGTCACTCATAACTTCCGATGGAATTTCTCTCCGGACAGAGGTGAGGAAGGAAAAAAGCAGTGGGGTCCGGGACAAGAAGGGTATCTCAGGCAGGGCAATAGAAAGCTTCCAGAAGAGGGCCCGGGGCCAGGACAATCCTGGCTGGCCTGCAGGCACCAAGTTGGCTTGCGTGCTGTCGCTGGTGTGGCTCCACGGCCTTTCTTCTAGGGTTTCAAGCCCTTGTACATATTCAGATGTTTTACCTGGGAAGGGTGGGAACAGTTCAGCAGCAGCTGGCCTGGGGCTCAGCTCACGTTTACTCACAGATGCCTCAGCACGGTCCCCCAGCTTTGCAATGAGGACGCTCCTTGCATGGGGGTTGGGTTGCTGGCTGTATGGGAGGTAATTCCCCACCTCTGACCAATTTCAGAATTGTTTATAGCTGGAGCACGTGACCTGATAGGGTTTCCCTCTGTATAACTGGTGGGTTCAGGTTTTTTTTTTTTCTTTTATGGTTCAAGTTAGATTTGATTCCTCTTTTATGTATTTATAGATATAAGCATGGAAATAATTCATTCCTATAAATACATCTGTGTGAAGGGAAGAAATTTTTTCTGTTTTATTTTAAATTTATTTTTTTTAAATTTTGAAATTTAATTGTATTTATTTTTTTATACAGCAGGTTATTATTAGTTATGTATTTTATGCATATACATGTATACAGGTCAATCCCAATCTCCCAACTCATCCCACCACCACCACCCCATGGCTTCCCACACTTGGTGTCCATACGTTTGTTCTCTACCTCTGTGTCTCTATTTCTTCCCTGCAAACCAGTTCATCTGTACCATTTTTTAGGTTCCACATATATGCATTAATATACAATATTTGTTTTCCTCTTTCTGACTTACTTCATTCTGTATGACAGTCTCTAGATCCATCGATGTCTCTACAAATGACCCAGTTTCACCCCTTTTATGGCTGAGTAATATTCCATTTTATATATGTACCACATCTTTATCCATTCATCTGTCTGTGGGCATTTAGGTTGCTTGCATTACCTGGCTATTGTAAATAGTGCTGCAATGAACATTGTGGTGAATGTGCCTTTTTGATTTATGGTTTTCTCTGGGTATATGCCCAGAAGTGGGATTGCTGGATCAGATGGTAATTCTATTTCTAGTTTTTTTAAGGAAACTCCATACTGTTCTCCATAGTGACTGTATCAATTTACATCCCCACCAATAGTGGAAGAGGGCTCCTTTTGTCCACACCCTCCCCAGAATTTGTTGTTTGTAGATATTCTGAAGATGCTGATTCTAACAGGTGTGAGGTACCTCATTGTAGGTTTGATTTGCATTTCTCTAATAATTAGTGCTGTTGAGCAGCTTTTCATGTGCGTCTTGGCTATCTCTGTGTCTTCTTTGAAGAAACGTCTCTTTAGATCTTCTGCCCATTTTTGTATTGGGTTGTTTGTTTTTTTAATATTAAGCTGCATGAGCTGTTTATATATATATTGGAGATTAAACCTTTGTCCATTGATTCATTTGCAACGATTTTCGCCCATTCTGAGGGATGCCTTTTTCCATTCCCGTTTTTTTAACAAAAAAAGGAAATAAAGAAAAAGAAGCAGAACACTAATGTGCGTAAAATATGCCTTTTGAAATGGTTGTTTTGAAATATGGACGTCCTTTGAATTTTTTGGTCGATATGTGACCCCAGGATTTGTTTTCAGGGCAGGTGTCATTTACAGGCCTGCAATGATTTTGAATATCAACTGACCATTAGCGCTGGGATTAAAGCTGCTGTTGCGTGAAACGGCCACAAGGTGGCAGCAGTTCTCCCTTACCAAATCTGGTTACTAGAGCAACAGAGCCTCAATGGAAGGCGTGTTCTAGATTGGAAGTTCGAATGGAATGTGCCAGGAGAAAGCCCCTCAAGTTTGTCTCACTACTTCTTGTTCGTGTTTTTAATTTTTTTTATTTTCTATTACAGCAAGTTTGATTACAATGTTTGGCTTGTTGTAGGTGTGGAAGATGTGGTTCTTTTACACATATACAGATGTCTGTTCTTCCTGGGATCCTTTTCCCATGTACGTTCGGACAGAATGTTGAGTAGTCTTCTCTTGGTATTCCGTAGGTCTTTGGTGATTATATATGTCACCTGTGTTTGATTATGTCTGTTAACCCTGATTTTATAATGAAACCAATCCTCACACCTTTCCATTGGTGAACCATAAGTTTGTTTAATGAATCTGTGATTGCCCTTCTCCGTGGAAATATCTGCCCTGGTATCCATTTTTAGGTAACACCAATAAGTGATATGATATGATATGTGTGTTTCACTTTCTGACATACTCCAAGTCACGTGATTACCTCTAGACTCATCTACGGGGCTGCAAATGGCATTGTGTCCTTTTTTTCCTTGGCTTCTATTCTGCCTTAGCGAGGTCCATTTTCAACAATGTGATTCCCTAAGGGTTGTGGATTAGCTGACCTGGGCAGCCTTACCCTGCCGGCCGGCCCTCCACAGGTGTGCCTGGTTGAGGTCAATATAAACAGCGCTCCAGGTAGCAATAGCCCCTGAAGTTGTGCCTGACTCCATATTCTCTGCCCCGTCAGCAGTCTCGGGGCTGTGCTGGTGGGAGGGAGTGAGGGGCCAAGGCTTTGATGGTGGCCCGGTGTGAGTGGGGCTCTGCTGGCCTTTCTGCAGGAGTTGCCAGGCTGCCCCCTGTAAAGAAGAGGATGTGTCACTCATAACTTCCGATGGAATTTCTCTCCAGACAGAGGTGAGGAAGGATAAAAGCAGTGGGTGCCGGGACAGGAGGGATATCTCAGGCAGGGCAATAGAAAGCTTCCAGAAGAGCGCCCGGGTCCAGGACCATCCTGGCTGACCTGCAGGCACCAAGTTGGCCTGCGTGCTGTGGCTGGTGTGGCTCCAGGGCCCTTCCTCTAGGCTTTCAAGCCCTTGTACATATTCAGGTGTTTTACCTGGGAAGGGTGGGAACAGTTCAGCAGCAGCTGGCCTGGGGCTCAGCTCACGTTTACTCACAGATGCCTCAGCGCGGTCCCCCAGCTTTGCAATGAGGACGCTCCTTGCATGGGGGGTGGGTTGCTGGCTGTATGGGAGGTGATTCCCCACCTCTGACCAATTTCAAAATTGTTTACCGCTGGAGCAAATGCCCTGATAGGGTTTCCCTCTGTATAACTGGTGAGTTCAGGTTTTTTTTTTCTTTTATGGTTCAAGTTAGATTTGATTCCTCTTTTATGTATTTATAGATATAAGCATGGAAATAATTCATTCCTATAAATACATCTGTGTTAAAGGAAGAACTTTTTTCTGTTTTACTTAAATTTTTTTTTTTAAATTTTGAAATTTAATTGTATTTATTTTTTTATACAGCAGGTTATTATTAGTTATGTATTTTATGCATATATATGTATACAGGTCAATCCCAATCTCCCAACTCATCCCACCACCACCACCCCATGGCTTCCCACACTTGGTGTCCATACGTTTGTTCTCTACCTCTGTGTCTCTATTTCTTCCCTGTAAACCAGTTCATCTGTACCATTTTTTAGGTTCCACATATATGCATTAATATACAATATTTGTTTTCCTCTTTCTGACTTACTTCATTCTGTATGACAGTCTCTAGATCCATCAATGTCTCTACAAATGACCAAGTTTCATCCCTTTTATGGCTGAGTAATATTCCATTTTATATATGTACCACATCTTTATCCATTCATCTGTCTGTGGGCATTTAGGTTGCTTGCATTACCTGGCTATTGTAAATAGTGCTGCAATGAACATTGTGGTGAATGTGCCTTTTTGATTTATGGTTTTCTCTGGGTATATGCCCAGAAGTTCGATTGCTGGATCAGATGGTAATTCTATTTCTAGGTTTTTTAAGGAAACTCCATACTGTTCTCCATAATGACTGTATCAATTTACATCCCCACCAATAGTGGAAGAGGGCTCCTTTTGTCCACACCCTCCCCAGAATTTGTTGTTTGTAGATTTTCTGAGGATGCCGATTCTAACAGGTGTGAGGTGATACCTCATTGTAGTTTTGATTTGCATTTCTCTAATAATTAGTGCTGTTGAGCAGCTTTTCATGTGCGTCTTGGCCATCTCTGTGTCTTCTTTGAAGAAACGTCTCTTTAGATCTTCTGCCCATTTCTGTATTGGGTTGTTTGTTTTTTTAATATTAAGCTGCATGAGCTGTTTATATATATATTGGAGATTAAACCTTTGTCCATTGCTTCATTTGCAACGATTTTCGCCCATTCTGAGGGATGCCTTTTTCCATTCCCGTTTTTTTTTAACAAAAAAGGAAAGAAAGAAAAAGAAGCAGAACATTAATGTGCGTAAAATATGCCTTTTGAAATGGTCGTTTTGAAATATGGACGTCCTTTAAATTTTTTGGTCGATATGTGACCCCAGGATTTGTTTTCAGGGCAGGTGTCATTTACAGGCCTGCAATGATTTTGAATATCAACTGACCATTAGCGCTGGGATTAAAGCTGCTGTTGCGTGAAACGGCCACAAGGTGGCAGCAGTTCTCCCTTACTGAATCTGGTTACTAGAGCAACAGAGCCTCAATGGAAGGCGTGTTCTAGATTGGAATTTAGAATGGAATGTGCCAGGAGAAAGACCCTCAAGTCTGTCTCACTACTTCTTGGTCGTGTTTTTAATTTTTTTTTTTATTTTCTATTACAGCAAGTTTGATTACAATGTTTGGCTTGTTGTAGGTGTGGAAGATGTGGTTCTTTTACACATATACAGATGTGTGTTCTTCCTGGGATCCTTTTCCCATGTACGTTAGGACAGAATGTTGAGTAGTCTTCTCTTGGTATTCCGTAGGTCTTTGGTGATTATATATGTCACCTGTGTTTGATTATGTCTGTTAACCCCGATATCATAATGAAAGCAATCCTCACACCTTTCCATTGGTGAACCATAAGTTTGTTTAATGAATCTGTGATTGCCCTTCTCTGTGGAAATATCTGCCTTGGTATCCATTTTTTGGTAACACCTATAAGTGATATGATACGATATGTGTCTTTCACTTTCTGACTTACTCCAAGTCACGTGATTACCTCTAGACTCATCTACGGGGCTGCAAATGGCATTGTGTCCTTTTTTTCCTTGGCTTCTATTCTGCCTTAGCGAGGTCCATTTTCAACAATGTGATTCCCTGAGGGTTGTGGATTAGCTGACCTGGGCAGCCTTACCCTGCCGGCCGGCCCTCCCCAGGTGTGCCTGGTTGAGGTCAATATAAACAGCGCTCCAGGCAGCAATAGCCCCTGAAGTTGTGCCTGACTCCATATTCTCTGCCCCGTCAGCCGTCTCGGGGCTGTGCTGGTGGGAGGGAGTGAGGGGCCAAGGCTTTGTTGGTGGCCCGGTGTGAGTGGGGCTCTGCTGGCCTTTCTGCAGGAGTTGCCAGGCTGCCACCTGTAAAGAAGAGGATGTGTCACTCATAACTTCCGATGGAATTTCTCTCCAGACAGAGGTGAGGAAGGATAAAAGCAGTGGGTGCCGGGACAGGAGGGATATCTCAGGCAGGGCAATAGAAAGCTTCCAGAAGAGCGCCCGGGGCCAGGACCATCCTGGCTGGCCTGCAGGCACCAAGTTGGCCTGCGTGCCTTCGCTGGTGTGGCTCCAGGGCCCTTCCTCTAGGCTTTCAAGCCCTTGTACATATTCAGGTGTTTTACCTGGGAAGGGTGGGAACAGTTCAGCAGCAGCTGGCCTGGGGCTCAGCTCACGTTTACTCACAGATGCCTCAGCATGGTCCCCAAGCTTTGCAATGAGGACGCTCCTTGCATGGGGGTTGGGTTGCTGGCTGTATGGGAGGTGATTCCCCACCTCTGACCAATTTCAGAATTGTTTACCGCTGGAGCAAGTGCCCTGATAGGGTTTCCCTCTGTATAACTGGTGGGTTCAGGTTTTTTTTTCTTTTATGGTTCAAGTTAGATTTGATTCCTCTTTTATGTATTTATAGATATAAGCATGGAAATAATTCATTCCTATAAATACATCTGTGTGAAGGGAAGAACTTTTTTTCTGTTTTATTTTAAATTTTTCTTTTTAATTTTGAAATTTAATTTTATTTATTTTTTTATACAGCAGGTTATTATTAGTTATGTATTTTATGCATATACATGTATACAGGTCAATCCCAATCTCCCAACTCATCCCACCACCACAACCCCATGGCTTCCCACACTTGGTGTCCATACGTTTGTTCTCTACCTCTGTGTCTCTATTTCTTCCCTGCAAACCAGTTCATCTGTACCATTTTTTAGTTTCCACATATATGCATTAATATACAATATTTGTTTTCCTCTTTCTGACTTACTTCATTCTGTATGACAGTCTCTAGATCCATCGATGTCTCTAAAAATGACCCAGTTTCATTCCTTTTTATGGCTGAGTAATATTCCATTTTATATATGTACCACATCTTTATCCATTCATCTGTCAGTGGGGATTTAGGTTACTTGCATTACCTGGCTATTGTAAATAGTGCTGCAATGAACATTGTGGTGAATGTGCCTTTTTGATTTATGGTTTTCCCTGGGTATATGCCCAGAAGTGGGATTGCTGAATCAGATGGTAATTCTAGTTCTAGTTTTTTTAAGGAAACTCCATACTGTTCTCCATAGTGACTGTATCAATTTACATCCCAACCAATAGTGGAAGAGGGCTCCTTTTGTCCACACCCTCCCCAGAATTTGTTGTTTGTAGATTTTCTGATGATGCCGATTCTAACAGGTGTGAGGTGATACCTCATTGTAGTTTTGATTTGCATTTCTCTAATAATTAGTGCTGTTGAGCAGCTTTTCATGTGCGTCTTGGCCATCTCTGTGTCTTCTTTGAAGAAACGTCTCTTTAGATCTTCTGCCCATTTTTGTATTGGGTTGTTTGTTTTTTTAATATTAAGCTGCATGAGCTGTTTACATATATATATTGGAGATTAAACCTTTGTCCATTGATTCATTTGCAACGATTTTCGCCCATTCTGAGGGATGCCTTTTTCCATTCCCGTTTTTTTAACAAAAAAGGAAAGAAAGAAAAAGAAGCAGAACACTAATGTGCGTAAAATATGCCTTTTGAAATGGTCGTTTTGAAATATGGATGTCCTTTGGTCGATATGTGACACCAGGATTTGTTTTCAGGGCAGGTGTCATTTACAGGCCTGCAATGATTTTGAATATCAACTGACCATTAGCGCTGGGATTAAAGCTGCTGTTGCGTGAAACGGCCACAAGGTGGCAGCAGTTCTCCCTTACCAAATCTGGTTACTAGAGCAACAGAGCCTCAGTGAAAGTCATGTTCTAGATTGGAATTTAGAATGGAATGTGCCAGGAGAAAGACCCTCAAGTTTGTCTCACTACTTTTTGTTTGTGTTTTTAATTTGTTCTTTTTTATTTTCTATTACAGCAAGTTTGATTACAATGTTTGGCTTGTTGTAGGTGTGGAAGATGTGGTTCTTTTACACATATACAGATGTCTGTTCTTCCTGGGATCCTTTTCCCATGTACGTTAGGACAGAATGTTGAGTAGTCTTCTCTTGGTATTCCGTAGGTCTTTGGTGATTATATATGTCACCTGTGTTTGATTATGTCTGTTAACCCCGATATCATAATGAAACCAATCCTCACACCTTTCCATTGGTGAACCATAAGTTTGTTTAATGAATCTGTGATTGCCCTTCTCCGTGGAAATATCTGCCCTGGTATCCAGTTTTAGGTAACACCTATAAGTGATATGATACGATATGTGTCTTTCACTTTCTGACTTACTCCAAGTCACGTGATTACCTCTAGACTCATCTACGGGGCTGCAAATGGCATTGTGTCCTTTTTTCCTTGGCTTCTATTCTGCCTTAGCGAGGTCCATTTTCAACAATGTGATTCCCTGAGGGTTGTGGATTAGCTGACCTGGGAAGCCTTACCCTGCCGGCCGGCCCTCCCCAGGTGTGCCTGGTTGAGGTCAATATAAACAGCGCTCCAGGCAGCAATAGCCCCTGAAGTTGTGCCTGACTCCATATTCTCTGCCCCGTCAGCAGTCTCGGGGCTGTGCTGGTGGGAGGGAGTGAGGGGCCAAGGCTTTGTTGGTGGCCCGGTGTGAGTGGGGCTCTGCTGGCCTTTCTGCAGGAGTTGCCAGGCTGCCACCTGTAAAGAAGAGGATGTGTCACTCATAACTTCCGATGGAATTTCTCTCCGGACAGAGGTGAGGAAGGAAAAAAGCAGTGGGGGCCGGGACAGGAGGGGTATCTCAGGCAGGGCAATAGAAAGCTTCCAGAAGAGCGCCCGGGGCCAGGACCATCCTGGCTGGCCTGCAGGCACCAAGTTGGCCTGCGTGCTGTCGCTGGTGTGGCTCCACGGCCCTTCCTCTAGGGTTTCAAGCACTTGTACATATTCAGGTGTTTTACCTGGGAAGGGTGGGAACAGTTCAGCAGCAGCTGGCCTGGGGCTCAGCTCACGTTTACTCACAGATGCCTCAGCACGGTCCCCCAGCTTTGCAATGAGGACGCTCCTTGCATGGGGGGTGGGTTGCTGGCTGTATGGGAGGTGATTCCCCACCTCTGACCAATTTCAGAATTGTTTACCGCTGGCGAAAGTGCCCTGATAGGGTTTCCCTCTGTATAACTTGTGGGTTCAGGTTTTTTTTTTTTTTATGGTTCAAGTTAGATTTGATTCCTCTTTTATGTATTTATAGATATAAGCATGGAAATAATTCATTCCTATAAATACATCTGTGTGAAGGGAAGAACTTTTTTCTGTTTTACTTAAATTTTTTTTTTTAAATTTTGAAATTGAATTGTATTTTTTTTTATACAGCAGGTTATTATTAGTTATGTATTTTATGCATACACATGTATACAGGTCAATCCCAATCTCCCAACTCATCCCACCACCACCACCCCATGGCTTCCCACACTTGGTGTCCATACGTTTGTTCTCTACCTCTGTGTCTCTATTTCTTCCCTGCAAACCAGTTCATCTGTACCATTTTTTAGTTTCCACATATATGCATTAATATACAATATTTGTTTTCCTCTTTCTGACTTACTTCATTCTGTATGACAGTCTCTAGATCCATCGATGTCTCTAAAAATGACCCAGTTTCATTCCTTTTTATGGCTGAGTAATATTCCATTTTATATATGTACCACATCTTTATCCATTCATCTGTCAGTGGGGATTTAGGTTACTTGCATTACCTGGCTATTGTAAATAGTGCTGCAATGAACATTGTGGTGAATGTGCCTTTTTGATTTATGGTTTTCCCTGGGTATATGCCCAGAAGTGGGATTGCTGAATCAGATGGTAATTCTAGTTCTAGTTTTTTTAAGGAAACTCCAAACTGTTCTCCATAGTGACTGTATCAATTTACATCCCCACCAATAGTGGAAGAGGGCTCCTTTTGTCCACACCCTCCCCAGAATTTGTTGTTTGTAGATTTTCTGATGATGCCGATTCTAACAGGTGTGAGGTGATACCTCATTGTAGTTTTGATTTGCATTTCTCTAATAATTAGTGCTGTTGAGCAGCTTTTCATGTGCGTCTTGGCCATCTCTGTGTCTTCTTTGAAGAAACGTCTCTTTAGATCTTCTGCCCATTTTTGTATTGGGTTGTTTGTTTTTTTAATATTAAGCTGCATGAGCTGTTTACATATATATATTGGAGATTAAACCTTTGTCCATTGATTCATTTGCAACGATTTTCGCCCATTCTGAGGGATGCCTTTTTCCATTCCCGATTTTTTAACAAAAAAGGAAAGAAAGAAAAAGAAGCAGAACACTAATGTGCGTAAAATATGCCTTTTGAAATGGTCGTTTTGAAATATGGATGTCCTTTGGTCGATATGTGACACCAGGATTTGTTTTCAGGGCAGGTGTCATTTACAGGCCTGCAATGATTTTGAATATCAACTGACCATTAGCGCTGGGATTAAAGCTGCTGTTGCGTGAAACGGCCACAAGGTGGCAGCAGTTCTCCCTTACCAAATCTGGTTACTAGAGCAACAGAGCCTCAATGAAAGTCATGTTCTAGATTGGAATTTAGAATGGAATGTGCCAGGAGAAAGACCCTCAAGTTTGTCTCACTACTTTTTGTTTGTGTTTTTAATTTGTTCTTTTTTATTTTCTATTACAGCAAGTTTGATTACAATGTTTGGCTTGTTGTAGGTGTGGAAGATGTGGTTCTTTTACACATATACAGATGTCTGTTCTTCCTGGGATCCTTTTCCCATGTACGTTAGGACAGAATGTTGAGTAGTCTTCTCTTGGTATTCCGTAGGTCTTTGGTGATTATATATGTCACCTGTGTTTGATTATGTCTGTTAACCCCGATATCATAATGAAACCAATCCTCACACCTTTCCATTGGTGAACCATAAGTTTGTTTAATGAATCTGTGATTGCCCTTCTCCGTGGAAATATCTGCCCTGGTATCCATTTTTAGGTAACACCTATAAGTGATATGATACGATATGTGTCTTTCACTTTCTGACTTACTCCAAGTCACGTGATTACCTCTAGACTCATCTACGGGGCTGCAAATGGCATTGTGTACTTTTTTCCTTGGCTTCTATTCTGCCTTAGCGAGGTCCATTTTCAACAATGTGATTCCCTGAGGGTTGTGGATTAGCTGACCTGGGAAGCCTTACCCTGCCGGCCGGCCCTCCCCAGGTGTGCCTGGTTGAGGTCAATATAAACAGCGCTCCAGGCAGCAATAGCCCCTGAAGTTGTGCCTGACTCCATATTCTCTGCCCCGTCAGCAGTCTCGGGGCTGTGCTGGTGGGAGGGAGTGAGGGGCCAAGGCTTTGTTGGTGGCCCGGTGTGAGTGGGGCTCTGCTGGCCTTTCTGCAGGAGTTGCCAGGCTGCCACCTGTAAAGAAGAGGATGTGTCACTCATAACTTCCGATGGAATTTCTCTCCGGACAGAGGTGAGGAAGGAAAAAAGCAGTGGGGGCCGGGACAGGAGGGGTATCTCAGGCAGGGCAATAGAAAGCTTCCAGAAGAGCGCCCGGGGCCAGGACCATCCTGGCTGGCCTGCAGGCACCAAGTTGGCCTGCGTGCTGTCGCTGGTGTGGCTCCACGGCCCTTCCTCTAGGCTTTCAAGCCCTTGTACATATTCAGGTGTTTTACCTGGGAAGGGTTGGAACAGTTCAGCAGCAGTTGGCCTGGGGCTCAGCTCACGTTTACTCACAGATGCCTCAGCACGGTCCCCCAGCTTTGCAATGAGGATGCTCCTTGCATGGGGGGTGGGTTGCTGGCTGTATGGGAGGTGATTCCCCACCTCTGACCAATTTCAGAATTGTTTACCGCTGGAGCAAATGCCCTGATAGGGTTTCCCTCTGTATAACTGGTGGGTTCAGGTTTTTTTTTTCTTTTATGGTTCAAGTTAGATTTGATTCCTCTTTTATGTATTTATAGATATAAGCATGGAAATAATTCCTTCCTATAAATACATCTGTGTGAATGGAAGGACTTTTTTCTGTTTTATTTTAAATTATTTTTTTAAATTTTGAAATTTAATTGTATTTATTTTTTTATACAGCAGGTTATTATTAGTTATGTATTTTATGCATATACATGTATACAGGTCAATCCCAATCTCCCAACTCATCCCACCACCACCACCCCATGGCTTCCCACACTTGGTGTCCATACGTTTGTTGTCTACCTCTGTGTCTCTATTTCTTCCCTGCACACCAGTTCATCTGTACCATTTTTTAGGTTCCACATATATGCATTAATATACAATATTTGTTTTCCTCTTTCTGACTTACTTCATTCTGTGTGACAGTCTCTAGATCCATCAATGTCTCTACAAATGACCAAGTTTCATCCCTTTTATGGCTGAGTAATATTCCATTTTATATATGTACCACATCTTTATCCATTCATCTGTCTGTGGGCATTTAGGTTGCTTGCATTACCTGGCTATTGTAAATAGTGCTGCAATGAACATTGTGGTGAATGTGCCTTTTTGATTTATGGTTTTCTCTGGGTATATGCAGAGAAGTGGGATTGCTGGATCAGATGGTAATTCTATTTCTAGTTTTTTTAAGGAAACTCCATACTGTTCTCCATAGTGACTGTATCAATTTACATCCCCACCAATAGTGGAAGAGGGCTCCTTTTGTCCACACCCTCCCCAGAATTTGTTGTTTGTAGATATTCTGATGATGCCGATTCTAACAGGTATGAGGTACCTCATTGTAGGTTTGATTTGCATTTCTCTAATAATTAGTGCTGTTGAGCAGCTTTTCATGTGCGTCTTGGCCATCTCTGTGTCTTCTTTGAAGAAACGTCTCTTTAGATCTTCTGCCCATTTTTGTATTGGGTTGTTTGTTTTTTTAATATTAAGCTGCATGTGCTGTTTATATATATATTGGAGATTAAACCTTTGTCCATTGATTCATTTGCAACGATTTTCGCCCATTCTGAGGGATGCCTTTTTCCATTCCCGTTTTTTTAACAAAAAAGGAAAGAAAGAAAAAGAAGCAGAACACTAATGTGCGTAAAATATGCCTTTTGAAATGGTCGTTTTGAAATATGGACGTCCTTTGAATTTTTTGGTCGATATGTGACCCCAGGATTTGTTTTCAGGGCAGGTGTCATTTACAGGCCTGCAATGATTTTGAATATCAACTGACCATTAGCGCTGGGATTAAAGCTGCTGTTGCGTGAAACGGCCACAAGGTGGCAGCAGTTCTCCCTTACCAAATCTGGTTACTAGAGCAACAGAGCCTCAATGGAATGCGTGTTCTAGATTGGAAGTTCGAATGGAATGTGCCAGGAGAAAGCCCCTCAAGTTTGTCTCACTACTTCTTGTTCGTGTTTTTAATTTTTTTAATTTTCTATTACAGCAAGTTTGATTACAATGTTTGGCTTGTTGTAGGTGTGGAAGATGTGGTTCTTTTACACATATACAGATGTCTGTTCTTCCTGGGATCCTTTTCCCATGTACGTTCGGACAGAATGTTGAGTAGTCTTCTCTTGGTATTCCGTAGGTCTTTGGTGATTATATATGTCACCTGTGTTTGATTATGTCTGTTAACCCCGATATCATAATGAAACCAATCCTCACACCTTTCCATTGGTGAACCATAAGTTTGTTTAATGAATCTGTGATTGCCCTTCTCCGTGGAAATATCTGCCCTGGTATCCATTTTTAGGTAACACCTATAAGTGATATGATACGATATGTGTCTTTCACTTTCTGACTTACTCCAAGTCACGTGATTACCTCTAGACTCATCTACGGGGCTGCAAATGGCATTGTGTCCTTTTTTTCCTTGGCTTCTATTCTGCCTTAGCGAGGTCCATTTTCAACAATGTGATTCCCTGAGGGTTGTGGATTAGCTGACCTGGGCAGCCTTACCCTGCCGGCCGGCCCTCCCCAGGTGTGCCTGGTTGAGGTCAATATAAACAGCGCTCCAGGCAGCAATAGCCCCTGAAGTTGTGCCTGACTCCATATTCTCTGCCCCGTCAGCAGTCTCGGGGCTGTGCTGGTGGGAGGGAGTGAGGGGCCAAGGCTTTGATGGTGGCCCGGTGTGAGTGGGGCTCTGCTGGCCTTTCTGCAGGAGTTGCCAGGCTGCCACCTGTAAAGAAGAGGATGTGTCACTCATAACTTCCGATGGAATTTCTCTCCAGACAGAGGTGAGGAAGGATAAAAGCAGTGGGTGCCGGGACAGGAGGGATATCTCAGGCAGGGCAATAGAAAGCTTCCAGAAGAGCGCCCGGGGCCAGGACCATCCTGGCTGGCCTGCAGGCACCAAGTTGGCCTGCGTGCCTTCGCTGCTGTGGCTCCAGGGCCCTTCCTCTAGGCTTTCAAGCCCTTGTACATATTCAGGTGTTTTACCTGGGAAGGGTGGGAACAGTTCAGCAGCAGCTGGCCTGGGGCTCAGCTCACGTTTACTCACAGATGCCTCAGCACGGTCCCCCAGCTTTGCAATGAGGACTCTCCTTGCATGGGGGTTGGGTTGCTGGCTGTATGGGAGGTGATTCCCCACCTCTGACCAATTTCAGAATTGTTTACCGCTGGAGCAAGTGCCCTGATAGGGTTTCCCTCTGCATAACTGGTGGGTTCAGGTTTTTTTTTTCTTTTATGGTTCAAGTTAGATTTGATTCCTCTTTTATGTATTTATAGATATAAGCATGGAAATAATTCCTTCCTATAAATACATCTGTGTGAAGGGAAGAACTTTTTTCTGTTTTATTTTAAATTATTTTTTTAAATTTTGAAATTTAATTGTATTTATTTTTTTATACAGCAGGTTATTATTAGTTATGTATTTTATGCATATACATGTATACAGGTCAATCCCAATCTCCCAACTCATCCCACCACCACCACCCCATGGCTTCCCACACTTGGTGTCCATACGTTTGTTCTCTACCTCTGTGTCTCTATTTCTTCCCTGCACACCAGTTCATCTGTACCATTTTTTAGGTTCCACATATATGCATTAATATACAATATTTGTTTTCCTCTTTCTGACTTACTTCATTCTGTGTGACAGTCTCTAGATCCATCAATGTCTCTACAAATGACCAAGTTTCATCACTTTTATGGCTGAGTAATATTCCATTTTATATATGTACCACATCTTTATCCATTCATCTGTCTGTGGGCATTTAGGTTGCTTGCATTACCTGGCTATTGTAAATAGTGCTGCAATGAACATTGTGGTGAATGTGCCTTTTTGATTTATGGTTTTCTCTGGGTATATGCAGAGAAGTGGGATTGCTGGATCAGATGGTAATTCTATTTCTAGTTTTTTTAAGGAAACTCCATACTGTTCTCCATAGTGACTGTATCAATTTACATCCCCACCAATAGTGGAAGAGGGCTCCTTTTGTCCACACCCTCCCCAGAATTTGTTGTTTGTAGATATTCTGATGATGCCGATTCTAACAGGTATGAGGTACCTCATTGTAGGTTTGATTTGCATTTCTCTAATAATTAGTGCTGTTGAGCAGCTTTTCATGTGCGTCTTGGCCATCTCTGTGTCTTCTTTGAAGAAACGTCTCTTTAGATCTTCTGCCCATTTTTGTATTGGGTTGTTTGTTTTTTTTAATATTAAGCTGCATGTGCTGTTTATATATATATTGGAGATTAAACCTTTGTCCATTGATTCATTTGCAACGATTTTTGCCCATTTTGAGGGATGCCTTTTTCCATTCCCGTTTTTTTAACAAAAAAGGAAAGAAAGAAAAAGAAGCAGAACACTAATGTGCGTAAAATATGCCTTTTGAAATGGTCGTTTTGAAATATGGACGTCCTTTGAATTTTTTGGTCGATATGTGACCCCAGGATTTGTTTTCAGGGCAGGTGTCATTTACAGGCCTGCAATGATTTTGAATATCAACTGACCATTAGCGCTGGGATTAAAGCTGCTGTTGCGTGAAACGGCCACAAGGTGGCAGCAGTTCTCCCTTACCAAATCTGGTTACTAGAGCAACAGAGCCTCAATGGAAGGCGTGTTCTAGATTGGAAGTTCGAATGGAATGTGCCAGGAGAAAGCCCCTCAAGTTTGTCTCACTACTTCTTGTTCGTGTTTTTAATTTTTTTAATTTTCTATTACAGCAAGTTTGATTACAATGTTTGGCTTGTAGGTGTGGAAGATGTGGTTCTTTTACACATATACAGATGTCTGTTCTTCCTGGGATCCTTTTCCCATGTACGTTCGGACAGAATGTTGAGTAGTCTTCTCTTGGTATTCCGTAGGTCTTTGGTGATTATATATGTCACCTGTGTTTGATTATGTCTGTTAACCCCGATATTATAATGAAACCAATCCTCACACCTTTCCATTGGTGAACCATAAGTTTGTTTAATGAATCTGTGATTGCCCTTCTCCGTGGAAATATCTGCCCTGGTATCCATTTTTAGGTAACACCTATAAGTGATATGATACGATATGTGTCTTTCACTTTCTGACTTACTCCAAGTCACGTGATTACCTCTAGACTCATCTACGGGGCTGCAAATGGCATTGTGTCCTTTTTTTCCTTGGCTTCTATTCTGCCTTAGCGAGGTCCATTTTCAACAATGTGATTCCCTGAGGGTTGTGGATTAGCTGACCTGGGCAGCCTTACCCTGCCAGCCGGCCCTCCCCAGGTGTGCCTGGTTGAGGTCAATATAAACAGCGCTCCAGGCAGCAATAGCCCCTGAAGTTGTGCCTGACTCCATATTCTCTGCCCCGTCAGCAGTCTCGGGGCTGTGCTGGTGGGAGGGAGTGAGGGGCCAAGGCTTTGTTGGTGGCCCGGTGTGAGTGGGGCTCTGCTGGCCTTTCTGCAGGAGTTGCCAGGCTGCCACCTGTAAAGAAGAGGATGTGTCAGTCATAACTTCCGATGGAATTTCTCTCCGGACAGAGGTGAGGAAGGATAAAAGCAGTGGGGGACGGGACAGTAGGGATATCTCAGGCAGGGAAATAGAAAGCTTCCAGAACAGCGCCCGGGGTCAGGATTATCCTTGCTGACCTGCAGGCACCAAGTTGGCCTGCGTGCTGTGGCTGGTGTGGCTCCAGGGCCCTTCCTCTAGGCTTTCAAGCCCTTGTACATATTGGTGTTTTACCTGGGAAGGGTGGGAACAGTTCAGCAGCAGCTGGCCTGGGGCTCAGCTCACGTTTACTCACAGATGCCTCAGCACGGTCCCCCAGCTTTGCAATGAGGACGCTCCTTGCATGGGGGGTGGGTTGCTGGCTGTATGGGAGGTGATTCCCCACCTCTGACCAATTTCAGAATTGTTTACCACTGGAGAAAGTGCCCTGATAGGGTTTCCCTCTTTATAACTGGTGGTTTCGTTTTTTTTTTCTTTTATGGTTCAAGTTAGATTTGATTCCTCTTTTATGTATTTATAGATAGAAGCATGGAAATAATTTATTCCTGTAAATACATCTGTGTGAAGCGAATAACTTTTTTCTGTTTTATTTTAAAATTTTATTTTTTAAAATTTTGAAATTTCATTTTATTTATTTTTTTATACAGCAGGTTATTATTAGTTATGTATTTTATGCATATATATGTATACAGGTTAATCCCAATCTCCCAACTCATCCCACCACCACCACCCCATGGCTTCCCTCACTTGGTGTCCATACGTTTGTTCTCTACCTCTGTGTCTCTATTTCTTCCCTGCAAACCAGTTCATCTGTACCATTTTTTAGGTTCCACATATATGCATTAATATACAATATTTGTTTTCCTCTTTCTGACTTACTTCATTCTGTATGACAGTCTCTAGATCCATCGATGTCTCTACAAATGACCCAGTTTCATTCCTTTTTATGGCTGAGTAATATTCCAATTTATATACGTACCACATCTTTATCCATTCATCTGTCTGTGGGCATTTAGGCTGCTTGCATTACCTGGCTATTGTAAATAGTGCTGCAATGAACATTGTGGTGGATGTGCCTTTTTAATTTATGTTTTTCTCTGGGTATATGCCCAAAAGTTCGATTGCTGGATCAGATGGTAATTCTATTTCTAGTTTTTTTAAGGAAACTCCATACTGTTCTCCATAGTGACTGTATCAATTTACATCCCCACCAATAGTGGAAGAGGGTTCCTTTTGTCCACACCCTCCCCAGAATTTGTTGTTTGTAGATTTTCTGATGATGCCAATTCTAACAGGTGTGAGGTGATACCTCATTGTAGTTTTGATTTGCATTTCTCTAATAATTAGTGCTGTTGAGCAGCTTTTCATGTGCGTCTTGGCCATTTCTGTGTCTTCTTTGAAGAAACGTCTGTTTAGGTCTTCTGCCCATTTTTGTATTGGGTTGTTTGTTTTTTTAATATTAAGCTGCATGTGCTGTTTATATATATATTGGAGATTAAACCTTTGTCCATTGATTCATTTGCAACGATTTTCGCCCATTCTGAGGGATGCCTTTTTTCATTCCCATTTTTTTTAACAATAAAGGAAAGAAAGAATAAGAAGTAGAACACTAATGTGCGTAAAATATGCCTTTTGAAATGGTCTCTTTGAAATATGGACGTCCTTTGAATTTTTTGGTCGATATGTGACCCCAGGATTTGTTTTCAGGGCAGGTGTCATTTACAGGCCTGCAATGATTTTGAATATCAACTGACCATTAGCGCTGGGATTAAAGCTGCTGTTGCGTGAAGCGGCCACAAGGTGGCAGCAGTTCTCCCTTACCAAATCTGGTTACTAGAGCAACAGAGCCTCAATGGAGGGCGTGTTCTAGATTGGAATTTCGAATGGAATGTGCCAGGAGAAAGCCCCTCAGGTTTGTCTCACTAATTCTTGTTCGTGTTTTTAATTTTTTTATTTTCTATTACAGCAAGTTTGATTACAATATTTGGCTTCTTGTAGGTGTGTAAGATGTGGTTCTTTTACACATATACAGATGTCTGTTCTTCCTGGGATCCTTTTCCCATGTACGTTCGGACAGAATGTTGAGTAGTCTTCTCTTGGTATTCCGTAGGTCTTTGGTGATTATATATGTCACCTGTGTTTGATTATGTCTGTTAACCCCGATATCATAATGAAACCAATCCTCACACCTTTCCATTGGTGAACCATAAGTTTGTTTAATGAATCTGTGATTGCCCTTCTCCGTGGAAATATCTGCCCTGGTATCCATTTTTAGGTAACACCTATAAGTGATATGATACGATATGTGTCTTTCACTTTCTGACTTACTCCAAGTCACGTGATTACCTCTAGACTCATCTACGGGGCTGCAAATGGCATTGTGTCCTTTTTTTCCTTGGCTTCTATTCTGCCTTAGCGAGGTCCATTTTCAACAATGTGATTCCCTGAGGGTTGTGGATTAGCTGACCTGGGAAGCCTTACCCTGCCGGCCGGCCCTCCCCAGGTGTGCCTGGTTGAGGTCAATATAAACAGCGCTCCAGGCAGCAATAGCCCCTGAAGTTGTGCCTGACTCCATATTCTCTGCCCCGTCAGCAGTCTCGGGGCTGTGCTGGTGGGAGGGAGTGAGGGGCCAAGGCTTTGTTGGTGGCCCGGTGTGAGTGGGCCACTGCTGGCCTTTCTGCAGGAGTTGCCAGGCTGCCACGTGTAAAGAAGAAGATGTGTCAGTCATAACTTCCGATGGAATTTCTCTCCGGACAGAGGTGAGGAAGGATAAAAGCAGTGGGGGATGGGACAGTAGGGATATCTCAGGCAGGGCAATAGAAAGCTTCCAGAACAGCGCCCGGGGCCAGGACCATCCTGGCTGACCTGCAGGCACCAAGTTGGCCTGCGTGCTGTGGCTGGTGTGGCTCCACGGCCCTTCCTCTAGGCTTTCAAGCCCTTGTACATATTCAGGTGTTTTACCTGGGAAGGGTGGGAACAGTTCAGCAGCAGCTGGCCTGGGGCTCAGCTCACGTTTACTCACAGATGCCTCAGCACGGTCCCCCAGCTTTGCAATGAGGACGCTCCTTGCATTGGGGGTGAGTTGCTGGCTGTATGGGAGGTGATTCCCCACCTCTGACCAATTTCAGAATTGTTTACCGCTGGAGCAAGTGCCCTGATAGGGTTTCCCTCTGTATAACTGGTGGGTTCAGGTTTTTTTTTTCTTTTATGGTTCAAGTTAGATTTCATTCCTCTTTTATGTATTTATAGATATAAGCATGGAAATAATTCATTCCTATAAATACATCTGTGTGAAGGGAAGAACTTTTTTCTGTTTTATTTTAAAATTTTTTTTTAATTTTGAAATTTAATTTTATATATTTTTTTATACAGCAGGTTATAATTAGTTATGTATCTTATTTATATACAAGTATACAGGTCAATCCCAATCTCCCAACTCATCCCACCACCACCACCCCATGGCTTCCCACACTTGGTGTCCATACGTTTGTTCTCTACCTCTGTGTCTCTATTTCTTCCCTGCAAACCAGTTCATCTGTACCATTTTTTAGGTTCCACATATATGCATTAATATACAATATTTGTTTTCCTCTTTCTGACTTACTTCATTCTGTATGACAGTCTCTAGATCCATCGATGTCTCTACAAATGACCCAGTTTCATTCCTTTTTATGGCTGAGTAATATTCCATTTTATATATGTACCACATCTTTATCCATTCATCTGTCTGTGGGCATTTAGGTTACTTGCATTACCTGGCTATTGTCAATAGTGCTGCAATGAACATTGTGGTGAATGTGCCTTTTTGATTTATGGTTTTCTCTGGGTATATGCCCAGAAGTGGGATTGCTGGATCAGATGGTAATTCTATTTCTAGTTTTTTTAAGGAAACTCCATACTGTTCTCCATAGTGACTGTATCAATTTACATCCCCACCAATAGTGGAAGAGGGCTCCTTTTGTCCACACCCTCCCCAGAATTTGTTGTTTGTAGATTTTCTGATGATGCCAATTCTAACAGGTGTGAGGTGATACCTCATTGTAGTTTTGATTTGCATTTCTCTAATAATTAGTGCTGTTGAGCAGCTTTTCATGTGCGTCTTGGCCATCTCTGTGTCTTCTTTGAAGAAACGTCTCTTTAGATCTTCTGCCCATTTTTGTATTGGGTTGTTTGATTTTTGAATATTAAGCTTCATGAGCTGTTTATATATATATATTGGAGATTAAACCTTTGTCCATTGCTTCATTTGCAACGATTTTCGCCCATTCTGAGGGATGTCTTTTTCCATTCCCGTTTTTTTAACAAAAAAGGAAAGAAAGAAAAAGAAGCAGAACACTAATGTGCGTAAAATATGCCTTTTGAAATGGTCGTTTTGAAATATGGACGTCCTTTGAATTTTTTGGTCGATATGTGACCCCAGGATTTGTTTTCAGGGCAGGTGTCATTTACAGGCCTGCAATGATTTTGAATATCAACTGACCATTAGCGCTGGGATTAAAGCTGCTGTTGCGTGAAACGGCCACAAGGTGGCAGCAGTTCTCCCTTACCAAATCTGGCTACTAGAGCAACAGAGCCTCAATGGAAGTCCTGTTCTAGATTGGAATTTCGAATGGAATGTGCCAGGAGAAAGCCCCTCAGGTTTGTCTCACTAATTCTTGTTCGTGTTTTTAATTTTTTTTATTTTCTATTACAGCAAGTTTGATTACAATGTTTGGCTTCTTGTAGGTGTGTAAGATGCGGTTCTTTTACACATATACAGATGTCTGTTCTTCCTGGGATCCTTTTCCCATGTACGTTCGGACAGAATGTTGAGTAGTCTTCTCTTGGTATTCCGTAGGTCTTTGGTGATTATATTTGTCACCTGTGTTTGATTATGTCTGTTAACCCCGATATCATAATGAAACCAATCCTCACACCTTTCCATTGGTGAACCATAAGTTTGTTTAATGAATCTGTGATTGCCCTTCTCCGTGGAAATATCTGCCCTGGTATCCATTTTTAGGTAACACCTATAAGTGATATGATACGATATGTGTCTTTCACTTTCTGACTTACTCCAAGTCACGTGATTACCTCTAGACTCATCTACGGGGCTGCAAATGGCATTGTGTCCTTTTTTTCCTTGGCTTCTATTCTGCCTTAGCGAGGTCCATTTTCAACAATGTGATTCCCTGAGGGTTGTGGATTAGCTGACCTGGGCAGCCTTACCCTGCGGGCCGGCCCTCCCCAGGTGTGCTTGGTTGAGGTCAATATAAACAGCGCTCCAGGCAGCAATAGCCCCTGAAGTTGTGCCTGACTCCATATTCTCTGCCCCGTCAGCAGTCTCGGGGCTGTGCTGGTGGGAGGGAGTGAGGGGCCAAGGCTTTGTTGGTGGCCCGGTGTGAGTGGGCCACTGCTGGCCTTTCTGCAGGAGTTGCCAGGCTGCCACCTGTAAAGAAGAGGATGTGTCACTCATAACTTCCGATGGAATTTCTCTCCGGACAGAGGTGAGGAAGGATAAAAGCAGTGGGGGCCGGGACAGGAGGGATATCTCAGGCAGGGCAATAGAAAGCTTCCAGAACAGCGCCCGGGGCCAGGACCATCCTTGCTGACCTGCAGGCACCAAGTTGGCCTGCGTGCTGTGGCTGGTGTGGCTCCAGGGCCCTTCCTCTAGGCTTTCAAGCCCTTGTACATATTCAGGTGTTTTACCTGGGAAGGGTGGGAACAGTTCAGCAGCAGCTGGCCTGGGGCTCAGCTCACGTTTACTCACAGATGCCTCAGCACGGTCCCCCAGCTTTGCAATGAGGACGCTCCTTGCATGGGGGGTGGGTTGCTGGCTGTATGGGAGGTGATTCCCCACCTCTGACCAATTTCAGAATTGTTTACCGCTGGAGCAAGTGCCCTGATAGGGTTTCCCTCTGTATAACTGGTGGGTTCAGGTTTTTTTTTCTTTTATGGTTCAAGTTAGATTTGATTCTTCTTTTATGTATTTATAGATATAAGCATGGAAATAATTCATTCCTATAAATACATCTGTGTGAAGGGAAGAACTTTTTTCTGTTTTATTTTAAAAAAATTTTTTAATTTTGAAATTTAATTTTATTTATTTTTTTATACAACAGGTTATAATTAGTTATGTATCTTATTTATATACATGTATACAGGTCAATCCCAATCTCCCAACTCATCCCACCACCACCACCCCATGGCTTCCCACACTTGGTGTCCATACGTTTGTTGTCTACCTCTGTGTCTCTATTTCTTCCCTGCAAACCAGTTCATCTGTACCATTTTTTAGGTTCCACATATATGCATTAATATACAATATTTGTTTTCCTCTTTCTGACTTACTTCATTCTGTATGACAGTCTCTAGATCCATCGATGTCTCTACAAATGACCCAGTTTCATTCCTTTTTATGGCTGAGTAATATTCCATTTTATATATGTACCACATCTTTATCCATTCATCTGTCTGTGGGCATTTAGGTTACTTGCATTACTTGGCTATTGTCAATAGTGCTGCAATGAACATTGTGGTGAATGTGCCTTTTTGATTTATGGTTTTCTCTGGGTATATGCCCAGAAGTGGGATTGCTGGATCAGATGGTAATTCTATTTCTAGTTTTTTTAAGGAAATTCCATACTGTTCTCCATAGTGACTGTATCAATTTACATCCCCACCAATAGTGGAAGAGGGCTCCTTTTGTCCACACCCTCCCCAGAATTTGTTGTTTGTAGATTTTCTGATGATGCCGATTCTAACAGGTGTGAGGTGATACCTCATTGTAGTTTTGATTTGCATTTTTCTAATAATTAGTGCTGTTGAGCAGCTTTTCATGTGCGTCTTGGCCATCTCTGTGTCTTCTTTGAAGAAACGTCTCTTTAGATCTTCTGCCCATTTTTGTATTGGGTTGTTTGATTTTTGAATATTAAGCTGCATGAGCTGTTTATATATATATTGGAGATTAAACCTTTGTCCATTGCTTCATTTGCAACGATTTTCGCCCATTCTGAGGGATGCCTTTTTCCATTCCCGTTTTTTTAACAAAAAAGGAAAGAAAGAAAAAGAAGCAGAACACTAATCTGCGTAAAATATGCCTTTTGAAATGGTCGTTTTGAAATATGGACGTCCTTTGAATTTTTTGGTCGATATGTGACCCCAGGATTTGTTTTCAGGGCAGGTGTCATTTACAGGCCTGCAATAATTTTGAATATCAACTGACCATTAGCGCTGGGATTAAAGCTGCTGTTGCGTGAAACGGCCACAAGGTGGCAGCAGTTCTCCCTTACCAAATCTGGCTACTAGAGCAACAGAGCCTCAATGGAAGTCCTGTTCTAGATTGGAATTTCGAATGGAATGTGCCAGGAGAAAGCCCCTCAAGTTTGTCTCACTACTTTTTGTTCGTGTTTTTAATTTTTTTTTTCTATTACAGCAAGTTTGATTACAATGTTTGGCTTGTTGTAGGTGTGGAAGATGTGGTTCTTTTACACATATACAGATGTCTGTTCTTCCTGGGATCCTTTTCCCATGTACGTTAGGACAGAATGTTGAGTAGTCTTCTCTTGGTATTCCGTAGGTCTTTGGTGATTATATATGTCACCTGTGTTTGATTATGTCTGTTAACCCCGATATCATAATGAAAGCAATCCTCACACCTTTCCATTGGTGAACCATAAGTTTGTTTAATGAATCTGTGATTGCCCTTCTCCGTGGAAATATCTGCCCTGGTATCCATTTTTAGGTAACACCTATAAGTGATATGATATGATATGTGTCTTTCACTTTCTGACTTACTCCAAGTCACGTGATTACCTCTAGACTCATCTACGGGGCTGCAAATGGCATTGTGTCCTTTTTTTCCTTGGCTTCTATTCTGCCTTAGCGAGGTCCATTTTCAACAATGTGATTCCCTGAGGGTTGTGGATTAGCTGACCTGGGCAGCCTTACACTGCGGGCCGGCCCTCCCCAGGTGTGCCTGGTTGAGGTCAATATAAACAGCGCTCCAGGCAGCAATAGCCCCTGAAGTTGTGCCTGACTCCATATTCTCTGCCCCGTCAGAAGTCTCGGGGCTGTGCTGGTGGGAGGGAGTGAGGGGCCAAGGCTTTGTTGGTGGCCCGGTGTGAGTGGGGCTCTGCTGGCCTTTCTGCAGGAGTTGCCAGGCTGCCACCTGTAAAGAAGAGGATGTGTCAGTCATAACTTCCGATGGAATTTCTCTCCGGACAGAGGTGAGGAAGGATAAAAGCAGTGGGGGACGGGACAGTAGGGATATCTCAGGCAGGGCAATAGAAAGCTTCCAGAACAGCGCCCGGGGCCAGGATTATCCTTGCTGACCTGCAGGCACCAAGTTGGCCTGCGTGCTATGGCTGGTGTGGCTCCAGGGCCCTTCCTCTAGGCTTTCAAGCCCTTGTACATATTGGTGTTTTACCTGGGAAGGGTGGGAACAGTTCAGCAGCAGCTGGCCTGGGGCTCAGCTCACGTTTACTCACAGATGCCTCAGCACGGTCCCCCAGCTTTGCAATGAGGACGCTCCTTGCATGGGGGGTGGGTTGCTGGCTGTATGGGAGGTGATTCCCCACCTCTGACCAATTTCAGAATTGTTTACCACTGGAGAAAGTGCCCTGATAGGGTTTCCCTCTTTATAACTGGTGGTTTCGTTTTTTTTTTCTTTTATGGTTCAAGTTAGATTTGATTCCTCTTTTATGTATTTATAGATAGAAGCATGGAAATAATTTATTCCTGTAAATACATCTGTGTGAAGCGAATAACTTTTTTCTGTTTTATTTTAAAATTTTATTTTTTAAAATTTTGAAATTTCATTTTATTTATTTTTTTATACAGCAGGTTATTATTAGTTATGTATTTTATGCATATATATGTATACAGGTTAATCCCAATCTCCCAACTCATCCCACCACCACCACCCCATGGCTTCCCTCACTTGGTGTCCATACGTTTGTTCTCTACCTCTGTGTCTCTATTTCTTCCCTGCAAACCAGTTCATCTGTACCATTTTTTAGGTTCCACATATATGCATTAATATACAATATTTGTTTTCCTCTTTCTGACTTACTTCATTCTGTATGACAGTCTCTAGATCCATCGATGTCTCTACAAATGACCCAGTTTCATTCCTTTTTATGGCTGAGTAATATTCCAATTTATATACGTACCACATCTTTATCCATTCATCTGTCTGTGGGCATTTAGGCTGCTTGCATTACCTGGCTATTGTAAATAGTGCTGCAATGAACATTGTGGTGGATGTGCCTTTTTAATTTATGTTTTTCTCTGGGTATATGCCCAGAAGTTCGATTGCTGGATCAGATGGTAATTCTATTTCTAGTTTTTTTAAGGAAACTCCATACTGTTCTCCATAGTGACTGTATCAATTTACATCCCCACCAATAGTGGAAGAGGGTTCCTTTTGTCCACACCCTCCCCAGAATTTGTTGTTTGTAGATTTTCTGATGATGCCAATTCTAACAGGTGTGAGGTGATACCTCATTGTAGTTTTGATTTGCATTTCTCTAATAATTAGTGCTGTTGAGCAGCTTTTCATGTGCGTCTTGGCCATTTCTGTGTCTTCTTTGAAGAAACGTCTGTTTAGGTCTTCTGCCCATTTTTGTATTGGGTTGTTTGTTTTTTTAATATTAAGCTGCATGTGCTGTTTATATATATATTGGAGATTAAACCTTTGTCCATTGATTCATTTGCAACGATTTTCGCCCATTCTGAGGGATGCCTTTTTTCATTCCCATTTTTTTTAGCAATAAAGGAAAGAAAGAATAAGAAGTAGAACACTAATGTGCGTAAAATATGCCTTTTGAAATGGTCGCTTTGAAATATGGACGTCCTTTGAATTTTTTGGTCGATATGTGACCCCAGGATTTGTTTTCAGGGCAGGTGTCATTTACAGGCCTGCAATGATTTTGAATATCAACTGACCATTAGCGCTGGGATTAAAGCTGCTGTTGCGTGAAGCGGCCACAAGGTGGCAGCAGTTCTCCCTTACCAAATCTGGTTACTAGAGCAACAGAGCCTCAATGGAGGGCGTGTTCTAGATTGGAATTTCGAATGGAATGTGCCAGGAGAAAGCCCCTCAGGTTTGTCTCACTAATTCTTGTTCGTGTTTTTAATTTTTTTTATTTTCTATTACAGCAAGTTTGATTACAATGTTTGGCTTCTTGTAGGTGTGTAAGATGTGGTTCTTTTACACATATACAGATGTCTGTTCTTCCTGGGATCCTTTTCCCATGTACGTTCGGACAGAATGTTGAGTAGTCTTCTCTTGGTATTCCGTAGGTCTTTGGTGATTATATATGTCACCTGTGTTTGATTATGTCTGTTAACCCCGATATCATAATGAAACCAATCCTCACACCTTTCCATTGGTGAACCATAAGTTTGTTTAATGAATCTGTGATTGCCCTTCTCCGTGGAAATATCTGCCCTGGTATCCATTTTTAGGTAACACCTATAAGTGATATGATACGATATGTGTCTTTCACTTTCTGACTTACTCCAAGTCACGTGATTACCTCTAGACTCATCTACGGGGCTGCAAATGGCATTGTGTCCTTTTTTTCCTTGGCTTCTATTCTGCCTTAGCGAGGTCCATTTTCAACAATGTGATTCCCTGAGGGTTGTGGATTAGCTGACCTGGGAAGCCTTACCCTGCCGGCCGGCCCTCCCCTGGTGTGCTTGTTTGAGGTCAATATAAACAGCGCTCCAGGCAGCAATAGCCCCTGAAGTTGTGCCTGACTCCATATTCTCTGCCCCGTCAGCAGTCTCGGGGCTGTGCTGGTGGGAGGGAGTGAGGGGCCAAGGCTTTGTTGGTGGCCCGGTGTGAGTGGGCCACTGCTGGCCTTTCTGCAGGAGTTGCCAGGCTGCCACGTGTAAAGAAGAAGATGTGTCAGTCATAACTTCCGATGGAATTTCTCTCCGGACAGAGGTGAGGAAGGATAAAAGCAGTTGGGGGTGGGACAGTAGGGATATCTCAGGCAGGGCAATAGAAAGCTTCCAGAACAGCGCCCGGGGCCAGGACCATCCTGGCTGACCTGCAGGCACCAAGTTGGCCTGCGTGCTGTGGCTGGTGTGGCTCCACGGCCCTTCCTCTAGGCTTTCAAGCCCTTGTACATATTCAGGTGTTTTACCTGGGAAGGGTGGGAACAGTTCAGCAGCAGCTGGCCTGGGGCTCAGCTCACGTTTACTCACAGATGCCTCAGCACGGTCCCCCAGCTTTGCAATGAGGACGCTCCTTGCATTGGGGGTGAGTTGCTGGCTGTATGGGAGGTGATTCCCCACCTCTGACCAATTTCAGAATTGTTTACCGCTGGAGCAAGTGCCCTGATAGGGTTTCCCTCTGTATAACTGGTGGGTTCAGGTTTTTTTTTTCTTTTATGGTTCAAGTTAGATTTGATTCCTCTTTTATGTATTTATAGATATAAGCATGGAAATAATTCATTCCTATAAATACATCTGTGTGAAGGGAAGAACTTTTTTCTGTTTTATTTTAAAATTTTTTTTTTAATTTTGAAATTTCATTTTATTTATTTTTTTATACAGCAGGTTATTATTAGTTATGTATTTTATGCATATATATGTATACAGGTTAATCCCAATCTCCCAACTCATCCCACCACCACCACCCCATGGCTTCCCTCACTTGGTGTCCATACGTTTGTTCTCTACCTCTGTGTCTCTATTTCTTCCCTGCAAACCAGTTCATCTGTACCATTTTTTAGGTTCCACATATATGCATTAATATACAATATTTGTTTTCCTCTTTCTGACTTACTTCATTCTGTATGACAGTCTCTAGATCCATCGATGTCTCTACAAATGACCCAGTTTCATTCCTTTTTATGGCTGAGTAATATTCCAATTTATATACGTACCACATCTTTATCCATTCATCTGTCTGTGGGCATTTAGGCTGCTTGCATTACCTGGCTATTGTAAATAGTGCTGCAATGAACATTGTGGTGGATGTGCCTTTTTAATTTATGTTTTTCTCTGGGTATATGCCCAGAAGTTCGATTGCTGGATCAGATGGTAATTCTATTTCTAGTTTTTTTAAGGAAACTCCATACTGTTCTCCATAGTGACTGTATCAATTTACATCCCCACCAATAGTGGAAGAGGGTTCCTTTTGTCCACACCCTCCCCAGAATTTGTTGTTTGTAGATTTTCTGATGATGCCAATTCTAACAGGTGTGAGGTGATACCTCATTGTAGTTTTGATTTGCATTTCTCTAATAATTAGTGCTGTTGAGCAGCTTTTCATGTGCGTCTTGGCCATTTCTGTGTCTTCTTTGAAGAAACGTCTGTTTAGGTCTTCTGCCCATTTTTGTATTGGGTTGTTTGTTTTTTTAATATTAAGCTGCATGTGCTGTTTATATATATATTGGAGATTAAACCTTTGTCCATTGATTCATTTGCAACGATTTTCGCCCATTCTGAGGGATGCCTTTTTTCATTCCCATTTTTTTTAGCAATAAAGGAAAGAAAGAATAAGAAGTAGAACACTAATGTGCGTAAAATATGCCTTTTGAAATGGTCGCTTTGAAATATGGACGTCCTTTGAATTTTTTGGTCGATATGTGACCCCAGGATTTGTTTTCAGGGCAGGTGTCATTTACAGGCCTGCAATGATTTTGAATATCAACTGACCATTAGCGCTGGGATTAAAGCTGCTGTTGCGTGAAGCGGCCACAAGGTGGCAGCAGTTCTCCCTTACCAAATCTGGTTACTAGAGCAACAGAGCCTCAATGGAGGGCGTGTTCTAGATTGGAATTTCGAATGGAATGTGCCAGGAGAAAGCCCCTCAGGTTTGTCTCACTAATTCTTGTTCGTGTTTTTAATTTTTTTTATTTTCTATTACAGCAAGTTTGATTACAATGTTTGGCTTCTTGTAGGTGTGTAAGATGTGGTTCTTTTACACATATACAGATGTCTGTTCTTCCTGGGATCCTTTTCCCATGTACGTTCGGACAGAATGTTGAGTAGTCTTCTCTTGGTATTCCGTAGGTCTTTGGTGATTATATATGTCACCTGTGTTTGATTATGTCTGTTAACCCCGATATCATAATGAAACCAATCCTCACACCTTTCCATTGGTGAACCATAAGTTTGTTTAATGAATCTGTGATTGCCCTTCTCCGTGGAAATATCTGCCCTGGTATCCATTTTTAGGTAACACCTATAAGTGATATGATACGATATGTGTCTTTCACTTTCTGACTTACTCCAAGTCACGTGATTACCTCTAGACTCATCTACGGGGCTGCAAATGGCATTGTGTCCTTTTTTTCCTTGGCTTCTATTCTGCCTTAGCGAGGTCCATTTTCAACAATGTGATTCCCTGAGGGTTGTGGATTAGCTGACCTGGGAAGCCTTACCCTGCCGGCCGGCCCTCCCCTGGTGTGCTTGTTTGAGGTCAATATAAACAGCGCTCCAGGCAGCAATAGCCCCTGAAGTTGTGCCTGACTCCATATTCTCTGCCCCGTCAGCAGTCTCGGGGCTGTGCTGGTGGGAGGGAGTGAGGGGCCAAGGCTTTGTTGGTGGCCCGGTGTGAGTGGGCCACTGCTGGCCTTTCTGCAGGAGTTGCCAGGCTGCCACGTGTAAAGAAGAAGATGTGTCAGTCATAACTTCCGATGGAATTTCTCTCCGGACAGAGGTGAGGAAGGATAAAAGCAGTTGGGGGTGGGACAGTAGGGATATCTCAGGCAGGGCAATAGAAAGCTTCCAGAACAGCGCCCGGGGCCAGGACCATCCTGGCTGACCTGCAGGCACCAAGTTGGCCTGCGTGCTGTGGCTGGTGTGGCTCCACGGCCCTTCCTCTAGGCTTTCAAGCCCTTGTACATATTCAGGTGTTTTACCTGGGAAGGGTGGGAACAGTTCAGCAGCAGCTGGCCTGGGGCTCAGCTCACGTTTACTCACAGATGCCTCAGCACGGTCCCCCAGCTTTGCAATGAGGACGCTCCTTGCATTGGGGGTGAGTTGCTGGCTGTATGGGAGGTGATTCCCCACCTCTGACCAATTTCAGAATTGTTTACCGCTGGAGCAAGTGCCCTGATAGGGTTTCCCTCTGTATAACTGGTGGGTTCAGGTTTTTTTTTTCTTTTATGGTTCAAGTTAGATTTGATTCCTCTTTTATGTATTTATAGATATAAGCATGGAAATAATTCATTCCTATAAATACATCTGTGTGAAGGGAAGAACTTTTTTCTGTTTTATTTTAAAATTTTTTTTTTAATTTTGAAATTTAATTTTATTTATTTTTTTATACAGCAGGTTATAATTAGTTATGTATCTTATTTATATACATGTATACAGGTCAATCCCAATCTCCCAACTCATCCCACCACCACCACCCCATGGCTTCCCACACTTGGTGTCCATACGTTTGTTCTCTACCTCTGTGTCTCTATTTCTTCCCTGCAAACCAGTTCATCTGTACCATTTTTTAGGTTCCACATATATGCATTAATATACAATATTTGTTTTCCTCTTTCTGACTTACTTCATTCTGTATGACAGTCTCTAGATCCATCGATGTCTCTACAAATGACCCAGTTTCATTCCTTTTTATGGCTGAGTAATATTCCATTTTATATATGTACCACATCTTTATCCATTAATCTGTCTGTGGGCATTTAGGTTACTTGCATTACCTGGCTATTGTCAATAGTGCTGCAATGAACATTGTGGTGAATGTGCCTTTTTAATTTATGGTTTTCTCTGGGTATATGCCCAGAAGTGGGATTGCTGGATCAGATGGTAATTCTATTTCTAGTTTTTTTAAGGAAACTCCATACTGTTCTCCATAGTGACTGTATCAATTTACATCCCCACCAATAGTGGAAGAGGGCTCCTTTTGTCCACACCCTCCCCAGAATTTGTTGTTTGTAGATTTTCTGATGATGCCAATTCTAACAGGTGTGAGGTGATACCTCATTGTAGTTTTGATTTGCATTTCTCTAATAATTAGTGCTGTTGAGCAGCTTTTCATGTGCGTCTTGGCCATCTCTGTGTCTTCTTTGAAGAAACGTCTCTTTAGATCTTCTGCCCATTTTTGTATTGGGTTGTTTGATTTTTGAATATTAAGCTGCATGAGCTGTTTATATATATATATTGGAGATTAAGCCTTTGTCCATTGCTTCATTTGCAACGATTTTCGCCCATTCTGAGGGATGCCTTTTTCCATTCCCGTTTTTTTAACAAAAAAGGAAAGAAAGAAAAAGAAGCAGAACACTAATGTGCGTAAAATATGCCTTTTGAAATGGTCGTTTTGAAATATGGACGTCCTTTGAATTTTTTGGTCGATATGTGACCCCAGGATTTGTTTTCAGGGCAGGTGTCATTTACAGGCCTGCAATGATTTTGAATATCAACTGACCATTAGCGCTGGGATTAAAGCTGCTGTTGCGTGAAACGGCCACAAGGTGGCAGCAGTTCTCCCTTACCAAATCTGGCTACTAGAGCAACAGAGCCTCAATGGAAGTCCTGTTCTAGATTGGAATTTCGAATGGAATGTGCCAGGAGAAAGCCCCTCAAGTTTGTCTCACTACTTTTTGTTCGTGTTTTTAATTTTTTTTTTTCTATTACAGCAAGTTTGATTACAATGTTTGGCTTGTTGTAGGTGTGGAAGATGTGGTTCTTTTACACATATACAGATGTCTGTTCTTCCTGGGATCCTTTTCCCATGTACGTTAGGACAGAATGTTGAGTAGTCTTCTCTTGGTATTCCGTAGGTCTTTGGTGATTATATATGTCACCTGTGTTTGATTATGTCTGTTAACCCCGGTATCATAATGAAAGCAATCCTCACACCTTTCCATTGGTGAACCATAAGTTTGTTTAATGAATCTGTGATTGCCCTTCTCCGTGGAAATATCTGCCCTGGTATCCATTTTTAGGTAACACCTATAAGTGATATGATATGATATGTGTCTTTCACTTTCTGACTTACTCCAAGTCACGTGATTACCTCTAGACTCATCTACGGGGCTGCAAATGGCATTGTGTCCTTTTTTTCCTTGGCTTCTATTCTGCCTTAGCGAGGTCCATTTTCAACAATGTGATTCCCTGAGGGTTGTGGATTAGCTGACCTGGGCAGCCTTACACTGCGGGCCGGCCCTCCCCAGGTGTGCCTGGTTGAGGTCAATATAAACAGCGCTCCAGGCAGCAATAGCCCATGAAGTTGTGCCTGACTCCATATTCTCTGCCCCGTCAGAAGTCTCGGGGCTGTGCTGGTGGGAGGGAGTGAGGGGCCAAGGCTTTGTTGGTGGTCCGGTGTGAGTGGGGCTCTGCTGGCCTTTCTGCAGGAGTTGCCAGGCTGCCACCTGTAAAGAAGAGGATGTGTCAGTCATAACATCCGATGGAATTTCTCTCCGGACAGAGGTGAGGAAGGATAAAAGCAGTGGGGGACGGGACAGTAGGGATATCTCAGGCAGGGCAATAGAAAGCTTCCAGAACAGCGCCCGGGGCCAGGATTATCCTTGCTGACCTGCAGGCACCAAGTTGGCCTGCGTGCTATGGCTGGTGTGGCTCCAGGGCCCTTCCTCTAGGCTTTCAAGCCCTTGTACATATTCAGGTGTTTTACCTGGGAAGGGTGGGAACAGTTCAGCAGCAGCTGGCCTGGGGCTCAGCTCACGTTTACTCACAGATGCCTCAGCACGGTCCCCCAGCTTTGCAATGAGGACGCTCCTTGCATGGGGGGTGGGTTTCTGGCTGTATGGGAGGTGATTCCCCACCTCTGACCAATTTCAGAATTGTTTACCACTGGAGAAAGTGCCCTGATAGGGTTTCCCTCTTTATAACTGGTGGTTTCGTTTTTTTTTTCTTTTATGGTTCAAGTTAGATTTGATTCCTCTTTTATGTATTTATAGATAGAAGCATGGAAATAATTCATTCCTGTAAATACATCTGTGTGAAGCGAATAACTTTTTTCTGTTTTATTTTAAAATTTTATTTTTTAAAATTTTGAAATTTCATTTTATTTATTTTTTTATACAGCAGGTTATTATTAGTTATGTATTTTATGCATATATATGTATACAGGTTAATCCCAATCTCCCAACTCATCCCACCACCACCACCCCATGGCTTCCCTCACTTGGTGTCCATACGTTTGTTCTCTACCTCTGTGTCTCTATTTCTTCCCTGCAAACCAGTTCATCTGTACCATTTTTTAGGTTCCACATATATGCATTAATATACAATATTTGTTTTCCTCTTTCTGACTTACTTCATTCTGTATGACAGTCTCTAGATCCATCGATGTCTCTACAAATGACCCAGTTTCAATCCTTTTTATGGCTGAGTAATATTCCAATTTATATACGTACCACATCTTTATCCATTCATCTGTCTGTGGGCATTTAGGCTGCTTGCATTACCTGGCTATTGTAAATAGTGCTGCAATGAACATTGTGGTGGATGTGCCTTTTTAATTTATGTTTTTCTCTGGGTATATGCCCAGAAGTTCGATTGCTGGATCAGATGGTAATTCTATTTCTAGTTTTTTCAAGGAAACTCCATACTGTTCTCCATAGTGACTGTATCAATTTACATCCCCACCAATAGTGGAAGAGGGTTCCTTTTGTCCACACCCTCCCCAGAATTTGTTGTTTGTAGATTTTCTGATGATGCCAATTCTAACAGGTGTGAGGTGATACCTCATTGTAGTTTTGATTTGCATTTCTCTAATAATTAGTGCTGTTGAGCAGCTTTTCATGTGCGTCTTGGCCATTTCTGTGTCTTCTTTGAAGAAACGTCTGTTTAGGTCTTCTGCCCATTTTTGTATTGGGTTGTTTGTTTTTTTAATATTAAGCTGCATGTGCTGTTTATATATATATTGGAGATTAAACCTTTGTCCATTGATTCATTTGCAACGATTTTCGCCCATTCTGAGGGATGCCTTTTTTCATTCCCATTTTTTTTAGCAATAAAGGAAAGAAAGAATAAGAAGTAGAACACTAATGTGCGTAAAATATGCCTTTTGAAATGGTCGCTTTGAAATATGGACGTCCTTTGAATTTTTTGGTCGATATGTGACCCCAGGATTTGTTTTCAGGGCAGGTGTCATTTACAGGCCTGCAATGATTTTGAATATCAACTGACCATTAGCGCTGGGATTAAAGCTGCTGTTGCGTGAAGCGGCCACAAGGTGGCAGCAGTTCTCCCTTACCAAATCTGGTTACTAGAGCAACAGAGCCTCAATGGAGGGCGTGTTCTAGATTGGAATTTCGAATGGAATGTGCCAGGAGAAAGCCCCTCAGGTTTGTCTCACTAATTCTTGTTCGTGTTTTTAATTTTTTTTATTTTCTATTACAGCAAGTTTGATTACAATGTTTGGCTTCTTGTAGGTGTGTAAGATGTGGTTCTTTTACACATATACAGATGTCTGTTCTTCCTGGGATCCTTTTCCCATGTACGTTCGGACAGAATGTTGAGTAGTCTTCTCTTGGTATTCCGTAGGTCTTTGGTGATTATATATGTCACCTGTGTTTGATTATGTCTGTTAACCCCGATATCATAATGAAACCAATCCTCACACCTTTCCATTGGTGAACCATAAGTTTGTTTAATGAATCTGTGATTGCCCTTCTCCGTGGAAATATCTGCCCTGGTATCCATTTTTAGGTAACACCTATAAGTGATATGATACGATATGTGTCTTTCACTTTCTGACTTACTCCAAGTCACGTGATTACCTCTAGACTCATCTACGGGGCTGCAAATGGCATTGTGTCCTTTTTTTCCTTGGCTTCTATTCTGCCTTAGCGAGGTCCATTTTCAACAATGTGATTCCCTGAGGGTTGTGGATTAGCTGACCTGGGAAGCCTTACCCTGCCGGCCGGCCCTCCCCTGGTGTGCTTGTTTGAGGTCAATATAAACAGCGCTCCAGGCAGCAATAGCCCCTGAAGTTGTGCCTGACTCCATATTCTCTGCCCCGTCAGCAGTCTCGGGGCTGTGCTTGTGGGAGGGAGTGAGGGGCCAAGGCTTTGTTGGTGGCCCGGTGTGAGTGGGCCACTGCTGGCCTTTCTGCAGGAGTTGCCAGGCTGCCACGTGTAAAGAAGAAGATGTGTCAGTCATAATTTCCGATGGAATTTCTCTCCGGACAGAGGTGAGGAAGGATAAAAGCAGTGGGGGATGGGACAGTAGGGATATCTCAGGCAGGGCAATAGAAAGCTTCCAGAACAGCGCCCGGGGCCAGGACCATCCTGGCTGACCTGCAGGCACCAAGTTGGCCTGCGTGCTGTGGCTGGTGTGGCTCCACGGCCCTTCCTCTAGGCTTTCAAGCCCTTGTACATATTCAGGTGTTTTATCTGGGAAGGGTGGGAACAGTTCAGCAGCAGCTGGCCTGGGGCTCAGCTCACGTTTACTCACAGATGCCTCAGCACGGTCCCCCAGCTTTGCAATGAGGACGCTCCTTGCATTGGGGGTGAGTTGCTGGCTGTATGGGAGGTGATTCCCCACCTCTGACCAATTTCAGAATTGTTTACCGCTGGAGCAAGTGCCCTGATAGGGTTTCCCTCTGTATAACTGGTGGGTTCAGGTTTTTTTTTTCTTTTATGGTTCAAGTTAGATTTGATTCCTCTTTTATGTATTTATAGATATAAGCATGGAAATAATTCATTCCTATAAATACATCTGTGTGAAGGGAAGAACTTTTTTCTGTTTTATTTTAAAATTTTTTTTTTAATTTTGAAATTTAATTTTATATATTTTTTTATACAGCAGGTTATAATTAGTTATGTATCTTATTTATATACATGTATACAGGTCAATCCCAATCTCCCAACTCATCCCACCACCACCACCCCATGGCTTCCCACACTTGGTGTCCATACGTTTGTTGTCTACCTCTGTGTCTCTATTTCTTCCCTGCAAACCAGTTCATCTGTACCATTTTTTAGGTTCCACATATATGCATTAATATACAATATTTGTTTTCCTCTTTCTGACTTACTTCATTCTGTATGACAGTCTCTAGATCCATCGATGTCTCTACAAATGACCCAGTTTCATTCCTTTTTATGGCTGAGTAATATTCCATTTTATATATGTACCACATCTTTATCCATTCATCTGTCTGTGGGCATTTAGGTTACTTGCATTACCTGGCTATTGTCAATAGTGCTGCAATGAACATTGTGGTGAATGTGCCTTTTTGATTTATGGTTTTCTCTGGGTATATGCCCAGAAGTGGGATTGCTGGATCAGATGGTAATTCTATTTCTAGTTTTTTTAAGGAAACTCCATACTGTTCTCCATAGTGACTGTATCAATTTACATCCCCACCAATAGTGGAAGAGGGCTCCTTTTGTCCACACCCTCCCCAGAATTTGTTGTTTGTAGATTTTCTGATGATGCCAATTCTAACAGGTGTGAGGTGATACCTCATTGTAGTTTTGATTTGCATTTCTCTAATAATTAGTGCTGTTGAGCAGCTTTTCATGTGCGTCTTGGCCATCTCTGTGTCTTCTTTGAAGAAACGTCTCTTTAGATCTTCTGCCCATTTTTGTATTGGGTTGTTTGATTTTTGAATATTAAGCTGCATGAGCTGTTTATATATATATATTGGAGATTAAACCTTTGTCCATTGCTTCATTTGCAACGATTTTCGCCCATTCTGAGGGATGCCTTTTTCCATTCCCGTTTTTTTAACAAAAAAGGAAAGAAAGAAAAAGAAGCAGAACACTAATGTGCGTAAAATATGCCTTTTGAAATGGTCGTTTTGAAATATGGACGTCCTTTGAATTTTTTGGTCGATATGTGACCCCAGGATTTGTTTTCAGGGCAGGTGTCATTTACAGGCCTGCAATGATTTTGAATATCAACTGACCATTAGCGCTGGGATTAAAGCTGCTGTTGCGTGAAACGGCCACAAGGTGGCAGCAGTTCTCCCTTACCAAATCTGGCTACTAGAGCAACAGAGCCTCAATGGAAGTCCTGTTCTAGATTGGAATTTCGAATGGAATGTGCCAGGAGAAAGCCCCTCAGGTTTGTCTCACTAATTCTTGTTCGTGTTTTTAATTTTTTTTATTTTCTATTACAGCAAGTTTGATTACAATGTTTGGCTTCTTGTAGGTGTGTAAGATGCGGTTCTTTTACACATATACAGATGTCTGTTCTTCCTGGGATCCTTTTCCCATGTACGTTCGGACAGAATGTTGAGTAGTCTTCTCTTGGTATTCCGTAGGTCTTTGGTGATTATATTTGTCACCTGTGTTTGATTATGTCTGTTAACCCCGATATCATAATGAAACCAATCCTCACACCTTTCCATTGGTGAACCATAAGTTTGTTTAATGAATCTGTGATTGCCCTTCTCCGTGGAAATATCTGCCCTGGTATCCATTTTTAGGTAACACCTATAAGTGATATGATACGATATGTGTCTTTCACTTTCTGACTTACTCCAAGTCACGTGATTACCTCTAGACTCATCTACGGGGCTGCAAATGGCATTGTGTCCTTTTTTTCCTTGGCTTCTATTCTGCCTTAGCGAGGTCCATTTTCAACAATGTGATTCCCTGAGGGTTGTGGATTAGCTGACCTGGGCAGCCTTACCCTGCGGGCCGGCCCTCCCCAGGTGTGCTTGGTTGAGGTCAATATAAACAGCGCTCCAGGCAGCAATAGCCCCTGAAGTTGTGCCTGACTCCATATTCTCTCCCCCGTCAGCAGTCTCGGGGCTGTGCTGGTGGGAGGGAGTGAGGGGCCAAGGCTTTGTTGGTGGCCCGGTGTGAGTGGGCCACTGCTGGCCTTTCTGCAGGAGTTGCCAGGCTGCCACCTGTAAAGAAGAGGATGTGTCACTCATAACTTCCGATGGAATTTCTCTCCGGACAGAGGTGAGGAAGGATAAAAGCAGTGGGGGCCGGGACAGGAGGGATGTCTCAGGCAGGGCAATAGAAAGCTTCCAGAACAGCGCCCGGGGCCAGGACCATCCTTGCTTACCTGCAGGCACCAAGTTGGCCTGCGTGCTGTGGCTGGTGTGGCTCCAGGGCCCTTCCTCTAGGCTTTCAAGCCCTTGTACATATTCAGGTGTTTTACCTGGGAAGGGTGGGAACAGTTCAGCAGCAGCTGGCCTGGGGCTCAGCTCACGTTTACTCACAGATGCCTCAGCACGGTCCCCCAGCTTTGCAATGAGGACGCTCCTTGCATGGGGGGTGGGTTGCTGGCTGTATGGGAGGTGATTCCCCACCTCTGACCAATTTCAGAATTGTTTACCACTGGAGCAAGTGCCCTGATAGGGTTTCCCTCTGTATAACTGGTGGGTTCAGGTTTTTTTTTTCTTTTATGGTTCAAGTTAGATTTGATTCCTCTTTTATGTATTTATAGATATAAGCATGGAAATAATTCATTCCTATAAATACATCTGTGTGAAGGGAAGAACTTTTTTCTGTTTTATTTTAAAAAAATTTTTTAATTTTGAAATTTAATTTTATTTATTTTTTTATACAACAGGTTATAATTAGTTATGTATCTTATTTATATACATGTATACAGGTCAATCCCAATCTCCCAACTCATCCCACCACCACCACCCCATGGCTTCCCACACTTGGTGTCCATACATTTGTTGTCTACCTCTGTGTCTCTATTTCTTCCCTGCAAACCAGTTCATCTGTACCATTTTTTAGGTTCCACATATATGCATTAATATACAATATTTGTTTTCCTCTTTCTGACTTACTTCATTCTGTATGACAGTCTCTAGATCCATCGATGTCTCTACAAATGACCCAGTTTCATTCCTTTTTATGGCTGAGTAATATTCCATTTTATATATGTACCACATCTTTATCCATTCATCTGTCTGTGGGCATTTAGGTTACTTGCATTACCTGGCTATTGTCAATAGTGCTGCAATGAACATTGTGGTGAATGTGCCTTTTTGATTTATGGTTTTCTCTGGGTATATGCCCAGAAGTGGGATTGCTGGATCAGATGGTAATTCTATTTCTAGTTTTTTTAAGGAAATTCCATACTGTTCTCCATAGTGACTGTATCAATTTACATCCCCACCAATAGTGGAAGAGGGCTCCTTTTGTCCACACCCTCCCCAGAATTTGTTGTTTTTAGATTTTCTGATGATGCCGATTCTAACATGTGTGAGGTGATACCTCATTGTAGTTTTGATTTGCATTTCTCTAATAATTAGTGCTGTTGAGCAGCTTTTCATGTGCGTCTTGGCCATCTCTGTGTCTTCTTTGAAGAAACATCTCTTTAGATCTTCTGCCCATTTTTGTATTGGGTTGTTTGATTTTTGAATATTAAGCTGCATGAGCTGTTTATATATATATTGGAGATTAAACCTCTGTCCATTGCTTCATTTGCAACGATTTTCGCCCATTCTGAGGGATGCCTTTTTCCATTCCCGTTTTTTTAACAAAAAAGGAAAGAAAGAAAAAGAAGCAGAACACTAATGTGCGTAAAATATGCCTTTTGAAATGGTCGTTTTGAAATATGGACGTCCTTTGAATTTTTTGGTCGATATGTGACCCCAGGATTTGTTTTCAGGGCAGGTGTCATTTACAGGCCTGCAATGATTTTGAATATCAACTGACCATTAGCGCTGGGATTAAAGCTGCTGTTGCGTGAAACGGCCACAAGGTGGCAGCAGTTCTCCCTTACCAAATCTGGCTACTAGAGCAACAGAGCCTCAATGGAAGTCCTGTTCTAGATTGGAATTTCGAATGGAATGTGCCAGGAGAAAGCCCCTCAAGTTTGTCTCACTACTTTTTGTTCGTGTTTTTAATTTTTTTTTTTCTATTACAGCAAGTTTGATTACAATGTTTGGCTTGTTGTAGGTGTGGAAGATGTGGTTCTTTTACACATATACAGATGTCTGTTCTTCCTGGGATCCTTTTCCCATGTACGTTAGGACAGAATGTTGAGTAGTCTTCTCTTGGTATTCCGTAGGTCTTTGGTGATTATATATGTCACCTGTGTTTGATTATGTCTGTTAACCCCGATATCATAATGAAAGCAATCCTCACACCTTTCCATTGGTGAACCATAAGTTTGTTTAATGAATCTGTGATTGCCCTTCTCCGTGGAAATATCTGCCCTGGTATCCATTTTTAGGTATCACCTATAAGTGATATGATATGATATGTGTCTTTCACTTTCTGACTTACTCCAAGTCACGTGATTACCTCTAGACTCATCTATGGGGCTGCAAATGGCATTGTGTCCTTTTTTTCCTTGGCTTCTATTCTGCCTTAGCGAGGTCCATTTTCAACAATGTGATTCCCTGAGGGTTGTGGATTAGCTGACCTGGGCAGCCTTACCCTGCCGGCCGGCCCTCCCCAGGTGTGCCTGGTTGAGGTCAATATAAACAGCGCTCCAGGCAGCAATAGCCCCTGAAGTTGTGCCTGACTCCATATTCTCTGCCCCGTCAGAAGTCTCGGGGCTGTGCTGGTGGGAGGGAGTGAGGGGCCAAGGCTTTGTTGGTGGCCCGGTGTGAGTGGGGCTCTGCTGGCCTTTCTGCAGGAGTTGCCAGGCTGCCACCTGTAAAGAAGAGGATGTGTCAGTCATAACTTCCGATGGAATTTCTCTCCGGACAGAGGTGAGGAAGGATAAAAGCAGTGGGGGACGGGACAGTAGGGATATCTCAGGCAGGGCAATAGAAAGCTTCCAGAACAGTGCCCGGGGCCAGGATTATCCTTGCTGACCTGCAGGCACCAAGTTGGCCTGCGTGCTGTGGCTGGTGTGGCTCCAGGGCCCTTCCTCTAGGCTTTCAAGCCCTTGTACATATTGGTGTTTTACCTGGAAAGGGTGGGAACAGTTCAGCAGCAGCTGGCCTGGGGCTCAGCTCACGTTTACTCACAGATGCCTCAGCACGGTCCCCCAGCTTTGCAATGAGGACGCTCCTTGCATGGGGGGTGGGTTGCTGGCTGTATGGGAGGTGATTCCCCACCTCTGACCAATTTCAGAATTGTTTACCACTGGAGAAAGTGCCCTGATAGGGTTTCCCTCTTTATAACTGGTGGTTTCGTTTTTTTTTTCTTTTATGGTTCAAGTTAGATTTGATTCCTCTTTTATGTATTTATAGATAGAAGCATGGAAATAATTCATTCCTGTAAATACATCTGTGTGAAGCGAATAACTTTTTTCTGTTTTATTTTAATATTTTATTTTTTAAAATTTTGAAATTTCATTTTATTTATTTTTTTATACAGCAGGTTATTATTAGTTATGTATTTTATGCATATATATGTATACAGGTTAATCCCAATCTCCCAACTCATCCCACCACCACCACCCCATGGCTTCCCTCACTTGGTGTCCATACGTTTGTTCTCTACCTCTGTGTCTCTATTTCTTCCCTGCAAACCAGTTCATCTGTACCATTTTTTAGGTTCCACATATATGCATTAATATACAATATTTGTTTTCCTCTTTCTGACTTACTTCATTCTGTATGACAGTCTCTAGATCCATCGATGTCTCTACAAATGACCCAGTTTCATTCCTTTTTATGGCTGAGTAATATTCCAATTTATATACGTACCACATCTTTATCCATTCATCTGTCTGTGGGCATTTAGGCTGCTTGCATTACCTGGCTATTGTAAATAGTGCTGCAATGAACATTGTGGTGGATGTGCCTTTTTAATTTATGTTTTTCTCTGGGTATATGCCCAGAAGTTCGATTGCTGGATCAGATGGTAATTCTATTTCTAGTTTTTTTAAGGAAACTCCATACTGTTCTCCATAGTGACTGTATCAATTTACATCCCCACCAATAGTGGAAGAGGGTTCCTTTTGTCCACACCCTCCCCAGAATTTGTTGTTTGTAGATTTTCTGATGATGCCAATTCTAACAGGTGTGAGGTGATACCTCATTGTAGTTTTGATTTGCATTTCTCTAATAATTAGTGCTGTTGAGCAGCTTTTCATGTGCGTCTTGGCCATTTCTGTGTCTTCTTTGAAGAAACGTCTGTTTAGGTCTTCTGCCCATTTTTGTATTGGGTTGTTTGTTTTTTTAATATTAAGCTGCATGTGCTGTTTATATATATATTGGAGATTAAACCTTTGTCCTTTGATTCATTTGCAACGATTTTCGCCCATTCTGAGGGATGCCTTTTTTCATTCCCATTTTTTTTAGCAATAAAGGAAAGAAAGAATAAGAAGTAGAACACTAATGTGCGTAAAATATGCCTTTTGAAATGGTCGCTTTGAAATATGGACGTCCTTTGAATTTTTTGGTCGATATGTGACCCCAGGATTTGTTTTCAGGGCAGGTGTCATTTACAGGCCTGCAATGATTTTGAATATCAACTGACCATTAGCGCTGGGATTAAAGCTGCTGTTGCGTGAAGCGGCCACAAGGTGGCAGCAGTTCTCCCTTACCAAATCTGGTTACTAGAGCAACAGAGCCTCAATGGAGGGCGTGTTCTAGATTGGAATTTCGAATGGAATGTGCCAGGAGAAAGCCCCTCAGGTTTGTCTCACTAATTCTTGTTCGTGTTTTTAATTTTTTTTATTTTCTATTACAGCAAGTTTGATTACAATGTTTGGCTTCTTGTAGGTGTGTAAGATGTGGTTCTTTTACACATATACAGATGTCTGTTCTTCCTGGGATCCTTTTCCCATGTACGTTCGGACAGAATGTTGAGTAGTCTTCTCTTGGTATTCCGTAGGTCTTTGGTGATTATATATGTCACCTGTGTTTGATTATGTCTGTTAACCCCGATATCATAATGAAACCAATCCTCACACCTTTCCATTGGTGAACCATAAGTTTGTTTAATGAATCTGTGATTGCCCTTCTCCGTGGAAATATCTGCCCTGGTATCCATTTTTAGGTAACACCTATAAGTGATATGATACGATATGTGTCTTTCACTTTCTGACTTACTCCATGTCACGTGATTACCTCTAGACTCATCTACGGGGCTGCAAATGGCATTGTGTCCTTTTTTTCCTTGGCTTCTATTCTGCCTTAGCGAGGTCCATTTTCAACAATGTGATTTTCTGAGGGTTGTGGATTAGCTGACCTGGGAAGCCTTACCCTGCCGGCCGGCCCTCCCCTGGTGTGCTTGTTTGAGGTCAATATAAACAGCGCTCCAGGCAGCAATAGCCCCTGAAGTTGTGCCTGACTCCATATTCTCTGCCCCGTCAGCAGTCTCGGGGCTGTGCTTGTGGGAGGGAGTGAGGGGCCAAGGCTTTGTTGGTGGCCCGGTGTGAGTGGGCCACTGCTGGCCTTTCTGCAGGAGTTGCCAGGCTGCCACGTGTAAAGAAGAAGATGTGTCAGTCATAACTTCCGATGGAATTTCTCTCCGGACAGAGGTGAGGAAGGATAAAAGCAGTGGGGGATGGGACAGTAGGGATATCTCAGGCAGGGCAATAGAAAGCCTCCAGAACAGCGCCCGGGGCCAGGACCATCCTGGCTGACCTGCAGGCACCAAGTTGGCCTGCGTGCTGTGGCTGGTGTGGCTCCACGGCCCTTCCTCTAGGCTTTCAAGCCCTTGTACATATTCAGGTGTTTTACCTGGGAAGGGTGGGAACAGTTCAGCAGCAGCTGGCCTGGGGCTCAGCTCACGTTTACTCACAGATGCCTCAGCACGGTCCCCCAGCTTTGCAATGAGGACGCTCCTTGCATTGGGGGTGAGTTGCTGGCTGTATGGGAGGTGATTCCCCACCTCTGACCAATTTCAGAATTGTTTACCGCTGGAGCAAGTGCTCTGATAGGGTTTCCCTCTGTATAACTGGTGGGTTCAGGTTTTTTTTTTCTTTTATGGTTCAAGTTAGATTTGATTCCTCTTTTATGTATTTATAGATATAAGCATGGAAATAATTCATTCCTATAAATACATCTGTGTGAAGGGAAGAACTTTTTTCTGTTTTATTTTAAAAAAAATTTTTAATTTTGAAATTTAATTTTATTTATTTTTTTATACAACAGGTTATAATTAGTTATGTATCTTATTTATATACATGTATACAGGTCAATCCCAATCTCCCAACTCATCCCACCCCACCACCCCATGGCTTCCCACACTTGGTGTCCATACGTTTGTTGTCTACCTCTGTGTCTCTATTTCTTCCCTGCAAACCAGTTCATCTGTACCATTTTTTAGGTTCCACATATATGCATTAATATACAATATTTGTTTTCCTCTTTCTGACTTACTTCATTCTGTATGACAGTCTCTAGATCCATCGATGTCTCTACAAATGACCCAGTTTCATTCCTTTTTATGGCTGAGTAATATTCCATTTTATATATGTACCACATCTTTATCCATTAATCTGTCTGTGGGCATTTAGGTTACTTGCATTACCTGGCTATTGTCAATAGTGCTGCAATGAACATTGTGGTGAATGTGCCTTTTTAATTTATGGTTTTCTCTGGGTATATGCCCAGAAGTGGGATTGCTGGATCAGATGGTAATTCTATTTCTAGTTTTTTTAAGGAAACTCCATACTGTTCTCCATAGTGACTGTATCAATTTACATCCCCACCAATAGTGGAAGAGGGCTCCTTTTGTCCACACCCTCCCCAGAATTTGTTGTTTGTAGATTTTCTGATGATGCCAATTCTAACAGGTGTGAGGTGATACCTCATTGTAGTTTTGATTTGCATTTCTCTAATAATTAGTGCTGTTGAGCAGCTTTTCATGTGCGTCTTGGCCATCTCTGTGTCTTCTTTGAAGAAACGTCTCTTTAGATCTTCTGCCCATTTTTGTATTGGGTTGTTTGATTTTTGAATATTAAGCTGCATGAGCTGTTTATATATATATATTGGAGATTAAACCTTTGTCCATTGCTTCATTTGCAACGATTTTCGCCCATTCTGAGGGATGCCTTTTTCCATTCCCGTTTTTTTAACAAAAAAGGAAAGAAAGAAAAAGAAGCAGAACACTAATGTGCGTAAAATATGCCTTTTGAAATGGTCGTTTTGAAATATGGACGTCCTTTGAATTTTTTGGTCGATATGTGACCCCAGGATTTGTTTTCAGGGCAGGTGTCATTTACAGGCCTGCAATGATTTTGAATATCAACTGACCATTAGCGCTGGGATTAAAGCTGCTGTTGCGTGAAACGGCCACAAGGTGGCAGCAGTTCTCCCTTACCAAATCTGGCTACTAGAGCAACAGAGCCTCAATGGAAGTCCTGTTCTAGATTGGAATTTCGAATGGAATGTGCCAGGAGAAAGCCCCTCAGGTTTGTCTCACTAATTCTTGTTCGTGTTTTTAATTTTTTTTATTTTCTATTACAGCAAGTTTGATTACAATGTTTGGCTTCTTGTAGGTGTGTAAGATGCGGTTCTTTTACACATATACAGATGTCTGTTCTTCCTGGGATCCTTTTCCCATGTACGTTCGGACAGAATGTTGAGTAGTCTTCTCTTGGTATTCCGTAGGTCTTTGGTGATTATATTTGTCACCTGTGTTTGATTATGTCTGTTAACCCCGATATCATAATGAAACCAATCCTCACACCTTTCCATTGGTGAACCATAAGTTTGTTTAATGAATCTGTGATTGCCCTTCTCCGTGGAAATATCTGCCCTGGTATCCATTTTTAGGTAACACCTATAAGTGATATGATACGATATGTGTCTTTCACTTTCTGACTTACTCCAAGTCACGTGATTACCTCTAGACTCATCTACGGGGCTGCAAATGGCATTGTGTCCTTTTTTTCCTTGGCTTCTATTCTGCCTTAGCGAGGTCCATTTTCAACAATGTGATTCCCTGAGGGTTGTGGATTAGCTGACCTGGGCAGCCTTACCCTGCGGGCCGGCCCTCCCCAGGTGTGCTTGGTTGAGGTCAATATAAACAGCGCTCCAGGCAGCAATAGCCCCTGAAGTTGTGCCTGACTCCATATTCTCTCCCCCGTCAGCAGTCTCGGGGCTGTGCGGGTGGGAGGGAGTGAGGGGCCAAGGCTTTGTTGGTGGCCCGGTGTGAGTGGGCCACTGCTGGCCTTTCTGCAGGAGTTGCCAGGCTGCCACCTGTAAAGAAGAGGATGTGTCACTCATAACTTCCGATGGAATTTCTCTCCGGACAGAGGTGAGGAAGGATAAAAGCAGTGGGGGCCGGGACAGGAGGGATGTCTCAGGCAGGGCAATAGAAAGCTTCCAGAACAGCGCCCGGGGCCAGGACCATCCTTGCTTACCTGCAGGCACCAAGTTGGCCTGCGTGCTGTGGCTGGTGTGGCTCCAGGGCCCTTCCTCTAGGCTTTCAAGCCCTTGTACATATTCAGGTGTTTTACCTGGGAAGGGTGGGAACAGTTCAGCAGCAGCTGGCCTGGGGCTCAGCTCACGTTTACTCACAGATGCCTCAGCACGGTCCCCCAGCTTTGCAATGAGGACGCTCCTTGCATGGGGGGTGGGTTGCTGGCTGTATGGGAGGTGATTCCCCACCTCTGACCAATTTCAGAATTGTTTACCACTGGAGCAAGTGCCCTGATAGGGTTTCCCTCTGTATAACTGGTGGGTTCAGGTTTTTTTTTTCTTTTATGGTTCAAGTTAGATTTGATTCCTCTTTTATGTATTTATAGATATAAGCATGGAAATAATTCATTCCTATAAATACATCTGTGTGAAGGGAAGAACTTTTTTCTGTTTTATTTTAAAAAAATTTTTTAATTTTGAAATTTAATTTTATTTATTTTTTTATACAACAGGTTATAATTAGTTATGTATCTTATTTATATACATGTATACAGGTCAATCCCAATCTCCCAACTCATCCCACCACCACCACCCCATGGCTTCCCACACTTGGTGTCCATACGTTTGTTGTCTACCTCTGTGTCTCTATTTCTTCCCTGCAAACCAGTTCATCTGTACCATTTTTTAGGTTCCACATATATGCATTAATATACAATATTTGTTTTCCTCTTTCTGACTTACTTCATTCTGTATGACAGTCTCTAGATCCATCGATGTCTCTACAAATGACCCAGTTTCATTCCTTTTTATGGCTGAGTAATATTCCATTTTATATATGTACCACATCTTTATCCATTCATCTGTCTGTGGGCATTTAGGTTACTTGCATTACCTGGCTATTGTCAATAGTGCTGCAATGAACATTGTGGTGAATGTGCCTTTTTGATTTATGGTTTTCTCTGGGTATATGCCCAGAAGTGGGATTGCTGGATCAGATGGTAATTCTATTTCTAGTTTTTTTAAGGAAATTCCATACTGTTCTCCATAGTGACTGTATCAATTTACATCCCCACCAATAGTGGAAGAGGGCTCCTTTTGTCCACACCCTCCCCAGAATTTGTTGTTTTTAGATTTTCTGATGATGCCGATTCTAACATGTGTGAGGTGATACCTCATTGTAGTTTTGATTTGCATTTCTCTAATAATTAGTGCTGTTGAGCAGCTTTTCATGTGCGTCTTGGCCATCTCTGTGTCTTCTTTGAAGAAACATCTCTTTAGATCTTCTGCCCATTTTTGTATTGGGTTGTTTGATTTTTGAATATTAAGCTGCATGAGCTGTTTATATATATATTGGAGATTAAACCTCTGTCCATTGCTTCATTTGCAACGATTTTCGCCCATTCTGAGGGATGCCTTTTTCCATTCCCGTTTTTTTAACAAAAAAGGAAAGAAAGAAAAAGAAGCAGAACACTAATGTGCGTAAAATATGCCTTTTGAAATGGTCGTTTTGAAATATGGACGTCCTTTGAATTTTTTGGTCGATATGTGACCCCAGGATTTGTTTTCAGGGCAGGTGTCATTTACAGGCCTGCAATGATTTTGAATATCAACTGACCATTAGCGCTGGGATTAAAGCTGCTGTTGCGTGAAACGGCCACAAGGTGGCAGCAGTTCTCCCTTACCAAATCTGGCTACTAGAGCAACAGAGCCTCAATGGAAGTCCTGTTCTAGATTGGAATTTCGAATGGAATGTGCCAGGAGAAAGCCCCTCAAGTTTGTCTCACTACTTTTTGTTCGTGTTTTTAATTTTTTTTTTTCTATTACAGCAAGTTTGATTACAATGTTTGGCTTGTTGTAGGTGTGGAAGATGTGGTTCTTTTACACATATACAGATGTCTGTTCTTCCTGGGATCCTTTTCCCATGTACGTTAGGACAGAATGTTGAGTAGTCTTCTCTTGGTATTCCGTAGGTCTTTGGTGATTATATATGTCACCTGTGTTTGATTATGTCTGTTAACCCCGATATCATAATGAAAGCAATCCTCACACCTTTCCATTGGTGAACCATAAGTTTGTTTAATGAATCTGTGATTGCCCTTCTCCGTGGAAATATCTGCCCTGGTATCCATTTTTAGGTAACACCTATAAGTGATATGATATGATATGTGTCTTTCACTTTCTGACTTACTCCAAGTCACGTGATTACCTCTAGACTCATCTATGGGGCTGCAAATGGCATTGTGTCCTTTTTTTCCTTGGCTTCTATTCTGCCTTAGCGAGGTCCATTTTCAACAATGTGATTCCCTGAGGGTTGTGGATTAGCTGACCTGGGCAGCCTTACCCTGCCGGCCGGCCCTCCCCAGGTGTGCCTGGTTGAGGTCAATATAAACAGCGCTCCAGGCAGCAATAGCCCCTGAAGTTGTGCCTGACTCCATATTCTCTGCCCCGTCAGAAGTCTCGGGGCTGTGCTGGTGGGAGGGAGTGAGGGGCCAAGGCTTTGTTGGTGGCCCGGTGTGAGTGGGGCTCTGCTGGCCTTTCTGCAGGAGTTGCCAGGCTGCCACCTGTAAAGAAGAGGATGTGTCAGTCATAACTTCCGATGGAATTTCTCTCCGGACAGAGGTGAGGAAGGATAAAAGCAGTGGGGGACGGGACAGTAGGGATATCTCAGGCAGGGCAATAGAAAGCTTCCAGAACAGTGCCCGGGGCCAGGATTATCCTTGCTGACCTGCAGGCACCAAGTTGGCCTGCGTGCTGTGGCTGGTGTGGCTCCAGGGCCCTTCCTCTAGGCTTTCAAGCCCTTGTACATATTGGTGTTTTACCTGGAAAGGGTGGGAACAGTTCAGCAGCAGCTGGCCTGGGGCTCAGCTCACGTTTACTCACAGATGCCTCAGCACGGTCCCCCAGCTTTGCAATGAGGACGCTCCTTGCATGGGGGGTGGGTTGCTGGCTGTATGGGAGGTGATTCCCCACCTCTGACCAATTTCAGAATTGTTTACCACTGGAGAAAGTGCCCTGATAGGGTTTCCCTCTTTATAACTGGTGGTTTCGTTTTTTTTTTCTTTTATGGTTCAAGTTAGATTTGATTCCTCTTTTATGTATTTATAGATAGAAGCATGGAAATAATTCATTCCTGTAAATACATCTGTGTGAAGCGAATAACTTTTTTCTGTTTTATTTTAAAATTTTATTTTTTAAAATTTTGAAATTTCATTTTATTTATTTTTTTATACAGCAGGTTATTATTAGTTATGTATTTTATGCATATATATGTATACAGGTTAATCCCAATCTCCCAACTCATCCCACCACCACCACCCCATGGCTTCCCTCACTTGGTGTCCATACGTTTGTTCTCTACCTCTGTGTCTCTATTTCTTCCCTGCAAACCAGTTCATCTGTACCATTTTTTAGGTTCCACATATATGCATTAATATACAATATTTGTTTTCCTCTTTCTGACTTACTTCATTCTGTATGACAGTCTCTAGATCCATCGATGTCTCTACAAATGACCCAGTTTCATTCCTTTTTATGGCTGAGTAATATTCCAATTTATATACGTACCACATCTTTATCCATTCATCTGTCTGTGGGCATTTAGGCTGCTTGCATTACCTGGCTATTGTAAATAGTGCTGCAATGAACATTGTGGTGGATGTGCCTTTTTAATTTATGTTTTTCTCTGGGTATATGCCCAGAAGTTCGATTGCTGGATCAGATGGTAATTCTATTTCTAGTTTTTTTAAGGAAACTCCATACTGTTCTCCATAGTGACTGTATCAATTTACATCCCCACCAATAGTGGAAGAGGGTTCCTTTTGTCCACACCCTCCCCAGAATTTGTTGTTTGTAGATTTTCTGATGATGCCAATTCTAACAGGTGTGAGGTGATACCTCATTGTAGTTTTGATTTGCATTTCTCTAATAATTAGTGCTGTTGAGCAGCTTTTCATGTGCGTCTTGGCCATTTCTGTGTCTTCTTTGAAGAAACGTCTGTTTAGGTCTTCTGCCCATTTTTGTATTGGGTTGTTTGTTTTTTTAATATTAAGCTGCATGTGCTGTTTATATATATATTGGAGATTAAACCTTTGTCCATTGATTCATTTGCAACGATTTTCGCCCATTCTGAGGGATGCCTTTTTTCATTCCCATTTTTTTTAGCAATAAAGGAAAGAAAGAATAAGAAGTAGAACACTAATGTGCGTAAAATATGCCTTTTGAAATGGTCGCTTTGAAATATGGACGTCCTTTGAATTTTTTGGTCGATATGTGACCCCAGGATTTGTTTTCAGGGCAGGTGTCATTTACAGGCCTGCAATGATTTTGAATATCAACTGACCATTAGCGCTGGGATTAAAGCTGCTGTTGCGTGAAGCGGCCACAAGGTGGCAGCAGTTCTCCCTTACCAAATCTGGTTACTAGAGCAACAGAGCCTCAATGGAGGGCGTGTTCTAGATTGGAATTTCGAATGGAATGTGCCAGGAGAAAGCCCCTCAGGTTTGTCTCACTAATTCTTGTTCGTGTTTTTAATTTTTTTTATTTTCTATTACAGCAAGTTTGATTACAATGTTTGGCTTCTTGTAGGTGTGTAAGATGTGGTTCTTTTACACATATACAGATGTCTGTTCTTCCTGGGATCCTTTTCCCATGTACGTTCGGACAGAATGTTGAGTAGTCTTCTCTTGGTATTCCGTAGGTCTTTGGTGATTATATATGTCACCTGTGTTTGATTATGTCTGTTAACCCCGATATCATAATGAAACCAATCCTCACACCTTTCCATTGGTGAACCATAAGTTTGTTTAATGAATCTGTGATTGCCCTTCTCCGTGGAAATATCTGCCCTGGTATCCATTTTTAGGTAACACCTATAAGTGATATGATACGATATGTGTCTTTCACTTTCTGACTTACTCCATGTCACGTGATTACCTCTAGACTCATCTACGGGGCTGCAAATGGCATTGTGTCCTTTTTTTCCTTGGCTTCTATTCTGCCTTAGCGAGGTCCATTTTCAACAATGTGATTTCCTGAGGGTTGTGGATTAGCTGACCTGGGAAGCCTTACCCTGCCGGCCGGCCCTCCCCTGGTGTGCTTGTTTGAGGTCAATATAAACAGCGCTCCAGGCAGCAATAGCCCCTGAAGTTGTGCCTGACTCCATATTCTCTCCCCCGTCAGCAGTCTCGGGGCTGTGCTTGTGGGAGGGAGTGAGGGGCCAAGGCTTTGTTGGTGGCCCGGTGTGAGTGGGCCACTGCTGGCCTTTCTGCAGGAGTTGCCAGGCTGCCACGTGTAAAGAAGAAGATGTGTCAGTCATAACTTCCGATGGAATTTCTCTCCGGACAGAGGTGAGGAAGGATAAAAGCAGTGGGGGATGGGACAGTAGGGATATCTCAGGCAGGGCAATAGAAAGCCTCCAGAACAGCGCCCGGGGCCAGGACCATCCTGGCTGACCTGCAGGCACCAAGTTGGCCTGCGTGCTGTGGCTGGTGTGGCTCCACGGCCCTTCCTCTAGGCTTTCAAGCCCTTGTACATATTCAGGTGTTTTACCTGGGAAGGGTGGGAACAGTTCAGCAGCAGCTGGCCTGGGGCTCAGCTCACGTTTACTCACAGATGCCTCAGCACGGTCCCCCAGCTTTGCAATGAGGACGCTCCTTGCATTGGGGGTGAGTTGCTGGCTGTATGGGAGGTGATTCCCCACCTCTGACCAATTTCAGAATTGTTTACCGCTGGAGCAAGTGCTCTGATAGGGTTTCCCTCTGTATAACTGGTGGGTTCAGGTTTTTTTTTTCTTTTATGGTTCAAGTTAGATTTGATTCCTCTTTTATGTATTTATAGATATAAGCATGGAAATAATTCATTCCTATAAATACATCTGTGTGAAGGGAAGAACTTTTTTCTGTTTTATTTTAAAAAAAATTTTTAATTTTGAAATTTAATTTTATTTATTTTTTTATACAACAGGTTATAATTAGTTATGTATCTTATTTATATACATGTATACAGGTCAATCCCAATCTCCCAACTCATCCCACCACCACCACCCCATGGCTTCCCACACTTGGTGTCCATACGTTTGTTGTCTACCTCTGTGTCTCTATTTCTTCCCTGCAAACCAGTTCATCTGTACCATTTTTTAGGTTCCACATATATGCATTAATATACAATATTTGTTTTCCTCTTTCTGACTTACTTCATTCTGTATGACAGTCTCTAGATCCATCGATGTCTCTACAAATGACCCAGTTTCATTCCTTTTTATGGCTGAGTAATATTCCATTTTATATATGTACCACATCTTTATCCATTAATCTGTCTGTGGGCATTTAGGTTACTTGCATTACCTGGCTATTGTCAATAGTGCTGCAATGAACATTGTGGTGAATGTGCCTTTTTAATTTATGGTTTTCTCTGGGTATATGCCCAGAAGTGGGATTGCTGGATCAGATGGTAATTCTATTTCTAGTTTTTTTAAGGAAACTCCATACTGTTCTCCATAGTGACTGTATCAATTTACATCCCCACCAATAGTGGAAGAGGGCTCCTTTTGTCCACACCCTCCCCAGAATTTGTTGTTTGTAGATTTTCTGATGATGCCAATTCTAACAGGTGTGAGGTGATACCTCATTGTAGTTTTGATTTGCATTTCTCTAATAATTAGTGCTGTTGAGCAGCTTTTCATGTGCGTCTTGGCCATCTCTGTGTCTTCTTTGAAGAAACGTCTCTTTAGATCTTCTGCCCATTTTTGTATTGGGTTGTTTGATTTTTGAATATTAAGCTGCATGAGCTGTTTATATATATATATTGGAGATTAAACCTTTGTCCATTGCTTCATTTGCAACGATTTTCGCCCATTCTGAGGGATGCCTTTTTCCATTCCCGTTTTTTTAACAAAAAAGGAAAGAAAGAAAAAGAAGCAGAACACTAATGTGCGTAAAATATGCCTTTTGAAATGGTCGTTTTGAAATATGGACGTCCTTTGAATTTTTTGGTCGATATGTGACCCCAGGATTTGTTTTCAGGGCAGGTGTCATTTACAGGCCTGCAATGATTTTGAATATCAACTGACCATTAGCGCTGGGATTAAAGCTGCTGTTGCGTGAAACGGCCACAAGGTGGCAGCAGTTCTCCCTTACCAAATCTGGCTACTAGAGCAACAGAGCCTCAATGGAAGTCCTGTTCTAGATTGGAATTTCGAATGGAATGTGCCAGGAGAAAGCCCCTCAGGTTTGTCTCACTAATTCTTGTTCGTGTTTTTAATTTTTTTTATTTTCTATTACAGCAAGTTTGATTACAATGTTTGGCTTCTTGTAGGTGTGTAAGATGCGGTTCTTTTACACATATACAGATGTCTGTTCTTCCTGGGATCCTTTTCCCATGTACGTTCGGACAGAATGTTGAGTAGTCTTCTCTTGGTATTCCGTAGGTCTTTGGTGATTATATTTGTCACCTGTGTTTGATTATGTCTGTTAACCCCGATATCATAATGAAACCAATCCTCACACCTTTCCATTGGTGAACCATAAGTTTGTTTAATGAATCTGTGATTGCCCTTCTCCGTGGAAATATCTGCCCTGGTATCCATTTTTAGGTAACACCTATAAGTGATATGATACGATATGTGTCTTTCACTTTCTGACTTACTCCAAGTCACGTGATTACCTCTAGACTCATCTACGGGGCTGCAAATGGCATTGTGTCCTTTTTTTCCTTGGCTTCTATTCTGCCTTAGCGAGGTCCATTTTCAACAATGTGATTCCCTGAGGGTTGTGGATTAGCTGACCTGGGCAGCCTTACCCTGCGGGCCGGCCCTCCCCAGGTGTGCTTGGTTGAGGTCAATATAAACAGCGCTCCAGGCAGCAATAGCCCCTGAAGTTGTGCCTGACTCCATATTCTCTCCCCCGTCAGCAGTCTCGGGGCTGTGCTGGTGGGAGGGAGTGAGGGGCCAAGGCTTTGTTGGTGGCCCGGTGTGAGTGGGCCACTGCTGGCCTTTCTGCAGGAGTTGCCAGGCTGCCACCTGTAAAGAAGAGGATGTGTCACTCATAACTTCCGATGGAATTTCTCTCCGGACAGAGGTGAGGAAGGATAAAAGCAGTGGGGGCCGGGACAGGAGGGATATCTCAGGCAGGGCAATAGAAAGCTTCCAGAACAGCGCCCGGGGCCAGGACCATCCTTGCTGACCTGCAGGCACCAAGTTGGCCTGCGTGCTGTGGCTGGTGTGGCTCCAGGGCCCTTCCTCTAGGCTTTCAAGCCCTTGTACATATTCAGGTGTTTTACCTGGGAAGGGTGGGAACAGTTCAGCAGCAGCTGGCCTGGGGCTCAGCTCACGTTTACTCACAGATGCCTCAGCACGGTCCCCCAGCTTTGCAATGAGGACGCTCCTTGCATGGGGGGTGGGTTGCTGGCTGTATGGGAGGTGATTCCCCACCTCTGACCAATTTCAGAATTGTTTACCGCTGGAGCAAGTGCCCTGATAGGGTTTCCCTCTGTATAACTGGTGGGTTCAGGTTTTTTTTTTCTTTTATGGTTCAAGTTAGATTTGATTCTTCTTTTATGTATTTATAGATATAAGCATGGAAATAATTCATTCCTATAAATACATCTGTGTGAAGGGAAGAACTTTTTTCTGTTTTATTTTTAAAAAATTTTTTAATTTTGAAATTTAATTTTATTTATTTTTTTATACAACAGGTTATAATTAGTTATGTATCTTATTTATATACATGTATACAGGTCAATCCCAATCTCCCAACTCATCCCACCACCACCACCCCATGGCTTCCCACACTTGGTGTCCATACGTTTGTTGTCTACCTCTGTGTCTCTATTTCTTCCCTGCAAACCAGTTCATCTGTACCATTTTTTAGGTTCCACATATATGCATTAATATACAATATTTGTTTTCCTCTTTCTGACTTACTTCATTCTGTATGACAGTCTCTAGATCCATCGATGTCTCTACAAATGACCCAGTTTCATTCCTTTTTATGGCTGAGTAATATTCCATTTTATATATGTACCACATCTTTATCCATTCATCTGTCTGTGGGCATTTAGGTTACTTGCATTACCTGGCTATTGTCAATAGTGCTGCAATGAACATTGTGGTGAATGTGCCTTTTTGATTTATGGTTTTCTCTGGGTATATGCCCAGAAGTGGGATTGCTGGATCAGATGGTAATTCTATTTCTAGTTTTTTTAAGGAAATTCCATACTGTTCTCCATAGTGACTGTATCAATTTACATCCCCACCAATAGTGGAAGAGGGCTCCTTTTGTCCACACCCTCCCCAGAATTTGTTGTTTGTAGATTTTCTGATGATGCCGATTCTAACAGGTGTGAGGTGATACCTCATTGTAGTTTTGATTTGCATTTTTCTAATAATTAGTGCTGTTGAGCAGCTTTTCATGTGCGTCATGGCCATCTCTGTGTCTTCTTTGAAGAAACGTCTCTTTAGATCTTCTGCCCATTTTTGTATTGGGTTGTTTGATTTTTGAATATTAAGCTGCATGAGCTGTTTATATATATATTGGAGATTAAACCTTTGTCCATTGCTTCATTTGCAACGATTTTCGCCCATTCTGAGGGATGCCTTTTTCCATTCCCGTTTTTTTAACAAAAAAGGAAAGAAAGAAAAAGAAGCAGAACACTAATGTGCGTAAAATATGCCTTTTGAAATGGTCGTTTTGAAATATGGACGTCCTTTGAATTTTTTGGTCGATATGTGACCCCAGGATTTGTTTTCAGGGCAGGTGTCATTTACAGGCCTGCAATGATTTTGAATATCAACTGACCATTAGCGCTGGGATTAAAGCTGCTGTTGCGTGAAACGGCCACAAGGTGGCAGCAGTTCTCCCTTACCAAATCTGGCTACTAGAGCAACAGAGCCTCAATGGAAGTCCTGTTCTAGATTGGAATTTCGAATGGAATGTGCCAGGAGAAAGCCCCTCAAGTTTGTCTCACTACTTTTTGTTCGTGTTTTTAATTTTTTTTTCTATTACAGCAAGTTTGATTACAATGTTTGGCTTGTTGTAGGTGTGGAAGATGTGGTTCTTTTACACATATACAGATGTCTGTTCTTCCTGGGATCCTTTTCCCATGTACGTTAGGACAGAATGTTGAGTAGTCTTCTCTTGGTATTCCGTAGGTCTTTGGTGATTATATATGTCACCTGTGTTTGATTATGTCTGTTAACCCCGATATCATAATGAAAGCAATCCTCACACCTTTCCATTGGTGAACCATAAGTTTGTTTAATGAATCTGTGATTGCCCTTCTCCGTGGAAATATCTGCCCTGGTATCCATTTTTAGGTAACACCTATAAGTGATATGATATGATATGTGTCTTTCACTTTCTGACTTACTCCAAGTCACGTGATTACCTCTAGACTCATCTACGGGGCTGCAAATGGCATTGTGTCCTTTTTTTCCTTGGCTTCTATTCTGCCTTAGCGAGGTCCATTTTCAACAATGTGATTCCCTGAGGGTTGTGGATTAGCTGACCTGGGCAGCCTTACACTGCGGGCCGGCCCTCCCCAGGTGTGCCTTGTTGAGGTCAATATAAACAGCGCTCCAGGCAGCAATAGCCCCTGAAGTTGTGCCTGACTCCATATTCTCTGCCCCGTCAGAAGTCTCGGGGCTGTGCTGGTGGGAGGGAGTGAGGGGCCAAGGCTTTGTTGGTCGCCCGGTGTGAGTGGGGCTCTGCTGGCCTTTCTGCAGGAGTTGCCAGGCTGCCACCTGTAAAGAAGAGGATGTGTCAGTCATAACTTCCGATGGAATTTCTCTCCGGACAGAGGTGAGGAAGGATAAAAGCAGTGGGGGACGGGACAGTAGGGATATCTCAGGCAGGGCAATAGAAAGCTTCCAGAACAGCGCCCGGGGCCAGGATTATCCTTGCTGACCTGCAGGCACCAAGTTGGCCTGCGTGCTATGGCTGGTGTGGCTCCAGAGCCCTTCCTCTAGGCTTTCAAGCCCTTGTACATATTGGTGTTTTACCTGGGAAGGGTGGGAACAGTTCAGCAGCAGCTGGCCTGGGGCTCAGCTCACGTTTACTCACAGATGCCTCAGCACGGTCCCCCAGCTTTGCAATGAGGACGCTCCTTGCATGGGGGGTGGGTTGCTGGCTGTATGGGAGGTGATTCCCCACCTCTGACCAATTTCAGAATTGTTTACCACTGGAGAAAGTGCCCTGATAGGGTTTCCCTCTTTATAACTGGTGGTTTCGTTTTTTTTTTCTTTTATGGTTCAAGTTAGATTTGATTCCTCTTTTATGTATTTATAGATAGAAGCATGGAAATAATTCATTCCTGTAAATACATCTGTGTGAAGCGAATAACTTTTTTCTGTTTTATTTTAAAATTTTATTTTTTAAAATTTTGAAATTTCATTTTATTTATTTTTTTATACAGCAGGTTATTATTAGTTATGTATTTTATGCATATATATGTATACAGGTTAATCCCAATCTCCCAACTCATCCCACCACCACCACCCCATGGCTTCCCTCACTTGGTGTCCATACGTTTGTTCTCTACCTCTGTGTCTCTATTTCTTCCCTGCAAACCAGTTCATCTGTACCATTTTTTAGGTTCCACATATATGCATTAATATACAATATTTGTTTTCCTCTTTCTGACTTACTTCATTCTGTATGACAGTCTCTAGATCCATCGATGTCTCTACAAATGACCCAGTTTCATTCCTTTTTATGGCTGAGTAATATTCCAATTTATATACGTACCACATCTTTATCCATTCATCTGTCTGTGGGCATTTAGGCTGCTTGCATTACCTGGCTATTGTAAATAGTGCTGCAATGAACATTGTGGTGGATGTGCCTTTTTAATTTATGTTTTTCTCTGGGTATATGCCCAGAAGTTCGATTGCTGGATCAGATGGTAATTCTATTTCTAGTTTTTTTAAGGAAACTCCATACTGTTCTCCATAGTGACTGTATCAATTTACATCCCCACCAATAGTGGAAGAGGGTTCCTTTTGTCCACACCCTCCCCAGAATTTGTTGTTTGTAGATTTTCTGATGATGCCAATTCTAACAGGTGTGAGGTGATACCTCATTGTAGTTTTGATTTGCATTTCTCTAATAATTAGTGCTGTTGAGCAGCTTTTCATGTGCGTCTTGGCCATTTCTGTGTCTTCTTTGAAGAAACGTCTGTTTAGGTCTTCTGCCCATTTTTGTATTGGGTTGTTTGTTTTTTTAATATTAAGCTGCATGTGCTGTTTATATATATATTGGAGATTAAACCTTTGTCCATTGATTCATTTGCAACGATTTTCGCCCATTCTGAGGGATGCCTTTTTTCATTCCCATTTTTTTTAGCAATAAAGGAAAGAAAGAATAAGAAGTAGAACACTAATGTGCGTAAAATATGCCTTTTGAAATGGTCGCTTTGAAATATGGACGTCCTTTGAATTTTTTGGTCGATATGTGACCCCAGGATTTGTTTTCAGGGCAGGTGTCATTTACAGGCCTGCAATGATTTTGAATATCAACTGACCATTAGCGCTGGGATTAAAGCTGCTGTTGCGTGAAGCGGCCACAAGGTGGCAGCAGTTCTCCCTTACCAAATCTGGTTACTAGAGCAACAGAGCCTCAATGGAGGGCGTGTTCTAGATTGGAATTTCGAATGGAATGTGCCAGGAGAAAGCCCCTCAGGTTTGTCTCACTAATTCTTGTTCGTGTTTTTAATTTTTTTTATTTTCTATTACAGCAAGTTTGATTACAATGTTTGGCTTCTTGTAGGTGTGTAAGATGTGGTTCTTTTAAACATATACAGATGTCTGTTCTTCCTGGGATCCTTTTCCCATGTACGTTCGGACAGAATGTTAAGTAGTCTTCTCTTGGTATTCCGTAGGTCTTTGGTGATTATATATGTCACCTGTGTTTGATTATGTCTGTTAACCCCGATATCATAATGAAACCAATCCTCACACCTTTCCATTGGTGAACCATAAGTTTGTTTAATGAATCTGTGATTGCCCTTCTCCGTGGAAATATCTGCCCTGGTATCCATTTTTAGGTAACACCTATAAGTGATATGATACGATATGTGTCTTTCACTTTCTGACTTACTCCAAGTCACGTGATTACCTCTAGACTCTTCTACGGGGCTGCAAATGGCATTGTGTCCTTTTTTTCCTTGGTTTCTATTCTGCCTTAGCGAGGTCCATTTTCAACAATGTGATTCCCTGAGGGTTGTGGATTAGCTGACCTGGGAAGCCTTACCCTGCCGGCCGGCCCTCCCCTGGTGTGCTTGTTTGAGGTCAATATAAACAGCGCTCCAGGCAGCAATAGCCCCTGAAGTTGTGCCTGACTCCATATTCTCTGCCCCGTCAGCAGTCTCGGGGCTGTGCTTGTGGGAGGGAGTGAGGGGCCAAGGCTTTGTTGGTGGCCCGGTGTGAGTGGGCCACTGCTGGCCTTTCTGCAGGAGTTGCCAGGCTGCCACGTGTAAAGAAGAAGATGTGTCAGTCATAACTTCCGATGGAATTTCTCTCCGGACAGAGGTGAGGAAGGATAAAAGCAGTGGGGGATGGGACAGTAGGGATATCTCAGGCAGGGCAATAGAAAGCTTCCAGAACAGCGCCCGGGGCCAGGACCATCCTGGCTGACCTGCAGGCACCAAGTTGGCCTGCGTGCTGTGGCTGGTGTGGCTCCACGGCCCTTCCTCTAGGCTTTCAAGCCCTTGTACATATTCAGGTGTTTTACCTGGGAAGGGTGGGAACAGTTCAGCAGCAGCTGGCCTGGGGCTCAGCTCACGTTTACTCACAGATGCCTCAGCACGGTCCCCCAGCTTTGCAATGAGGACGCTCCTTGCATTGGGGGTGAGTTGCTGGCTGTATGGGAGGTGATTCCCCACCTCTGACCAATTTCAGAATTGTTTACCGCTGGAGCAAGTGCCCTGATAGGGTTTCCCTCTGTATAACTGGTGGGTTCAGGTTTTTTTTTTCTTTTATGGTTCAAGTTAGATTTGATTCCTCTTTTATGTATTTATAGATATAAGCATGGAAATAATTCATTCCTATAAATACATCTGTGTGAAGGGAAGAACTTTTTTCTGTTTTATTTTAAAATTTTTTTTTTAATTTTGAAATTTAATTTTATATATTTTTTTATACAGCAGGTTATAATTAGTTATGTATCTTATTTATATACATGTATACAGGTCAATCCCAATCTCCCAACTCATCCCACCACCACCACCCCATGGCTTCCCACACTTGGTGTCCATACGTTTGTTGTCTACCTCTGTGTCTCTATTTCTTCCCTGCAAACCAGTTCATCTGTACCATTTTTTAGGTTCCACATATATGCATTAATATACAATATTTGTTTTCCTCTTTCTGACTTACTTCATTCTGTATGACAGTCTCTAGATCCATCGATGTCTCTACAAATGACCCAGTTTCATTCCTTTTTATGGCTGAGTAATATTCCATTTTATATATGTACCACATCTTTATCCATTCATCTGTCTGTGGGCATTTAGGTTACTTGCATTACCTGGCTATTGTCAATAGTGCTGCAATGAACATTGTGGTGAATGTGCCTTTTTGATTTATGGTTTTCTCTGGGTATATGCCCAGAAGTGGGATTGCTGGATCAGATGGTAATTCTATTTCTAGTTTTTTTAAGGAAACTCCATACTGTTCTCCATAGTGACTGTATCAATTTACATCCCCACCAATAGTGGAAGAGGGCTCCTTTTGTCCACACCCTCCCCAGAATTTGTTGTTTGTAGATTTTCTAATGATGCCAATTCTAACAGGTGTGAGGTGATACCTCATTGTAGTTTTGATTTGCATTTCTCTAATAATTAGTGCTGTTGAGCAGCTTTTCATGTGCGTCTTGGCCATCTCTGTGTCTTCTTTGAAGAAACGTCTCTTTAGATCTTCTGCCCATTTTTGTATTGGGTTGTTTGATTTTTGAATATTAAGCTGCATGAGCTGTTTATATATATATATTGGAGATTAAACCTTTGTCCATTGCTTCATTTGCAACGATTTTCGCCCATTCTGAGGGATGCCTTTTTCCATTCCCGTTTTTTTAACAAAAAAGGAAAGAAAGAAAAAGAAGCAGAACACTAATGTGCGTAAAATATGCCTTTTGAAATGGTCGTTTTGAAATATGGACGTCCTTTGAATTTTTTGGTCGATATGTGACCCCAGGATTTGTTTTCAGGGCAGGTGTCATTTACAGGCCTGCAATGATTTTGAATATCAACTGACCATTAGCGCTGGGATTAAAGCTGCTGTTGCGTGAAACGGCCACAAGGTGGTAGCAGTTCTCCCTTACCAAATCTGGCTACTAGAGCAACAGAGCCTCAATGGAAGTCCTGTTCTAGATTGGAATTTCGAATGGAATGTGCCAGGAGAAAGCCCCTCAGGTTTGTCTCACTAATTCTTGTTCGTGTTTTTAATTTTTTTAATTTTCTATTACAGCAAGTTTGATTACAATGTTTGGCTTCTTGTAGGTGTGTAAGATGCGGTTCTTTTACACATATACAGATGTCTGTTCTTCCTGGGATCCTTTTCCCATGTACGTTCGGACAGAATGTTGAGTAGTCTTCTCTTGGTATTCCGTAGGTCTTTGGTGATTATATTTGTCACCTGTGTTTGATTATGTCTGTTAACCCCGATATCATAATGAAACCAATCCTCACACCTTTCCATTGGTGAACCAAAGTTTGTTTAATGAATCTGTGATTGCCCTTCTCCGTGGAAATATCTGCCCTGGTATCCATTTTTAGGTAACACCTATAAGTGATATGATACGATATGTGTCTTTCACTTTCTGACTTACTCCAAGTCACGTGATTACCTCTAGACTCATCTACGGGGCTGCAAATGGCATTGTGTCCTTTTTTTCCTTGGCTTCTATTCTGCCTTAGCGAGGTCCATTTTCAACAATGTGATTCCCTGAGGGTTGTGGATTAGCTGACCTGGGCAGCCTTACCCTGCGGGCCGGCCCTCCCCAGGTGTGCTTGGTTGAGGTCAATATAAACAGCGCTCCAGGCAGCAATAGCCCCTGAAGTTGTGCCTGACTCCATATTCTCTCCCCCGTCAGCAGTCTCGGGGCTGTGCTGGTGGGAGGGAGTGAGGGGCCAAGGCTTTGTTGTTGGCCCGGTGTGAGTGGGCCACTGCTGGCCTTTCTGCAGGAGTTGCCAGGCTGCCACCTGTAAAGAAGAGGATGTGTCACTCATAACTTCCGATGGAATTTCTCTCCGGACAGAGGTGAGGAAGGATAAAAGCAGTGGGGGCCGGGACAGGAGGGATGTCTCAGGCAGGGCAATAGAAAGCTTCCAGAACAGCGCCCGGGGCCAGGACCATCCTTGCTGACCTGCAGGCACCAAGTTGGCCTGCGTGCTGTGGCTGGTGTGGCTCCAGGGCCCTTCCTCTAGGCTTTCAAGCCCTTGTACATATTCAGGTGTTTTACCTGGGAAGGGTGGGAACAGTTCAGCAGCAGCTGGCCTGGGGCTCAGCTCACGTTTACTCACAAGTGCCTCAGCACGGTCCCCCAGCTTTGCAATGAGGACGCTCCTTGCATGGGGGGTGGGTTGCTGGCTGTATGGGAGGTGATTCCCCACCTCTGACCAATTTCAGAATTGTTTACCGCTGGAGCAAGTGCCCTGATAGGGTTTCCCTCTGTATAACTGGTGGGTTCAGGTTTTTTTTTTCTTTTATGGTTCAAGTTAGATTTGATTCCTCTTTTATGTATTTATAGATATAAGCATGGAAATAATTCATTCCTATAAATACATCTGTGTGAAGGGAAGAACTTTTTTCTGTTTTATTTTAAAAAAATTTTTTAATTTTGAAATTTAATTTTATTTATTTTTTTATACAACAGGTTATAATTAGTTATGTATCTTATTTATATACATGTATACAGGTCAATCCCAATCTCCCAACTCATCCCACCACCACCACCCCATGGCTTCCCACACTTGGTGTCCATACGTTTGTTGTCTACCTCTGTGTCTCTATTTCTTCCCTGCAAACCAGTTCATCTGTACCATTTTTTAGGTTCCACATATATGCATTAATATACAATATTTGTTTTCCTCTTTCTGACTTACTTCATTCTGTATGACAGTCTCTAGATCCATCGATGTCTCTACAAATGACCCAGTTTCATTCCTTTTTATGGCTGAGTAATATTCCATTTTATATATGTACCACATCTTTATCCATTCATCTGTCTGTGGGCATTTAGGTTACTTGCATTACCTGGCTATTGTCAATAGTGCTGCAATGAACATTGTGGTGAATGTGCCTTTTTGATTTATGGTTTTCTCTGGGTATATGCCCAGAAGTGGGATTGCTGGATCAGATGGTAATTCTATTTCTAGTTTTTTTAAGGAAATTCCATACTGTTCTCCATAGTGACTGTATCAATTTACATCCCCACCAATAGTGGAAGAGGGCTCCTTTTGTCCACACCCTCCCCAGAATTTGTTGTTTGTAGATTTTCTGATGATGCCGATTCTAACAGGTGTGAGGTGATACCTCATTGTAGTTTTGATTTGCATTTCTCTAATAATTAGTGCTGTTGAGCAGCTTTTCATGTGCGTCTTGGCCATCTCTGTGTCTTCTTTGAAGAAACATCTCTTTAGATCTTCTGCCCATTTTTGTATTGGGTTGTTTGATTTTTGAATATTAAGCTGCATGAGCTGTTTATATATATATTGGAGATTAAACCTCTGTCCATTGCTTCATTTGCAACGATTTTCGCCCATTCTGAGGGATGCCTTTTTCCATTCCCGTTTTTTTAACAAAAAAGGAAAGAAAGAAAAAGAAGCAGAACACTAATGTGCGTAAAATATGCCTTTTGAAATGGTCGTTTTGAAATATGGACGTCCTTTGAATTTTTTGGTCGATATGTGACCCCAGGATTTGTTTTCAGGGCAGGTGTCATTTACAGGCCTGCAATGATTTTGAATATCAACTGACCATTAGCGCTGGGATTAAAGCTGCTGTTGCGTGAAACGGCCACAAGGTGGCAGCAGTTCTCCCTTACCAAATCTGGCTACTAGAGCAACAGAGCCTCAATGGAAGTCCTGTTCTAGATTGGAATTTCGAATGGAATGTGCCAGGAGAAAGCCCCTCAAGTTTGTCTCACTACTTTTTGTTCGTGTTTTTAATTTTTTTTATTTTCTATTACAGCAAGTTTGATTACAATGTTTGGCTTGTTGTAGGTGTGGAAGATGTGGTTCTTTTACACATATACAGATGTCTGTTCTTCCTGGGATCCTTTTCCCATGTACGTTAGGACAGAATGTTGAGTAGTCTTCTCTTGGTATTCCGTAGGTCTTTGGTGATTATATATGTCACCTGTGTTTGATTATGTCTGTTAACCCCGATATCATAATGAAAGCAATCCTCACACCTTTCCATTGGTGAACCATAAGTTTGTTTAATGAATCTGTGATTGCCCTTCTCCGTGGAAATATCTGCCCTGGTATCCATTTTTAGGTAACACCTATAAGTGATATGATATGATATGTGTCTTTCACTTTCTGACTTACTCCAAGTCACGTGATTACCTCTAGACTCATCTACGGGGCTGCAAATGGCATTGTGTCCTTTTTTTCCTTGGCTTCTATTCTGCCTTAGCGAGGTCCATTTTCAACAATGTGATTCCCTGAGGGTTGTGGATTAGCTGACCTGGGCAGCCTTACCCTGCCGGCCGGCCCTCCCCAGGTGTGCCTGGTTGAGGTCAATATAAACAGCGCTCCAGGCAGCAATAGCCCCTGAAGTTGTGCCTGACTCCATATTCTCTGCCCCGTCAGAAGTCTCGGGGCTGTGCTGGTGGGAGGGAGTGAGGGGCCAAGGCTTTGTTGGTGGCCCGGTGTGAGTGGGGCTCTGCTGGCCTTTCTGCAGGAGTTGCCAGGCTGCCACCTGTAAAGAAGAGGATGTGTCAGTCATAACTTCCGATGGAATTTCTCTCCGGACAGAGGTGAGGAAGGATAAAAGCAGTGGGGGACGGGACAGTAGGGATATCTCAGGCAGGGCAATAGAAAGCTTCCAGAACAGTGCCCGGGGCCAGGATTATCCTTGCTGACCTGCAGGCACCAAGTTGGCCTGCGTGCTGTGGCTGGTGTGGCTCCAGGGCCCTTCCTCTAGGCTTTCAAGCCCTTGTACATATTGGTGTTTTACCTGGAAAGGGTGGGAACAGTTCAGCAGCAGCTGGCCTGGGGCTCAGCTCACGTTTACTCACAGATGCCTCAGCACGGTCCCCCAGCTTTGCAATGAGGACGCTCCTTGCATGGGGGGTGGGTTGCTGGCTGTATGGGAGGTGATTCCCCACCTCTGACCAATTTCAGAATTGTTTACCACTGGAGAAAGTGCCCTGATAGGGTTTCCCTCTTTATAACTGGTGGTTTCGTTTTTTTTTTCTTTTATGGTTCAAGTTAGATTTGATTCCTCTTTTATGTATTTATAGATAGAAGCATGGAAATAATTCATTCCTGTAAATACATCTGTGTGAAGCGAATAACTTTTTTCTGTTTTATTTTAAAATTTTATTTTTTAAAATTTTGAAATTTCATTTTATTTATTTTTTTATACAGCAGGTTATTATTAGTTATGTATTTTATGCATATATATGTATACAGGTTAATCCCAATCTCCCAACTCATCCCACCACCACCACCCCATGGCTTCCCTCACTTGGTGTCCATACGTTTGTTCTCTACCTCTGTGTCTCTATTTCTTCCCTGCAAACCAGTTCATCTGTACCATTTTTTAGGTTCCACATATATGCATTAATATACAATATTTGTTTTCCTCTTTCTGACTTACTTCATTCTGTATGACAGTCTCTAGATCCATCGATGTCTCTACAAATGACCCAGTTTCATTCCTTTTTATGGCTGAGTAATATTCCAATTTATATACGTACCACATCTTTATCCATTCATCTGTCTGTGGGCATTTAGGCTGCTTGCATTACCTGGCTATTGTAAATAGTGCTGCAATGAACATTGTGGTGGATGTGCCTTTTTAATTTATGTTTTTCTCTGGGTATATGCCCAGAAGTTCGATTGCTGGATCAGATGGTAATTCTATTTCTAGTTTTTTTAAGGAAACTCCATACTGTTCTCCATAGTGACTGTATCAATTTACATCCCCACCAATAGTGGAAGAGGGTTCCTTTTGTCCACACCCTCCCCAGAATTTGTTGTTTGTAGATTTTCTGATGATGCCAATTCTAACAGGTGTGAGGTGATACCTCATTGTAGTTTTGATTTGCATTTCTCTAATAATTAGTGCTGTTGAGCAGCTTTTCATGTGCGTCTTGGCCATTTCTGTGTCTTCTTTGAAGAAACGTCTGTTTAGGTCTTCTGCCCATTTTTGTATTGGGTTGTTTGTTTTTTTAATATTAAGCTGCATGTGCTGTTTATATATATATTGGAGATTAAACCTTTGTCCATTGATTCATTTGCAACGATTTTCGCCCATTCTGAGGGATGCCTTTTTTCATTCCCATTTTTTTTAGCAATAAAGGAAAGAAAGAATAAGAAGTAGAACACTAATGTGCGTAAAATATGCCTTTTGAAATGGTCGCTTTGAAATATGGACGTCCTTTGAATTTTTTGGTCGATATGTGACCCCAGGATTTGTTTTCAGGGCAGGTGTCATTTACAGGCCTGCAATGATTTTGAATATCAACTGACCATTAGCGCTGGGATTAAAGCTGCTGTTGCGTGAAGCGGCCACAAGGTGGCAGCAGTTCTCCCTTACCAAATCTGGTTACTAGAGCAACAGAGCCTCAATGGAGGGCGTGTTCTAGATTGGAATTTCGAATGGAATGTGCCAGGAGAAAGCCCCTCAGGTTTGTCTCACTAATTCTTGTTCGTGTTTTTAATTTTTTTTATTTTCTATTACAGCAAGTTTGATTACAATGTTTGGCTTCTTGTAGGTGTGTAAGATGTGGTTCTTTTACACATATACAGATGTCTGTTCTTCCTGGGATCCTTTTCCCATGTACATTCGGACAGAATGTTGAGTAGTCTTCTCTTGGTATTCCGTAGGTCTTTGGTGATTATATATGTCACCTGTGTTTGATTATGTCTGTTAACCCCGATATCATAATGAAACCAATCCTCACACCTTTCCATTGGTGAACCATAAGTTTGTTTAATGAATCTGTGATTGCCCTTCTCCGTGGAAATATCTGCCCTGGTATCCATTTTTAGGTAACACCTATAAGTGATATGATACGATATGTGTCTTTCACTTTCTGACTTACTCCAAGTCACGTGATTACCTCTAGACTCATCTACGGGGCTGCAAATGGCATTGTGTCCTTTTTTTCCTTGGCTTCTATTCTGCCTTAGCGAGGTCCATTTTCAACAATGTGATTTCCTGAGGGTTGTGGATTAGCTGACCTGGGAAGCCTTAACCTGCCGGCCGGCCCTCCCCTGGTGTGCTTGTTTGAGGTCAATATAAACAGCGCTCCAGACAGCAATAGCCCCTGAAGTTGTGCCTGACTCCATATTCTCTGCCCCGTCAGCAGTCTCGGGGCTGTGCTTGTGGGAGGGAGTGAGGGGCCAAGGCTTTGTTGGTGGCCCGGTGTGAGTGGGCCACTGCTGGCCTTTCTGCAGGAGTTGCCAGGCTGCCACGTGTAAAGAAGAAGATGTGTCAGTCATAACTTCCGATGGAATTTCTCTCCGGACAGAGGTGAGGAAGGATAAAAGCAGTGGGGGATGGGACAGTAGGGATATCTCAGGCAGGGCAATAGAAAGCTTCCAGAACAGCGCCCGGGGCCAGGACCATCCTGGCTGACCTGCAGGCACCAAGTTGGCCTGCGTGCTGTGGCTGGTGTGGCTCCACGGCCCTTCCTCTAGGCTTTCAAGCCCTTGTACATATTCAGGTGTTTTACCTGGGAAGGGTGGGAACAGTTCAGCAGCAGCTGGCCTGGGGCTCAGCTCACGTTTACTCACAGATGCCTCAGCACGGTCCCCCAGCTTTGCAATGAGGACGCTCCTTGCATTGGGGGTGAGTTGCTGGCTGTATGGGAGGTGATTCCCCACCTCTGACCAATTTCAGAATTGTTTACCGCTGGAGCAAGTGCTCTGATAGGGTTTCCCTCTGTATAACTGGTGGGTTCAGGTTTTTTTTTCTTTTATGGTTCAAGTTAGATTTGATTCCTCTTTTATGTATTTATAGATATAAGCATGGAAATAATTCATTCCTATAAATACATCTGTGTGAAGGGAAGAACTTTTTTCTGTTTTATTTTAAAAAAAAATTTTAATTTTGAAATTTAATTTTATTTATTTTTTTATACAACAGGTTATAATTAGTTATGTATCTTATTTATATACATGTATACAGGTCAATCCCAATCTCCCAACTCATCCCACCACCACCACCCCATGGCTTCCCACACTTGGTGTCCATACGTTTGTTGTCTACCTCTGTGTCTCTATTTCTTCCCTGCAAACCAGTTCATCTGTACCATTTTTTAGGTTCCACATATATGCATTAATATACAATATTTGTTTTCCTCTTTCTGACTTACTTCATTCTGTATGACAGTCTCTAGATCCATCGATGTCTCTACAAATGACCCAGTTTCATTCCTTTTTATGGCTGAGTAATATTCCATTTTATATATGTACCACATCTTTATCCATTCATCTGTCTGTGGGCATTTAGGTTACTTGCATTACCTGGCTATTGTAAATAGTGCTGCAATGAACATTGTGGTGAATGTGCCTTTTTGATTTATGGTTTTCTCTGGGTATATGCCCAGAAGTGGGATTGCTGGATCAGATGGTAATTCTATTTCTAGTTTTTTTAAGGAAATTCCATACTGTTCTCCATAGTGACTGTATCAATTTACATCCCCACCAATAGTGGAAGAGGGCTCCTTTTGTCCACACCCTCCCCAGAATTTGTTGTTTGTAGATTTTCTGATGATGCCGATTCTAACAGGTGTGAGGTGATACCTCATTGTAGTTTTGATTTGCATTTTTCTAATAATTAGTGCTGTTGAGCAGCTTTTCATTTGCGTCTTGGCCATCTCTGTGTCTTCTTTGAAGAAACGTCTCTTTAGATCTTCTGCCCATTTTTGTATTGGGTTGTTTGATTTTTGAATATTAAGCTGCATGAGCTGTTTATATATATATTGGAGATTAAACCTTTGTCCATTGCTTCATTTGCAACGATTTTCGCCTATTCTGAGGGATGCCTTTTTCCATTCCCGTTTTTTTAACAAAAAAGGAAAGAAAGAAAAAGAAGCAGAACACTAATGTGCGTAAAATATGCCTTTTGAAATGGTCGTTTTGAAATATGGACGTCCTTTGAATTATTTGGTCGATATGTGACCCCAGGATTTGTTTTCAGGGCAGGTGTCATTTACAGGCCTGCAATGATTTTGAATATCAACTGACCATTAGCGCTGGGATTAAAGCTGCTGTTGCGTGAAACGGCCACAAGGTGGCAGCAGTTCTCCCTTACCAAATCTGGCTACTAGAGCAACAGAGCCTCAATGGAAGTCCTGTTCTAGATTGGAATTTCGAATGGAATGTGCCAGGAGAAAGACCCTCAAGTTTGTCTCACTACTTTTTGTTCGTGTTTTTAATTTTTTTTTTATTTTCTATTACAGCAAGTTTGATTACAACGTTTGGCTTGTTGTAGGTGTGGAAGATGTGGTTCTTTTACACATATACAGATGTCTGTTCTTCCTGGGATCCTTTTCCCATGTACGTTAGGACAGAATGTTGAGTAGTCTTCTCTTGGTATTCCGTAGGTCTTTGGTGATTATATTTGTCACCTGTGTTTGATTATGTATGTTAACCCTGATATCATAATGAAACCAATCCTCACACCTTTCCATTGGTGAACCATAAGTTTGTTTAAAGAATCTGTGATTGCCCTTCTCCGTGGAAATATCTGCCCTGGTATCCATTTGTAGGTAACACCTATAAGTGATATGATATGATATGTGTCTTTCACTTTCTGACTTACTCCAAGTCACGTGATTACCTCTAGACTCATCTACGGGGCTGCAAATGGCATTGTGTCCTTTTTTTCCTTGGCTTCTATTCTGCCTTAGCGAGGTCCATTTTCAACAATGTGATTCCCTGAGGGTTGTGGATTAGCTGACCTGGGCAGCCTTACCCTGCCGGCCGGCCCTCCCCAGGTGTGCCTGGTTGAGGTCAATATAAACAGCGCTCCAGGCAGCAATAGCCCCTGAAGTTGTGCCTGACTCCATATTCTCTGCCCCGTCAGAAGTCTCGGGGCTGTGCTGGTGGGAGGGAGTGAGGGGCCAAGGCTTTGTTGGTGGCCCGGTGTGAGTGGGGCTCTGCTGGCCTTTCTGCAGGAGTTGCCAGGCTGCCACCTGTAAAGAAGAGGATGTGTCAGTCATAACTTCCGATGGAATTTCTCTCCGGACAGAGGTGAGGAAGGATAAAAGCAGTGGGGGACGGGACAGTAGGGATATCTCAGGCAGGGCAATAGAAAGCTTCCAGAACAGCGCCCGGGGCCAGGATTATCCTTGCTGACCTGCAGGCACCAAGTTGGCCTGCGTGCTGTGGCTGGTGTGGCTCCAGGGCCCTTCCTCTAAGCTTTCAAGCCCTTGTACATATTGGTGTTTTACCTGGGAAGGGTGGGAACAGTTCAGCAGCAGCTGGCCTGGGGCTCAGCTCACGTTTACTCACAGATGCCTCAGCACGGTCCCCCAGCTTTGCAATGAGGACGCTCCTTGCATGGGGGGTGGGTTGCTGGCTGTATGGGAGGTGATTCCCCACCTCTGACCAATTTCAGAAGTGTTTACCGCTGGAGCAAGTGCCCTGATAGGGATTCCCACTGTATAACTGGTGGGTTCAGGTTTTTTTTTCTCTTATGGTTCAAGTTATATTTGATTCCTCTTTTATGTATTTATAGATATAAGCATGGAAATAATTCATTCCTATAAATACATCTGTGTGAAGGGAATAACTTTTTTCTGTTTTATTTTAAATTATTTTCTTTAAATTTTGAAATTTAGTTTTATTTATTTTTTTATACAGCAGGTTTTTATTAGTTATGTATCTTATTCATATACATGTATACAGGTCAATCCCAATCTCCCAACTCATCACACCACCACCACCCCATGGCTTCCCACACTTGGTGTCCATACGTTTGTTCTCTACCTCTGTGTCTCTATTTGTTCCCTGCAAACCAGTTCATCTGTACCATTTTTTAGGTTCCACATATATGCATTAATATACAATATTTGTTTTCCTCTTTCTGACTTACTTCATTCTGTATGACAGTCTCTAGATCCATCGATGTCTCTACAAATGACCCAGTTTCATTCCTTTTTATGGCTGAGTAATATTCCATTTTATATATGTACCACATCTTTATCCATTCATCTGTCTGTGGGCATTTAGGTTACTTGCATTACCTGGCTATTGTAAATAGTGCTGCAATGAATATTGTGGTGAATGTGCCTTTTTGATTTATGGTTTTCTCTGGGTATATGCCCAGAAGTGGGATTGCTGGATCAGATGGTCATTCTATTTCTTGTTTTTTTTAAGGAAACTCCATACTGTTCTCCATAGTGACTGTATCAATTTACATCCCCACCAATAGTGGAAGAGGGCTCCTTTTGTCCACACCCTCCCCAGAATTTGTTGTTTGTAGATTTTCTGATGATGCCGATTCTAACAGGTGTGAGGTGATACCTCATTGTAGTTTTGATTTGCATTTTTCTAATAATTAGTGCTGTTGAGCAGCTTTTCATGTGCGTCTTGGCCATCTCTGTGTTTTCTTTGAAGAAACGTCTCTTTAGATCTTCTGCCCATTTTTGTATTGGGTTGTTTGATTTTTGAATATTAAGCTGCATGAGCTGTTTATATATATATTGGAGATTAAACCTTTGTCCATTGCTTCATTTGCAACGATTTTCGCCCATTCTGAGGGATGCCTTTTTCCATTCCCGTTTTTTTAACAAAAAAGGAAAGAAAGAAAAAGAAGCAGAACACTAATGTGCGTAAAATATGCCTTTTGAAATGGTCGTTTTGAAATATGGACGTCCTTTGAATTATTTGGTCGATATGTGACCCCAGGATTTGTTTTCAGGGCAGGTGTCATTTACAGGCCTGCAATGATTTTGAATATCAACTGACCATTAGCGCTGGGATTAAAGCTGCTGTTGCGTGAAACGGCCACAAGGTGGCAGCAGTTCTCCCTTACCAAATCTGGCTACTAGAGCAACAGAGCCTCAATGGAAGTCCTGTTCTAGATTGGAATTTCGAATGGAATGTGCCAGGAGAAAGCCCCTCAAGTTTGTCTCACTACTTTTTGTTCGTGTTTTTAATTTTTTTTTTATTTTCTATTACAGCAAGTTTGATTACAACGTTTGGCTTGTTGTAGGTGTGGAAGATGTGGTTCTTTTACACATATACAGATGTCTGTTCTTCCTGGGATCCTTTTCCCATGTACGTTAGGACAGAATGTTGAGTAGTCTTCTCTTGGTATTCCGTAGGTCTTTGGTGATTATATTTGTCACCTGTGTTTGATTATGTATGTTAACCCTGATATCATAATGAAACCAATCCTCACACCTTTCCATTGGTGAACCATAAGTTTGTTTAAAGAATCTGTGATTGCCCTTCTCCGTGGAAATATCTGCCCTGGTATCCATTTGTAGGTAACACCTATAAGTGATATGATATGATATGTGTCTTTCACTTTCTGACTTACTCCAAGTCACGTGATTACCTCTAGACTCATCTACGGGGCTGCAAATGGCATTGTGTCCTTTTTTTCCTTGGCTTCTATTCTGCCTTAGCGAGGTCCATTTTCAACAATGTGATTCCCTGAGGGTTGTGGATTAGCTGACCTGGGCAGCCTTACCCTGCCGGCCGGCCCTCCCCAGGTGTGCCTGGTTGAGGTCAATATAAACAGCGCTCCAGGCAGCAATAGCCCCTGAAGTTGTGCCTGACTCCATATTCTCTGCCCCGTCAGAAGTCTCGGGGCTGTGCTGGTGGGAGGGAGTGAGGGGCCAAGGCTTTGTTGGTGGCCCGGTGTGAGTGGGGCTCTGCTGGCCTTTCTGCAGGAGTTGCCAGGCTGCCACCTGTAAAGAAGAGGATGTGTCAGTCATAACTTCCGATGGAATTTCTCTCCGGACAGAGGTGAGGAAGGATAAAAGCAGTGGGGGACGGGACAGTAGGGATATCTCAGGCAGGGCAATAGAAAGCTTCCAGAACAGCGCCCGGGGCCAGGATTATCCTTGCTGACCTGCAGGCACCAAGTTGGCCTGCGTGCTGTGGCTGGTGTGGCTCCAGGGCCCTTCCTCTAAGCTTTCAAGCCCTTGTACATATTGGTGTTTTACCTGGGAAGGGTGGGAACAGTTCAGCAGCAGCTGGCCTGGGGCTCAGCTCACGTTTACTCACAGATGCCTCAGCACGGTCCCCCAGCTTTGCAATGAGGACGCTCCTTGCATGGGGGGTGGGTTGCTGGCTGTATGGGAGGTGATTCCCCACCTCTGACCAATTTCAGAAGTGTTTACCGCTGGAGCAAGTGCCCTGATAGGGATTCCCACTGTATAACTGGTGGGTTCAGGTTTTTTTTTCTCTTATGGTTCAAGTTATATTTGATTCCTCTTTTATGTATTTATAGATATAAGCATGGAAATAATTCATTCCTATAAATACATCTGTGTGAAGGGAATAACTTTTTTCTGTTTTATTTTAAATTATTTTCTTTAAATTTTGAAATTTAGTTTTATTTATTTTTTTATACAGCAGGTTTTTATTAGTTATGTATCTTATTCATATACATGTATACAGGTCAATCCCAATCTCCCAACTCATCACACCACCACCACCCCATGGCTTCCCACACTTGGTGTCCATACGTTTGTTCTCTACCTCTGTGTCTCTATTTCTTCCCTGCAAACCAGTTCATCTGTACCATTTTTTAGGTTCCACATATATGCATTAATATACAATATTTGTTTTCCTCTTTCTGACTTACTTCATTCTGTATGACAGTCTCTAGATCCATCGATGTCTCTACAAATGACCCAGTTTCATTCCTTTTTATGGCTGAGTAATATTCCATTTTATATATGTACCACATCTTTATCCATTCATCTGTCTGTGGGCATTTAGGTTACTTGCATTACCTGGCTATTGTAAATAGTGCTGCAATGAATATTGTGGTGAATGTGCCTTTTTGATTTATGGTTTTCTCTGGGTATATGCCCAGAAGTGGGATTGCTGGATCAGATGGTCATTCTATTTCTTGTTTTTTTTAAGGAAACTCCATACTGTTCTCCATAGTGACTGTATCAATTTACATCCCCACCAATAGTGGAAGAGGGCTCCTTTTGTCCACACCCTCCCCAGAATTTGTTGTTTGTAGATTTTCTGATGATGCCGATTCTAACAGGTGTGAGGTGATACCTCATTGTAGTTTTGATTTGCATTTTTCTAATAATTAGTGCTGTTGAGCAGCTTTTCATGTGCGTCTTGGCCATCTCTGTGTTTTCTTTGAAGAAACGTCTCTTTAGATCTTCTGCCCATTTTTGTATTGGGTTGTTTGATTTTTGAATATTAAGCTGCATGAGCTGTTTATATATATATTGGAGATTAAACCTTTGTCCATTGCTTCATTTGCAACGATTTTCGCCCATTCTGAGGGATGCCTTTTTCCATTCCCGTTTTTTTAACAAAAAAGGAAAGAAAGAAAAAGAAGCAGAACACTAATGTGCGTAAAATATGCCTTTTGAAATGGTCGTTTTGAAATATGGACGTCCTTTGAATTTTTTGGTCGATATGTGACCCCAGGATTTGTTTTCAGGGCAGGTGTCATTTACAGGCCTGCAATGATTTTGAATATCAACTGACCATTAGCGCTGGGATTAAAGCTGCTGTTGCGTGAAACGGCCACAAGGTGGCAGCAGTTCTCCCTTACCAAATCTGGCTACTAGAGCAACAGAGCCTCAATGGAAGTCCTGTTCTAGATTGGAATTTCGAATGGAATGTGCCAGGAGAAAGCCCCTCAAGTTTGTCTCACTACTTTTTGTTCGTGTTTTTAATTTTTTTTTTATTTTCTATTACAGCAAGTTTGATTACAATGTTTGGCTTGTTGTAGGTGTGGAAGATGTGGTTCTTTTACACATATACAGATGTCTGTTCTTCCTGGGATCCTTTTCCCATGTACGTTAGGACAGAATGTTGAGTAGTCTTCTCTTGGTATTCCGTAGGTCTTTGGTGATTATATATGTCACCTGTGTTTGATTATGTATGTTAACCCTGATATCATAATGAAACCAATCCTCACACCTTTCCATTGGTGAACCATAAGTTTGTTTAATGAATCTGTGATTGCCCTTCTCCGTGGAAATATCTGCCCTGGTATCCATTTTTAGGTAACACCTATAAGTGATATGATATGATATGTGTCTTTCACTTTCTGACTTACTCCAAGTCACGTGATTACCTCTAGACTCATCTACGGGGCTGCAAATGGCATTGTGTCCTTTTTTTCCTTGGCTTCTATTCTGCCTTAGCGAGGTCCATTTTCAACAATGTGATTCCCTGAGGGTTGTGGATTAGCTGACCTGGGCAGCCTTACCCTGCCGGCCGGCCCTCCCCAGGTGTGCCTGGTTGAGGTCAATATAAACAGCGCTCCAGGCAGCAATAGCCCCTGAAGTTGTGCCTGACTCCATATTCTCTGCCCCGTCAGAAGTCTCGGGGCTGTGCTGGTGGGAGGGAGTGAGGGGCCAAGGCTTTGTTGGTGGCCCGGTGTGAGTGGGGCTCTGCTGGCCTTTCTGCAGGAGTTGCCTGGCTGCCACCTGTAAAGAAGAGGATGTGTCAGTCATAACTTCCGATGGAATTTCTCTCCGGACAGAGGTGAGGAAGGATAAAAGCAGTGGGGGACGGGACAGTAGGGATATCTCAGGCAGGGCAATAGAAAGCTTCCAGAACAGCGCCCGGGGCCAGGATTATCCTTGCTGACCTGCAGGCACCAAGTTGGCCTGCGTGCTGTGGCTGGTGTGGCTCCAGGGCCCTTCCTCTAGGCTTTCAAGCCCTTGTACATATTGGTGTTTTACCTGGGAAGGGTGGGAACAGTTCAGCAGCAGCTGGCCTGGGGCTCAGCTCACGTTTACTCACAGATGCCTCAGCACGGTCCCCCAGCTTTGCAATGAGGACGCTCCTTGCATGGGGGGTGGGTTGCTGGCTGTATGGGAGGTGATTCCCCACCTCTGACCAATTTCAGAAGTGTTTACCGCTGGAGCAAGTGCCCTGATAGGGATTCCCTCTGTATAACTGGTGGGTTCAGGTTTTTTTTTCTCTTATGGTTCAAGTTATATTTGATTCCTCTTTTATGTATTTATAGATATAAGCATGGAAATAATTCATTCCTATAAATACATCTGTGTGAAGGGAATAACTTTTTTCAGTTTTATTTTAAATTATTTTCTTTAAATTTTGAAATTTAATTTTATTTATTTTTTTATACAGCAGGTTTTTATTAGTTATGTATCTTATTCATATACATGTATACAGGTCAATCCCAATCTCCCAACTCATCACACCACCACCACCCCATGGCTTCCCACACTTGGTGTCCATACGTTTGTTCTCTACCTCTGTGTCTCTATTTCTTCCCTGCAAACCAGTTCATCTGTACCATTTTTTAGGTTCCACATATATGCATTAATATACAATATTTGTTTTCCTCTTTCTGACTTACTTCATTCTGTATGACAGTCTCTAGATCCATCGATGTCTCTACAAATGACCCAGTTTCATTCCTTTTTATGGCTGAGTAATATTCCATTTTATATATGTACCACATCTTTATCCATTCATCTGTCTGTGGGCATTTAGGTTACTTGCATTACCTGGCTATTGTAAATAGTGCTGCAATGAATATTGTGGTGAATGTGCCTTTTTGATTTATGGTTTTCTCTGGGTATATGCCCAGAAGTGGGATTGCTGGATCAGATGGTCATTCTATTTCTTGTTTTTTTTAAGGAAACTCCATACTGTTCTCCATAGTGACTGTATCAATTTACATCCCCACCAATAGTGGAAGAGGGCTCCTTTTGTCCACACCCTCCCCAGAATTTGTTGTTTGTAGATTTTCTGATGATGCCGATTCTAACAGGTGTGAGGTGATACCTCATTGTAGTTTTGATTTGCATTTTTCTAATAATTAGTGCTGTTGAGCAGCTTTTCATGTGCGTCTTGGCCATCTCTGTGTTTTCTTTGAAGAAACGTCTCTTTAGATCTTCTGCCCATTTTTGTATTGGGTTGTTTGATTTTTGAATATTAAGCTGCATGAGCTGTTTATATATATATTGGAGATTAAACCTTTGTCCATTGCTTCATTTGCAACGATTTTCGCCCATTCTGAGGGATGCCTTTTTCCATTCCCGTTTTTTTAACAAAAAAGGAAAGAAAGAAAAAGAAGCAGAACACTAATGTGCGTAAAATATGCCTTTTGAAATGGTCGTTTTGAAATATGGACGTCCTTTGAATTTTTTGGTCGATATGTGACCCCAGGATTTGTTTTCAGGGCAGGTGTCATTTACAGGCCTGCAATGATTTTGAATATCAACTGACCATTAGCGCTGGGATTAAAGCTGCTGTTGCGTGAAACGGCCAAAAGGTGGCAGCAGTTCTCCCTTACCAAATCTGGCTACTAGAGCAACAGAGCCTCAATGGAAGTCCTGTTCTAGATTGGAATTTCGAATGGAATGTGCCAGGAGAAAGCCCCTCAAGTTTGTCTCACTACTTTTTGTTCGTGTTTTTAATTTTTTTTTTATTTTCTATTACAGCAAGTTTGATTACAATGTTTGGCTTGTTGTAGGTGTGGAAGATGTGGTTCTTTTACACATATACAGATGTCTGTTCTTCCTGGGATCCTTTTCCCATGTACGTTAGGACAGAATGTTGAGTAGTCTTCTCTTGGTATTCCGTAGGTCTTTGGTGATTATATATGTCACCTGTGTTTGATTATGTATGTTAACCCTGATATCATAATGAAACCAATCCTCACACCTTTCCATTGGTGAACCATAAGTTTGTTTAATGAATCTGTGATTGCCCTTCTCCGTGGAAATATCTGCCCTGGTATCCATTTTTAGGTAACACCTATAAGTGATATGATATGATATGTGTCTTTCACTTTCTGACTTACTCCAAGTCACGTGATTACCTCTAGACTCATCTACGGGGCTGCAAATGGCATTGTGTCCTTTTTTTCCTTGGCTTCTATTCTGCCTTAGCGAGGTCCATTTTCAACAATGTGATTCCCTGAGGGTTGTGGATTAGCTGACCTGGGCAGCCTTACCCTGCCGGCCGGCCCTCCCCAGGTGTGCCTGGTTGAGGTCAATATAAACAGCGCTCCAGGCAGCAATAGCCCCTGAAGTTGTGCCTGACTCCATATTCTCTGCCCCGTCAGAAGTCTCGGGGCTGTGCTGGTGGGAGGGAGTGAGGGGCCAAGGCTTTGTTGGTGGCCCGGTGTGAGTGGGGCTCTGCTGGCCTTTCTGCAGGAGTTGCCTGGCTGCCACCTGTAAAGAAGAGGATGTGTCAGTCATAACTTCCGATGGAATTTCTCTCCGGACAGAGGTGAGGAAGGATAAAAGCAGTGGGGGACGGGACAGTAGGGATATCTCAGGCAGGGCAATAGAAAGCTTCCAGAACAGCGCCCGGGGCCAGGATTATCCTTGCTGACCTGCAGGCACCAAGTTGGCCTGCGTGCTGTGGCTGGTGTGGCTCCAGGGCCCTTCCTCTAGGCTTTCAAGCCCTTGTACATATTGGTGTTTTACCTGGGAAGGGTGGGAACAGTTCAGCAGCAGCTGGCCTGGGGCTCAGCTCACGTTTACTCACAGATGCCTCAGCACGGTCCCCCAGCTTTGCAATGAGGACGCTCCTTGCATGGGGGGTGGGTTGCTGGCTGTATGGGAGGTGATTCCCCACCTCTGACCAATTTCAGAAGTGTTTACCGCTGGAGCAAGTGCCCTGATAGGGATTCCCTCTGTATAACTGGTGGGTTCAGGTTTTTTTTTCTCTTATGGTTCAAGTTATATTTGATTCCTCTTTTATGTATTTATAGATATAAGCATGGAAATAATTCATTCCTATAAATACATCTGTGTGAAGGGAATAACTTTTTTCTGTTTTATTTTAAATTATTTTCTTTAAATTTTGAAATTTAATTTTATTTATTTTTTTATACAGCAGGTTTTTATTAGTTATGTATCTTATTCATATACATGTATACAGGTCAATCCCAATCTCCCAACTCATCCCACCACCACCACCCCATGGCTTCCCACACTTGGTGTCCATACGTTTGTTCTCTACCTCTGTGTCTCTATTTCTTCCCTGCAAACCAGTTCATCTGTACCATTTTTTAGGTTCCACATATATGCATTAATATACAATATTTGTTTTCCTCTTTCTGACTTACTTCATTCTGTATGACAGTCTCTAGATCCATCGATGTCTCTACAAATGACCCAGTTTCATTCCTTTTTATGGCTGAGTAATATTCCATTTTATATATGTACCACATCTTTATCCATTCATCTGTCTGTGGGGATTTAGGTTGCTTGCATTCCCTGGCTATTGTAAATAGTGCTGCAATGTACATTGTGGTGAATGTGCCTTTTTGATTTATGGTTTTCTCTGGGTATATGCCCAGAAGTGGGATTGCTGGATCAGATGGTAATTCTATTTCTAGGTTTTTTAAGGAAACTCCAAACTGTTCTCCATAGTGACTGTATCAATTTACATCCCCACCAATAGTGGAAGAGGGCTCCTTTTGTCCACACCCTCCCCAGAATTTGTTGTTTGTAGATTTTCTGATGATGCCGATTCTAACAGGTGTGAGGGGATACCTCATTGTAGTTTTGATTTGAATTTCTCTAATAATTAGTGCTGTTGAGCAGCTTTTCATGTGCGTCTTGGCCATCTCTGTGTCTTCTTTGAAGAAACGTCTCTTTAGATCTTCTGCCCATTTTTGTATTGGGTTGTTTGTTTTTTTAATATTAAGCTGCATGAGCTGTTTATATATATATTGGAGATTAAACCTTTGTCCATTGATTCATTTGCAACGATTTTCGCCCATTCTGAGGGATGCCTTTTTCCATTCCCGTTTTTTTAACAAAAAAGGAAAGAAAGAAAAAGAAGCAGAACACTAATGTGCGTAAAATATGCCTTTTGAAATGGTCGTTTTGAAATATGGACGTCCTCTGAATTTTTTGGTCGATATGTGACCCCAGGATTTGTTTTCAGGGCAGGTGTCATTTACAGGCCTGCAATGATTTTGAATATCAACTGACCATTAGCGCTGGGATTAAAGCTGCTGTTGCGTGAAACGGCCACAAGGTGGCAGAAGTTCTCCCTTACCAAATCTGGTTACTAGAGCAACAGAGCCTCAACGGAAGTCGTGTACTAGACTGGAATTTAGAATGGAATGTGCCAGGAGAAAGCCCCTCAAGTTTGTCTCACTACATCTTGTTCGTGTTTTTAATTTTTTTTTTTTTTATTTTCTATTATAGCAAGTTTGATTACAATGTTTGGCTTGTTGTAAGTGTGGAAGATGTGGTTCTTTTACACATATACAGATGTCTGTTCATCCTGGGATCCTTTTCCCATGTACCTTAGGACAGAATGTTGAGTAGTCTTCTCTTGGTATTCCGTAGGTCTTTGGTGATTATATATGTCACCTGTGTTTGATTATGTCTGTTAACCCCGATATCATAATGAAACCAATCCTCACACCTTTCCATTGGTGAACCATAAGTTTGTTTAATGAATCTGTGATTGCCCTTCTCCGTGGAAATATCTGCCCTGGTATCCATTTTAGGTAATACCTATAAGTGATATGATACGATATGTGTCTTTCACTTTCTGACTTACTCCAAGTCACGTGATTACCTCTAGATTCATCTACGAGGCTGCAAATGGCATTGTGTCGTTTTTTCCCTTGGCTTCTGTTCTGCCTTAGCGAGGTCCATTTTCAACAATGTGATTCCCTGAGGGTTTTGGATTAGCTGACCTGGGCAGCCTTACCCTGCCGGCCGGCCCTCCCCAGGTGTGCCTGGTTGAGGTCAATATAAACAGTGCTCCAGGCAGCAATAGCCCCTGAAGTTGTGCCTGACTCCATATTCTCTGCCCCGTCAGCAGTCTCGGGGCTGTGCTGGTGGGAGGGAGTGAGGGGCCAAGGCTTTGTTGGTGGCCCGGTGTGAGTGGGGCTCTGCTGGCCTTTCTGCAGGAGTTGCCAGGCTGCCACCTGTAAAGAAGAGGATGTGTCACCCATACCTTCCGATGGAATTTCTCTCCGGACAGAGGTGAGGAAGGATAAAAGCAGTGGGGGCCAGGACAGGAGGGGTATCTCAGGCAGGGCAATAGAAAGCTTCCAGAACAGCGCCCGGGGCCAGGACCATCCTGGCTGGCCTGCAGGCACCAAGTTGGCCTGAGTGCTGTCGCTGGTGTGGCTCCACGGCCCTTCCTCTAGGCTTTCAAGCCGTTGTACATATTCAGGTGTTTTACCTGGGAAGGGTGGGAACAGTTCAGCAGCAGCTGGCCTGGGGCTCAGCTCACGTTTACTCACAGATGCCTCAGCACGGTCCCCCAGCTTTGCAATGAGGACGCTCCTTGCATTGGGGGTGGGTTGCTGGCTGTATGGGAGGTGATTCCCCACCTCTGACCAATTTCAAAAGTGTTTACCACTGGAGCAAGTGCCCTGATAGGGTTTCCCTCTGTATAACTGGTGGGTTCAGGTTTTTTTTTCTTTTATGGTTCAAGTTAGATTTGATTCCTCTTTTATGTATTTACAGATATAAGCATGGAAATAATTCATTCCTATAAATACATCTGTGTGAAGGGAATAAATTTTTTCTATTTTATTTTAAATTTTTTTTTTTAAATTTTGAAATTTTATTTTATTTATTTATTTATACAGCAGGTTATTATGAGTTATGTATTTTATGCATATACATGTATACAGGTCAATCCCAATCTCCCAACTCATCCCACCACCACCACCCCATGGCTTCCCACACTTGGTGTCCATACGTTTGTTCTCTACCTCTGTGTCTCTATTTCTTCCCTGCAAACCAGTTCATCTGTACCATTTTTTAGCTTCCACATATATGCATTAACATACAATATTTGTTTTCCTCTTTCTGACTTACTTCATTCTGTGTGACAGTCTCTAGATCCATCGATGTCTCTACAAATGACCCAGTTTCATTCCTTTTTATGGCTGAGTAATATTCCATTTTATATATATACCACATCTTTATCCATTCATCTGTCTGTGGGGATTTAGGTTGCTTGCATTCCCTGGCTATTGTAAATAGTGCTGCAATGTACATTGTGGTGAATGTGCCTTTTTGATTTATGGTTTTCTCTGGGTATATGCCCAGAAGTGGGATTGCTGGATCAGATGGTAATTCTATTTCTAGGTTTTTTAAGGAAACTCCAAACTGTTCTCCATAGTGACTGTATCAATTTACATCCCCACCAATAGTGGAAGAGGGCTCCTTTTGTCCACACCCTCCCCAGAATTTGTTGTTTGTAGATTTTCTGATGATGCCGATTCTAACAGGTGTGAGGTGATACCTCATTGTAGTTTTGATTTGCATTTCTCTAATAATTAGTGCTGTTGAGCAGCTTTTCATGTGCGTCTTGGCCATCTCTGTGTCTTCTTTGAAGAAACGTCTCTTTAGATCTTCTGCCCATTTTTGTATTGGGTTGTTTGTTTTTTTAATATTAAGCTGCATGAGCTGTTTATATATATATTGGAGATTAAACCTTTGTCCATTGATTCATTTGCAACGATTTTCGCCCATTCTGAGGGATGCCTTTTTCCATTCCCGTTTTTTTAACAAAAAAGGAAAGAAAGAAAAAGAAGCAGAACACTAATGTGCGTAAAATATGCCTTTTGAAATGGTCGTTTTGAAATATGGACGTCCTTTGAATTTTTTGGTCGATATGTGACCCCAGGATTTGTTTTCAGGGCAGGTGTCATTTACAGGCCTGCAATGATTTTGAATATCAACTGACCATTAGCGCTGGGATTAAAGCTGCTGTTGCGTGAAACGGCCACAAGGTGGCAGAAGTTCTCCCTTACCAAATCTGCTTACTAGAGCAACAGAGCCTCAATGGAAGTCGTGTTCTAGACTGGAATTTAGAATGGAATGTGCCAGGAGAAAGCCCCTCAAGTTTGTCTCACTACTTCTTGTTCGTGTTTTTAATTTTTTTTTTTTTATTTTCTATTATAGCAAGTTTGATTACAATGTTTGGCTTGTTGTAAGTGTGGAAGATGTGGTTCTTTTACACATATACAGATGTCTGTTCATCCTGGGATCCTTTTCCCATGTACCTTAGGACAGAATGTTGAGTAGTCTTCTCTTGGTATTCCGTAGGTCTTTGGTGATTATATATGTCACCTGTGTTTGATTATGTCCGTTAACCCCGATATCATAATGAAACCAATCCTCACACCTTTCCATTGGTGAACCATAAGTTTGTTTAATGAATCTGTGATTGCCCTTCTCCGTGGAAATATCTGCCCTGGTATCCATTTTAGGTAATACCTATAAGTGATATGATACGATATGTGTCTTTCACTTTCTGACTTACTCCAAGTCACGTGATTACCTCTAGACTCATCTACGGGGCTGCAAATGGCATTGTGTCCTTTTTTCCCTTGGCTTCTGTTCTGCCTTAGCGAGGTCCATTTTCAACAATGTGATTCCCTGAGGGTTGTGGATTAGCTGACCTGGGCAGCCTTACCCTGCCGGCCGGCCCTCCCCAGGTGTGCCTGGTTGAGGTCAATATAAACAGCGCTCCAGGCAGCAATAGCCCCTGAAGTTGTGCCTGACTCCATATTCTCTGCCCCGTCAGCAGTCTCGGGGCTGTGCTGGTGGGAGGGAGTGAGGGGCCAAGGCTTTGTTGGTGGCCCGGTGTGAGTGGGGCTCTGCTGGCCTTTCTGCAGGAGTTGCCAGGCTGCCACCTGTAAAGAAGAGGATGTGTCACCCATACCTTCTGATGGAATTTCTCTCCGGACAGAGGTGAGGAAGGATAAAAGCAGTGGGGGCCAGGACAGGAGGGGTATCTCAGGCAGGGCAATAGAAAGCTTCCAGAACAGCGCCCGGGGCCAGGACCATCCTGGCTGGCCTGCAGGCACCAAGTTGGCCTGAGTGCTGTCGCTGGTGTGGCTCCATGGCCCTTCCTCTAGGCTTTCAAGCCGTTGTACATATTCAGGTGTTTTACCTGGGAAGGGTGGGAACAGTTCAGCAGCAGCTGGCCTGGGGCTCAGCTCACGTTTACTCACAGATGCCTCAGCACGGTCCCCCAGCTTTGCAATGAGGACGCTCCTTGCATTGGGGGTGGGTTGCTGGATGTATGGGAGGTGATTCCCCACCTCTGACCAATTTCAGAAGTGTTTACCGCTGGAGCAAGTGCCCTGATAGGGTTTCCCTCTGTATAACTGGTGGGTTCAGGTTTTTTTTTTCTTTTATGGTTCAAGTTAGATTTGATTCCTCTTTTATGTATTTACAGATATAAGCATGGAAATAATTCATTCCTATAAATACATCTGTGTGAAGGGAATAAATTTTTTCTATTTTATTTTAAATTTTTTTTTTTAAATTTTTAAATTTTATTTTATTTATTTATTTATACAGCAGGTTATTATGAGTTATGTATTTTATGCATATACATGTATACAGGTCAATCCCAATCTCCCAACTCATCCCACCACCACCACCCCATGGCTTCCCACACTTGGTGTCCATACGTTTGTTCTCTACCTCTGTGTCTCTATTTCTTCCCTGCAAACCAGTTCATCTGTACCATTTTTTAGATTCCACATATATGCATTAACATACAATATTTGTTTTCCTCTTTCTGACTTACTTCATTCTGTGTGACAGTCTCTAGATCCATCGATGTCTCTACAAATGACCCAGTTTCATTCCTTTTTATGGTTGAGTAATATTCCAATTTATATATATACCACATCTTTATCCATTCATCTGTCTGTGGGGATTTAGGTTGCTTGCATTCCCTGGCTATTGTAAATAGTGCTGCAATGTACATTGTGGTGAATGTGACTTTTTGATTTATGGTTTTCTCTGGGTATATGCCCAGAAGTGGGATTGCTGGATCAGATGGTAATTCTATTTCTAGGTTTTTTAAGGAAACTCCAAACTGTTCTCCATAGTGACTGTATCAATTTACATCCCCACCAATAGTGGAAGAGGGCTCCTTTTGTCCACACCCTCCCCAGAATTTGTTGTTTGTAGATTTTCTGATGATGCCGATTCTAACAGGTGTGAGGTGATACCTCATTGTAGTTTTGATTTGCATTTCTCTAATAATTAGTGCTGTTGAGCAGCTTTTCATGTGCGTCTTGGCCATCTCTGTGTCTTCTTTGAAGAAACGTCTCTTTAGATCTTCTGCCCATTTTTGTATTGGGTTGTTTGTTTTTTTAATATTAAGCTGCATGAGCTGTTTATATATATATTGGAGATTAAACCTTTGTCCATTGATTCATTTGCAACGATTTTCGCCCATTCTGAGGGATGCCTTTTTCCATTCCCGTTTTTTTAACAAAAAAGGAAAGAAAGAAAAAGAAGCAGAACACTAATGTGCGTAAAATATGCCTTTTGAAATGGTCGTTTTGAAATATGGACGTCCTTTGAATTTTTTGGTCGATATGTGACCCCAGGATTTGTTTTCAGGGCAGGTGTCATTTACAGGCCTGCAATGATTTTGAATATCAACTGACCATTAGCGCTGGGATTAAAGCTGCTGTTGCGTGAAACGGCCACAAGGTGGCAGAAGTTCTCCCTTACCAAATCTGGTTACTAGAGCAACAGAGCCTCAATGGAAGTCGTGTTCTAGACTGGAATTTAGAATGGAATGTGCCAGGAGAAAGCCCCTCAAGTTTGTCTCACTACTTCTTGTTCGTGTTTTTAATTTTTTTTTTTTATTTTCTATTATAGCAAGTTTGATTACAATGTTTGGCTTGTTGTAAGTGTGGAAGATGTGGTTCTTTTACACATATACAGATGTCTGTTCATCCTGGGATCCTTTTCCCATGTACCTTAGGACAGAATGTTGAGTAGTCTTCTCTTGGTATTCCGTAGGTCTTTGGTGATTATATATGTCACCTGTGTTTGATTATGTCCGTTAACCCCGGTATCATAATGAAACCAATCCTCACACCTTTCCATTGGTGAACCATAAGTTTGTTTAATGAATCTGTGATTGCCCTTCTCCGTGGAAATATCTGCCCTGGTATCCATTTTAGGTAATACCTATAAGTGATATGATACGATATGTGTCTTTCACTTTCTGAATTACTCCAAGTCACGTGATTACCTCTAGACTCATCTACGGGGCTGCAAATGGCATTGTGTCCTTTTTTCCCTTGGCTTCTGTTCTGCCTTAGCGAGGTCCATTTTCAACAATGTGATTCCCCGAGGGTTGTGGATTAGCTGACCTGGGCAGCCTTACCCTGCCGGCCGGCCCTCCCCAGGTGTGCCTGGTTGAGGTCAATATAAACAGTGCTCCAGGCAGCAATAGCCCCTGAAGTTGTGCCTGACTCCATATTCTCTGCCCCGTCAGCAGTCTCGGGGCTGTGCTGGTGGGAGGGAGTGAGGGGCCAAGGCTTTGTTGGTGGCCCGGTGTGAGTGGGGCTCTGCTGGCCTTTCTGCAGGAGTTGCCAGGCTGCCACCTGTAAAGAAGAGGATGTGTCACCCATACCTTCCGATGGAATTTCTCTCCGGACAGAGGTGAGGAAGGATAAAAGCAGTGGGGGCCGGGACAGGAGGGGTATTTCTGGCAGGGCAATAGAAAGCTTCCAGAAGAGCGCCCGGGGCCAGGACCATCCTGGATGGCCTGCAGGCACCAAGTTGGCCTGAGTGCTGTCGCTGGTGTGGCTCCACGGCCCTTCCTCTAGGCTTTCAAGCCCTTGTACATATTCAGGTGTTTTACCTGGGAAGGGTGGGAACAGTTCAGCAGCAGCTGACCTGGGGCTCAGCTCACGTTTACTCACAGATGCCTCAGCACGGTCCCCCAGCTTTGCAATGAGGACGCTCCTTGCATTGGGGGTGGGTTGCTGGCTGTATGGGAGGTGATTCCCCACCTCTGACCAATTTCAGAAGTGTTTACCGCTGGAGCAAGTGCCCTGATAGGGTTTCCCTCTGTATAACTGGTGGGTTCAGGTTTTTTTTTTCTTTTATGGTTCAAGTTAGATTTGATTCCTCTTTTATGTATTTACAGATATAAGCATGGAAATAATTCATTCCTATAAATACATCTGTGTGAAGGGAATAAATTTTTTCTATTTTATTTTAAATTTTTTTTTTTATTTTGAAATTTTATTTTATTTATTTATTTATACAGCAGGTTATTATGAGTTATGTATTTTATGCATATACATGTATACAGGTCAATCCCAATCTCCCAACTCATCCCACCACCACCACCCCATGGCTTCCCACACTTGGTGTCCATACGTTTGTTCTCTACCTCTGTGTCTCTATTTCTTCCCTGCAAACCAGTTCATCTGTACCATTTTTTAGGTTCCACATATATGCATTAACATACAATATTTGTTTTCCTCTTTCTGACTTACTTCATTCTGTATGACAGTCTCTAGATCCATCGATGTCTCTACAAATGACCCAGTTTCATTCCTTTTTATGGCTGAGTAATATTCCATTTTATATATATACCACATCTTTATCCATTCATCTGTCTGTGGGGATTTAGGTTGCTTGCATTCCCTGGCTATTGTAAATAGTGCTGCAATGAACATTGTGGTGAATGTGCCTTTTTGATTTATGGTTTTCTCTGGGTATATGCCCAGAAGTGGGATTGCTGGATCAGATGGTAATTCTATTTCTAGGTTTTTTAAGGAAACTCCAAACTGTTCTCCATAGTGACTGTATCAATTTACATCCCCACCAATAGTGGAAGAGGGCTCCTTTTGTCCACACCCTCCCCAGAATTTGTTGTTTGTAGATTTTCTGATGATGCCGATTCTAACAGGTGTGAGGGGATACCTCATTGTAGTTTTGATTTGAATTTCTCTAATAATTAGTGCTGTTGAGCAGCTTTTCATGTGCGTCTTGGCCATCTCTGTGTCTTCTTTGAAGAAACGTCTCTTTAGATCTTCTGCCCATTTTTGTATTGGGTTGTTTGTTTTTTTAATATTAAGCTGCATGAGCTGTTTATATATATATTGGAGATTAAACCTTTGTCCATTGATTCATTTGCAACGATTTTCGCCCATTCTGAGGGATGCCTTTTTCCATTCCCGTTTTTTTAACAAAAAAGGAAAGAAAGAAAAAGAAGCAGAACACTAATGTGCGTAAAATATGCCTTTTGAAATGGTCGTTTTGAAATATGGACGTCCTTTGAATTTTTTGGTCGATATGTGACCCCAGGATTTGTTTTCAGGGCAGGTGTCATTTACAGGCCTGCAATGATTTTGAATATCAACTGACCATTAGCGCTGGGATTAAAGCTGCTGTTGCGTGAAACGGCCACAAGGTGGCAGCAGTTCTCCCTTACCAAATCTGGTTACTAGAGCAACAGAGCCTCAATGGAAGTCGTGTTCTAGACTGGAATTTAGAATGGAATGTGCCAGGAGAAAGCCCCTCAAGTTTGTCTCACTACTTCTTGTTCGTGTTTTTAATTTTTTTTTTTTATTTTCTATTATAGCAAGTTTGATTACAATGTTTGGCTTGTTGTAAGTGTGGAAGATGTGGTTCTTTTACACATATACAGATGTCTGTTCATCCTGGGATCCTTTTCCCATGTACCTTAGGACAGAATGTTGAGTAGTCTTCTCTTGGTATTCCGTAGGTCTTTGGTGATTATATATGTCACCTGTGTTTGATTATGTCTGTTAACCCCGATATCATAATGAAACCAATCCTCACACCTTTCCATTGGTGAACCATAAGTTTGTTTAATGAATCTGTGATTGCCCTTCTCCGTGGAAATATCTGCCCTGGTATCCATTTTAGGTAATACCTATAAGTGATATGATACGATATGTGTCTTTCACTTTCTGAATTACTCCAAGTCACGTGATTACCTCTAGACTCATCTACGGGGCTGCAAATGGCATTGTGTCCTTTTTTCCCTTGGCTTCTGTTCTGCCTTAGCGAGGTCCATTTTCAACAATGTGATTCCCCGAGGGTTGTGGATTAGCTGACCTGGGCAGCCTTACCCTGCCGGCCGACCCTCCCCAGGTGTGCCTGGTTGAGGTCAATATAAACAGTGCTCCAGGCAGCAATAGCCCCTGAAGTTGTGCCTGACTCCATATTCTCTGCCCCGTCAGCAGTCTCGGGGCTGTGCTGGTGGGAGGGAGTGAGGGGCCAAGGCTTTGTTGGTGGCCCGGTGTGAGTGGGGCTCTGCTGGCCTTTCTGCAGGAGATGCCAGGCTGCCACCTGTAAAGAAGAGGATGTGTCACCCATACCTTCCGATGGAATTTCTCTCCGGACAGAGGTGAGGAAGGATAAAAGCAGTGGGGGCCGGGACACGAGGGGTATTTCTGGCAGGGCAATAGAAAGCTTCCAGAAGAGCGCCCGGGGCCAGGACCATCCTGGATGGCCTGCAGGCACCAAGTTGGCCTGAGTGCTGTCGCTGGTGTGGCTCCACGGCCCTTCCTCTAGGCTTTCAAGCCCTTGTACATATTCAGGTGTTTTACCTGGGAAGGGTGGGAACAGTTCAGCAGCAGCTGGCCTGGGGCTCAGCTCACGTTTACTCACAGATGCCTCAGCACGGTCCCCCAGCTTTGCAATGAGGACGCTCCTTGCATTGGGGGTGGGTTGCTGGCTGTATGGGAGGTGATTCCCCACCTCTGACCAATTTCAGAAGTGTTTACCGCTGGAGCAAGTGCCCTGATAGGGTTTCCCTCTGTATAACTGGTGGGTTCAGGTTTTTTTTTTCTTTTATGGTTCAAGTTAGATTTCATTCCTCTTTTATGTATTTACAGATATAAGCATGGAAATAATTCATTCCTATAAATACATCTGTGTGAAGGGAATAAATTTTTTCTATTTTATTTTAAATTTTTTTTTTTTATTTTGAAATTTTATTTTATTTATTTATTTATACAGCAGGTTATTATGAGTTATGTATTTTATGCCTATACATGTATACAGGTCAATCCCAATCTCCCAACTCATCCCACCACCACCACCCCATGGCTTCCCACACTTGGTGTCCATACGTTTGTTCTCTACCTCTGTGTCTCTATTTCTTCCCTGCAAACCAGTTCATCTGTACCATTTTTTAGGTTCCACATATATGCATTAACATACAATATTTGTTTTCCTCTTTCTGACTTACTTCATTCTGTATGACAGTCTCTAGATCCATCGATGTCTCTACAAATGACCCAGTTTCATTCCTTTTTATGGCTGAGTAATATTCCATTTTATATATATACCACATCTTTATCCATTCATCTGTCTGTGGGGATTTAGGTTGCTTGCATTCCCAGGCTATTGTAAATAGTGCTGCAATGAACATTGTGGTGAATGTGCCTTTTTGATTTATGGTTTTCTCTGGGTATATGCCCAGAAGTGGGATTGCTGGATCAGATGGTAATTCTATTTCTAGGTTTTTTAAGGAAACTCCAAACTGTTCTCCATAGTGACTGTATCAATTTACATCCCCACCAATAGTGGAAGAGGGCTCCTTTTGTCCACACCCTCCCCAGAATTTGTTGTTTGTAGATTTTCTGATGATGCCGATTCTAACAGGTGTGAGGGGATACCTCATTGTAGTTTTGATTTGAATTTCTCTAATAATTAGTGCTGTTGAGCAGCTTTTCATGTGCGTCTTGGCCATCTCTGTGTCTTCTTTGAAGAAACGTCTCTTTAGATCTTCTGCCCATTTTTGTATTGGGTTGTTTGTTTTTTTAATATTAAGCTGCATGAGCTGTTTATATATATATTGGAGATTAAACCTTTGTCCATTGATTCATTTGCAACGATTTTCGCCCATTCTGAGGGATGCCTTTTTCCATTCCCGTTTTTTTAACAAAAAAGGAAAGAAAGAAAAAGAAGCAGAACACTAATGTGCATAAAATATGCCTTTTGAAATGGTCGTTTTGAAATATGGACGTCCTTTGAATTTTTTGGTCGATATGTGACCCCAGGATTTGTTTTCAGGGCAGGTGTCATTTACAGGCCTGCAATGATTTTGAATATCAACTGACCATTAGCGCTGGGATTAAAGCTGCTGTTGCGTGAAACGGCCACAAGGTGGAAGCAGTTCTCCCTTACCAAATCTGGTTACTAGAGCAACAGAGCCTCAATGGAAGTCGTGTTCTAGACTGGAATTTAGAATGGAATGTGCCAGGAGAAAGCCCCTCAAGTTTGTCTCACTACTTCTTGTTCGTGTTTTTAATTTTTTTTTTTTTTATTTTCTATTATAGCAAGTTTGATTACAATGTTTGGCTTGTTGTAAGTGTGGAAGATGTGGTTCTTTTACACATATACAGATGTCTGTTCATCCTGGGATCCTTTTCCCATGTACCTTAGGACAGAATGTTGAGTAGTCTTCTCTTGGTATTCCGTAGGTCTTTGGTGATTATATATGTCACCTGTGTTTGATTATGTCTGTTAACCCCGATATCATAATGAAACCAATCCTCACACCTTTCCATTGGTGAACCATAAGTTTGTTTAATGAATCTGTGATTGCCCTTCTCCGTGGAAATATCTGCCCTGGTATCCATTTTAGGTAATACCTATAAGTGATATGATACGATATGTGTCTTTCACTTTCTGAATTACTCCAAGTCACGTGATTACCTCTAGACTCATCTACGGGGCTGCAAATGGCATTGTGTCCTTTTTTCCCTTGGCTTCTGTTCTGCCTTAGCGAGGTCCATTTTCAACAATGTGATTCCCTGAGGGTTGTGGATTAGCTGACCTGGGCAGCCTTACCCTGCCGGCCGGCCCTCCCCAGGTGTGCCTGGTTGAGGTCAATATAAACAGTGCTCCAGGCAGCAATAGCCCCTGAAGTTGTGCCTGACTCCATATTCTCTGCCCCGTCAGCAGTCTCGGGGCTGTGCTGGTGGGAGGGAGTGAGGGACCAAGGCTTTGTTGGTGGCCCGGTGTGAGTGGGGCTCTGCTGGCCTTTCTGCAGGAGTTGCCAGGCTGCCACCTGTAAAGAAGAGGATGTGTCACCCATACCTTCCGATGGAATTTCTCTCCGGACAGAGGTGAGGAAGGATAAAAGCAGTGGGGGCCAGGACAGGAGGGGTATCTCAGGCAGGGCAATAGAAAGCTTCCAGAACAGCGCCCGGGGCCAGGACCATCCTGGCTGGCCTGCAGGCACCAAGTTGGCCTGAGTGCTGTCGCTGGTGTGGCTCCACGGCCCTTCCTCTAGGCTTTCAAGCCGTTGTACATATTCAGGTGTTTTACCTGGGAAGGGTGGGAACAGTTCAGCAGCAGCTGGCCTGGGGCTCAGCTCACGTTTACTCACAGATGCCTCAGCACGGTCCCCCAGCTTTGCAATGAGGACGCTCCTTGCATTGGGGGTGGGTTGCTGGCTGTATGGGAGGTGATTCCCCACCTCTGACCAATTTCAGAAGTGTTTACCGCTGGAGCAAGTGCCCTGATAGGGTTTCCCTCTGTATAACTGGTGGGTTCAGGTTTTTTTTTTCTTTTATGGTTCAAGTTAGATTTGATTCCTCTTTTATGTATTTACAGATATAAGCATGGAAATAATTCATTCCTATAAATACATCTGTGTGAAGGGAATAAATTTTTTCTATTTTATTTTAAATTTTTTTTTTTATTTTGAAATTTTATTTTATTTATTTATTTATACAGCAGGTTATTATGAGTTATGTATTTTATGCATATACATGTATACAGGTCAATCCCAATCTCCCAACTCATCCCACCACCACCACCCCATGGCTTCCCACACTTGGTGTCCATACGTTTGTACTCTACCTCTGTGTCTCTATTTCTTCCCTGCAAACCAGTTCATCTGTACCATTTTTTAGGTTCCACATATATGCATTAACATACAATATTTGTTTTCCTCTTTCTGACTTACTTCATTCTGTATGACAGTCTCTAGATCCATCGATGTCTCTACAAATGACCCAGTTTCATTCCTTTTTATGGCTGAGTAATATTCCATTTTATATATATACCACATCTTTATCCATTCATCTGTCTGTGGGGATTTAGGTTGCTTGCATTCCCTGGCTATTGTAAATAGTGCTTCAATGAACATTGTGGTGAATGTGCCTTTTTGATTTATGGTTTTCTCTGCGTATATGCCCAGAAGTGGGATTGCTGGATCAGATGGTAATTCTATTTCTAGGTTTTTTAAGGAAACTCCAAACTGTTCTCCATAGTGACTGTATCAATTTACATCCCCACCAATAGTGGAAGAGGGCTCCTTTTGTCCACACCCTCCCCAGAATTTGTTGTTTGTAGATTTTCTGATGATGCCGATTCTAACAGGTGTGAGGGGATACCTCATTGTAGTTTTGATTTGAATTTCTCTAATAATTAGTGCTGTTGAGCAGCTTTTCATGTGCGTCTTGGCCATCTCTGTGTCTTCTTTGAAGAAACGTCTCTTTAGATCTTCTGCCCATTTTTGTATTGGGTTGTTTGTTTTTTTAATATTAAGCTGCATGAGCTGTTTATATATATATTGGAGATTAAACCTTTGTCCATTGATTCATTTGCAACGATTTTCGCCCATTCTGAGGGATGCCTTTTTCCATTCCCGTTTTTTTAACAAAAAAGGAAAGAAAGAAAAAGAAGCAGAACACTAATGTGCGTAAAATATGCCTTTTGAAATGGTCGTTTTGAAATATGGACGTCCTTTGAATTTTTTGGTCGATATGTGACCCCAGGATTTGTTTTCAGGGCAGGTGTCATTTACAGGCCTGCAATGATTTTGAATATCAACTGACCATTAGCGCTGGGATTAAAGCTGCTGTTGCGTGAAACGGCCACAAGGTGGCAGCAGTTCTCCCTTACCAAATCTGGTTACTAGAGCAACAGAGCCTCAATGGAAGTCATGTTCTAGACTGGAATTTAGAATGGAATGTGCCAGGAGAAAGCCCCTCAAGTTTGTCTCACTACTTCTTGTTCGTGTTTTTAATTTTTTTTTTTTTTTTCTATTATAGCAAGTTTGATTACAATGTTTGGCTTGTTGTAAGTGTGGAAGATGTGGTTCTTTTACACATATACAGATGTCTGTTCATCCTGGGATCCTTTTCCCATGTACCTTAGGACAGAATGTTGAGTAGTCTTCTCTTGGTATTCCGTAGGTCTTTGGTGATTATATATGTCACCTGTGTTTGATTATGTCTGTTAACCCCGATATCATAATGAAACCAATCCTCACACCTTTCCATTGGTGAACCATAAGTTTGTTTAATGAATCTGTGATTGCCCTTCTCCGTGGAAATATCTGCCCTGGTATCCATTTTAGGTAATACCTATAAGTGATATGATACGATATGTGTCTTTCACTTTCTGACTTACTCCAAGTCACGTGATTACCTCTAGACTCATCTACGGGGCTGCAAATGGCATTGTGTCGTTTTTTCCCTTGGCTTCTGTTCTGCCTTAGCGAGGTCCATTTTCAACAATGTGATTCCCTGAGGGTTGTGGATTAGCTGACCTGGGCAGCCTTACCCTGCCGGCCGGCCCTCCCCAGGTGTGCCTGGTTGAGGTCAATATAAACAGTGCTCCAGGCAGCAATAGCCCCTGAAGTTGTGCCTGACTCCATATTCTCTGCCCCGTCAGCAGTCTCGGGGCTGTGCTGGTGGGAGGGAGTGAGGGGCCAAGGCTTTGTTGGTGGCCCGGAGTGAGTGGGGCTCTGCTGGCCTTTCTGCAGGAGTTGCCAGGCTGCCACCTGTAAAGAAGAGGATGTGTCACCCATACCTTCCGATGGAATTTCTCTCCGGACAGAGGTGAGGAAGGATAAAAGCAGTGGGGGCCAGGACAGGAGGGGTATCTCAGGCAGGGCAATAGAAAGCTTCCAGAAGAGCGCCCGGGGCCAGGACCATCCTGGCTGGCCTGCAGGCACCAAGTTGGCCTGAGTGCTGTCGCTGGTGTGGCTCCACGGCCCTTCCTCTAGGCTTTCAAGCCGTTGTACATATTCAGGTGTTTTACCTGGGAAGGGTGGGAACAGTTCAGCAGCAGCTGGCCTGGGGCTCAGCTCACGTTTACTCACAGATGCCTCAGCACGGTCCCCCAGCTTTGCAATGAGGACGCTCCTTGCATTGGGGGTGGGTTGCTGGCTGTATGGGAGGTGATTCCCCACCTCTGACCAATTTCAGAAGTGTTTACCGCTGGAGCAAGTGCCCTGATAGGGTTTCCCTCTGTATAACTGGTGGGTTCAGGTTTTTTTTTCTTTTATGGTTCAAGTTAGATTTGATTCCTCTTTTATGTATTTACAGATATAAGCATGGAAATAATTCATTCCTATAAATACATCTGTGTGAAGGGAATAAATTTTTTCTATTTTATTTTAAATTTTTTTTTTTAATTTTGAAAATTTATTTTATTTATTTATTTATACAGCAGGTTATTATGAGTTATGTATTTTATGCATATACATGTATACAGGTCAATCCCAATCTCCCAACTCATCCCACCACCACCACCCCATGGCTTCCCACACTTGGTGTCCATACGTTTGTTCTCTACCTCTGTGTCTCTATTTCTTCCCTGCAAACCAATTCATCTGTACCATTTTTTAGGTTCCACATATATGCATTAACATACAATATTTGTTTTCCTCTTTCTGACTTACTTCATTCTGTATGACAGTCTCTAGATCCATCGATGTCTCTACAAATGACCCAGTTTCATTCCTTTTTATGGCTGAGTAATATTCCATTTTATATATATACCACATCTTTATCCATTCATCTGTCTGTGGGCATTTAGGTTGCTTGCATTCCCTGGCTATTGTAAATAGTGCTGCAATGAACATTGTGGTGAATGTGCATTTTTGATTTATGGTTTTCTCTGGGTATATGCCCAGAAGTGGGATTGCTGGATCAGATGGTAATTCTATTTCTAGGTTTTTTAAGGAAACTCCAAACTGTTCTCCATAGTGACTGTATCAATTTACATCCCCACCAATAGTGGAAGAGGGCTCCTTTTGTCCACATCCTCCCCAGAATTTGTTGTTTGTAGATTTTCTGATGATGCCGATTCTAACAGGTGTGAGGTGATACCTCATTGTAGTTTTGATTTGAATTTCTCTAATAATTAGTGCTGTTGAGCAGCTTTTCATGTGCGTCTTGGCCATCTCTGTGTCTTCTTTGAAGAAACGTCTCTTTAGATCTTCTGCCCATTTTTGTATTGGGTTGTTTGTTTTTTTAATATTAAGCTGCATGAGCTGTTTATATATATATATTGGAGATTAAACCTTTGTCCATTGATTCATTTGCAACGATTTTCGCCCATTCTGAGGGATGCCTTTTTCCATTCCCGTTTTTTTAACAAAAAAGGAAAGAAAGAAAAAGAAGCAGAACACTAATGTGCATAAAATATGCCTTTTGAAATGGTCGTTTTGAAATATGGACGTCCTTTGAATTTTTTGGTCGATATGTGACCTCAGGATTTGTTTTCAGGGCAGGTGTCATTTACAGGCCTGCAATGATTTTGAATATCAACTGACCATTAGCGCTGGGATTAAAGCTGCTGTTGCGTGAAACGGCCACAAGGTGGCAGAAGTTCTCCCTTACCAAATCTGGTTACTAGAGCAACAGAGCCTCAATGGAAGTCGTGTTCTAGACTGGAATTTAGAATGGAATGTGCCAGGAGAAAGCCCCTCAAGTTTGTCTCACTACTTCTTGTTTGTGTTTTTAATATATTATTTAATTTTCTATTACAGCAAGTTTGATTACAATGTTTGGCTTGTTGTAGGTGTGGAAGATGTGGTTCTTTTACACATATACAGATGTCTGATCTTCCTGGGATCCTTTTCCCATGTACGTTAGGACAGAATGTTGAGTAGTCTTCTCTTGGTATTCCATAGGTCTTTGGTGATTATATATGTCACCTGTGTTTGATTATGTCTGTTAACCCCGATATCATAATGAAACCAATCCTCACACCTTTCCATTGGTGAACCATAAGTTTGTTTAATGAATCTGTGATTGCCCTTCTCCGTGGAAATATCTGCCCTGGTATCCATTTTAGGTAATACCTATAAGTGATATGATACGATATGTGTCTTTCACTTTCTGACTTACTCCAAGTCACGTGATTACCTCTAGACTCATCTACGGGGCTGCAAATGGCATTGTGTCCTTTTTCCCCTTGGCTTCTGTTCTGCCTTAGCGAGGTCCATTTTCAACAATGTGATTCCCTGAGGGTTGTGGATTAGCTGACCTGGGCAGCCTTACCCTGCCGGCCGGCCCTCCCCAGGTGTGCCTGGTTGAGGTCAATATAAACAGTGCTCCAGGCAGCAATAGCCCCTGAAGTTGTGCCTGACTCCATATTCTCTGCCCCGTCAGCAGTCTCGGGGCTGTGCTGGTGGGAGGGAGTGAGGGGCCAAGGCTTTGTTGGTGGCCCGGTGTGAGTGGGGCTCTGCTGGCCTTTCTGCAGGAGTTGCCAGGCTGCCACCTGTAAAGAAGAGGATGTGTCACCCATACCTTCTGATGGAATTTCTCTCCGGACAGAGGTGAGGAAGGATAAAAGCAGTGGGGGCCAGGACAGGAGGGGTATCTCAGGCAGGGCAATAGAAAGCTTCCAGAACAGCGCCCGGGGCCAGGACCATCCTGGCTGGCCTGCAGGCACCAAGTTGGCCTGAGTGCTGTCGCTGGTGTGGCTCCACGGCCCTTCCTCTAGGCTTTCAAGCCGTTGTACATATTCAGGTGTTTTACCTGGGAAGGGTGGGAACAGTTCAGCAGCAGCTGGCCTGGGGCTCAGCTCACGTTTACTCACAGATGCCTCAGCACGGTCCCCCAGCTTTGCAATGAGGACGCTCCTTGCATGGGGGGTGGGTTGCTGGCTGTATGGGAGGTGATTCCCCACCTCTGACCAATTTCAGAAGTGTTTACCGCTGGAGCAAGTGCCCTGATAGGGTTTCCCTCTGTATAACTGGTGGGTTCAGGTTTTTTTTCTTTTATGGTTCAAGTTAGATTTGATTCCTCTTTTATGTATTTACAGATATAAGCATGGAAATAATTCATTCCTATAAATACATCTGTGTGAAGGGAATAAATTTTTTCTATTTTATTTTAATTTTTTTTTTTAAATTTTGAAATTTTATTTTATTTATTTATTTATACAGCAGGTTATTATGAGTTATGTATTTTATGCCTATACATGTATACAGGTCAATCCCAATCTCCCAACTCATCCCACCACCACCACCCCATGGCTTCCCACACTTGGTGTCCATACGTTTGTTCTCTACCTCTGTGTCTCTATTTCTTCCCTGCAAACCAGTTCATCTGTACCATTTTTTAGGTTCCACATATATGCATTAACATACAATATTTGTTTTCCTCTTTCTGACTTACTTCATTCTGTATGACAGTCTCTAGATCCATCGATGTCTCTACAAATGACCCAGTTTCATTCCTTTTTATGGCTGAGTAATATTCCATTTTATATATATACCACATCTTTATCCATTCATCTGTCTGTGGGCATTTAGGTTGCTTGCATTCCCTGGCTATTGTAAATAGTGCTGCAATGAACATTGTGGTGAATGTGCCTTTTTGATTTATGGTTTTCTCTGGGTATATGCCCAGAAGTGGGATTGCTGGATCAGATGGTAATTCTATTTCTAGGTTTTTTAAGGAAACTCCAAACTGTTCTCCATAGTGACTGTATCAATTTACATCCCCACCAATAGTGGAAGAGGGCTCCTTTTGTCCACACCCTCCCCAGAATTTGTTGTTTGTAGATTTTCTGATGATGCCGATTCTAACAGGTGTGAGGTGATACCTCATTGTAGTTTTGATTTGCATTTCTCTAATAATTAGTGCTGTTGAGCAGCTTTTCATGTGCGTCTTGGCCATCTCTGTGTCTTCTTTGAAGAAACGTCTCTTTAGATCTTCTGCCCATTTTTGTATTGGGTTGTTTGTTTTTTTAATATTAAGCTGCATGAGCTGTTTATATATATATTGGAGATTAAACCTTTGTCCATTGATTCATTTGCAACGATTTTCGCCCATTCTGAGGGATGCCTTTTTCCATTCCCGTTTTTTTAACAAAAAAGGAAAGAAAGAAAAAGAAGCAGAACACTAATGTGCGTAAAATATGCCTTTTGAAATGGTCGTTTTGAAATATGGACGTCCTCTGAATTTTTTGATCGATATGTGACCCCAGGATTTGTTTTCAGGGCAGGTGTCATTTACAGGCCTGCAATGATTTTGAATATCAACTGACCATTAGCGCTGGGATTAAAGCTGCTGTTGCGTGAAACGGCCACAAGGTGGCAGAAGTTCTCCCTTACCAAATCTGGTTACTAGAGCAACAGAGCCTCAACGGAAGTCGTGTTCTAGACTGGAATTTAGAATGGAATGTGCCAGGAGAAAGCCCCTCAAGTTTGTCTCACTACATCTTGTTCGTGTTTTTAATTTTTTTTTTTTTATTTTCTATTATAGCAAGTTTGATTACAATGTTTGGCTTGTTGTAAGTGTGGAAGATGTGGTTCTTTTACACATATACAGATGTCTGTTCATCCTGGGATCCTTTTCCCATGTACCTTAGGACAGAATGTTGAGTAGTCTTCTCTTGGTATTCCGTAGGTCTTTGGTGATTATATATGTCACCTGTGTTTGATTATGTCTGTTAACCCCGATATCATAATGAAACCAATCCTCACACCTTTCCATTGGTGAACCATAAGTTTGTTTAATGAATCTGTGATTGCCCTTCTCCGTGGAAATATCTGCCCTGGTATCCATTTTAGGTAATACCTATAAGTGATATGATACGATATGTGTCTTTCACTTTCTGACTTACTCCAAGTCACGTGATTACCTCTAGACTCATCTAGGGGGCTGCAAATGGCATTGTGTCCTTTTTTCCCTTGGCTTCTGTTCTGCCTTAGCGAGGTCCATTTTCAACAATGTGATTCCCTGAGGGTTGTGGATTAGCTGACCTGGGCAGCCTTACCCTGCCGGCCGGCCCTCCCCAGGTGTGCCTGGTTGAGGTCAATATAAACAGTGCTCCAGGCAGCAATAGCCCCTGAAGTTGTGCCTGACTCCATATTCTCTGCCCCGTCAGCAGTCTCGGGGCTATGCTGGTGGGAGGGAGTGAGGGGCCAAGGCTTTGTTGGTGGCCCGGTGTGAGTGGGGCTCTGCTGGCCTTTCTGCAGGAGTTGCCAGGCTGCCACCTGTAAAGAAGAGGATGTGTCACCCATACCTTCCGATGGAATTTCTCTCCGGACAGAGGTGAGGAAGGATAAAAGCAGTGGGGGCCAGGACAGGAGGGGTATCTCAGGCAGGGCAATAGAAAGCTTCCAGAACAGCGCCCGGGGCCAGGACCATCCTGGCTGGCCTGCAGGCACCAAGTTGGCCTGAGTGCTGTCGCTGGTGTGGCTCCACGGCCCTTCCTCTAGGCTTTCAAGCCGTTGTACATATTCAGGTGTTTTACCTGGGAAGGGTGGGAACAGTTCAGCAGCAGCTGGCCTGGGGCTCAGCTCACGTTTACTCACAGATGCCTCAGCACGGTCCCCCAGCTTTGCAATGAGGACGCTCCTTGCATTGGGGGTGGGTTGCTGGCTGTATGGGAGGTGATTCCCCACCTCTGACCAATTTCAGAAGTGTTTACCGCTGGAGCAAGTGCCCTGATAGGGTTTCCCTCTGTATAACTGGTGGGTTCAGGTTTTTTTTTCTTTTATGGTTCAAGTTAGATTTGATTCCTCTTTTATGTATTTACAGATATAAGCATGGAAATAATTCATTCCTATAAATACATCTGTGTGAAGGGAATAAATTTTTTCTATTTTATTTTAAATTTTTTTTTTAAATTTTGAAATTTTATTTTATTTATTTATTTATACAGCAGGTTATTATGAGTTATGTATTTTATGCATATACATGTATACAGGTCAATCCCAATCTCCCAACTCATCCCACCACCACCACCCCATGGCTTCCCACACTTGGTGTCCATACGTTTGTTGTCTACCTCTGTGTCTCTATTTCTTCCCTGCAAACCAGTTCATCTGTACCATTTTTTAGGTTCCACATATATGCATTAACATACAATATTTGTTTTCCTCTTTCTGACTTACTTCATTCTGTATGACAGTCTCTAGATCCATCGATGTCTCTACAAATGACCCAGTTTCATTCCTTTTTATGGCTGAGTAATATTCCATTTTATATATATACCACATCTTTATCCATTCATCTGTCTGTGGGGATTTAGGTTGCTTGCATTCCCTGGCTATTGTAAATAGTGCTGCAATGTACATTGTGGTGAATGTGCCTTTTTGATTTATGGTTTTCTCTGGGTATATGCCCAGAAGTGGGATTGCTGGATCAGATGGTAATTCTATTTCTAGGTTTTTTAAGGAAACTCCAAACTGTTCTCCATAGTGACTGTATCAATTTACATCCCCACCAATAGTGGAAGAGGGCTCCTTTTGTCCACACCCTCCCCAGAATTTGTTGTTTGTAGATTTTCTGATGATGCCGATTCTAACAGGTGTGAGGTGATACCTCATTGTAGTTTTGATTTGCATTTCTCTAATAATTAGTGCTGTTGAGCAGCTTTTCATGTGCGTCTTGCCCATCTCTGTGTCTTCTTTGAAGAAACGTCTCTTTAGATCTTCTGCCCATTTTTGTATTGGGTTGTTTGTTTTTTTAATATTAAGCTGCATGAGCTGTTTATATATATATTGGAGATTAAACCTTTGTCCATTGATTCATTTGCAACGATTTTCGCCCATTCTGAGGGATGCCTTTTTCCATTCCCGTTTTTTTAACAAAAAAGGAAAGAAAGAAAAAGAAGCAGAACACTAATGTGCGTAAAATATGCCTTTTGAAATGGTCGTTTTGAAATATGGACGTCCTTTGAATTTTTTGGTCGATATGTGACCCCAGGATTTGTTTTCAGGGCAGGTGTCATTTACAGGCCTGCAATGATTTTGAATATCAACTGACCATTAGCGCTGGGATTAAAGCTGCTGTTGCGTGAAACGGCCACAAGGTGGCAGCAGTTCTCCCTTACCAAATCTGGTTACTAGAGCAACAGAGCCTCAATGGAAGGCGTGTTCTAGATTGGAAGTTCGAATGGAATGTGCCAGGAGAAAGCCCCTCAAGTTTGTCTCACTACTTCTTGTTCGTGTTTTTAATTTTTTTATTTTCTATTACAGCAAGTTTGATTACAATGTTTGGCTTGTTGTAGGTGTGGAAGATGTGGTTCTTTTACACATATACAGATGTCTGTTCTTCCTGGGATCCTTTTCCCATGTACGTTCGGACAGAATGTTGAGTAGTCTTCTCTTGGTATTCCGTAGGTCTTTGGTGATTATATATGTCACCTGTGTTTGATTATGTCTGTTAACCCCGATATCATAATGAAACCAATCCTCACACCTTTCCATTGGTGAACCATAAGTTTGTTTAATGAATCTGTGATTGCCCTTCTCCGTGGAAATATCTGCCCTGGTATCCATTTTTAGGTAACACCTATAAGTGATATGATACGATATGTGTCTTTCACTTTCTGACTTACTCCAAGTCACGTGATTACCTCTAGACTCATCTACGGGGCTGCAAATGGCATTCTGTCCTTTTTTTCCTTGGCTTCTATTCTGCCTTAGCGAGGTCCATTTTCAACAATGTGATTCCCTGAGGGTTGTGGATTAGCTGACCTGGGCAGCCTTACCCTGCCGGCCGGCCCTCCCCAGGTGTGCCTGGTTGAGGTCAATATAAACAGCGCTCCAGGCAGCAATAGCCCCTGAAGTTGTGCCTGACTCCATATTCTCTGCCCCGTCAGCAGTCTCGGGGCTGTGCTGGTGGGAGGGAGTGAGGGGCCAAGGCTTTGTTGATGGCCCGGTGTGAGTGGGGCTCTGCTGGCCTGTCTGCAGGAGTTGCCTGGCTGCCACCTGTAAAGAAGAGGATGTGTCACCCATACCTTCTGATGGAATTTCTCTCCGGACAGAGGTGAGGAAGGAAAAAAGCAGTGGGGGCCGGGACAGGAGGGGTATCTCAGGCAGGGCAATAAAAAGCTTCCAGAAGAGCGCCCGGGGCCAGGACCATCCTGGCTGGCCTGCAGGCACCAAGTTGGCCTGCGTGCTGTCGCTGGTGTGGCTCCACGGCCCTTCCTCTAGGCTTTCAAGCCGTTGTACATATTCAGGTGTTTTACCTGGGAAGGGTGGGAACAGTTCCACAGCAGCTGGCCTGGGGCTCAGCTCACGTTTACTCACAGATGCCTCAGCACGGTCCCCCAGCTTTGCAATGAGGACGCTCCTTGCATGGGGGGTGGGTTGCTGGCTGTATGGGAGGTGATTCCCCACCTCTGACCAATTTCAGAATTGTTTACCGCTGGAGCAAGTGCCCTGATAGGGTTTCCCTCTGTATATCTGGTGGGTTCAGGTTTTTTTTTTTTCTTTTTTGGTTCAAGTTAGATTTGATTCCTCTTTTATGTATTTATAGATATAAGCATGGAAATAATTCATTCCTATAAATACATCTGTGTGAAGGGAAGAACTTTTTTTCTGTTTTATTTAAAAAAATTTTTTTTAATTTTGAAATTTAATTTTATTTATTTTTTTATACAGCAGGTTATTATTAGTTATGTATTTTATGCATATATATGTATACAGGTTAATCCCAATCTCCCAACTCATCCCACCACCACCACCCCATGGCTTCCCACACTTGGTGTCCATACGTTTGTTCTCTACCTCTGTGTCTCTATTTCTTCCCTGCAAACCAGTTCATCTGTACCATTTTTTAGGTTCCACATATATGCATTAATATACAATATTTGTTTTCCTCTTTCTGACTTACTTCATTCTGTATGACAGTCTCTAGATCCATCGATGTCTCTACAAATGACCCAGTTTCATCCCTTTTTATGGCTGAGTAATATTCCATTTTATATATGTACCACATCTTTATCCATTCATCTGTCTGTGGGCATTTAGGTTGCTTGCATTACCTGGCTATTGTAAATAGTGCTGCAATGAACATTGTGGTGGATGTGCCTTTTTAATTTATGTTTTTCTCTCGGTATATGCCCAGAAGTTCGATTGCTGGATCAGATGGTAATTCTATTTCTAGTTTTTTTAAGGAAACTCCATACTGTTCTCCATAGTGACTGTATCAATTTACATCCCCACCAATAGTGGAAGAGGGTTCCTTTTGTCCACACCCTCCCCAGAATTTGTTGTTTGTAGATTTTCTGATGATGCCGATTCTAACAGGTGTGAGGTGATACCTCATTGTAGTTTTGATTTGCATTTCTCTAATAATTAGTGCTGTTGAGCAGCTTTTCATGTGCGTCTTGGCCATCTCTGTGTCTTCTTTGAAGAAACGTCTCTTTAGATCTTCTGCCCATTTTTGTATTGGGTTGTTTGTTTTTTGAATATTAAGCTGCATGAGCTGTTTATATATATATTGGAGATTAAACCTTTGTCCATTGATTCATTTGCAACGATTTTCGCCCATTCTGAGGGATGCCTTTTTCCATTCCCGTTTTTTTAACAAAAAAGGAAAGAAAGAAAAAGAAGCAGAACACTAATGTGCGTAAAATATGCCTTTTGAAATGGTCGTTTTGAAATATGGACGTCCTTTGAATTTTTTGGTCGATATGTGACCCCAGGATTTGTTTTCAGGGCAGGTGTCATTTACAGGCCTGCAATGATTTTGAATATCAACTGACCATTAGCGCTGGGATTAAAGCTGCTGTTGCGTGAAACGGCCACAAGGTGGCAGCAGTTCTCCCTTACCAAATCTGGTTACTAGAGCAACAGAGCCTCAATGGAAGTCATGTTCTAGACTGGAATTTAGAATGCAATGTGCCAGGAGAAAGCCCCTCAAGTTTGTCTCACTACTTCTTGTTCGTGTATTTAATTTTTTTTTTTCTATTACAGCAAGTTTGATTACAATGTTTGGCTTGTTGTAGGTGTGGAAGATGTGGTTCTTTTACACATATACAGATGTCTGTTCTTCCTGGGATCCTTTTCCCATGTACGTTCGGACAGAATGTTGAGTAGTCTTCTCTTGGTATTCCGTAGGTTTTTGGTGATTATATATGTCACCTGTGTTTGATTATGTCTGTTAACCCCGATATCATAATGAAACCAATCCTCACACCTTTCCATTGGTGAACCATAAGTTTGTTTAATGAATCTGTGATTGCCCTTCTCCGTGGAAATATCTGCCCTGGTATCCATTTTTAGTTAACACCTATAAGTGATATGATACGATATGTGTCTTTCACTTTCTGACTTACTCCAAGTCACGTGATTACCTCTAGACTCATCTACGGGGCTGCAAATGGCATTGTGTCCTTTTTTTCCTTGGCTTCTATTCTGCCTTAGCGAGGTCCATTTTCAACAATGTGATTCCCTGAGGGTTGTGGATTAGCTGACCTGGGCAGCCTTACCCTGCCGGCCGGCCCTCCCCAGGTGTGCCTGGTTGAGGTCAATATAAACAGCGCTCCAGGCAGCAATAGCCCCTGAAGTTGTGCCTGACTCCATATTCTCTGCCCCGTCAGCCGTCTCGGGGCTGTGCTGGTGGGAGGGAGTGAGGGGCCAAGGCTTTGTTGATGGCCCGGTGTGAGTGGGGCTCTGCTGGCCTGTCTGCAGGAGTTGCCAGGCTGCCACCTGTAAAGAAGAGGATGTGTCCCCCATACCTTCCGATGGAATTTCTCTCCGGACAGAGGTGAGGAAGGAAAAAAGCAGTGGGGGCCGGGACAGGAGGGGTATCTCAGGCAGGGCAATAAAAAGCTTCCAGAAGAGTGCCCGGGGCCAGGACCATCCTGGCTGGCCTGCAGGCACCAAGTTGGCCTGCGTGCTGTCGCTGGTGTGGCTCCACGGCCCTTCCTCTAGGCTTTCAAGCCCTTGTACATATTCAGATGTTTTACCTGGGAAGGGTGGGAACAGTTCCACAGCAGCTGGCCTGGGGCTCAGCTCACGTTTACTCACAGATGCCTCAGCACGGTCCCCCAGCTTTGCAATGAGGACGCTCCTTGCATGGGGGGTGGGTTGCTGGCTGTATGGGAGGTGATTCCCCACCTCTGACCAATTTCAGAATTGTTTACCGCTGGAGCAAGTGCCCTGATAGGGTTTCCCTCTGTATATCTGGTGGGTTCAGGTTTTTTTTTTTCTTTTTTGGTTCAAGTTAGATTTGATTCCTCTTTTACGTATTTATAGATATAAGCATGGAAATAATTCATTCCTATAAATACATCTGTGTGAAGGGAAGAACTTTTTTTCTGTTTTATTTAAAAAAATTTTTTTAATTTTGAAATTTAATTTTATTTATTTTTTTATACAGCAGGTTATTATTAGTTATGTATTTTATGCATATATATGTATACAGGTTAATCCCAATCTCCCAACTCATCCCACCACCACCACCCCATGGCTTCCCACACTTGGTGTCCATACGTTTGTTCTCTACCTCTGTGTCTCTATTTCTTCCCTGCAAACCAGTTCATCTGTACCATTTTTTAGGTTCCACATATATGCATTAATATACAATATTTGTTTTCCTCTTTCTGACTTACTTCATTCTGTATGACAGTCTCTAGATCCATCGATGTCTCTACAAATGACCCAGTTTCATCCCTTTTTATGGCTGAGTAATATTCCATTTTATATATGTACCACATCTTTATCCATTCATCTGTCTGTGGGCATTTAGGTTGCTTGCATTACCTGGCTATTGTAAATAGTGCTGCAATGAACATTGTGGTGGATGTGCCTTTTTAATTTATGTTTTTCTCTCGGTATATGCCCAGAAGTTCGATTGCTGGATCAGATGGTAATTCTATTTCTAGTTTTTTTAAGGAAACTCCATACTGTTCTCCATAGTGACTGTATCAATTTACATCCCCACCAATAGTGGCAGAGGGTTCCTTTTGTCCACACCCTCCCCAGAATTTGTTGTTTGTAGATTTTCTGATGATGACGATTCTAACAGGTGTGAGGTGATACCTCATTGTAGTTTTGATTTGCATTTCTCTAATAATTAGTGCTGTTGAGCAGCTTTTCATGTGCGTCTTGGCCATCTCTGTGTCTTCTTTGAAGAAACGTCTCTTTAGATCTTCTGCCCATTTTTGTATTGGGTTGTTTGTTTTTTTAATATTAAGCTGCATGAGCTGTTTATATATATATTGGAGATTAAACCTTTGCCAATTGATTCATTTGCAACGATTTTCGCCCATTCTGAGGGATGCCTTTTTCCATTCCCGTTTTTTTAACAAAAAAGGAAAGAAAGAAAAAGAAGCAGAACACTAATGTGCGTAAAATATGCCTTTTGAAATGGTCGTTTTGAAATATGGACGTCCTTTGAATTTTTTGGTCGATATGTGACCCCAGGATTTATTTTCAGGGCAGCTGTCATTTACAGGCCTGCAATGATTTTGAATATCAACTGACCATTAGCGCTGGGATTAAAGCTGCTGTTGCGTGAAACGGCCACAAGGTGGCAGCAGTTCTCCCTTACCAAATCTGGTTACTAGAGCAACAGAGCCTCAATGGAAGGCGTGTTCTAGATTGGAAGTTCGAATGGAATGTGCCAGGAGAAAGCCCCTCAAGTTTGTCTCACTACTTCTTGTTCGTGTTTTTAATTTTTTTATTTTCTATTACAGCAAGTTTGATTACAATGTTTGGCTTGTTGTAGGTGTGGAAGATGTGGTTCTTTTACACATATCCAGATGTCTGTTCTTCCTGGGATCCTTTTCCCATGTACGTTCGGACAGAATGTTGAGTAGTCTTCTCTTGGTATTCCGTAGGTCTTTGGTGATTATATATGTCACCTGTGTTTGATTATGTCTGTTAACCCCGATATCATAATGAAACCAATCCTCACACCTTTCCATTGGTGAACCATAAGTTTGTTTAATGAATCTGTGATTGCCCTTCTCCGTGGAAATATCTGCCCTGGTATCCATTTTTAGTTAACACCTATAAGTGATATGATACGATATGTGTCTTTCACTTTCTGACTTACTCCAAGTCACGTGATTACCTCTAGACTCATCTACGGGGCTGCAAATGGCATTGTGTCCTTTTTTTCCTTGGCTTCTATTCTGCCTTAGCGAGGTCCATTTTCAACAATGTGATTCCCTGAGGGTTGTGGATTAGCTGACCTGGGCAGCCTTACCCTGCCGGCCGGCCCTCCCCAGGTGTGCCTGGTTGAGGTCAATATAAACAGCGCTCCAGGCAGCAATAGCCCCTGAAGTTGTGCCTGACTCCATATTCTCTGCCCCGTCAGCCGTCTCGGGGCTGTGCTGGTGGGAGGGAGTGAGGGGCCAAGGCTTTGTTGATGGCCCGGTGTGAGTGGGGCTCTGCTGGCCTGTCTGCAGGAGTTGCCAGGCTGCCACCTGTAAAGAAGAGGATGTGTCCCCCATACCTTCCGATGGAATTTCTCTCCGGACAGAGGTGAGGAAGGAAAAAAGCAGTGGGGGCCGGGACAGGAGGGGTATCTCAGGCAGGGCAATAAAAAGCTTCCAGAAGAGCGCCCCGGGCCAGGACCATCCTGGCTGGCCTGCAGGCACCAAGTTGGCCTGCGTGCTGTCGCTGGTGTGGCTCCACGGCCCTTCCTCTAGGCTTTCAAGCCCTTGTACATATTCAGATGTTTTACCTGGGAAGGGTGGGAACAGTTCCGCAGCAGCTGGCCTGGGGTTCAGCTCACGTTTACTCACAGATGCCTCAGCACGGTCCCCCAGCTTTGCAATGAGGACGCTCCTTGCATGGGGGGTGGGTTGCTGGCTGTATGGGAGGTGATTCCCCACCTCTGACCAATGTCAGAATTGTTTACCGCTGGAGCAAGTGCCCTGATAGGGTTTCCCTCTGTATATCTGGTGGGTTCAGGTTTTTTTTTTTTCTTTTATGGTTCAAGTTAGATTTGATTCCTCTTTTATGTATTTATAGATATAAGCATGGAAATAATTCATTCCTATAAATACATCTGTGTGAAGGGAAGAACTTTTTTTCTGTTTTATTTAAAAAAATTTTTTTTTAATTTTGAAATTTAATTTTATTTATTTTTTTATACAGCAGGTTATTATTAGTTATGTATTTTATGCATATATATGTATACAGGTTAATCCCAATCTCCCAACTCATCCCACCACCACCACCCCATGGCTTCCCCCACTTGGTGTCCATACGTTTGTTCTCTACCTCTGTGTCTCTATTTCTTCCCTGCAAACCAGTTCATCTGTACCATTTTTTAGGTTCCACATATATGCATTAATATACAATATTTGTTTTCCTCTTTCTGACTTACTTCATTCTGTATGACAGTCTCTAGATCCATCGATGTCTCTACAAATGACCCAGTTTCATCCCTTTTTATGGCTGAGTAATATTCCATTTTATATATGTACCACATCTTTATCCATTCATCTGTCTGTGGGCATTTAGGTTGCTTGCATTACCTGGCTATTGTAAATAGTGCTGCAATGAACATTGTGGTGAATGTGCCTTTTTAATTTATGTTTTTCTCTCGGTATATGCCCAGAAGTTCGATTGCTGGATCAGATGGTAATTCTATTTCTAGTTTTTTTAAGGAAACTCCATACTGTTCTCCATAGTGACTGTATCAATTTACATCCCCACCAATAGTGGAAGAGGGTTCCTTTTGTCCACACCCTCCCCAGAATTTGTTGTTTGTAGATATTCTGATGATGCCGATTCTAACAGGTGTGAGGTGATACCTCATTGTAGTTTTGATTTGCATTTCTCTAATAATTAGTGCTGTTGAGCAGCTTTTCATGTGCGTCTTGGCCATCTCTGTGTCTTCTTTGAAGAAACGTCTCTTTAGATCTTCTGCCCATTTTTGTATTGGGTTGTTTGTTTTTTTAATATTAAGCTGCATGAGCTGTTTATATATATATTGGAGATTAAACCTTTGTCCATTGATTCATTTGCAACGATTTTCGCCCATTCTGAGGGATGCCTTTTTCCATTCCCGTTTTTTTAACAAAAAAGGAAAGAAAGAAAAAGAAGCAGAACACTAATGTGCGTAAAATATGCCTTTTGAAATGGTCGTTTTGAAATATGGACGTCCTTTGAATTTTTTGGTCGATATGTGACCCCAGGATTTGTTTTCAGGGCAGGTGTCATTTACAGGCCTGCAATGATTTTGAATATCAACTGACCATTAGCGCTGGGATTAAAGCTGCTGTTGCGTGAAACGGCCACAAGGTGGCAGCAGTTCTCCCTTACCAAATCTGGTTACTAGAGCAACAGAGCCTCAATGGAAGTCATGTTCTAGACTGGAATTTAGAATGGAATGTGCCAGGAGAAAGCCCCTCAAGTTTGTCTCACTACTTCTTGTTCGTGTATTTAATTTTTTTTTTCTATTACAGCAAGTTTGATTACAATGTTTGGCTTGTTGTAGGTGTGGAAGATGTGGTTCTTTTACACATATACAGATGTCTGTTCTTCCTGGGATCCTTTTCCCATGTACGTTCGGACAGAATGTTGAGTAGTCTTCTCTTGGTATTCCGTAGGTTTTTGGTGATTATATATGTCACCTGTGTTTGATTATGTCTGTTAACCCCGATATCATAATGAAACCAATCCTCACACCTTTCCATTGGTGAACCATAAGTTTGTTTAATGAATCTGTGATTGCCCTTCTCCGTGGAAATATCTGCCCTGGTATCCATTTTTAGGTAACACCTATAAGTGATATGATACGATATGTGTCTTTTACTTTCTGACTTACTCCAAGTCACGTGATTACCTCTAGACTCATCTACGGGGCTGCAAATGGCATTGTGTCCATTTTATCCTTGTCTTCTATTCTGCCTTAGCGACGTCCATTTTCAACAATGTGATTCCCTGAGGGTTGTGGATTAGCTGACCTGGGAAGTCTTACCCTGCCGGCCGGCCCTCCCCAGGTGTGCCTGGTTGAGGTCAATATAAACAGCGCTCCAGGCAGCAATAGCCCCTGAAGTTGTGCCTGACTCCATATTCTCTGCCCCGTAAGCAGTCTCGGGGCTGTGCTGGTGGGAGGGAGTGAGGGGCCAAGGCTTTGTTGGTGGCCCGGTGTGAGTGGGGCTCTGCTGGCCTTTCTGCAGGAGTTGCCAGGCTGCCACCTGTAAAGAAGAGGATGTGTCACCCATACCTTCCGATGGAATTTCTCTCCGGACAGAGGTGAGGAAGGAAAAATGCAGTGGGGGCCGGGACAGGAGGGGTATCTCAGGCAGGGCAATAAAAAGCTTCCAGAAGAGTGCCCGGGGCCAGGACCATCCTGGCTGACCTGCAGGCACCAAGTTGGCCTGCGTGCTGTCGCTGGTGTGGCTCCACGGCCCTTCCTCTAGGCTTTCAAGCCCTTGTACATATTCAGATGTTTTACCTGGGAAGGGTGGGAACAGTTCCGCAGCAGCTGGCCTGGGGCTCAGCTCACGTTTACTCACAGATGCCTCAGCACGGTCCCCCAGCTTTGCAATGAGGACACTCCTTGCATGGGGGGTGGGTTGCTGGCTGTATGGGAGGTGATTCCCCACCTCTGACCAATTTCAGAATTGTTTACCGCTGGAGCAAGTGCCCTGATAGGGTTTCCCTCTGTATATCTGGTGGGTTCAGGTTTTTTTTTTCTTTTATGGTTCAAGTTAGATTTGATTCCTCTTTTATGTATTTATAGATATAAGCATGGAAATAATTCATTCCTATAAATACATCTGTGTGAAGGGAAGAACTTTTTTTCTGTTTTATTTAAAAAAAATTTTTTTTAATTTTGAAATTTAATTTTATTTATTTTTTTATACAGCCGGTTATTATTAGTTATGTATTTTATGCATATATATGTATACAGGTTAATCCCAATCTCCCAACTCATCCCACCACCACCACCCCATGGCTTCCCACACTTGGTGTCCATACGTTTGTTCTCTACCTCTGTGTCTCTATTTCTTCCCTGCAAACCAGTTCATCTGTACCATTTTTTAGGTTCCACATATATGCATTAATATACAATATTTGTTTTCCTCTTTCTGACTTACTTCATTCTGTATGACAGTCTCTAGATCCATCGATGTCTCTACAAATGACCCAGTTTCATCCCTTTTTATGGCTGAGTAATATTCCATGTTATATATGTACCACATCTTTATCCATTCATCTGTCTGTGGGCATTTAGGTTGCTTGCATTACCTGGCTATTGTAAATAGTGCTGCAATGAACATTGTGGTGGATGTGCCTTTTTAATTTATGTTTTTCTCTGGGTATATGCCCAGAAGTGGGATTGCTGGATCAGATGGTAATTCTATTTCTAGTTTTTTTAAGGAAACTCCATACTGTTCTCCATAGTGACTGTATCAATTTACATCCCCACCAATAGTGGAAGAGGGTTCCTTTTGTCCACACCCTCCCCAGAATTTGTTGTTTGTAGATATTCTGATGATGCCGATTCTAACAGGTGTGAGGTGATACCTCATTGTAGTTTTGATTTGCATTTCTCTAATAATTAGTGCTGTTGAGCAGCTTTTCATGTGCGTCTTGGCCATCTCTGTGTCTTCTTTGAAGAAACGTCTCTTTAGATCTTCTGCCCATTTTTGTATTGGGTTGTTTGTTTTTTTAATATTAAGCTGCATGAGCTGTTTATATATATATTGGAGATTAAACCTTTGTCCATTGATTCATTTGCAACGATTTTCGCCCATTCTGAGGGATGCCTTTTTCCATTCCCGTTTTTTTAACAAAAAAGGAAAGAAAGAAAAAGAAGCAGAACACTAATGTGCGTAAAATATGCCTTTTGAAATGGTCGTTTTGAAATATGGACGTCCTTTGAATTTTTTGGTCGATATGTGACCCCAGGATTTGTTTTCAGGGCAGGTGTCATTTACAGGCCTGCAATGATTTTGAATATCAACTGACCATTAGCGCTGGGATTAAAGCTGCTGTTGCGTGAAACGGCCACAAGGTGGCAGCAGTTCTCCCTTACCAAATCTGGTTACTAGAGCAACAGAGCCTCAATGGAAGTCATGTTCTAGACTGGAATTTAGAATGGAATGTGCCAGGAGAAAGCCCCTCAAGTTTGTCTCACTACTTCTTGTTCGTGTATTTAATTTTTTTTTTCTATTACAGCAAGTTTGATTACAATGTTTGGCTTGTTGTAGGTGTGGAAGATGTGGTTCTTTTACACATATACAGATGTCTGTTCTTCCTGGGATCCTTTTCCCATGTACGTTCGGACAGAATGTTGAGTAGTCTTCTCTTGGTATTCCATAGGTTTTTGGTGATTATATATGTCACCTGTGTTTGATTATGTCTGTTAACCCCGATATCATAATGAAACCAATCCTCACACCTTTCCATTGGTGAACCATAAGTTTGTTTAATGAATCTGTGATTGCCCTTCTCCGTGGAAATATCTGCCCTGGTATCCATTTTTAGGTAACACCTATAAGTGATATGATACGATATGTGTCTTTCACTTTCTGACTTACTCCAAGTCACGTGATTACCTCTAGACTCATCTACGGGGCTGCAAATGGCATTGTGTCCATTTTTTCCTTGGCTTCTATTCTGCCTTAGCGACGTCCATTTTCAACAATGTGATTCCCTGAGGGTTGTGGATTAGCTGACCTGGGAAGCCTTACCCTGCCGGCCGGCCCTCCCCAGGTGTGCCTGGTTGAGGTCAATATAAACAGCGCTCCAGGCAGCAATAGCCCCTGAAGTTGTGCCTGACTCCATATTCTCTGACCCGTAAGCAGTCTCGGGGCTGTGCTGGTGGGAGGGAGTGAGGGGCCAAGGCTTTGTTGGTGGCCCGGTGTGAGTGGGGCTCTGCTGGCCTTTCTGCAGGAGTTGCCAGGCTGCCACCTGTAAAGAAGAGGATGTGTCACCCATACCTTCCGATGGAATTTCTCTCCGGACAGAGGTGAGGAAGGAAAAAAGCAGTGGGGGCCGCGACAGGAGGGGTATCTCAGGCAGCGCAATAGAAAGCTTCCAGAAGAGCGGCCGGGGCCAGGACCAACCTGGCTGGCCTGCAGGCACCAAGTTGGCCTGCGTGCTGTCGCTGGTGTGGCTCCAGGGCCCTTCCTCTAGGCTTTCAAGCCCTTGTACATATTCAGGTGATTTACATGGGAAGGGTGGGAACAGTTCAGCAGCAGCTGGCCTGGGGCTCAGCTCACGTTTACTCACAGATGCCTCAGCACGGTCCCCCAGCTTTGCAATGAGGACGCTCCTTGCATGGGGTGTGGGTTTCTGGCTGTATGGGAGGTGATTCCCCACCTCTGACCAATTTAAGAATTGTTTACCGCTGGAGCAAGTGCCCTGATAGGGTTACCCTCTGTATAACTGGTGGGTCCAGGTTTTTTTTTCTTTTATGGTTCAAGTTAGATTTGATTCCTCTTTTATGTATTTATAGATATAAGCATGGAAATAATTCATTCCTATAAATACATCTGTGTGAAGGGAAGAACTTTTTTTCTGTTTTATTTAAAAAAAAATTTTTTTAATTTTGAAATTTAATTTTATTTATTTTTTTATACAGCAGGTTATTATTAGTTATGTATTTTATGCATATATATGTATACAGGTTAATCCCAATCTCCCAACTCATCCCACCACCACCACCCCATGGCTTCCCACACTTGGTGTCCATACGTTTGTTCTCTACCTCTGTGTCTCTATTTCTTCCCTGCAAACCAGTTCATCTGTACCATTTTTTAGGTTCCACATATATGCATTAATATACAATATTTGTTTTCCTCTTTCTGACTTACTTCATTCTGTATGACAGTCTCTAGATCCATCGATGTCTCTACAAATGACCCAGTTTCATTCCTTTTTATGGCTGAGTAATATTCCATTTTATATATGTACCACATCTTTATCCATTCATCTGTCTGTGGGCATTTAGGTTACTTGCATTACCTGGCTATTGTAAATAGTGCTGCAATGAACATTGTGGTGAATGTGCCTTTTTGATTTATGGTTTTCTCTGGGTATATGCCCAGAAGTGGGATTGCTGGATCAGATGGTAATTCTATTTCTCGTTTTTTTAAGGAAACTCCATACTGTTCTCCATAGTGACTGTATCAATTTACATCCCCACCAATAGTGGAAGAGGGCTACTTTTGTCCACACCCTCCCCAGAATTTGTTGTTTGTAGATTTTCTGATGATGCCGATTCTAACAGGTGTGCGGTGATACCTCATTGTAGTTTTGATTTGCCTTTCTCTAATAATTAGTGCTGTTGAGCAGCTTTTCATGTGCGTCTTGGCCATCTCTGTGTCTTCTTTGAAGAAACGTGTCTTTAGATCTTTTGCCCATTTTTGTATTGGGTTGTTTGTTTTTTTAATATTAAGCTGCATGAGCTGTTTATATATATATTGGAGATTAAACCTTTGTCCATTGATTCATTTGCAACGATTTTCACCCATTCTGAGGGATGCCATTTTCCATTCCCATTTTTTTAACAAAAAAGGAAAGAAAGAAAAGAAGCAGAACACTAATGTGCGTAAAATATGCCTTTTGAAATGGTCGTTTTGATATATGGACGTCCTTTGAATTTTTTGGTCGATATGTGACCCCAGGATTTGTTTTCAGGGCAGGTGTCATTTACAGGCCTGCAATGATTTTGAATATCAACTGACCATTAGCGCTGGGATTAAAGCTGCTGTTGCGTGAAACGGCCACAAGGTGGCAGCAGTTCTCCCTTACCAAATCTGGTTGCTAGAGCAACAGAGCCTCAATGGAAGTCGTGTTCTAGATTGGAATTTCGAATGGAATGTGCCAGGAGAAAGCCCCTCAAGTTTGTCTCACTACTTCTTCTTCGTGTTTTTAATTTTTTTTTTTTTATTTTCTATTACAGCAAGTTTGATTACAATGTTTGGCTTGTTGTAGGTGTGGAAGATGTGGTTCTTTTACACATATACAGATGTCTGTTCTTCCTGGGATCCTTTTCCCATGTACGTTAGGACAGAATGTTGAGTAGTCTTCTCTTGGTATGCCGTAGGTCTTTGGTGATTATATATGTCACCTGTGTTTGATTATGTCTGTTAACCCCGATATCATAATGAAACCAATCCTCACACCTTTCCATTGGTGAACCATAAGTTTGTTTAATAAATCTGTGATTGCCCTTCTCCGTGGAAATACCTGCCCTGGTATCCATTTTTAGGTAACACCTATAAGTGATATGATACGATATGTGTCTTTCACTTTCTGACTTACTCCAAGTCACGTGATTACCTCTAGACTCATCTACGGGGCTGCAAATGGCATTGTGTCCTTTTTTTCCTTGGCTTCTATTCTGCCTTAGCGAGGTCCATTTTCAACAATGTGATTACCTGAGGGTTGTGGATTAGCTGACCTGGGCAGCCTTACCCTGCCGGCCGGCCCTCCCCAGGTGTGCCTGGTTGAGGTCAATATAAACAGCGCTCCAGGCAGCAATAGCCCCTGAAGTTGTGCCTGACTCCATATTCTCTGCCCCGTCAGCAGTCTCGGGGCTGTGCTGGTGGGAGGGAGTGAAGGGCCAAAGCTTTGTTGGTGGCCCGGTGTGAGTGGGGTTCTGCTGGCCTTTCTGCAGGAGTTGCCAAGCTGCCACCTCTAAGGAAGAGGATGTGTCACTCATAACTTCCGATGGAATTTCTCTCCGGAAAGAGGTAAGGAAGGATAAAAGCAGTGGGGGCCGGGACATGAGGGGTATCTCAGGCAGGGCAATAGAAAGCTTCCAGAAGAGCGCCCGGGGCCAGGACCATCCTGGCTGACCTGCAGGCACCAAGTTGGCCTGCGTGCTGTGGCTGGTGTGGCTCCAGGGCCCTTCCTCTAGGCTTTCAAGCCCTTGTACATATTCAGTTGTTTTACCTGGGAAGGGTGGGAACAGTTCAGCAGCAGCTGGCCTGGGGCTCAGCTCACGTTTACTCTCAGATGCCTCAGCACGGTCCCCCAGCTTTGCAATGAGGACGCTCCTTGCATGAGGGGTGGGTTGCTGGCTGTATGGGAAGTGATTCCCCACCTCTGACCAATTTCAGAATTGTTTACCGCTGGAGCAAGTGCCCTGATAGGGTTTCCCTCTGTATAACTGGTGGGTTCAGGTTTTTTTTCTTTTATGGTTCAAGTTAGATTTGATTCCTCTTTTATATATTTATAGATATAATTATGGAAATAATTCATTCCTATAAATACATCTGTGTGAAGGGAAGAACCTTTTTCTGTTTTATTTAAAAATTTTTTTTAAAATTTTGAAATTTAATTTTATTTATTTTTTTATACAGCAGGTTATTATTAGTTATGTATTTTATGCATATACATGTATACAGGTCAATCCCAATCTCCCAACTCATCCCACCACCACCACCCCATGGCTTCCCACACTTGGTGTCCATACGTTTGTTCTCTACCTCTGTGTCTCTATTTCTTCCCTGCAAACCAGTTCATCTGTACCATTTTTTAGGTTCCACATATATGCATTAATATACAGTATTTGTTTTCCTCTTTCTGACTTACTTCATTCTGTATGACAGTCTCTAGATCCATCGATGTCTCTACAAATGACCCAGTTTCATCCCTTTTTATGGCTGAGTAATATTCCATTTTATATATGTACCACATCTTTATCCATTCATCTGTCTGTGGGCATTTAGGTTGCTTGCATTACCTGGCTATTGTAAATAGTGCTGCAATGAACATTGTGGTGAATGTGCCTTTTTAATTTTTGGTTTTCTCTGGGTATATGCCCAGAAGTGGGATTGCTGGATCAGATGGTAATTCTATTTCTAGTTTTTTTAAGGAAACTCCATACTGTTCTCCACAGTGACTGTATCAATTTACATCCCCACCAATAGTGGAAGAGGGCTCCTTTTGTCCACACCCTCCCCAGAATTTGTTGTTTGTAGATTTTCTGATGATGCCGATTCTAACAGGTGTGAGGTGATTCAGCATTGTAGTTTTGATTTGCATTTCTCTAATAATTAGTGCTGTTGAGGAGCTTTCCATGTGCGTCTTGGCCATCTCTGTGTCTTCTTTGAAGAAACGTCTCTTTAGATCTTCTGCCCAATTTTGTATTGGGTTGTTTGTTTTTTTAATATTAAGCTGCATGAGCTGTTTATATATATATTGGAGATTAAACCTTTGTCCATTGATTCATTTGCAACGATTTTGCCCATTCTGAGGGATGCCTTTTTCCATTCCTGTTTTTTTAATAAAAAAGGAAAGAAAGAAAAAGAAGCAGAACACTAATGTGCGTAAAATATGCCTTTTGAAATGGTCGTTTTGAAATATGGACGTCCTTTGAATTTTTGGTCGATATGTGACCCCAGGATTTGTTTCAAGGGCAGGTGTCATTTACAGGCCTGCAATGATTTTGAATATCAACTGACCATTAGCGCTGGGATTAAAGCTGCTGTTGCGTGAAACGGCCACAAGGTGGCAGCATTTCTCCCTTACCAAATCTGGTTACTAGAGCAACAGAGCCTCAATGGAAGTCGTGTTCTAGATTGGAATTTCGAATGGAATGTGCCAGGAGAAAGCCCCTCAAATTTGTCTCACTACTTCTTGTTCGTGTTTTTATTTTTTTTTTAATTTTCTATTACAGCAAGTTTGATTACAATGTTTGGTTTTGTAGGTGTGGAAGATGTGGTTGTTTTACACATATACAGATGTCTGTTCTTCCTGGGATCCTTTTCCCATGTACGTTAGGACAGAATGTTGAGTAGTCTTCGCTTGGTATTCCATAGGTTTTTGGTGATTATATACGTCACCTGTGTTTGATTATGTCTGTTAACCTCGATATCATAATGAAAGCAATCCTCACACCTTTCCATTGGTGAACCATAAGTTTGTTTAATGAATCTGTGATTGCCCTTCTCCGTGGAAATATCTGCCCTGGTGTCCATTTTTAGGTAACACCTATAAGTGATATGATACGATATGTGTCTTTCACTTTCTGACTTACTCCAAGTCACGTGATTACCTCTAGACTCATCTACGGGGCTGCAAATGGCATTGTGTCCTTTTTTTCCTTGGCTTCTATTCTGCCTTAGCGAGGTCCATTTTCAACAATGTGATTCCCTGAGGGTTGTGGATTAGCTGACCTGGGCAGCCTTACCTTGCCGGCCGGCCCTCCCCAGGTGTGCCTGGTTGAGGTCAATATAAACAGCGCTCCAGGCAGCAATAGCCCCTGAAGTTGTGCCTGACTCCATATTCTCTGCCCCGTCAGCAGTCTCGGGGCTGTGCTGGTGGGAGGGCGTGAGGGGCCAAGGCTCTGTTGGTGGCCTGGTGTGAGTGTGGCTCTGCTGGCCTTTCTGCAGGAGTTGCCAGGCTGACACCTGTAAAGAAGAGGATGTGTCACCCATACCTTCCGATGGAATTTCTCTCCGGACATAGGTGAGGAAGGAAAAAAGCAGTGGGGGCCGGGACAGGAGGGGTATCTCAGGCAGGGCAATAGAAAGCTTTCAGAACAGCGCCTGGGGCCAGGACCATCCTGGCTGACCTGCAGGCACCAAGTTGGCCTGCGTGCTGTCGCTGGTGTGGCTCCAGGGCCCTTCCTCTAGGCTTTCAAGCCCTTGTACATATTCAGGTGTTTTACCTGGGAAGGGTGGGAACAGTTCAGTAGCAGCTGGCCTGGGGATCAGCTCACGTTTACTCACAGATGCCTCAGCACGGTCCCCCAGCTTTGCAATGAGGACGCTCCTTGCATGGGGGGTGGGTTGCTGGCTGTATGGGAGGTGATTCCCCACCTCTGACCAATTTCAGAATTGTTTACGCTGGAGCAAGTGCCCTGATAGGGTTTCCCTCTGTATAACTGGTGGGTTCAGGTTTTGTTTTTCTTTTATGGTTCAAGTTAGATTTGATTCCTCTTTTATATATTTATAGATATAATCGTGGAAATAATTCATTCCTATAAATACATCTGTGTGAAAGGAAGAACATTTTTCTGTTTTATTTTAAAATTATTTTTTAAAATTTTGAAATTTAATTGTATTTATTTTTTTATACAGCAGGTTATTATTAGTTATGTATTTTATGCATATACATGTATACAGGTCAATCCCAATCTCCCAACTCATCCCACCACCACCACCCCATGGCTTCTCACACTTGGTGTCCATACGTTTGTTCTCTACCTCTGTGTCTCTATTTCTTCCCTGCAAACCAGTTCATCTGTACCATTTTTTAGGTTCCACATATATGCATTAATATACAATATTTGTTTTCCTCTTTCTGACTTACTTCATTCTGTATGACAGTCTCTAGATCCATCGATGTCTCTACAAATGACCCAGTTTCATCCCTATTTATGGCTGAGGAATATTCCATTTTATATATGTACCACATCTTTATCCATTCTTCTGTCTGTGGGCATTTAGGTTGCTTGCATTACCTGGCTATTGTAAATAGTGCTGCAATGAACATTGTGGTGAATGTGCCTTTTTGATTTATGGTTTTCTCTGGGTATATGCCCAGAAGTTCGATTGCTGGATCAGATGGTAATTCTATTTCTAGTTTTTTTAAGGAAACTCCATACTGTTCTCCATAGTGACTGTATCAATTTACATCCCCACCAATAGTGGAAGAGGGCTCCTTTTGTCCACACCCTCTCCAGAATTTGTTGTTTGTAGATTTTCTGATGATGCCGATTCTAACAGGTGTGAGGTGATACCTCATTGTAGTTTTGATTTGCATTTCTCTAATGATTAGTGCTGTTGAGCAGCTTTTCATGTGCGTCTTGGCCATCTCTGTGTCTTCTTTCAAGAAACGTCTCTTTAGATCTTCTGCCCATTTCTGTATTGGGTTGTTTGTTTTTTTAATATTAAGCTGCATGAGCTGTTTATATATATATATTGGAGATTAAAACTTTGTCCATTGATTCACTTGCAACGATTTTCGCCTATTCTGACGGATGCCTTTTTCCATTCCCGTTTTTTTTAACAAAAAAGGAAAGAAAGAAAAAGAAGCAGAACACTAATGTGCGTAAAATATGCCTTTTGAAATGGTCGTTTTGAAATATGGACGTCCTTTGAATTTTTTGGTCGATATGTGACCCCAGGATTTGTTTTCAGGGCAGGTGTCATTTACAGGCCTGCAATGATTTTGAATATCAACTGACCATTAGCGCTGGGATTAAAGCTGCTGTTGCGTGAAACGGCCACAAGGTGGCAGCAGTTCTCCCTTACCAAATCTGGTTACTAGAGCAACAGAGCCTCAATGGAAGGCGTGTTCTAGATTGGAAGTTCGAATGGAATGTGCCAGGAGAAAGCCCCTCAAGTTTGTCTCACTACTTCTTGTTCGTGTTTTTAATTTTTTTTATTTTCTATTACAGCAAGTTTGATTACAATGTTTGGCTTGTTGTAGGTGTGGAAGATGTGGTTCTTTTACACATATACAGATGTCTGTTCTTCCTGGGATCCTTTTCCCATGTACGTTCGGACAGAATGTTGAGTAGTCTTCTCTTGGTATTCCGTAGGTCTTTGGTGATTATATATGTCACCTGTGTTTGATTATGTCTGTTAACCCCGATATCATAATGAAAGCAATCCTCACACCTTTCCATTGGTGAACCATAAGTTTGTTTAATGAATCTGTGATTGCCCTTCTCCGTGGAAATATATGCCCTGGTGTCCATTTTTAGGTAACACCTATAAGTGATATGATACGATATGTGTCTTTCACTTTCTGACTTACTCCAAGTCACGTGATTACCTCTAGACTCATCTACGGGGCTGCAAATGGCATTGTGTCCTTTTTTTCCTTGGCTTCTATTCTGCCTTAGCGACGTCCATTTTCAACAATGTGATTCCCTGAGGGTTGTGGATTAGCTGACCTGGGAAGCCTTACCCTGCCGGCCGGCCCTCCCCAGGTGTGCCTGGTTGAGGTCAATATAAACAGCGCTCCAGGCAGCAATAGCCCCTGAAGTTGTGCCTGACTTCATATTCTCTGCCCCGTAAGCAGTCTCGGGGCTGTGCTTGTGGGAGGGAGTGAGGGGCCAAGGCTTTGTTGGTGGTCCGGTGTGAGTGGGGCTCTGCTGGCCTTTCTGCAGGAGTTGCCAGGCTGCCACCTGTAAAGAAGAGGATGTGTCACCCATACCTTCCGATGGAATTTCTCTCCGTACAGAGGTGAGGAAGGAAAAAAGCAGTGGGGGCCGGGACAGGAGGGGTATCTCAGGCAGGGCAATAGAAAGCTTCCAGAAGAGCGGCCGGGGCCAGGACCAACCTGGCTGGCCTGCAGGCACCAAGTTGGCCTGCGTGCTGTCGCTGGTGTGGCTCCAGGGCCTTTCCTCTAGGCTTTCAAGCCCTTGTACATATTCAGGTGATTTACATGGGAAGGGTGGGAAGAGTTCAGCAGCAGCTGGCCTGGGGCTCAGCTCATATTTACTCACAGATGCCTCAGCACGGTCCCCCAGCTTTGCAATGAGGACGCTCCTTGCATGGGGGGTGGGTTGCTGGCTGTATGGGAGGTGATTCCCCACCTCTGAACAATTTCAGTATTGTTTACTGCTGGAGCAAGTGCCCTGATAGGGTTTCCCTCTGTATAACTGGTGGGTCCAGGGTTTTTTTTCTTTTATGGTTCAAGTTAGATTTGATTCCTCTTTTATGTATTTATAGATATAAGCATGGAAATAATTCATTCCTATAAATACATCTGTGTGAAGGGAAGAAATTTTTTCTCTTTTATTTTAATTTTTTTTTTTAAATTTTGAAATTTAATTGTATTTATTTTTTTATACAGCAGGTTATTATTAGTTATGTATTTTATGCATATACATGTATACAGGTCAATCCCAATCTCCCAACTCATCCCACCACCACCACCCCATGGCTTCCCACACTTGGTGTCCATACGTTTGTTCTCTACCTCTGTGTCTCCATTTCTTCCCTGCAAACAAGTTCATCTGTACCATTTTTTAGGTTCCACATATATGCATTAATATACAATATTTGTTTTCCTCTTTCTGACTTACTTCATTCTGTATGACAGTCTCTAGATCCATCGATGTCTCTACAAAAGACCCAGTTTCATTCCTTTTTATGGCTGAGTAATATTCCATTTTATATATGTACCACATCTTTATCCATTCATCTGTCTGTGGGCATTTAGGTTGCTTGCATTACCTGGCTATTTTAAATAGTGCTGCAATGAATATTGTGGTGAATGTGCTTTTTGATTTATGGTTTTCTCTGGGTATATGCCCAGAAGTTCGATTGCTGGATCAGATGGTAATTCTATTTCTAGTTTTTTTAAGGAAACTCCATACTGTTCTCCATAGTGACTGTATCAATTTACATCCCCACCAATAGTGGAAGAGGGCTCCTTTTGTCCACACCCTCCCCAGAATTTGTTGTTTGTAGATTTTCTGATGTTGCCGATTCTAACAGGTGTGAGGTGATTCCTCATTGTAGTTTTGATTTGCATTTCTCTAATAATTAGTGCTGTTGAGGAGCTTTCTATGTGCGTCTTGGCCATCTCTGTGTCTTCTTTGAAGAAACGTCTCTTTAGATCTTCTGCCCAATTTTGTATTGGGTTGTTTGTTTTTTTAATATTAAGCTGCATGAGCTGTTTATATATATATTGGAGATTAAACCTTTGTCCATTGGTTCATTTGCAACGATTTTGCCCATTCTGAGGGATGCCTTTTTCCATTCCTGTTTTTTTAATAAAAAAGGAAAGAAAGAAAAAGAAGCAGAACACTAATGTGCGTAAAATATGCCTTTTGAAATGGTCGTTTTGAAATATGGACGTCCTTTGAATTTTTGGTCGATATGTGACCCCAGGATTTGTTTCAAGGGCAGGTGTCATTTACAGGCCTGCAATGATTTTGAATATCAACTGACCATTAGCGCTGGGATTAAAGCTGCTGTTGCGTGAAACGGCCACAAGGTGGCAGCAGTTCTCCCTTACCAAATCTGGTTACTAGAGCAACAGAGCCTCAATGGAAGTCGTGTTCTAGATTGGAATTTAGAATGGAATGTGCCAGGAGAAAGCCCCTCAAATTTGTCTCACTACTTCTTGTTCGTGTTTTTAATTTTTTTTTTATTTTCTATTACCGCAAGTTTGATTACAATGTTTGGTTTTTGTAGGTGTGGAAGATGTGGTTCTTTTACACATATACAGATGTCTGTTCTTCCTGGGATCCTTTTCCCATGTACGTTAGGACAGAATGTTGAGTAGTCTTCTCTTGGTATTCCATAGGTTTTTGGTGATTATATACGTCACCTGTGTTTGATTATGTCTGTTAACCTCGATATCATAATGAAAGCAATCCTCACACCTTTCCATTGGTGAACCATAAGTTTGTTTAATGAATCTGTGATTGCCCTTCTCCGTGGAAATATCTGCCCTGGTATCCATTTTTAGGTAACACCTATAAGTGATATGATACGATATGTGTCTTTCACTTTCTGACTTACTCCAAGTCACGTGATTACCTCTAGACTCATCTACGGGGCTGCAAATGGCATTGTGTCCTTTTTTTCTTGGCTTCTATTCTGCCTTAGCGAGGTCCATTTTCAACAATGTGATTCCCTGAGGGTTGTGGATTAGCTGACCTGGGCAGCCTTACCTTGCCGGCCGGCCCTCCCCAGGTGTGCCTGGTTGAGGTCAATATAAACAGCGCTCCAGGCAGCAATAGCCCCTGAATTTGTGCCTGACTCCATATTCTCTGCCCCGTCAGCAGTCTCGGGGCTGTGCTGGTGGGAGGGCGTGAGGGGCCAAGGCTCTGTTGGTGGCCTGGTGTGAGTGTGGCTCTGCTGGCCTTTCTGCAGGAGTTGCCAGGCTGACACCTGTAAAGAAGAGGATGTGTCACCCATACCTTCCGATGGAATTTCTCTCCGGACATAGGTGAGGAAGGAAAAAAGCAGTGGGGGCCGGGACAGGAGGGGTATCTCAGGCAGGGCAATAGAAAGCTTTCAGAACAGTGCCCGGGGCCAGGACCATCCTGGCTGACCTGCAGGCACCAAGTTGGCCTGCGTGCTGTCGCTGGTGTGGCTCCAGGGCCCTTCCTCTAGGCTTTCAAGCCCTTGTACATATTCAGGTGTTTTACCTGGGAAGGGTGGGAACAGTTCAGCAGCAGCTGGCCTGGGGCTCAGCTCACGTTTACTCACAGATGCCTCAGCACGGTCCCCCAGCTTTGCAATGAGGACGCTCCTTGCATGGTGGGTGGGTTGCTGGCTGTATGGGAGGTGATTCCCCACCTCTGACCAATTTCAGAATTGTTTACTGCTGGAGCAAGTGCCCTGATAGGGTTTCCCTCTATATAACTGGTGGGTTCAGGTTTTGTTTTTCTTTTATGGTTCAAGTTAGATTTGATTCCTCTTTTATATATTTATAGATATAATCATGGAAATAATTCATTCCTATAAATACATCTGTGTGAAAGGAAGAACATTTTTCTGTTTTATTTTAAAATTTTTTAAAATTTTGAAATTTAATTGTATTTATTTTTTTATACAGCAGGTTATTATTAGTTATGTATTTTATGCATATACATGTATACAGGTCAATCCCAATCTCCCAACTCATCCCACCACCACCAACCCATGGCTTCTCACACTTGGTGTCCATACGTTTGTTCTCTACTTCTGTGTCTCTATTTCTTCCCTGCAAACCAGTTCATCTGTACCATTTTTTAGGTTCCACATATATGCATTAATATACAATATTTGTTTTCCTCTTTCTGACTTACTTCATTCTGTATGACAGTCTCTAGATCCATCGATGTCTCTACAAATGACCCAGTTTCATCCCTTTTTATGGCTGAGTAATATTCCATTTTATATATGTACCACATCTTTATCCATTCTTCTGTCTGTGGGCATTTAGGTTGCTTGCATTACCTGGCTATTGTAAATAGTGCTGCAATGAACATTGTGGTGAATGTTACTTTTTGATTTATGGTTTTCTCTGGGTATATGCCCAGAAGTTCGATTGCTGGATCAGATGGTAATTCTATTTCTAGTTTTTTTAAGGAAACTCCATACTGTTCTCCATAGTGACTGTATCAATTTACATCCCCACCAATAGTGGAAGAGGGCTCCTTTTGTCCACACCCTCCCCAGAATTTGTTGTTTGTAGATTTTCTGATGATGCCGATTCTAACAGGTGTGAGGTGATACCTCATTGTAGTTTTGATTTGCATTTCTCTAATAATTAGTGCTGTTGAGCAGCTTTTCATGTGCGTCTTGGCCATCTCTGTGTCTTCTTTCAAGAAACGTCTCTTTAGATCTTCTGCCCATTTCTGTATTGGGTTGTTTGTTTTTTTAATATTAAGCTGCATGAGCTGTTTATATATATATTGGAGATTAAAACTTTGTCCATTGATTCACTTGCAACGATTTTCGCCCATTCTGAGGGATGCCTTTTTCCATTCCCGTTTTTTTAACAAAAAAGGAAAGAAAGAAAAAGAAGCAGAACACTAATGTGCGTAAAATATGCCTTTTGAAATGGTCGTTTTGAAATATGGACGTCCTTTGAATTTTTTGGTCGATATGTGACCCCAGGATTTGTTTTCAGGGCAGGTGTCATTTACAGGCCTGCAATGATTTTGAATATCAACTGACCATTAGCGCTGGGATTAAAGCTGCTGTTGCGTGAAACGGCCACAAGGTGGCAGCATTTCTCCCTTACCAAATCTGGTTACTAGAGCAACAGAGCCTCAATGGAAGTCGTGTTCTAGATTGGAATTTCGAATGGAATGTGCCAGGAGAAAGCCCCTCAAGTTTGTCTCACTACTTCTTCTTCGTGTTTTTAATTTTTTTTTTTATTTTCTATTACAGCAAGTTTGATTACAATGTTTGGCTTGTTGTAGGTGTGGAAGATGTGGTTCTTTTACACATATACAGATGTCTGTTCTTCCTGGGATCCTTTTCCCATGTACGTTAGGACAGAATGTTGAGTAGTCTTCTCTTGGTATGCCGTAGGTCTTTGGTGATTATATATGTCACCTGTGTTTGATTATGTCTGTTAACCCCGATATCATAATGAAACCAATCCTCACACCTTTCCATTGGTGAACCATAAGTTTGTTTAATAAATCTGTGATTGCCCTTCTCCGTGGAAATACCTGCCCTGGTATCCATTTTTAGGTAACACCTATAAGTGATATGATACGATATGTGTCTTTCACTTTCTGACTTACTCCAAGTCACGTGATTACCTCTAGACTCATCTACGGGGCTGCAAATGGCATTGTGTCCTTTTTTTCCTTGGCTTCTATTCTGCCTTAGCGAGGTCCATTTTCAACAATGTGATTACCTTAGGGTTGTGGATTAGCTGACCTGGGCAGCCTTACCCTGCCGGCCGGCCCTCCCCAGGTGTGCCTGGTTGAGGTCAATATAAACAGCGCTCCAGGCAGCAATAGCCCCTGAAGTTGTGCCTGACTCCATATTCTCTGCCCCGTCAGCAGTCTCGGGGCTGTGCTGGTGGGAGGGAGTGAAGGGCCAAAGCTTTGTTGGTGGCCCGGTGTGAGTGGGGTTCTGCTGGCCTTTCTGCAGGAGTTGCCAAGCTGCCACCTCTAAGGAAGAGGATGTGTCACTCATAACTTCCGATGGAATTTCTCTCCGGAAAGAGGTAAGGAAGGATAAAAGCAGTGGGGGCCGGGACATGAGGGGTATCTCAGGCAGGGCAATAGAAAGCTTCCAGAAGAGCGCCCGGGGCCAGGACCATCCTGGCTGACCTGCAGGCACCAAGTTGGCCTGCGTGCTGTGGCTGGTGTGGCTCCAGGGCCCTTCCTCTAGGCTTTCAAGCCCTTGTACATATTCAGTTGTTTTACCTGGGAAGGGTGGGAACAGTTCAGCAGCAGCTGGCCTGGGGCTCAGCTCACGTTTACTCTCAGATGCCTCAGCACGGTCCCCCAGCTTTGCAATGAGGACGCTCCTTGCATGAGGGGTGGGTTGCTGGCTGTATGGGAAGTGATTCCCCACCTCTGACCAATTTCAGAATTGTTTACCGCTGGAGCAAGTGCCCTGATAGGGTTTCCCTCTGTATAACTGGTGGGTTCACGTTTTTTTTCTTTTATGGTTCAAGTTAGATTTGATTCCTCTTTTATATATTTATAGATATAATTATGGAAATAATTCATTCCTATAAATACATCTGTGTGAAGGGAAGAACCTTTTTCTGTTTTATTTAAAAATTTTTTTAAAATTTTGAAATTTAATTTTATTTATTTTTTTATACAGCAGGTTATTATTAGTTATGTATTTTATGCATATACATGTATACAGGTCAATCCCAATCTCCCAACTCATCCCACCACCACCACCCCATGGCTTCCCACACTTGGTGTCCATACGTTTGTTCTCTACCTCTGTGTCTCTATTTCTTCCCTGCAAACCAGTTCATCTGTACCATTTTTTAGGTTCCACATATATGCATTAATATACAGTATTTGTTTTCCTCTTTCTGACTTACTTCATTCTGTATGACAGTCTCTAGATCCATCGATGTCTCTACAAATGACCCAGTTTCATCCCTTTTTATGGCTGAGTAATATTCCATTTTATATATGTACCACATCTTTATCCATTCATCTGTCTGTGGGCATTTAGGTTGCTTGCATTACCTGGCTATTGTAAATAGTGCTGCAATGAACATTGTGGTGAATGTGCCTTTTTAATTTTTGGTTTTCTCTGGGTATATGCCCAGAAGTGGGATTGCTGGATCAGATGGTAATTCTATTTCTAGTTTTTTTAAGGAAACTCCATACTGTTCTCCACAGTGACTGTATCAATTTACATCCCCACCAATAGTGGAAGAGGGCTCCTTTTGTCCACACCCTCCCCGGAATTTGTTGTTTGTAGATTTTCTGATGATGCCGATTCTAACAGGTGTGAGGTGATTCAGCATTGTAGTTTTGATTTGCATTTCTCTAATAATTAGTGCTGTTGAGGAGCTTTCCATGTGCGTCTTGGCCATCTCTGTGTCTTCTTTGAAGAAACGTCTCTTTAGATCTTCTGCCCAATTTTGTATTGGGTTGTTTGTTTTTTTAATATTAAGCTGCATGAGCTGTTTATATATATATTGGAGATTAAACCTTTGTCCATTGATTCATTTGCAACGATTTTGCCCATTCTGAGGGATGCCTTTTTCCATTCCTGTTTTTTTAATAAAAAAGGAAAGAAAGAAAAAGAAGCAGAACACTAATGTGCGTAAAATATGCCTTTTGAAATGGTCGTTTTGAAATATGGACGTCCTTTGAATTTTTGGTCGATATGTGACCCCAGGATTTGTTTCAAGGGCAGGTGTCATTTACAGGCCTGCAATGATTTTGAATATCAACTGACCATTAGTGCTGGGATTAAAGCTGCTGTTGCGTGAAACGGCCACAAGGTGGCAGCATTTCTCCCTTACCAAATCTGGTTACTAGAGCAACAGAGCCTCAATGGAAGTCGTGTTCTAGATTGGAATTTCGAATGGAATGTGCCAGGAGAAAGCCCCTCAAATTTGTCTCACTACTTCTTGTTCGTGTTTTTAATTTTTTTTTTATTTTCTATTACAGCAAGTTTGATTACAATGTTTGGTTTTGTAGGTGTGGAAGATGTGGTTCTTTTACACATATACAGATGTCTGTTCTTCCTGGGATCCTTTTCCCATGTACGTTAGGACAGAATGTTGAGTAGTCTTCGCTTGGTATTCCATAGGTTTTTGGTGATTATATACGTCACCTGTATTTGATTATGTCTGTTAACCTCGATATCATAATGAAAGCAATCCTCACACCTTTCCATTGGTGAACCATAAGTTTGTTTAATGAATCTGTGATTGCCCTTCTCCGTGGAAATATCTGCCCTGGTATCCATTTTTAGGTAACACCTATAAGTGATATGATACGATATGTGTCTTTCACTTTCTGACTTACTCCAAGTCACGTGATTACCTCTAGACTCATCTACGGGGCTGCAAATGGCATTGTGTCCTTTTTTTCCTTGGCTTCTATTCTGCCTTAGTGAGGTCCATTTTCAACAATGTGATTCCCTGAGGGTTGTGGATTAGCTGACCTGGGCAGCCTTACCTTGCCGGCCGGCCCTCCCCAGGTGTGCCTGGTTGAGGTCAATATAAACAGCGCTCCAGGCAGCAATAGCCCCTGAAGTTGTGCCTGACTCCATATTCTCTGCCCCGTCAGCAGTCTCGGGGCTGTGCTGGTGGGAGGGCGTGAGGGGCCAAGGCTCTGTTGGTGGCCTGGTGTGAGTGTGGCTCTGCTGGCCTTTCTGCAGGAGTTGCCAGGCTGACACCTGTAAAGAAGAGGATGTGTCACCCATACCTTCCGATGGAATTTCTCTCCGGACATAGGTGAGGAAGGAAAAAAGCAGTGGGGGCCGGGACAGGAGGGGTATCTCAGGCAGGGCAATAGAAAGCTTTCAGAACAGCGCCTGGGGCCAGGACCATCCTGGCTGACCTGCAGGCACCAAGTTGGCCTGCGTGCTGTCGCTGGTGTGGCTCCAGGGCCCTTCCTCTAGGCTTTCAAGCCCTTGTACATATTCAGGTGTTTTACCTGGGAAGGGTGGGAACAGTTCAGTAGCAGCTGGCCTGGGGATCAGCTCACGTTTACTCACAGATGCCTCAGCACGGTCCCCCAGCTTTGCAATGAGGACGCTCCTTGCATGGGGGGTGGGTTGCTGGCTGTATGGGAGGTGATTCCCCACCTCTGACCAATTTCAGAATTGTTTACGCTGGAGCAAGTGCCCTGATAGGGTTTCCCTCTGTATAACTGGTGGGTTCAGGTTTTGTTTTTCTTTTATGGTTCAAGTTAGATTTGATTCCTCTTTTATATATTTATAGATATAATCATGGAAATAATTCATTCCTATAAATACATCTGTGTGAAAGGAAGAACATTTTTCTGTTTTATTTTAAAATTTTTTTTTAAAATTTTGAAATTTAATTGTATTTATTTTTTTATACAGCAGGTTATTATTAGTTATGTATTTTATGCATATACATGTATACAGGTCAATCCCAATCTCCCAACTCATCCCACCACCACCACCCCATGGCTTCTCACACTTGGTGTCCATACGTTTGTTCTCTACCTCTGTGTCTCTATTTCTTCCCTGCAAACCAGTTCATCTGTACCATTTTTTAGGTTCCACATATATGCATTAATATACAATATTTGTTTTCCTCTTTCTGACTTACTTCATTCTGTATGACAGTCTCTAGATCCATCGATGTCTCTACAAATGACCCAGTTTCATCCCTATTTATGGCTGAGGAATATTCCATTTTATATATGTACCACATCTTTATCCATTCTTCTGTCTGTGGGCATTTAGGTTGCTTGCATTACCTGGCTATTGTAAATAGTGCTGCAATGAACATTGTGGTGAATGTGCCTTTTTGATTTATGGTTTTCTCTGGGTATATGCCCAGAAGTTCGATTGCTGGATCAGATGGTAATTCTATTTCTAGTTTTTTTAAGGAAACTCCATACTGTTCTCCATAGTGACTGTATCAATTTACATCCCCACCAATAGTGGAAGAGGGCTCCTTTTGTCCACACCCTCTCCAGAATTTGTTGTTTGTAGATTTTCTGATGATGCCGATTCTAACAGGTGTGAGGTGATACCTCATTGTAGTTTTGATTTGCATTTCTCTAATGATTAGTGCTGTTGAGCAGCTTTTCATGTGCGTCTTGGCCATCTCTGTGTCTTCTTTCAAGAAACGTCTCTTTAGATCTTCTGCCCATTTCTGTATTGGGTTGTTTGTTTTTTTAATATTAAGCTGCATGAGCTGTTTATATATATATATTGGAGATTAAAACTTTGTCCATTGATTCACTTGCAACGATTTTCGCCTATTCTGACGGATGCCTTTTTCCATTCCCGTTTTTTTAACAAAAAAGGAAAGAAAGAAAAAGAAGCAGAACACTAATGTGCGTAAAATATGCCTTTTGAAATGGTCGTTTTGAAATATGGACGTCCTTTGAATTTTTTGGTCGATATGTGACCCCAGGATTTGTTTTCAGGGCAGGTGTCATTTACAGGCCTGCAATGATTTTGAATATCAACTGACCATTAGCGCTGGGATTAAAGCTGCTGTTGCGTGAAACGGCCACAAGGTGGCAGCAGTTCTCCCTTACCAAATCTGGTTACTAGAGCAACAGAGCCTCAATGGAAGGCGTGTTCTAGATTGGAAGTTCGAATGGAATGTGCCAGGAGAAAGCCCCTCAAGTTTGTCTCACTACTTCTTGTTCGTGTTTTTAATTTTTTTTATTTTCTATTACAGCAAGTTTGATTACAATGTTTGGCTTGTTGTAGGTGTGGAAGATGTGGTTCTTTTACACATATACAGATGTCTGTTCTTCCTGGGATCCTTTTCCCATGTACGTTCGGACAGAATGTTGAGTAGTCTTCTCTTGGTATTCCGTAGGTCTTTGGTGATTATATATGTCACCTGTGTTTGATTATGTCTGTTAACCCCGATATCATAATGAAAGCAATCCTCACACCTTTCCATTGGTGAACCATAAGTTTGTTTAATGAATCTGTGATTGCCCTTCTCCGTGGAAATATATGCCCTGGTATCCATTTTTAGGTAACACCTATAAGTGATATGATACGATATGTGTCTTTCACTTTCTGACTTACTCCAAGTCACGTGATTACCTCTAGACTCATCTACGGGGCTGCAAATGGCATTGTGTCCTTTTTTTCCTTGGCTTCTATTCTGCCTTAGCGAGGTCCATTTTCAACAATGTGATTCCCTGAGGGTTGTGGATTAGCTGACCTGGGAAGCCTTACCCTGCCGGCCGGCCCTCCCCAGGTGTGCCTGGTTGAGGTCAATATAAACAGCGCTCCAGGCAGCAATAGCCCCTGAAGTTGTGCCTGACTTCATATTCTCTGCCCCATAAGCAGTCTCGGGGCTGTGCTTGTGGGAGGGAGTGAGGGGCCAAGGCTTTGTTGGTGGTCCGGTGTGAGTGGGGCTCTGCTGGCCTTTCTGCAGGAGTTGCCAGGCTGCCACCTGTAAAGAAGAGGATGTGTCACCCATACCTTCCGATGGAATTTCTCTCCGTACAGAGGTGAGGAAGGAAAAAATCAGTGGGGGCCGGGACAGGAGGGGTATCTCAGGCAGGGCAATAGAAAGCTTCCAGAAGAGCGGCCGGGGCCAGGACCAACCTGGCTGGCCTGCAGGCACCAAGTTGGCCTGCGTGCTGTCGCTGGTGTGGCTCCAGGGCCTTTCCTCTAGGCTTTCAAGCCCTTGTACATATTCAGGTGATTTACATGGGAAGGGTGGGAAGAGTTCAGCAGCAGCTGGCCTGGGGCTCAGCTCATATTTACTCACAGATGCCTCAGCACGGTCCCCCAGCTTTGCAATGAGGACGCTCCTTGCATGGGGGGTGGGTTGCTGGCTGTATGGGAGGTGATTCCCCACCTCTGAACAATTTCAGAATTGTTTACTGCTGGAGCAAGTGCCCTGATAGGGTTTCCCTCTGTATAACTGGTGGGTCCAGGGTTTTTTTTCTTTTATGGTTCAAGTTAGATTTGATTCCTCTTTTATGTATTTATAGATATAAGCATGGAAATAATTCATTCCTATAAATACATCTGTGTGAAGGGAAGAACTTTTTTCTGTTTTATTTAAAAATTTTTTTTTAAATTTTGAAATTTAATTGTATTTATTTTTTTATACAGCAGGTTATTATTAGTTATGTAGTTTATGCATATACATGTATACAGGTCAATCCCAATCTCCCAACTCATCCCACCACCACCACCCCATGGCTTCCCACACTTGGTGTCCATACGTTTGTTCTCTACCTCTGTGTCTCCATTTCTTCCCTGCAAACAAGTTCATCTGTACCATTTTTTAGGTTCCACATATATGCATTAATATACAATATTTGTTTTCCTCTTTCTGACTTACTTCATTCTGTATGACAGTCTCTAGATCCATCGATGTCTCTACAAATGACCCAGGTTCATCCCTTTTTATGGCTGAGTAATATTCCATTTTATATATGTACCACATCTTTATCCATTCATCTGTCTGTGGGCATTTAGGTTGCTTGCATTACCTGGCTATTGTAAATAGTGCTGCAATGAACATTGTGGTGAATGTGCCTTTTTGATTTATGGTTTTCTCTGGGTATATGCCCAGAAGTTCGATTGCTGGATCAGATGGTAATTCTATTTCTAGTTTTTTTAAGGAAACTCCATACTGTTCTCCATAGTGACTGTATCAATTTACATCCCCACCAATAGTGGAAGAGGGCTCCTTTTGTCCACACCCTCCCCAGAATTTGTTGTTTGTAGATTTTCTGATGTTGCCGATTCTAACAGGTGTGAGGTGATTCCTCATTGTAGTTTTGATTTGCATTTCTCTAATAATTAGTGCTGTTGAGGAGCTTTCTATGTGCGTCTTGGCCATCTCTGTGTCTTCTTTGAAGAAACGTCTCTTTAGATCTTCTGCCCAATTTTGTATTGGGTTGTTTGTTTTTTTAATATTAAGCTGCATGAGCTGTTTATATATATATTGGAGATTAAACCTTTGTCCATTGGTTCATTTGCAACGATTTTGCCCATTCTGAGGGATGCCTTTTTCCATTCCTGTTTTTTTAATAAAAAAGGAAAGAAAGAAAAAGAAGCAGAACACTAATGTGCGTAAAATATGCCTTTTGAAATGGTCGTTTTGAAATATGGACGTCCTTTGAATTTTTGGTCGATATGTGACCCCAGGATTTGTTTCAAGGGCAGGTGTCATTTACAGGCCTGCAATGATTTTGAATATCAACTGACCATTAGCGCTGGGATTAAAGCTGCTGTTGCGTGAAACGGCCACAAGGTGGCAGCAGTTCTCCCTTACCAAATCTGGTTACTAGAGCAACAGAGCCTCAATGGAAGTCGTGTTCTAGATTGGAATTTAGAATGGAATGTGCCAGGAGAAAGCCCCTCAAATTTGTCTCACTACTTCTTGTTCGTGTTTTTAATTTTTTTTTTATTTTCTATTACCGCAAGTTTGATTACAATGTTTGGTTTTTGTAGGTGTGGAAGATGTGGTTCTTTTACACATATACAGATGTCTGTTCTTCCTGGGATCCTTTTCCCATGTACGTTAGGACAGAATGTTGAGTAGTCTTCTCTTGGTATTCCATAGGTTTTTGGTGATTATATACGTCACCTGTGTTTGATTATGTCTGTTAACCTCGATATCATAATGAAAGCAATCCTCACACCTTTCCATTGGTGAACCATAAGTTTGTTTAATGAATCTGTGATTGCCCTTCTCCGTGGAAATATCTGCCCTGGTATCCATTTTTAGGTAACACCTATAAGTGATATGATACGATATGTGTCTTTCACTTTCTGACTTACTCCAAGTCACGTGATTACCTCTAGACTCATCTACGGGGCTGCAAATGGCATTGTGTCCTTTTTTTCTTGGCTTCTATTCTGCCTTAGCGAGGTCCATTTTCAACAATGTGATTCCCTGAGGGTTGTGGATTAGCTGACCTGGGCAGCCTTACCTTGCCGGCCGGCCCTCCCCAGGTGTGCCTGGTTGAGGTCAATATAAACAGCGCTCCAGGCAGCAATAGCCCCTGAATTTGTGCCTGACTCCATATTCTCTGCCCCGTCAGCAGTCTCGGGGCTGTGCTGGTGGGAGGGCGTGAGGGGCCAAGGCTCTGTTGGTGGCCTGGTGTGAGTGTGGCTCTGCTGGCCTTTCTGCAGGAGTTGCCAGGCTGACACCTGTAAAGAAGAGGATGTGTCACCCATACCTTCCGATGGAATTTCTCTCCGGACATAGGTGAGGAAGGAAAAAGCGTGAAACGGCCACAAGGTGGCAGCAGTTCTCCCTTACCAAATCTGGTTACTAGAGCAAGAGAGCCTCAATGGAAGGCGTGTTCTAGATTGGAAGTTCGAATGGAATGTGCCAGGAGAAAGCCCCTCAAGTTTGTCTCACTACTTCTTGTTCGTGTTTTTAATTTTTTTTATTTTCTATTACAGCAAGTTTGATTACAATGTTTGGCTTGTTGTAGGTGTGGAAGATGTGGTTCTTTTACACATATACAGATGTCTGTTCTTCCTGGGATCCTTTTCCCATGTACGTTCGGACAGAATGTTGAGTAGTCTTCTCTTGGTATTCCATAGGTCTTTGGTGATTATATATGTCACCTGTGTTTGATTATGTCTGTTAACCCCGATATCATAATGAAAGCAATCCTCACACCTTTCCATTGGTGAACCATAAGTTTGTTTAATGAATCTGTGATTGCCCTTCTCCGTGGAAATATATGCCCTGGTATCCATTTTTAGGTAACACCTATAAGTGATATGATACGATATGTGTCTTTCACTTTCTGACTTACTCCAAGTCACGTGATTACCTCTAGACTCATCTACGGGGCTGCAAATGGCATTGTGTCCTTTTTTTCCTTGGCTTCTATTCTGCCTTAGCGAGGTCCATTTTCAACAATGTGATTCCCTGAGGGTTGTGGATTAGCTGACCTGGGAAGCCTTACCCTGCCGGCTGGCCCTCCCCAGGTGTGCCTGGTTGAGGTCAATATAAACAGCGCTCAGGCAGCAATAGCCCCTGAAGTTGTGCCTGACTCCATATTCTCTGCCCCGTAAGCAGTCTCGGGGCTGTGCTGGTGGGAGGGAGTGAGGGGCCAAGGCTTTGTTGGTGGCCCGGTGTGAGTGGGGCTCTGCTGGCCTTTCTGCAGGAGTTGCCAGGCTGCCACCTGTAAAGAAGAGGATGTGTCACCCATACCTTCCGATGGAATTTCTCTCCGGACAGAGGTGAGGAAGGAAAAAAGCAGTGGGGGCCGGGACAGGAGGGGTATCTCAGGCAGGGCAATAGAAAGCTTCCAGAAGAGCGGCCGGGGCCAGGACCAACCTGGCTGGCCTGCAGGCACCAAGTTGGCCTGCGTGCTGTCGCTGGTGTGGCTCCAGGGCCCTTCCTCTAGGCTTTCAAGCCCTTGTACATATTCAGGTGATTTACATGGGAAGGGTGGGAAGAGTTCAGCAGCAGCTGGCCTGGGGCTCAGCTCACGTTTACTCACAGATGCCTCAGCATGATCCCCCAGCTTTGCAATGAGGACGCTCCTTGCATGGGGGGTGGGATGCTGGCTGTATGGGAGGTGATTCCCCACCTCTGACCAATTTAAGAATTGTTTACCGCTGGAGCAAGTGCCCTGATAGGGTTTCCCTCTGTATAACTGGTGGGTCCAGGGTTTTTTTTCTTTTATGGTTCAAGTTAGATTTGATTCCTCTTTTATGTATTTATAGATATAAGCATGGAAATAATTCATTCCTATAAATACATCTGTGTGAAGGGAAGAAATTTTTTCTGTTTTATTTTAATTTTTTTTTAAATTTTGAAATTTAATTGTATTTATTTTTTTATACAGCAGGTTATTATTAGTTATGTATTTTATGCATATACATGTATACAGGTCAATCCCAATCTCCCAACTCATCCCACCACCACCACCCCATGGCTTCCCACACTTGGTGTCCATACGTTTGTTCTCTACCTCTGTGTCTCCATTTCTTCCCTGCAAACAAGTTCATCTGTACCATTTTTAGGTTCCACATATATGCATTAATATACAATATTTGTTTTCCTCTTTCTGACTTAATTCATTCTGTATGACAGTCTCTAGATCCATCGATGTCTCTACAAATGACCCAGTTTCATTCCTTTTTATGGCTGAGTAATATTCCATTTTATATATGTACCACATCTTTATCCATTCATCTGTCTGTGGGCATTTAGGTTACTTGCATTACCTGGCTATTGTAAATAGTGCTGCAATGAACATTGTGGTGAATGTGCCTTTTTGATTTATGGTTTTCTCTGGGTATATGCCCAGAAGTGGGATTGCTGGATCAGATGGTAATTCTATTTCTAGTTTTTTTAAGGAAACTCCATACTGTTCTCCATAGTGACTGTATCAATTTATATCCCCACCAATAGTGGAAGAGGGCTCCTTTTGTCCACAACCTCCCCAGAATTTGTTGTTTGTAGATTTTCTGATGATGCCGATTCTAAGAGGTGTGAGCTCATACCTCATTGTCATTTTGATTTGCATTTCTCTAATAATTAGTGATGTTGAGCAGCTTTTCATGTGCGTCTTGGCCATCTCTGTGACTTCTTTGAAGAAACGTCTATTTAGATCTTCTGCCCATTTTTGTATTGGGTTGTTTGTTTTATTAATATTAAGCTGCGTGAGCTGTTTATATATATTGGAGATTAAACCTTTGTCCATTGATTCGTTTGCGATCGTTTTCGCCCATTCTGAGGGTTGCCTTTTTCCATTCCCGTTTTTTTAACCAAAAAAGAAAGAAAGCAAAGGAAGCAGAACACTAATGTGCGTGAAATATGCCTCTTGAAACTGTCGTTTTGAAATATGGACGTCTTTTGAATTTTTTGGTCGATACATGACCCCAGGATTTGTTTTCAGGGCAGGTGTCATTTACAGGCCTGCAATGATTTTGAATATCCACTGACCATTAGCGCTGGGATTAAAGCTGCTGTTGTGTGAAACGGCCACAAGGTGGCAGCAGTTCTCCCTTACCAAATCTGGTTACTAGGGCAACAGAGCCTCAATGGAAGTCGTGTTCTAGATTGGAATTTAGAATGGAATGTGCCAGGAGAATGCCCCTCAATTTGTCTCACTACTTCTTGTTCGTGTTTTTAATTTAATTTTTTATTTTTTTATTACAGCAAGTTTGATGTCAACGTTTGGCTTGTTGTAGGTGTGCAAGATGTGGTTCTTTTACACATATACATATGTCTGTTCTTCCTGGGATCCTGTTCCCATGTACGTTATGACAGAATGTTGAGTAGTCTTCTCTTGGTATTCCGTAGGTCTTTGGTGATTATATATTTCATCTGTGTTTGTATATGTCTGTTAACCCCAAGATCCTAATGAATCCAATCCTCACACCTTTCCATTGGTGAACCATAAGTTTGTTTAATGAATCTGTGATTGCCCTTCTCCGTGGAAATATCTGCCCTGGTATCAATTTTTAGGTAACACCTATAAGTGATATCCTACGATATGTGTCTTTCACTTTCTGACTTACTACAAGTCACGTGATTACCTCTAGACTCATCTACGGTGCTGCAAATGGCATTGTGTCCTTTTTTCCCTTGGCTAATATTGTGTCTTAGCGAGGTCCATTTTCTGCAATGTGATTCCGTGAGGGCTGAGGATTAGCTGACCTGGGCAGCCTGACCCTGCCGGCAAGCCCTCCCCAGGTGTGCCTGGGTTGAGGTCAATATAAACAGAACTCCAGGCAGCAATAGCCCCTTCAGCTGTGCCTGACTCCATATTCTCTGCCCAGTCAGCAGTCTCGGGGCTGTGCTGGTGGGAGGGTGTGAGGATCCACGGCTTTGTGGGTGGCCCGGTGTGAGTGGGGCTCTGCTGGACTTTCTGCAGGAGTTGCCAGGCTGCCACCTGTAAAGAAGAGGATGTGTCACCCATAACTTCCACTGGAATTTCTCTCTGGGCTGCGGTGAGGAAGGAAAAAAGGGAGTGGGTGCCAGGACAGGAGGGGTATCTCAGGCAGGGAAATGGAAAGCTTCCAGAAGAGCGCCCGGGGCCAGGACCATCCTGGCTGGCCTGCAGGCAGCAAGTTGGCCTGCGTGCTGTCGCTGGTGTGGCTCCACGGCCCTTCCTCTAGGCTTTCAAGCCCTTGTACATATTCATGTGTTTTACCTGGGAAGGGTGGGAACAGTTCAGCAGCAGCTGGCCTGGGGCTCAGCTCACGTTTACTCACAGAGAACTCGGCACTGTCCCCCAGCTTTGCAATGAGGACGCTCCTTGCGTGGGGGGGGGCGGGGCTGCTGGCTTTATGGGAGATGATTCCCCACCTCTGACCAATTTCAGAATTGTTTACCGCTGGAGCAAGTGCCTTGGTAGGGCTTTCCTCTGTATAACTGTTAGGTTCAGGGTTTTTTTTTCTTTTTTCGTTCAAATTACATTTTATTCCTGTTTTATGTATTTATAGATATAAGCATGGAAATAATTCATTCATACAAATACATCTGTGGGAATGGAAGAACTTTTTTCTGTTTTTTTTTAATTTTATTTTTAAAAATTTCGAAATTTAATTTTATTTATTTTTTATACAGCAGGTTATTATTAGTTATCTATTATATGCATATACATGTATACAGGTCAATCCCAATCTCCCAACTCATCCCAACACCACCACCCCATGGCTTCCCCCACTTGGTGTCCATATGTTTGTTCTCTACCTCTGTGTCACTATTTCTGCTCTGCAAACCATTTCATCTGTACCATTTTTCTAGGTTCCACATATATGCATTAATATACAATATTTGTTTTTCTCTTTCTGACTTACTTCACTCTGTATGACAGTCTCTAGATCCATCGACTTCTCTACAAATGACCCAGTTTCATTCCTTTTTATGGCTGAGTTATATTCCATTTTACATATGTACCACTTCTTTATCCATTCGTCTGTCTGTGGGCATTTAGGTTGCTTCCATTACCTGGCTATTGTAAATAGTGCTGCAATGAACATTGTGGTGAATGTGTCTTTTTGATTTATGGTTTTCTCTGGGTATATGCCCAGAAGTGGGATTGCTGGATCCTATGGTAATTCTCTTTTTAGTGTTTTAGAGGGACCTCCATACTGTTCTCCATAGTGACTGTATCAATTTACCTTCCCACCAATAGTGGAAGAGGGTTCCTTTTGTCCACACCCTCCCCAGAATTTGTTGTTTGTAGATTTTCTGATGATGCCGATTCTAAGAGGTGTGAGCTCATACCTCATTGTCATTTTGATTTGCATTTCTCTAATAATTAGTGATGTTGAGCAGATTTTCATGTGCGTCTTGGCCATCTCTGTGACTTCTTTGAAGAAACGTCTATTTAGATCTTCTGCCCATTTTTGTATTGGGTTATTTGTTTTATTAATATTAAGCTGCGTGAGCTGTTTATATATATTGGCGATTAAACCTTTGTCCATTGATTCGTTTGCGATCGTTTTCGGCCATTCTGAGGGTTGCCTTTTTCCATTCCCGTTTTTTTAACCAAAAAAGAAAGAAAGCAAAGGAAGCAGAACACTAATGTGCGTGAAATATGCCTCTTGAAACTGTCGTTTTGAAATATGGACGTCTTTTGAATTTTTTGGTCGATACATGACCCCAGGATTTGTTTTCAGGGCAGGTGTCATTTACAGGCCTGCAATGATTTTGAATATCCACTGACCATTAGCGCTGGGATTAAAGCTGCTGTTGTGTGAAACGGCCACAAGGTGGCAGCAGTTCTCCCTTACCAAATCTGGTTACTAGGGCAACAGAGCCTCAATGGAAGTCATGTTCTAGATTGGAATTTAGAATGGAATGTGCCAGGAGAATGCCCCTCAAGTTTGTCTCACTACTTCTTGTTCGTGTTTTTAATTTAATTTTTTATTTTTTTATTACAGCATGTTTGATGTCAACGTTTGGCTTGTTGTAGGTGTGCAAGATGTGGTTCTTTTACACATATACATATGTCTGTTCTTCCTGGGATCCTGTTCCCATGTACGTTATGACAGAATGTTGAGTAGTCTTCTCTTGGTATTCCGTAGGTCTTTGGTGATTATATATTTCATCTGTGTTTGTATATGTCTGTTAACCCCAAGACTCTAATGAATCCAATCCTCACACCTTTCCATTGGTGAAGCATAAGTTTGTTTAATGAATCTGTGATTGCCCTTCTCCGTGGAAATATCTGCCCTGGTATCAATTTTTAGGTAACACCTATAAGTGATATCCTACGATATGTGTCTTTCACTTTCTGACTTACTACAAGTCACGTGATTACCTCTAGACTCATCTACGGTGCTGCAAATGGCATTGTGTCCTTTTTTCCCTTGGCTAATATTGTGTCTTAGCGAGGTCCATTTTCTGCAATGTGATTCCGTGAGGGCTGAGGATTAGCTGACCTGGGCAGCCTGACCCTGCCGGCAAGCCCTCCCCAGGTGTGCCTGGGTTGAGGTCAATATAAACAGCACTCCAGGCAGCAATAGCCCCTTCAGCTGTGCCTGACTCCATATTCTCTGCCCCGTCAGCAGTCTCGGGGCTGTGCTGGTGGAGGCTGTGAGGATCCACGGCTTTGTGGGTGGCCCGGTGTGAGTGGGGCTCTGATGGACTTTCTGCAGGAGTTGCCAGGCTGCCACCTGTAAAGAAGAGGATGTGTCACCCATAACTTCCACTGGAATTTCTCTCCGGGCTGAGGTGAGGAAGGAAAAAAGGGAGTGGGTGCCGGGACAGGAGGGGTATCTCAGGCAGGGAAATGGAAAGCTTCCAGAAGAGCACCCGGGGCCAGGACCATCCTGACTGGGCTGCAGGCAGCAAGTTGGCCTGTGTGCTGTCGCTGGTGTGGCTCCACGGCCCTTCCTCTAGGCTTTCAAGCCCTTGTACATATTCATGTGTTTTACCTGGGAAGGGTGGGAACAGTTCAGCAGCAGCTGGCCTGGGGCTCAGCTCACGTTTACTCACAGAGAACTCGGCACTGTCCCCCAGCTTTGCAATGAGGACGCTCCTTGCGTGGGGGGGGCGGGGCTGCTGGCTTTATGGGAGATGATTCCCCACCTCTGACCAATTTCAGATTTGTTTACCGCTGGAGCAAGTGCCTTGGTAGGGCTTTCCTCTGTATAACTGTTAGGTTCAGGTTTTTTTTTCTTTTTTCGTTCCAATTACATTTTATTCCTGTTTTATGTATTTATAGATATAAGCATGGAAATAATTCATTCATACAAATACATCTGTGTGAATGGAAGAACTTTTTTCTGTTTTTTTTCAATTTTATTTTTAAAAATTTCGAAATTTAATTTTATTTATTTTTTATACAGCAGGTTATTATTAGTTATCTATTTTATGCATATGCATGTATACAGGTCAATCCCAATCTCCCAACTCATCCCAACACCACCACCCCATGGCTTCCCCCACTTGGTGTCCATACGTTTGTTCTCTACCTCTGTGTCTCTATTTCTGCCCTGCAAACCAGTTCATCTGTACCATTTTTTAGGTTCCACATATATGCATTAATATACAATATTTGTTTTTCTCTTTCTGACTTACTTTACTCTGTATGACAGTCTCTAGAACCATTGACTTCTCTACAAATGACCCAGTTTCATTCCTTTTTATGGCTGAGTTATATTCCATTTTACATATGTACCACTTCTTTATCCATTCGTCTGTCTGTGGGCATTTAGGTTGCTTCCATTACCTGGCTATTGTAAATACTGCTGCAATTAACATTGTGGTGAATGTGTCTTTTTGATTTATGGTTTTCTCTGGGTATATGCCCAGAAGTGGGATTGCTGGATCCTATGGTAATTCTCTTTTTAGTGTTTTAGAGGGACCTCCATACTGTTCTCCATAGTGACTGTATCAATTTACCTTCCCACCAATAGTGGAAGAGGGTTCCTTTTGTCCACACCCTCCCCAGAATTTGTTGTTTGTAGATTTTCTGATGATGCCGATTCTAAGAGGTGTGAGCTCATACCTCATTGTCATTTTGATTTGCATTTCTCTAATAATTAGTGATGTTGAGCAGCTTTTCATGTGCGTCTTGGCCATCTCTGTGACTTCTTTGAAGAAACGTCTATTTAGATCTTCTGCCCATTTTTGTATTGGGTTGTTTGTTTTATTAATATTAAGCTGCGTGAACTGTTTATATATATTGGAGATTAAACCTTTGTCCATTGATTCGTTTGCGATCGTTTTCGCCCATTCTGAGGGTTGCCTTTTTCCATTCCCGTTTTTTTAACCAAAAAAGAAAGAAAGCAAAGGAAGCAGAACACTAATGTGCGTGAAATATGCCTCTTGAGACTGTCGTTTTGAAATATGGACGTCTTTTGAATTTTTTGGTCGATATATGACCCCAGGATTTGTTTTCAGGGCAGGTGTCATTTACAGGCCTGCAATGATTTTGAATATCCACTGACCATTAGCACTGGGATTAAAGCTGCTGTTGCGTGAAACGGCCACAAGGTGGCAGCAGTTCTCCCTTACCAAATCTGGTTACTAGAGCAACAGAGCCTCAAAGGAAGTCGTGTTCTAGATTGGAATTTAGAATGGAATGTGCCAGGAGAAAGCCCCTCAAGTTTGTCTCACTACTTTTTGTTCGTGTTCTTAATTTGTTTTTTTATTTTCTATTACAGCAAGTTTGATTACAATGTTTGGCTTGTTGTAGGTGTGGAAGATGTGGTTCTTTTACACATATACAGATGTCTGTTCTTCCTGGGATCCTTTTCCCATGTACGTTAGGACAGAATGTTGAGTAGTCTTCTCTTGGTATTCCATAGGTCTTTGGTGATTATATATGTCACCTGTGTTTGATTATGTCTGTTAACCCCGATATCATAATGAAAGCAATCCTCACACCTTTCCATTGGTGAACCATAAGTTTGTTTAATGAATCTGTGATTGCCCTTCTCCGTGGAAATATATGCCCTGGTATCCATTTTTAGGTAACACCTATAAGTGATATGATACGATATGTGTCTTTCACTTTCTGACTTACTCCAAGTCACGTGATTACCTCTAGACTCATCTACGGGGCTGCAAATGGCATTGTGTCCTTTTTTTCCTTGGCTTCTATTCTGCCTTAGCGAGGTCCATTTTCAACAATGTGATTCCCTGAGGGTTGTGGATTAGCTGACCTGGGAAGCCTTACCCTGCCGGCCGGCCCTCCCCAGGTGTGCCTGGTTGAGGTCAATATAAACAGCGCTCAGGCAGCAATAGCCCCTGAAGTTGTGCCTGACTCCATATTCTCTGCCCCGTAAGCAGTCTCGGGGCTGTGCTGGTGGGAGGGAGTGAGGGGCCAAGGCTTTGTTGGTGGCCCGGTGTGAGTGGGGCTCTGCTGGCCTTTCTGCAGGAGTTGCCAGGCTGCCACCTGTAAAGAAGAGGATGTGTCACCCATACCTTCCGATGGAATTTCTCTCCGGACAGAGGTGAGGAAGGAAAAAAGCAGTGGGGGCCGGGACAGGAGGGGTATCTCAGGCAGGGCAATAGAAAGCTTCCAGAAGAGCGGCCGGGGCCAGGACCAACCTGGCTGGCCTGCAGGCACCAAGTTGGCCTGCGTGCTGTCGCTGGTGTGGCTCCAGGGCCCTTCCTCTAGGCTTTCAAGCCCTTGTACATATTCAGGTGATTTACATGGGAAGGGTGGGAACAGTTCAGCAGCAGCTGGCCTGGGGCTCAGCTCACGTTTACTCACAGATGCCTCAGCATGATCCCCCAGCTTTGCAATGAGGACGCTCCTTGCATGGGGGGTGGGATGCTGGCTGTATGGGAGGTGATTCCCCACCTCTGACCAATTTAAGAATTGTTTACCGCTGGAGCAAGTGCCCTGATAGGGTTTCCCTCTGTATAACTGGTGGGTCCAGGGTTTTTTTTCTTTTATGGTTTAAGTTAGATTTGATTCCTCTTTTATGTATTTATAGATATAAGCATGGAAATAATTCATTCCTATAAATACATCTGTGTGAAGGGAAGAAATTTTTTCTGTTTTATTTTAATTTTTTTTTAAATTTTGAAATTTAATTGTATTTATTTTTTTATACAGCAGGTTATTATTAGTTATGTATTTTATGCATATACATGTATACAGGTCAATCCCAATCTCCCAACTCATCCCACCACCACCACCCCATGGCTTCCCACACTTGGTGTCCATACGTTTGTTCTCTACCTCTGTGTCTCCATTTCTTCCCTGCAAACAAGTTCATCTGTACCATTTTTAGGTTCCACATATATGCATTAATATACAATATTTGTTTTCCTCTTTCTGACTTAATTCATTCTGTATGACAGTCTCTAGATCCATCGATGTCTCTACAAATGACCCAGTTTCATTCCTTTTTATGGCTGAGTAATATTCCATTTTATATATGTACCACATCTTTATCCATTCATCTGTCTGTGGGCATTTAGGTTACTTGCATTACCTGGCTATTGTAAATAGTGCTGCAATGAACATTGTGGTGAATGTGCCTTTTTGATTTATGGTTTTCTCTGGGTATATGCCCAGAAGTGGGATTGCTGGATCAGATGGTAATTCTATTTCTAGTTTTTTTAAGGAAACTCCATACTGTTCTCCATAGTGACTGTATCAATTTATATCCCCACCAATAGTGGAAGAGGGCTCCTTTTGTCCACACCCTCCCCAGAATTTGTTGTTTGTAGATTTTCTGATGATGCCGATTCTAAGAGGTGTGAGCTCATACCTCATTGTCATTTTGATTTGCATTTCTCTAATAATTAGTGATGTTGAGCAGCTTTTCATGTGCGTCTTGGCCATCTCTGTGACTTCTTTGAAGAAACGTCTATTTAGATCTTCTGCCCATTTTTGTATTGGGTTGTTTGTTTTATTAATATTAAGCTGCGTGAGCTGTTTATATATATTGGAGATTAAACCTTTGTCCATTGATTCGTTTGCGATCGTTTTCGCCCATTCTGAGGGTTGCCTTTTTCCATTCCCGTTTTTTTAACCAAAAAAGAAAGAAAGCAAAGGAAGCAGAACACTAATGTGCGTGAAATATGCCTCTTGAAACTGTCGTTTTGAAATATGGACGTCTTTTGAATTTTTTGGTCGATACATGACCCCAGGATTTGTTTTCAGGGCAGGTGTCATTTACAGGCCTGCAATGATTTTGAATATCCACTGACCATTAGCGCTGGGATTAAAGCTGCTGTTGTGTGAAACGGCCACAAGGTGGCAGCAGTTCTCCCTTACCAAATCTGGTTACTAGGGCAACAGAGCCTCAATGGAAGTCGTGTTCTAGATTGGAATTTAGAATGGAATGTGCCAGGAGAATGCCCCTCAATTTGTCTCACTACTTCTTGTTCGTGTTTTTAATTTAATTTTTTATTTTTTTATTACAGCAAGTTTGATGTCAACGTTTGGCTTGTTGTAGGTGTGCAAGATGTGGTTCTTTTACACATATACATATGTCTGTTCTTCCTGGGATCCTGTTCCCATGTACGTTATGACAGAATGTTGAGTAGTCTTCTCTTGGTATTCCGTAGGTCTTTGGTGATTATATATTTCATCTGTGTTTGTATATGTCTGTTAACCCCAAGATCCTAATGAATCCAATCCTCACACCTTTCCATTGGTGAACCATAAGTTTGTTTAATGAATCTGTGATTGCCCTTCTCCGTGGAAATATCTGCCCTGGTATCAATTTTTAGGTAACACCTATAAGTGATATCCTACGATATGTGTCTTTCACTTTCTGACTTACTACAAGTCACGTGATTACCTCTAGACTCATCTACGGTGCTGCAAATGGCATTGTGTCCTTTTTTCCCTTGGCTAATATTGTGTCTTAGCGAGGTCCATTTTCTGCAATGTGATTCCGTGAGGGCTGAGGATTAGCTGACCTGGGCAGCCTGACCCTGCCGGCAAGCCCTCCCCAGGTGTGCCTGGGTTGAGGTCAATATAAACAGAACTCCAGGCAGCAATAGCCCCTTCAGCTGTGCCTGACTCCATATTCTCTGCCCAGTCAGCAGTCTCGGGGCTGTGCTGGTGGGAGGGTGTGAGGATCCACGGCTTTGTGGGTGGCCCGGTGTGAGTGGGGCTCTGCTGGACTTTCTGCAGGAGTTGCCAGGCTGCCACCTGTAAAGAAGAGGATGTGTCACCCATAACTTCCACTGGAATTTCTCTCTGGGCTGCGGTGAGGAAGGAAAAAAGGGAGTGGGTGCCAGGACAGGAGGGGTATCTCAGGCAGGGAAATGGAAAGCTTCCAGAAGAGCGCCCGGGGCCAGGACCATCCTGGCTGGCCTGCAGGCAGCAAGTTGGCCTGTGTGCTGTCGCTGGTGTGGCTCCACGGCCCTTCCTCTAGGCTTTCAAGCCCTTGTACATATTCATGTGTTTTACCTGGGAAGGGTGGGAACAGTTCAGCAGCAGCTGGCCTGGGGCTCAGCTCACGTTTACTCACAGAGAACTCGGCACTGTCCCCCAGCTTTGCAATGAGGACGCTCCTTGCGTGGGGGGGGGCGGGGCTGCTGGCTTTATGGGAGATGATTCCCCACCTCTGACCAATTTCAGAATTGTTTACCGCTGGAGCAAGTGCCTTGGTAGGGCTTTCCTCTGTATAACTGTTAGGTTCAGGGTTTTTTTTTCTTTTTTCGTTCAAATTACATTTTATTCCTGTTTTATGTATTTATAGATATAAGCATGGAAATAATTCATTCATACAAATACATCTGTGGGAATGGAAGAACTTTTTTCTGTTTTTTTTTAATTTTATTTTTAAAAATTTCGAAATTTAATTTTATTTATTTTTTATACAGCAGGTTATTATTAGTTATCTATTATATGCATATACATGTATACAGGTCAATCCCAATCTCCCAACTCATCCCAACACCACCACCCCATGGCTTCCCCCACTTGGTGTCCATACGTTTGTTCTCTACCTCTGTGTCTCTATTTCTGCCCTGCAAACCAGTTCATCTGTACCATTTTTCTAGGTTCCACATATATGCATTAATATACAATATTTGTTTTTCTCTTTCTGACTTACTTCACTCTGTATGACAGTCTCTAGATCCATCGACTTCTCTACAAATGACCCAGTTTCATTCCTTTTTATGGCTGAGTTATATTCCATTTTACATATGTACCACTTCTTTATCCATTCGTCTGTCTGTGGGCATTTAGGTTGCTTCCATTACCTGGCTATTGTAAATAGTGCTGCAATGAACATTGTGGTGAATGTGTCTTTTTGATTTATGGTTTTCTCTGGGTATATGCCCAGAAGTGGGATTGCTGGATCCTATGGTAATTCTCTTTTTAGTGTTTTAGAGGGACCTCCATACTGTTCTCCATAGTGACTGTATCAATTTACCTTCCCACCAATAGTGGAAGAGGGTTCCTTTTGTCCACACCCTCCCCAGAATTTGTTGTTTGTAGATTTTCTGATGATGCCGATTCTAAGAGGTGTGAGCTCATACCTCATTGTCATTTTGATTTGCATTTCTCTAATAATTAGTGATGTTGAGCAGCTTTTCATGTGCGTCTTGGCCATCTCTGTGACTTCTTTGAAGAAACGTCTATTTAGATCTTCTGCCCATTTTTGTATTGGGTTATTTGTTTTATTAATATTAAGCTGCGTGAGCTGTTTATATATATTGGAGATTAAACCTTTGTCCATTGATTCGTTTGCGATCGTTTTCGGCCATTCTGAGGGTTGCCTTTTTCCATTCCCGTTTTTTTAACCAAAAAAGAAAGAAAGCAAAGGAAGCAGAACACTAATGTGCGTGAAATATGCCTCTTGAAACTGTCGTTTTGAAATATGGACGTCTTTTGAATTTTTTGGTCGATACATGACCCCAGGATTTGTTTTCAGGGCAGGTGTCATTTACAGGCCTGCAATGATTTTGAATATCCACTGACCATTAGCGCTGGGATTAAAGCTGCTGTTGTGTGAAACGGCCACAAGGTGGCAGCAGTTCTCCCTTACCAAATCTGGTTACTAGGGCAACAGAGCCTCAATGGAAGTCATGTTCTAGATTGGAATTTAGAATGGAATGTGCCAGGAGAATGCCCCTCAAGTTTGTCTCACTACTTCTTGTTCGTGTTTTTAATTTAATTTTTTATTTTTTTATTACAGCATGTTTGATGTCAACGTTTGGCTTGTTGTAGGTGTGCAAGATGTGGTTCTTTTACACATATACATATGTCTGTTCTTCCTGGGATCCTGTTCCCATGTACGTTATGACAGAATGTTGAGTAGTCTTCTCTTGGTATTCCGTAGGTTTTTGGTGATTATATATTTCATCTGTGTTTGTATATGTCTGTTAACCCCAAGACTCTAATGAATCCAATCCTCACACCTTTCCATTGGTGAAGCATAAGTTTGTTTAATGAATCTGTGATTGCCCTTCTCCGTGGAAATATCTGCCCTGGTATCAATTTTTAGGTAACACCTATAAGTGATATCCTACGATATGTGTCTTTCACTTTCTGACTTACTACAAGTCACGTGATTACCTCTAGACTCATCTACGGTGCTGCAAATGGCATTGTGTCCTTTTTTCCCTTGGCTAATATTGTGTCTTAGCGAGGTCCATTTTCTGCAATGTGATTCCGTGAGGGCTGAGGATTAGCTGACCTGGGCAGCCTGACCCTGCCGGCAAGCCCTCCCCAGGTGTGCCTGGGTTGAGGTCAATATAAACAGAACTCCAGGCAGCAATAGCCCCTTCAGCTGTGCCTGACTCCATATTCTCTGCCCAGTCAGCAGTCTCGGGGCTGTGCTGGTGGGAGGGTGTGAGGATCCACGGCTTTGTGGGTGGCCCGGTGTGAGTGGGGCTCTGCTGGACTTTCTGCAGGAGTTGCCAGGCTGCCACCTGTAAAGAAGAGGATGTGTCACCCATAACTTCCACTGGAATTTCTCTCTGGGCTGCGGTGAGGAAGGATAAAAGGGAGTGGGTGCCAGGACAGGAGGGGTATCTCAGGCAGGGAAATGGAAAGCTTCCAGAAGAGCGCCCGGGGCCAGGACCATCCTGGCTGGCCTGCAGGCAGCAAGTTGGCCTGTGTGCTGTCGCTGGTGTGGCTCCACGGCCCTTCCTCTAGGCTTTCAAGCCCTTGTACATATTCATGTGTTTTACCTGGGAAGGGTGGGAACAGTTCAGCAGCAGCTGGCCTGGGGCTCAGCTCACGTTTACTCACAGAGAACTCGGCACTGTCCCCCAGCTTTGCAATGAGGACGCTCCTTGCGTGGGGGGGGGGCGGGGCTGCTGGCTTTATGGGAGATGATTCCCCACCTCTGACCAATTTCAGAATTGTTTACCGCTGGAGCAAGTGCCTTGGTAGGGCTTTCCTCTGTATAACTGTTAGGTTCAGGGTTTTTTTTTCTTTTTTCGTTCAAATTACATTTTATTCCTGTTTTATGTATTTATAGATATAAGCATGGAAATAATTCATTCATACAAATACATCTGTGGGAATGGAAGAACTTTTTTCTGTTTTTTTTTAATTTTATTTTTAAAAATTTCGAAATTTAATTTTATTTATTTTTTATACAGCAGGTTATTATTAGTTATCTATTATATGCATATACATGTATACAGGTCAATCCCAATTTCCCAACTCATCCCAACACCACCACCCCATGGCTTCCCCCACTTGGTGTCCATACGTTTGTTCTCTACCTCTGTGTCTCTATTTCTGCCCTGCAAACCAGTTCATCTGTACCATTTTTCTAGGTTCCACATATATGCATTAATATACAATATTTGTTTTTCTCTTTCTGACTTACTTCACTCTGTATGACAGTCTCTAGATCCATCGACTTCTCTACAAATGACCCAGTTTCATTCCTTTTTATGGCTGAGTTATATTCCATTTTACATATGTACCACTTCTTTATCCATTCGTCTGTCTGTGGGCATTTAGGTTGCTTCCATTACCTGGCTATTGTAAATAGTGCTGCAATGAACATTGTGGTGAATGTGTCTTTTTGATTTATGGTTTTCTCTGGGTATATGCCCAGAAGTGGGATTGCTGGATCCTATGGTAATTCTCTTTTTAGTGTTTTAGAGGGACCTCCATACTGTTCTCCATAGTGACTGTATCAATTTACCTTCCCACCAATAGTGGAAGAGGGTTCCTTTTGTCCACACCCTCCCCAGAATTTGTTGTTTGTAGATTTTCTGATGATGCCGATTCTAAGAGGTGTGAGCTCATACCTCATTGTCATTTTGATTTGCATTTCTCTAATAATTAGTGATGTTGAGCAGCTTTTCATGTGCGTCTTGGCCATCTCTGTGACTTCTTTGAAGAAACGTCTATTTAGATCTTCTGCCCATTTTTGTATTGGGTTATTTGTTTTATTAATATTAAGCTGCGTGAGCTGTTTATATATATTGGAGATTAAACCTTTGTCCATTGATTCGTTTGCGATCGTTTTCGGCCATTCTGAGGGTTGCCTTTTTCCATTCCCGTTTTTTTAACCAAAAAAGAAAGAAAGCAAAGGAAGCAGAACACTAATGTGCGTAAAATATGCCTTTTGAAATGGTCGTTTTGAAATATGGACGTCCTTTGAATTTTTTGGTCGATATGTGACCCCAGGATTTGTTTTCAGGGCAGGTGTCATTTACAGGCCTGCAATGATTTTGAATATCCACTGACCATTAGCGCTGAGATTAAAGCTGCTGTTGTGTGAAACGGCCACAAGGTGGCAGCAGTTCTCCCTTACCAAATCTGGTTACTAGGGCAACAGAGCCTCAATGGAAGTCATGTTCTAGATTGGAATTTAGAATGGAATGTGCCAGGAGAATGCCCCTCAAGTTTGTCTCACTACTTCTTGTTCGTGTTTTTAATTTAATTTTTTATTTTTTTATTACAGCATGTTTGATGTCAACGTTTGGCTTGTTGTAGGTGTGCAAGATGTGGTTCTTTTACACATATACATATGTCTGTTCTTCCTGGGATCCTGTTCCCATGTACGTTATGACAGAATGTTGAGTAGTCTTCTCTTGGTATTCCGTAGGTCTTTGGTGATTATATATTTCATCTGTGTTTGTATATGTCTGTTAACCCCAAGACTCTAATGAATCCAATCCTCACACCTTTCCATTGGTGAAGCATAAGTTTGTTTAATGAATCTGTGATTGCCCTTCTCCGTGGAAATATCTGCCCTGGTATCAATTTTTAGGTAACACCTATAAGTGATATCCTACGATATGTGTCTTTCACTTTCTGACTTACTACAAGTCACGTGATTACCTCTAGACTCATCTACGGTGCTGCAAATGGCATTGTGTCCTTTTTTCCCTTGGCTAATATTGTGTCTTAGCGAGGTCCATTTTCTGCAATGTGATTCCGTGAGGGCTGAGGATTAGCTGACCTGGGCAGCCTGACCCTGCCGGCAAGCCCTCCCCAGGTGTGCCTGGGTTGAGGTCAATATAAACAGCACTCCAGGCAGCAATAGCCCCTGCAGCTGTGCCTGACTCCATATTCTCTGCCCCGTCAGCAGTCTCGGGGCTGTGCTGGTGGGAGGCTGTGAGGATCCACGGCTTTGTGGGTGGCCCGGTGTGAGTGGGGCTCTGATGGACTTTCTGCAGGAGTTGCCAGGCTGCCACCTGTAAAGAAGAGGATGTGTCACCCATAACTTCCACTGGAATTTCTCTCCGGGCTGAGGTGAGGAAGGAAAAAAGGGAGTGGGTGCCGGGACAGGAGGGGTATCTCAGGCAGGGAAATGGAAAGCTTCCAGAAGAGCACCCGGGGCCAGGACCATCCTGACTGGGCTGCAGGCAGCAAGTTGGCCTGTGTGCTGTCGCTGGTGTGGCTCCACGGCCCTTCCTCTAGGCTTTCAAGCCCTTGTACATATTCATGTGTTTTACCTGGGAAGGGTGGGAACAGTTCAGCAGCAGCTGGCCTGGGGCTCAGCTCACGTTTACTCACAGAGAACTCGGCACTGTCCCCCAGCTTTGCAATGAGGACGCTCCTTGCGTGGGGGGGGGCGGGGCTGCTGGCTTTATGGGAGATGATTCCCCACCTCTGACCAATTTCAGAATTGTTTACCGCTGGAGCAAGTGCCTTGGTAGGGCTTTCCTCTGTATAACTGTTAGGTTCAGGTTTTTTTTTTCTTTTTTCGTTCCAATTACATTTTATTCCTGTTTTATGTATTTATAGATATAAGCATGGAAATAATTCATTCATACAAATACATCTGTGTGAATGGAAGAACTTTTTTCTGTTTTTTTTCAATTTTATTTTTAAAAATTTCGAAATTTAATTTTATTTATTTTTTATACAGCAGGTTATTATTAGTTATCTATTTTATGCATATGCATGTATACAGGTCAATCCCAATCTCCCAACTCATCCCAACACCACCACCCCATGGCTTCCCCCACTTGGTGTCCATACGTTTGTTCTCTACCTCTGTGTCTCTATTTCTGCCCTGCAAACCAGTTCATCTGTACCATTTTTCTAGGTTCCACATATATGCATTAATATACAATATTTGTTTTTCTCTTTCTGACTTACTTTACTCTGTATGACAGTCTCTAGAACCATTGACTTCTCTACAAATGACCCAGTTTCATTCCTTTTTATGGCTGAGTTATATTCCATTTTACATATGTACCACTTCTTTATCCATTCGTCTGTCTGTGGGCATTTAGGTTGCTTCCATTACCTGGCTATTGTAAATACTGCTGCAATGAACATTGTGGTGAATGTGTCTTTTTGATTTATGGTTTTCTCTGGGTATATGCCCAGAAGTGGGATTGCTGGATCCTATGGTAATTCTCTTTTTAGTGTTTTAGAGGGACCTCCATACTGTTCTCCATAGTGACTGTATCAATTTACCTTCCCACCAATAGTGGAAGAGGGTTCCTTTTGTCCACACCCTCCCCAGAATTTGTTGTTTGTAGATTTTCTGATGATGCCGATTCTAAGAGGTGTGAGCTCATACCTCATTGTCATTTTGATTTGCATTTCTCTAATAATTAGTGATGTTGAGCAGCTTTTCATGTGCGTCTTGGCCATCTCTGTGACTTCTTTGAAGAAACGTCTATTTAGATCTTCTGCCCATTTTTGTATTGGGTTGTTTGTTTTATTAATATTAAGCTGCGTGAACTCTTTATATATATTGGAGATTAAACCTTTGTCCATTGATTCGTTTGCGATCGTTTTCGCCCATTCTGAGGGTTGCCTTTTTCCATTCCCGTTTTTTTAACCAAAAAAGAAAGAAAGCAAAGGAAGCAGAACACTAATGTGCGTGAAATATGCCTCTTGAGACTGTCGTTTTGAAATATGGACGTCTTTTGAATTTTTTGGTCGATATATGACCCCAGGATTTGTTTTCAGGGCAGATGTCATTTACAGGCCTGCAATGATTTTGAATATCCACTGACCATTAGCACTGGGATTAAAGCTGCTGTTGCGTGAAACGACCACAAGGTGGCAGCAGTTCTCCCTTACCAAATCTGGTTACTAGAGCAACAGAGCCTCAAAGGAAGTCGTGTTCTAGATTGGAATTTAGAATGGAATGTGCCAGGAGAAAGCCCCTGAAGTTTGTCTCACTACTTTTTGTTCGTGTTCTTAATTTGTTTTTTTATTTTCTATTACAGCAAGTTTGATTACAATGTTTGGCTTGTTGTAGGTGTGGAAGATGTGGTTCTTTTACACATATACAGATGTCTGTTCTTCCTGGGATCCTTTTCCCATGTACGTTAGGACAGAATGTTGAGTAGTCTTCTCTTGGTATTCCGTAGGTCTTTGGTGATTATATATGTCACCTGTGTTTGATTATGTCTGTTAACCCCGATATCATAATGAAAGCAATCCTCACACCTTTCCATTGGTGAACCATAAGTTTGTTTAATGAATCTGTGATTGCCCTTCTCCGTGGAAATATCTGCCCTGGTATCCATTTTTAGGTAACACCTATAAGTGATATGATACGATATGTGTCTTTCACTTTCTGACTTACTCCAAGTCACGTGATTACCTCTAGACTCATCTACGGGGCTGCAAATGGCATTGTGTCCTTTTTTTCCTTGGCTTCTATTCTGCCTTAGTGAGGTCCATTTTCAACAATGTGATTCCCTGAGGGTTGTGGATTAGCTGACCTGGGCAGCCTTACCCTGCCGGCCGGCCCTCCCCAGGTGTGCCTGGTTGAGGTCAATATAAACAGCGCTCCAGGCAGCAATAGCCCCTGAAGTTGTGCCTGACTCCATATTCTCTGCCCCGTCAGCAGTCTCGGGGCTGTGCTGGTGGGAGGGAGTGAGGGGCCAAGGCTTTGTTGGTGGCCCGGTGTGAGTGGGGCTCTGCTGGCCTTTCTACAGGAGTTGCCAGGCTGCCACCTGTAAAGAAGAGGATGTGTCAGTCATAACTTCCGATGGAATTTCTCTCTGGACAGAGGTGAGGAAGGATAAAAGCAGTGGGGGCCGGGACAGGAGGGGTATCTCAGGCAGGGCAATAGAAAGCTTACAGAACAGCGCCCGGGCCCAGGACCATCCTGGCTGACCTTCAGGCACCAAGTTGGCCTGCGTGCTGTGGCTGGTGTGGCTCCAGGGCCCTTCCTCTAGGCTTTCAAGCCCTTGTACATATTCAGGTGTTTTACCTGGGAAGGGTGGGAACAGTTCAGCAGCAGCTGGCCTGGGGCTCAGCTCACATTATCTCACAGATGCCTCAGCACGGTCCCCCAGCTTTGCAATGAGGACACTCCTTGCATGGGGGGTGGGTTGCTGGCTGTATGGGAGGTGATTCCGCACCTCTGACCAATTTCAGAATTGTTTACCACTGGAGCAAGTGCCCTGATAGGGTTTACCTCTTTATAACTGGTGGTTTCGGTTTTTTTTTTTTCTTTTATGGTTCAAGTTAGATTTGATTCCTCTTTTATGTATTTATAGATAGAAGCATGGAAATAATTCATTCCTGTAAATACATCTGTGTGAAGCGAATAACTTTTTTCTGTTTTATTTTAAAATTTTATTTTTTAAAATTTTGAAATTTAATTTTTTTATTTTTTTATACAGCAGGTTATTATTAGTTATGTATTTTATGCATATATATGTATACAGGTCAATCCCAATCTCCCAACTCATCCCACCACCACCACCCCATGGCTTCCCTCACTTGGTGTCCATACGTTTGTTCTCTACCTCTGTGTCTCTATTTCTTCCCTGCAAACCAGTTCATCTGTACCATTTTTTAGGTTCCACATATATGCATTAATATACAATATTTGTTTTCCTCTTTCTGACTTACTTCATTCTGTATGACAGTCTCTAGATCCATCGATGTCTCTACAAATGACCCAGTTTCATCCCTTTTTATGGCTGAGTAATATTCCAATTTATATACGTACCACATCTTTATCCATTCATCTGTCTGTGGGCATTTAGGTTACTTGCATTACCTGGCTATTGTAAATAGTGCTGCAATGAACATTGTGGTGGATGTGCCTTTTTAATTTATGTTTTTCTCTGGGTATATGCCCAGAAGTTCGATTGCTGGATCAGATGGTAATTCTATTTCTAGTTTTTTTAAGGAAACTCCATACTGTTCTCCATAGTGACTGTATCAATTTACATCCCCACCAATAGTGGAAGAGGGCTCCTTTTGTCCACACCCTCCCCAGAATTTGTTGTTTGTAGATTTTCTGATGATGCCGATTCTAACAGGTGTGAGGTGATACCTCATTGTAGTTTTGATTTGCATTTCTCTAATAATTAGTGCTGTTGAGCAGCTTTTCATGTGCGTCTTGGCCATCTCTGTGTCTTCTTTGAAGAAACGTCTCTTTAGATCTTCTGCCCATTTTTGTATTGGGTTGTTTGTTTTTTTAATATTAAGCTGCATGAGCTGTTTATATATATATTGGAGATTAAACCTTTGTCCATTGATTCATTTGCAACGATTTTCGCCCATTCTGAGGGATGCCTTTTTCCATTCCCGTTTTTTTAACAAAAAAGGAAAGAAAGAAAAAGAAGCAGAACACTAATGTGCGTAAAATATGCCTTTTGAAATGGTCGTTTTGAAATATGGACGTCCTTTGAATTTTTTGGTCGATATGGGACCCCAGGATTTGTTTTCAGGGCAGGTGTCATTTACAGGCCTGCAATGATTTTGAATATCAACTGACCATTAGCGCTGGGGTTAAAGCTGCTGTTGCGTGAAACGGCCACAAGGTGGCAGCAGTTCTCCCTTACCAAATCTGGTTACTAGAGCAACAGAGCCTCAATGGAAGGCGTGTTCTAGATTGGAAGTTCGAATGGAATGTGCCAGGAGAAAGCCCCTCAGGTTTGTCTCACTAATTCTTGTTCGTGTTTCTAATTTTTTTTATTTTCTATTTCAGCAAGTTTGATTACAATGTTTGGCTTGTTGTAGGTGTGTAATATGTGGTTCTTTTACACATATACAGATGTCTGTTCTTCCTGGGATCCTTTTCCCATGTACGTTCGGACAGAATGTTGAGTAGTCTTCTCTTGGTATTCCGTAGGTCTTTGGTGATTATATATGTCACCTGTGTTTGATTATGTCTGTTAACCCCAATATCGTAATGAAACCAATCCTCACACCTTTCCATTGGTGAACCATAAGTTTGTTTAATGAATCTGTGATTGCCCTTCTCCGTGGAAATATCTGCCCTGGTATCCATTTTTAGGTAACACCCATAAGTGATATGATATGATATGTGTCTTTCACTTTCTGACTTACTCCAAGTCACGTGATTACCTCTAGACTCATCTACGGGGCTGCAAATGGCATTGTGTCCTTTTTTTCCTTGGCTTCTATTCTGCCTTAGCGAGGTCCATTTTCAACAATGTGATTCCCTGAGGGTTGTGGATTAGCTGACCTGGGCAGCCTTACCCTGCCGGCCGGCCCTCCCCAGGTGTGCCTGTTTGAGGTCAATATAAACAGCGCTCCAGGCAGCAATAGCCCCTGAAGTTGTGCCTGACTCCATATTCTCTGCCCCGTCAGCAGTCTCGGGGCTGTGCTGGTGGGAGGGAGTGAGGGGGCCAAGGCTTTGTTGGTGGCCCGGTGTGAGTGGGCCTCTGCTGGCCTTTCTGCAGGAGTTGCCAGGCTGCCACCTGTAAAGAAGAGGATGTGTCACTCATAACTTCCAATGGAATTTCTCTCCGGACAGAGGTGAGGAAGGAAAAAAGCAGTGGGGGCCGGGACAGGAGGGGTATCTCAGGCAGGGCAATAAAAAGCTTCCACAAGAGCGCCCGGGGCCAGGACCATCCTGGCTGGCCTGCAGGCACCAAGTTGGCCTGCGTGCTGTCACTGGTGTGGCTCCACGGCCCTTCCTCTAGGCTTTCAAGCCCTTGTACATATTCAGATGTTTTACCTGGGAAGGGTGGGAACAGTTCCGCAGCAGCTGGCCTGGGGCTCAGCTCACGTTTACTCACAGATGCCTCAGCCCAGTCCCCCAGCTTTGCAATGACGACGCTCCTTGCATGGGGGGTGAGTTGCTGGCTGTATGGGAGGTGATTCCCCACCTCTGACCAATTTCAGAATTGTTTACCGCTGGAGCAAGTGCCCTGATAGGGTTTCCCTCTGTATAACTGGTGGGTTCAGGTTTTTTTTTTTTTTGCTTTTATGGTTCAAGTTAGATTTGATTCCTCTTTTATGTATTTACAGATATAAGCATGGAAATAATTCATTCCTATAAATACATCTGTGTGAAGGGAAGAACTTTTTTTCTGTTTTATTTAAAAAAAATTTTTTTAATTTTGAAATTTAAATTTATTTATTTTTTTATACAGCAGGTTATTATTAGTTATGTATTTTATGCATATATATGTATACAGGTAAATCCCAATCTCCCAACTCATCCCACCACCACCACCCCATGGCTTCCCACACTTGGTGTCCATACGTTTGTTCTCTACCTCTGTGTCTCTATTTCTTCCCTGCAAACCAGTTCATCTGTACCATTTTTTAGGTTCCACATATATGCATTAATATACAATATTTGTTTTCCTCTTTCTGACTTACTTCATTCTGTATGACAGTCTCTAGATCGATCGATGTCTCTACAAATGACCCAGTTTCATCCCTTTTTATGGCTGAGTAATATTCCATTTTATATATGTACCACATCTTTATCCATTCATCTGTCTGTGGGCATTTAGGTTGCTTGCATTACTTGGCTATTGGAAATAGTGCTGCAATGAACATTGTGGTGGATGTGCCTTTTTAATTTATGTTTTTCTCTGGGTATATGCCCAGAAGTTCGATTGCTGGATCAGATGGTAATTCTATTTCTAGTTTTTTTAAGGAAACTCCATACTGTTCTCCATAGTGACTGTATCAATTTACATCACCACCAATAGTGGTAGAGGGTTCCTTTTGTCCACACTCTCCCCAGAATTTGTTGTTTGTAGATTTTCTGATGATGCCGATTCTAACAGGTGTGAGGTGATACCTCATTGTAGTTTTGATTTGCATTTCTCTAATAATTAGTGCTGTTGAGCAGCTTTTCATGTGCGTCTTGGCCATCTCTGTGTCTTCTTTGAAGAAACGTCTCTTTAAATCTTCTGCCCATTTTTGTATTGGGTTGTTTGTTTTTTTAATATTAAGCTGCATGAGCTGTTTATATATATATTGGAGATTAAACCTTTGTCCATTGATTCATTTGCAACGATTTTCGCCCATTCTGAGGGATGCCTTTTTCCATTCCCGTTTTTTTAACAAAAAAGGAAAGAAAGAAAAAGAAGCAGAACACTAATGTGCGTAAAATATGCCTTTTGAAATGGTCGTTTTGAAATATGGACGTCCTTTGAATTTTTTGGTCGATATGGGACCCCAGGATTTGTTTTCAGGGCAGGTGTCATTTACAGGCCTGCAATGATTTTGAATATCAACTGACCATTAGCGCTGGGGTTAAAGCTGCTGTTGCGTGAAACGGCCACAAGGTGGCAGCAGTTCTCCCTTACCAAATCTGCTTACTAGAGCAACAGAGCCTCAATGGAAGGCGTGTTCTAGATTGGAAGTTCGAATGGAATGTGCCAGGAGAAAGCCCCTCAAGTTTGTCTCACTACTTTTTGTTCGTGTTTTTAATTTGTTTATTTTATTTTCTATTACAGCAAGTTTGATTACAATGTTTGGCTTGTTGTAGGTGTGGAAGATGTGGTTCTTTTACACATATACAGATGTCTGTTCTTCCTGGGATCCTTTTCCCATGTACGTTCGGACAGAATGTTGAGTAGTCTTCTCTTGGTATTCCGTAGGTCTTTGGTGATTATATATGTCACCTGTGTTTGATTATGTCTGTTAACCCCGATATCATAATGAAACCAATCCTCACACCTTTCCATTGGTGAACCATAAGTTTGTTTAATGAATCTGTGATTGCCCTTCTCCGTGGAAATATCTGCCCTGGTATCCATTTTTTGATAACACCTATAAGTGATAAGATACGATATGTGTCTTTCACTTTCTGACTTACTCCAAGTCACGTGATTACCTCTAGACTCATCTACGGGGCTGCAAATGGCATTGTGTCCTTTTTTTCCTTGGCTTCTATTCTGCCTTAGCGAGGTCCATTTTCAACAATGTGATTCCCTGAGGGTTGTGGATTAGCTGACCTGGGCAGCCTTACCCTGCCGGCCGGCCCTCCCCAGGTGTGCCTGGTTGAGGTCAATATAAACAGCGCTCCAGGCAGCAATAGCCCCTGAAGTTGTGCCTGACTCCATATTCTCTGCCCCGTCAGCAGTCTCGGGGCTGTGCTGGTGGGAGGGAGTGAGGGGCCAAGGCTTTGTTGGTGGCCCGGTGTGAGTGGGGCTCTGCTGGCCTTTCTGCAGGAGTTGCCAGGCTGCCACCTGTAAAGAAGAGGATGTGTCAGTCATAACTTCCGATGGAATTTCTCTCTGGACAGAGGTGAGGAAGGATAAAAGCAGTGGGGGCCGGGACAGGAGGGGTATCTCAGGCAGGGCAATAGAAAGCTTACAGAACAGCGCCCGGGCCCAGGACCATCCTGGCTGACCAGCAGGCACCAAGTTGGCCTGCGTGCTGTGGCTGGTGTGGCTCCAGGGCCCTTCCTCTAGGCTTTCAAGCCCTTGTACATATTCAGGTGTTTTACCTGGGAAGGGTGGGAACAGTTCAGCAGCAGCTGGCCTGGGGCTCAGCTCACATTAACTCACAGATGCCTCAGCACGGTCCCCCAGCTTTGCAATGAGGACACTCCTTGCATGGGGGGTGGGTTGCTGGCTGTATGGGAGGTGATTCCCCACCTCTGACCAATTTCAAAATTGTTTACCACTGGAGCAAGTGCCCTGATAGGGTTTCCCTCTTTATAACTGGTGGTTTCGGTTTTTTTTTTCTTTTATGGTTCAAGTTAGATTTGATTCCTCTTTTATGTATTTATAGATAGAAGCATGGAAATAATTCATTCCTGTAAATACATCTGTGTGAAGCGAATAACTTTTTTCTGTTTTATTTTAAAATTTTATTTTTAAAAATTTTGAAATTTAATTTTATTTATTTTTTATACAGCAGGTTATTATTAGTTATGTATTTTATGCATATATATGTATACAGGATAATCCCAATCTCCCAACTCATCCCACCACCACCACCCCATGGCTTCCCTCACTTGGTGTCCATACGTTTGTTCTTTACCTCTGTGTCTCTATTTCTTCCCTGCAAACCAGTTCATCTGTACCATTTTTTAGGTTCCACATATATGCATTAATATACAATATTTGTTTTCCTCTTTCTGACTTACTTCATTCTGTATGACAGTCTCTAGATCCATCGATGTCTCTACAAATGACCCAGTTTCATCCCTTTTTATGGCTGAGTAATATTCCAATTTATATACGTACCACATCTTTATCCATTCATCTGTCTGTGGGCATTTAGGTTGCTTGCATTACCTGGCTATTGTAAATAGTGCTGCAATGAACATTGTGGTGGATGTGCCTTTTTAATTTATGTTTTTCTCTGGGTATATGCCCAGAAGTTCGATTGCTGGATCAGATGGTAATTCTATTTCTAGTTTTTTTAAGGAAACTCCATACTGTTCTCCATAGTGACTGTATCAATTTACATCCCCACCAATAGTGGAAGAGGGCTCCTTTTGTCCACACCCTCCCCAGAATTTGTTGTTTGTAGATTTTCTGATGATGCCGATTCTAACAGGTGTGAGGTGATACCTCATTGTAGTTTTGATTTGCATTTCTCTAATAATTAGTGCTGTTGAGCAGCTTTTCATGTGCGTCTTGGCCATCTCTGTGTCTTCTTTGAAGAAACGTTTCTTTAGATCTTCTGCCCATTTTTGTATTGGGTTGTTTGTTTTTTTAATATTAAGCTGCATGAGCTGTTTATATATATATTGGAGATTAAACCTTTGTCCATTGATTCATTTGCAACGATTTTCGCCCATTCTGAGGGATGCCTTTTTCCATTCCCGTTTTTTTAACAAAAAAGGAAAGAAAGAAAAAGAAGCAGAACACTAATGTGCGTAAAATATGCCTTTTGAAATGGTCGTTTTTTTTTTTTTTTTTTTTTTTTTCTGTATGCGGGCCTCTCACTGTTGTGGCCTCCCCCGTCGCGGAGCACAGGCTCCGGACGCGCAGGCTCCGGACGCGCAGGCTCAGCGGCCATGGCTCACGGGCCCAGCCGCTCCACGGCATATGGGATCCTCCCAGACCGGGGCGCGAACCCGTATCCCCTGCATCGGCAGGCGGACTCTCAACCACTGCGCCACCAGGGAGGCCCTGAAATGGTCGTTTTGAAATATGGACGTCCTTTGAATTTTTTGGTCGATATGGGACCCCAGGATTTGTTTTCAGGGCAGGTGTCATTTACAGGCCTGCAATGATTTTGAATATCAACTGACCATTAGCGCTGGGATTAAAGCTGCTGTTGCGTGAAACGGCCACAAGGTGGCAGCAGTTCTCCCTTACCAAATCTGGTTACTAGAGCAACAGAGCCTCAATGGAAGGCGTGTTCTAGATTGGAATTTCGAATGGAATGTGCCAGGAGAAAGCCCCTCAGGTTTGTCTCACTAATTCTTGTTCGTGTTTCTAATTTTTTTTATTTTCTATTTCAGCAAGTTTGATTACAATGTTTGGCTTGTTGTAGGTGTGTAAGATGTGGTTCTTTTACACATATACAGATGTCTGTTCTTCCTGGGATCCTTTTCCCATGTACGTTAGGACAGAATGTTGAGTAGTCTTCTCTTGGTATTCCGTAGGTCTTTGGTGATTATATATGTCACCTGTGTTTGAATATGTCTGTTAACCCCGATATCATAATGAAACCAATCTTCACACCTTTCCATTGGTGAACCATAAGTTTGTTTAATGAATCTGTGATTGCCCTTCTCCGTGGAAATATCTGCCCTGGTATCCATTTTTAGGTAACACCTATAAGTGATATGATATGATATGTGTCTTTCACTTTCTGACTTACTCCAAGTCACGTGATTACCTCTAGACTCATCTACGGGGCTGCAAATGGCATTGTGTCCTTTTTTTCCTTGGCTTCTATTCTGCCTTAGCGAGGTCCATTTTCAACAATGTGATTCCCTGAGGGTTGTGGATTAGCTGACCTGGGCAGCCTTACCCTGCCGGCCGGCCCTCCCCAGGTGTGCCTGGTTGAGGTCAATATAAACAGCGCTCCAGGCAGCAATAGCCCCTGAAGTTGTGCCTGACTCCATATTCTCTGCCCCGTCAGCAGTCTCGGGGCTGTGCTGGTGGGAGGGAGTGAGGGGCCAAGGCTTTGTTGGTGGCCCGGTGTGAGTGGGGCTCTGCTGGCCTTTCTGCAGGAGTTGCCAGGCTGCCACCTGTAAAGAAGAGGATGTGTCAGTCATAACTTCCGATGGAATTTCTCTCTGGACAGAGGTGAGGAAGGATAAAAGCAGTGGGGGCCGGGACAGGAGGGGTATCTCAGGCAGGGCAATAGAAAGCTTACAGAACAGCGCCCGGGCCCAGGACCATCCTGGCTGACCAGCAGGCACCAAGTTGGCCTGCGTGCTGTGGCTGGTGTGGCTCCAGGGCCCTTCCTCTAGGCTTTCAAGCCCTTGTACATATTCAGGTGTTTTACCTGGGAAGGGTGGGAACAGTTCAGCAGCAGCTGGCCTGGGGCTCAGCTCACATTAACTCACAGATGCCTCAGCACGGTCCCCCAGCTTTGCAATGAGGACACTCCTTGCATGGGGGGTGGGTTGCTGGCTGTATGGGAGGTGATTCCCCACCTCTGACCAATTTCAAAATTGTTTACCACTGGAGCAAGTGCCCTGATAGGGTTTCCCTCTTTATAACTGGTGGTTTCGGTTTTTTTTTTTTCTTTTATGGTTCAAGTTAGATTTGATTCCTCTTTTATGTATTTATAGATAGAAGCATGGAAATAATTCATTCCTGTAAATACATCTGTGTGAAGCGAATAACTTTTTTCTGTTTTATTTTAAAATTTTATTTTTTAAAATTTTGAAATTTAATTTTATTTATTTTTTATACAGCAGGTTATTATTAGTTATGTATTTTATGCATATATATGTATACAGGATAATCCCAATCTCCCAACTCATCCCACCACCACCACCCCATGGCTTCCCTCACTTGGTGTCCATACGTTTGTTCTCTACCTCTGTGTCTCTATTTCTTCCCTGCAAACCAGTTCATCTGTACCATTTTTTAGGTTCCACATATATGCATTAATATACAATATTTGTTTTCCTCTTTCTGACTTACTTCATTCTGTATGACAGTCTCTAGATCCATCGATGTCTCTACAAATGACCCAGTTTCATCCCTTTTTATGGCTGAGTAATATTCCAATTTATATACGTACCACATCTTTATCCATTCATCTGTCTGTGGGCATTTAGGTTGCTTGCATTACCTGGCTATTGTAAATAGTGCTGCAATGAACATTGTGGTGGATGTGCCTTTTTAATTTATGTTTTTCTCTGGGTATATGCCCAGAAGTTCGATTGCTGGATCAGATGGTAATTCTATTTCTAGTTTTTTTAAGGAAACTCCATACTGTTCTCCATAGTGACTGTATCAATTTACATCCCCACCAATAGTGGAAGAGGGCTCCTTTTGTCCACACCCTCCCCAGAATTTGTTGTTTGTAGATTTTCTGATGATGCCGATTCTAACAGGTGTGAGGTGATACCTCATTGTAGTTTTGATTTGCATTTCTCTAATAATTAGTGCTGTTGAGCAGGTTTTCATGTGCGTCTTGGCCATCTCTGTGTCTTCTTTGAAGAAACGTCTCTTTAGATCTTCTGCCCATTTTTGTATTGGGTTGTTTGTTTTTTTAATATTAAGCTGCATGAGCTGTTTATATATATATTGGAGATTAAACCTTTGTCCATTGCTTCATTTGCAACGATTTTCGCCCATTCTGAGGGATGCCTTTTTCCATTCCCGTTTTTTTAACAAAAAAGGAAAGAAAGAAAAAGAAGCAGAACACTAATGTGCGTAAAATATGCCTTTGGAAATGGTCGTTTTTGGTTTGTTTTTTTTTTTTTTTTCGGTATGCGGGCCTCTCACTGTTGTGGCCTCCCCCGTCGCGGAGCACAGGCTCCGGACGCGCAGGCTCCGGACGCGCAGGCTCAGCGGCCATGGCTCACGGGCCCAGCCGCTCCACGGCATATGGGATCCTCCCAGACCGGGGCGCGAACCCGTATCCCCTGCATCGGCAGGCGGACTCTCAACCACTGCGCCACCAGGGAGGCCCTGAAATGGTCGTTTTGAAATATGGACGTCCTTTGAATTTTTTGGTCGATATGGGACCCCAGGATTTGTTTTCAGGGCAGGTGTCATTTACAGGCCTGCAATGATTTTGAATATCAACTGACCATTAGCGCTGGGATTAAAGCTGCTGTTGCGTGAAACGGCCACAAGGTGGCAGCAGTTCTCCCTTACCAAATCTGGTTACTAGAGCAACAGAGCCTCAATGGAAGGCGTGTTCTAGATTGGAATTTCGAATGGAATGTGCCAGGAGAAAGCCCCTCAGGTTTGTCTCACTAATTCTTGTTCGTGTTTCTAATTTTTTTTATTTTCTATTTCAGCAAGTTTGATTACAATGTTTGGCTTGTTGTAGGTGTGTAAGATGTGGTTCTTTTACACATATACAGATGTCTGTTCTTCCTGGGATCCTTTTCCCATGTACGTTAGGACAGAATGTTGAGTAGTCTTCTCTTGGTATTCCGTAGGTCTTTGGTGATTATATATGTCACCTGTGTTTGAATATGTCTGTTAACCCCGATATCATAATGAAACCAATCTTCACACCTTTCCATTGGTGAACCATAAGTTTGTTTAATGAATCTGTGATTGCCCTTCTCCGTGGAAATATCTGCCCTGGTATCCATTTTTAGGTAACACCTATAAGTGATATGATATGATATGTGTCTTTCACTTTCTGACTTACTCCAAGTCACGTGATTACCTCTAGACTCATCTACGGGGCTGCAAATGGCATTGTGTCCTTTTTTTCCTTGGCTTCTATTCTGCCTTAGCGAGGTCCATTTTCAACAATGTGATTCCCTGAGGGTTGTGGATTAGCTGACCTGGGCAGCCTTACCCTGCCGGCCGGCCCTCCCCAGGTGTGCCTGGTTGAGGTCAATATAAACAGCGCTCCAGGCAGCAATAGCCCCTGAAGTTGTGCCTGACTCCATATTCTCTGCCCCGTCAGCAGTCTCGGGGCTGTGCTGGTGGGAGGGAGTGAGGGGCCAAGGCTTTGTTGGTGGCCCGGTGTGAGTGGGGCTCTGCTGGCCTTTCTGCAGGAGTTGCCAGGCTGCCACCTGTAAAGAAGAGGATGTGTCAGTCATAACTTCCGATGGAATTTCTCTCTGGACAGAGGTGAGGAAGGATAAAAGCAGTGGGGGCCGGGACAGGAGGGGTATCTCAGGCAGGGCAATAGAAAGCTTACAGAACAGCGCCCGGGCCCAGGACCATCCTGGCTGACCAGCAGGCACCAAGTTGGCCTGCGTGCTGTGGCTGGTGTGGCTCCAGGGCCCTTCCTCTAGGCTTTCAAGCCCTTGTACATATTCAGGTGTTTTACCTGGGAAGGGTGGGAACAGTTCAGCAGCAGCTGGCCTGGGGCTCAGCTCACATTAACTCACAGATGCCTCAGCACGGTCCCCCAGCTTTGCAATGAGGACACTCCTTGCATGGGGGGTGGGTTGCTGGCTGTATGGGAGGTGATTCCCCACCTCTGACCAATTTCAAAATTGTTTACCACTGGAGCAAGTGCCCTGATAGGGTTTCCCTCTTTATAACTGGTGGTTTCGGTTTTTTTTTTTCTTTTATGGTTCAAGTTAGATTTGATTCCTCTTTTATGTATTTATAGATAGAAGCATGGAAATAATTCATTCCTGTAAATACATCTGTGTGAAGCGAATAACTTTTTTCTGTTTTATTTTAAAATTTTATTTTTTAAAATTTTGAAATTTAATTTTATTTATTTTTTATACAGCAGGTTATTATTAGTTATGTATTTTATGCATATATATGTATACAGGATAATCCCAATCTCCCAACTCATCCCACCACCACCACCCCATGGCTTCCCTCACTTGGTGTCCATACGTTTGTTCTCTACCTCTGTGTCTCTATTTCTTCCCTGCAAACCAGTTCATCTGTACCATTTTTTAGGTTCCACATATATGCATTAATATACAATATTTGTTTTCCTCTTTCTGACTTACTTCATTCTGTATGACAGTCTCTAGATCCATCGATGTCTCTACAAATGACCCAGTTTCATCCCTTTTTATGGCTGAGTAATATTCCAATTTATATACGTACCACATCTTTATCCATTCATCTGTCTGTGGGCATTTAGGTTGCTTGCATTACCTGGCTATTGTAAATAGTGCTGCAATGAACATTGTGGTGGATGTGCCTTTTTAATTTATGTTTTTCTCTGGGTATATGCCCAGAAGTTCGATTGCTGGATCAGATGGTAATTCTATTTCTAGTTTTTTTAAGGAAACTCCATACTGTTCTCCATAGTGACTGTATCAATTTACATCCCCACCAATAGTGGAAGAGGGCTCCTTTTGTCCACACCCTCTCCAGAATTTGTTGTTTGTAGATTTTCTGATGATGCCGATTCTAACAGGTGTGAGGTGATACCTCATTGTAGTTTTGATTTGCATTTCTCTAATGATTAGTGCTGTTGAGCAGCTTTTCATGTGCGTCTTGGCCATCTCTGTGTCTTCTTTCAAGAAACGTCTCTTTAGATCTTCTGCCCATTTCTGTATTGGGTTGTTTGTTTTTTTAATATTAAGCTGCATGAGCTGTTTATATATATATATTGGAGATTAAAACTTTGTCCATTGATTCACTTGCAACGATTTTCGCCTATTCTGACGGATGCCTTTTTCCATTCCCGTTTTTTTAACAAAAAAGGAAAGAAAGAAAAAGAAGCAGAACACTAATGTGCGTAAAATATGCCTTTTGAAATGGTCGTTTTGAAATATGGACGTCCTTTGAATTTTTTGGTCGATATGTGACCCCAGGATTTGTTTTCAGGGCAGGTGTCATTTACAGGCCTGCAATGATTTTGAATATCAACTGACCATTAGCGCTGGGATTAAAGCTGCTGTTGCGTGAAACGGCCACAAGGTGGCAGCAGTTCTCCCTTACCAAATCTGGTTACTAGAGCAACAGAGCCTCAATGGAAGGCGTGTTCTAGATTGGAAGTTCGAATGGAATGTGCCAGGAGAAAGCCCCTCAAGTTTGTCTCACTACTTCTTGTTCGTGTTTTTAATTTTTTTTATTTTCTATTACAGCAAGTTTGATTACAATGTTTGGCTTGTTGTAGGTGTGGAAGATGTGGTTCTTTTACACATATACAGATGTCTGTTCTTCCTGGGATCCTTTTCCCATGTACGTTCGGACAGAATGTTGAGTAGTCTTCTCTTGGTATTCCGTAGGTCTTTGGTGATTATATATGTCACCTGTGTTTGATTATGTCTGTTAACCCCGATATCATAATGAAAGCAATCCTCACACCTTTCCATTGGTGAACCATAAGTTTGTTTAATGAATCTGTGATTGCCCTTCTCCGTGGAAATATATGCCCTGGTATCCATTTTTAGGTAACACCTATAAGTGATATGATACGATATGTGTCTTTCACTTTCTGACTTACTCCAAGTCACGTGATTACCTCTAGACTCATCTACGGGGCTGCAAATGGCATTGTGTCCTTTTTTTCCTTGGCTTCTATTCTGCCTTAGCGAGGTCCATTTTCAACAATGTGATTCCCTGAGGGTTGTGGATTAGCTGACCTGGGAAGCCTTACCCTGCCGGCCGGCCCTCCCCAGGTGTGCCTGGTTGAGGTCAATATAAACAGCGCTCCAGGCAGCAATAGCCCCTGAAGTTGTGCCTGACTTCATATTCTCTGCCCCATAAGCAGTCTCGGGGCTGTGCTTGTGGGAGGGAGTGAGGGGCCAAGGCTTTGTTGGTGGTCCGGTGTGAGTGGGGCTCTGCTGGCCTTTCTGCAGGAGTTGCCAGGCTGCCACCTGTAAAGAAGAGGATGTGTCACCCATACCTTCCGATGGAATTTCTCTCCGTACAGAGGTGAGGAAGGAAAAAAGCAGTGGGGGCCGGGACAGGAGGGGTATCTCAGGCAGGGCAATAGAAAGCTTCCAGAAGAGCGGCCGGGGCCAGGACCAACCTGGCTGGCCTGCAGGCACCAAGTTGGCCTGCGTGCTGTCGCTGGTGTGGCTCCAGGGCCTTTCCTCTAGGCTTTCAAGCCCTTGTACATATTCAGGTGATTTACATGGGAAGGGTGGGAAGAGTTCAGCAGCAGCTGGCCTGGGGCTCAGCTCATATTTACTCACAGATGCCTCAGCACGGTCCCCCAGCTTTGCAATGAGGACGCTCCTTGCATGGGGGGTGGGTTGCTGGCTGTATGGGAGGTGATTCCCCACCTCTGAACAATTTCAGAATTGTTTACTGCTGGAGCAAGTGCCCTGATAGGGTTTCCCTCTGTATAACTGGTGGGTCCAGGGTTTTTTTTCTTTTATGGTTCAAGTTAGATTTGATTCCTCTTTTATGTATTTATAGATATAAGCATGGAAATAATTCATTCCTATAAATACATCTGTGTGAAGGGAAGAACTTTTTTCTGTTTTATTTAAAAATTTTTTTTTAAATTTTGAAATTTAATTGTATTTATTTTTTTATACAGCAGGTTATTATTAGTTATGTAGTTTATGCATATACATGTATACAGGTCAATCCCAATCTCCCAACTCATCCCACCACCACCACCCCATGGCTTCCCACACTTGGTGTCCATACGTTTGTTCTCTACCTCTGTGTCTCCATTTCTTCCCTGCAAACAAGTTCATCTGTACCATTTTTTAGGTTCCACATATATGCATTAATATACAATATTTGTTTTCCTCTTTCTGACTTACTTCATTCTGTATGACAGTCTCTAGATCCATCGATGTCTCTACAAATGACCCAGGTTCATCCCTTTTTATGGCTGAGTAATATTCCATTTTATATATGTACCACATCTTTATCCATTCATCTGTCTGTGGGCATTTAGGTTGCTTGCATTACCTGGCTATTGTAAATAGTGCTGCAATGAACATTGTGGTGAATGTGCCTTTTTGATTTATGGTTTTCTCTGGGTATATGCCCAGAAGTTCGATTGCTGGATCAGATGGTAATTCTATTTCTAGTTTTTTTAAGGAAACTCCATACTGTTCTCCATAGTGACTGTATCAATTTACATCCCCACCAATAGTGGAAGAGGGCTCCTTTTGTCCACACCCTCCCCAGAATTTGTTGTTTGTAGATTTTCTGATGTTGCCGATTCTAACAGGTGTGAGGTGATTCCTCATTGTAGTTTTGATTTGCATTTCTCTAATAATTAGTGCTGTTGAGGAGCTTTCTATGTGCGTCTTGGCCATCTCTGTGTCTTCTTTGAAGAAACGTCTCTTTAGATCTTCTGCCCAATTTTGTATTGGGTTGTTTGTTTTTTTAATATTAAGCTGCATGAGCTGTTTATATATATATTGGAGATTAAACCTTTGTCCATTGGTTCATTTGCAACGATTTTGCCCATTCTGAGGGATGCCTTTTTCCATTCCTGTTTTTTTAATAAAAAAGGAAAGAAAGAAAAAGAAGCAGAACACTAATGTGCGTAAAATATGCCTTTTGAAATGGTCGTTTTGAAATATGGACGTCCTTTGAATTTTTGGTCGATATGTGACCCCAGGATTTGTTTCAAGGGCAGGTGTCATTTACAGGCCTGCAATGATTTTGAATATCAACTGACCATTAGCGCTGGGATTAAAGCTGCTGTTGCGTGAAACGGCCACAAGGTGGCAGCAGTTCTCCCTTACCAAATCTGGTTACTAGAGCAACAGAGCCTCAATGGAAGTCGTGTTCTAGATTGGAATTTAGAATGGAATGTGCCAGGAGAAAGCCCCTCAAATTTGTCTCACTACTTCTTGTTCGTGTTTTTAATTTTTTTTTTATTTTCTATTACCGCAAGTTTGATTACAATGTTTGGTTTTTGTAGGTGTGGAAGATGTGGTTCTTTTACACATATACAGATGTCTGTTCTTCCTGGGATCCTTTTCCCATGTACGTTAGGACAGAATGTTGAGTAGTCTTCTCTTGGTATTCCATAGGTTTTTGGTGATTATATACGTCACCTGTGTTTGATTATGTCTGTTAACCTCGATATCATAATGAAAGCAATCCTCACACCTTTCCATTGGTGAACCATAAGTTTGTTTAATGAATCTGTGATTGCCCTTCTCCGTGGAAATATCTGCCCTGGTATCCATTTTTAGGTAACACCTATAAGTGATATGATACGATATGTGTCTTTCACTTTCTGACTTACTCCAAGTCACGTGATTACCTCTAGACTCATCTACGGGGCTGCAAATGGCATTGTGTCCTTTTTTTCTTGGCTTCTATTCTGCCTTAGCGAGGTCCATTTTCAACAATGTGATTCCCTGAGGGTTGTGGATTAGCTGACCTGGGCAGCCTTACCTTGCCGGCCGGCCCTCCCCAGGTGTGCCTGGTTGAGGTCAATATAAACAGCGCTCCAGGCAGCAATAGCCCCTGAATTTGTGCCTGACTCCATATTCTCTGCCCCGTCAGCAGTCTCGGGGCTGTGCTGGTGGGAGGGAGTGAAGGGCCAAAGCTTTGTTGGTGGCCCGGTGTGAGTGGGGTTCTGCTGGCCTTTCTGCAGGAGTTGCCAAGCTGCCACCTCTAAGGAAGAGGATGTGTCACTCATAACTTCCGATGGAATTTCTCTCCGGAAAGAGGTAAGGAAGGATAAAAGCAGTGGGGGCCGGGACATGAGGGGTATCTCAGGCAGGGCAATAGAAAGCTTCCAGAAGAGCGCCCGGGGCCAGGACCATCCTGGCTGACCTGCAGGCACCAAGTTGGCCTGCGTGCTGTGGCTGGTGTGGCTCCAGGGCCCTTCCTCTAGGCTTTCAAGCCCTTGTACATATTCAGTTGTTTTACCTGGGAAGGGTGGGAACAGTTCAGCAGCAGCTGGCCTGGGGCTCAGCTCACGTTTACTCTCAGATGCCTCAGCACGGTCCCCCAGCTTTGCAATGAGGACGCTCCTTGCATGAGGGGTGGGTTGCTGGCTGTATGGGAAGTGATTCCCCACCTCTGACCAATTTCAGAATTGTTTACCGCTGGAGCAAGTGCCCTGATAGGGTTTCCCTCTGTATAACTGGTGGGTTCACGTTTTTTTTCTTTTATGGTTCAAGTTAGATTTGATTCCTCTTTTATATATTTATAGATATAATTATGGAAATAATTCATTCCTATAAATACATCTGTGTGAAGGGAAGAACCTTTTTCTGTTTTATTTAAAAATTTTTTTAAAATTTTGAAATTTAATTTTATTTATTTTTTTATACAGCAGGTTATTATTAGTTATGTATTTTATGCATATACATGTATACAGGTCAATCCCAATCTCCCAACTCATCCCACCACCACCACCCCATGGCTTCCCACACTTGGTGTCCATACGTTTGTTCTCTACCTCTGTGTCTCTATTTCTTCCCTGCAAACCAGTTCATCTGTACCATTTTTTAGGTTCCACATATATGCATTAATATACAGTATTTGTTTTCCTCTTTCTGACTTACTTCATTCTGTATGACAGTCTCTAGATCCATCGATGTCTCTACAAATGACCCAGTTTCATCCCTTTTTATGGCTGAGTAATATTCCATTTTATATATGTACCACATCTTTATCCATTCATCTGTCTGTGGGCATTTAGGTTGCTTGCATTACCTGGCTATTGTAAATAGTGCTGCAATGAACATTGTGGTGAATGTGCCTTTTTAATTTTTGGTTTTCTCTGGGTATATGCCCAGAAGTGGGATTGCTGGATCAGATGGTAATTCTATTTCTAGTTTTTTTAAGGAAACTCCATACTGTTCTCCACAGTGACTGTATCAATTTACATCCCCACCAATAGTGGAAGAGGGCTCCTTTTGTCCACACCCTCCCCAGAATTTGTTGTTTGTAGATTTTCTGATGATGCCGATTCTAACAGGTGTGAGGTGATTCAGCATTGTAGTTTTGATTTGCATTTCTCTAATAATTAGTGCTGTTGAGGAGCTTTCCATGTGCGTCTTGGCCATCTCTGTGTCTTCTTTGAAGAAACGTCTCTTTAGATCTTCTGCCCAATTTTGTATTGGGTTGTTTGTTTTTTTAATATTAAGCTGCATGAGCTGTTTATATATATATTGGAGATTAAACCTTTGTCCATTGATTCATTTGCAACGATTTTGCCCATTCTGAGGGATGCCTTTTTCCATTCCTGTTTTTTTAATAAAAAAGGAAAGAAAGAAAAAGAAGCAGAACACTAATGTGCGTAAAATATGCCTTTTGAAATGGTCGTTTTGAAATATGGACGTCCTTTGAATTTTTGGTCGATATGTGACCCCAGGATTTGTTTCAAGGGCAGGTGTCATTTACAGGCCTGCAATGATTTTGAATATCAACTGACCATTAGTGCTGGGATTAAAGCTGCTGTTGCGTGAAACGGCCACAAGGTGGCAGCATTTCTCCCTTACCAAATCTGGTTACTAGAGCAACAGAGCCTCAATGGAAGTCGTGTTCTAGATTGGAATTTCGAATGGAATGTGCCAGGAGAAAGCCCCTCAAATTTGTCTCACTACTTCTTGTTCGTGTTTTTAATTTTTTTTTTATTTTCTATTACAGCAAGTTTGATTACAATGTTTGGTTTTGTAGGTGTGGAAGATGTGGTTCTTTTACACATATACAGATGTCTGTTCTTCCTGGGATCCTTTTCCCATGTACGTTAGGACAGAATGTTGAGTAGTCTTCGCTTGGTATTCCATAGGTTTTTGGTGATTATATACGTCACCTGTATTTGATTATGTCTGTTAACCTCGATATCATAATGAAAGCAATCCTCACACCTTTCCATTGGTGAACCATAAGTTTGTTTAATGAATCTGTGATTGCCCTTCTCCGTGGAAATATCTGCCCTGGTATCCATTTTTAGGTAACACCTATAAGTGATATGATACGATATGTGTCTTTCACTTTCTGACTTACTCCAAGTCACGTGATTACCTCTAGACTCATCTACGGGGCTGCAAATGGCATTGTGTCCTTTTTTTCCTTGGCTTCTATTCTGCCTTAGTGAGGTCCATTTTCAACAATGTGATTCCCTGAGGGTTGTGGATTAGCTGACCTGGGCAGCCTTACCTTGCCGGCCGGCCCTCCCCAGGTGTGCCTGGTTGAGGTCAATATAAACAGCGCTCCAGGCAGCAATAGCCCCTGAAGTTGTGCCTGACTCCATATTCTCTGCCCCGTCAGCAGTCTCGGGGCTGTGCTGGTGGGAGGGCGTGAGGGGCCAAGGCTCTGTTGGTGGCCTGGTGTGAGTGTGGCTCTGCTGGCCTTTCTGCAGGAGTTGCCAGGCTGACACCTGTAAAGAAGAGGATGTGTCACCCATACCTTCCGATGGAATTTCTCTCCGGACATAGGTGAGGAAGGAAAAAAGCAGTGGGGGCCGGGACAGGAGGGGTATCTCAGGCAGGGCAATAGAAAGCTTTCAGAACAGCGCCTGGGGCCAGGACCATCCTGGCTGACCTGCAGGCACCAAGTTGGCCTGCGTGCTGTCGCTGGTGTGGCTCCAGGGCCCTTCCTCTAGGCTTTCAAGCCCTTGTACATATTCAGGTGTTTTACCTGGGAAGGGTGGGAACAGTTCAGTAGCAGCTGGCCTGGGGATCAGCTCACGTTTACTCACAGATGCCTCAGCACGGTCCCCCAGCTTTGCAATGAGGACGCTCCTTGCATGGGGGGTGGGTTGCTGGCTGTATGGGAGGTGATTCCCCACCTCTGACCAATTTCAGAATTGTTTACGCTGGAGCAAGTGCCCTGATAGGGTTTCCCTCTGTATAACTGGTGGGTTCAGGTTTTGTTTTTCTTTTATGGTTCAAGTTAGATTTGATTCCTCTTTTATATATTTATAGATATAATCATGGAAATAATTCATTCCTATAAATACATCTGTGTGAAAGGAAGAACATTTTTCTGTTTTATTTTAAAATTTTTTTTTAAAATTTTGAAATTTAATTGTATTTATTTTTTTATACAGCAGGTTATTATTAGTTATGTATTTTATGCATATACATGTATACAGGTCAATCCCAATCTCCCAACTCATCCCACCACCACCACCCCATGGCTTCTCACACTTGGTGTCCATACGTTTGTTCTCTACCTCTGTGTCTCTATTTCTTCCCTGCAAACCAGTTCATCTGTACCATTTTTTAGGTTCCACATATATGCATTAATATACAATATTTGTTTTCCTCTTTCTGACTTACTTCATTCTGTATGACAGTCTCTAGATCCATCGATGTCTCTACAAATGACCCAGTTTCATCCCTATTTATGGCTGAGGAATATTCCATTTTATATATGTACCACATCTTTATCCATTCTTCTGTCTGTGGGCATTTAGGTTGCTTGCATTACCTGGCTATTGTAAATAGTGCTGCAATGAACATTGTGGTGAATGTGCCTTTTTGATTTATGGTTTTCTCTGGGTATATGCCCAGAAGTTCGATTGCTGGATCAGATGGTAATTCTATTTCTAGTTTTTTTAAGGAAACTCCATACTGTTCTCCATAGTGACTGTATCAATTTACATCCCCACCAATAGTGGAAGAGGGCTCCTTTTGTCCACACCCTCTCCAGAATTTGTTGTTTGTAGATTTTCTGATGATGCCGATTCTAACAGGTGTGAGGTGATACCTCATTGTAGTTTTGATTTGCATTTCTCTAATGATTAGTGCTGTTGAGCAGCTTTTCATGTGCGTCTTGGCCATCTCTGTGTCTTCTTTCAAGAAACGTCTCTTTAGATCTTCTGCCCATTTCTGTATTGGGTTGTTTGTTTTTTTAATATTAAGCTGCATGAGCTGTTTATATATATATATTGGAGATTAAAACTTTGTCCATTGATTCACTTGCAACGATTTTCGCCTATTCTGACGGATGCCTTTTTCCATTCCCGTTTTTTTAACAAAAAAGGAAAGAAAGAAAAAGAAGCAGAACACTAATGTGCGTAAAATATGCCTTTTGAAATGGTCGTTTTGAAATATGGACGTCCTTTGAATTTTTTGGTCGATATGTGACCCCAGGATTTGTTTTCAGGGCAGGTGTCATTTACAGGCCTGCAATGATTTTGAATATCAACTGACCATTAGCGCTGGGATTAAAGCTGCTGTTGCGTGAAACGGCCACAAGGTGGCAGCAGTTCTCCCTTACCAAATCTGGTTACTAGAGCAACAGAGCCTCAATGGAAGGCGTGTTCTAGATTGGAAGTTCGAATGGAATGTGCCAGGAGAAAGCCCCTCAAGTTTGTCTCACTACTTCTTGTTCGTGTTTTTAATTTTTTTTATTTTCTATTACAGCAAGTTTGATTACAATGTTTGGCTTGTTGTAGGTGTGGAAGATGTGGTTCTTTTACACATATACAGATGTCTGTTCTTCCTGGGATCCTTTTCCCATGTACGTTCGGACAGAATGTTGAGTAGTCTTCTCTTGGTATTCCGTAGGTCTTTGGTGATTATATATGTCACCTGTGTTTGATTATGTCTGTTAACCCCGATATCATAATGAAAGCAATCCTCACACCTTTCCATTGGTGAACCATAAGTTTGTTTAATGAATCTGTGATTGCCCTTCTCCGTGGAAATATATGCCCTGGTATCCATTTTTAGGTAACACCTATAAGTGATATGATACGATATGTGTCTTTCACTTTCTGACTTACTCCAAGTCACGTGATTACCTCTAGACTCATCTACGGGGCTGCAAATGGCATTGTGTCCTTTTTTTCCTTGGCTTCTATTCTGCCTTAGCGAGGTCCATTTTCAACAATGTGATTCCCTGAGGGTTGTGGATTAGCTGACCTGGGAAGCCTTACCCTGCCGGCCGGCCCTCCCCAGGTGTGCCTGGTTGAGGTCAATATAAACAGCGCTCCAGGCAGCAATAGCCCCTGAAGTTGTGCCTGACTTCATATTCTCTGCCCCATAAGCAGTCTCGGGGCTGTGCTTGTGGGAGGGAGTGAGGGGCCAAGGCTTTGTTGGTGGTCCGGTGTGAGTGGGGCTCTGCTGGCCTTTCTGCAGGAGTTGCCAGGCTGCCACCTGTAAAGAAGAGGATGTGTCACCCATACCTTCCGATGGAATTTCTCTCCGTACAGAGGTGAGGAAGGAAAAAATCAGTGGGGGCCGGGACAGGAGGGGTATCTCAGGCAGGGCAATAGAAAGCTTCCAGAAGAGCGGCCGGGGCCAGGACCAACCTGGCTGGCCTGCAGGCACCAAGTTGGCCTGCGTGCTGTCGCTGGTGTGGCTCCAGGGCCTTTCCTCTAGGCTTTCAAGCCCTTGTACATATTCAGGTGATTTACATGGGAAGGGTGGGAAGAGTTCAGCAGCAGCTGGCCTGGGGCTCAGCTCATATTTACTCACAGATGCCTCAGCACGGTCCCCCAGCTTTGCAATGAGGACGCTCCTTGCATGGGGGGTGGGTTGCTGGCTGTATGGGAGGTGATTCCCCACCTCTGAACAATTTCACAATTGTTTACTGCTGGAGCAAGTGCCCTGATAGGGTTTCCCTCTGTATAACTGGTGGGTCCAGGGTTTTTTTTCTTTTATGGTTCAAGTTAGATTTGATTCCTCTTTTATGTATTTATAGATATAAGCATGGAAATAATTCATTCCTATAAATACATCTGTGTGAAGGGAAGAACTTTTTTCTGTTTTATTTAAAAATTTTTTTTTAAATTTTGAAATTTAATTGTATTTATTTTTTTATACAGCAGGTTATTATTAGTTATGTAGTTTATGCATATACATGTATACAGGTCAATCCCAATCTCCCAACTCATCCCACCACCACCACCCCATGGCTTCCCACACTTGGTGTCCATACGTTTGTTCTCTACCTCTGTGTCTCCATTTCTTCCCTGCAAACAAGTTCATCTGTACCATTTTTTAGGTTCCACATATATGCATTAATATACAATATTTGTTTTCCTCTTTCTGACTTACTTCATTCTGTATGACAGTCTCTAGATCCATCGATGTCTCTACAAATGACCCAGGTTCATCCCTTTTTATGGCTGAGTAATATTCCATTTTATATATGTACCACATCTTTATCCATTCATCTGTCTGTGGGCATTTAGGTTGCTTGCATTACCTGGCTATTGTAAATAGTGCTGCAATGAACATTGTGGTGAATGTGCCTTTTTGATTTATGGTTTTCTCTGGGTATATGCCCAGAAGTTCGATTGCTGGATCAGATGGTAATTCTATTTCTAGTTTTTTTAAGGAAACTCCATACTGTTCTCCATAGTGACTGTATCAATTTACATCCCCACCAATAGTGGAAGAGGGCTCCTTTTGTCCACACCCTCCCCAGAATTTGTTGTTTGTAGATTTTCTGATGTTGCCGATTCTAACAGGTGTGAGGTGATTCCTCATTGTAGTTTTGATTTGCATTTCTCTAATAATTAGTGCTGTTGAGGAGCTTTCTATGTGCGTCTTGGCCATCTCTGTGTCTTCTTTGAAGAAACGTCTCTTTAGATCTTCTGCCCAATTTTGTATTGGGTTGTTTGTTTTTTTAATATTAAGCTGCATGAGCTGTTTATATATATATTGGAGATTAAACCTTTGTCCATTGGTTCATTTGCAATGATTTTGCCCATTCTGAGGGATGCCTTTTTCCATTCCTGTTTTTTTAATAAAAAAGGAAAGAAAGAAAAAGAAGCAGAACACTAATGTGCGTAAAATATGCCTTTTGAAATGGTCGTTTTGAAATATGGACGTCCTTTGAATTTTTGGTCGATATGTGACCCCAGGATTTGTTTCAAGGGCAGGTGTCATTTACAGGCCTGCAATGATTTTGAATATCAACTGACCATTAGCGCTGGGATTAAAGCTGCTGTTGCGTGAAACGGCCACAAGGTGGCAGCAGTTCTCCCTTACCAAATCTGGTTACTAGAGCAACAGAGCCTCAATGGAAGTCGTGTTCTAGATTGGAATTTAGAATGGAATGTGCCAGGAGAAAGCCCCTCAAATTTGTCTCACTACTTCTTGTTCGTGTTTTTAATTTTTTTTTTATTTTCTATTACCGCAAGTTTGATTACAATGTTTGGTTTTTGTAGGTGTGGAAGATGTGGTTCTTTTACACATATACAGATGTCTGTTCTTCCTGGGATCCTTTTCCCATGTACGTTAGGACAGAATGTTGAGTAGTCTTCTCTTGGTATTCCATAGGTTTTTGGTGATTATATACGTCACCTGTGTTTGATTATGTCTGTTAACCTCGATATCATAATGAAAGCAATCCTCACACCTTTCCATTGGTGAACCATAAGTTTGTTTAATGAATCTGTGATTGCCCTTCTCCGTGGAAATATCTGCCCTGGTATCCATTTTTAGGTAACACCTATAAGTGATATGATACGATATGTGTCTTTCACTTTCTGACTTACTCCAAGTCACGTGATTACCTCTAGACTCATCTACGGGGCTGCAAATGGCATTGTGTCCTTTTTTTCTTGGCTTCTATTCTGCCTTAGCGAGGTCCATTTTCAACAATGTGATTCCCTGAGGGTTGTGGATTAGCTGACCTGGGCAGCCTTACCTTGCCGGCCGGCCCTCCCCAGGTGTGCCTGGTTGAGGTCAATATAAACAGCGCTCCAGGCAGCAATAGCCCCTGAATTTGTGCCTGACTCCATATTCTCTGCCCCGTCAGCAGTCTCGGGGCTGTGCTGGTGGGAGGGCGTGAGGGGCCAAGGCTCTGTTGGTGGCCTGGTGTGAGTGTGGCTCTGCTGGCCTTTCTGCAGGAGTTGCCAGGCTGACACCTGTAAAGAAGAGGATGTGTCACCCATACCTTCCGATGGAATTTCTCTCCGGACATAGGTGAGGAAGGAAAAAGCGTGAAACGGCCACAAGGTGGCAGCAGTTCTCCCTTACCAAATCTGGTTACTAGAGCAAGAGAGCCTCAATGGAAGGCGTGTTCTAGATTGGAAGTTCGAATGGAATGTGCCAGGAGAAAGCCCCTCAAGTTTGTCTCACTACTTCTTGTTCGTGTTTTTAATTTTTTTTATTTTCTATTACAGCAAGTTTGATTACAATGTTTGGCTTGTTGTAGGTGTGGAAGATGTGGTTCTTTTACACATATACAGATGTCTGTTCTTCCTGGGATCCTTTTCCCATGTACGTTCGGACAGAATGTTGAGTAGTCTTCTCTTGGTATTCCATAGGTCTTTGGTGATTATATATGTCACCTGTGTTTGATTATGTCTGTTAACCCCGATATCATAATGAAAGCAATCCTCACACCTTTCCATTGGTGAACCATAAGTTTGTTTAATGAATCTGTGATTGCCCTTCTCCGTGGAAATATATGCCCTGGTATCCATTTTTAGGTAACACCTATAAGTGATATGATACGATATGTGTCTTTCACTTTCTGACTTACTCCAAGTCACGTGATTACCTCTAGACTCATCTACGGGGCTGCAAATGGCATTGTGTCCTTTTTTTCCTTGGCTTCTATTCTGCCTTAGCGAGGTCCATTTTCAACAATGTGATTCCCTGAGGGTTGTGGATTAGCTGACCTGGGAAGCCTTACCCTGCCGGCTGGCCCTCCCCAGGTGTGCCTGGTTGAGGTCAATATAAACAGCGCTCAGGCAGCAATAGCCCCTGAAGTTGTGCCTGACTCCATATTCTCTGCCCCGTAAGCAGTCTCGGGGCTGTGCTGGTGGGAGGGAGTGAGGGGCCAAGGCTTTGTTGGTGGCCCGGTGTGAGTGGGGCTCTGCTGGCCTTTCTGCAGGAGTTGCCAGGCTGCCACCTGTAAAGAAGAGGATGTGTCACCCATACCTTCCGATGGAATTTCTCTCCGGACAGAGGTGAGGAAGGAAAAAAGCAGTGGGGGCCGGGACAGGAGGGGTATCTCAGGCAGGGCAATAGAAAGCTTCCAGAAGAGCGGCCGGGGCCAGGACCAACCTGGCTGGCCTGCAGGCACCAAGTTGGCCTGCGTGCTGTCGCTGGTGTGGCTCCAGGGCCCTTCCTCTAGGCTTTCAAGCCCTTGTACATATTCAGGTGATTTACATGGGAAGGGTGGGAAGAGTTCAGCAGCAGCTGGCCTGGGGCTCAGCTCACGTTTACTCACAGATGCCTCAGCATGATCCCCCAGCTTTGCAATGAGGACGCTCCTTGCATGGGGGGTGGGATGCTGGCTGTATGGGAGGTGATTCCCCACCTCTGACCAATTTAAGAATTGTTTACCGCTGGAGCAAGTGCCCTGATAGGGTTTCCCTCTGTATAACTGGTGGGTCCAGGGTTTTTTTTCTTTTATGGTTCAAGTTAGATTTGATTCCTCTTTTATGTATTTATAGATATAAGCATGGAAATAATTCATTCCTATAAATACATCTGTGTGAAGGGAAGAAATTTTTTCTGTTTTATTTTAATTTTTTTTTAAATTTTGAAATTTAATTGTATTTATTTTTTTATACAGCAGGTTATTATTAGTTATGTATTTTATGCATATACATGTATACAGGTCAATCCCAATCTCCCAACTCATCCCACCACCACCACCCCATGGCTTCCCACACTTGGTGTCCATACGTTTGTTCTCTACCTCTGTGTCTCCATTTCTTCCCTGCAAACAAGTTCATCTGTACCATTTTTAGGTTCCACATATATGCATTAATATACAATATTTGTTTTCCTCTTTCTGACTTAATTCATTCTGTATGACAGTCTCTAGATCCATCGATGTCTCTACAAATGACCCAGTTTCATTCCTTTTTATGGCTGAGTAATATTCCATTTTATATATGTACCACATCTTTATCCATTCATCTGTCTGTGGGCATTTAGGTTACTTGCATTACCTGGCTATTGTAAATAGTGCTGCAATGAACATTGTGGTGAATGTGCCTTTTTGATTTATGGTTTTCTCTGGGTATATGCCCAGAAGTGGGATTGCTGGATCAGATGGTAATTCTATTTCTAGTTTTTTTAAGGAAACTCCATACTGTTCTCCATAGTGACTGTATCAATTTATATCCCCACCAATAGTGGAAGAGGGCTCCTTTTGTCCACAACCTCCCCAGAATTTGTTGTTTGTAGATTTTCTGATGATGCCGATTCTAAGAGGTGTGAGCTCATACCTCATTGTCATTTTGATTTGCATTTCTCTAATAATTAGTGATGTTGAGCAGCTTTTCATGTGCGTCTTGGCCATCTCTGTGACTTCTTTGAAGAAACGTCTATTTAGATCTTCTGCCCATTTTTGTATTGGGTTGTTTGTTTTATTAATATTAAGCTGCGTGAGCTGTTTATATATATTGGAGATTAAACCTTTGTCCATTGATTCGTTTGCGATCGTTTTCGCCCATTCTGAGGGTTGCCTTTTTCCATTCCCGTTTTTTTAACCAAAAAAGAAAGAAAGCAAAGGAAGCAGAACACTAATGTGCGTGAAATATGCCTCTTGAAACTGTCGTTTTGAAATATGGACGTCTTTTGAATTTTTTGGTCGATACATGACCCCAGGATTTGTTTTCAGGGCAGGTGTCATTTACAGGCCTGCAATGATTTTGAATATCCACTGACCATTAGCGCTGGGATTAAAGCTGCTGTTGTGTGAAACGGCCACAAGGTGGCAGCAGTTCTCCCTTACCAAATCTGGTTACTAGGGCAACAGAGCCTCAATGGAAGTCGTGTTCTAGATTGGAATTTAGAATGGAATGTGCCAGGAGAATGCCCCTCAATTTGTCTCACTACTTCTTGTTCGTGTTTTTAATTTAATTTTTTATTTTTTTATTACAGCAAGTTTGATGTCAACGTTTGGCTTGTTGTAGGTGTGCAAGATGTGGTTCTTTTACACATATACATATGTCTGTTCTTCCTGGGATCCTGTTCCCATGTACGTTATGACAGAATGTTGAGTAGTCTTCTCTTGGTATTCCGTAGGTCTTTGGTGATTATATATTTCATCTGTGTTTGTATATGTCTGTTAACCCCAAGATCCTAATGAATCCAATCCTCACACCTTTCCATTGGTGAACCATAAGTTTGTTTAATGAATCTGTGATTGCCCTTCTCCGTGGAAATATCTGCCCTGGTATCAATTTTTAGGTAACACCTATAAGTGATATCCTACGATATGTGTCTTTCACTTTCTGACTTACTACAAGTCACGTGATTACCTCTAGACTCATCTACGGTGCTGCAAATGGCATTGTGTCCTTTTTTCCCTTGGCTAATATTGTGTCTTAGCGAGGTCCATTTTCTGCAATGTGATTCCGTGAGGGCTGAGGATTAGCTGACCTGGGCAGCCTGACCCTGCCGGCAAGCCCTCCCCAGGTGTGCCTGGGTTGAGGTCAATATAAACAGAACTCCAGGCAGCAATAGCCCCTTCAGCTGTGCCTGACTCCATATTCTCTGCCCAGTCAGCAGTCTCGGGGCTGTGCTGGTGGGAGGGTGTGAGGATCCACGGCTTTGTGGGTGGCCCGGTGTGAGTGGGGCTCTGCTGGACTTTCTGCAGGAGTTGCCAGGCTGCCACCTGTAAAGAAGAGGATGTGTCACCCATAACTTCCACTGGAATTTCTCTCTGGGCTGCGGTGAGGAAGGAAAAAAGGGAGTGGGTGCCAGGACAGGAGGGGTATCTCAGGCAGGGAAATGGAAAGCTTCCAGAAGAGCGCCCGGGGCCAGGACCATCCTGGCTGGCCTGCAGGCAGCAAGTTGGCCTGCGTGCTGTCGCTGGTGTGGCTCCACGGCCCTTCCTCTAGGCTTTCAAGCCCTTGTACATATTCATGTGTTTTACCTGGGAAGGGTGGGAACAGTTCAGCAGCAGCTGGCCTGGGGCTCAGCTCACGTTTACTCACAGAGAACTCGGCACTGTCCCCCAGCTTTGCAATGAGGACGCTCCTTGCGTGGGGGGGGGCGGGGCTGCTGGCTTTATGGGAGATGATTCCCCACCTCTGACCAATTTCAGAATTGTTTACCGCTGGAGCAAGTGCCTTGGTAGGGCTTTCCTCTGTATAACTGTTAGGTTCAGGGTTTTTTTTTCTTTTTTCGTTCAAATTACATTTTATTCCTGTTTTATGTATTTATAGATATAAGCATGGAAATAATTCATTCATACAAATACATCTGTGGGAATGGAAGAACTTTTTTCTGTTTTTTTTTAATTTTATTTTTAAAAATTTCGAAATTTAATTTTATTTATTTTTTATACAGCAGGTTATTATTAGTTATCTATTATATGCATATACATGTATACAGGTCAATCCCAATCTCCCAACTCATCCCAACACCACCACCCCATGGCTTCCCCCACTTGGTGTCCATATGTTTGTTCTCTACCTCTGTGTCACTATTTCTGCTCTGCAAACCATTTCATCTGTACCATTTTTCTAGGTTCCACATATATGCATTAATATACAATATTTGTTTTTCTCTTTCTGACTTACTTCACTCTGTATGACAGTCTCTAGATCCATCGACTTCTCTACAAATGACCCAGTTTCATTCCTTTTTATGGCTGAGTTATATTCCATTTTACATATGTACCACTTCTTTATCCATTCGTCTGTCTGTGGGCATTTAGGTTGCTTCCATTACCTGGCTATTGTAAATAGTGCTGCAATGAACATTGTGGTGAATGTGTCTTTTTGATTTATGGTTTTCTCTGGGTATATGCCCAGAAGTGGGATTGCTGGATCCTATGGTAATTCTCTTTTTAGTGTTTTAGAGGGACCTCCATACTGTTCTCCATAGTGACTGTATCAATTTACCTTCCCACCAATAGTGGAAGAGGGTTCCTTTTGTCCACACCCTCCCCAGAATTTGTTGTTTGTAGATTTTCTGATGATGCCGATTCTAAGAGGTGTGAGCTCATACCTCATTGTCATTTTGATTTGCATTTCTCTAATAATTAGTGATGTTGAGCAGATTTTCATGTGCGTCTTGGCCATCTCTGTGACTTCTTTGAAGAAACGTCTATTTAGATCTTCTGCCCATTTTTGTATTGGGTTATTTGTTTTATTAATATTAAGCTGCGTGAGCTGTTTATATATATTGGCGATTAAACCTTTGTCCATTGATTCGTTTGCGATCGTTTTCGGCCATTCTGAGGGTTGCCTTTTTCCATTCCCGTTTTTTTAACCAAAAAAGAAAGAAAGCAAAGGAAGCAGAACACTAATGTGCGTGAAATATGCCTCTTGAAACTGTCGTTTTGAAATATGGACGTCTTTTGAATTTTTTGGTCGATACATGACCCCAGGATTTGTTTTCAGGGCAGGTGTCATTTACAGGCCTGCAATGATTTTGAATATCCACTGACCATTAGCGCTGGGATTAAAGCTGCTGTTGTGTGAAACGGCCACAAGGTGGCAGCAGTTCTCCCTTACCAAATCTGGTTACTAGGGCAACAGAGCCTCAATGGAAGTCATGTTCTAGATTGGAATTTAGAATGGAATGTGCCAGGAGAATGCCCCTCAAGTTTGTCTCACTACTTCTTGTTCGTGTTTTTAATTTAATTTTTTATTTTTTTATTACAGCATGTTTGATGTCAACGTTTGGCTTGTTGTAGGTGTGCAAGATGTGGTTCTTTTACACATATACATATGTCTGTTCTTCCTGGGATCCTGTTCCCATGTACGTTATGACAGAATGTTGAGTAGTCTTCTCTTGGTATTCCGTAGGTCTTTGGTGATTATATATTTCATCTGTGTTTGTATATGTCTGTTAACCCCAAGACTCTAATGAATCCAATCCTCACACCTTTCCATTGGTGAAGCATAAGTTTGTTTAATGAATCTGTGATTGCCCTTCTCCGTGGAAATATCTGCCCTGGTATCAATTTTTAGGTAACACCTATAAGTGATATCCTACGATATGTGTCTTTCACTTTCTGACTTACTACAAGTCACGTGATTACCTCTAGACTCATCTACGGTGCTGCAAATGGCATTGTGTCCTTTTTTCCCTTGGCTAATATTGTGTCTTAGCGAGGTCCATTTTCTGCAATGTGATTCCGTGAGGGCTGAGGATTAGCTGACCTGGGCAGCCTGACCCTGCCGGCAAGCCCTCCCCAGGTGTGCCTGGGTTGAGGTCAATATAAACAGCACTCCAGGCAGCAATAGCCCCTTCAGCTGTGCCTGACTCCATATTCTCTGCCCCGTCAGCAGTCTCGGGGCTGTGCTGGTGGAGGCTGTGAGGATCCACGGCTTTGTGGGTGGCCCGGTGTGAGTGGGGCTCTGATGGACTTTCTGCAGGAGTTGCCAGGCTGCCACCTGTAAAGAAGAGGATGTGTCACCCATAACTTCCACTGGAATTTCTCTCCGGGCTGAGGTGAGGAAGGAAAAAAGGGAGTGGGTGCCGGGACAGGAGGGGTATCTCAGGCAGGGAAATGGAAAGCTTCCAGAAGAGCACCCGGGGCCAGGACCATCCTGACTGGGCTGCAGGCAGCAAGTTGGCCTGTGTGCTGTCGCTGGTGTGGCTCCACGGCCCTTCCTCTAGGCTTTCAAGCCCTTGTACATATTCATGTGTTTTACCTGGGAAGGGTGGGAACAGTTCAGCAGCAGCTGGCCTGGGGCTCAGCTCACGTTTACTCACAGAGAACTCGGCACTGTCCCCCAGCTTTGCAATGAGGACGCTCCTTGCGTGGGGGGGGCGGGGCTGCTGGCTTTATGGGAGATGATTCCCCACCTCTGACCAATTTCAGATTTGTTTACCGCTGGAGCAAGTGCCTTGGTAGGGCTTTCCTCTGTATAACTGTTAGGTTCAGGTTTTTTTTTCTTTTTTCGTTCCAATTACATTTTATTCCTGTTTTATGTATTTATAGATATAAGCATGGAAATAATTCATTCATACAAATACATCTGTGTGAATGGAAGAACTTTTTTCTGTTTTTTTTCAATTTTATTTTTAAAAATTTCGAAATTTAATTTTATTTATTTTTTATACAGCAGGTTATTATTAGTTATCTATTTTATGCATATGCATGTATACAGGTCAATCCCAATCTCCCAACTCATCCCAACACCACCACCCCATGGCTTCCCCCACTTGGTGTCCATACGTTTGTTCTCTACCTCTGTGTCTCTATTTCTGCCCTGCAAACCAGTTCATCTGTACCATTTTTTAGGTTCCACATATATGCATTAATATACAATATTTGTTTTTCTCTTTCTGACTTACTTTACTCTGTATGACAGTCTCTAGAACCATTGACTTCTCTACAAATGACCCAGTTTCATTCCTTTTTATGGCTGAGTTATATTCCATTTTACATATGTACCACTTCTTTATCCATTCGTCTGTCTGTGGGCATTTAGGTTGCTTCCATTACCTGGCTATTGTAAATACTGCTGCAATTAACATTGTGGTGAATGTGTCTTTTTGATTTATGGTTTTCTCTGGGTATATGCCCAGAAGTGGGATTGCTGGATCCTATGGTAATTCTCTTTTTAGTGTTTTAGAGGGACCTCCATACTGTTCTCCATAGTGACTGTATCAATTTACCTTCCCACCAATAGTGGAAGAGGGTTCCTTTTGTCCACACCCTCCCCAGAATTTGTTGTTTGTAGATTTTCTGATGATGCCGATTCTAAGAGGTGTGAGCTCATACCTCATTGTCATTTTGATTTGCATTTCTCTAATAATTAGTGATGTTGAGCAGCTTTTCATGTGCGTCTTGGCCATCTCTGTGACTTCTTTGAAGAAACGTCTATTTAGATCTTCTGCCCATTTTTGTATTGGGTTGTTTGTTTTATTAATATTAAGCTGCGTGAACTGTTTATATATATTGGAGATTAAACCTTTGTCCATTGATTCGTTTGCGATCGTTTTCGCCCATTCTGAGGGTTGCCTTTTTCCATTCCCGTTTTTTTAACCAAAAAAGAAAGAAAGCAAAGGAAGCAGAACACTAATGTGCGTGAAATATGCCTCTTGAGACTGTCGTTTTGAAATATGGACGTCTTTTGAATTTTTTGGTCGATATATGACCCCAGGATTTGTTTTCAGGGCAGGTGTCATTTACAGGCCTGCAATGATTTTGAATATCCACTGACCATTAGCACTGGGATTAAAGCTGCTGTTGCGTGAAACGGCCACAAGGTGGCAGCAGTTCTCCCTTACCAAATCTGGTTACTAGAGCAACAGAGCCTCAAAGGAAGTCGTGTTCTAGATTGGAATTTAGAATGGAATGTGCCAGGAGAAAGCCCCTCAAGTTTGTCTCACTACTTTTTGTTCGTGTTCTTAATTTGTTTTTTTATTTTCTATTACAGCAAGTTTGATTACAATGTTTGGCTTGTTGTAGGTGTGGAAGATGTGGTTCTTTTACACATATACAGATGTCTGTTCTTCCTGGGATCCTTTTCCCATGTACGTTAGGACAGAATGTTGAGTAGTCTTCTCTTGGTATTCCATAGGTCTTTGGTGATTATATATGTCACCTGTGTTTGATTATGTCTGTTAACCCCGATATCATAATGAAAGCAATCCTCACACCTTTCCATTGGTGAACCATAAGTTTGTTTAATGAATCTGTGATTGCCCTTCTCCGTGGAAATATATGCCCTGGTATCCATTTTTAGGTAACACCTATAAGTGATATGATACGATATGTGTCTTTCACTTTCTGACTTACTCCAAGTCACGTGATTACCTCTAGACTCATCTACGGGGCTGCAAATGGCATTGTGTCCTTTTTTTCCTTGGCTTCTATTCTGCCTTAGCGAGGTCCATTTTCAACAATGTGATTCCCTGAGGGTTGTGGATTAGCTGACCTGGGAAGCCTTACCCTGCCGGCCGGCCCTCCCCAGGTGTGCCTGGTTGAGGTCAATATAAACAGCGCTCAGGCAGCAATAGCCCCTGAAGTTGTGCCTGACTCCATATTCTCTGCCCCGTAAGCAGTCTCGGGGCTGTGCTGGTGGGAGGGAGTGAGGGGCCAAGGCTTTGTTGGTGGCCCGGTGTGAGTGGGGCTCTGCTGGCCTTTCTGCAGGAGTTGCCAGGCTGCCACCTGTAAAGAAGAGGATGTGTCACCCATACCTTCCGATGGAATTTCTCTCCGGACAGAGGTGAGGAAGGAAAAAAGCAGTGGGGGCCGGGACAGGAGGGGTATCTCAGGCAGGGCAATAGAAAGCTTCCAGAAGAGCGGCCGGGGCCAGGACCAACCTGGCTGGCCTGCAGGCACCAAGTTGGCCTGCGTGCTGTCGCTGGTGTGGCTCCAGGGCCCTTCCTCTAGGCTTTCAAGCCCTTGTACATATTCAGGTGATTTACATGGGAAGGGTGGGAACAGTTCAGCAGCAGCTGGCCTGGGGCTCAGCTCACGTTTACTCACAGATGCCTCAGCATGATCCCCCAGCTTTGCAATGAGGACGCTCCTTGCATGGGGGGTGGGATGCTGGCTGTATGGGAGGTGATTCCCCACCTCTGACCAATTTAAGAATTGTTTACCGCTGGAGCAAGTGCCCTGATAGGGTTTCCCTCTGTATAACTGGTGGGTCCAGGGTTTTTTTTCTTTTATGGTTTAAGTTAGATTTGATTCCTCTTTTATGTATTTATAGATATAAGCATGGAAATAATTCATTCCTATAAATACATCTGTGTGAAGGGAAGAAATTTTTTCTGTTTTATTTTAATTTTTTTTTAAATTTTGAAATTTAATTGTATTTATTTTTTTATACAGCAGGTTATTATTAGTTATGTATTTTATGCATATACATGTATACAGGTCAATCCCAATCTCCCAACTCATCCCACCACCACCACCCCATGGCTTCCCACACTTGGTGTCCATACGTTTGTTCTCTACCTCTGTGTCTCCATTTCTTCCCTGCAAACAAGTTCATCTGTACCATTTTTAGGTTCCACATATATGCATTAATATACAATATTTGTTTTCCTCTTTCTGACTTAATTCATTCTGTATGACAGTCTCTAGATCCATCGATGTCTCTACAAATGACCCAGTTTCATTCCTTTTTATGGCTGAGTAATATTCCATTTTATATATGTACCACATCTTTATCCATTCATCTGTCTGTGGGCATTTAGGTTACTTGCATTACCTGGCTATTGTAAATAGTGCTGCAATGAACATTGTGGTGAATGTGCCTTTTTGATTTATGGTTTTCTCTGGGTATATGCCCAGAAGTGGGATTGCTGGATCAGATGGTAATTCTATTTCTAGTTTTTTTAAGGAAACTCCATACTGTTCTCCATAGTGACTGTATCAATTTATATCCCCACCAATAGTGGAAGAGGGCTCCTTTTGTCCACACCCTCCCCAGAATTTGTTGTTTGTAGATTTTCTGATGATGCCGATTCTAAGAGGTGTGAGCTCATACCTCATTGTCATTTTGATTTGCATTTCTCTAATAATTAGTGATGTTGAGCAGCTTTTCATGTGCGTCTTGGCCATCTCTGTGACTTCTTTGAAGAAACGTCTATTTAGATCTTCTGCCCATTTTTGTATTGGGTTGTTTGTTTTATTAATATTAAGCTGCGTGAGCTGTTTATATATATTGGAGATTAAACCTTTGTCCATTGATTCGTTTGCGATCGTTTTCGCCCATTCTGAGGGTTGCCTTTTTCCATTCCCGTTTTTTTAACCAAAAAAGAAAGAAAGCAAAGGAAGCAGAACACTAATGTGCGTGAAATATGCCTCTTGAAACTGTCGTTTTGAAATATGGACGTCTTTTGAATTTTTTGGTCGATACATGACCCCAGGATTTGTTTTCAGGGCAGGTGTCATTTACAGGCCTGCAATGATTTTGAATATCCACTGACCATTAGCGCTGGGATTAAAGCTGCTGTTGTGTGAAACGGCCACAAGGTGGCAGCAGTTCTCCCTTACCAAATCTGGTTACTAGGGCAACAGAGCCTCAATGGAAGTCGTGTTCTAGATTGGAATTTAGAATGGAATGTGCCAGGAGAATGCCCCTCAATTTGTCTCACTACTTCTTGTTCGTGTTTTTAATTTAATTTTTTATTTTTTTATTACAGCAAGTTTGATGTCAACGTTTGGCTTGTTGTAGGTGTGCAAGATGTGGTTCTTTTACACATATACATATGTCTGTTCTTCCTGGGATCCTGTTCCCATGTACGTTATGACAGAATGTTGAGTAGTCTTCTCTTGGTATTCCGTAGGTCTTTGGTGATTATATATTTCATCTGTGTTTGTATATGTCTGTTAACCCCAAGATCCTAATGAATCCAATCCTCACACCTTTCCATTGGTGAACCATAAGTTTGTTTAATGAATCTGTGATTGCCCTTCTCCGTGGAAATATCTGCCCTGGTATCAATTTTTAGGTAACACCTATAAGTGATATCCTACGATATGTGTCTTTCACTTTCTGACTTACTACAAGTCACGTGATTACCTCTAGACTCATCTACGGTGCTGCAAATGGCATTGTGTCCTTTTTTCCCTTGGCTAATATTGTGTCTTAGCGAGGTCCATTTTCTGCAATGTGATTCCGTGAGGGCTGAGGATTAGCTGACCTGGGCAGCCTGACCCTGCCGGCAAGCCCTCCCCAGGTGTGCCTGGGTTGAGGTCAATATAAACAGAACTCCAGGCAGCAATAGCCCCTTCAGCTGTGCCTGACTCCATATTCTCTGCCCAGTCAGCAGTCTCGGGGCTGTGCTGGTGGGAGGGTGTGAGGATCCACGGCTTTGTGGGTGGCCCGGTGTGAGTGGGGCTCTGCTGGACTTTCTGCAGGAGTTGCCAGGCTGCCACCTGTAAAGAAGAGGATGTGTCACCCATAACTTCCACTGGAATTTCTCTCTGGGCTGCGGTGAGGAAGGAAAAAAGGGAGTGGGTGCCAGGACAGGAGGGGTATCTCAGGCAGGGAAATGGAAAGCTTCCAGAAGAGCGCCCGGGGCCAGGACCATCCTGGCTGGCCTGCAGGCAGCAAGTTGGCCTGTGTGCTGTCGCTGGTGTGGCTCCACGGCCCTTCCTCTAGGCTTTCAAGCCCTTGTACATATTCATGTGTTTTACCTGGGAAGGGTGGGAACAGTTCAGCAGCAGCTGGCCTGGGGCTCAGCTCACGTTTACTCACAGAGAACTCGGCACTGTCCCCCAGCTTTGCAATGAGGACGCTCCTTGCGTGGGGGGGGGCGGGGCTGCTGGCTTTATGGGAGATGATTCCCCACCTCTGACCAATTTCAGAATTGTTTACCGCTGGAGCAAGTGCCTTGGTAGGGCTTTCCTCTGTATAACTGTTAGGTTCAGGGTTTTTTTTTCTTTTTTCGTTCAAATTACATTTTATTCCTGTTTTATGTATTTATAGATATAAGCATGGAAATAATTCATTCATACAAATACATCTGTGGGAATGGAAGAACTTTTTTCTGTTTTTTTTTAATTTTATTTTTAAAAATTTCGAAATTTAATTTTATTTATTTTTTATACAGCAGGTTATTATTAGTTATCTATTATATGCATATACATGTATACAGGTCAATCCCAATCTCCCAACTCATCCCAACACCACCACCCCATGGCTTCCCCCACTTGGTGTCCATACGTTTGTTCTCTACCTCTGTGTCTCTATTTCTGCCCTGCAAACCAGTTCATCTGTACCATTTTTCTAGGTTCCACATATATGCATTAATATACAATATTTGTTTTTCTCTTTCTGACTTACTTCACTCTGTATGACAGTCTCTAGATCCATCGACTTCTCTACAAATGACCCAGTTTCATTCCTTTTTATGGCTGAGTTATATTCCATTTTACATATGTACCACTTCTTTATCCATTCGTCTGTCTGTGGGCATTTAGGTTGCTTCCATTACCTGGCTATTGTAAATAGTGCTGCAATGAACATTGTGGTGAATGTGTCTTTTTGATTTATGGTTTTCTCTGGGTATATGCCCAGAAGTGGGATTGCTGGATCCTATGGTAATTCTCTTTTTAGTGTTTTAGAGGGACCTCCATACTGTTCTCCATAGTGACTGTATCAATTTACCTTCCCACCAATAGTGGAAGAGGGTTCCTTTTGTCCACACCCTCCCCAGAATTTGTTGTTTGTAGATTTTCTGATGATGCCGATTCTAAGAGGTGTGAGCTCATACCTCATTGTCATTTTGATTTGCATTTCTCTAATAATTAGTGATGTTGAGCAGCTTTTCATGTGCGTCTTGGCCATCTCTGTGACTTCTTTGAAGAAACGTCTATTTAGATCTTCTGCCCATTTTTGTATTGGGTTATTTGTTTTATTAATATTAAGCTGCGTGAGCTGTTTATATATATTGGAGATTAAACCTTTGTCCATTGATTCGTTTGCGATCGTTTTCGGCCATTCTGAGGGTTGCCTTTTTCCATTCCCGTTTTTTTAACCAAAAAAGAAAGAAAGCAAAGGAAGCAGAACACTAATGTGCGTGAAATATGCCTCTTGAAACTGTCGTTTTGAAATATGGACGTCTTTTGAATTTTTTGGTCGATACATGACCCCAGGATTTGTTTTCAGGGCAGGTGTCATTTACAGGCCTGCAATGATTTTGAATATCCACTGACCATTAGCGCTGGGATTAAAGCTGCTGTTGTGTGAAACGGCCACAAGGTGGCAGCAGTTCTCCCTTACCAAATCTGGTTACTAGGGCAACAGAGCCTCAATGGAAGTCATGTTCTAGATTGGAATTTAGAATGGAATGTGCCAGGAGAATGCCCCTCAAGTTTGTCTCACTACTTCTTGTTCGTGTTTTTAATTTAATTTTTTATTTTTTTATTACAGCATGTTTGATGTCAACGTTTGGCTTGTTGTAGGTGTGCAAGATGTGGTTCTTTTACACATATACATATGTCTGTTCTTCCTGGGATCCTGTTCCCATGTACGTTATGACAGAATGTTGAGTAGTCTTCTCTTGGTATTCCGTAGGTTTTTGGTGATTATATATTTCATCTGTGTTTGTATATGTCTGTTAACCCCAAGACTCTAATGAATCCAATCCTCACACCTTTCCATTGGTGAAGCATAAGTTTGTTTAATGAATCTGTGATTGCCCTTCTCCGTGGAAATATCTGCCCTGGTATCAATTTTTAGGTAACACCTATAAGTGATATCCTACGATATGTGTCTTTCACTTTCTGACTTACTACAAGTCACGTGATTACCTCTAGACTCATCTACGGTGCTGCAAATGGCATTGTGTCCTTTTTTCCCTTGGCTAATATTGTGTCTTAGCGAGGTCCATTTTCTGCAATGTGATTCCGTGAGGGCTGAGGATTAGCTGACCTGGGCAGCCTGACCCTGCCGGCAAGCCCTCCCCAGGTGTGCCTGGGTTGAGGTCAATATAAACAGAACTCCAGGCAGCAATAGCCCCTTCAGCTGTGCCTGACTCCATATTCTCTGCCCAGTCAGCAGTCTCGGGGCTGTGCTGGTGGGAGGGTGTGAGGATCCACGGCTTTGTGGGTGGCCCGGTGTGAGTGGGGCTCTGCTGGACTTTCTGCAGGAGTTGCCAGGCTGCCACCTGTAAAGAAGAGGATGTGTCACCCATAACTTCCACTGGAATTTCTCTCTGGGCTGCGGTGAGGAAGGATAAAAGGGAGTGGGTGCCAGGACAGGAGGGGTATCTCAGGCAGGGAAATGGAAAGCTTCCAGAAGAGCGCCCGGGGCCAGGACCATCCTGGCTGGCCTGCAGGCAGCAAGTTGGCCTGTGTGCTGTCGCTGGTGTGGCTCCACGGCCCTTCCTCTAGGCTTTCAAGCCCTTGTACATATTCATGTGTTTTACCTGGGAAGGGTGGGAACAGTTCAGCAGCAGCTGGCCTGGGGCTCAGCTCACGTTTACTCACAGAGAACTCGGCACTGTCCCCCAGCTTTGCAATGAGGACGCTCCTTGCGTGGGGGGGGGCGGGGCTGCTGGCTTTATGGGAGATGATTCCCCACCTCTGACCAATTTCAGAATTGTTTACCGCTGGAGCAAGTGCCTTGGTAGGGCTTTCCTCTGTATAACTGTTAGGTTCAGGGTTTTTTTTTCTTTTTTCGTTCAAATTACATTTTATTCCTGTTTTATGTATTTATAGATATAAGCATGGAAATAATTCATTCATACAAATACATCTGTGGGAATGGAAGAACTTTTTTCTGTTTTTTTTTAATTTTATTTTTAAAAATTTCGAAATTTAATTTTATTTATTTTTTATACAGCAGGTTATTATTAGTTATCTATTATATGCATATACATGTATACAGGTCAATCCCAATTTCCCAACTCATCCCAACACCACCACCCCATGGCTTCCCCCACTTGGTGTCCATACGTTTGTTCTCTACCTCTGTGTCTCTATTTCTGCCCTGCAAACCAGTTCATCTGTACCATTTTTCTAGGTTCCACATATATGCATTAATATACAATATTTGTTTTTCTCTTTCTGACTTACTTCACTCTGTATGACAGTCTCTAGATCCATCGACTTCTCTACAAATGACCCAGTTTCATTCCTTTTTATGGCTGAGTTATATTCCATTTTACATATGTACCACTTCTTTATCCATTCGTCTGTCTGTGGGCATTTAGGTTGCTTCCATTACCTGGCTATTGTAAATAGTGCTGCAATGAACATTGTGGTGAATGTGTCTTTTTGATTTATGGTTTTCTCTGGGTATATGCCCAGAAGTGGGATTGCTGGATCCTATGGTAATTCTCTTTTTAGTGTTTTAGAGGGACCTCCATACTGTTCTCCATAGTGACTGTATCAATTTACCTTCCCACCAATAGTGGAAGAGGGTTCCTTTTGTCCACACCCTCCCCAGAATTTGTTGTTTGTAGATTTTCTGATGATGCCGATTCTAAGAGGTGTGAGCTCATACCTCATTGTCATTTTGATTTGCATTTCTCTAATAATTAGTGATGTTGAGCAGCTTTTCATGTGCGTCTTGGCCATCTCTGTGACTTCTTTGAAGAAACGTCTATTTAGATCTTCTGCCCATTTTTGTATTGGGTTATTTGTTTTATTAATATTAAGCTGCGTGAGCTGTTTATATATATTGGAGATTAAACCTTTGTCCATTGATTCGTTTGCGATCGTTTTCGGCCATTCTGAGGGTTGCCTTTTTCCATTCCCGTTTTTTTAACCAAAAAAGAAAGAAAGCAAAGGAAGCAGAACACTAATGTGCGTAAAATATGCCTTTTGAAATGGTCGTTTTGAAATATGGACGTCCTTTGAATTTTTTGGTCGATATGTGACCCCAGGATTTGTTTTCAGGGCAGGTGTCATTTACAGGCCTGCAATGATTTTGAATATCCACTGACCATTAGCGCTGAGATTAAAGCTGCTGTTGTGTGAAACGGCCACAAGGTGGCAGCAGTTCTCCCTTACCAAATCTGGTTACTAGGGCAACAGAGCCTCAATGGAAGTCATGTTCTAGATTGGAATTTAGAATGGAATGTGCCAGGAGAATGCCCCTCAAGTTTGTCTCACTACTTCTTGTTCGTGTTTTTAATTTAATTTTTTATTTTTTTATTACAGCATGTTTGATGTCAACGTTTGGCTTGTTGTAGGTGTGCAAGATGTGGTTCTTTTACACATATACATATGTCTGTTCTTCCTGGGATCCTGTTCCCATGTACGTTATGACAGAATGTTGAGTAGTCTTCTCTTGGTATTCCGTAGGTCTTTGGTGATTATATATTTCATCTGTGTTTGTATATGTCTGTTAACCCCAAGACTCTAATGAATCCAATCCTCACACCTTTCCATTGGTGAAGCATAAGTTTGTTTAATGAATCTGTGATTGCCCTTCTCCGTGGAAATATCTGCCCTGGTATCAATTTTTAGGTAACACCTATAAGTGATATCCTACGATATGTGTCTTTCACTTTCTGACTTACTACAAGTCACGTGATTACCTCTAGACTCATCTACGGTGCTGCAAATGGCATTGTGTCCTTTTTTCCCTTGGCTAATATTGTGTCTTAGCGAGGTCCATTTTCTGCAATGTGATTCCGTGAGGGCTGAGGATTAGCTGACCTGGGCAGCCTGACCCTGCCGGCAAGCCCTCCCCAGGTGTGCCTGGGTTGAGGTCAATATAAACAGCACTCCAGGCAGCAATAGCCCCTGCAGCTGTGCCTGACTCCATATTCTCTGCCCCGTCAGCAGTCTCGGGGCTGTGCTGGTGGGAGGCTGTGAGGATCCACGGCTTTGTGGGTGGCCCGGTGTGAGTGGGGCTCTGATGGACTTTCTGCAGGAGTTGCCAGGCTGCCACCTGTAAAGAAGAGGATGTGTCACCCATAACTTCCACTGGAATTTCTCTCCGGGCTGAGGTGAGGAAGGAAAAAAGGGAGTGGGTGCCGGGACAGGAGGGGTATCTCAGGCAGGGAAATGGAAAGCTTCCAGAAGAGCACCCGGGGCCAGGACCATCCTGACTGGGCTGCAGGCAGCAAGTTGGCCTGTGTGCTGTCGCTGGTGTGGCTCCACGGCCCTTCCTCTAGGCTTTCAAGCCCTTGTACATATTCATGTGTTTTACCTGGGAAGGGTGGGAACAGTTCAGCAGCAGCTGGCCTGGGGCTCAGCTCACGTTTACTCACAGAGAACTCGGCACTGTCCCCCAGCTTTGCAATGAGGACGCTCCTTGCGTGGGGGGGGGCGGGGCTGCTGGCTTTATGGGAGATGATTCCCCACCTCTGACCAATTTCAGAATTGTTTACCGCTGGAGCAAGTGCCTTGGTAGGGCTTTCCTCTGTATAACTGTTAGGTTCAGGTTTTTTTTTTCTTTTTTCGTTCCAATTACATTTTATTCCTGTTTTATGTATTTATAGATATAAGCATGGAAATAATTCATTCATACAAATACATCTGTGTGAATGGAAGAACTTTTTTCTGTTTTTTTTCAATTTTATTTTTAAAAATTTCGAAATTTAATTTTATTTATTTTTTATACAGCAGGTTATTATTAGTTATCTATTTTATGCATATGCATGTATACAGGTCAATCCCAATCTCCCAACTCATCCCAACACCACCACCCCATGGCTTCCCCCACTTGGTGTCCATACGTTTGTTCTCTACCTCTGTGTCTCTATTTCTGCCCTGCAAACCAGTTCATCTGTACCATTTTTCTAGGTTCCACATATATGCATTAATATACAATATTTGTTTTTCTCTTTCTGACTTACTTTACTCTGTATGACAGTCTCTAGAACCATTGACTTCTCTACAAATGACCCAGTTTCATTCCTTTTTATGGCTGAGTTATATTCCATTTTACATATGTACCACTTCTTTATCCATTCGTCTGTCTGTGGGCATTTAGGTTGCTTCCATTACCTGGCTATTGTAAATACTGCTGCAATTAACATTGTGGTGAATGTGTCTTTTTGATTTATGGTTTTCTCTGGGTATATGCCCAGAAGTGGGATTGCTGGATCCTATGGTAATTCTCTTTTTAGTGTTTTAGAGGGACCTCCATACTGTTCTCCATAGTGACTGTATCAATTTACCTTCCCACCAATAGTGGAAGAGGGTTCCTTTTGTCCACACCCTCCCCAGAATTTGTTGTTTGTAGATTTTCTGATGATGCCGATTCTAAGAGGTGTGAGCTCATACCTCATTGTCATTTTGATTTGCATTTCTCTAATAATTAGTGATGTTGAGCAGCTTTTCATGTGCGTCTTGGCCATCTCTGTGACTTCTTTGAAGAAACGTCTATTTAGATCTTCTGCCCATTTTTGTATTGGGTTGTTTGTTTTATTAATATTAAGCTGCGTGAACTCTTTATATATATTGGAGATTAAACCTTTGTCCATTGATTCGTTTGCGATCGTTTTCGCCCATTCTGAGGGTTGCCTTTTTCCATTCCCGTTTTTTTAACCAAAAAAGAAAGAAAGCAAAGGAAGCAGAACACTAATGTGCGTGAAATATGCCTCTTGAGACTGTCGTTTTGAAATATGGACGTCTTTTGAATTTTTTGGTCGATATATGACCCCAGGATTTGTTTTCAGGGCAGATGTCATTTACAGGCCTGCAATGATTTTGAATATCCACTGACCATTAGCACTGGGATTAAAGCTGCTGTTGCGTGAAACAACCACAAGGTGGCAGCAGTTCTCCCTTACCAAATCTGGTTACTAGAGCAACAGAGCCTCAAAGGAAGTCGTGTTCTAGATTGGAATTTAGAATGGAATGTGCCAGGAGAAAGCCCCTCAAGTTTGTCTCACTACTTTTTGTTCGTGTTCTTAATTTGTTTTTTTATTTTCTATTACAGCAAGTTTGATTACAATGTTTGGCTTGTTGTAGGTGTGGAAGATGTGGTTCTTTTACACATATACAGATGTCTGTTCTTCCTGGGATCCTTTTCCCATGTACGTTAGGACAGAATGTTGAGTAGTCTTCTCTTGGTATTCCGTAGGTCTTTGGTGATTATATATGTCACCTGTGTTTGATTATGTCTGTTAACCCCGATATCATAATGAAAGCAATCCTCACACCTTTCCATTGGTGAACCATAAGTTTGTTTAATGAATCTGTGATTGCCCTTCTCCGTGGAAATATCTGCCCTGGTATCCATTTTTAGGTAACACCTATAAGTGATATGATACGATATGTGTCTTTCACTTTCTGACTTACTCCAAGTCACGTGATTACCTCTAGACTCATCTACGGGGCTGCAAATGGCATTGTGTCCTTTTTTTCCTTGGCTTCTATTCTGCCTTAGTGAGGTCCATTTTCAACAATGTGATTCCCTGAGGGTTGTGGATTAGCTGACCTGGGCAGCCTTACCCTGCCGGCCGGCCCTCCCCAGGTGTGCCTGGTTGAGGTCAATATAAACAGCGCTCCAGGCAGCAATAGCCCCTGAAGTTGTGCCTGACTCCATATTCTCTGCCCCGTCAGCAGTCTCGGGGCTGTGCTGGTGGGAGGGAGTGAGGGGCCAAGGCTTTGTTGGTGGCCCGGTGTGAGTGGGGCTCTGCTGGCCTTTCTACAGGAGTTGCCAGGCTGCCACCTGTAAAGAAGAGGATGTGTCAGTCATAACTTCCGATGGAATTTCTCTCTGGACAGAGGTGAGGAAGGATAAAAGCAGTGGGGGCCGGGACAGGAGGGGTATCTCAGGCAGGGCAATAGAAAGCTTACAGAACAGCGCCCGGGCCCAGGACCATCCTGGCTGACCTTCAGGCACCAAGTTGGCCTGCGTGCTGTGGCTGGTGTGGCTCCAGGGCCCTTCCTCTAGGCTTTCAAGCCCTTGTACATATTCAGGTGTTTTACCTGGGAAGGGTGGGAACAGTTCAGCAGCAGCTGGCCTGGGGCTCAGCTCACATTATCTCACAGATGCCTCAGCACGGTCCCCCAGCTTTGCAATGAGGACACTCCTTGCATGGGGGGTGGGTTGCTGGCTGTATGGGAGGTGATTCCGCACCTCTGACCAATTTCAGAATTGTTTACCACTGGAGCAAGTGCCCTGATAGGGTTTACCTCTTTATAACTGGTGGTTTCGGTTTTTTTTTTTTCTTTTATGGTTCAAGTTAGATTTGATTCCTCTTTTATGTATTTATAGATAGAAGCATGGAAATAATTCATTCCTGTAAATACATCTGTGTGAAGCGAATAACTTTTTTCTGTTTTATTTTAAAATTTTATTTTTTAAAATTTTGAAATTTAATTTTTTTATTTTTTTATACAGCAGGTTATTATTAGTTATGTATTTTATGCATATATATGTATACAGGTCAATCCCAATCTCCCAACTCATCCCACCACCACCACCCCATGGCTTCCCCCACTTGGTGTCCATACGTTTGTTCTCTACCTCTGTGTCTCTATTTCTTCCCTGCAAACCAGTTCATCTGTACCATTTTTTAGGTTCCACATATATGCATTAATATACAATATTTGTTTTCCTCTTTCTGACTTACTTCATTCTGTATGACAGTCTCTAGATCCATCGATGTCTCTACAAATGACCCAGTTTCATCCCTTTTTATGGCTGAGTAATATTCCAATTTATATACGTACCACATCTTTATCCATTCATCTGTCTGTGGGCATTTAGGTTACTTGCATTACCTGGCTATTGTAAATAGTGCTGCAATGAACATTGTGGTGGATGTGCCTTTTTAATTTATGTTTTTCTCTGGGTATATGCCCAGAAGTTCGATTGCTGGATCAGATGGTAATTCTATTTCTAGTTTTTTTAAGGAAACTCCATACTGTTCTCCATAGTGACTGTATCAATTTACATCCCCACCAATAGTGGAAGAGGGCTCCTTTTGTCCACACCCTCCCCAGAATTTGTTGTTTGTAGATTTTCTGATGATGCCGATTCTAACAGGTGTGAGGTGATACCTCATTGTAGTTTTGATTTGCATTTCTCTAATAATTAGTGCTGTTGAGCAGCTTTTCATGTGCGTCTTGGCCATCTCTGTGTCTTCTTTGAAGAAACGTCTCTTTAGATCTTCTGCCCATTTTTGTATTGGGTTGTTTGTTTTTTTAATATTAAGCTGCATGAGCTGTTTATATATATATTGGAGATTAAACCTTTGTCCATTGATTCATTTGCAACGATTTTCGCCCATTCTGAGGGATGCCTTTTTCCATTCCCGTTTTTTTAACAAAAAAGGAAAGAAAGAAAAAGAAGCAGAACACTAATGTGCGTAAAATATGCCTTTTGAAATGGTCGTTTTGAAATATGGACGTCCTTTGAATTTTTTGGTCGATATGGGACCCCAGGATTTGTTTTCAGGGCAGGTGTCATTTACAGGCCTGCAATGATTTTGAATATCAACTGACCATTAGCGCTGGGGTTAAAGCTGCTGTTGCGTGAAACGGCCACAAGGTGGCAGCAGTTCTCCCTTACCAAATCTGGTTACTAGAGCAACAGAGCCTCAATGGAAGGCGTGTTCTAGATTGGAAGTTCGAATGGAATGTGCCAGGAGAAAGCCCCTCAGGTTTGTCTCACTAATTCTTGTTCGTGTTTCTAATTTTTTTTATTTTCTATTTCAGCAAGTTTGATTACAATGTTTGGCTTGTTGTAGGTGTGTAATATGTGGTTCTTTTACACATATACAGATGTCTGTTCTTCCTGGGATCCTTTTCCCATGTACGTTCGGACAGAATGTTGAGTAGTCTTCTCTTGGTATTCCGTAGGTCTTTGGTGATTATATATGTCACCTGTGTTTGATTATGTCTGTTAACCCCAATATCGTAATGAAACCAATCCTCACACCTTTCCATTGGTGAACCATAAGTTTGTTTAATGAATCTGTGATTGCCCTTCTCCGTGGAAATATCTGCCCTGGTATCCATTTTTAGGTAACACCCATAAGTGATATGATATGATATGTGTCTTTCACTTTCTGACTTACTCCAAGTCACGTGATTACCTCTAGACTCATCTACGGGGCTGCAAATGGCATTGTGTCCTTTTTTTCCTTGGCTTCTATTCTGCCTTAGCGAGGTCCATTTTCAACAATGTGATTCCCTGAGGGTTGTGGATTAGCTGACCTGGGCAGCCTTACCCTGCCGGCCGGCCCTCCCCAGGTGTGCCTGTTTGAGGTCAATATAAACAGCGCTCCAGGCAGCAATAGCCCCTGAAGTTGTGCCTGACTCCATATTCTCTGCCCCGTCAGCAGTCTCGGGGCTGTGCTGGTGGGAGGGAGTGAGGGGGCCAAGGCTTTGTTGGTGGCCCGGTGTGAGTGGGCCTCTGCTGGCCTTTCTGCAGGAGTTGCCAGGCTGCCACCTGTAAAGAAGAGGATGTGTCACTCATAACTTCCAATGGAATTTCTCTCCGGACAGAGGTGAGGAAGGAAAAAAGCAGTGGGGGCCGGGACAGGAGGGGTATCTCAGGCAGGGCAATAAAAAGCTTCCACAAGAGCGCCCGGGGCCAGGACCATCCTGGCTGGCCTGCAGGCACCAAGTTGGCCTGCGTGCTGTCACTGGTGTGGCTCCACGGCCCTTCCTCTAGGCTTTCAAGCCCTTGTACATATTCAGATGTTTTACCTGGGAAGGGTGGGAACAGTTCCGCAGCAGCTGGCCTGGGGCTCAGCTCACGTTTACTCACAGATGCCTCAGCCCAGTCCCCCAGCTTTGCAATGACGACGCTCCTTGCATGGGGGGTGAGTTGCTGGCTGTATGGGAGGTGATTCCCCACCTCTGACCAATTTCAGAATTGTTTACCGCTGGAGCAAGTGCCCTGATAGGGTTTCCCTCTGTATAACTGGTGGGTTCAGGTTTTTTTTTTTTTTGCTTTTATGGTTCAAGTTAGATTTGATTCCTCTTTTATGTATTTACAGATATAAGCATGGAAATAATTCATTCCTATAAATACATCTGTGTGAAGGGAAGAACTTTTTTTCTGTTTTATTTAAAAAAAATTTTTTTAATTTTGAAATTTAATTTTATTTATTTTTTTATACAGCAGGTTATTATTAGTTATGTATTTTATGCATATATATGTATACAGGTAAATCCCAATCTCCCAACTCATCCCACCACCACCACCCCATGGCTTCCCACACTTGGTGTCCATACGTTTGTTCTCTACCTCTGTGTCTCTATTTCTTCCCTGCAAACCAGTTCATCTGTACCATTTTTTAGGTTCCACATATATGCATTAATATACAATATTTGTTTTCCTCTTTCTGACTTACTTCATTCTGTATGACAGTCTCTAGATCGATCGATGTCTCTACAAATGACCCAGTTTCATCCCTTTTTATGGCTGAGTAATATTCCATTTTATATATGTACCACATCTTTATCCATTCATCTGTCTGTGGGCATTTAGGTTGCTTGCATTACTTGGCTATTGGAAATAGTGCTGCAATGAACATTGTGGTGGATGTGCCTTTTTAATTTATGTTTTTCTCTGGGTATATGCCCAGAAGTTCGATTGCTGGATCAGATGGTAATTCTATTTCTAGTTTTTTTAAGGAAACTCCATACTGTTCTCCATAGTGACTGTATCAATTTACATCACCACCAATAGTGGTAGAGGGTTCCTTTTGTCCACACTCTCCCCAGAATTTGTTGTTTGTAGATTTTCTGATGATGCCGATTCTAACAGGTGTGAGGTGATACCTCATTGTAGTTTTGATTTGCATTTCTCTAATAATTAGTGCTGTTGAGCAGCTTTTCATGTGCGTCTTGGCCATCTCTGTGTCTTCTTTGAAGAAACGTCTCTTTAAATCTTCTGCCCATTTTTGTATTGGGTTGTTTGTTTTTTTAATATTAAGCTGCATGAGCTGTTTATATATATATTGGAGATTAAACCTTTGTCCATTGATTCATTTGCAACGATTTTCGCCCATTCTGAGGGATGCCTTTTTCCATTCCCGTTTTTTTAACAAAAAAGGAAAGAAAGAAAAAGAAGCAGAACACTAATGTGCGTAAAATATGCCTTTTGAAATGGTCGTTTTGAAATATGGACGTCCTTTGAATTTTTTGGTCGATATGGGACCCCAGGATTTGTTTTCAGGGCAGGTGTCATTTACAGGCCTGCAATGATTTTGAATATCAACTGACCATTAGCGCTGGGGTTAAAGCTGCTGTTGCGTGAAACGGCCACAAGGTGGCAGCAGTTCTCCCTTACCAAATCTGCTTACTAGAGCAACAGAGCCTCAATGGAAGGCGTGTTCTAGATTGGAAGTTCGAATGGAATGTGCCAGGAGAAAGCCCCTCAAGTTTGTCTCACTACTTTTTGTTCGTGTTTTTAATTTGTTTATTTTATTTTCTATTACAGCAAGTTTGATTACAATGTTTGGCTTGTTGTAGGTGTGGAAGATGTGGTTCTTTTACACATATACAGATGTCTGTTCTTCCTGGGATCCTTTTCCCATGTACGTTCGGACAGAATGTTGAGTAGTCTTCTCTTGGTATTCCGTAGGTCTTTGGTGATTATATATGTCACCTGTGTTTGATTATGTCTGTTAACCCCGATATCATAATGAAACCAATCCTCACACCTTTCCATTGGTGAACCATAAGTTTGTTTAATGAATCTGTGATTGCCCTTCTCCGTGGAAATATCTGCCCTGGTATCCATTTTTTGATAACACCTATAAGTGATAAGATACGATATGTGTCTTTCACTTTCTGACTTACTCCAAGTCACGTGATTACCTCTAGACTCATCTACGGGGCTGCAAATGGCATTGTGTCCTTTTTTTCCTTGGCTTCTATTCTGCCTTAGCGAGGTCCATTTTCAACAATGTGATTCCCTGAGGGTTGTGGATTAGCTGACCTGGGCAGCCTTACCCTGCCGGCCGGCCCTCCCCAGGTGTGCCTGGTTGAGGTCAATATAAACAGCGCTCCAGGCAGCAATAGCCCCTGAAGTTGTGCCTGACTCCATATTCTCTGCCCCGTCAGCAGTCTCGGGGCTGTGCTGGTGGGAGGGAGTGAGGGGCCAAGGCTTTGTTGGTGGCCCGGTGTGAGTGGGGCTCTGCTGGCCTTTCTGCAGGAGTTGCCAGGCTGCCACCTGTAAAGAAGAGGATGTGTCAGTCATAACTTCCGATGGAATTTCTCTCTGGACAGAGGTGAGGAAGGATAAAAGCAGTGGGGGCCGGGACAGGAGGGGTATCTCAGGCAGGGCAATAGAAAGCTTACAGAACAGCGCCCGGGCCCAGGACCATCCTGGCTGACCAGCAGGCACCAAGTTGGCCTGCGTGCTGTGGCTGGTGTGGCTCCAGGGCCCTTCCTCTAGGCTTTCAAGCCCTTGTACATATTCAGGTGTTTTACCTGGGAAGGGTGGGAACAGTTCAGCAGCAGCTGGCCTGGGGCTCAGCTCACATTAACTCACAGATGCCTCAGCACGGTCCCCCAGCTTTGCAATGAGGACACTCCTTGCATGGGGGGTGGGTTGCTGGCTGTATGGGAGGTGATTCCCCACCTCTGACCAATTTCAAAATTGTTTACCACTGGAGCAAGTGCCCTGATAGGGTTTCCCTCTTTATAACTGGTGGTTTCGGTTTTTTTTTTCTTTTATGGTTCAAGTTAGATTTGATTCCTCTTTTATGTATTTATAGATAGAAGCATGGAAATAATTCATTCCTGTAAATACATCTGTGTGAAGCGAATAACTTTTTTCTGTTTTATTTTAAAATTTTATTTTTAAAAATTTTGAAATTTAATTTTATTTATTTTTTATACAGCAGGTTATTATTAGTTATGTATTTTATGCATATATATGTATACAGGATAATCCCAATCTCCCAACTCATCCCACCACCACCACCCCATGGCTTCCCTCACTTGGTGTCCATACGTTTGTTCTTTACCTCTGTGTCTCTATTTCTTCCCTGCAAACCAGTTCATCTGTACCATTTTTTAGGTTCCACATATATGCATTAATATACAATATTTGTTTTCCTCTTTCTGACTTACTTCATTCTGTATGACAGTCTCTAGATCCATCGATGTCTCTACAAATGACCCAGTTTCATCCCTTTTTATGGCTGAGTAATATTCCAATTTATATACGTACCACATCTTTATCCATTCATCTGTCTGTGGGCATTTAGGTTGCTTGCATTACCTGGCTATTGTAAATAGTGCTGCAATGAACATTGTGGTGGATGTGCCTTTTTAATTTATGTTTTTCTCTGGGTATATGCCCAGAAGTTCGATTGCTGGATCAGATGGTAATTCTATTTCTAGTTTTTTTAAGGAAACTCCATACTGTTCTCCATAGTGACTGTATCAATTTACATCCCCACCAATAGTGGAAGAGGGCTCCTTTTGTCCACACCCTCCCCAGAATTTGTTGTTTGTAGATTTTCTGATGATGCCGATTCTAACAGGTGTGAGGTGATACCTCATTGTAGTTTTGATTTGCATTTCTCTAATAATTAGTGCTGTTGAGCAGCTTTTCATGTGCGTCTTGGCCATCTCTGTGTCTTCTTTGAAGAAACGTTTCTTTAGATCTTCTGCCCATTTTTGTATTGGGTTGTTTGTTTTTTTAATATTAAGCTGCATGAGCTGTTTATATATATATTGGAGATTAAACCTTTGTCCATTGATTCATTTGCAACGATTTTCGCCCATTCTGAGGGATGCCTTTTTCCATTCCCGTTTTTTTAACAAAAAAGGAAAGAAAGAAAAAGAAGCAGAACACTAATGTGCGTAAAATATGCCTTTTGAAATGGTCGTTTTTTTTTTTTTTTTTTTTTTTTCTGTATGCGGGCCTCTCACTGTTGTGGCCTCCCCCGTCGCGGAGCACAGGCTCCGGACGCGCAGGCTCCGGACGCGCAGGCTCAGCGGCCATGGCTCACGGGCCCAGCCGCTCCACGGCATATGGGATCCTCCCAGACCGGGGCGCGAACCCGTATCCCCTGCATCGGCAGGCGGACTCTCAACCACTGCGCCACCAGGGAGGCCCTGAAATGGTCGTTTTGAAATATGGACGTCCTTTGAATTTTTTGGTCGATATGGGACCCCAGGATTTGTTTTCAGGGCAGGTGTCATTTACAGGCCTGCAATGATTTTGAATATCAACTGACCATTAGCGCTGGGATTAAAGCTGCTGTTGCGTGAAACGGCCACAAGGTGGCAGCAGTTCTCCCTTACCAAATCTGGTTACTAGAGCAACAGAGCCTCAATGGAAGGCGTGTTCTAGATTGGAATTTCGAATGGAATGTGCCAGGAGAAAGCCCCTCAGGTTTGTCTCACTAATTCTTGTTCGTGTTTCTAATTTTTTTTATTTTCTATTTCAGCAAGTTTGATTACAATGTTTGGCTTGTTGTAGGTGTGTAAGATGTGGTTCTTTTACACATATACAGATGTCTGTTCTTCCTGGGATCCTTTTCCCATGTACGTTAGGACAGAATGTTGAGTAGTCTTCTCTTGGTATTCCGTAGGTCTTTGGTGATTATATATGTCACCTGTGTTTGAATATGTCTGTTAACCCCGATATCATAATGAAACCAATCTTCACACCTTTCCATTGGTGAACCATAAGTTTGTTTAATGAATCTGTGATTGCCCTTCTCCGTGGAAATATCTGCCCTGGTATCCATTTTTAGGTAACACCTATAAGTGATATGATATGATATGTGTCTTTCACTTTCTGACTTACTCCAAGTCACGTGATTACCTCTAGACTCATCTACGGGGCTGCAAATGGCATTGTGTCCTTTTTTTCCTTGGCTTCTATTCTGCCTTAGCGAGGTCCATTTTCAACAATGTGATTCCCTGAGGGTTGTGGATTAGCTGACCTGGGCAGCCTTACCCTGCCGGCCGGCCCTCCCCAGGTGTGCCTGGTTGAGGTCAATATAAACAGCGCTCCAGGCAGCAATAGCCCCTGAAGTTGTGCCTGACTCCATATTCTCTGCCCCGTCAGCAGTCTCGGGGCTGTGCTGGTGGGAGGGAGTGAGGGGCCAAGGCTTTGTTGGTGGCCCGGTGTGAGTGGGGCTCTGCTGGCCTTTCTGCAGGAGTTGCCAGGCTGCCACCTGTAAAGAAGAGGATGTGTCAGTCATAACTTCCGATGGAATTTCTCTCTGGACAGAGGTGAGGAAGGATAAAAGCAGTGGGGGCCGGGACAGGAGGGGTATCTCAGGCAGGTCAATAGAAAGCTTACAGAACAGCGCCCGGGCCCAGGACCATCCTGGCTGACCAGCAGGCACCAAGTTGGCCTGCGTGCTGTGGCTGGTGTGGCTCCAGGGCCCTTCCTCTAGGCTTTCAAGCCCTTGTACATATTCAGGTGTTTTACCTGGGAAGGGTGGGAACAGTTCAGCAGCAGCTGGCCTGGGGCTCAGCTCACATTAACTCACAGATGCCTCAGCACGGTCCCCCAGCTTTGCAATGAGGACACTCCTTGCATGGGGGGTGGGTTGCTGGCTGTATGGGAGGTGATTCCCCACCTCTGACCAATTTCAAAATTGTTTACCACTGGAGCAAGTGCCCTGATAGGGTTTCCCTCTTTATAACTGGTGGTTTCGGTTTTTTTTTTTTCTTTTATGGTTCAAGTTAGATTTGATTCCTCTTTTATGTATTTATAGATAGAAGCATGGAAATAATTCATTCCTGTAAATACATCTGTGTGAAGCGAATAACTTTTTTCTGTTTTATTTTAAAATTTTATTTTTTAAAATTTTGAAATTTAATTTTATTTATTTTTTATACAGCAGGTTATTATTAGTTATGTATTTTATGCATATATATGTATACAGGATAATCCCAATCTCCCAACTCATCCCACCACCACCACCCCATGGCTTCCCTCACTTGGTGTCCATACGTTTGTTCTCTACCTCTGTGTCTCTATTTCTTCCCTGCAAACCAGTTCATCTGTACCATTTTTTAGGTTCCACATATATGCATTAATATACAATATTTGTTTTCCTCTTTCTGACTTACTTCATTCTGTATGACAGTCTCTAGATCCATCGATGTCTCTACAAATGACCCAGTTTCATCCCTTTTTATGGCTGAGTAATATTCCAATTTATATACGTACCACATCTTTATCCATTCATCTGTCTGTGGGCATTTAGGTTGCTTGCATTACCTGGCTATTGTAAATAGTGCTGCAATGAACATTGTGGTGGATGTGCCTTTTTAATTTATGTTTTTCTCTGGGTATATGCCCAGAAGTTCGATTGCTGGATCAGATGGTAATTCTATTTCTAGTTTTTTTAAGGAAACTCCATACTGTTCTCCATAGTGACTGTATCAATTTACATCCCCACCAATAGTGGAAGAGGGCTCCTTTTGTCCACACCCTCCCCAGAATTTGTTGTTTGTAGATTTTCTGATGATGCCGATTCTAACAGGTGTGAGGTGATACCTCATTGTAGTTTTGATTTGCATTTCTCTAATAATTAGTGCTGTTGAGCAGGTTTTCATGTGCGTCTTGGCCATCTCTGTGTCTTCTTTGAAGAAACGTCTCTTTAGATCTTCTGCCCATTTTTGTATTGGGTTGTTTGTTTTTTTAATATTAAGCTGCATGAGCTGTTTATATATATATTGGAGATTAAACCTTTGTCCATTGATTCATTTGCAACGATTTTCGCCCATTCTGAGGGATGCCTTTTTCCATTCCCGTTTTTTTAACAAAAAAGGAAAGAAAGAAAAAGAAGCAGAACACTAATGTGCGTAAAATATGCCTTTGGAAATGGTCGTTTTTGGTTTGTTTTTTTTTTTTTTTTCGGTATGCGGGCCTCTCACTGTTGTGGCCTCCCCCGTCGCGGAGCACAGGCTCCGGACGCGCAGGCTCCGGACGCGCAGGCTCAGCGGCCATGGCTCACGGGCCCAGCCGCTCCACGGCATATGGGATCCTCCCAGACCGGGGCGCGAACCCGTATCCCCTGCATCGGCAGGCGGACTCTCAACCACTGCGCCACCAGGGAGGCCCTGAAATGGTCGTTTTGAAATATGGACGTCCTTTGAATTTTTTGGTCGATATGGGACCCCAGGATTTGTTTTCAGGGCAGGTGTCATTTACAGGCCTGCAATGATTTTGAATATCAACTGACCATTAGCGCTGGGATTAAAGCTGCTGTTGCGTGAAACGGCCACAAGGTGGCAGCAGTTCTCCCTTACCAAATCTGGTTACTAGAGCAACAGAGCCTCAATGGAAGGCGTGTTCTAGATTGGAATTTCGAATGGAATGTGCCAGGAGAAAGCCCCTCAGGTTTGTCTCACTAATTCTTGTTCGTGTTTCTAATTTTTTTTATTTTCTATTTCAGCAAGTTTGATTACAATGTTTGGCTTGTTGTAGGTGTGTAAGATGTGGTTCTTTTACACATATACAGATGTCTGTTCTTCCTGGGATCCTTTTCCCATGTACGTTAGGACAGAATGTTGAGTAGTCTTCTCTTGGTATTCCGTAGGTCTTTGGTGATTATATATGTCACCTGTGTTTGAATATGTCTGTTAACCCCGATATCATAATGAAACCAATCTTCACACCTTTCCATTGGTGAACCATAAGTTTGTTTAATGAATCTGTGATTGCCCTTCTCCGTGGAAATATCTGCCCTGGTATCCATTTTTAGGTAACACCTATAAGTGATATGATATGATATGTGTCTTTCACTTTCTGACTTACTCCAAGTCACGTGATTACCTCTAGACTCATCTACGGGGCTGCAAATGGCATTGTGTCCTTTTTTTCCTTGGCTTCTATTCTGCCTTAGCGAGGTCCATTTTCAACAATGTGATTCCCTGAGGGTTGTGGATTAGCTGACCTGGGAAGCCTTACCCTGCCGGCCGGCCCTCCCCAGGTGTGCCTGGTTGAGGTCAATATAAACAGCGCTCCAGGCAGCAATAGCCCCTGAAGTTGTGCCTGACTCCATATTCTCTGCCCCGTCAGCAGTCTCGGGGCTGTGCTGGTGGGAGGGAGTGAGGGGCCAAGGCTTTGTTGGTGGCCCGGTGTGAGTGGGGCTCTGCTGGCCTTTCTGCAGGAGTTGCCAGGCTGCCACCTGTAAAGAAGAGGATGTGTCAGTCATAACTTCCGATGGAATTTCTCTCTGGACAGAGGTGAGGAAGGATAAAAGCAGTGGGGGCCGGGACAGGAGGGGTATCTCAGGCAGGGCAATAGAAAGCTTACAGAACAGCGCCCGGGCCCAGGACCATCCTGGCTGACCAGCAGGCACCAAGTTGGCCTGCGTGCTGTGGCTGGTGTGGCTCCAGGGCCCTTCCTCTAGGCTTTCAAGCCCTTGTACATATTCAGGTGTTTTACCTGGGAAGGGTGGGAACAGTTCAGCAGCAGCTGGCCTGGGGCTCAGCTCACATTAACTCACAGATGCCTCAGCACGGTCCCCCAGCTTTGCAATGAGGACACTCCTTGCATGGGGGGTGGGTTGCTGGCTGTATGGGAGGTGATTCCCCACCTCTGACCAATTTCAAAATTGTTTACCACTGGAGCAAGTGCCCTGATAGGGTTTCCCTCTTTATAACTGGTGGTTTCGGTTTTTTTTTTTCTTTTATGGTTCAAGTTAGATTTGATTCCTCTTTTATGTATTTATAGATAGAAGCATGGAAATAATTCATTCCTGTAAATACATCTGTGTGAAGCGAATAACTTTTTTCTGTTTTATTTTAAAATTTTATTTTTTAAAATTTTGAAATTTAATTTTATTTATTTTTTATACAGCAGGTTATTATTAGTTATGTATTTTATGCATATATATGTATACAGGATAATCCCAATCTCCCAACTCATCCCACCACCACCACCCCATGGCTTCCCTCACTTGGTGTCCATACGTTTGTTCTCTACCTCTGTGTCTCTATTTCTTCCCTGCAAACCAGTTCATCTGTACCATTTTTTAGGTTCCACATATATGCATTAATATACAATATTTGTTTTCCTCTTTCTGACTTACTTCATTCTGTATGACAGTCTCTAGATCCATCGATGTCTCTACAAATGACCCAGTTTCATCCCTTTTTATGGCTGAGTAATATTCCAATTTATATACGTACCACATCTTTATCCATTCATCTGTCTGTGGGCATTTAGGTTGCTTGCATTACCTGGCTATTGTAAATAGTGCTGCAATGAACATTGTGGTGGATGTGCCTTTTTAATTTATGTTTTTCTCTGGGTATATGCCCAGAAGTTCGATTGCTGGATCAGATGGTAATTCTATTTCTAGTTTTTTTAAGGAAACTCCATACTGTTCTCCATAGTGACTGTATCAATTTACATCCCCACCAATAGTGGAAGAGGGCTCCTTTTGTCCACACCCTCTCCAGAATTTGTTGTTTGTAGATTTTCTGATGATGCCGATTCTAACAGGTGTGAGGTGATACCTCATTGTAGTTTTGATTTGCATTTCTCTAATGATTAGTGCTGTTGAGCAGCTTTTCATGTGCGTCTTGGCCATCTCTGTGTCTTCTTTCAAGAAACGTCTCTTTAGATCTTCTGCCCATTTCTGTATTGGGTTGTTTGTTTTTTTAATATTAAGCTGCATGAGCTGTTTATATATATATATTGGAGATTAAAACTTTGTCCATTGATTCACTTGCAACGATTTTCGCCTATTCTGACGGATGCCTTTTTCCATTCCCGTTTTTTTAACAAAAAAGGAAAGAAAGAAAAAGAAGCAGAACACTAATGTGCGTAAAATATGCCTTTTGAAATGGTCGTTTTGAAATATGGACGTCCTTTGAATTTTTTGGTCGATATGTGACCCCAGGATTTGTTTTCAGGGCAGGTGTCATTTACAGGCCTGCAATGATTTTGAATATCAACTGACCATTAGCGCTGGGATTAAAGCTGCTGTTGCGTGAAACGGCCACAAGGTGGCAGCAGTTCTCCCTTACCAAATCTGGTTACTAGAGCAACAGAGCCTCAATGGAAGGCGTGTTCTAGATTGGAAGTTCGAATGGAATGTGCCAGGAGAAAGCCCCTCAAGTTTGTCTCACTACTTCTTGTTCGTGTTTTTAATTTTTTTTATTTTCTATTACAGCAAGTTTGATTACAATGTTTGGCTTGTTGTAGGTGTGGAAGATGTGGTTCTTTTACACATATACAGATGTCTGTTCTTCCTGGGATCCTTTTCCCATGTACGTTCGGACAGAATGTTGAGTAGTCTTCTCTTGGTATTCCGTAGGTCTTTGGTGATTATATATGTCACCTGTGTTTGATTATGTCTGTTAACCCCGATATCATAATGAAAGCAATCCTCACACCTTTCCATTGGTGAACCATAAGTTTGTTTAATGAATCTGTGATTGCCCTTCTCCGTGGAAATATATGCCCTGGTATCCATTTTTAGGTAACACCTATAAGTGATATGATACGATATGTGTCTTTCACTTTCTGACTTACTCCAAGTCACGTGATTACCTCTAGACTCATCTACGGGGCTGCAAATGGCATTGTGTCCTTTTTTTCCTTGGCTTCTATTCTGCCTTAGCGAGGTCCATTTTCAACAATGTGATTCCCTGAGGGTTGTGGATTAGCTGACCTGGGAAGCCTTACCCTGCCGGCCGGCCCTCCCCAGGTGTGCCTGGTTGAGGTCAATATAAACAGCGCTCCAGGCAGCAATAGCCCCTGAAGTTGTGCCTGACTTCATATTCTCTGCCCCATAAGCAGTCTCGGGGCTGTGCTTGTGGGAGGGAGTGAGGGGCCAAGGCTTTGTTGGTGGTCCGGTGTGAGTGGGGCTCTGCTGGCCTTTCTGCAGGAGTTGCCAGGCTGCCACCTGTAAAGAAGAGGATGTGTCACCCATACCTTCCGATGGAATTTCTCTCCGTACAGAGGTGAGGAAGGAAAAAAGCAGTGGGGGCCGGGACAGGAGGGGTATCTCAGGCAGGGCAATAGAAAGCTTCCAGAAGAGCGGCCGGGGCCAGGACCAACCTGGCTGGCCTGCAGGCACCAAGTTGGCCTGCGTGCTGTCGCTGGTGTGGCTCCAGGGCCTTTCCTCTAGGCTTTCAAGCCCTTGTACATATTCAGGTGATTTACATGGGAAGGGTGGGAAGAGTTCAGCAGCAGCTGGCCTGGGGCTCAGCTCATATTTACTCACAGATGCCTCAGCACGGTCCCCCAGCTTTGCAATGAGGACGCTCCTTGCATGGGGGGTGGGTTGCTGGCTGTATGGGAGGTGATTCCCCACCTCTGAACAATTTCAGAATTGTTTACTGCTGGAGCAAGTGCCCTGATAGGGTTTCCCTCTGTATAACTGGTGGGTCCAGGGTTTTTTTTCTTTTATGGTTCAAGTTAGATTTGATTCCTCTTTTATGTATTTATAGATATAAGCATGGAAATAATTCATTCCTATAAATACATCTGTGTGAAGGGAAGAACTTTTTTCTGTTTTATTTAAAAATTTTTTTTTAAATTTTGAAATTTAATTGTATTTATTTTTTTATACAGCAGGTTATTATTAGTTATGTAGTTTATGCATATACATGTATACAGGTCAATCCCAATCTCCCAACTCATCCCACCACCACCACCCCATGGCTTCCCACACTTGGTGTCCATACGTTTGTTCTCTACCTCTGTGTCTCCATTTCTTCCCTGCAAACAAGTTCATCTGTACCATTTTTTAGGTTCCACATATATGCATTAATATACAATATTTGTTTTCCTCTTTCTGACTTACTTCATTCTGTATGACAGTCTCTAGATCCATCGATGTCTCTACAAATGACCCAGGTTCATCCCTTTTTATGGCTGAGTAATATTCCATTTTATATATGTACCACATCTTTATCCATTCATCTGTCTGTGGGCATTTAGGTTGCTTGCATTACCTGGCTATTGTAAATAGTGCTGCAATGAACATTGTGGTGAATGTGCCTTTTTGATTTATGGTTTTCTCTGGGTATATGCCCAGAAGTTCGATTGCTGGATCAGATGGTAATTCTATTTCTAGTTTTTTTAAGGAAACTCCATACTGTTCTCCATAGTGACTGTATCAATTTACATCCCCACCAATAGTGGAAGAGGGCTCCTTTTGTCCACACCCTCCCCAGAATTTGTTGTTTGTAGATTTTCTGATGTTGCCGATTCTAACAGGTGTGAGGTGATTCCTCATTGTAGTTTTGATTTGCATTTCTCTAATAATTAGTGCTGTTGAGGAGCTTTCTATGTGCGTCTTGGCCATCTCTGTGTCTTCTTTGAAGAAACGTCTCTTTAGATCTTCTGCCCAATTTTGTATTGGGTTGTTTGTTTTTTTAATATTAAGCTGCATGAGCTGTTTATATATATATTGGAGATTAAACCTTTGTCCATTGGTTCATTTGCAACGATTTTGCCCATTCTGAGGGATGCCTTTTTCCATTCCTGTTTTTTTAATAAAAAAGGAAAGAAAGAAAAAGAAGCAGAACACTAATGTGCGTAAAATATGCCTTTTGAAATGGTCGTTTTGAAATATGGACGTCCTTTGAATTTTTGGTCGATATGTGACCCCAGGATTTGTTTCAAGGGCAGGTGTCATTTACAGGCCTGCAATGATTTTGAATATCAACTGACCATTAGCGCTGGGATTAAAGCTGCTGTTGCGTGAAACGGCCACAAGGTGGCAGCAGTTCTCCCTTACCAAATCTGGTTACTAGAGCAACAGAGCCTCAATGGAAGTCGTGTTCTAGATTGGAATTTAGAATGGAATGTGCCAGGAGAAAGCCCCTCAAATTTGTCTCACTACTTCTTGTTCGTGTTTTTAATTTTTTTTTTATTTTCTATTACCGCAAGTTTGATTACAATGTTTGGTTTTTGTAGGTGTGGAAGATGTGGTTCTTTTACACATATACAGATGTCTGTTCTTCCTGGGATCCTTTTCCCATGTACGTTAGGACAGAATGTTGAGTAGTCTTCTCTTGGTATTCCATAGGTTTTTGGTGATTATATACGTCACCTGTGTTTGATTATGTCTGTTAACCTCGATATCATAATGAAAGCAATCCTCACACCTTTCCATTGGTGAACCATAAGTTTGTTTAATGAATCTGTGATTGCCCTTCTCCGTGGAAATATCTGCCCTGGTATCCATTTTTAGGTAACACCTATAAGTGATATGATACGATATGTGTCTTTCACTTTCTGACTTACTCCAAGTCACGTGATTACCTCTAGACTCATCTACGGGGCTGCAAATGGCATTGTGTCCTTTTTTTCTTGGCTTCTATTCTGCCTTAGCGAGGTCCATTTTCAACAATGTGATTCCCTGAGGGTTGTGGATTAGCTGACCTGGGCAGCCTTACCTTGCCGGCCGGCCCTCCCCAGGTGTGCCTGGTTGAGGTCAATATAAACAGCGCTCCAGGCAGCAATAGCCCCTGAATTTGTGCCTGACTCCATATTCTCTGCCCCGTCAGCAGTCTCGGGGCTGTGCTGGTGGGAGGGCGTGAGGGGCCAAGGCTCTGTTGGTGGCCTGGTGTGAGTGTGGCTCTGCTGGCCTTTCTGCAGGAGTTGCCAGGCTGACACCTGTAAAGAAGAGGATGTGTCACCCATACCTTCCGATGGAATTTCTCTCCGGACATAGGTGAGGAAGGAAAAAAGCAGTGGGGGCCGGGACAGGAGGGGTATCTCAGGCAGGGCAATAGAAAGCTTTCAGAACAGTGCCCGGGGCCAGGACCATCCTGGCTGACCTGCAGGCACCAAGTTGGCCTGCGTGCTGTCGCTGGTGTGGCTCCAGGGCCCTTCCTCTAGGCTTTCAAGCCCTTGTACATATTCAGGTGTTTTACCTGGGAAGGGTGGGAACAGTTCAGCAGCAGCTGGCCTGGGGCTCAGCTCACGTTTACTCACAGATGCCGCAGCACGGTCCCCCAGCTTTGCAATGAGGACGCTCCTTGCATGGGGGGTGGGTTGCTGGCTGTATGGGAGGTGATTCCCCACCTCTGACCAATTTCAGAATTGTTTACTGCTGGAGCAAGTGCCCTGATAGGGTTTCCCTCTATATAACTGGTGGGTTCAGGTTTTGTTTTTCTTTTATGGTTCAAGTTAGATTTGATTCCTCTTTTATATATTTATAGATATAATCATGGAAATAATTCATTCCTATAAATACATCTGTGTGAAAGGAAGAACATTTTTCTTTTTTATTTTAAAATTTTTTAAAATTTTGAAATTTAATTGTATTTATTTTTTTATACAGCAGGTTATTATTAGTTATGTATTTTATGCATATACATGTATACAGGTCAATCCCAATCTCCCAACTCATCCCACCACCACCAACCCATGGCTTCTCACACTTGGTGTCCATACGTTTGTTCTCTACTTCTGTGTCTCTATTTCTTCCCTGCAAACCAGTTCATCTGTACCATTTTTTAGGTTCCACATATATGCATTAATATACAATATTTGTTTTCCTCTTTCTGACTTACTTCATTCTGTATGACAGTCTCTAGATCCATCGATGTCTCTACAAATGACCCAGTTTCATCCCTTTTTATGGCTGAGTAATATTCCATTTTATATATGTACCACATCTTTATCCATTCTTCTGTCTGTGGGCATTTAGGTTGCTTGCATTACCTGGCTATTGTAAATAGTGCTGCAATGAACATTGTGGTGAATGTTACTTTTTGATTTATGGTTTTCTCTGGGTATATGCCCAGAAGTTCGATTGCTGGATCAGATGGTAATTCTATTTCTAGTTTTTTTAAGGAAACTCCATACTGTTCTCCATAGTGACTGTATCAATTTACATCCCCACCAATAGTGGAAGAGGGCTCCTTTTGTCCACACCCTCCCCAGAATTTGTTGTTTGTAGATTTTCTGATGATGCCGATTCTAACAGGTGTGAGGTGATACCTCATTGTAGTTTTGATTTGCATTTCTCTAATAATTAGTGCTGTTGAGCAGCTTTTCATGTGCGTCTTGGCCATCTCTGTGTCTTCTTTCAAGAAACGTCTCTTTAGATCTTCTGCCCATTTCTGTATTGGGTTGTTTGTTTTTTTAATATTAAGCTGCATGAGCTGTTTATATATATATTGGAGATTAAAACTTTGTCCATTGATTCACTTGCAACGATTTTCGCCCATTCTGAGGGATGCCTTTTTCCATTCCCGTTTTTTTAACAAAAAAGGAAAGAAAGAAAAAGAAGCAGAACACTAATGTGCGTAAAATATGCCTTTTGAAATGGTCGTTTTGAAATATGGACGTCCTTTGAATTTTTTGGTCGATATGTGACCCCAGGATTTGTTTTCAGGGCAGGTGTCATTTACAGGCCTGCAATGATTTTGAATATCAACTGACCATTAGCGCTGGGATTAAAGCTGCTGTTGCGTGAAACGGCCACAAGGTGGCAGCTGTTCTCCCTTACCAAATCTGGTTACTAGAACAACAGAGCCTCAATGGAAGGCGTGTTCTAGATTGGAAGTTCGAATGGAATGTGCCAGGAGAAAGCCCCTCAAGTTTGTCTCACTAATTCTTGTTCGTGTTTTTAATTTTTTTTATTTTCTATTACAGCAAGTTTGATTACAATGTTTGGCTTGTTGTAGGTGTGGAAGATGTGGTTCTTTTACACATATACAGATGTCTGTTCTTCCTGGGATCCTTTTCCCATGTACGTTCGGACAGAATGTTGAGTAGTCTTCTCTTGGTATTCCGTAGGTCTTTGGTGATTATATATGTCACCTGTGTTTGATTATGTCTGTTAACCCCGATATCATAATGAAAGCAATCTTCACACCTTTCCATTGGTGAACCATAAGTTTGTTTAATGAATCTGTGATTGCCCTTCTCCCTGGAAATATATGCCCTGGTATCCATTTTTAGGTAACACCTATAAGTGATATGATACGATATGTGTCTTTCACTTTCTGACTTACTCAAAGTCACGTGATTATCTCTAGACTCATCTACGGGTCTGCAAATGGCATTGTGTCCTTTTTTTCCTTGGCTTCTATTCTGCCTTAGCGAGGTCCATTTTCAACAATGTGATTCCCTGAGGGTTGTGGATTAGCTGACCTGGGAAGACTTCCCCTGCCGGCCGGCCCTCCCCAGGTGTGCCTGGTTGAGGTCAATATAAACAGCGCTCAGGCAGCAATAGCCCCTGAATTTGTGCCTGACTCCATATTCTCTGCCCCGTAAGCAGTCTCGGGGCTGTGCTGGTGGGAGGGAGTGAGGGGCCAAGGCTTTGTTGGTGGCCTGGTGTGAGTGTGGCTCTGCTGGCCTTTCTGCAGGAGTTGCCAGGCTGACACCTGTAAAGAAGAGGATGTGTCACCCATACCTTCCGATGGAATTTCTCTCCGGACATAGGTGAGGAAGGAAAAAGCGTGAAACGGCCACAAGGTGGCAGCAGTTCTCCCTTACCAAATCTGGTTACTAGAGCAACAGAGCCTCAATGGAAGGCGTGTTCTAGATTGGAAGTTCGAATGGAATGTGCCAGGAGAAAGCCCCTCAAGTTTGTCTCACTACTTCTTGTTCGTGTTTTTAATTTTTTTTATTTTCTATTACAGCAAGTTTGATTACAATGTTTGGCTTGTTGTAGGTGTGGAAGATGTGGTTCTTTTACACATATACATATGTCTGTTCTTCCTGGGATCCTTTTCCCATGTACGTTCGGACAGAATGTTGAGTAGTCTTCTCTTGGTATTCCATAGGTTTTTGGTGATTATATACGTCACCTGTGTTTGATTATGTCTGTTAACCTCGATATCATAATGAAAGCAATCCTCACACCTTTCCATTGGTGAACCATAAGTTTGTTTAATGAATCTGTGATTGCCCTTCTCCGTGGAAATATCTGCCCTGGTATCCATTTTTAGGTAACACCTATAAGTGATATGATACGATATGTGTCTTTCACTTTCTGACTTACTCCAAGTCACGTGATTACCTCTAGACTCATCTACGGGGCTGCAAATGGCATTGTGTCCTTTTTTTCCTTGGCTTCTATTCTGCCTTAGCGAGGTCCATTTTCAACAATGTGATTCCCTGAGGGTTGTGGATTAGCTGACCTGGGCAGCCTTACCTTGCCGGCCGGCCCTCCCCAGGTGTGCCTGGTTGAGTTCAATATAAACAGCGCTCCAGGCAGCAATAGCCCCTGAATTTGTGCCTGACTCCATATTCTCTGCCCCGTCAGCAGTCTCGGGGCTGTGCTGGTGGGAGGGCGTGAGGGGCCAAGGCTTTGTTGGTGGCCTGGTGTGAGTGTGGCTCTGCTGGCCTTTCTGCAGGAGTTGCCAGGCTGACACCTGTAAAGAAGAGGATGTGTCACCCATACCTTCCGATGGAATTTCTCTCCGGACATAGGTGAGGAAGGAAAAAGCGTGAAACGGCCACAAGGTGGCAGCAGTTCTCCCTTACCAAATCTGGTTACTAGAGCAACAGAGCCTCAATGGAAGGCGTGTTCTAGATTGGAAGTTCGAATGGAATGTGCCAGGAGAAAGCCCCTCAAGTTTGTCTCACTACTTCTTGTTCGTGTTTTTAATTTTTTTTATTTTCTATTACAGCAAGTTTGATTACAATGTTTGGCTTGTTGTAGGTGTGGAAGATGTGGTTCTTTTACACATATACAGATGTCTGTTCTTCCTGGGATCCTTTTCCCATGTACGTTCGGACAGAATGTTGAGTAGTCTTCTCTTGGTATTCCATAGGTCTTTGGTGATTATATATGTCACCTGTGTTTGATTATGTCTGTTAACCCCGATATCATAATGAAACCAATCCTCACACCTTTCCATTGGTGAACCATAAGTTTGTTTAATGAATCTGTGATTGCCCTTCTCCGTGGAAATATATGCCCTGGTATCCATTTTTAGGTAACACCTATAAGTGATATGATACGATATGTGTCTTTCACTTTCTGACTTACTCCAAGTCACGTGATTACCTCTAGACTCATCTACGGGGCTGCAAATGGCATTGTGTCCTTTTTTTCCTTGGCTTCTATTCTGCCTTAGCGAGGTCCATTTTCAACAATGTGATTCCCTGAGGGTTGTGGATTAGCTGACCTGGGAAGCCTTACCCTGCCGGCTGGCCCTCCCCAGGTGTGCCTGGTTGAGGTCAATATAAACAGCGCTCAGGCAGCAATAGCCCCTGAAGTTGTGCCTGACTCCATATTCTCTGCCCCGTCAGCAGTCTCGGGGCTGTGCTGGTGGGAGGGAGTGAGGGGCCAAGGCTTTGTTGGTGGCCCGGTGTGAGTGGGGCTCTGCTGGCCTTTCTGCAGGAGTTGCCAGGCTGCCACCTGTAAAGAAGAGGATGTGTCACCCATACCTTCCGATGGAATTTCTCTCCGGACAGAGGTGAGGAAGGAAAAAAGCAGTGGGGGCCGGGACAGGAGGGGTATCTCAGGCAGGGCAATAGAAAGCTTCCAGAAGAGCGGCCGGGGCCAGGTCCAACCTGGCTGGCCTGCAGGCACCAAGTTGGCCTGCGTGCTGTCGCTGGTGTGGCTCCAGGGCCCTTCCTCTAGGCTTTCAAGCCCTTGTACATATTCAGGTGATTTACATGGGAAGGGTGGGAACAGTTCAGCAGCAGCTGGCCTGGGGCTCAGCTCACGTTTACTCACAGATGCCTCAGCATGATCCCCCAGCTTTGCAATGAGGACGCTCCTTGCATGGGGGGTGGGATGCTGGCTGTATGGGAGGTGATTCCCCACCTCTGACCAATTTAAGAATTGTTTACCGCTGGAGCAAGTGCCCTGATAGGGTTTCCCTCTGTATAACTGGTGGGTCCAGGGTTTTTTTTCTTTTATGGTTCAAGTTAGATTTGATTCCTCTTTTATGTATTTATAGATATAAGCATGGAAATAATTCATTCCTATAAATACATCTGTGTGAAGGGAAGAAATTTTTTCTGTTTTATTTTAATTTTTTTTTTAAATTTTGAAATTTAATTGTATTTATTTTTTTATACAGCAGGTTATTATTAGTTATGTATTTTATGCATATACATGTATACAGGTCAATCCCAATCTCCCAACTCATCCCACCACCACCACCCCATGGCTTCCCACACTTGGTGTCCATACGTTTGTTCTCTACCTCTGTGTCTCCATTTCTTCCCTGCAAACAAGTTCATCTGTACCATTTTTAGGTTCCACATATATGCATTAATATACAATATTTGTTTTCCTCTTTCTGACTTACTTCATTCTGTATGACAGTCTCTAGATCCATCGATGTCTCTACAAATGACCCAGTTTCATTCCTTTTTATGGCTGAGTAATATTCCATTTTATATATGTACCACATCTTTATCCATTCATCTGTCTGTGGGCATTTAGGTTACTTGCATTACCTGGCTATTGTAAATAGTGCTGCAATGAACATTGTGGTGAATGTGCCTTTTTGATTTATGGTTTTCTCTGGGTATATGCCCAGAAGTGGGATTGCTGGATCAGATGGTAATTCTATTTCTAGTTTTTTTAAGGAAACTCCATACTGTTCTCCATAGTGACTGTATCAATTTATATCCCCACCAATAGTGGAAGAGGGCTCCTTTTGTCCACAACCTCCCCAGAATTTGTTGTTTGTAGATTTTCTGATGATGCCGATTCTAAGAGGTGTGAGCTCATACCTCATTGTCATTTTGATTTGCATTTCTCTAATAATTAGTGATGTTGAGCAGCTTTTCATGTGCGTCTTGGCCATCTCTGTGACTTCTTTGAAGAAACGTCTATTTAGATCTTCTGCCCATTTTTGTATTGGGTTGTTTGTTTTATTAATATTAAGCTGCGTGAGCTGTTTATATATATTGGAGATTAAACCTTTGTCCATTGATTCGTTTGCGATCGTTTTCGCCCATTCTGAGGGTTGCCTTTTTCCATTCCCGTTTTTTTAACCAAAAAAGAAAGAAAGCAAAGGAAGCAGAACACTAATGTGCGTGAAATATGCCTCTTGAAACTGTCGTTTTGAAATATGGACGTCTTTTGAATTTTTTGGTCGATACATGACCCCAGGATTTGTTTTCAGGGCAGGTGTCATTTACAGGCCTGCAATGATTTTGAATATCCACTGACCATTAGCGCTGGGATTAAAGCTGCTGTTGTGTGAAACGGCCACAAGGTGGCAGCAGTTCTCCCTTACCAAATCTGGTTACTAGGGCAACAGAGCCTCAATGGAAGTCGTGTTCTAGATTGGAATTTAGAATGGAATGTGCCAGGAGAATGCCCCTCAATTTGTCTCACTACTTCTTGTTCGTGTTTTTAATTTAATTTTTTATTTTTTTATTACAGCAAGTTTGATGTCAACGTTTGGCTTGTTGTAGGTGTGCAAGATGTGGTTCTTTTACACATATACATATGTCTGTTCTTCCTGGGATCCTGTTCCCATGTACGTTATGACAGAATGTTGAGTAGTCTTCTCTTGGTATTCCGTAGGTCTTTGGTGATTATATATTTCATCTGTGTTTGTATATGTCTGTTAACCCCAAGATCCTAATGAATCCAATCCTCACACCTTTCCATTGGTGAACCATAAGTTTGTTTAATGAATCTGTGATTGCCCTTCTCCGTGGAAATATCTGCCCTGGTATCAATTTTTAGGTAACACCTATAAGTGATATCCTACGATATGTGTCTTTCACTTTCTGACTTACTACAAGTCACGTGATTACCTCTAGACTCATCTACGGTGCTGCAAATGGCATTGTGTCCTTTTTTCCCTTGGCTAATATTGTGTCTTAGCGAGGTCCATTTTCTGCAATGTGATTCCGTGAGGGCTGAGGATTAGCTGACCTGGGCAGCCTGACCCTGCCGGCAAGCCCTCCCCAGGTGTGCCTGGGTTGAGGTCAATATAAACAGAACTCCAGGCAGCAATAGCCCCTTCAGCTGTGCCTGACTCCATATTCTCTGCCCAGTCAGCAGTCTCGGGGCTGTGCTGGTGGGAGGGTGTGAGGATCCACGGCTTTGTGGGTGGCCCGGTGTGAGTGGGGCTCTGCTGGACTTTCTGCAGGAGTTGCCAGGCTGCCACCTGTAAAGAAGAGGATGTGTCACCCATAACTTCCACTGGAATTTCTCTCTGGGCTGCGGTGAGGAAGGAAAAAAGGGAGTGGGTGCCAGGACAGGAGGGGTATCTCAGGCAGGGAAATGGAAAGCTTCCAGAAGAGCGCCCGGGGCCAGGACCATCCTGGCTGGCCTGCAGGCAGCAAGTTGGCCTGCGTGCTGTCGCTGGTGTGGCTCCACGGCCCTTCCTCTAGGCTTTCAAGCCCTTGTACATATTCATGTGTTTTACCTGGGAAGGGTGGGAACAGTTCAGCAGCAGCTGGCCTGGGGCTCAGCTCACGTTTACTCACAGAGAACTCGGCACTGTCCCCCAGCTTTGCAATGAGGACGCTCCTTGCGTGGGGGGGGGCGGGGCTGCTGGCTTTATGGGAGATGATTCCCCACCTCTGACCAATTTCAGAATTGTTTACCGCTGGAGCAAGTGCCTTGGTAGGGCTTTCCTCTGTATAACTGTTAGGTTCAGGGTTTTTTTTTCTTTTTTCGTTCAAATTACATTTTATTCCTGTTTTATGTATTTATAGATATAAGCATGGAAATAATTCATTCATACAAATACATCTGTGGGAATGGAAGAACTTTTTTCTGTTTTTTTTTAATTTTATTTTTAAAAATTTCGAAATTTAATTTTATTTATTTTTTATACAGCAGGTTATTATTAGTTATCTATTATATGCATATACATGTATACAGGTCAATCCCAATCTCCCAACTCATCCCAACACCACCACCCCATGGCTTCCCCCACTTGGTGTCCATATGTTTGTTCTCTACCTCTGTGTCACTATTTCTGCTCTGCAAACCATTTCATCTGTACCATTTTTCTAGGTTCCACATATATGCATTAATATACAATATTTGTTTTTCTCTTTCTGACTTACTTCACTCTGTATGACAGTCTCTAGATCCATCGACTTCTCTACAAATGACCCAGTTTCATTCCTTTTTATGGCTGAGTTATATTCCATTTTACATATGTACCACTTCTTTATCCATTCGTCTGTCTGTGGGCATTTAGGTTGCTTCCATTACCTGGCTATTGTAAATAGTGCTGCAATGAACATTGTGGTGAATGTGTCTTTTTGATTTATGGTTTTCTCTGGGTATATGCCCAGAAGTGGGATTGCTGGATCCTATGGTAATTCTCTTTTTAGTGTTTTAGAGGGACCTCCATACTGTTCTCCATAGTGACTGTATCAATTTACCTTCCCACCAATAGTGGAAGAGGGTTCCTTTTGTCCACACCCTCCCCAGAATTTGTTGTTTGTAGATTTTCTGATGATGCCGATTCTAAGAGGTGTGAGCTCATACCTCATTGTCATTTTGATTTGCATTTCTCTAATAATTAGTGATGTTGAGCAGATTTTCATGTGCGTCTTGGCCATCTCTGTGACTTCTTTGAAGAAACGTCTATTTAGATCTTCTGCCCATTTTTGTATTGGGTTATTTGTTTTATTAATATTAAGCTGCGTGAGCTGTTTATATATATTGGAGATTAAACCTTTGTCCATTGATTCGTTTGCGATCGTTTTCGGCCATTCTGAGGGTTGCCTTTTTCCATTCCCGTTTTTTTAACCAAAAAAGAAAGAAAGCAAAGGAAGCAGAACACTAATGTGCGTGAAATATGCCTCTTGAAACTGTCGTTTTGAAATATGGACGTCTTTTGAATTTTTTGGTCGATACATGACCCCAGGATTTGTTTTCAGGGCAGGTGTCATTTACAGGCCTGCAATGATTTTGAATATCCACTGACCATTAGCGCTGGGATTAAAGCTGCTGTTGTGTGAAACGGCCACAAGGTGGCAGCAGTTCTCCCTTACCAAATCTGGTTACTAGGGCAACAGAGCCTCAATGGAAGTCATGTTCTAGATTGGAATTTAGAATGGAATGTGCCAGGAGAATGCCCCTCAAGTTTGTCTCACTACTTCTTGTTCGTGTTTTTAATTTAATTTTTTATTTTTTTATTACAGCATGTTTGATGTCAACGTTTGGCTTGTTGTAGGTGTGCAAGATGTGGTTCTTTTACACATATACATATGTCTGTTCTTCCTGGGATCCTGTTCCCATGTACGTTATGACAGAATGTTGAGTAGTCTTCTCTTGGTATTCCGTAGGTCTTTGGTGATTATATATTTCATCTGTGTTTGTATATGTCTGTTAACCCCAAGACTCTAATGAATCCAATCCTCACACCTTTCCATTGGTGAAGCATAAGTTTGTTTAATGAATCTGTGATTGCCCTTCTCCGTGGAAATATCTGCCCTGGTATCAATTTTTAGGTAACACCTATAAGTGATATCCTACGATATGTGTCTTTCACTTTCTGACTTACTACAAGTCACGTGATTACCTCTAGACTCATCTACGGTGCTGCAAATGGCATTGTGTCCTTTTTTCCCTTGGCTAATATTGTGTCTTAGCGAGGTCCATTTTCTGCAATGTGATTCCGTGAGGGCTGAGGATTAGCTGACCTGGGCAGCCTGACCCTGCCGGCAAGCCCTCCCCAGGTGTGCCTGGGTTGAGGTCAATATAAACAGCACTCCAGGCAGCAATAGCCCCTGCAGCTGTGCCTGACTCCATATTCTCTGCCCCGTCAGCAGTCTCGGGGCTGTGCTGGTGGGAGGCTGTGAGGATCCACGGCTTTGTGGGTGGCCCGGTGTGAGTGGGGCTCTGATGGACTTTCTGCAGGAGTTGCCAGGCTGCCACCTGTAAAGAAGAGGATGTGTCACCCATAACTTCCACTGGAATTTCTCTCCGGGCTGAGGTGAGGAAGGAAAAAAGGGAGTGGGTGCCGGGACAGGAGGGGTATCTCAGGCAGGGAAATGGAAAGCTTCCAGAAGAGCACCCGGGGCCAGGACCATCCTGACTGGGCTGCAGGCAGCAAGTTGGCCTGTGTGCTGTCGCTGGTGTGGCTCCACGGCCCTTCCTCTAGGCTTTCAAGCCCTTGTACATATTCATGTGTTTTACCTGGGAAGGGTGGGAACAGTTCAGCAGCAGCTGGCCTGGGGCTCAGCTCACGTTTACTCACAGAGAACTCGGCACTGTCCCCCAGCTTTGCAATGAGGACGCTCCTTGCGTGGGGGGGGCGGGGCTGCTGGCTTTATGGGAGATGATTCCCCACCTCTGACCAATTTCAGAATTGTTTACCGCTGGAGCAAGTGCCTTGGTAGGGCTTTCCTCTGTATAACTGTTAGGTTCAGGTTTTTTTTTCTTTTTTCGTTCCAATTACATTTTATTCCTGTTTTATGTATTTATAGATATAAGCATGGAAATAATTCATTCATACAAATACATCTGTGTGAATGGAAGAACTTTTTTCTGTTTTTTTTCAATTTTATTTTTAAAAATTTCGAAATTTAATTTTATTTATTTTTTATACAGCAGGTTATTATTAGTTATCTATTTTATGCATATGTATGTATACAGGTCAATCCCAATCTCCCAACTCATCCCAACACCACCACCCCATGGCTTCCCCCACTTGGTGTCCATACGTTTGTTCTCTACCTCTGTGTCTCTATTTCTGCCCTGCAAACCAGTTCATCTGTACCATTTTTCTAGGTTCCACATATATGCATTAATATACAATATTTGTTTTTCTCTTTCTGACTTACTTTACTCTGTATGACAGTCTCTAGAACCATTGACTTCTCTACAAATGACCCAGTTTCATTCCTTTTTATGGCTGAGTTATATTCCATTTTACATATGTACCACTTCTTTATCCATTCGTCTGTCTGTGGGCATTTAGGTTGCTTCCATTACCTGGCTATTGTAAATACTGCTGCAATGAACATTGTGGTGAATGTGTCTTTTTGATTTATGGTTTTCTCTGGGTATATGCCCAGAAGTGGGATTGCTGGATCCTATGGTAATTCTCTTTTTAGTGTTTTAGAGGGACCTCCATACTGTTCTCCATAGTGACTGTATCAATTTACCTTCCCACCAATAGTGGAAGAGGGTTCCTTTTGTCCACACCCTCCCCAGAATTTGTTGTTTGTAGATTTTCTGATGATGCCGATTCTAAGAGGTGTGAGCTCATACCTCATTGTCATTTTGATTTGCATTTCTCTAATAATTAGTGATGTTGAGCAGCTTTTCATGTGCGTCTTGGCCATCTCTGTGACTTCTTTGAAGAAACGTCTATTTAGATCTTCTGCCCATTTTTGTATTGGGTTGTTTGTTTTATTAATATTAAGCTGCGTGAACTGTTTATATATATTGGAGATTAAACCTTTGTCCATTGATTCGTTTGCGATCGTTTTCGCCCATTCTGAGGGTTGCCTTTTTCCATTCCCGTTTTTTTAACCAAAAAAGAAAGAAAGCAAAGGAAGCAGAACACTAATGTGCGTGAAATATGCCTCTTGAGACTGTCGTTTTGAAATATGGACGTCTTTTGAATTTTTTGGTCGATATATGACCCCAGGATTTGTTTTCAGGGCAGGTGTCATTTACAGGCCTGCAATGATTTTGAATATCCACTGACCATTAGCACTGGGATTAAAGCTGCTGTTGCGTGAAACGGCCACAAGGTGGCAGCAGTTCTCCCTTACCAAATCTGGTTACTAGAGCAACAGAGCCTCAAAGGAAGTCGTGTTCTAGATTGGAATTTAGAATGGAATGTGCCAGGAGAAAGCCCCTCAAGTTTGTCTCACTACTTTTTGTTCGTGTTCTTAATTTGTTTTTTTATTTTCTATTACAGCAAGTTTGATTACAATGTTTGGCTTGTTGTAGGTGTGGAAGATGTGGTTCTTTTACACATATACAGATGTCTGTTCTTCCTGGGATCCTTTTCCCATGTACGTTAGGACAGAATGTTGAGTAGTCTTCTCTTGGTATTCCATAGGTCTTTGGTGATTATATATGTCACCTGTGTTTGATTATGTCTGTTAACCCCGATATCATAATGAAAGCAATCCTCACACCTTTCCATTGGTGAACCATAAGTTTGTTTAATGAATCTGTGATTGCCCTTCTCCGTGGAAATATATGCCCTGGTATCCATTTTTAGGTAACACCTATAAGTGATATGATACGATATGTGTCTTTCACTTTCTGACTTACTCCAAGTCACGTGATTACCTCTAGACTCATCTACGGGGCTGCAAATGGCATTGTGTCCTTTTTTTCCTTGGCTTCTATTCTGCCTTAGCGAGGTCCATTTTCAACAATGTGATTCCCTGAGGGTTGTGGATTAGCTGACCTGGGAAGCCTTACCCTGCCGGCCGGCCCTCCCCAGGTGTGCCTGGTTGAGGTCAATATAAACAGCGCTCAGGCAGCAATAGCCCCTGAAGTTGTGCCTGACTCCATATTCTCTGCCCCGTAAGCAGTCTCGGGGCTGTGCTGGTGGGAGGGAGTGAGGGGCCAAGGCTTTGTTGGTGGCCCGGTGTGAGTGGGGCTCTGCTGGCCTTTCTGCAGGAGTTGCCAGGCTGCCACCTGTAAAGAAGAGGATGTGTCACCCATACCTTCCGATGGAATTTCTCTCCGGACAGAGGTGAGGAAGGAAAAAAGCAGTGGGGGCCGGGACAGGAGGGGTATCTCAGGCAGGGCAATAGAAAGCTTCCAGAAGAGCGGCCGGGGCCAGGACCAACCTGGCTGGCCTGCAGGCACCAAGTTGGCCTGCGTGCTGTCGCTGGTGTGGCTCCAGGGCCCTTCCTCTAGGCTTTCAAGCCCTTGTACATATTCAGGTGATTTACATGGGAAGGGTGGGAAGAGTTCAGCAGCAGCTGGCCTGGGGCTCAGCTCACGTTTACTCACAGATGCCTCAGCATGATCCCCCAGCTTTGCAATGAGGACGCTCCTTGCATGGGGGGTGGGATGCTGGCTGTATGGGAGGTGATTCCCCACCTCTGACCAATTTAAGAATTGTTTACCGCTGGAGCAAGTGCCCTGATAGGGTTTCCCTCTGTATAACTGGTGGGTCCAGGGTTTTTTTTCTTTTATGGTTCAAGTTAGATTTGATTCCTCTTTTATGTATTTATAGATATAAGCATGGAAATAATTCATTCCTATAAATACATCTGTGTGAAGGGAAGAAATTTTTTCTGTTTTATTTTAATTTTTTTTTAAATTTTGAAATTTAATTGTATTTATTTTTTTATACAGCAGGTTATTATTAGTTATGTATTTTATGCATATACATGTATACAGGTCAATCCCAATCTCCCAACTCATCCCACCACCACCACCCCATGGCTTCCCACACTTGGTGTCCATACGTTTGTTCTCTACCTCTGTGTCTCCATTTCTTCCCTGCAAACAAGTTCATCTGTACCATTTTTAGGTTCCACATATATGCATTAATATACAATATTTGTTTTCCTCTTTCTGACTTAATTCATTCTGTATGACAGTCTCTAGATCCATCGATGTCTCTACAAATGACCCAGTTTCATTCCTTTTTATGGCTGAGTAATATTCCATTTTATATATGTACCACATCTTTATCCATTCATCTGTCTGTGGGCATTTAGGTTACTTGCATTACCTGGCTATTGTAAATAGTGCTGCAATGAACATTGTGGTGAATGTGCCTTTTTGATTTATGGTTTTCTCTGGGTATATGCCCAGAAGTGGGATTGCTGGATCAGATGGTAATTCTATTTCTAGTTTTTTTAAGGAAACTCCATACTGTTCTCCATAGTGACTGTATCAATTTATATCCCCACCAATAGTGGAAGAGGGCTCCTTTTGTCCACACCCTCCCCAGAATTTGTTGTTTGTAGATTTTCTGATGATGCCGATTCTAAGAGGTGTGAGCTCATACCTCATTGTCATTTTGATTTGCATTTCTCTAATAATTAGTGATGTTGAGCAGCTTTTCATGTGCGTCTTGGCCATCTCTGTGACTTCTTTGAAGAAACGTCTATTTAGATCTTCTGCCCATTTTTGTATTGGGTTGTTTGTTTTATTAATATTAAGCTGCGTGAACTGTTTATATATATTGGAGATTAAACCTTTGTCCATTGATTCGTTTGCGATCGTTTTCGCCCATTCTGAGGGTTGCCTTTTTCCATTCCCGTTTTTTTAACCAAAAAAGAAAGAAAGCAAAGGAAGCAGAACACTAATGTGCGTGAAATATGCCTCTTGAGACTGTCGTTTTGAAATATGGACGTCTTTTGAATTTTTTGGTCGATATATGACCCCAGGATTTGTTTTCAGGGCAGGTGTCATTTACAGGCCTGCAATGATTTTGAATATCCACTGACCATTAGCACTGGGATTAAAGCTGCTGTTGCGTGAAACGGCCACAAGGTGGCAGCAGTTCTCCCTTACCAAATCTGGTTACTAGAGCAACAGAGCCTCAAAGGAAGTCGTGTTCTAGATTGGAATTTAGAATGGAATGTGCCAGGAGAAAGCCCCTCAAGTTTGTCTCACTACTTTTTGTTCGTGTTCTTAATTTGTTTTTTTATTTTCTATTACAGCAAGTTTGATTACAATGTTTGGCTTGTTGTAGGTGTGGAAGATGTGGTTCTTTTACACATATACAGATGTCTGTTCTTCCTGGGATCCTTTTCCCATGTACGTTAGGACAGAATGTTGAGTAGTCTTCTCTTGGTATTCCATAGGTCTTTGGTGATTATATATGTCACCTGTGTTTGATTATGTCTGTTAACCCCGATATCATAATGAAAGCAATCCTCACACCTTTCCATTGGTGAACCATAAGTTTGTTTAATGAATCTGTGATTGCCCTTCTCCGTGGAAATATATGCCCTGGTATCCATTTTTAGGTAACACCTATAAGTGATATGATACGATATGTGTCTTTCACTTTCTGACTTACTCCAAGTCACGTGATTACCTCTAGACTCATCTACGGGGCTGCAAATGGCATTGTGTCCTTTTTTTCCTTGGCTTCTATTCTGCCTTAGCGAGGTCCATTTTCAACAATGTGATTCCCTGAGGGTTGTGGATTAGCTGACCTGGGAAGCCTTACCCTGCCGGCCGGCCCTCCCCAGGTGTGCCTGGTTGAGGTCAATATAAACAGCGCTCAGGCAGCAATAGCCCCTGAAGTTGTGCCTGACTCCATATTCTCTGCCCCGTAAGCAGTCTCGGGGCTGTGCTGGTGGGAGGGAGTGAGGGGCCAAGGCTTTGTTGGTGGCCCGGTGTGAGTGGGGCTCTGCTGGCCTTTCTGCAGGAGTTGCCAGGCTGCCACCTGTAAAGAAGAGGATGTGTCACCCATACCTTCCGATGGAATTTCTCTCCGGACAGAGGTGAGGAAGGAAAAAAGCAGTGGGGGCCGGGACAGGAGGGGTATCTCAGGCAGGGCAATAGAAAGCTTCCAGAAGAGCGGCCGGGGCCAGGACCAACCTGGCTGGCCTGCAGGCACCAAGTTGGCCTGCGTGCTGTCGCTGGTGTGGCTCCAGGGCCCTTCCTCTAGGCTTTCAAGCCCTTGTACATATTCAGGTGATTTACATGGGAAGGGTGGGAAGAGTTCAGCAGCAGCTGGCCTGGGGCTCAGCTCACGTTTACTCACAGATGCCTCAGCATGATCCCCCAGCTTTGCAATGAGGACGCTCCTTGCATGGGGGGTGGGATGCTGGCTGTATGGGAGGTGATTCCCCACCTCTGACCAATTTAAGAATTGTTTACCGCTGGAGCAAGTGCCCTGATAGGGTTTCCCTCTGTATAACTGGTGGGTCCAGGGTTTTTTTTCTTTTATGGTTCAAGTTAGATTTGATTCCTCTTTTATGTATTTATAGATATAAGCATGGAAATAATTCATTCCTATAAATACATCTGTGTGAAGGGAAGAAATTTTTTCTGTTTTATTTTAATTTTTTTTTAAATTTTGAAATTTAATTGTATTTATTTTTTTATACAGCAGGTTATTATTAGTTATGTATTTTATGCATATACATGTATACAGGTCAATCCCAATCTCCCAACTCATCCCACCACCACCACCCCATGGCTTCCCACACTTGGTGTCCATACGTTTGTTCTCTACCTCTGTGTCTCCATTTCTTCCCTGCAAACAAGTTCATCTGTACCATTTTTAGGTTCCACATATATGCATTAATATACAATATTTGTTTTCCTCTTTCTGACTTAATTCATTCTGTATGACAGTCTCTAGATCCATCGATGTCTCTACAAATGACCCAGTTTCATTCCTTTTTATGGCTGAGTAATATTCCATTTTATATATGTACCACATCTTTATCCATTCATCTGTCTGTGGGCATTTAGGTTACTTGCATTACCTGGCTATTGTAAATAGTGCTGCAATGAACATTGTGGTGAATGTGCCTTTTTGATTTATGGTTTTCTCTGGGTATATGCCCAGAAGTGGGATTGCTGGATCAGATGGTAATTCTATTTCTAGTTTTTTTAAGGAAACTCCATACTGTTCTCCATAGTGACTGTATCAATTTATATCCCCACCAATAGTGGAATAGGGCTCCTTTTGTCCACACCCTCCCCAGAATTTGTTGTTTGTAGATTTTCTGATGATGCCGATTCTAAGAGGTGTGAGCTCATACCTCATTGTCATTTTGATTTGCATTTCTCTAATAATTAGTGATGTTGAGCAGCTTTTCATGTGCGTCTTGGCCATCTCTGTGACTTCTTTGAAGAAACGTCTATTTAGATCTTCTGCCCATTTTTGTATTGGGTTGTTTGTTTTATTAATATTAAGCTGCGTGAGCTGTTTATATATATTGGAGATTAAACCTTTGTCCATTGATTCGTTTGCGATCGTTTTCGCCCATTCTGAGGGTTGCCTTTTTCCATTCCCGTTTTTTTAACCAAAAAAGAAAGAAAGCAAAGGAAGCAGAACACTAATGTGCGTGAAATATGCCTCTTGAAACTGTCGTTTTGAAATATGGACGTCTTTTGAATTTTTTGGTCGATACATGACCCCAGGATTTGTTTTCAGGGCAGGTGTCATTTACAGGCCTGCAATGATTTTGAATATCCACTGACCATTAGCGCTGGGATTAAAGCTGCTGTTGTGTGAAACGGCCACAAGGTGGCAGCAGTTCTCCCTTACCAAATCTGGTTACTAGGGCAACAGAGCCTCAATGGAAGTCGTGTTCTAGATTGGAATTTAGAATGGAATGTGCCAGGAGAATGCCCCTCAATTTGTCTCACTACTTCTTGTTCGTGTTTTTAATTTAATTTTTTATTTTTTTATTACAGCAAGTTTGATGTCAACGTTTGGCTTGTTGTAGGTGTGCAAGATGTGGTTCTTTTACACATATACATATGTCTGTTCTTCCTGGGATCCTGTTCCCATGTACGTTATGACAGAATGTTGAGTAGTCTTCTCTTGGTATTCCGTAGGTCTTTGGTGATTATATATTTCATCTGTGTTTGTATATGTCTGTTAACCCCAAGATCCTAATGAATCCAATCCTCACACCTTTCCATTGGTGAACCATAAGTTTGTTTAATGAATCTGTGATTGCCCTTCTCCGTGGAAATATCTGCCCTGGTATCAATTTTTAGGTAACACCTATAAGTGATATCCTACGATATGTGTCTTTCACTTTCTGACTTACTACAAGTCACGTGATTACCTCTAGACTCATCTACGGTGCTGCAAATGGCATTGTGTCCTTTTTTCCCTTGGCTAATATTGTGTCTTAGCGAGGTCCATTTTCTGCAATGTGATTCCGTGAGGGCTGAGGATTAGCTGACCTGGGCAGCCTGACCCTGCCGGCAAGCCCTCCCCAGGTGTGCCTGGGTTGAGGTCAATATAAACAGAACTCCAGGCAGCAATAGCCCCTTCAGCTGTGCCTGACTCCATATTCTCTGCCCAGTCAGCAGTCTCGGGGCTGTGCTGGTGGGAGGGTGTGAGGATCCACGGCTTTGTGGGTGGCCCGGTGTGAGTGGGGCTCTGCTGGACTTTCTGCAGGAGTTGCCAGGCTGCCACCTGTAAAGAAGAGGATGTGTCACCCATAACTTCCACTGGAATTTCTCTCTGGGCTGCGGTGAGGAAGGAAAAAAGGGAGTGGGTGCCAGGACAGGAGGGGTATCTCAGGCAGGGAAATGGAAAGCTTCCAGAAGAGCGCCCGGGGCCAGGACCATCCTGGCTGGCCTGCAGGCAGCAAGTTGGCCTGTGTGCTGTCGCTGGTGTGGCTCCACGGCCCTTCCTCTAGGCTTTCAAGCCCTTGTACATATTCATGTGTTTTACCTGGGAAGGGTGGGAACAGTTCAGCAGCAGCTGGCCTGGGGCTCAGCTCACGTTTACTCACAGAGAACTCGGCACTGTCCCCCAGCTTTGCAATGAGGACGCTCCTTGCGTGGGGGGGGGCGGGGCTGCTGGCTTTATGGGAGATGATTCCCCACCTCTGACCAATTTCAGAATTGTTTACCGCTGGAGCAAGTGCCTTGGTAGGGCTTTCCTCTGTATAACTGTTAGGTTCAGGGTTTTTTTTTCTTTTTTCGTTCAAATTACATTTTATTCCTGTTTTATGTATTTATAGATATAAGCATGGAAATAATTCATTCATACAAATACATCTGTGGGAATGGAAGAACTTTTTTCTGTTTTTTTTTAATTTTATTTTTAAAAATTTCGAAATTTAATTTTATTTATTTTTTATACAGCAGGTTATTATTAGTTATCTATTATATGCATATACATGTATACAGGTCAATCCCAATCTCCCAACTCATCCCAACACCACCACCCCATGGCTTCCCCCACTTGGTGTCCATACGTTTGTTCTCTACCTCTGTGTCTCTATTTCTGCCCTGCAAACCAGTTCATCTGTACCATTTTTCTAGGTTCCACATATATGCATTAATATACAATATTTGTTTTTCTCTTTCTGACTTACTTCACTCTGTATGACAGTCTCTAGATCCATCGACTTCTCTACAAATGACCCAGTTTCATTCCTTTTTATGGCTGAGTTATATTCCATTTTACATATGTACCACTTCTTTATCCATTCGTCTGTCTGTGGGCATTTAGGTTGCTTCCATTACCTGGCTATTGTAAATAGTGCTGCAATGAACATTGTGGTGAATGTGTCTTTTTGATTTATGGTTTTCTCTGGGTATATGCCCAGAAGTGGGATTGCTGGATCCTATGGTAATTCTCTTTTTAGTGTTTTAGAGGGACCTCCATACTGTTCTCCATAGTGACTGTATCAATTTACCTTCCCACCAATAGTGGAAGAGGGTTCCTTTTGTCCACACCCTCCCCAGAATTTGTTGTTTGTAGATTTTCTGATGATGCCGATTCTAAGAGGTGTGAGCTCATACCTCATTGTCATTTTGATTTGCATTTCTCTAATAATTAGTGATGTTGAGCAGCTTTTCATGTGCGTCTTGGCCATCTCTGTGACTTCTTTGAAGAAACGTCTATTTAGATCTTCTGCCCATTTTTGTATTGGGTTATTTGTTTTATTAATATTAAGCTGCGTGAGCTGTTTATATATATTGGAGATTAAACCTTTGTCCATTGATTCGTTTGCGATCGTTTTCGGCCATTCTGAGGGTTGCCTTTTTCCATTCCCGTTTTTTTAACCAAAAAAGAAAGAAAGCAAAGGAAGCAGAACACTAATGTGCGTGAAATATGCCTCTTGAAACTGTCGTTTTGAAATATGGACGTCTTTTGAATTTTTTGGTCGATACATGACCCCAGGATTTGTTTTCAGGGCAGGTGTCATTTACAGGCCTGCAATGATTTTGAATATCCACTGACCATTAGCGCTGGGATTAAAGCTGCTGTTGTGTGAAACGGCCACAAGGTGGCAGCAGTTCTCCCTTACCAAATCTGGTTACTAGGGCAACAGAGCCTCAATGGAAGTCATGTTCTAGATTGGAATTTAGAATGGAATGTGCCAGGAGAATGCCCCTCAAGTTTGTCTCACTACTTCTTGTTCGTGTTTTTAATTTAATTTTTTATTTTTTTATTACAGCATGTTTGATGTCAACGTTTGGCTTGTTGTAGGTGTGCAAGATGTGGTTCTTTTACACATATACATATGTCTGTTCTTCCTGGGATCCTGTTCCCATGTACGTTATGACAGAATGTTGAGTAGTCTTCTCTTGGTATTCCGTAGGTTTTTGGTGATTATATATTTCATCTGTGTTTGTATATGTCTGTTAACCCCAAGACTCTAATGAATCCAATCCTCACACCTTTCCATTGGTGAAGCATAAGTTTGTTTAATGAATCTGTGATTGCCCTTCTCCGTGGAAATATCTGCCCTGGTATCAATTTTTAGGTAACACCTATAAGTGATATCCTACGATATGTGTCTTTCACTTTCTGACTTACTACAAGTCACGTGATTACCTCTAGACTCATCTACGGTGCTGCAAATGGCATTGTGTCCTTTTTTCCCTTGGCTAATATTGTGTCTTAGCGAGGTCCATTTTCTGCAATGTGATTCCGTGAGGGCTGAGGATTAGCTGACCTGGGCAGCCTGACCCTGCCGGCAAGCCCTCCCCAGGTGTGCCTGGGTTGAGGTCAATATAAACAGAACTCCAGGCAGCAATAGCCCCTTCAGCTGTGCCTGACTCCATATTCTCTGCCCAGTCAGCAGTCTCGGGGCTGTGCTGGTGGGAGGGTGTGAGGATCCACGGCTTTGTGGGTGGCCCGGTGTGAGTGGGGCTCTGCTGGACTTTCTGCAGGAGTTGCCAGGCTGCCACCTGTAAAGAAGAGGATGTGTCACCCATAACTTCCACTGGAATTTCTCTCTGGGCTGCGGTGAGGAAGGAAAAAAGGGAGTGGGTGCCAGGACAGGAGGGGTATCTCAGGCAGGGAAATGGAAAGCTTCCAGAAGAGCGCCCGGGGCCAGGACCATCCTGGCTGGCCTGCAGGCAGCAAGTTGGCCTGTGTGCTGTCGCTGGTGTGGCTCCACGGCCCTTCCTCTAGGCTTTCAAGCCCTTGTACATATTCATGTGTTTTACCTGGGAAGGGTGGGAACAGTTCAGCAGCAGCTGGCCTGGGGCTCAGCTCACGTTTACTCACAGAGAACTCGGCACTGTCCCCCAGCTTTGCAATGAGGACGCTCCTTGCGTGGGGGGGGGCGGGGCTGCTGGCTTTATGGGAGATGATTCCCCACCTCTGACCAATTTCAGAATTGTTTACCGCTGGAGCAAGTGCCTTGGTAGGGCTTTCCTCTGTATAACTGTTAGGTTCAGGGTTTTTTTTTCTTTTTTCGTTCAAATTACATTTTATTCCTGTTTTATGTATTTATAGATATAAGCATGGAAATAATTCATTCATACAAATACATCTGTGGGAATGGAAGAACTTTTTTCTGTTTTTTTTTAATTTTATTTTTAAAAATTTCGAAATTTAATTTTATTTATTTTTTATACAGCAGGTTATTATTAGTTATCTATTATATGCATATACATGTATACAGGTCAATCCCAATTTCCCAACTCATCCCAACACCACCACCCCATGGCTTCCCCCACTTGGTGTCCATACGTTTGTTCTCTACCTCTGTGTCTCTATTTCTGCCCTGCAAACCAGTTCATCTGTACCATTTTTCTAGGTTCCACATATATGCATTAATATACAATATTTGTTTTTCTCTTTCTGACTTACTTCACTCTGTATGACAGTCTCTAGATCCATCGACTTCTCTACAAATGACCCAGTTTCATTCCTTTTTATGGCTGAGTTATATTCCATTTTACATATGTACCACTTCTTTATCCATTCGTCTGTCTGTGGGCATTTAGGTTGCTTCCATTACCTGGCTATTGTAAATAGTGCTGCAATGAACATTGTGGTGAATGTGTCTTTTTGATTTATGGTTTTCTCTGGGTATATGCCCAGAAGTGGGATTGCTGGATCCTATGGTAATTCTCTTTTTAGTGTTTTAGAGGGACCTCCATACTGTTCTCCATAGTGACTGTATCAATTTACCTTCCCACCAATAGTGGAAGAGGGTTCCTTTTGTCCACACCCTCCCCAGAATTTGTTGTTTGTAGATTTTCTGATGATGCCGATTCTAAGAGGTGTGAGCTCATACCTCATTGTCATTTTGATTTGCATTTCTCTAATAATTAGTGATGTTGAGCAGCTTTTCATGTGCGTCTTGGCCATCTCTGTGACTTCTTTGAAGAAACGTCTATTTAGATCTTCTGCCCATTTTTGTATTGGGTTATTTGTTTTATTAATATTAAGCTGCGTGAGCTGTTTATATATATTGGAGATTAAACCTTTGTCCATTGATTCGTTTGCGATCGTTTTCGGCCATTCTGAGGGTTGCCTTTTTCCATTCCCGTTTTTTTAACCAAAAAAGAAAGAAAGCAAAGGAAGCAGAACACTAATGTGCGTAAAATATGCCTTTTGAAATGGTCGTTTTGAAATATGGACGTCCTTTGAATTTTTTGGTCGATATGTGACCCCAGGATTTGTTTTCAGGGCAGGTGTCATTTACAGGCCTGCAATGATTTTGAATATCCACTGACCATTAGCGCTGAGATTAAAGCTGCTTTTGTGTGAAACGGCCACAAGGTGGCAGCAGTTCTCCCTTACCAAATCTGGTTACTAGGGCAACAGAGCCTCAATGGAAGTCATGTTCTAGATTGGAATTTAGAATGGAATGTGCCAGGAGAATGCCCCTCAAGTTTGTCTCACTACTTCTTGTTCGTGTTTTTAATTTAATTTTTTATTTTTTTATTACAGCATGTTTGATGTCAACGTTTGGCTTGTTGTAGGTGTGCAAGATGTGGTTCTTTTACACATATACATATGTCTGTTCTTCCTGGGATCCTGTTCCCATGTACGTTATGACAGAATGTTGAGTAGTCTTCTCTTGGTATTCCGTAGGTCTTTGGTGATTATATATTTCATCTGTGTTTGTATATGTCTGTTAACCCCAAGACTCTAATGAATCCAATCCTCACACCTTTCCATTGGTGAAGCATAAGTTTGTTTAATGAATCTGTGATTGCCCTTCTCCGTGGAAATATCTGCCCTGGTATCAATTTTTAGGTAACACCTATAAGTGATATCCTACGATATGTGTCTTTCACTTTCTGACTTACTACAAGTCACGTGATTACCTCTAGACTCATCTACGGTGCTGCAAATGGCATTGTGTCCTTTTTTCCCTTGGCTAATATTGTGTCTTAGCGAGGTCCATTTTCTGCAATGTGATTCCGTGAGGGCTGAGGATTAGCTGACCTGGGCAGCCTGACCCTGCCGGCAAGCCCTCCCCAGGTGTGCCTGGGTTGAGGTCAATATAAACAGCACTCCAGGCAGCAATAGCCCCTGCAGCTGTGCCTGACTCCATATTCTCTGCCCCGTCAGCAGTCTCGGGGCTGTGCTGGTGGGAGGCTGTGAGGATCCACGGCTTTGTGGGTGGCCCGGTGTGAGTGGGGCTCTGATGGACTTTCTGCAGGAGTTGCCAGGCTGCCACCTGTAAAGAAGAGGATGTGTCACCCATAACTTCCACTGGAATTTCTCTCCGGGCTGAGGTGAGGAAGGAAAAAAGGGAGTGGGTGCCGGGACAGGAGGGGTATCTCAGGCAGGGAAATGGAAAGCTTCCAGAAGAGCACCCGGGGCCAGGACCATCCTGACTGGGCTGCAGGCAGCAAGTTGGCCTGTGTGCTGTCGCTGGTGTGGCTCCACGGCCCTTCCTCTAGGCTTTCAAGCCCTTGTACATATTCATGTGTTTTACCTGGGAAGGGTGGGAACAGTTCAGCAGCAGCTGGCCTGGGGCTCAGCTCACGTTTACTCACAGAGAACTCGGCACTGTCCCCCAGCTTTGCAATGAGGACGCTCCTTGCGTGGGGGGGGGCGGGGCTGCTGGCTTTATGGGAGATGATTCCCCACCTCTGACCAATTTCAGAATTGTTTACCGCTGGAGCAAGTGCCTTGGTAGGGCTTTCCTCTGTATAACTGTTAGGTTCAGGTTTTTTTTTTCTTTTTTCGTTCCAATTACATTTTATTCCTGTTTTATGTATTTATAGATATAAGCATGGAAATAATTCATTCATACAAATACATCTGTGTGAATGGAAGAACTTTTTTCTGTTTTTTTTCAATTTTATTTTTAACAATTTCGAAATTTAATTTTATTTATTTTTTATACAGCAGGTTATTATTAGTTATCTATTTTATGCATATGCATGTATACAGGTCAATCCCAATCTCCCAACTCATCCCAACACCACCACCCCATGGCTTCCCCCACTTGGTGTCCATACGTTTGTTCTCTACCTCTGTGTCTCTATTTCTGCCCTGCAAACCAGTTCATCTGTACCATTTTTCTAGGTTCCACATATATGCATTAATATACAATATTTGTTTTTCTCTTTCTGACTTACTTCACTCTGTATGACAGTCTCTAGAACCATTGACTTCTCTACAAATGACCCAGTTTCATTCCTTTTTATGGCTGAGTTATATTCCATTTTACATATGTACCACTTCTTTATCCATTCGTCTGTCTGTGGGCATTTAGGTTGCTTCCATTACCTGGCTATTGTAAATACTGCTGCAATGAACATTGTGGTGAATGTGTCTTTTTGATTTATGGTTTTCTCTGGGTATATGCCCAGAAGTGGGATTGCTGGATCCTATGGTAATTCTCTTTTTAGTGTTTTAGAGGGACCTCCATACTGTTCTCCATAGTGACTGTATCAATTTACCTTCCCACCAATAGTGGAAGAGGGTTCCTTTTGTCCACACCCTCCCCAGAATTTGTTGTTTGTAGATTTTCTGATGATGCCGATTCTAAGAGGTGTGAGCTCATATCTCATTGTTATTTTGATTTGCATTTCTCTAATAATTAGTGATGTTGAGCAGCTTTTCATGTGCGTCTTGGCCATCTCTGTGACTTCTTTGAAGAAACGTCTATTTAGATCTTCTGCCCATTTTTGTATTGGGTTGTTTGTTTTATTAATATTAAGCTGCGTGAACTCTTTATATATATTGGAGATTAAACCTTTGTCCATTGATTCGTTTGCGATCGTTTTCGCCCATTCTGAGGGTTGCCTTTTTCCATTCCCGTTTTTTTAACCAAAAAAGAAAGAAAGCAAAGGAAGCAGAACACTAATGTGCGTGAAATATGCCTCTTGAAACTTTCGTTTTGAAATATGGACGTCTTTTGAATTTTTTGGTCGATACATGACCCCAGGATTTGTTTTCAGGGCAGGTGTCATTTACAGGCCTGCAATGATTTTGAATATCCACTGACCATTAGCGCTGGGATTAAAGCTGCTGTTGTGTGAAACGGCCACAAGGTGTCAGCAGTTCTCCCTTACCAAATCTGGTTACTAGGGCAACAGAGCCTCAATGGAAGTCGTGTTCTAATTGGAATTTAGAATGGAATGTGCCAGGAGAATGCCCCTCAAGTTTGTCTCACTACTTCTTGTTCGTGTTTTTAATTTAATTTTTTATTTTTTTATTACAGCAAGTTTGATGTCAACGTTTGGCTTGTTGTAGGTGTGCAAGATGTGGTTCTTTTACACATATACATATGTCTGTTCTTCCTGGGATCCTGTTCCCATGTACGTTATGACAGAATGTTGAGTAGTCTTCTCTTGGTATTCCGTAGGTCTTTGGTGATTATATATTTCATCTGTGTTTGTATATGTCTGTTAACCCCAAGACCCTAATGAATCCAATCCTCACACCTTTCCATTGGTGAACCATAAGTTTGTTTAATGAATCTGTGATTGCCCTTCTCCGTGGAAATATCTGCCCTGGTATCAATTTTTAGGTAACACCTATAAGTGATATCCTACGATATGTGTCTTTCACTTTCTGACTTACTACAAGTCACGTGATTACCTCTAGACTCATCTACGGTGCTGCAAATGGCATTGTGTCCTTTTTTCCCTTGGCTAATATTGTGTCTTAGCGAGGTCCTTTTTCTGCAATGTGATTCCGTGAGGGCTGAGGATTAGCTGACATGGGCAGCCTGACCCTGCCGGCAAGCCCTCCCCAGGTGTGCCTGGGTTGAGGTCAATATAAACAGCACTCCAGGCAGCAATAGCCCCTGCAGCTGTGCCTGACTCCATATTCTCTGCCCCGTCAGCAGTCTCGGGGCTGTGCTGGTGGGAGGCTGTGAGGATCCACGGCTTTGTGGGTGGCCCGGTGTGAGTGGGGCTCTGCTGGACTTTCTGCAGGAGTTGCCAGGCTGCCACCTGTAAAGAAGAAGATGTGTCACCCATAACTTCCACTGGAATTTCTCTCCAGGCTGAGGTGAGGAAGGAAAAAAGGGAGTGGGTGCCGGGACAGGAGGGGTATCTCAGGCAGGGAAATGGAAAGCTTCCAGAAGAGCGCCCGGGGCCAGGACCATCCTGGCTGGCCTGCAGGCACCAAGTTGGCCTGCGTGCTGTCGCTGGTGTGGCTCCACGGCCCTTCCTCTAGGCTTTCAAGCCCTTGTACATATTCATGTGTTTTACCTGGGAAGGGTGGGAACAGTTCAGCAGCAGCTGGCCTGGGGCTCAGCTCACGTTTACTCACAGAGAACTCGGCACTGTCCCCCAGCTTTGCAATGAGGACGCTCCTTGCGTGGGGGGTGGCGGGGCTGCTGGCTTTATGGGAGATGATTCCCCACCTCTGACCAATTTCAGAATTGTTTACCGCTGGAGCAAGTGCCTTGGTAGGGCTTTCCTCTGTATAACTGTTAGGTTCAGGTTTTTTTTTTCTTTTTTCGTTCCAATTACATTTTATTCCTGTTTTATGTATTTATAGATATAAGCATGGAAATAATTCATTCATACAAATACATCTGTGGGAATGGAAGAACTTTTTTCTGTTTTTTTTTAATTTTATTTTTAAAAATTTCGAAATTTAATTTTATTTATTTTTTATACAGCAGGTTATTATTAGTTATCTATTATATGCATATACATGTATACAGGTCAATCCCAATCTCCCAACTCATCCCAACACCACCACCCCATGGCTTCCCCCACTTGGTGTCCATACGTTTGTTCTCTACCTCTGTGTCTCTATTTCTGCCCTGCAAACCAGTTCATCTGTACCATTTTTCTAGGTTCCACATATATGCATTAATATACAATATTTGTTTTTCTCTTTCTGACTTACTTCACTCTGTATGACAGTCTCTAGATCCATCGACTTCTCTACAAATGACCCAGTTTCATTCCTTTTTATGGCTGAGTTATATTCCATTTTACATATGTACCACTTCTTTATCCATTCGTCTGTCTGTGGGCATTTAGGTTGCTTCCATTACCTGGCTATTGTAAATAGTGCTGCAATGAACATTGTGGTGAATGTGTCTTTTTGATTTATGGTTTTCTCTGGGTATATGCCCAGAAGTGGGATTGCTGGATCCTATGGTAATTCTCTTTTTAGTGTTTTAGAGGGACCTCCATACTGTTCTCCATAGTGACTGTATCAATTTACCTTCCCACCAATAGTGGAAGAGGGTTCCTTTTGACCACACCCTCCCCAGAATTTGTTGTTTGTAGATTTTCTGATGATGCCGATTCTAAGAGGTGTGAGCTCATACCTCATTGTCATTTTGATTTGCATTTCTCTAATAATTAGTGCTGTTTAGCAGCTTTTCATGTGCGTCTTGGCCATCTCTGTGACTTCTTTGAAGAAACGTCTATTTAGATCTTCTGCCCATTTTTGTATTGGGTTGTTTGTTTTATTAATATTAAGCTGCGTGAGCTGTTTATATATATTGGAGATTAAACCTTTGTCCATTGATTCGTTTGCGATCGTTTTCGCCCATTCTGAGGGTTGCCTTTTTCCATTCCCGTTTTTTTAACCAAAAAAGAAAGAAAGCAAAGGAAGCAGAACACTAATGTGCGTGAAATATGCCTCTTGAGACTGTCGTTTTGAAATATGGACGTCTTTTGAATTTTTTGGTCGATATATGACCCCAGGATTTGTTTTCAGGGCAGGTGTCATTTACAGGCCTGCAATGATTTTGAATATCCACTGACCATTAGCACTGGGATTAAAGCTGCTGTTGCGTGAAACGGCCACAAGGTGGCAGCAGTTCTCCCTTACCAAATCTGGTTACTAGAGCAACAGAGCCTCAAAGGAAGTCGTGTTCTAGATTGGAATTTAGAATGGAATGTGCCAGGAGAAAGCCCCTCAAGTTTGTCTCACTACTTTTTGTTCGTGTTCTTAATTTGTTTTTTTATTTTCTATTACAGCAAGTTTGATTACAATGTTTGGCTTGTTGTAGGTGTGGAAGATGTGGTTCTTTTACACATATACAGATGTCTGTTCTTCCTGGGATCCTTTTCCCATGTACGTTAGGACAGAATGTTGAGTAGTCTTCTCTTGGTATTCCATAGGTCTTTGGTGATTATATATGTCACCTGTGTTTGATTATGTCTGTTAACCCCGATATCATAATGAAAGCAATCCTCACACCTTTCCATTGGTGAACCATAAGTTTGTTTAATGAATCTGTGATTGCCCTTCTCCGTGGAAATATATGCCCTGGTATCCATTTTTAGGTAACACCTATAAGTGATATGATACGATATGTGTCTTTCACTTTCTGACTTACTCCAAGTCACGTGATTACCTCTAGACTCATCTACGGGGCTGCAAATGGCATTGTGTCCTTTTTTTCCTTGGCTTCTATTCTGCCTTAGCGAGGTCCATTTTCAACAATGTGATTCCCTGAGGGTTGTGGATTAGCTGACCTGGGAAGCCTTACCCTGCCGGCCGGCCCTCCCCAGGTGTGCCTGGTTGAGGTCAATATAAACAGCGCTCAGGCAGCAATAGCCCCTGAAGTTGTGCCTGACTCCATATTCTCTGCCCCGTAAGCAGTCTCGGGGCTGTGCTGGTGGGAGGGAGTGAGGGGCCAAGGCTTTGTTGGTGGCCCGGTGTGAGTGGGGCTCTGCTGGCCTTTCTGCAGGAGTTGCCAGGCTGCCACCTGTAAAGAAGAGGATGTGTCACCCATACCTTCCGATGGAATTTCTCTCCGGACAGAGGTGAGGAAGGAAAAAAGCAGTGGGGGCCGGGACAGGAGGGGTATCTCAGGCAGGGCAATAGAAAGCTTCCAGAAGAGCGGCCGGGGCCAGGACCAACCTGGCTGGCCTGCAGGCACCAAGTTGGCCTGCGTGCTGTCGCTGGTGTGGCTCCAGGGCCCTTCCTCTAGGCTTTCAAGCCCTTGTACATATTCAGGTGATTTACATGGGAAGGGTGGGAAGAGTTCAGCAGCAGCTGGCCTGGGGCTCAGCTCACGTTTACTCACAGATGCCTCAGCATGATCCCCCAGCTTTGCAATGAGGACGCTCCTTGCATGGGGGGTGGGATGCTGGCTGTATGGGAGGTGATTCCCCACCTCTGACCAATTTAAGAATTGTTTACCGCTGGAGCAAGTGCCCTGATAGGGTTTCCCTCTGTATAACTGGTGGGTCCAGGGTTTTTTTTCTTTTATGGTTCAAGTTAGATTTGATTCCTCTTTTATGTATTTATAGATATAAGCATGGAAATAATTCATTCCTATAAATACATCTGTGTGAAGGGAAGAAATTTTTTCTGTTTTATTTTAATTTTTTTTTAAATTTTGAAATTTAATTGTATTTATTTTTTTATACAGCAGGTTATTATTAGTTATGTATTTTATGCATATACATGTATACAGGTCAATCCCAATCTCCCAACTCATCCCACCACCACCACCCCATGGCTTCCCACACTTGGTGTCCATACGTTTGTTCTCTACCTCTGTGTCTCCATTTCTTCCCTGCAAACAAGTTCATCTGTACCATTTTTAGGTTCCACATATATGCATTAATATACAATATTTGTTTTCCTCTTTCTGACTTAATTCATTCTGTATGACAGTCTCTAGATCCATCGATGTCTCTACAAATGACCCAGTTTCATTCCTTTTTATGGCTGAGTAATATTCCATTTTATATATGTACCACATCTTTATCCATTCATCTGTCTGTGGGCATTTAGGTTACTTGCATTACCTGGCTATTGTAAATAGTGCTGCAATGAACATTGTGGTGAATGTGCCTTTTTGATTTATGGTTTTCTCTGGGTATATGCCCAGAAGTGGGATTGCTGGATCAGATGGTAATTCTATTTCTAGTTTTTTTAAGGAAACTCCATACTGTTCTCCATAGTGACTGTATCAATTTATATCCCCACCAATAGTGGAAGAGGGCTCCTTTTGTCCACACCCTCCCCAGAATTTGTTGTTTGTAGATTTTCTGATGATGCCGATTCTAAGAGGTGTGAGCTCATACCTCATTGTCATTTTGATTTGCATTTCTCTAATAATTAGTGATGTTGAGCAGCTTTTCATGTGCGTCTTGGCCATCTCTGTGACTTCTTTGAAGAAACGTCTATTTAGATCTTCTGCCCATTTTTGTATTGGGTTGTTTGTTTTATTAATATTAAGCTGCGTGAACTGTTTATATATATTGGAGATTAAACCTTTGTCCATTGATTCGTTTGCGATCGTTTTCGCCCATTCTGAGGGTTGCCTTTTTCCATTCCCGTTTTTTTAACCAAAAAAGAAAGAAAGCAAAGGAAGCAGAACACTAATGTGCGTGAAATATGCCTCTTGAGACTGTCGTTTTGAAATATGGACGTCTTTTGAATTTTTTGGTCGATATATGACCCCAGGATTTGTTTTCAGGGCAGGTGTCATTTACAGGCCTGCAATGATTTTGAATATCCACTGACCATTAGCACTGGGATTAAAGCTGCTGTTGCGTGAAACGGCCACAAGGTGGCAGCAGTTCTCCCTTACCAAATCTGGTTACTAGAGCAACAGAGCCTCAAAGGAAGTCGTGTTCTAGATTGGAATTTAGAATGGAATGTGCCAGGAGAAAGCCCCTCAAGTTTGTCTCACTACTTTTTGTTCGTGTTCTTAATTTGTTTTTTTATTTTCTATTACAGCAAGTTTGATTACAATGTTTGGCTTGTTGTAGGTGTGGAAGATGTGGTTCTTTTACACATATACAGATGTCTGTTCTTCCTGGGATCCTTTTCCCATGTACGTTAGGACAGAATGTTGAGTAGTCTTCTCTTGGTATTCCATAGGTCTTTGGTGATTATATATGTCACCTGTGTTTGATTATGTCTGTTAACCCCGATATCATAATGAAAGCAATCCTCACACCTTTCCATTGGTGAACCATAAGTTTGTTTAATGAATCTGTGATTGCCCTTCTCCGTGGAAATATATGCCCTGGTATCCATTTTTAGGTAACACCTATAAGTGATATGATACGATATGTGTCTTTCACTTTCTGACTTACTCCAAGTCACGTGATTACCTCTAGACTCATCTACGGGGCTGCAAATGGCATTGTGTCCTTTTTTTCCTTGGCTTCTATTCTGCCTTAGCGAGGTCCATTTTCAACAATGTGATTCCCTGAGGGTTGTGGATTAGCTGACCTGGGAAGCCTTACCCTGCCGGCCGGCCCTCCCCAGGTGTGCCTGGTTGAGGTCAATATAAACAGCGCTCAGGCAGCAATAGCCCCTGAAGTTGTGCCTGACTCCATATTCTCTGCCCCGTAAGCAGTCTCGGGGCTGTGCTGGTGGGAGGGAGTGAGGGGCCAAGGCTTTGTTGGTGGCCCGGTGTGAGTGGGGCTCTGCTGGCCTTTCTGCAGGAGTTGCCAGGCTGCCACCTGTAAAGAAGAGGATGTGTCACCCATACCTTCCGATGGAATTTCTCTCCGGACAGAGGTGAGGAAGGAAAAAAGCAGTGGGGGCCGGGACAGGAGGGGTATCTCAGGCAGGGCAATAGAAAGCTTCCAGAAGAGCGGCCGGGGCCAGGACCAACCTGGCTGGCCTGCAGGCACCAAGTTGGCCTGCGTGCTGTCGCTGGTGTGGCTCCAGGGCCCTTCCTCTAGGCTTTCAAGCCCTTGTACATATTCAGGTGATTTACATGGGAAGGGTGGGAAGAGTTCAGCAGCAGCTGGCCTGGGGCTCAGCTCACGTTTACTCACAGATGCCTCAGCATGATCCCCCAGCTTTGCAATGAGGACGCTCCTTGCATGGGGGGTGGGATGCTGGCTGTATGGGAGGTGATTCCCCACCTCTGACCAATTTAAGAATTGTTTACCGCTGGAGCAAGTGCCCTGATAGGGTTTCCCTCTGTATAACTGGTGGGTCCAGGGTTTTTTTTCTTTTATGGTTCAAGTTAGATTTGATTCCTCTTTTATGTATTTATAGATATAAGCATGGAAATAATTCATTCCTATAAATACATCTGTGTGAAGGGAAGAAATTTTTTCTGTTTTATTTTAATTTTTTTTTAAATTTTGAAATTTAATTGTATTTATTTTTTTATACAGCAGGTTATTATTAGTTATGTATTTTATGCATATACATGTATACAGGTCAATCCCAATCTCCCAACTCATCCCACCACCACCACCCCATGGCTTCCCACACTTGGTGTCCATACGTTTGTTCTCTACCTCTGTGTCTCCATTTCTTCCCTGCAAACAAGTTCATCTGTACCATTTTTAGGTTCCACATATATGCATTAATATACAATATTTGTTTTCCTCTTTCTGACTTAATTCATTCTGTATGACAGTCTCTAGATCCATCGATGTCTCTACAAATGACCCAGTTTCATTCCTTTTTATGGCTGAGTAATATTCCATTTTATATATGTACCACATCTTTATCCATTCATCTGTCTGTGGGCATTTAGGTTACTTGCATTACCTGGCTATTGTAAATAGTGCTGCAATGAACATTGTGGTGAATGTGCCTTTTTGATTTATGGTTTTCTCTGGGTATATGCCCAGAAGTGGGATTGCTGGATCAGATGGTAATTCTATTTCTAGTTTTTTTAAGGAAACTCCATACTGTTCTCCATAGTGACTGTATCAATTTATATCCCCACCAATAGTGGAAGAGGGCTCCTTTTGTCCACACCCTCCCCAGAATTTGTTGTTTGTAGATTTTCTGATGATGCCGATTCTAAGAGGTGTGAGCTCATACCTCATTGTCATTTTGATTTGCATTTCTCTAATAATTAGTGATGTTGAGCAGCTTTTCATGTGCGTCTTGGCCATCTCTGTGACTTCTTTGAAGAAACGTCTATTTAGATCTTCTGCCCATTTTTGTATTGGGTTGTTTGTTTTATTAATATTAAGCTGCGTGAGCTGTTTATATATATTGGAGATTAAACCTTTGTCCATTGATTCGTTTGCGATCGTTTTCGCCCATTCTGAGGGTTGCCTTTTTCCATTCCCGTTTTTTTAACCAAAAAAGAAAGAAAGCAAAGGAAGCAGAACACTAATGTGCGTGAAATATGCCTCTTGAAACTGTCGTTTTGAAATATGGACGTCTTTTGAATTTTTTGGTCGATACATGACCCCAGGATTTGTTTTCAGGGCAGGTGTCATTTACAGGCCTGCAATGATTTTGAATATCCACTGACCATTAGCGCTGGGATTAAAGCTGCTGTTGTGTGAAACGGCCACAAGGTGGCAGCAGTTCTCCCTTACCAAATCTGGTTACTAGGGCAACAGAGCCTCAATGGAAGTCGTGTTCTAGATTGGAATTTAGAATGGAATGTGCCAGGAGAATGCCCCTCAATTTGTCTCACTACTTCTTGTTCGTGTTTTTAATTTAATTTTTTATTTTTTTATTACAGCAAGTTTGATGTCAACGTTTGGCTTGTTGTAGGTGTGCAAGATGTGGTTCTTTTACACATATACATATGTCTGTTCTTCCTGGGATCCTGTTCCCATGTACGTTATGACAGAATGTTGAGTAGTCTTCTCTTGGTATTCCGTAGGTCTTTGGTGATTATATATTTCATCTGTGTTTGTATATGTCTGTTAACCCCAAGATCCTAATGAATCCAATCCTCACACCTTTCCATTGGTGAACCATAAGTTTGTTTAATGAATCTGTGATTGCCCTTCTCCGTGGAAATATCTGCCCTGGTATCAATTTTTAGGTAACACCTATAAGTGATATCCTACGATATGTGTCTTTCACTTTCTGACTTACTACAAGTCACGTGATTACCTCTAGACTCATCTACGGTGCTGCAAATGGCATTGTGTCCTTTTTTCCCTTGGCTAATATTGTGTCTTAGCGAGGTCCATTTTCTGCAATGTGATTCCGTGAGGGCTGAGGATTAGCTGACCTGGGCAGCCTGACCCTGCCGGCAAGCCCTCCCCAGGTGTGCCTGGGTTGAGGTCAATATAAACAGAACTCCAGGCAGCAATAGCCCCTTCAGCTGTGCCTGACTCCATATTCTCTGCCCAGTCAGCAGTCTCGGGGCTGTGCTGGTGGGAGGGTGTGAGGATCCACGGCTTTGTGGGTGGCCCGGTGTGAGTGGGGCTCTGCTGGACTTTCTGCAGGAGTTGCCAGGCTGCCACCTGTAAAGAAGAGGATGTGTCACCCATAACTTCCACTGGAATTTCTCTCTGGGCTGCGGTGAGGAAGGAAAAAAGGGAGTGGGTGCCAGGACAGGAGGGGTATCTCAGGCAGGGAAATGGAAAGCTTCCAGAAGAGCGCCCGGGGCCAGGACCATCCTGGCTGGCCTGCAGGCAGCAAGTTGGCCTGTGTGCTGTCGCTGGTGTGGCTCCACGGCCCTTCCTCTAGGCTTTCAAGCCCTTGTACATATTCATGTGTTTTACCTGGGAAGGGTGGGAACAGTTCAGCAGCAGCTGGCCTGGGGCTCAGCTCACGTTTACTCACAGAGAACTCGGCACTGTCCCCCAGCTTTGCAATGAGGACGCTCCTTGCGTGGGGGGGGGCGGGGCTGCTGGCTTTATGGGAGATGATTCCCCACCTCTGACCAATTTCAGAATTGTTTACCGCTGGAGCAAGTGCCTTGGTAGGGCTTTCCTCTGTATAACTGTTAGGTTCAGGGTTTTTTTTTCTTTTTTCGTTCAAATTACATTTTATTCCTGTTTTATGTATTTATAGATATAAGCATGGAAATAATTCATTCATACAAATACATCTGTGGGAATGGAAGAACTTTTTTCTGTTTTTTTTTAATTTTATTTTTAAAAATTTCGAAATTTAATTTTATTTATTTTTTATACAGCAGGTTATTATTAGTTATCTATTATATGCATATACATGTATACAGGTCAATCCCAATCTCCCAACTCATCCCAACACCACCACCCCATGGCTTCCCCCACTTGGTGTCCATACGTTTGTTCTCTACCTCTGTGTCTCTATTTCTGCCCTGCAAACCAGTTCATCTGTACCATTTTTCTAGGTTCCACATATATGCATTAATATACAATATTTGTTTTTCTCTTTCTGACTTACTTCACTCTGTATGACAGTCTCTAGATCCATCGACTTCTCTACAAATGACCCAGTTTCATTCCTTTTTATGGCTGAGTTATATTCCATTTTACATATGTACCACTTCTTTATCCATTCGTCTGTCTGTGGGCATTTAGGTTGCTTCCATTACCTGGCTATTGTAAATAGTGCTGCAATGAACATTGTGGTGAATGTGTCTTTTTGATTTATGGTTTTCTCTGGGTATATGCCCAGAAGTGGGATTGCTGGATCCTATGGTAATTCTCTTTTTAGTGTTTTAGAGGGACCTCCATACTGTTCTCCATAGTGACTGTATCAATTTACCTTCCCACCAATAGTGGAAGAGGGTTCCTTTTGTCCACACCCTCCCCAGAATTTGTTGTTTGTAGATTTTCTGATGATGCCGATTCTAAGAGGTGTGAGCTCATACCTCATTGTCATTTTGATTTGCATTTCTCTAATAATTAGTGATGTTGAGCAGCTTTTCATGTGCGTCTTGGCCATCTCTGTGACTTCTTTGAAGAAACGTCTATTTAGATCTTCTGCCCATTTTTGTATTGGGTTATTTGTTTTATTAATATTAAGCTGCGTGAGCTGTTTATATATATTGGAGATTAAACCTTTGTCCATTGATTCGTTTGCGATCGTTTTCGGCCATTCTGAGGGTTGCCTTTTTCCATTCCCGTTTTTTTAACCAAAAAAGAAAGAAAGCAAAGGAAGCAGAACACTAATGTGCGTGAAATATGCCTCTTGAAACTGTCGTTTTGAAATATGGACGTCTTTTGAATTTTTTGGTCGATACATGACCCCAGGATTTGTTTTCAGGGCAGGTGTCATTTACAGGCCTGCAATGATTTTGAATATCCACTGACCATTAGCGCTGGGATTAAAGCTGCTGTTGTGTGAAACGGCCACAAGGTGGCAGCAGTTCTCCCTTACCAAATCTGGTTACTAGGGCAACAGAGCCTCAATGGAAGTCATGTTCTAGATTGGAATTTAGAATGGAATGTGCCAGGAGAATGCCCCTCAAGTTTGTCTCACTACTTCTTGTTCGTGTTTTTAATTTAATTTTTTATTTTTTTATTACAGCATGTTTGATGTCAACGTTTGGCTTGTTGTAGGTGTGCAAGATGTGGTTCTTTTACACATATACATATGTCTGTTCTTCCTGGGATCCTGTTCCCATGTACGTTATGACAGAATGTTGAGTAGTCTTCTCTTGGTATTCCGTAGGTTTTTGGTGATTATATATTTCATCTGTGTTTGTATATGTCTGTTAACCCCAAGACTCTAATGAATCCAATCCTCACACCTTTCCATTGGTGAAGCATAAGTTTGTTTAATGAATCTGTGATTGCCCTTCTCCGTGGAAATATCTGCCCTGGTATCAATTTTTAGGTAACACCTATAAGTGATATCCTACGATATGTGTCTTTCACTTTCTGACTTACTACAAGTCACGTGATTACCTCTAGACTCATCTACGGTGCTGCAAATGGCATTGTGTCCTTTTTTCCCTTGGCTAATATTGTGTCTTAGCGAGGTCCATTTTCTGCAATGTGATTCCGTGAGGGCTGAGGATTAGCTGACCTGGGCAGCCTGACCCTGCCGGCAAGCCCTCCCCAGGTGTGCCTGGGTTGAGGTCAATATAAACAGAACTCCAGGCAGCAATAGCCCCTTCAGCTGTGCCTGACTCCATATTCTCTGCCCAGTCAGCAGTCTCGGGGCTGTGCTGGTGGGAGGGTGTGAGGATCCACGGCTTTGTGGGTGGCCCGGTGTGAGTGGGGCTCTGCTGGACTTTCTGCAGGAGTTGCCAGGCTGCCACCTGTAAAGAAGAGGATGTGTCACCCATAACTTCCACTGGAATTTCTCTCTGGGCTGCGGTGAGGAAGGAAAAAAGGGAGTGGGTGCCAGGACAGGAGGGGTATCTCAGGCAGGGAAATGGAAAGCTTCCAGAAGAGCGCCCGGGGCCAGGACCATCCTGGCTGGCCTGCAGGCAGCAAGTTGGCCTGTGTGCTGTCGCTGGTGTGGCTCCACGGCCCTTCCTCTAGGCTTTCAAGCCCTTGTACATATTCATGTGTTTTACCTGGGAAGGGTGGGAACAGTTCAGCAGCAGCTGGCCTGGGGCTCAGCTCACGTTTACTCACAGAGAACTCGGCACTGTCCCCCAGCTTTGCAATGAGGACGCTCCTTGCGTGGGGGGGGGCGGGGCTGCTGGCTTTATGGGAGATGATTCCCCACCTCTGACCAATTTCAGAATTGTTTACCGCTGGAGCAAGTGCCTTGGTAGGGCTTTCCTCTGTATAACTGTTAGGTTCAGGGTTTTTTTTTCTTTTTTCGTTCAAATTACATTTTATTCCTGTTTTATGTATTTATAGATATAAGCATGGAAATAATTCATTCATACAAATACATCTGTGGGAATGGAAGAACTTTTTTCTGTTTTTTTTTAATTTTATTTTTAAAAATTTCGAAATTTAATTTTATTTATTTTTTATACAGCAGGTTATTATTAGTTATCTATTATATGCATATACATGTATACAGGTCAATCCCAATTTCCCAACTCATCCCAACACCACCACCCCATGGCTTCCCCCACTTGGTGTCCATACGTTTGTTCTCTACCTCTGTGTCTCTATTTCTGCCCTGCAAACCAGTTCATCTGTACCATTTTTCTAGGTTCCACATATATGCATTAATATACAATATTTGTTTTTCTCTTTCTGACTTACTTCACTCTGTATGACAGTCTCTAGATCCATCGACTTCTCTACAAATGACCCAGTTTCATTCCTTTTTATGGCTGAGTTATATTCCATTTTACATATGTACCACTTCTTTATCCATTCGTCTGTCTGTGGGCATTTAGGTTGCTTCCATTACCTGGCTATTGTAAATAGTGCTGCAATGAACATTGTGGTGAATGTGTCTTTTTGATTTATGGTTTTCTCTGGGTATATGCCCAGAAGTGGGATTGCTGGATCCTATGGTAATTCTCTTTTTAGTGTTTTAGAGGGACCTCCATACTGTTCTCCATAGTGACTGTATCAATTTACCTTCCCACCAATAGTGGAAGAGGGTTCCTTTTGTCCACACCCTCCCCAGAATTTGTTGTTTGTAGATTTTCTGATGATGCCGATTCTAAGAGGTGTGAGCTCATACCTCATTGTCATTTTGATTTGCATTTCTCTAATAATTAGTGATGTTGAGCAGCTTTTCATGTGCGTCTTGGCCATCTCTGTGACTTCTTTGAAGAAACGTCTATTTAGATCTTCTGCCCATTTTTGTATTGGGTTATTTGTTTTATTAATATTAAGCTGCGTGAGCTGTTTATATATATTGGAGATTAAACCTTTGTCCATTGATTCGTTTGCGATCGTTTTCGGCCATTCTGAGGGTTGCCTTTTTCCATTCCCGTTTTTTTAACCAAAAAAGAAAGAAAGCAAAGGAAGCAGAACACTAATGTGCGTAAAATATGCCTTTTGAAATGGTCGTTTTGAAATATGGACGTCCTTTGAATTTTTTGGTCGATATGTGACCCCAGGATTTGTTTTCAGGGCAGGTGTCATTTACAGGCCTGCAATGATTTTGAATATCCACTGACCATTAGCGCTGAGATTAAAGCTGCTTTTGTGTGAAACGGCCACAAGGTGGCAGCAGTTCTCCCTTACCAAATCTGGTTACTAGGGCAACAGAGCCTCAATGGAAGTCATGTTCTAGATTGGAATTTAGAATGGAATGTGCCAGGAGAATGCCCCTCAAGTTTGTCTCACTACTTCTTGTTCGTGTTTTTAATTTAATTTTTTATTTTTTTATTACAGCATGTTTGATGTCAACGTTTGGCTTGTTGTAGGTGTGCAAGATGTGGTTCTTTTACACATATACATATGTCTGTTCTTCCTGGGATCCTGTTCCCATGTACGTTATGACAGAATGTTGAGTAGTCTTCTCTTGGTATTCCGTAGGTCTTTGGTGATTATATATTTCATCTGTGTTTGTATATGTCTGTTAACCCCAAGACTCTAATGAATCCAATCCTCACACCTTTCCATTGGTGAAGCATAAGTTTGTTTAATGAATCTGTGATTGCCCTTCTCCGTGGAAATATCTGCCCTGGTATCAATTTTTAGGTAACACCTATAAGTGATATCCTACGATATGTGTCTTTCACTTTCTGACTTACTACAAGTCACGTGATTACCTCTAGACTCATCTACGGTGCTGCAAATGGCATTGTGTCCTTTTTTCCCTTGGCTAATATTGTGTCTTAGCGAGGTCCATTTTCTGCAATGTGATTCCGTGAGGGCTGAGGATTAGCTGACCTGGGCAGCCTGACCCTGCCGGCAAGCCCTCCCCAGGTGTGCCTGGGTTGAGGTCAATATAAACAGCACTCCAGGCAGCAATAGCCCCTGCAGCTGTGCCTGACTCCATATTCTCTGCCCCGTCAGCAGTCTCGGGGCTGTGCTGGTGGGAGGCTGTGAGGATCCACGGCTTTGTGGGTGGCCCGGTGTGAGTGGGGCTCTGATGGACTTTCTGCAGGAGTTGCCAGGCTGCCACCTGTAAAGAAGAGGATGTGTCACCCATAACTTCCACTGGAATTTCTCTCCGGGCTGAGGTGAGGAAGGAAAAAAGGGAGTGGGTGCCGGGACAGGAGGGGTATCTCAGGCAGGGAAATGGAAAGCTTCCAGAAGAGCACCCGGGGCCAGGACCATCCTGACTGGGCTGCAGGCAGCAAGTTGGCCTGTGTGCTGTCGCTGGTGTGGCTCCACGGCCCTTCCTCTAGGCTTTCAAGCCCTTGTACATATTCATGTGTTTTACCTGGGAAGGGTGGGAACAGTTCAGCAGCAGCTGGCCTGGGGCTCAGCTCACGTTTACTCACAGAGAACTCGGCACTGTCCCCCAGCTTTGCAATGAGGACGCTCCTTGCGTGGGGGGGGGCGGGGCTGCTGGCTTTATGGGAGATGATTCCCCACCTCTGACCAATTTCAGAATTGTTTACCGCTGGAGCAAGTGCCTTGGTAGGGCTTTCCTCTGTATAACTGTTAGGTTCAGGTTTTTTTTTTCTTTTTTCGTTCCAATTACATTTTATTCCTGTTTTATGTATTTATAGATATAAGCATGGAAATAATTCATTCATACAAATACATCTGTGTGAATGGAAGAACTTTTTTCTGTTTTTTTTCAATTTTATTTTTAACAATTTCGAAATTTAATTTTATTTATTTTTTATACAGCAGGTTATTATTAGTTATCTATTTTATGCATATGCATGTATACAGGTCAATCCCAATCTCCCAACTCATCCCAACACCACCACCCCATGGCTTCCCCCACTTGGTGTCCATACGTTTGTTCTCTACCTCTGTGTCTCTATTTCTGCCCTGCAAACCAGTTCATCTGTACCATTTTTCTAGGTTCCACATATATGCATTAATATACAATATTTGTTTTTCTCTTTCTGACTTACTTCACTCTGTATGACAGTCTCTAGAACCATTGACTTCTCTACAAATGACCCAGTTTCATTCCTTTTTATGGCTGAGTTATATTCCATTTTACATATGTACCACTTCTTTATCCATTCGTCTGTCTGTGGGCATTTAGGTTGCTTCCATTACCTGGCTATTGTAAATACTGCTGCAATGAACATTGTGGTGAATGTGTCTTTTTGATTTATGGTTTTCTCTGGGTATATGCCCAGAAGTGGGATTGCTGGATCCTATGGTAATTCTCTTTTTAGTGTTTTAGAGGGACCTCCATACTGTTCTCCATAGTGACTGTATCAATTTACCTTCCCACCAATAGTGGAAGAGGGTTCCTTTTGTCCACACCCTCCCCAGAATTTGTTGTTTGTAGATTTTCTGATGATGCCGATTCTAAGAGGTGTGAGCTCATATCTCATTGTTATTTTGATTTGCATTTCTCTAATAATTAGTGATGTTGAGCAGCTTTTCATGTGCGTCTTGGCCATCTCTGTGACTTCTTTGAAGAAACGTCTATTTAGATCTTCTGCCCATTTTTGTATTGGGTTGTTTGTTTTATTAATATTAAGCTGCGTGAACTCTTTATATATATTGGAGATTAAACCTTTGTCCATTGATTCGTTTGCGATCGTTTTCGCCCATTCTGAGGGTTGCCTTTTTCCATTCCCGTTTTTTTAACCAAAAAAGAAAGAAAGCAAAGGAAGCAGAACACTAATGTGCGTGAAATATGCCTCTTGAAACTTTCGTTTTGAAATATGGACGTCTTTTGAATTTTTTGGTCGATACATGACCCCAGGATTTGTTTTCAGGGCAGGTGTCATTTACAGGCCTGCAATGATTTTGAATATCCACTGACCATTAGCGCTGGGATTAAAGCTGCTGTTGTGTGAAACGGCCACAAGGTGTCAGCAGTTCTCCCTTACCAAATCTGGTTACTAGGGCAACAGAGCCTCAATGGAAGTCGTGTTCTAATTGGAATTTAGAATGGAATGTGCCAGGAGAATGCCCCTCAAGTTTGTCTCACTACTTCTTGTTCGTGTTTTTAATTTAATTTTTTATTTTTTTATTACAGCAAGTTTGATGTCAACGTTTGGCTTGTTGTAGGTGTGCAAGATGTGGTTCTTTTACACATATACATATGTCTGTTCTTCCTGGGATCCTGTTCCCATGTACGTTATGACAGAATGTTGAGTAGTCTTCTCTTGGTATTCCGTAGGTCTTTGGTGATTATATATTTCATCTGTGTTTGTATATGTCTGTTAACCCCAAGACCCTAATGAATCCAATCCTCACACCTTTCCATTGGTGAACCATAAGTTTGTTTAATGAATCTGTGATTGCCCTTCTCCGTGGAAATATCTGCCCTGGTATCAATTTTTAGGTAACACCTATAAGTGATATCCTACGATATGTGTCTTTCACTTTCTGACTTACTACAAGTCACGTGATTACCTCTAGACTCATCTACGGTGCTGCAAATGGCATTGTGTCCTTTTTTCCCTTGGCTAATATTGTGTCTTAGCGAGGTCCTTTTTCTGCAATGTGATTCCGTGAGGGCTGAGGATTAGCTGACATGGGCAGCCTGACCCTGCCGGCAAGCCCTCCCCAGGTGTGCCTGGGTTGAGGTCAATATAAACAGCACTCCAGGCAGCAATAGCCCCTGCAGCTGTGCCTGACTCCATATTCTCTGCCCCGTCAGCAGTCTCGGGGCTGTGCTGGTGGGAGGCTGTGAGGATCCACGGCTTTGTGGGTGGCCCGGTGTGAGTGGGGCTCTGCTGGACTTTCTGCAGGAGTTGCCAGGCTGCCACCTGTAAAGAAGAAGATGTGTCACCCATAACTTCCACTGGAATTTCTCTCCAGGCTGAGGTGAGGAAGGAAAAAAGGGAGTGGGTGCCGGGACAGGAGGGGTATCTCAGGCAGGGAAATGGAAAGCTTCCAGAAGAGCGCCCGGGGCCAGGACCATCCTGGCTGGCCTGCAGGCACCAAGTTGGCCTGCGTGCTGTCGCTGGTGTGGCTCCACGGCCCTTCCTCTAGGCTTTCAAGCCCTTGTACATATTCATGTGTTTTACCTGGGAAGGGTGGGAACAGTTCAGCAGCAGCTGGCCTGGGGCTCAGCTCACGTTTACTCACAGAGAACTCGGCACTGTCCCCCAGCTTTGCAATGAGGACGCTCCTTGCGTGGGGGGTGGCGGGGCTGCTGGCTTTATGGGAGATGATTCCCCACCTCTGACCAATTTCAGAATTGTTTACCGCTGGAGCAAGTGCCTTGGTAGGGCTTTCCTCTGTATAACTGTTAGGTTCAGGTTTTTTTTTTCTTTTTTCGTTCCAATTACATTTTATTCCTGTTTTATGTATTTATAGATATAAGCATGGAAATAATTCATTCATACAAATACATCTGTGGGAATGGAAGAACTTATTTCTGCTTTTTTTTAATTTTATTTTTAAAAATTTCGAAATTTAATTTTATTTATTTTTTATACAGCAGGTTATTATTAGTTATCTATTTTATGCATATACATGTATACAGGTCAATCCCAATCTCCCAACTCATCCCAACACCACCACCCCATGGCTTCCCCCACTTGGTGTCCATACGTTTGTTCTCTACCTCTGTGTCTCTATTTCTGCCCTGCAAACCAGTTCATCTGTACCATTTTTCTAGGTTCCACATATATGCATTAATATACAATATTTGTTTTTCTCTTTCTGACTTACTTCACTCTGTATGACAGTCTCTAGATCCATCGACTTCTCTACAAATGACCCAGTTTCATTCCTTTTTATGGCTGAGTTATATTCCATTTTACATATGTACCACTTCTTTATCCATTCGTCTGTCTGTGGGCATTTAGGTTGCTTCCATTACCTGGCTATTGTAAATAGTGCTGCAATGAACATTGTGGTGAATGTGTCTTTTTGATTTATGGTTTTCTCTGGGTATATGCCCAGAAGTGGGATTGCTGGATCCTATGGTAATTCTCTTTTTAGTGTTTTAGAGGGACCTCCATACTGTTCTCCATAGTGACTGTATCAATTTACCTTCCCACCAATAGTGGAAGAGGGTTCCTTTTGACCACACCCTCCCCAGAATTTGTTGTTTGTAGATTTTCTGATGATGCCGATTCTAAGAGGTGTGAGCTCATACCTCATTGTCATTTTGATTTGCATTTCTCTAATAATTAGTGCTGTTTAGCAGCTTTTCATGTGCGTCTTGGCCATCTCTGTGACTTCTTTGAAGAAACGTCTATTTAGATCTTCTGCCCATTTTTGTATTGGGTTGTTTGTTTTATTAATATTAAGCTGCGTGAGCTGTTTATATATATTGGAGATTAAACCTTTGTCCATTGATTCGTTTGCGATCGTTTTCGCCCATTCTGAGGGTTGCCTTTTTCCATTCCCGTTTTTTTAACCAAAAAAGAAAGAAAGCAAAGGAAGCAGAACACTAATGTGCGTGAAATATGCCTCTTGAAACTGTCGTTTTGAAATATGGACGTCTTTTGAATTTTTTGGTCGATACATGACCCCAGGATTTGTTTTCAGGGCAGGTGTCATTTACAGGCCTGCAATGATTTTGAATATCCACTGACCATTAGCGCTGGGATTAAAGCTGCTGTTGTGTGAAACGGCCACAAGGTGGCAGCAGTTCTCCCTTACCAAATCTGGTTACTAGGGCAACAGAGCCTCAATGGAAGTCGTGTTCTAGATTGGAATTTAGAATGGAATGTGCCAGGAGAATGCCCCTCAAGTTTGTCTCACTACTTCTTGTTCGTGTTTTTAATTTAATTTTTTATTTTTTTATTACAGCAAGTTTGATGTCAACGTTTGGCTTGTTGTAGGTGTGCAAGATGTGGTTCTTTTACACATATACATATGTCTGTTCTTCCTGGGATCCTGTTCCCATGTACGTTATGACAGAATGTTGAGTAGTCTTCTCTTGGTATTCCATAGGTCTTTGGTGATTATATATTTCATCTGTGTTTGTATATGTCTGTTAACCCCAAGACCCTAATGAATCCAATCCTCACACCTTTCCATTGGTGAACCATAAGTTTGTTTAATGAATCTGTGATTGCCCTTCTCCGTGGAAATATCTGCCCTGGTATCAATTTTTAGGTAACACCTATAAGTGATATCCTACGATATGTGTCTTTCACTTTCTGACTTACTACAAGTCACGTGATTACCTCTAGACTCATCTACGGTGCTGCAAATGGCATTGTGTCCTTTTTTCCCTTGGATAATATTGTGTCTTAGCGAGGTCCATTTTCTGCAATGTGATTCCGTGAGGGCTGAGGATTAGCTGACCTGGGCAGCCTGACCCTGCCGGCAAGCCCTCCCCAGGTGTGCCTGGGTTGAGGTCAATATAAACAGCACTCCAGGCAGCAATAGCCCCTGCAGCTGTGCCTGACTCCATATTCTCTGCCCCGTCAGCAGTCTCGGGGCTGTGCTGGTGGGAGGCTGTGAGGATCCACGGCTTTGTGGGTGGCCCGGTGTGAGTGGGGCTCTGATGGACTTTCTGCAGGAGTTGCCAGGCTGCCACCTGTAAAGAAGAGGATGTGTCACCCATAACTTCCACTGGAATTTCTCTCCGGGCTGAGGTGAGGAAGGAAAAAAGGGAGTGGGTGCTGGGACAGGAGGGGTATCTCAGGCAGGGAAATGGAAAGCTTCCAGAAGAGCGCCCGGGGCCAGGACCATCCTGACTGGGCTGCAGGCAGCAAGTTGGCCTGCGTGCTGTCGCTGGTGTGGCTCCACGGCCCTTCCTCTAGGCTTTCAAGCCCTTGTACATATTCATGTGTTTTACCTGGGAAGGGTTGGAACAGTTCAGCAGCAGCTGGCCTGGGGCTCAGCTCACGTTTACTCACAGAGAACTCGGCACTGTCCCCCAGCTTTGCAATGAGGACGCTCCTTGCGTGGGGTGGGCGGGGCTGCTGGCTTTATGGGAGATGATTCCCCACCTCTGACCAATTTCAGAATTGTTTACCGCTGGAGCAAGTGCCTTGGTAGGGCTTTCCTCTGTATAACTGTTAGGTTCAGGTTTTTTTTTCTTTTTTCGTTCCAATTACATTTTATTCCTGTTTTATGTATTTATAGATATAAGCATGGAAATAATTCATTCATACAAATACATCTGTGTGAATGGAAGAACTTTTTTCTGTTTTTTTTCAATTTTATTTTTAACAATTTCGAAATTTAATTTTATTTATTTTTTATACAGCAGGTTATTATTAGTTATCTATTTTATGCATATGCATGTATACAGGTCAATCCCAATCTCCTAACTCATCCCAACACCACCACCCCATGGCTTCCCCCACTTGGTGTCCATACGTTTGTTCTCTACCTCTGTGTCTCTATTTCTGCCCTGCAAACCAGTTCATCTGTACCATTTTTCTAGGTTCCACATATATGCATTAATATACAATATTTGTTTTTCTCTTTCTGACTTACTTCACTCTGTATGACAGTCTCTAGATCCATCGACTTCTCTACAAATGACCCAGTTTCATTCCTTTTTATGGCTGAGTTATATTCCATTTTACATATGTACCACTTCTTTATCCATTCGTCTGTCTGTGGGCATTTAGGTTGCTTCCATTACCTGGCTATTGTAAATAGTGCTGCAATGAACATTGTGGTGAATGTGTCTTTTTGATTTATGGTTTTCTCTGGGTATATGCCCAGAAGTGGGATTGCTGGATCCTATGGTAATTTTCTTTTTAATGTTTTAGAGGGACCTCCATACTGTTCTCCATAGTGACTGTATCAATTTACCTTCCCACCAATAGTGGAAGAGGGTTCCTTTTGTCCACACCCTCCCCAGAATTTGTTGTTTGTAGATTTTCTGATGATGCCGATTCTAAGAGGTGTGAGGTCATACCTCATTGTCATTTTGATATGCATTTCTCTAATAATTAGTGATGTTGAGCAGCTTTTCATGTGCGTCTTGGCCATCTCTGTGACTTCTTTGAAGAAACGTCTATTTAGATCTTCTGCCCATTTTTGTATTGGGTTGTTTGTTTTATTAATATTAAGCTGCGTGAACTGTTTATATATATTGGAGATTAAACCTTTGTCCATTGATTCGTTTGCGATCCTTTTCGCCCATTCTGAGGGTTGCCATTTTCCATTCCCATTTTTTTAACCAAAAAAGAAAGAAAGCAAAGGAAGCAGAACACTAATGTGCGTGAAATATGCCTCTTGAAACTGTCGTTTTGAAATATGGACGTCTTTTGAATTTTTTGGTCCATATATGACCCCAGGATTTGTTTTCAGGGCAGGTGTCATTTACAGGCCTGCAATGATTTTGAATATCCACTGACCATTAGCACTGGGATTAAAGCTGCTGTTGCGTGAAACGGCCACAAGGTGGCAGCAGTTCTCCCTTACCAAATCTGGTTACTAGAGCAACAGAGCCTCAATGGAAGTCATGTTCTAGATTGGAATTTAGAATGGAATGTGCCAGGAGAAAGCCCCTCAAGTTTGTCTCACTACTTTTTGTTCGTGTTCTTAATTTGTTTTTTTATTTTCTATTACAGCAAGTTTGATTACAATGTTTGGCTTGTTGTAGGTGTGGAAGATGTGGTTCTTTTACACATATACAGATGTCTGTTCTTCCTGGGATCCTTTTCCCATGTACGTTAGGACAGAATGTTGAGTAGTCTTCTCTTGGTATTCCGTAGGTCTTTGGTGATTATATATGTCACCTGTGTTTGATTATGTCTGTTAACCCCGATATCATAATGAAACCAATCCTCACACCTTTCCATTGGTGAACCATAAGTTTGTTTAATGAATCTGTGATTGCCCTTCTCCGTGGAAATATCTGCGCTGGTATCCATTTTTAGGTAACACCTATAAGTGATATGATACGATATGTGTCTTTCACTTTCTGACTTACTCAAAGTCACGTGATTAACTCTAGACTCATCTACGGAGCTGCAAATGGCATTGTGTCCTTTTTTCCTTGGCTTCTATTCTGCCTTAGCGAGGTCCATTTTCAACAATGTGATTCCCTGAGGGTTGTGGATTAGCTGACCTGGGAAGCCTTACCCTGCCGGCCGGCCATCCCCTGGTGTGCCTGGTTGAGGTCAATATAAACAGCGCTCCAGGCAGCAATAGCCCCTGAAGTTGTGCCTGACTCCATATTCTCTGCCCCGTCAGCAGTCTCGGGGCTGTGCTGGTGGGAGGGAGTGAGGGGCCAAGGCTTTGTTGGTGGCCCGGTGTGAGTGGGGCTCTGCTGGCCTTTCTGCAGGAGTTGCCATGCTGCCACCTGTAAAGAAGAGGATATGTTCGTCATAACTTCCGATGGAATTTCTCTCCGGACAGAGGTGAGGAAGGACAAAAGCAGTGGGGGACGGGACATGAGGGATATCTCAGGCAGGGCAATAGAAAGCTTCCAGAAGAGCGCCCGGGGCCAGGACCATCCTGGCTGACCTGCAGGCACCAAGTTGGCCTGCGTGCTATGGCTGCTGTGGCTCCAGGGCCCTTCCTCTAGGCTTTCAAGCCCTTGTACATATTCAGGTGTTTTACCTGGGAAGGGTGGGAACAGTTCAGCAGCAGCTGGCCTGGGGCTCAGCTCACATTTACTCACGGATGCCTCAGCACGGTCCCCCAGCTTTTCAATGAGGACGCTCCTTGCATGGGGTGTGGGTTGCTGGCTGTATGGGAGGTGATTCCCCACCTCTGACCAATTTCAGAATTGTTTACCACTGGAGCAAGTGCCCTGATAGGGTTTCCCTCTGTATAACTGGTGGGTTCAGGTTTTTTTTTCTTTTATGGTTCAAGTTAGATTTGATTCCTCTTTTATGTATTTATAGATAGAACCATGGAAATAATTCATTCCTGTAAATACATCTGTGTGAAGCGAATAACTTTTTTCTGTTTCATTTTAAAATTTTATTTTTTAAAATTTTGAAATTTAATTTTATTTATTTTTTTATACAGCAGGTTATAATTAGTTATGTATCTTATTTATATACATGTATACAGGTCAATCCCAATCTCCCAACTCATCCCACCACCACCACCCCATGGCTTCCCACACTTGGTGTCCATACGTTTGTTCTCTACCTCTGTGTCTCTATTTCTTCCCTGCAAACCAGTTCATCTGTACCATTTTTTAGGTTCAACATATATGCATTAATATACAATATTTGTTTTCCTCTTTCTGACTTACTTCATTCTGTATGACAGTCTCTAGATCCATCGATGTCTCTACAAATGACCCAGTTTCATCCCTTTTTATGGCTGAGTAATATTCCATTTTATATATGTACCACATCTTTATCCATTCATCTGTCTGTGGGCATTTAGGTTACTTGCATTACCTAGCTATTGTCAATAGTGCTGCAATGAACATTGTGGTGAATGTGCCTTTTTGATTTATGGTTTTCTCTGGGTATATGCCCAGAAGTGGGATTGCTGGATCAGATGGTAATTCTATTTCTAGTTTTTTTAAGGAAACTCCATACTGTTCTCCATAGTGACTGTATCAATTTACATCCCCACCAATAGTGGAAGAGGGCTCCTTTTGTCCACACCCTCCCCAGAATTTGTTGTTTGTAGATTTTCTGATGATGCCGATTCTAACAGGTGTGAGGTGATACCTCATTGTAGTTTTGATTTGAATTTCTGTAATAATTAGTGCTGTTGAGCAGCTTTTCATGTGCGTCTTGGCCATTTCTGTGTCTTCTTTGAAGAAACGTCTGTTTAGATCTTCTGCCCATTTTTGTATTGGGTTGTTTGTTTCTTTCATATTAAGCTGCATGAGCTGTTTATATATATATTGGAGATTAAACCTTTGTCCATTGATTCATTTGCAACGATTTTCGACCATTCTGAGGGATGCCTTTTTCCATTCCCGTTTTTTTAACAAAAAACGAAAGAAAGAAAAAGAAGCAGAACACTAATGTGCGTAAAATATGCCTTTTGAAATGGTCGTTTTGAAATATGGACGTCCTTTGAATTTTTTGGTCGATATGTGACCCCAGGATTTGTTTTCAGGGCAGGTGTCATTTACAGGCCTGCAATGATTTTGAATATCAACTGACCATTAGCGCTGGGATTAAAGCTGCTGTTGCGTGAAGCGGCCACAAGGTGGCAGCACTTCTCCCTTACCAAATCTGGTTACTAGAGCAACAGAGCCTCAATGGAAGGCGTGTTCTTGATTGGAATTTAGAATGGAATGTGCCAGGAGAAAGCCCCTCACGTTTGTCTCACTAATTCTTGTTCGTGTTTTTAATTTTTTTTATTTTCTATTACAGCAAGTTTGATTACAATGTTTGGCTTCTTGTAGGTGTGTAAGATGTGGTTCTTTTACACATATACAGATGTCTGTTCTTCCTGGGATCCTTTTCCCATGTACGTTCGGACAGAATGTTGAGTAGTCTTCTCTTGGTATTCCGTAGGTCTTTGGTGATTATATATGTCACCTGTGTTTGATTATGTCTGTTAACCCCGATATCATAATGAAAGCAATCCTCACACCTTTCCATTGGTGAACCATAAGTTTGTTTAATGAATCTGTGATTGCCCTTCTCCGTGGAAATATCTGCCCTGGTATCCATTTTTAGGTAACACCTATAAGTGATATGATACGATATGTGTCTTTCACTTTCTGACTTACTCCAAGTCACGTGATTACCTCTAGACTCATCTACGGGGCTGCAAATGGCATTGTGTCCTTTTTTTCCTTGGCTTCTATTCTGCCTTAGCGAGGTTCATTTTCAACAATGTGATTCCCTGAGGGTTGTGGATTAGTTGACCTGGGCAGCCTTACCCTGCCGGCCGGCCCTCCCCAGGTGTGCCTGGTTGAGGTCAATATAAACAGCGCTCCAGGCAGCAATAGCCCCTGAAGTTGTGCCTGACTCCATATTCTCTGCCCCGTCAGCAGTCTCAGGGCTGTGCTGGTGGGAGTGAGTGAGTGGCCAAGGCTTTGTTGGTGGCCCGGTGTGAGTGGGCCTCTGCTGGCCTTTCTGCAGGAGTTGCCAGGCTGCCACCTGTAAAGAAGAGGATGTGTCACTCATAACTTCCGATGGAAATTCTCTCCGGACAGAGGTGAGGAAGGAAAAAAGCAGTGGGTGCCGGGACAGGAGGGGTAATTCAGGCAGGGCAATAAAAAGCTTCCACAAGAGCGCCCGGGGCCAGGACCATCCTGGCTGGCCTGCAGGCACCACGTTGGCCTGCGTGCTGTCGCTGGTGTGGCTCCACGGCCCTTCCTCTAGGCTTTCAAGCCCTTGTACATATTCATATGATTTACCTGGGAAGGGTTGGAACAGTTCCGCAGCAGCTGGCCTGGGGCTCAGCTCACGTTTACTCACAGATGCCTAAGCACGGTCCCCCAGCTTTGCAATGAGGACACTCCTTGCGTGGGGGGTGAGTTGCTGGCTGTATGGGAGGTGATTCCCCACCTCTGACCAATTTCAGAATTGTTTACCGCTGGAGCAAGTGCCTTGGTAGGGCTTTCCTCTGTATAACTGTTAGGTTCAGGTTTTTTTTTTTCTTTTTTCGTTCCAATTACATTTTATTCCTGTTTTATGTATTTATAGATATAAGCATGGAAATAATTCATTCATACAAATACATCTGTGGGAATGGAAGAACTTTTTTCTGTTTTTTTTTAATTTTATTTTTAAAAATTTCGAAATTTAATTTTATTTATTTTTTATACAGCAGGTTATTATTAGTTATCTATTTTATGCATATACATGTATACAGGTCAATCCCAATATCCCAACTCATCCCAACACCACCACCCCATGGCTTCCCCCACTTGGTGCCCATACGTTTGTTCTCTACCTCTGTGTCTCTATTTCTGCCCTGCAAACCAGTTCATCTGTACCATTTTTCTAGGTTCCACATATATGCATTAATATACAATATTTGTTTTTCTCTTTCTGACTTACTTCACTCTGTATGACAGTCTCTAGATCCATCGACTTCTCTACAAATGACCCAGTTTCATTCCTTTTTATGGCTGAGTTATATTCCATTTTACATATGTACCACTTCTTTATCCATTCGTCTGTCTGTGGGCATTTAGGTTGCTTCCATTACCTGGCTATTGTAAATAGTGCTGCAATGAACATTGTGGTGAATGTGTCTTTTTGATTTATGGTTTTCTCTGGGTATATGCCCAGAAGTGGGATTGCTGGATCCTATGGTAATTCTCTTTTTAGTGTTTTAGAGGGACCTCCATACTGTTCTCCATAGTGACTGTATCAATTTACCTTCCCACCAATAGTGGAAGAGGGTTCCTTTTGACCACACCCTCCCCAGAATTTGTTGTTTGTAGATTTTCTGATGATGCCGATTCTAAGAGGTGTGAGCTCATACCTCATTGTCATTTTGATTTGCATTTCTCTAATAATTAGTGATGTTGAGCAGCTTTTCATGTGCGTCTTGGCCATCTCTGTGACTTCTTTGAAGAAACGTCTATTTAGATCTTCTGCCCATTTTGGATTGGGTTGTTTGTTTTATTAATATTAAGCTGCGTGAGCTGTTTATATATATTGGAGATTAAACCTTTGTCCATTGATTCGTTTGCAATCGTTTTTGCCCATTCTGAGGGTTGCCTTTTTCCATTCCCGTTTTTTTAACCAAAAAAGAAAGAAAGCAAAGGAAGCAGAACACTAATGTGCGTGAAATATGCCTCTTGAAACTGTCGTTTTGAAATATGGACGTCTTTTGAATTTTTTGGTCGATACATGACCCCAGGATTTGTTTTCAGGGCAGGTGTCATTTACAGGCCTGCAATGATTTTGAATATCCACTGACCATTAGCGCTGGGATTAAAGCTGCTGTTGTGTGAAACGGCCACAAGGTGGCAGCAGTTCTCCCTTACCAAATCTGGTTACTAGGGCAACAGAGCCTCAATGGAAGTCGTGTTCTAGATTGGAATTTAGAATGGAATGTGCCAGGAGAATGCCCCTCAAGTTTGTCTCACTACTTCTTGTTTGTGTTTTTAATTTAATTTTTTATTTTTTTATTACAGCAAGTTTGATGTCAACGTTTGGCTTGTTGTAGGTGTGCAAGATGTGGTTCTTTTACACATATACATATGTCTGTTCTTCCTGGGATCCTGTTCCCATGTACGTTATGACAGAATGTTGAGTAGTCTTCTCTTTGTATTCCGTAGGTCTTTGGTGATTATATATTTCATCTGTGTTTGTATATGTCTGTTAACCCCAAGACCCTAATGAATCCAATCCTCACACCTTTCCATTGGTGAACCATAAGTTTGTTTAATGAATCTGTGATTGCCCTTCTCCGTGGAAATATCTGCCCTGGTATCAATTTTTAGGTAACACCTATAAGTGATATCCTACGATATGTGTCTTTCACTTTCTGACTTACTACAAGTCACGTGATTACCTCTAGACTCATCTACGGTGCTGCAAATGGCATTGTGTCCTTTTTTTCCCTTGGCTAATATTGTGTCTTAGCGAGGTCCATTTTCTGCAATGTGATTCCGTGAGGGCTGAGGATTAGCTGACCTGGGCAGCCTGACCCTGCCGGCAAGCCCTCCCCAGGTGTGCCTGGGTTGAGGTCAATATAAACAGCACTCCAGGCAGCAATAGCCCCTGCAGCTGTGCCTGACTCCATATTCTCTGCCCCGTCAGCAGTCTCGGGGCTGTGCTGGTGGGAGGCTGTGAGGATCCACGGCTTTGTGGGTGGCCCGGTGTGAGTGGGGCTCTGATGGACTTTCTGCAGGAGTTGCCAGGCTGCCACCTTTAAAGAAGAGGATGTGTCACCCATAACTTCCACTGGAATTTCTCTCCGGGCTTAGGTGAGGAAGGAAAAAAAGGAGTGGGTGCCGGGACAGGAGGGGTATCTCAGTCAGGGAAATGGAAAGCTTCCAGAAGAGCGCCCGGGGCCAGGACCATCCTGACTGGGCTGCAGGCAGCAAGTTGGCCTGCGTGCTGTCGCTGGTGTGGCTCCACGGCCCTTCCTCTAGGCTTTCAAGCCCTTGTACATATTCATGTGTTTTACCTGGGAAGGGTGGGAACAGTTCAGCAGCAGCTGTCCTGGGGCTCAGCTCACGTTTACTCACAGAGAACTCGGCACTGTCCCCCAGCTTTGCAATGAGGACGCTCCTTGCGTGGGGGGGGCGGGGCTGCTGGCTTTATGGGAGATGATTCCCCACCTCTGACCAATTTCAGAATTGTTTACCGCTGGAGCAAGTGCCTTGGTAGGGCTTTCCTCTGTATAACTGTTAGGTTCAGGTTTTTTTTTCTTTTTTCGTTCCAATTACATTTTATTCCTGTTTTATGTATTTATAGATATAAGCATGGAAATAATTCATTCATACAAATACATCTGTGTGAATGGAAGAACTTTTTTCTGTTTTTTTTCAATTTTATTTTTAAAAATTTCGAAATTTAATTTTATTTATTTTTTATACAGCAGGTTATTATTAGTTATCTATTTTATGCATATGCATGTATACAGGTCAATCCCAATCTCCCAACTAATCCCAACACCACCACCCCATGGCTTCCCCCACTTGGTGTCCATACGTTTGTTCTCTACCTCTGTGTCTCTATTTCTGCCCTGCAAACCAGTTCATCTGTACCATTTTTCTAGGTTCCACATATATGCATTAATATACAATATTTGTTTTTCTCTTTCTGACTTACTTTACTCTGTATGACAGTCTCTAGAACCATTGACTTCTCTACAAATGACCCAGTTTCATTCCTTTTTATGGCTGAGTTATATTCCATTTTACATATGTACCACTTCTTTATCCATTCGTCTGTCTGTGGGCATTTAGGTTGCTTCCATTACCTGGCTATTGTAAATAGTGATGCAATGAACATTGTGGTGAATGTGTCTTTTTGATTTATGGTTTTCTCTGGGTATATGCCCAGAAGTGGGATTGCTGGATCCTATGGTAATTCTCTTTTTAGTGTTTTAGAGGGACCTCCATACTGTTCTCCATAGTGACTGTATCAATTTACCTTCCCACCAATAGTGGAAGAGGGTTCCTTTTGACCACACCCTCCCCAGAATTTGTTGTTTGTAGATTTTCTGATGATGCCGATTCTAAGAGGTGTGAGCTCATACCTCATTGTCATTTTGATTTGCATTTCTCTAATAATTAGTGATGTTGAGCAGCTTTTCATGTGCGTCTTGGCCATCTCTGTGACTTCTTTGAAGAAACGTCTATTTAGATCTTCTGCCCATTTTTGTATTGGGTTGTTTGTTTTATTAATATTAAGCTGCGTGAACTGTTTATATATATTGGAGATTAAACTTTGTCCATTGATTCGTTTGCGATCGTTTTCGCCCATTCTGAGGGTTGCCTTTTTCCATTCCCGTATTTTTAACCAAAAAAGAAAGAAAGCAAAGGAAGCAGAACACTAATGTGCGTGAAATATGCCTCTTGAAACTGTCGTTTTGAAATATGGACGTCTTTTGAATTTTTTGGTCGATATATGACCCCAGGATTTGTTTTCAGGGCAGGTGTCATTTACAGGCCTGCAATGATTTTGAATATCCACTGACCATTAGCACTGGGATTAAAGCTGCTGCTGCGTGAAACGGCCACAAGGTGGCAGCAGTTCTCCCTTACCAAATCTGGTTACTAGAGCAACAGAGCCTCAATGGAAGTCGTGTTCTAGATTGGAATTTAGAATGGAATGTGCCAGGAGAAAGCCCCTCAAGTTTGTCTCACTACTTTTTGTTCGTGTTCTTAATTTGTTTTTTTATTTTCTATTACAGCAAGTTTGATTACAATGTTTGGCTTGTTGTAGGTGTGGAAGATGTGGTTCTTTTACACATATACAGATGTCTGTTCTTCCTGGGATCCTTTTCCCATGTACGTTAGGACAGAATGTTGAGTAGTCTTCTCTTGGTATTCCGTAGGTCTTTGGTGATTATATATGTCACCTGTGTTTGATTATGTCTGTTAACCCCGATATCATAATGAAAGCAATCCTCACACCTTTCCATTGGTGAACCATAAGTTTGTTTAATGAATCTGTGATTGCCCTTCTCCGTGGAAATATCTGCCCTGGTATCCATTTTTAGGTAACACCTATAAGTGATATGATACGATATGTGTCTTTCACTTTCTGACTTACTCAAAGTCACGTGATTAACTCTAGACTCATCTACGGGGCTGCAAATGGCATTGTGTCCTTTTTTCCTTGGCTTCTATTCTGCCTTAGCGAGGTCCATTTTCAACAATGTGATTCCCTGAGGGTTGTGGATTAGCTGACCTGGGAAGCCTTACCCTGCCGGCCGGCCCTCCCCAGGTGTGCCTGGTTGAGGTCAATATAAACAGCGCTCCAGGCAGCAATAGCCCCTGAAGTTGTGCCTGACTCCATATTCTCTGCCCCGTCAGCAGTCTCGGGGCTGTGCTGGTGGGAGGGAGTGAGGGGCCAAGGCTTTGTTGGTGGCCCGGTGTGAGTGGGGCTCTGCTGGCCTTTCTGCAGGAGTTGCCATGCTGCCACCTGTAAAGAAAAGGATATGTCCGTCATAACTTCCGATGGAATTTCTCTCCGGACAGAGGTGAGGAAGGACAAAAGCAGTGGGGGACGGGACAGGAGGGATATCTCAGGCAGGGCAATAGAAAGCTTCCAGAAGAGCGCCCGGGGCCAGGACCATCCTGGCTGACCTGCAGGCACCAAGTTGGCCTGCGTGCTGTGGCTGGTGTGGCTCCAGGGCCCTTCCTCTAGGCTTTCAAGCCGTTGTACATATTCAGGTGTTTTACCTGGGAAGGGTGGGAACAGTTCAGCAGCAGCTGGCCTGGGGCTCAGCTCACATTTACTCACAGATGCCTCAGCACGGTCCCCCAGCTTTTCAATGAGGACGCTCCTTGCATGGGGTGTGGGTTGCTGGCTGTATGGTAGGTGATTCCCCACCTCTGACCAATTTCAGAATTGTTTACCACTGGAGCAAGTGCCCTGATAGGGTTTCCCTCTGTATAACTGGTGGGTTCAGGTTTTTTTTTCTTTTATGGTTCAAGTTAGATTTGATTCCTCTTTTATGTATTTATACATATAAGCATGTTAATAACTCATTCCTATAAATACATCTGTGTGAAGGGAAGAACTTTTTTTCTGTTTTATTTAAAAAAAAATTTTTTAAAATTTTGAAATTTAATTTTATTTATTTTTTTATACAGCAGGTTATTATTAGTTATGTATTTTATGCATATATATGTATACAGTTTAATCCCAATCTACCAACTCATCCCACCACCACCACCCCATGGCATCCCACACTTGGTGTCCATACGTTTGTTCTCTACCTCTGTTTCTCTATTTCTTCCCTGCAAACCAGTTCATCTGTACCATTTTTTAGGTTCCACATATATGCATTAATATACAATATTTGTTTTCCTCTTTCTGACTTACTTCATTCTGTATGACAGTCTCTAGATCCATCGATGTCTCTACAAATGACCCAGTTTCATCCCTTTTTATGGCTGAGTAATATTCCATTTTATATATGTACCACATCTTTATCCATTCATCTGTCTGTGGGCATTTAGGTTGCTTGCATTACCTGGCTATTGTAAATAGTGCTGCAATGAACATTGTGGTGGATGTGCCTTTTTAATTTATGTTTTTCTCTGGGTATATGCCCAGAAGTTCGATTGCTGGATCAGATGGTAATTCTATTTCTAGTTTTTTTAAGGAAACTCCATACTGTTCTCCATAGTGACTGTATCAATTTACATCACCACCAATAGTGGTAGAGGGTTCCTTTTGTCCACACCCTCCCCAGAATTTGTTGTTTGTAGATTTTCTGATGATGCCGATTCTAACAGGTGTGAGGTGATACCTCATTGTAGTTTTGATTTGCATTTCTCTAATAATTAGTGCTGTTGAGCAGCTTTTCATGTGCGTCTTGGCCATCTCTGTGTCTTCTTTGAAGAAACGTCTCTTTAGATCTTCTGCCCATTTTTGTATTGGGTTGTTTGTTTCTTTAATATTAAGCTGCATGAGCTGTTTATATATATATTGGAGATTAAACCTTTGTCCATTGATTCATTTGCAACGATTTTCGCCCATTCTGAGGGATGCCTTTTTCCATTCCCGTTTTTTTAACAAAAAAGGAAAGAAAGAAAAAGAAGCAGAACACTAATGTGCGTAAAATATGCCTTTTGAAATGGTCGTTTTGAAATATGGACGTCCTTTGAATTTTTTGGTCGATATGGGACCCCAGGATTTGTTTTCAGGGCAGGTGTCATTTACAGGCCTGCAATGATTTTGAATATCAACTGACCATTAGCGCTGTTGCGTGAAACGGCCACAAGGTGGCAGCAGTTCTCCCTTACCAAATCTGGTTACTAGAGCAACAGAGCCTCAATGGAAGGCGTGTTCTAGATTGGAAGTTCGAATGGAATGTGCCAGGAGAAAGCCCCTCAGGTTTGTCTCACTAATTCTTGTTCGTGTTTCTAATTTTTTTTATTTTCTATTTCAGCAAGTTTGATTACAATGTTTGGCTTGTTGTAGGTGTGGAAGATGTGGTTCTTTTACACATATACAGATGTCTGTTCTTCCTGGGATCCTTTTCCCATGTACGTTCGGACAGAATGTTGAGTAGTCTTCTCTTGGTATTCCGTAGGTCTTTGGTGATTATATATGTCACCTGTGTTTGATTATGTCTGTTAACCCCGATATCATAATGAAACCAATCCTCACACCTTTCCATTGGTGAACCATAAGTTTGTTTAATGAATCTGTGATTGCCCTTCTCCGTGGAAATATCTGCCCTGGTATCCATTTTTTGATAACACCTATAAGTGATAAGATATGATATGTGTCTTTCACTTTCTGACTTACTCCAAGTCACGTGATTACCTCTAGACTCATCTACGGGGCTGCAAATGGCATTGTGTCCTTTTTTTCCTTGGCTTCTATTCTGCCTTAGCGAGGTCCATTTTCAACAATGTGATTCCCTGAGGGTTGTGGATTAGCTGACCTGGGAAGTCTTACCCTGCCGGCCGGCCCTCCCCAGGTGTGCCTGGTTGAGGTCAATATAAACAGCGCTCCAGGCAGCAATAGCCCCTGAAGTTGTGCCTGACTCCATATTCTCTGCCCCGTCAGCAGTCTCGGGGCTGTGCTGGTGGGAGGGAGTGAGGGGCCAAGGCTTTGTTGGTGGCCCGGTGTGAGTGGGGCTCTGCTGGCCTTTCTGCAGGAGTTGCCAGGCTGCCACCTGTAAAGAAGAGGATGTGTCACTCATAACTTCCGATGGAATTTCTCTCCGGACAGAGGTGAGGAAGGAAAAAAGCAGTGGGGGCCGGGACAGGAGGGGTATCTCAGGCAGGGCAATAAAAAGCTTCCAGAAGAGCGCCCGGGGCCAGGACCATCCTGGCTGGCCTGCAGGCACCAAGTTGGCCTGCGTGCTGTCGCTGGTGTGGCTCCACGGCCCTTCCTCTAGGCTTTCAAGCCCTTGTACATATTCAGATGTTTTACCTGGGAAGGGTGGGAACAGTTCCGCAGCAGCTGGCCTGGGGCTCAGCTCACGTTTACTCACAGATGCCTCAGCACGGTCCCCCAGCTTTGCAATGAGGACGCTCCTTGCATGGGGGGTGGGTTGCTGGCTGTATGGGAGGTGATTCCCCACCTCTGACCAATTTCAGAATTGTTTACCACTGGAGCAAGTGCCCTGATAGGGTTTCCCTCTGTATAACTGGTGGGTTCAGGTTTTTTTTTTTTTCTTTTATGGTTCAAGTTAGATTTGATTCCTGTTTTATGTATTTATAGATAGAAGCATGGAAATAATTCATTACTGTAAATACATCTGTGTGAAGCGAATAACTTTTTTCTGTTTTATTTTAAAATTTTATTTTTTAAAATTTTGAAATTTAATTTTATTTATTTTTTTATACAGCAGGTTATTATTAGTTATGTATTTTCTGCATATATATGTATACAGGTTAATCCCAATCTCCCAACTCATCCCACCACCACCACCCCATGGCTTCCCTCACTTGGTGTCCATACGTATGTTCTCTAACTGTGTGTCTCTATTTCTTCCCTGCAAACCAGTTCATCTGTACCATTTTTTAGGTTCCACATATATGCATTAATATACAATATTTGTTTTCCTCTTTCTGACTTACTTCATTCTGTATGACAGTCTCTAGATCCATCGATGTCTCTACAAATGACCCAGTTTCATCCCTTTTTATGGCTGAGTAATATTCCAATTTATATACGTACCACATCTTTATCCATTCATCTGTCTGTGGGCATTTAGGTTGCTTGCATTACCTGGCTATTGTAAATAGTGCTGCAATGAACATTGTGGTGGATGTGCCTTTTTAATTTATGTTTTTCTCTGGGTATATGCCCAGAAGTTCGATTGCTGGATCAGATGGTAATTCTATTTCTAGTTTTTTTAAGGAAACTCCATACTGTTCTCCATAGTGACTGTATCAATTTACATCCCCACCAATAGTGGAAGAGGGCTCCTTTTGTCCACACCCTCCCCAGAATTTGTTGTTTGTAGATTTTCTGATGATGCCGATTCTAACAGGTGTGAGGTGATACCTCATTGTAGTTTTGATTTGCCTTTCTCTAATAATTAGTGCTGTTGAGCAGCTTTTCATGTGCGTCTTGGCCATCTCTGTGTCTTCTTTGAAGAAACGTCTCTTTAGATCTTCTGCCCATTTTTGTATTGGGTTGTTTGTTTTTTTAATATTAAGCTGCATGAGCTGTTTATATATATATTGGAGATTAAACCTTTGTCCATTGATTCATTTGCAACGATTTTCGCCCATTCTGAGGGATGCCTTTTTCCATTCCCATTTTTTTAACAATAAAGGAAAGAAAGAAAAAGAAGCAGAACACTAATGTGCGTAAAATATGCCTTTTGAAATGGTCGTTTTGAAATATGGACGTCCTTTGAATTTTTTGGTCGATATGTGACCCCAGGATTTCTTTTCAGGGCAGGTGTCATTTACAGGCCTGCAATGATTTTGAATATCAACTGACCATTAGCGCTGGGATTAAAGTTGCTGTTGCGTGAAGCGGCCACAAGGTGGCAGCATTTCTCCCTTACCAAATCTGGTTACTAGAGCAACAGAGCCTCAATGGAAGGCGTGTTCTAGATTGGAATTTCGAATGGAATGTGCCAGGAGAAAGCCCCTCAGGTTTGTCTCACTAATTCTTGTTCGTGTTTCTAATTTTTTTTATTTTCTATTTCAGCAAGTTTGATTACAATGTTTGGCTTCTTGTAGGTGTGTAAGATGTGGTTCTTTTACACATATACAGATGTCTGTTCTTCCTGGGATCCTTTTCCCATGTACGTTCGGACAGAATGTTGAGTAGTCTTCTCTTGGTATTCCGTAGGTCTTTGGTGATTATATATGTCACCTGTGTTTGACTATGTCTGTTAACCCCGATATCATAATGAAACCAATCCTCACACCTTTCCATTGGTGAACCATAAGTTTGTTTAATGAATCTGTGATTGCCCTTCTCCGTGGAAATATCTGCCCTGGTATCCATTTTTAGGTAACACCTATAAGTGATATGATATGATATGTGTCTTTCACTTTCTGACTTACTCCAAGTCACGTGATTACCTCTAGACTCATCTACGGGGCTGCAAATGGCATTGTGTCCTTTTTTTCCTTGGCTTCTATTCTGCCTTAGCGAGGTCCATTTTCAACAATGTGATTCCCTGAGGGTTGTGGATTAGCTGACCTGGGCAGCCTTACCCTGCCGGCCGGCCCTCCCCAGGTGTGCCTGGTTGAGGTCAATATAAACAGCGCTCCAGGCAGCAATAGCCCCTGAAGTTGTGCCTGACTCCATATTCTCTGCCCCGTCAGCAGTCTCGGGGCTGTGCTGGTGGGAGGGAGTGAGGGGCCAAGGCTTTGTTGGTGGCCCGGTGTGAGTGGGCCTCTGCTGGCCTTTCTGCAGGAGTTGCCAGGCTGCCACCTGTAAAAAAGAGGATGTGTCACTCATAACTTCCGATGGAATTTCTCTCCGGACAGAGGTGAGGAAGGAAAAAAGCAGTGGGGGCCGGGACAGGAGGGGTATCTCAGGCAGGGCAATAAAAAGCTTCCACAAGAGCGCCCGGGGCCAGGACCATCCTGGCTGGCCTGCAGGCACCAAGTTGGCCTGCGTGCTGTCACTGGTGTGGCTCCACGGCCCTTCCTCTAGGCTTTCAAGCCCTTGTACATATTCAGATGTTTTACCTGGGAAGGGTGGGAACAGTTCCGCAGCAGCTGGCCTGGGGCTCAGCTCACGTTTACTCACAGATGCCTCAGCCCGGTCCCCCAGCTTTGCAATGACGACGCTCCTTGCATGGGGGGTGAGTTGATGGCTGTATGGGAGGTGATTCCCCACCTCTGACCAATTTCAGAATTGTTTACCACTGGAGCAAGTGCCCTGATAGGGTTTCCCTCTGTATAACTGGTGGGTTCAGGTTTTTTTTTTTGCTTTTATGGTTCAAGTTAGATTTGATTCCTCTTTTATGTATTTATAGATATAAGCATGGAAATAATTCATTCCTATAAATACATCTGTGTGAAGGGAAGAACTTTTTTTCTGTTTTATTTAAAAAAATTTTTTTTAATTTTGAAATTTAATTTTATTTATTTTTTTATACAGCAGGTTATTATTAGTTATGTATTTTATGCATATATATGTATACAGGTTAATCCCAATTTCCCAACTCATCCCACCACCACCACCCCATGGCTTCCCACACTTGGTGTCCATACGTTTGTTCTCTACCTCTGTGTCTCTATTTCTTCCCTGCAAACCAGTTCATCTGTACCATTTTTTAGGTTCCACATATATGCATTAATATACAATATTTGTTTTCCTCTTTCTGACTTACTTCATTCTGTATGACAGTCTCTAGATCCATCGATGTCTCTACAAATGACCCAGTTTCATCCCTTTTTATGGCTGAGTAATATTCCATTTTATATATGTACCACATCTTTATCCATTCATCTGTCTGTGGGCATTTAGGTTGCTTGCATTACCTGGCTATTGTAAATAGTGCTGCAATGAACATTGTGGTGGATGTGCCTTTTTAATTTATGTTTTTCTCTGGGTATATGCCCAGAAGTTCGATTGCTGGATCAGATGGTAATTCTATTTCTAGTTTTTTTAAGGAAACTCCATACTGTTCTCCATAGTGACTGTATCAATTTACATCCCCACCAATAGTGGAAGAGGGCTCCTTTTGTCCACACCCTCCCCAGAATTTGTTGTTTGTAGATTTTCTGATGATGCCGATTCTAACAGGTGTGAGGTGATACCTCATTGTAGTTTTGATTTGCCTTTCTCTAATAATTAGTGCTGTTGAGCAGCTTTTCATGTGCGTCTTGGCCATCTCTGTGTCTTCTTTGAAGAAACGTCTCTTTAGATCTTCTGCCCATTTTTGTATTGGGTTGTTTGTTTTTTTAATATTAAGCTGCATGAGCTGTTTATATATATATTGGAGATTAAACCTTTGTCCATTGATTCATTTGCAACGATTTTCGCCCATTCTGACGGATGCCTTTTTCCATTCCCGTTTTTTTAATAAAAAAGGAAAGAAAGAAAAAGAAGCAGAACACTAATGTGCATAAAATATGCCTTTTGAAATGGTCGTTTTGAAATATGGACGTCCTTTGAATTTTTTGGTCGATATGGGACCCCAGGATTTGTTTTCAGGGCAGGTGTCATTTACAGGCCTGCAATGATTTTGAATATCAACTGACCATTAGCGCTGGGATTAAAGCTGCTGTTGCGTGAAACGGCCACAAGGTGGCAGCAGTTCTCCCTTACCAAATCTGGTTACTAGAGCAACAGAGCCTCAATGGAAGGCGTGTTCTAGATTGGAATTTCGAATGGAATGTGCCAGGAGAAAGCCCCTCAAGTTTGTCTCACTAATTCTTGTTCGTGTTTCTAATTTTTTTTATTTTCTATTTCAGCAAGTTTGATTACAATGTTTGGCTTGTTGTAGGTGTGTAAGATGTGGTTCTTTTACACATATACAGATGTCTGTTCTTCCTGGGATCCTTTTCCCATGTACGTTCGGACAGAATGTTGAGTAGTCTTCTCTTGGTATTCCGTAGGTCTTTGGTGATTATATATGTCACCTGTGTTTGATTATGTCTGTTAAACCCGATATCATAATGAAACCAATCCTCACACCTTTCCATTGGTGAACCATAAGTTTGTTTAATGAATCTGTGATTGCCCTTCTCCGTGGAAATATCTGCCCTGGTATCCATTTTTTGATAACACCTATAAGTGATAAGATACGATATGTGTCTTTCACTTTCTGACTTACTCCAAGTCACGTGATTACCTCTAGACTCATCTACGGGGCTGCAAATGGCATTGTGTCCTTTTTTTCCTTGGCTTCTATTCTGCCTTAGCGAGGTCCATTTTCAACAATGTGATTCCCTGAGGGTTGTGGATTAGCTGACCTGGGCAGCCTTACCCTGCCGGCCGGCCCTCCCCAGGTGTGCCTGGTTGAGGTCAATATAAACAGCGCTCCAGGCAGCAATAGCCCCTGAAGTTGTGCCTGACTCCATATTCTCTGCCCCGTCAGCAGTCTCGGGGCTGTGCTGGTGGGAGGGAGTGAGGGGCCAAGGCTTTGTTGGTGGCCCGGTGTGAGTGGGCCTCTGCTGGCCTTTCTGCAGGAGTTGCCAGGCTGCCACCTGTAAAGAAGAGGATGTGTCACTCATAACTTCCGATGGAATTTCTCTCCGGACAGAGGTGAGGAAGGAAAAAAGCAGTGGGGGCCGGGACAGGAGGGGTATCTCAGGCAGGGCAATAAAAAGCTTCCAGAAGAGCGCCCGGGGCCAGGACCATCCTGGCTGGCCTGCAGGCACCAAGTTGGCCTGCGTGCTGTCGCTGGTGTGGCTCCACGGCCCTTCCTCTAGGCTTTCAAGCCCTTGTACATATTCAGATGTTTTACCTGGGAAGGGTGGGAACAGTTCCGCAGCAGCTGGCCTGGGGCTCAGCTCACGTTTACTCACAGATGCCTCAGCCCGGTCCCCCAGCTTTGCAATGAGGACGCTCCTTGCATGGGGGGTGAGTTGATGGCTGTATGGGAGGTGATTCCCCACCTCTGACCAATTTCAGAATTGTTTACTGCTGGAGCAAGTGCCCTGATAGGGTTTCCCTCTGTATAACTGGTGGGTTCAGGTTTTTTTTTTTTGCTTTTATGGTTCAAGTTAGATTTGATTCCTCTTTTATGTATTTATAGATATAAGCATGGAAATAATTCATTCCTATAAATACATCTGTGTGAAGGGAAGAACTTTTTTTCTGTTTTATTTAAAAAATTTTTTTTTAATTTTGAAATTTAATTTTATTTATTTTTTTATACAGAAGGTTATTATTAGTTATGTATTTTATGCATATATATGTATACAGGTTAATCCCAATTTCCCAACTCATCCCACCACCACCACCCCATGGCTTCCCACACTTGGTGTCCATACGTTTGTTCTCTACCTCTGTGTCTCTATTTCTTCCCTGCAAACCAGTTCATCTGTACCATTTTTTAGGTTCCACATATATCCATTAATATACAATATTTGTTTTCCTCTTTCTGACTTACTTCATTCTGTATGACAGTCTCTAGATCCATCGATGTCTCTACAAATGACCCAGGTTCATCCCTTTTTATGGCTGAGTAATATTCCATTTTATATATGTACCACATCTTTATCCATTCATCTGTCTGTGGGCATTTAGGTTGCTTGCATTACCTGGCTATTGTAAATAGTGCTGCAATGAACATTGTGGTGGATGTGCCTTTTTAATTTATGTTTTTCTCTGGGTATATGCCCAGAAGTTCGATTGCTGGATCAGATGGTAAATCTATTTCTAGTTTTTTTAAGGAAACTCCATACTGTTCTCCATAGTGACTGTATCAATTTACATCCCCACCAATAGTGGAAGAGGGTTCCTTTTGTCCACCCCCTCCCCAGAATTTGTTGTTTGTAGATTTTCTGATGATCCCGATTCTAACAGGTGTGAGGTGATACCTCATTGTAGTTTTGATTTGCATTTCTCTAATAATTAGTGCTGTTGAGCAGCTTTTCATGTGCGTCTTGGCCATCTCTGTGTCTTCTTTGAAGAAACGTCTCTTTAGATCTTCTGCCCATTTTTGTATTGGGTTGTTTGTTTTTTTAATATTAAGCTGCATGAGCTGTTTATATATATATTGGAGATTAAACCTTTGTCCATTGATTCATTTGCAACGATTTTCGCCCATTCTGAGGGATGCCTTTTTCCATTCCCGTTTTTTTAACAAAAAAGGAAAGAAAGAAAAAGAAGCAGAACACTAATGTGCGTAAAATATGCCTTTTGAAATGGTCGTTTTGAAATATGGACGTCCTTTGAATTTTTTGGTCGATATGTGACCCCAGGATTTGTTTTCAGGGCAGGTGTCATTTACAGGCCTGCAATGATTTTGAATATCAACTGACCATTAGCGCTGGGGTTAAAGCTGCTGTTGCGTGAAACGGCCACAAGGTGGCAGCAGTTCTCCCTTACCAAATCTGGTTACTAGAGCAACAGAGCCTCAATGGAAGGCGTGTTCTAGATTGGAATTTCGAATGGAATGTGCCAGGAGAAAGCCCCTCAAGTTTGTCTCACTACTTCTTGTTCGTGTTTTTAATTTTTTTTATTTTCTATTACAGCAAGTTTGATTACAATGTTTGGCTTGTTGTAGGTGTGGAAGATGTGGTTCTTTTACATATATACAGATGTCTGTTCTTCCTGGGATCCTTTTCCCATGTACATTCGGACAGAATGTTGAGTAGTCTTCTCTTGGTATTCCGTAGGTCTTTGGTGATTATATATGTCACCTGTGTTTGATTATGTCTGTTAACCCCGATATCATAATGAAACCAATCCTCACACCTTTCCATTGGTGAACCATAAGTTTGTTTAATGAATCTGTGATTGCCCTTCTCCGTGGAAATATCTGCCCTGGTATCCATTTTTTGATAACACCTATAAGTGATAAGATACGATATGTGTCTTTCACTTTCTGACTTACTCCAAGTCACGTGATTACCTCTAGACTCATCTACGGGGCTGCAAATGGCATTGTGTCCTTTTTTTCCTTGGCTTCTATTCTGCCTTAGCGAGGTCCATTTTCAACAATGTGATTCCCTGAGGGTTGTGGATTAGCTGACCTGGGCAGCCTTACCCTGCCGGCCGGCCCTCCCCAGGTGTGCCTGGTTGAGGTCAATATAAACAGCGCTCCAGGCAGCAATAGCCCCTGAAGTTGTGCCTGACTCCATATTCTCTGCCCCGTCAGCAGTCTCGGGGCTGTGCTGGTGGGAGGGAGTGAGGGGCCAAGGCTTTGTTGGTGGCCCGGTGTGAGTGGGCCTCTGCTGGCCTTTCTGCAGGAGTTGCCAGGCTGCCACCTGTAAAGAAGAGGATGTGTCAGTCATAACTTCCGATGGAATTTCTCTCTGGACAGAGGTGAGGAAGGATAAAAGCAGTGGGGGCCGGGACAGGAGGGGTATCTCAGGCAGGGCAATAGAAAGCTTACAGAACAGCGCCCGGGCCCAGGACCATCCTGGCTGACCAGCAGGCACCAAGTTGGCCTGCGTGCTGTGGCTGGTGTGGCTCCAGGGCCCTTCCTCTAGGCTTTCAAGCCCTTGTACATATTCAGGTGTTTTACCTGGGAAGGGTGGGAACAGTTCAGCAGCAGCTGGCCTGGGGCTCAGCTCACATTAACTCACAGATGCCTCAGCACGGTCCCCCAGCTTTGCAATGAGGACACTCCTTGCATGGGGGGTGGGTTGCTGGCTGTATGGGAGGTGATTCCCCACCTCTGACCAATTTCAGAATTGTTTACCACTGGAGCAAGTGCCCTGATAGGGTTTCCCTCTTTATAATTGGTGGTTTCGGTTTTTTTTTTTTCTTTTATGGTTCAAGTTAGATTTGATTCCTCTTTTATGTATTTATAGATAGAAGCATGGAAATAATTCTTTCTTATAAATACATCTGTGTGAAGGGAAGAACTTTTTTTCTGTTTTATTTAAAAAAAATTTTTTTAATTTTGAAATTTAATTTTATTTATTTTTTTATACAGCAGGTTATTATTAGTTAGGTATTTTATGCATATATATGTATACAGGTTAATCCCAATCTCCCAACTCATCCCACAACCACCACCCCATGGCTTCCCTCACTTGGTGTCCATACGTTTGTTCTCTACCTCTGTGTCTCTATTTCTTCCCTGCAAACCAGTTCATCTGTACCATTTTTTAGGTTCCACATATATGCATTAATATACAATATTTGTTTTCCTCTTTCTGACTTACTTCATTCTGTATGACAGTCTCTAGATCCATCGATGTCTCTACAAATGACCCAGTTTCATCCCTTTTTATGGCTGAGTAATATTCCAATTTATATACGTACCACATCTTTATCCATTCATCTGTCTGTGGGCATTTAGGTTGCTTGCATTACCTGGCTATTGTAAATAGTGCTGCAATGAACATTGTGGTGGATGTGCCTTTTTAATTTATGTTTTTCTCTGGGTATATGCCCAGAAGTTCGATTGCTGGATCAGATGGTAATTCTATTTCTAGTTTTTTTAAGGAAACTCCATACTGTTCTCCATAGTGACTGTATCAATTTACATCCCCACCAATAGTGGAAGAGGGCTCCTTTTGTCCACACCCTCCCCAGAATTTGTTGTTTGTAGATTTTCTGATGATGCCGATTCTAACAGGTGTGAGGTGATACCTCATTGTAGTTTTGATTTGCCTTTCTCTAATAATTAGTGCTGTTGAGCAGCTTTTCATGTGCGTCTTGGCCATCTCTGTGTCTTCTTTGAAGAAACGTCTCTTTAGATCTTCTGCCCATTTTTGTATTGGGTTGTTTGTTTTTTTAATATTAAGCTGCATGAGCTGTTTATATATATATTGGAGATTAAACCTTTGTCCATTGATTCATTTGCAACGATTTTCGCCCATTCTGAGGGATGCCTTTTTCCATTCCCGTTTTTTTAATAAAAAAGGAAAGAAAGAAAAAGAAGCAGAACACTAATGTGCATAAAATATGCCTTTTGAAATGGTCGTTTTGAAATATGGACGTCCTTTGAATTTTTTGGTCGATATGGGACCCCAGGATTTGTTTTCAGGGCAGGTGTCATTTACAGGCCTGCAATGATTTTGAATATCAACTGACCATTAGCGCTGGGATTAAAGCTGCTGTTGCGTGAAACGGCCACAAGGTGGCAGCAGTTCTCCCTTACCAAATCTGGTTACTAGAGCAACAGAGCCTCAATGGAAGGCGTGTTCTAGATTGGAATTTCGAATGGAATGTGCCAGGCGAAAGCCCCTCAAGTTTGTCTCACTAATTCTTGTTCGTGTTTCTAATTTTTTTTATTTTCTATTTCAGCAAGTTTGATTACAATGTTTGGCTTGTTGTAGGTGTGTAAGATGTGGTTCTTTTACACATATACAGATGTCTGTTCTTCCTGGGATCCTTTTCCCAGGTACGTTCGGACAGAATGTTGAGTAGTCTTCTCTTGGTATTCCGTAGGTCTTTGGTGATTATATATGTCACCTGTGTTTGATTATGTCTGTTAACCCCGATATCATAATGAAACCAATCCTCACACCTTTCCATTGGTGAACCATAAGTTTGTTTAATGAATCTGTGATTGCCCTTCTCCGTGGAAATATCTGCCCTGGTATCCATTTTTTGATAACACCTATAAGTGATAAGATACGATATGTGTCTTTCACTTTCTGACTTACTCCAAGTCACGTGATTACCTCTAGACTCATCTACGGGGCTGCAAATGGCATTGTGTCCTTTTTTTCCTTGGCTTCTATTCTGCCTTAGCGAGGTCCATTTTCAACAATGTGATTCCCTGAGGGTTGTGGATTAGCTGACCTGGGCAGCCTTACCCTGCCGGCCGGCCCTCCCCAGGTGTGCCTGGTTGAGGTCAATATAAACAGCGCTCCAGGCAGCAATAGCCCCTGAAGTTGTGCCTGACTCCATATTCTCTGCCCCGTCAGCAGTCTCGGGGCTGTGCTGGTGGGAGGGAGTGAGGGGCCAAGGCTTTGTTGGTGGCCCGGTGTGAGTGGGCCTCTGCTGGCCTTTCTGCAGGAGTTGCCAGGCTGCCACCTGTAAAGAAGAGGATGTGTCACTCATAACTTCCGATGGAATTTCTCTCCGGACAGAGGTGAGGAAGGAAAAAAGCAGTGGGGGCCGGGACAGGAGGGGTATCTCAGGCAGGGCAATAAAAAGCTTCCACAAGAGCGCCCGGGGCCAGGACCATCCTGGCTGGCCTGCAGGCACCAAGTTGGCCTGCGTGCTGTCGCTGGTGTGGCTCCACGGCCCTTCCTCTAGGCTTTCAAGCCCTTGTACATATTCAGATGTTTTACCTGGGAAGGGTGGGAACAGTTCCGCAGCAGCTGGCCTGGGGCTCAGCTCACGTTTACTCACAGATGCCTCAGCCCGGTCCCCCAGCTTTGCAATGAGGACGCTCCTTGCATGGGGGGTGAGTTGATGGCTGTATGGGAGGTGATTCCCCACCTCTGACCAATTTCAGAATTGTTTACCGCTGGAGCAAGTGCCCTGATCGGGTTTCCCTCTGTATAACTGGTGGGTTCAGGTTTTTTTTTTTTGCTTTTATGGTTCAAGTTAGATTTGATTCCTCTTTTATGTATTTATAGATATAAGCATGGAAATAATTCATTCCTATAAATACATCTGTGTGAAGGGAAGAACTTTTTTTCTGTTTTATTTAAAAAATTTTTTTTTAATTTTGAAATTTAATTTTATTTATTTTTTTATACAGAAGGTTATTATTAGTTATGTATTTTATGCATATATATGTATACAGGTTAATCCCAATTTCCCAACTCATCCCACCACCACCACCCCATGGCTTCCCACACTTGGTGTCCATACGTTTGTTCTCTACCTCTGTGTCTCTATTTCTTCCCTGCAAACCAGTTCATCTGTACCATTTTTTAGGTTCCACATATATCCATTAATATACAATATTTGTTTTCCTCTTTCTGACTTACTTCATTCTGTATGACAGTCTCTAGATCCATCGATGTCTCTACAAATGACCCAGGTTCATCCCTTTTTATGGCTGAGTAATATTCCATTTTATATATGTACCACATCTTTATCCATTCATCTGTCTGTGGGCATTTAGGTTGCTTGCATTACCTGGCTATTGTAAATAGTGCTGCAATGAACATTGTGGTGGATGTGCCTTTTTAATTTATGTTTTTCTCTGGGTATATGCCCAGAAGTTCGATTGCTGGATCAGATGGTAAATCTATTTCTAGTTTTTTTAAGGAAACTCCATACTGTTCTCCATAGTGACTGTATCAATTTACATCCCCACCAATAGTGGAAGAGGGTTCCTTTTGTCCACCCCCTCCCCAGAATTTGTTGTTTGTAGATTTTCTGATGATCCCGATTCTAACAGGTGTGAGGTGATACCTCATTGTAGTTTTGATTTGCATTTCTCTAATAATTAGTGCTGTTGAGCAGCTTTTCATGTGCGTCTTGGCCATCTCTGTGTCTTCTTTGAAGAAACGTCTCTTTAGATCTTCTGCCCATTTTTGTATTGGGTTGTTTGTTTTTTTAATATTAAGCTGCATGAGCTGTTTATATATATATTGGAGATTAAACCTTTGTCCATTGATTCATTTGCAACGATTTTCGCCCATTCTGAGGGATGCCTTTTTCCATTCCCGTTTTTTTAACAAAAAAGGAAAGAAAGAAAAAGAAGCAGAACACTAATGTGCGTAAAATATGCCTTTTGAAATGGTCGTTTTGAAATATGGACGTCCTTTGAATTTTTTGGTCGATATGTGACCCCAGGATTTGTTTTCAGGGCAGGTGTCATTTACAGGCCTGCAATGATTTTGAATATCAACTGACCATTAGCGCTGGGGTTAAAGCTGCTGTTGCGTGAAACGGCCACAAGGTGGCAGCAGTTCTCCCTTACCAAATCTGGTTACTAGAGCAACAGAGCCTCAATGGAAGGCGTGTTCTAGATTGGAATTTCGAATGGAATGTGCCAGGAGAAAGCCCCTCAAGTTTGTCTCACTACTTCTTGTTCGTGTTTTTAATTTTTTTTATTTTCTATTACAGCAAGTTTGATTACAATGTTTGGCTTGTTGTAGGTGTGGAAGATGTGGTTCTTTTACACATATACAGATGTCTGTTCTTCCTGGGATCCTTTTCCCATGTACATTCGGACAGAATGTTGAGTAGTCTTCTCTTGGTATTCCGTAGGTCTTTGGTGATTATATATGTCACCTGTGTTTGATTATGTCTGTTAACCCCGATATCATAATGAAACCAATCCTCACACCTTTCCATTGGTGAACCATAAGTTTGTTTAATGAATCTGTGATTGCCCTTCTCCGTGGAAATATCTGCCCTGGTATCCATTTTTTGATAACACCTATAAGTGATAAGATACGATATGTGTCTTTCACTTTCTGACTTACTCCAAGTCACGTGATTACCTCTAGACTCATCTACGGGGCTGCAAATGGCATTGTGTCCTTTTTTTCCTTGGCTTCTATTCTGCCTTAGCGAGGTCCATTTTCAACAATGTGATTCCCTGAGGGTTGTGGATTAGCTGACCTGGGCAGCCTTACCCTGCCGGCCGGCCCTCCCCAGGTGTGCCTGGTTGAGGTCAATATAAACAGCGCTCCAGGCAGCAATAGCCCCTGAAGTTGTGCCTGACTCCATATTCTCTGCCCCGTCAGCAGTCTCGGGGCTGTGCTGGTGGGAGGGAGTGAGGGGCCAAGGCTTTGTTGGTGGCCCGGTGTGAGTGGGCCTCTGCTGGCCTTTCTGCAGGAGTTGCCAGGCTGCCACCTGTAAAGAAGAGGATGTGTCAGTCATAACTTCCGATGGAATTTCTCTCTGGACAGAGGTGAGGAAGGATAAAAGCAGTGGGGGCCGGGACAGGAGGGGTATCTCAGGCAGGGCAATAGAAAGCTTACAGAACAGCGCCCGGGCCCAGGACCATCCTGGCTGACCAGCAGGCACCAAGTTGGCCTGCGTGCTGTGGCTGGTGTGGCTCCAGGGCCCTTCCTCTAGGCTTTCAAGCCCTTGTACATATTCAGGTGTTTTACCTGGGAAGGGTGGGAACAGTTCAGCAGCAGCTGGCCTGGGGCTCAGCTCACATTAACTCACAGATGCCTCAGCACGGTCCCCCAGCTTTGCAATGAGGACACTCCTTGCATGGGGGGTGGGTTGCTGGCTGTATGGGAGGTGATTCCCCACCTCTGACCAATTTCAGAATTGTTTACCACTGGAGCAAGTGCCCTGATAGGGTTTCCCTCTTTATAATTGGTGGTTTCGGTTTTTTTTTTTTCTTTTATGGTTCAAGTTAGATTTGATTCCTCTTTTATGTATTTATAGATAGAAGCATGGAAATAATTCTTTCTTATAAATACATCTGTGTGAAGGGAAGAACTTTTTTTCTGTTTTATTTAAAAAAAATTTTTTTAATTTTGAAATTTAATTTTATTTATTTTTTTATACAGCAGGTTATTATTAGTTAGGTATTTTATGCATATATATGTATACAGGTTAATCCCAATCTCCCAACTCATCCCACAACCACCACCCCATGGCTTCCCTCACTTGGTGTCCATACGTTTGTTCTCTACCTCTGTGTCTCTATTTCTTCCCTGCAAACCAGTTCATCTGTACCATTTTTTAGGTTCCACATATATGCATTAATATACAATATTTGTTTTCCTCTTTCTGACTTACTTCATTCTGTATGACAGTCTCTAGATCCATCGATGTCTCTACAAATGACCCAGTTTCATCCCTTTTTATGGCTGAGTAATATTCCAATTTATATACGTACCACATCTTTATCCATTCATCTGTCTGTGGGCATTTAGGTTGCTTGCATTACCTGGCTATTGTAAATAGTGCTGCAATGAACATTGTGGTGGATGTGCCTTTTTAATTTATGTTTTTCTCTGGGTATATGCCCAGAAGTTCGATTGCTGGATCAGATGGTAATTCTATTTCTAGTTTTTTTAAGGAAACTCCATACTGTTCTCCATAGTGACTGTATCAATTTACATCCCCACCAATAGTGGAAGAGGGCTCCTTTTGTCCACACCCTCCCCAGAATTTGTTGTTTGTAGATTTTCTGATGATGCCGATTCTAACAGGTGTGAGGTGATACCTCATTGTAGTTTTGATTTGCCTTTCTCTAATAATTAGTGCTGTTGAGCAGCTTTTCATGTGCGTCTTGGCCATCTCTGTGTCTTCTTTGAAGAAACGTCTCTTTAGATCTTCTGCCCATTTTTGTATTGGGTTGTTTGTTTTTTTAATATTAAGCTGCATGAGCTGTTTATATATATATTGGAGATTAAACCTTTGTCCATTGATTCATTTGCAACGATTTTCGCCCATTCTGAGGGATGCCTTTTTCCATTCCCGTTTTTTTAATAAAAAAGGAAAGAAAGAAAAAGAAGCAGAACACTAATGTGCATAAAATATGCCTTTTGAAATGGTCGTTTTGAAATATGGACGTCCTTTGAATTTTTTGGTCGATATGGGACCCCAGGATTTGTTTTCAGGGCAGGTGTCATTTACAGGCCTGCAATGATTTTGAATATCAACTGACCATTAGCGCTGGGATTAAAGCTGCTGTTGCGTGAAACGGCCACAAGGTGGCAGCAGTTCTCCCTTACCAAATCTGGTTACTAGAGCAACAGAGCCTCAATGGAAGGCGTGTTCTAGATTGGAATTTCGAATGGAATGTGCCAGGCGAAAGCCCCTCAAGTTTGTCTCACTAATTCTTGTTCGTGTTTCTAATTTTTTTTATTTTCTATTTCAGCAAGTTTGATTACAATGTTTGGCTTGTTGTAGGTGTGTAAGATGTGGTTCTTTTACACATATACAGATGTCTGTTCTTCCTGGGATCCTTTTCCCAGGTACGTTCGGACAGAATGTTGAGTAGTCTTCTCTTGGTATTCCGTAGGTCTTTGGTGATTATATATGTCACCTGTGTTTGATTATGTCTGTTAACCCCGATATCATAATGAAACCAATCCTCACACCTTTCCATTGGTGAACCATAAGTTTGTTTAATGAATCTGTGATTGCCCTTCTCCGTGGAAATATCTGCCCTGGTATCCATTTTTAGGTAACACCTATAAGTGATATGATATGATATGTGTCTTTCACTTTCTGACTTACTCCAAGTCACGTGATTACCTCTAGACTCATCTACGGGGCTGCAAATGGCATTGTGTCCTTTTTTTCCTTGGCTTCTATTCTGCCTTAGCGATGTCCATTTTCAACAATGTGATTCCCTGAGGGTTGTGGATTAGCTGACCTGGGCAGCCTTACCCTGCCGGCCGGCCCTCCCCAGGTGTGCCTGGTTGAGGTCAATATAAAAAGCGCTCCAGGCAGCAATAGCCCCTGAAGTTGTGCCTGACTCCATATTCTCTGCCCCGTCAGCAGTCTCGGGGCTGTGCTGGTGGGAGGGAGTGAGGGGCCAAGGCTTTGTTGGTGGCCCGGTGTGAGTGGGGCTCTGCTGGCCTTTCTGCAGGAGTTGCCAGGCTGCCACCTGTAAAGAAGAGGATGTGTCACTCATAACTTCCGATGGAATTTCTCTCCGGACAGAGGTGAGGAAGGAAAAAAGCAGTGGGGGCCGGGACAGGAGGGGTATCTCAGGCAGGGCAATAAAAAGCTTCCAGAAGAGCGCCCGGGGCCAGGACCATCCTGGCTGGCCTGCAGGCACCAAGTTGGCCTGCGTGCTGTCGCTGGTGTGGCTCCACGGCCCTTCCTCTAGGCTTTCAAGCCCTTGTACATATTCAGATGTTTTACCTGGGAAGGGTGGGAACAGTTCCGCAGCAGCTGGCCTGGGGCTCAGCTCACGTTTACTCACAGATGCCTCAGCACGGTCCCCCAGCTTTGCAATGAGGACGCTCCTTGCATGGGGGGTGGGTTGCTGGCTGTATGGGAGGTGATTCCCCACCTCTGACCAATTTCAGAATTGTTTACCGCTGGAGCAAGTGCCCTGATAGGGTTTCCCTCTGTATAACTGGTGGGTTCAGGTTTTTTTTTTTTCTTTTATGGTTCAAGTTAGATTTGATTCCTCTTTTATGTATTTATAGATATAAGCATGGAAATAATTCATTCCTATAAATACATCTGTGTGAAGGGAAGAACTTTTTTTCTGTTTTATTTAAAAAAAAAATTTTTTAATTTTGAAATTTAATTTTATTTATTTTTTTATACAGCAGGTTATTATTAGTTATGTATTTTATGCATATATATGTATACAGGTTAATCCCAATCTCCCAACTCATCCCACCACCACCACCCCATGGCTTCCCTCACTTGGTGTCCATACGTTTGTTCTCTACCTCTGTGTCTCTATTTCTTCCCTGCAAACCAGTTCATCTGTACCATTTTTTAGGTTCCACATATATGCATTAATAGACAATATTTGTTTTCCTCTTTCTGACTTACTTCATTCTGTATGACAGTCTCTAGATCCATCGATGTCTCTACAAATGACCCAGTTTCATCCCTTTTTATGGCTGAGTAATATTCCAATTTATATACGTACCACATCTTTATCCATTCATCTGTCTGTGGGCATTTAGGTTGCTTGCATTACCTGGCTATTGTAAATAGTGCTGCAATGAACATTGTGGTGGATGTGCCTTTTTAATTTATGTTTTTCTCTGGGTATATGCCCAGAAGTTCGATTGCTGGATCAGATGGTAATTCTATTTCTAGTTTTTTTAAGGAAACTCCATACTGTTCTCCATAGTGACTGTATCAATTTACATCCCCACCAATAGTGGAAGAGGGCTCCTTTTGTCCACACCCTCCCCAGAATTTGTTGTTTGTAGATTTTCTGATGATGCCGATTCTAACAGGTGTGAGGTGATACCTCATTGTAGTTTTGATTTGCATTTCTCTAATAATTAGTGCTGTTGAGCAGCTTTTCATGTGCGTCTTGGCCATCTCTGTGTCTTCTTTGAAGAAACGTCTCTTTAGATCTTCTGCCCATTTTTGTATTGGGTTGTTTGTTTTTTTAATATTAAGCTGCATGAGCTGTTTATATATATATTGGAGATTAAACCTTTGTCCATTGATTCATTTGCAACGATTTTCGCCCATTCTGAGGGATGCCTTTTTCCATTCCCGTTTTTTTAACAAAAAAGGAAAGAAAGAAAAAGAAGCAGAACACTAATGTGCGTAAAATATGCCTTTTGAAATGGTCGTTTTGAAATATGGACGTCCTTTGAATTTTTTGGTCGATATGGGACCCCAGGATTTGTTTTCAGGGCAGGTGTCATTTACAGGCCTGCAATGATTTTGAATATCAACTGACCATTAGCGCTGGGATTAAAGCTGCTGTTGCGTGAAACGGCCACAAGGTGGCAGCAGTTCTCCCTTACCAAATCTGGTTACTAGAGCAACAGAGCCTCAATGGAAGGCGTGTTCTAGATTGGAAGTTCGAATGGAATGTGCCAGGCGAAAGCCCCTCAAGTTTGTCTCACTACTTCTTGTTCGTGTTTTTAATTTTTTTTATTTTCTATTACAGCAAGTTTGATTACAATGTTTGGCTTGTTGTAGGTGTGTAAGATGTGGTTCTTTTACACATATACAGATGTCTGTTCTTCCTGGGATCCTTTTCCCATGTACGTTCGGACAGAATGTTGAGTAGTCTTCTCTTGGTATTCCGTAGGTCTTTGGTGATTATATATGTCACCTGTGTTTGATTATGTCTGTTAACCCCGATATCATAATGAAACCAATCCTCACACCTTTCCATTGGTGAACCATAAGTTTGTTTAATGAATCTGTGATTGCCCTTCTCCGTGGAAATATCTGCCCTGGTATCCATTTTTAGGTAACACCTATAAGTGATATGATATGATATGTGTCTTTCACTTTCTGACTTACTCCAAGTCACGTGATTACCTCTAGACTCATCTACGGGGCTGCAAATGGCATTGTGTCCTTTTTTTCCTTGGCTTCTATTCTGCCTTAGCGAGGTCCATTTTCAACAATGTGATTCCCTGAGGGTTGTGGATTAGCTGACCTGGGCAGCCTTACCCTGCCGGCCGGCCCTCCCCAGGTGTGCCTGGTTGAGGTCAATATAAACAGCGCTCCAGGCAGCAATAGCCCCTGAAGTTGTGCCTGACTTCATATTCTCTGCCCCGTCAGCAGTCTCGGGGCTGTGCTGGTGGGAGGGAGTGAGGGGCCAAGGCTTTGTTGGTGGCCCGGTGTGAGTGGGCCTCTGCTGGCCTTTCTGCAGGAGTTGCCAGGCTGCCACCTGTAAAGAAGAGGATGTGTCACTCATAACTTCCGATGGAATTTCTCTCCGGACAGAGGTGAGGAAGGAAAAAAGCAGTGGGGGCCGGGACAGGAGGGGTATCTCAGGCAGGGCAATAAAAAGCTTCCAGAAGAGCGCCCGGGGCCAGGACCATCCTGGCTGGCCTGCAGGCACCAAGTTGGCCTGCGTGCTGTCGCTGGTGTGGCTCCACGGCCCTTCCTCTAGGCTTTCAAGCCCTTGTACATATTCAGATGTTTTACCTGGGAAGGGTGGGAACAGTTCCGCAGCAGCTGGCCTGGGGCTCAGCTCACGTTTACTCACAGATGCCTCAGCACGGTCCCCCAGCTTTGCAATGAGGACGCTCCTTGCATGGGGGGTGGGTTGCTGGCTGTATGGGAGGTGATTCCCCACCTCTGACCAATTTCAGAATTGTTTACCGCTGGAGCAAGTGCCCTGATAGGGTTTCCCTCTGTATAACTGGTGGGTTCAGGTTTTTTTTTTTTTCTTTTATGGTTCAAGTTAGATTTGATTCCTCTTTTATGTATTTATAGATATAAGCATGGAAATAATTCATTCCTATAAATACATCTGTGTGAAGGGAAGAACTTTTTTTCTGTTTTATTTAAAAAAAAAATTTTTCAATTTTGAAATTTAATTTTATTTATTTTTTTATACAGCAGGTTATTATTAGTTATGTATTTTATGCATATATATGTATACAGGTTAATCCCAATCTCCCAACTCATCCCACCACCACCACCCCATGGCTTCCCTCACTTGGTGTCCATACGTTTGTTCTCTACCTCTGTGTCTCTATTTCTTCCCTGCAAACCAGTTCATCTGTACCATTTTTTAGGTTCCACATATATGCATTAATAGACAATATTTGTTTTCCTCTTTCTGACTTACTTCATTCTGTATGACAGTCTCTAGATCCATCGATGTCTCTACAAATGACCCAGTTTCATCCCTTTTTATGGCTGAGTAATATTCCAATTTATATACGTACCACATCTTTATCCATTCATCTGTCTGTGGGCATTTAGGTTGCTTGCATTACCTGGCTATTGTAAATAGTGCTGCAATGAACATTGTGGTGGATGTGCCTTTTTAATTTATGTTTTTCTCTGGGTATATGCCCAGAAGTTCGATTGCTGGATCAGATGGTAATTCTATTTCTAGTTTTTTTAAGGAAACTCCATACTGTTCTCCATAGTGACTGTATCAATTTACATCCCCACCAATAGTGGAAGAGGGCTCCTTTTGTCCACACCCTCCCCAGAATTTGTTGTTTGTAGATTTTCTGATGATGCCGATTCTAACAGGTGTGAGGTGATACCTCATTGTAGTTTTGATTTGCCTTTCTCTAATAATTAGTGCTGTTGAGCAGCTTTTCATGTGCGTCTTGGCCATCTCTGTGTCTTCTTTGAAGAAACGTCTCTTTAGATCTTCTGCCCATTTTTGTATTGGGTTGTTTGTTTTTTTAATATTAAGCTGCATGAGCTGTTTATATATATATTGGAGATTAAACCTTTGTCCATTGATTCATTTGCAACGATTTTCGCCCATTCTGAGGGATGCCTTTTTCCATTCCCGTTTTTTTAATAAAAAAGGAAAGAAAGAAAAAGAAGCAGAACACTAATGTGCATAAAATATGCCTTTTGAAATGGTCGTTTTGAAATATGGACGTCCTTTGAATTTTTTGGTCGATATGGGACCCCAGGATTTGTTTTCAGGGCAGGTGTCATTTACAGGCCTGCAATGATTTTGAATATCAACTGACCATTAGCGCTGGGATTAAAGCTGCTGTTGCGTGAAACGGCCACAAGGTGGCAGCAGTTCTCCCTTACCAAATCTGGTTACTAGAGCAACAGAGCCTCAATGGAAGGCGTGTTCTAGATTGGAATTTCGAATGGAATGTGCCAGGCGAAAGCCCCTCAAGTTTGTCTCACTAATTCTTGTTCGTGTTTCTAATTTTTTTTATTTTCTATTTCAGCAAGTTTGATTACAATGTTTGGCTTGTTGTAGGTGTGTAAGATGTGGTTCTTTTACACATATACAGATGTCTGTTCTTCCTGGGATCCTTTTCCCAGGTACGTTCGGACAGAATGTTGAGTAGTCTTCTCTTGGTATTCCGTAGGTCTTTGGTGATTATATATGTCACCTGTGTTTGATTATGTCTGTTAACCCCGATATCATAATGAAACCAATCCTCACACCTTTCCATTGGTGAACCATAAGTTTGTTTAATGAATCTGTGATTGCCCTTCTCCGTGGAAATATCTGCCCTGGTATCCATTTTTAGGTAACACCTATAAGTGATATGATATGATATGTGTCTTTCACTTTCTGACTTACTCCAAGTCACGTGATTACCTCTAGACTCATCTACGGGGCTGCAAATGGCATTGTGTCCTTTTTTTCCTTGGCTTCTATTCTGCCTTAGCGATGTCCATTTTCAACAATGTGATTCCCTGAGGGTTGTGGATTAGCTGACCTGGGCAGCCTTACCCTGCCGGCCGGCCCTCCCCAGGTGTGCCTGGTTGAGGTCAATATAAAAAGCGCTCCAGGCAGCAATAGCCCCTGAAGTTGTGCCTGACTCCATATTCTCTGCCCCGTCAGCAGTCTCGGGGCTGTGCTGGTGGGAGGGAGTGAGGGGCCAAGGCTTTGTTGGTGGCCCGGTGTGAGTGGGGCTCTGCTGGCCTTTCTGCAGGAGTTGCCAGGCTGCCACCTGTAAAGAAGAGGATGTGTCACTCATAACTTCCGATGGAATTTCTCTCCGGACAGAGGTGAGGAAGGAAAAAAGCAGTGGGGGCCGGGACAGGAGGGGTATCTCAGGCAGGGCAATAAAAAGCTTCCAGAAGAGCGCCCGGGGCCAGGACCATCCTGGCTGGCCTGCAGGCACCAAGTTGGCCTGCGTGCTGTCGCTGGTGTGGCTCCACGGCCCTTCCTCTAGGCTTTCAAGCCCTTGTACATATTCAGATGTTTTACCTGGGAAGGGTGGGAACAGTTCCGCAGCAGCTGGCCTGGGGCTCAGCTCACGTTTACTCACAGATGCCTCAGCACGGTCCCCCAGCTTTGCAATGAGGACGCTCCTTGCATGGGGGGTGGGTTGCTGGCTGTATGGGAGGTGATTCCCCACCTCTGACCAATTTCAGAATTGTTTACCGCTGGAGCAAGTGCCCTGATAGGGTTTCCCTCTGTATAACTGGTGGGTTCAGGTTTTTTTTTTTTTCTTTTATGGTTCAAGTTAGATTTGATTCCTCTTTTATGTATTTATAGATATAAGCATGGAAATAATTCATTCCTATAAATACATCTGTGTGAAGGGAAGAACTTTTTTTCTGTTTTATTTAAAAAAAAAATTTTTTAATTTTGAAATTTAATTTTATTTATTTTTTTATACAGCAGGTTATTATTAGTTATGTATTTTATGCATATATATGTATACAGGTTAATCCCAATCTCCCAACTCATCCCACCACCACCACCCCATGGCTTCCCTCACTTGGTGTCCATACGTTTGTTCTCTACCTCTGTGTCTCTATTTCTTCCCTGCAAACCAGTTCATCTGTACCATTTTTTAGGTTCCACATATATGCATTAATAGACAATATTTGTTTTCCTCTTTCTGACTTACTTCATTCTGTATGACAGTCTCTAGATCCATCGATGTCTCTACAAATGACCCAGTTTCATCCCTTTTTATGGCTGAGTAATATTCCAATTTATATACGTACCACATCTTTATCCATTCATCTGTCTGTGGGCATTTAGGTTGCTTGCATTACCTGGCTATTGTAAATAGTGCTGCAATGAACATTGTGGTGGATGTGCCTTTTTAATTTATGTTTTTCTCTGGGTATATGCCCAGAAGTTCGATTGCTGGATCAGATGGTAATTCTATTTCTAGTTTTTTTAAGGAAACTCCATACTGTTCTCCATAGTGACTGTATCAATTTACATCCCCACCAATAGTGGAAGAGGGCTCCTTTTGTCCACACCCTCCCCAGAATTTGTTGTTTGTAGATTTTCTGATGATGCCGATTCTAACAGGTGTGAGGTGATACCTCATTGTAGTTTTGATTTGCCTTTCTCTAATAATTAGTGCTGTTGAGCAGCTTTTCATGTGCGTCTTGGCCATCTCTGTGTCTTCTTTGAAGAAACGTCTCTTTAGATCTTCTGCCCATTTTTGTATTGGGTTGTTTGTTTTTTTAATATTAAGCTGCATGAGCTGTTTATATATATATTGGAGATTAAACCTTTGTCCATTGATTCATTTGCAACGATTTTCGCCCATTCTGAGGGATGCCTTTTTCCATTCCCGTTTTTTTAATAAAAAAGGAAAGAAAGAAAAAGAAGCAGAACACTAATGTGCATAAAATATGCCTTTTGAAATGGTCGTTTTGAAATATGGACGTCCTTTGAATTTTTTGGTCGATATGGGACCCCAGGATTTGTTTTCAGGGCAGGTGTCATTTACAGGCCTGCAATGATTTTGAATATCAACTGACCATTAGCGCTGGGATTAAAGCTGCTGTTGCGTGAAACGGCCACAAGGTGGCAGCAGTTCTCCCTTACCAAATCTGGTTACTAGAGCAACAGAGCCTCAATGGAAGGCGTGTTCTAGATTGGAATTTCGAATGGAATGTGCCAGGCGAAAGCCCCTCAAGTTTGTCTCACTAATTCTTGTTCGTGTTTCTAATTTTTTTTATTTTCTATTTCAGCAAGTTTGATTACAATGTTTGGCTTGTTGTAGGTGTGTAAGATGTGGTTCTTTTACACATATACAGATGTCTGTTCTTCCTGGGATCCTTTTCCCATGTACGTTCGGACAGAATGTTGAGTAGTCTTCTCTTGGTATTCCGTAGGTCTTTGGTGATTATATATGTCACCTGTGTTTGATTATGTCTGTTAACCCCGATATCATAATGAAACCAATCCTCACACCTTTCCATTGGTGAACCATAAGTTTGTTTAATGAATCTGTGATTGCCCTTCTCCGTGGAAATATCTGCCCTGGTATCCATTTTTAGGTAACACCTATAAGTGATATGATATGATATGTGTCTTTCACTTTCTGACTTACTCCAAGTCACGTGATTACCTCTAGACTCATCTACGGGGCTGCAAATGGCATTGTGTCCTTTTTTTCCTTGGCTTCTATTCTGCCTTAGCGATGTCCATTTTCAACAATGTGATTCCCTGAGGGTTGTGGATTAGCTGACCTGGGCAGCCTTACCCTGCCGGCCGGCCCTCCCCAGGTGTGCCTGGTTGAGGTCAATATAAAAAGCGCTCCAGGCAGCAATAGCCCCTGAAGTTGTGCCTGACTCCATATTCTCTGCCCCGTCAGCAGTCTCGGGGCTGTGCTGGTGGGAGGGAGTGAGGGGCCAAGGCTTTGTTGGTGGCCCGGTGTGAGTGGGGCTCTGCTGGCCTTTCTGCAGGAGTTGCCAGGCTGCCACCTGTAAAGAAGAGGATGTGTCACTCATAACTTCCGATGGAATTTCTCTCCGGACAGAGGTGAGGAAGGAAAAAAGCAGTGGGGGCCGGGACAGGAGGGGTATCTCAGGCAGGGCAATAAAAAGCTTCCAGAAGAGCGCCCGGGGCCAGGACCATCCTGGCTGGCCTGCAGGCACCAAGTTGGCCTGCGTGCTGTCGCTGGTGTGGCTCCACGGCCCTTCCTCTAGGCTTTCAAGCCCTTGTACATATTCAGATGTTTTACCTGGGAAGGGTGGGAACAGTTCCGCAGCAGCTGGCCTGGGGCTCAGCTCACGTTTACTCACAGATGCCTCAGCACGGTCCCCCAGCTTTGCAATGAGGACGCTCCTTGCATGGGGGGTGGGTTGCTGGCTGTATGGGAGGTGATTCCCCACCTCTGACCAATTTCAGAATTGTTTACCGCTGGAGCAAGTGCCCTGATAGGGTTTCCCTCTGTATAACTGGTGGGTTCAGGTTTTTTTTTTTTTCTTTTATGGTTCAAGTTAGATTTGATTCCTCTTTTATGTATTTATAGATATAAGCATGGAAATAATTCATTCCTATAAATACATCTGTGTGAAGGGAAGAACTTTTTTTCTGTTTTATTTAAAAAAAAATTTTTTTAATTTTGAAATTTAATTTTATTTATTTTTTTATACAGCAGGTTATTATTAGTTATGTATTTTATGCATATATATGTATACAGGTTAATCCCAATCTCCCAACTCATCCCACCACCACCACCCCATGGCTTCCCTCACTTGGTGTCCATACGTTTGTTCTCTACCTCTGTGTCTCTATTTCTTCCCTGCAAACCAGTTCATCTGTACCATTTTTTAGGTTCCACATATATGCATTAATAGACAATATTTGTTTTCCTCTTTCTGACTTACTTCATTCTGTATGACAGTCTCTAGATCCATCGATGTCTCTACAAATGACCCAGTTTCATCCCTTTTTATGGCTGAGTAATATTCCAATTTATATACGTACCACATCTTTATCCATTCATCTGTCTGTGGGCATTTAGGTTGCTTGCATTACCTGGCTATTGTAAATAGTGCTGCAATGAACATTGTGGTGGATGTGCCTTTTTAATTTATGTTTTTCTCTGGGTATATGCCCAGAAGTTCGATTGCTGGATCAGATGGTAATTCTATTTCTAGTTTTTTTAAGGAAACTCCATACTGTTCTCCATAGTGACTGTATCAATTTACATCCCCACCAATAGTGGAAGAGGGCTCCTTTTGTCCACACCCTCCCCAGAATTTGTTGTTTGTAGATTTTCTGATGATGCCGATTCTAACAGGTGTGAGGTGATACCTCATTGTAGTTTTGATTTGCATTTCTCTAATAATTAGTGCTGTTGAGCAGCTTTTCATGTGCGTCTTGGCCATCTCTGTGTCTTCTTTGAAGAAACGTCTCTTTAGATCTTCTGCCCATTTTTGTATTGGGTTGTTTGTTTTTTTAATATTAAGCTGCATGAGCTGTTTATATATATATTGGAGATTAAACCTTTGTCCATTGATTCATTTGCAACGATTTTCGCCCATTCTGAGGGATGCCTTTTTCCATTCCCGTTTTTTTAACAAAAAAGGAAAGAAAGAAAAAGAAGCAGAACACTAATGTGCGTAAAATATGCCTTTTGAAATGGTCGTTTTGAAATATGGACGTCCTTTGAATTTTTTGGTCGATATGGGACCCCAGGATTTGTTTTCAGGGCAGGTGTCATTTACAGGCCTGCAATGATTTTGAATATCAACTGACCATTAGCGCTGGGATTAAAGCTGCTGTTGCGTGAAACGGCCACAAGGTGGCAGCAGTTCTCCCTTACCAAATCTGGTTACTAGAGCAACAGAGCCTCAATGGAAGGCGTGTTCTAGATTGGAAGTTCGAATGGAATGTGCCAGGCGAAAGCCCCTCAAGTTTGTCTCACTACTTCTTGTTCGTGTTTTTAATTTTTTTTATTTTCTATTACAGCAAGTTTGATTACAATGTTTGGCTTGTTGTAGGTGTGTAAGATGTGGTTCTTTTACACATATACAGATGTCTGTTCTTCCTGGGATCCTTTTCCCATGTACGTTCGGACAGAATGTTGAGTAGTCTTCTCTTGGTATTCCGTAGGTCTTTGGTGATTATATATGTCACCTGTGTTTGATTATGTCTGTTAACCCCGATATCATAATGAAACCAATCCTCACACCTTTCCATTGGTGAACCATAAGTTTGTTTAATGAATCTGTGATTGCCCTTCTCCGTGGAAATATCTGCCCTGGTATCCATTTTTAGGTAACACCTATAAGTGATATGATATGATATGTGTCTTTCACTTTCTGACTTACTCCAAGTCACGTGATTACCTCTAGACTCATCTACGGGGCTGCAAATGGCATTGTGTCCTTTTTTTCCTTGGCTTCTATTCTGCCTTAGCGAGGTCCATTTTCAACAATGTGATTCCCTGAGGGTTGTGGATTAGCTGACCTGGGCAGCCTTACCCTGCCGGCCGGCCCTCCCCAGGTGTGCCTGGTTGAGGTCAATATAAACAGCGCTCCAGGCAGCAATAGCCCCTGAAGTTGTGCCTGACTTCATATTCTCTGCCCCGTCAGCAGTCTCGGGGCTGTGCTGGTGGGAGGGAGTGAGGGGCCAAGGCTTTGTTGGTGGCCCGGTGTGAGTGGGCCTCTGCTGGCCTTTCTGCAGGAGTTGCCAGGCTGCCACCTGTAAAGAAGAGGATGTGTCACTCATAACTTCCGATGGAATTTCTCTCCGGACAGAGGTGAGGAAGGAAAAAATCAGTGGGGGCCGGGACAGGAGGGGTATCTCAGGCAGGGCAATAAAAAGCTTCCAGAAGAGCGCCCGGGGCCAGGACCATCCTGGCTGGCCTGCAGGCACCAAGTTGGCCTGCGTGCTGTCGCTGGTGTGGCTCCACGGCCCTTCCTCTAGGCTTTCAAGCCCTTGTACATATTCAGATGTTTTACCTGGGAAGGGTGGGAACAGTTCCGCAGCAGCTGGCCTGGGGCTCAGCTCACGTTTACTCACAGATGCCTCAGCACGGTCCCCCAGCTTTGCAATGAGGACGCTCCTTGCATGGGGGGTGGGTTGCTGGCTGTATGGGAGGTGATTCCCCACCTCTGACCAATTTCAGAATTGTTTACCGCTGGAGCAAGTGCCCTGATAGGGTTTCCCTCTGTATAACTGGTGGGTTCAGGTTTTTTTTTTTTTCTTTTATGGTTCAAGTTAGATTTGATTCCTCTTTTATGTATTTATAGATATAAGCATGGAAATAATTCATTCCTATAAATACATCTGTGTGAAGGGAAGAACTTTTTTTCTGTTTTATTTAAAAAAAAATTTTTTAATTTTGAAATTTAATTTTATTTATTTTTTTATACAGCAGGTTATTATTAGTTATGTATTTTATGCATATATATGTATACAGGTTAATCCCAATCTCCCAACTCATCCCACCACCACCACCCCATGGCTTCCCTCACTTGGTGTCCATACGTTTGTTCTCTACCTCTGTGTCTCTATTTCTTCCCTGCAAACCAGTTCATCTGTACCATTTTTTAGGTTCCACATATATGCATTAATAGACAATATTTGTTTTCCTCTTTCTGACTTACTTCATTCTGTATGACAGTCTCTAGATCCATCGATGTCTCTACAAATGACCCAGTTTCATCCCTTTTTATGGCTGAGTAATATTCCAATTTATATACGTACCACATCTTTATCCATTCATCTGTCTGTGGGCATTTAGGTTGCTTGCATTACCTGGCTATTGTAAATAGTGCTGCAATGAACATTGTGGTGGATGTGCCTTTTTAATTTATGTTTTTCTCTGGGTATATGCCCAGAAGTTCGATTGCTGGATCAGATGGTAATTCTATTTCTAGTTTTTTTAAGGAAACTCCATACTGTTCTCCATAGTGACTGTATCAATTTACATCCCCACCAATAGTGGAAGAGGGCTCCTTTTGTCCACACCCTCCCCAGAATTTGTTGTTTGTAGATTTTCTGATGATGCCGATTCTAACAGGTGTGAGGTGATACCTCATTGTAGTTTTGATTTGCATTTCTCTAATAATTAGTGCTGTTGAGCAGCTTTTCATGTGCGTCTTGGCCATCTCTGTGTCTTCTTTGAAGAAACGTCTCTTTAGATCTTCTGCCCATTTTTGTATTGGGTTGTTTGTTTTTTTAATATTAAGCTGCATGAGCTGTTTATATATATATTGGAGATTAAACCTTTGTCCATTGATTCATTTGCAACGATTTTCGCCCATTCTGAGGGATGCCTTTTTCCATTCCCGTTTTTTTAACAAAAAAGGAAAGAAAGAAAAAGAAGCAGAACACTAATGTGCGTAAAATATGCCTTTTGAAATGGTCGTTTTGAAATATGGACGTCCTTTGAATTTTTTGGTCGATATGGGACCCCAGGATTTGTTTTCAGGGCAGGTGTCATTTACAGGCCTGCAATGATTTTGAATATCAACTGACCATTAGCGCTGGGATTAAAGCTGCTGTTGCGTGAAACGGCCACAAGGTGGCAGCAGTTCTCCCTTACCAAATCTGGTTACTAGAGCAACAGAGCCTCAATGGAAGGCGTGTTCTAGATTGGAAGTTCGAATGGAATGTGCCAGGCGAAAGCCCCTCAAGTTTGTCTCACTACTTCTTGTTCGTGTTTTTAATTTTTTTTATTTTCTATTACAGCAAGTTTGATTACAATGTTTGGCTTGTTGTAGGTGTGTAAGATGTGGTTCTTTTACACATATACAGATGTCTGTTCTTCCTGGGATCCTTTTCCCATGTACGTTCGGACAGAATGTTGAGTAGTCTTCTCTTGGTATTCCGTAGGTCTTTGGTGATTATATATGTCACCTGTGTTTGATTATGTCTGTTAACCCCGATATCATAATGAAACCAATCCTCACACCTTTCCATTGGTGAACCATAAGTTTGTTTAATGAATCTGTGATTGCCCTTCTCCGTGGAAATATCTGCCCTGGTATCCATTTTTAGGTAACACCTATAAGTGATATGATATGATATGTGTCTTTCACTTTCTGACTTACTCCAAGTCACGTGATTACCTCTAGACTCATCTACGGGGCTGCAAATGGCATTGTGTCCTTTTTTTCCTTGGCTTCTATTCTGCCTTAGCGAGGTCCATTTTCAACAATGTGATTCCCTGAGGGTTGTGGATTAGCTGACCTGGGCAGCCTTACCCTGCCGGCCGGCCCTCCCCAGGTGTGCCTGGTTGAGGTCAATATAAAAAGCGCTCCAGGCAGCAATAGCCCCTGAAGTTGTGCCTGACTCCATATTCTCTGCCCCGTCAGCAGTCTCGGGGCTGTGCTGGTGGGAGGGAGTGAGGGGCCAAGGCTTTGTTGGTGGCCCGGTGTGAGTGGGGCTCTGCTGGCCTTTCTGCAGGAGTTGCCAGGCTGCCACCTGTAAAGAAGAGGATGTGTCACTCATAACTTCCGATGGAATTTCTCTCCGGACAGAGGTGAGGAAGGAAAAAAGCAGTGGGGGCCGGGACAGGAGGGGTATCTCAGGCAGGGCAATAAAAAGCTTCCAGAAGAGCGCCCGGGGCCAGGACCATCCTGGCTGGCCTGCAGGCACCAAGTTGGCCTGCGTGCTGTCGCTGGTGTGGCTCCACGGCCCTTCCTCTAGGCTTTCAAGCCCTTGTACATATTCAGATGTTTTACCTGGGAAGGGTGGGAACAGTTCCGCAGCAGCTGGCCTGGGGCTCAGCTCACGTTTACTCACAGATGCCTCAGCACGGTCCCCCAGCTTTGCAATGAGGACGCTCCTTGCATGGGGGGTGGGTTGCTGGCTGTATGGGAGGTGATTCCCCACCTCTGACCAATTTCAGAATTGTTTACCGCTGGAGCAAGTGCCCTGATAGGGTTTCCCTCTGTATAACTGGTGGGTTCAGGTTTTTTTTTTTTTTCTTTTATGGTTCAAGTTAGATTTGATTCCTCTTTTATGTATTTATAGATATAAGCATGGAAATAATTCATTCCTATAAATACATCTGTGTGAAGGGAAGAACTTTTTTTCTGTTTTATTTAAAAAAAAAATTTTTTAATTTTGAAATTTAATTTTATTTATTTTTTTATACAGCAGGTTATTATTAGTTATGTATTTTATGCATATATATGTATACAGGTTAATCCCAATCTCCCAACTCATCCCACCACCACCACCCCATGGCTTCCCTCACTTGGTGTCCATACGTTTGTTCTCTACCTCTGTGTCTCTATTTCTTCCCTGCAAACCAGTTCATCTGTACCATTTTTTAGGTTCCACATATATGCATTAATAGACAATATTTGTTTTCCTCTTTCTGACTTACTTCATTCTGTATGACAGTCTCTAGATCCATCGATGTCTCTACAAATGACCCAGTTTCATCCCTTTTTATGGCTGAGTAATATTCCAATTTATATACGTACCACATCTTTATCCATTCATCTGTCTGTGGGCATTTAGGTTGCTTGCATTACCTGGCTATTGTAAATAGTGCTGCAATGAACATTGTGGTGGATGTGCCTTTTTAATTTATGTTTTTCTCTGGGTATATGCCCAGAAGTTCGATTGCTGGATCAGATGGTAATTCTATTTCTAGTTTTTTTAAGGAAACTCCATACTGTTCTCCATAGTGACTGTATCAATTTACATCCCCACCAATAGTGGAAGAGGGCTCCTTTTGTCCACACCCTCCCCAGAATTTGTTGTTTGTAGATTTTCTGATGATGCCGATTATAACAGGTGTGAGGTGATACCTCATTGTAGTTTTGATTTGCATTTCTCTAATAATTAGTGCTGTTGAGCAGCTTTTCATGTGCGTCTTGGCCATCTCTGTGTCTTCTTTGAAGAAACGTCTCTTTAGATCTTCTGCCCATTTTTGTATTGGGTTGTTTGTTTTTTTAATATTAAGCTGCATGAGCTGTTTATATATATATTGGAGATTAAACCTTTGTCCATTGATTCATTTGCAACGATTTTCGCCCATTCTGAGGGATGCCTTTTTCCATTCCCGTTTTTTTAACAAAAAAGGAAAGAAAGAAAAAGAAGCAGAACACTAATGTGCGTAAAATATGCCTTTTGAAATGGTCGTTTTGAAATATGGACGTCCTTTGAATTTTTTGGTCGATATGGGACCCCAGGATTTGTTTTCAGGGCAGGTGTCATTTACAGGCCTGCAATGATTTTGAATATCAACTGACCATTAGCGCTGGGATTAAAGCTGCTGTTGCGTGAAACGGCCACAAGGTGGCAGCAGTTCTCCCTTACCAAATCTGGTTACTAGAGCAACAGAGCCTCAATGGAAGGCGTGTTCTAGATTGGAAGTTCGAATGGAATGTGCCAGGCGAAAGCCCCTCAAGTTTGTCTCACTACTTCTTGTTCGTGTTTTTAATTTTTTTTATTTTCTATTACAGCAAGTTTGATTACAATGTTTGGCTTGTTGTAGGTGTGTAAGATGTGGTTCTTTTACACATATACAGATGTCTGTTCTTCCTGGGATCCTTTTCCCATGTACGTTCGGACAGAATGTTGAGTAGTCTTCTCTTGGTATTCCGTAGGTCTTTGGTGATTATATATGTCACCTGTGTTTGATTATGTCTGTTAACCCCGATATCATAATGAAACCAATCCTCACACCTTTCCATTGGTGAACCATAAGTTTGTTTAATGAATCTGTGATTGCCCTTCTCCGTGGAAATATCTGCCCTGGTATCCATTTTTAGGTAACACCTATAAGTGATATGATATGATATGTGTCTTTCACTTTCTGACTTACTCCAAGTCACGTGATTACCTCTAGACTCATCTACGGGGCTGCAAATGGCATTGTGTCCTTTTTTTCCTTGGCTTCTATTCTGCCTTAGCGAGGTCCATTTTCAACAATGTGATTCCCTGAGGGTTGTGGATTAGCTGACCTGGGCAGCCTTACCCTGCCGGCCGGCCCTCCCCAGGTGTGCCTGGTTGAGGTCAATATAAACAGCGCTCCAGGCAGCAATAGCCCCTGAAGTTGTGCCTGACTTCATATTCTCTGCCCCGTCAGCAGTCTCGGGGCTGTGCTGGTGGGAGGGAGTGAGGGGCCAAGGCTTTGTTGGTGGCCCGGTGTGAGTGGGCCTCTGCTGGCCTTTCTGCAGGAGTTGCCAGGCTGCCACCTGTAAAGAAGAGGATGTGTCACTCATAACTTCCGATGGAATTTCTCTCCGGACAGAGGTGAGGAAGGAAAAAATCAGTGGGGGCCGGGACAGGAGGGGTATCTCAGGCAGGGCAATAAAAAGCTTCCAGAAGAGCGCCCGGGGCCAGGACCATCCTGGCTGGCCTGCAGGCACCAAGTTGGCCTGCGTGCTGTCGCTGGTGTGGCTCCACGGCCCTTCCTCTAGGCTTTCAAGCCCTTGTACATATTCAGATGTTTTACCTGGGAAGGGTGGGAACAGTTCCGCAGCAGCTGGCCTGGGGCTCAGCTCACGTTTACTCACAGATGCCTCAGCACGGTCCCCCAGCTTTGCAATGAGGACGCTCCTTGCATGGGGGGTGGGTTGCTGGCTGTATGGGAGGTGATTCCCCACCTCTGACCAATTTCAGAATTGTTTACCGCTGGAGCAAGTGCCCTGATAGGGTTTCCCTCTGTATAACTGGTGGGTTCAGGTTTTTTTTTTTTCTTTTATGGTTCAAGTTAGATTTGATTCCTCTTTTATGTATTTATAGATATAAGCATGGAAATAATTCATTCCTATAAATACATCTGTGTGAAGGGAAGAACTTTTTTTCTGTTTTATTTAAAAAAAAATTTTTTAATTTTGAAATTTAATTTTATTTATTTTTTTATACAGCAGGTTATTATTAGTTATGTATTTTATGCATATATATGTATACAGGTTAATCCCAATCTCCCAACTCATCCCACCACCACCACCCCATGGCTTCCCTCACTTGGTGTCCATACGTTTGTTCTCTACCTCTGTGTCTCTATTTCTTCCCTGCAAACCAGTTCATCTGTACCATTTTTTAGGTTCCACATATATGCATTAATAGACAATATTTGTTTTCCTCTTTCTGACTTACTTCATTCTGTATGACAGTCTCTAGATCCATCGATGTCTCTACAAATGACCCAGTTTCATCCCTTTTTATGGCTGAGTAATATTCCAATTTATATACGTACCACATCTTTATCCATTCATCTGTCTGTGGGCATTTAGGTTGCTTGCATTACCTGGCTATTGTAAATAGTGCTGCAATGAACATTGTGGTGGATGTGCCTTTTTAATTTATGTTTTTCTCTGGGTATATGCCCAGAAGTTCGATTGCTGGATCAGATGGTAATTCTATTTCTAGTTTTTTTAAGGAAACTCCATACTGTTCTCCATAGTGACTGTATCAATTTACATCCCCACCAATAGTGGAAGAGGGCTCCTTTTGTCCACACCCTCCCCAGAATTTGTTGTTTGTAGATTTTCTGATGATGCCGATTCTAACAGGTGTGAGGTGATACCTCATTGTAGTTTTGATTTGCATTTCTCTAATAATTAGTGCTGTTGAGCAGCTTTTCATGTGCGTCTTGGCCATCTCTGTGTCTTCTTTGAAGAAACGTCTCTTTAGATCTTCTGCCCATTTTTGTATTGGGTTGTTTGTTTTTTTAATATTAAGCTGCATGAGCTGTTTATATATATATTGGAGATTAAACCTTTGTCCATTGATTCATTTGCAACGATTTTCGCCCATTCTGAGGGATGCCTTTTTCCATTCCCGTTTTTTTAACAAAAAAGGAAAGAAAGAAAAAGAAGCAGAACACTAATGTGCGTAAAATATGCCTTTTGAAATGGTCGTTTTGAAATATGGACGTCCTTTGAATTTTTTGGTCGATATGGGACCCCAGGATTTGTTTTCAGGGCAGGTGTCATTTACAGGCCTGCAATGATTTTGAATATCAACTGACCATTAGCGCTGGGATTAAAGCTGCTGTTGCGTGAAACGGCCACAAGGTGGCAGCAGTTCTCCCTTACCAAATCTGGTTACTAGAGCAACAGAGCCTCAATGGAAGGCGTGTTCTAGATTGGAAGTTCGAATGGAATGTGCCAGGCGAAAGCCCCTCAAGTTTGTCTCACTACTTCTTGTTCGTGTTTTTAATTTTTTTTATTTTCTATTACAGCAAGTTTGATTACAATGTTTGGCTTGTTGTAGGTGTGTAAGATGTGGTTCTTTTACACATATACAGATGTCTGTTCTTCCTGGGATCCTTTTCCCATGTACGTTCGGACAGAATGTTGAGTAGTCTTCTCTTGGTATTCCGTAGGTCTTTGGTGATTATATATGTCACCTGTGTTTGATTATGTCTGTTAACCCCGATATCATAATGAAACCAATCCTCACACCTTTCCATTGGTGAACCATAAGTTTGTTTAATGAATCTGTGATTGCCCTTCTCCGTGGAAATATCTGCCCTGGTATCCATTTTTAGGTAACACCTATAAGTGATATGATATGATATGTGTCTTTCACTTTCTGACTTACTCCAAGTCACGTGATTACCTCTAGACTCATCTACGGGGCTGCAAATGGCATTGTGTCCTTTTTTTCCTTGGCTTCTATTCTGCCTTAGCGAGGTCCATTTTCAACAACGTGATTCCCTGAGGGTTGTGGATTAGCTGACCTGGGCAGCCTTACCCTGCCGGCCGGCCCTCCCCAGGTGTGCCTGGTTGAGGTCAATATAAACAGCGCTCCAGGCAGCAATAGCCCCTGAAGTTGTGCCTGACTTCATATTCTCTGCCCCGTCAGCAGTCTCGGGGCTGTGCTGGTGGGAGGGAGTGAGGGGCCAAGGCTTTGTTGGTGGCCCGGTGTGAGTGGGCCTCTGCTGGCCTTTCTGCAGGAGTTGCCAGGCTGCCACCTGTAAAGAAGAGGATGTGTCACTCATAACTTCCGATGGAATTTCTCTCCGGACAGAGGTGAGGAAGGAAAAAAGCAGTGGGGGCCGGGACAGGAGGGGTATCTCAGGCAGGGCAATAAAAAGCTTCCAGAAGAGCGCCCGGGGCCAGGACCATCCTGGCTGGCCTGCAGGCACCAAGTTGGCCTGCGTGCTGTCGCTGGTGTGGCTCCACGGCCCTTCCTCTAGGCTTTCAAGCCCTTGTACATATTCAGATGTTTTACCTGGGAAGGGTGGGAACAGTTCCGCAGCAGCTGGCCTGGGGCTCAGCTCACGTTTACTCACAGATGCCTCAGCACGGTCCCCCAGCTTTGCAATGAGGACGCTCCTTGCATGGGGGGTGGGTTGCTGGCTGTATGGGAGGTGATTCCCCACCTCTGACCAATTTCAGAATTGTTTACCGCTGGAGCAAGTGCCCTGATAGGGTTTCCCTCTGTATAACTGGTGGGTTCAGGTTTTTTTTTTTTCTTTTATGGTTCAAGTTAGATTTGATTCCTCTTTTATGTATTTATAGATATAAGCATGGAAATAATTCATTCCTATAAATACATCTGTGTGAAGGGAAGAACTTTTTTTCTGTTTTATTTAAAAAATTTTTTTTTTAATTTTGAAATTTAATTTTATTTTTTTTTTATACAGCAGGTTATTATTAGTTATGTATTTTATGCATATATATGTATACAGGTTAATCCCAATCTCCCAACTCATCCCACCACCACCACCCCATGGCTTCCCTCACTTGGTGTCCATACGTTTGTTCTCTACCTCTGTGTCTCTATTTCTTCCCTGCAAACCAGTTCATCTGTACCATTTTTTAGGTTCCACATATATGCATTAATAGACAATATTTGTTTTCCTCTTTCTGACTTACTTCATTCTGTATGACAGTCTCTAGATCCATCGATGTCTCTACAAATGACCCAGTTTCATCCCTTTTTATGGCTGAGTAATATTCCAATTTATATACGTACCACATCTTTATCCATTCATCTGTCTGTGGGCATTTAGGTTGCTTGCATTACCTGGCTATTGTAAATAGTGCTGCAATGAACATTGTGGTGGATGTGCCTTTTTAATTTATGTTTTTCTCTGGGTATATGCCCAGAAGTTCGATTGCTCGATCAGATGGTAATTCTATTTCTAGTTTTTTTAAGGAAACTCCATACTGTTCTCCATAGTGACTGTATCAATTTACATCCCCACCAATAGTGGAAGAGGGCTCCTTTTGTCCACACCCTCCCCAGAATTTGTTGTTTGTAGATTTTCTGATGATGCCGATTCTAACAGGTGTGAGGTGATACCTCATTGTAGTTTTGATTTGCATTTCTCTAATAATTAGTGCTGTTGAGCAGCTTTTCATGTGCGTCTTGGCCATCTCTGTGTCTTCTTTGAAGAAACGTCTCTTTAGATCTTCTGCCCATTTTTGTATTGGGTTGTTTGTTTTTTTAATATTAAGCTGCATGAGCTGTTTATATATATATTGGAGATTAAACCTTTGTCCATTGATTCATTTGCAACGATTTTCGCCCATTCTGAGGGATGCCTTTTTCCATTCCCGTTTTTTTAACAAAAAAGGAAAGAAAGAAAAAGAAGCAGAACACTAATGTGCGTAAAATATGCCTTTTGAAATGGTCGTTTTGAAATATGGACGTCCTTTGAATTTTTTGGTCGATATGGGACCCCAGGATTTGTTTTCAGGGCAGGTGTCATTTACAGGCCTGCAATGATTTTGAATATCAACTGACCATTAGCGCTGGGATTAAAGCTGCTGTTGCGTGAAACGGCCACAAGGTGGCAGCAGTTCTCCCTTACCAAATCTGGTTACTAGAGCAACAGAGCCTCAATGGAAGTCATGTTCTAGATTGGAATTTAGAATGGAATGTTCCAGGAAAAAGCCCCTCAAGTTTGTCTCACTACTTTTTGTTCGTGTTTTTAATTTTTTTTTTTTATTTTCTATTTCAGCAAGTTTGATTACAATTTTTGGCTTGTTGTAGGTGTGGAAGATGTGGTTCTTTTACACATATACAGATGTCTGTTCTTCCTGGGATCCTTTTCCCATGTACGTTCGGACAGAATGTTGAGTAGTCTTCTCTTGGTATTCCGTAGGTCTTTGGTGATTATATATGTCACCTGTGTTTGATTATGTCTGTTAACCCCGATATCATAATGAAACCAATCCTCACACCTTTCCATTGGTGAACCATAAGTTTGTTTAATGAATCTGTGATTGCCCTTCTCCGTGGAAATATCTGCCCTGGTATCCATTTTTTGATAACACCTATAAGTGATAAGATACGATATGTGTCTTTCACTTTCTGACTTACTCCAAGTCACGTGATTACCTCTAGACTCATCTACGGGGCTGCAAATGGCATTGTGTCCTTTTTTTCCTTGGCTTCTATTCTGCCTTAGCGAGGTCCATTTTCAACAATGTGATTCCCTGAGGGTTGTGGATTAGCTGACCTGGGCAGCCTTACCCTGCCGGCCGGCCCTCCCCAGGTGTGCCTGGTTGAGGTCAATATAAACAGCGCTCCAGGCAGCAATAGCCCCTGAAGTTGTGCCTGACTCCATATTCTCTGCCCCGTCAGCAGCCTCGGGGCTGTGCTGGTGGGAGGGAGTGAGGGGCCAAGGCTTTGTTGGTGGCCCGGTGTGAGTGGGGCTCTGCTGGCCTTTCTGCAGGAGTTGCCAGGCTGCCACCTGTAAAGAAGAGGATGTGTCAGTCATAACTTCCGATGGAATTTCTCTCTGGACAGAGGTGAGGAAGGATAAAAGCAGTGGGGGCGGGACAGGAGGGGTATCTCAGGCAGGGCAATAGAAAGCTTACAGAACAGCGCCCGGGCCCAGGACCATCCTGGCTGACCTGCAGGCACCAAGTTGGCCTGCGTGCTGTGGCTGGTGTTGCTCCAGGGCTCTTCCTCTAGGCTTTCAAGCCCTTGTACATATTCAGGTGTTTTACCTGGGAAGGGTGGGAACAGTTCAGCAGCAGCTGGCCTGGGGCTCGGCTCACATTAACTCACAGATGCCTCAGCACGGTCCCCCAGCTTTGCAATGAGGACGCTCCTTGCATGGGGGTGGGTTGCTGGCTGTATGGGAGGTGATTCCCCACCTCTGACCAATTTCAGAATTGTTTACCACTGGAGAAAGTGCCCTGATAGGGTTTCCCTCTTTATAACGGGTGGTTTCGGTTTTTTTTTTTCTTTTATGGTTCAAGTTAGATTTGATTCCTCTTTTATGTATTTATAGATAGAAGCATGGAAATAATTCATTCCTGTAAATACATCTGTGTGAAGCGAATAACTTTTTTCTCTTTTATTTTAAAATTTTATTTTTTAAAATTTTGAAATTTAATTTTATTTATTTTTTTATACAGCAGGTTATTATTAGTTATGTATTTTATGCATATATATGTATACAGGTTAATCCCAATCTCCCAACTCATCCCACCACCACCACCCCATGGCTTCCCTCACTTGGTGTCCATACGTTTGTTCTCTACCTCTGTGTCTCTATTTCTTCCCTGCAAACCAGTTCATCTGTACCATTTTTTAGGTTCCACATATATGCATTAATAGACAATATTTGTTTTCCTCTTTCTGACTTACTTCATTCTGTATGACAGTCTCTAGATCCATCGATGTCTCTACAAATGACCCAGTTTCATCCCTTTTTATGGCTGAGTAATATTCCAATTTATATACGTACCACATCTTTATCCATTCATCTGTCTGTGGGCATTTAGGTTGCTTGCATTACCTGGCTATTGTAAATAGTGCTGCAATGAACATTGTGGTGGATGTGCCTTTTTAATTTATGTTTTTCTCTGGGTATATGCCCAGAAGTTCGATTGCTGGATCAGATGGTAATTCTATTTCTAGTTTTTTTAAGGAAACTCCATACTGTTCTCCATAGTGACTGTATCAATTTACATCCCCACCAATAGTGGAAGAGGGCTCCTTTTGTCCACACCCTCCCCAGAATTTGTTGTTTGTAGATTTTCTGATGATGCCGATTCTAACAGGTGTGAGGTGATACCTCATTGTAGTTTTGATTTGCATTTCTCTAATAATTAGTGCTGTTGAGCAGCTTTTCATGTGCGTCTTGGCCATCTCTGTGTCTTCTTTGAAGAAACGTCTCTTTAGATCTTCTGCCCATTTTTGTATTGGGTTGTTTGTTTTTTTAATATTAAGCTGCATGAGCTGTTTATATATATATTGGAGATTAAACCTTTGTCCATTGATTCATTTGCAACGATTTTCGCCCATTCTGAGGGATGCCTTTTTCCATTCCCGTTTTTTTAACAAAAAAGGAAAGAAAGAAAAAGAAGCAGAACACTAATGTGCGTAAAATATGCCTTTTGAAATGGTCGTTTTGAAATATGGACGTCCTTTGAATTTTTTGGTCGATATGGGACCCCAGGATTTGTTTTCAGGGCAGGTGTCATTTACAGGCCTGCAATGATTTTGAATATCAACTGACCATTAGCGCTGGGATTAAAGCTGCTGTTGCGTGAAACGGCCACAAGGTGGCAGCAGTTCTCCCTTACCAAATCTGGTTACTAGAGCAACAGAGCCTCAATGGAAGTCATGTTCTAGATTGGAATTTAGAATGGAATGTTCCAGGAAAAAGCCCCTCAAGTTTGTCTCACTACTTTTTGTTCGTGTTTTTAATTTTTTTTTTTTTTATTTTCTATTTCAGCAAGTTTGATTACAATTTTTGGCTTGTTGTAGGTGTGGAAGATGTGGTTCTTTTACACATATACAGATGTCTGTTCTTCCTGGGATCCTTTTCCCATGTACGTTCGGACAGAATGTTGAGTAGTCTTCTCTTGGTATTCCATAGGTCTTTGGTGATTATATATGTCACCTGTGTTTGATTATGTCTGTTAACCCCGATATCATAATGAAACCAATCCTCACACCTTTCCATTGGTGAACCATAAGTTTGTTTAATGAATCTGTGATTGCCCTTCTCCGTGGAAATATCTGCCCTGGTATCCATTTTTTGATAACACCTATAAGTGATAAGATACGATATGTGTCTTTCACTTTCTGACTTACTCCAAGTCACGTGATTACCTCTAGACTCATCTACGGGGCTGCAAATGGCATTGTGTCCTTTTTTTCCTTGGCTTCTATTCTGCCTTAGCGAGGTCCATTTTCAACAATGTGATTCCCTGAGGGTTGTGGATTAGCTGACCTGGGCAGCCTTACCCTGCCGGCCGGCCCTCCCCAGGTGTGCCTGGTTGAGGTCAATATAAACAGCGCTCCAGGCAGCAATAGCCCCTGAAGTTGTGCCTGACTCCATATTCTCTGCCCCGTCAGCAGCCTCGGGGCTGTGCTGGTGGGAGGGAGTGAGGGGCCAAGGCTTTGTTGGTGGCCCGGTGTGAGTGGGGCTCTGCTGGCCTTTCTGCAGGAGTTGCCAGGCTGCCACCTGTAAAGAAGAGGATGTGTCAGTCATAACTTCCGATGGAATTTCTCTCTGGACAGAGGTGAGGAAGGATAAAAGCAGTGGGGGCGGGACAGGAGGGGTATCTCAGGCAGGGCAATAGAAAGCTTACAGAACAGCGCCCGGGCCCAGGACCATCCTGGCTGACCTGCAGGCACCAAGTTGGCCTGCGTGCTGTGGCTGGTGTTGCTCCAGGGCTCTTCCTCTAGGCTTTCAAGCCCTTGTACATATTCAGGTGTTTTACCTGGGAAGGGTGGGAACAGTTCAGCAGCAGCTGGCCTGGGGCTCGGCTCACATTAACTCACAGATGCCTCAGCACGGTCCCCCAGCTTTGCAATGAGGACGCTCCTTGCATGGGGGTGGGTTGCTGGCTGTATGGGAGGTGATTCCCCACCTCTGACCAATTTCAGAATTGTTTACCACTGGAGAAAGTGCCCTGATAGGGTTTCCCTCTTTATAACGGGTGGTTTCGGTTTTTTTTTTTCTTTTATGGTTCAAGTTAGATTTGATTCCTCTTTTATGTATTTATAGATAGAAGCATGGAAATAATTCATTCCTGTAAATACATCTGTGTGAAGCGAATAACTTTTTTCTGTTTTATTTTAAAATTTTATTTTTTAAAATTTTGAAATTTAATTTTATTTATTTTTTTATACAGCAGGTTATTATTAGTTATGTATTTTATGCATATATATGTATACAGGTTAATCCCAATCTCCCAACTCATCCCACCACCACCACCCCATGGCTTCCCTCACTTGGTGTCCATACGTTTGTTCTCTACCTCTGTGTCTCTATTTCTTCCCTGCAAACCAGTTCATCTGTACCATTTTTTAGGTTCCACATATATGCATTAATAGACAATATTTGTTTTCCTCTTTCTGACTTACTTCATTCTGTATGACAGTCTCTAGATCCATCGATGTCTCTACAAATGACCCAGTTTCATCCCTTTTTATGGCTGAGTAATATTCCAATTTATATACGTACCACATCTTTATCCATTCATCTGTCTGTGGGCATTTAGGTTGCTTGCATTACCTGGCTATTGTAAATAGTGCTGCAATGAACATTGTGGTGGATGTGCCTTTTTAATTTATGTTTTTCTCTGGGTATATGCCCAGAAGTTCGATTGCTGGATCAGATGGTAATTCTATTTCTAGTTTTTTTAAGGAAACTCCATACTGTTCTCCATAGTGACTGTATCAATTTACATCCCCACCAATAGTGGAAGAGGGCTCCTTTTGTCCACACCCTCCCCAGAATTTGTTGTTTGTAGATTTTCTGATGATGCCGATTCTAACAGGTGTGAGGTGATACCTCATTGTAGTTTTGATTTGCATTTCTCTAATAATTAGTGCTGTTGAGCAGCTTTTCATGTGCGTCTTGGCCATCTCTGTGTCTTCTTTGAAGAAACGTCTCTTTAGATCTTCTGCCCATTTTTGTATTGGGTTGTTTGTTTTTTTAATATTAAGCTGCATGAGCTGTTTATATATATATTGGAGATTAAACCTTTGTCCATTGATTCATTTGCAACGATTTTCGCCCATTCTGAGGGATGCCTTTTTCCATTCCCGTTTTTTTAACAAAAAAGGAAAGAAAGAAAAAGAAGCAGAACACTAATGTGCGTAAAATATGCCTTTTGAAATGGTCGTTTTGAAATATGGACGTCCTTTGAATTTTTTGGTCGATATGGGACCCCAGGATTTGTTTTCAGGGCAGGTGTCATTTACAGGCCTGCAATGATTTTGAATATCAACTGACCATTAGCGCTGGGATTAAAGCTGCTGTTGCGTGAAACGGCCACAAGGTGGCAGCAGTTCTCCCTTACCAAATCTGGTTACTAGAGCAACAGAGCCTCAATGGAAGTCATGTTCTAGATTGGAATTTAGAATGGAATGTTCCAGGAAAAAGCCCCTCAAGTTTGTCTCACTACTTTTTGTTCGTGTTTTTAATTTTTTTTTTTTTTATTTTCTATTTCAGCAAGTTTGATTACAATTTTTGGCTTGTTGTAGGTGTGGAAGATGTGGTTCTTTTACACATATACAGATGTCTGTTCTTCCTGGGATCCTTTTCCCATGTACGTTCGGACAGAATGTTGAGTAGTCTTCTCTTGGTATTCCGTAGGTCTTTGGTGATTATATATGTCACCTGTGTTTGATTATGTCTGTTAACCCCGATATCATAATGAAACCAATCCTCACACCTTTCCATTGGTGAACCATAAGTTTGTTTAATGAATCTGTGATTGCCCTTCTCCGTGGAAATATCTGCCCTGGTATCCATTTTTTGATAACACCTATAAGTGATAAGATACGATATGTGTCTTTCACTTTCTGACTTACTCCAAGTCACGTGATTACCTCTAGACTCATCTACGGGGCTGCAAATGGCATTGTGTCCTTTTTTTCCTTGGCTTCTATTCTGCCTTAGCGAGGTCCATTTTCAACAATGTGATTCCCTGAGGGTTGTGGATTAGCTGACCTGGGCAGCCTTACCCTGCCGGCCGGCCCTCCCCAGGTGTGCCTGGTTGAGGTCAATATAAACAGCGCTCCAGGCAGCAATAGCCCCTGAAGTTGTGCCTGACTCCATATTCTCTGCCCCGTCAGCAGCCTCGGGGCTGTGCTGGTGGGAGGGAGTGAGGGGCCAAGGCTTTGTTGGTGGCCCGGTGTGAGTGGGGCTCTGCTGGCCTTTCTGCAGGAGTTGCCAGGCTGCCACCTGTAAAGAAGAGGATGTGTCAGTCATAACTTCCGATGGAATTTCTCTCTGGACAGAGGTGAGGAAGGATAAAAGCAGTGGGGGCGGGACAGGAGGGGTATCTCAGGCAGGGCAATAGAAAGCTTACAGAACAGCGCCCGGGCCCAGGACCATCCTGGCTGACCTGCAGGCACCAAGTTGGCCTGCGTGCTGTGGCTGGTGTTGCTCCAGGGCTCTTCCTCTAGGCTTTCAAGCCCTTGTACATATTCAGGTGTTTTACCTGGGAAGGGTGGGAACAGTTCAGCAGCAGCTGGCCTGGGGCTCGGCTCACATTAACTCACAGATGCCTCAGCACGGTCCCCCAGCTTTGCAATGAGGACGCTCCTTGCATGGGGGTGGGTTGCTGGCTGTATGGGAGGTGATTCCCCACCTCTGACCAATTTCAGAATTGTTTACCACTGGAGAAAGTGCCCTGATAGGGTTTCCCTCTTTATAACGGGTGGTTTCGGTTTTTTTTTTTCTTTTATGGTTCAAGTTAGATTTGATTCCTCTTTTATGTATTTATAGATAGAAGCATGGAAATAATTCATTCCTGTAAATACATCTGTGTGAAGCGAATAACTTTTTTCTGTTTTATTTTAAAATTTTATTTTTTAAAATTTTGAAATTTAATTTTATTTATTTTTTTATACCGCAGGTTATTATTAGTTATGTATTTTATGCATATATATGTATACAGGTTAATCCCAATCTCCCAACTCATCCCACCACCACCACCCCATGGCTTCCCTCACTTGGTGTCCATACGTTTGTTCTCTACCTCTGTGTCTCTATTTCTTCCCTGCAAACCAGTTCATCTGTACCATTTTTTAGGTTCCACATATATGCATTAATATACAATATTTGTTTTCCTCTTTCTGACTTACTTCATTCTGTATGACAGTCTCTAGATCCATCGATGTCTCTACAAATGACCCAGTTTCATCCCTTTTTATGGCTGAGTAATATTCCAATTTATATACGTACCACATCTTTATCCATTCATCTGTCTGTGGGCATTTAGGTTGCTTGCATTACCTGGCTATTGTAAATAGTGCTGCAATGAACATTGTGGTGGATGTGCCTTTTTAATTTATGTTTTTCTCTGGGTATATGCCCAGAAGTTCGATTGCTGGATCAGATGGTAATTCTATTTCTAGTTTTTTTAAGGAAACTCCATACTGTTCTCCATAGTGACTGTATCAATTTACATCCCCACCAATAGTGGAAGAGGGCTCCTTTTGTCCACACCCTCCCCAGAATTTGTTGTTTGTAGATTTTCTGATGATGCCGATTCTAACAGGTGTGAGGTGATACCTCATTGTAGTTTTGATTTGCATTTCTCTAATAATTAGTGCTGTTGAGCAGCTTTTCATGTGCGTCTTGGCCATCTCTGTGTCTTCTTTGAAGAAACGTCTCTTTAGATCTTCTGCCCATTTTTGTATTGGGTTGTTTGTTTTTTTAATATTAAGCTGCATGAGCTGTTTATATATATATTGGAGATTAAACCTTTGTCCATTGATTCATTTGCAACGATTTTCGCCCATTCTGAGGGATGCCTTTTTCCATTCCCGTTTTTTTAACAAAAAAGGAAAGAAAGAAAAAGAAGCAGAACACTAATGTGCGTAAAATATGCCTTTTGAAATGGTCGTTTTGAAATATGGACGTCCTTTGAATTTTTTGGTCGATATGGGACCCCAGGATTTGTTTTCAGGGCAGGTGTCATTTACAGGCCTGCAATGATTTTGAATATCAACTGACCATTAGTGCTGGGATTAAAGCTGCTGTTGCGTGAAACGGCCACAAGGTGGCAGCAGTTCTCCCTTACCAAATCTGGTTACTAGAGCAACAGAGCCTCAATGGAAGTCATGTTCTAGACTGGAATTTCGAATGGAATGTGCCAGGAGAAAGCCCCTCAAGTTTGTCTCACTACTTCTTGTTCGTGTTTTTAATTTTTTTTCTATTACAGCAAGTTTGATTACAATGTTTGGCTTGTTGTAGGTGTGGAAGATGTGGTTCTTTTACACATATACAGATGTCTGTTCTTCCTGGGATCCTTTTCCCATGTACGTTAGGACAGAATGTTGAGTAGTCTTCTCTTGGTATTCCGTAGGTCTTTGGTGATTATATATGTCACCTGTGTTTGATTATGTCTGTTAACCCCGAAATCATAATGAAACCAATCCTCACACCTTTCCATTGGTGAACCATAAGTTTGTTTAATGAATCTGTGATTGCCCTTCTCCGTGGAAATATCTGCCCTGGTATCCATTTTTAGGTAACACCTATAAGTGATATGATACGATATGTGTCTTTCACTTTCTGACTTACTCCAAGTCACGTGATTACCTCTAGACTCATCTACGGGGCTGCAAATGGCATTGTGTCCTTTTTTCCTTGGCTTCTATTCTGCCTTAGCGAGGTCCATTTTCAACAATGTGATTCCCTGAGGGTTGTGGATTAGCTGACCTGGGCAGCCTTACCCTGCCGGCCGGCCCTCCCCAGGTGTGCCTGGTTGAGGTCAATATAAACAGCGCTCCAGGCAGCAATAGCCCCTGAAGTTGTGCCTGACTCCATATTCTCTGCCCCGTCAGCAGTCTCGGGGCTGTGCTGGTGGGAGGGAGTGAGGGGCCAAGGCTTTGTTGGTGGCCCGGTGTGAGTGGGGCTCTGCTGGCCTTTCTGCAGGAGGTGCCAGGCTGCCACCTGTAAAGAGAGGATGTGTCACCCATACCTTCCGATGGAATTTCTCTCCGGACAGAGGTGAGGAAGGATAAAAGCAGTGGGGGCCGGGACAGGAGGGGTATCTCAGGCAGGGCAATAGAAAGCTTCCAGAAGAGCACCCGGTGCCAGGACCATCCTGGCTGGCCTGCAGGCACCAAGTTGGCCTGCGTGCTGTCGCTGGTGTGGCTCCACGGCCCTTTCTCTAGGCTTTCAAGCCCTTGTACATATTCAGGTGTTTTACCTGGGAAGGGTGGGAACAGTTCAGCAGCAGCTGGCCTGGGGCTCAGCTCACGTTTACTCACAGATGCCTCAGCACGGTCCCCCAGCTTTGCAATGAGGACGCTCCTTGCATGGGGGGTGGGTTGCTGGCTGTATGGGAGGTGATTCCCCACCTCTGACCAATTTCAGAATTGTTTACCGCTGGAGCAAGTGCCCTGATAGGGTTTCCCTCTGTATAACTGGTGGGTTCAGGTTTTTTTTTCTTTTATGGTTCAAGTTAGATTTGATTCCTCTTTTATGTATTTATAGATATAAGCATGGAAATAATTCATTCCTATAAATACATCTGTGTGAAGGGAAGAACTTTTTTCTGTTTTATTTAAAAAATTTTTTTTTAAATTTTGAAATTTAATTGTATTTATTTTTTTATACAGCAGGTTATTATTAGTTATGTATTTTATGCATATACATGTATACAGGTCAATCCCAATCTCCCAACTCATCCCACCACCACCACCCCATGGCTTCCCACACTTGGTGTCCATACGTTTGTTCTCTACCTCTGTGTCTCTATTTCTTCCCTTCAAACCAGTTCATCTGTACCATTTTTTAGTTTCCACATATATGCATTAATAGACAATATTTGTTTTCCTCTTTCTGACTTACTTCATTCTGTATGACAGTCTCTAGATCCATCGATGTCTCTACAAATGACCCAGTTTCATTCCTTTTTATGGCTGAGTAATATTCCATTTTATATATGTACCACATCTTTATCCATTCATCTGTCTGTGGGCATTTAGGTTACTTGCATTACCTGGCTATTGTAAATAGTGCTGCAATGAACATTGTGGTGAATGTGCCTTTTTGATTTATGGTTTTCTCTGGGTATATGCCCAGAAGTGGGATTGCTGGATCAGATGGTAATTCTATTTCTAGTTTTTTTAAGGAAACTCCATACTGTTCTCCATAGTGACTGTATCAATTTACATCCCCACCAATAGTGGAAGAGGGCTCCTTTTGTCCACACCCTCCCCAGAATTTGTTGTTTGTAGATTTTCTGATGATGCCGATTCTAACAGGTGTGAGGTGATACCTCATTGTAGTTTTGATTTGCATTTCTCTAATAATTAGTGCTGTTGAGCAGCTTTTCATGTGCGTCTTGGCCATCTCTGTGTCATCTTTGAAGAAACGTCTCTTTAGATCTTCTGCCCATTTTTGTATTGGGTTGTTTGTTTTTTAAATATTAAGCTGCATGAGCTGTTTATATATATATTGGAGATTAAACCTTTGTCCATTGATTCATTTGCAACGATTTTCGCCCATTCTGAGGGATGCCTTTTTCCATTCCCGTTTTTTTAACAATAAAGGAAAGAAAGAAAAAGAAGCAGAACACTAATGTGCATAAAATATGCCTTTTGAAATGGTCGTTTTGAAATATGGACGTCCTTTGAATTTTTTGGTCGATATGTGACCCCAGGATTTGTTTTCAGGGCAGGTGTCATTTACAGGCCTGCAATGATTTTGAATATCAACTGACCATTAGCGCTGGGATTAAAGCTGCTGTTGCGTGAAACGGCCACAAGGTGGCAGCAGATCTCCCTTACCAAATCTGGTTACTAGAGCAACAGAGCCTCAATGGAAGTCATGTTCTAGACTGGAATTTCGAATGGAATGTGCCAGGAGAAAGCCCCTCAAGTTTGTCTCACTACTTCTTGTTCGTGTTTTTAATTTTTTTTTCTATTACAGCAAGTTTGATTACAATGTTTGGCTTGTTGTAGGTGTGGAAGATGTGGTTCTTTTACACATATACAGATGTCTGTTCTTCCTGGGATCCTTTTCCCATGTACGTTAGGACAGAATGTTGAGTAGTCTTCTCTTGGTATTCCGTAGGTCTTTGGTGATTATATATGTCACCTGTGTTTGATTATGTCTGTTAACCCCGAAATCGTAATGAAACCAATCCTCACACCTTTCCATTGGTGAACCATAAGTTTGTTTAATGAATCTGTGATTGCCCTTCTCCGTGGAAATATCTGCCCTGGTATCCATTTTTAGGTAACACCTATAAGTGATATGATACGATATGTGTCTTTCACTTTCTGACTTACTCCAAGTCACGTGATTACCTCTAGACTCATCTACGGGGCTGCAAATGGCATTGTGTCCTTTTTTCCTTGGCTTCTATTCTGCCTTAGCGAGGTCCATTTTCAACAATGTGATTCCCTGAGGGTTGTGGATTAGCTGACCTGGGCAGCCTTACCCTGCCGGCCGGCCCTCCCCAGGTGTGCCTGGTTGAGGTCAATATAAACAGCGCTCCAGGCAGCAATAGCCCCTGAAGTTGTGCCTGACTCCATATTCTCTGCCCCGTCAGCAGTCTCGGGGCTGTGCTGGTGGGAGGGAGTGAGGGGCCAAGGCTTTGTTGGTGGCCCGGTGTGAGTGGGGCTCTGCTGGCCTTTCTGCAGGAGGTGCCAGGCTGCCACCTGTAAAGAAGAGGATGTGTCACCCATACCTTCCGATGGAATTTCTCTCCGGACAGAGGTGAGGAAGGAAAAAAGCAGTGGGGGCCGGGACAGGAGGTGTACTCAGGCAGGGCAATAGAAAGCTTCCAGAAGAGCGCCCGGGGCCAGGACCATCCTGGCTGGCCTGCAGGCACCAAGTTGGCCTGCGTGCTGTCACTGGTGTGGCTCCACGGCCCTTCCTCTAGGCTTTCAAGCCCTTGTACATATTCAGGTGTTTTACCTGGAAAGGGTGGGAACAGTTCAGCAGCAGCTGGCCTGGGGCTCAGCTCACGTTTACTCACAGATGCCTCAGCACGGTCCCCCAGCTTTGCAATGAGGACGCTCCTTGCATGGGGGGTGGGTTGCTGGCTGTATGGGAGGTGATTCCCCACCTCTGACCAATTTCAGAATTGTTTACGCTGGAGCAAGTGCCCTGATAGGGTTTCCCTCTGTATAACTGGTGGGTTCAGTTTTTTTTTCTTTTATGGTTCAAGTTAGATTTGATTCCTCTTTTATGTATTTATAGATATAAGCATGGAAATAATTCATTCCTATAAATACATCTGTGTGAAGGGAAGAACTTTTTTCTGTTTTATTTTAAATTTTTTTTTGAAATTTTAAATTTAATTTTATTTATTTATTTTTGCAGCAGGTTATTATTAGTTATGTATTTTATGCATATACATGTATACAGGTCAATCCCAATCTCCCAACTCATCCCACCACCACCACCCCATGGCTTCCCACCCTTTGTGACCATACGTTTGTGCTCTACCTCTGTGTCTCTATGTCTTCCCTTCAAACCAGTTCATCTGTACCATTTTTTAGGTTCCACATATTTGCATTAATAGACAATATTTGTTTTCCTCTTTCTGACTTACTTCATTCTGTATGACAGTCTCTAGATCCATCGATGTCTCTACAAATGACCCAGTTTCATTCCTTTTTATGGCTGAGTAATATTCCATTTTATATATGTACCACATCTTTATCCATTCATCTGTCTGTGGGCATTTAGGTTACTTGCATTACCTGGCTATTGTAAATAGTGCTGCAATGAACATTGTGGTGAATGTGCCTTTTTGATTTATGGTTTTCTCTGGGTATATGCCCAAAAGTGGGATTGCTGGATCAGATGGTAATTCTATTTCTAGTTTTTTTAAGGAAACTCCATACTGTTCTCCATAGTGACTGTATCAATTTACATCCCCACCAATAGTGGAAGAAGGCTCCTTTTGTCCACACCCTCCCCAGAATTTGTTGTTTGTAGATTTTCTGATGATGCCGATTCTAACAGGTGTGAGGTGATACCTCATTGTAGTTTTGATTTGCATTTCTCTAATAATTAGTGCTGTTGAGCAGCTTTTCATGTGCGTCTTGGCCATCTCTGTGTCATCTTTGAAGAAACGTCTCTTTAGATCTTCTGCCCATTTTCGTATTGGGTTGTTTGTTTTTTAAATATTAAGCTGCATGAGCTGTTTATATATATATTGGAGATTAAACCTTTGTCCATTGATTCATTTGCAACGATTTTCGCCCATTCTGAGGGATGCCTTTTTCCATTCCCGTTTTTTTAACAAAAAAGGAAAGAAAGAAAAAGAAGCAGAACACTAATGTGCGTAAAATATGCCTTTTGAAATGGTCGTTTAGAAATATGGACGTCCTTTGAATTTTTTGGTCGATATGTGACCCCAGGATTTGTTTTCAGGGCAGGTGTCATTTACAGGCCTGCAATGATTTTGAATATCAACTGACCATTAGCGCTGGGATTAAAGCTGCTGTTGCGTGAAACGGCCACAAGGTGGCAGCAGTTCTCCCTTACCAAATCTGGTTACTAGAGCAACAGAGCCTCAATGGAAGTCCTGTTCTAGATTGGAATTTCGAATGGAATGTGCCAGGAGAAAGCCCCTCAAGTTTGTCTCACTATTTCTTGTTCGTGTTTTTAATTTTTTTTTTATTTTCTATTACAGCAAGTTTGATTACAATGTTTGGCTTGTTGTAGGTGTGGAAGATGTGGTTCTTTTACACATATACAGATGTCTGTTCTTCCTGGGATCCTTTTCCCATGTACGTTCGGACAGAATGTTGAGTAGTCTTCTCTTGGTATTCCGTAGGTCTTTGGTGATTATATATGTCACCTGTTTTTGATTATGTCTGTTAACCCCGAAATCGTAATGAAACCAATCCTCACACCTTTCCATTGGTGAACCATAAGTTTGTTTAATGAATCTGTGATTGCCCTTCTCCGGGGAAATATCTGCCCTGGTATCCATTTTTAGGTAACACCTATAAGTGATATGATACGATATGTGTCTTTCACTTTCTGACTTACTCCAAGTCACGTGAATACCTCTAGACTCATCTACGGGGCTGCAAATGGCATTGTGTCGTTTTTTCCTTGGCTTCTATTCTGCCTTAGCGAGGTCCATTTTCAACAATGTGATTCCCTGAGGGTTGTGGATTAGCTGACCTGGACAGCCTTACCCTGCCGGCCGGCCCTCCCCAGGTGTGCCTGTTTGAGGTCAATATAAACAGCGCTCCAGGCAGCAATAGCCCCTGAAGTTGTGCCTGACTCCATATTCTCTGCCCCGTCAGCAGTCTCGGGGCTGTGCTGGTGGGAGGGAGTGAGGGGCCAAGGCTTTGTTGGTGGCCCGGTGTGAGTGGGGCTCTGCTGGCCTTTCTGCAGGAGATGCCAGGCTGCCACCTGTAAAGAAGAGGATGTGTCACCCATACCTTCCGATGGAATTTCTCTCCGGACAGAGGTGAGGAAGGATAAAAGCAGTGGGGGCCGGGACAGGAGGGGTATCTCAGTCAGGGCAATAGAAAGCTTCCAGAAGAGCGCCCAGGGCCAGGACCATCCTGGCTGGCCTGCAGGCACCAAGTTGGCCTGCGTGCTGTCGCTGGTGTGGCTCCACGGCCCTTCCTCTAGGCTTTCAAGCCCTTGTACATATTCAGGTGTTTTACCTGGGAAGGGTGGGAACAGTTCAGCAGCAGCTGGCCTGGGGCTCAGCTCACATTTACGCACAGATGCCTCAGCACGGTCCCCCAGCTTTGCAATGACGACGCTCCTTGCATGGGGGGTGGGTTGCTGGCTGTATGGGAGGTGATTCCCCACCTCTGACCAATTTCAGAATTGTTTACCGCTGGAGCAAGTGCCCTGATAGGGTTTCCCTCTGTATAACTGGTGGGTTCAGGTTTTTTTTTCTTTTATGGTTCAAGTTAGATTTGATTCCTCTTTTATGTATTTATAGATATAAGCATGGAAATAATTCATTCCTATAAATACATCTGTGTGAAGGGAAGAACTTTTTTCTCTTTTATTTAAAAAAATTTTTTTTAAATTTTGAAATTTAATTGTATTTATTTTTTTATACAGCAGGTTATTATTAGTTATGTATTTTATGCATATACATGTATACAGGTCAATCCCAATCTCCCAACTCATCCCACCACCACCACCCCATGGCTTCCCACACTTGGTGTCCATACGTTTGTTCTCTACCTCTGTGTCTCTATTTCTTCCCTTCAAACCAGTTCATCTGTACCATTTTTTAGTTTCCACATATATTCATTAATAGACAATATTTGTTTTCCTCTATCTGACTTACTTCATTCTGTATGACAGTCTCTAGATCCATCGATGTCTCTACAAATGACCCAGTTTCATTCCTTTTTATGGCTGAGTAATATTCCATTTTATATATGTACCGCATCTTTATCCATTCATCTGTCTGTGGGCATTTAGGTTACTTGCATTACCTGGCTATTGTAAATAGTGCTGCAATGAACATTGTGGTGAATGTGCCTTTTTGATTTATGGTTTTCTCTGGGTATATGCCCAGAAGTGGGATTGCTGGATCAGATGGTAATTCTATTTCTAGTTTTTTTAAGGAAACTCCATACTGTTCTCCATAGTGACTGTATCAATTTACATCCCCACCAATAGTGGAAGAGGGCTCCTTTTGTCCACACCCTCCCCAGAATTTGTTGTTTGTAGATTTTCTGATGATGCCGATTCTAACAGGTGTGAGGTGATACCTCATTGTAGTTTTGATTTGCATTTCTCTAATAATTAGTGCTGTTGAGCAGCTTTTCATGTGCGTCTTGGCCATCTCTGTCTTCTTTGAAGAAACGTCTCTTTAGATCTTCTGCCCATTTTTGTATTGGGTTGTTTGTTTTTTAAATATTAAGCTGCATGAGCTGTTTATATATATATTGGAGATTAAACCTTTGTCCATTGATTCATTTGCAACGATTTTCGCCCATTCTGAGGGATGCCTTTTTCCATTCCCGTTTTTTTAACAAAAAAGGAAAGAAAGAAAAAGAAGCAGAACACTAATGTGCGTAAAATATGCCTTTTGAAATGGTCGTTTTGAAATATGGACGTCCTTTGAATTTTTTGGTCGATATGTGACCCCAGGATGTTTTCAGGGCAGGTGTCATTTACAGGCCTGCAATGATTTTGAATATCAACTGACCATTAGCGCTGGGATTAAAGCTGCTGTTGCGTGAAACGGCCACAAGGTGGCAGCAGTTCTCCCTTACCAAATCTGGTTACTAGAGCAACAGAGCCTCAATGGAAGTCATGTTCTAGACTGGAATTTAGAATGGAATGTGCCAGGAGAAAGCCCCTCAAGTTTGTCTCACTACTTCTTGTTCGTGTTTTTAATTTTTTTTTCTATTACAGCAAGTTTGATTACAATGTTTGGCTTGTTGTAGGTGTGGAAGATGTGGTTCTTTTACACATATACAGATGTCTGTTCTTCCTGGGATCCTTTTCCCATGTACGTTAGGACAGAATGTTGAGTAGTCTTCTCTTGGTATTCCGTAGGTCTTTGGTGATTATATATGTCACCTGTGTTTGATTATGTCTGTTAACCCCGAAATCGTAATGAAACCAATCCTCACACCTTTCCATTGGTGAACCATAAGTTTGTTTAATGAATCTGTGATTGCCCTTCTCCGTGGAAATATCTGCCCTGGTATCCATTTTTAGGTAACACCTATAAGTGATATGATACGATATGTGTCTTTCACTTTCTGACTTACTCCAAGTCACGTGATTACCTCTAGACTCATCTACGGGGCTGCAAATGGCATTGTGTCCTTTTTTCCTTGGCTTCTATTCTGCCTTAGCGAGGCCCATTTTCAACAATGTGATTCCCTGAGGGTTGTGGATTAGCTGACCTGGGCAGCCTTACCCTGCCGGCCGGCCCTCCCCAGGTGTGCCTGGTTTAGGTCAATATAAACAGCGCTCCAGGCAGCAATAGCCCCTGAAGTTGTGCCTGACTCCATATTCTCTGCCCCGTCAGCAGTCTCGGGGCTGTGCTGGTGGGAGGGAGTGAGGGGCCAGGGCTTTGTTGGTGGCCCGGTGTGAGTGGGGCTCTGCTGGCCTTTCTGCAGGAGATGCCAGGCTGCCACCTGTAAAGAAGAGGATGTGTCACCCATACCTTCCGATGGAATTTCTCTCCGGACAGAGGTGAGGAAGGATAAAAGCAGTGGGGGCCGGGACAGGAGGGGTATCACAGGCAGGGCAATAGAAAGCTTCCTGAAGAGCGCCCAGGGCCAGGACCAACCTGGCTGGCCTGCAGGCACCAAGTTGGCCTGCGTGCTGTCGCTGGTGTGGCTCCACGGCCCTTCCTCTAGGCTTTCATGCCCTTGTACATATTCAGGTGTTTTACCTGGGAAGGGTGGGAACAGTTCAGCAGCAGCTGGCCTGGGGCTCAGCTCACGTTTACTCACAGATGCCTCAGCACGGTCCCCCAGCTTTGCAATGAGGACGCTCCTTGCATGGGGTGTGGGTTGCTGGCTGTATGGGAGGTGATTCCCCACCTCTGACCAATTTCAGAATTGTTTACCGCTGGAGCAAGTGCCCTGATAGGGTTTCCCTCTGTATAACTGGTGGGTTCAGGTTTTTTTTTCTTTTATGGTTCAAGTTAGATTTGATTCCTCTTTTATGTATTTATAGATATAAGCATGGAAATAATTCATTCCTATAAATACATCTGTGTGAAGGGAAGAACTTTTTTCTCTTTTATTTAAAAAAAATTTTTTTAAATTTTGAAATTTAATTGTATTTATTTTTTTATACAGCAGGTTATTATTAGTTATGTATTTTATGCATATACATGTATACAGGTCAATCCCAATCTCCCAACTCATCCCACCACCACCACCCCATGGCTTCCCACCCTTGGTGTCCATACGTTTGTTCTCTACCTCTGTGTCTCTATTTCTTCCCTTCAAACCAGTTCATCTGTACCATTTTTTAGTTTCCACATATATTCATTAATAGACAATATTTGTTTTCCTCTATCTGACTTACTTCATTCTGTATGACAGTCTCTAGATCCATCGATGTCTCTACAAATGACCCAGTTTCATTCCTTTTTATGGCTGAGTAATATTCCATTTTATATATGTACCACATCTTTATCCATTCATCTGTCTGTGGGCATTTAGGTTACTTGCATTACCTGGCTATTGTAAATAGTGCTGCAATGAACATTGTGGTGAATGTGCCTTTTTGATTTATGGTTTTCTCTGGGTATATGCCCAGAAGTGGGATTGCTGGATCAGATGGTAATTCTATTTCTAGTTTTTTTAAGGAAACTCCATACTGTTCTCCATAGTGACTGTATCAATTTACATCCCCACCAATAGTGGAAGAGGGCTCCTTTTGTCCACACCCTCCCCAGAATTTGTTGTTTGTAGATTTTCTGATGATGCCGATTCTAACAGGTGTGAGGTGATACCTCATTGTAGTTTTGATTTGCATTTCTCTAATAATTAGTGCTGTTGAGCAGCTTTTCATGTGCGTCTTGGCCATCTCTGTCTTCTTTGAAGAAACGTCTCTTTAGATCTTCTGCCCATTTTTGTATTGGGTTGTTTGTTTTTTAAATATTAAGCTGCATGAGCTGTTTATATATATATTGGAGATTAAACCTTTGTCCATTGATTCATTTGCAACGATTTTCGCCCATTCTGAGGGATGCCTTTTTCCATTCCCGTTTTTTTAACAAAAAAGGAAAGAAAGAAAAAGAAGCAGAACACTAATGTGCGTAAAATATGCCTTTTGAAATGGTCGTTTTGAAATATGGACGTCCTTTGAATTTTTTGGTCGATATGTGACCCCAGGATTTGTTTTCAGGGCAGGTGTCATTTACAGGCCTGCAATGATTTTGAATATCAACTGACCATTAGCGCTGGGATTAAAGCTGCTGTTGCGTGAAACGGCCACAAGGTGGCAGCAGTTCTCCCTTACCAAATCTGGTTACTAGAGCAACAGAGCCTCAATGGAAGTCATGTTCTAGACTGGAATTTCGAATGGAATGTGCCAGGAGAAAGCCCCTCAAGTTTGTCTCACTACTTCTTGTTCGTGTTTTTAATTTTTTTTTCTATTACAGCAAGTTTGATTACAATGTTTGGCTTGTTGTAGGTGTGGAAGATGTGGTTCTTTTACACATATACAGATGTCTGTTCTTCCTGGGATCCTTTTCCCATGTACGTTAGGACAGAATGTTGAGTAGTCTTCTCTTGGTATTCCGTAGGTCTTTGGTGATTATATATGTCACCTGTGTTTGATTATGTCTGTTAACCCCGAAATCGTAATGAAACCAATCCTCACACCTTTCCATTGGTGAACCATAAGTTTGTTTAATGAATCTGTGATTGCCCTTCTCCGTGGAAATATCTGCCCTGGTATCCATTTTTAGGTAACACCTATAAGTGATATGATACGATATGTGTCTTTCACTTTCTGACTTACTCCAAGTCACGTGATTACCTCTAGACTCATCTACGGGGCTGCAAATGGCATTGTGTCCTTTTTTCCTTGGCTTCTATTCTGCCTTAGCGAGGTCCATTTTCAACAATGTGATTCCCTGAGGGTTTTGGATTAGCTGACCTGGGCAGCCTTACCCTGCCGGCCGGCCCTCCCCAGGTGTGCCTGGTTGAGGTCAATATAAATAGCGCTCCAGACAGCAATAGCCCCTGAAGTTGTGCCTGACCCCATATTCTCTGCCCCGTCAGCAGTCTCGGGGCTGTGCTGGTGGGAGGGAGTGAGGGGCCAAGGCTTTGTTGGTGGCCCGGTGTGAGTGGGGCTCTGCTGGCCTTTCTGCAGGAGATGCCAGGCTGCCACCTGTAAAGAAGAGGATGTGTCACTCATACCTTCCGATGGAATTTCTCTCCGGACAGAGGTGAGGAAGGATAAAAGCAGTGGGGGCCGGGACAGGAGGGGTATCTCAGTCAGGGCAATAGAAAGCTTCCAGAAGAGCGCCCAGGGCCAGGACCATCCTGGCTGGCCTGCAGGCACCAAGTTGGCCTGCGTGCTGTCGCTGGTGTGGCTCCACGGCTCTTCCTCTAGACTTTCAAGCCCTTATACATATTCAGGTGTTTTACCTGGGAAGGGTGGGAACAGTTCAGCAGCACCTGGCCTGGGGTTCAGCTCACGTTTACTCACAGATGCCTCAGCACGGTCCCCCAGCTTTGCAATGAGGATGCTCCTTGCATGGGGGGTGGGTTGCTGGCTGTATGGGAGGTGATTCCCCACCTCTGACCAATTTCAGAATTGTTTACCGCTGGAGCAAGTGCCCTGATAGGGTTTCCCTCTGTATAACTGGTGGGTTCAGGTTTTTTTTTCTTTTATGGTTCAAGTTAGATTTGATTCCTCTTTTATGTATTTATAGATATAAGCATGGAAATAATTCATTCCTTTAAATACATCTGTGTGAAGGGAAGAACTTTTTTCTCTTTTATTTAAAAATTTTTTTTTAAATTTTGAAATTTAATTGTATTTATTTTTTTATACAGCAGGTTATTATTAGTTATGTATTTTATGCATATACATGTATACAGGTCAATCCCAATCTCCCAACTCATCCCACCACCACCACCCCATGGCTTCCCACCCTTGGTGTCCATACGTTTGTTCTCTACCTCTGTGTCTCTATTTCTTCCCTTCAAACCAGTTCATCTGTACCATTTTTTACTTTCCACATATATTCATTAATAGACAATATTTGTTTTCCTCTATCTGACTTACTTCATTCTGTATGACAGTCTCTAGATCCATCGATGTCTCTACAAATGACCCAGTTTCATTCCTTTTTATGGCTGAGTAATATTCCATTTTATATATGTACCACATCTTTATCCATTCATCTGTCTGTGGGCATTTAGGTTACTTGCATTACCTGGCTATTGTAAATAGTGCTGCAATGAACATTGTGGTGAATGTGCCTTTTTGATTTATGGTTTTCTCTGGGTATATGCCCAGAAGTGGGATTGCTGGATCAGATGGTAATTCTATTTCTAGTTTTTTTAAGGAAACTCCATACTGTTCTCCATAGTGACTGTATCAATTTACATCCCCACCAATAGTGGAAGAGGGCTCCTTTTGTCCACACCCTCCCCAGAATTTGTTGTTTGTAGATTTTCTGATGATGCCGATTCTAACAGGTGTGAGGTGATACCTCATTGTAGTTTTGATTTGCATTTCTCTAATAATTAGTGCTGTTGAGCAGCTTTTCATGTGCGTCTTGGCCATCTCTGTCTTCTTTGAAGAAACGTCTCTTTAGATCTTCTGCCCATTTTTGTATTGGGTTGTTTGTTTTTTAAATATTAAGCTGCATGAGCTGTTTATATATATATTGGAGATTAAACCTTTGTCCATTGATTCATTTGCAACGATTTTCGCCCATTCTGAGGGATGCCTTTTTCCATTCCCGTTTTTTTAACAAAAAAGGAAAGAAAGAAAAAGAAGCAGAACACTAATGTGCGTAAAATATGCCTTTTGAAATGGTCGTTTTGAAATATGGACGTCCTTTGAATTTTTTGGTCGATATGTGACCCCAGGATTTGTTTTCAGGGCAGGTGTCATTTACAGGCCTGCAATGATTTTGAATATCAACTGACCATTAGCGCTGGGATTAAAGCTGCTGTTGCGTGAAACGGCCACAAGGTGGCAGCAGTTCTCCCTTACCAAATCTGGTTACTAGAGCAACAGAGCCTCAATGGAAGTCATGTTCTAGACTGGAATTTCGAATGGAATGTGCCAGGAGAAAGCCCCTCAAGTTTGTCTCACTACTTCTTGTTCGTGTTTTTAATTTTTTTTTCTATTACAGCAAGTTTGATTACAATGTTTGGCTTGTTGTAGGTGTGGAAGATGTGGTTCTTTTACACATATACAGATGTCTGTTCTTCCTGGGATCCTTTTCCCATGTACGTTAGGACAGAATGTTGAGTAGTCTTCTCTTGGTATTCCGTAGGTCTTTGGTGATTATATATGTCACCTGTGTTTGATTATGTCTGTTAACCCCGAAATCGTAATGAAACCAATCCCCACACCTTTCCATTGGTGAACCATAAGTTTGTTTAATGAATCTGTGATTGCCCTTCTCCGTGGAAATATCTGCCCTGGTATCCATTTTTAGGTAACACCTATAAGTGATATGATACGATATGTGTCTTTCACTTTCTGACTTACTCCAAGTCACGTGATTACCTCTAGACTCATCTACGGGGCTGCAAATGGCATTGTGTCCTTTTTTCCTTGGCTTCTATTCTGCCTTAGCGAGGCCCATTTTCAACAATGTGATTCCCTGAGGGTTGTGGATTAGCTGACCTGGGCAGCCTTACCCTGCCGGCCGGCCCTCCCCAGGTGTGCCTGGTTGAGGTCAATATAAACAGCGCTCCAGGCAGCAATAGCCCCTGAAGTTGTACCTGACTCCATATTCTCTGCCCCGTCAGCAGTCTCGGGGCTGTGCTGGTGGGAGGGAGTGAGGGGCCAGGGCTTTGTTGGTGGCCCGGTGTGAGTGGGGCTCTGCTGGCCTTTCTGCAGGAGATGCCAGGCTGCCACCTGTAAAGAAGAGGATGTGTCACCCATACCTTCCGATGGAATTTCTCTCCGGACAGAGGTGAGGAAGGATAAAAGCAGTGGGGGCCGGGACAGGAGGGGTATCACAGGCAGGGCAATAGAAAGCTTCCAGAAGAGCGCCCAGGGCCAGGACCAACCTGGCTGGCCTGCAGGCACCAATTTGGCCTGCGTGCTGTCGCTGGTGTGGCTCCACGGCCCTTCCTCTAGGCTTTCAAGCCCTTGTACATATTCAGGTGTTTTACCTTGGAAGGGTGGGAACAGTTCAGCAGCAGCTGGCCTGGGGCTCAGCTCACGTTTACTCACAGATGCCTCAGCACGGTCCCCCAGCTTTGCAATGAGGACGCTCCTTGCATGGGGGTTGGGTTGCTGGCTGTATGGGAGGTGATTCCCCACCTCTGACCACTTTCAGAATTGTTTACCGCTGGAGCAAGTGCCCTGATAGGGTTTCCCTCTGTATAACTGGTGGGTTCAGGTTTTTTTTTCTTTTATGGTTCAAGTTAGATTTGATTCCTCTTTTATGTATTTATAGATATAAGCATGGAAATAATTCATTCCTATAAATACATCTGTGTGAAGGGAAGAACTTTTTTCTCTTTTATTTAAAAAAATTTTTTTTTAAATTGTGAAATTTAAATTTATTTATTTTTTTATACAGCAGGTTATTATTAGTTATGTATTTTATGCATATACATGTATACAGGTCAATCCCAATCTCCCAACTCATCCCACCACCACCACCCCATGGCTTCCCACCCTTGGTGTCCATACGTTTGTTCTCTACCTCTGTGTCTCTATTTCTTCCCTTCAAACCAGTTCATCTGTACCATTTTTTAGTTTCCACATATATTCATTAATAGACAATATTTGTTTTCCTCTATCTGACTTACTTCATTCTGTATGACAGTCTCTAGATCCATCGATGTCTCTACAAATGACCCAGTTTCATTCCTTTTTATGGCTGAGTAATATTCCATTTTATATATGTACCACATCTTTATCCATTCATCTGTCTGTGGGCATTTAGGTTACTTGCATTACCTGGCTATTGTAAATAGTGCTGCAATGAACATTGTGGTGAATGTGCCTTTTTGATTTATGGTTTTCTCTGGGTATATGCCCAGAAGTGGGATTGCTGGATCAGATGGTAATTCTATTTCTAGTTTTTTTAAGGAAACTCCATACTGTTCTCCATAGTGACTGTATCAATTTACATCCCCACCAATAGTGGAAGAGGGCTCCTTTTGTCCACACCCTCCCCAGAATTTGTTGTTTGTAGATTTTCTGATGATGCCGATTCTAACAGGTGTGAGGTGATACCTCATTGTAGTTTTGATTTGCATTTCTCTAATAATTAGTGCTGTTGAGCAGCTTTTCATGTGCGTCTTGGCCATCTCTGTCTTCTTTGAAGAAACGTCTCTTTAGATCTTCTGCCCATTTTTGTATTGGGTTGTTTGTTTTTTAAATATTAAGCTGCATGAGCTGTTTATATATATATTGGAGATTAAACCTTTGTCCATTGATTCATTTGCAACGATTTTCGCCCATTCTGAGGGATGCCTTTTTCCATTCCCGTTTTTTTAACAAAAAAGGAAAGAAAGAAAAAGAAGCAGAACACTAATGTGCGTAAAATATGCCTTTTGAAATGGTCGTTTTGAAATATGGACGTCCTTTGAATTTTTTGGTCGATATGTGACCCCAGGATTTGTTTTCAGGGCAGGTGTCATTTACAGGCCTGCAATGATTTTGAATATCAACTGACCATTAGCGCTGGGATTAAAGCTGCTGTTGCGTGAAACGGCCACAAGGTGGCAGCAGTTCTCCCTTACCAAATCTGGTTACTAGAGCAACAGAGCCTCAATGGAAGTCGTGTTCTAGACTGGAATTTCGAATGGAATGTGCCAGGAGAAAGCCCCTCAAGTTTGTCTCACTACTTCTTGTTCGTGTTTTTAATTTTTTTTTTATTTTGTATTACAGCAAGTTTGATTACAATGTTTGGCTTGTTGTAGGTGTGGAAGATGTGTTTCTTTTACACATATACAGATGTCTGTTCTTCCTGCGATCCTTTTCCCATGTACGTTAGGACAGAATGTTGAGTAGTCTTCTCTTGGTATTCCGTAGGTCTTTGGTGATTATATATGTCACCTGTGTTTGATTATGTCTGTTAACCACGAAATCGTAATGAAACCAATCCTCACACCTTTCCATTGGTGAACCATAAGTTTGTTTAATGAATCTGTGATTGCCCTTCTCCGTGGAAATATCTGCCCTGGTATCCATTTTTAGGTAACACCTATAAGTGATATGATACGATATGTGTCTTTCACTTTCTGACTTACTCCAAGTCACGTGATTACCTCTAGACTCATCTACGGGGCTGCAAATGGCATTGTGTCCTTTTTTCCTTGGCTTCTATTCTGCCTTAGCGAGGTCCATTTTCAACAATGTGATTCCCTGAGGGTTGTGGATTAGCTGACCTGGGCAGCCTTACCCTGCCGGCGGCCCTCCCCAGGTGTGCCTGGTTGAGGTCAATATAAACAGCGCTCCAGACAGCAATAGCCCCTGAAGTTGTGCCTGACTCCATATTCTCTGCCCCGTCAGCAGTCTTGGGGCTGTGCTGGTGGGAGGGAGTGAGGGGCCAAGGCTTTGTTGGTGGCCCGGTGTGAGTGGGGCTCTGCTGGCCTTTCTGCAGGAGATGCCAGGCTGCCACCTGTAAAGAAGAGGATGTGTCACCCATACCTTCCGATGGAATTTCTCTCCGGACAGAGGTGAGGAAGGATAAAAGCAGTGGGGGCCGGGACAGGAGGGGTATCTCAGGCAGGGCAATAGAAAGCTTCCAGAAGAGCGCCCAGGGCCAGGACCATCCTGGCTGGCCTGCAGGCACCAAGTTGGCCTGCGTGCTGTCGCTGGTGTGGCTCCACGGCCCTTCCTCTAGGCTTTCAAGCCCTTGTACATATTCAGGTGTTTTACCTGGGAAGGGTGGGAACAGTTCAGCAGCAGCTGGCCTGGGGCTCAGCTCACGTTTACTCACAGATGCCTCAGCACGGTCCCCCAGCTTTGCAATGAGGACACTCCTTGCATGGGGGGTGGGTTGCTGGCTGTATGGGAGGTGATTCCCCACCTCTGACCAATTTCAGAATTGTTTACCGCTGGAGCAAGTGCCCTGAAGGGTTTCCCTCTGTATAACTGGTGGGTTCAGGTTTTTTTTTTCTTTTATGGTTCAAGTTAGATTTGATTCCTCTTTTATGTATTTATAGATATAAGCATGGAAATAATTCATTCCTATAAATACATCTGTGTGAAGGGAAGAACTTTTTTCTCTTTTATTAAAAAATTTTTTTTAAATTTTGAAATTTAATTGTATTTATTTTTTTATACAGCAGGTTATTATTAGTTATGTATTTTATGCATATACATGTATACAGGTCAATCCCAAACTCCCAACTCATCCCACCACCACCACCCCATGGCTTCCCACCCTTGGTGTCCATACGTTTGTTCTCTACCTCTGTGTCTCTATTTCTTCCCTTCAAACCAGTTCATCTGTACCATTTTTTAGTTTCCACATATATTCATTAATAGACAATATTTGTTTTCCTCTATCTGACTTACTTCATTCTGTATGACAGTCTCTAGATCCATCGATGTCTCTACAAATGACCCAGTTTCATTCCTTTTTATGGCTGAGTAATATTCCATTTTATATATGTACCACATCTTTATCCATTCATCTGTCTGTGGGCATTTAGGTTACTTGCATTACCTGGCTATTGTAAATAGTGCTGCAATGAACATTGTGGTGAATGTGCCTTTTTGATTTATGGTTTTCTCTGGGTATATGCCCAGAAGTGGGATTGCTGGATCAGATGGTAATTCTATTTCTAGTTTTTTTAAGGAAACTCCATACTGTTCTCCATAGTGACTGTATCAATTTACATCCCCACCAATAGTGGAAGAGGGCTCCTTTTGTCCACACCCTCCCCAGAATTTGTTGTTTGTAGATTTTCTGATGATGCCGATTCTAACAGGTGTGAGGTGATACCTCATTGTAGTTTTGATTTGCATTTCTCTAATAATTAGTGCTGTTGAGCAGCTTTTCATGTGCGTCTTGGCCATCTCTGTCTTCTTTGAAGAAACGTCTCTTTAGATCTTCTGCCCATTTTTGTATTGGGTTGTTTGTTTTTTAAATATTAAGCTGCATGAGCTGTTTATATATATATTGGAGATTAAACCTTTGTCCATTGATTCATTTGCAACGATTTTCGCCCATTCTGAGGGATGCCTTTTTCCATTCCCGTTTTTTTAACAAAAAAGGAAAGAAAGAAAAAGAAGCAGAACACTAATGTGCGTAAAATATGCCTTTTGAAATGGTCGTTTTGAAATATGGACGTCCTTTGAATTTTTTGGTCGATATGTGACCCCAGGATTTGTTTTCAGGGCAGGTGTCATTTACAGGCCTGCAATGATTTTGAATATCAACTGACCATTAGCGCTGGGATTAAAGCTGCTGTTGCGTGAAACGGCCACAAGGTGGCAGCAGTTCTCCCTTACCAAATCTGGTTACTAGAGCAACAGAGCCTCAATGGAAGTCATGTTCTAGACTGGAATTTCGAATGGAATGTGCCAGGAGAAAGCCCCTCAAGTTTGTCTCACTACTTCTTGTTCGTGTTTTTAATTTTTTTTTTATTTTCTATTACAGCAAGTTTGATTACAATGTTTGGCTTGTTGTAGGTGTGGAAGATGTGGTTCTTTTACACATATACAGATGTCTTTTCTTCCTGGGATCCTTTTCCCATGTATGTTAGGACAGAATGTTGAGTAGTCTTCTCTTGGTATTCTGTAGGTCTTTGGTGATTATATATGTCACCTGTGTTTGATTATGTCTGTTAACCCCGAAATCGTAATGAAACCAATCCTCACACCTTTCCATTGGTGAACCATAAGTTTGTTTAATGAATCTGTGATTGCCCTTCTCCGTGGAAATATCTGCCCTGGTATCCATTTTTAGGTAACACCTATAAGTGATATGATACGATATGTGTCTTTCACTTTCTGACTTACTCCAAGTCACGTGATTACCTCTAGACTCATCTACGGGGCTGCAAATGGCATTGTGTCCTTTTTTCCTTGGCTTCTATTCTGCCTTAGCGAGGTCCATTTTCAACAATGTGATTCCCTGAGGGTTGTGGATTAGCTGACCTGGGCAGCCTTACCCTGCCGGCCGGCCCTCCCCAGGTGTGCCTGGTTGAGGTCAATATAAACAGCGCTCCAGACAGCAATAGCCCCTGAAGTTGTGCCTGACTCCATATTCTCTGCCCCGTCAGCAGTCTCGGGGCTGTGCTGGTGGGAGGGAGTGAGGGGCCAAGGCTTTGTTGGTGGCCCGGTGTGAGTGGGGCTCTGCTGGCCTTTCTGCAGGAGATGCCAGGCTGCCACCTGTAAAGAAGAGGATGTGTCACCCATACCTTCCGATGGAATTTCTCTCCGGACAGAGGTGAGGAAGGATAAAAGCAGTGGGGGCCGGGACAGGAGGGGTACTCAGGCAGGGCAATAGAAAGCTTCCAGAAGAGCGCCCAGGGCCAGGACCATCCTGGCTGGCCTGCAGGCACCAAGTTGGCCTGCGTGCTGTCGCTGGTGTGGCTCCACGGCCCTTCCTCTAGGCTTTCAAGCCCTTGTACATATTCAGGTGTTTTACCTGGGAAGGGTGGGAACAGTTCAGCAGCAGCTGGCCTGGGGCTCAGCTCACGTTTACTCACAGATGCCTCAGCACGGTCCCCCAGCTTTGCAATGAGGATGCTCCTTGCATGGGGGGTGGGTTGCTGGCTGTATGGGAGGTGATTCCCCACCTCTGACCAATTTCAGAATTGTTTACCGCTGGAGCAAGTGCCCTGATAGGGTTTCCCTCTGTATAACTGATGGGTTCAGGTTTTTTTTTTCTTTTATGGTTCAAGTTAGATTTGATTCCTCTTTTATGTATTTATAGATATAAGCATGGAAATAATTCATTCCTATAAATACATCTGTGTAAAGGGAAGAACTTTTTTCTCTTTTATTTAAAATTTTTTTTTTAAATTTTAAAATTTAATTGTATTTATTTTTTTATACAGCAGGTTATTATTAGTTATGTATTTTATGCATATACATGTATACAGGTCAATCCCAATCTCCCAACTCATCCCACCACCACCACCCCATGGCTTCCCACCCTTGGTGTCCATACGTTTGTTCTCTACCTCTGTGTCTCTATTTCTTCCCTTCAAACCAGTTCATCTGTACCATTTTTTAGTTTCCACATATATTCATTAATATACAATATTTGTTTTCCTCTTTCTGACTTACTTCATTCTGTATGACAGTCTCTAGATCCATCGATGTCTCTACAAATGACCCAGTTTCATTCCTTTTTATGGCTGAGTAATATTCCATTTTATATATGTACCACATCTTTATCCATTCATCTGTCTGTGGGCATTTAGGTTACTTGCATTACCTGGCTATTGTAAATAGTGCTGCAATGAACATTGTGGTGAATGTGCCTTTTTGATTTATGGTTTTCTCTGGGTATATGCCCAGAAGTGGGATTGCTGGATCAGATGGTAATTCTATTTCTAGTTTTTTTAAGGAAACTCCATACTGTTCTCCATAGTGACTGTATCAATTTACATCCCCACCAATAGTGGAAGAGGGCTCCTTTTGTCCACACCCTCCCCAGAATTTGTTGTTTGTAGATTTTCTGATGATGCCGATTCTAACAGGTGTGAGGTGATACCTCATTGTAGTTTTGATTTGCATTTCTCTAATAATTAGTGCTGTTGAGCAGCTTTTCATGTGCGTCTTGGCCATCTCTGTCTTCTTTGAAGAAACGTCTCTTTAGATCTTCTGCCCATTTTTGTATTGGGTTGTTTGTTTTTTAAATATTAAGCTGCATGAGCTGTTTATATATATATTGGAGATTAAACCTTTGTCCATTGATTCATTTGCAACGATTTTCGCCCATTCTGAGGGATGCCTTTTTCCATTCCCGTTTTTTTAACAAAAAAGGAAAGAAAGAAAAAGAAGCAGAACACTAATGTGCGTAAAATATGCCTTTTGAAATGGTCGTTTTGAAATATGGACGTCCTTTGAATTTTTTGGTCGATATGTGACCCCAGGATTTGTTTTCAGGGCAGGTGTCATTTACAGGCCTGCAATGATTTTGAATATCAACTGACCATTAGCGCTGGGATTAAAGCTGCTGTTGCGTGAAACGGCCACAAGGTGGCAGCAGTTCTCCCTTACCAAATCTGGTTACTAGAGCAACAGAGCCTCAATGGAAGTCGTGTTCTAGACTGGAATTTCGAATGGAATGTGCCAGGAGAAAGCCCCTCAAGTTTGTCTCACTACTTCTTGTTCGTGTTTTTAATTTTTTTTTATTTTGTATTACAGCAAGTTTGATTACAATGTTTGGCTTGTTGTAGGTGTGGAAGATGTGTTTCTTTTACACATATACAGATGTCTGTTCTTCCTGCGATCCTTTTCCCATGTACGTTAGGACAGAATGTTGAGTAGTCTTCTCTTGGTATTCCGTAGGTCTTTGGTGATTATATATGTCACCTGTGTTTGATTATGTCTGTTAACCACGAAATCGTAATGAAACCAATCCTCACACCTTTCCATTGGTGAACCATAAGTTTGTTTAATGAATCTGTGATTGCCCTTCTCCGTGGAAATATCTGCCCTGGTATCCATTTTTAGGTAACACCTATAAGTGATATGATACGATATGTGTCTTTCACTTTCTGACTTACTCCAAGTCACGTGATTACCTCTAGACTCATCTACGGGGCTGCAAATGGCATTGTGTCCTTTTTTCCTTGGCTTCTATTCTGCCTTAGCGAGGTCCATTTTCAACAATGTGATTCCCTGAGGGTTGTGGATTAGCTGACCTGGGCAGCCTTACCCTGCCGGCGGCCCTCCCCAGGTGTGCCTGGTTGAGGTCAATATAAACAGCGCTCCAGACAGCAATAGCCCCTGAAGTTGTGCCTGACTCCATATTCTCTGCCCCGTCAGCAGTCTTGGGGCTGTGCTGGTGGGAGGGAGTGAGGGGCCAAGGCTTTGTTGGTGGCCCGGTGTGAGTGGGGCTCTGCTGGCCTTTCTGCAGGAGATGCCAGGCTGCCACCTGTAAAGAAGAGGATGTGTCACCCATACCTTCCGATGGAATTTCTCTCCGGACAGAGGTGAGGAAGGATAAAAGCAGTGGGGGCCGGGACAGGAGGGGTATCTCAGGCAGGGCAATAGAAAGCTTCCAGAAGAGCGCCCAGGGCCAGGACCATCCTGGCTGGCCTGCAGGCACCAAGTTAGCCTGCGTGCTGTCGCTGGTGTGGCTCCACGGCCCTTCCTCTAGGCTTTCAAGCCCTTGTACATATTCAGGTGTTTTACCTGGGAAGGGTGGGAACAGTTCAGCAGCAGCTGGCCTGGGGCTCAGCTCACGTTTACTCACAGATGCCTCAGCACGGTCCCCCAGCTTTGCAATGAGGACGCTCCTTGCATGGGGGGTGGGTTGCTGGCTGTATGGGAGGTGATTCCCCACCTCTGAGCAATTTCAGAATTGTTTACCGCTGGAGCAAGTGCCCTGAAGGGTTTCCCTCTGTATAACTGGTGGGTTCAGGTTTTTTTTTTCTTTTATGGTTCAAGTTAGATTTGATTCCTCTTTTATGTATTTATAGATATAAGCATGGAAATAATTCATTCCTATAAATACATCTGTGTGAAGGGAAGAACTTTTTTCTCTTTTATTAAAAAATTTTTTTTAAATTTTGAAATTTAATTGTATTTATTTTTTTATACCGCAGGTTATTATTAGTTATGTATTTTATGCATATACATGTATACAGGTCAATCCCAAACTCCCAACTCATCCCACCACCACCACCCCATGGCTTCCCACCCTTGGTGTCCATACGTTTGTTCTCTACCTCTGTGTCTCTATTTCTTCCCTTCAAACCAGTTCATCTGTACCATTTTTTAGTTTCCACATATATTCATTAATAGACAATATTTGTTTTCCTCTATCTGACTTACTTCATTCTGTATGACAGTCTCTAGATCCATCGATGTCTCTACAAATGACCCAGTTTCATTCCTTTTTATGGCTGAGTAATATTCCATTTTATATATGTACCACATCTTTATCCATTCATCTGTCTGTGGGCATTTAGGTTACTTGCATTACCTGGCTATTGTAAATAGTGCTGCAATGAACATTGTGGTGAATGTGCCTTTTTGATTTATGGTTTTCTCTGGGTATATGCCCAGAAGTGGGATTGCTGGATCAGATGGTAATTCTATTTCTAGTTTTTTTAAGGAAACTCCATACTGTTCTCCATAGTGACTGTATCAATTTACATCCCCACCAATAGTGGAAGAGGGCTCCTTTTGTCCACACCCTCCCCAGAATTTGTTGTTTGTAGATTTTCTGATGATGCCGATTCTAACAGGTGTGAGGTGATACCTCATTGTAGTTTTGATTTGCATTTCTCTAATAATTAGTGCTGTTGAGCAGCTTTTCATGTGCGTCTTGGCCATCTCTGTCTTCTTTGAAGAAACGTCTCTTTAGATCTTCTGCCCATTTTTGTATTGGGTTGTTTGTTTTTTAAATATTAAGCTGCATGAGCTGTTTATATATATATTGGAGATTAAACCTTTGTCCATTGATTCATTTGCAACGATTTTCGCCCATTCTGAGGGATGCCTTTTTCCATTCCCGTTTTTTTAACAAAAAAGGAAAGAAAGAAAAAGAAGCAGAACACTAATGTGCGTAAAATATGCCTTTTGAAATGGTCGTTTTGAAATATGGACGTCCTTTGAATTTTTTGGTCGATATGTGACCCCAGGATTTGTTTTCAGGGCAGGTGTCATTTACAGGCCTGCAATGATTTTGAATATCAACTGACCATTAGCGCTGGGATTAAAGCTGCTGTTGCGTGAAACGGCCACAAGGTGGCAGCAGTTCTCCCTTACCAAATCTGGTTACTAGAGCAACAGAGCCTCAATGGAAGTCATGTTCTAGACTGGAATTTCGAAGGGAATGTGCCAGGAGAAAGCCCCTCAAGTTTGTCTCACTACTTCTTGTTCGTGTTTTTAATTTTTTTTTCTATTACAGCAAGTTTGATTACAATGTTTGGCTTGTTGTAGGTGTGGAAGATGTGGTTCTTTTACACATATACAGATGTCTGTTCTTCCTGCGATCCTTTTCCCATGTACGTTACGACAGAATGTTGAGTAGTCTTCTCTTGGTATTCTGTAGGTCTTTGGTGATTATATATGTCACCTGTGTTTGATTATGTCTGTTAACCCCGAAATCGTAATGAAACCAATCCTCACACCTTTCCATTGGTGAACCATAAGTTTGTTTAATGAATCTGTGATTGCCCTTCTCCGTGGAAATATCTGCCCTGGTATCCATTTTTAGGTAACACCTATAAGTGATATGATACGATATGTGTCTTTCACTTTCTGACTTACTCCAAGTCACGTGATTACCTCTAGACTCATCTACGGGGCTGCAAATGGCATTGTGTCCTTTTTTCCTTGGCTTCTATTCTGCCTTAGCGAGGTCCATTTTCAACAATGTGATTCCCTGAGGGTTGTGGATTAGCTGACCTGGGCAGCCTTACCCTGCCGGCCGGCCCTCCCCAGGTGTGCCTGGTTGAGGTCAATATAAACAGCGCTCCAGGCAGCAATAGCCCCTGAAGTTGTGCCTGACTCCATATTCTCTGCCCCGTCAGCAGTCTCGGGGCTGTGCTGGTGGGAGGGAGTGAGGGGCCAAGGCTTTGTTGGTGGCCCGGTGTGAGTGGGGCTCTGCTGGCCTTTCTGCAGGAGATGCCAGGCTGCCACCTGTAAAGAAGAGGATGTGTCACCCATACCTTCCGATGGAATTTCTCTCCGGACAGAGGTGAGGAAGGATAAAAGCAGTGGGGGCCGGGACAGGAGGGGTATCTCAGGCAGGGCAATAGAAAGCTTCCAGAAGAGCGCCCAGGGCGAGGACCATCCTGGCTGGCCTGCAGGCACCAAGTTGGCCTGCGTGCTGTCGCTGGTGTGGCTCCACGGCCCTTCCTCTAGGCTTTCATGCCCTTGTACATATTCAGGTGTTTTACCTGGGAAGGGTGGGAACAGTTCAGCAGCAGCTGGCCTGGGGCTCAGCTCACGTTTACTCACAGATGCCTCAGCACGGTCCCCCAGCTTTGCAATGAGGATGCTCCTTGCATGGGGGGTGGGTTGCTGGCTGTATGGGAGGTGATTCCCCACCTCTGACCAATTTCAGAATTGTTTACCGCTGGAGCAAGTGCCCTGATAGGGTTTCCCTCTGTATAACTGGTGGGTTCAGGTTTTTTTTTCTTTTATGGTTCAAGTTAGATTTGATTCCTCTTTTATGTATTTATAGATATAAGCATGGAAATAATTCATTCCTATAAATACATCTGTGTGAAGGGAAGAACTTTTTTCTCTTTTATTTAAAAAAATTTTTTTTAAATTTTGAAATTTAATTGTATTTATTTTTTTATACAGCAGGTTATTATTAGTTATGTATTTTATGCATATACATGTATACAGGTCAATCCCAATCTCCCAACTCATCCCACCACCACCACCCCATGGCTTCCCACCCTTGGTGTCCATACGTTTGTTCTCTACCTCTGTGTCTCTATTTCTTCCCTTCAAACCAGTTCATCTGTACCATTTTTTAGTTTCCACATATATTCATTAATATACAATATTTGTTTTCCTCTTTCTGACTTACTTCATTCTGTATGACAGTCTCTAGATCCATCGATGTCTCTACAAATGACCCAGTTTCATTCCTTTTTATGGCTGAGTAATATTCCATTTTATATATGTACCACATCTTTATCCATTCATCTGTCTGTGGGCATTTAGGTTACTTGCATTACCTGGCTATTGTAAATAGTGCTGCAATGAACATTGTGGTGAATGTGCCTTTTTGATTTATGGTTTTCTCTGGGTATATTCCCAGAAGTGGGATTGCTGGATCAGATGGTAATTCTATTTCTAGTTTTTTTAAGGAAACTCCATACTGTTCTCCATAGTGACTTTATCAATTTACATCCCCACCAATAGTGGAAGAGGGCTCCTTTTGTCCACACCCTCCCCAGAATTTGTTGTTTGTAGATTTTCTGATGATGCCGATTCTAACAGGTGTGAGGTGATACCTCATTGTAGTTTTGATTTGCATTTCTCTAATAATTAGTGCTGTTGAGCAGCTTTTCATGTGCGTCTTGGCCATCTCTGTCTTCTTTGAAGAAACGTCTCTTTAGATCTTCTGCCCATTTTTGTATTGGGTTGTTTGTTTTTTAAATATTAAGCTGCATGAGCTGTTTATATATATATTGGAGATTAAACCTTTGTCCATTGATTCATTTGCAACGATTTTCGCCCATTCTGAGGGATGCCTTTTTCCATTCCCGTTTTTTTAACAAAAAAGGAAAGAAAGAAAAAGAAGCAGAACACTAATGTGCGTAAAATATGCCTTTTGAAATGGTCGTTTTGAAATATGGACGTCCTTTGAATTTTTTGGTCGATATGTGACCCCAGGATTTGTTTTCAGGGCAGGTGTCATTTACAGGCCTGCAATGATTTTGAATATCAACTGACCATTAGCGCTGGGATTAAAGCTGCTGTTGCGTGAAACGGCCACAAGGTGGCAGCAGTTCTCCCTTACCAAATCTGGTTACTAGAGCAACAGAGCCTCAATGGAAGTCGTGTTCTAGACTGGAATTTCGAATGGAATGTGCCAGGAGAAAGCCCCTCAAGTTTGTCTCACTACTTCTTGTTCGTGTTTTTAATTTTTTTTTATTTTGTATTACAGCAAGTTTGATTACAATGTTTGGCTTGTTGTAGGTGTGGAAGATGTGTTTCTTTTACACATATACAGATGTCTGTTCTTCCTGCGATCCTTTTCCCATGTACGTTAGGACAGAATGTTGAGTAGTCTTCTCTTGGTATTCCGTAGGTCTTTGGTGATTATATATGTCACCTGTGTTTGATTATGTCTGTTAACCACGAAATCGTAATGAAACCAATCCTCACACCTTTCCATTGGTGAACCATAAGTTTGTTTAATGAATCTGTGATTGCCCTTCTCCGTGGAAATATCTGCCCTGGTATCCATTTTTAGGTAACACCTATAAGTGATATGATACGATATGTGTCTTTCACTTTCTGACTTACTCCAAGTCACGTGATTACCTCTAGACTCATCTACGGGGCTGCAAATGGCATTGTGTCCTTTTTTCCTTGGCTTCTATTCTGCCTTAGCGAGGTCCATTTTCAACAATGTGATTCCCTGAGGGTTGTGGATTAGCTGACCTGGGCAGCCTTACCCTGCCGGCGGCCCTCCCCAGGTGTGCCTGGTTGAGGTCAATATAAACAGCGCTCCAGACAGCAATAGCCCCTGAAGTTGTGCCTGACTCCATATTCTCTGCCCCGTCAGCAGTCTTGGGGCTGTGCTGGTGGGAGGGAGTGAGGGGCCAAGGCTTTGTTGGTGGCCCGGTGTGAGTGGGGCTCTGCTGGCCTTTCTGCAGGAGATGCCAGGCTGCCACCTGTAAAGAAGAGGATGTGTCACCCATACCTTCCGATGGAATTTCTCTCCGGACAGAGGTGAGGAAGGATAAAAGCAGTGGGGGCCGGGACAGGAGGGGTATCTCAGGCAGGGCAATAGAAAGCTTCCAGAAGAGCGCCCAGGGCCAGGACCATCCTGGCTGGCCTGCAGGCACCAAGTTAGCCTGCGTGCTGTCGCTGGTGTGGCTCCACGGCCCTTCCTCTAGGCTTTCAAGCCCTTGTACATATTCAGGTGTTTTACCTGGGAAGGGTGGGAACAGTTCAGCAGCAGCTGGCCTGGGGCTCAGCTCACGTTTACTCACAGATGCCTCAGCACGGTCCCCCAGCTTTGCAATGAGGACGCTCCTTGCATGGGGGGTGGGTTGCTGGCTGTATGGGAGGTGATTCCCCACCTCTGAGCAATTTCAGAATTGTTTACCGCTGGAGCAAGTGCCCTGAAGGGTTTCCCTCTGTATAACTGGTGGGTTCAGGTTTTTTTTTTCTTTTATGGTTCAAGTTAGATTTGATTCCTCTTTTATGTATTTATAGATATAAGCATGGAAATAATTCATTCCTATAAATACATCTGTGTGAAGGGAAGAACTTTTTTCTCTTTTATTAAAAAATTTTTTTTAAATTTTGAAATTTAATTGTATTTATTTTTTTATACCGCAGGTTATTATTAGTTATGTATTTTATGCATATACATGTATACAGGTCAATCCCAAACTCCCAACTCATCCCACCACCACCACCCCATGGCTTCCCACCCTTGGTGTCCATACGTTTGTTCTCTACCTCTGTGTCTCTATTTCTTCCCTTCAAACCAGTTCATCTGTACCATTTTTTAGTTTCCACATATATTCATTAATAGACAATATTTGTTTTCCTCTATCTGACTTACTTCATTCTGTATGACAGTCTCTAGATCCATCGATGTCTCTACAAATGACCCAGTTTCATTCCTTTTTATGGCTGAGTAATATTCCATTTTATATATGTACCACATCTTTATCCATTCATCTGTCTGTGGGCATTTAGGTTACTTGCATTACCTGGCTATTGTAAATAGTGCTGCAATGAACATTGTGGTGAATGTGCCTTTTTGATTTATGGTTTTCTCTGGGTATATGCCCAGAAGTGGGATTGCTGGATCAGATGGTAATTCTATTTCTAGTTTTTTTAAGGAAACTCCATACTGTTCTCCATAGTGACTGTATCAATTTACATCCCCACCAATAGTGGAAGAGGGCTCCTTTTGTCCACACCCTCCCCAGAATTTGTTGTTTGTAGATTTTCTGATGATGCCGATTCTAACAGGTGTGAGGTGATACCTCATTGTAGTTTTGATTTGCATTTCTCTAATAATTAGTGCTGTTGAGCAGCTTTTCATGTGCGTCTTGGCCATCTCTGTCTTCTTTGAAGAAACGTCTCTTTAGATCTTCTGCCCATTTTTGTATTGGGTTGTTTGTTTTTTAAATATTAAGCTGCATGAGCTGTTTATATATATATTGGAGATTAAACCTTTGTCCATTGATTCATTTGCAACGATTTTCGCCCATTCTGAGGGATGCCTTTTTCCATTCCCGTTTTTTTAACAAAAAAGGAAAGAAAGAAAAAGAAGCAGAACACTAATGTGCGTAAAATATGCCTTTTGAAATGGTCGTTTTGAAATATGGACGTCCTTTGAATTTTTTGGTCGATATGTGACCCCAGGATTTGTTTTCAGGGCAGGTGTCATTTACAGGCCTGCAATGATTTTGAATATCAACTGACCATTAGCGCTGGGATTAAAGCTGCTGTTGCGTGAAACGGCCACAAGGTGGCAGCAGTTCTCCCTTACCAAATC